>NW_027332237.1:5000-2505000 GCF_041222505.1 Epargyreus clarus
CAACCAACCAACCAACCAACCAACCAACCAACCAACCAACCAACCAACCAACCAACCAACCAACCAACCAACCAACCAACCAACCAACCAACCAACCAACCAACCAACCAACCAACCAACCAACCAACCAACCAACCAACCAACCAACCAACCAACCAACCAACCAACCAACCAACCAACCAACCAACCAACCAACCAACCAACCAACCAACCAACCAACCAACCAACCAACCAACCAACCAACCAACCAACCAACCAACCAACCAACCAACCAACCAACCAACCAACCAACCAACCAACCAACCAACCAACCAACCAACCAACCAACCAACCAACCAACCAACCAACCAACCAACCAACCAACCAACCAACCAACCAACCAACCAACCAACCAACCAACCAACCAACCAACCAACCAACCAACCAACCAACCAACCAACCAACCAACCAACCAACCAACCAACCAACCAACCAACCAACCAACCAACCAACCAACCAACCAACCAACCAACCAACCAACCAACCAACCAACCAACCAACCAACCAACCAACCAACCAACCAACCAACCAACCAACCAACCAACCAACCAACCAACCAACCAACCAACCAACCAACCAACCAACCAACCAACCAACCAACCAACCAACCAACCAACCAACCAACCAACCAACCAACCAACCAACCAACCAACCAACCAACCAACCAACCAACCAACCAACCAACCAACCAACCAACCAACCAACCAACCAACCAACCAACCAACCAACCAACCAACCAACCAACCAACCAACCAACCAACCAACCAACCAACCAACCAACCAACCAACCAACCAACCAACCAACCAACCAACCAACCAACCAACCAACCAACCAACCAACCAACCAACCAACCAACCAACCAACCAACCAACCAACCAACCAACCAACCAATTTTAGTCAGCTTAGCAAAACCCGAAACTACTTCTTGTTTTATCTTACGGTCACATCAAACGATGCAGTTACACTAATCTCAGACTGGCGTTGGGCTGCACCTAATGAACGCAATAAAGAACAATGCCCATGAAAGTATGGACCGCCGTCCAGAGTTGCATCCTAAAATAATCCTAAAAACCTAAAATAATGAAATCCGAGTATAAATTTCCGCCATTTTAATTTTTAAGAACAATCAACATTTCGTCTTATTTTATCTTAAATAGAATCCCCTGTTCAAAGAAACTATTCTGATCGACAAATTATGTAAAAAAATCAAAAAATAATTTTAATATTACTTTCATTTTGACGCATGAGAAAAATCAGTACCAATAATGGTCATTCTCCTTTATTTGCCCTTTATGGAATTCATTTGAAAGTTCCCTAAGGTCCTCCTCAACGCAGCCTGTCATATCCGATCCCGCTATATACTCTAATCGCATCATACTGTAATCCCGGGCAATCCTATTAACGAAATTGGCAACAATAGCAAATAATTGCAATGTCACTGACAGCTGACTTCGACCGAATTATACGTCAAAGTCCAATACAATTTGACAACATTGACAATATGACTAACGACAAATAAATATGGCGCAATGCAATACTGACAACCAACGACTATTAATAAAAATAGCGTAAAGATGGCGGGACCTAAGTACAACTAACTTCAACATAAAATGTTAATCGACAAAACGAAAATTACGAATTTTTATAGGAATGCAATGCGAAATAGCCAATCTAATACGAAATACGACACGAAACGACAAATTTAGAAGCCACTTTACGTAAATGTTCGTTCCTTTAGCGAAATAAGACACGATAAAATTAATTTCAATGTTCGTTATGTTCGGTCGACGGAAAATAGCAAAATGGTGTTTAGGACGATGGAACAATTAAGATCCGCCGAAGTGACCAAAAATGTTATGAATTCGGCTCGGAGAACCAAAAATGTTAAACATACATCCGGCACAATGGCCAAAAATGTTAGATTCGGCTCCAAGACCGAAAATGTTAAGATTTCCGCGGCCATTAGAACAAATAAGGAACCAAATGTTCCTCTCTTCGATGGACAGGATGATCGTGTCCCGAAGAAGGTTAAGTGGACTGTATATACGAAAATAAGATGCAAAGTGCTATAGGGTCACGCACTCACCTGCTGCTGATAGGCGCAGCCTCTTGTACTAGGTATAAGGCACCTTCAACTCACCCTAAGCTCTAGCTAGCTAGTCTTACCTCGGAATGGTCTACCAGTTACCTCTACCTTCTTCCTCTTCTCACGTGGCGTCGATCTTACAGCACGTTGCACCGCGAACAATGAAGTTAACGTGAATTTAAAAGAAACGCTACGAATACGAATAGTGGCTTCTACTTCGGAGTATAACTAAAACGACAAATATGCGCGAGTGCGACCGACGACTCCGAAGCTTGTCGAACAAGTAAAAATCCCGGTGGCGGAAGCCATCAGGCTCCCGCCACCGCGAACGACACGACGACAACGGTACTACAACGAACTAATTCAAACTAAAAATCTAGATGCTTTTAATTCTACAGATTAAAATTAATACCAACGACAGATAATTAATACGTAGAACCATAGACAAAACTGAACAATACATATTGCAAATATTAACACTTATCTTTTCCAAACGGCCCAAAAAAAATTACCAAAATTTCAATAAATATATAGGGGAGAAAATTATAAAAAAATTTGCACGCAAAAACGCAACCGTCACGCGAGCTGCTTTAGCAGCGAGCGCACCAAGCGACATCTAGTTAATAATATAAACATAATTACCATCGGCAGTGATAGCCTAGTGGTTAAGAAACTCGGCCTCTCAATCAAGTGGTCCGAGGTTCAAATCCCGGGCATGTACCCCGGATCTTTAAATTTCAAAAATGTGCGTATTAGAAATGAATTATCACTTGCTAAAACGGTTAAGGAAAACATCGTGAGAAAATCTGCATACCGGAGAGATTTAGAAAAAAAAATCTCAAAGGTATGTGAAGTCCACCAATACGCACTCGGCGAGCGCGTATTGGTTCGCACTTCTCATTCTGACAATTCTGAGAGGAGACCCGTACCCAGCAGTGGGACAATAATGGGTAGATGATGCTGATGTTGATGAATTACTATCATCGATCCATAGTAGTGAAGGAAGACCACCCACACACCTGTAAGTTCTTTAAATATAAAGATCAAAGACATTTGAAGTCTATTAATTTGAATTTGGTCAGCGCTGTAGCTTGTGGCCTAAACCCCTCTAAATCTGAGAGGATTCCCTTGCCTAGCATTGATATTAAATGTGTTGATTCGTTTATGTACAAATATCATATAAATAAGAGCAAACCACCTCGTGGTGCAGGTATCGATGTATTGCGAGCAGCGGCAGTCGTTCAGCGAACAATGCGTCGATAAGCGGATAAAGCGCTGAGTGGTTAATGGCCGATCCATTACCGCGTCTGTGCTCGGCCGCGCGTTTCCCAGCTACGACCTAAGACGAACACTGTGTCGCTCAATGGAGATTTGTCGAAGCGCACTTTTTAATACGATGCTGTAATTTTATTTTATCGTGAAAAAAGGTAAATGGAACAATAGGAAAACGTAGAATGAACTTTTGAAAGTCATATTTATAACAAAGACAACAACAGGAATAAATTGTTATGAACATTTGACATCAAAAATTATATAGCGTAATAACTGCGTTATGGTTATGCTATCGCGGAATTAAGAAATTTCAATATTTAAGGGTTATAATAGTTTTTGTTTGCTAATTTTTTCAACATGTTACATGGATCGTGGTCACTGCGAAACAGCGGATAGAATCAGTTAAAAAGCACTGAATAAAAAAAAATAAAACCGCGTATCGTGAAATTCGTGAATGTCCGTTATATAAGGTTATGTTATGTTAACTAGCATAGCTAGCTTATAATTAGATGTGTACATGCACATTGCACACACACGTAGCGTGTCGTGTGTCGTGTGTCGCGTGTTGTGCGGCGTCGCGGCGAGTGTCGCGCCTCTCGAGGAGGTAATGCGAAACCACTTAACGGAAAGCGGTGGAGGGCACAAATCTTTAAGCATCGATTTTAAACAATGACGAGAGGCACAAAACGTGCACTAATGTGCCGTTTAGTGCCGACAATGGAGAAACCCCCTCCCCTGCCCCTCGCGCCGTCTGTTTCTAGCGAATTATTATGGAAATGCTCATATTGAGAGTATTGAGACCAATCACTCGTAATGACGGCGACATTTGTACCGATATTGAGAAACATAATAGTCTCCATTGTGTAGGAAAAACGTTATTACTCAACGATACTGCTTAAAAGCGTATTGCAGGAATATGATGCTCGTAATATTTAATGATTGTTTTAGTAGAGTATCTACTAAAACTAAAAGTTTAAAATAGTGTTATTTGTTACATTTTATTTCAAAGTTCTTAATTCTTCGGCTCAATTTTATTTAACCTACCTATAAACAAAAACTGTTATCTATACACTGAAAGACGTCATCCATTGCTGATACTATTCTACCAGTAGGTAACTACTGTGACTCTTCTTGATCACTAATAGATATTTGTACTGTGCTAATAGCCACTCGTAGTCAAAGACGGTCATTTTGCTAAAAATTACTAGGGGAGCCTTTACTTTTAAAGGCTGGTTGATTTATCGAACATTCTGGTAGTTAGTTTCTTTTTCATGGATTTTTTATAACATAAGAGTAGCGGACAAGCGTGCAGTCTAAGTTACGCTGACATTTTCAATAAACCTATACCTTAGGTCGGTCACAGATGTGCTGTTACGCCTGAGGACTGAACTGGGATGCCTCGGAAAAATATGTCTCCTTCAATTAACTACACCCTTCAATTAACACAGAACACAGCAGCGGTTAACACTGCTGTTATTAGGCAGAAATAGGGGTACGAAGCGGTGATGCCGCCGAAGTCGCACTTCAATTAATATAAAATTATAAGAACATAGTGATTGCCTGTACTGACCTGGTGAGGTGGTTGTTCGACAAAAAATAAGAAGTCAATAGTATCGACGCATCAAGCACTCCTCGCGGCGCTCAAAGCGGTCGCTAATGTGTGCAAACAATTATTGGAGGAGAGGCCGCCGAGGAGGGCCTAATTTGGAGGTTCCTTCCTTCCGGCGGAGGGCGCGCGCGGTCTAATCGCGAGCTTCCGCCGCACTCTGCAGGCTCCAGCTTCAATTAGGGGCTCTCGCGACACGATACCTCTTCCGATCATCTCCCGATAAATACTGTCATTTACCGCCATTGTGTACTGTTCCCCTGTTCCATACAGTTGTTGTCGACAATTTTCCATTAAAATGAAAAAGCTATAATTAGATTTATTTCATAGAAACAGTGCCTTAACTTATTGAATAGTTTGTTCACAAAAACTTTGATACAACATTTTTGAAGTGAAACCTTTTTAGGCGCGTTGGGCATTTCTTTAGATGGGAAAAAACCATTGACTTCGCGAAACATTTGTGTATGTACGTTCATAATAATAAAAAAATATTAATTATTATCTGAATAATTTAATTCTTTATTAATTACTAAAAATTCAAAAATACACACGTTCAAGTATTCTTCGGTCAGAAGTACACTTCTGTTGGCATTTCCGGATTATTTTTATATTTTATAGGTATTACAGCTATTAATTATCAGTTGCTATAAGTGTGACGAAAGTAACCCGTGCCTAGAAGTGATAGGTACAGTAGATAATAGGTTGACAAGCTAGTGGTTTATTTTACATCCAAGTAATTAAACACGGTAATATAGCTTTCATTAAATATTTTGTCATAATACAACAACAATAATGATGAAATAAGGCTTTTCTATGCTTATATCACATACAAGACGGTATCTACTATATCTGAGTTTTGAAATTAATCTTCCTGTATTCACATTTCCTCGGTGCTCGTAAGAATACCCTCTGTCAGGGTAATTGCGACGTATGATGTCGGTGATCCGGCGAGGGCGATTAAAACATAATCGTGTGGCGAGCGACCACGCGGCCGCGCAGTGGAGACACTAGGTTTATACTACCGTTCGGAGGTCTTGGTAGATTATATTAGACCATGGACGATACACTGCCAAAAAATAAATTGAACGAATTTTCTATAATATAGATAGCAATCTATTAAAATACATGTAATTGTGTAGTTTATTACTGTTTTATGCTTTGAACGTGGTTTTACATAGATGTTTTCTTTCTTTCATTCTTTTCTTTCTTTCTTTCTTTACATAGATGTTTTCCGAGTAGGTATATTATCAACATTGTACAATATTTAGATCGCTGGAAAAATATATCAAAAGGTATCCACCGCCACAATTCATAGTATTCATTCAAGTATATCCAGATAAAACGCACTACAATTCACTAATAGTCTTCATCATACGAATATCAAATTAAATGTAAAAATGTATTGTTAAAGCTGCGTTTGCTAAAATATTTTTACGGAATGTTTGTTCCGAATGTCACATTTAAAAGTCGAGTTTTTAATTTCGGCCGGTCGTCGGGCAGTCATTTTTTACGTAGTGTAGTACCTATCCCCGACACTGATAGCAATACTACTTAGCTCTCTAACGCTCTACCACGTCGTCCACGTCCGCTCGGGTTGACGGTCGCACACACTTCTCCCAGCCGACACTCACCTTATGACAGTAGTGATGTATGAAATGAGGAGAAATGCCCATCTACCTACATACGCTACGGTAGGTACAAAAATACAATTATTTAAAAATATAATATCAATTCAAACTCATTTTTATGGAATAGGTAAAGTAAATGAGCTATTCCTGTAGCTATAAAGTCACTATATTTTGTACTTCGTAAAGTATATTAAAAGAAAAACATTTTGAAATAGTACCCAGATTAGTATGAATTCGCACATCTGTCTATCTTTAATCTAGTAAGAGTAGAGCAGGCGCGGTTTCCGGCAGAACTGTTGTATGTCAGCGGCTGCAGCCTCAGTTGTCTCTCGACTGCAGCCGCTCGGCCGACGCTTCCTGCGGCGCGCCTCACTCGGCTGCCGGAGGAAATGCTCCACGAGGCCTACTAGGGTAATTAACTATATAATTATCATATGGCTTTGTCCGTTGAAAATAATTGTCAGGGCGAGCCTAACTACTTCTTATAATTAGATATCATCTTCAACAGTAAGTAGGCATGTAAGTTTTAGCCTCATTAGTATGCCTACATTGCTTTAGTTTATCCTAAGGTAAACTAAGTCTCTAATAAGGACTATAAAGAATAAACTGAGTCAACAATATGTGTCAACAATATACATAATAGATAGTAGATAATTTTATTCAATAAATGGTACCGTTAATCGTGGCAACATCTTTATAGCAATTAATTTGATCGTCAATTTGCTCATTTATTATCAAAGGCGTTAAGCAATGCTGTACGTTTGCTTCATGGTAATAGTTATTGGTTTAATCTTTCCTTTATGTAATAGTGTTACCAAATAAAGTAAGCGTGGTGCTGCACAACAATGGTACAACAAAGATGGTGTACCGATGTCGACACAAACCCAGAGGACACTGAAGAATTTACTCAGAGCATGTTTGCTCCGTTAATGGTATGATTGGATGCCGAATGCTGATTTATATATTATGCGAACCCTTTTCTTCAGGAATGGCAAAGGATCTGTGATCGGGTTCAGGTAGAACTTCAGTTTTATATGGAGTTGGTCACGTATGCTCAGGAGCGTCCGCAACTACGTACCATCAGATGGACTGAATGCTTATTTGCCATGTCAGTCTCAAATCTTAATCAAAGTGTTGCGACGTGGCTATGCGGCTGTGCGATGCGGCCGTGCGACGCGGCCATGCGGCTGTCGATGGCGTTAAATGAGGCGGAACAAGGCGCGCGCGGCTCAAAGCGCGCGGAGAGAGAAACGTCAAATTCATTTCCGACGATTAGCGAGCGCCGGCGACGCCCCCCCCCCCCTCACCCTCGGGGGGGATCGGATCGCTAATGGGCCGGCTATTATTTTATTTTCCGGCGTTCAGAAAATTGCCTTAATTCGCGACAAAGAGACAGCGGAGTGGCGGAACTGCGTCTTTTGTGACCGTCGTAGCGACAGCGGCTGTACAATTACTCCCCGCTCTACACACGACACAATAATGCTGTCAGTTATATTATCTACCACTATACTCATAGATACCCACTATAGCCTTCTTGATAAAGTCTATTAAGAAAAACAGATCATCGTAGGTTTTAATATTAGCTTGCCTCTACTTAGGAACTAAGCTGCTTACTTACGTGGATTTTGAATTGTTTGTACATCCTAGGTACAAGAAAACAAAAACTTACATTTGTCTTTTTGTATTGATTAAAAAAACTTAGGTTTATTTAGGTAACTTGCCTATATTGTGCTTGAACCCAATTTTCAACTAAGAAGCTCATTGAAGTTACTGAGACAAGGGGGTTTAAAATGTTTGAATTACATTAGGTACCTATATACCTAGGTACATTATTATAATATTAAACTTGTAAACAAGTAGTCCATCAGATGGTAAGTGGGTACCGCCGCCCCGTGACATCTGTAATAAGCCCCTGATAAGATTCCTGTTTCAAATCACCACGGACGAGTAGCAACCCTTGAGGATCTCACTTACCATACGTAAAGGAGAGCCCTTGAATACCGTCGGCTCTATAAGTTCTACCCTCGAGCACTTGATTAAGTGACTTATGCGATACTGTACCTATATTAAGTGCCTAAGTTTATTGTAAAGAGCTCCGAATGCCCACAAAATTGCGATGCAGCGTCACCCCGTAGAGGTCTATCGTAGAGGACTCACCGTCACCATTATCACAGGATCAAAATATATTATAAAAAGTAAGTTCTTTATAAAATTTCCACCACCACTTCGGAGGGATTTTCATTATGAAGAAGAAGCGGTAAAAGACACCGGAGTCTATATACCTACCTACAATGTTGTCGGACAAACACCTAATCATTTGTTTTATAATAAACTTTCTCTTACAGTGTTTATAACTTCTAACTTTCTTTCTCGGAGATTCGTGATATGAACTGATTCTCAATTTTTTTTTTTGTGTTTTGATGTGATAAGTTACCTACCTATTAACACATTAAATTTTATAAGATATTTAGATGTAGAAACTTTGAACCGCTTATATAAATTCCCAATTGTGTAGTTGAAGGTGTTGCACTAATTAATTAATTCATGTTTAATTACTAATAAGAAGGTACTTCTGAGCGTATCAATTTGTTAGAGTGCAATACTGTCGTGGACCTAATCGCTCTAAAAATAGCTGAAAACAGCTAAGACGGTTTACGACAACAACTAACCTCAGATAAGACACAGACTAAGCTGGGTGACATCTTATCCAACGTCACAATGGACTCCTGAGCTTGCTGACGTCACGGTGGCTCGCGACACACCCACACCGTTCTCACGCACACAATGGCTGGTGAAGAGCCACGCGAGAAGTCCTCGAGATGAGTCGAGTTTCCCAAAACAAGGATAATCTGGTTACTAAACAGACGGCCGAGGGGTGTGCGGGGACGAGGAGGGGGGGGGGGGCAGTACGGGGAAGAACTCAATCACACTCTTACTTAAGTGTTGTAAGACGCTTAGCGCATTGTTCGCGAGTTAAACAACTCCGGATTACAGAGGGCTTAGGCAGCCAGACATCGTTAATTGTGTGTCGAGCCTCGAGTCAGATACTGTTTATTACTGTGTGTAATTTACATGTATCTTTGGTCCATTATGAATGAGTCAATATATTTAATATGTTTTTGATTGAATCACCAGAAGTGTCAATCAAGGAGATGTCTAGCGTGGAGATATTACAGTTAAATACTTGACCGTTTCTGCACTAGCGCCATGTTTATCTTATAAAATTCTCGTGTCACAATGTTAGTTACCGTACTCCTCCGGAACGGCTTTACCGATTTTCATAAAATTTTATATGCATATTCAATAGGTCTGAGAATCGGCTACTATCTATTTTTCATACCCCTAAGTGATAAAGGTTGTTCACCCTTAACATTTTTTTGTTTATATGGCAACACAACGTCTGCCGGGTCAGCTAGTATACTATAATAATTTAATAAATATGATTACAATAAAATGCCCTTTTGGAATATGAATTCATGTCATTTTAAATACTACATTATATTGTTAATTCATTATTATACTTAATTCGCAAAATTTATATTTAATTTTCATGCTATGTAAGTTTTATTAAATACCAGAAACTTTTCCATATGAAGCTATAAATTGACTGGTACCTAACACAAAAAAAATAAATGAAATGAAATGAAAATTATTACTAACTTTTTAATAAGTATACATCGAGTGATTTCATTCTTCAAGTCTCTACTTTCAACGAAACTGGTTCCATACGCGACCACTCTACAACGCTGAGCGCGATACTCTACCGAAGTAGAGACTTTAAAGACCTTACGAATGAACTCGCCAATCAGATTTAATAGGCGGAGCTTACGAGCGAGATAGCAATACAGGGATGGTTGTGTGAGTGAGGGGGACGGGTAGAGTATGGGAGGCTGTATACGGCAGCGAGGCGGGTCGTGGTGGAAGTGATTTGTGGACCTCAGTTAAAGTTCGGGGCTCGGGTCGCGAGGACAGTCGCCACGTGCTTTAAGCTCCCGGTAGAGCTTTCACTTTACGAATCCACTACTTAATCAATTCCAATTAATTTACTAAACAACTTATTCAATAGCAGCTAATTGTAAATAAATATTCATTATAGTGGAAGTTTAAATGAATTATAATAAAGATACGATTATTTACGAACAATAAGTTTGAAAACTTTTAGAATAATTTCAGTGGCGTTAAAACTTTTCCAAACTATCACACAATTTTATGCGCTACGTAAGTTTTGACTTTAAGACAACTTTGTGTAAGTGAACTTGAACTAGTTGTAGCGAGTATTGAGTGTGTGCGGTGTCGTTGCGGTATCGGTGCGGTATCGGTGCGGTATCGGTGCGGTATCGGTGCGGTGCCGGTGCGGGTGCGGTGCGGGAGCGGTCGCGGCTCGCATGTGGAGCGCCGCGATGTCGGGGCGCCGCGCCGCCGCGTACACCATCGACAGCATCCTCGGACACAGGCACGCCAGCGGTAACGTATTTTATATCGTCTTCACCTTTTTGCTGTAACTCTCCAACAACTGAAGGCAGTCTTTGAGAGGCTGAACAGTTCAGTTGCGCTTCCTTTGCAGGTTTTTTCTTCTGCCTTACTGGCCTTTTCCCCGAAATTTTAGTAAAAGTGAGTAAGAGACTTTATATCGTCATTAACCCATTACGTCCCACTGCTGGGCACGGGTCTCTTCTTACAGTGAGAGGAGTCCTAGGTTAAAGTTTACCGCGCTGGCCAAGTGCGAATTGGTACACTTCACACACTTTTGAGAACTTTTTTTTAAGGCTACTTCCCCGCGATATTTTTTTCTTTACCGTTATAACAAGTGATAATTAATTTAATTAACGAATATATTATATAACTTTGAAAAATAAAAGGTGCCTGCATGAGTTTTGAATCTTGGACCTCTCGATTGGGAGGCGTTGTCTCAATCACTAGTCTAAGACAGTTTTTTGTATCTCTCATACATTGATATTTTCTATAGGTAAAACTAAGGGTTAATTCTATGGCTATTAGTATCTTTATTTTATGATTTTTTCACTTACTCTACTGATGTAGTAGAATTTATCTCACTAAATTATTTAAAATTATTGTTTCGAGCAATAGATCAATCTTCTGACAACGTAGGTATTATAATATAGCAATATGCAGCGGTATAAATGAATTTGCTCTAATCTCAAATCAGCTAGAAATTTGAATGCGAAATACCTATTTCTAGATGTTTCCTATGATGCACGAGTGATTATTTGGTTTTAGTATGTACCTATCATTCAAAGCATTAGGAATCCTAGCTTGGGGCTGTATGCTTAGAGCTTCCCATAGAATTATAATATGTATATAGGTAATTATGTAAAAGACGATTCATCATCATCATCATCAACCCATTACCGTCGCACTGCTGGGCACGGGTCTCCCCTCAGAATGAGAAGAATTAGGCCATAATCCACCGCGCTGGCCAGGTGCGTATTGGTATACTACCTTTACATACCATGACTACACATACCTTTGAGATTTTTTTTTATAAATCACTCAGGTATGCAGGTTTCCTCACGATGTTTTCCTTCACCGTTTAAGCAAGTGATCATTAATTTCTAATACGTACATAAATATGAAAATCAGAGGTGCGTGCCTGGGATTTGAACCTCGGACACCTCGATCGAGAGGCCGCGTTTCTTAACCACTAGGCTATCACTGCTTAAAAGACGATTAGACAACAGAAAAGGAGTTATCATAATCTTTTGATTCAGTCTTTGACTAACACGTACGAGTATGTGATTAGTATTTTCCTTATCATAACAACAGAATCCCGAGAACAGGACATAGTTTTTTTTTAATGTTAAATAACTAAAGTAGCGATGATCTTTATCTAAGTCACATATTTCAAATGGAAATAGTTAACTCCTATAGTGTTTCGTGTTTGGTAAAAAATATTTTGTACGAAATTTTAACATGTAATAATTTTGTATATAATAATGGACTATTTTTTTAATTAGTTCAATACCAGAAACACAATGTGTCTGTTACACTTTGCACCTAAGCCTGTATGAATTAGGACACGTCTACACGGAAAACGAACATGTTGTGAGTAATATTTTTATGTATAGTGATTTCCATAACTAACATTTTATATTCAAAGACATAAGCTGATGAAGTTATTCGTGGTATGTCAAGTGTCTTTATGTATGTTCTTAACAAAGGTATATTCATGTACTCGAAGCAGCGCTCTTCGAGTGTGAGCGCCTGCAAAAGACATCAATGGGCGCCCGCTGCGCTCGGTCGCTCGGGAATCGGGCAGTCGCGCGGTCGGGTCGTCGGGCACTCGGGCGCTTGGGCGGGCAGAATTCGGGCCATCTCGCGTTCATAAATCTAATGTTCTCATTTCATTTTTAATAGGATTAATTAAAATAAATTAAGTTATCTCATAGAAAATATACCTACGGAAATTATTTGACAATGTTTACTGGTTAGACACAAACTTTGTAAAAAATATCGATTAACTTTCCACTGCGGATAATCGCCTAATTTGTTATAAGAAGATTACATTAATTATACGTTAGGTGCTTATAGCACGACATGAGGATTCCTTGAATTTTTTATAGGGGCACTTACAAATTGCTTTTCAGTCGCAACTCATTTTCTTAATCTTCTACTGGATCCGTACACGAGCTCAATAAAGTAATCACTCAGTTATATAATTAATAATAATGCTATTAATTTAATATGAGTAAAAATTTAACGCTCATTACCTATAGTTAACATTCCTCCTAGCAACTTGTTTAATGATTATCCGTAGTAGAGTCCTTTCCTGATTATGCTCCGTTTTGGAACGGAACAATTATTGTTGCTGGTTATGGGTTTTTATTATCATTTGAGTGTTTATGAGTTGTTTTTCTTTTGTAGATAGATCGGTGAATATTGCATGGTTAAAAAATAGACACACCGTTTGTGCAAACTTATAATAATATTGCCGGGGATTGTTGCAAATAAACGTAACCTTATAAGATCTACAATAATAATATCTACATCTTTAATTTTTAAAAGCTTTTTGATTCCTAAAGGGTGATTGATTATTAAAGAGTATACATACAAGTATCATAACACACACATTTTTGTGATAAACGTAGTAAGGCAAATGAAGTTGGGAAGAGACACCTGTATGAGTAGTTTTCATATTTTTCCTCAAGCAACACAGCTAGGGTTGATAACAGATATCCATGAGCAACATTGGCTACTTCTGCATCCGATGAACATCATGCTTGATTTTTACTTCAAACTTAGTTAAAACTTACATATTGTCATTGGCAACATTTATATTTTTGTAAATAAATATAACGTTATACCGTTAGTATGTAATGGAATGTAAATCCAAAAATTAATTACATATTGTAATTATACTTATCATTATTGATTATACATATTATTTTTTTTGGAATTTTAATGATCATTTTTTACCATTCTTATCAGTTTATGGTGTTAAGGTGATAAAGATAAGTATAGTTAATGAGGGTTAGTCTGACACTAATTTACTTAACGGTCTTTGCATATTTTTTATAAGTACATTATCTGCATGTAGTCATTATTATTTATGTCAATTTCAATCTACCTAATAATTAAAAAAAAACATAGTCTATATTTGATATGAAATATATTTGATAAATAGATTTTGAGGCGGTACAAAGTTTGCCGGGTCAGCTAGTTTAATATATTATTTACATATTGTTTTTGAAGTCAGTTAAAAAGTTTTGAACCAAATTAATGAAGAAAGTAAAAAAACTACATTATATTAAAAGTAAAATTCAATATGATGTCATTAATCATATCCTAGAAAATAACATATACCCGTCCTCGTACACATATGCACACACATAATGAGATACTTCTGACGTTCGCTCGACGACGGAAAGCTGCTTAAAAATATTCGCAATTCTATTACGGTACCATTTTCCGTCTAAGAACACCATATTAAGTTAGCGGAACGACGAGAATAATGTTCTCTATACGGCGGTGTTAGGGGTGAGTGAGGGTGAACGGGGTGCGTCGGTCGGGACGTAACGAGCGACACGTGGAGTGGCAATTTGACAGGATTGCCGACGATACTCGCAATGCCGGCGAGTTGGCGATACACAAATATGCACATTCCTTTACCGGTTTTAGTTGATTGAGTCTGATGCTTGCAAAAAAGAGTTGATATCCAGACCAGGCGTTGAGCAATTTAACTTCTCATGATCCATTCTAGAGTATCACAGGATTACCTGTACAAGATCGTCATACGCTAGCTTAGGTATCTTGAGGTAGTGTAACAATCCGCGTATACGTACATACATATATGTATATGTCATCATTTTAATTTTAAGTAGTTTATACATAGATAAGTATAGATATCTCACCGCCTTGTAATCATAGGAAGCCAATAAATGGCTTAAACGACTGACAAATGTGTCAGCCATTTAATGGCTGTCATGGTGTAATTTACGCGGAACAATGCCGACATGTGCATTTAAGTGGTGAAAAACGAAACCGAAGAAAAAGCGCGGAGAAATATAGTTTCATTCGTAAATGACCAAAAAACTACATTTTTTTTTTATATTTTTCAAACACAAAAATAGATGACATTGACAAATTCAAGTGTCAAAACTGGTTACATTTTCTTGTTAGAAGTGAGTAATATTTACTAATCTATGAGTTTATAACAGTCCTGAGTAAAAGAGTTGAAGTTCGATTCAGTTTTCTAGAGTTAATAGGCCCAAATAAACATTTTTAGCTATAATTTTGGGCAATGATAAGTAAACGATTTAGTCACAAGCAACATATATTTAAATATTGTTTGCATATAAAAAGAAAAATAAAACAAGTTTAAGCAAATATGTTTCAATAATTGTTTGGAACAGTTAGTTCTCGAACTGCTTCATATAAGTTTCGACTAACGGAGAAACTTATAAGTAAAGATTTGCTGTCAATTGCATATAGAAAATAACGTATTGTTTTAAATTATTGCTTTTAAGTATAAATCACAGTTTTATAAATATTAAAAAAGATGCCAGAAAACTGTACCTATGAATTTTTATTGTTCATCTGAAATTTGCATGAGACTATGTAAACTCTCTTATAGTTTAAAGAAAATCCTCCTCTAAAATTCTATTTTTTTAATGTTTAGCGAACAATTGCTACGCTAATGATATTTTAATTGAACTTGAACATGATTTGTATATAGTTATATTTTGTAATAGTAACTAATATAATATTATTACTGATTAATACAGTTGGAAGAGGCCAACGATGACTTATTGAAATATTGTAATATTTTCTTCAAAGATGAATATGTAATACGACATAATTTTCGTCATTAAAATATGAAATTCCGTGACAAAAGGGGTTGTCTACTGTCTACGTAGCGAGTGATCCGTACAGCGGGCCGGCACAATGCAGCGCGCTCAACATACCGGCCGCTTGGAACGTACTCTAATTGTATTACAAGTTATTAATATTGCGACCCTTTGATCCCCATACGACCCGTAATAAGCATTTAGTAATATGTGCCGCCGCTTTGTACCGGTACTAATCTCGCAACAAAGCCGAATAAAAATAGAATTACAATAAATAAATAGTGCGAGTAACGTCGAGTGACGTTAAGTGCTTTACAAAAAGCGTATTACTATTTGTTTGCAGACGTGAGCTCGTGAGCTTGCGACCCCGCTCTCCCCGCGCGATGCAAATTATCTCTTATAGGGATCGCAGTGGAGTTGATATCGGTAGATGTGTTGTAATTAGCGAGGTGGAGTGCACAGGGGCAGTTAGTCCTCCGGATTAACAGATCGATCTGACATCAGCCGGTGGGAAACGACGTTACCGGTACATCTCGTACTCTTGTTTGGTATTACGTTTATTCGTTAAAAAGGTATCAGTGAATTAAACGATTACGTTTTATTATTGTTACTAAATTTATTGCTCTTAAATTAATGTGACTTTTGTAGAAACAGAAAGAGTTCTCCATTTACACTTACTGTTAATATTTATACGTTTGGTTTAAACTGCTGGAGAACTCAAACTTGTCGGTCGTGCTAGCTATGTGTCTAGATATAATTTTGATAATAAAACATTTATGAGTGTACTTAATATTATAATAGTCTTGATGGACTGATAAATACCTCTAATAACAATGCATGTTTAAAATCGTCTAAGTGCTACGCGGCCGATTCTTCACATCTCAATAATTTTCTCCATAACTACTTGAGATATATCCTATGTTTAGGACCCATTACATATTTCAAGATTTCTCATGAACTTTATTGTTTCAGATCGCGTGGAATTAAAAAGCGAAACCGCCCACTCAGACTCCGAGCTCGAGCACGAGCACGAGCCGGAGCTGGAGCAGGAGCCGGAGCCGGAGCCGGGGCTGGAGCACACCGCCGAGCACGGCGAGCACATCGAGCACAGTGAGCATGGGGAGCATGGCGAGCACAGTGAGCATGGCGAGCATCTAGAGGCGCTCGATGCGGGACGCCCGCGCAAGGTAACTTGCTATGATTTGTACAGGACAGGGAAAAACAAGTGTTATTCTGTTATTAATACAAATGAGAGTCCTGGTAATGGCTGTAGTTCATTATCAATGAATAAAGTAAAAGGGTTATACGATAGTCGATTATTTCCGTCATGTGGAAAATTGCGGGTAAAAGTAATTAACGCAAGCTCTTTTGAGAACGATAATTATATCTCAAGTAAAAAAATCGAGTAATATTTTTAATTTGTATTACAGTTTTGTTTTATTGACTTTGAATACCAGAGATTTGGTATTGGAATTGGTAAATTCAAATTCCTACCACTAGGAAATCGTTACTTTAAATTCTTACATTCTTTAAATGTACCTCATCATGGGGAATTGTTTTTTATACTTGTCTTATAATGTAAACAAATTTGGCATTGCCGGGTCAATAATTCGGTTAGTATAACCGACCTGCACAATAATCGTAAGTACTTATAGAATTCTTGGGAAATAAATATTACTTTATGAAATATTTTATTTTACATTATTTAATTTTTCATTTAGTATATTCTGCGTCATAATCATCATCATCAACCCATTATTATTCCACTTCTGAGCACGTGTCTCCCTCTCTGAATGAGAAGGATTAGGTACCTATATTTTGCAGTTTCTTTATGATCAGGGTGGCGTGTAATGGTAATGCGTAAAATATACTATTTGTTTACATCGTAAGACAAGTATAAACACACACGCACACCAGTGTGGTCGTACGGTGTGTTGTATGTGGCGTGTGGGTGTGTGCAAGCAGGTGCGCCGCAGCCGGACCACGTTCACGACGTACCAGCTGCACGAGCTGGAGCGCGCCTTCGACAAGACGCAGTACCCCGACGTGTTCACGCGCGAGGAGCTCGCCATGCGCCTCGACCTCAGCGAGGCACGCGTACAGGTAAACATACTGCTTTTTCTATACTCTTTATATTTAACCGATGACTACACTCATTGTCACATCCTTCTGGGTCGATGATCGGACATCGACTGACAGTGACTGGCTTACCTTCTGCACTTTGTGACGTATGCACTTGAGGCAAAACTATCCACACTTACAACCATTACACGATGCAATAATGGCCAGAAATGCGGATCCTACAAATAGGAGACTCTTGGAAATTAAGTTCCTTCAAAGGAAATTGGTGATTGAAGGAAAATATCGTTGTTGGATAACTTCTGTGTAATGATTTCAAACAAATTATAAAGTCTCCGGCGATGTCTAATGTTGGCTATCTAATTATAATAACCAGTGCCGACAGCTAAATGTCCATTTCCAAGCATAGAATTATGTATAGTTTATTCACGTACCATCAATCCTAACATAACTATCCAATACTCGACTGCATAAATAAGACGTCGCTAAACATCGTAGGTGGCTTTATGATTTTTAGAAGTCAGACTGAAGGCTATACGCGGTACTTCGTTTATTTTAATACACAGGCGAGTGCGGTGAGTACTTTCTATCAGGTAACCCGTCTGCCTCATAGTTTCGGTGAAGGTATAGGTATATACAGTAAAGTAAAATTATACTGTAGCAGTAAACCCTTCGAGATTTACTCTGGGAAAAAGCGACAACACCATGGGATAGGAAGAACGCTTTTCCTTACTTTTTCGGGGGAATATTAGCCCATTCTATTATCTATGAATTTCCATCATGTTTTTCTATGACTTACCTAACTTACTTTAGTTACATCTGACAGTGGAAAACAAAATTTATAAAATAACTAACCAACCTACACCAATCCGCACGTTTAGCGAACCAGAAAATTAAACCTGAGACCTGAAGTGCGCTTTTTCACTTGACTACGGCGACTATTTTACTTTCTTAAACTATTCTCGGAGTGGGATTGAGACTTAGCGGCGCCTAATTGCCCATTGTGTGGCGAATTGTCGCCAATTGCGAATAGAGGCAATTACCTCGTACCGCCATTACGCGCCTCCTGAGGTGCGCTAGGGGGCGCTAATGGACTAATTTAACTCAATTAACTGCAATTAATTAATCGTGGTAACACTGGCTAAAATTAGGCTGTTATTAAACAGTCAATTTGTCGTGATTGCTGTTGTAATTATTGCGAATTATAATTATTATATTTGGTATACGGTAACGTTGAAATTTAGAGGTAAAAGATGTACCTACCTATATAAAAATAAATAAGCAGATGTTTTTTTAAGGTTTTGCATTTATTTTATATAGAAAAGGAAAAAAATACTTGTTCTTACAAGTATAAAAACCAATGAAACATCCATGTTACTCTTTTGTAAAAAAGTCTTGACTGTAAAATTTAATAAGCAAAAAAAGTATAAAGTGACACACCAACTTACATTAATATTAGCAACATTTGCAGTATGGAAATAATTACAAAGCAATCATGCTCCCTAACAATAAAACATGCAGTCTATTATAAATGATTAGGCGATTATAATATTATGCAGTTGTTAACAATAGTTTGTGCTCCTGTTTATGATGGTGGATTCTATTAAAATCAACTCTATGGCAATATACGTACAGATCACTTAAGTTATGATAAAATATTGTCAGCCGAAGTATTAACTCGCCCCTGTAGGGTTGCAGCCCTTAGCGAAGGGCTGTTGGAGTTGAATGCGTTGCCTTCTCACAGCTTTATTGCTCGTGTCACGGATTGTTCGTCTTTATTTGGATTGTATGGCCGCCGTGATCCGTCCTCGTGTTTACTTAAAACTTTTGTGCGATTTTTTGTAATAAAAGGTTCACATGTGCTTAGAATGGTGTCACCGTATTAAACTCTTATAGCTCTTTAGCAAAGGTTAATATACTGAACATTATTTTTTTTCTTTAGTAGGTAGATACTTAAAGTGCATATTTGCCCAGGAACTCCAATTTTTCCAGGTCAAAATATTATTTACATGTCCTTGTTTGGTTGTGTTGTTGCATAATTGACGTAAAATCCGTATATAAAATGTTTGTGAATTTGCCTGTTCTCGATACGCTTGAAAACTATTTAACATTGCAGAAAACGTTAAGACTTTTCACTAAATATTTAAACAAAAACTTTAAAACTAAAATGTTCCATATGTAACTATTTAAACCCATAGGGAAAATTAACATATATTGCATAGGTACTACACGATGGAATCAAAATGATACAAATGTGTCACTGTTACACTAAAAGCTGTTAGCACTACGTATGGTGAGGTATTAGAGTAGATGGCTGTGTGTTAGCAATTTGGTCGCTGGCTCCGCGGCAGGTGGCGGTGGCGGTGGACGTGTAATTAAAATTAGCAGCATTGTGTCGCGCCGACAATGCGCGCCGATTGCCGGCGGTCGGGGCTCTACATGCTAATGCTAATCTGCGTTCACTTCGCTTTAATGTGGACTGGGAAATTAGGTTTTTGAGAAATACGAAATCTCATTCCGCTGCTTTATTGTAAATGCGATAACGTTTATTTATTTATTTTATTTTAGTTATTCATAAAAAGTCCATTAAAAGTTGCTATGTTTTTAAAATAAAATTCTTGTTCTCGAAATCATTAAATCTAAATAAAATTTAACTTAAATTAAAGTTCACACAATTAAACTGACCAGTGGCCTATAATAACGATAGATAACAAATAAACAGATGAGCATAAAACCTCCTCCTTCTTATCTCGTTTAAAGTTGGTAAACTATACTTAAAACTATCCGTTATTACTTGGAATAAAATAAGTAACTATTAGAATAATTTGAAAACGAAAAAGAGATGGTGACATTTTACGAAAAAAGTGATTAGTGTTATATTTGTGGCACGGAATTATGAGTAACGTAGCTACATTTGTGAAGAACACAATTAATTCAGCGTGAGTACGGCGCTGCTCCGAGCGGAGACGCGCGGCGCCACAATGGCCGCTAATTCGCGTCCAATTAAACTCTCGCCTCGAATGCGCTAATGTTTGCAGCGCGCACACACCGGCGCGCCGCACGCACACAGCCGCGCGCAAATTGTATAATGACGCGAGCAATCTGGCGCATTGTAAGCGACTCCTTCATCCGAAATAGCCTCTCATTAAACTTGCATTTCGCTCTAATAGCACGAATTTGCCTCGCGACGTTTCCTGATGCGCGGTGGATTGCGGTTGATTGAGTAACATTTCTCGCTTTAATTACTCGGAACGACGCGCGCGGGGCGGGACGGGACGGGCGCGGGGCGGGAGCGGCACGGGAGCGGGGCGGCGCAGGAGCTGCAAATCCTCACTAAACAGCCTGCAGGTTCGTTACGGCGCATTCAGACGTCTCTCATTAAAATTTGACCGCCATTGTCTCTGGCTCGTGGTTTTTCGTCTAAATCATTCGTCGCTCACATTGTGGCGCGAGCTCGCCGGATCTCATTCACAGGTGGAAATACCTCGCGAGCGGCTTTTATTCCCTATTTAGCACTCGACACTTGCTGTTTTATTTTAATCGGCGCTATATTTACATGCCTACAATTTGTATGGAAATTAATAAACGTGGAGGTAATTTACCACCAAAATATATTCTTGTATAATTTCGTCATAATAAGGGCTGAAAGTGGAACTTTGTCGTTCTCTGCGGGTGGATTGTAGGTTAAATGAAGTAAACTTTAAGGTTGAAACCAATTATTAAACCAATTACATAACAACCTTCACAACTAAAAAAGCGGATGGTGATAAAATTATGGAAAAAGAATCAAAAATATTAGTGGAATTCAAAACTTACCTATAGCTTACACATCATCAGAAGCAAGGCAGCTAAACCCGAGAGCCACTGCGCCTGTCATCCGACATTCCCATTGTTTGCCCTTTCACTTGTCGATGATCGATGCAGATTTGCGCGTGAAGTGGGTATTACGGTGTTTGGGGGAGGGGGACAGTACGGGCAATCGAGTCTGTAATTGAGTGCGAGTGGCGCCGCCGAGCGGGGAGCTGCGCAACTAACAATGGTTTAATTAAGCGTGGCTGCAGCCGGGACTCTTGAGGACTCCTTGATAATTGCCATCTCAGCTGGCTATTGCTGGCTAAAACTGTTCAAAAGAATGCATGTAGTATTGATTCAGAAATCGGTTTCATGGACTTAGTTTTGCCTTGATTAAGGTAAACTGATGTGCTTGCTAAAAAGGCTTGTATGCTATGTAAAGTAATTATATTAAACAAATTGGGCAATGTAACATGGTTTGCCTGGTGGTGGTCTGGTGTCATCGTGTGTCAGATAGTGAATTCGCTAAAGACTAATTATGCAACTATCATTTTATTTATATTAATCACGTATTTATTTATCCGAATATAACTCTAAAAGAAAAGCATAAATTCTGTAAACATTCGAGTAATATGCTTCATTATCGTGACATTTTAATTTTTCATTTATCTCAGCTCACTAATTAAAATATTACTGTTAATACTTTTACGAGTATATCAGTCATAATAATTTGTTTACTGGATTTACAAATTCATTTCATTCAAGTAAGAAAACATTTTTATTACCAAATATTTTTTTTAATCAATATAAATGAGCAGCTCTGTGTGCGCACACCCACACTCGTCGCCTCGCACTCGTGGACTGCAAATTGCTTTTAATCCACTTCATAGATGGCGCTCACCGACAAACGACCCACGCGCTCTTCAACTACCCGCACTGCAAATAACACACAACCTTATTCTCTATTAAATTAAACTTTGATTTTACTTACAGAGTAAATAACTTTAACTTGAAATTTAGAATGCTCTTGAGGTTTTAATAAAGATCTCGAGTGATCGCTCGTTGTAACGGACACTCGACACTCGACACTCGACGCTCGACACTCGACACTAAGCACTGGTCTCTCTCTTGTATTAGTTTGTATAGATCTCCCGCAGTCATTAATTTGATTGAGGAATTAATTGGATTCGATGGGTTCTATTTAATTGGAACTATAAATTTGGATGGCATTAAAGTCAAGTACAAACTGAATGACTATTATGACTAAAGCGTAATTTAATTAAAACAAGAAGTAGAAAATTAATTGGTAACTTTGATATAATTTTGTGTGAAATTGGCGTAATAAAGTTTAGTTGAAAAAGGAATAATCGCTTCCTCTACTTATTACCAATTATTTCTTAAATAGCTATAACAAAGGCTCCAACAAGACTGCATATAGCTGAGTCCGCCACTTAAGTTTAATGTTCTCAAAAATACTCGCTCGACAGCCATCCGATTGGCAAATTGTAGACGTTTAATTCGTCGGCCAATTTGAGCGCTCTTTGTGCGCGGAATGGACTCATTTGAGAATTATGAAATTACGCCATTTTCGCCTTCTCCTACAATGTCTTTTTATTAGCGCAATGCGGCTCGACTAGCTCAATTTGTTTCTATTCTACGGCTCCAGCAGTTTAAATGGAACTCTACGGGTAGAGCTGTAGAGTCGGTTTCGGTCCGGGGATGCTGGAGAGCGCAAACCACGTATGCGTAATTGCTTTTCATTACGGCACCATTGTAGTGGAGAGCGGCGACAAATTGCCGACGATTACGCGATAAAAAAATTAAAAGTGCGCTCCGCGGCCGAGACGCGCACTTGTTTACGCCACGAATTTTCCTATTATTGATCGACATTCCCTTTTTAACCGACTTCAAAAAGGAGGAGGTTATCAATTCGGCCGGTATCTTTTTTTTTTTTTTTTTTTTTTTTTTTTTATGTATGTACAGCAATTACTCCGCCGTTAGTGGACCGATTTTAATAATTCTTTTTTTATTGTGTAGAGACGAGCTGCGAATTGGTCCCATTTAAATATGGTTAGGATCCATCGATTGGTTCTGGAGAAAAAGAGGGGAACTCCTCCACCCAAATATAACAGCCATAACTTCGCCATTTATGAACCTATTTTAATGCCTTTCATTTCGTGTGTGGACAATTGCTACAAGTTGGTCCCATTTAAATATGATGAGGATCAGAGTGGGTTCTGGAGACAAAATATGTAACTCCTCAACCGATGGGTATAATTGAGTTTTGTTTGAAGATATTTGGTGTAGGTTCTAATGAAATTGAAAAACCAGTTTATCTTTGACTATTTAAGGGTCTGATAATGTGGCTCGGAGTCAAAATATGTAACTCCTCAACCGATGGGAATAATTGAGTTGTGTTTGAAGATATTTGGTGTACGTTCTAATAAAATTACAAAGCCAGTTCATCATTGACTATTTAAGGGTCTGATAATGTGGCTCGGAGTCAAAATATGTAACTCCTCAACCTATGGGAATAATTGAGTTGTGTTTGAAGATATTTGGTGTAGGTTCTAATGAAATTACAAAGCCAGTTCATCATTGACTATTTAAGGGTCTGCTAATGTGGCTCGGAGTCAAAATATGTAACTCCTCAACCGATGGGAATAATTGAGTTGTGTTTGAAGATATTTGCTGTAGGTTCTAATGAAATTGCGAAGCCAGTTTATCATTGACTATTTGAGGATCTGATAATATGGCTCGGAGACAAAATATGTAACTCCTCAACCGATGGGAATAATTGAGTTGTGTTTGAAGATATTTGCTGTAGGTTCTAATGAAATTGAAAAACCAGTTTATCTTTGACTATTTAAGGGTCTGATAATGTGGCTCGGAGTCAAAATATGTAACTCCTCAACCGATGGGAATAATTGAGTTGTGTTTGAAGAATGTTGCTGTAGGTTCTAATGAAATTGCGAAGCCAGTTTATCATTGACTATTTGAGGATCTGATAATGTGGCTCGGAGACAAAATATGTAACTGCTCAACCGATGGGAATAATTGAGTTGTGTTTGAAGATATTTGGTGAAGGTTCTAGCGAAATTGCAAAGCTAGTTCATCATTGACTATTTAAGGGTCTGATAATTTGGCTCGGAGACAAAATATGTAACTCCTCAACCGATGGGAATAATTGAGTTGTGTTTGAAGATATTTGCTGTAGGTTCTAATGAAATTGAAAAACCAGTTTATCTTTGACTATTTAAGGGTCTGATAATGTGGCTCGGAGTCAAAATATGTAACTCCTCAACCGATGGGAATAATTGAGTTGTGTTTGAAGAATGTTGCTGTAGGTTCTAATGAAATTGCGAAGCCAGTTTATCATTGACTATTTGAGGATCTGATAATGTGGCTCGGAGACAAAATATGTAACTGCTCAACCGATGGGAATAATTGAGTTGTGTTTGAAGATATTTGGTGAAGGTTCTAGCGAAATTGCAAAGCTAGTTCATCATTGACTATTTAAGGGTCTGATAATTTGGCTCGGAGACAAAATATGTAACTCCTCAACCGATGGGAATAATTGAGTTGTGTTTGAAGATATTTGGTGAAGGTTCTAATGAAATTGAAAATACAGTTCATCATTGACTATTTAAGGGTCTGATAATGTGACTCGGAGACAAAATATGTAACTCCTCAATCGATGGGAATAATTGAGTTATGTTTGAAGATATTTGATGAAGGTTCTAATGAAATTGAAAAGACAGTTCATCATTGACTATTTAAGGGTCTGATAATGTGACTCGGAGACAAAATATGTAACTCCTCAACCGATGGGAATAATTGAGTTATGTTTGAAGATATTTGGTGTAGGTTCTAATGAAATTGCAAAGCCAGTTCATCATTTACTATTTAGTTAGGTTAGGTTGGAACATATAAGACAATATAAAACTAAGCGAGCAGGGCGCGGTAGCGCCCTGCGAGCGGGCGGTTCCAATCAATGTAAATTCAGACCTTACTTTCATTCATGATCACGTTTATACAATTTTATATTGTATTAATGTAAAAGTTAGTATGTCATCACTAAAAAGGGTGAAAAAAAATTTTTAACAAAAAATACAACCGACTTCTATGTCACTACAAAGTAAAAAATAATTCAAATAAATGTTGGTTTAGTACATATTTCTGAAGTCGGCGCTCAAGATATTTCGTTGGATAACGATGTAAACAGCGTGTCTAATATGTGTGCGTGTCTAAGTCGGCGCTCAATATATTTAGTTGGATAACGATGTAAACAGCGTGTCTAATATGAGCGCCGACTTCAGAAATATGTACTAAACCAACATTTATTTGAATTATTTTTTACTTTGTAGTGACATAGAAGTCGGTTGTATTTTTTGTTAAAAATTTTTTTATGAAATTATAAGCTGTATGGCTGAATGCCTTTAGTATTATGTAATATAATATCTTTAAAATTAGTTATCAAACAACCTATATTTTTTGGGGTTCATTACTGAACATAGAAATCCCCTAATATATGTCCCTCCAATGTATCCCTCCTCCTCTTTTCTTCAAGTTTTCACAGACACATAACGTCATCAGCACTGGAAGAACTTAGTGAAATATCCGTGAAGGGGTGGTTGGCATTTAACATAACATATCTTGGTCAACCATTCTACTTTACCATTACCATTAGTGAAATATTTTTATTTTTGAGTGTCAGATATAATGGTTATATACAATCAACTGAATATACAAGTAGAAGACCTACATGAAGTCGATCACAAAAACGCTGCTTCTCTATAAGAAGACTGACTGCCAGAAAACTAAATTTCTGCTTTTCGAAATATACCGGTGTGATGTACTGGGAATTATGTTGGAAGTATCATGCTCAAGATTTAATATTGAATAATATGGTCTTATGTGTGTGTGTTTGTGTGCAGGTGTGGTTCCAGAACCGGCGCGCGAAGTGGCGCAAGCGGGAGAAGGCGCTCGGCCGCGACCACGCGCCCTTCCTTCACCACGACCACGGTAACTATACAATACACACACACTACCATTTGCATCAGACATACATACATTACATACAAACCACAAATATTTATAGCAAATGTAAACAAACATTCTAGGAATTCCTATGTAGCAAATGCTACATATTGTGGTTGACTGTTTCATGAACTTTGTGAAAATACAATGGATTACGAGGATGATTCTGTCAAAGTGTAGATTGATAGTTTGCTTTACTGCACCACTGTTGGGTATGTACTTGGCCAGCCCGACGATATATAGGTACATCGTGTTGGCCATGTGCATTTTTAGGAACTTTCAGCGAGGAGGAAAGTGATAATTAATTTCTAATACGCTCATCTACCATCATATAACATCCGTAATGCATACCTGGGATTCAACCTTTGGACCCCCCGCCGAGAACATTATGTAAAAAATATGAAATAAGTATGCAATATACATGAGATAGGTACGCTCGTATAGCAATTTTGTGTCGGTAACACTCAATTTATATCAGTTACATAATAGTAGTTTAGAAACAGTATAATTGCCTATCGCCTATAACGGCAGAAGGTAAATAATGAACGAGTGTCGTGTAATGACACGAGCGGTGAGCGGTGAACGGTGAGCGGCTGTAAACGCCGTCATTATCCTCGCGCGATGCCCACATCAATCACACCGTAACTAGAGTTGATAGAGACCGACTCTACTAACTCTAGTTACGGAGTCCGTAGAGTCGGTAGAGTTAGTAGATGTTAGTTACTTGTTTATAATTTTATGACGTAGATAATAGAAGTGTAGTCCATGTATTGTTTCTGATTGTCATGGATACACTTGAACATATGAACATTCAGAACAATTAAAACTAGACGCTACAGCTACGTCGTAGGCGATTAGATTCGAAGATAAATTTGCTACGCATATTTTCTTTTGAAGACATTTGCATTGTATCAAAATCTCTCGAAGGTGGTAGAACCCTTTGTGGTTCGACTCCGGCGGCACCACCGCCACACCTATTTCTACCTAATAACAGCAGTGTTAGGCGCTGCTGTGTTCCGGTTTGAAGGGTGTGGTAAGGAAGACAGACTTTTCCGAGGCGTTCCAGCTTAGTCCTCAGGGGTAGCGGCGCCTCTGTGGCCGACCTCAGGTAGGAATATCTAATCCTATCTGGGGTTCATTACAGATGTCCATGGGCGGCAGTAGCCACTTACCATCAGGTGGACTGCATGCTCGTCTGCTACTCTTATATTAAAAAGAAAAAAACATCTTCAACAATTAATTTAAAAAAAGCAATATTTTATTTATAGCTCGTCTTGCCAAAAATATAAGGCTCGGCCCAAAATCGAACCTATGCTTGGACGTTAATTTGGCACCAGTTCGGAAGGTGTTTCTTTGTTTTTGTTGAAGAATGTTACGTTGCAACCTACTACTAAGCAAAGTTCTCGACGCACAATCACAATCACATAAATAAAAGCGACGTAAGAAACTCCATTACACTATAACTAACATCAACATAACATAGTTACTAAGTGGAATTATAAATCACAGAACTATAAATAATCACAGCAAAGTGAACCCCACACCTGTACCCCCAACCCCCCAAACCCCAGCCCCCGACCCCCTACCGGTAATGAAGCGCGGACGTGTCGGTTGTTTGCGCGATCGCCGATAACTGCCGATAATTACCGATCATTTACCGATACGGATCGCCACGTGACACATTAGTGCTGTCAAAACGGAAAATAATTTGCTTTGGCCGATTTTAACGTGTGTTTATGATACACTATTTTCGTAATTGTTTATTGTGTTATAGGTAGGTACGGTATAAATGGTTTCATAGGTAACATGCGATAAAATGAAATATTTTTCTCTTTGTATTTAAGAAACCCTCTACAAGGTACTTACTATCAATAATATCTTAATCCTACAGTAATGCTAAAGCTAAGTCCTAAACCCTAAAAGTAATCCTAATCCTATAGTATCTTTAATCCTAACATTAAATAGAACATAGATCTGACCTTGTACAGCTAAATTAGAATACTTCTACACTTCTGCGGGTAATATTCGGGAAGAAGCAAACAAACCATGATGAATTTCATCACATTTAAATATCTATAAAAATTATAAAACAAAAGTTTGTATAAATTGGCTGACGTATCACAATGATCGTTAAGTAATGTAACTTACAAGTGCGATGCAACAGGCTAGAACATATTAGTTCGACTACGAAGGAAAGAAAATGTACCAACTTAATAAAAAATAAAATTAATAAAATTCCTTTATTTCAGGCAACTAAAGACCCTATAATGTGTGTTAGTAACAGTATACCATGCTACCCGCGCGAAGCCCGGGCGTGTTGCTAGTATCGTATAAATTATGTATACTAAATTTAGTATCATTATTCATGTTATACGCGTATATCAAGCCCCATTTAGCATTGAAAGGTGACAATAAAAAACGATTTCCAACGATCTGTTAATAGATAAGGAATTACACGTAAACGATACTGTGAGGGAGAGGGGAGAGGGGGGAGGGGAGGGGGGTCATTAGCGCTAATGCGATTTTAATAAGCGAGTGATGTCACAACACAACCGTTGTCACACCAACAACATAAACGACGCCCACACTGATATCTCGTATAAAAATAATTTATTCGGGACTAGTTACCTACCAGTGATACCCGGATAAATTGAAAATAGAGATCAAGACCGAAATGTTCGGTACTTGTTTGATGTAAGGAAATACGCCTATGATTATAATAATTAAAATTAATTTTATATGGAGCTTTGGGCACATAGGGAATCGATATTGATAAATTGACTACATAATAAAAACAAAACCTACATCCTAACCTAAGCATTTAACTAAACCTAAACTTTTAACTATAATCTCGTACAATTCTACAAATACGTTTATTATGATACGATAACTGTCTAAAAGGTATATTGAAAATGTAATATTATTACTTTATAAATCGTAAGCAAACAAGTGACAGTATGATAAATAGGTTTGCTATTTAAATAATTGAGCACCCCTCTAAACAAACAACGCAGGGCCGCGGACCGCGCGCTGAGGGCAGGTGGCCCGGAGCACAATGAGCTGTTGTCTACGATAGGGCATTGGTTTGTGCCACGACACCTTGACTGTATAGTGTACACTGCCCTGGATATTGTTGCTAACTCCATTCGCATTCCCTAAAAATCAAATACTACCAATATTTACGATAGTCGGTAAACATGTCGTAAATATTGGCATTGGTAAAAGTTAATGACCTCCTGTAGATCTTACGTTCAATAAGATTTCCTTTGTCAATAAAATAATTGACAATAGTTTAACTCAAAAATATTAACAACATTGGTACTCTTAAATTTTATAAGGGAAATTTAAGAGATCTATTTCACGCATTAAATTGGGACGATACTTTCATTGGATTCTTGGTTCTACTATTACTATCTCTCGACTCGACTCTACAGCACTCCTGTCTAAGAAGTCCGTCAGCAAAATGTACTTTCTGTATTACTTCAAACTGCTCAAGTAAATTGTCGTTCAATTTCGTCTTATTCCTGTCCAACTTAATATTTCTCAAAGTTAAGATAAAATTTACCTAAAACTTAAAATGTTAGTACGCATCTAACTTTATCAACTCTCAGATTTTCTCTTATGTACGGATTGACCCGTGTATTAAGTTTTTCTTGATTATATCAGGTGTGGGTGAGTGGGGCGGCGGTAGTGTGGGGGGCGGTGAGTGGTGGGCGCTGGGTCTGGGCGCGCTGGGCGGCGTGGGCGGCGTGGGCGCGCTGGCGCCGGCGCCGCTGTGGCACGACGCGCCGCCTGCCGCTGCCTTCAGAGCACTGCTGCACAGGTTTGTACTAAATACCTAACTATAATACCCTTAGCCCATGCTAAGAGCATTGTTTCCTTTCCGAGACTCTCTGAAAGTTTATTTTTTAAAATTACATGAGTTATCGGAGACGCTAGAATTTTGTGAAAGAAAAGTAGATATTTTCTGTTTAAAGTTTTTTTTTCTTTCAATATAAGGTTACCTATTTTTAACTGATAGCTACAAAAATTATTAGATCAGTTCTAAGAGTTATAAAATTTACGAATATTGTGGACGATTAGTAGAGAAAATGATCTTTATGTTTCTATTTCAATTTACCATAAAATTGACCAAATAAGTACAAGATCAATCTTGTGAGACTTCAAAAGGCTTAGCATATAATAGGTTATTTTGTTGATGAGCTATTTTGAGGACTGAACTTGCTTTCACAAGTAGCACTGTACATATACACCGCAGCATTACTCAGTGCCCATTCCCACAGGTACGTCCTGGCGCTGCCGCCGGCCGCGCCGCTGTCGCCGGCGCCGCGCTCGCCGTCGCCCGCGCGCTCGCCCGCGCTGCACGACCGCTACAGCCGTGTGCACACGTAGCGACACACGCACCCACACGCACACAACCACGCTACTGGGACACTGTGTACCACGTTATACCCGACATCCTATCACTGGACGTAGACTTGGATACATACAGCGCATCGACAACAGAAACCACTGGTGACGCAAGGCGTACGTCATTTCAGTATCACTTAAACATAAGCCTCAGGTTTTTTACATACGAGTATTATGTAGCTTATATCTAATTAGCTATGCGATTTACGATGTGGCGCTATCTCTTGACGAGTAGCGGGAGGTCGCCATAACGATATATTTCACCAGACTATAAGTGAAATAGTGCGTATATCAAAAAGTTAAGACACGTACTTTTATAGGAAATTATTTTTAATAGCTTCAGAAAGTATTTATAATCTATAAATTACTTTCAGGGAGCAGTCTTCTATATTAATGTATACATTTTTATTAACAAAATAATAATCATGTTATTTCTGTGGTGCGTTGTGATGTGAAATATGTCGTGAAATATAAAGTGTGTGAATTATGGATAATGACAGTAATTACAACGTTTAATTACGTTGAACAACAGTTGCAATAATTGATAAAAGGCCATACTTAAAAGTTATCAAGTGAAATTTGTGCTTATTATTATTTATACTAATAATACGTACAATTATGATAATTGTATTAATGGAACAACAAATTGGATATGACTGGGAAGTGTTATTTGCAGTAAAGTGGTAATTCAAGTATATCTAACTTTAAGGGTACATTTTTAATAAGTATAATTCACGGTCACTCTATGTTCAAGTAAAAGGGAAGTTGTAGAGTGAGTATGGACTAGATAAACTTGAAAATAAATTAAGATAATAATTAGTAATTTGAAAATAATATAAAAAGTAAAAAATATTTAATTAACATATGCTAAGTATGTTTTTCTTGTAATTATAAATGTAATGTAAATTGGCCTTATTGCAGGTTTATTTATACAAATTTGCCGAATCTTAATTTTTATGTAAATATTTTCATACAACGATGATATTACTTTATCAGATACGTTTATAGATTGTTGTGGAAGAAAATTGTTATGATATGTATGTCTTAGTTCACATCCAAACATGTTTTTGTTATTTATAAATTAGCGATAAATTTGAATGCAATCAAAAAAAATTACGTAGCATTGAGAAGTTTTATGTAAAATATTAATTAATTTAATTAACGCAAATAAAAAAAGGTAATAAAATCGTCGTATAAAATATTCACTGTATTGTCTACATGCAACACGTGTGCCTTAACGTTGTGTGTCGTGTCACTTTCCAACATTTTTTGATTAATGAATTTGTTGATCTCACTATATCTAGCAGTCTCAGCAAGTAATATGTAATTTGCATTGGTATTTCATGTTGCACCTACAACATGAAGCGCAGTTAGTTAACCGATATTTGACCATCGAAATCGATCTGGCTTGTGACTTTACGTATTACTTGCCAGAACTGACATTAATCAGTATTTAGTATATAACACTTACACATAAGCATGTGCATTGTACGTATAGGTTTAATAACTTCTTTTAAGAGTAGAAAATATATTACCTACTTGAAGATATGTGCTATATTAATTTTTTTTTTTTAATAATTTCCTGCAAACATGTTGCCTAAAACAAAAAAAATATTAAAGTTTAATCGCTACTTTCTTCCACAAGTAGAAATCAATAGATTTACCTGCAAATTTAAATGTATATAAAATTACATTTAAATTTGCTAAATATAAAAGGTGTTTTCCCTAATCAGTTAAAGACGGTCGTAATAAAGCCATTATTTAAAAAAGGTGACAAGTCTGACATGAGTAACTATAGACCAATAGCTTTGCTTCCTATCCTTTCAAAAGTCTTTGAGAAAGTTATCTATAAGTCTTTGTTAACGTTTTTAGATAAAAATGAAATATTGACACCCCACCAGTTCGGATTTAGGAAAAACAAGTCAATCAATATGGCAATATACAATTTTTTATCGGACGTAATGTCAAAGATGGATCATAAAATACCGACGACTGCTCTATTCCTTGATCTAACTAAGGCTTTTGATCACGTGGATCACAGTATCCTTCTATGTAGGTTATATGACTACGGTATAAGAGGTAACGTGTATGACCTTCTTAAATCATATCTAACAGACAGACAACAATACACACAACTTAGCCAATTCTGTCCCAAAACAAATTGTAACCTTACATATGAATCAGACCGCAAAGTAATCAAATTTGGTGTACCACAAGGCAGTGTACTGGGGCCATTATTATTTATCATTTATATTAATCCTCTACCCCAAGTAATCAAATATCCACTGACTTTGTTCGCAGACGATAGTACCATATTATTTTTCAATGAAGACATAAATGATCTAGAAAGTGACATAAACGCATCCTTGGTATGTCTAATTGAATGGCTCGAATCAAATAATCTCAAAATAAATTTAGAAAAAACGAAAATAATGAACTTTAGACAACGAAAAAATTTAGCACAGAATCTTAACATTAACTATTTAGGACACAAAATAGAGGAAACAGAAACCACAAAGTTCTTGGGCCTATACTTGGATTCTAACGTAAAATGGAAAACTCATATAGATTATGTATGCAAAAAATTGAATAAATTATCGTATGCACTTCGTATGTTGAGAAAAACCGTTCCTCAAAAAACCGTTCTGACTGCATATCATGGTTGTGTCGCCTCAACACTTAGATATGGTATCATATTTTGGGGTCATTCGATAGATAAAGATATTGCATTCAAAGCACAGAAACGCTGTATCAGGTCGATGTGCAACTTAAAACCATGGGAGTCATGCAAACCTTATTTTACACATCTTAAAATCCTACCAATGCCATGTCTCTATATATTAGAGTGCAGTATATTTGTGTACCTTAACATTCACCTATTTGAGTTTAAGACTCGAGCACGTAGAGCAGCTAACTTATGTATATTAGCATCCAAAACACACTTATATAAACAAAGTATATTCGTCAAAGCCCCAATTATATATAATAAGTTACCCGCAACGATCCGTTCCACTATTGAAATTGAATTATTTAAGCGGAAATTATATAATTTTTTAATTGACAAGTGTTATTACTCACTAAATGACTTTTTAAATGACAAATCCATATAATAAACATTGTTATCCAATATTAATTATTTTTCCAGTATAATTTAATTCAAATGACTAATAATAATTATTATATTTCTATTGTTGTAATTAATATTTTTTTAATGATTTGCTACTTATATTTTATTGCACAATTATTGTATGCCCACCTGTGGCGGGAATATGTTGGACTCAAAATATGTTTGTACCATGCACCATGTACCCATGTTCCACAATAAATTTGATTTGATTTGATTTGATTTGATTTAAAGATTTTTATGCATCTTCTAGAAGTCTAAATAAATTCTTTTAAAAATAAATTGTATAATAATAAATAAGTAATTTAAAAAAATTATGGTATTCCATGTACATTTAATATTAATTAAAATGTAAATAAGATTTGTATATAGTGTACAGAGCGCAATTCATATGAGGTAGGTACTTATGTATTCAGCGCGCATACATCAGATATTAATATACAGAAATAAAAGTTTATTTAATAAATACTACAGGGCGGTAGTCGATCCGTCTTTAATTTTTATGTTCGCTGGAAAATAGAGTTCTTGAATTGTAAACACTCTTTCGAAACTTAATTTAATTCAACACATATTTGTACGTAATTAATAAATTGAGAGTACTTCTGTCTGATGTATGTAGAGTTCAGCGTTAGTTAAGTCGTAGTGTGTTACTGTATTTATTGTAGAGTAGTGAGTTTGCAATAATTGTCGGCGTAGTCTGCTAATAAACTAGTTCTCCAAACATTATTGTGATTTTTTTCGTCACCCCCTGCTATTTAATAATATAATAAAATACAGCTACTTTGAGAAACTATGGGTACTTCTGACAGCTACTTTTATTTGAAAACTATTTCGATTAATAACATTCGTAGTTTTATCATTTTTTGTGAAATAATTCAAAAGGAGTATTGCTGGGCACGGACCTTTTCTGAAAATATAGAGAACCATAGTTTTCTGGGACTTGCCAAAACTAAACACTACATAAAATAAAAGTTGAAATGAAACAAGGCCTTTCAAAAGTCTATCATCTATATATCATTCTAATGTTATCTTGTAATGTTTTGAGAAATTAGATAAACACAATTTATTCACCCTTTTATGAGAATTTTGTATCTATTTAATTTCAAACGTAAATTCTGAAATTCTCCGGCTCTTCAGGGATATCAAAAGATTAAAACCTTTCGCACGAAGTAAGACATAGTGACAGAAAAAAAGTTTAACCAATGGTTAAGTAGAAAGTTTGTATATATTCAGCCTTATGTAATTATTTTAATTTAGACGCATATAAATTGTACAAAGTAACAATGTGCTCATCTCGTGGCCGGAGACCTCGACAGGTCGGGCGTAACAATCGGCGGCATATCGATTGCCATCCATTATAATCTGTGCCCATTGTTTAAGCCCCTCCCCGTGTATATGCGATCAGCGCAAGATTAAATTTGCTCCTCGATGCACAAAGACGTGGAGTGTTTGAAGAAAGATTAATTTGGCAAAAATTCGGGCGTCGAGGGGGTAGGCGGAGGAGGGTAAGCCTCCTCCAACACTCGGTATGAGTCAGTCAAACTCGCAGATTAATTTCCAGATCGAAATGTGGTGGGTAGGTGCATAGGCATGATAGAGACAAGACTGTATGGTTAAAATGCCTTTGTATAAGCTTTAGCATTAGTAGTTGATTAACTAAAACTTTTAGTATATCTATCGTGACACGAATTTTGCCCATCAATCTCTAAGCTACAAACTTTTTTAAAACATTGACGTAGCAAACAAGCAGACAGTCCACCTCATAGCAAATGGTCACATCTATGACCAATTCCAAATAATTTCTACCTGAAGCCAATCATAGATGCTTTGTCACTCCTAAGGAGGCGTTGGCATCATCTATTAAATCTGACGAAAGGTTTAGTCTTTACGTATATTAGATATGTAGGTAGGTTCCACTGCTTACCGCTATTAATCTACTTAACCGCTCCGGCCCTCCCGCGGGGCGGCGCCGGGAGGTGTCCGTTCTGTAATTGGTTCACATTATCAGCCTACGCAAACAATTAACTAAAGGAATGCCTACAGTTCATTATGCAATTAGAAACAATTACTTGTATCCTTTTAATACAATTGAAGTCGTTGATCTACAGTCGTAGTTTGAAGATGATGTATTAACAAAATTCGTCAAGAATGAAATAACATGAAGGATAATGAATCCTAATATGAATTTGTATTTTAAATCTGTAATCACATAAATATTTGAAGGTCGAACTTTTCTATTTTATAACAACAGCGGGTAGCACTGCTACGGTTCGATTTCAAGGGTTTAAGAAAAAGACATACCTACTTATCCCAGGTGATCCAACTTAGTACTCAGAGTTAATAACGCGTCCGTGACCGACTTTAGGTAGGACTTTTATCATATCCGGGGGCATTAGAGATGCCTATGGTAGTAGCTACTTACCTATCATCAGTTGGACTTCATGCTCGAATGCTAGTTCAGTATTATAAAAGAAAAGAAAAGAGATGGTCACCTGTTTTCTATTTAATAACATAGAAAATATATTTAGGTAATGAATGATGATAGAGTAAACTAATATTCTCGGTTAGTTAATAAGCGAAGGGGTGCAAGCTCATGATAGCAGCGCGTCAAACACACGCGACCCGCGGCGGCCGGAGACACACTGACAGCGAGGATACCTGCAGCGACTCAAGCTATCAACTATGTATATTCATCAAAGTATATTAATAAATATCATGCTTTTTTATATCAAAGAATTCTGATGAACGAGTAATCGATTTTTAATAGAACAGGCCGATCAATAAATGCATTTTTATTTATGAGAACTAAGTTACAATGACTATCGTCAATCTGTGTTTCACTAGATACTTCTTTCGCATTAAAAAAAAAGAGTATAAATACGTCGGGTAACTGTATTTGTATCACTTCAAATTCTGGATAATGCATCCGGTGACATACATTAGGGTTATGTACCTAATTATAAAAGGTAGAAGTAACAACATATGTATGTAATGTAGAGACTCTACATACGTAGGTAGTGTAGAGTAGGTATGTACTAGGTACATAGAAAATATAAATCTACATTCTTTATTTACAAAACGTCATGATAAGTAGGCCTTGATAAATTATCTCCATACATGACCTATTACGTAATAAATGACATGTAAACACGAATGTTTACTTAAAGTTTGAAGATATTTATTTCTCATAGGAATCCAAAATTACAATATAACTTAAGAAGCAAATAACAATGTGCCTCGTTATTACCTTAAGACTTGATAACTAATTTAAGCAACAATTTCAAACCGAGCCAGCGCCTATAGCCTCGCTGCGGCGATGCGGCGCGCGGCGGGTGACGGCGGCGGGTGACGGCGGGTGACGGGCGGGCGGCGGCTGGCGCTGGCAGCGGCATTGTGTCCGCGGTTAATTACACCGCACCGCTCATTAGTGTGCACCACCCTAATCTACAACCCATACACTCCACAGGAAACTCATCCTTACCAACATCGCAATAGAGAATCTAATCGCGTATACTATAAATAATTTAGTGTGCAACTTTGTTGATCACTGTACGGAGAACAGATCATTTTCCCCGCAATTCGCGATCTGTATTGTTGGGGCCAATGTAAAAAATAATATGATCCGATAATAAGCAATCTGGCCGGTTTTGATTTAAATGTTCCTGTTTATTTATGGGCAGGAATAAACAAAAGGTTTAGGTTTTGTTTAATGTTGGATTTAAATCGTAGTTCTTACTGGATAGATTGATATTATGTATAGTTTTTGTTAAGTGACTGATAACATGGGTAACTTAGTTAATTTTTATTATTTGTCTTAGTTATTTATTATGTAACTTAGTTAATTTTTATTATTTTATTATTTGTAATATTTATGGATTTTGACAGATATGTTACAACTGTAGATAAAATGGAAGTTTCTATTGGCAAAATGCTCACAATCTCAAAAGCAAAAATTTTTAATTTTATAATGAATATAGTGAGATTGCTTTGGCGTCTTAAAATAAATTTATTACCTACCCAGCATCCTGTGTCCAGTTTCAACAATTTAAAGTCTTTCTACCTTAGAATTGGTGAAACTTAACCACATGTGCATACCACAATTCTTTATAATCATCGGCGAATTTGATAACTTCGTATACATTTATCATTATTGTGTATTATTAAAACGAATCGAGCGATAAATGAGTTTATTAACAATACGTAGTAATGCGCGTGAGTAGCGACCAGTTGCAATGGAGTGTCGATAGTCGATAATATTATAGACATGATATTGGATAATTTAATAGGATATTAATATGTAGTGATGTGACGCTATCGGCTGATACGAGGAACCGTGATAGCGAGCAGCTGTTTAGTACACACGCGAAATATTGACCAGCCCTCGTTATTTAAAAAAATATTTTGTTTACATTACGGGTTATTTATAATGAATCTACACGTTTCTTGGCTACTTAAGATCGAAATGAGACAACTTCTTGTAGGAAGGAATTTTCAAATGTAAATTAGTGTTTAGAACTCTTATGTAAATAAATCAAAGTGTCATTTTATATTTTTTACACATTAGCTTCACCTGTATTATGTACATTTATTTTGTTTTTAACGTAATTTAAATTTAAATTTAAGAAGGAGGATCTCGGTTTTATCTTTTCTACGCTGTTAAGACATATTGACTTAAAAATCAAAAAATAACCGCTTACTTAATAAATATATTTATGTAAATTATGCTCAATATTCTAATATTTATAAACCAAAGTACCGTTCTATTTACCTATTTAATAATTTTACGAACCTAATCATTAGCTAAGCCCCGCTAATCTTAAAAGGTTTATATTTAAATTTTGAACTTGTATGGGCCTATTACACAATAATTGAAGGTGTGAAAATTTATATTAATGGAAGTTCGGAATGAATGTAGTAGTGAACATTAAATTTATTTATAATAATCATTAAATGTTAATTAAGTGTTGGGTCCGTGGCGCCGCGTGGACGGTGGTGTGTGAGCGCTAATTGATCGAGTTAACTCTATTGGCAAATATTCGGCGCGGGTTCGTATAAATAATTGCAGCGCGTTCCCACGAGTTGGTTGGACCGCGGTGACAATACTGCGAGTAGGGCGGCCACACTTATGTGGAAATAGAAAGATTATTCCTAGTTTGAATGCGTTAATACAGTTACATTGTCATAATATTTATACCTACACAATTTATAGTTAAGATATAAAAAGTTTAATTATATTTTGATCTCACTGCTGAGAATGTGGACAGTTTGCAATACACTTTCCTATTTTAAATTGTAGAATAGAATATGATAATAATTTATTCGCGACTATAAAAAATACAAAACTCTGTGGATGGCACTTACCTAATGTTAGGTGGATTGTGAGCGAATTCGTTCCAGACTTTACTAAACAATGTGTGTGTAATCAAAAGGTAAATAGAATCTAATGTAATAAAATGAAATTTATTTTGTATGGACGTGCGGGGGCAAACTGTTGATTTCAATATGTTTATGATATCTATAGTTACTTAAATAAATGAATTCACTTAATTCGCCGATAACTGAAATTAAAGAATACAAAACTATATTAAAATTATGTACACTCTATTAAACATGTATGATTTTAGGAATAATCTTAGGACAGTCCTTACAGCGAGCCCTGTATGGCCACCCTACAGTATCGACAGTTGCTCAGTGGCTCGCGTGAGAAGCGTCACCTGACGGCCGCCGCACAATATGATCACTCACATCTATTATAAATTAATTAATATAATCGTACCGAGATGAATGCAACGCGCATATTTCCTTAAGAACCCACTGACCAAGTAATAATGTTTGAGAAAATATTGTGTTAGTTCTTTTATTATTTAAATTATTTTATTAAATCAAGCTATTGTTTTGTGCATAATTAGATTTGTTGTTTTTAGAGCAAATATGGTAATGACCTTCAACGGAATAATAATAATCTATCTGAAATTGAACTTTACAAATCTGTCTCACCACACTCTTCAATATGAAAATTGTACAGTAGAATACAATGCAATCTACTCTTCAATATGAAAATTTTACGGGTGACCAAACAACAAAAACAAACAATTTGAGCAACAGGCTCAAATTAATCTCGAAATAGAAAATTTAATTCGTTTAAATGAATTGAATTTTATCTACGTTCGTTATAAATATTCAATGTATCCAACATTTTGTATGTATTGATGTAATGTAATGTATTGACATTTTGCCTAGATATATGAACATTTTGATGACTGGTAGAAATAAAATCATATATTGTTTATTAATGGCAAGCGCTAATAGAGCATGATTGTGTTGTTTAAGACATTCTCCATATTTGACCTGATCAATGCGATAAACGGTGCCCTACCTACTTAGGAAATAGTGGCGTAATTAAAACTCATAGGCGGTGACATACCACATGGCCCGTGGCTAATACTGTTGGTCACATCGTGAGCGGCGCACAGAGCCACCGCGACCCCTGCGCTCACCACACACTGGGATATACACGCTTCATGCTATGGGATGATCGCGTTGAAAAAATAAACATAAATAAATATTTATATAGTGATAAGTAATTGGTGATAAGGTTGTTAATTATAATGTCGTTATGATTAACGGTTATGTATTAATTTTAAAAAGATGTGGTGGTAGTCCCGTGATATTAGGTGATTCCACTTAGACGAAGGGATGAAATTTAGTAGATGACTGAAGCTATGAGCATAATAATAGTTACTTGCTCTTCTATCCTAGAGAATATAACATTATAAGGAGGCTGACTCTATTCCCTTGACGTTTTATCAAAAGCAATATTAACCTTATCCCATTGTAACACAAAAGCCAAGCATCGAAAAGCGCATGTAGTGGATGATATCGAATAACATAGACTCTTGCCACTAAAACATTGATTTGTGTTTAATAAATATAACAAGCGTGTGTTAGTCCCAGTGTGCGTCGCGGCGAGGCTATCCGGTGTAAAGAAGGGTACAAATCGCTGTATAAACTTAATATCGGCTAAATTGCCGGCGCCGGCGGCCGCGGGGGTGGCGGGGGGTGGTCGGGGCGAGGGGTGAGGGGCGAGGGGGGCGGGGGTGCAAACATCTGGAGCTTTTATTGCGATGATCGCGTATTGATTCCATTCATAAGCCGCTGTTACAAGGATAATTTCATCGGCGACTCGTACATTTATTAGTTTATTCAGCGACTTGTGGGGAGTTACCGGTGTCTATAGAAATCTGTCGGGTGCGGACACAGATAGGTGGCTTACCGGTCTGCTTGCTGGATATATAGAGAGGATTACGGGTTTTTAAGGGTGAAGAATATTCTTAATTTTCATTTTTAGACTGGATACATTGGATATTTGTAACAATTAAGTTCAAATATTCTTATAACTTAAACGATAAATTGGCTTTAATATTGACCCCGATAAGGTTTATTCACCTACTAAATAAGGAAAAATGTTTTTGTTTAAATCAATATGTAATACCCATAATCGGTATTTTTGAAGGATAAGAAATTAGCTAATGGCATAATGTTTACAATATAGAAAAAATATGATGCTAGGGTAAGAATAAAAATAAATAAAAACTAAAAATATTAATTATATTTAGTAGTAACAAAGATAGAGTAGGTACTTAGGTAGGTGCTAAAAGGTATAATAATTATGTAAATTAGTTAGTAGTTTTTCTCCTACAAAATTAACATCGGTACAGATTCTGTAAAAAGTCCACCTACAGTAGCACCCTGTGGGTATTCTATGGGTGTTGCAGGGTGTGGTAGGTGAGGCTGCGGCGTTTAATGAAGCTTTTTCAATAGCGGTGGTAACCGCTAACGCAATTGCAAGGCTCGCGGCCACCGCTCTGGGCGGGCGGTGTTGTGGGAGAAGAGGTCGTCATTTCACTCCACTGTTTGTAGAACGATTAAGGCACTCCGCTTTATATCACTTTTATATGATCTGCATTTATCGCTCTCTGATGCTTTTTTCGGAACTAAATAATGTTATTGACAAGAGTAATTATTGTGAACTTACAGCGAACTAGCAGACGAGCATGCAGTCCACTTGATGGTTAATGCTTAGTGCCACCTATGGATCTTTCTTATCAACCCCAAATGAGATAAAAATATTTCTGCCCAATTTTGACTAGAGATGCGTTGCTACCCCTGAGAACTGTGTTGGAACGCCTCCAATAGGTATGTGTGTTTTATAGCGTATGTGTATTCATAGCTTTGTTTAAAGTGGAACAGAGCAGCGCTTAACACTGTTTTTATAAGTTAGGAAAACAGTAGTTAGTAGGATAGTGAAATATGTTTTCATGATAAGGGTGTCGTGCCATGAAAAAGTTTGAGATACACTGCTCTAGATTACCCCTAATCCATATTAACGTGAATAAAATTGTTCCATTTATCGCAAAATGTAGTTTGATTGTGATAAGAAACATAATTATGTTCTCACATAACGATAAATAATGATAACGCACTCATAACGTAATGAAATGTTATTGATTACATGCAATAACGAGGTAATGAGTCGGGCGCGAGATAATGTGATGGAGTCAATTGATTGCGTTATGAAAAAATATGTATGTACCATGTATATAGAACAAGGCTTGTTAAGTTATGATGATGATGGACTTGAAATTCGTGTGTAAGAAAATATAGTTACTTGCCTATGACGTTTCAACTTTATCTTGAGGGGTCTGAAGCAAATGAATGTCGACGACACAGAATGTCGTAGACGTAGTCATAACGACACTTCCGAAGGTCGTAGGGTTAACCCTCTGTAGTTCGACTCTGAGGCTGGGAGTCCCAGCGCCACCTATTTCTGCCTAATAACAACAATGTTAAGCATTGCTGTGTTCTGGTTTAAAAGCTGTGGTAAGGAAGACTTCTACTTATCCGAAGCGTTCCAAATTAGTCCTCGGTGGTAGCAAACCTTAGGCAGGGATCTAATCTTATCTGAGATTGATTATAGATGTCCATGGTTTATCTTATAAAATAATTTACATTACAAATGGTATTAACTATAAAAAACTCAATATATGTACAATGTAGGTTTTATTGAATAAGCGATAATCCGTCTCGTTAAAAAGTATTAAAGTGTAGGAATGCCGCTAATTGGCGATACGCTGCACACAGGGGGCGCCACTGAAACATACGTGAGATTTATTATATTTAGTCCATCTTTTTTGTAATATTGTTATAATATTACAAAATAGTTGGTGGGCGATTTAAATTTTAGGACCTTACCTAAAATATTTCACTAATAATATATTAATCAGACGCATTTTCAGAGTATAAACAATGTATGATTTCAAGGAAATGTCGGTTGCACATGTAGGTGTAGATTTTACAAATATTTATAAAAAAACAATATTAGTAAATGTATTTATTTATAAATAATCAACCTGTACGATCGAGTCCAGTTAAACCAATCCGATGGTAATTGGCGCAATCAATTAGTGAGCTCTATGTAGAGTTACACTGTTAGTACGGGCGCCGGTATGATTGGTGCAGCTCTCATCTGGTTGTATTTTATCTCCTATGTGCTTGCTTATGGCGAGGGTAAGGGATATAAATAATTCTAAAAATTAAACAACTTCTATTTTTTTTAAAAATACATATTATTTTTTGTATATATTGCAATAGTATTTCTGCCACATCTATTTCTGATACATTCCACTTGAAAGGGTGTGGTAAGGGAAACATGCTTATTCGAGGCGTCCCAACTCCAACTTGGCCACGCTACTAAGAGGTAGTAAAATATTTGTGGCCAACCTCTGGTAGCAGTGTAATCGTATATAGGGTTAATTACGTCCACGGGCGGCGGTAGCTACTTCAAACATGGTAGAATCCTTTGTGCCTCACCTATTTCTGCCTCAAAACAGGAGTCTTAGGCGCTGCTGTGTTCTGGTTTGAAGGGTGTGGGAAGAGAGATACTTTTCCGAGGTGTTCCAGCTTAGTCCTCAGGGGTAGCGGCGCATCTGTGACCGACTTCAGGTAGGAATATCTAATCCTATCCGGGGTTGATTACAGATGTCCATGCGCGGTAGTAGCCATTTACCTGTGGACTGCATGCTCGCCTGCTACTCCTATAATTATTATATAAATAAAACCTCAAGTGGACTGTATAGTCGCCTTCGACTCATCAATTATAATGCTGCAGAGCCCAGACGGGGCACTCCGATGGCGGGCACGCTGAGCTCGGTGGGCGGCGGCGGAGAGCACGCGCCGCCGATATACCGGCCTCCCTCGCAGGCGTGAGTACAATCACATGTTAATAGCATTGGGTATTTACCTAAAAACCTTTAAAAATCTACTACGATTATTTTAAAAGAGGTACATCTAAGTCATCGAACTCGGTTTGTACATATAGAAAACAGGTTTTTTATAATACATTTTTTTGCATAAAACATAAACGAACAATAAATAGATCTCAGTTAAATATTCTATTTTTTTTCTGGGTAATAAGGGTCCTCAAAACCTCTACTTGATGGGAGAAATTGTCTTCTCAAGGGCTTGCGTCTCAGCGCTGCGAATAATAGACTTTATTCCTAAATCTCCAGATACGTAGTCTCCCAGTTCGTGAAGCCGAAGCCGCCCCACCAGTACTGGGAGGAGGAGACATCGGTGAGCATGATCCCGGAGAACCGCAACTGCTTGCTGTGCGAGGCGCAGGACTCGGGTGCCTGCCGCGCCATGCCCTCCTGCGTCTACTGCGAGCCCACTGTCACCGCGCTCTGTGAGAGAAGCACACCGTGTCTACGGTGTACTGGTAGGTATAATCCGCGCAAAACTTCTAGTCCGCTCTGAAGTTTTACCTGTGGGCAAGAGCGGGCAGCGGACAGGTGCCAGTGGGGGTTCCGCACTGTCTTCGTCTCGCTAATATCTATAATTTGCTGTTACGACGCGACTCGTTTCTATATTCAGAGCGTACTAGTACTTCAGCGCTGACTTCACTTGAAATACAAACGCTAAACTTTTCAATTCTAAGGTTATCTGGATCTTACTAGGTCACCCTGGCAAGGAATGTAATAAGCTGGTTACACTTTGAGTTGGCAGACAGCAGCTGTCCAGTGGACAGGTCTGTCAGTACAGTCCTGATCATCAAAATGCAAGGCACATAAGTTCATAGTGATCATTTAGTTAAAAAAGTCGTACTAATGTTAATTGTATGTTGACATCGCCAAAGCTCCTCATCGGAAAATCTTTGGACTAAAACTTCTTCAAAGTTTTTAGATAATGTTATTTGTAATTTGTGTTTCTCCAGTGATAAAGAACCCATTCTTCAAATGCGTGCCGGGCGAGAAGTACATGGACGAGTGCGACTCGTGCCGCTGCTCGGACGGCCACGCCGGCTGGTGCACCAACCAGTATTGCGAGTTCCGCTCGCTCCATCTCTACGCGCTCAAGCTGTCAGACGGGGAGTTCTATTAAACGTCTCTTGTATTTATGGTGTTTTAGTATTCTTTTTTATATATAATATAGAAGTCGCAGAAGAGCATGCTATCTGATATTAAGTAGCTACTGTCGTCCATGGACATCTGCAATCAAACCTAGAAAAGACTAGATTCTCACCTGAGGTAGAGCATAGATGTGCTGCTACCTCGGAGGACTAAGCTGGAATGCCTCGGAAAAGTATGTCTCCCTTACCACACCCTTTAAATCACAACACAGTAGCGTTTAACACTTAAAATAAATATAGAAATAGGTGTGGCGATGGTGCCGCCGGAGTCGAACCACTAAGAGTTCTACCACCTTTAATTTAAATTAATCACTTTTTCATGTTATAGAAGTTAAAGTAAACAAGTAAGTTTACAGTTTATCTGATGTTATAATTACGATGCCTATTTGCCATGGGCATTATGGTCATCATAATACCCTGCAAACAGTTGATATTTTGCATTGCTGCCCCCTGGGAATTTGTTAAAAAAACATCGTGTACCTAAGTAAGTCTGCATGACTAAATCCATTAAGTTTAACTCCTTCATAAAATGATTTATTCTTGAAGATTTTTTTCTGTTTCGTACTATTAACCCTTCATTGAACGAACCAAGCGTATGCCCCGACTTCCTGCTTCCTATTTCACACTTCAGCAAACAACTATGAAATGTTACTACCGCTTTCACATTCGAAATTACTATTTAATAAACTTTCATTATTCACACCGATATTTTATATACTGCTGTCATACCGCTGGCGATATGAGAGGGATAAAGTTAGCTACAAAAATCAAGTTATTGTTATACTATTTATTTTGTTGATAAATAAATAAATAAGTATTTACCATATTACTTTTGTAATCAGCGAAAAGTAAGAAAATTTCGTATTATTAAAAATATTGCAATTGTTTAAAAATTACGATAGTTTAAACGAAAATCATTCTTAATTTATGTTAAAACGAATGTTTGTTGGAATAGTTTAATCTCGTCATCAAAATGCATTAGGTACTTACGGTACCTTACAAATATAGCTACAAATAAGTTTATTTTACTTTAAATCGATAATCTTTTCTCGTTCGCGGTGAAACATCAACAACAGCATACAATTTATTTACAACCAAATCCTGATTGAATCATTGTAACATCAGAAACGCCGACACCAATACGGTGACGGAACCGCGCTCGCAAACTAATTGCTGCAAATATTTAGACTCCGTGTGAACCAATCAACCGTGTATCCTCTAACAACACTATTACCTTAACCACAGGATAATAGAGTTTAGTTTAATTTCTAGTCATAGTGGGTGGGCGAAGGGATTATGACCACAAAAGGGTGTAATCGTTAGGATTTTGTTCTCGGCTTAAATCGATACGTTTCGTAGTAAATCCGAACGCTTTCTTGATAAGTTTTAGCCTCTTGTGTTACTGAAAGCAGTTTTAAATGTTTTTAAAACGTTTTTATACTCAATGTTATAACTACTAACTGCTAAAGACGTATTAAATTTTAAGGATTAATAGTTAAAGCGAACTAGTAAGAAGGCACATAAGTTATATGTTTATTATTTATTATGAGGTGTAAAACAACTTCTACGTTTAATTTCTGTTACACATTAATTTCCCGCAAAGAAAGGAAATTACCTTAGGTTCAATCTCATTAGGTATATTATGTAAATCATTTATTTATTTAAGATAGAGAAATCTCTATAGTGTAACAGTCTATGAGTGATTAAAATTAATCACTTTATTTTAATCAAAATAAATCAATACGGTTCTAAATTTTGGGCAAAAAAGTTATAGATTCGAAATGAGTACGGTGTTTAGGTCGATCTTGACTTGACTTTAGGTGGTTAACTGTGAGTTTATAGTTCTTTATTTTGATATTTTTTTGTCTTCGTTAAAGTAACAGAATATCAAACTGTATATATATATATCCCGTTTTCAACAAAGAGAGTTTAAAAGTATCGCATGTGTAAATCCAGGTCATAAACTATTTCTGTGCCAAATTGTTTTCAAATCCTATTAGTAACTTTTGCGTAAAACAGTAACACATAGTACGTACAACATCTATCATTCCACCCATTTTCACAGTTTCTCTTTTATCAATTTGAAAAATATATAAGATAAGATATGTATCCCCAACTTTAATTAAACTAGAACTTGTAGGTCTCTCCATATTACTTCACTAACTGACAGATAATGAGGCATAATTGTAAGCTCTACCATATACACACATACATACATACATAGGAACCATTATCATGTCGTGAATGAAATCGTTGAAAAGCGTAACATGGATACCTTTTTCAAATGACTATTCCATTTGTACACATGAACGATGGAGGTATAATAGTTAAGGCATCGGTTACACAAAGCAGGCGATTTCATTTGTCACCACAATGGGCGGCAAATCGGCCCAATTGTTTGTGTCGTGCGGTTTCATCTCACTAAGACACCTCATTTGTCTTTATGCACAGATTTTTAAGGTCGAATTTCCTATGTACCATGTGCCGTCATGAGATGCAAAATACACAATTGCATTTGTTATAATGACAATGTGTCAAAAGCGATACATTTCGCCGGAAATGAGCGATTTGTCGCCAAACTACCAAAGAACTGACAGTTTCCTTACAGCCGTCGATAAATGTAAGGTAATATTGTACCCGAGATGTAACCTTACTGGATGTGGCTATACTTAATACTAGATATTTTTTACTGTTATTGAAGGTACAGCCTAGAAAAAGTTTGTGAAGGAATATTTCTATTGCAAAGCAGTTCTACATTTTGGTGGAAGGGTGTGGATGCTGATTGAGTATATGAGGTGACTCGTTTAGTCCTCGGATATGGTCCGCATTTGTGATCAACGTTAGGTAGAACTCTGATCATATAATAAGTGAATTAAATAATGGGAATGTGATATACCTAATGTTAATGTGGCTATCATATTACTCAGCGATCTACGCAAAATAAAATGTTTTATTCCAGTATTCTTTAAAAAAATCATTTATAGTATTCTGTACCAATACTTGCTAATACCGTACGGCTTTTTAGTTATGTATTTACATATTATTTTTTATCTTTATATTGGTATTTTAGGCTTAAGGTATAGTAGATAAGTAGATAGTCATAATAAAATACGGGTAAAAAATCATCATTAAAAAAAATTACATACAACAACAAACTTCTATGTCCCTTCCAGTCATCTTTAAACTCAACATTCTTAATACATACTTAAACCTCATGTCGGTACAAATTGACCCGCTTTGTGAATGTTACAATTTAATATACTTTGACCACATTGTGAGGCAAAAAATGGAAACATACGAGCTTATTGAGACCTCACGGTTGGTGGTAGAATGGCTTCTACTTGCAACAAATGAAATGAAACTGTAGGCTAATGTATTAAAGTACAAATCAGTTTGTACCAACTCGATTTGTATTGTAGAGATGCAAAAACCTGTGAATACTTATAACACAATCTGTTAAGCACTTGTCATACAATTTTAAAAGCTATGTCATAAACATAAGGTCGAAATTAGGTTGGTTTTAAACGGTATATTTAGATATTTCATGGTTGAAAAGTGGTGCGGTACCGCCCGTGGAGACATTGTATGCGCCTGCGCAGGGGGTAGTAGCAGCTATTAAACAGCCATAACCACAAATATCAATATTAGGAAGGATTAGCCATTGTGCTCTCATTGTGTTTGTACAAGTTTTTGTAGCGATAATATTTATGGCTTTGTGTTGCAAGTAGCTGGGAATAATGCCGTAACTCGAGTAGTGTTGTAATGTTATAAATTTTAGTAATTACGGGTTGAAGAGTTATTTAGATTGAACGGTTGAGTTATGTAACTGTTATGTTAAAAAATGAAATTATAATCCACATTGATCTACATATAAGGACCTCAGTTGATACCTCCAGTTTAAATGGAGTTGATAGATGGGTAGCAGTAACCACTTTAGTCTGTTAAAAAAGTCGAATGTTATGTCCGTGGCCGTGAAAAAGTCTCTAACCTAACGGCCTCCAGTAGGAGAGGCACTTCAAGAAGAAGAATCTAATAACGAATATTATTAATAAAGGTGTGTGGAAATCTGTAACTTAATAATACGCAGATACCTCATTTTTACCACAAGACCCGTCTATTCATACCACCTAACATGAAATTTTATTCTTTGCTATCAAAAAGAACATCAAAATACAACAAAAGCATTGTAACATCCTCCACAATTTGGTATCACATCACGCATCACTCGCTCTGTATGAGACAAACATCGGAACAGTTCACCTTGATATTTCCCATCATTATAGTTAAACGGCTCCATTGACGGCTTAACCTAAAAACCGAATTCGCATTAAAGAAAAAATGTCGAAAGCAAATTATGAAAAAACCGGGCAAGTGCGTTAGACTTGTGAGGAGAGGGTTCCGTACGTTGATTATTTACGTTCCATTAGTTATTTTAAATCTGACCCAAATCGAAAATATGTTTACCAACTATAAATGTAAGTTTTGTTGCAAAACTCTGCAATATCAAGGGATTTCCTGTTTTCTTTTTTTTTTCAATTTTCATAGCTTTTCCTGTAAAATTTAGGTAAAGAACTATTTTCTGTATTGTTTTTACAAAATTTGTTTCCGAGCTAAAACGTTCAATTTTCGTCTTCTTTGTTAAGTAATTTTGAAATTATCTCTTCTAGAACTATGACTAAAATATACTTAAGATCACTGTAATCCTTACAACAAACCTGCTCTTTTTATATGCCACACAATATAGATTGCAAAACTTTTTATTTTTTTCATTCCGATCCTAAAAGTCAATTGTTTAAAAAAATATATGTCTTACGTTATATCTTCGTGTTTGGGTCACAGGAAATCATATGAGTTAGACAATTTTGAACTCATTTGGGCTAGTAGTTATGGAGCAAATAAGCTGTGACAGACGGTCGGACAGATACACGAGTTATCGTATAAGGGTTCCGTCTTTTGCTTTTTCGTACGGAACCCTAAAAATATGAAAAGAAACACGTTTGTCGGTCGCAGTGGGCCAGCGTGGGCGGGGCTGAGTAATGACATATTCGCTCAATGAGCTTCCAGTGACATACATTCGGGTTAATAATACCGCACTACGTTAAAGCTCGTAGAACATATTCGATTTCGATATGGAATTTTATCTTATTATGAACGTAATTTACTGTTTAATAATAGCGGTTTATTACATACTAATTTATTTAAAAATATTTATAAGCTGTGTAGAATTTTCATAGACTCTAGAAACTAGACGTTTATGTACCTACTGATTTGATGCTTGAGTAATTATTATTATTAATTAACTTAAGGACATTCAGTGTCATAGTTCAGAGTCATAATTTAATTAGTAACTAATTTTAATTTATAATAATTTTGTTGTATTTTGCAAACCATAATATCTAACTAGTGTTCCGGCGAATAGTGTTCTGGCAAATAACTTAAAGAACTTTGGAAATGTATAGAAAAATATATTTGAGTCGCATTTTTCGATTTATTTACTTTTGTGGAAAATGAAGTTTTTGTTTTAAACCCGTGTGTGTTAAATAAGAACGATACCGTGATAGGATTTCTGAAAATGAAAATGTCTGAAACCGAATTTCGTATTGTTAATATAAATAAATATTATCTAATATTATTATTACAGGGCAAAGACCATAAGTGGTACTAGCTTTTTTTCTTTTGTTCACGAGGGGGAAACCTTCAAAAGGTACCCGATGCCTTGGGAGCGACACAGGGTTATGTGGACCCCCGATGGCCGTCCTCAGCGCTGCGTAGAGGACTCCGGGATCTCCAAAGGAGAGCAACCGGAGTCCTCTTAGCGCATTGCCCCGTCGGGCTCCGCGCAGGTGAGCTTATCGCTCACCGCACCGTCTTGTGCGTACGACACACACATACCGCCGTCCTTCCCGGGGCCGTTGGCCCCGACCCCAGTAGCCCCCTTTTAGTCACCTCTTACGACAGGCAGGGGACACCGTAGCCCTATTCTAAGTGGTACTAGCTACGGAATATCATCCTCTATTTATGAGTAAGCTTCACTACTTTATATACAGAGGTATACGGATAAGTTTAGATGATTATATACGTTTGGCTACACTGAGGCGCGATAGTTTTCGAATGAAACATCTTGTAATAAAATGCATTGATTCGATGTCTACCATGTATCTAATATGTATGTACCTTCTTTGTTTTCTTGGAAATCTTCAAAAGGTACCCAATGCCGTGGGAGCGCCACGGGGTTATGTGGGACTCTTACCGCACTAAAACCCCCCTGGTGGCCGTCCTCGGCGCTGCGTAGAGGACTCTGGGATTTCTAAAGAAACGCAACCGGAGTCCTCTTATCGCACGGCCTCTTCAGGCTCCGCCCAGGTGATATTGAATCACCACACCTTCTGATGTATCTGACGGTATGCGACCACACTACTACCGTCCTTTCCGGGGTCACTATTCGGGCGGTTCGAGCTCCCACTCTTGTCGCCCGCAACCCCGAAAGCCCCTTTAAGTCGCCTCTTACGACAGGCAGGGGATACCGTAGCCCTATTCTGGACCCGGAACTACAGGCATAACCTATGTATGTACCTATAGAGTCAGTAAGGTGTAATCCTTCTGAATCTGCAATTGAATAAAAATTAAGCGTCTCTCGGTGATTCCAAATATGACACCTCGTAAATATCCAAACATAATATTGCACGCATAACTGGCATACACTATCTTTCTACATAGCGAGTCGCGAAATGTACTTCAATAATACGATTGAAGATAATTATTAAATGTACCACTTAATCTTTGAAACTAATATAACAAATGAACTCAACGTAAGAACCGAACTATTTTTCAACATAGTAACATTATCTTTACACGTCTAAATATACTCATCAATAATTAAAAACTGCGTAGCTACTCTATATGTACATAAGCTATTTTTATTTACGAAGATTTTCTAACAATTTACTGAATAATTATACAACGTTCTACGAAAATACTTTTAAAAATGAAAAATTTTCGAAATTATACAATTAAATTAGTATCACACCACGAAACCACATGGAGAGGTCGAAATAGATCCAATGCTGGCTACTATACGTTGTTTGCTTTCCATTACTCGTTCGATCCGCAATGATTTTGAATAGATCGATGTATTTACGAAATGTACAACAAAATGAAATAAAACAATACGTGCGGCCACTTCAAGTATTTCTGTGTAACTGGGGGCGCTGAAGCGCGCGCTGAAAATTGCGCTGGAGTCGGCCGACGGGATTACAGACGGGCCGGTTACACAACTGATGATTATCTAAAGTTATTATTTTGAACATGTTTCTGGGTCAAACAATACACGCGAGTTTCTTCATTGACAATAAATATAATATATTGAGTAAGACTTACCTATTTATTTTTGAAAAAACAAATATACGGATTGTATATTTGTTCAAAAATAATGTGGTTGTTATGTCTTAGCTATGCTTGTATTAAGTGTACCTGTGTAGAATAGCAAATAATAATTAATTAATAAAGGAGAACAATATTATTTATCATGTCTATTTCTCTTATCGGTGGTAGAGAAACGTGATCGATGAATTTAGGCCCCCTAGCGAATCTATTCAATTATCTACTTCTGATTTATACTTTATATTATTATAAATAAAATGTCACAAGGGAATGCTGAGGCTTTTAAATATTTTGTTATCAAAAAGTATTTCGCTAATGCTATGTCTTATTCTGAGATGGTATTAAGCCCAGCATGTTACTTTGCCATAGATATGTTAAGTGAAATTTAGTAGTAATTGATAAACTCAGAAGGTCGTTGAATTGATTTTAATAATTATTTGACCATTACAAAGTAGCGTCCATTTTACTGGTCATGACATCGCGCATGAAGCCGCGGTTATTTAGTTAAATGAAAGAATATCAAATATTTAGTCCAAGTTACTATATTCGGAGTATACTTTAGTAGTCGCCAAGACATATTAGTGTACAATAGCAGAATAAACAGTAACCAGAGTTTAAAGTTATTTCCAGCACAGTGCCACTGGTCCGCTCCCACCCACACATTAACATGATTTCACCACACACGTATCCTACGTCACACTACATGCCTACGCATACACATAGTCAAAACTATACCAGTTAATCTTGAGTTATTGTTATATTTCAAAGCTTAGTAAATGATTTATGAAAAGAGTATGGTATGGAAGGTCAAGTTATGTTGGACACGCTGTTTGTAGTATTTACAGTAGTAGGTCTCGTACTCGCCTTATTTAGTGTGACGCATCAGACATCAGTTAAACGCCGCCTATTTTTTTGTTTCTAAAGTAAATATTTATAAGAATAATATTAAACCACTTGTTTTTAATTATAGTGAAATATTAAATTTAGGTATATTACGATTATTAACTAATGTGTCGAATACAAAATATATACAGTTGTTACATTGTGCTAAATTTTGTAATCGTAGTTATTTATCATACTTGTGTACCAACTAATAAATAAAAATGTTAGATTTTCACATTTACATTGAAATTGAACTTCCGCTAAATATATGTGCACGGTTTTCAATAGTTATAAGCGTGCAAATTTCATGAAACAATCTATTTTCATACCATTCTAATGTTAATCTAAGAACCAAAACTTTGAAGTGAATGAATAACAGTTTTCCGAAAATCACATCTTAAAAGTTAAACCCGTAGTTAAACGTGAAATGCTCCTTCACCGCTCTCCGCGCTCTCCGCTCTCACCAAATAAGCCAGCCTCGCATTCTGCAACATTCTATTAATACCTCGACACAATCCGCCCGCGCGACTAACGCTCTTATACTGCTAACCATAACGGCTACTATTCCCTGAATGGCTCCCTCAATTCTTCTATTTTACCTGCCCTGTTATTATAAATCGTATCTCGTAAGCCTGCGCGCGTTTTCCACCTGCCGACACACAGCGACACCGTGCCCCCGTCGGCAAACAGTTTAAACTCGGCCCGAGACTTCCCCGCTGTTCTGTGTTGTAACTTTGCAACACACAATCCACAATATGAAGTGGGAAAGCAGACTAAATCGTGAATACGCTCCGCGGCTGCACCCACAATATTTAAATTGCACTTTAAACTTTTAGCGGTTGAAATGAAATTTGTTCCTCGCACTGTGTAAATCCAAAAATAACCCTTCCACTTTTCACAGCGCCAATATATACCTTATAGCCCGTTAACAAGACCGAAATTGTATTCTTAGATTTACTGTTACATACGTTATCTGTATAATTACGTAGACGCGCGCTTCGCCTGAAATGGTGTCGTGATGCAGTCATGCTGTCTTATTCTGTCGTGTCCATAAACACATTTGATGTTATGTCTATCTCGTTCTTGCTAAATTAGTTAGCCGTGCACGTGGACGTTTTAGTCAATAGAATATTTTAAGTGCGCTCCGTAATGCTATGTTTACATCGGGGCAATCACGCCTACGCGCGAGTGTGGGAATGCCTTAAACGTCCATAGTAGAGTAGTGTGGAAATGGATTATGAGTCAACGGGTTTTGGCGATTGTTTCTGGCGTAAACCGAGCACATATGTAACGATTTATGTGCGAATGTGAATGAGTTAGTCATTCTATAGCTACGTTACGACATACACGCTAAATACCTATTAAATGTACGTTACTATTTCAATCATTGTTTCTGATATTAACATAAGGAAATTACATTATTATGAAATGCTATTTGTTTATATTTTTTGCTCCTTTGACCTTCTGCATCTTGGACTTTGGGTGTATTTAATAATTATTATTATATTAATAATTATTCTTTACTTGTGTTTACAATGCACATATATTATATACAATATACATATTTGTACATACGTAGATATTCGTATTCGTATGTTGGTTTGTGATTCAGAAGCATTATATAAGTTTATTGTCATACATAGAGTCAATATTCTTACTCACTCATGTAGGTACGATTTTTTTCTCTTCGCCCTCTTACACTTATCTTGACAACCATTGAACAACCATTGATAGTACCTACTTTTATTTGAAGTTAAATAAAAGTTTAAAAATTACACAACTTTTTATAGGCATGAACATTTATTGAAAACAACAGGTACCAGTATATATTTTTTGTTTTGATATTTGTAGCCATGGACAGTAAACCAAACAACAACACCAGACACCATGCAGATGTAAGGACGGGAGATGTCATATTCGCAGCTTCCGGGACACATCTCTCTATAGACATCTCATAGACGCGGGAACGCTCTCCCCGCAGACTGTCCCACACTGACGCTACCATCTGGTATCTGATATAGGTACTGGAAACACGTGACAATTGCATCAATACTATGTTTACTATTTTGTATTTTTGCAAATATAATATCAATGTACTTTTAAAGATGGTAGAACCCTTCGTTCCTTATAAAAGCATCGTGCCTTATAAAAGCAGTGTTAAAAGATGTTGTGTTCTGGTTTTCAGTGTACAGCAAGAGAAGAGCCACTCATACTAAAAGTTTTAATTTAGCCATCGGGCATAGTAATGCAGCTGTGTTCGACTTTAGGTAGGTCTTCAATGCTATTTTGGGTTGATTACAGATGCCATTAGAGACAATTACCATCTATCATAGACTGGTACTTCTAAAATAAAAAAATCATAGAATCATACATCATTGATCTTCGATATTCGGTCACATCACGTCTCATAATCATCAACTATACTGTCCATCTGCTAGGCACGGGACACTCGCTGCAGAATGAGAAGGATTTTAATAATTGCTAGACATAGTAATTGGTAGACTTCACATACGTTTGTAAACTTTTCTTTTCTCAGGTATGCAGGTTTCCTCACGATGTTTACACCGTTTAAGCCAGTAATATACTGCTAACACACATAACTTTGAAAAATCAGAGGTGCGTGCCTGGGATATGAACCTCGGACCCCGATCGAGAGGCCGTGATTCTTAACCAGTAGACTATCACTGCTGATTTCTTACAAATCCTATTTTAGACATTATTGTATTAAAATAATACAAAATATATTAAAAACAAAGTTATTTTCAAAAATATTTCGAGCGTCAGTAACCTACTATCGTTTCGCTTCAAGGTAGTGTCCTTGACGTCGTTGCATAAATTGAATGCATCGTCATAATCAGAAATACCTTCACATGAATATGAACGGAGTTTATTAGTAATGTTGTAACGCGAAATATATACAGTATTTTCATGTTTTCATTCATAATCATTTTCACTTTAGATATACCTATAAAATGTATACGTCTTGTTCCAAAAGTTCTAGAGCACACTTAGCTATTGCTTATATATTTCTACCTTCAGAGCAGTGTAATCTTTTTTTTTTTACAATATAAGAGTAGCAGACGAGCATGCAGTCCACCTGATGGTAAGTGGCTACTACCGCCCATGGACATCTGTAATCAACCCCAGATAGGATTAGATATTCCTACCTGAGGTCGGCCACAGATGCGCCACTATCCCTGAGGACTAAGCTGGAACGCCTCGGAAAAGTCTGTCTCCCTTACCACACCCTTCAAACCGGAACACAGCAGCGCATAACACTGCTGTTATTAGGTAGAAATAGGTGTGGCGGTGGTGACGCCGGAGTCGAACCACAAAGGGTTCTACCACCTTCAGGTTCTTTTTGTTACGGCATAGTCCATCGCGGTGCCCAAGTGTAAATTAGTAGATTTCACATATACTTGAGAACTTACAGGCATGTAGGTTTCCTCACGACGTTTTTGTGCATCGTTTAAGCAAGTGATAATTTCTAAAATGCAGACAATTACCAAAAATCAAAGGTGTATCTGGGATTCGAACTCCTTATTGAGAGGTCGAGTTTCAAACCGCTAGGCTTCTTACTAAAGACTAGTAAATCAGAATTGTAAAAATTATTGTGGCGGTGGTGTCTCCGCTGTAAATTTTAACTCTCCTTATATTATAGCGGTAAAGTAGCCAAGAATGCAATCCATCTGAAGGTAAGTGGCTACTGCCGCCCATGGACGTCTATAATAAATCGTATAATGACTCATAACGCCTCAAAATCCAGCTTCTATTCAGCTTTCTGTGGATAAGGAAAATTAAAGGTCCATACATTGCTTTCAGAACAAATCATAACGTACAGTAACAGGAAATATGTTAAATATTGTGTTGTTCCAGATCGCGTGACGTAACAAGCGTAATGAATATCAGATGTATTATAGTTTGTGTGGAAGCCGGCGTTATTTATACGCGCAGTCGTATGTGGAGCAGTTCCCACGCTGCTGACATACTGAGCGATTTGGGAGCGACACCGAAAATCACTGTTATTTGTGTGTTTGGATATGTATATACTTAATACATAAATAGATTTTACAGAATTTATATAATTAACTAGCTTACCAGGCAAACGTTGTGTTGCCATATAAATAAAAAAAATGTTAAGGGTGAACAACCCTTATCACTTAGTGGTATGAAAAATAGATAGTAGCCGATTCTCAGACCTACTGAATATGCATAAAAAAATTGGTGAAAATCGGTAAAGCCGTTTCGGAGGAGTACGGTAACTAACATTGTGACACGAGAATTTTATTTTATTTTATATATAAGATTTTGGATGTCGATAATTTAGTAGATAAGGATACTAAAGCTTCTTCTACAAAAGTCGATATACTTATATAATAAAGAATAGATAGATAGATAGATAGATTATTTATTTCAGGAACTTAAGCAACAACAACAAATTATAACACACAATAAACAATGAAATCCAAAAATACACATATGGAAACACAAACTTAAATTATGAACTTATTGACTAAATTTTCTTAAGAAATAAAATTACACAATATATAAAAAAAAAAAACTGAAAATAATAAAGTAAATTAAAAAATAAAAACAAACAAAATACATAATCGAGTGTTGCAGCTAAAGTCTGTGAAAAAGGTTCCGGAGCTCAGAAAAAAACCGAGATTGGATCTCGGCAACTGATTTTCAGCCCGGACCGTATGCGAACGTTGCTCGGAAGGCTGTGCAGTATACATCGTGCCAAGTGTTGTAAACGGGAGAAAAAAAGAAAAAAATCTTCTACCCTTTTTTTTTATTAATTTTATATTAACCTACTATAAACATTGTGATGCTCAATAAGTGCCGTTTTGTGTTACAAAAGTGAACTAATATTAAGAAAATTACGATTACGAGTAAGAACGAGTATGTTAAACGAAAAGTTAGTATATCTTTTATCTAAGTTCTATTAGAGTATTTAATTTAACCTTGTATTATATGTAGTTTAATTTTTAAGGTGCCGAAGCGTAAGGAAGGATGCTGGAACATGCTATGCGCGATAATAAAGTATAACCTACAATTGAACAGATTACCGTCGGTTACCCAGCTGCTGGAAATCAGTTTAGGAACAACGCCAACCACTCATTAGCAACACAGAATAGGTAAGTAGATCAACAGGTTAATTCATAATAATTAATAAACGTATTGCAAATTACTTTAACGAGATATATACCTTTATCTACCCTAAATATACGTAAAATTAATAGTATAATTAAATAACTACAGTTGTAATATAAATTGTAATGTATTAAGATATGTATGCGATTTATGAAATATGTAATTGTGGTGAGTAATGTCTAATAATAATCCTAGGATATGCTAAATTGTTAGATATAATAAATTAATAGATTATGTTAATTTTATCTTCGGGTATACGTATATATAAAGTTCCAAGTATAGTGGCACTTGGTTGATCTACTTAACCACTCAATTTTTGTTCATCCAATAAGAACAGTTTGTAATTTTTATTGAATGATATTATTGTTTTTTTTTAGGCTACGAAGAGGCGGAGGCAGATTGTTCCAGCATTTCGTGGCGCTGTATTTGAAACTTCCTCTAAAAGCAGCCGAGGAGCTATACGGATATAGTAGCGGCCTACAGGTGGACCTAGAACTATGCGTCTGATTATAATCTCTTGCCCATTTCAACTTGTCAAACAGGTATTTAGGCTCCTCTTTCTTTACAATACCGAATAGTAAAGTGGCGAAGTGTAAGCGCCTACGGAAGTCCATCTTCAATATATTTGCGCTATTTAAGAAAGGAGTAACGTGGGCACGTGGTGGAATATTGAAACAGAACCTTGCACAGGCATTTTGAACACGCTGTATTACTTTTTTGGAATACACACACATATATATCAGTTTTTATAAGATTGAAGTAACAAATGACCATCTAATAAGTGTTCACTGCCGCCCCTGGACATCTGTGACCAACTGCATGTTTTATTAGAAGACGATCATTGATTCATTACTAGTTTTAAGGACCAAGATGGTCGCCTCATGTGTAAGTTAGTCGGTCTCTATACTCTTCTATTGAAAGCGAATTAATTAACGAATTAATTAATTAATTAGATAGATACCATATTGGTACTACCACCGTTATTTGTTACAAATATTCATGTAACAGGCGGTGAATTGAAATTGAATTTTTTAGATACATAGAACGTGTTTGGGTTACAAGTGGTTGCAAAGTGATATTCATCCGATAAGTAGAATACATCTTTTGTAGTCTCTTGCTATTAACAGGCTATGAATATGTAATAAACACGTCCAAAGCAGTCTTTTTTCGAATTTAAGTAGATATAAAAATTTATAAAGTGTACTACTCCAATTGAATGTTAATTACGTTTACGTATATTTTAAAACTCAGGTACCTAAAATTTAAAAATGCGGCCATATGGCAAGAGTTGATACAACAAATCCTTACTTAGTATTATAAAGCCGAAAGTAACTCTGTCTGTCTGTCTGTCTGGTTGTCTCTTCTTCACGCCTAAACTACTGAACCGATTTTAATGAATTTTAGTACAAAGATAGTCAGAGACCCGAGAAAGGAAATAGGATAGTTTTTATCCCGGAAATCCCACGGGAAATAGGGATGGCGATCTAAGATCGATTAATCGGAGAATCGATCTTTTGGACCAAAAAAATCTATTATTTTAATCGATATTAGTAAGAATTGAATCGTAAACTATGCATTTGATCAAGTGATGATCTTTAGCAAAGTTGTTGTCCATTCCAATGACGGTACGAATTTTCAGTTTTATGTATGTTAATATGTCATATTATTTTCTCTTAAACGCGGGCGAAGCCGCGGGCAAAAACTAATTTCTGATAAACTAAAGCTCTACTCTGCCAATGAATATCCTACATCAAAATGTCACTCATGTTTACTAAGTTAATTAATTCGGCCGTTTAACCAAAAGGTCGCTACATTATTGAGACTGCGTCGGTCCGCAACTCTATATTGTTACTGTAAACACCAATTCGTGGGAACTCTACCCCCTGTCATTTGTCGTCACCGGTGGCCCGGGGGCTGTAGTTTGCAGATTACTGGTATTATTGGATAGAGTAGAGTTTAGTAGAGTTGGCAAAGTTAGATAGAGTTTCACAAACTTAAAAAGGAAAGTAACGTGGTGCACACGTTTATGATAATTAAATTATTTTAATACCAAGAGTATCAAATATTTTGCTCTACATTTTTTCATTAAGTAATATTTGGTCTTCTATTTATTACAGTCATATTAGATTTGTTAGTATGTATTCCATACTAATATTTGGCAATTAAATACTTACAGAATGTACGTCAATTCAATTTGAGAATTGACGTACATTGATTTCCTAGTTCAACATTAACTATACAGTAAATTTAGTGCAAAGAAACATTGTAATAAATATTTTTGACAATTTCTAATAAGAATTAATTCTGTTTTCAAAAATAAATCACATGACAATACCCCTAATAATTAAATTGGACATCTATGGGCACCCAACCAGTCAACATTAAAACCAATTTGCCCCATTATGTTGACAGACAGACTTCTAATATATCCACATTTCTCCTAGCATTTGCCAACCACGTCTAATTTAGTCGATTCACATCCCTAATACTATTGGGATACAGTACCGAACTAGTGATGTGACTCTATCAATGTATAAACCTAATAAAATCAATCTGTCAGCTGTACAAAGCCGGTCACGTGACTCGCTCCCAAAAGAGCAACAATGACCAATTAATGGAGCAAACGAGTCGTGAAGATATTATCACGCGAGGGGGCGGTACAGGGCAAATGAAGTACGGCCCCATCACTACGGCAGTGATTCCCAAGGATTAATAGCAAGGCATATGTGGTACACTGGTGGACAAAATAAAGTGATTGAATCGGTTAGTAAAATATTTCTTTAAAATATTTTCAGGGTAGATATTTAAGAAAGAAAGAAAGAAATAAATTATAAATTAATATTTAACTTTCTTTCTTACTTTTTAAAAGTACAATGATTAAATAACTTGGTACTACAGAAAGTTGTTATTGTACTTTGTATTAGTTGTTGCTATCATTACTCTAATGTGCATTAACACACTTGAACTTTAATACTACAAAATATGCATATACGATGTTGTACCTGATATTACGTATTTCTATTTTTAACGATGGTAGAAGCACTAATCGACTCCGGAGGCACCACTGCAACACCTATTTATGTTTAATAAGCAGGTTTAAGCGCTAATGTGCTCTGATTTGAAGGGTATGCCAAAGAAGACGCAGTGTTTCGAGGCATTTCAGTTTAGTTTTTAGGGACGCATCTGTGGCTGACCTCAGGTAGGTATCTAATTTTATCTGTGGCTTATTACAGAGGTCCACGGGCTGCAGTAGTCGCTTACCATCAGATGGACTACATGGGCATTTTTTACTCTTAAATTATAAAAAATATGTTTTTGCACAGAATTAGGCATATTTTATTACCTCGGTAGTATACAGGTCAGTCAATTAGCGCGATAGAGCCGGCGCCACGCGGCGCCACGCGGCGCGCTGCCGGGCACCGCCGTCACACCGATCACACCAATTAACCACGATTTCTCACTCCGTTGCCTTTATTAGATCTTGTCATCGGAATCAAATTATGAGGACTAACAATTGTATGTCTTTTGATTTCCGCCCGTTATCTGTCAAATCATTCAAGTTCATCATTGAGGTTCAGGGTACACGAATGCATTAGGAAAACCTGTAATGTTAGATTTAAGCTGTAAATAAATATTTTTTATGCCTATTAAATATCGAAACTTATCAATTTCTGTCAATACTAATTATCAAATTTAGATGTTATCTTTTATCTATTTATCTTTGTTAAATACGATTATTAATAACGACCATTCGTTAATATTATATAATTGAGGTGAACTTTAGATTTAGTGTATCTTATACTGAATTAAGGCAGTGATAGCTTAGTGGTTATGAAAGTCGGCCTCTCGATCGAGGGGTCCGAGGTTCAAGTGCCAGGCACCTCTGATTTTTCAAAGTTATGTGCGTATTAGAAATTAATTATCACTTGCTAAACGGTGAAGGAAAACATCGTGAGGAAACCTGCATACCTGAGATTTATAAAAAAAAAAGAAATCTTGAAGGTATATAAAGTCTATCAATACGCACTTGGCCAGCTCGGTGGAGTATGGCCTAATCCTTCTCATTCTGAGAGGAGACCCGTGCCCAGCAGTGGTACAGTAATGGGTTGATGATGATACTGAATTTCTGAATTCCTGTTACAACATTACACATGAAAGATTCAAGCAGTTAACAGAAGAGGAATGCTTTTGCTTTATAATGATTGATTTCAATTGAGGGGTCGAAAAAATACTTTTGCTGCATTGCCTATGCTCAGGGAAAAGGCATGTTTTGCGTCTAGGCGTTTATGAATTCGGTTTTTGTGTACCTACTAAAGAGGAAAAATCCTCGTTTGGGGCTATATTGAGGTTATTTCTAAAGAAAGTATTATAATTGTAAAGTATTTCGGATAGGCATAATTTGATGAGATCTACGGACATGGAATGATAGCCGGACTGCATTAAAAAGCACCTAAAAAGTTATGAAATAAAGATTACCTTTTGCATCATTCACTCCGCACATAAATTGAACCTCTAAACCACACGACAAACAGTGAAAACACCGCGAACTATCAAATAACGGAGATTTAATACACATAAAACTAATAACTGCTATGAATGGAACCAACCCCTAATTCTATAGAGACACTGACAATTCAAAATTTACCTAATATGTTTACGAGTAGAGTTTACAATCCTCTACAATTCCGATTCCTTCGAAAATCGTCTCGCTTGTAAAAGCGAAACTAATATCCGATAACTCAATAGATGCACATGATCATCCTTTACCTTTAGAAATAAAACCTTAATACCTCCTGATAAGTCTTCAAATCGATTGTAGCCGACAATTAAAAAAAATATGAGATTGGCTATATGTTTTAAAGTTTATTTGCCAATTAAAGGGATGAACTTCATTTTAAACTTGCTGAAGTGTCTTTGTCGTCATTCTTAATTACGAGTATGTTATAGAAATAATAAACAAGCATGAAGATCACCTGATAATGACAATTGCCACCCATGAACATTTATTATCAATCCAGGATAGGATTAGTCTTACTTGAAGTCGACCATAGATTCGTTGCTACCCTTGAGCACGAAGTTTGAAAGCCTCGAATAAATTTCTCTCTTACCATACCCTTTAAAGATGTAATCAAACGCATAGTTCTATCAACTTTAATAATAGATTATGAAAAAAATAATAATTACAATTGGTATAGTCGGCATTAAACATATACTGTCATATTATTATCTAAGATTGATTAGGCAGTGTTGGAAGGTAATAAAAAACGCATCATTTAAAATGAATAATGGCAATGAATGATACCATCTAATTATGATTGCAGTAGCCCCAATCCGCACGTCGGTGACGAGCGACCACGACAGGTGCGAACACTAAATCAGTGCTCGAGAGTGACCGCTAGAAAAATATATAGCAGAATAATTACATATACACGTTAATAAGGAATGTATTGAGAATTAATGGAAATACATGCGTTTTAACTTTTGTTTTAAATTCGAGTTATTTCTTAACGAAACGGTCATGAAAACCTTATTAATAAATAATAAATCTGTCCAAAGTCTTGCATGTTTGCTCACTAGAAATTGGCACATTTTGATCTTCGAGACAAAAAATCGATGTATTAATTATTGTATTTGTAACGGGCGTACCTACGTAGTATCAAGTTATTAAATTGTAGAATATTTTTTCACATTAGGTACATTTATCACACATATCTTTGCATTGGGGTAGGTATTTGTGATAATATGGGATTAAAACTTGTATCCTTTAATATAATTGTATGTTAATTAGAAAAATTATAACTTTTTACAGGACCACGATGCCATAAAGCTTTTAAAAACGAGATACCATACGCATTTGGTCAAGGTAGTGTACGATTTAAATATCCGTTCTCTGAAAACCTCCCCTTGATCAGCTTTACAATAACAATTTATCTGCTGTTGTTGCATCACTACATTCTAGTGTGTTACGGTTTTTGAAGTTTACGTAATCCTGTCAAAAACAAATGAACATCTTGTGCTCAAAACATTAGCAGGTGGAGTTGCATTGAGGAGTGCGGTATAAATAGTAAGCAAGTTCATTGTCGACGCCGCTCGTTGGGAGGCCACACAATCAGCGTGTAAAAATACATTTACAATTTTACGGTCAAATTAAATCAAATCATTTTTTAAATTCAAAATAGGTTATTTACAGAGCTCACTTTGAATGTCAATACATCTACCGACTCTTCGCAAGGTATTTCGTTATGGAGAAGAAGGTCAGTATCTATCTTATCAGCAGGGGTCCGAAGTTCAAATCCTAGGCACGCCAGGCACCGATTTTTCAATGTTATATGCGTATTAGAAATTAATTATCACTTGCGTTCACGGTAAACAAAAATATCGTTAGGAAACCTGCTCACCAAAAAGTCCTCAAAGGTATGTGAAGTCTACTAATACGTACTTGGCCAGCGCGGTGGAATTTGGCCTAATCCTTATCGTTCTGAGAGGAGATCCGTGCCCAGAAGTCTGACATTAATGGGTAGATAACGAAATAATTTAAAACAATTCTTCATTGTGATGATGGAATAAGTAAACTGAATGTTGATTTAATTTTCTAATCCCATATGAAAAAATAAGGAAATTGACGATAACGTTCTTTTTTACCCGACTGTCAAGGGAAGGGTTATGTCACACATCACATTTTAATTTTCTACTATAAATCTTGTTTTTTATTATTATTATTGAACAAAATTGAGGTAATATAAATATTAGCAAATCTGAATTGATCTTAATTTATTTAAATTATTATCGTTGAATTGCCTTAATATCGTCAAAAATAAGAAAGTATTATTTGAAACGTATTTTCTTGATAGGTAAACACATTTCTTTACATTTTGGAGAGCTAATTATGAATCGGATTATAGTTTAATAATGAAATGAGCGTGTAAAGCGTATGTCCGCTGTGCGCATGGCCCCGGAGCCCGAGCGCGCCGTGTAAGGCGGCGTGACGCGGCCACGCGCGAACTTATTTATACCGGCTGACCGCGCGCGGGCACGCACGCGTTTATTCACTTTATATGGAGATACTATCTCTAGGGCAAAATATAGTTTAAATAACCTTAGATTTGTATAAGTCTGTAAAATAAAAAATGCGTACCTTCGGTTTAAAGTCTGTTAAGTTCGATTCAGACAATCATTATTAATCATCATAGTGATAGAAGAGTTATTTGAAAAGACATAAAATAAAAAGATGACATTGTTTAGTCATATATATACTACTTTTTATGTGTTTTAGTCACATATATACTACTTTTTATAGTGGTAAGTGGTTACTGCCGTCCATGAAGATATATAACAACTCCAGATTTCAGTAGATTCCTTACCGAGGTTGCCCACACGTGCGTTGCTATCTCTGAGGTGTAAGTTTGAACGCCGGAACGCCGAATACAGCAGCGCTGTACACTGCTGTTATTACGCACAAGGTTTGTCGTTGTATCAGTCATAGTAATAAATGCTCTATAAAAATTCGAACAGACGGACACACAGACAGCCATCAAAGTTTTAATACAATTCTGTTCTTAATCTTTGAGTATCATCATCATAAATCCATTACTGACCCACTGCTGGGCATGGGTCTCCTCTCAGAATGATAAGGATTAGGCCATAGTCCACCGCGCTAGCCGAGTGTGCATTGGTAGACTTTACATACCTTTGAAAACTTTTTTTAAGATTTCTCAGATTTCCTCACGATGTTTTCCTTCACCGTTTAAGTTAGTTTCTAATACGCACATAATTTTGACAAGACAAGGGATTTGAACCTCTGACTCCTCGATTAAGAGGCCACTCTTCACTTTCTTAACTTCTTAACTTCTTTACTTTCCATCTTTGAAGCATCTTTGAGTATGGAACCTTAAAAACTATGTGTAAAAGCTAATAAACGCGCCATGGTAAGCACTACACGCTATTGTTTGTGTTGTAGCACCCCATTATGTAAAGCGTAACCAAACAACAAGTTTACCGAAGTCTATTGATATCGTTCACCAAACAAACGTAGCGTAGACCCGGCGCGCACCTGTTCCCGCAAATAGCCCGGCCAATGCACTTGCATGCACTTGCAGGCATCTACCATGCGACAATATTAACCATAACATCTTACTTACACATCCATTGCTCGGCTACTACGACAAAGTTTAGCTTAAGATGAAGTAAAGCCGGCGATGGATGCGAAACAATAGCGAGTGGTGGTGAACAAAATATGATTGATAGCACCAAAGTACAAGTATCGGCATGTTATTGAGTCCAATCAATGAATGATCCGGTACTAAAATAATATGAAGACTGTTATCTCAAATCAAAGTGACCAGTGAACTTCTCTATGCACTAATAATAATCTGCTAAATATATTAAATACATTCGGTCCTTTCAGTCTTGGATAACAATAGCTGATCATATCGACCGTTTTAGATTTATTGTTTAAGATTCTATTCTGGATGCTCTTAATATGAAAGTAGAAGTTATAAAATTATTTTTGGTAACGGAATATTGTTTCATAGAATTGAACTGAAAATATTTTTCATGGAAACTTTAATCGTCTAGGCTTTTCAAAAATAGAATTAATTGCACATTTTATATATGCACACACAAACACGAAGTGGTTAAATTTTATGATTTAGTTGTCAGTCTGATCTGTTGTCCATCCTGAAAATTTTCACATTACCAGTATACTACGTATGACTGAACTGCGTACGTATTCTAGTCTATATCTACCGTGCATAGTTGTTGTACCTAAATCATTTTGAATTTATTTACCAAAATTTTGCTAGAATAATAATCAAATATTAAACGTATTACACTATTTCTTTCACGGTGGTTTAATGACTTGAAGAAGGGTAAGGGGAACGCTGAATGCATACAGCAGAGAACCTTGTAGAGTTAACTTGGTTGATTGTAGCATGCTACGCTCATGAGCTCGTAGATCAGTGGCACGAAAGATAGTGTTGCATGCTGGGTGATCGGGTTAGAATCTTTGTTACGCGTTACACAAATCTGATTTGTTGAAGTCATTAATTTTTTAGAGTATACGAGTAGTAGACGAGCATGCAATACACCTGATGGTAAGTCACTACTGCCGCCCATGGACATCAGTAATCAAACCCAGATAGGATTAGATATTCTTACCTGAGGTCGACCACAAGTGCACCTGAGGCCTAAGCTGAATCGCTTCTGAAAAGTATGTCTCCCTTACCACACTCTTCTAACCAGGACAACGCATCGTTTAACACTACTGTTAATAGGCAGAAATATGTGTGGAGGTGGTGCCGCCGGAGTCGGACCACAAAGGTTTGTACCACCTTAAGCTTTGAATAAATGTTATATTATACATAAACACTTTTATATATTGTGGTTCGATGAAGGCACCACTGCCACATCTATACCTTATATATACTGCCGCTACCCCTGAGGACTAAGTTGGAATGTCTCAGATAAATTTGCCTCCCTTACCTTTTAAAGCGAGAGTTATGTGATTCACCAGTACAAAAGTCTCTATAAGTTCATCAATCTATAAGTTAATTCTATAAAGACCAAACAATTTCAGTCGATAAACTTAAATTGTTTGGCAATTATGTTTTATAAAATAAATAAATAAGCAATGGTTGTTTTATAAAATTAAGATAGGAATTAGCATGCAGTATATCTAATGGCATTAGTTCACTACCGCATCATCAACCCATTATTATCCCACTGCAGGGCACAGGTCTCCTCTCAGAATGAGAAAAATTAGGCCATAGTCCACCGCGCTGGACAAGTGCGTATTGGTAGACTTCACATTTATTTTTTTACATAAATCTCTTAGGGGTGCAAATTCCTCACATTGTTTTCCTTCACCGTTTAAGCAAGTGATAATTAATTTCTAATACGCTCATAACTTTGAAAAATCAGAGGTGCGTATTTCAACCTCGGACCCCTCGATCGAGAGACCGAGTTTCTTAACCATTAGGCTATCGCTGCTTTAATGCATATCTTGTAACTCTACGATTACATGTAAATCTACGATTAACTCCAATTACAATAAGATTCCTACTTGATTTGGTTACAGACGCATTAGTACCCCTGAAAACGAATAAAGATCGAGTTTATGTACCTAAATGTATATACCTCTAAAATCCGAACACATAATGCACTGAAAACGATGTCTGAAATCACTACAATGCTGTAAGCGGTTAAATAAATAAAGAGAAAACATATAAAACATAACTTTAATAGCTCGGTGGTTCTATTTGTCCTCTCACGTTGAAGCTTGAACGCAAACCACCTCATTTAAGTATTTGTGTATTGCAAATCAATCAGCTGTTACAATAATGGCATCAAAAATATTTCGAAACCCTTAATGATATGAATTTCTTAATAATATTTTCTTAGTTATGTGTAACTTACCAGTACTGGACCAGCGTGGCCGAACATGGATTGTTTGCTCTGATAAGACTCCCGTGGTTATCAGTTAAATAATAATGATAATCATACAAAGCTCATTATTGTATTAGTGTATCAATAACTATGATATATCAGTGGCATATTTACCTGCAAATCAATATTTAACTCAATTATAATGTTACTGTTTGGTGGCTAATTCGTAAATAACATTCAATTTGATTTGTTGTTTAATTAACTTTCCGTTTTGAATGAATTAATGATTATTTGGAACTTATGATACGAACTATAGATATGAATTATATATCATTTTACTTTTCATACAACTGAATAAAATTGAACCGAATGTTCAGTTGTAACATAGTTTGGCATTTCTATATGAAAATAGTGGAGGCAGCTATTTTTAGTACAAAATATTAGTTAACAATATTTAATGCTTGTACTGAAACATAAAAGTAGGCATTATTATTTTGATTAAAGATTAAACTTGATCGAGAATATCGATCGCTTGTATCGAGCGAGCGGAAGCGGCATCGCCTGAAATGGCTCAAGGCGGGCGCTGCGTTGCGCTAACTTTTGGGCGGCTGAAACTGTTTAAAATCATTATTTAGGGTTGTTTTATAAGGCTAAGGGTGTTATTGGGGTATGATAGATAATGTTTAGTAGAGTTATAGTAGCGAAGAGGCCGGAGGAACGTCGGCGGCAGCGGCGAGGGAGGGAGCGCGCGCGCGCCATGTATGGAGCGCGGCGCGTGCGCGGCCGCCGCCTATATAAACCTGGGACTCCTCTCTCCGCCGCACTCGCAGTCTCGCTGCCGTAGAGTCAACTTCCAGCGCGTCCCGACACAAACACAAACCGCCAAAATGTGCGACGACGATGTTGCTGCGCTCGTAGTAGACAATGGCTCCGGCATGTGCAAGGCCGGTTTCGCCGGCGACGACGCGCCCCGCGCCGTCTTCCCGTCCATCGTCGGTCGCCCGCGCCACCAGGGCGTCATGGTCGGTATGGGCCAGAAAGACTCCTACGTAGGTGACGAGGCCCAGAGCAAGAGAGGTATCCTCACCCTGAAGTACCCCATCGAGCACGGCATCATCACCAACTGGGATGACATGGAGAAGATCTGGCACCACACCTTCTACAACGAGCTGCGCGTCGCCCCCGAGGAGCACCCCGTCCTGCTCACCGAGGCTCCCCTCAACCCTAAGGCCAACAGGGAAAAGATGACCCAGATCATGTTTGAGACCTTCAACTCCCCCGCGATGTACGTCGCCATCCAGGCCGTGCTCTCCCTGTACGCCTCCGGTCGTACCACCGGTATCGTCCTGGACTCCGGTGATGGTGTCTCCCACACCGTCCCCATCTACGAAGGTTACGCCCTTCCCCACGCCATCCTCCGTCTGGACTTGGCCGGCCGTGACTTGACCGACTACCTCATGAAGATCCTCACCGAGAGGGGTTACTCTTTCACCACCACCGCTGAGAGGGAAATCGTGCGTGACATCAAGGAGAAGCTGTGCTATGTCGCCCTGGACTTCGAGCAGGAGATGGCCACCGCCGCCGCCTCCACCTCCCTCGAGAAGTCCTACGAACTTCCCGACGGTCAGGTCATCACCATCGGTAACGAGAGGTTCCGTTGCCCAGAGGCCCTGTTCCAGCCTTCCTTCCTGGGTATGGAATCCTGCGGTATCCACGAGACCGTGTACAACTCCATCATGAAGTGTGACGTGGACATCCGTAAGGACCTGTACGCCAACACCGTCATGTCCGGTGGTACCACCATGTACCCCGGTATCGCCGACAGGATGCAGAAGGAGATCACCGCCCTGGCTCCCTCCACCATCAAGATCAAGATCATCGCTCCCCCCGAGAGGAAATACTCCGTATGGATCGGTGGATCCATCCTGGCCTCCCTGTCCACCTTCCAGCAGATGTGGATCTCCAAGGAGGAATACGACGAGTCCGGCCCCGGCATCGTCCACCGCAAGTGCTTCTAAGCATCTCATTGACCGTCGCGCGGCCGCGGCCGCCGGCCCCCGCCGGGCCGCTGCCGGGCCGCTGCCGGGTCGCTGCCGGGCCGCTGCCGGGTAGCCGCCGGGCCGCTGCCGGGCCGCCGCCGCCGCGCGAGCGAGTGCTGTGTGTTGTGGTGCTCTCGGTTCGAGTTCGGAACGCAAGCATTTTGTACGTTGTACGTAGTGATACCTGACAGAACTGAACATCTAATATAACGCCATCTATCGTAATGTAATTTATTGTAAAATTTATATAAATTTAATTTTTCTTTTTTATTTTTATTATACTCGGGATCGTTATGGATCTCACGCCAAAATGTAATTAATAAATAAACGGTTAATTTATTTATTTTAATTACATCATTTCTTTTTATACAGTCGTTGACTTTGGTTTTTGATTGAAACTCCCCACCCGTTCCCACCCTTCTGTTGATGACGAGTAGTTCCGTCATCGCTACGACATTTTTTTCATAACATCTAATATTCTAAATGCAATACGCACCTGACCGAAAGTAGGTCAGCCTTCCAAAACATGTAAACATTCGACACCTACACATGAAACTTTTCAAAAGTCGTAGCTAATCATTTCATGATACAGGCGGCGCTGCGGGTGCCCGATCGTAGATACAGAATTAGAAGCGGAGGTTACCCCACACGCGTCAGAATTAGCCGCGGCGTGCACTACCATAAATAGTAAAGACAGCTCCCGCGTCCAAAAGCATTTCTAAATATACCGGCACCGCGCGGCGCCAGTTGCCACGGGAACCTGAGCCCAGTGAGCCAGTAACAAGTGAATAATTCACTTGAAACTCATGTTTCCGTAAATACCGTGTTTGCTCGCGGAGCCATCGACTGCGCTGGTCTAATAATACCCGGTCTCCCGGAGCGCGCCGCCACCGCTCCTACACTACTACACCACCATACCGACATACTACATTATCATACTCCACGAGTGACGAGTTATTGACTCGCATCATGAAACTCGTCAAACTATTTTGATAGCTTCGTGAACGTATCTTGTTCCCAAACAGAACGATCAACTTTGTCTATAATTGTATTAACAGTTGATCTTAGCAAACGTTTTATTTTCTGGTTGTCAGTAAACATCTTCAAAAACGCGGTCAATTAGCTTTTAATTTGTAACGTTGTTTTTCCGTGTGATAAGTGATAGGAGATATGGTCAGGAATAGAACCCGCGATGTCGGCAGCTGACGGGTTGTGTTACGCCGTACGCGGTGTCGCAAGCGCTGCGCACGCGCACTTCGCAGATGTAAACAATGAAACTATTGGTCGGTTTATTTTCGTGCGCTTATCTCCCGCGGTTCCGATGTCTTTTTATGGATCGACGAAAGTGATTGTATCATTCGTCTTTTTGCTTTAATTACTTTGTGAGTAGATGTAGCCTATACCAACGAATTAATTTCATATATTAGATTTGGTATCATTCTTTACCTACGTTACTCTTATATTTTGCAACTAGTTTGTTGATACTGTAGTATAGGAACTGTTTACAAATTGAAGCATGTGATAGGCAGTTAGATATAATTTTAGTATCTATGAGTATTCATTGTTAGTATCACAGTCACCAAACTACATAAACAATAATAGTAGAGTTAATTTAAGTAGAGTACTACGACTTTTATAAACTCGTAACATCTTAGATAAGTAGTTATTTATAAATTAAAAAGTTAGTATTTTGTTCAGTAGTTATGATATCTATTTAAAAAAAATCGTCTTTACTTCTGCTTTGTAATATCCCATAAAGTACGGCGTGTCGAGGAATTAGTATCGATGACTCTTGAAGCCGTGATGGGAACGCTTTGCGTCTTTGGGTCATATTGTACTGCTTTAGATTCCAGCACAAAACAACTGGGTTTATCTGTAATTATGTGTATCGTGATTTTGATATTCGTGGCCGTTTGACTGTTAAGCCCTTTGTGGTTGGGCTGCGGAGGCACCAGTGTCACATTTATTTCTATTTATTAACAGCAGTTTTATGCACTACTGTGTTCTGGTTTGAAGATTGTGGTAAGGCAACAGGAAGATTTACGTGGCATTCCAACTTAGCCCTTTGGGGTAGCAACGGATCTGTAGTTAACCTTAGATATGAACCTAATATTATCAGGGGTGGATGACAGATGTCCATGGGCAGTAGCCACTTACCATCAGGTGTACTGCACTGTCTAATTACTTCCCCAATATTTTTGAAAAAGAAAAAATAGAAAGTCTTCAAATTTCTTGTAATGATAAATATGGTTAAATATCGACCACCAGGCGAAAACTAGGCATGTTATATTATGGTCATTTGATTTCTTCACCAGACAAACGTAATGGTCCGAAAATTTGAGCTAACTTCACACGGTCGGGTCTGCGACCAACATCACATGACGATTAAATATTATTTTGTGAATCATTATAATACTCGTACTTTGTGAGCTTATACATTTCAGTTAATTTATAAATCATAGACATTCATAATTTGTTTATTTATCGTATAACTCCCATCAATCAGTCGATCCAATGTTTTACCACAGCTAATTAATTAGTAAGTGACTTATCACATTATTTAAACCAGATTACAGCAGCGCTTAACATTGCTGCCATAACCAAATAGGTATGATGTTTCAAAGTATACTTCAATTTTATAGTAATTAAATAATACCAGTATGTCTGAATCATACATCATAGAAAACGAAAATACAATTACGAAACGTATCCAAAATTAGAATCGCAACGCATAGTGCACCACAACGATGACCGATTGCAATGACACTAACTATGACGATAATAGAAGCAATTCGTGTGTTATTCTCGGCCGGGACTTTTATAGAAGTAAGTGTGGTGCCAAGAGAACAGCTGAGCACGCGCCTATTGGTGGTGAGCGCTGCCTGTTAAGGTATGAAGCGGTGGTGAGGCCTCGGCCTAGAGATACGAGGGTTAATAGTTCTTTTTTAAAGGTCGTAGAATCAGTATCTGTCTCAGGATGTACCATTTGTCATCAACCCATTACTGTCCCACTGTATTTTTATTTTTTATTTTTTTTTCTATAAAATCTTTCACATGTGCAGGTTTTCTCACGATATTTTCCTTCATCGTTTTTAACACATAACTTTGAAAAATCAGACAAAAATCCTGGGATTTGAATCTAGGACCCCTCGATCGAGAAGCCGAGTTTCTTAACCATTAGGCTATCACTGCTTATGTACCATCATCATCACTTTTAATGAGAAGGATTAGGCCATAGTCCACCCCGCCGGCTAAGTACAAATTGGTAGACTTCACATACCTTTAATTTTTTTTTTATAAATCTGAGGTATGCATGTTTCCTCACGATGTTTCCTTTCACCGTTTTAAGCAAGTGATCATTAATTTCTAATGCATTATGTGCGTATTAGAACGCACATATGAAAATCAGAGGGGCCTGGGATTTGAACCTCGGACCCTTCGATCGAGAGGACGAGTTCCTTAACCACTAGGCTATCGCTGTTTATCTTTTATCATCACAAATCCATTTATCACAAATCCATCACAAACGCGAAAACGAAAATGAAATTCCTTGAAGAATTTATTAAAACGTTAAAGTGTTATCGAGAATCACGTGTGAGAGTAACAATTTACATTCCAATTTATGCATCAGGAATTCAAATGTATAATATGAGATTAACTACTGGTATGAAAAGTCTTCATGGTTTATGCGGCTACTTTGTCGTTGAATTGCATGCCAACTGGGTATTGGCTAGATATGACAATTATCATTGAGTTAATAGCTAAATTACGACAAAGATTGATATAATTTGCATGTAGGTACTACTATCACATGACAGTGAATCATGTTCCTACTGATCATTGATACACTATATAATTCCCAAATTATTTATTGATTATATAAGTTCATCACTTTTTTTTATAATATAGGAGAAGCAGACGAGCATACAGTCCACCCAATGGTAAGTGGCTACCGCTGCTCATTGACAACTGTAATCAACCCCAGATAGGATTATATTCCTACCTGAGGCCGGCCACAGATGCGCCGCAACCCTTGAGGACTAAGCTGGAACGCCTCGGAAAAGTATGTCTCCCTCACACCCTTCAAAACGGAACACAGCAGCGCCTAGCACTGTTATGAGGTAGAAATAGGTGTGGCGATGGTGCCGCCGGAGTCGAACCACAAAGGGTTCTACCACCTTCCACTTATTTAACATTTTCTCTACTTTTTGTTTGTAAAAGGTCGGGTGGTCATTTTTATCGAAGGTGGTATAACCCTTTGTGGTTCTACTCCGGGGGCACCACCGCTACATTTATTTCTACCTAATGAGAACAGTGTGAAGCGTTCTGTGTGTTCACTTTGAAGGGTGTAGTAAAGGAGACATAGTTATCCCGAGGCGTTCCAGCTTAGTCCTCAGAGGTAGCAGCGCATCTGTGGCCGGCCTCAGGTAGGAATATAATCCTATCTGGGGTTGATTACAGTTGTCAATGAGCAGCGGTAGACACTTATCATCGGGTGGACTGTATGCTAATCTGCTACTCCAATTAAAAAAAAAACTGAAATTCGTCACTTATTTAATATTTTCTCTACTACTTATTTTTTTTGTAACAGGTCGGTGGTCATCTCCCTTGACTAGGGGGGCAATGTTCTTCAAACGTATGAATGTCTCATTCTTTGGCATGCCCTACAGTCCAAACGGCTTGAGCATAACATATGAAGCGTTGCTGGACTCGCCTAAATTGTAGGAGGGACATGGGCTATAATTTTAAGAAGTCAGCTAAAATTAATCATATATCATATAATGGAACAGTTCCTATTGCTGGGTACGGGTCTTTTCTCAGTATGAGAAGGGTTAAATTTCACTGCGCTGGCCAATTTGTAATCGGTAGACTTCACATACCTTTAAAACTTTTTTTAAGGTTTCTTAGGTATGTAGGTTTCCTTACAGTGTTTCACTGTTTAAGCAAGTGATAATTATTTTTTCAAATCATATAACTGTATGTGATTTAGGCGTGTCACATAAGGGACATGACAACAAACCGGCCGGGGATTGACCGACTTCTACCGCGTCACTGTACACAAACTATGTTTGATACGCAAACTTTATGGCGATCCACATACTCTTATTTAAAATAGTGGAACTAAAAGTGCTATTTGTAGAAAAATGAAGCACAATAATTATTAAATTAATAACGTCTAACCTAATAATTACGGGTAGAAACTCATTTACAAGTATTAGTCCTTAGGTAGTGTTCCAATTCATTTGGGAGTTGATTATAAATACCAATTGGCGACATATCTTCAATAACATTCGACAATCAAGCTATCAAAAACACAAGCTACATACAACTAAGCTACATAAACTTACTATTAGATATTGTCCATAGAAGCGAAACTTGTTTCCTGTTCCATGAAACTGTCAAATTGCGATCTTAGTTAGGCAAATTATTAGATCGATAATATCGAACTCAAAATTGTATTTTGTAAAAGTAATTATCTATTTTACTGCAACAACGCTGATAGAACAACGTGATTTCAAAATAAAACAAACCCACAAAAAAAATACAACAAAAATGTCACACCAAACAGAATACAGAGACATCCTCGAAACACGCTAAATGAATGAATACCTAAACAACTGAGCAACTCATTAACTAAGCGTTGAGTCCCACCGCTCAATGGCTCAGAGTTGAGCAAACTCAGTGGCTCAGAGTTGAGCAAACTCAGCCGCTCAGAGGCTAATGCGGCCGAACGACAATTTAATAAAGAAAGCTAAACCCGCGCGCCGACGACAGTAATAACGTTTGTAAAAATATCCGCAGACACACGTTTAAGGGGAAGTTGTTTGGGATTTGGATGGAATTTTTTTTAAGTATCTAATGCAAGTTAGCAAGTAGCATGCTGTTGATAGTAAGTAGTAATTGCTGCCCGTGGATATTCGTATTCAAGTAGGATTGAGAGCAACGCAATAATAACCTAGAAGTTCGAATTCCTGGCAAGTACAACTAATTTTCAAAAGTTATGTGTGTCTTAAAAATTGGCAAATTGATTTTCAATTCATCACTTACTATCATCCATGGTGCTGGAAACATCATGAGGAAACCTACCTGTTTGTAATTTATTTAAAAAATATCAATTGTGTTTAACACACAATTACACAATCGTCTACCAATCCACATTTAGCTAGTGAGTCGGTTATAGTCTGAACCCCTCTTAATCTAAAAAGAGACCAGTGCCCAGTAGGGGATAACGAGTTGACGACTAGCAGATACATTCCAAATTAGTCTTCACGATCTCTACCGCGTTTATGATTGACCTCAGGCCTTATATCCAGTTGAAGCTTTGTTACATATATCCATAAGCGGAAATAACCACTTAACATCGTATTTCTGCGTTGTATTTTTGCTAGTAACTGTAGAAACTATGCACAAATATGACTTACGACGACAGGTGTAGCGGCGTAGGCTCCGTAACAGCAAAATGAAATAAGCAGTTTAAGAATAAATTTTAAGTACAACTGAGGTAAAGTATCCATTAAAGTCTTTTCGTAGTACGGGTTGGTCCAGTACCGTACCACGCGTATCAGCAGAAGATGCAGCAATAAAATGAGACATGAAAGGAACGCGCTACGCCTAATGGGGGTGCGGTCTCATAGAGTAAATGTTGTCTCTTCATTACAGATATCCATGGGCATCAGTAGCATTTAGTATCGTGTGGACATTCTTGTCTGCTATTCTTATGTTATAAAATCCACCTTCATCAACAGAAAATTGGGGAATAAAATGAGACATGAAAGGAGCGCGCTTCGCTTTATGGGGGTGCGGTCTCATAGAGTTTTATTTGCACGCGCCTTAACCCGCCGCCGCCAATATTAAATTCTGCGTCTCCCCAGCGCCCCCTGTCGCTGCCGGTGGAATTACATTATGTGTTTGCTGTTACACTCCGCTGCTGCCGCGTTATGTTATGTAATTAATGGGTTTTTAGCGTATTCGCGAATTAATTGATGTTTTTCTATGTGGTTACTGTAAATACTCGTAATTCTAATGCCTGTGTAGGAGGAGGTTGGTTCACAAAATGTTTTAACAAGTGATTTTCATATTTTTTTTAATACAATTGAAGTAACAAACGAGTATCGTGATCTGATGATTAGATGTTACTGTTACTCATGGATCTGCAATTAATCACAAATGAATTTGTAGTTTTCAAACAAAGATACATATTTTATTTCTTGCTTCATCGATTTATTCAAGGATACCTGGAATTGTGGGTTGATATCGTACAATGTAATGGTCCACTATTTAGTTTATAAGTGAAGAACCGTTAGATAGCGGCTCTTATCAATAAATAGCCAATCCTTTAATTTTAGCCAACTAAACATTTCAATTGGACCATTTCTAGCAGGCAAAACTACATTAATATAATAATAACGCATTCGGCGTAAAGCTGATAAAACTGTGTTGTGTAACAATTATTCGATAATTTCAATACAATACAGAATTTCATACGTGTGAACACATATCGCTTACTCAATTAAATAAAAAAATCTCTAAAGAAACACGACACCGCACTTACTACAGTTTCTTTTTAAATAACATAGGATTAGAAGACAATCATGCAGTCTACCTGATGGTTAGCTGCTACTGACGCCCATAGACATCTGTAATCCAGATAGGATTAGACATTTCTACTTGAGGTCGGTCACAGATGCGCCGCTACCCCTGAGGACTAAGCTTTAACTTCTCGGAAAAGTATGTCTCCCTTACCACACCCTTCAGATGAAAACAGCAGCGCTTAACAAAACCTAAATAGTTATAATACATCGGTATGTCAGCGACCACGTTGCCGCTGCCGCGCTGGCCGGCCGCCAGCGCCGGGTTATTCTAACCGGCATTCCGCGCCTGACGGAGACATTGAAAGAAAAATAATTATATCTCCAGCACCAAGGTTGGGTGCGAACGTTAGAACTAGAAAATTGTATGTTTTTGTAATAGATGTAATAATCGCATGTTGTATAATGTAAAATACATTGAAAGTAGACCACTACCCCAAAAGCTCTGCGCTATGTGACGTGCAAATATTATATTTTTGAAATTTGGCTACTTACACTGGAAGTCCGGTTTTGAAGTACGCACGTCTATGTTATGTGGGGATTATAAATTAATTATAACTTGCTTGAAGGATGGAGGAAAACATCAAGAGAATATCTACACGCTTTGAAGTTCATTAAAAAATACAAAAGTGTGTGAAGTCTACTAATTCGGTTAATCTTGGTTGCAGCAATGTGGTAGCAGTGGGACTATAATAAGCAGTATTTTTAATATAAGTTTTTACGTTTGCACAAAAACGGTCACCGTTTAAGTTTTCGCTCACACAGCGCCGGCGTGGATCATATCGGAACTAAAATTACAGTATAACTTTTACAGACATTGTTTCTTTTATAATATAGGAGTAGCAGACTAGCATGCAGTCCACCTGATGGTAAGTGGCTACTGCCGCCCTTGGACATCTGTAATCAACCCCAGATAGGATTAGATATTCCTACCTGAGGTCGGCCACAGATGCGCCGCTACCCCTGAGGACTAAGCTGGAACGCCTCGGAAAAGTCTGTCTCCCTTACCACACCCTTCAAACTGGAACACAGCAGCGCCTAACACTGCTGTTATTAGGTAGAAATAGGTGTGGCGGTGGTGCCGCCGGAGTCGAACCACAAAGGGTTCTACCACCTTCATTGTTTTTTAAAAGCTGCTTATAAAAGTTTTTGTAACTGTACAACATTAAAACACATTCGATCAAAATTTAAGTGTAACTGACACAATATAGAGAAATCAATTTTGTGTCAGTTATACTTAAATTTTGATCGACTGAAAAATACTAAGTAGGTATGTAAATTTGTTAAACGCCAAATAGAATATACTCTTTTAAGTCATCATCAACCCACTATTGTTCCACTGCCGGGCACGGGTCTCCTCTCAGAGTGAGAAGGCCATAGTCCACCGCGCTGGCCAAGTGCATATTGGTGGACTTCACATACCTTTGAGATTTTTTTTATGAATCTTTCAGGTATGCAGGTTTCCTCAAAATGTTTTCCTTCACCGTTTAAGCAAGTGATAATTAATTTCTAATACGCACATAACTTTGAAAAATCAGAGGGGCGTGCCTGAGATTGGAACCTCGTACCCCTCGATCAAAGGTCCAGTTTCTTAACCAGTCTGCTATCACTGCTAAAACTCTTTTAAGCACCTCCGTGTAATCACATTATTATTGTATTCGTATCATTACAATACAACAATTGAGAACATTTGCAATTGACTGAATAGCATCAATACACTGCTACTGTTTTCCGAAAAAACAGCTAACAATGACAAAACTCATTTAAGTACCAGCGAAAAGGAACCCTAATAGTTAGCGAAAAAGATAAATAAGGGTTTAAATAAACAGATGCCCCTACAAAAGGGTCGTGAGGACGAATGGATTAGATTTGTTCAGTTTTTTGTTGTTTTTGTAGCAATAAGCCCTTGACTACTCGTGCGTTGAATTGAGGTGCTGGCAAACTAAAGCTGTATTGTGTGTGCGTAAATAGTAACTATTCGCTACGAAGTCATTTTGGATACGCTTTATTTTTAAAATGGTAGAAGAAGGAAATTAGCATATAGTCCACCTGATGGCAAATGTTGTTCTTGTACATCAGTTATGATCTGCAGATATTATAAGAATGTTTTATTTTAAATATTGAAGTAACAAATAAGTAAACAGTCCATCAAATAGTAAGTGCCCATGGAGATGTGTAATCAACCGATGTTAAGATTAGATCAAATCTCCCATAAATTCGCCGCTATCCCTAGGGCCTAAGCTGGACCGCCTCTGAAAAGTATGGCTTACCCTTACCACACCCTTCAAACTAGAACACAGCAGCGCGTAACACTGATGTTATTAGGCAGAAATAGATGTGTACCTATGTGCCACCGGAGTCGACCCACAGAGGATTCTACCACCTGTCGATAGCAGTGATAGCCTAATGGTAGAAACGTTGCCTCTCAATCAAGGAGTCCGAGGTTCAAATCGCGGGCACGTGCCTCTGATTTTTATAGTTATGTGCTTATTAAAAAATAATTATCACTTGCTTCCACGGTAAAGAAAACATCGTGAAGAAACCTGCATACCTGAGACATTCAAAAAGTGCTCTGTAAATAACCTATTTTGAATAAAAAAAAAAACATTTGATTTGATTTGATTTGAGAAATCTTAAAAAAAGTTACTAAATATATGTGAAGTCTACCAATACGCTCTTGGCCAGCGCGATGGACTATGGCCTCCTTCTCACTCTGAGAGGAGACCAGTGCCCAGCAATGGGACAGTAATGGGTTGATGTTGAATACTAGTCTATTATCATATAAATATGCCGTCATCTGTACAGTGGATTGAGCACTGACCCAGTTGGCGGCGGCAGTTCGGTTCGCGGAAGAGCGTCGTGCCAGCGTCGCATGCCCCATTGTTATTGTAATTGCTATTAGTCAATAATTGTTTACTGTCAATACTAATTAACAATTAATTACTACATGGATCAAACGGGTCGATAGTTGTGCTATTGATGTAACTGATATAAGTGAATGTAGTATCAACCAAACGATTGATTGTAACCATTGTAATCTGAAAAAATATTTTATATGTCTGTTTAGTAGGTAACATCAGTGTTAAGCGCTGCTGTGTTATGGTTTGAAGGGTGTGATAAGGGATACTTAGGTATTAATCAAAGAGATTTCAACTTAGGTAGTCCTCTAGAGTAGCAACAGATATGTGGTCGATCACAGGTAGGAATCATATCTTATCTGCGATTAAGTTCAGAGTCCATGAGCGGCAGTAACCCCTTACTATGAGATTGACTGCATGCTCGTTTTCTATTTCAATATGAAGTATCATATTTTGATATAAAAGTAGGTACTTTATGCGTACCTATATAGATTTATTTCCATACATACACGTTAAAGTAAGAACGAAAACATCATAAACTCTTTAGACACATACATAGAATCTCTTAAATAATTACGCAAAATCCTTTTCAAAGATTACAGAAACAAGTTATAGAATACCCATTGTCTTATTATTGCTGTTAATTCAAAGGCATGGATTAAATTCGTTTAAAACTTCCGTCGATGATAACAATAGTATTTCAATTTTGCTTAACTTGCGACGTTTATTATATTATAAGAAGTTAATAGGTAATTAGAAGTAAAGCCGGGTTGCTAAGACGATAAGCTGTTATGTAAGACATTATTAAAATAAGAAAAGGTAGCTTTGCAGGCTTTGTATTAATGTTTTGTGAAGAATTTTTAGAATGAGTAAAGATAATAGTTTTTCGCTTGTCTTGCAATTCAGGTAGCTAGAAGTAATATTTCAATGCCATTACTACGAATGCTTTATTCAATTAACAAAACAAAATTGATGAGAATGATTAGGATGATTTCTCACTAATGTAAATGTAAGTATTTTTTTTAATATAGGAGTAGCAGACGAGCATGCAGTCCACCTGATCTATGAGTAAGTAACTACGGTATCCCATGAACATCTGAAATAAATCCCAGTTAAGATTACATTCCTACCCGAGGTCGGCCATAGATGCGCCGCTACCTCTAAGGACTAAGCTGGAACGCCTCGGAAAAGTATGTCTCCCTTACCATACCCTTCAAACAAGAATACAGCAGCGCTTAACACTGCTGTTATGAGGCAGAAATAGGTGTGGCGGTGGTGCGGCCGGAGTCGCACCACAAAGGGTTCTACCACCTTCAAATAGAATAATTATGTAGAATAGAAGTAGCAAACGAGCTCGTTGCCCACCTGATGGTAAGTGGACTCTATTGCCAACAGACGTCAGTAATTAAACCCTGAGATTAGAGATCAGATTGGAGTACCACCTGATATCGGCTATAGAAGCGTCGCTACCCCCAAGGACTGAGTTGAAACTCCTCGGATAAATATGTCTCAATTAGCCCAGTACCACACCATACGGGCCGCAAGTTTCACGTTCTTTTGTCAGGATATAATTTTTATTTAAATAATAGCAATTATTACTTGCAATAACGGTGAAGGAATTCCTCGTGAGGAGCTACACACTTGAGTATTCTTAAAATGTTCTTCAAGATGTGTGACGTCTACTGTGCTACTACTACTGTACCCTTACCAGGAGTTTTTACGTTTTGACGAATATGACTGTTTTGGTATTTGTTTACGTATTGGCCGATACGATTTCCTAGTTCTGACACAATCCGCTAGGGGTGCTGATTGGAATTTGTATGGGCAAATACGTAAACAAATACCAAAACAGTCGTATTAGTCGAAACGTAAAAACTCCTGGTAAGGGTACTGATGAGTAAAAGTAGCTTTACAGATTTTGTATTAATGTTTTATGAGTGGTGAGTAGTAGTAGCACTGTATATAATTAGGAATATAATCCACCTATGACCAAAAATCCTCTCATTTTGGTAGGAGACCAATGCCCAGAGACACAGTAATGGATTGACAATCAATTTCATTTCAAGTTACACAAATAATCCGCTTACACGATAAACGCTTAATATTCCGTACAATATTAAAATTAATATTCATAATCCGTGAGAACTCCGCAGCAATATTTACGAAATTAATAACGTTGTATAAGTAATCTGTATTGAAAATCGTTTTAATAATTCCATTTCGCTTCACATCGAACTATATCAAAGGACGGCGCTACATTGTCGCCGAGCAAAAAACATCCGAATGGAATATCTGCAAAAGTTATTAAGGTCGAAATTAATAAAAAGCTGCAAAGCTCGCTCGGTTGAGCGCCTTCGAAAGAGCAACACCAGTGACACGCCATAATGGCCTCTATTGACGGCGCGCCAATTAAATTCATCCGCGCTTTGACAGATCACGGCACATTCCTACAATGGTTCCGATACAGGGCTGGGACTCGCGTTTTAAATGTTATAACATAAAACTATATCACTAAATATGTACGGAAAGAACTAGTTGATGGTTTAAGTTTAAATTAATTATCATTTGCTAGGTATAGCGCTGAAGGAAATCACTGTGAGTTAATCCACATACTTGAGAGATCTTTAAAACATTTTTTTTTATAATATAGGAGTAGCAGACGATCCTGCAGTCCACCTGATGGTAAGTGGCTACTGCCGTCCAAGGACATCTGTAATCAACCCCGGATAGGATTAGATATTCCTACCTGAAGTCGGCCACAGATGCACCGCTACCCTTAAGGACTAAGCTGGAACGTCTCGGTAAAGTATGTCTCCCTTACCACACCCTTCAAACCGGAACACAGCGCCTAACACTGCTGTTATTAGGTAGAAATAGGTGTGGCGGTGGTGCCGCCGGAGTCGAACAACAAAGGGTTCTACCATCTTCAAAGGTCCCAAAAGTGTGTGAAGCCTACTAGTACTAACACGCATTCCAAGTTACTAAGTCCAACCTATACGTACTGGTTCTACCACCATTAGAAGATGGTAGAACTTTCTGTGGTTTGATTCCAGCGGCACTACCACCAAACCTATTTCTGCCTAATAGCAGCAGTTACAAGCGCTGCTGTGTTCTGGTTTGAAGAGTGTGGAGAGAGGGAGACGTACTTATCTTCCACATTAGTCATCAGTAGCAACTCATTTGTGGCTACCCTCCTAACGAATTTAAGTAATCTTATAATGTAAAAGTAGTAACTTGTCACTTTTTAAGTAATTCGATGTTCAAAATGTACTTATTTGGTCCTTAATTCGCGTCGGAGGCTAGCAGCCCTACCAGGCGGTCCGCCCACGCCTTCCCCCGCAGGTTAATAACGATTATTAATATAGTTTATAGTCGTTAGCTGCGAATGAGCTGCCAACTTGTCTAATATCGTCGCGCGCAAATAACCGCGGTCGCGCGCCCTACTGCAGGCGCTGGGGACGGAATAACGCATGGATGTGAACTAAAGTCACAAAGTTATACACTAGTGATATATTCATTTTTAATATATAATATAGGAGTAGCAGACGAGAATGCACATGATGGTAAGTGGCTATTGCCGCCCATGGATATCTATAATCAACCCCAGATATTCCTAGATATTTCTAGATATTTAGATATTCCTACCTGAGATCGACCACAGATGCGCAGCTACCCCTGAGGACTAACGGAACGCAACGGAAAAGTATGACTCCTTTACCCACACCCTTCAAACCAGAACACAGCAGCGCTTAACACGGCTGGTATTAGACAGAAATACGTTCTTGTGTAAAAGATAATAGACAATCGACAAAGGCGGTAATACAAAAACACAAACAAACAGACAAACCAACCTATTTCAATTATTGATTTGATCACTATTTTATAATCAAACTAACCAACTGAAGGACAAACTGAAACTTTCTGCACTAGAGATTGGCACTACACATATAGGTGGCGCAAAATTAATCATCCAATTTTGTTTTGGAATAACTTTTGTACTGAATAAAAAAGTGATTTTGAGTAAGGAGAATATTCGACTGGAGTGCGAAGTGTTACCGGCGGAAACTTTAAGGAAAGTCGTGGAAAATGTGATAAAACAGTGCAAAAGTTATCCAAAAACAAAATTGGATGATTAATTTTGCGCCATCCTGTATAATTATAATAAGTTTTACAACGTGGCATCTTGCACAACCGACCCCCAGACTACAACCAACAGCGCTCTCCGCTGCCGTATATTAAACGTTCTGCAGATATTTCAATTATTCCTCGGCTTCCACTCTTCTCTCGACGTTACAACTAACTCAATTACTTTACTCATTTGATGACGTTTTAATCAATAATTATAATAAGTTAAGGAAATATATTAATTTTAAAGATGATTTATTTTCAATTGAGGGTACAGGAACTACCACACTTGTTTCTGGTCACGATCTACTCACGTTGGGGGCTATGAGACTGTACACTATGAATTAATGAATGTAAAGTAATTAATGGAAATTAAACTTAAATTTCATTGTCAACATCCTTAACTCCTACTATAAACGTGGGAGACTTCGTGTCGGTACAAGAGTACAAGTACAAGTACAAGGTACAAAAGGTACACATATTAATGTAATTAATGGCGCCATATTTTAAAGTTGCACTTAGGTATGTATCACGAAAGGTGGTAGATCCAGTTGATTTTGACCAGGAAGTTGCCATATCTATTTCTACCGTGAAGCAGTTCTATGTTTCGGAGGAAGGGTGTGTATTTCAACTAACCTATAAATGAGGCAACTATCTTAGTTTTCAGGACTGGAAGCTGTGATTGATTTCAGATAGAACCTATTTTATTCGGAGTTAATTACAGATGTCCATGAGTGGCAGAAACCACTTACCATCACGTGGACTGCAATTTGGACTCTGATCTTATAAAATAATAATTATAGTTTAAAATCAATAATACCACTCTAAAATCGCACAAGGATAATCGTTCATCCTGATTCCTGACGATCCTGATAAGGCGAATGGGATAAGATTATTAAAATCGTATATTGTCATGTATTCTTGAAAATTGTTCAAAATTTTAAATTAATCGGACCGTTCAAAGTGGGTAAATATCGAATTCAAAGATTCCGTTACATACATACATATAGGTCAACCTAATAAAAGCGTGGTAAGAATTAAAGTTAAAAGAAACATTATTTTACGCGTTAAAATAAAACCATAATCCATATAACATTTGTATCAAAACGCGCTATCTAAACATTACTAGCTCCTACAAGTATGTAACAGAAGGGTTGACTAACCAAGTATATTAGCGGATCAGAGGTCCGCCGAACTATCAACATCAACAGGCGAGCCTTTGAGCCGCACAAATTGATGACAAATAGCTTGTTTACCCGATCCTACTAGCTGGTAATGTGGAGTGATTCGGAAACTGTCGAGTTTGATCGAAATATTGACTTAGATACTATATTATTAATGCGCAATATATACATTTTTTGTTTTTTTTAATTTTGTAGTAGCAGACGAGCATGCAGTCCACCTGATGGTAAGTGGCTACTGCCGCCCTTAGATATCTGTATTTAACCCCAGATAGGATTAGATATTTCTACCTGAGGTCGGCCACAGATGCGCCGCTACCCCCGAGGACTAAGCTGGAACGCCTCGGAAAAGTCTGTCTCCCTTACCACACCCTTCAAACCGGAACACAGCAGCGCCTAACACTGCTGTTATTAGGTAGAAATAGGTGTGGCGGTGGTGCCGCTGGAGTCGAACCACAAAAGGTTCTAGCACCTTCATACCATAAGGACTTACTACGGTTATGTGTTTTAGAAAATTATAAAGACATACATAAAATAGTAAATGATGATATATCCAGTAGGTAATGATATATTAAGAAAGTAGGTTTATAAGTGATCGAACCTTTCTTGGTTCGACGGAGGTAATTTAACGCCACACCTATTTTTCTATACCTGACGTTACCATATTCTGTTTTAAAGGACAAGGTAAATTCTCACCACAATTAACAAAGGTCCTACTGGAAATCGAAAGAACACATGGTGGTTCGAATCTGGAGGCGTCAACGCCAGTTCTATCTCTGGTTCATAACAGCAGTGTTAAGCGCTCAGTCCTGTACCCTTACCATGAATTTTAACGTTTTGGCAAACAGGACTATTCTGGTTATTGTTTACGTATTGGCCCATACGATTACCTAGTTCTGACACAATCCGCTAGGGGCGCTGATTGGAAATTGTATGGGCAAATACGTAAACAAATACCAAAACAGTCATATTTTTCAAAACGTAAAAACTCATGGTAAGGGTACTGAAAGGTGCAATGCACCTTTGGCAGTTTTATAAGTGTAATACGAGTATTATTAGGGACTCATTACAAGTGTCTATGGGCGGCAGTAGCTACTTTTCATCAGGTGAGCTGCATTTTGGATTTTTCTTCAATATATTTGAATAAAAACTTAGGTAGTAGTCATGGACAGTAGCGACCACTTAACATAGGCTGCAATATTCATTTACTTTACTTCTAATAGATTTGATGATATATACGGAAACTGTACATACAGTAAGGCCAATTAACAAGGGACCGTGTGTACTCTCCCTTGGAGCTCGCTAACCGTTCAACTATTTCGACTGGTGTGTGGGTATTACGGGCTAATTGAGGTAATTAACATCGTCATTGCGAATCTGATTTACTGTTTAGCATTCATTATTAGAATTATAGTTTGGGGTCTTATTACTGTGTTATATCATAGAAAGTGTATGATTAAAGCTTAAATTTCCTTTTACTAGCATTTACTGCGATTACAAGAAATTTCCAGAACTTATTATATTGTATGTGGTACCTTACCTTATAAATTAATTGAAGACAGTAGAACCCCTTATGGCTCGGTTCCAGCGGCACCACCGCCTACCCTATTTCTGCCTGACAGCAGCTGTGTTAATCGCTGCTGTTGTGGTTGGTGTTCTGGTAAGGTACTTTACCGTCCCACTTACTCCTCAGGGGTAGCGGCGCATCTGTGGCCGACTCCAGGTAGAAGTTTTATTTGATTACAGATGTCTTTGGGCAACAGTAGCTACTCACCGTCAGGTGAACTGCATACTCGTCTGCTACTCCTATATTATAAAAATATATATATACATAGTTTTGCCGGTAATCGACCACAGAACGAACCATTAATAAGCTTCGATTGTAATTTTATTGTCAAGTAGGTATCTGTTGCTTGCCAAAGCTTTTATTGCTCACCTGATAAACCATCTACACAACTTATAAACCATAATCAAAGCAATGCAGTCCTTACCACATCGTATTAAGGGTGGTAGTTGTCTCAAGTTTTCAAATTAAGTTGGTCTTAGCGAACTGAATGTTCTCCGGTTAATTACTTTTGGAGTTTTCGGGAGAGGAGCGCCGGAGAGCCCATTACGTGCGTTAAGCTCCTCATTTGAATATCGGAAACGGAATTGCGGAATTAGGTTACGCACTCTACAATCGAAAGTTCGGTTACTTATACGTACGACCAAAATCGTAATTATTATCTAACATATTACTGATTTTGCTAATTGCTGCTATTGATTGCTTTTGTAATGCTACTGTCATATGTACCTTAATGATTATGTGTGTTAAAAACCATATCATAATTAAATAGATTAATTATTATTCACATCTGCTCATAGCAAAATTAGCCATATTTTAGTGCCTACGCATAGACATTTCGCATACTTTATGATAACATTTTGACATTACACTTTTGACAAAACGTATGGAGCTACTTATAAATAAGCGTTTATAAATCAAATTAAATTAAATCATTTAGAAGTTTCCTAATAGTATACGTATTGTCATGGTAAACTAGTCTCTTAACTTACTTTTATCGACCCTCAGAGTTGTAGCTTCTCATTAGGTTTTAGATTATGTTTATACTAATTAGTTAAATTTTGATACTACTCATAAGGATATCCAAAAAAGCAAGAATGAAAATAAATATACACACAGACAGCCGTCGAGTTACCTCAATACCGGGACAGGACTGAAAATCAGTGTCGTGGTTTCGCGACTTACGCTGAGTTCCGGTAACCTTTTTGCGAGCTTGGCCTGCAGCACGGTATGCAAAACATTATCCGTAAAAAGTAGGCATATTTATAAGTCGAAATTAATTTTGTGTGAGTGTGTTGTTTTTATAAGTGATTTTGTATTTTGTTATAATGATTACTGTAGTCCTTGTTTTCGTAAATATTTAATATTTATTATAATTATTATAAATAGTTGTTAGATGGTAAGTAGGTAATGGTAATCACTGTCGCCTTTGATTGCTCTGAACATTTCACGGCTTCAAACCGTAAGGGTGTATAAACATACGTGTTTTGTTTTGTTACGTCATTTGTTTCCAAAGTTGACAATACACAATCTCTCAGTAGATTATAATAACAGGTATGTTAACATTTTTTAAGAAAACATTAAAAACTTTTTGACGTAAAGAAAAGTTTTCTGTTTTCCTGACTTCTGATAAATACGGATGTTCCGTATAGGCCCAAATCGATTGAAGGCCCGAACTTCGGTTTCAGGTGAGTTGCTACTGTTGTCCTTGAGGACAAAGCTGGTTTGAAGGAGAGAGCTAGGTATAGCATTGATAAAGTAAAGCAGTGATATATGTTATAAATAAACTCCAAACGATTTTATTTTTTGCTGGTCTAGTTGGCTGGCGATTTCTCAGTAAATTTTTATTGTTTACATTGTTTGAAATAGCGCCAATCTGCTGTTCCCAGCGCTGACTCACATTTCACCTATATTTTCATTTTCATTTTCAATTTCACTTTTATTTTCTCTGACTATTGCGTAGCGGTTTTTGAATAACATCAGATCGGCAATCAGTCAACTAATCCGTTGTTACACATGTAAAAATAAAGTTATAGTTCTTGAAAAACAAACGAGATTAATATTAAAAGTAAAACTTATTTTCAGTAAGTTGGTTAGGTATTATTTTCACTGTTATTAAAATTTCTATTCTTGACCAAGTTTTACTAAGAATGGCTTTAGTAGGTTAATTTAGTAGGTGAATGTACCTACCCATATATCGAAGCGCACTATAGATTTTTTAATTTTTATGTTTTAATAATTATATCTTCTAATGCTTCAGGAAATAAGAACACTGCGTCAAAATAATCTTTCATAATAATTTTTCATATTTTTTTGAAATGTATTTTCGGCAAAATAACAATTATTCACCTACTTTCCAATTATTTACAGCGTATGATACATCATTTAATAGACTTTAAGAAAACTACCAATACTTAAAAAGTCTCGGTCGACCATCTGGCTTCGCGAGCGAGAGTTAAAATTAGACTATCGAGACAGAAATGATAAGTACAGCAATGCCATCTACGTGTCATTTCGCGCAACTTATAATGTACGCTACTCAACAATAGATGGCGTTGCATGAGGTGATATGTTTCCGTAACGATACGAGTTGTATTTAACAAATTACCGCAGAGGTCGCTATGGAGCATACTTTGTAATGTTGTATCTTTACATAAAAAGTAACAGCTTTGTACAATAAATGGGGATATTGATATAATTAATGAATATTTTCTTATATTTGAAGGTAGTAGAAGCCATCAGTGGCACCGCCACACCATTTTTTGCTTAATAACAGTGATTAGCTCTGCTGTTCTTGTTTGCAGGGTGTAGTAAGGAAGACATACTTATACGAGGCATTTCAACTTAGTAGCCATGGGTAGCGACGCATCGACGGCCGACTTTAGGTAGGCTTCATATCTTATCTGGGATTAATTATTATAGATATCTACTATCACTTATATTCGGTGGACTGCATGTTCAGTTGCTACTTATATGTTATAAAACAATATAATATAAGTACACCTTAAATTAATATTTCATTTAATTACATTTTTCCTCAAGATTTTCTTCAATACAATAATTTAATCTTCACATTTTATACTTACTACGTACCTACTACTTCTTTTGCTACTCTACTTATTTTACTTTTAATATAAACAATTTATCAGATAAAATAAAATAGTACATAAGAACCTATATCAATAAAATCAATTGAAGTCCAAACCAATTTAAGGTATTTAAAGACAAAATCTTTCCCGAAGAAGCAAATTACGGTGAAAAGGAAGCAATCTAACGAAGTAGGATTTGACAATGAAAACTTCAAAGTGTAATGAGTTGGCTTGATCTATTAAAGCTCTTTGGAAAGAGCCAATAAGCGCGTCGATAGCGGCGGCCTCATATCTCCAGCAATTACCCCGGGACAAATGAACGCTAACGAAATTCACCCGCAGATAGCGGCACAGGAGAGGCGTGGAGACGACTTTGTTTAAAGTTAAATTAAACAAAAATATATTGTTATACCAGAAAATTAAATAAAAATGTTGGATGTATTTTTACAATATATGATTTTAGACTAAAATTATCGCGGAATTGAGACATTTTATTATGTAACGGGTACTCACGATATGCGTTTTTTATTGCCGATATTTCGACCCAGTTGCATGGATCGTGGTCACGGCGAAACTGAGGTGGAGGGGAGAAACCGTTGACAAGTACTAGTGGTAGATTAATCTATCTACCCTACGTCTAGTTCGTTTTTCTTTTCTAGTTTACACAAACCTCAGGTGATCTCCACTGAGCGTCATTACTTTCCTCGTTTAGTAAGAGAAGCAATAGAGATCAAGAAACATCCTAGGAACTTCAATAGAGAAGATGGTTTTAAGTTAGCCTAAACGTGGAATCCAGTGGTTAGTTTACGCAAGTCACAAATAGTGCAAAGTACGGAGCGTAAGGATATTGTCAGTGTTGTGTGTCGTGATATGAAACCTAGAAAAGGAAAACGAACTAGACGTAGGGTAGATAGATTAATCTACCACTAGTACTTGTCAAAGGTTTCTCCCCTCCACCTCAGTTTCGCCGTGACCACCATCCATGCAACTGGGTCGAAATATCGGCAATAAAAAACGCATATCGTGAGTACCCGTTACATAATAAAATGTGTTTTTACACTTTTTTAAACTCTTTAAAGCGGAATTTAAAATAATTTAAAAAGTAAATACTCGTTTTATACAATTTTATGAGATTTATATATTGCTTAATAGTCTGTTTGTACTAGATGATGACGTGTTCGCCCAGCGAAAAAATTCCACTATAAATTAAAAATAAATAAATAAACTCTTTAAAATCCTCTACAATGTACTCAAATTAAAATTGTCAATATATTTCATAATTCAAAGCTCTATCTAAAACGGCAAAGTATGAAAATAATTATTTAAAATATTTTGGTTATATTTTGCTGTTTATACCTCAATAATTTCTGTTTCCAGAACTGAACACAGTGGGCAGTGTGTGGAATATAATCGTATGTATAATATGGCGTTTCACTAACCATCACTACCTTTAATAACTGGCATAAAGATAGTAATCGCTTTTTGTCACACCTACTCACCAACAATAATGACTCTATACATAGATTATGCAGCATATTGCATGAACGTACATGAATAGAGTTAGATAGTTTTTACAATAATTAAATCTGCATAAACTACCTTCTAAAATACGTTTTGATGACGCCTCAACATATTTTGTGTTCGTAACAGAACGCCAAAGGGCTGTGTGTCGGGTGTTTTTAGGGTTTTTCAGCGGCTTTGACTTGCAAATTGTTCCGTGCACCGCGCGCCCGGGGGAAGCGTAATTAAAAATCAGATGCGACGCCAGCGCCGCAGTGGCGAGTAGCTGAACTAAATGCATTTGCAATAAAACTTAAATGTTACGTTTTCAAACTTAATTTAAAACAGGCCACATTTTGAACGTCCTAAAATTATTAGATAATTTTTATAAAATGTCAAAGGAGAATGCCCATTCTGGGTACTGATTTTTCTCATGCGTCAAAATGAAAGTAATATTAAAATTATTTTTTGATTTTTTAACATAATTTGTCGATCAGAATAGTTTCTTTGAACACGGGATTCCATTTAAGATAAAATAAGACGAAATGTTGATTGTTGTTCTTAAAAATTAAAATGGCGGCATTTTAGACTCGAAATTCAATAAGATCAATTAATGTTTTGACTAATGATTTTTCTCATGTGTCAAAATGAAAGTAATATTAAAATTATTTTTTGATTTTTTTACATATTTTGTCGATCAGAATAGTTTCTTTGAACAGGGGATTCCATTTTAGATAAAATAAGACGAAATGTTGATTGTTGTTCTTAAAAATTAAAATGGCTGTATTTTATACTCGGTATTCATTATTTTAGGTTTTTAGGATTATTTTAGGTTTTTTTTACCTACTACCTTTAAAAGTAAATGGAATATGTTAATCGAACTACATTATAGGTACCTACTATCAGTTAAAACCTACCATGAATCTATCGTTGGATGTTTTCGATGTTGAGGTTATGTAACATTTCGGTAAATAACTTCAGAACCCGGGTGCTGATCTAAAAAGTAATTATTGGTGGTAGTATTTGGTTAATTATACATCGTCTACAACAAGTTTCAATTTGATGCAACTCTGGACGGCGGTCCATACATTCATGGGCATTGTCCTTTGAGCAATTCTTCGAATAACTAGGTATCATTAACGCATTATTTATATAATTATAAGGTTAACTAAATATATAAACTATAACTAATCAAATTTAAATCTTTACTTAAAATGTAATTAAAATACTGGAATTATTTTAAAATATCAGTTTACGCTTTTCCTTTACTTAGGTTTTATTTCCATTATATTGCGTTCTATTTGGCAACAGATGGCGCTTCTGGGTGTATTTAAATAATTCCTGTTTACAAAGCATGTAAGAATCCCTATTTTTTTAAATGAAATTCAAATTTAATGCTCCTGTTTACCTTCGAAGTCGTCATAATAACATGCGAATAATACTTATAATACAAAATTTAGCTCTTATTTTACTCCTTTATATTGTAGTCCAAAAATGGTGAAAAATTACGTGTTTCATTATTTCTTAATGGAAAGATTGGCTTTACTAAATTTTTAGAGTTTGCGTTAAAAATAGCAACCTCTATATAGCCCCTTTAGGGGTGTTATACCACAAACACATTCATTAGTGTGTGACAAGGCCTTAAAAATAACCTGTTATCCAAATTTCATGCTTTTATCTTCAATAGTTTAGAATCCGTCAGTCAGTCAGGACAAGTACCTACTTTATAACAGCAGTGTTAAGTGCTGCGCATCTGTAACCGACTTCAGGAATATGTAATTCAATCTGGGGTTGATTACTGATGTCTATCAGCTCGTCTGCTACTCTTACCTTATAAAAAAAACTACAAAGGATAGATATTATCTACCCAATGTTGTTTGTTCAGTAGAACTTATAAATGGTGATGTAAATATGTTTTAAATGCTAAGCTAATGTGGGTATTAGCGTTGGTGAGTTATTAACACGGTATTATCGCTGTCGCTAATGTGTGTGTTCCGTGCGCGCAGGTTGTCAGCGGGCGGGGACGGTAGGCCGGGAGTCGGCTTCGTAGGAGAGCTAGACTTCACAGGCAGTCTGACTAGTTAGTACTAGTAGTAAAATACTTGAGCCTGAAAATCTGATCCTTATGTGTGATTTTTTCTGTACAGGATGAGCTGATCATGCAGAACACCTGATGATAAGTGGCTACTGCTCATAGACATCTGTGACCAACCAACCCTAGATATGATAACCCTACTTGAGGTCGGCCACAGATACGTTGCTACCCCTGAGGACAAAGCTGGAATGCTCCAGAAAAGTATTTCTCTCTTACTAAACCCTTCAAAACGGAGCAGGAGCTCTTAACACTGCTGTTATTTAGGTAGAAATAGGGTTAGCGATGGTGCCGCTGGACTCGAACCTCAAAGATTTCTACGACTTTCTAAATACGTGTATGCAAAATAAGAAATCAATAAAAAGATAAAACACTACGTGCCTGCCTCTTCTACTTAATCCATGTGACATGTACTTTGCATGACGTATACCTTACACTTCACAAAACTTTAAGATTCACAATGTGGGCAACATTGTGAATCATGTATTATATTACGTGTTTTTTTTATTTATAATTTTCTGATGTATTCATTTGTCTACTCAAGTTTTCCATATTTACAATCGGTAAATTATTCTATTTAACGTTTACATGTGTATATTATGTTCAATTTATTTCCCAAAAAAATCTCAAATTTAATTTTTACATAGTTTTCGCTCTATTTTCTAACCAGCCCCTGTACTACACCAGCGGTACAAATGCTCCCAGCATTGGTTTTAATGCGTTGATTTGGGCGCAGCGCTCGGCTAATGAGAAAAATGCGCGCGCTAATTACGATAATTACGTATCGTTTAATTATTAGGGTACCGTGATTTGTAAACAAAACCCATTTCTCAAATTACCCGCTTCTATTTTTTTCATAGATTCCTAGGTCGGTGACAGATGGGTTGCTATTCTTAAAGACTAAGCTGAAACAGTAATATTAATCTTTAGTTGCTAAAGTAAGATACCGAAAATTAGGTGTAATAAATATGTCCTCTTATTTAATCTTTAAGGCATGTAAAATTACATGAATGTTAAAATATACAAACTAAATATAATGCTACAACAATTATAATGGAATGTTATTGTCACCTACAATATTTCTTATACCAACTACTACTGGATCTCAAATAAACATAAAACATTTTTTTTAAATGTTTGTAAAACACGTCCTTTCATTTCATATCCACAAAAATAATCGTCGTCGTGGCGACAATTAAACATTATATATACGAACGAACGAATATTATATCTACGAACTAACAAATCAAGTTAAATAAAAGCTTATAATTAGTAAAATATATGACAAGAAAAATGTAACGAAACAATGCATTATTTATTTATTAACAATGTTACTTATTTATGAAACGGTTAAAAGATAATAATAGTTTTGGTATATTAATAAAATTAGGATACGGAACCTTTAATAAGATTAATATAAAAGTTAGAAAGCGGCAATTAATTCCAGTCACAACGCCAATAAATTAACGCACGAGTCGCGTTATGACGTCAGATAGCGCTGACTGATGTCGTCGCACTAATGCGGGGCCGCACTATGCCATAGAGAGTCAGCAAATAAATAAACAAGATTTTATTGGTACTGTCCCACCGCTGGACACAGGCCTATGTGTTATTGCTGGCAGATGTCTCCCTCTAGCCAAATGATTTCTGCTTCATTCAAGTTTGGGATTATCGAATACTGACCTCTAATCGTGATCACTAATATAAATTCACATAATTTTACAAAACCATTTTCAAAACATTAGATGCCTTCCTTAAGAAGAAGAAGAAAAATCTATCACTACTTTTTTACATTACTCATATTCATTTAGTATTGGAATATAAAAGAACTGAAAAATGTCAATAGTGCAGCCTTATGCACCCTGCTTAGTGCCTAATGTTTTTATGTTTTATAAATCTGCGCTTTTTCAATAAAGAATTTTCTGAAAGGTATAAAATTAACTAAAAGTCTAGCTTAATGCTGATTCGATAATACAAATATTTTATTTATACTACTTACATATTTATAGGTAAGTGACTATTACAACTATGTGGCATAACGCCATTACACGCATAATTGTTCCAACTATTTGAGTTTTTAGTTTCCCGTCACATAAATCGTCGTAAACTTAACTCATGAAATTATATATGCCTCTTCACTTATTTTCAGGGTTACAAATGAACAAAATCATGAAATTCCTTATCTGTATCATAATTAATTTTGACGTTTTACGCATGTTACAATTATTATTGTGATAGTCGTGAATTCCTTCATTATTTTATTATTATTAAGATTTGTAGGATATATCCTTTTTTCTTTCATATTTTACAACAATTTGCAATTTTTAATTTGGAAACAAATGGTGATTACGATGAGGGTAAAGATATACTTTTCCGAGGTGATCCAGCTTAGTCCTTATGGGTAGCGGCGCATCTGTGGCCTACATCAAGTGGATCAAGTGGACTACATGCTCGTCTGCTAACATTATTACAAAGAATACAAATAGGCAATAATAAACGACTACATAGTCGTTTATTACACCCAAATATTTATAAGTGCCTATGAACATCAATAATTAATTTGTTAAATAAATAAATATACTCAGAATTGATGTGCTATCCGAAGTAGGGCAAATGTGCTATTGTCTGTCTAACCATTACATATATTTTTTAATCAATCACATAAAATAACTTTTTAGCAATAACCAACTTTTATTTTCCGACACACTGTCAGAACCCAATCCTAAATTTGATTTGATTGAACCCACTACTCATTCACGACAATAATTGTTTATTGACACGATGCAACCTACCCTTAGAACTCGCGAGGGGGTGAGGGGTGAGGGAGGCAATAACATGTTAATGGGTCGTTCGCGCGCTAATCGGGTGTGATGGCGCGGACTACTAGTTTTGTTGCGTAGACTATAAGGGAGGCTTACATGGAGGCGAATAAATGATAAAATGACTTCATTTTTAAATACAGTAATTCTTATTTTAACTTTATTAAATTTATTTATTTCAACATAATAATCAAAAACTAGACTAAAATGCAAGGTTAAAGTTAAACTAAAGATGTAAAATTAAATTATAAGTAATAATACAATTATACTAATTAAATAAAGACGTCTTTTCTTTTTCTTGTGGCATGGCGTCCAGTACGCTGGCATTGTTACCTGGCTTTATAACAAGGCTAATTTAAGGTTACATTTTACTACTGTTCATTATAGTTTTGTATAGTTGAAAAAATCTATTTATCATGTAATCACCCAATAAATTCACAGAATACTGTAAATGTACAGAATAGGGATAAAATATGTCCTTGAAATTATTTTTGGAACCATTAGAGCAACAGGATGGAATAAGATATTTTCACTAATGAATAAATAGATCTTTTTTCAGCAAAACAGCAATAGCACTCTGACTGATTATGTCTCACTCATTGATATTTGCATTTAACTTAAGCCAACAGTTAATTCATAGCCATGCAATAATAAAACTAAACACATACATTACATTATACATTTGAAATTTTAAGGCCTAACATATTTTAATGCCGTATTTACAGATTAGATCTATAAAAAATAACCTTTATCTTGGTTACTGGGAAATATCGTATTAACTAACTTGTACTAATAATATTACATTTAAAAACGTATGTAAACCAACGCTTAATCAAAGGAAACAAATACATCGGCCGAGAAAAACAATAATTGAGTGTCGTCGAGTTTATTAATCGCTACGATGTAGCGCGTAGAGGCGCGTAGCTAGGGTCGCTACGGTGCGCTACGAGTGTTTTAAAAGGCGTAGCTCCAAAGAGATCATTTTTTGCATAAAATGCATTAAATTATTTAAATTTCAAAGTACAATTAAATGAAGTAAAGATGTGATAAATATATTCGTGTATGCTGTATACGACTAAGGGATTAGAAATAAAGAAAGCAGTATTTAAATCTGCGAGGTTAATTTTCTTTTGTGGTCCTTATTACACTGGAAAGACGTGATATCGTGAAATACCCTACTTTGCAGGATTGTTGAACGGATAAACGGCTTCATTACTGTATAACTCATTGTAGTAAACTTACTAAGTTTATTTTCATAATCATCATCATCATCATCATCAACCCATTACTGTCCCACTGCTGGGCACGGGTCTCCTCTCAGAATGAGAAGGATTAGGTCATAGTCCACCGCGCTGTCCAAGTGCGTATTGGTAGACTTCACATACCTTTAAGATTTTTTATAAATCTCTCAGGTATGCAGGTTTCCTCACGATGTTTTCCTTCACCGTTTAAGCAAGTGATAATTAATTTCTAATACGCACATAAATTTGAAAATCAGAGGTGCGTGCCTGGGATTTGAACCTCGGACCCCTCGATCGAGAGGCCGCGTTTCTTAACCACTAGGCTATCACTGCTTATATTTCATAATACCCACATTATTTTCATACACACTCATTTTCATAATACCTTATTCACACACATTATTTTCATAATACCCACATGGAAGTAGATCTTGATTTATTTTAATTCAATTTGTAATTACTTACTGCTTCTCGAAACATTTTTGTTCTGTACCCTTACCATGAGTTTTTACGTTTTGACAAGTATGACTCTTTTTTGGTGTTTATTTGCGTATTGGCCCAGATTATTTCCAAGTTCTGACACAATCCCCTAGCTGATTGGAAATTATATGGGCAAATACGTAAACAAATACCAAAACAGCCATATTTGTCAAAACGTAAAAACTCATGGTAGGGGTACTGAAACTGAAAATGTGTAAATTCTTCTGCAGGCCTTTATAGGGTATAACAATGAATTTTATTTTATTTTATGATTTTTGAAAGCGTTATTCAGATAGAAACTCAGAAACGGGCGAAGTAAAATTTTCCTATGACATTTTATTTTCAATTCGACAGAATTTTGTGTTAAAATTCTCTAAGGGATTACAGGGTGTTATTAAAACTTGTTTTATGAAAGAACACATTTATTAATCTCTCATGTACATACCTAGTGTGTAGTATATGATATATTTCTTAGGCTACGTTTGTTCTGCTCGCTATAACATCCATATGTACACATATAAATACTATGTCTAAGTAGCTACTGTCATACTTAAAGTTAAACAAAAACATATTATTGAAGTTATACTTCTTTAGGCGCTTTAGGAAAAAGAGATCATGATGAGTAAAAATAGATGCGTAACGTGGGGCAAAGATGGGTGTATATGTAACACATAGGATGTAACACATAATTTGTTAAAAAAAATAATGCGTAAATAATATTTTATTTATAACGCCATAGAAGTATAACTTCTCACATGTGTACATTAGTACATACACGGTTTATGTTTAGTCAAAAATATGTTTTGTATCATACGTGGTACTTAAAATACTAAGTTATCCATAATGACTAAAAGGTAAAATAAAAAACTCATATATACCTATGAATGGAATGAAATGAAAGTCAAATATAATTTTAATTTCACAGTATGGTAAAATATATTTATAAAAGTAGTGAAGGAGCTTGTAGTCTTTATGGTAAGTGGCAACTACCGCCATCTATAATCAAAACCGGAGAACTAACGTTAGTCGCAAATACGTTACTATCCCTACCGACTAAATTGGGACACCTCGTATAAGTTCAAACCAAACTTGAAACTAAAACACAGCAGCGCTTAACACTGCTGTTACAAGCCAGCCATATAAGTATGGTGAAGGTGCTTCCGGAATAGAACCTCAAAGGATTTATATTATGTTTAGATGTTAAATTAATGTTTAAGTTACTCCCTTATGACAATTTAAATTACGTATTCATATATACATTATAATATTTTTATTTAAATTTTAAGCAAACCTAGTTATTACATTTTAAGTGATAAATATTTAATTGAAAATTATTTACACTATGAGTATTTACATCAGAAGTGAATTCTTATTAATTTTAATATATTCCTAATTTTACATATTTAGTTGTATTTTTAGTAAAATTATTTACTAAAATAATTTTGCAATTCCGTCGAGTTATCCATTTTTTGGAAATCATGTAGTAGAAGATCCGAAGCTAAATCGAACTGGACCGAGCTGATAATAGAATGAAACTCATTTTATAACGAAATAATACATTGGGTAATACATTAAAAATGGGTTTGCTAAAAAAATCCTGGACAGGATAATTTTAATTATTTTTTGAAAAATTAATTTTCATTTTGCAGACAACCCTATATCAACGTGTTCACAATAAAACAGCGCTTCTACTGATATAAAATTTTATCTATTATCATCATGAGTGAAAGTAGTTGCCAGCGAAATACCTGTTTATACCTGACAACCCAGTAGTTCGTCCACGTAAATAATAGGCAACCCAAAGCCTGCACATTCTGTATGTTTTTAACATTCACTCAGAATAGAATTTTCTTATTATCTTGATGTTGCAAAATTTAATTTTCAATTAAATTTTAATTTTTCAAAAAATAATTAAAATTATCCTGTCCAGGATTTTTTTAGCAAACCCATTTTTAATGTATTACCCAATGTACTAATTTCATTATAAAATGAGTTTCATTCTATTATCAGCTCGGTCCAGTTCGATTTAGCTTCGGATCTTAGACCAATGTCTTATATTTGAATTATCATAAACAATAGCATCGCTGAATGAGAATTAATAAAATGGATAGAATAAATAAACCTTTTGCTTTAAGATACACAGAATTGTACAAGAACAAGAACTTAAAAATATTTATAAATAATATTTACTAAAAATGTTTTCAAAGATTAAATGTTACCCTTTAAACTTAGAAAGATTACGTTACTCTTTGTTTGTAAAACATTAGATCTTGTATAAAAATATAATGAATATAAAATAATAAAACGGAATAAGACTATTTTATGAAAATCAAGATACACTGAGAATAATAATAGCTATAGTTATTTTAAGAACTGACCATTCAAAAAATGTGTTAACTATAGGAATTCACAACAGTTAACGTTTTTCGAAATATATTTCAAAAAATTCGAATAATATAGATATTGTTTAAGACATATTAGATAATATCATGCCGATATTACAATAGCACGCCACACTGAGTAAATCGTATGCTTTATACTCGTACATACATTAAAATAATTTACTACCTAACTTAATAGGAAATTGTTTACAATATTTACAGACGAACATATTGCAGTACTTCCTATACATGAATATAATCATGAGACTCGTTTTGATAAGTTTTAAAACAACCCGCCTTAGTATATAGTCGTCTATAAGTACGTTAGTATTAATTTTTCAAAATTTGTAAAATGATGCATAAATATTTTCTAAGAAGAAATTAAGAAATTAATCAGACCGTGCATATATTCATATATTAAGGAATACTGCATTTATTAAATATCTATTTACAATTTATTGCTGTATCATCTACATATAAAACACTAGACCTCATGACACCAATTTTTCATATTATCTACTAAATATAAATATTGGAGATAGTATTACATAAGAGAACAGAAATATGTGTAGTATTGAATATAACTTAAGATTCTTGAAATAAACTAATTAAAATAATAGATATATAGTTTAGTTTAGATTAAGTACAATTGCCAATTATAAGATTAATTAGAAATAAAAGTATTTTCTTACTTTCATAATAACAGGCAAAGGACTTCATTGCTTACTGGTTTATGGCACAATTTCAAATCAATTTCCGAAAAAATGTTATTTTTCCAAATGTTTGAAATTAATAAACTTACGTACCCAAATGAACACATGGTTAAAACAATCAAATTCATTTGCGTACAAAATAATACAAGAAAATCCAGATTAATGTATATTTACACATACATATACAATAATATATGTTCATTATGAATCAATTATTTTGCTAAATTAAGTGATATTTTAAATATTTCTAGTAAAAAATAACCTGAGCTATTGGATATGTCAAAATTATTAGTGATATGTTAACTTTTCTGTGGTACAATAGGTTTTTTAATCATGACAACCTTTTGTTTACCAATCAACAGAATCTAAAGCAATTTTGGAATGAACTTAAGACTACAGATTAAATGCAAAAACGATAAAAACAATCTTGAGTTAGCGATTAAACAGAAAGGTTAAATTTTAAATACATAAATCGATACATAATTTCATTTTTATTTAGATAAACAGACACAATCAACTGACAACTGACGTCACAATCTTAAACCGCTATAAATACACATATACACCATATATTGGGGCTAGTATTAGACCATCTGCAGTCCTTTGCTGAGGCTCTCCACGTGTTCCTTGGCCTTCATCCGGAGCGCGGCGATGGAGGAGGAGCGCGGGTCGGGCGGCGCGGGCGCGGGGGCGGCGGGCGCCGGCGGTGTTAGGTAGCTCGGGTAGCCGGAGGGCGGGTGGCTTAGGAACCCTGGGAGACAACAATATTATTAGTATTTACTATCAATAGTATCAATTCAATAGGTTCATCATTGAGGAAGAAGTCCCGAAATGTCGATCGGTCGTAATTCTGATGTATCGCTCTATCGAAGTAAATAAAGTGTTCCAACTTAGCCGTTAAGGGTAGCGAAGTTAGGGACCGACTTCAAGACTGATCCTATTTACTTTAATTTTATAAGGAAATAGTTTGACCCATGACTGCAAACTACAGGTAAGAATTTTCTCAAAATGGTTGTAGGTCATGAAAAAAGGACAAATTGAATCAAGTCTCAGAACAAGAGTTATTATGTTAAACAGCGATACATTCTGTAATTGTTAATCCATCCTTCTCCTATCCATGTGACGAAAAAATAACTGTTCCCGGTTACACAGTGGAACAATAAAATGCGTTTTTAATCTACAGTAAACAGTTAAATTAGGATCTACAGTACACATAATGTTAAGAATAGCATAACCAACTACCAATTTATCCCCAACTATATGACACAAGACACTTTTTTTGGGGACGGCCGATATTCAACAACGAAATATAAGATCCTAGGGATCTTATAGAGCAATAAATTAGAATGACCCAGTTGCTATAACACACTTTTAAAATAGCGATATGACGCAATTCACTTTTTTAGAAACAGCCTACATGCAGCAACGAATCTTTAGGATCTGATAGATCAACAAACTAGAATCACCCACTTGCTACTCTTTGCTATAGTATACATTTTTGCTATATGCACTTTTAAAACAGTCATTCACCTGGTAGTGCGGTGAGCAGCGGCGGCGCGAGCCAAGGGTCCACGGGCAGGCCGAGGCCGGACAGCCGCGGCACGGGCGCGCAGCCGTACTCCGACAGCCCGAGCCGCGCCGCCTCCATCTTCTCCTGCCGACGCCACTTCGCGCGACGGTTCTGGAACCACACCTGGAAGAGAAAGAGGTTTGGATTTAGCTTTTCATTCCTAAATGATTGCAAAATATTTGTTGTTTATCTTGGCTGCTTGCATGTTTAAAATTTCAGTTCCATGTTGGTTGGTTCTAAGTCTGTAAAAGTGTACTAAATGATAGCTAGATGTAGTATAGATATATGGTATTAATTTTGTAGCATAGGTTTGTGCTATTAAATTTTAATTATTTGTTAATAAGTGTAATTGGTGCATGATCGTTCTTTTTAACATTAAACAATAAATAAATAAATGAATAATGGAATACAATGCCATCGAGTGGTGACATTCTGAAGCTTCATTAGAATTCTGTAGCTTCCTCAGTCTTCAATAAGACCTTATAATTTTGTTATGTCATTGTTATATTCATAAAGACTGATTTAGATAGGATTGTCGATAGATATAAAGATGTAAAATTAAATAAAGGAAGATTTCAAATTCTATATAGTAGGGAAGTTTTTTTAATGGCAATATTAATCTGCCTATTAATATAAATAAATTTAAGCGGATATATTTGTTATACTATATATGTATTTAAAAGATAAACAATAACTTCTTCTAATCGTTTATCTTTCTCTTTTACAAGCCAAATTATCCCTGAAAACGAAAGTCACGAACAAAAAACAAAATAAAACAGTAAACAGCACGAACCAAAGTTACGAAATTAAACTGGTAATAATAATCAAAAGTAGGTGAAGTTAACGCCATAAACTACCACGAAATAACGACAACGGCTTGATTGCGAACACCCAAACATTTCCAAAGAATAGTCGTTCCACGGATTAAATGATGAGAAACAGGCTGGTACTAAGTTGCTTGTAATTGATGTGTCACCATTTATTACAGCATCGAACTTTACAGCCCTCAGTCTCGGCAATAAACCCCGAACGCTCGCCCATAAATCAGACAGCAAACACGTCACTAAACAGTTTGTAAGGCCAGACATAACAAAACAAAACTTTGAATACTGTAGAGCATGGAACGCGAGCTCAATCACATAAATGTACCATCATTGTGCCATCCACCCTGCGAAGTCTCCAAAGACGGAAAACCAACCTTAGCAGTAGAAGGGAAAGTTGTTTTTGTAGGAATGGGAGTCGATATGTGGCATGAATGTGGTGTCAAATTGTAGTGTGAAATGATATATTCAGGGGGAACAGAGTAAAAATACGCCGTGATCGCGTGTCGTCTTCGATTTCGGTTCGGGAGCCGGTTAGCGGCATGCGACGCTTGATGGCTTTCCCGTCAAACGTATTAAATTCGTTCAGCTTTGAACAGATATACGAGCATGTGGAGCTAGACTTCGAAGGAGCATAAGTACCGTTTGCGTGGTAGATTTAAAACTGTTTAATATTTGTGAAGGAATGCCTGAAATGTCTCTTAGTCAAACCTTATTAAATAGCAAATTTAAAACAGTGATGGGAATGAGCTGGAATATCTCGTATAATGTTTGTATATTCTGGATAAATTAATTTCCAATTTCGATTTAATTTAAACACAATATATATTTATATATCTTTATTTGCTAGAATAAGGTTTTCAAATGTTCTTAAAATTATACAGTTCTCTTATTCTGCCTCGTCAGCATGAAAATTATCAGTCAGGTTTGTATTATGTACACTATATTTTTTAAATAAAATAATAATTACCACAAGCAATATTAATATACTAAATTTCTTTAAAATGTCAATTTACCAATATAAATTAAATTCTTATAATATGTCAAACAAATAAATATTTTTTAGTCAAATTAATTTTCATTCCATTAAATTATATCTTAAAATCTAAATACTCATTAATTGTATAAAAGCATTTCTCTTGTAACCATGTTGTCAATTGGGACTTAAATTTATTGTATGTCAGATATTTAAATGAGTTCGGAAGTCGATTATATAGTGCAATAGCCATAAAATACACATTTTTCTTGCACAATTTTAGTCTAGGCATCACCAATGTGTTTTCATATTTCTGTCTTATTGGTCTATTGGTTACATCATTTTTTTTCATAAAGTTCTTTGGATATCTATGTACAAATAAACATATACATATAATAAGCACATGCTAATTTAATTATGGACTTAGTTGTGATTGTGTGATTAGATCTTTGTTTCGAAATAAGCTAATTATAAGAACATTTATCGAAATCTATTACACGTTCAATCTTACAATTTATATTTATTATCGACGTTTCATCGACTAAACTTTTGTTTTACATTACAACCAGAATTTAGCAGAGGTTAGAGGTTCTGTATTGCTACATCCAAGGAGCCAACCAGCTTTACCGCCGTACGGCGGTGGTGGTGCCGGAATCGAACCGAAAAGACCTCTACCACCTTCAATGCTGCAGGCTTTGATAAATAAAGATACATCGCCGCCTTGAAATTGAATGAAGCCACAAACGGCTGATTTATCAGTTATTTTTTATTTTTAGGGAAATATTACGAATAAATAACGAATACTGTGTAATTTACATAATAAATAAATAAATCTTTCAAATATTTTAGGGACAGTTTAGCACTGGTTACATTTTGTCTGGTACTATCACTGGTGTTGCAGGCGAAAGTTAAAATGTACCTTTAACTAGTATAACCAATAACCATGTGCGAGTGAGCTCATTGACAGCTACAAATGTCCCCAGCTCGGCAACACCTGAGCTCACGCGAGGTGAGGCGCGGCGGTGACGGTACACGCCTGATACTGCTGCATTTTTAATGCTTTTATCAACTGTTATACTATTATGATGGGTCGGTGTTTCTTTGACTGTGTTTATCGTATTTAAATTTAAAAGTGTTTCGTAAATTTGAAGAGTAGGTGTTTGATTTCTCGCTTTCTCTTTTGTTTGAAATAAAGAAACAATCATGCCTGAATCCTCTATGAATAAAAATTTTGTTAGTTGAAAATACACTTGAGTTAACGAACATTTGAGTAAACCGAGACAGTAGAGCGAATAAGGTTCGGAGACATGTCAATACTGACTTTTAGCGTAAAGTTCTGCATTTCAGTATAAAGCTGTGAATGCCAACTAATTTACAGAAATAGCGACCATCTCAGTTCTCAGACGTGGCAGCACATTATAATCATATGGACTGTTATAGATATTAATGTAAGGGAGTGATTATTTAGCATCATTTTCTATGTGTAGTGGACTAGGGGCGAAAAAAAGGATGTTTTGCAATACTGCTAAGCAAAAAATCAGTGATACCCTAGTGGTTAAGAAACTCGGCCTCTCGATCGAGGAGTCCGAGGTACAAATCCCAGGCAACGCACCTCTGATTTTTTCATGATGATGATGACTGCTAAGCTTCAACTCTCACTGAGTTTTCCAGCCAGACACAATAGCCATAGCTCGTATATCATAACTATGAGGGTGATGTAGGATCGTATAAATCCATCAAAATGAAACAAACACGTTTAGTATAGCAGTTATCGCGTGTCCCGGTCGCCGCTCTATCCATTACCCTGTTACAGCTTGTTCCTCTAATTACATTCACTAACTTGTTTCACAAGGAACAATACCTTCATTAGCATGTTCATGTTGAAAAATTAATTTGGCTCCCAGGTAGTATTAAGCGCTCCTGAGTTCTGGTTTGAAGGGTGTGGTAAGGGACATATATTTCCGAGGTGTTATTTCTTAGTCCTCGAGGGTAACAAATAATCTGTAGTCGACCTCAGACAGGACTCAGTCAGACCTTGAATACTGACATTTTACTTCACTGTGGATGATTTTCGAGCGTATGTATATCTCATTATATGATAAACCTTACAGTCAAACAGCTTGACAGATATTAACATATGAGGTGATGTTCTCTAAATTGTACGAGTAATAAGTTTAAACTTTCAAGTAGTTGGCATTTTTTATTTTTATAATAATACTACTAGTCTTTATAGATACAATTTCATATAAGTGTCATGGGGAAGGATCGTAAGTAACATAAAACGATATCCAGCAGTCCGCCGCGCCGCGCCGCGTTCGTGCCACTTACACTTTTGCTCCACGCGATATCATGTTTTCACTTTCAACTTGCTTAAGGAAATAACGTGTTTATTTAATGAATTATTAGACTCAATGCCATCAGCACACAATAGAGACAAAGCTTTGCATTATTTTTTTACGCTGCTTAATAAATCACATTTTGCATACACTTAATTTATAAGCCTATATAGAGCTAGTTATATAGAGCACGTTAAAACTAAAAATTAAAATTAAACAGATCACTTTTGAAGTAACCATGTGGAGACAAAATATATACCTACTATGTATTATAACAAATTTTATATTTTTTCAGGATATAATAAAAAGTATGTAGGCCTAAACATCGTTTTTAAATGTTTTGAGAAATTCTATAAAATTCGTAAATCAAAAAAAAATGTGATAAGCCAAATCGTCAAACTAACTTCCATGTAAAGTTTTAACAATATTATAATATAAATCATTTTTGTAAAAGATGTAGAGACCAGTAATTGCCCAAACAATAGTAGGACTATAAATACTTCTTGAACTTAGAATGTACGTACGATACATTAATATTACGTATAAAATAAACTTCGTATAAAATGACGAAATAATCAAATCCATACCAGACAATTGAACATACGTAATATCGAAATAATCATTTATACAAAGTTATCGAAAACTAACAAATAAGTTTGTAAGTAACATACGTAATAGGCCCCCCGCCTATTACGTATGTTACTTACAAATCAATGGCTATAACAAAACGGAATTAGAGCCACCCGCGCCAACTGTCGCGGTAAAAAGCAAATGTCAAAACAGTCACAATGGCGGCCCATTGTGACAGATGTCACGGTTTCGATTCGAGACATCCCTCGAGTTAGACGTAGTGAACTTGAAATTGACGGCGAGAGAAAAAAATATCTTAATATTCCATTTCATAAATTTCATGAATATTGTGACTTTGCCCATTTTTACATTTAATTATATACCTATAAATAAAACAATTTCCTTCAGACAACTCGTGTACTGAATTTTTGCGAACTATTGATTTTATTTTACGAACAATATTTAGAAAAACTATACATAAGAGCAACTCATGTATTGTAAAACTTATGCATCGTTTTTGATTCTTCTGCATAGGCTAAAACAATTCGCACCTTTAGACTACAACGGCGTAACTCCAAAAATCTTCAAATTGACTTATTTAAAAACGACGCCACGAAAGCATCAAACTGTCCAATTTAATATTGACTCTCGTGTCATTATCGTGATTTCCTCCAAATAGAAGTACCTAGTATCAAATCGACCTAAAAGGAAATGAAAGTCAACAAATAATTCTGAAGTTTGCATGGTCATAATGTACCTTTACTTTTTTTGAAATAAAAATAAGCAAGTGAGTTCCAATATTTATCGCCGATTTCAAAGTGACTCTACATCGACGCGGGTTACACTCTCTGATTGGTCCCTCGCTCATTTAAATATAATCCGTTATTCTCGAGTACTCGATGTGCTGTTACATTCGAATAATCGAGTTAAGTTGCTCTAATCGACTAGCAAATTGACTTCGTAATATTAAATGGAATGAATAGTGACGATAATGCACACAAATCTAATTTTGTGTTTGTTTTTGATGGCGCTTTGTTGGGGGCTTTGTTATTATGATTGTAAGTGATTTGGTCGAATTAAATGTGATTGTTTTTTTTTATAAGATTGGAGTAGAAAATGAGGTTATGGTCCATCTGTTGGTAAGTGGTTAATACCGCCCATAGACATCTGTGTCTTCATATAGAATAAGTTCTACCGTCCCTGTAGTTCCGGGATCAGAATAGGGCTACGGTATCCCATGCCTCTCGTAAGAGATTAAAAGACGCCCAGCCAGTGAACCCGGGATGGATGGCGGTATGTGTGGTAGCATACCGTCGTGAACACCAGACGGTGTGGTAAGTGTCGAACTAACCTGGGCGGAGCCCGACGGGGCAACGCGCCAAGAGGTTCGTTCCGTTCGGTTGCGTTCCGTTGGAGATCCCGGAGTACTCTACGCAGCGCCGAGGACGGCTACCGGGGGGGTTTTAGTGCGTTAAGAGTCCCACATAACCCTGTGTCGCTCTCACGGCACCGGGTACCTTTTGAAGGTTTCCCCCTCGTTAACAAAAAAGAAAAAAAGATGCTTTGCCACTTAAGAACTAAGATGATCACCTCATACATATTCACCTCGATGCTGACATGTATATGAAGCGACTATGTATGGAAAAAACGCAAAACTGCTTCGCTTCAGAAATAGGCGTGGCGGTGGTACATCCTTATTCGAACTAGCTACTAGCTATATCACCTTTCAACAACAAAATCTTGCAGGCAATTCACTAAAACTTTTTCATAAAACCTAATTCAACCTACCTTCCTCAATTCGCCTTCACCTGCTCCCAACGGCATTATATTCACCAGATGAGTCAGTCACATGTTTACATGACAGCTCACTCCTCCGGATTATTAAATCGGAAACGTTGGCAAACAGGCGAGGGGGGGGGGAGTGAGGGGTGGAGGGGGAAGACACTGACACTTCCGCGGGGTAACGTCTCGCCAATAACGAGATGCGTTGAGGAAAACTGCAGGGATGTGCTTGAAATTTACTGAATTTATGGGCTTCCTACACTCAATCTCACACTAGGACTGTTAGTGGGCTTCACGAATATAAATGCATGGTACATATGATATTTTGTAAGTCTGGATGTAAGTGTATTTAAAGCTGGCGGACCCTTTCTTGTTTCGACTCCGGAGACACCACCGTCATACCTATTGCTGCTTTATAACAGCAGCGTAGCGCTGCTATGTTTAGGTTTTATTTAAAATATTCGTGTGGTAAATAATATATTAATACTAGCTGACCCAAAAAACGTTGTGTTGCCATATAAATTTAACAAAAAATAAGGGACAACAACCCTTATCACTTAGGGGTATGAAAAATAGATAGTAGCCGATTCTCAGACCTACTGAATATGCATATAAATTATTAAATTTGGTGAAAATCAGTAAAGCTGTTTCGGAGGAGTACGGTAACTAACATTGTGACACGAGAATTTTATATACAAAATATAATACTCGGAAAATTGCAACTTAATCCTCAAAGGTGCCTATGCATGTGTGATCGTCATCAAGAAGGTCTCAAATCCTGTTCTTTTGTTCTGTTTCCATATCTGAGGTTGATTATAGATTTTCTAAAGCAGGAATGGCCACTTATCATCATTATTACGCTGTACGACTACAATCTTAGATTGATCACAGTTTTCGGGTTGGTGAAGCCATTTACTATCATATGGACGGCATTTTTGCTACTTTTATATTACACAAAGATGTAAAAAGCAGGGGCTAAGTGTTTTAAACACAGTTTACGTTTTTATCGCTGTAGTGCGATTGGTGTCGCGCGCTGAGGGAGTCGTTACGTAACACGAACGTTTACTGTTTACACTGACAATATTTTATACAGATACCTACTGTAATTAAAGGGCGGCAGTTCATGTTATGTCACTACCACTGAGGAATGATTCTATCACCTTAGAAAATATTTTAAAATGAAATTAAATGAAATATGTTTATTTTGTATAGGCCTAGTGGTACTTATAAATTATCAGTTACAATATTTTTTTCTTCAACTACTACCGGATCGGAAGGTGTTAGAACACCATAATTTCCTTACGTCGGCGTTCATTATTTTTTTTAAAGTAGAATAGAATTCGCCAACAGGTATAGAGTTATAATATAATGATAACTGGCCCCCATTATAACAGATATGTATAATCACACTCAAAAAGTTTAACAGTGGTGCTGAGTTGCTTACATTATTCTATCAACAAATATATGATTTATTTTAAAACTGAAAATATACTGAAGAGTCTGTCGAATATAAAATTATTCAATGTTTCACATTGATAACGTTTAATTAATATAAGTTAGTTTAATGATGATGACCATCATAATAAATTGTCAAGTGCGCGTCAAACTCGCACACGGAGGGTTCCGTACCACAAAAAGTTAATTTGTTTAGTATTTCTTATCGTAGCAATCATACGTTCAATATCTAGTCTCTAGTCTCGTCTGCCTATTACGGCGACCCCCATTTATTAAAACTATTTTTATTTTTCTGCCTACTACGATGACCCTCATTTATTTTCAAGTATTATTTTTAGTATTTTTTGTTTTAATAGCTACCGTTATACACATACAGTGTAATTCAAGTATCTATTTATTACCGACCAAAAGATAGAGCCTTGTTACAGACGGACAGTGAAGCCTTAGTAGTAGGGTTACGCCTTTACCTTTTGAGTACGGAACCCTAAAATATTTTTTTCGTTTTATCAAATCACTGCAGTCAAACTTGACAGTTGTATTCCAGCTGTCACAATCAATAACAGGTGGACAGCACAAAACGAGGAAAAACAATCGTATTGGAAACCGGAAAGGAATGGCCACCAATTAAAAAATGTTGACATATTTATTTCGTGGAAGAAGATTGTTGCTTTTTATCGTGTGTCTTATTTTATTGAAATTGATAAAAAATAAATGCAGCTCTGTGGCGCTAGAATCTCTATCGTAAAAGTAGTAAATAAATTTGACTTGTGACTAATTTCAGTGAGCAATTCATGGATAATGAAATAATACAGTTATTTCATGTGGAATATTTCATGTTATAATATCAGGGTGACTCCTGCAATCGGAAATAAGAAGAAATGATAATAAAGTAAAGGTTGAACAAAATGTCACTTATTTTTTAAAGTCGATTATCATCTAATTTTGCGTTAAAACAAACAGTTACAAACAACCATTTATACTTATTTTCCGACATCAATACAGTAGAAATATGCAAAAGTAAAATGTACTGTTTGTTCCCACTTTATACATTTTCAATCAAGAACGACGCTCCCCAATAACGTAGTTAAAACAAAGTAGAAAGACAAACGAGCCAACGTTTTAATTTAGTTGCCAATAAAAAAGATATTTTCAGTACAAAAAGTATTCAATTGCGTTCAAAGTGTGAGAGCGCACGCCGCCCCAACCTCTCGCCCGAGTTAGGGTGCCTATACTGGTTATTTTATTTCTGCGATTTTGCGATTTTAGCATCGTCTGTATTTACGAAGTAAAAATTTTGCAAAATACATTTTCATAACAAATAAAACAATATAGAGAAGTCGGTATTTTTTATGTTAAAAGTTAATTTTGTGAAATATTAGAAATAACAATAATTAACATGGTATTTTTTTCTATAATATTCATTAAATTAATTGTACAAGGTTAGGTTAGGAAATGAAAAAACAGTCAGAGCAAGGGTTGGTGTTTGTAAATATTTTAGGTGTTAATATAGACTTATTACCAATTAGATATTTGTTTTTCATTTTTGATAATGACTGTTTTAATTATCAGAATATATGTGATCAATATTTCGGGTATTATTTAAATTGTAAAATGAAAATAAAATGGTTAAAAGTATTTAATTGAAAAGAGAAATAATGTAACATATATTACTCACACAATTTAAACTAATCCAATGGCGATACTTGGGCTGTAGGGCATGCCAAAAATAAGACATATTCGTAATATTGTCGTCGGGTCCCTTCGTTGTCGGGTTAAAATACAAAGATAAACTGTCCAAGTTTAACAGAGAGACTCGACAAGACCAGCGTGCAGTACACGACCGTACCGCGAAACGCAGTCGCAAAATCGCACCGCCCAGGACCACGTTACACTCGCCCCATCCTGGGCGCCGCCCCGCCGGTTTTATTGCGACCCTTGTCTGCCCTCTTCCTTTTTTCTCCCGTAATTGGATGCGTGGCCCGGCCTATATTGAAGAGGTAATTGGAGTTTGTCTCTGTAAGCGTATTACGTTTGCTACAAACATCACTCTATTAACTTGTGCACTCTATTATGTGCGGCTTGGGGGAAAAGGAACTCGAATTGGAAATTGTTTTCTAATAAGTTCATATTGGATTGGTATTCCGAGTTATTTGTTAGAGCTTTTTATATCTGTGCAGGTAGCGGTAGAGAATGGCTGTGCGGTTCGTCTGTTTATTAGGCACTCCAGCTCCTGAGAGATCTAATAAAACAAGGTTATCGCTCTACGTAGAGTCGGTTTCAAGCAAAAGGTACTAGTCTACATAGCTAAATTAGGTAATTGCCTATGTCTGCCTTACTACAGCCATTCCTTAGCCTTAAAACATAAATGTTTCTCTGATCCAATTGGGATTCATTAAAAAACTTAGGTACGTAACTATTACTTGCTTAGGTATTTTTTAATTAAATGTGTGCTTAAGACACAATTATATATAATTAGCGATGTTAAGTCACAGCGAATATTATTTTTAATTTTCTACAAATTATAGAAATCTTACAATAGTCTTTCATACAAGTACGATATAGCGGGTAAATTATTAAAAAAGTACCATGTAACAAAAAAATAATAAATTTATAAAATTTTACACATAGGTATTAATAATTAATACTGTAAGTTCAAATCAAAATTTGCAGTAAATTAGATTTTGTTAAAATTATCCACGTAATAGGTACCTAATATTTGTTAAATTGAAGTTGCGGCCGAATCATAGATAATATAATTGGCCGGAGGCGGCGGCTTTGTGCCGGACCGCCCAACGGCTATCGGCGATGCAATATTCATATTGCCGGCTAAGTAGGTATATATTGTATGCCTAGATACATGTTGTATACATTAGTAATAGCTTAGTGGTTCATACCAGCAACAATCAGATTTCTACAATCTTCATAGATTGGTTTCAGGTTTATATTTAGGTTGCAAGATCTTTTTAAGTTATACAAATATTGTATTATTATGTTGTCGTCGATCCTCTACTATTCAATTGCTGAGAATGATGATGATGATGAATGCTGTGCGAGAGGTTTTGGACATACTCAATCCGTAACACTTTTACTGCAATAGTGCTCAGAGTAAAGGAGATTTAGACTAGAAATAGACTGGTCAAGTGCATATTAGTAGAGTTAACAACGCTTTTGAGAACTGTTTTAAATAACTCTCTAGTAGAGTTTCCCTTCCGATGTTTTTGTCGTTCATGCGAGTAATAAATTAAGCAATACCTAGTGTATTTTTTTAATCCGCGCCTGAATTTTAAATCTCGGCTTCCTTGATTAAAAGCCAAAATAAAAAATCCACAGGCTATAACTCCTTTTTGCTTCTTCATGTGAATTAAAATTGGACTTACCTATTTATAAATGACTTGTGAAATTTGCTTTCATGCTTATTATTTATACATGAGTATAACGATATTTTTAAAAGGTAAGATATTTGAAATAGAATAACAAAAATAACAATACGTGTCAGGTACAGCCAGTCAAAAATAAGTAGCAGCGTGACAATGACACGTACAAGCCTCCAGCCATCTCCAGCGGTAGGTATCGCCCATCGATCGCCGATACCTCTTTATTTACTTTACAAACGAAATTGACTCTTGACAGCCCCTCTCTCTCTAACACCCTACACAAACACCGCTTTCTTTCATTACGTAAGAAACCGAGCGAGACGCGGCTATCGGAAACCTGTTCGAGCGAAAGGGAGCGCGCTACATCGCCATCTTAGATGCAGCCCGTGGACCAAAAGTTAGCCAATAACTCGCTTGGCGGGCGCAAGAACGACGTAACTCACAGACAATTGGTACAGGGAATTGAACTTTGTTCGGTACTTATTGGGTTCCGTTTTATCTGTGGGTTGTGAAGTGAAATTAATAATAACGTTTGTCAGAGGTTACAGACTCCTTAGGGGAGGGCTTCAGAATAATGACTGCGTGTCCGTGATGGGTCTATTGTGAGTGCTTCTGATGCCTTTTAATATAAAATGCCTAATAGCCCAAATTGCATATCCCGCTTGTTATTAGGGCAGCCCATATTTTGGGGTTTATAATAAGGGTACTTTCAAAGAGTCAACTTTGGCTTGAAGGTGACAGGTTAATCATACTAAGTAGAGCTAATTGTATTGTTTATGCGCGGTTCTCAAAATCAGGCTTGTTATTGTTGTGTGTTACTGAAAATAAAATTGCGGATATCAGCAAGCGTTCTAAAAATGCCTATTTTTAAAATTAAACGCTTTTTAAATTAAACTTTATAGGGAATGATATTAAATAAATCCAATTTGAAGTTGAGTTTATTACTGAACAACTTGTGACGTAGTTGAATTAATTGTCCGAACTTTTATGTAAAAAAACTTTACAGTAAAAGCCCGTAAATTGACGATGATCCCGGGTAGAGCGATGTTTGTTGAATCTTTTACGTTGAATGAGAACTTAATAAGACAAATAAATACGTAATTTTACATGTATCTCTTTTTATTATAATACTAAATAAGGAGAATTTTAATTAGGGAATTAATTTTATAGACTAATTAGGTTTTTTGGTTATTTTTTGTCAATGATCACGATTTAAAGCTCACAATTTCTGACCATAATTATTGGTAGATAGGAGTCGTTTAAGCGAAGAGATTTGTCATTCGAGGTCCTTCTGAGGTCAAGATCTCTAGGTACGGACCCCGTGTAATTATGGTAAAGACGAAATAGCTGATACAGAGCAGCTTTATTTGCTGAGCAAGCAAGCAAGATGGTTTTGCCTATCGAAATATAAGTTCGATCTGTACATTACGCTGAGTAACTTAAATGTCTCTGTTACATAAAATTTATGACATAACTACTAAAATCAATTAACAATTACTTATTTGTTTAACAAAATGTCACAACTAAAGACCGATTAATTACTTTCTATTTCAGTTAAACGATTTGAAAATTAATAAAGTTATAGCCGGCGGGTCCTCAGACGCATCAAACGCCCAAAAACATCAATCACTCAAAGTGAATTAATCCACAACGAAATTAACTGTGCACAAACAGGGTACTTCACCCTACAACACGACAATGCAAGCGATAAACAACTTTATTGCTGTATACGAAGGGTTATAATCGCGTATATAAATATAACAAATCGGGTTTTCGGATTTCAACTTTAACACAACGTTGTATAATAGAGAATTGGATGTAGGAACGCGTTCATCTCTTGATTTCATCCCATCTTCACATCATTTAGCTGTTCATTCTACCCACAACGACGTAAATGCCGTTCATGTTGCGTGGAATTATGCTACTTATTACTTAGTTATAGAGGTGGTTTCCGTGTGAGGTGGGGAATGTGGTGGAGTTTTTATTTGATTCATTACCGCAATATTTAGCAGCCATTAGACGCAAATTCGTTTCTTTGAGACGCGGTCATTTGTTACGTTATTGTTTGGTTGTTGCTTTTTGCGTGACTAACGTGAATGTATATTGCAATTTGATGTCATTGCCTATGAAATGAGAGGGATGGAATAGGTAAACTAACAGTGCTAACAGTGGAATGTCAATATCAGTTCATTTGTGTAGCATTACTGGGTACAAGTTTAGAATGTGAAACCCTTAGTATGAGTTTTTACGTTTTGACAAAAATAACTGTTTTCGTATTTGTGTATGTATTTGCCCATCTATCTCTAATCAGCGCCCCTAGCGGATTGTATTAAAACTGATTGGAAATATATGGGAAATACGTAAACAAAAACAAAAGCAATAATTTTTGTAAAAACATAAAAACTCATACTAAGGGTAAATGTCTGGTTAATGCTATTTTAGCTATTTCGCGCTGACCTTTGCGAATTCCTACATTTAATACATTCTCGAAAACATTATCTAGGTATATAGAATTTTAACATATGGGTATAATAATATTACGAATATGTATATTTATCATTTTATCGTTTTTAACCAACAATATAGAAAAAACTAAACGTAACTATGATATCAGTATACTTCAACACTTTTGAGTATGTGTATTATGCCAATAATATATCTTTTTAATAATTTCGTCTGTCCAGCTTTCTACTCGGGTTACCTAACCTGGGATTTTTTAACGATATATAACGGGATGTCAACTTTACATTATGTTTATCATTAGCGTACTGTAGATACTTTACATTTCAAATTTGTCAGACTCTAGTGACAGAATTAAAAAAAAAATCGCTTGTAAGATTCCTCATCTATTCAAAATAATTCAATAATTCCGAGCAATCCGCAATGTTAAAAATGAGCATGAATTGACTTACACAATAAATATTGAAGAATTTAATAAAGCCCTCAGCTACCCTTGTTTGTGCGTCTGTCGGGCAACGGGCAATACGAGGACTATTAGCTGAGCACGCGGCGATGTTTGCGACGCACCGCGCACTCTACTGGAATGAGGGCTCTTTAATTGCATAAATTAGTGTAGTTTTCATATAAATGAAAATTAGTTTTGGAGTTTGAGGTATTCAAAGGCGTGTGAAGGTTGCACGTTGAGTAGTGAACTATGATTTGAATCTTTTCAATTAATGGCCATTCCAGTCATTCTTAATGGCCAACGTTTTAACTTAAGTAAATAGGTTTAAAAAATAGGTTTAAATAATAGAGGTTAAAAAAATCCACATAACGATTTACCTATCTTCTACTGTCCCAATAATATTTTTTAATAAAATTAAATCCATTTAACATTGCTGTTATGAGGGAGAAATGGGTGTGGCGGTAGTACTACCGGAGTCCAACCACAAAGAGGTCTACCACCTTTAAAACTTTACTAACGATAAATAGAAATGAAATTGTATCCTTATGCTGTCTGTCAAATAAATAAATGGATTTTAGTATAAAATTGACAATATATAACGTTTAAATATACACAGAAATAACTAATCTCCAATAAACGATACAATTTTCGGAAATTAATAATAGAAATTGATTTTAGAAGGAAATTGACAATATTGAACACTTATATCACAAATAACTGAACTTAAATGAACACAATACAATTTCGGAAATCAATGAGAGCAGTCATTAATGTCCGGAGTGTCGGTGGCGGTGGCGGCGCAAAAAACGCAAATGAAAACAAATTACTGGCCGTCGTTAGCAACATTGTTGTGGGCGGGCGGCGGCGGGCGGCGGCGAGCGGCGGGCGGGCGGTACAAAACTAAAAATGGTATTGTTTGGTTATAGAATATTTTTTTCTTTTTTTTTATAATATAAGGGTAGCAGACGAGCATGCAGTCCACCTGATGGTAAGTGGCTACTGCCGCCCATGGACATCTGTAATCAACCCCAGATAGGATTAGATATTCCTACCTGAGGTCGGCCACAGATGCGCCGCTACCCCTGAGGACTAAGCTGGAACGCCTCGGAAAAGTCTGTCTCCCTTACCACACCCTTCAAACCGGAACACAGCAGCGCCTAACACGGCTGTTATTAGGTAGAAATAGGTGTGACGGTGGTGCCGCCGGAGTCGAACCACAAAGGGTTCTACCACCTTCAGAATATGTTCGCGATTTAATGTTGATACTTCAAAATTTAATTTGATTTAAAAGTGGGTATCTGGTTTGAGATAGAAAACGAGTATGAATTTTGAAGGTGGTAGAACCCGCTGTGGTTCGACTCCGGCGGTACCACCGCCACACTGCTGTATTTTGTTGTTAAGGGAGACATAATTTTTCGAGACGTTCAAGCTAGTACTCAGGGATAGCGGCGCATCTGTGGCCGACCTAGGTAGGTAGGCAGGTAGGAATCTAATCTTATCTGTGGTAGATCACATATGTCTATGGCGGCTGAAGCCAATTACCATTAGGTGGACTGCATGCTCGTCAGTTACTATTATATTATAATTTTTTTTTCTAATTTAATGTACCTAATTTAAGTTAAAAGCTGTATAGGTTATTTATTTTATAAACATCGCCCTTCGTATGCGCCTCCGCCTCTCACTTGGCCTATTTTATTCGTAAAACTGAAATATAGTAATTTAAAAACCATCTTTTGTACGTTTTTAGTGACGTTTATAAATAACCTACCCTTAGATAGGTACTCAAATCTTATACGAATAGTAACGTACACGTTAAATATTCAAATTAATGAATAATATTTTATAAAATATTTTCCCTTTCAAATATTTATTCATTCATGCCATCCCCGACAATAATTGTTTTTCTGGAATATGCCACACATTAGGGCTGTACATTAACAATACTACCCCTACCCCCGGCCCGGACGGAAAAACAGCAAATTAAACGGTAATAGTAATCGAGACGCGACAAAACGTGCGCATAACGTGGGGCACGTTGTAGGGTTGTCACTAGCGAATATTATTTCAATATTTTTTAAAATTTTTATTAATACATACAAAAAATATGTATTTTTTTATATACTTTGCAGGTGGTACAACCCTTTTTAACACGCTTTTATTAGCTTCAGACGTATGTATGTTGGTATGTTGGTATGTTAGTATGTAACGGAATCTTTGAACATGATTTTAACCCCCTTCAAAACGTCGGATTAACTCGAAATTTGGCATACTTATTAAGGACCGGTGACAATTCAATATTTTAAACATTAATAGTTTTGTACCATTGTCCTTATCAACATCCTCTGGATTAACGATTTTCGAGGCGAGAATGTTCAAGCACCTTCAGCAAAGTTCATCGCAACTTTAGATTGCAAATAATTATTGCTATTTAGTTTCAATAGGCGTAACTTTTATATCGTGATTTTTAGTTTAGAAAATAATAATGTTATTTCCCTATAACTCAAATGTTCTGAAACATATCTATAATGCGCTCTTGTAGAATGATTTTTAGGATTCCGTACTCAAAGGTTAAAACGAAACCCTCTGCGGTCTGTTCGTCTGTCGTTGGGCTTTATCTCTTAAATCGTAATAGATAGACACTTGATTTTTTTACAAACGATGAATAATGGTGGTCGCTATAACGAGAAATACTAAAAATTAATAAATAATTATAGTTCAAAAAACTAAAAAACACGCTTTTATGATTCTTAGATTGAAAATTATTTTCTACTTTTTAGTTGAATTTATCATAAAAGCGTGTTTTTTAGTTTTTTGAACTATAATTATTAGTTTGACTCTGAAGTGACCACCGCCACACCTTTCTCCGCAGTATAATAAGAGTGTTCCGGGCTGCTGTGCTCCGGTTTGAAGGGTGTAATAAGGGAACATGCCTAAGCATTTTTTAAAGCCGTTCCACTTAATCTACAAGGATTGCAATACTAGGCATCTAATATTATCTGGGGTCAATTACAGATGTGGACTGCATGCATTTTACCTATATCATATGGAATTTATGTAAAGATACAGTTTTTCGCTATTATTGACAAAAATATAAATTGTATCTACTAATTATAATGTGAATTAAATAAATAATGTCATTAGATTTATTTATTTATTTAAATAATATAGTAAGTGGCAACCCTAAGCAAGCACCCCTGTGACCCGTAGCCGCATTGTTCGCAACTGATACTATTTGTAGTCGACGCTTTCCGCACCAACTGGGAAACTAATTAGACGGTGATTTGTATGGATTTTACATTGTTGCATTGTTGTTTATGTTAACGTGGTTTGCCAATGAAAGGATAATTATATTTTTGGGGTTTAGAAACAATATTTATTCATTTTATATATTATAGGTTGGTAACTATTATGGCTTATTAAAAATCAAGATAGCCTGACTTCTTCCTGTCAAAGACTTTGCATTAGATAAAGGTTGGTTTTGGCAAACTGTTTATTTTTATCCAATAGACGCAAAAACTATAAGATAGAGCATGGCGTTAAAATGTCTTAAGCCACATTAAGTCACATATTAATTAATATAACAGAACGCAAATTAGTTTTAAATGCTATCTTAGATTGCACTATTATCCTGCGCCTCAAATAAAAAGTATTACCTACTGTTTATGGCAAAAATAAAAAAAAAGTCTTCAAACCGAAATATCCTAACATGACCTAAATACCTACTAAATTTAACCCCCGAAAATACAAAAATGGAACCCGTGCAAGTTCAACAACAATTCTTACAGAGACAATGTCGCATGCACAGCTACCACCGCTACGTCACGCGACGCAACCACCCTAAACAAATAGATTAATCTCCAATATTTCCACGACTTATAACTTACATGTCCGATTTAGTCATAGATTATAATGAAAATAGAAGTGGTACTTGCTTGAATTATGACGTCATAAAAATTAATTAAAATTTTTGAAAAGCGTTAAAAATTTTATCGTATCTTAAGCTATTCAATTTTTTTAATGTAAATACGAGCTGTGCTTACGACTTTTTTCATGTGGATTCAGAATATAACGTCCATTGTACCTACAAAGGCATCTATCAACCATATGGGTAAAGTCAAAATTCTCCGGTCTACATTTTATGAAATGTTAAAAAAAATCACATCTTATTTTTGATTTTAATAACTTTTGATAGAGTTACAGTTTTAATGAAATAAATATTAAATACATATTAAGTCAAAACAATGACTATGATTCGGTGAATTCAATTTAGTAGTTTTCTATTTCAAACGTACAGACAAACAGACAGACGAAAAGTCAAAAAATCTGCATTGAACATTTCTGCCAACATAACGCAATATTTGAATAGTTGCGAACAATCTGCAGTATCATTCGCCGTGTAACGACGAATGTGTAAACGCGTATTCGTGAATACACCTGAGAATTTTATTTACAAACTCGTACTCCGATCTATTCGTCTCTACTCGGCGAGCCTTGCACAATAGTTCATCCTCGCACAAGTAGCTCAACAAACACTGTTTTTCTGTCAGTGTGTAGTGTTTGCCCGCCACGTGTCCGCCACGTGGCCACCACGTGATCGCCACTGATTGGCCGCGAGTTGACGTCACGCAACGTATCCAGTTACAACGTAATGAGCTGGTAACTCCTCATTGTTGAATTGTAACGGACTTTTAATAATGTCCTCCGGGAATAAATTAGTGGGTGACGTGGAATTAAATGGGAATCGGAAAACAGAGATCGTCTGATTCTAATAATATTTGTGTGATTGTCCGGGATGCCTTAGAAATAGATGACCAATTTCGACTGAAATATTACACAAAGATTACTAACCTTACCTAACTATTTAGCTTTGCATTTTTTTTACAGAAAATCAATTTTTATAAATAGTTACACCTAATAAGGCAAATGGGCTGTCTAATAATTTTGCAACACCTCCTATACAGGGTGAATTTTTCAAACAGGCCTTCAGGGCCAAATCCTAAACTATAAGGATTAGCGAAAAATGCTGAAAGGAGTTACGAGGCCGATTTTGATATAAACTAAAACTGCATCATTACTTTTTTAAAATAACTTTTTCCCTAGCCGGGAATCGAACGAGTTCATTTTGAAAAAAAAATACACCTTCTATATTATTTCACTAACTGATAGTGTGGCTAATAAGGATCAAAATCTGGAAAGTAATGTTATGTGACAAATTAAAGGAAAAGGAACATTTTGAAGAAATTCCTGAAAAAGTTATTTTAAAAAAGTAATGATGCAGTATTCGTTTTTATCAAAATCGGCCTCGTAACTCCTTTCAGCATTTTTCGCTAATCCTTATAGTTTCGGATTTGGCCCTGAAGGCCCGTTTGAAAAATTCACCCTGTATACTTATTATTATTATTGTCATAATGTTGATCTTTTATAGATTATTTTTCATACGCTTGACACTTGTTGCAAACTGTCAACCTCTACAAATGCACGAAGATGTGGACGCACCGCAAGCGCTTGTTGCAAAGTCCTTTAGATATGCTAACCACATTTGAATTTATAAAAGATTTTTAATATTTGTCTAGTGTGTGGCATTAGAGTTTATCGATCCTAAGATGAAATATCACTAAGATTTGTCGTTAGATGGCGCTGATTGTTATATGTGAGCTTTATGTATACTTAATCAGTCGCTGAAAAAAGTCACTACACCGTGCACTTGTATAGAAAACAATTTGTTACATTTTTGCGGTTAAGCGCGCGCTCTATAAGAGCTGTGAAACAAATTATTAAACTAGCTAATTTATCATACTTCTTAACATATATTGAATATCAAATATTCGATTAAAAATAAAGTAGGCGGAGTCGTAAGGCAAGACAAAAAGCCATAGTACAGTGCAACATGAGCAGGCTGGCCGCGGATCCGCCAGTACGCAGACTGCTCGCTATGTAACTATGTAACTACGTACATAGTGACGCGCGTAATTGATTTATTGTGCCCACAGCGCTGCAAGCGATGGAGACGGCTTTCATTTTAATTAATTATCGGCTATAAATTGAGCTAGTCCGTGGAAGTGGAGTATGCTCCTGTTATCTCCATGGTTCGACAAATTCACGATTAGTACGTAGGACATATTGTATTAGGTTCAAAATTATACGCCAATAAAACATTCGGAGTATAAATGGAGCAGCATCTATCGATCTACGATAGATGCATCTGTCTATCGTATCATTTATAAGAGTCGGAGGTTAAAATGCCAAACCCTTTGATTGTTCAAAGTTACATATGTGCGTAATTAGATATGGTTATAACATTGAAAGAAAACAGTGAGGAAACCTGCTTACCTCAGGGATCTAAAATGAGGTATATGAAGTCTACCAACACGCACTTGGCCAGCGCAGTGAACTATGATATTATCCTTCTCTATCCAGGAAGAACCCGTGCCAAACAAAGTGACAATAATGTAACACGATTGTTGATTACGTTGATAGGCAATTCAGCCTTTATTAAATCACTTACTTTCGTCAAAGGTTTTTATATTCTTTTTTGGGATAAAAGGTACTGCTCTTTGCTTTGATATTTTGTACTAAATTTTATGAAGTATTAGTTGGATAAGGCTTTAAACTGTAGCAAACAAACAAACAAACTCATATTCTCATTTATAATATTATTTAGGATATATCGAACAATAGCCATCTCCACACTACCCATCCCGGTGCAAACTTGAAACCGTTAATTAAATTTCGCACTAACCGGTTGTCGCCATACTTGCCGAGCTTTAGTATTGTGTTCCAAAACGACGTATCCGCCAATTAACTTTCAGACGAACTCGCGTTTCGCGTTAAGGTTCATTATCGTTTCATTATTTAGTTTATTTGGCAAATTCAAAAGGTAATAAGGTCTGCGCGTTAAGGTATGTTCTAGCTTGTTGATGCAAAGTAGGTTCTGTTTATATTTCTAATGTTGGCATTAGAGTGGCTTTACAGCAATGATTTAAGGTGGTAGAATCAATTGTGGTTCGACTCCGGCGGCACCATCGCCACACCTATTTCTGCATCATAACAGCAGTGTTCTGTTTGAAGGGTGTGTTCAGGGAGACATACTTTTCACAGGGCATTCCAGCTTAGTCCTCATGGGTAGCGGCACATCTGTGGCTTTGATCGAGTGGTCTGCGGTTCAAATCTCAGGCACCTCTGATTTTTCAAAGTTATATGCGTATTAGAAATTAATTATCACCTGCTTAAACGGTAAAGGAAAACATCGTGAGGAAATCTGCACACCTGAGAGATTAAAAAAATCTCAAAGATATGTAAAGTCTACCAAAACGCACTTGGCCAGCGTGGTGGACTATGGCCTAATCATTCTGAGAGGAAACCCGTGCCCAGCAGTGGGACAGTAATGGGTTGATGATGATGATGACCATTTTTCAGATACTCATTTGTTATTTAAAGTATAATATAAAAATGTGCCTTCAAAGAAATAATCTTCATCGTCATAAAATAGATATTCAATAGAAAAGCTCCAATACCGAGCTTTCATCGATTCATAGTCGCGGAGTTAATGAGAAAGGCGCAGTAATGGAGTAATTAAAGTAATTATGTAATTAAGCGATGATTTGCCGGCGCTAATTGCTCTGCGGACGGTCCGCAAACGCGCCGCCATTTTTAATTAATTAAAAATTAAAATGCACCATTAACTCGGTGAAGCTGAAGTCACTTTTTGCAATGGTATTGGTGGAGGTGGTAATTGTGGATGGTAATTTATTTAATGCGGAAGGTAATGTTTTTCTAGAGAATGTATGTAGGTATGTATGTCTCATTATTTGACCCGCCCTACGGTCCAAACGGCTTGACGGTTGTAACATATTTTAAAGGTGGTAGAACCTTTTGTGGTCGACTCCGGCGGCACCATCGCCACACCTATTTCTACCTAATAACAACAGTGTTAAGCGCTGCTGTGTTCCGGTTTGAAGGGTGTGGTAAGGGAGACAGACTTTTCCGAGGCGTTCCAGCTTAGTCCTCAGGGGTAGCGGCGCATCTGTGGCCGACCTCAAGTAGGAATATCTAATCCTATCTGGGGTTGATTACAGATGTCCATGAGCGGCAGTAGCCACTTACCATCAGGTGGACTATATGCTAGTCTGCTACTCCTATATTATAAAAAAAAACATATGAGGTTTCAGTGGGTTCATCCAAATTATAGGATTGAGAAAGGCTACAACTTCTTCTCTTTTCTGTTCACTATTACGTTACTAATTGTTACATAAAATATTTATGTATGTATGTCTTTTACATATGATAGAAATAGAAAATTAGCAAGTAGATAAAGCATATGTTGTTTACTGGTCATCGTCACTCAAGGACGTCTCCTAGAAATTCCAAAAATAACAGGAACCTTCTGTTACTAGACTACAGATTCTCTACTAAATTATATTTCAAACCAGGAACACAGCCACTTTAACAGTTATAAGGCAGACACTTAACCGAAATATGAGAAGTCAAACTACGAGGCGTTGCAGTTCACTCGACTTGCTATGGCTTAGTTAGAAAATCTCCTATATTTTAGGGAGATTCCCTTGCTTAACAAATCAGAACACAGCTCCTAACACTGCTGTTATGAAGCAGAAACAGGTGTGGCGATAGTGTGATAGTTAATCACGACAGGGTCTTCAACAGTATTATTTATTTATTTATTTATTTATTGTTAATTATTTTATTGACATTATTATAATTTAAATTTACTGTAATTTATTCAATCTAATTCCATTGAACTCGACTTATTAATTATTCATAGCTTTAGACACTTTTTTATATTTAATGTAATATTTCAAAAATATGTAACTTGTAATATAATGCATGATGTGATTGCCCGTAATAATAAGAACAGTTGTTATGTATCCTTTAAGCTTATTCAAATTGGTTTATTGTAAACACTGTATCTTATGTGGGTAATCTATTTAATAAATAAATTAGAACGATACATGGATCACTTACACTAATGCTTTTTGAGCGATAAAAATAAGTAATCCAATTTGTTATCAAGTCATATTGAATGTCATAATTGTTAGAATTAAAATTATAATAATAGTACATTACAATACGAGGACGAAAATTTTTTTTCTGACAAGTGTGAGTTTGCAGGCCGAGCCGCAGGCGAGGACTGCAATCACACGAGTCAGAAAAACATTTTTCGTCCGCGTGTTGTATAAAATTTTATATTACGGGGTCGGAAATGGGGGCTTTGCGCACGCGAAGCGTGCGTAAAACGTCCATTTACGCACGCCGTGATATAATAGTTTTTAGATGACATGTATATTTGTAAGCCACTTAGTGGCAGAATAAGCGACTATGTAACAAAAATGTGTAACAACTAACAATTACCTTATTTACAAATAAACAGATTTGATTTGATTTGATTTGATTAATGAACATGTCAAATTCAATGTCACAATACAGAGGAAATTAATTATTAAATAGAATAAAATATTTATATAACAGCTGGAAGTAAAATTGTAGTAGTAGTAATAGATTTCTTTGTGTACCCGCCACTTCTGTTAATTCAGCTAATAATAAAACATGAAACAGCACCAAATCGCCATTGACCCATTCACCGAACAAAGCGCACAAACTTAAATAAGCCGGTGTAATCTCCCATCAGAACATAATGCGAAGAACTTAATACTTTCGGCCTCTAAAGAAACTTACCGTGGACTCAATGACAGTGTCAAGTAACACATATGACCGGTGTAACACATAATTTGGGTTCTCTCTTAAATTCTTTATAATAAAGCTTGGAATCGACTGACAGAAGTGTGTATTTAAAATGGTTAAGCTTCTTTATTCTACCGCTCCAGATTTTAAAGACCAAATTTTATTTTGTTTTCTGGACTGAAAGCCGGTAGATATAAGGTTGAGAACTGAGTATGTGTAATATTTTAAGGGAGTCTTTAAAACACCGCCAGTCAACGCCGAATTGAATAGATCCAACCTGAATCCCATGAAGAATCCATAGAGCTTATATGAAATAGAAATGAATGGACGTTGCGTTGGTGATTTGTTTGTGGTGTTTAAAGCGTAACATTATTTTTTTACCAAAACTATTAAACAAAAAATTAGGTTAGTTGGTGGGCATCGCCTATGGAAACTGAATTATTTGCCAATATATTGCAGCAAAAGAATTCTTAATGCACCTGGTTAGGAAATCTCTTGGAGAATGTCTATGTGTGTTTTTACACGAGCTTTCAAATATAGGTATATGAACATTCATTTCGAAGATCATAATACTATAGACGCAGCTTAACACTCTTCTTCTACGTATAATATAATGTGATTCTACAATTATAGAAAAAGAAAGAAAAATAACCCTTCTTTAAAACACACAACCCTGAAGCCCAGAAGAAAATGTTATTGAATTTGTATACCTCTTTAGATGATGTAAATGATTTTGCATCGCATCATCTGTAACTATGCCATATCTATTCTATATCTACTCTGTGGACAGATTGCAAATTGGACGGATAATCCGCTTGTGCGCTTGCGCAAGCCGCCATTGTTATAAGATGGCGGCTAATGGCGCCAAATACGTTGTCAATTGACAGCGATATTAGCCGGAATGTGTTTAACAATGGACGATTGATTTTATTTAAGAAGTTTTTCTGGGAATTTGTTAGCTTAGACATGGCGGTATTTTCGAAGTTGAAAAATTTCAGACAGTTTGTCTGCATACTAATTGTGATCAATGTTTTGTAAAACCAAAACCATTTTTGATGTACTTGAAGTATGTAAAATAAATGAATGAATCCAGAATACTGTACTACGATAAATATAATTAAATTTAATGTAAGTATTTCGACTTTGAAGAGCATTTGCTATGAAAGCAAATAAATAGAAAGGAAATGATATCGCTCTGAATAAAATTTCCAAATTAACAAATATGTTTATTTTCCACCGTTCTGAAGAGATTTGCTACCAAACAAGAGCCAGACAACCTGCCTGTTTACTTAAATTCCCTTTAATTCAATTTGGTGTTTAAAAGAAACTAGGCATGCATTTAAGACTAAAAACAAGATCAGTTCTTGCTCCAAAATTCCCATAATAAAAACTCCCGGCGGAAATATCAAGTTTAGAGTTCCGCCGGCCATCTCGTAATCCACACCGCCATGATATGTACGGAACCCGCTATTATCCTTTCTATAGCCAATTCTTTGCAAGACTTCTTTATTAAAACAACCAGTATAACTTGGTCTTTGGCTCGGGAAGAAATCATTTTAGCAGAGATCTTTTGAAGGGTCTTGTACAATTGGTGGTTATTTTATAGGTAGTAATTGAATTACCCTTATATTTAGTTGTTTCCTGCTTTTTTTCCAACAGGAAGGAGCCGTCAAATTTTAATCAAATTATTCCTTCACAAAAGGATTATGATTAGGGCGCACTGAATACGGCATTATGAGTATTGATTATTAACGGCGTTTTTGTACTCATAATGGATTTAATTTATTGATTGCCTGTGCATTCGTTTTTTTTTTAAGTATTTTAAGGTCAATACAGATTTTTAATAACCATCAAATTGAATAGAGATAGCAGTAGAGACGTTTAAGGTTAAAACTATAGAAAAGGTGGACAGGCCACTCAATAATATGTAATTAAAGAATCACCGAAGCCTATGATCATTTCCATATTAGAGGAGTCGCCAATGCGTGCTTTGAAGAAGAACATTTGCTGGTTGCTCCCCGGGGAATACCTATTTAAAAGAATTGGAGTAACAATAGCGCACGCAGCCTGGCCATACTGGTGGTGAGAAAGTGACCACTATTGCCCAATATTAAGTCACCTCCGTAAAGAGGGGGTTCTACCTAAAGTTATTTACAGATAGTTGTCACTCTTGAGGACTAAGATGGTCGCCTGATTAAAGGTTGTAGGTACCAGATAGGTGTTTTTGTGTACACAACATAGTCCTCATTCCCCCAGTGTTCCTTCCCCCTGAGACGTCGCAAATCGTCGCCACCGCGCGTCTCCCACGCGTCTTATATGTTATTGCCTCAATATTTATTGAGTGTTTTTATTATTTTATGGAATTAGGCGAGTAGAGCCTTAAGTAGGAACCATTTATATCATGCTCACACGTGCAAGTAGTGATTTGAACCTCTATTTCTCAATAGGGAGTCCGACGTTCTAATCTCAGGCACTACTGATATTTATGTTACGTATAAGAAATTAAAAATCACTTACTTAAAAAAAAAAACCTTCCTAGAAAAGCTGTAATCAAGTTAACTTCCCTAATAAATGCTTCATTCAGAATTCAATATGTTCCAGACTTATGGAAGGTAGCTGAAGTAATAATGATACCAAAACCGGGTAAACCGCCACATGAAGCTGCATCATACAGGCCTATCTCCCTATTGCCTATAATGTCTAAGGTCTTTGAGAAGCTCTTGTTAAAGCGACTCAAACCCATATTAGAACATAAAAACTTTATACCAGATCACCAGTTTGGTTTCAGAGAAAAACACTCCACGATAGATCAGATTCATAGGATCTCTAGTACAATAGAAAAATCATTAGAAGAGAAGAAAATCTGCTCTGCAGTATTTTTAGATGTAGCGCAAGCCTTCGATAAAGTTTGGCATGAAGGCTTGATATTGAAGCTAAGAGCAATGCTACCAAAGCAATTCTCAGAAATATTAATATCTTATATTTCAAACAGAGCTTTCCGAGTGAGACAAGGAGAAGCATACTCAGATCTCAAGCAAATAAATGCTGGCGTACCACAAGGCAGTGTATTGGGGCCGGTCCTGTACCTCTTATACACCTGTGACATTCCAGAAACAGAAAATAACATCTTCGCAACTTTTGCTGATGATACTGCAATTATAGCTGTAGGGAATGATCACGCTGAAGCAGCGGAGAATTGCCAAGTAGCTATCAACAAAGTAATCAATTGGACGAAGAAGTGGCGAATGAAACTCAATGAAACCAAATCAGTGCACATTGATTTTACAAATAGGCATCCTAATTATCAACCTATATATATTAACAATACACCCATTCCATACGCAAACACAGCCAAATATCTTGGCATGACCCTTGATGCGAAGCTGCGCTGGAGAGCTCACGTCAAGAAAAAACGTGACGAGCTGGAGCTCAAATACAGAGCTATGCATTGGCTGCTTGGGAAACATTCCTCGCTGTCTATATACAATAAAATATTGCTATATAAACAAGTCCTAATGCCTGTATGGACATATGGTATTCAACTCTGGGGCTGTACCAAAAAAAGTAATTTAAATATCATACAAACGTTCCAAAATAAAGTACTTAGGGGTATTGCAAATGCACCTTGGTATGTAAGAAACGAAGATCTACATCGGGACCTTCAAGTAGACCTTGTTAAAAAAGTGATTAGCACTTATGCTGAAGGCCATCAAAAAAGACTTCACCATCACGTCAATATCGAGGCGATCCAGCTCCTCGATACGACGGACTTAGTGAGAAGACTCAAAAGGACTAAACCGTTTGAGTTAGTGACATGACACAGTGTAGTGTTAGTGAAGAAGTGATAAGTGAACATTATAGAACACAAGAACAATGTGTCTACTCCTTTATGTGATAAGACAAAGAAGTGCAGTGTCAGAGGACGCCGCCTTCATTATATGATTATTTAGCAGTTTAAGTTAGCGTAAAATTACTCATTAGTCTTATAGTAGGCTAGATTGTAATAAATATAAAGTACCTTATTATTCATTCGGTACTTTATACAAGGAAAAAAAAAAAAAAAAAAAAACTTACTTAAAAAGGTAAAAAGATAATCGTGAGAAACGGTACACGTTTGAGGTTTCTTTAAAAAAAGGTGTGTGAAGTCTACAGATTCGCAATTTATTTATTTTATTGTGTAAAGCATTTAGACCAATAGTCAATAAGGATATATAAAGTCTCTCTCCCACCCAAACCCAAACCCATCTCACCCAAATCCAAACCTCTCTCATTCTTATGGGAGCCATTTAGAAGTGGTAAAATAGTGTTAGGATCACTAATTATGGTAAATAATTGACGGAGATCCAGGCGCCCACAAAACACCTTTACAAAATAATATACAAAAAATATGATTATCGCTACGTATTATTTTTATAACCCCGGCATATCACAGACAATAAACAATATTATAGGTATATTAAGTCCCCGTCTGAGCTATGAGTGGAAATAAAAAGAAACGGAATGAGATCGCTGGGAACACAATTTCCCAGTTGCAACCTCCGATACACTCGTATTACGTAGGGTTACCATAATACTTGGAGGAGTAAGGACATTTGAATAAAACATAAAATATTGTATTACTTTCGCAAATTTTGACAGTGTGTTAATTCCTTATCATAGGAATTGAAGAGCATAAAATATAAGTATTTAATTAAATAAATTCCTAAGTAATAATTAGTTTATGTTCTTTCTAGAACAAAATATGTGCCTTTACGGTATGTAATTTTTACATTATGAAAATAAGCGATACACTGGGAGCCAGTATTGTGACAGAGCATAAAAATAAGTAGTTAAATATTAACTTTCGAAACAAAAAAACCGATATCAACAGATACTCTAAGAATCTAAGGACGTAGAAACGTAGAGGACGTAAGAAATTTCCCCCCATAATATTTGTGATACCTACTTTAAAACTGAACTGTACACAGTATTATGAACAGACCGCGTAGTCACAATAAATATAAACACTTAATAAATGTTAAAGCAAGTTCCGTGGTGAAACTACCCAATACAGTAAATACGATTACACGACACGTCGCGCCCCGGCCGCGCCGCGTCGCGTCTCCTAAACGCATTACGAGCTACACGCACCGCCGCAAGCTGGAAGCGACCAGGTAACTTGACCTGGAGTTAACATCTGCAACTGAAACTTAACATACTAAGGTCAATATGGACGTGATGACGTTTTTATGTCAGGATTTTAGCGAATGAACGCAGTCTAGAAGTGAACGCTAATGTTAACTTGGCCTGAAGTTATCGTTGTCAATTCATTACTGCCCCACTCCTGGGTACGTTAACCCTTTCAAAGTGAAACTCACAATACTGGCTTTATGCGAAATGGTAGACGTGACACACATTTGTGAACTTTATTGTCACCTTTCAGGTGTGTCGATTTCCTCATGACGTTTTCCATCACCGTTAAAGTAAGTGATAATTAATTTTCTAATACGTACATAACTTTTAAAATTCAGAAATTCGAACATTTCTTTTCTAAGCATTTGTTATATTAACACTTAGTAAATGTTAATCGCAAGTTCCATGGTGAAACTACCCAATACAGTAAATCCGATAACACGACACGTCGCGCCCCGGCCGCGCCGCGTCGCGTCTCCTAAACGGATTACGAGCTACACGCACCGCCGCAAGCTGGAAGTGACCAGGTAACTTGACCTGGAGTTAACACTTCGAACTCAACATTAATGCATTAACGTTTTTGATGTATAAAATGTGAGGGTATCAGTGGAAGAACGCACGCTGGAAATGATCAACAATGTTAACTCCAGTTAACGTCTGCAAGTAACACGATAGCACTGGGACTTTACTGAGGTTGTTTATATGAGGGCAAGAGCAATTGAGCGTAAAATTAAACGCTAATGTTAAGTTGACCTGGAGTTAACATGTGGAACTGAAGATTAATAAAATATGAACGTTATTGACGTATTTGTGAAGACTGGAAGTGAACGCTAGTGTTAAGTTGTTCTGGGCTTAACATCTGGGATTAAATATACATGAAATAGCGTTATAGTCGCCCAAAATATATATTACTACATATGTTCAAATAAGACATAAATAATTCACAAGCTTCAAGACATTTTAGATACGTCATCTAGACCCGCTAAGGCAGAGTTCGGCGACATGTGATTAAGTTATAATAGTAATTAATAGCGCACTAACTGAGTTGGCGCGACGGCAACTCGTTAGCTCTGTTACCTCGTTACTCTGTGCTTGTCGAACGTACTACATTTTGTTAACGGAACAATTTTAAGTGGATTTTGTACGAAATTCATGGAAATTCCACTGTAAGTATATCAAGCACAAAATTACAAGGGTAGGGGCAATTAGCCTGTATTTTTATATAAAAGCAAATGAGCATGAAGTATACCTGATGATAAATCATTACTGTCGCCCAATGGCATTTGTAGGTAACTCCATATAGAGCAGGGTCCTACCTAATTCACAACATAGTTAGTAGCAGACGAGCATGCAGTCCACCTGATGGGAAGGGACTACTGACGCCCATGGACATCTGTAATCACCCCAGACAAGATTCCTACCCGAGGTCAATCACAGATGCACCACCACCCCTGAAAACTGAGCTAGAATACATGGAAAAAATATGCTTCTCAAATTCTTCTGTATAAAACAGAACATAGGAGCACTTTAAGACTGCTGTTATTAGGCAGAAATAGTTGTAGCGGTGGTGACTCCGGAGTCGAACCATAAAGGGTTTTACCACCTTAAAAATGGCGGTACCTTCGAACGGTCGAACTATATAGATTCTAACTTCATTCCAATTTAATGATATCATTATTTTATCCCAATATCTTAAAGATAAATTAAGCGCGATGGGAGAACACAGCTGCGGTGCGAGTAAGGTAACCATAATCCCGCACTTCGAGGGACTTATACGAGCACAGTTCATTTTACACACGATCCGCTTCGGTTGAAAGGGTGTGTTTATGTTTCGTGTGACAATAAAACTGAATGTTATGGACGATTTAAACTTACAAGACACGGAATTTTAGTTTTTTGTGTGTTTATAGTAAGCAAAAGATTGCATTAATATAGTTGATTTTAAGTGCTTAAAATATTAATAGCACAAAAGCATATCACTGAAGCCTTTTGGAAATTGATACCATGAGAAATAAGCTATTTCCTGTAAGTTTTTTTGGCTTACAAAATCTTTTAAAAACACATCGATGCTACATAACTACGAAAGAAAGGATCTAGAATACGAAAAGCAGCGTTGCTGACGCGGCAGTAAAACTTTGCAGAGTGCTTATGTTTAAAACTATAAGTACTTAATTCTGCGCTAACAAAATAATATAATGAATGCAAAACTGCATGAGGAATTAGTGATGCCACACTTTAGCGTTATCTAATTGAACACTAGAATATTTAAATAAGATTCTATAAGAAATATATACTCATTTGATAATGATTTCATGGATATTTTTCAGCATACCCCTAATACATCAATAAGAGAACATTAACACATTCCCACATACGTATCGTGTAATTGGTCCACAATTCAAGCATCACAGCGCTTGATAGGCGCACGGAGCGTGTAATAGCTGTAACGCAGCTGTGCGCTCTCACTGCGTTCAATTTGACACCCAACTCTGCAGCTCGAGACTGTTGAGGTAATACTCTGAATTAGGTACCGCTTTATATAAAAGTGAGGCTTGGGGAATATAATTTGGATTCTATGTATGAGGCTCAGAGGATGAGTTTTAGATTTTTAAATTAATTACCATTTTAAACATAAAATAAAGCATTGTTAGAAAGTTTATATGTTAAAGCTTCTTTATTGATCTCAAAGCTCTACTAATCTGCAGTTTGAACAGTATCCAGTATGACAGCATGATATAATAGCAAAAAAATATAATATGTATTTTGATTTTCAACTAATATTCAATTAAATGTAACAATATTACAATATCAATTTTGAAGGTGGTAGAACCCTTTGTGATTTGACTCCGGCGGCACCACCGCCACACCTATTTCTACCTAATAACAGCCGTGTTAGGCGCTGCTGTGTTCCGGTTTGAAGGGTGTGGTAAGGGAGACAGACTTTTCCGAGGCGTTCCAGCTTAGTCCTCAGGGGTAGCGGCGCATCTGTGGCCGACCTCAGGTAGGAATATCTAATCCTATCTGGGGTTGATTACTGATGTCCATGGGCGGCAGTAGCCACTTACCATCAGGTGGACTGCATGCTCGTCTGCTACTCTTATATTATAAAAAAAAACACTTTACACTTGTTCCTTTTGTTAGAAAGTTAGTTGGTTAACGAAATATAAAGTAAACGGCATTTTTTTCAAAAACAACGAGTAATCATTTTATAAAGCTCCATTTATATCAATATATTTCAACGTTAATAAAATCATATTTTTGTATATAATATTTTGACAGGCATGGCCCATGTCTGCGCAGTCCTCGTGGAAGAAATAAATATGCATCGTATAAATCGATATGATTTTGTTTTGGCGCGGACTGTTGCGTAAGATGTATATATAAATGTAGTACATAACATCTATTCCTTCTCATCAAGCAGAGAACAGGATAATAAGAGTTAATGACTCAACAAAACGTTTCTAATCGCTTAAGTCGTTTGCGGGTTATTTGCGGAACTAACTGGCTATTATCTCCGAGCTGACGCGGTGGAAACTAATCCTAACTACTTTAGTAAAATGACAGCCGTATCTGTAGGAAATTGGTGTAATCTAGGATTATTCATTTATTAATAAAGTATTGAGCTAGAAATACAGAGAAACTTACCATAAGCCATGAAAATATAATCAAGATAGTTGTGAAGCTTAAATTCTTAAAGGTTTGTTAAGTACAGAAAGTAGTAAGTAAGAGAATAAGGTGAAGTTAAGACAAATTATTTTTTATTCAATTTATATAGTAAACAAGTTTACCAATCAGGTAAACTTGTTTATTATATTAATGGCAATTGAAGTCTAAGGACATACCTATTTATCTAACCTAAAACATATACTGTAGATAGTCTACTGATTCTTAAACACTTATATAGCGTTATATGAGGGAAGTAAAATTTAACCCGAATTATATTATGTCATTTTCTGGTTGCATTTATTTTAACCACATAAATTTACCTGTAACAAGGTTTAAATTTTATTTTTTACAGTAAACCTAAAATATGCTACACCATCCAAGACCATAGAAAATGAAGCAAAAAGTGTTATCAAGAAACATTAAAATTTGTTCGCTCTTTCAAGACTCATATGCCAAAGTAATCAAAAGAAACGAGACAAATAAATAACCGTTGAGATCCTAATCCTAAACTGAAACCCATAATTACTCTAAAGCTGCTATTATACCCGATACAAAAAGCACATTTCACACGAGGACAAACGAACAAAACAATGTATTCACTTAAACAAACATTATAAAACTCAATTTCGTCGACGACCCTTCAAAGAAAACGATAAAACATTGCCTCAAACTGTACCTAACGACAATTGGTATAAAACACATTTTCCCTTACTACCAAATTTACGTTTAACGACAAATTGAATACTGATAAATTTGCACTTGCATCCCAAAGTGTATTTTATTTAGTCGCAAATAAGTCTGGTGATACAATGTAGGGTAAGGGTGCACGGGGCGTTTGGCACAAAAACGCGTATTAGTTCGCGCAAGTCGAGCGGGTGACAACCACTTGAGGGGAAGTGAGGGCGCACGGGACTTTATTGCGCTTTTATTTTGAATTGGCTTCAAGGGTCAAGATGAAACGTTTTGACGTTTGAGATCAAACTAACATACAGTTAGTTGAATGAAGTAAATAATAAAATGAGAACAATTTTCTTTCACAAATAATATGTTTTATATTATTGACAAAATGTGTACTATACTTTTTTCAGCTGTACATGAGTGTTTAATAAAATACCTTAACTTTAATTACTTATATTATTATAATTATTGACTTTAATGAAAGTACTTCACACGATACAGAAATAGAGAGTTTTAGAGATATTTTTACCCGACTGCCAAGGAAGGGTTATGTTTTTCGCGCGTATCTTGTATGTTTGTCTTTCTTTATTTGACCCGATCTAACAAACGGCTGGATAAATTTCAACAGTTAAGGTGTCATTATATTTGTCTCAATGACCCGAGTGTCCTTAGATAGGTGTTAGTAAAAAAAAACCAAAATGGCGGATTTTTGGCGCGAAATAGTAACACATTTAAAAAAAAAAGTTAACCGAACCTATCGAGTAGGATATCAAATGAAAGGAAATTAAACGGAGATTATAAAAACATATTTGTATATATATAAAACAGCAAGGTAACTGACTGACTGACTAACTAAATGACTTTTTAATTTTTCAGAAATCAACGTACATCCTAAACCAAGGACCTTACACTTCTGAAATCTTGCACATTGGTTCTCTATATAGAGTGAATAAGTACTAAGAAAGGCCTTTTGAAAATTCTACCCTAAAGAGGGTAAAATAGGGTAAAACAGTTTTTTTGAAATCCTTTAATTTTGAAGCAACTACTATAAAATTTTATATTTGGCTTTCTGGATAGGAACAAGGACGCATTTATTTATCGTCCTCCGAAAAATCAACCCCGTAGAGGGTAAAATAAGGGTTTAAAGTTCATTTGAACAATCGTCAATTTTGAAGCAAACACTATGAAATTTTGCATCAGGCTTGTTAGATAAAAATAATGAAATTCTACCTCTAACGAGGTAAAATAATGACCGAAACTTTGATTTACTGAAGTTATATATTTTATAGACCGTAAATGGTGAATTTTTGAAATACGAGTAGTAACACGTTTTAAAAAAAGTTAACCAAACCTATCGAGTAGGGTGTCAAAATACAGGAAATTAAGAGGAGACTACACATACGTTATATAATATATGTTATATATAAAATTCTCGTGTTAGTTACCGTACTCCTCCGAAACGGCTTCACCGATTTTCACCAAATTTTATATACATATTCACTAGGTCTGAGAATCGGCCACATCTATATTTTTTTACTCTTAAGTGATAAGGGTTGTTCACCCTTAACATTTTTTTATTTATTTGGCAACATAACGTTTGCCGGGTCAGCTAGTACATATAAACTCGTATATACACATCAAGATGACTGTCTGACTAAATGAGTGAGTTGCTGTACCAGAGATCGACGCAAAGGGAAACCGCTGAACTTAAGCGTGCTGGAATTTTACACATTTTTTAGGATCTTTATATAGCGTAAATGAGCACTACGAGGATAAAATAGGATAATATTGTTTGAACATCTTTTGTTTTTGAAGCAGTCACCTACTTTGAAACTTTATATGTGGCTTTCTGGATAAAAATAACGAAATGCCTATTTCACTGCTTTTGGAAATTCTACTTCAGCCTTTTTGGTGCAGTCGGGTTTTTGATTTTTTTAATTAATTACTTGTTATGACTCACTATTTTAAATGGAAATGTTAATATTTATAATTTGATGAGAAGCAGGTGTTTTTTTAACGATAGTTATTTAATGTGCAATATATCTTAATTAACATAAAAACTGTTATTTAACAGACAACACATAAACGAATTATACAAAAACCTAATAACATAAACATAAAAGAAGGATAGAGGACGTATTTATGGAATATCCCCCATTTAGTTTCGTCATGGCCACCCTAATCTAATGGAGCTACGCGAATTCGATTATCATCGCTCTCTCATTGTGTCTGTTTGTCTGTTAATGTACTTTTAATACACCTCTTGAACATGAAAGACCGTTTAATAGTAACATTTCACCCATTACAAAACCAGCCAAATCACAAGACCTCGTATTGCTTATTAAATGTATGTAGCTAGAGGTCTCTTATGCTGGTTATATCATTCCAAACAATATCCATGGATTTCAACAGTCTAAAGTTAGAGCTCTTTAAACGCTTGGATACCAATGAATGTAGACCCCTAAATTCGATTGTTTTATTCAGATTCAAAGACCATTATTTTATGGTTCTGTTGTTACATGCATTTAACAATGGCTGTTTATGAGCGACTGATTTTATAGACGTTTAATAGTTAACGAGATCAGATAAGAAGATGTACTTAGAGATAGTGTTTTAAGAGTTACTTTTGCATTTTTTCAAGTGAAATGGAAAGGTGCGGGATCATAGGGGTAGATTTTTTAAGCACTTTGCAATGGTGGTGTACAAAATCTTTGCCCTGCAGTGGAGAGCAATGATTCGTATATGGTATTGATATATTAATTTAGTCCAATATTGAAATAGTCCAAATTGAAGTTGGTAGAACCCATTGTTGTTCGACACCAGCGGCACCACCGTCACATCTATTTCTGCCGCATAACAGCAGTGTTAAGTTCTGCTTTGTTCTGGTTTGAAGGGTGTCGTAAAACATACTTTTTCAACACGTTGCAGCTTAGTCCTCAGGGTTAGCGGCACATCTGTGGCCGACATAAGGTAGGAATATCTTATTCTATCTGGGGTTGATTAGAGATGTCCAGGTGGCAGTAGCCACTTACCATCAGGTGAACTGCATGTTCGTCTGCTACTCCTATATTATAACAAAAACTCATTATGGTTCACCGAAAAAAAAACACTATTTTTAAAACTACTTTTACTGCTCGCTAGTGGAAGTACTAGGCGAGCATAGCACCGAGGCGACGGACGCGGCCGGTAATTCGCTTAAACCAGCGCCGACAACACCTCGCTACACCGTTTTAATTCGACTACATCTACTCGTACCTACACTTTCTGAGTTCCTGGTAGCTAGGTTTACTGGGTTAAGATTAACTTTCATTTTAACTATCCAAGAAAGATAGTAATTAAACTACTTTTTCTCGCAACTCTATTGGATAACTTAGAAGGGTTACTTAAGGCTGCCAACGTTTCTCTTATTCTAAAAAATAATCAATTTAGGCTATAGTTTACCGCGTTGGCTAATCATTTTAACTATACTATACAAGAAAGATAGTAATTAAACAACTTTTTCTCGTAACCCTGGAGGGCTTAGAAGGGCTGACAAATCTTCTCTGGTTGTAAAGCATAATCCATTTAGGCCATAGTCTGCCGCGCTGGCTAAGTGCGAATTTGTAGACTTCACAACCTTCAAACCTTTTTTACCACACTTTTATTAGCTTGACTGTATCTGGGTATGTAAGGGAAGTGTCGAAGTCGATTCTTACTCACTTTGAACGGTCAGATTAATTTAAAATTTTGAACAATTATCAAGAATCGATGACAATATACGATTTTAATATCTTTTTCCCTTCAACTTATGATGATCATCAGGAATAACGATTTTTCTTGGGCAATTTTAGCGTGTTTTTTCTGTCTTTAAATAACTCCTAGGCTTAAAATTTCCTTCACCGTTTAAGTAAGAAATAATTAATTTCTAATACGCACATACTGGATCTATATATACCATTCATTTAATTTTCTATTAGCTCAGTATAATTAGTTAAAAACAATAATTGTTTCGTTTCGGCAACATTGGGGATGACCGCAGAGAAGGGTTGCTAATTGAAACGTCTCTCATTACGGACCTGACGGATAATTAAAGTAAATTCATTTAGTCTTTGTCTAATAGCTGTTGAGTTGAATAAACCTTCGTAGTACATACATATATTTTGCCCATATTTCTATAAAAGGGGCCACCATATCATTGATACGCGGAGTGTACTGGATTCGATTCCGGATCAGGCCCAAATCTAAATAATGAATTTAGACGTTTCTTGAATGTGTTCGTCTTAGTGTGTGTGTTCGTTTTACTGTAGAATTTTTAATAGACTTCCCAAAGGAAATAAGTTATCTATTTCTCGTTTATTTTTTATTCACCGAGAAACACTCAACTTTTTTATCGTAGAAAGAGAAGTCTCTACACATTATTTGTCACTAATTCAAAACAATATTCTCACAATTTCTATTTCACATCATATTTTTTTGCTATATAGTAAATGAAGATTTAGGAAGCTAAACTATTGTATCATCCACGATGTGCAAAAAAGTCGATAAAAAATAAAACGATGACAGGTATCATCGTTTTATTTAGAAAAAATACCGTTATAATAAAAAAAATATGTACTTATGATGTAAAAATAGTGCTAGGTTACAGACTAATATTATATTTCCAATAGAACATTACACTACTCCAAGATAGTTCATGTCCAAACCCTTTACAAATAGCTCGCGGTCCTTCAGTAATATGGGCAAAATGACACAGTTTCCCATCGACACGGCGCAACCCTTTATTACCGACAAAGTGGGAGATTAGCTCACAACCGCATTATTTAGCGAGAGCTCAGAAACCAACATCCACATACATTATCCTTCACTTTACTGCAATGCAATAAAAACTATATTTCCTTAAACGTACGCACTTTTATCGCGGTATAAGAAAGCAATTAGGAATGGACCAGTTTAGTGAGACACCCGAAATCGGCTACAGCTTCCCCTTTATCATCTATTTTATTAGAGTAGAGGAGGGTGGGTAGGTTCCTGTCATTCTGGTTAGGGGCGCTTGACATATGTTCGTCTCGGGGATTGAGTGGCATAAGCCCCTTTGGGTTCATTATTGCCATTTACCCTTCTCTACGACCCTCTGTTTGCGAAGTGTTCTTATTTCACTTAATAGAGGATATTTCGTTTAGTTTGATTTTTGAATATTAAACGGCGTGTTTGCGCACAAGTCAAGCGGGGTCGTACCGGCTAATCTACTCGAGAGGCCTTTGTTATACTCAGCCACATTGCACGAATGTAAAGCTAATTGTTCATAATCGATAAGTTAATTAACAAAATGTGGTAAAATTTATTATATTATCGTCACCACGTAATTAAAATAATATCATGTAAAACTCATGAAACTAATAATACTGGAAAATCTCATTGTCATTATTTAATTAACTGGACAGAAATTCATAAATAAATCAAGAAACCTGTATTCAGACTTGATGGCATATTCGTACTGTATCCAAATAAATAGGGACGCCATACATTAGTAACGCCTCACCTTTAAAACTATTTTGTAGCAGCTCTACATCGTCGTCACAAGACTCAATAGACAAGAATAAACATAGCGTTTCTATCACCCGACAAATAAAAGTTTACTACATTACGACATTAGACAGAAGTTGTGGCGACACTGTGAAAGCAAGAAAAGTTCTTCAAAGTACTAACCTGTACGCGGACCTCCGGCAAGTTGACCTTCATAGCGAGCTCCTCCCGCGAGTACACGTCAGGGTAGTGGCTCTTCTCGAAGGCGCGCTCGAGCTCGTGCAGCTGGTACGTGGTGAAGGTGGTGCGGTTGCGACGATGCTTCTTCTTGCCGTCTGCAGCGGAGCCTGGTCGGGGACCCTCGTCGTCGCTCGCGGACTTGTCGTCTGGTGGCGTGCGGCTGAAGCCGTCGTTGCTGTTGCAGGAACCCTCGCCTGGGAACAGATAAATGGAATGAGTCCAGTTTGGCTTTTTTATTGAAGCATTTGGACTAAAGTACTGACTATATTCAATATCACTATAGTTGTCATTTCTTCGAGCTAGAAAAGTGCACAGAAAGTATAATTCTGGGTGCACCAGTTGTCAATTGCCTGAGCAGATCAAATATCAGTTCTTGTTATAAAAATGTTTTCTACTCAAATTAAACATCTGAAAAATTTTTACAAATTTTCTTTATATGTTATTGAATATTACAATACCTTCTACAAATTTAGCTTTTAATAATAACTTTCCAATACAATTGTTTACGTTATGTCTTAAGTCTACCTACATAGTTGCATAACTAAACTATTACGTTATTTTTCTTATAAATACGCCAGTAGGTAGGTACATAAATAAACAGTTATCTAAATTGGTAGAAGATCAATTTACTAGGGACTCGGTCAAAAAGGGTATTTCACATAGGTAAGTAGAAGGTATATAATAAGCAAAAGTATTTTTTTTCGCGAAACAGCCCGGCGTATACCAGGCGATTATATTTCCTTCGAATTTCTAACCCGAGGCCTACTATTACTTTCCATTTGTTTCACGAAATCATGTATCATATCCAAAGATAGCGGAAGATAGCGGAGCCGCAATTACCCGCTACAAGGCAGTAAAGCAAACAGGCCGATGTTTGCGTATGCAAATGCATTTCCCGCCGTGTCCTGCTAATGCAATTATATTCCAATTTACACACTACAACGAGGACGGACTAATTGCACTGAATTATATTGTTATTGAAATATACATTAATGCTGCAATCGTTTGTTGTGACCCAATGCTGGGCACCACGCCCATAATTGAGCTGTAGGTTGGTAGAGAAAATATTATTAAGCAAAATAAAAAAAAATGTCTATGCTAATGTAAAACAAATAATTTTCTGTGAAAACCATATCTATGTGTAATGATTATAATACGGGCACTTACTTTTTTAATTTTTATTGTCATACGTATCAGCAAAATCAAAATCTACTTTTTTCATATACATTTTTATAAAACAGTTACATTAACATAGTTAAAAGTGTAATTAAATTTACGCTATTAAAACTGTCCATTTAAAGCTTTTCGATGGTGCGTCGCTTTTTCATGAAATCGTTGTGGCATTGCTAAATATCAGTATCTTCACATTGACAGACCAAACACAGCACAGTGACTTTACAAAATGGTCATTTAGAACACCAAATGTTGAAAAGTTCTTACAAAACATTATTTTATTAGACACCTATTAGGAGTGCATAAAATAATTAATTAGTCTTAGTGTGTCCGCCATGTTAAGTTTAAAATGAAATGATATTAATACCGAACCGTTATACAAAATATCAGCTTAATACATTGAGGATAACTGGTTTAATTTTCAGTTACAAGATGTCTCACCCGTGGACTAACAAAGCAGTTAAATGAGTTTGTAAAAATATAACTGCCACAAAAATATTTACATCCAAAAAAGCACCTGCAATACGAGATATGAACGACAGCAGAACTGCAATTATCCACAACACCGCAATAAATCAGCCGGAACGCTACAGTTTGTGTATGCTAATGCACTTCCGACCGCCGCCCGATAATGCAATTACATTCAAATCTCGACACGCATAACACGAGGATACCAACGATATTAATTGTCTGACAAAAACACAGCTGAACACCTAATTCACTTGAATAATACGCGAGAACTTTGTATAAAGCTGTACATTTTCAACCGTTTTCAACCGAGTTTCCTGAATTTATTTTTATAATATAGGAGTAGCATACGAGCCACCTGATGGTAAGTGGCTACTGCCGAACATAAACATTGTAATCAACCCCAGATAGGATTAGATATTCCTACCTGAGTTTGACCACAGATGCGCCGCTACCCCTGAGGAATAAACTGGAACGCCTCGGACAAGTATGTCTCCCTTACCACATTATTCTGGAAGTTCTATAATTTTCAAGATTACAAACAAAATTAAATCCAAATAACCTAACTGGGAATCGAACAAGACATTTTGCATGAAAAACCATTAATTGCAACAACCACAGTACCTCTCATTCATTAGGCATATTAGACAAAAGTGAAACAATAGATCTAAATTTCGTTAAATTAACTGCGAGAAATTTAGCATTTATCTGAAAATTCAAACAAAGAGTCACCTGACGGGTTAATTACGGGTTCGTAGATACCGTGTTTACATGAATAGTGTTGTGCACATTCGCTCAGAATGTAAACGAAAAATTATACTTTTTTATAATATAGGAGTAGCACACGAGCATGCAGTCCACCTGATGGTAAGTGGCTCCTGCCGCCCATGGACATCTGTAATCAACCCCAGATAGGATTAGATATTCCTACCTGAGGTCGGCCACAGATGCGCCACTACCCCTGAGGACTAAGCTGGAACGCCTCGGAAAAGTTTGTCTGCCTTACCACACCCTTCAAAACGGAACACAGAAGTGCCTAACACTGCTGTTATTAGGTAGACGTAGGCGTGGCGGTGGTGACGTTGGAGTCGAACCACAAAGGGTTCTACCACTTTCAAACTATTAGCAGTAATCTAGTTATGGAACTTCGGCGTCTCAAATGAGGATTCCAAGGTTGACAGGCATTCAGTTAAGCGCCTTTCAGAAATTAATTATCACTTGCTTAAACGGTTAAGAAAAACATCCTAAGGAAACCTTTGCAAATGTTCTCAAGGACGCGTGAAGTCTAGATACTAATTCGCACTTGACCTGAACGTCTGTTACAATTTAGGCACTTCTGGGCATGTATGTCCTATGCCCAAAAGTGGGACAGTATGAGTTTACGAAAACTGCAACGCAAAAAAAAACTTTAGTTGCAGTTTTTGTCTACTGCAATACAAAGTTTCGATTTTTAGTAAGTCCTTAGTAGGTCCGATTGAATTAACAACATGAGATTGGATTTACAGCTTATATCAACTCATACTGTCAGAATCGAAACGCCAAATTCAACTGGCAGTTTAATTACGAGTTTTACGCCATGTTTACATAATGTTGTGCACATTCGCTCAGAATGTAAACGAAAAATGATAACATTTGCAGCTGGCCGGCGGCGCGTGTCTGTTGGTCCATCAATTTTCGAGTTGACTTGAATTTATGAACTTTTGTTATTCCAGCGTGTCCAGCCTCGGCCGTTTTATAAACAAGCGTTTGTGTGTGTTGGTGTGAAATGCCGTATTCTGTACCCTTACCCTGAGTTTTTACGTTTTGACAAATATGACTGTTTTGGTATTTGTTTATGTATTTGCCCATATAATTTCCAATCAGCGCCCCTAGCGGGTTGTGTCAGATCTTGGAACTGTTCCGGTATTATAAAATATATAGGATCCAACAAATTGTAAATGCACCCGTAGAGTTGTACATTTAATTTGACTTCTTTATGTATGTGTGTGTATCAATGTATGTACGTAATTGGTATCTATTAATATACTTGTGGCGCATTATGTATGTGAATGCATGTAATGTCTGTATGTAGCTGGCACCTCTGTACTTGTTGGCGAAGTAGTAAAAATATTGTAATTGGAGATTACACATTCTTCGCTCATATTACCATACAAGAATAGTCCATTTGTCCTGGATGATATGGTCACATCAGAGAAGTACCTAAACAACTGTCTGCTTAGTCGGGAATTAAACTCGGAAAGGGTAGTGTCTTTATGAAAGGTAGGGACCCTAAGACGAGCGCATAAATACTACATATTCATTCAGAGATAATTAAATATCGGTTTACATGTAGCAATGTTTGCATATGAGTTAGGAAGTCTACCTACTACATAATAGTGATACAGCGAATATTATATTTTAATGCGAATACTCGTTACATCACTAACATAACATACCTCGTCTCATATCATTGCAAATAATTATAAAAGAAAGTTCCGTGAGAATGTCAGTCCATCCGTTAAGCTTAATAATAATATAACCTTTTACATTTTATCAAAAAAATAAACAATATTGTATAAACCAACAATAAATATTAAAGGAAAGTGAGCAGTTATATTACATCTTAAAGTGGCATGAATTAATGGACAAATAATACTAATAAAAGTGACACTGAAAAAAATGTGAAAGATGTACCTCGGCAATGCCATTTGCGCCACTATCTGACGATCTAAAGATAAAATGGGCAAGTGTGTGTAGTCACGCGTAGTGATGGGTTCCGTAGTCAAATCAAATTAAATCATTTTCTTTTATTCAAAATAGGTTCTTTACAGAGCATTTTTTGAATGTCAATACAACTACCATCACTTCACAAGGTGTTTCGTTATGAAAAAGAAGAAACTCTTTAACACACATCTTTTAAAAAAATGTTTTTTACAATGTTAATCTTAACCTAATGGTACAGTCGAGACATTATTTTACTGACAGCAAAAAAAAATTATAAAACTGTTTTCCTATTTTTTACTCCCGTGTAAATCTCGATTTTAAGAGTTTTAGACCACCATAATCTAAGAATGAATGAAAAGTATACTTTAGGAACTTATCGAGTAATTTTTAAACTTTTATGTACATATTTTTGCAGACTTATGTAAAAATTTACGCCTCACATGTATACTTATTTACTAACTTACATACTTTTATGCTGACATTGTTTTATCCCTCCATTGAACATATGTAGAGTGCACCCCTATTTATTGTTGTTATTTCATTAAACCATTGTACAGCGATTGATTTTAAATTCAGAATAATACCTTTATAATTTCCTATATATAGCACTATATGGCTAATGGTCTCTGTATTAAACGACAAACAGTCTGACGGACGGACAGAACAGAATATAAGGATTATTTTTGGTTTGTTTTTACGTTTGAGCTCTAAAAATATGCATTGGTTATTTATCAATGTCTATTTAATATTATCTAAAATTTCCTACATGTAGTGCTAATATTCTCCATATTAAACGACAAACGGCAATCCGTTAGAACATAATATATGGATTTTCTTTTTGCCTTTTGGCCACGGAACCCTAAAAATATGCAAGTTGGTTATAAATAAATATTTTATATTAAGTATTTCGATAACACAAGGCTTACAACCTCTTACGTCTCACGTTGAACTTAGCACACGATTATAAAACCATTACAATCTTAAGTCCTTTTATCTAACAGTAAATAAGATAGAGACATCAGTTTAATTCAATCTTCGAACCCGACGGCCGCTGTCATTCTTAGCCGATTAAGAAATCAGGAATCGTACAGCGACAAAACCTGAGTTGTGCCAGCCCTGTCAGAGCAGATTGAGCGATCAAAACACGCCAACTACCATACATCTGTCCCTCTCACTCGTTACCATACTAACAAAGTGCGACAGAGACGGATCGTCGCATTAAGATTACCGAGAGATTACAAGCGGCAGGCCAAAACAAATAAAAACATTATGAGCAACGCATTAAGATGTTTTACACTTATCACGATACGATCTCGCCTCTCCTTTTTGTAATAATTATCGATAATCTGGCAACACTCGCGGCATTATCGACCATAATGGGTTGTCTCGTTGTTTTTTCGATGTTGCAACCCTAATCACGTGTCAGATTTGGTGTGTTGGTACATATTAAAGCTCTTCGGCATTAATGATTTTTTTTAATTAAATTTCTTTTTTGTGCTTATTAATTGGTAATGATTGAGTCGTTCGTGGCAGTCGGTTCGTCCATGACAGTTTAATGACTCTTATGTTAATGATAATTTCATTGTGCGATGATGCTGGCTTAATTTGTAGTGAATTACAATACATTTGCGAGCGAATCCGAACACGATTAATTATAGACTAATGAAAATGAATAACACGTTTATCTACCACGAGAGTGTAAAGATGTCAGAGGAATGATAATATGCTTAATTACTACATGATGTTAATGTTAATTTATTGTATGTTAATTCAATTTGGATAATCATTAACATTGCTTATTTCTAGTGTGAAGTAGTTGTTGCGTTGTTGGAAGGATGTGGATGCAGGCTAACTTACATGACCATTTTATTTCACACTAGCTGACCCGGCAAACTTTGTACCACCTCAAAATCTATTTATAAAATATATTTCATATAAAATATAGCCTATGTTACTCGTGGATAATGTAGCTTTCGAATGGTAAAAGAATTTTTAAAATCGGTCCATTAGTTTTTGAGCCTATTCATTACAACCAAACAAACAAACAAAGTTTTCCTCTTTATAATATTAGAGTAGATAGAGTAGAGAAGAGTGGCAATGATACATTGCGGATCATAGATATGATCGGCTTCAGGTAGAATAGAGCCTTTGTTTTACATAGAGTTAGTATCACCTCCATACGCGACGATAAACACTTAAATCAGTGTTATAAAAAATCACGTAATATTTTTAATGCCATCTTGTTTTGTCTAAAGGTAATCCCTTAATAAAAACAATCTTCCGTGTAAGGTAATTTCGACTTCAGTTTCAATAATATCTTTTATGTCATTATCGTCAACCGATTTTTGTCCCACTGCTATCCAGCTGTATCCACAGTACCCTTAGTATGAGTTTTTACTTTTTTACAAAAATGACTGCTTTTGAATTTTCGCCCAGCGAACTGTTAATTCGTAAACAAATACGAAAACAGATATTTTTGTAAAAAAATAAAAACTCATACTAAGGGTACTGATGACCTGAAGCGGACGTCGGGTAACCGCTGGATTCAGACGGCTCAAGACCGGTCGGAGTGGCGCAGATTAGGGGAGGCCTATGTCCAACAGTGGACTTTTAAAGACTGATGGATGACACAGAATCCTAGTACGGGGCTATGTATAAAGCGTCTACATAACTATATTCGAGTCAAAACATACCCGAGCACATCATAGATGGCGTTATAATCGATGCTTTATTAACGTAAGTGAATTGTGGCGACAATCGATTCGCATTCGGCATTCAATTACGCTGCGGCCGGCGCTCGTATGCACGCTGAATTACAGCATTGGTGTTATGAGTCGCTTATATAGTACCTATTCACATTATATGGGGCTCTGGAGTAGGTATATTAGAGGAGGGTATCGTGGGATTTCAATATAGATAAAACATTAGATATTAAAAATTAATGTTTTCTTGTTAACTAATTATTTTTTGCTGTAACGGGTAAGGATGACATCGTAAGGAAACCTGAGAGATCTTTACAAAACAAAAAGTGTGTGAAGCCTTCCAATGTGTGTTTTGTTCAGCCAATTTTAAATGGAACACAGGTTTAGCTAACAATTTCATATAATGAAATCTAAAATAGCAAAATGTTGATGTTCAGACACGCAAGACTAATGTTGGTACTCGTAGCACCATATATCTTTTATGTGTATTTTACATAACGCATCTCATGTATTTCATTTGTTCTATATGGAGATGATTACAGATTTTTATATGTTGCTAGCTGACCCGGCAAACTTTGTACCGCCTCAAAATCTATTTATCAAATATATTTCATATAAAATATAGCCTATGTTACTCGTAGATAATGTAGCTTTCGAATGGTGAAAGAAATTTTAAAATCGGTCCAGTAGTTTTTGAGCCTTACAAGCATTATAATCAAACAAACAAAGTTTTCCTCTTTATAATATTAGTGTACACTAGCTGACCCGGCAAACGTTGTGTTGCCATATAAATAAAAAATTGTTAAGGGTGAACAACCCTTATCATTTAGGGGTATGAAAAATAGATAGTAGTCGATTCTCAGACCTATTGAATACGCATATAAAATTTGATGAAAATCGGTAAAGTCGTTTCGGAGGAGTACGGTAACTAACATTGTGACACGAGAATCTTATATACATAATAAGATTCTCGTGTCACAATGTTAGTGTTAGTTAGTAGCAACACAACGTTTACCGGGGCAGCTAGTGTTACTATCTACTACAGCTAGAGTTACTATACTAAATATCATCACAGTACATAATGAACATTATTACAGGACACACAATCGAAGGGTCTATTAGCAATTGGATTGTGGTGATTGGTTCGCAATGGGCCCGCGATTGCTCGACCGCCGATCAGCGCCGCTAATGGATGTTACGACGGACTGGGATGGAGGTGGAATGGGTAGCTACCCATATAGACGGAACTAGTTTTGATTTATTAATTAAACCATAAGTCAGACGTCATCTAGATTCTAGACGTCTAGGTGAGGTTGTAGGCAACCTTATAACACTATCTTTAAGTGACAGTGATAAAAGGTTAATATCTTTCTGTTATTTAAATATATTTAAATTTAAATATAAAACAGTATATAAATAACGCCAATTTTGAGCCATATCTACAAAGAGAAATGGTGTTTATGTGTGACAACTGTGCCAACTCAAATATGATAGAAGTCGTCCTTTCGATTTATTAAGAAAAACAATAGCATAATAGTATGTCTTCTGCCTACAACATACAAGAGAGAACAAAACCCCTTTATATGAACCCCTTTATATTGAAATCAAAAATTATTCTAACCATAAAATTTAATTGCATCACCACAAAATAAAAAGATTCTAGATTATATTTCACAAAATAATTACGAATACTTTTACATTACATTACATTACATTATTGAGAGTTGCTGAACACACTAAATGCCCAAAAAAAACGACTTGGGTTTTGAACACACACAAAGCGAAGTAAGTCTACAAATGTCATCCAAAATTTACCCTTAAACATCCAAATTTCTGATAACAAAGCCCAGGACTCATTCGGCAGCCCTACATTTAAACGTCACGTAGTAACATGTAAAGTTCCAAAGTAACATAAACACCGCCATTTTCCTCAACAAACGTTATTCATAATTGGAAGCGTGCTCCAAGCAAAACCATTCGTATTTGTTCTCTGATTATTTTAATGGCCGTTATAAATCGTGTAGAAATGTGAAATATAAACGAATGCTAATTAATACAAATTCGGTCGGAACCAGCAATTAACGACGCAGGAGGACGCACGCGATACTACACAAATGTTTGTTGAGCGACCTCACCGCTGGGTCAAGTATAATTCTTATGACACGCGGTTATAATTCCATAAAATGTGTAATAGAAGTAGCAATAACATGCAGTGCATAGTAAGTGGCTTCTGCTCTCACAAATGAATATATTTAATCAAGTCCACTAAGATTAGACTCCCTGAGGTCGGCCATAGATGTGACCTCTGAATTTGAACGCGTCGGGTAAGTATGTCTTCCTTACCTCACTCTTCAAACCAAAGCACAGCAGCGGCTTAAGCTGGTATATGTTACCGCGGTTTTGGGCTAATATAAGCATTTTGAAAAGTGCTATATAAATATGTTTTAATGCTAAGTTATACGAACAAAAAATATTTATTTTAACAAAAAAATTAGTTAAATAAACTTTTATTTCTATTTTAGGCATTTTGCCTATTATCTACTTTTTGTTTGAAAATAAGTTCTTGTGTAAGGGCTTTGGAATTCTAAAAAGGTTCTGGTAGTAACATATTTATTGGTTTAAAGTAAAATTTGGCATACATAGATAATAAGTTCATAAGGTTTCGAACAGAAGTTTTGAGTAGCGAAGCATTGGAGTAGCTGTATTTTTTTGATACAATCTTATGTGTCTTGGCATTTAATGGCAGGTGTAACTAAAATGTAAACTAAGCAGCCTCATGTACACTGTATAGTTGTTTGGTAGTGGTATAAAAAGTTTAAATGTTTTAATAATATGTACAAACTGATCCGTATATATATAAAAAATATTTGTATGATTGTAATAAACAAAAAGTGAAAAGAAATAAAAAATATTTTTAACAGTTAGTGCCTTATAAAAATTACAATTGTATTAAGATTTTAATTGTAAGTAGTAGTCATACTTATGTTTAATGATCATCATCATCAACCTATTACTGTCCCACTGCTGGGCACGGGTCTCCTCTCAGAATGAGAAGGATTAGGCCATAGTCCACCGCGCTGGCCAAGTGCGTATTGGTAGACTTCACATACCTTTAAGATTTTTTATAAATCTCTCAGGTATGCAGGTTTCCTCACGATGTTTTCCTTCACCGTTTAAGCAAGTGATAATTAATTTCTAATACGCACATAAATTTGAAAATCAGAGGTGCGTGCCTGGGATTTGAACCTCGGACCCCTCGATCGAGAGGCCGCGTTTCTTAACCACTAGGCTATCACTGCTATTAATGTTTAATGATAGTAAACCATTATACATTTTATTGTAGGTATGTACATTGTTCATGTAGTCAAACATTTTTGCAATTATTATGATGATTTTAAATTTTGATTATTTAAATGAACTGTTATTCTTTTAACAACTGTCGACTAGTTAATAAGACAGAACAGGCGTAGCATTAGAAAATAGAAATTAATTATCACTTGCTTAAACGGTGAAGGAAAACATCGTGAGGAAACCTGCATACCTGATGGATTTATAAAAAAAAAAAAATCTCCAAGGTATGTGAAGTCTACCAATACGCACATGGCCAGCGCGGAGGACTATGACCTAATCCTTCTCATTCTGAGAGGAGACCCGTGCCCAGCAGTGGGACAGTAATGGGTTGATGATGAGGCGTAGCATTGTAGTGCAGCTACGCAAAGTTCCATCACCTATAAACAATATTTTAACGGAGCGCGTAGCACCGCGTAGACGTTCGTAGACCTATCGTAGCAGGCTATTAGATGTCATAAAAGTTATTAAATATCCTTTCCTATTAAGAGATCAACATTTGGGCGTGATCTCTTCTATGAAATCAATTAAAAAGGCTTTACAGTTCTACCTGGCCTTGAAGTTTTCCTTATCGTAGATTCGTCCAACTATAAAAAATATGAATGATCAGGAATGAATTAATTATGAAGCCTTTACAAGATATTCAGAAATTATAGAGCAAATCCTTAAATACTTTTAATAATTTGATAATCAATCAAAATACGGTTATTTATTCCTAAAACAAATGTAATTTATCCTTGAATACATTATAAATAATTGAAAAATATGACCAAGATCGTTGTATAAACTTTTGCCTATTCGTTTAATATCTTACATACATACATACATACACACTTCATACATACACTAAAATACAATAACACGCTGTACATACATACATACATAGATTTTACATTACCATGTATAAAAATGGGTAACTTTAACTTAACCTTTATGAATACCTATCCAAAATGTATAGAGAACGTTATAGAACAAAAAAGTTGTGAAAAATGTCACAATAATAGAAAATTGAACAAACCATCTCATACAGAAAGTTCTTACTGTATTATTAAACAGAATAACAAAATAACAGAATGAAAAATTATTTAACCAGTAACGGTGTACGCACGGCCGCTGTAGATCTAAGATAACATTAGCCTAATTAATAATTTCACACAAATTAGAGCGAGCCGGCCTCGTTGCACGTTACCTTTTAATAGTTTTATGTCTTGAAATAAAAATACTTCAAGGTTGTGATAATCCATGGAGACAAGAGGTTAAATTAATATGAATGGAAACTGAGTGGACATTACTATGAATGAAACGACCGAAAGAAATAGATAAAAAATGATTTTATTGGTAATTTTAATAAATATTTAGGTATATTAAACTGATTTTCCTAACGTTTTTTTTATTTGGAAGTAGGTAGCTAATGAGTCTGTAGTCCACCGAATGCTAAGTTGTCACTGCCGCTCATGGATATCTATAACTAACTTCACTTACAGCAGGAGATCTGCTAAATGCTATATACAACTAAGGCCGTAAGGCCACTTACATGTAAATTGAAGTCACCAAAACACAAAAATGCTTTACGATAAATATAAATGACGCAATGGTACCTCCTCGGTCGAACTCTTCCGATTCTACATAAAGAAAATGAAGAACATAAATTGTAATTTTCTGTAACTCTTTTGCCCCGCTGCCCATAAGTCTCTTCTTACAACTGAAGCTTAGATATTACTCAACAAATACGGATTGTTAGATTTAACAAGGGTAGTTATGAGGAGTTCCACCCCATTACTCAAAGATCTAATCATCAGACTATACCCATGCTAAGGTAAGAAAGTACCGTAAAGTACAAATTGGTCTGGAAACACTTGAATTTTTCAAGTTTATATGAAATTAGGTTTTCCTGATCTACCAGGAAAACTGTCAAATCTCTAATGTATTTTATATTAAGATGTTCCTTGTAAGATTTGCTTTCAGATAACTAAAACGCACACAACGGCATACACGTTTGCATAAAACATAGCGATCGTATACCGAACCTCCTTTTTTGAAGTCGGTTAAAAAAGAAATTAAGACCTATGCAAAAAAATGGATAGGTATAAAAATAACTTTAGAATTTATCATCTCTTACTATCAATGATATGTTATCTCACATGCCAATATAAAATACAATCAGTTATATAAATAAACTACTTAGTAATAAATATTACAGCTACAATATACTTCACATGCAACTACGCAATACTTCTAGCAATCACTCTTATTTATCTGTGGTTGCCATCTACAGCTGCCATCTTGTTTTGTAAAAAATAAACGATACGTAATGGCGGTTAATAAAAACATATATGTTTTGTGCCTATTTAATCGAAGATGTTTTGAAATATTTTCTTTGATTTTGTATTGGTACTATAATTTATGGTAAATACCTTATGAAAATAAAAAAGCTGTTTAATAAATTTTTAGAGATATTCTTGAAACAAATTCCTTTTATGTATTTTTTTAATTCTTAAAATAAATTAAATCATAAACTTTGAATACCTACGATACCTGGCTATTACATTAAATATTATCGACGGTAATAAAAAATATTGAAACCTTAAAATCACAATATTGAGATTTTGTATACATAACTACTGTCATTCGCGGTAATCTATTTAATATATTATCACCCTTCACTTTATGTATTTCTATTTGTAAAATGATTTGAATAAAAATAATTGGCTATCTATAATATCTATTAAAATGAATATTCTTTCTAATAAAAATATTCAAACTATTGAATATTGAATTTAAGAATTCTACTAAAACATAGATGTCGTTTTAATATTATTGAACTTCAATATTATTGAATAACCCGAAAAAATCTTATACCTACAAATATGCCTTAACTTATGCGTTCTCATACAAACAAAATACAAGAACACACACAAAAATACTTATTCTCAAACTGAAATTAATTTAAAGCCGTCGGCGGCTATCCCTAGTATATAGTCACTGCACTTCATTTTACCAACTTATTTTACATTACAACACATCAAACACAACATTAGAAAGATACATTTATTAAACAGATTGCTATCGCAAATATTACAGAACAAATCAATGTACCTTCTGATTTCCCAATAGATCGATTGTGTATTAACTCGTTAATGTATCGATAATGATTTAGTTTCTCAACCGGGTCGGATGACGGGCGTTTCCGGTCGGAGAGTCGCACGGCATTCTGAGGTCAAGTTAGTTCTTTTAATATAACTTATGTACCGAATATGATACAATGTTTAGCAATTATATATTTCTTAAAGTATAGGCACGGTTGAAAGATTGAAAATAAATGATGATGATTATTATTTTCTTATATATAAAATTCTTGTGTCACTATGTTAGTTACTATACTCCTCCGAAACGGCTTTACCGATTTTCAACAAATTTTATATGCATATTCAGTAGGTCTGAGAATCGGCTACTATCTATTTTTCATACCCCTAAGTGATAAGGGTTGTTCACCCTTAACATTTTTTTATTTATATGGCAACACAACGTTTGCCGGGTCAGCTCGTTTAATGTAATTTTCTAAAAGGGAAGTGAAGAATCCAACGGTGCCTCGTATGTTAAAATCCGTCAAGCCTTTTGGGCTGTAAAGCGTGCCAAGGAATTACAACAAGAACATACACTTGACATACATACATACATACATACGCACATACGTACAAACTCTCGAAAAATATTAACTGGTAGTAATAGTCGGGTAGAAGGAGTAGGTAGGAGTAGTCGGGTAGAAAGAAATATAAATGAAGTGGATACGTAAAGTTTGGATAGGCTCAAAAATCGACGATAACTTCAACGGTAAGGCAAAGGTCTTGTTTGTACATTTGAATTTCAGTGTATGTCATGTTTGAGAAAACATTTTATTGATGTCTCTTTTTAACTTTGTAGAAAATTAATTTTAAAATTGAACATCAATCATCTTTGAGGTTTTCGTTTTTAATGCGATTTATATTGCAATACCGAGTAACCACCAAATTACTAACAGTCATGTTTATTATATGAAAGATATGTATTGTACCTATCTGCTAAAACAAATATTGCGAAATTCCAAATGATAAATTTTGATAATGAAACATAATTTCTCTTCTAGATTTTCTTAGAACTGAGGTAATGTAGTGCCAAAATAAATGAATTATTCACTATTTTACGCAGTTTACAAAAATGTTGATGTTAGTAAGATATTATTGTTGACTTAAAATATACACAAAAGTTAAGCCTAACTTTAAAATATACAGAGACGTACATTTATTTAAGAAATATTAAATACAAATCAACAAAACATGAAAAAAGACAAATAATTAAAGTAAACATAAACTAAAATTTTAAATTAAAATATAAATAATAATAAAATTAAACTTATAAAATAAAAACGTCGTCCAAAATTCTTTCTTGCGGCATAGTGCCCAGAACGCTGGCAGCGTTTCCTCGCTATACAGCGAGGCTAATTTTTTGTGCGAAATAACTTTAAAATTGTAAATGTAATATCCATTCATATTTTAGAATAATCTAAATCTAAAAACACCTACCTTATTAAATATTAAGATTGACTAATTTAACTTTGTAGGTACTTATTAAATCTCCTATTTTATTTTTTCAGACCAGGAGTAAATGTGATTAAATTTAAACTAAAACACCTATACAGATATTATGAAACTAAAACAGGTACAAAACATTTAATTTCAGCCTCTGATTTAAGGGGCGGTATAAAATAAGTGTCTGTAATTTTAAATTTGAAAAACTTGGTTTAATATTTATTATAACTTGATATTCGCATTTTAGTAAGGACGCTTAATTGTCCTCTATAAATGATCCAAGACGGTACGTTAGCAAATCAAGCCGTAAAAGACATGTCAGTTAGTAAACCCGTATCTGACAATAGAACGTTTTGCGAATGTTCATGAATAAAGTATTTTGTTTACTTATTTCTCACTTACTTACCTAATAATGGTGATGATAAAATTAGTGACCAAATCAGCCTCATTCTATTTTGTATTTTTTCATTGCAATACTCTAGAGTTACCCGCATAGACATAGGTATAATCTTTACATAATTATTTATTTACTACATAAGCTGTGCTTCCGGTCTACGCCGTAGAACCGTGGACTCTAAGCTAATAGTCATATACTGATCTTGGATTAAATTCCTTTTTTTTTAAGAATATAGAAGTAGCAGACGAGCATGCAGTCCACCTGATGGTAAGCAGCTACTGCCGCCTATGGACATCTGTAATCAATCCTATAGGATTAGATATTCCTACCCAAGGTCGGCCATAGATGCGCCGCTACCCCTGAGGACTAAGCTGAAACACTTCGTAAAACTATTTCTCCCTTACCACGCAAGCTAATAGTAATCAGTATTTTTACTGATTTAGCTAAAAATTGAGGAAATTAATATAATTAGAGAAGTATGTATGGAGGCCATTGATTGGTAATTGGTGTTCACCGACATTTAGCACTTAGCAAGCCGAGGGTAGTGGCCGTACGGCAGATAGTGGTATGAAAAACCAGCGGCGGAATGTAAAAGGATCCTGAAGAATATCTGCTGTAAAATGGTAACTGCGTTCATAGACACGGCATCTAGAACTAAGTCATAAAGTGGAGACCGTAGAAAATTTGGATGAGACTGTAGGTATAGATAGAGACATTTTTGAAAAATAAAAAAAATCGCTACCAAATTACGTTTGGACAAACAACCTCGAAACTTCTGATTTCCATAACTTGTAGCAACAGCTTTATCTTAGTTTCAATTGCGATTTAGGTGTATATGAAATAATAATCTCAGTCCTCGGAGGGGCCAAACGGCTTAAGTAAAGCGTGCGTTCTATATTGAGTTGGTCCATGGGCTGCAGGAACTACTTACCATGCCTCTTCACAAAACTTATAATGGAAACCCACTCCGTCGGCGATAAATAAAGTTATTTGTGAATAGAAAATCTTTACATTGATATCTAAATTATTATTATTCAAAGTTAATTAGATATTTCCGTTTTTAAACAACCACTATATAAATAAATAATTAATCACTTTTTATTTATTGTATTTGTATGTACATAATAATATTATTTCTTTATTTGTTTATATTTAATTGTTAAAATATCACTTAGGGCTTGATAAAATTAAATCAACATTAAAAGTTATCCTGAACAATTTGTTTCAACGTGTAACCCGTGCAACGCGAATGTTATCTATCTTTTTTCTTTTTAATAAAAAACATAATGAAAATAGAATATGAAAATTGTTTTAAGATGTTTCTACAATCCTTATTATACAGATTGTCCTAAAGTTTTGAATATAAGTGAACTATTAACAGTTGAATAAAGCATTGTTTCAGATTGGCACTGGCTCCATTAGTAGCTGATTATTTGTTGTATATCACCAAACTCAAACACTCAAACATTTTCAATGACAAATGGAATCGTGTTTGGATAATCAAAATGTAATCTCCTGTTTTGGACGCATGGATACTTTATGACATTTTGGTACTTTAGTGAACAATGACAGTCTAATGAAGTTTTCGGTAGAATATATTGCATATAAACAGTTAGAACTTTACCAGCACTTTCGACGGCACCCGGCGACACGGGAACAGCGTCACACTCCCGTTCCCTCTCGTCTCTCCTCTGTTCGAACTCACTCTGCACTCTGCCCACCTGCCGGCCCGCGTTCAGTCCTAGGATAGCGTCTATCGTGTGCCGTGGGCCCTGACTCACACCGGCCACTTGGGTCAACCCTAACCGCGACTTCACAGCGTCAAAACTTTGATTCAGATGCATCTGTTGCGCATGGAAGAACATCCCCATTCTGTTCAACGTCTCTAAGTTCTGTTGGTGCTGCGACAGCGATATGGACTGGTCGGTCACATTTATCGAGGAGGTCGAGTTCGGACTACTCATCTGCGATCGCGGACTGTTGGTCTCAGATCGGTCCGGCGTCTGAGAGCCATAATACCGATCCTCAGGCACGTCCATCTCACTCGAGCGCGCGAGCGTCACTAACTCCCGCGTTCCGGGCCTCGCTCGAGGTTACGAATGGGGCGGAGCTTGCTCGAGGGGGGGCAAAATTGCCCATTGAAAGTGCGAATTTGGGGTCGCGAAGTGATTTTGTTTGGCAAGGCGCAAGAAGCAGCGTATTAGCATTTTCCCCTCGGAGTTCCTTACGGTATTGAGGCGCTCAATAGTGTTTTTTACCTCTGATTGGGCCGATTGTGCGAGGTGTTAGAGTTGATCGCGCTCTTTGAGCCGCGCTCGACTTGTTAGTGTTTAGTTGGGTTCACTTCAAAGAGTTTTATTAAGACGTTAAGGTAACAATGCCAATTTGGTCGGAACTTTATTGTCTTGTATTGTTTCTACAGGCTTTGCATTTTCTTGGTGTTTATCTAGTTTTAGATCATGAAGTAATCAGAATCATCGTAAACCTTTGAATAGGAATAATACTTCAACAAAATACAAGTGAATTCATAGTATCTTAAATAGGTAAGCATATGCATATACCTATTATAATACTAAAGCATTCATTAATCATCACTCCATTCAAATTGTTTTTCAATTAATCAGTTCGCAGTCAATTAGGTGCATACGTTTGTGTGAGCGAGTCCAGAGAGCAAACAGCACATTGCTTGTTAACACACGAATTTAACCAAATCGGTTAACCGGTGACCAAACAATAACAGCTTTTCCGACTGACCGCTTGAACGAATCTTTTAACGGGAAAAACTGATCTATTTCAATCAAAACAAAACTCTAACTTACTTAGCTACAATCGAAAATCAATCAACAATTAACAGGCGCTTACATCCTATCATTCCCGATTAACCTTCCGTCAATAGTACTGTTGTCTCCTTCTGCATGAATCTATTTCTTTCGCACTCATCTCAAAGTAGCGACGGTTGCTAGGGGGCGGGGCGTGTGACGTCACGCGGTGATCGACCAATGGCGTACCGAGTTGTTTTTTTCTTTTGGCGCGAATTCTTTTGTGGACGGGTTTCTTTTGTGAAGCGGCGGAGGGTTAGCGACGTGTTGGCTCCGGGCTTTGTCCTTAACTACTTAAATGGCTTGACGCCTTAGTAGCAATGTAGTCCAGTTATTCTTTCCCTAACTTTATGTTCGGCTAATGTAGGTTATGTCTATTAAACTTCATGATTTTATTTCGAATAGAATAATTAGGTAAACTTGTTTGGTGGTACGATAAAGTCTGTAATGAAATGTAATGATTATAAATTAATCTGATAAAGTTTACAAGATATGCCGGACTCCTACCGGCTAAAACCCCACGGTGTTCCTCTGAACGCTCTTTGTCGGGACCACGGATACGCTAATAGCACTCGTCCGCGGTATTACTTTGTTGGCCTATTGGTACAAATTGATACGTTTCATTTTCTTATTTAGGTACCTACCATAACTAAGTAAAACTTTTACTTAAAACGTTTGTGGTCAGTTACCTACTTAGTAGGTAAGCAAAAAATGTATGTGAGACACTTGTTAGATCTGAACAAAGATACTCCTAATTACTACTACCTAAATTCGGACTGCAGTGGAGATAATGACTACCAATTGTATATTTTTAGGAATATGAGTTAATTTTGTATAGGCCTACGGAGGTAGTTACAAGAGCTGCACTGTTATCACAAGACCGAATTAGGTGTGACGATGATTTTTTGAACATCAAATCACAAAGAACCTGCCATATTTTATCTTTTTCGCCTGTTTGAGCTGAAGATAGGGTATCAAGAAGCAGCTCGTCAGATCATCCACAGAGGCTTACCAGAGCATGAACTTCTGAAACGAAGAAAACGACGAATAAGAAGACCTTTTAGTGCAAAATAAAACACACTAACAGTGCGCGAGCAAACCCGCTAACAAAGCACAGTGGCAGCAATCATGCGCCACTTACAGCGATGCAACTCATTAGCGGGATTGCACTGTAAATATTTAACACAGAAACAATTGCCGCGGCTCTTCCCCTGATTGGGCGCACGCTAACCGTTCCGAACGCGTTTCCATTGTGGCATGACGGACGATGTTTGTGACGCTACGGGAATTACCGCGGGAAGGCTTTGACTTGAATCTCCTTTCGAAGGTGGTAGAACCCTTTGTGGTTCGACTCCGGCGGCACCACCGCCACACCTATTTCTACCTAATAACAACAGTGTTAGGCGCTGCTGTGTTCCGGTTTGAAGGGTGTGGTAAGGGAGACAGACTTTTCCGAGGCGTTCCAGCTTAGTCCTCAGGGGTAGCGGCGCATCTGTAACCGACCTTAGCTGGGAATATCTAATCCTATCTGGGGTTGATTGCAGATGTCCATGGGCGGCAGTAGCCACTTACCATCAGGTGGACTGTATGCTCGTCTGCTACTCCTATATTATAAAAAAAAAAAAAAAAAAAAAAATTACAGATATTCAAAATGTCGTGTCAGATAAAAGTACATTTTTGTATACAATATTTTGACAGCCTTGGTCGCGTCATGGAAGATATAAATACATACACATTGTACTTATTTCTCTAAGTACCTACCTACGCAATTTTGTGTAAATGCAAGATAAAAGGCCTATTTTTTCTTTATTTCTTTTGAGATTATTGACAACATAACGTTAAATATTTTAATAAATATTGAACCCTACGTACCTACCTAGTGGAAAGGGAACAACTTGCACTGGGTCTATTTTACGAATAATAGTTTTCTTACTTAAAAATATTAGAAAGGCTTTATCTTGTTCCGGATAATCTACGAAACAGCTGAACGGAATTTGCCGGAACTTTTTCTGCCATAGTTAGCTGTTTTTTCTTACAAAAAAAAAAATAATTATATTCACTTTACCAAATTGTATTAATCAAAGATCAAAATTTAACAATTTATTATCATGAATTCGATCTTTGGTAGACAAAACATTGAACAGATTGTCTATTAAGGACGTAATTTTTTAAACGCAGTAGTAATGTGAGATAACGTTACAAATAAACAGTGGAAACACACCGAACGTGTTTTAATTGCGCGTTCCGTTACGTTTTTAAAGCAATTTAATTTATTGCGGCAATCGGCGTAAAGTTTCAATTTTCATTTTGATCGTTTATCACCGATGGCAGATCGTGGGGCGATTGTGTTGTGAATGCCACTTCTATTGAAATCATCACTTCAAATCAATTTATGGTTATTAAAAAGTAATAATGACACGTGTTTTATTGTTTTACTTTAGACACTTTTTGTTTATTACTTTTATTAAGTAGTCAGGGCTATTAATAATATTTTTTATAATACTTAACTCTTACCGTGAGATATGAGAAAATGATCATAGATAAAGGAGAGTTTTTTTGAAAATAAATACATATGTGGTACGAGCTTTTGCCCGCGGCTTCGCTCGCGTATCGAAGTAATATTTTCATCCCCTATTTTATCCCCTTGGGGGTAGAATTGATCAAAATCCTTTCTTAGCTGATGCTTACGTCATAACATCTACCTGCATGCCAAATTTCAGCCCGATCCGTCCAGTGGTTTGGGCTGTGCGTTGATAGATCACTACGTCAGTCAGTCACCTTTGAGTTATATATATTTAGATGCATTTTTAGCTCCTAATAAATATCTAATACACATTATATTACATAAGTAACTAAAGGAAAAGAAAAAAAGGAATAAATTCAGTTTTAATAATATTATCAAAACATACCTTACTACCTTCTAGGAATAAGTAGAATGAACGTTTAAAGTAAGTAACTCTGGCTATCTATGCTAATCTATGTGGCGTAGCGCTCACCTGTTATAGAAATTTGGATTCAATCCAGGCCAAGCAGACCGATGTATATTCCATAATATTCTATTCTATTTAGTAAACTGTTTGAATTATATCATACTTTTTTCTTTTTAAGTGTATCGCACATACAACACAGAACACAGGGAATATTTGTATTTATCTATGTAAACAATTAGAAAGCCCTAGATATTTATCTTTATTTTTATCTATACGAACGTATTATAATAGGTAGCATAAACACAATTATTAGATACCTATAAGAAATAAATATATCAAGTTCAAGGCAGAAAACTCTACTTTCATTTCAGCATAGCAACTTCACTTCCTGTAAACTATTGAAAATCAATCGCTAAACAATAAATGGAATAATGAGGCTTTAATGTAATCAGGTGGAAAGGCTTCGCGGTGTGATGGCGGAGGTAATTGGGATTGGGTGGAGTTGTTCCAGGTTGATTGGGGCTGGAGGGGCGCTAATCTAATGCCATACAACAATTTGGTGCAAGGGATGATGCGTATCGATAACATGAAGTCAATTAAAATTAAATAAATAAATAAATAAATAAACGCTTTCTACACTCACAGCCCCACACTAGGATTCCCTGTGTCGTGGATGCCATGGACACACACATAAGACAAATACATAAACACCCAAACCCAGAATCAGAAATCTAAATGTATCATTTAGATATCTGTCTGGCCGGGGATCGAACCCGGGACCCTTTGCACGTCAGACCGGTATGGTGACCGCTCCGCCACGCGGGTCGTCATGCCGGGGTTGGAAAATTTGTCGAACAAAAAAATTTTTGAAATAGATGTGATTTGAACCAAGTAGGAATCTACTAAGTTTTTTTTTTTTTTAATTTTGTGTGCGCCACAAATAAAGCCTCATTAGATTAAGACCAAGAAAAGAGAGTCTTATTTATTTATTTATTGCATCAAGTATGGTATACTAGATGTAATATTTTAACAATGATTTGCATTTTTGGCCAATATCATGTCGATATTGGCCAAATATAGCAATATATTGCAATGATATAGAAGTAATGTTAAGTTAACAGAATTTCCATAACGTCCTTATTATATTAACACTGCCTTTATAACTCTGACAAATCCTTTCTATGTAGGTACTTAATAATTTTCTCGTCCTAAGTGAAGATCCAATCCAAGAATGGAATAGTAGGCATGGACATTAGTAGCCACTTAGCATGAGGTGGATTGCATGCTCGTTTGCTTAATATTAAAAAAAAAACTAAAATCTGGTTACCAAAAGTTGCCCTTAAATAAAATTGTCACTTTAGTTTTTCTGACTAGTATCTATATCTAGATAAAATCGACAAGCCGGCGGTAATTCCCGGCACTATCGCCAGTTGACGGCGAGGCCTGTAATTGTTGAATAAGGCACATTAAAGCGCCAATTAACCAACATTGATTGGTTTCCCTCCCCCTCCCCCTCCCCGACCCTCCCCCGCTAACCCCCGCGCGGCAGAACAGGTTCCGGAGAAAATTATGTACAGGTATAATGAATGGTCAATATTAGTCTAGCGGTTATATTAGTCTAGCCTAGTGGTTAAAAACTCGGTCTCCATCGAGTGGTCCGAGGTTTAAGTCCTGGCACCTCTGATTTTCCAAAGTTATGTGCGTATTAGAAATTATTTATCACTTGTATTAACGGTGTAGGAAAACATCGTGAGGAAATCACACTTGAGATATTTTAAAAAAAGTTCCCAAAGGTATGTGAAGTCTACCAATACGCACTTGGGCAGCGCGGTAGACTACGGCCTAATCCTTCTCATTTTGAGAGAAGACCCGTGCCCAGCAGTGGGACAGTAATGGACAACATTATAAGCTTCAGATTCTTAACCAAGAATAAGAATATAGGAAAGTCTAGTAATGAGAATGCACTAAAGTGTAGCATTCCTATTAATATTATACTATTAAGCTTTGGACTTGATTTTACTAACCGTATTCCTAACATTTAGGACTTATAAAATACCTATCTATGTAGTGTAATGGGAAAGTGGGTAAAATATCTATTAACTACTCTACAAAGTGTTACAAAGAATACAAATTCAGACTTATTCATTTTTGGAGCAGACAAGCATGAGATAAATAAAGGGATAATGAAATATTTATTAAAGGTGGCCATTCCTGATACGACACTTTATTTTTGTATAAAAGTAATTATATTTTTCTTCCCAACTAAAATATTATCATTTACCTACTATATTTTTTCTAAAACGTTTCTAAAAATCATACATGTTTTCTTATTGTTTTGTGATAAAACAATATTGAACATTGTCGTTCACTATGTCGAATTGATATAATTGAGTGCCCTCAATTATATCTATATAGTATATAGTTGCATCTTATTTTTCACACCATGAACCGTATCAAAAATCAATTTAACCGGAAAATTGTACTGGAAGTGCATGAAGTTTCGTGAACAGGCAGCTTTACGCAGAGAACCCTTAGTTAATAAACAAAGCAGGTCGCCACGACCATTAACGTCGGCCGCCGCGGGCGGTAGCTGAGACCACGCTAACTGGAAATCAATGGGACAAATTTTAATAAGATTTTTTTAACACTGATATAGAAATTAGCATGTAGTCTGATCATATGTGGTCATCACAACCAGCATCTCTTGTTATCAATCCCAGGAAAAGTTTGGTAACCTTATTTACCGCATCTTTCGAACAATGAGCTAGTGAGAAGAATGCTTCGTTGAATATAAAATACTTTTTACACTCACAGGTCCACACTTGGTGTCCCTGTAGTTCCGGGACCAGAATAGGGCTACGGTATCCCCTGCCTGTCGTAAGAGGCGACTAAAAGGGGCTTCCGGGGTTGCGGGCGGCAAGAGTGGGGGCTCGAACCGCCCGGCTAGTGGCCCCGGGAAGGACGGCGGTATGTGTGGTCGCATACCGTCGTGCCCACCAGACGGTGTGGCGAGCATCAAGCTCACCTGGGCAGAGCCCGATGGGGAAACGCGCTAGGAGGACTCCGGTTGCGTTCCTTTGGAGATCCCGGAGTCCTCTACGCAGCGCCGAGGACGGCCACCGGGGGGGTTTTAGTGCGGTAAGAATCCCACATAACTCCGTGCCGCTCCCACGGCATAGGGTACCTTTTGAAGGTTTCCCCCTCGTAAACAAAAAAAAAAAAAAGGTCCACACTTGGATTCCTTGTGTCGTGGGTGCCATAGACACATACACAGTAGAATACCCAAAAACCCAGACCCAGAAGAGAAAACTAAATTCATCATTTAGATATCTTGGCCGGGGATCGGAACCAGGGCTGAAGGAGTTATAGGATAATATAAACGAACTTGCAGGATTAATCACGATATATTACTTGGAATCTGTACACTACATTATACATACACTTGACAGACAGACTGATCAAATCAAAGAGTGACACATAGATATATTTAAAAGTAAATTAATTTACATTGAGTTTATATATGTATCTTCAACAAGGGCCCTAATTGTTTTTATAACAATCTGCAAATTTAAAAAAAATGTACCTGCATTGTAATGACAGTGGTGCCATCTGTCGGAAATTGGTCTTACCAACTCCCAAACCCCCGTGGGCTCTTGAACAACAACTTTGCTAAAGATCATCACTTGATCAAATGCATAGTTTCCGATTCTATAACTACTCTTTTCATTTTATACATAAACGACCTCCCAGACTGCATAGATGATAAATGTATTTTATTTGCGGATGACACCACATTAATGATTAAATGCCATAACGAAATTAATTATAATAAGAAAATTGAAATGTCCTTGAATAATGTCATGAATTGGCTTACAGATAACAATTTAAAAATTAATATCGAAAAAACCAAATTAATACAATTTCAATACCAAAATAGTAACAAACCACAACTTGACATATCTTATCAAAATAATCCAATCACTAATGTAATTTCGAGTAACTTTTTGGGACTTACTATTGATAATTCTCTAAAATGGGACATGCATGTACACAAAAATGTCAAGAAACTAGACAAATTTATATATGTAATAAAAAGATTACGTCAAACAGTGTCAATGCAAGCTGCTCTAATAGCCTATCATGGATATGTTGCGTCTGTTCTTCGGTATGGAATATTACTCTGGGGTAACGCTGTTAGCGCTCTAAAAGCTTTTAGATTTCAAAAAAGATGTGTAAGATCCATCTGCGGCTTAGGACCAGCAGATAGTTGTAAAAATTACTTTAAGAAACATAAAATACTACCTTTACCATGTATCTATTTATATGAAATATGTGTATTTGTAATTAAAAATATTAATTTATTTAAAACAAACCGCGATGTTGGTCAAAATAGATGTAGACATAAAAACAAATTATGGTTACGTACAAAGAATAAAACAATTTAAAACAAATGCATATTGTATGGCAATAAAAATATATAATCACTTGCCGGACAGACTGAAAAAATTAGAATTGACAAAATTTTAATATGAACTATTAAATATATTATTAAACAAACAGTATTATAGTGTTAAGGACTTTTTTGATGACAAATTAAAGTAATTGCTTATAAATATAATTTAATAAATGACATGATTTAATTATAGTGACAATATATTGTAATAAATATTTATATGTAAATTGTAATGGACAACTAAGTATGTAAATTAATGTTTACTTATAAGAATAAAACAAAGATTTGTACACCGGATCAACCGGTAGATTATGCCGAACGCAATTACTATGTATGAACTACTTTATAAACGCATGCTTTTACAAATAAATAAATTCATTCATTCATTCATACTTACGAATTAAATATAAATTAAAAAATCTTTTCCCACGGACTAAATTGTGAATCTAAACCATTCTCAAGTCCCCTTGAACACACACAACAAATTTCATCAAAATCAGTCCAGTCGTTTAGGAGGAGTTCAGTGACATACACACGCACATAAGAAATATATATATATATATATATATATATATATATATATATATATATATATATATATATATATATATATAAAGATAATAAGAAACGCTTTCTAGACTCACAGCCCCACACTAGGATTCCCCGTGTCGTGGGTGCCATGGACACACACATAGACAAATACACAAACACCCAGACCCAGAAACAGAAATCTAAATTCATCATTTAGACATCTGTCTGGCCGGGGATCGAACCCAGGACCCTTTGCGCGTCAGACCGGTATGGTGGCCACTCCGCCACGCGGGTCGTCGGCTTAGTTATTAAATAAATGCCATCAATATTCCTACTTAGCACAAAATTTTATCTCCGTGTCATAAATAAATAGCATAGTCATTATCTCTAAATACCATAAATAAATAATTATCTACCAAACTCCTTAATAAAAATACAAAATAGACACCATAAACCACCATAACCAACCCCTCAAAACCTTAAATAAATGTCCTCCGTCCCACAAACGCATACCCACCCCCGCACCTGTGGTTGTCAGGCTTTGATCTCCGCTATCCTTTCGCGATGAGGCCTGATTGTTCGCCCCATTACTCCATTACTGCCGTAATTACTTGCGAGCTACAGCCTTATTTTAGAGGTCTATGATAAAGGTAGGTTTGTGTGTACAGCAGTATGCAATCATATCAGAGTTACATTATCAATTTTAATAGTAAATTAATTTGTAAACGGTATTATTAGGTTAGGTTAGGTTAGGTTAGGTGTAATGAAGGGGAAGACATGTTTATCTTATGTTTAGACAATGCAGCCTTTTTTGTTGACGAGGGGGAACCTGCAAAAGGTACCCAGTGTCGTGGGAGCGACACGGGGTTATGTGGAATTTTCACCGCACTAAAACCCCCGGTGGCCATCCTCAGCGCTGCGAAGAGGACTCCAGGATCTCCAACGGAACGCTAGACAATGCAGCCTATCCAACAATGCAATCATACTCTACGCTAAAAAAAGAGCTAAATGAATGGGATGTTACCTCTAAGTCCTAAGATGAAGTGTTTTATCATGTCTGCCTTACCACAATCATAAAAAAGGGGAGTGCTAACTTCCCTTTGCTTTACATTTTACATTTATTTCATTACATTTTATTTTTTAATTATAAATTGTGGAGCAAGCGAGCAAACAAGATTTATGGTCAGTGATGGCCATGGACATTTTTAATCAATCCCAGATAAGACCGTAGTACCTGAAGGCGGCTACAAATGTGTTGCTACCTTTTCCGAGGTGTTCCAGCTTAGTCCTCAGGGGTAGCGGCGCATCTGTGGCCGACCTCAGGTAGGAATATCTAATCCTATCTGGGCTTGATCACAGATGTCCATGGGCGGCAGTAGCCACTTACCATCAGGTGGACTGCATGCTCGTCTGCTACTCCTATATTATAAAAAAAAAACATAAAAGACAGATCTGAAAACGCAGATAATTCCGTACGCCTAAACTAGTTTCATAAAAGGAAAGCTATTGATAAAAACAACATAAATTAATAATCTAAGAAGAAACTGTAAGGAAATTGAGCGGAGGTTGCTTCAGTTTTATCCTATAAAGGGTTAATTAACTAAGTAATTGATTGCTTTTCTTGATCGCTTCTGTTCGGTGATTATGGACGGAATTTGTAAGTAAATATTTTGTTTATAATCCATTTGGAGGAGCGGTCACCATACCGGTATAAATTGCAGAGGATTCCGGATTCGATCCCCGGTCAGACAGATACCTGATGGATGTTGGATTTTAAACCACTAGGCTTGTTTTAATTTGCAGTAGCAGACGAGCATGTAGTCCACCTGATGGTAAGTGGCTTCTGCCGCCCATGGACCTCTGTAATCGACTCCAGATAGGATTAGATATTCGTACCGGAGGTTGGCCACAGATGCGCCGCTACCCCTGAGGACAAAGCTGGAACGCCTCGGAAAAGTATGTCTCCCTTACCACGCCCTTCAAACCAGAACACAGCAGCGTTTAATACTGTTGTTATAAGGCAGAAATAGGTGTGGCGGTGGTGCCGCCGGAATAGAACCAGCGGAATAGAAAGCGTTCTAAAATCTTCATTGCTATCACTGTTATATGAATTATCACTTCTATAATGTTTTTTATAATCATTCTAATAGGGTACTTTTTATTTGAAATATAGGTATAATTTTCAAATTTACACCATGTTTGCAGGAGGTTTCAGAAATCTTTCATTCAGTATCTTAATACCTTTCTTAAAAAGTCTCTAATATCCAGTGATCTAGTATCTTTTTTACTTACCTACTTACTTTAGAGTTTTTAGACTTGAACTCTCATCTCAGCACTAGATTTATTATATTTTGTTAAATTAGAATGGTAATTAATTTTCTAAATTGAAAGTAGTCAAAGTAGCTATTTATAACATCAGTTAACTGCCAGTAGGTTCTGCAAAAATCGGTGCAACCATTTCGGAAATAATACAATATGAACAGACACTTCCTTTTTATTCATTACTAGCTGACCCGGCAAACGTTGTGTTGCCGGGTCAGCTAGTAATGAAAAAATGTTAAGGGTGAACAACCCATATCACTTAGGGGTATGAAAAATAGATAGTAGCCAATTCTCAGACCTACTGAATATGCATATAAAATTCGGTGAAAATCGGGAAAGCCGTTTCGGAGGAGTACGGTAACTAACACTGTTTCACGAGAATTTTATATATAAGATTTAGAAAAACATTACCAAATCTTAAGACTTAAAAATCACACATAACAGCCTTAGATATATAGCTATAAAGGAGGTGACGTCACTAATAACTTTGCAATATTAGATTGCAAATAGTTAAGTGGAAGTGGAACAATATCGCAATTACCGCGGCGGACGAGTTGGCGACGCAAGATGGAGCGCCGGTCATCTCGGCACGAATCGAGTTACCGACTTGTGGACACTCACACAGTACACACACGATTGTAAGAGGCATCTACAGTCATCTATATTATAAGCTGTAGGTAGATACGGCACGAATTCAGCCGCGTTTTAAAGTCCAAATACTGCGGTGATTTTATTGGTTTTAATCCTAATTATTTTTAGAAAATAAAAGCAGCCAAACTTTGTTTTTAACATCAGCAAACTATTTCATAGATAAGCGGGAACAATTAAAGAGACCGACATAAACTTTAAAAATTGTTTTTGTGTTAAAAGTACCCTGTATCTATATAATCATGTCCAATTTGTAAAAAGCTGTTATTTTGAGAATACCAACAGACACCTTTTTCCTTAGTAAAAACCTTTAAAATCCTTCAAGTCTGAACATCACATATCCTTAATCTAAGATTTATGTCTGTAACGACTATGATGTCACTGATAACTCTGCAATATTGGATTGTAAGATGAAGCGCCGGTCATTGGAGTAATTTAAAGTAATTTTAATTGGTAACTACCATTCATAGATATATCTTACTGAATGTAAATACAACAAGAATCCAACTCAAGATCAATAAAAAACGCTTTGCTGGCACTGAAAACTTTATATGGAACTTATCCCTGCTCTACCATGCAACAAAATAAGTCTGTTATAAGACCAGTACCCTTACCAAGAGTTTTTACGTTTCAACCAATATGACTGTTTTGGTATTTGTTTACGTATTTGCCAATACAAATTCCAATCAGCGCCCCTAGCGGATTGTGTCAGAAATAGGAAATCGTATGGGCCAATACGTAAACAAATACCAAAACAGTCATATATGTCGAAACGTAAAAACTCCTGGTAAGGGTGCAGTATCAAATTATTTAACCTTATTCAAATCTTATTGTAAATGTGATGCATGTGCATAACTTGCCTGTACTACGGCGACAGCATGCAATCATAGGAGAAGGAACAAGCGGCTAACTGACCGCCCGATGGGCTGTTATGTTCATAATCTACTACAGGTACATCCTCTTATATACATACTTACATATCTTATGTTACTCCTACATACTCGAGAAGGGTGGTAGAATACGGTCCATGCTGTCACAGAAAAATATATAGGAAATAATGCATTTATGAAAATATATTTTTACATAACAAGTAGTTAGTACCTAAAGGGTATATAATATACTTTTAAATTATGGCTATCTTTGCAAAATATGAATACTAATGTTACTTATATTTTGACTTAAATCTTCTTATTTCTTGATTTAATGTTTTAATAGATAAATACATGCTGTAATACGTATGTAAAATGTATTACAGTATGTACGTATGCTCCAATGGGCCCTGCATGCAAAATCTTGGGGAAAAAATAATAACAAAAAAATTGTCATCATATAAAGATTTTTTTGTAAATAAAATGTTGATCAATGTTAATAAAACTATCCTACTGGCGTATTTAACATACATTCAACTCGAAGGTGGTAGAGCCCTTTGTGGTTCGACTCCGGCGGCACCACCGCCACACCTATTTCTACCTAATAACAGCAGTGTTTGGCGCTGCTGTGTTCCGATTTGAAGGGTGTGGTGAGGGAGACAGACTTTTCCGAGGCATTCCAGCTCAGTCCTCAGGGGTAGCAACGCATCTGTGGCCGACCTCAGGTAGGAATATCTAATCCTATCTGGGGTTGATTACAGATGTCCATGGGCGGCAGTAGCCACTTACCATCAGGTGTACTGCATGCTCGTCTGCTACTCTTATATTATAAAAAAAAATTCATAGCTTATAGAAAGGCACCCTTAAACTCGTGCTGCCCTTTAGAAAAAAAAAACGACCACAAAAACTGAGGAAAGCTCTTAACTAATCGCTCAAATTAGCACTCTTCTCGAATAAGATGTTTTAACAACAAACCAGGTATATTTACAATCGTCTCTATTATTAAGGCTTTTTGCTTGCTTTTTGATAATAATCAGCAATGATTATTATGTTAAGTCCTTCCATTATTATTCTTGGGTAATCATATATTATTTTTAAAAACACATCGACTATCATTGAATATTTTGTTGCCTAAAAACGTTATACTTTCTTAACTTCTCTATTCTATTATCAATTCAGAGTTGTGTGTGTTGAATTCTAGAAACCGACCCTAAAACATTGATAGATCTGCAAAAAAACTAAATTCCTACGTACCTGCCTATATACCAACCTAAAAGTAACTTACGCTCATTATTAATAATTAATCTATCTAATGTTTTGACAACTTTAACCTACTAGATATTAATGCAATTTCTGTCTACAAATTGTCAAATTTCGATCTTTTGTAATACATTGGATGGATTGATTATCAATAAAGTGGGGCTATCTAACATTAATAGTACCACAATAAATGTATACTTTACAATTTACAAGTACTATTGTACAATACAACATCTATATTAAACAAAGAACCTACCCCAAAGAAACCTTCGTCAAATGACATACGCAATATTTGGGCCAACATTTGCTCCAATTATCGGCACAAAATCTCAAAACAAATATTCGCCAACTCATCCAATCCATCACCGGGATCATAATAACACGCACTCAAATTAATACCTGCCCGCTTTGAAATAGATTTGAAAAAAATATAACCAATTTCACTTGATCCTTTCGTCGTGAGGAATTGGAACAAGTTTACGCTCTTTAAAGTGCTATGGTACCCTCAACAAATGTTGTAATTCGGTCAAAAACTGGTGAAGATCGGTTTAGTCGTTGTCAAGATGAAACCTTTTCTAAGTACCTAATATACTACTTTTGGTGTCTTGGAGAATACACCTAAAGATTACTAGATTGTAGATTCTCAAAAGTGTGAAAACTTTATAGTCACACAATGAGGAAGTTCATGGTCTTTTTGCTTACCGATTGAAATGATCTGAAGCTTATGAGTAATTTGATGCAGGGATATAAGTCTCGTATGAATAGCGTCAACTAAAGGCTTGTGACCAGCAGTGGACCTAAAGCTGATAGAAGAAAGATGCCTAACGGATTCAAATATCTAGAAATTATATTTTCTCATACTTTAACTGGAACATATTTCGTTTTATTTGAAATATTATTATCCAAATTTTAAATATATCAATTATCAATAGTAAAAATAAATTTACTACTAATCAAAAAAAAAATAAATTATATTGAAAAAGATTGGGCCTATTTATCATAATAAATATATCTCGAGGCGGTTAGTAGAAAGATTCCAGCTGAGAGCTCATTTAAAACTGGTCACGCAGTAATACAGGCTTATTAGTGATGTTAATTTTTGTGATATTTCCAGTGAAAAAGTTCCGAATGGCATTTAGAGTGCTTTTAGAATTGCTACCGATATATTTATGGATAACATTATACTTGAAAGGCCCTTGTTAACGCGTAGACATACATTAATTTTTTATTGTAATTTACACTGATTTCTCTAGATAAGTTTATTATATTTAACTATATGAAGTAGAATGTATTGAAATGTTTAATAAATAGTGATGTATAATATTATATTTATGAAGATGTGAGTTTCTTGCGCCGCTTCTTCTCCATAGCGAAATACCTTCCGAAGCGGTGGTAGTTTGTTGACTTTCAAAAAGTATTCTATATGAATCAATTTTGAATAAATGAAATTTGAATTTGAATTGAATTTGAATATTTACGCAAATCAAATCAAATTATTTTTTTACATTCAAAATAGGTTTTTTACGGAGCACTTTTTGAAAGTCAATATCAACTATCAACTATCACCACTTCACAAGGTGTTTCGTTATGGAGAAGAAGCACACCCCTGGTATGGTATTTTTTTTATCTGCAGTAATATATAGTAAAACTCTGCTTTAACTTCGGCGGCACCATCGTCACTCATTCTGCATTAGAATAGCAGAGTTAAGCGGTACTGTGTTCTGGTGTAAAGATTAGAAAAGGGACATACATACATTCTAATTTATTCCTCATGCGATGAGAATAAATTTACCAGTCTTTAATATTTCTAACCGACTACCTACTTGTACTTTTGGTTCCAAGCTAGGCACCGTTTATAATTTGAGACGATTTTGTACGTATCAGGCCAGGGTCATGGCAGACAAAAATATTCTTCTATATAACTTTTATGAAAGTATAATTATATTTTCCGTAGCACGATCGCCAACACTGACCAATCTGACCATGCCCCTCAAAATATTGTATAGAAAATGTTAATTTTGTGTGATGCGACACGTTCTTTATTAATAGATATAAAGTAGGAAAAAGAGCTTATCAATCCACTATAGATAAATACTTAAAATATCTACACAAAGTTATGAAAAAAATAAGAAAGTTACTATAGCTATGGTCCAATTCTTATAAGTTTACACAATAAGTAAAGTAAATAAATAAATAATGTTAAGTAAAGCAGCAAATATTTGTCAAACTTAGTTGTCCTTTAACACAATATGATTATTGACTAACGAATGAATGGGAAGGTGGGAAAAAATGAATGGATACATACAGCATTGAGAAAGTGAATGAACTAATCCTTTCTCTGAATTTCAAATTCATTGCTCATTTAAGTTGTATTGGTTTATTGAATAGCATCTACTCGTATTTTGTAGGGAAAAAATATTTTGTAACTTTTGTATTATTCATGATAATGATACAAATAAAAGTTATATTTTTATTTGTATGTAGATACTTTTAATTGTATCATTGATGATAATGATACAAATGTAAGAAATAATACGATTTCCTGATATTTAAAACACTTATTCTGTATCAGTTCTATACTACACTTTTAGAACATGCGCTCGGTAGCGCTTCCAACAACCAACTGCCGAGCTCGTGTCGTTACAACAATTCAAGTTATTTCATCGCCACCTGAGCGCCATCTATGCAAAGTAATCGGAAGTTGTACGACACGAGGACGGACATCCGTTTAACATAAATAATCTAGTTTGTTTGTACACCTTGTTTAATATTACTAAAAATTAATAAAACATTTAATAGTATAATAAGTTATTTAAAATTAATTTAATACAATATAATAATTTTCACATCATAACTTCCGTTTTACATTAATTCATCTAAGTGTTAATCTCAGTAGTAATTACATCAAAATTACCAAGACATTTAAATAAGTCTGTATTGGGTATTTTCATAATTGTTTACAGTCGGCCTTTCCTGGCATATTCACGTCTCGTGAAATAGTAGTGTTAAAATGAACAAATAAACAGTAAATACAAAAAAAAAATAATAATAATAATACATAAATTCATTGGAAACTGGCTATGAACTGGCCCTTTATCTACAGTTATAACAAATAAATTACTGCCACTTGAAACCCCTTCATGTTTTCAAGTAGATAATTAGAATCTGTTAATAATATAGCAGTGGCATTGCTCACAGCAATATTAGAATACGGAAGCTCACACTCATCCCAGCGAGACCCCTACATGTTCTCACTAGGTACAATACTAAACTTAACCCAGTGAGACCCCTACATGTTCTCACTAGGTAAAATACTAAACTTAACCCAGTGAGACCCCTACATGTTCTCACTAGGTACAATACTAAAGTTACTTACCCCAATGAGACCCCTACATGTTCTCATCAGGTAAAATGCCAGACTTACTTATCCCAGTGAGACCCCTACATGTTTTCACTAAGAAGTAAGAATACTACATTCATGCACACATATATTCATTAAACATAAACAAATAATTTCAGTTCATTTTAATTAATTCGTTAATCACAATTGATTTCAAAATATAACCTTTATACGCTACTTTAAACATATTACATTTAAATGTAAATATATATTTAGTGCTCATCTTCATTATTCGAACTATTAGAATCAGATTCATAGCTCCGATTGTAAACCAGCCAAGGATGAATTTTATCTATCGAAAATATACCACTAAAGGGCCTACCTTTACGTGATACAAGCGTATCCTCAATTACATACCTATCGTTATCTAAGACTTCCTTAATACGATATGGTCCTCTAATTTTAGATATTAATTTCTTGCTATTACCAGTTGAAGGAACATCTCTTTCCACCCTTACCAGATCGCCAATATTAAATTTTAAAATTTTCCTACTTCTATCGAATTGTTCTTTTTGTTTCATTTGGTTTAATTCAATCTGTCGTGATGCTTCGTTCCTAATAAGATCAATATTGGGCACTTGTGTATCGTCAATGTCTAAATCACTCAATATACTAGTTTGTATTAGGGAATCATTTGTACCTATTGTTTTTATTCCAAACAACACTTCAGCAGGAGTTTTACCGATTGACTTATTTATTGTATTGTTTAAGCCCCACTGTATACTACTCACACACTCATCCCATAAATTTTCAGATTTGTTATGATTTGAAGCGGTTAGTGCAGCCAAGACCGTTCGATTATACCTCTCAATTTGGCCATTAGCCCGAGGAGTTGCCACCGCATTTAATATATGTTTTACTCCAAGGGATTCTAGATATGTTTTAAAATGTTTTGACGTAAACGAAGTTCCTCTATCGGAAATAAGTCGTCGAGGAACACTGAAAGTATGAAAATAATGTTTTATTGCTCTAATAGTATGAACGGTCTTAGTGCTTTTAACCGGAACCAAAACTATGAATTTCGTAAACGCGTCAATTATTAATAATAAATGTGTATTTTTCTTTTTACTGCGCACAAATGGGCCTAAGTGGTCAATATGAATAGTATCAAATGGACGGTCAATTTTAGGAATTGGATGTAGCTGTCCAGCCTTTTTACCAGATGGAACTTTACTGCGGGCGCATTCTAAACACGACTCGACGTATTTTTTTATAAATTTACGCATTTTAGCAAACCAGTATTGGCTTTTAATTTTGTCAAATGTCTTTTCGAAACCAAAATGGCCTATATCATCATGATTAGCTTTTAATATTTGCCACCGAACTCCCTTTGGTACAACCCAGCGATCGCCATCTTGAGTTTTTCTGTACAAAAGTCCCCGCTTAACTACAAAATTGTTCCTAATTTCCACCAAATTATTAGTTTCAGAGTCTTGTAATATATCTACGATTCTTTGTAATTCTGAATCGCTGTGTTGTACCGTTGAGATCCAATTATAATCAATACAACGTACATTTACGCAATCTTGAACAAAATTTACAGGATTACGACTAAGGGCGTCAACGTGAGACATTGAAAGACCTGGTCTGTATACAATATTAAAATCATACTCCTGAATAACGTTCCACCATCGGGCGACCCTAGGCAACATATCGCGTTTTTCAAAAGTGGCTCTTAAAGAGTTACAATCTGTTACTATTGTAAAATGAACACCCAATAAGTACACGCGGAACCGTTGCAATGAAGTGGCAACAGCTAAAGTTTCCAAGTCATACGATGTAAATCTGCTTTCTTCGGGGGTGGTCTGCCTGCTGTAATATGCTACAGCATTAAACGGCGAATCTTTATTAGGTCTTTGTAACAAAATACCAGCAATACCGAGTTTGGAAGCATCAGTATGTACTTGAGTTTCGTTAGATTGATTAAAGAGTGCTAAAACGGGACGTTTGACTAACCATTTCCATTTCGTATCTTTTTTTAAAAGTTGCGTTAATGGTCTCGCTATGGTGGAAAATCCTTTAATGAATCTCCGAAAAAAACTGGCTAACCCGATAAACTGCCGAACATTATGTTGATCAACGGGTTCAGGAAGCTTTTCTACAGCCTCTATCTTTTTAACCCCAGGTCGTACGCCATCCTCACTTATCTCAAAACCTAAATAATCAACATTTTGCATAAGGGAATTACATTTAGACAATTTTAATGTTAAGCCTGCCTTTTGAAATAGTTTAAGTGCGTCTCGAAGCTTGCTAAGCCCTTCATCGATCGTTTTTGAAGGAATTATGACGTCGTCCATATACGCGAATGCTTCCTTAAACCGTGCATTTCCAAGAATATTATTTATTGTCCTTTGAAAAGTAGACGGCGCATTGGCTAAACCAAAGGGCATCCTGTTAAACTCATAATGCCCATCTGGAGTAACAAACGCCGTCAAACGTTTCGAAGTTTCAGACATGGGTACTTGGTAATAGCCCGATGCAAGGTCTAAGGAAGTATAATATTTGAACCCCGACAAATTATCCAGTTGGTCATCTATTCGTGGTAATGGATAGTGATCTTTTATGGTTTTTTTATTCAACGCTCTAAAATCTACACATAGACGATAATCTCCAGTTTTTTTTCTGACGAGCAATATGGGGGACGCATATTCTGACGTAGACTGCCTAATAATTCCGGAATCTTCTAACTCTTTTATCATTGTTCTAACACGCTCTCTTTCAAGTTGGGACAAACGATACGGTCTATATACAACGGGTGTTTCGTCATTTAATTTAATACTCATTTCAGACTCAAGAACACATCCGATTTCATTTATTGAAAAAGCAAAACAACTTCTAAATTCATTTAAAAGGTTCAACAATTTAGATTTGTCATTACTATCTATATTTTGGTTAACGTTAACCATGGAGCTTTCTATAACAGTAACAGCGGAATCGAATCTATGTTCAATTCTGTTAATACGAGAGGTTAAAATTTCTTTCATTGGTATAGCTCGAGCTAAGAGCATACCCTTAGTAAGTTGAAAACCATCAGCCGAAATACATTTAGTTATTAATTGACCATGACCATTATTTATTTGTACCACACTTTGAATTACTTCATATTGTCGATTGGGTTGTTGAGAAATACTAGTTTCAATAAATAAATCCCCAGAAAAATTGGGACACGTGTATACATTTATCTCATTATAACCGAAAGAAATGTGTTTAGAATCGGACACATATAACAAAATTTTAAATATTTTTTCTTGGTTCGTAGTTATTTTTAAGATATCATTATTCTTGTACACGATAATGTGTTCTTGTTCTGTAAAAGTTTGTCCCAACAACAAGGGAACCTGTAATAATTGGTCAGGAACAATGAGCGCTTGAACTCTAGCCTTAGCAGAATCTATTTCTATATCGATATCACATTTTCCTAGGCAGTTTACTACAGAATCCCCGAACCCTCTTAACACCGGCAAATCGTTGGTTGAAAGTGGCACACCTAATGTCTTAGCAACAGATTCCTTCAACATAGTGCATTGGCTACCAAAATCAATAAAACAATAAAAACTCTGGTCATTCACCTTGGCTGACTTAAAATACTTTAAATCGTTATCGACTTGTTCAGATATACGTAAAACAGTCTTAGTATTAGGAGTTCCTTGCGTGGAACATTCACTAGATATATGACCTACTTTATGGCAAGTGTCGCATTTCTTTATTGGATGTTTGCATTTAAAATATGGGTGACCTTCCTCACCACAATTATAACACTTAGGCGTGAACTTAGTGTCTGGGTTGTTCTGCATAGACTTATACAGCCTGGGTCGTCTGTTGTCAGAAGTGCTTGCTTGAGTTAGCGTTGAAATTCTATCAGGTTTCTTCATTATTTTTACATTTCTTAAGAAGACTAATAATTTATCCGGGTCTGTAAACTGTGCCGCCTCTGCGCTTGTCCTAACCGATCTATCTTCAATACCATGTAGAATACAGTCTATAGCATTTTTACCAGAAATTGAACATCTGTTTAGCAACACCATTTTCTCGTAAAAATATTCTTCTAACGAGTCTCCGAATCGTGCTTTACTTGCAAGCATTTCTGTCAACAATTGACCATAATTTTGACTACTAGGGAACGCTAATTTAAGTTTACTTTGCCAATCAGGCCAAGAAAACATTAAACTCGGTAAACCTTGGTACCATTTTTGGGCTAATCCCACAAGTTTCGGCAATGCATAATGAATAATCTGCCGCTCCGACCAACCATAGATCAATGCACATTCATTAACTTTATTAATCCAATTATCTATTGTTTGATTTCGTTTAGATGGATCAAATTCAGGAATTACATTTAAAGCAGGATATCTATCATTACTGGTATCAGTTTTTATTGCACTAATTAATTCTTTGAATGTGTCTATTAAATTGGCCGGAGGAACAGAAGGAATAACGGGTAGCTCACCAGTAGGCAGGGAAGAATGTGGCTGATGTTGTTGCTCCTCGTTACTCCGTGCGTGCGAACGGCTGTCTCCCGCTGGGTGGGAAGGACTGCGGTGCAAACATCTGGATGCACTGCGCTGCAGTCGCCTCGACGTGCTGCGCTCCGATTGCCTCGATGCGCTGCGGTTCAGTCGTCTCGACGTGCTGCGGTCCACCCGCCTCGACGTGCTGCGGTAGACTCGCCTTGAAGCACTGCTCTCCCTCCGCCTTGAAGAGCTGCGTTGAATTTGCCTCGGCGTGTTGAGCTCCAACTGTCTGGATACGCTGCGTTCCATTCGTCCAGTTGGGGTACGTCGTGATGGGCTTCGCTGCAAATGCCGCGATGGACTGTGATCACGCCGCATTTGTTTTCGCTGTCGCCCACTACGATCTCTAGTTGGAGATCTGTCCCGTTTTCGAGACGATCGTTTTCTTTCCATTTTCTTCGCTAGAAAATAAACACAGTCTAAAAAGTAAAATGTTTAAACTAAACAAAAGGGAATTCGTTACAGTTACGTTATATTTATTCTTTATTCTATCTTAATACGACGAACAATAAGTAATAAATAAAAAAAAGTAACGTATACTAGTAATATATAAAAGCTTTTGTCATAATATCAAACAAATATATAAAAAAAAATAATAAAAAAAATATATATATAAGTATAGTTTAATTATTCGAAGAGAAAAATAATAAATTTAAAAAAAAATCATCGTTAAATAATAATAGAAATTAAAAAAAATTAAACATACCGTTCTCCAATTATATACAGGGCGCTGAGTCCAAATATCGAGTACTGGTTACCTCGATATTATCCCGCTTTCTGATTTGTAAGAAATAATACGATTTCCTGATATTTAAAACACTTTTATTCTGTATCAGTTCTATACTACACTTTTAGAACATGCGCTCGGTAGCGCTTCCAACAACCAACTGCCGAGCTCGTGTCGTTACAACAATTCAAGTTATTTCATCGCCACCTGAGCGCCATCTATGCAAAGTAATCGGAAGTTGTACGACACGAGGACGGACATCCGTTTAACATAAATAATCTAGTTTGTTTGTACACCTTGTTTAATATTACTAAAAATTAATAAAACATTTAATAATATAATAAGTTATTTAAAATTAATTTAATACAATATAATAATTTTCACATCATAACTTCCGTTTTACATTAATTCATCTAAGTGTTAATCTCAGTAGTAATTACATCAAAATTACCAAGACATTTAAATAAGTCTGTATTGGGTATTTTCATAATTGTTTACACAAATAAAAGTTCTATCTTTATTTTTGTACTTTTCTAACTCACTAAATTAAGATGTAAGTTGTATGAAATCATAGGTGGCAGGACCCTTTATGGTTCGACTCCAGCGGCACCACCGCCACACTTATTCCTGTCTCATACAGCAGTATTAAGCGCTTTTGTGTTCTGGTTTGAAGAGTGTGGTAAGGGAGACATACTTTTTCGAGACGTTTCAGCTTAGTTCTCAGGAATAGCAGCGCATCTGGGCCGACCTCAGGTAGGAATATCTAATCCTATCTGGGGTTGATTACAGATGTCCATTGGCCACTTACCATCAGGTGGACGGCATGCTCGTCTGCTACTCCTGTATTATATAAAAAACTTAATTATAAAATAATAACCATTTCGTCTCTATACCTTTATGTCACACAAAGTTATTGAAACTGACAATTTTTAAGTGCGTCCGCAAGACCTTTAACAAATAAATATATATTTCATTTTCAAAGAATACATGGTTCGAACCCTGGTCAGATATTTATATATTCAACAACACTATAAATTTGAATATTCAATGTAAAACTATGACTTAATACAAATATTCAGCTATATCTACTAAATTATATTTCAGTTCAATTACTTAGGTAGCCATCTAAAGCTGAACCGTCAGTTCAATTTCAGTTCTATTAAAATCTCAACAGTTTATACAAAATCTCTCAGGATAGGATTTCTCTCGGCACTAGCAATGGTGGAAGCGAGCGGGCGCTAAATAAAACAATAAAAAGCCTATTAAGTAGGATCATGATGGCAGCTTCACACTGAACGCGTTTTTATTTTTGACGGCACAATGTCTCAAAAACGTTACCAAGTTTGTATAAGAAGCGCATGTAAGGGAGTTATTACACAAGCGACAAGACTCGCCGACGGTGGTCGATATGAGCTGTTGCTCGTGTGTTGGATCCTTTAACGTTTATAACGTAATTCATCTACGAATTCAATATCATTTAAATAAGGAACTTGTATGCAAAACAGCATACTTGGGCCCACCTGTTTAATATCAGAGTTTTGGATACACTTCGTGAGGACTAGAACAAGTCAACTGTAAGTTTCGTCAATTTCATTGTACTCGAGATCTACTATTTACTAGTTACACTTTGTACGATCTATTTATTTCTCCGCTCCTCGAAAAATTTAGTTCTGTGGATAAAATAACGTTGTCAAGCTTAAATTCTATTTAAAGTTTGTATTTAAATTCGCCGATTTTTTTTTTGTCTTGACTAGAGCATTTATAAAGCTGCTTTAAGGTATTACAATTTCATGAAGTAGAAATTACTAATAAAACGTCACGTCAACGCCGATCGTCTGAAGAGGTACCAACACTTCAGCGTCCAGTGCTATAATTATTGCCTCCTTGAGTCCCGGCAGGCGGCAATAAAATTAAACACAGCCCGCGCTGCACTCCTGGTATTTAATGAGGCAATTTGTCACAAATTTGCCGATAACAAAGCCGTTATGAAGCCCGGATTATTCTTTGCGTCGATATAAATTTATTATGGAGTGAGGAAAATAATTCGTTAAGTTTCTTATTCTTAATTTATTCCGTTTTTCGTAAGATTTTGTTTAATATTAATCATAATAAAATGTGTTACTAATTTTGCAATTTCAGAAAAACCTATTTTTAAGCCAATATGAAAATTTTATCTACTTATTATAAACAGGTATAAATAGATTTTCTTTCCTAAAATAAAGAGTTACAATGGAACTGCAAAACTGCAGATTTTTAATAATTACCTAATTTATTGTAAAATATCTAGTTAGAACATTTAATTTATATTATGAAATAACTTAAAGACACAGTTAATTACATTAAGTTAAAGACACGAAAATAAAGGGACGATTAGGTAAACAAAATGTGTGCTTTAACAAATTTACAAGTTGCCTATTTTCCAATTTACTCGAGATATTTTCCAAAATAAATTGACGCTTGCATAAAAATCTTAAAAGAACCATCTGAAACGTGCTCTCTCTCTCGCTACATCTGTCTCGCTTCCTCTAATCGCATTAAGCATCCATTTTTGTAAGCGCTCGGAGCCCGATCCAATTTCAAACTCATTTGTTAGAGCATAAAACAATTATTAAAAAACGCCAGTGATTCGACGAGCAATTTTTGTCATTTTACATCACTTAGCGCCGGCTACAGGCTTCTATGGAGACGGCATACGTCAACACCATTTTTTTTATATAGTTGTAGGAGCAATCGAACAAACAGTCCGTCTGATTGTACGTAGCAATTTCCACCCGTAGACATAAGTAAACAGCCCCAGATAACATTGAAGTCTCACATGTGAGGAGGATAATACCCCTGAGGAGTCAAAGAGTTCTAGTTCGGAGGGTGTGGTAACGGAGTTATGATTCTACGAAACGTTCCAAACTAGGTTGGAACCTTCGAACAACACCCTTAAAACTAGAACTCAGCACCATTACAATATAGATATGTGGTTAAAAATAAAAGCTTGCATAAAGGTGGTGTGATGGGGCCTTCAGAGTCGAATATTTAAAATTGTTTTTACCTTAATTTTGATATAGATGCTTATTTATAGTTTTTATTACAATGAATGTTCTTAATTAACTCCTTTAGTTTTCACTAACCTTTGACATATAAGTTACTTAACACTTCGAACACCATAAGATTTTTTTACGATATAGAGCGACTCTACATATTTTTGTTCTATTAAATCGAATATAAACGGCCTGCAGCAACACCGAGGGACAACAACACGCACATTTGCCATAAATAAATATATATTAACTTCGTTCATCGCCCACGGATAGTGTTTGTACGATCAAGGAATAAATGAAATAGTTTGGAAATATAAGACTAAGTATTCTGAAGTTATTTGTTCTAAATGTGGTTTACTATTAATTTAGCTATAAATAGAGATAATGTACGATAATACCGATTTTTTTTATTTGTATTGGTAGCTTTTTGTATTTTAGGAATCAAAGGAATAAGCAGTCCTATAATGCTAAGATTTGTTGACAAGTGTGATATTCATCATCATCATCAACCCATTACTGTCCCACTGCTGGGCACCGGACTCCTCTCAGAATGAAAAGGATTAGGCCATAGTCCACCGCGCTGGCCAAGTGCGTACACACATAACTTTAAAAAATCAGTGGTACACACATAACTTTAAAAATCTGGGATTTGAATCTCGGACACCTCGATTAAGAGGACTAGACTATTACTGCTAGATATTTAATATTCATCGTTAAAAATCGGAAAACATAAATAAATAAAGTTTGAGTATAATATAGCTTATTTTATTCCCTGTAACATTATTTATCTTTAGTCCAAAATCCATGTAAAATCGAGTCAACTGTTTACTTCAGCCCTTATTTGTAAAAATAACATAAGGACGTTTAGAACACTAAAGTTACGAATATTTCATCGTCTAACCACAACAATTATATCCATCTCTGCATTATGTGATCATACATATAAACTCAGAAAACACACAAACAGAAACGAAATTATAATATCATGTGATTATTAGTAAAATGTTGAATGGAACAGCTCTTATTTCGTGTATGATCTGTATTTAATTACAACAGTAAGATAGGGCGCGCTCACAATAACAGTATTAATGCGACGACCCGCTGAGAACCCACCTCGACATGGCTGGAGTTAAATTTAAGCTATAATGTTATATTTTTAATATGAATATTGATACTAGATCTATATATGGTTTGACTGAGCACCACCTCCATGCCTATTTCTCAAGTGAAGTAGAATTTCTGTAAAATGGTGTGGCTTTTGAGGCTATCTTAGATCTCAGACGTGGCAATGCAACCGGGATGGGCTTCAGATAGAGAAAACACGGGTTTTATATGGATTTGGTTAGAGAAGTCTAAGGACCACGACACACTTCCATTATAACAAGAAAATTCGCTTAATTATTTGTTTTGCAACGGTTACAGTTTAATAATAATCTTATGTAAAATCATGTTGTGTGTCGTCTTTAAATATTGTAGAGCATTGAAAAAAACACGAAACAGACATAGTATTACTCTTCTGTCTCCTTAGTCATCATCATCATCAATACTTGTTCAAATAAATAACCATCACATTATTTATATTATACCTACACGTAACAAAATACTTCCAAATACAATAGATAGGCACAGTTTCATAGGAAAGTACGAAAATGTTTAAATATTTATGCCATTTATGATATTTAATTTACCTACTAGACATAACAGTGCTTCTTCAAAGAGCTTGATCTCTGCCTTTATTTCTCTTAAAGAAATTTATTTTAGGGCTAAATTGAAAATTTAACTGTTATATAACGACAGATTACGCTATTATGTGTTACATTTACTTAGAACATGATCCGATAGTCGAGCTTGTAATTACGCCAGTGTGTCCGCGGGGCGCGATCACAATAACAGTATCGGAGAGGCCCCGCTGGTAGCCCCGCCTTGCAGAATGTTGCTTGTTCTGCGAGCTGGTTGTGGTTCTGTATGGTTTACGTCTTGTATTACTAAGTCTACGTTGTCTGTCCGTCTGACACAAGGCTCTATCTATGGAACCGTAATAGATAGACACTTGAAATTTTCACAGAATTTGAATAATGGTGGTCGCTACTTATAACAAGAAATACTATATATTCAAAAAATCTTGAGAATTAAATGTGGATGGCCATACAAGAAACCGCTATTTTTCGTCATATTTTGCATTATCTTATATTATAGAGCTCAGTCGGTACTGAAGACTATAGAATAGTTTCGGTTTCCGGTTTCCTAGGCTCAATATTTTCTAGAGAAAAATGGTTTCATACTTAACATAATTCAAACTTGAGCTAGATGAAGTCTGGCTAATTGTAACTGTTCACTTCGTGTAAGGTATGGACGACGGCTTCGGTCAGTTGCACTCAAAAGTGTGTTTCGCATCGCAATCCCTAATGCAAACCTGATTGAAACCTGAAACTGATTTTAAAATTTATCGATAGCAGATTGTGACGCAGGACAGAATAATTTTCTAAATCGTTTTTAAGAAGCCTTAAACACGTTCCTTCAACAACGTATTACTTACATTGTTCCCATAAAAATATTTTAAAATGTATTGAGAATTATTCGTAAGGTAAACACACCAGTTATCGCACGCCGGTACGAGGGAACCCTGAGCTATCGCACAATGCAATCGCAACAATCTGCGGTGCCCCGCTGCGCGCTAATGACACGGTGCGCGGTGATCCCGCGACATGTTTCACATAACAAACGTTTAGGCAAATGTTGCTACAGCACATGGAATTTCTCATGATCGTGGTAATGGCGTATATAATTCTTTAAATAATAAAATGTTATCATCAAAATATTCACAGGAGCAGTGACCACTTACTATCAAGTGCACTGCATGATCATGCCCTACTTGAATCTTATAAACATTGATTCTTCAGAATTATCTATACTAATATTATAAAGAGGAAAACTTTATTTTTTTGTTTGATTGTAATGAATAGGTTCAAAAACTACTGGACCGATTTTAAAAATTATTTCACCATTCGAAAGCTACATTATCCACGAGTAACATAGGCTATATTTTATATGAAATATATTTGATAAATAGATTTTGAGGCGGTACAAAGTTTGTTGGGTCAGCTAGTTACCTATAGTATGCAATGCAAACTTGTTATTATTTATAATTACTCCCTAGTAATTATAAATAATAACAAGTTTATGTAGATATCAAGGAAACTATGCAGATATCTTATAACATGATCGTATTACACGAATGAAAATTACATTTGATGCCACAAAAATAACCACAATCATATTGGATTAATAGAAAAACAGCAATATAGATCACAGTAAATTTAATCCGACCGTTTAATAGACGCTAACCAGTCCATCAAAACGTTATCTCGATCGAATAGTCGCGTTCCGACTAATTTGTCGCGAACAAGCGTCTTTTGTGTCGCATAATCGCTTCAACGATCCGTGCAGATAACATCTCTCTGACAATGCGGTCCGTTTATTGTGTTTTTACCCTACTTTATGAAAGGTTTCTTCGTTCTGTTAAGTATTTTGATTTTTAGTAACCGGATTGTACGAAATTATTAATAAATAAAATTTAGTAAAGTATTATTTGAAAGGTGGTACAGTCAGAATGGTACGATCGAAGAGATATCACCGCCAAACCAATTTCTAGTTCTAAAGTAAATGAGTTAGTTCTACGTTTCAGTTTAGGCTGATCAGAAGGAATCTTCAGTATGCGAAGAAAAATTATAAACTGAATTTAATGAAGGAATGGAAGTGACGAGGACTTTTAAACCAAAAATATTTACGTAAAAACTGCAAAAACCGCTTGCGCTACCGTTTCTGCTGAGCCGATGCATATGGAAGTATGTGTACATACATATACAGGGTGAATTTTTCAAACGGGCCTTCAGGGCCAAATCCGAAACTATAAGGATTAGCGAAAAATGCTGAAAGAAGTTACGAGGCCGATTTTGATAAAAATTAAAACTGCATCATTACTTTTTTAAAATAACTTTTTCCCTAGCCGGGAATCGAACGAGTTCATTTTGAAAAAAAATACACCCTCTATATTATTCCACTATCGGATAGTGTTGCTTATAAGGATCAAAATCTGGGAAGTAATGATAAATGACAAACTAAAGGAAAAGCCTCAATTTTAAGAAAATACATATTTTTTCATATTAATTTGGCAGTTAAGTTCCCGCCATTCATCAATTTAAACATTTCGCGTATTAACATTTTTTTTGGCTCAATGCTTCAAATCATTCGAAATGGACGTTTTGTTCTTCAAGAATTCATATTTTTACGTCCGATTTAGATAAGGTTACTTTTAGGACCATTATAATAGATTTAACTTGCTATGGGCGGAGTTTCGTTTAATACAGATGTAAAACTGACAATTTGCTAGAATGTCTTTTTCGAGTCAAATCCGAGTGATAACTGAACAAAGAGATATAGAAAATAATATTTACTGTTTAAACAATAAAAAAATATTATTTAATCACTTATCTATTGTTATTAAAAAATAAATCCTAAAAACGGCGGTAATTTATTTGCCAAACTATTACTTTCTCAGACTAAGCCGTATGTCACGGTTGTAACATCGAATAATTAGTTGATTAACCGACAAATTCTTCAATGGTATGACTTATGTATGTTTCTAAAGAATTATAGATAAATCATTTGTTATGTATAATCCTTAAGGATTAGTATGGCAATGTATGGAAAAATAAGCATTTTCTTCAAAATTTTCCTTTTCCTTTAATTTGTTACATAACATTACTTCCCAGAATTTGATCCTTATAAGCGACACTATCAGATGGTGGAATAATACAGAGGGTGTATTTTTTTCAAAATGAACTCGTTCGATTCCCGTCTAAGGAATAAGGAAAAAGATATTTTAAAAAACTAATGACGCAGTTTTAGTTTTTATCAAAATCGGCCTCGTAACTCCTTTCAGTATTTTTCGCTAATCCTTATAGTTTCGGATTTGGCCCTGAAGGCCCGTTTGAAAAATTCACCCTGTATAGTAGATAGGTACTTACAACAAACAAACAGTTATTAAAATTTGTGTCTATCTATCTGTTTGGCTAATCTCCAAAACGGCTGAAACGACGGGATTTTTGCTTTCAGTTAGCTGTAACATCAAGGACTAACTATATTTTAGAAAAATAATTAGGGTTCTGCAAAAAATATTAAATCAACAGAGTATTTATCTTTTAAACGGCATGTAAAACCGCGGGACAAAACTCGTATCAAATAAAACACATTGACACACCACACGTCGACAAAAACTTGACAAAGCAGCGGTCGAAACCCGCTCCGCAAAACAAATCATATTACCATCTCTATCTCGCTCTAACACACCTCTCGCTCTACCCTACTCGTTAGCGATTGATAAACGCTGTAATACAATAAAAAACGAAAATAGTACAACAAGTATTACTTTGACGTTCCTACCACGTTACATTTACATGTACAATGCACTTATTACACAAAAAATAAGGTTGAAATTCCCATAGCAAATTGCAAGTTATCTTTGTAGCGCACTCAAAGAGCATTTGTTTGAGGCGTTCACCCAATATGGCGCTGAACAAAATTGAATTTTTCCATTTTTAATTGGTCCAAGGGGTCGTTTTGTTGGAATAAATGATCAATTCGTTTTTGATGGAGACATTTTGTGCAGCTAATGATGTTAAAGCTTGCAAATGAAATCGAATAACATAAACGAGTCTTTGTTGTATTTTCGTTTTCGTCGAGGGTTTTTACTTTGTTAGAACTATTCAAATTTGGAACTAATTTTTGATTTTAATGGTTTGATAACTACCCTCGGCCTCCGTGGTGCAAATGTCAGATGCGCATCCCCGATTTTTTCGAAGATGGGCGTAGTTATTAGCAATCAATAATTCATTTTTTATAACATAGTCCTAGGAAACCGAAATGCAGTCAGTCCACCTGATGGTATGTGGCTAGTACGGCCCGTGGACGTTGTAATCAATATCAGGTGGGATTGACGTCTTGAATGAGATCTATCTCAGTTGCGTCGCTACCCCCGGCTAACTAAGTTGGAACGCCTTGTACAACTGTCTCTCCCGTATCCCTCTCATCAAACCAGAACTTAGCATTGCTAGAACTGTTATTAAGTGGTATAGGTGTAGAGATGGTGCCACAAAGCTTTTACCACCTAACTTGCTTAAAAGGTTAAAATATTTTTAGTATAAGGCCTATTTGCCTTTCATTTTTCATAATAACATATAAGTTAGTAAGAGCTCTTAATTTTACAGGGTCCATTTTGACTTCAATTCATTTTTTTCATAACATGTGGCTGTATACGTTTCAGCTGCTTTAGATACCATTTCTTATCCTACGTATAATGTTTCTTAGTAAGAGCTACTAAAAGTATAATGACAATGTTCAGGTTACTATTGAAACCAATGTATCGGCGGCTTTGTGCAACGTCATCTGTGATCACGAGATAGGAGCTACAAAGGCACGTTGAATTTTTTCAGATTTTTTTTCACCCACAATTTTTCAACCACGAATCTGCTGTTTTAGTTACCCCACAAACAACTAAAAGTAATTTTGAAAACTACTGTTGAATTGTTATTTCCTAGTAGATTTACCTATTTGTAGAATTTGGTAATTTTGAAATATTAATTGATATAAATAAATACAGAGTTTTGTGTGCAAAAGTAAAATAAGATCACGCTTTTATCAACGATATAGCTATCATTGATTTTTATGTTTGTAGTTAGTAGTAACTTATATGAGTTTTGTACAGCACTTACCAATTCCATAATGTTAGGTAATTAATGAATTAATTGGTCTAGTGCAAGTTGAACTCGCAAACGGAGGGTTCCGTGCCACCTAATTTCCATTTTTTTTATTTTTAGTATATAGTATCATGGCATCAAATATTGTGAAAATCTTAACTGTCTACGGTACGGTGTCTTACTTGTAATACGGTTCATTAGATAAAGGGAAAAACATCGAAAAATAGCATTCTTTTATATCGCGACCCCACTTGCTTTCAAGATTATTTTATTTTTCATTTTCGACAATATATCTATTTGTAAAAAATAAAATGATATATGAGTGAAATATAAAATGTCTAATTTTGCTTCTATTACGTACATAAAATACAATCAAGAAATTTTATGTAAGTTAATTGTAAATTGTGACGTCTACAAAATTTAATACGATTACATATTGGCCATAAGTAGGTACTTCAAACCACAACTACAAAGGCTTCACAAAACGCTATCAAAAGCGTAAAGAAACTCCCGAACTATGTAACTCAAGCATCAAACTCGAACGCCCCCAAACAAATCCTTTGTGGCCAAAACTCAAGGGCCTAATAATGCGGTAAATCCGTTTACAACCGAATTTTACCGCTAACAATACCGAATCTTACCACTAATAATGCCGCGAAACTTCGTGGAATTTTTTCCTAGACGTTTTGGCTACTGGACATTACAATAGATAAGTTTGAATCGAATTTTGTCCAAACTTTGATGTGATTTGACCAAAGTTATACAGCGTGTGTTTTTATCAGGATTAACTATAAACGTTTTTGTTTTTTTTTAGAGATAAGAATATAAGTATTTTGACTATGAAGTCGTGATTAAATATGAACTTAAGCTTCATTTGACAGGAATAAAAAATAGGAATGAAAACAAGTCACAGGACCGAGTCACAGCAGACTTATAATTATACAAATTGTCAATTACAGAAACAAAAACCCGACTTTTAAAACATTATTAACTGAAAAGGAAAATAATACGTAGAAACTGCAAAATAAAAATGAAATATAACATCATATTATGTATGAAATATGTTAAGATTTAGCACACGCTGTTCATCGAAGTTTTAGTAAATTATAAATGTCTTTCATCTTTATTAGGTATATTAATATTTAGTAAACAGCATCATCCTATATAAGATATATATGAGCGGTTTTGCATTAAATTTCAAGGGTGTCAAGTATCAGAAAGTGTCACACAATCGGCGGTGGCCACAAAGGCTGGCCACGAAATGACCATCAGATTATCTTTTCTGTTGTACAGGACTTCGTATTGTCAATGTGTTTGGTTTGTATAGCACCCACGAGCTGTATACCCACTGAGAACATTCTATTAATATTTGTTTGAATGGGACAGCGTCTACAAAAATTACTAAATATTTTTATATTTCGAAATCACGAGCTTTCTGCGGGTTTGGATGTGGTACAGTATCTCCAATGTCAGGCTTAAACCAGAAGTTAAAATCTTCAACTTACGTTTAAAGACATTTATTTCTCATAAGATTTTACAAAAAATCACTTACAGAGAAATTACAAAATACAAACAAATTTAAATGGGTTAGCGTAGTGTTATTGTGGGTAGATTTAAAGTTGACAATCATATCTGTAGAAAAAATGCGAATGCAATGATAGTTGTTGTTTAAGGGTCATGACACAGTGTTGGATAATAATTATTTGAGTAACTTACTTATATTATATTGAATACAAAGATATATTATACGTTTTTTACTGTAATTTAAACTGCAACTTTAGAGGTTGCAACGTATTTATGATTAACATCAATTAGAATTCAGATTCTGTGTTCACCAATTCAGATGTGATATTTTTAAATTAATAAACATAATAAGCAAATAAGCATGAAGTCTACCTCAGTACTAAAATGGTCACTGCACATGGACGTCTGTATTCCATTCATACTAGGGTTCTTCCTAAAGCCTATAACAGAAACGTTGCCACTAACTCAAGACTAAAACAGCCCCATATTTATTATAATATAGAAGTAGCAGACGAGCATGCAGTCCTCTTGATGGTAAGTGGCTACTACCGCCCATAGACATCTGTAATTAACCCCAGATAGGATTAGATATTCCTACCTGAGGTCGGCCACAGATGCGCCGCCGCCTGAGGACTAAGCTGGAACGCCTCGGAAAAGTATGTCTCCCTTACCACACCAGAAATAGGTGTGACGGTGGTACCGTGCACAATGGATTCTACTATCTTCGCCAACATTCACACCTTTCCATCGAATCGCAGAATTGCTTCACGCTACAAATATCTCTACAAGTCTCTCTTACAAAGCTATTCAAAAAAGGTCCACAATTGACACCAAATATATCGGATATGAATAATATAGGTTATGCAGATTGGTCCGATTGGGCGAGGAAGCGATCGCAGCGGAGACTGATCGCCGATACATCCGCCGCTAGAACACTTCGCGTTTCAGCTAGTGATGCACCTGCCACGGGCTTTAACGATATTTTTAATGTAGTAGCAAGAAACTATGCAGTTAACCTAATGGTAAGTGGCTACCGCTCATAAACATCTGTAATCGACCTCAGATACGATCCTACCCAAGATTGCTAAAGATGCGTTGCTTCCATGAGGACTTAAATGGAATGCCTCGTTTTAGTAAGTAGCAATAGGTGTGGCAGTACTTCAGTGAGAAGTGGCCTCTATATAAATCCTAAAAGCTTCTGCAGCGTATAATGATAATAATAGGCGTATATATTATGATAATAAATATAGGATACAAAAGCAGCTAATTACACCTAAATAATGATATTATCAGACGCTTAGTCCCCAATGACTTTATTTATTTAAATGTCCAAATATAAGATTTCCATATAATAAAATGAGAAATCCAAAATACTTTTATCGATATCGATAACAAACTGTTTAATTCGCATCCCTCTTGGGGCGGGTCGAGAGCGCGAAATTGGAGGAAAACTTTCGTAAGGGGAAATGAAATGGGATTGATAAAAATTGGAACCAAGCCGCCCGCACAGGGACGGATTTCAACTTAACTTCTTTGAACTTAAATTGTCACTTAATTTGTGTTAAGCATGTAGGAATAGGGAAATATTGATTTAATCTAAATCAGTATGTGAACCAATCTTCATATTTATTATCTGAATGGATCATAGATTAGTAAAGATTACTCACTCCTAACAAGAAAATGTACCCAGTTTTGAGAATTGAAATAGTTGCGTAAAAACGTTTAGCCACGTCTCTGTGCTAACATGTCCCTAAAATATTTGAAATAATTATTTATTTATTATGTAAACTACGCGGTATTAGTTATTTATTCGTAAATAATCTCTAAAAATGTTTTTACTTGTCAAGAATTCAAAAAAATAACTTACTAATAAGCTTTTTGTGGCTTCATTCAATTTCAAAGCGGCGAAGTATCTTTACTAATCTATGTAATGTATATATAAGTATTAAAGATACCTCTGTATTTTCTTGAAATCTACAACCTACCCACACGGTGCGGGTGCAAATACTAATTCGTAAATTGTACAATACCGAAAAAATAAAGTTATAGATTACATATTATAGATTTACCTGGGATCTTAATACCTCCTTGTAGAATAGGGTAATATAACCTTACATTACTAATTGTGTAGTGAGATCTAAATACATGCAGTAAAATTATAAAAAAAAAAACAATGTATCTTTGATTTGTGTAGTACAAATAGAAATACTAAACCTGTTTCATCCACCACTCAATAAATCACTGAAAGAATCTTGATTTGTAAAACTACTACATACCACGACTAGCTGACCCGGCAAACTTTGTACCGCCCAAAGTCTATTTATCAAATATATTTTAAATAAAAAGTAGCCTATGTTACTCGTGGATAATGTAGCTTTTGAATGGTGAAAGAATTTTTAAAATCGGTCCAGTAGTTTTTGAGCCTATTCATTACAATCAAACAAACAAAGTTTTCCTCTTTATAATATTAGTATAGATAGAGAACAAAGGCTTCTGTGCAGAAATTTTAGACGGTACCGAGTCCGTCCCTGCGTTTTCCGAGGGCTCGAAATTCACTTAGCTTCGTTTGTCGAAGCTTTTCGCCTCTTGAAACTTTTCAATAGCCGGGAATCGAATTCAGACCCCCTCTCCCGCGTGTAACGTGTCGGTACGATTCGAGGCGTTGGCGTTACAATCACTGGCGTTATAACATGGAAGCCTTAGACGTTTAATGTACGTTACAACGCTGAAGAACGCCTTGAAGAAAGACAAGGCGAATAACTAATAATTGAAAGGTGGTAGAACCCTTTGTGGTTCGACTCCGGCTGCACCACCACCACACGTATTTCTGCCTCTGTGTTCTGATTTTAAGACATACTTTTCCGAGGCATTGCAGCTTAGTCCTCAGGGGTAGCGGCGCATCTGTGGCCGACCTCAGATAGGTATATTTAATTCTAACTGGTGTTGATTACAGATATCCACGAGCGGCAGTAGCCACATACCATCTGCTGGACTGAACGCTGGTCTGCTACTTCCGTATCATAAAAAAATTAAACTTGTCAAACTTTACCTATTAAGTGTGTGTGTTAAACTTAAACCGAATGTTCTTGCAAATTTAGTCGTTTGAAAAATAGACATACAAAATATCCAACAAAGGTGTTATTAATTTTCGTTACGGAATTTCTCGATTCGGTCGCCGCGCTCAAAGCCCGCGATAAAAGCTATGCAATAGCTTAAAAACTTTTTAATATGTTTTGGTATCATGCAAAAATCATGTAAGCATATTTTTATTATGTAACGGGTACTCACGATATGCGTTAATTATTGCCGATATTTAGACCCAGTTGCATGGATCGTGGTCACGGCGAAACTGAGGTGGAGGGGAAGAACCGTTGACAAGTACTAGTGGTAGATTAAAGTGGTAGTTTAATCTATCTACCCTACGTCTAGTTCGATTTTTTTTTGTGTATTAAATTAAACTCCGCCCATAGCAAGTTAAATCTATTATAATGGTCCTAAAAATCATCTTAACAAAGTCGGACATAAAAATATAAATTCTTGGAGAACAAAACGTCCGCTTTCGAACGATTTGAAACATTGAGCCAAAAAAATTGTTAATACGCGATATGTTTAACTTGATAAATGGCGGGAACTTATCTGCCAAATGATTATGAAAAAATATGTATTTTCTTAAAATTGAGGCTTTTCCTTTAGTTTGTCCTTTGTCATTACTTCCCAGATTTTGATCCTTATAAGCAACACTATCAAATAGTGGAATAATATAGAGGGTGTATTTTGTTTCAAAATGAACTTGTTCGATTCCCGATCCCGGGAAAAAGTTATTTTAAAAAAGTAATGATGCAGTTTTAGTTTTTATCAAAATCGGCCTCGTAACTCCTTTCAGCATTTTTCGCTAATCCTTATAGTTTCGGATTTGGCCCTGAAGGCCCGTTTGAAAAATTTACCCTGTATATTGTTCTTAAGTTCTGATTTATTTTAAAATCAAAAATAATGTTACTTAAGAATACCATATAAATAAATTATTGCATATATAATAAGCTATATCTTTTATACCAAGCATATTCTCATAAACAATTGTATTTTACTAAATTAATCCTGCCTAGTTTCTGCTTCAGATTTCAATTTATTTAATCCAAGCGTTTATTGTTCCAAGAATATGATTGTTTATCAAAGAACAATTATTTAAAAAGTAATTCAATTTATCCCAAAGTGACTCCGAAGAGAAATTGTTCAAAATATCTCGTTTACTTTTAATTACTTTGGAATGTAAACGGATCGCAAGTTTCTGATTGTCGTTTAAAAATGAATTTATAAAGAGTTCGGATGCAATTAAATTTGGAGTTCGTTTCAGTTTTATTTAAGTTGTATAATTACTTTGGATATGTATTTTAAGTATTAATATTTTTTAACTTAGTAACTTAAATATCATATAGAATAGCTACTTTTACAAATAGGTAAATACTTGTACACCCATTTCAACTATGATAGAACTCTCTATGTTTCGAGTGCAACGCTAGAGTGTTAAGCTTTGTGTTTTGTTGTGAATGGTGTGGTAAGTAATACGAGGCATTCCAACTTAGTCAGTCCCCAGAAGTATCAATGCATATAACCTACTTTAGGAGTTTTTCAATCCTATTAACAATTGACTACAGATGAATAGATGTGGAACACACAATAAGGTAGAAGACGGATTTATGGTTTGAATCCAGAACACCATCGCTAAACCTATTTCTGTCTAGTAAGAGAGTGGTAGGTGCTGATGTGTTTCGCTTTGAACGATGTGGTAAAGGTGACATACTCCTCAAGGAATTCCAACTTCAAACTTAATCTCAATAATTTAGTAATTAAATAAACCTTTTATAGTTTGTCAAAGATGTTTATAAATAGGTACCTTATACTCAAACACGATATGAAGTGGGACTATCATATTGTCAAAGTACAAAACTACAAAAAACATTGTAAAGACGGAAGCACAATACGCAGAATGAGGCGCGCTTACAAAAAGGTGTTAATGTGTCGCTAATCCGCAATCACACGGTGCGCCGCGCGAGGGCGCTCGGGTGCGCTATGGAGATGTACAGGGTGATCAGAAAAACACATTTTTATTATTTTTTGTAAATAAAATATTTAAAATTTAGTAATACTTCTTTTTACATTTTTATAAAAAGAAATATTTTAAATAAGTATTGTGTTAAAAATGTGATTTCAGTTTTTAATTTTTTTAATAATAGTATTTTTATTTCAAATTTAAATCAATACAAATATATTAGTAGGTTACTTTTTGGAACTTAGGTAAGTAATTCTTGTAATCGATTTAATCTTATTTAAAATGTTATGCTGTCGAATCGAAGTAGCGTTGTGTTGGTCACGAAATACACTCACAATATAGATTGTGAGTGTATTTCGTGTGCTTATTTACAGGACTATGTATCATAACAGCTACATTCTAAGATATGGTTTAATTAAAAAATAATACTTCATTTCTCGGATAAAATTAAACAAAGAAATTCATAGTTCTAAGAAATCCTACTAAATACATACATGTATTACTCCATACCGTACATTAATTAACGATATTACATATACAGCCTCTATAGACCGTAACCTTAAATTAAACTTACTGTTTCAGAAACCCATTTCACTAACCAACCATTCCAAATCCTAGCGACTTGGAGCCCGCTGTTAGTTTAGGACTGTCTCAACTAACCGAATCAACGGCAACTAACTTTTAATTAAGGCAATTAATTAACCCTTTGATATGTGCTTTCGTAGCTCAAACGCTGAGCTGAAACTGACCGTAATTAGAATAGAGTTACTTAACTAATATTGAAGTAGTATTGGAGGGTTTTGGCATGTTTATAAAAACATTCTTTAAATACGTTTTGTAATTTAGGATCAAGCAATACTTCGAATTCTATTGTTAGGTTATTGAAATAAATAGCTACTAAATTGTATTAACAGATGACAAATATTAGATTTTACTGGCATATTTATAGGTAGATACCATTTTTTTATTTTAAGGCGTTTATTATTCAAAACTCGCGTAAATGAACAAATGATTGATAAAACATCGACTTTGTAGTACATATTTATCATCCATCGTACAGATCACATCAGATTACACTATTACATATATTTGACTCCAACTTAATTACAAGAGTAAAGTGACGTTATTATAAATTGAATGTGTCGGACGTCCTAAGATTATTTTTTACGCACTCCCATTATATGAAATGAGGAGAAGGAGGAAATAAGGAGAAAAAAATTAAACAATGTCACAAAAAAGCTTCTTCATTAAAGGTATTTAAAAAAAAATATTTCAAAAATTCCATAAAGCATCTCACTGTACATGGTATTGGAAGCGTATTTTTCACGCGCATCAAACTGTGAAACACCGCGCATAATCTATTAATGCGAACGACATAACCATTATGTTATTAATAATGGACTACTCGAGGGCATAACCATTATGCGATACTATGGAGCGCATGAGGGCATAATCATTATGTTGTTATTAGCGCATATTATGAGCATAATCCCTTGGAAATGGGATGTTTTGAACGAAGGATTTTTGGGAGTACTTGGAATAAATATTAGGTAGCATTTGAAAAAAAATGCAAAATGATGTAGGTAAATGTAATTGACAATTATATGTATTTTTTATACAGTTTGCATAAAAAATAAATATAGGAGTTTTAAAATATTGTAGTAGAAAATGAGCATACGATCCACCTGATGTTAAATGGCATCTGCTGCCCATGGACCTCTGCAACCAACTCAAAATAAGAGGATTTTATCCTTCCCAGTACCCACATCACATTTTCTAATGTAAAGCAATCCTGCGGTGAAATGGTTTGTATATCGGTGGATTGACATATGAGGTAATCATTAAGCTTCCAGGAGTGGCAATTCATCTATGATTGATATTAGGTGAAAACCATGTTCTATATTGTTAGAAATATATTCAAATTATTTAATTATATAGTATTATTTTAGTTAATTATTTCATCATGTGTTATTTTTATAATAATAAGTGGCTATTTATATAGTCACTGGCTGTATGCGTTACATGATTGTATGCATTAGCAAAAATAAAAGAAAAAAAACACGCTTGACGTTAGAGTTGTATTTTGCGCGGGAATAATAAATGTTGTAAATTGGTCGAAGAAATAGTTTTATTTTATACGGCAATTGCCACTTACATTCTGGTGGACCAAATGCTCGTCTGCTAATTCAATCGTACACAAAAAAATACTATTTGGATACTCAACATCTGACACTTAATACCTACATTATTTTATATATAAACCATGCACCAATGCTCAACCATCCCTACAAATCTCCTACATCAGTAAATTTATATTAAGCAGCATTATTTCCTATGCAAGCTCGCAAATTGAACATCCACCGTGAGATGGAATATTATGGAGACTGCGGCGGCTTCCGTGCGGATTAAAAACTGATGAGCAGGCGGCGCGCGGAAACTGAAGAATGCACTCAACTTCCTTTAAGAGTGGCTTTAGATACAAACATAAGGAATATTACGTTTCCCTTTGCTATTTGCATTTTGAGGGTAGTAGAACCCTTTGTGGTTCGACTGCGGCGGCACCACCGCCACACCTATTTCTACCTCATGACAGCAGCATTAAGCGCTGTGTTCTGGTTTAAAGGGTGTGGTAAGAGAGACATACATATCCGAGGTACTCTAGCTTAATCCTCAGGGGTAGCGGCGCATCTGTGGCCGACCACAGGTAGGAAAGTAATCTCATCTGTATTTGACTACAGATGTCGATGGGCGGCAGTAGCCACTCCTACTCCTATGTTATATAAAAGGTAACTTACTAGGTACTAACTCTTATTCTACGAGTAAATGAAGTTAAAATAACTGAGGACAATAACCACTGAGCATCAAATATGTATATTGCTTGCTCATTTGCTACTTCTATATTTAAAAAAAATACACACAAGCAAAGGATTGATGATGGTTGTACCCGTCTCTCCCCGCCCTACCCCGCCCTCGCGCCGCACAATGACTGAATGCCGTTAATTGCATTAAGTTTTCCATTTCCACTCTCCGTCGTCTCTCGATTTCATTTCGACTCACAATTAGCGACTGTCGGTATTCTGTTGTTTGTATATCTTGTATTATATTTTAAACTATCTAATAGTACCTAAATCATATTTCAATCAATCTCATTTTTTATGATATTTGTTGTTTTGTTGTTATTGTTATTTGTCTTTGCATATTTTATGAGTGTAGAAAGCAAATGATGCAATGCATTGTCTGTCGATTACGGAGCACAATACCTTATCTAACTTATAACACCAATGATAAGGACAAATGTGTTGTGAAATGCAAGCATTCCAAAGTAGTCCTCAAAGGGGTAAAGTATATAAGGCGGGAGCCCAATTCTATTTATTTTTTATTGTAGTATATCTTCAGTCGTTTCCTAGTTGTGAAAAAACAAAGAAGATGTTTGAGATAAAAATTGGTTGTAGGTACCTACCCATGTCCTTGTAATTCCGGGACTAGAATAGGGCTACGGTGACTCCTGCCTGTCGTAAGAGGCGACTAAAAGGGGTCTTCCGGGGTTACGGGCGGCAAGAGTGGGAGCTCTAGCCGTCCAGTAAGCGATCCCGGGAAGGACGGCGGTATGTGTGGTCGCATAGCGTCGTGTACACCAAATGGTGCGGGAGGAGCGAAAACTGCTCCCCCAAGGCAGAGCCCGATCGGGGCATCGCGCTTGGAGGACTCCGGTTGCGTTCCGTCGGAGATCCCGGAGTTCTCCAACAAGCGTTGAGGACGGCCACCGGGGGGGTTCTAGTGCCGTAAGAGTCCCACATAACCCGGCGTCGCTCCCACGTAGTCGGGTACCTTTTGAAGGTTTCCCCCTCATTAAGAAAAAAAAAAGGTACCTACCCAAGATTTATATAAGCATGATCTGCTGAATATGGTCCTTATGTTGTGCACTGCTACCTATACACATCTACAATCAATTCCTTGAAACTGACCATAGACGTGTTCCATTCCACTTCTGAGGACCAAATTGGGAGGCCTCGTAAGTAGCACATATCAGTCGGCGGGTAGGTACCTACTCTCTTAACCACCATAGTCTTCCACCGAAACGCAAGAACTTCACGCTGGAACTAGTTGCAGGAATAATAATCGAAGGTGGTAGAACCCTTTGTGGTTCGACTCCGGCGGCACCACCACCACACCTATTTCTACCTAATAACAGCAGTGTTAGGCGCTGCTGTATTCCGGTTAGAAGGGTGAGGTAAGGGAGACAGACTTTTCCGAGGCATTCCAGCTTAGTCCTCAGGGGTAGCGGCGCATCTGGGGCCGATCTCAGGTAGGAATATGTAATCCTATCTGGGGTCCATTACAGATGTCCATGGGCGGCAGTAGCCACTTACCGTCAGGTGGACTGCATGCTCGTCTGCTACTCCTATATTATAAAAAAAAAAAATAATCGAACTGTGTTAGATTTACCAATTCCAGAACATCATTAATTATTTAGATCAGGTCCTTAAACATTGTTTGAAATCAGACAAGCCGACACTTTAAGGCAAATCAAAAATTTCCAATCTCATTCAACATTAAACTGAACCTTAACTAACATCGAATAATACCTCGGATTTTATAGAAACTAATAACGTATTTCCTGGTATCAATAATACCACTCCAACCGCGGTTCCACAATATCGCTATCCGGGTACCTTTGTCACATTAATCTGCTTTGCGCAACGAAAAACATTGTTCCCACAAACTTACGTTACACCCATTTTTATATTACATGCTAAAATAAACTTTATCTGTACGTAATAGAGTCTTGTTTTACGCTAAGAAATAATTAGTTTGTTCGTATGTTTGTAAATCTGTGTTAAATAATTGTGCGTTACCGCCAAAGCGTATAGCGTTATTCATTCAAACATTTTAAAGTCCTTAACACATTGAAATAGGGTATATATTGCGGTGATTTATTTTCAAGTGTTTATTACATTGTCAATGTAGCCATTGTCAAAGGCGTTATATTTCACACAAAAGTTTTTTGTTTGTTTGCGCAAATCTCAAGAGTTGTATTGTGTTTGCAAAATGTTTGAAAACACGGCAACATAAGAAATTGTGAGATTAAAACATATCAAAGCCGTCGGTCTGTCTTTGTGGCTCATCGTAAAGATGGTCTTAAATCCGCTCGTGTAGGTTTTGAGTAACCTTCTTTAGTAACTTGAATTGCTTTACCTTAGAATTAAGCTCATGTTAGGAAGGCTATCAGTTTTTTGGAAGGATTTAATTTTTTCAACCAAGTTTTTACCAGTCCCCGGTGGATTCCAGGTTCAAATCTCAGGAACACACTTCGGATTATTAAACTATCTTCGGATTACAAATTAATGATACCTACTTACTTAAATTGTGACATACGATTTAAGATCAACTTACTTAAATAGTGTGAAAACTTATCAATCCGTACTTGACCAACGCGGTTGACTAATGGCCTAAACCTTTCTCACTCTCAGAGGAGACCCGTGCTCAGCAGTGGGGCAGTTTTTTATAATCAAGATTTAGTATCTATATACTAAGATCTTGATTATAAAAAAACTCGATCTGGCTATCTATATGGCCCTTCGTATTCTATGAGTAAAGCTGTACCCAGTAGTGGGAACAATACTGTGTTGACGATGACCAAAAGGAAGTAAGTATAATAATTAATACTCCCTCCAAAATTGATGCTCGTAATTAAATACTTTTAGTATCTATTTACCGTGATTCTAACTAGAGTACTTCCTAACAGAACACTTACGTAGTTACTCGTAGGTACTCGTCCAGCGCAAACCCAATCCAAAAGCGATTAAGCAACAAACAGTCCAATCTCTTCGCAAAACAAAACTAATTCCAAGCGAAACGCCGCGAATCGCTAGCGAATAATCGCTTGCCAATTAAACTTGCTTATTTCCTTAATTCTGAGCAATCCTACGTTTAAAAAGCTTTCAAATCAACTAACAGCAGTATAAGGAAAACCCAACTCTATTCCTTCAAAACACAGTTTCAAATTAATTCTCGTTTTATCCAAGAATCCAGCTGATTTTGCTGTCAAGTACATGGAAGGGAGTTTAAGGCTTAACGAAGGGTTCTAAGGTTGGTATTGGCGTGTAGGGCTGCGATGAGCAGAGGTAAATGGGAAATTGTGAGCTAACTCAACGACGACGGAATAAAACAACTCTTTGCGCTAATAATGAGAAAGTATGCATAGTGTAGCTGCAACACAGATGGTTAAGGATACAAGGATTTTTGTTTGAAACTGTCTGAGCACACAACTGTCATAATATAAGAATACTACCAATAATCAAGTATTTTTACTGAAATACTTAGCACAGTCCCAAACCAGTGATTAAAGATGTCAGATAATCAGTAATGAATGGCATACTTTACATATTTTATACATACCTATTGTTATGGTGTAAACTGTATTTTTTATATATTTTGGTACTATTTGATAAGTTTGTTACCATTATCAAATTGCATTTCACAGTTGGGATTGAGTCTCCTTGACCATATAAATAAAATAGGTCATTATATAGCACACTGAACTGATAGACGTTTTTTTTTTATTTTTCAAAAAAATAAATTCGAGATTAGTCTGAAAAAGTAACTCTGAACTTCTAGCATCAGGTGCCGGAACTCATACCATAGACTATTTTAGTTTAAACATAATTTTACGTCATTAACTACTCAATTACCAATAAATCTAAATACGTCAAGTAAAATATAATTCACCTAACGTTGATTCCTCCAATTTTAAGTAATTTTCAACTGAATTTATTACTCTAACTTAGCAAAATGAAGTTTTTTTAAATTAAATCCTTTTGCCGTCCTGCACGTGTTTACCTGACACATTAAATTTAATATGAAGAGTCTATGGTGATGGTGCTCTGTGGGCGCCGGTGAACAGAATCAAACGGCAAACGCTAACTAAGTGCTTATTGAGGATGCACTGTACTCGCGAACCTATGGATTGGCTGAAACAACCTGTTTAATACATTATCATAACGCTATTATTGTATTCAGATTTTCTACCACTTGAGGGAGGACCAAGTGGACAAGTAGTCAATTGGGATTTGGTGCACTTAGTTACCTATTATGGAGAACGATCAGAGATGTAGAGTTTATGATGATTTTCTGAAATTTGAGGGACTTACGAAAAATAAAAAAACGAAACTCTTATAGGAACACGTCTGTCCGTCTATCCGTCCGTGCTCCGAAACTACTGAACCATATAAGTTGAAATTTGGTAGTCCGTAAAGATCTTACAGTTATATCAACGGTCTTCTAGACTTGGAGTAACATTTATGAAATGAATACAATCAAAACATTTCTCCAGGAAAGTTTTAAGATACAGATTATGAAAAAGCGACAATCCACAACAGTTCTATAATCTAAGCAAAAATCGACAAGATTATGAGGTGCAAATTAGAAATATGCTTTCGGGTGGCCATGTATACTTTAAGAAACTGGATTAACAATCGTTTAAAACCCTCACGGCAGGTAGCACCTCTCAGAACCGTTATGTATGTTACACAGAAGGTGACTAGGATATTATACTGTGTATCTGTAGTCCCAGGACTAGAATAGGGCTACAGTATCCCCTGCCTGTCGTAAGAGGCGACTAAAAGCGGGCTTCCGGGGTTGCGAGCGGCAAGATTGGGAGGTCGAACAGTCCAGCAAGCAACTCTGGGAAGGACGGCGGTGTGTGTGGTCGCATACTGTCGTAAACACCAGATGGTGTGGTGAGTCCTGAAGCTCACCTAGGCAGAGCCCGAAGGGGCCACGCGTTCAGAGGACTCCGGTTGCGTTCCGTTGGAAATCCTGGAGTCCTCTTGGCAACGCGGAGGACGGCCACCGGGTGGGTTTTAATGCGGTAAGAATGTCACATAACCCTGTGTCGCTCCCACGGCACCGGGTACCTTTTGAAGGTTTCTCCTTCATAAACAAAAAAAAGGATATTATAGGATATAACCAGGAGATAGGCAGTAGTGTCTGCGAAGTTAAACAAAAGGATATACCAACTTTTTTTTATAATAAAGAAGCATAGCATAGCAGACGAACACTTAAACCAACTGATCAACCCCAGAGAAGATTAGAATCCTACGTGAGGTCGGCCACACATGGACTAAGCTGAAACTCCTCACAAAAGTATGTCCCTCGTACCACACAACGACGATTTTTTTAACGATGTAGAATGTGGACTTAATAACAGAGTTCTCTAATCTACCTGTAAAATTAAGAATGAATTATAAAGAAAATACTATAGGTATTTTCAATACACCTAAAATAATGTTCAACCTTGTTTATCTCCTTGAATCAGGTTGTTTGGTGTCCGGAGCGCTTCCCGCGTCACGGAAACTCATCAGCAATCTACGAAACAACACATACATAGTTCATTTATAATGGTAATCAGCTACGAAGCGACTACATACGAGTTAAGTGCTTATTGTAATGTCATCGGGCATTTGTATTTTGCATTTTTTTATAATATAGGAGTAGCAGACGAGCATGCAGTCCTGCCAGTGGTTACTGCTGCCCATGGACATCTGTAATCAACCCCATATAGGATTAGATATTCCTACCTGAGGTCGGCCACAGATGCGCCGCTACCCCTGAGGACTAAGCTGGCATTCCCTCGGAAAACTCTGTCTCCCTTACCACACCCTTCATAACGGAACACAGCAGCGCCTAATACTGCTGTTATTAGGTAGACATAGGTGTGGCGGTGGTGCCGCCGGAATCGAACCACAAAGGGTTCCACCACCTTCTAAACAACTATAACATTTTACAAAGAAACAAAGTGGTTAGGAACTCGGCCAAGGGTCTGAGGTTCGATTCCCAGGCGGGCGCCGTTAGTTTTGCAAATTTGTGTATTAGAAATTTAGAAATTAATTATGACTTGCTTAAACGGTGAAGGAAAACATCGTGAGAAAACCTGTCAATTGGGAGTTTTTAACTTTAAAGTGTGTGAAGCATACCCATTCGCAGCTAGCCAACGCGGTAGATCATGGCCTAAGCCCCTTTCATTCTGAGAGACTTGTACACAGCAATGGGACAGTAATGGGTTGATGACTATTACATTTTAGTCAAGTCTGAAAGTCTTTTCCTTTCTTACGATAGGTAGGTAGATAAATCGCCACTGTTTTTATGTTGTGCATTTCTGTACTCTGGTTTGAATGGTTCACCAAAACAAGTTTACCTACTTGCTTATTAAGGTACATATTTCAGTTTTTTTCCACAAAATATTAAGGAATTACTTGAAAACTAGGCAGAACACTTTATTATTAAACGCCGGGGGCACTCACTGTCATTTAATTACTTATTTTGCTATGCACAACTGCACAAGTTACCATTTTCTTGCGTACATTACGTACAGCGACATCTTTTATGGAGTAGGGTAAAGTAAATATGAGGCAATCAGGATAAGAAAATAAAATTTATTCTTTACATTATTGTTATAATTAAATAATGACTAACTCAATACAAATGATATACTTTAATGTGATAATTAAAAGGATTAATTTTTAATTTACTTTAAAAATGACAATATTTTATAAGTTTTTATTCACTTTTAGATTTCCACAGTTTCCACAATCAATTACTTAAATACAAATCTATAATTGTTCTCATGAAGTAAACACTATAATCTATATTGTATAATTAAATGAAATGTAATCATTATTAATATAATTACATATAATGAAATTTTAAAATTTTGCATGCTTCCCTGAAGCTAAGTGTGAGAAAAATTGTAATACTCCTACCAACCTACATTGTACCACATTTAAAAGCAAATAAATGAATATGAATATGAATATGAATATGAAATATGAATATATCACTAATCTTAAAAAATAATTACCGTCTAAACAGTTACGTATGTAGGTATTAAAATATTATATAAATAGAGTATTAAAGTTAAATTACAGACCACTTTAACCACTAAACAATGATAATTACAATTTATTATTATTTTAAGAAAATCCTAATTATAGTGTGATGAGTAAATCATAAAAAAATATTTGTTAAGAAATTTCATATCAATGAATTACAGTACTACAAAACAAAATCTTTAACGATAGTGCTGCCATCTATTATTCAGTAGAATATATATTTAATACATTGGTCTACGACGGTTTCTATTGGTTATCATGCTTATCGCTAGATGGCGCTTGTACATTTCTACTTTGCTTTATTTCAATTAAAACGAAAATTTAAACACTTTCGAAATTCAAAACAGACAATTTACAAGTAAAATATATGTGTTAATTCGTTATTATTTTACAGAAAATATTCTCCTTCACAAATATATTAAGCACATCATCAATTTTCACGCCATCTATCCTTCAGTAGCAACTCTTTTTGGTAGTTTTGTCAACGCTAGCTTCTGTTCGTCTTTGATGATTTCCGCTAGATGGCTCACGGCGGTGTTCATATCCTCCATTCTTACTTTACTAAAAGTTAGTCGTAAGTACTGACAGGGGGCGCTACTGTCGTACTGGAAAGCTTGGCCTGGGACTAACATAAGCCCACGTTGGAATGCTGTGTGGAATACCTGTAATAAAAAAAGTATAATTAAAAATAGTATTGGAAAAGTAAGAAAATCATTTAAGTTAAATAGACTTTTATTTGCATTTCTAATATAAGATTTTTTTATTTGCTTCATTGAATGCAGCTACGCACAGATCGACGTCGTGTAGTATTTTGTTCTACTCCAATTAGTGGTTTTTGCGACACAGAAATAGCAAACCAGAAAATAGTACACCTGGTCTACCCTGGTTATCGCGTCTAACCAATGACTTGGACTAAGACCTGATCTCCTCTCATTCTGAGAGGAAAACCGTGCGTAACAATGTGACAATAGTGGACGATAAATACACAACACAATACTTAGAAGTAGCAGACGAACATGCAGTCCACCTGATGGTAAGTGGCTACTGCCACCCATGGACATCTGTAATCAAACCCAGATAGGATTAGATATTTCTATCTGAGGTGGACCACAGATGCGCCGCTGTGGACGCTAAGCTGGTACGCATCTAAACAGTATGTCTCCCTTGCCACATCCTTCAAACCAAAACACAGCAGCGCTTAACGCTGCTTTTATGAGAAGCTGCTGCAGAAATAGGTGTGGCGGTGGTGCCGCGTCGAACCACAAAGGGTTCTACCACCTTCAATTACAAAACAATACTCACCATATTATAAACATCATCTACCCCGCGAACTCTCAACCAGTAGAACAGTCCCGCGCTAGGTTCGACCCCGTCCGCGAGCGAGGTCACCCCGCGCAGCGCAACTTCGAGCGACGTACCGCATAGAACTGACGTGCCGCCGTCAGGTGCAGCTAGCGACAACTAAATAAACAATTCAATGGAAAATACTCACCATATTATACACATCATCCACACCACGAACCCGCAACCAGTAGAACAGCCCCGCGCCAGGCTCGACCCAGTCCGCGAGCGAGGTCACCCCGCGCAGCGCCGCACCGAGCGCCGAGCGACGCGCCGCGTAGAACTGACGCGCCGCCGTCAGGTGCACTGCTAGAGACTTGCGGTGCGACAGCAGACGGTATAGGATTGTCTGCAACGATCATATAAATAAATTATCGCTTGATATAATAACAAGTCAAGAAAATTTCGTGTAGTTAGGTATAGTCCGCGCCAAACCTCTAGTCCGCTCTGAAGCCAATGCGGTCTAACATGACTACGGGCATACAGTCCATAGCAACGTAAGGGCATACTAATGCAGCTATGTACCCGCGGGCGTGAGGGGCCAGCTGGGGGTGCCGGTGGGTACAAAATAGTTGTAAAATTCCAGAAAATCAGAAATAGTGAATAAATGCGTACAAGGCATGCACCACACTTGTCTCAGCCTAATAAGAGTAGTTTTCTGGTTTAAAGTGGTAAAGGAAGTAATGTTTTCCGAATCGTTCTAATTTAGTCATCATGGGTATTAAACCGTGCGTGGCGTGAATCTATTCTTATCTGGGGCTTGATTACATGTTACGATATTATGTTCATGGGCGACAGTAGCCACCATCACGTGGTCTGCATGCTCGTTTGCTAGTGCTATATTACAAAAAGTAGGTACATGACTAGCTATTACTTTTACATGAAAAATGAATAGATAACTCCTAATTAAGCTGCCACTGCGAATTAAATCCGCCTATCTGCTTATCATAAGATTAAGCCTGATCCAATGACGTCATCCGATACCTTATCAAAATATAATAAAAACAGATTTTAAGAAGTGTATTATAATTTTTGATTTTGTTTATCGTAAATTATCGCTTTTATAACTTTTTATTGCATTGGTCTTAGGTTGTACGAAATATGAAAGGTGTATTAAAAATGTTTTTTTAAAGCAGATAGACATAGAATCGCGAAATTTGGGTACCAGACGAGCATGCAGTCCACTTGTAAGTGGCTATTGACACCCATGGACATCTACAATCAACCCTAGATAAGATTAGATTCCTACCTGATGTCGCCCACAAATGCGCTGCTACCCGCTACCCCTGAGAACTAAGCTAGAATGCCTCGGATACACGTATTAGCACACTTAGCCTTACACCCTCCAAACCGGAACACAGCAGCGCTGAACGCTGCTGTTATGAGGCAGAAATAGGTGTGGCGGTGGTGCCGCTGGAGTCGAACCACACAGGGTTCTACCACCTTTACACCATTTTACCACCATTCAGATCCCGAAGAATCGATAATGCACTTTATATTTTGTATTATTTCTTGTCCTTGGATACTTCGTTAATTGTTACTGTTTCCTATTATTATTTAAGTTGACAATCATTAATCTGAATAGGAAATATTTTTTATTACTAGTTAATTATATAAATTTACTACGTTGTAAAAATGCTAGTTTTAATTGGATTTATCAACTTATTACCACAATTTGTATTGATTATTATAATATTTTACGTAATAATTTATCTGTAGTGTAGTTAACCAACGTGGGACGCAGTTGCAAATTGGATGGGCGAGCGCTAGTGGCTACGCACGCTTTCCGGCATTGCAGAAAATGCTCATTGTATCATTCATTAGAGACATTAGAGTTTACTCTTAACGACTTAACTTAACTCTTAACTTACAAGATAAACAAACAATAATATTCGTTTATTTACTCTTCAGTATTTTTATAAAGATAAATATTTAATGAATTTATTAAATAGTTTATTAATATAAACGTAAGATTAAACGCATTTGTTGATACGTAATAAATGAAAGAATGTGCGAATAGTTTATTGACGTTATGTAGGCGTGATTTCCAAAGTGGTGATATCAGTAGGGTTGCCACTTTTTTCATATTACTTAAAATATAAAAAAAATATATATAAAACAACACCTGATTTTTCTAAAATATACTATACTCACAATTTGGCGAATCCAACGACATCTCATATGTGTAAATCTGTAAAGCCCTTTGGACTGCAGGGCGTACAAAAATATGAGACATACTTGTTATACTCGATGCTCGAAAAACATTACATATTGCACAGGGATAATAAATAGTAAGTACATTCGAAAAAATGTATACAATTTACTAGTATTACCCGCGGCTTCGCCCGCGTTATACAAAAATAACATGACGTACATATAACTGAAAATTTGTACCGTCATTGGTATGGCGCCTTCGAAAGTTGGTCGTACCAACTCAGAAACCTTCGTGGGCTCATACACGACAACTTTGCTAAAGATCATCACATGATCAAATGCATAGTTTACGATTCTATAAAGGACATACAGACAAACATTCATTTTTATAGTTACAGTAGCATTTTTTTGCGTCCCATAGCTTACCCTTTTGGCAACCCTGTCTATCAGAGACCTTGCAGAGTTACTGACACTGATAACGTGACCACAGACCGCCACGGTCAGGGATTATATTGGATGTATGATTACGAGTCATGTCTGCGTTTTGGGGATATTAACCTTTTTATGTTACACCGATACATATACAATATTATTATACAAATGTGGTTTTGATAATGTTTTGTTTCTTTATTTTTAAAACAATTAAAAACTGGTTGCAGATGACACATAAAGAGTTCTGTCACTTTTTTGTTATTGTTTAGGTACCAAATCGTATAGGTAGGCATATTTAGGCCCTATATCACCTATTTCTGCATGTCTCTAAGTCTCTACCCTATATTTTATCTTTTTTTAACAGTTTCTTCCTCTTTATTTTTTTCTGAATTTTTTGCACGAGAGTTAGCAGCCAAACTGCACATCTTTTCAGGATCATAATTTAAACTCATTAACATTAATTTGTCCCTACTTATATTTTTTCTATTTCGTATTTACCATAATTTCTTTAATTATTTGTTCCTATTTATGTTTTTCTCTATCTATGTCTAGCTTCACAACAATTAGCTCATTTGCCTCAACCTTTAGAATGACATTTAAAATAATCACTTCTATTTTTTTTATATTATAGGAGTAGCAGACCTTCAAAGGGTTCTACCACCTTCTATTTACTTATCTATATAGAAGTACCGCTAAAACTTCTACACCTATCATTTGACAACTTTAGTTTTTTTTCATTTATATGCAGACAAAACTTCCATTAAAGTTTAGCACCTAATTGGTGAACGTGGTAGAACCCTTTGTGGTTCGACTCCGGCGGCACCACCGCCACACCTATTTTTACCTAATAACAACAGTGTTAGGCGCTGCTGTGTTCTGGTTTGAAGGGTGTAAGGGAGACAGACTTTTTTGAGGCGTTTCAGCTCAGTTCTCAGGAGTAGCGGCGCATCTGTGGCCAACCTCAGGTAGGAATATCTAATCCTATCTGGGGTTGATTACAGATGTCTATGAGCGGCAGTAGCCACTTACCATCAGGTGGACTGCATGCTCGTCTGCTACTCCCATATTATAAAAAAAACCTAAATCATTACCACTCATACAATGTGAGCTCACCTGCGACAGCGTGCAGGAGTGCAGCAGCTCGGCCTGCGCGTGCAGCTCGGCGCGCGCCAGCAGCGGCGCCGGCGCCGTCAGCCAGCCCGCGCGCAGCCCCGCGCTCAGCACCTTCGAGCCCGAGTCCAGCCGCACCACGCGACCGCACGCGTCCATTGATAGGAACGAGGGGGGACACGCCTGGAGATTTAGAGAAATAAGCAGGTCATGTGATGGTAAGGTCATGTTGATTGTAGAAATTTATGATCGGTGATCAAATTTGGAGAGACTACCTAAAAAGAAGAAAAAACAAAAGTCCTTCCTAAAAGCAATGACATGACTGAAGACATGGGCGTATATATATATGGGATGCGGACCCTCTCTTAGTTTAGGCGAGAACAGTATTTTTCTAATTATTACACGAATTATTTATTAAGTAGCCTTCCCTTAGCAGAGAGGAATATATTCAATTCGAGAACCTTTTCTTTGCCTACAAACAATAGCCTATCATAAAAATAACTTCCAAATAAATATTAACTGTCCAAGATATACAATAAAATACATTATTTATTATAGCAAGACCTTTTCCTAATTCTTGTTTAAGATATTTTGCTTTGGTAAATTGGTACTTACATCAGCATAATTCAAAAACATATACGGATCATCTTCTATAATAAGAAAGTCATATTGGCACGCCAGCTCGTATATCTTCTTCCTCCTGTCCACAGGGAGGACTGTTCCCGTGGGATTGTTCCCGGTCGGGATGAGGTACATCATCTTCGGCATCTTCAACCCACGAGTAAGGCGATCCTGGAGCACGGATTCTAATGTCTCGGGGATCATGCCGTCTTCGTCTTCGGGAATACCCAGGATTTCAGGATAGTAAGGTTTGAGCTGAAAAGTAATGTATATCGTAATTCTTGGAAGAAATTAATAGAAGAATAACTGGTTTCAATAACCTGACAAAGGATTGTACTGCCTAAAAAAATAGCTTAGGTAAAGTCAAAATCTTCTTACAGCGCTATGCACACCAGTATAAGAGTACTCGGTGGTGAGGATGGGATCGCCGGGGTCCACCAACATCTCCACACACTGGTAGATGCCGTGCTGTGCGCCGTTGGTGATTAGCACATCGCGGTCCAGCGCTGGCGGCCGGTGCAGCTCTTGTTGGAAGGTACGTAGCTCCGCCAGGAGAGCTGGTAAGCTGAGGAACGTAATAGGAAGATGAGGTTTCTGGTAATAAGGTAATACAAACGAATGCATATTAATGTGAAACAAAACAAATCAGACCTAGACATTGGTAGAAAGAAATAGTGAATTAAGGCTCTGTGGATCAACTTTCGAAAATTCTACCTTTGAAATACTCACTACTGCGTGTATTCAGAGTTTTAGGGAATCTTAACTGATAACTGAAGAGCTAAAGTAACTTTCCTATTGCACATTTTATGTCCACCCGTTGATTTTCACAAAAATAATTCAGTTATAAAAAAAATCCTGTGGTTGTAAGCACGGACATGTATTTTAAAGAAACATCGATAGACCTTAAGATTTTTCGAAATCCCAATATTTCTTTTAGATCTATGTTTTGACTTTACCCAAACTTGTGTTCTTCAAGATTTGGATGTTGACCAAACTTACCCTTGCGACGGCACATACTGCAACGCGGTGGCGAGTTCCTTATCTTCCAGCAGCAGCTTCGCGCCGGTCTTGGTGGTGAGCTCGAGCTTGCTGAACGGGAACATGTCCTCGTTGGGCATGCCCTCTGCCAGCGAGATCATCTGTTTGCCCACTTTGTAGGCGAGAGATGCTGTGGGCAATGGAAGTTATGTGTAAGTCTCGTGAGTACTGCTATTATTACACTGTTGATTTAATTGGTAGGAGATAATGAAGATTGAAGAATTTATCTGGTATACCTATCTTAGGTCTCAAAATAAATTTAAATTAAAATTGAATTTAACTTTTCATGACTTAATTCATAAAGGTTGTAGAATCCAATATGGCTCAACTCCGGCGACACCAACGCCACACCTATTTCCATCTAATAACAGCAGTGTTCAGCGCTGCTGTGTTCTGGTATGGTACGGGAGATATACTTTTCCGAGGCGTTCCAGCTTAGTCTTCAGGGGTATCTAAGCTAGGAATATCTAATCCTATCTGGGGTTGATTACGGATGTCCATGGACGGTAGTAGCCACTTACAATCAGGTGCACGCTCGTCTGCTGCTCCTATATTATATAAAAAAGGTCATGAAGAAGATTTTTTTCTTATTCTGTTAGGTATCAAAATAATTTTAAATTAACTTTGAATCTAACGTTTTCCATCACTTGCGGGTCATAAGTTTCTGTTTCAAAATTGAAGTCGACATTATATTGTTTCATGACAGCCAGTTCCTAAATCTTGTTGAAGTGGAAGGATTATATAATATATATTTAATATGAAACCTTTCAAGCCATTTCAGATTGTACCATTCGATGACTTACATATGAGGCGACCCTTTTAGTCCAATCAATGTTAGGCTTCAAGAACTGCCCCCAATCTATCAGTTTTAGACGGCCATGGGAGGTTGTGGCCACTTATTATGTTAGCAATCTTATAAAAATAAAATTAATATAAAGGTTTTTAACCAGATTATTTTCTTTAAATCTTAGTTTTTGAGCATAGTACCACTCCAGAATTGAACTTTGCCACCATCTGATCACAAAATTCTTTCTTTGTTTTCAGGGGAAACTACTCGTCTTTTATTGTACATTAATATTACTTATCTACTGACAAAAGAACAGTAGGAAAGTAACAACTAATGATATTGCTTTAAAATGGTTTTTATTATTCTATTATAATGTATCGGATTTAGCAGTTGATATCTGATAACATTTCCTAATCGGTGTTTTACAGCTAATCGACAAGGAAAAGATTTAATAATAAGGAAAGCACGCGAAAGATAAGTTAATAAAGACTTGTAATTCTTATCTTTGCAATGATTGATTAATTGGTTTAAATGAAGAATTTCACGGGTAAAAATAGCTAATTTTAATGTTTGTACTTAAAACGCCTTGAGGGGTGTCCAATGAATATGGGAATTTTCGGGTCTCTCTGGTGAGATATCGTAAGATTTGTCTCGACTTTATGGTGCTTAAAACATATTATTATATTCATCATCATCATCATCAACCCATTACTGTCCCACTGCTGGGCACGGGTCTCCTCTCAGAATGAGAAGGATTAGGCCATAGTCCACCGCGCTGGCCAAGTGCGTATTGGTAGACTTCACATACCTTTAAGATTTTTTATAAATCTCTCAGGTATGCAGGTTTCCTCACGATGTTTTGATTATTATATTCATAATATGTTAAAATGCGTAGATTCATATTTTGTTACAAATCCGTTAATCAGTATGCGATTTGGCTTAAAAAATCCCTTTTTTTTAGTAATTTTAAGCTGTTTTTAAAACATAATATTTGCTGAGTCCTTCTCCTTATAGTGTAGTAGATAATATTCAAAAAAAAACTTAAAAGAAATATAGTCGCTATTAACATAAATGAAGAAACTATAAAACTCCGAAATTATTAAGTATTTAAACATGACGATTGACAATTTATACAAATGTATTTTTTATTTATACAATTTTATTTTTATATTAAAGTACTTAATTAGTTATGACAAAAAAACCTCTTAATATGAAGGACACATTCATTTAATTTATGATGAAGTAGGTACTAAAGTCCTTAAGTACGTAAAGTATAGTGTAAATAAGATAAATAAATAAATAAATAATAAATGCCGATAGTAAAGAAAGAGGTGGTTTAAGAGGGATTTCATGCAAAAAAACAAATCAGCTATTTAATTCCTAACTAAAACTGGTCACTGATGCGTTGCTACCCTTTACCTAAAGTAGTACAGAAATAGGTGGTAGAACCCTTTGTGGTTCGACTCCGGCGGCACCACCGCCACACCTATTTCTGCCTAATAACAGCAGCGTTAAGCGTTGCTGTGTTCTCTTTTGAAGGGTGTGGTAAGGGAGACATACTTTTCCGAGGCGTTCCAGACCTCCGGTACGAATATCTAATCCTATCTGGAGTCGATTACAGATGTCCATGGGCGGCAGTAGCCACTTACCATCAGGTGGACTGCATGCTCGTCTGCTACTCCATATTATATAAAAAAGGTTCACTCAAATCATACCGCTCACCAATTTATTTCCCCCTTTTTACTCCTTTGTAGAACTAGTTTATAATATAAGTACTCACTGATTTGCCTGGTAAGCGCAGGTTCCCTCCTCATCGCCCTCTGGCTAAAGAACCTGGTATAATCCTTCTCATCCAAGGTCCTGTATTTGTCTCCGAACTCGATTTTCTCATCACTATAAAACTTGAAGATATTTTCCGGAACACTTTGAGAATAACTGCTTTTGAAAACCGCGTACAGGGGTCGCACTTCGAAAATTCTTTTGAAAAGCTCCGAATTTACTTTGTTTATCTTTATTGCCATTTTTGCACAAAAAAGATAAAATGTTTTTCCTTTGTTCACTTTTTTGTTATTTGTTTAGTAATGGAGCAATATTATAAATGCGCACTTAAAATATGTTTGTTTCACGGTTTAATAAATTATTTATATTTTATATTTTCCGATAACAAAATTATGTAATTAAGATAACTATTTTTATTTATATTTTACACTAATAGGTACATTTTAAAATCGAATTATAATTATTTAGGATTTTTAAATGAGTTTTTTATTTTAATATATTGTCTATTTTTATCTTGTTTCTGCAATTAAAAAGTTTCAATCTTTTCCCGAGTTCCACAATCACTGTGTCATTTCGACGGTCTCTCCAGAACTAATTATATTCCGCTAACGATCACAAATTTTGGTCGATCATGACGTAGCAGATATGTAAATAAGCGATAAGTGAATATTTTTTTCACATTTTTATATCAATTATTTTAAACTAGCGTTACAGTATGGTTTTACTCGACGTTTTCGTTCATAAAAAACTGTTTTTTTTTTTCAAAATATTTGAGGGCTGACAAAGATAAACGTGCTCTTACCACAGTGTAAGGTAGGTAAATAATTATCGTGCTCTACCTGGCAAATTATTCCTTGCACATAAAATTTGTAATAACGATTAAAATTTCAAAGTTCATCTACAACTTTGGTTGATTTTGGTTCCATAGCCTTTTGTCGTAGAACCAAAAATAACAAGTTAACGTTAAAGTTAAAGTTAGTAACGAAAATAGATCAAATATATTTCTGTCATACTTTTTCTGGACATTTTCCAGAAAAAATGAAAATTAGAATATTTTGATAGAAGAATTTTCAACGAACCCAGTACAGGGGCTTGCCACTTGTTTTGTAGACACCATTTGAAAGCAATAAACTATTTTTAATTTTTAATTTTAATTAATTTTAATTAATACGACGAAGTGACTTAGAGTATATGAAACTTACAATTTCATAAGCGAAATGACTTAGAATGCCGTGATGTCGAGCGGTCACTCCCCGACGGTGTGACAACTGTACTCGAGACAGGAAACATCCTGCGAATAAACACTTAGGTAAATATTGGCACGGTTACATACGATTTCTACACTCACAGCCCCACACTAGGATTCCCTGTGTCGTGGGTGCCATGGACACACACATAGACAAATACACAAACACCCAGACCCCGAAACGGACATCGAACCCGGGACCGCCTGAGCGTCAGACCGCTATGGTGACCGCTCTGCCACACGGGTCGTCAATAACAGGCGTTTGAAGAAATCGTCAAAATCTTTGTTATGCGAAACATTGGATAGATTATCAATAACAGGACTATAGGTAAAAAGATGTCACTAACCTCATGATCCGTTCGCACTGTTCAGCGAGGGGTTCAAGTTGCGGCAGGGGGTCGGGCTCGTAGCTCTTCAGCGCCAGGTAGGGGGCCCCAGCGCTTACGGCGGCTCTGGTCTACATTGAACAAAGAAAAATAATTTTGTTTATAGTAATTGAATGTAATGCGTGTTATTTTTTATTTAAAATTATTCTTTAGAATGTCTTCTTGACATGTATTAGGTATTCTTTCATATCAGAGGTAACCTAATTAAAGAGGAAAACTTGAATTAATAAAGATGGAAAATTGCGTTTTTTTTACCCAGATCGAAATTTTTATTAATAACATTTAATATCGTCAATAGCTTGTAATAAAACAAATATTCTTAACTGTACCCTTATTATGAGTTTTTACGTTTTTACAGAAATAACTGTTTTTGTATTTGTTTACGTATTTCCCATACATTTCCAATCAGTTCTGATACAGTCCGCTAGGGGCGCTGATTGGAAATGTACGGGCAAATACGTAAACAAATAAAAAAAAAGTATTTTTTGTATAAACGTAAAAACTCATACTAAGGGTATTGTATTGTTGCAGCCAATTTATAGCAATGATAATGAAAATATCTTTTTGTTCATAACAAACTACTTAAGGCAAAAATATTATAGTCATAAATACTCATATAATATAAAATATATATTTTTTAACAAAAAATATTTATTTAGATTTCAACTCACGGCTTCCATGTTGGTCTCCATGTCATATATCTTCTTGTTTAGATCATGTTTCAGCCCTTGCATCAGAACGAAGTCTTTTTCAAGTATTCCTTGCAACCCTAGAAAATATTATTTTGTATCTATTTCAATACTAATTGCGAAAATTTTAATAAGTTCAAAACCAATGGGATATGTAACTATGATTATGCGGTCAAAGTGATTTTAGACCTAAGATTAAAGAGTGGACACAAAAGATTTTCAAATAAAACCTTTCATCCCGAATATTCCAATATTAACAGCGTCTCGAATTCATTAAGAGTTTACATTATTTTTGAAATCGACTTATTACCAAATGTTATTAAGTAAGTCGCTGACATCCAGATTACCGAAAATCATCCTTAAATAGAACTGGTGTTGAAATATTACCTACAACATTTCGAATATCGACGAATTTTAGTATACAGAAATTGTCAAAAGTCGATCTTTGATAGCCAAACGTTGGTTTGATTTTTAATAACGGGCATCTAGGTTTAGATTTTCTTTATAACAAGTAGATATTTTTTATACGTATACTTGCCAGCTTTATGTAATAACTCGTCGATATCTTGCAGAGGATGTTCAGCTGTCTCCGGCGCCAGCAGCCGCGCGGTCGGCAACGAAGGTCGCGGGTTCGAAGTCGGCGTTCGTATTGGTGCTAAGAACATAACATAAGTTGTAATAAATGTAATAAATAATGTCACAGTATAAACTGTGAAATATATTTTTCAAATATGCAGAGCACCATTGCAAACTACTTCTTATACAGGTTAATGTAATTGTATATTTGTTTACGTGTAATACATTTTATACTTGAGACTTACAATAGGAAAAAGTAGCTGGGTGTTTATTTAGTTTTTTATAAAAGCGCTATGAAATTTTAAGGTCTCTAATAAAGTATGTAGAATATATGTGTATAATAGATTATGTAGAGCCATGTTTTGTTTTGTATGTATATGTGCATAAGCAGTGATAGCCTAGTGATTTAAACTTGGCCTCTCGATCGGGTGAACCAAACCTCTGATTTTAAGCTACACGCCTGAGAGATCTTTATAAATAAAAAAAAAAATTCAAAGTTACTTCTAAAGGAGATCCTTGCCCAGTCGTGTAACAATAATAAAATGATGATATTTGTCTGTGTGTGAATCTTGTAGAATCTTTAAGCATATTATAGGAGGTCTATGAGAAGGTACCTTTTTCTGAGGGGGAAACCTTCTAAAGGTACACAGTGCCGTGGGAGCGACACGGGTTTATGTGGGATTTTTACATTACTAACCCCCCCCCCCCCTGGCTGTCCTCGGCGACGTGTAGAGGTGGGATCTCCAAAGAACGCAACCGGAGTTCTCTCGGCGCATTGCCCCGTCGGGCTCCACCCAGGTGAGTTTGAATCACCACACCGTCTGGTGTATAAGACAGAATGCGACCACACATACCGCCGTCCTTCCCGAGGTCGCTAGCCGGGCGGTTCGAGCTCACACTCTTGCCGTCCGCAATCTATGAAGCCCCATTAGTCGCCTCTTACGACAGGCAGGGAATACCGTAGCCCTGTTCTGGTCCCAGAACTACAGGTACAAATGAAAAGGTACCTAGCAGGTCGCTAGGCAGTTCCCAGTGCGAAGGTCTCCTGGCTCGCAGTGTGTCGCCTGGCGGAGGCAGGATTCGCAAGATTAAGTAGCTGACGAGCATTCAGTCCACTTCATGGTAATTAGGTAGGTACTGCCACCTATATACATATGTGTTCAACCCCCAATAAGATTCCTTATTAAAGCTTCTTTAGAGGCCTTAAAGGCACCAGTACCTAGCAGATCACTAGGCAGCTCCCAGTGCGAAGGTCTCCTGGCTCGCAGCGTGTCGCCCGGCGGCGGCAGCGCCGCGCCCTCCGCCTCGCGCAGCACTAACGTGAACACGTAATCACAGCACGTGATCAGCAACTCGCAGCGGTTGAAACGGATGTACTCCCTGGGGATTTATGATACTGTATGTCACAGTCACATCACAATAATTCATATAAAGACCACTTGAAATGTAATAGAAAACACTTCGACAGATATTACCGTAAAATTAATAAGTACTTTTATTAATTACTATGAGTGCTATAAAGCGTAGAAAATATACGAAAATGCACTTAAACTAAAATATTTTTTGCATTGTATATGTCAGTAGCAAAGAAGTATTCAGTTCACGGAACAAGGTTCCCATTTGAAGCCGATCACAAATGCGATGCCAATCCTGAAAATTAGGATCGTTGCCACATATAGCCATGACTCCTGATGATACGTGATCACAATTTACCATCAGATGGGCAATATCTCGCTAACTAAATGCTCTAGGATTCCCAACTGTGGAGTGGAGACATATATCCAATTTTAAAACGGTAAATACAACAACAACACGGTAAATACAACGGTAAATACTCACGGTTCCTTCTCCAGGTCTCTATTTTCCCAGGACTCCGGTTTGAGTTCAGGTTGTAGTACGAGGCCACCGGTGGAGGCCTGGTACACGCTGGACCCTCGCCGGGACAGAACATCCAACGTGTCCTCTTCTTGTTGATTGTCATTCTCGGATTCCTTCTTACGAGGTGGACCTTAAAATGTAAAATGTTTTTGTTTTTGTTTCTAGAAAGACCTTCTTTTAGTAATATAATTAGCTAAGTGCGAGTCGAACTCGCACAGGCAGAGTTCCGTACCACATAGTGTATTCGTTATTGCAGCCAAAGAAGTTAAATTCTATTGTCTACCTATTACGGCTTAATATATGTATAAAGAATGCACGAAATAGGGTTTTACCCCTTTTGTAAGGAATCCTAAAAAGACGCTTTCTACACTCACATACTCACACTAGGATTTTCAGTGTCGTTGGCGCCATGGACACACACAAGCGAATATACGACACCTACACGGATACCAACAACCCAGAACGGATATCTAAATTCAACATCTATATATCTGTCTCCAGGCAGTGAAAGCCTAGTGGTTAAGAAACTCGTCCTCTCGATCGAGGGGTCCGAGGTTCAAATCCCAGGCTCGCACCAATGATTTTTCGAAATTATGTGCGTATTAGAAATTAATTATCACTTGCTAAAACGGTGAAGGAAAACATCGTGAGGAAACCTGCATACGTGAGAGATTTATAAAAAAAATAATCTTAAAAGTATGTGAAGTCTACCAATACGCACTTGGCCAGCGAGGTCGGACTTTGGCTTAATCCTTCTCATTATGAGAGGAGACCCGTGCGCAGCAGTGGGATAGTAATGGGTTGATGATATCTGTCTAGCCGGAGACCAAACCTGAACTCTCTACGCATTACGGCGGTATGGTAACCGCCCCGTCACACACGTCGTCAAAGTGGAAGGCAGTCCACCAGATGATTTGTGGTTATTGCCTACAGGAAACCACCTCAGTTGCTGACCTTATGTATGTAATCTAATCTTATCTGGGTTTGATTACAGATGTCCATGAGCGGCAGTTACCAATTACAACCAGATGGACTGCAAGCTAGTTTCCTTATTAAAAAAATGTTACGAATATCTTAATATTTAAAAAATGGTTTTCATTATTTTGCAGCTGTTGCAAGTGACACCGCAAATGATATTTTTTGTGATAACCGAAATATTTACAGGATACGAGTATGTTTTTATTCAGAACACATGATATTTTAAGATAATGATACAATATAATAATAATAAATAATATTATTTAATTATTTTAACAGTCACGTGTAGGGTTCAAGGATTCATATATACCTAATGCTGGAATGACTTCTTAAAACGGTAGCTGAGATAAGGAAACATGTAAAAGATACGCTAATTATTGTATTAAAAAGATAAGATAATATATTTTATTGTTGTCTCAATTTCGAGCAATTTATTACATATTTCAGAATATAGGAGCTCTTTAAAAAAAGGTGCCAAAAATCTCCTGATTTTGCAAAGGCCCAAGCGAAACTGGTCGAGTTCCATTGGATCTCTCTTCTTATTACTAAGCTGATTTAAAAAATAAGTTGAAATTTTAATAGTCCGATGGGGACTTTCTGCAACTTGTCAAGAGATAGAGCTACATGTTTCTGAATCGCTATCGAAGTTTTCCTAACATCTTGCATATATACACGCTCTGAACTAACACTGATGGAACACGGTACTGGATGTATACCTGGATGTATGCAGTAGGTTCCAAACTCGACCCGCTTCCCGAGAACTCCTATGAACGGAAACTTGATCTTGACTGACTGCAGTAGACATTCTTCATACAAATCCCAGATGTAGATTACCTGTAATATATACCAGACTTATCCTTAGAAACTACCTCAAAATATTTCCTGCATCGGTACGAAGGTGGTAGAACCCTTTGTGGTTCGATTCCGGCGGCACCACCGCCACACCTATTTCTACCTAATAACAGCAGTGTTAGGCGCTGCTGTGTTCCGGTTTGAAGGGTGTGGTAAGGGAGATAGACTTTTCCGAGGCTTTCCAGCCTAGTCCTCAGGGGTAGCGGCGCATCTGTGGCCGACCTCAGGTAGGAATATCTATTCCTATCTGGGGTTGATTACAGATGTCCATGGGCGGCAGTAGCCACTTACCATCAGGTGGACTGCATGATTCGGTCACAGATGCTACACCTGAGGACTAAGTTGGAACGCCTCGGAAAAGTATGTCTCCCTTACCACACCCTTCAAACCAGACACAGCTGCGCTTAACACTGCTGTTATTAGGTAGAAATAGGTGTGGCGGTGGTGCCGCCGGAGTCGAACCACAAAGGGTTCTACCACCTTCTAAAAACTTACACAATTACTGCAATACGCCACAATAATCTGCTCGGAAGCAACCACCGCGACGTCCAGCACAGCGGGCGAGCCGGGGACGTTGAGGCGAGCGAAGGGTTCCGCCTGCGTGGTGTCCCACAGACGGACTATACCGTCTGAGCTGCCACACACCAGCAGGTGGAGAGAGGAGACCACGTGGAAACAACTGACACCCTGCAAGGAATTGTTATGAGGTGAGGTTTTTTGGTGAGGTTATGCTACTATCATAGCCTGCTTATAATTTCGGTCCCTTACAACGGGGCTCGAAGATTCAAATCTTGTACGCGCTTTTGATTTTTAAAACGTGCGTGTTAGAAATTATTATGGTATGTCTGAAGGAAAACATTGTTAGCAAATCTTCATGTACGACAGATCACAAAAAAGAAAATCTCGTAAGTTTGTGAACTCTAAACAAACAAGAAGCACAGTGCCTAACAGTGGGACAGAGCTGTAGCATGTAAAAAAAACATAAATGTAATACAGTAGAACGTTTGATGGGATGAGTAGCTTATATGACAAAAAAGATCTATCTTCAACCCTGTACCCTTATCATGAGTTTTTACGTTTTGACAAATATGACTGTTTTGGTATTCGTTTACGTATTTGCCCATACAATTTCCAATCAGCGCCCCTAGCGGATTGTATCAGAACTACAGTGTCAGTAACGTAACATTAAATGTCTAAACGTAACGTAAAATTGTGGAATGTGTTCCTAAAAATGAGTTCCGTAAAGACAAACAGATTTTTTTTTGTAAAAAACGATCTCGTATCACACCTACCCTCTGAACCTTAAACACATAGTCCTCTAGCTTCCCGGGCACGTGCTTCGCGCGCACAGCGACGGCGTCGTGCGAGCAGGACAGCACGATATCCCCGTCCCGCACCAGCGCGACGCGGCGCACTCCGCGCGCGTGCACGCGCCGCCATGTTGAGATGCTGCAGTAGGAGGAGTGGGGGGGAGATGGGAGCTCCTGGGAAGAAACATCACACTTGATGGTCGTAGAAACTTTTGTGGTTTGACTCCAAGGTACTACCGCCACTACATATAGGTACTACTACTACATATCAGGCGCTACTACATATCAGGCAGTGTACCGAGCGTCATATTCACCTGGGCGGAAGCCACCGGGGCAACGCGATAAGAAGACTCCGGTTGCGTTCCTTTGGAGATCCCGGAGTCCTTTACAAGCGCAAAGAACGCTACCGGGGGGGTTTTAGTGCGGTAAGAATCCCACACTGTGTCGCTCCCACGGCACCGGATAGCTTTTGAAGGTTTCCCACTCGATAACAAAAAAAAACTACCGTCACATCTATTTCTGGCTATTAATAGCAGAGTTAAGCTGCTGTGTTCTGGTTTGAAGGGTGTAGTAAGGGATACCTATTTTTCGAGACGTTCCAGCTTACTCCTCAGGGGTAGCGGCGCATCTATGACCGATCTCAGGAAAGAATATATAATCCTATGTGGGGTTGATTACAGATGTCTATGGGCGGCAGTAGCCACTTACTTCAGGTGACCTGCATGACCGTCTGCTACTACAACAGTTGGTCACAGAAGTCCATGTGACAGTGTAGGTCGCAGTGACAGTGATATGAGTCATTTGATAGACTGAATATGCATTTCTTATAGAAAATATTATTTTATTGTTGAACATTACCATCCAGAAGTAATAATTGATGTTGTCTGGTGTATTTGTGTGGAAGAGTGAGATCCTCGGTTGTAAGAACCGCATCCTGGTGAGATCGCCTCTCTCAGTCCCGAAGACCAGCTCTGAAGATTCGCCTACTTGGATTGCTGGCTGGTAGGCGAGGCACTGGAAATAGTAACAATCATCCATTATTATAGAGCCTTATAGATTTATTTAATTACTTATAAATTGTAGTGATAGCCTAGTGGTTGAGAAACTCGGCCTCTTTATCGAAGGGTTCTAGGTTAAAACCCTAGGCACGCACTTCTGATTTTTCAAAGTTCTGAAGAAAAACATCCTGAGGAAACCTACATACCTGAGAAAAAAAAGTTATCAAAGGTATGTGAAGTCTAAAAATACGCACTCGTCCAGCGCGGTGGACTATGGCCTAATGTTTTTCATTTAGAGAGGAGACCCGTGCCCAGTGGGACAGTAATGGGCTGATGATCATGATGATGATTTATTTATTGTTCGTGGAGGAAATCTTCGAAAGGTTGCCACACCGTCTGGTGTACACGATGGTATGCGACCACACATAACGTCGTCCTTCCCGGGGTGGCTTTAAAAAATACTAAAGCTATTTTGCATAACAATATTTATTGAACGGTGGTTTTAAAGTTACTTACGGTTGGTATGTTGGGCAACCCTGTGATGCAATACAAAGGTGTGTGCGTGAGGGTGGTCACGTCGTATACGATAAGACTCCGATCTGATGCCGATAGCATCAAGTTTTGCACGTCCTGAAAAATATAAAATTGATCAAGGTTTTAAATAAATTGTTATTTTGATGAAAAATATTTTTGTTAGAATAATTCTATTAGGTACTGTTACAATTAATTTAATCCTGTTTAGTGTAAAGACTTGCGGGGGTACTGCCCTGCCACCTGTACCCTGCTCGAAAACGTTCAACGTTTACGAATTCGCTCATACAGCGCCGCCGTGGACCTTATTGGAACTAAAATTTCGCATTATTACATACTTACATTAAGATATATAGCGTCAGTAATCCAACAATTCTTAACACGACGGCGTAGTCCAGTTCTGTGGTAGAAAACCTGAAATTTAAGAGCAGTTCCTTAATAAAGGACTCGATCAATATTATAAGTAAGTACAATTTGTAGTAAGACACAGCCTAAGTATGTATTTCAATAATTGGGAATTCCTCTACATATTTTTTTATAAAACAGTGTGTTTTTAGATAGATATACCTAACACAAGATATTGTGTACTTCACTTGTACTCTCACATAATCAACTTAAAGTAAGATTGAAGTGCTACCAGTCAGATAAACATGCACTACCTCAGAAGACTAAGTAGGACGCCTCGTATGACTGTCACTGAACCGGAACACTGCAGCATTAGCACTGCTGTTATACGGTAGTTTCCAGCACACATTTATTTCAAAGATCAATTAGGTAGTTACCTCGTATGAATTCAGTAGTTTTAGTTGACCACTGTACACACCGATCCTGCCACCCTTGGAGACGGCTGCGTAGCAGAAAGAATCTTCACGTTCAATGCTCACCAATTTCACTATGGTTTCCCTCTGAAACAAAAACACATGAGCAATTCAGCAAAATATAAAGGAGGTTCTAGTTGCTTTCTTTTGATTGAAATAAAAACTTAGTAGCATAAAACTGCTCCTATTTTCGCCTTATATTATAACAGTAGTATTAAGTACTACTGTTGTGGTGTGGTGCAAATCTTAACACAGCAGCACTTAACACGGTTAGAAATCAGCAATGGCGGTGTTGCCTCCGGCATCGAATTACTCAGGGTTCTACCATTATTAAAATCTCGTACCTTACAATGATCCAACCTCCTAATCCCTCCTTCCGTGACGGGGGTCCACCTTTCTTCTCTAGAGCTGGTCTTCCTGGCGCCGGCAGCCACGAGCCGCGCGACCACCTGTCTCCACCACACGCGCCCGCTGCAGAACGGGTCCAGGCTTTGGAATAACGTGTGCGCGTGGGGAGAATACTTGTGGTGACCTGGAACCCGGAGTAGATTTGTCGTAGTTAATTCTGATGGCACTGTTGTACCGAACAGTGGAACGGCAAAGTATGCAAGCTTTTATGAATCGTGCGCTTGAGATACGTCCGTCTCTCGTCGCTAACGAAGTAAGACTGACACGTGTCGACTTTCGACCGGCGAGTGGTAATGTCAATTTTTTTAGAGAAACGGCGGGTAGTATGCATCCTATTATATTAATACAAACGGTGGTTGTACACTACACCGGCCATATACGCAGTGATAGATTTCACACACGTTTTAGTTATTCTTAAACAAATATTTAGTCATATTGGTGTCCTCATGATTTACATTCGCTGTTTAAGTATGTGACTATTTGGGGAGGAAATGTTGAACTTAAATCATAGCGTGTCGTGTAAGAGAATATAATAGCTTTTCGCCACCCCCCGACTTATGTCGGGCCTCCTGTATCCTGGTAAAGATAAAAAGGATGTAGTAATAGGTAGTCCTCAAACCATTCCCTAAAACAAAGAACATATTTATAGACTGCAACATCTTCATCATCATCATCATCAACCCATTATTGTCCCACTGCTGGGCACGGGTCTCCTCTCAGAATGAGAAGGATTAGGCCATAGTCCACCGCGCTGGCCAAGTGCGTATTGGTAGACTTCACATACCTTTAATATTTTTTATAAATCTCTCAGGTATGCAGGTTTCCTCACGATGTTTTCCTTCACCGTTTAAGCAAGTGATAATTAATTTCTAATACGCACATAAATTTGAAAATCAGAGGTGCGTGCCTGGGATTTGAACCTCGGACCCCTCGATCGAGAGGCCGCGTTTCTTAACCACTCGGCTATCACTGCTGCTGCAACATCTTATTCACACATATGTCTTACCAAAGATATTGTTAACAGCGTTGACGAAGGCTCTCTCGTCGAGGCACAGCGCGTGCGGCGTCGCGGGCGTGGCCGCGAACTCGATGCCCTCCTCCGCTGCTGCTGCTCGCATTACTTCTTCCACTCGCCTGGGATATGGATTATACATTATTTTATCATCAGCATTAGCCCATTAATGAGAATGAGATGAATTATACCATAATCCACCATGCTGTAAGTAGGTACAACTACGTATTGGTAGACATTACTTTACCTACAGTGGCGTAACTATAGGGTGGTAGGACTGGTGAACCGACCGAATCCCGAGAGGCTGCGAACTCAAAAGTGAGCATAACAATTTTTGAAATACGTAGAAATCAGAGAAATATACATAATCATTTAATGTTCATACTAATTATGAGAAAAGTACGTATTCGTAAGCGTTTTCTAAGGGCCCCATGCAATGAATTTGGAATGATCTAATACGATTTGAAGGTGGTAGAACCCTTTGTGGTTCGACTCCGGCCACCGCCATACCTATTTCTACCTAATAACAGCAGTGTCAGGCGCTGCTGTGTTCCGGTTTGAAGGGTGTGGTAAGGGAGACAGACTTTTCCGAGGCGTTCCAGCTTAGTCCTCAGGGGTAGCGGCGCATCTGTGGCCGACCTTAGGTAGGAATATCTAATCCTATCTAGGGTTGGTTACAGATGTCGATGGGCGGCAGTAGCCACTTACCATCAGGTGGACTACATGCTCGTCTGCTACACCTATATTATAAAAAAATACCTACCTTTGATCTTTTTATGAGAACTTCTAATTAATAAAAAATGTGCCATATATGTTACTTACCTATCGATATCTCGCGCATTGTTCCGAGCCTTAGCTTTCTTGAAGCACCTGCGTAACTTACTCAGGACAGCTGGAGTCAACTTGTTTATCAGCTCCCGCGCCAAGCACTCCTCGTCGTCAGAGCTAAGGATGTATTTAATCACTTTAGTCCATTGCTTTAGTCAAAGTGTTGCCTACTACAGTTTAATTAAACTTTGGAATGATAGTAAACACACTAATTAGTTCAATGTGATCAATCAACTCAAATCAAAAATATTTTATTCATAGTGGATTCTTCCTTAAAGGGTTCTGTAGGTACTCTTTTTAGACGTCAATATATCTACCGCCACTTCACAAGGTGTGGATAAAAAGCGGTGAAAGAAACTCCATAATATACCTACATTTATAGATCTACACATCGCAATATAAAAGTGATTGCATTTTATAAATATCCTTTTTTGATTAAGATAGACTCATTTTAATATAACTTCAAGTATCTACTTTATCACATCCTTCACACCAGAACACATGCTTAAAGACTTTATAGCGGTCTCTTAGATATTTAAAAGATCATACCAAGATAAACTTTCATCTGAAGCACTTCTCACGGAGTAACTTTTCTCAAATATTTCCGAACATTCGTCGTTTAACGATTTTTGCGATTTTATAGACATTTTATATGATTTTGTGAAAATCTGTGTTTCGATTGTTATTACACCGTTGTTAAGAATTTGTTAAATCAATAAAAATAAACATTTTTGGGTTTCACGCCATCTAGCGGCTAATAGCAGAAACATTAAGAAATGTAGCCAACACGCTAATGAAAAGTTGTATGATATTATGCAATAGATGGCGTTATCTGTCCCACTTTTGTAATTTTAAATTCCAATATTTTAGTCACGTCTACATCCTACATCTAGTCATTATCCGATGTTATAAATTGGTGAAATAATAGAAAATACTATTATGAACCCAAGCATACATACTATTGACTATATCCGGGGGCAATGAAACATGAAAAATGAAACATTAAGATATATGCCATCAAAAACAATGCTTGTAAAAAGATCCAAGTCTCGCCATTCAATTCTTCTACCGTAAAAAGTCTTGAGATCTATGTAATACCAAGCCGGTAATGTATGCAGTCCCTACTTAAGGGACCTTCTGTCTTAAGGTATTATCTCACTATCTAACCTAACAACATCTCATGGGACCATACCAATATTAAAAATATTTTATGTTCTAAATAAATTAACGTGGCAATCGTACTGCAAGTCACATTGTGTTTTCATCTTATCATATCGCATCACACAGGTAACATTAGTACGATTGCCACGTCAATTTATTTAGAACATAAAATATTTTTAATATTGGTATGGTCCCATGAGATGTTGTTAGGTTAGATAGTGAGATAATACCTTAAGACAGAAGGTCCCTTAAGTAGGGACTGCATACATTACCGGCTTGGTATTACATAGATCTCAAGACTTTTTACGGTAGAAGAATTGAATGGCGAGACTTGGATCTTTTTACAAGCATTGTTTTTGATGGCATCTCATTCCTTTTTGTAGATATTTCTACTCTTTTCCTTTCCGGTACCTTCCACTAGTTGAATCTCAACAACAGATTTTTTTAAAGGCAATTAAATTGTTTAGGTAGTCTTTGTAGTTATGTAAATAATCTTGCCATTCATCATCACTTTCATTCGAACATGACAATAAATTAAATCTAAAAAAGTTACTATTTTGACAACTGAAATTATGCCCGTTATCCTCAGGAAAAACATCTTCTAAAAACATCTCTACTGATTGTGATTTATTTATTTATTTATTGGGATTTAACGTGTCTTCGTATTAAATAATCGACATCCCTTACTTTCTTCTGAATATCCGACAAAAATCATTGGTAATCTTTCACTGACTTCGTCGGACTCCGGTTTTTGATATAAACCACAGTATTTACTGCCCTTGCTCAAATTAGTTTCAATTTATAATAGACTTCTGACTTCTGAAATGAAATGAAATATTTATTTAATAATGATAACATTCGTTTTAGACTTCTCGCATATACAATAATAGTTCTGTTAGCTGTTTCAACCACAACAATTTGTTTAGGGGTATATAGTATCGCCTTCTTATGTAGAATTCCATTTGTTGATAAGAAAATATTGAAAGCTCTATTACAAAATGTCGTCCCACCATCTGATCTCATACATTTGTTCGACTTGCTAGTTCCCTTTTCAACACTTTATATTTTTGACATTTCTTAAAGACTCACTCTTATGTTTTAGAAAATAAACATTCATCGTGTCATTCGAGAATAATAGTCGATAAATAATAACATGTACCTTGAACCGTTGAGTGAACTAGCTTCCATGGGACTACATAAATCTGTATGTACGATCTCCAGTATGTCGTTCGTTCGCGTTCAGAGGTTTGGAAATGGTTTCTCACTAGTCGTCATATCCGTCGGTAATGTTCACATTATCAAGACCAGTCATAATATTCTTTAAAATTCGCATATATTCCGGATTAATATGGGCTAGTCTTCTATGCCAATATTTATTAGACATTGTCAAATTACATATCGGTGATTTGACAAATTGTATATATACCATTTACGTTGTGGCCAGTTGCGATGATAATATCTATAGAGTTACTAATAGTGCAACCGTTTTTCAAGAAATTAACAGTAAATCCTTTTTCAGTAAGTTTACTCACAGCTAACAAATTCATACTTAAAATTATTTATATTAAAAAGGTTTCTTATAATAATTTCCACGTTTTTTCCGGGTAGGTACTACCACAAAATAAAAACTAACAGAAGTCAATCTTCATACAAAGTGGGCTGGAGTAACGCACACGTAGACACCACTTACCGACTCGTTATCTCGGGGGGACTCGAGCGCATACGTGCGCGACTGTCAGTTCATTTCTGACACGCGTTTGTAACTGTTTTGTACAAGCAATGGAGCAAAAAAAAATACCCTAATTGTGCAATGGACGGTTGTTTAAATTCAACGTTAAACTGTGGATTTTCGTTTTTTTATGGCTATCAATTATCAAGCTACTAGGAGCTGATATTTTTGGTGATCATGGCAAGAATATGTTATAAAGTGGATATCTAAGCTCGATTTATATAGTAGTTTCCTATTTCGAATCATTTGAAACGAACTTAACTAAATTTTTGTAATATTGCGTTGAAATGTTACGTACCTAATATTACGTAAGTTGAAAACATGATTTTTTGTTCGTATATATATTGGTTTGTCTTTAATGCCATTTGGTAGGTTTATGTCTAAAACGGATAGGGCAAAAGGAATTGTGTAATTAGGGTAATCCGTTTAGAAGTTATTAGGGATTTTCTATTGTGAACATTGTAATTTTTTATGTGCTTACATATAAAAATTATTTTCATAGACATTTATTTATGCTCAATAAGGCCGAAATTTGCCTAAACACTTGTTTCCTTGGAAACAAACTTATTATTATTTTATAATGCGGTGACAGTTGCTTAACCTCACGACAGTTATTGTATTTTGTGTATGTTACCGTTAGATTGTAGAATACGTTAGCATACACATTAACTAGGCTTAAGATTAGCTAGAAAATATGCAGATTAACTATGTAGTTAAAATTCGAAACATCTTTTCAGACTTGTTCTTAGGGCTAAAACACATACCTTTTTACGACACGACAACGTATCGTGACACATAGCGACATCGTGCCGCAAAGCGATATTGTTTCGTGAAAATATACAATGTTTGTCGTAAATTCATGACACGACGACGCATCATGGCATGCACGGGTCGACGTCAAGGGGTGAAAATTGATACAATCTTCGTTTTGTACTTTAGGTAGTGGGCAAGCTATCTGCGTTTTAACTGATTTAGGCACATTAGCCGTAACATCTAGTTTTTTTCTCATGACATTTGTCAGAAATTCGGAATGTTTTTGATATTATATAACTTTTTAGGGTTCCATACCCAAAGGGTAAAAACGGAACCCTATTTCTAAACTGTCCGTTTGTCTGTCTGACATAGAGCTCTATTTCTGGAACCTTAATAGATAGAAATTTAAAAATTTTACGGAATATGTATAATGGTGGCCGCTTTAACAATAAGTACTAAAAATAAAAAGAAAAACTTTCAAATAAAGGAGAGTTGCCATACAAGGGCCTTCTTTTTCTTTATGAGGAGGAAATCTTCAAAAGGTACTCGACGACGTGGGAGTGACGCCGGGTTATGTGGGACTTTAGCCGCACTAAAATCCTCCGGTGGCCGTCCTCAACGTTTGTTGGAGAACTCCGGGATCTCCGACTGAACGTAACAGAAGTCCTTTAAGCGCGATGCCCCGATCGAGCTCTGCCCTGGGAGAACAGTTTTCGCTCCTCCTAAACTATCCGGTGTTCACGACGGTATGCGACTACACATACCGCCGTCCTTCCCGGGGACACTTATTGGACGGTTCGAGCTCCCTCTTGCCACTCCCAACTCCGGAAGCCCCCTTGTAGTTGCTTCTTACGACAGGCACGGGATATCGTAACCCTTTTTTAGTCCAGGAACTACAGAGACAAACATATAAGGACCTGCTATTTTTTAGCGTTTTTCATTTGAAATGTTCACAATGCATTATATGGCTGCTATAACATCAATTAGTATAAATAAAAATAAAATAAACAAATATTTTTGTGGTACGGAACCCTCAGTGTACGAGTTCGATTCGCACTTCACCCATTATTTGAATTGAATTTAAATTGAAGTTGGAATTGAAAACGTCTTTTGTCTCGAGGATAAAAACAATTGACGTCGCCTATAATAGTAGGGGAGCCCAAGACGGGATTTCGAGAGTGACTCGAACGCGGCAGATTAAGATATGGGAGATACCTTACATCCTATAGAGTATCTTAAACTATCCATTTGGGGGGTTCAACCAGGGAAGTCCATCAGACTATTAATAAAAAATCGTATTATCTATAGTAGCTTAATTACATGCTGAAAACAATAAATTTATAATCTGATGGTTTGAGGGCGGCGTTAGGGAGTAATAAGGTTGCAAAAAATCTATACCTGGACATACTCGAGTGCGGTATTTTTTTTAATACAAAGGAAATAATGCTAGAAAATATGCACTATCTGATAGCGCCATTTATTAGCATGGATCCCTGGAAAGTAATAGTGTACAACAAACTAAAGGAAAAGGCAAATTTTATGGAAAATACATTATTCTTTATATATTCTCATTCTATTTTTTTTTTCAAATCGTCAGTATAAAAAACCCCTCCACTAAATCGTCACATGAAGGGTTATGATAAGTAAAACATCAGCTGGAATTTCCTGTATAATAATATTACGCCCTCGAGTGTGTCAAGATAACTTTTTTTTCCCATTTTCGAAGAGTTACAGTCTTTCGAATCGAATCGTCAGTCTTTCGAATGGGGGACTCATCTGGGGTAACTTCATATGCCCTTTGAAAATCTAATGTGCTGGTTACTTTTTTTTCCATTTTTACCTCTCGTATGGCTGTCCCCCTATGCAAACCAGCAAATAAACATATTTCCGGCATCAGAGATATATACTCTATCACTAACCTGCCGCGCCTTGAGTATGTCTGACTCTGCTTTTTACATTTTTCGAATCATCTAGAAACTATTCCCACGGTAAATCGAAAAATATCACACAACCTTTTCTTCACTCTAACGTGTAATCTACACAATCGTATACGTCCTATTGACGCTCGAGTTTCTACCCATTTAACATAATGGGCTCCCCTACTACTCGTACATTTCGCGGACAGAAACACAGATTCATTAACTGCAAATGTAACTTTGTAATCCTATATAACTTATATAGGATACAAAGTTATTTAATATAGTTGGTGTATCTAGATAACTGGACAGAAATTGCAAAATATTTTAGTTTTTCTATGAGTTATATACTAAACACTAATTGTATTCTCAATTTCAACCTTCTATGTCTGCTGGAAGTGCCTTAAACTTTTGATGATCGGTCAGTCAGTCAGTGAGTGAGTGACAAAATTACGAACTTTAACTACTTGTAATTCTTAAACTACTGGTTCAAATTGAATGAAATTCGAAATGTACCGTGTCTATACAATCCTTGCTTGGCTCCTGAAAATTCAGGCTTCTAGCTTCATATGCAACGAAGTTACAGGGGGTCAAAAATGGGCCGAATCGCTTCGGGAAAAGTATGGTACGGCCGTGCCGCTTCTTTTGGCTCGACTTGGCGGAGGCACTGCCGTGCCTCCAGATTCTAAAAATTCTATGAACTAAATTTTATTTAGGGTAAGTTTATCTTAGATAAAATAAAATTAAGATAAACTTAATACGTGTAAAAACTCATAATCCTAATATTTTATTTAAAATGAATCCAATTAATTAATAACCTAAGCCTAAAATTAAGTGAAAATCGGTAAAGCCGTTTCGGAGGAGTACGGTAAATAACATTGTGACACAAGAATTTTATATATAAGATTTTGTTACACAAAACGGCAGCCAAAACTATATTTTATTTCAGGAAATGGCAAAGTAGGTAGATACTTCCACCGTCGGAATAATGCACGAAGCTCAGTAATCCCCGGAGACATAGCATTTCATTTGTCTCCGCTCGCTGCCAGCTACACGGGATATTCATTAACATTTCTCAATGCCGAGCCGAATTTATGCAATAGAATTAATTCAAATTCAAATTCAAATCTCATTTATTCAAAATTCATTCATATAGAATACTTTTTGAAAGTCAACAAACTACTACGCTTCGGAAGGTGTTTCGCTATGGAGAAGAAGCGGCGCAAGAAACTCCATACGCATGCATAACATTTGTTAAATACGAATATTTAGATAGTTGTTTATTTTAATAGACTTCTCAAAAGAATTACAACTTTTATGGTTAGGTTAGGTTAGGTTAATTCCCGCGCGCACCTCAAAAATGACGGGATGGAGTAGCTCCAGCTCCATCCCGAACCAAGATGAGCCCGGGCGCGGGCAAATACCGTCGGGACTGCGGAAGAGTGCTATAGACTTCGCCAAACTGTAAGTCCGCTCTGAAGTTGTTGCGAGTAGGTGTAGTCATACAATTTGCTATAGCGACGCGACTCGTTTCTATATTCGGAGCGGACTAGCAGTTTTACGCTGACCGTACTAGCGTACCCAAGGTCCCGACAAAGTACAGAGGAACACCGTGGCGTTTTAGCCGGTAGGAGTCCGACATATCCTCTCCGCTGCCCCCGCGCCTGAGAGGAAGCCAGTGTATGTATGTGGCTCAATATACCACAAAAAATTATTTAGGTACACAAAATATACAAATAGATTCTTTATTTATCTTATACTCGTATATAAAATTCTCGTGTCATAATGTTAGTTACCATACTCCTCCGAAACGGCTTTACCGATTATCACTCAATTTTATATGCATATTCAGAAGGTTTGAGAATCGACTATTATTTATTTTTGATACCAAGTGATAAGGGTTATTCACCCTTAACATTTATTTTATTTACATGGTAACACAACGATTGCCGGGTCAGCTAGTTATTTATAAAATAATCTTAAACAATTATTAAGCTGAACATAGATGAACTAACAAAATAAACTCGTAACAGATTTTTTTATAATTTTAGGAGTCCATTTGGTCACAACATCCATTGTGCTCTATATCGTTTCTGTAGATAGAGACAGAAATCCCATGAGACAGCACTTCATTTGTCGTGCCGGCGCTACCGAACACGGAAAATTCATTAGGCGACACCGCATCCGTATGGTAGAGCTCTGGTAGAGGGGGTGGTAGAGATTTTAAATTCTTTGGAAATTTCCTATTGTTTTGATACTATTATTAAAAGCTTAGTGGTATTTTCGACTTCTGACTCTACATATTTTGAGTTTGGATTTTAGAGATTTCTTATTTTGCGGCGTAATATCATATACCTACGTTCCTATTAGCACTAAAATCTAGGTTATGTATGTTTTGAAATTTATTTGTATAACAAAAAAATATAACGTTTTATTCTTTCTACAACATCTTATATCGATATTAAAATGGCTTTTGATATTTTTTACAAATATCGTATTTAATATTTAATTTCTAAAAATTAAAAAGAAATTTGTGAAAAAAAAATATTAAAAGTAAAATTATATTAATGTAGGTATTCATTATTCAGGTATACTTAATAATAGAATTGGGCCTAAAATAATTTCCGTAGATTGTAGTATTTCCTTTTATTCAGTAACAGCTCTTTAAAAATACAGTTACTACCTAAGTAGGTAACTATTGTCAGTAATTCTCAAAACTCTAATTAACTATTCCTTTCATAGAATCATCTATTTACTCTGGTATTTACAAAGACGAACAAACCAAATAGACTCATAACCAATACTTAACAGGAACAATGACGTTATACCTAACTTTCTTAAACTTAACTAAGTATAAATTCTACTTTTCTAACTTATATTTATTTATGACTTAAATATCAGTTAGCGAAGTTTATCTATTTTTTAATGCTAACATATCTATGTGTGTACTTACAAATGGACTTTCATATTTCTGTCTCATATGATAACCTGACTACGAAAGGTAGTATTTTTTGAGCATATGCGTGTAATGTCTATGTACTCGTATGTCTCATTCTGTACGCCCTTCAGCCCAAACGGCTTTATTGACAGATTTTAACCGTATGAGTTATCGTGAGATTTGTCTAAATTGTGTAAGAAACATAAACCTATAAATATTTATTAAACAGTCAGGTTTTTATTTTTGTTTTGTTTTTATGATAATTCTCTAATTCACGTTTCAAAAGTAGCTAATATCAAATAGTAGGTATCGCTTGCTCTAGCAGTCTATTAAATTACTACCTCTGTGGGTACTTTTCGCAACCTATGATTTGTCACCACCATATCTTAAACAATCGCTCCAAATATGTGAACAATTATCATATCTTTGTGATCTCAAAACATTTTAACGCCTTCATACTATTTCTACTATAACCAATTGGTGCTTGTAGCAACTAGAGAGATAGGCAAATATTGTACAAGAAAACATGAAATGATTTTGAACAGTGATCGAATTAAATCAAAGAGAAAAAAGAATTTAGGACATTAAAGCTATTAAAAATAGATTCCTATAAATCTTACGGCGCGGCAAGATAAAAAATACAGATTTGAAAATTATTGAAAATTGATTTTAGAATTAAAATTTTGCGCGTAATTAATTGTGTACGAAAGGATTTTTGAAATTTCATTCCTTTAGAAACTAAATAAAATACATTCCATGTAATAAAAAAATCAAATGATTTTTGTGTAGCAGTTTAATCAAATAGTAGATTTACTTTGACGTTTACCACTACATCAACGTGGATTATGTGGAATAATGGCTTATAAATGGTTATTGTATTACGAATTTATGTTACACTATGTACAATAAAATAACATAATTCCTTAATTAGGTATAATATATAGTAAGAAGTGCTTTTCAGCTAAAATACTTTTATTACAATTTTTCGATGCTTAATGCTCCAACTATCATAAAAGTACCTAACCTTTCAAAACTATGCAATTATTATTATCGTGACCTACAACGAAGCGGCGGACAGACGGACAGACTGCTCCGGTTAGAAGCGTACAGAACAAACAGCTTTTTATTTACCATCCAGTTCACTTGTGCCCGCTAAAAGCAATGCACTGCTCGAATTGTGTTCAATATTCTGTCTAAATATGTTACGACATGACTGACTACGCATCGAGTCGTGCTAGCGATGTCGGCACGTGCAAGATATAATATGTTTCTACGTTTTTGTAGGAAAATTAGGTAGCAAACGAGCATAGAATCTATTTGATGGTACGTGGATGCGGTCACTGGCGCTCATGGATATTAATAATCAACCTCAGATAGGAGACTCTGACCTAAGTTGGTCATAGATGCGTTGCTACTCTTGATGACTAAGTTAGTAGTGCTTAACACCCCTACGGTAGAAATAGGTTGGAGGTACCACCGCCTCACCATTTTTTTACTAATAAAAGCAGTTCTAAGCGCTGCTATGTTGCAGTTTGAAGACTGTGATAAGAGAGACAAAGTTAATCCGTTTCATAAATTCGACTTTAATTTTTTTAAAGTTACTAGTGGTTACTGTCGCCTATGGATGTCCATAACCACTTACCATCAGGTGAACTGTATGTTAGTTTCGTAGTATAAAAAGAAAAAGTGTAATTTAGGTGCCGCTGAAGTCGAACCACAAGGAATTTTGCTTCAAATTATAACTGATGTAAAGGGTTCCGGATTCGATCCCCGGCCAGACAGATATCTGAATAACGAATTTAGATATCTGGATCTGGATGTTTGTGTATTCGTCTTTGTGTTTGTCCATGGCACCCACGATATAGGCAATCCTAGTATGGGGCTAGGAATGTATAGCTATTTATTTATTTATTTGAATGACTCCCACACAAAATCAAAATCACATAACGCTTCAATTTAAAAAGGCACAATAATGTCCCAATAAAGTAGCGTTGTCTCCGAGGCGGGAAAAACGCCCAAACGCAATTTAGCGGAGCAGCTTATGGGGCCTTATTAGCAATAAACAAAACTGGGGTCGCCACCTTGGCTATGAGTGGTGCTAGGTATGAGCAGAAGCGATTTTTAGCTTATGATTTCTTGCTATATAAGCCTATTGGTTTAAAATTCAGCCTCTCAATCTAGAGATGCGAGGTTTGAACACTAGACACGCATCTGTAATTTTTTGTAGTTATAGGCGTATAAAACTTTTTTTCACCAGAAGGAAAGTCTGGAAACCTCAAAGCACAGTATTGTTTAAGAAACCTACACGTATGTTTATTTGGTAAATAATTAATTTGGGTGGGGTTCCAAATTGTATGAGCAGTTTTTGAAAAAAATGAGAACACACAAACTTACATACACACATACCTACACAGCGGTTAAATAAAGAACCTCCTTTTTTGAAGTCGGTAAAGAAAAGAATTAATAAATCAATTCGTCCTATTTCCTTTCTAAGCTATAAACCAATAATATGCGCAATAAACTTAGAAAAGATTGTTTTAAGAGATATTTTTTAAAAACCTACGTCACTTACATATGCATTAACTGGAGGAAATCGTTTAAAAAAATATGTTATATATTTTGTGATATTGTCACCATAAGAACTATTTATTTGTGTTTCCGCTATGACTTGGGCCACTCGACATAAATCACTAAGGTTAAAACATCATTAATATTAAATCACGCCAGCTGATTTATAAGGCGGGGGCGATACCCTCCCGGAGCGCCATGGCTTATGGCTTTGCGGCTTCGCTATGGGACTAGTGGGAGACTGGTGGTGGTGGTAAACTCACTATTAGTTTTTGAACTGATTTCTTAAGTTTTCAAGGCCTAGCAGATCTGGCAAGGTTATATTTTACGAGTAAAAAAAGTATGATTTTTCAAAATGGCCTAATAGTATGCCGTACAGTGGACGCTATAACTTTATATACAAACGGGTTCGAACCAGGGTGGCTTGATGAAATCAGTTTCCTTTATGGTGATAATCAAAGAAATTCATCTTTAAGGTAGCGATAGACCATGGGAAGAAAATTGTCAAAGGTATAAGTCCCTATAGGTCGGTATGGGTATTACATTATTCGCTGGTAATAAGTGGTTCTGAAATACATATCAAACGTAAATCAAGCCAAGATGGTGTCAGTAAGGGATGAAAGTTTTTGTATGAAAATCTTGATGATGTCCGCTCTATAGTCCTATTTACTTACTCCCTATGATATTGTGTTAATAGTACAACACATGAGTCGATATCATAGTTTCATCTATAATTGTATAACTATAGATAACAAAAATTACAGTAGCAATTATTATAATAATATAACTTTTGATCATTCTAGTACATTCGGACGGTCAATCAAATCAAATCATTTTTTTAAATTCAAAATAGGTTCTTTATAGAGGACTCTTTGATTACCAACACTTACTTAACTGGAATGGTGGACTATGACTTCAAATTCTACGGGAAAACCAATGCCTAGCAGCGGTAAGTGGCTAAAACAATAAGAACTCTACATAATACTATCCAGCATGAAATGTTTAAAAAATAATATAGAAAAATATCTAGGTAGAGCCAATGTAGAGTATTCGTAGCCGTATCGGAAAGTCCCCGCGAGGTAGAGCGACCCGACGTGTGAAAACAGCGGCGTGCGCGACTCATTTGCGCGTATACAGGGTGATGTAGAGTTGAGATTGTCAAGAAATATTTTGTAATTTAATACTCATTATACAGTAAAATAATAATTAAATAAAAATAACATAATAAATTAAATCATAACATTTGTAAACGACAGGTTAATTAAATAAAATATGTTATCAAAAAATACACTAAAATATACTATGTTTTTTTATTTAAAACTCAAATGGTAAATCATTCAAAATCTTTGTTTGGTACTCCAATATTATATTTTTTATATAATATCGGAGTAGCAGACGAGCATGCAGGCTATCTGATAGTAAGCTGGAACGCCTCGGAAAAATATGTCTCCCTTATCACACCATTCAAATCAGAACACAGCTGCGCTTATAACTGCTGTTATTAGACTTTTGAAGGTGGTAGAACCCTCTGTAGTTCGACTAAGGCGACACCAGCACCGTACGTTGCCTAATAACAGCAGTATTAAGCGCTTCTGTGTTCTTACTCATGTTACTCATTTACTCACTGTGTACATACTATACTGTAGACATACTTTTCCGAGGCGTACCAGCTTAGATGCGCTAAGAATTTAGAAGACTTTAGAGTGCGTTGATAAGAGAGGGAGAGATAAAGAGAGAGACATAGAGCGAGTGTTTCCTCATAGAATTTCTAACAGATCTGAACACCATCACCCTGTACACAGTCGTGTAGTTCACATGGCATTCTCGCGTTTGTCCGCTAATTGAGGTATGAGCCGCTACCGCGCACCGCCGCTTCCGGTCGCCATTGCTGCGTTTTACTATGACCACCGTGTGTGTGGGAGGTCGTGGAGGGTCGTGGAGGGTCGATCTTTGTGCTTTTAAGATCATATTGTTTTTCGTTTTTTTTGGTTTCTATGTTCGTGTCGTTTTGTTTTGGTATGCGTTTGGTTGTTTCTATTCAAACGTTTTATCTTGGATAACATCTTTATTATGTGGAAACTTATAGATGACAATTATTGTATTATTATTTCATGCTATGTATATATTAGCTGTAAGTTATCCTATAAAGAAAATAAGATAAAATGCTAACATACATAAAAAAATCTAATTCTAATTCCGACAACCTCTATGGGCATATACCTACATCAGAAGGACAAAACGTATTTATTTTATTTTCTTTTATATATTCACTTATATTGAATAGTTAAATCAAATTTGACGAGGGCTTTACACATAACCTGAGGATTATGTACTTCAAAAACTATTATTAATTTATTGACAATGTTTGACAACTAATTAAGATATATTATCGCCTAAAATATTTTGAATTCCACGTACAATAAGTATACAACGAGTGTACAATACGTATCCGTATATGCAGTGGCTTCTCTTCGGCTCCACAAATCAATACGTCTTCTGCCGCTGACGAGGGCCGAACGTTTCATTAGCGTCCGTCAATGTGCGGGGTACTCCGGTACACGAATAAAGTACACTTTTATTATTATACAAAGGTAAAAGATTCGCTACTCATGGCGTTTTTTAACTTATATTAGTTAAGTTGTTTACTAAGTTAATTATTAAGTTGCATAGTTTAAGGTCTTCAGAGAAAGATTCCAAGACTAAATACCACAGAGTAGGGCTATAATCTGCATTAATAATGAAAATCATATTACGCTATATATGATGGTACTGCCGGACCACCGTTAAAATATCTTAGTGTAAAGAAAAGCGGAAATAGCGATAAACCGTTAGTATACCGCTTAAGTAATAAGGTAGGGATAGTAGTAATGAGGCTAGTTGGCCTGGGACTATAAAAAGATTTACATTTTATCAAACGATCATTAATTTCTAATACAACACTTAACTTGACAAATCAATCTAAGATTCGAACTTTGGACCTCCCGATCAAGTGAGTAACTTAATTTCCCCCTATAGTTCCGAACGGTCATCAAAATTAAACAAAATCTGCAACAGACAATATAGCAAACAAGTTAATTCAACAATAACATATTTCACACGTCAGTAAATCCATTACGCCAGTGTTCTGCCACGTGGCGACACGTGCTAATCGCTTAAGGCTCTGTTTGCAAGGTCATTAACGCAGCGTGAACGCGCCCTTATTTGCAATTCATAGGCCGTGTAATTATGTAGGTGCAGCTTTACTTAGGAAAAAAATAATTTAGACACAAAATATAGCTAGATATTTTACTAATTTTGTCAAATTAATGTTATCTTTACATAAGTAAAATAAGTATATCTATGAAATTTTCAAAATTTTAGTTGATATGAATTTATGGCTTATTTGAAAAAGGTGTATGTGATTTTGTTATTGAAAATAACGGATTCTATCTAAAGCCGATCACACATGCCTTGTCATTCTGAGGAATAAGATGGTCGTCTCATATGTAAGCCAGTGAGTATCCACACCATTCCACCAAAACACAAGAAATACTTTACGTGTGGCAGTGGTACAGATCCAGTCAAATCATACTGCTAGCATCTTCTTTATTTGTTTCCGCTCTATTCTCTATTTTCATTCTAGTCTCTGGCAGAAAGCTAATAAATTATATATTTGGCACATATCTGTCACACACAACGCAGCCTGGGGCTAATCACAGCGGGATCAAAATTACTGAATTAACTTTGTCACTTACTTATTGTAACAAAATTATAGCGTGGGCACTAATCAAATCTATTTTGTTAATTATGAAAATATATTTGGATTTGAAGTAAATGGAATTTTAAAAATCATATTAAAACAAAAAAAATATTTAAAACAAAATTTACATGATGCTGATTTATTTATGCTGATTACCTTTGTTATTTTTTTACATTCTAACTACACACGCTTCAGTGTAATCTTTTAATTTTCTGTAATAGAAAATACTATAAACGTTTATCTACGTTAAAATGCTTAAATAACATTTAATATTTTAATAATGAAGAAAAAACAGATTTATTTATACATAGATGAAAATATAATTTAAAAAGTCTTGTAATTTTTTTAATCGACGTTCTTACCTACCTACCTATTTATTACTCAAAGATTTTTTTTAATATTTTTCCACTTTAATACATTTTCATTACAACCCTCATAACACTTGAAAACGAATCAAAAATATCATGCACATTCAATTACCTGTCACATTCGATTCTATCTCCTCTCATTTCCAGTAAAAGATTATAAGTTACGCAATAACGGCAATCTCGACAACCATTTGATCAAAGCGAATGCAATATTACATACTCCCTTCAATTTGTACTAATCATACAAAGGAGTGCATTCTTTTTGAGTAAGGTACCTGTTGTAACGCGGACGAGAGAATTTAAGAGACAATTGCAGAAAAATAAATATGTTTTCTTTTAAGTATTTTGATGAATAAGAAAAATAAAAAAATCTGTCGATAAAAATTAAAAACCGCATTCGTATTTTAGTTTCGATGGACCCACGTCGTCAACCCCTTAATGTCCAATTGTTAGGCATAGGTATCCGCTAGTGGAATAATAATGGGTTGTTTCAGAGTGAGTGAGCTTTGGGCCTACCGCGTTGACCAAGTGTCAATTGGTAGACATCACATCTTTGACAGTTTTTTTTTAATTTAAGAAGAAAGCGTATAGTTTTATAAATTTCTAATTTGCACTTAAATTTGAAATAACAGAGATGCGTTCTTGGAACTGATAGGCCGAGTTTCAACCACCAGTGGTTGAGATCGCGGAGTATTCTTTTTATTGACAATCAGTATCGTTTGCAATTAGAATAATTTTAATGTTTAAAGCGATTATTTGCTATTCTCTTAACCTTCGGTGGTTAGACAACCGGTCATGATTGCAACAATCCCTACTACTCGTACCTACCTTTAAATCAAACGTCAAACGGAATCACATCAAATATATTTATATTAAATAATTAAACGTTTCTCATGAGAATCAGTTCAGATATCAGAAACGAACCAACTTAACTTGACACCTTATAATGGATTTTGCACGCCAAAATGACCGTTATGGGTTTAGGATAAGGTTCTAAGGTCTGGTGATGGTGGGTCAGGTAGTGATGAGAGATGACTAGATTCGCCCCCTCATAAACATCAATCAGCCGACTATTAAATACACCTTTGTGTTGCGTTCCCTTTGGAACTTTTGAAATATTTTTTTTTAAATAAGTTGCAATTTTTTAAATTTAAAGTAAAAGTAGGCACTTACTAAAATATTTTTTTATTTTGACCAAATTTTTTAATTGACAGTAACTTTTCAGTTTCAGAATTAGTTCGTTAATAAAGTCAGACAATATAAAATAGCAGTAGATTTTTTTAGTTATGTCGTTTATTTACTTAGATATTATTAAGGACAAAAATAAAATAGAGCTTTTGATGATTGATGGTAGTAGACATTTAGATAGAGTTGTCTTTACATTTATAATAAGAGCTTAAAAAGTACACAATTACATATTTGTATATTTGTAAGTATGTTGTTGTTCGTTTTGATTAAAATATTCAATACATTTTAAGAACGACACTAATAAATTCCTAACCTGTTATTTTACATCATTACCGATTTTCTTTTTCTGATTTTTTTTTTAAATGACGATAACAAAATATTTTCCAAAGACAATATTAAATATTTCACAATATTTTGTCGTGTTTTTAGTTATAACCAAATACCACTTAAATAAAATATAATTTATAAATTGTAGTGTAGCTAAGTGGAGCGTGCCCAGCCGCGCCCTGTAGGGACCCATCACCTGTCGCCGGCACACGCCACACATATTAAATTGTTTCTATAAATATATGCTATTCATTACACAATATTAATTGCACAATGGAACAGACAACTAAAGGATACATTTGGATTTTATTTTTGGGATACTTTTGTTCTAGTTAACGTATTAAAGTATTTAAAACTGTTAACAGATGTAACTGGTATAGTCCGCGCCAAACTGCTATTCCCCTCTGAATATAGAATAGAAACGCGTCGCCATAGCAAATTGTATGACTACACCTGCTCGCAACAATTTCAGAGCGGCCTAGCAGTTTGGCGCGGATTATAAATGTAACTTTTTATTTTTAAATTAAACATATCATAATAAACGGTTTGTTTACCTTTACAGATATGATAATGAAAGGAAACAAACTTGAGGGATTGCTTAGGTTCTAACATTTGACCCCCAATGTGAAGAAGCCAGAATTTTAGATAAATATACAACACCACAACACAATGTCTATAATATAGAAGTGGTTGCTGTCCACCAAATATCCGTTTGTTTTCATAATATAAGAGTAACAGACACTACTGCCACCCATGGACCTCTGTGATCAATCCAAGGTAAGATTATTTTCCTACCTGAGTTCGCCCACAAATGTGCCGCTACCTTTGAGGACTAAGCAGGACCGCCTCGGAATTGTATACCGCCCTTACCATACGCTTCAAACCAGAACGCAGCAGCGCTTAACACTGCTGTTATTAGACAGAAATAGGTGTGGCGGTGGCGCCGCCGGAGTCGAATCACAGAAAGTTTTGCCATCTACAAAATTTAATAGATATCTATTAATAATATTGCCCGTTAGTCAACGTAGGTACATACTCTTAGTTGGTAAAAAATATTAATATCATAATATCTCTTCAAAGAACTCATAAGCTGCACCATTCCATAAAGCCGAAGTCATAAGAAGTTTCGCCAACGATAAACAAGACCGTTATACAGATATATAAACGGTTATTATAATATCGTAGATAGCGGATAGCACGCAACGTGATTCCGAAACGTTTTCCGAAGCACATAACTCGGCCTCGGCTAAGTCCTGTGTTGCGACACAGAGTAGATTAACAGTATGTCAACGGCTTTTTTGTAATTTTAAATCGATATTTAATTAAAATATTTACTTATTTTGTGAAAGATACGTCCCACAGACGTATCCTCGCATCCATTGACCAGAAGGCTGGCAGCTCATAAAATTAGCCTCGCTATTGTAGTACGGTACATTTTCATTACAATACTTTTTAAATTATTTTATGTTAATAAGAGTCTATTACCAGCAGTGTATGATGTATAATTTGCATGTGAAGTTCACTTTATAATTAAGATTTCACTTTTACTCTACTATGTATTACTGTACCTACCATCAGTATTGTGACGAGCATGATAATTCGTCGACTTCCCAATTTTGAAAAAAAAGTAATCACAAGAACTGCAAATACTTTCCTCTGACCATGATGACATTAAAAATGACACCAATAAAAATATTCATCAATAAAGTCAAATAAATAAGTTACACAAAGTGTAGAAGCATGTTTTATCTTCGTTTCTAATAAAAAATAAATAAACACTTTCTACACTCACAGCCCCATACTAGGATTCCCTATATTGTAGCTGCTATAAACACACACAGGGACAAATACACACACACACCCAGACCAGAAATAGAAAGCAAAATCAGTTTTTAGATATCGGTCTGGCCACCCGGGACCTTTTGCGCGTCAGACCGCAACTCGGGTCGCTTAGGTTTGTGTCACAAAAGTTCTAAATACAACATTTTTTGTTTTGATAGGAAACCTCATAAATATACCCGTACTTTGGCACCAGTCCATGGCTCCTACCTACTGTTTCCATTGCTCTGTGGCTAAGCTATCCGCGCGCCGCTGAATACAAACTGCTCGCAATAAGCGCTCAGAGCACATATTTCACGGAGCATTAGCGATGCTTTATAAACGGCTTTCCGTTCTGCGCCATTTTAGCTTTTTTTGTTGAGTAGCCAGTGGATGTCGCGGGTTTTACAAATACAATGTTTAAACTTGCGAAATTTATTGCATTAGGCGGTAGAAAGACTTAGAGCTAAATAGAACGAATAGTAATCTTAAATCAAAGACATTCAACAGAAAAGTGTCCACGACTTATTACCAATTGGTTATATGTATTTCAGAAATATATATGTAACAAAAATCAATTCTAGATCGTGTCAGTGTGCAGAGGGATGTAAGTTTTTCTATGAAAATATTAACATGTCCGCTCTGTAAACCTATAGATATATACTAGTATATTTAATCACTTTGTCTTAATTTTTATAGAAAATGTTACTTAAAGTTATTAATGAAATAATACAACTTAAATAATCTTACGCCAGCAATGCCAGCATAACTGGTGATCTCTTGTTGTGATACACGCACCAGCAAACATGCGTGAACAACACTCCGAACTTAACTGAAATGCTTAGTCGTGGAAATAAAGTGAAAAAGCTCGCTATAAGTTTCACCTCATCTGAGACGTTAATGAAGATGTTGTGCGTTTATATAACATTGAAGTAGCAAATGAAGATGCAGACCTGATGGTATGTGGCTACTGCCGCCCACGGACATCTGTAATCAATCCTAGATAAGGTAAGAGTTACCTGTGGACTAAGTTGGAACGCCTCGGATAAGTATGTCTCTATTACCATCAATTGAGGTGAAAACCAAACAAAAATAAGTCAATGTCTCTACAAAGTTATCTGAGAAACTTACCGAAATCCGTCTGCTGATTTTTTTTGATCACATAATTTAATTTTGATTTAACCATTTTAACTCAATTATTCAAACTCGCGATTAATCAAAAATAAAAAAGTTTACAAAGGTATGTGAAGTCTACTACCACTTGATACTAGCGGACTATACCAGCATCTATCTCAATATTTACATATATTTATAAATTTGAATTTTAAATGATCAATTTCAATACTCATATATCTAAAATACGAATATATTAGGTATCCGTAAAACCTAAGCTAATATCATAGCGTATATACAGCAAACAAACAATGGGTATAGCCGAGGGTAGGTTCAGGTACAAATAACGATATATTAGCTCCCGAGGGAGCGCGAACAGGGCTTAGCTCTTACGCCGGGATGATAGGGCGGGGACTCGTTTTAGGTTCATATCGATTAAACTGATTTATAAAAATAAAAACTTGTCATAATACTAATACTTACTAATCGAAGGTATCCCCCCTAAGACGGAGAACAGACTCAGCATAGATAGGCATACATAAATTATGTGGTATACTTCATACGACAGATTCAAGTTCTCAGATATGTAGATTACACCACATTTTCTTTCATTTTAAGTTATTTGTTATACCAACAGCTAGCACTTTAGAAAGCAAAAAATATTATTCACCATCAGAAGTAGTTAAATTCTTTGTAATGTTTTTCCATTTCTGTGCTGCACTTTATTTTGATCTTGAAGTAGGGTTAAACACTGCTGTATTTTGGTTTAAAAGGTATGAAGAAGAGAACATGAAAGAAGTATTCCAACTTAGTCCTCAGATATAGCAATTTTAGCTCTTATTAGATAAACTTTTCAAGACTAATGAATTAGAGAAAAGTACACTAACCACCAAGATAGTAAGTATCTGATGGACTACTCCCCTATTATCTCTCCTTCTCTAAAATTAAAAAAAAAGGTTTTATGTAGTTTAAAACTTTATCGATAGGCCCCATCACTAGAGAAGCAATTTTATTCGGGCAGGTATTTAAACGAAGCAGAAGAAAATATTCATTTTAGAATGAAATAGGTCGACTAGCGAACTCTACTGAGGTATTTTTAATTCCGGATTCGTTTCTCTCGACTTTTTATTAAACTTTGATATAGAATTATGTACTTTGTTATTACTTTGTGTTTTAAGCGCTTATTGCTTTTTGGTGCAGGTGTGGTAGAAATGATGGGTTCATTTAAGTTATGCTGAATATTTTGATGCAGTTAAGTCAATCAAGGTTTACGTAAAACAAATCAGTAAGTTGTCACTCCAGAATACTAAGATTAGCCTCATAAGTTATAAGTAAGCATCCTCATCACCCTTTCACCGAAACGCAGAATTGCTTTACATTATAAATACATGTAGATTGTAAAGGTGGCACCTTGGTGGTCTAATAAAGTATAACTTTTTTATAATATAGGAGTAGCAGACGAGCATGCGGTCCACCTGATGGTAAGTGGCTACTGCCGCCCATGGACATCTGCAATCAACCCCAGGTTGGATTAGATATTCCTACCTGAGGTCGATCACAGACGCGTCGCTACTCCTGAGGACTAAACTGGAACGCCTCGGAGAAGTATGTCTCCCTTACCTCACCCTTCAAACCAGAACACAGTAGCTCTTAACACTGCTGTTTTCAATTTTGTCCCCAAAATAAGAACCTCGAATCCCGATTCTCTTGATTGACTGACTGACATTCTTGCCATTAGGCTACCACTGGCTTCTTTTATCACTAAGTAGGATAGTGAGGACAAATTTATAAAATTTTATTGCGTGTTCCGTAACAAATAGTTTAAACTAAAACACCACTGTTATAAAAGAAATGAGTTCTTACTATCTACCATCTAAAAACCCGCACTCAATAGGGTTTTATAGTGTACACAACTACACGTTTATTAATGTCCGATTTTCTTTTATCTATAAAAGTTAAAATGATACAGCAATATGAAAGGGTCAGGCGTGCGTGCAGCGTGCAAACAATCAAGGCAGAGCGGGCTCGAGTTAAAAACCGTGTAAGTTTATTACAATGGAGCGGATGAAATGGGGGATGGGGTGCAATATCGTGCACTGCGGGACAGGGAAAGTATAATGCGTAACTACAGTACCCTTACCAGGAGTTTTTACGTTTCGACAAATATGACTGTTTTGGTATTTGTGTACGTATTTGCCCATACAAATTCCAATCAGCGCCCCTAGCGGATTGTGTCAGTACTAGGAAATCGTATGGGTCAATACGTAAACAAATACCAAAACAGTCATATTTGTAGAAACGTAGAAACTCCTGGTAAGGGTACAGATTTGTGGTGTCGATGTTCGCGCATATTGTGAAAGTTATTTTTACAAACACGGCAAAAGAAGTATACTTGTCTTCAACAAAGTGTTAAGGCTAATGAGAAGTATTTCTTCAACATTATTATAAAATTATTTCTGTCCCATTGCTGTGTATGTGTTTCGACTCAGATTAAAATGGATTTAGGTCATAGCTCATCATCCTGGTCAAATGCAGGGGTGTAAACTTTAAACACCTTTTAAAGTCTTCTTTGAAGATATTTAATACAAAAAACAGGGCGGCTCCAAATATCTCCCAAAAATACAATCAACATAATCGTAATAAGGTCATTTTCCAAAATATATGTAAATAAATGAAATATATGAAAATATAAAACAAATATTACTCACTGTAACTGCTCCGATAGAAGTTGTATTATGTGAAGCTATTATACTTTTTTTGCACTCACGTACATCGGCCATGCCGACTAAGGCGGGTTCGGCGCGTATTAACTTATAATAAACTACACGCGGTTTTACAGCTACGATGCGTTGCCAAACCGCTCAGTGTGAAAACGCCCTTACAGTCCACACCCTCCAGTCTGGAATGAGCCTTATGTCTTTACAAAAAAGACGAATTTCGAGCGCGAGACAATCGAGAACGATGACCTACCAAAATGAAAATTGTAGAGACGATTTTCATTTGTATGTTACGAGACTTTTCGGATCATTTTCATTTGTATTTTAGAGTAGATGTTACATTTTGGAGTTACGAAGAATATAGATACCCCAAGGCATAACCGATATTAAAACAGGGTGTGTTTTTTATTAAAAATCATCGCTTAGCACCTCCGCGGCGTGTTAATGGGATTTTTATAATATGCTCCTAGTGTTTGTTTGCATAACTTATAAATGCGAAACGCAGTCAATTTGATACACTTATTTTATTATGTCTACAGATGGCAGTAATGCTAGAATTGTTCTTGGTTTGTCTAAGTCAACACTGTCGTAAGAAATATGTCTTATACTGACAATTTTGAAAGTGGTAAAACCCTTTGTGGTTTGAGTCGGGCGGCACCATCGCCACACCTATTTCTGACTAGCTCTGTTGTATCCTGGTTGGGAGGGTATGGTAAGGGAGACTTACTTTTCCGAGACGTTCCAGCTTATTCCTTAGGGGGAGCGGCGCATCTGTAGCCGACCTCAAGTAGGATATCGGTATATCTAATCCTATCTGTGTTTGATTAAAGATATTCATAGGGGTCAGCCCGTCACTTACCATCAGGTGGTCTGCATGCTCTTGCTACTCATATATTATATAAAAAAGCTGGTTTTGTTAGAAGGACGTGGTAAACATAAACATGACGTGGTAAAAGTAAACATGGGTACTTATTTAAGGCGTTTCAACTAAGTATTTATTGTATAGCATGGTATCAAGAAATGCAGTGATAGCCTAGTGGTTAAGAAACTTGGCGTCTCGATCGCGGGGTCCGAGCTTCAAATCCCAGGCACGCACCTCTGATTTTTCGAAATTATTTGTATATTAGAAATTAATTATCACTTGCTAAAACGGTGAAGGAAAACATCGTGAGGAAACCTGCATATCTGAGAGATATATTAAAAAAAAATCTCAAAGGTATGTGAAGTCAACCAATACGCACTTGTCCAGCGCAGTGGACTATAGCCTAATCCTTCTCGTTCTGAGAGCAGACCCGTGCCCAGCAATGGGACAGTAATGGGTTGATAATGAAATGATGAACGATGAAGGTATCAAGAAAGCATTGTCGTACTTACCGATGGATGTAGGTATGGATAGGTAGTTCTGAACACACACTGAAACTTTGGTAAACTAATCGTTATAAGTAATTATAAAAAATGAATGTTAACCCACCCACTGAACCACGCGTAGGTTAAATGGTAGAGACACTAGATCAAAACTAGTTTTTAATCAAAAATACATCGTTAAAATTTTGACACCGTTATGAAAAAAAAAACATTTAGTTACTTAACGATTAACCGTCGTAGAGTCAACGTACCCCGATGATGTTCCGTTTTGGAGCGAAACACGTGTTGGTGGTGGTATGTATGGTGGTGTATATTTTTAATGTTTGCATCTGCACGTATTCTTTGTGGGAGGGAGGGTGGTACATACCCACTGCATGGTTTAAAATATATACTATCATGCGCGATGCAATACAAGGTGGTAGATGCAAGGTGGTAGAACCCTTTAGGTGGTAGAACCCTTTGTGGTTCGACTCCGGCGGCACCACCGCCACACCTATTTCTACCTAATAACAGCAGTGTTAGTGTTCCGGTTTGAAGGGTGTGGTAAGGGAAACAGACTTTTCCGAGGCATTCCAGCTTAGTCCTCAGGGGTAGCGGCGCATCTGTGGCCGACCTCAGGTAGGAATATCTAATCCTATCTGGGGTTTATTACAGATGTCCATGGGCGGCAGTAGCCACTTACCATCAGGTGGACTGCATGCTCGTCTGCTACTCTTATATTATAAAAAAAAATACATATTTGTAGCGGATTGTTGCGAAGTAGTTTTAATCTTAACTTAATAGCATGGATTTCCGCAAAGTAACGGCTGATACAATTTACTAAAAACATTTTAATCTAAAATCAGTGTAGATGCCTACTTCATAACGCAATATTCGATGCACAAGAAGAGCTTAAGATCTCCCTTTGTCTCTACAACCCTTTATTTTATATTCGCTTGCGAAGCTTGGATGCTTCGCTTTGTATATTCAGGCATACTTAGCGCATAGTTTAAAAATATATATGGCCGAACATATTTTTTCTCTATCTACTGTCAATTGCGGCAAAATATAAACAGTTATAGATAATTAGAAACTGACTTTTTATAACTGGATACCGTTATATTTGAAATAAAAGATACAAATATGTAGATTTTATTAACATCCTTACGCACATAATCTTACCCAAATTTTGCGAATCAAAGGTCAAAATTTGACAATTTTTGTAGGCAATATTCTTGTAGGATAGGAAACTGGTTAACATTGATGATTATTATAACGGTAGTGTATTATAGCACCCTTTTAAGATGTCATTAGCCCTAATTTAAAGGGTACCGGTAGTTAATCTCGCCGGTTTCAGCTTTATTTCAATACAGCCCTTGGTTTGACAAGGCTCTTAAGTCTTAGGCACTCACGCAATCCTTGTCACATATTGTGACGTGTTTTCTTACAATATAGGTACAGATGAACATGCCATCCACTTGATGGTAAGTGGCTACTACCGCCCATGGACATCTACAATCAACTCCAGATAAGATTACATTCCTACCTAAGGTCGGCCACAGACGAGCCGCGCTACTCCGGAGGCCTGAACCAAAATATCTCGGAAAAGTACCTACTCATATGGTTCCCTTAGTAGATACACCCTGCAAACCAGAACACAGCATTACTTAACAGCTATGGCAACCTCCATTTTATAATATTATTATATATTTTCAACATTTTTTTTTATTTTTTAGTTTCTGTTATTATAGCGGCAGACATACTTTGTAAAACTTTCAAGTGTCTATCTATTGATAGAGTCTAGCGATGATAGAGCTCCGTGACAGACTCATCGGCAGCGGAGGCTTAGTGTTAGAGTTCAGTTTTTACCCTTTAGGTACGGAACCCTAAAAATAATCTTATATAAATCAATTCTCATAGGTATATGTTAGTAGTCAGCAAGATACAGAGACCATTTGACAATAATGTTGAAGGTCCCTTTGAGCGTTGCACTAGAGACAAGGGCGGTTAAATTAAATTCCTCGCTCCTCTCTGGCAGATAGAGCTGTGTACTGTATGTATGTATTATTGTACGGTAAAACATTCGTGAAAACAAGGGAGAAGTCTATATGAGTACCAGAGTAGCGCTACTGTTCTGGTTTGAAGGTAAGACAGACTTACATATTTGAGGCGTATTTCTACACTGTGTACACTTACAGCCCCACACTAGGGTTCCCTGGATCGTGGGTGCTATGGACACACACACAGACAAATACACAAACACCCAGACCCACAAATCTAAATTCATTATTTAGATGTTTGTCTGGCCGGGGATCGAACCCGGGACCCTCTGCTCGTCAGACCAGTATGTTGACCGCTCTGTCTGTAATCAACAGGACTTCTGTTTTTTTTTTAAATTTGAATACTTATCTATGAGTTGCAGATAGTAAAATCGATTTAGACTACGATAATTTTACCCGGAATTTATAAATAATTCTGAGATTCCAGATAGTTCTAGACAGTAAGCTAATAATGAATAATTTGCCTGATATGAAAACGATATGCGTCCCTTTTTCAAGATGGCGACCGAGGGACTAGAGCCCCCAAAACTTTGATTTGACACAAACGGTGGGTCTGTAAAGGTAAATCCAACTCTGATATACAAAAAGTAATATTGCGTTCTCTATTTTTTGTACGCTAAGCACCAAAAATTGTAAAATTTCAATAGATTAGTAACAAACTTAAAGTTTTTAGTAATTGTAATATCATACAAACAAAATATTTGTACTCTAGATCAACCCGTACTAAATGCAAATGTAAATACCTTAAAGTCTATGAATGCTATTATTTATCTACCAACCATATATATCAATAATCTTGATCAGACATATTAATTCACTACTTTTTGTCATCGTAACATCGATTAGAAGATATTGGATCAGATGGGAGGATAGAATATTTTTTCTGATAAATAATATGAAAATTTGATCAGGCCGAGTTTCTTAACCACTTGCCAATTTAGTTCATCATCAACCCATTACTGTCCTACTGCTGGGCACGGGTCTCCTCTCATAATGAGAAGGATTAGGCCATAGTCCACCGCGCTGGCCAAGTGCGTATTGGTAGACTTTACATACCTTTAAGATTTTTTTTTTATAAATCTCTCAGGTATGCAGGTTTCCTCACGATGTTTTCCTTCACCGTTTAAGCAAGTGATAATTAATTTCTAATACGCACATAAATTTGAAAATTAGAGGTGCGTGCCTGGGATTTGAATCTCGGACCCCTCGATCGAGAGGCCGCGTTTCTTAACCACTAGGCTATCACTGCTTTTTATTTGCAATTTAGTTACTAACAGTGTTATACAAAATCCTAGTATGAAGCCATGAGTATGTAAAGCGTAGAAATTTCCCCTACCAGTTAATTTATATAAGTTGCGTATATATATACAATACATGTACTCTGTCTGTCTGCTACGTTTGAGTGGGAGCGAGGAATTTCATTAGCCGCCCTCACAACTCAAAGCGAATACCTGCTTTATTACTATTTTGCAAAACAAGCTGAAAGTAGGTACCTACCTACTTTCCTAATAAATACATATGGGGTTTGTTAAATTATAATTTCGCAAAAAAACACGAGTGTCGTGAAGTTCAATGTAGGTACTTTTGTTGTTATTTTTTTTTGTTTTTGGAAAATTTAAGATAGATGCCATGACGCCATAATTTCTGGTTGATTGCATTTTGTGTATTTTTTAAATATTATAGTATTTAGTATTTTTTTAATATTTAACGGCATAATAATTAAAAAGCGCTACCTAATAGTATAGGATATGTGTACGCTGGTCTATCCGAAAATCTTAACTAGATATTTCGATTAAAGATATAAAAAAATATAAATAAAATAAAGGATTACCATCAAAAAAGAAGCTTACTTCACACAGCTATTTTAGATGGTTTGTTTTATTTATAGTGATAATTGTTTTTATTACCCTTTTTTGTATAGGTATATGTACATAAATATAGTGATAACTTCTACCTACTCGAAACTGAATTATTATTAAAATCCGTTATTTTTATTGAAATAAAACAAGTCATAAAATAACGCTTCTTACTAACATTTAAGCCTAGAAAAGACTCCTAACTGTACAAAGTACCCAGGAAATTTTGAAATTAGGGGTTTATTTATACACCTACTAGAATTTATTTATGCAATTTTTAGAAATTAATTATCACTTGCTAAAACGGTGAAGGAAAACATCGTGAGGAAACCTTGCATACCTGAGAGATTTATAAAAAAAATCTCAAAAGTATGTGAAGTCCACCAATACGCACTTGTCCAGCGCGGTGGACTATGGCTTAATCCCTCTCATTCTGAGAGGAGACCCGTGCCCAGCAGTGGGTAATAATGGGTTGATGATGAATGATGATGACTAATATTTAAGCCTAAAATAACACTCCGAACTGTACAAAGTACCCTGGAAATTTTGAAATGGATTATTTATGCACCTACTCCGAAAATGAAACGAATCGGAAATCTAACCCCGGACTACACAACCGGTTTAAAAAATGTTTTTTACTCTCGCAGTACTGCACTAGGAAACAGCTATGATGCAGGGAACATCGATACATGAACACATACAAAGACAGACCCATAACAGATATCTTACTTCATCATTCAAATATGTGTCTGGCCGGAGATCGAACTTAGAACCCTTTGCGCATGAGTCACGGTATAATAACCAAGCTTACTGAAGAAAACCAAAAATGTGTCTATCTCTACCACATTGCTAACAATACTACTAATAATTCTAAATTCAGTAATACAAGCCAAGAACAAAATCACGAAAACACTTCAAATCGCTCCACAAAAATTTAATATCGAGGAAATCTGAACGGACCCACATTCCTTATTCAACGGCGTCCGAAAATTAAAGGCGCTTACAAGAAATCGCACTCAGCCTCCACGCCTGAAATATTTCCAACGACTCGAGTACTCTTTACACCTACCTACCTATAGATCTGTATTTGTTTTTTCCATTACAAAAGAACGGAACGCCCTGTCCTACATAGACATAATATTTCAATATCTCGCATAGCACTGCCCTGAAACGCTCAGAAGTGATTTCTCGGCTCTACCATTGGTCCGCTCCATATCGCTCCGAACTCGTCGATAGCTAACCCGCGAGCGAGCGAGACAGAACCACCCCGGTTGGGGTAAAAGCCTGCTCGTTAGATAAGGACCTACATACATGTGTCGGCTCTTGAATATTGCATGAACGTTTCGCATATCAATAATACGAGCGCGAATGAAATAATAGATTATTCGTTTGTTCAAATCGACCGTAAACAAAATGTAAGCATCCATTACTGATGCACGCATGCGAAGTGTGACGGAAGCTTACGGGTTTAGGGCGGGGGGAAAGAGACGGATAGAGGTTTGTGCGTGCGTTTGCCAGGCGGCGGCGGGCAACAATGTGAGCACTATCTGTTTTTGTACCAGTCGACTACGGGTTTCCACATTAAACGATCATTTTAAGGGCGAACCAATCAAACTGCAAATTTATACAAATTGATACTAAACGGGTTATATTAATTTTATAACAAAAATTAAGTGTGTAAATAAGTTTGAACGGAGTCGTAATTAAAACTAATTGGGTTTAATATAGCGCTAATTATTTTGTATTAAGGCGCGTTTTCGCTGGAATTTTGCCCTTTTTGACTTACGCGTGTGTCGGCCGAATTATATCGACTGCTGGATTTTCTATGTTCTTTTTTTAAAATGATTGTTGGTCCTTCGAGGCCGGATTTTTGATAAGTGTGGAACATTTGAGTAGGTGTAGTCGATAGTGTTCGGGAAGTTTTGTGGTGAAGTGTGGGGCAAGATGGCGATATAGGGGGTGGCCAGGGTTGGCCTTTTGAGGCCATGCTCAACAACCTTACTGCTACAGCTTTGGCAGGTAAGCACGATTTTGTTAATAAAAAAATCACACATCACAGTGGTATACATTTAGGTTACATAGACTATCTGACCTTAGTAAGTCTGAGGTTCATCATCAACCCATTACTTATTGTCCCACCGCTGGGCACGGGTCTCCTCTCACAATGCGAAGGATTAGGCCATAGTCCACCGCGCTGGCCGCGTATTGGTAGACTTCACATACCTTTTGAGATTTTTTTTATAAGTCTGAGGTTCCCAAGGTAAATCCCAGGCAGGCACCTCTGATTTATTTCAAAGCTATGTACAAATTAAAAAGAAATTATCCACATGACTCAGAGCTTTCCATAGAGTTTCAAAAGGTAGAGTTCTAAAGTCTTTGTGCAGACTACCAACTTGTCTAATACCAGTATGGTGGGTGCTCTATTTTTTTTCTTGTAAGATAAAATCTGTGCCCAGCAGTGGGACAATAATAGGTTAATTCTAATCTCTTGCGGCAGGACCGTTTTTTCCGCCTGCTCTACGTATCCACTTTATAAAAATATTTTGAGGTAGAAATCGTGGCTTTTCTATTTTAAGCCATATCCTAGACAACTAAATTCGTTTTTACGTTTCTCTATTCTAAATTAAACTTGTAAAAATGTCTTATATTCGTATTTTGTATTTAATTTACCTAAACTATATACCTATTTACCCAACTGTACATCAGGTAAATAGGCATATGGATACCAAAAGCAATTATTGTAATTAATTATATCTTAGGCAAATAAATAAAAAAAAAACATAGCAAATAAAAAAATATTGCCGCATATTTCCTCATTATTGAAACTATAACCTACTACAGGGGTTCCCAAAGTGTGCGCCGCGGCGCCCTGGTGCGCCGTAGAAAGTAAAGAGGGGCGCCGTGAGTCGATCCTCTAATCATTGGACACCACAAATATTGGCGTTTTGGTCATCGATTCAAAATGAATATCCAAATTTAACATCCAAAGCATTAAAAAATTTCATTCTGTTTGCAATCTCATATCTATGTGAAGCTGGGTTTTCAGGTGTAGCAGTGATAAAGAACAAATATCGCTAAGGATCAATGTGGAGCAAGAAATGAGAATAGCAGTGTCAAGTGATATTCCCCGCTTTGAAAAACTGCGCGGAGATCACTTAGCTCACCCTTCACATTGATTTGACTGAATACATATCGTATTTAATTTTTGTTTTTTTCTCAAGTCTTTCTTCTTGTTTTCCGTTTAAATTATTTTATAATAACGTATTGTACAATTTCATATTGTGGTGTTTTAAATTCGTTTCGATCAACCTAAGGTAACTTCTATTATTGTAGTTACCTATTTCTTTCGACTGTCTTCTTCAAATAGTTAGCTAGGACAGGGCGCAGGGCGCCGTGAAAGAATATTAAACTTGTAACTGCGCCGCGGGTTACAAAAGATTGGGAACCCCTGACCTACTATGTTATTGTCAGCTATACTATTTATTTATTGGATAATAATAAGGTTATATACAATATTTGAGACAGTAAAATTAAATACTAATTAAACTAAAATAAAAATCTAATTATATACTAATAGAAACTTATTTACAAAATGTACATATATATATATAATACAAAAATATAAAAACATAAAAACTACCATAAAAAATGATTACCATCGCTGTCCTTGGGCAAGGTACCCAAGATGTTATTGTTGCATACATAATTCGTGTTATTAAAAGTCTTAAAGTAAGTCTTTTCTATCTCCTTGAACCGAATCCCCTCTGGTACAGATGTAGAACCCACTCCACTAAGCAATAACGAATTAATTGAACTAAAAAATAAACAATACAACATAAATTATTTAAATACAATTTATGCATATTTTATTTTATTTATAATTGCGATAAAATTGTACTATAAGATAATTTTACTAGCCTTGCTTCTATTTTTTGCCTTTACCTTAAATGTATCTGATCTAAATTGCTAACTTTTTAATAAAATTACATACTTCTTATGTACCAAATTTTAAGCCTCTTTCTACATATATACCTACGTATACTAGTCATTTTATTGTAAGCCACATATTACAAATGATAAATTTAGATTTCTATTCTGTAACCCACGATACAGACAATTCTAATGGGAAAAATTAAGGTAGAAAGAGTATAGAAAATACCTTTATATATTTATTGGTGTGTGATAAAGCCTTATCTATCCATCTCCATCATAAACCCATTTATGTCCCATTGCTGGGTAGAGTTTTCTCACAGAATGAGAAATGTAGGGCTTTCAGAGCTTTGGCCTTTTTTGGATTTATTTGTAGAAGTCTCAGGTATGAAGATTTCTAAAGGATTTTTTTTTCAATTTTAGAGCAGGTCATAATGAATTTTTAATACGCACATAACTTAAAAATACAGTGCCTGGGAGTATAACCACTGACCCAATAACCCAATAATTAAATTTCAAAAGCGACAATTTTGAAAACTCAAAGAACCGGGATTAGAACCTGAGACCTCCAGCCAAATCACAAGCCACTAAGCTAGTTCACATTTAAAAACAAATTTCCTTCCACCCTTGCTCAGAACGCTTCTGTTTACGGCGGGCGATTCCATTAAAGCGAGTTTATGAGCTCCTTAATCCAGGGGGTGAATGGGGTTAGGTTTATTCCTCGTTTAGCGTGTGGTTTTTAGTTGTAGACACAGGAACTAGCTTAAAAATAGTACGTTATGCTGTGATATCAATTATATTTGCGTTACCTTGGAGTTATTATTTAAAAATGAGATACCGACTTTAATTTTGGTCAATTCTAGAATTTAGATCTAAGTGGTATAGTAAATAAGACTTCTAAATAACAAGGTCTAAAGCTATCTGGGATTGACTATAGATGTCCATGTACAGCAGTTCACTTACCATCAGGTGGGAGCTTATTTGTTAATTCTGTATTATAGCTTCGTAAATTAGAAAGGATTTGTATACTTATAGTACAACAGTAGGTACATAAGCCTGTGGTTATCGCAATACACACACTCACAAAGGTAAGTTGATAAAACCCATCCCCAAGTCAAGCATCAAAAATATTAAATAACTGGACATTAAACAAATAATTTTGGTATTTATTTAAGATAGATACATCTTCAAAATCAAACAAACATTACTAAATATTTATAGATACATTAAGTTACATTGCCAACTTAATTTAACGACAGTAACTTCCCCTAAAGGTAGTGCAGTCAAATAACCATTCGTCCATAATAAAGAAACATGTAATATTAGCTCGGCCCGGGAGTCGATCCCACTAAGCCGTGTTTATGAGCCGCCAGTAATCCTACAGTTGGGGTACAATTGATTTGTTGCTTGTGACTTGATGTTATTTAAATGTAAAGTTTTATCTAATAAAGGTATTGAACAAGTAAAATTCCGTATGATTTTTTATGTAATAAAAGAGTAGTAGACGAGCTGTCTCCCTTCCCACACCCTTCAAACCAGAACACAGCAGCGCTTAACACTGCTGTTATGAGGCTGAAATAAACTTATTACTGTCCCACTGCTGGGCACGGGTCTCCTCTCAGATTGAGAAGTGTTACGGTACAGTATGACTTTCATACTGTATCGTAGTGGCTAAGCACCAATTGAAAGATTTCACACAATTTTGAGATATTTCTTTTTAAATAACACTTTTGATATTCTACTTAATTTATTTAATTTGATATAATATTAATTTTATGCGAATGCAAAGATGTTCCATTATAAAACATTTTTTAAGTAACATACGAGCATACAGTTCACCTAATGGTAAGCGGTCACTGTCTGTGGAGATTAATAACCAACTCTATATGGAACAAGGTTCTTAATTCTTACCCAAAGGTGATCCCAGAGCGTTGTCATGCCTATGAACTTAGATGGTTGTCTCACTTGTAAGCTAATCCACAGATCAGATCCACAGTAACGCAAAAACTGTTTTACGATAGAAATATGTGTGGCGGTGGTTTCTCACGGTTCGAACCATACTGGCTGTACCATCACAATAAATAAATATGTCTGACTTGCCATACTGCTTAGGAAGAAGGTGGAAGAAGAACTTTTGCGGTTCAACTCCGGTGGAACCACCGCCTCACTTATTTCTGCCACATAACACCAGTGTGTTAAGTGCTGATGTGTTCTGGTTTGAAGGGTGTGGTAAGGGAGACATACTTATCCGAGGCGTTCCAGCTTAGTCCTCAGAGGTAGCGGCGCGTCTGTAGCCGACCTCAGGTAGGAATATCTAATCCTATCTGGAGTTGATTACAGATGTCCATAGGCGGCAGTAGCCACTTACCATCAGGTGGACTGCATGCTCGTCTGCAACTCCCATATTAAAAAAAGATCTAAAAAGCAATCGCGGTCAACACTGCTGTTGTAATACAGAAATAGATGTGATAGAGGTATGCAATCAAACCAACAAAGAGCTTTACCATATTTATTACTTACTTACATTACTGAATACAATTGAAACTTCAGAAGGTATCTCGGTTTAATCCGCATTCAGAACGCAAATGGAAAATTCAGTGTCGTAAACGAGATTGTCGTAGCCGCTCGACAAACTCCGACAAACTTCGACAAACTTCGACAAACTTCGACGAACTTCGACAATTTTGTCTGAACCTTTGTAGCTCTTGGACTTGCGAGGATCTTTAAACGACGCTTACTTTGTCGTAAATGCAGATTTCATTCAATTGTTGTTTCGTAGAGGCTCTGGGATTGTGTAAATTACTTTTGTTTGCGTAAAGAATTTTGGTATTGTTGAATTTAAGGTAGAAACCTTCGTGATTCGAGTCTGGAGGCACCACCGCTAAATCTATTTCTGCCTAATTATAGCAGTATTATAGCAGTATTAAATAGAGATTTTTTTTCTAATTTCCGTTTTCATAATCTTGTAGGAAATTAAATTCTCTACAAAAAAATCTTGTCTTCTTTTTGCTCAGCCTAATAGGAAAAAAGTTTACTCAAAAAATCATTTTTTTTTCTGACTCAGTCTAATGCGTGTGTGCGTGTATATGTGGTATGCGCGCGTGTGTGCGTATGTGTGATGGGTGTGTGTAAGATCATGCAGTTATATGTAGCTATTACATTAGTAATTAAAAAAATCAAATGAAATAATTTAGGTATTTGTGCTTAAATATAATTTTACAAGAATCTTTTATTTATTTCGAAAATATTATGTTCTATTAGTCTGGTGCTAAAGTGTACTTAAGTTATATTTCTACTTAAATTTTTTAATTTATTGCAAAAAAACTCATAAATCAACACAACAGTCTTTTTAGACCTACGTTGTTTCCCTACAAAAGTAGATTCATCCCTTAAGCTCAAGGGTAGTAAGTAACCTATGGATTGACTTCTCATAGTAGGTATTGCGGTTGTAGAGGTTGTATTTCTATTTTAGATTCGCCGAGTTCACGAGTTAAATCGATTGGAATGAGTTTGAGAAGTAACAATACATTTGTAATCGGCTTTGTGTAGAACCCCTGTACCCTTACCATGGGTTTTTACGTTTTGACAAATATGACTGTTTCAATATTTGTTTACGTATTGGCCCATACAATTTCCAAGTTCTGATATAATCCGCTAGGGGCGCTGATGAAATACCACAACAGTCATATTTGTAGAAACGTAAAAACTCATGGTAAGGGTACTGTTCTATATGAATATCGTTACAGATGTCCATGAGCGGCACTTAATATCAGGTGGACTGCATACTGCATACTCATTAGCTATTTCCACTTTTTAAAACATATTGGCTTTAGTTAACTTTTTTCTAAACACAAAATTTTATGAAACAACCATAGATTAGTAAAGATACTTCGCTGCCTTGAAATTGAATGAAGCCACTAACGGCTTATTTTAGTAAGTTCTTTTTTTTGAATTCTTGACAAATAAAAACATTTTTAGAGAAAATTTACGAATAAATAACTGATACTGCGTAATTTACGTAATAAATAAATAATTATTTCAAATATTTTAGGGACTTGTTAGCACGGAGACGTGGCAAAACTTTTTTCCGCAACTATTTCAATTCTCAAAACTGGGTACATTTTCTTGTTAGGAGTGAGTAATCTTTACTAATCTATGGCCACAACGGTAAAAATTGTATACTGGTACTTTTCGTTGCCCTAGTACGGTATCTTATGGTCATCTTTTTTGTTACCTTTTACCAAATGCCACAATAAACATGTCGAACTATTTAGTTGAATTATCTACTTCATCTACCATCTGGTAGAACCCTACAATGTTCGACTCAGGCAGCACCACCGCCATACCTATTTCTGCCTCATAACAGCAGTGTTAAGCGCTGCTGTGTTCTGGTTTTCCGACGGAGACATACTTTTCCGAGGCATTCCAGCTTGATCCTCAGGGGTGGCGGCTCATCTGAGACCAACCTCGGATTGGAATATATAATCCTATCTGGAGTTGATTACAGATATCCATGGGCGGCGGTGGCTATTCGCCAGTAGGTGAAATTTATGCTCGTCTGCTACTCCTATGTTATAACAAAAATCTAGTCCTTAGGAATGACAACGTATCTGTAAACCTGTGTTCTATATGAACTTGGTTAAAAATTCCCATAGACAGCAGTGATCATTTACGATCGGATGAAAACCACCAACAGTCTTAAAAAAACCTTTTTTTTTCATTAACTTTTTCTTCATTCACAATTTTATGTCGCAAGGGTAAAAGTTGAACAGTGAACACTTTTCCATGCTACACTATGACATTTTTTGGTCAATAGTACTTAGCATTGTGTTTGTGTGTCAGGTCATAAGGAGCCGTGCTCGGAGGGCAAGCTCGAGCTCAAGCCGAGCGTGGAGCGGCCGCACCATGCGGCTGGCGCGCGCCTGCTCGCGCACTCCATACGAGCCGACCACTTACAAGGTAACTAGCTATACTTTAGTAACTAACCAGTAAAGGGTTCAACTTTAAGTTCTCAGTACTGCACTCTTCATACAAGGTGATCACTTACAACTCTTACAAGGTATAGTCCGCGCCAAACTTCAAGTCCGCTCTGAAGTTAAGGCGCGCAGGTATCACTCATAGAGCCAATGCGAACACAACTACAAGCATATATTCCGTAGCAACGTAAGGGCATACTAACGCAGCTATGTACCCGCGGGCGAGAGCGGGCAGCGGAGGGTACCGGGGGGTCCCACGCTGTCGTCATCCCGCTAATATCTACAATTTGCTATTGCGACGCGACTCGTTTCTATATTCGGAGCGGACTAGCGATTTGGCGCGGAATATACCTATCAATCATTTAGGAACCAACAAGCATGGGGTTCAACTTTAAGTGGTCATTGCTACGCGCAAGGTAAGGCAAAGGCAGGTAAGCTTATTATATAGGAGTAGCAGACGAGCATGCACTCCACCTGATGGTAAGTTGCTACTGCTGCCCATGGAGATCTGTAATAAATAGAATTAAATATTCCGACTTGAGGTCGGCCGCAGAAGCGCCGTTACTCCAGAGGACTAAAAGTATGTCTCCCATACCACAATGGGTTTTTACACCTTTATATCATGAACAGAATATTATATGGATTTCTGATTGCTTGAAATTGATTGATTTGATTTCATTGTTTTCTGGTTACCGGTGTTATGTTGGTTAATACGACAAAAGAGATGGTTCGCGTATAAAAAATAACTTACTTATATAAATGTTGTCCTCAGGCGGAATCCATCAGCAGCACAGCGGAGGGCACATGTCCACGGTGCCAGTCAGCATGTCCTCCTCCGCCTCCGACAGCGACAAGCCCGCCAAGCAGAAGAGACATCGGACAAGGTAATGTCCAACAGAACATTACACCAGCTACATTCTACATAGGGACTAGTCACAAAATTGAGCTTTTCAAAAAGAGCAAAACAGAAAATTCTTCAAGCCGAGCATGTTTTACCAATTGTGTTACAAATGTCTTTAGGTGACGGTAATTAGTTGATATCAGGTAACTCATCTGTCTTATTGGTAATTTAAATTAGAAAACATTTTCATTTAAAAACTGTGAAATGAAACTGTCAAATAAACTATTTGAGGTAGATTTTCTTATATCCTTGCTACATCATGTCTCATAACCGCTTTAATTCAAATATCATACCATATCCATATACCTAATCTTTACAACAAAACCAACTAATCGACTAACTGTGTTGGTAATTTACTTATTTATTATCTTATTGTTAACTGTAGTGTACGTCAATTAAACACCGCGGTCAGTTGCTAACTAACTTTTATTGTCTACCTACATTCCTTTATACACTACACATCTTTCCCCTATAACAAGCACATTTAACGGTATACTTAGGTATTTTTATTATTTAAAACTAGTACAATGTTTCATTGATTTCTTAACAATACCCAATATCTCCCTGTTTCCCCTTTAACTAATTAAATACTTAACTTTCCAACCTTGTAAACTTATAAACACACAAAAAAAAATTGTTCATATTACTTCATATTATTCTATCACTAATAAGGCCTGTCCAGTAAATTAACTCTTAATGCAAGAACAAAAAAAAAATAGATATAAACAGATAACTGTATTAATCTCCTTGCTCCATCACTTTTGTTCTGTCCCTACGTAAAGCTCTTATTGCCCTCTCATTAAGATTTGTGGACTGAACTCTTGTATCGTCTTCTATTCTTCGTTCCGAATTCTCATTGCTACTTTGTAACTCTAATGGTTCTTTTAATAAAGGCAGCACGGGAGACGTAGTTTTAGGGGAGGACGTTCCTGTCGCGCCTTCAGTTGGCATGTCTTCTGTGTCCTCATAATCTGAAAAAGAGTCCCGCAGGCCACCCCTTCCGCCTCGAGGTTTGGTGTTCACATATGAGTCTTGTTCTATATTTCCTTGTTCTATATCCCAGGTGAACCGGCTACTTTTCAATGGCATTATTTGATCCGTATGTCTACGCCAAATAGAACCATCAGGGACCCTTATTTTGTAAGATACGGGGCCTGTTCTTTCCACAACGTTTCCTTCTACCCATTTATTGGTTTTAGTAGAATAACCCCTAACCAGGATTTTATCCCCTATTTCAAAATCTCTTTTAGTTCCCTTAGATATTTTTATTTGTTTGTCCTGAGCTTCTTGTACTATACAAGTTGTACTTGGACGCATCGCATCCAATCTATTTCGCAAGCGATGTCCTAATAACGCCACCGAGGGGGCCACTCGGGTTGTTATGTGTTCACAGTTCCTATATTGGAATAGAAAACGGCATAAACTGGTATGTATGTCCTCACCCTCCAACACTGCCTTCTTAATTGCCTTCTTAACGCTTTTCACCGCATTTTCAGCCGCTCCGTTTCCTTGCGGTCTATGTGGTGAAGAAGTAGTATGCTTTATTATATTTTTTATGCAAAAGTCTTTGAATTCCGCGCTTTGAAATGGGGGTCCATTATCTGTTACCAGCTGTTCGGGCAATCCAAACTTAGCGAATAAATTTCGAAAGAATTTTATTGTTTCACAGGCCGATGTACTCCGGATTTCTTCCGCCTCTATCCATTTACTATAGGCGTCCACTGCAATGATATAATATTTACCGTACAACTGAGCAAAATCCGCATGAATCCGCTTCCAAGGCCCCGCCGGAAATTCCCAGGGATGCAATGTGGTTTTCGGAGGAGCATCGCGCACACTACGACAGGCGTTACATTTTTCTCCGACCAATTCAATGTCTTTCTCTAATGTCGGCCAATAAACATAATTCCTTGCAATAGACTTCATTTTTACTATCCCCATATGCCCTGCATGGACTTCTACTAAAACTCTTTTTTGTAGAATATGTGGAATTACTAAACGATACTTGTACAAAATACACCCGTGGTCAATATATAACTCTGAACGTCTAACATAAAAAGCCTTTTCGTCCTCCTTGTACTTTTCTGGCCAACCAAACATAATATAACCGTAAATTCTCGCTAATAAATTATCTTTACTTGTTTGTAAAGCTATTTCTTTATAACTAACCGGCAGAGTTTCATTCACATACAGTAAATAGTGTTTCTCACTTGGCTTTTGTTTGACTTCAATAACATTATCTAACGGCAAGCGAGACAAAGCATCTGCGTTGCCATTGCACTGCGATTTCACATAATTTATCTCAAAATCATATGCAGCTAACTTAGCAGCCCACCGTTGCAACCGACTCGCTGCTGTTTGCGGGATACCACCTTTTGGTCCAAAAATATACACTAAGGGTTTATGGTCGGTTTTTAACATAAACTTCCTTCCGAATAAATATTGATGATGTTTCTGAACTCCATATATAATCGCCAATGCTTCTTTATCCAATTGGCTATAGTTTCTTTCCGCGTCGGAAAGTGACCTTGACGCACAGCTGATCGGTCGCTCAGACCCGTCCGGAAACGAGTGCGCGAGAACCGCCCCTATTCCGTAAGCACTACTGTCCACCGCTAATACCAGAGGAAGCGCCGGCTCGTAATGACAAAGCACTTGGTCACTTGCTAAAATATTTTTAATATTTTTGAAAGCATGTTCACAATCAGCAGTCCAGTTCCACATCTGATTTTTTTTTAATAAAGTATAAAGTGGGTGGAGGAGGGAGCTTAAGTTAGGTACAAATTTTCCGTAATAATTAATTAAGCCTAAAAATGCTTTTAATTGTGTTACATTTACTGGTTTTGGCGCCTTTACAATAGCATCAATTTTAGACATATCCGGATGTAAGCCTTCCTTATCAATAATAAAGCCTAAGTAGGACACACTATTTTGTAAAAATTTACATTTATTAATTTTTACAGTAAGACCCATTACCGCCAATCTTTCGATTACAGCCCTCAGATTATTTATATGTGCTTCTCTATTCTTTCCAGTTATACAAATGTCATCTAAAAACACAACTGTATTTTGTAACCCTTTAAGCGTCTCTTCCATAATTTTTTGAAATTTTTGCGGTACGCAACTCAAACCGTAAGGTGTCCGTTTAAAAATATATGTTCCTATATGCGTCGAAATCGCCGTGCATGCTTGCGAATCCGGGTGGAGAGGTACTTGCATATATGCAGTTGTAAGATCAATTTTTGAAAACTCTTGACCACCGCTCAAAGCTGCAAACAATTCCTCGATACGGGGCAGAGGATAATGGTCAAATTTTAACTTCGGATTAATGGTTGACTTATAATCCCCACAAATACGAATCTCCCCCGACGGTTTAATTACTGGAACAATCGGTGTACCATAGTCCGAATGTTCCACCGGATAAATAGATCCTTCATTAACTAATCTATTTAATTCCTTCTCCACTGCGGAACGCAATGCTAACGGCACGGGACGAGCGCGTATAAAAACCGGTTTGTTATCTGTCAGCTGTAATCGAATTTGCTTTTTACATTCACCTAACTTATCTGTAAACACTGAGGAGTATTTATACTTTAACTCGTTGATAAACCGATCGCGATATTCATTATCTGAAAACTGTGTTATACTATGTATGTTATCTAATTTATTTATATTAAATCTCCGAATCCAATTTCTACCCAATAATGGTCGACCTCCATTCTTTATAACATATAATTGCAAATTTTCCTGGTAAGTATTATCTATAGTTGCGTTAACTAATAAAAATCCGATCGGTTGTATCTGCGAGCCCGAGTATGAACATAACTTAATATTATCTTTTGTAATCTTATACGACGAAAACAGAGAATTATAGCAATCCTCACTAATAGCCGAAATTTTACTCCCCGTATCTAACTCACATTTTAGCAATTTATCACCTATTTTAACGTCAATGAAATAGGGTCTATCTCCACTAGAAACCGCACGAATGTTGTACATTTCACTTTCAGAATCATTCTCCATAAAATTATGTCTTTTACCGATATTACTATTAATTGGCCCCTTACACATTACTTTCAAATGTCCCTTTGCCCGACACAAATCACAATTATAGTGCTTAAAACGACACTTATCTGCCCGATGTGATTTACCACATCTCCAACACTGCAAGGGCGGCGCGGCCTGCGGCCCCGGCCGGCGACCGGCCGCGCCGCGCAGCGCGTGCAGGCCCTCGCCCGCCGCCGCGCCGTCGCCGCCGCCGCTTCGCTCGCCACCGAGCGCCCTCGTGCCGCCTGCCGCCTCCCTGCTGCCGAAGTTCTCGGAAAGTGCACCGCCAATGCTGCTGCGGCCGCTCATTCTTTCCACGTGTTTCTCCGCAGCCTCCAAACCGAGAGCTAGCTCCACCGCCTTTTTATATGACAAGTTGGAATCGAATAGTAGTCGCGATTTTATTTCCGTGCTACATAACCCGGTCACGAATTGCTCACATAGATTTTCTTCGAGATTTTGGCCGAAATTGCACGTAGCCGCTAAATGTTTTAGCTGTTGCAAGAAGTCTCCAATAGATTCACCCGCATTTTGCTTGCGCTGACGGAATATTTCACGCTCCGCATATTTCGAACGTTGGGGTTCTAAATGTCTCTTTACTATTTCGACTAATTCCTTGAACGATTTATCTTCCGGGTTATTTGGTGCACACAAATCACACATCAAATTATATGTTCGATCGCCCACTAACGTCACCAACGTGGCAACCTTATGCGAATCCTTTATATCATTAAGAAGAATAAATTGTTCCACCCGACGAACATACAACGACCACTGGCCCGAAAACATATCAAACGGTTCAATTTTTCCGTACGGCATGATTATTTAGATAATTTCACACGCGTTAACAAAAGAAATCCCATCCTCGTCGCCAATGTAGTGTACGTCAATTAAACACCGCGGTCAGTTGCTAACTAACTTTTATTGTCTACCTACATTCCTTTATACACTACATTAACTAGAACTGTTTCGACGAACCCAAATTAAATAAAATTATTTTAAAAATCCATGTACACATAATTAAAGTAACTAAATTTTTAATTGCAATATACTAGTAGTAGTAATAGTAATCAGTTTTAAACAAAATGAAATGCTTATGAACGTTGTCTCAGGTTCACGCCAGCGCAACTGAACGAGCTGGAGCGATGTTTCTCGAAGACGCACTACCCCGACATCTTCATGCGCGAGGAGATCGCCATGAGGATCGGCCTCACCGAGAGCAGAGTACAGGTTAGTCAAATACTAGTACGGATACTAATACTACTACTAGTACTAGACCTAGAAACATTGGAAATAACGACCATGATGTGAAATTATGGAATACTTTCAGTGATAGAGTTTTAAGAAGTTTGTACTAAAATAAAAAATTTAAAAATTGCAAGTAAAAAATATAATGTTGTATTTAATATTTCGACGTTTTTATGACGATTAAATATTCTTTATATTTTATAGGCCTTATAAATATTCTTCGTCAAATTAACACACGCTATATATTATGTAGGTACTGTATAATAAAAATGAATAAAATAAGCAAATATATGACAACATAACTACTAATATTTAAAAGTATTACTTATTTTATTTCCATAAATAATGGTTTTTTACCAGATTTCAGTAAATACATTTACTTACCAAACTTACCGTCAAGTTAAACAGAATTATTTGGAAAAAATCAATAAATCATGTCATTCCTAGACAAATAATAGATCTTATATTGACCCAATATGAAACAGGATCGTTATGAAATTAAACCAACAGTTACACGAGAAACGCAAATATTTGAAAACAAATCACCGCCAAACGTCCTTAAACCGCTAAATCCAAAATCCGTTAAATATTATTCAAATGATGAAAACAAAAAACAGCGGTCCAAATGTTTCACCTTGAAAGACTCCCTCTTCGCACATCCAACTCAAAAGTTGCACTGTATTGATACATTTCACGAAACCTTCTACCTGATTCAACCTTCAATATTACACATATAAAGCCTTTACGTCTGTTTTATGTGGATTTAAAAGCCTCTGGATGGGTGGTCTATGATGTCGAACGCTTAAGCAAGGTGTTTTAACGTGTGGTATAAAGATACGGGGGATATTGCGCACTTATAACTTTATAAGCACGGTAGTCTACCAAAATTGAAATGATTTTATAACTTTTACGATTATATTATGATCTAAAGTAGAGTATTTTAACAATTATATTAGTTGTAATTGATGTTTAAATATTTTACGTCATATTTCGTATGAAATATTATTAGAATCCATTCAATTTACTAACTTTATTTCTCTTAAATATAGCCTAAGCTTTTGTTTAACACACTGCTAACAACAACTAAATATCAACCTATAAATTTTCGAATAAAATTATAACCAATCGCTCATATAAATATAAAATATGTTAATAGCAAATTATTCCTCAATTTGCTTATTCTTATCAATTGACGCCCTCAAAAACTCTACGAACTCTACGAACATCGGAATGATACTAAATGTGATACAATACTATTAACAGTACGAAAATTCGTTCTGAATGGATAAGTACCACTAATGATTTAGATCCACCGTGTTATTCAATGTCTTAATCGTCGTGTGTCATCTATCGAGCATTGATCTGCTAACAGCTGCTTTGTCCAAACACTTAGTTTCAAGTTAAACTATCCTTTACATTAGACATTAGGCTTAATTTGTGTCGTGCGCCGACTAATATTTGTATTTCGTTAACACTCGAGACACACGGAGGGCATGGTTGGGTAGCTTAACTGGTTCAAATTTCAAATTTCAAATTTCAAATTTCAAATTTCAAATCTCATTTATTCAAAATTGATTCATATAGAATACTTTTTGAAAGTCAACAAACTACCACCGCTTCGGAAGGTATTTCGCTATGGAGAAGAAGCGGCGCAAGAAACTCCATACGTGTGCATATTTGCATCTTTTAAAGAGTAAATAATATACAATTTTACATAGTGGTACATATAATTAATTTTTGATGTTGGAGCTGGAGTTGTCATACCATACGGATTTATCATTTAAATACTGATTTACATTATAATAAGCTTTTTTACATAAAGTTAATTTTATAGTAGATTTAAACCTTTTCTCGGATAGATCGATAATGTCTTTTGGTATTTTATTGTAGAAACGAATACAGTTCCCCATAAAAGAATTACACACCTTGCTTAATCTAAATTGAGGTATGGCCAATTTATCTTTATTTCTAGTATTATGACTGTGCCTATTATAATTTTTTTCCAAAGAAGAATAATTTTTGCGAGCATATAAGATATTTTCATAAATATATTGACTAGGCACTGTCAAAATATTTATAGATTTAAACAGTTCTCGTAAGGACTCACGGGGGCGAAGACTATAAATGGCTCTAATTGCACGTTTTTGAAGTATAAAAATGACATCTATGCTAGCAGCGTTACCCCACACTATTAACTACGTAACTGCGTATTCAATCAGTACATCGGCTTACAAAAAAGTTTGAGCAATACCTGTTCTTACGTTATTTTTTGCAGAAAGCAGGAAATTGTTTAACATTTTAATATGTGACGGGTACTCACGATACGCAGTTTTTAATGTCTTTATTGCTAATATTTCGACTCAGTTGCATGAGATCATAGTCACAGTGTTAAAAACTATAATTCTATATTTTTACGCAGTCGTAACCCTGTATAAAGAATCTATTGTAATACAATTAGATCAAAAGTCAGTCTTAATATGTAAAATTTTTGTGCATATTGAAAATATAGTGTTTCTATTTGACATATTAGTATCGATTTGGATTTAATATTGGATTTTATAATATCTAATTATATTATTACAGTAAGGTATATATATTATTATGTTTGGTAGATTAGCACTAATGTTTTATTACAAATTCAATATTCTTAGATTTATAAATTCCATTTAAATATTTCCTTGAGAAGGTTTTTTTGGTTATCTTCTTCATGTTTTAGCTCGATAACCTATAAGACCGTGTGTGAGTACATAATGCACCGGTTGTAATCCGTGAAAGTAGCCAATGCATCGTTAAAACGTTAAATCTGGCTGTTGACCGATGGTGCTACCGGGTTTACGCCCGATAGATAACTTGTCGAAGTCGTAGGAACGGTAATGAAGATGAGAAATAAAATGATACCAGACAAAATAAATAGGCTTAATGTTACACCGACCTTAAATCGTAGTTTCAAAGTTCATAAACGTTCCTCCGCTAAACTTGATTATGATAACATAATAAATAATATTTAAATATTTTAAGAAAAATGTGGAAAATGGAAGAATTAAATGATTTTAATAAGAATTAAGGAAAACTCATGTAGGTAATTAAATTGGTAAAACAAATGATAGTAAAATTGGCTTCCAACACGATATAAAATGCAACGTAAAATGTAAATATGTAATTTTTATTTATATTTATGTAACGTCAACCTCGTAAAGTTGTGGAACTTTGGAAGACAAAAACTTGTACACACGAAAGATAATTTCAAAAAAGTAAACTGTACTCAAATTAATTTATTAATCAAGCACTTTCCAGCTCCGATTAATAAGCAAAGGACCAATCAATCAATGGAATGACCAATGATTTGACTTTTACTTTAATAAACTTTATGACTACATAAATTATTACATTATTATTACGTTGATTTTCAACACTTAACATAATAATTGATTTATCGATGTGTAATAAATAAATCGTTCGTAACCTGTTACACTTGTCATTACTGATAATAATTATTAATTTTGATAACATTAATGATGTTCATTAATTTAATTTCCACCAAATTAGTGACATTTAATTTCATAATTACGATATCATTGTTCATTAATATTTTAGTGTCATTGTATTTAACCAAATAAACATAACAAGTCTTTGAACAGCTTTCCATTTTGCGTTTTTCTTCGACCGTTTTATTAAGTTGACACATTTTATTCTATAGCTTATTATAAATTTCATCTTTCAGACTATAAAAAGTCCAAATCTCAGATAAAGTTGTGAAAATATATGTTTCTCATAAATCAATTTCATTGTCATCAAAAATATTGATATTATTTATATCATCGTAAATATTGTTGTTCATCTCTACATTATCAAAGATAGCTCTTATTAGTTTTTCTTTAAAACTCTAAATGTTTACAGCTTCACAGTTTCACACCTTTTGTACACATGTTCTTTTGTTCAGTTTGGCCAAATTACATCACATAATGACGTCATATTCTGTATGAGTATTGACTTGGACAAGATTGTACTGAACCATAAAAACGTGAAATAAACTAAAATTACTTGAACAAGTAAATATTCACTTCTGGTAATGGTTATTTTAAACCAAAAATATCTAATAGTATTAATTATTATTATGAGTTACAATTTAAAATGTAGGTAATATTTTTGCAAGATTTGTGGTGTGATTAAAGAACAAATTATTACAATTAAATGTAGAAATACGAAAATCCTAACTTCAAATTTCAAAATTTCGAAAAAAAAATTCAATTTTAATACTAGAATATTTTTAAAATTAATCGCACCAACTTTCCATGCTGATGAGTTTAAAAGCATGAATCGCTTAATGAAGTGAAAATTTTAAATCCAGTGCTTAATTAAGTACACTTACTTAGTTTATAAATACCTAAAACCTACAGTAACGATCTATCGGCATTAGTTACTGATAGATTTGCTCCTAACTATAACAAACTTTCATACGACGAAATGAGAAACACATTGAATTTACAACTCAACATCAAGCTTCAAAAACGAATAAGAAACGTTACCGAGAACGCCACGTCCAGCTTTAAACCAGAAAGGTAAAAACCGTGGCTGTACAAACACTGTACCTTGCACCTCGCTTAAAAAGTAGCCAACAAAGGAGGTACGCTATAAAAATAAATAATAAAACGTAGAGAATCTCGCGGTGTGGCGCGAAGTAGTGGCTAGTGATGGCCATTTCCGAAAAAAGTTATTGAATTGATTCGAATCGAAGTGCAATAAATCGATTCACAAAAAATCGAGGCCCAGAGAATCGATTCTTTAAAAATCAGCGACAAAAAATAATTATATACGGTCGAATTGAGAAACTTCCTCTTTTTTTAAGTAGGTTAAAAAATATTTGCAACTAAAAAGGGCGAAGATACCGAAAACAAAGGTCATCAGGACCAAATAAGCACTACAATTCGTATCCGTCAGCAAAAAATGCCTATAACCAATTCAAGCAACTTCGAAAAGATCAACTTTCGATTTTCTAAGATGAAAGATCGATTCACTGAATCGATCAATTTCTGGAGATCATTAAAGAAATCGATTTTTTGGCCCAAAAGATCGACTCTTCGATTAATCGATCTCAGATCCCCATCCTTAGTAACCACGGTGTGCGCCACGGAATTGGACAATTGACTACTGTTTCGAGGGCTTTTAATTATTCTCCAGTGTTAAGTGTTTGTTTCATTGACTCGATAATAGTATGGTAATGTTGCTGATATCGTCACGTTAATGAAACTATAAAATTTTTGCCTCAATACGGAATTGTAATCATTAAGTAAACGTTTCTCTTAATTTTTTAACACACTTTTATTTTAATTTGAAGAAGAAGAAGAATACTGAATTTATTTTTGTTTGAAGTAATTGTCACATCTATTGTACTTTTGTATGGCACAGAATCTGGAAGCACGGTAGTGCCTCCGCCAAGTCGAGCCATTAGTATTTAATGAAAATATTTAATGTATTCAATTATTTTTAACAAAAAAGGTAAACAAATAATATAACTTAATTGTTAAACAAATATATAATATTTAAATGTAAAGAAATATAGCCAGACTTACATTATGTACCCACCATCTAATTATTCATTTATTAGTACTCAAGAGCGATCTCCTGTGAGTTGCTTACCATCAGTTGGACTGCAAGCTCGTTTATTATTTCAATGTTATAAAAATCCATTGTATTTATGTAAATTTAGCTTGAAATTAAATCGTCCTTACCTGTTAAAAAATTAAAATTATTATGATACCATACAAATATCATACCTAAAAATAAAATATTCAATTACCTTTGCTTATAGCGTTTTCTGCAAAAAATACTCGCCAGTTTTATAGTGTCGATTTTAGGTACCAGTTTTGTAAAAAAAGTCACAGTCATAACTTTCCCAAAAGCGCCAAAAAGAAGTAGTATTTCAAAAAATCTATGTCTAAATTGACAATAACATTTTCTCGCTCAGTAGAATATGTTTGGAAACCAGTACCTATTTGCAAAGAGCTAGTCCAGTTCCCTCGTGTTAGTACGTTTGTCTGTTTGTCCGGACGGCTGTATATAAATACGCCGCCGGGAGCAAACAGCCACGAGAATATTGTAGCTGCGAGTGTGATTTCTGAGAATGTCTCCATATTTATATCGGAATTGTGGAGAAACTTGACAAGTGACCATTTGCCTAAGTATAACTACAGTGTAGCTATGATTTGGTTTGAAGAGTGAAAAATTTTGTGGAAGGCGGTAGTGGTAGAACTCTTTATGTTTCAACATCGGAGACAACACCGCTCGACGTATTTATGCCTAATGACAGCTGTTTTGTGTATAGCTGTTCCGATTTGAAGGGTGTAGTAAGGGAGATGATCTGAGACGTTCCAACTTAGTACTCAAGGGTAGCAACGCACCTATTGCAGACTCTAATGTTATCTGGGGTTAATTAAAGATGTACATGGGCGGCGGTGACTTAGTATTAAATGCAGTAGTCCATACAATGTTTATATAACATATTATATAACAAACATACAGATGTTTATTTGCTACATTTATATTATAAAATAAAAGACAAGCACTCGAACATTAAACGTTAAATTAAATTAGAAATATACATTTATTATTTGATCAATTTCCTAAAATATTGAGTAAGGTATACTTTATTTAACACGACCGGTCAACAATTTAGAAACTCTGAAAGCAAACTAATATGATGACAACTATGTAAATATATCATTCATCGTCATCATCATTATGAACCCTTTACTCTCCCACTACTGGACACGGATCTCCTCACATAATGAGAATGATTAGGCCATAGTCCACCGCAATGGCCAAGTGCGGATTGGAAGACTTCACATACTTTTGAAAACTTTTTTTTTAAGATTTCTCGTTATGCAGGTTTCGTCACGATGTTTTCTTTCACCGTATAAGCAAGTGATAAAATTAACTGCTAATACGCACATATCTTATTATTATATATAAATATTAATAATTATATGTCTTTCTATTATAATATTTTAAAAAAATGATAGACTCACGGCGGTGCATCTAGATAAGATTCATTTCAAAGTGTTTGATGTCTTAACCCGTGAACTGACTCACAGTTGAAACGATTCACTATTCAAACACGTGCGATTCACAAAACAGTTTTGCTATATCGTAAAACCGTACGCGCGGCGCTCAGGGCATAATATTTTTATGACAGTGCTAAAATTCACGTATGGAGCGAAAATAGAACTTTATATTGAAAATGATTCTTGCCGGCAAACTTTGTCTACATGCAACCCTTAGTATATTTAGTTGTTTCAAGTTATACTTATTTTGTGCGTTTGGGAAAAATGTAGTGTGATTTTTTTACAACGCTGACATCTGAAATTCACTCGATACCCCATATATGTATATCTGTAATCAACCCGAGATAAGATTAGATTCCTACCTGAGGACGGCCACAGATGCACCGCCTCCCCTAGTACTAAGTTGGAATGGCTCGGAAAAATATGTCTCCCTTAGCAGACTTTATACTATAACACAATAGCGCTTAACACCGTTGTGTTAAGGCAGAGTAGGTGTGGCGGTGGTGCCGCCGGTCTCGGACTACAGAGTGCGCTACCATACTTAGGTTAGCTTATATATGTTATAGCTTTGTTAAGGAAGAGATAAGGGAGAAATATGCACACACATATGCAAATGCCGACGAAAGGAGTTCGTCTGGTCTCTGAAGACCATAGGGACCATAGAATAAAAAAACTATACTGACTAGCAGCATACTTTTTTTATTCTATGGTCCCTTAAATTATTAAAAAAAAAGCGAATTGCATATATCTGAGCTAATTTTTTGCATAAAACAAAATTCATTATAAAAATAGACCTGCATAACCATTACCACCGTTAAAACGTCATTATAAATTCATGAGCCATACATTTGCTCGGCTCTATAAAATAAAAATAAATAAAAAATGTCACCCCTCTACCGTGATTCGCACTTTGTTTACCAAATCCTTCCATTATTAAAAAGATGAACGGCGCTAGTGATGTACCGTGTCAGCGCTGACGTCGATAGACACGTCCCTTTTGGTAGGTACTTGTTTCACTGTAAACTAGAAGCGAGTAGCGGGAAGAAGCGAGAAATTCGTTAACATTTGATATAATTTTATAGTTCCATTAAGTATTTCACGTTAGCATAGCATATTTAGAGTTATATCTTATGACATAACTGTCATTTGTATAGTAGAAGTGTAACTGTATTCTGGTTGAAAGGGTATGAAAATACTTCTTATTCATGGTGTCGCGTCACTAATCTTCTAGAATAACGTAACTGTGATCAAATTCAGAGTACTGCTGTTTCATACGAAATTGATTACAAAAGTCCTTAGTGGCAAAGAGCTTAATAATAATAAGTAAAGATTAGGTGGGGCATGTACATTAGCTTGTAATAGATAAAAATATTAAACCCAATGATAAATAAATAAATAAATATAAAAAAATGTATAAATACCGATGAGTGGTGCGCTGCTCCCTTCGGCGACCGTCCTTGATGCACACACACTCGCGACTCCCGAATAGGTCCCCAGGACCCCCGTAATAAATATAAACTAAATAGGTAATATACGTCTCGTGAAGAATTCCAAATACCGACTGTATGTATATGTATTTTATGACAGAAACCTCAACATTTCAAATTTTGAATTAACTTTTTATTAATCTATATTGCGACCAGTTCTAAATACTGAACATTATATTTTAAATAGCCGTTTTTTATCTGTCATAATAGGTGATGAGCCATGGTCATCTCTAGTCGCTTACCCTCATGCAATGAAACAGTATAACATAGGCTGTCCAAAAAAATCCGCTCCAAAAAGCTTATCTGTTTCGTAATAAATTATTCCTTCTCTTATAGATTTCGGTACTAGGATTAATTGTTTAATAGACATGATTGTCGCATTGACAGAGCGGAGAAAATTCTTTGCAATATTAAAAAGAAGTCCAAAATAAACCAAACATAGAAGTTTTTTTCCAACACACGTCCTTTAAAAAAAATTAAATTAAACTTTATTTTAGGTTTATTCTTACGGAACGTAATTAGCGTTACTTCTTGAGATTTCTCGATGAAGAAAAATAAAGTCGCTCACGCGTAAGAATTATTTCAAAGTTTCTGCTAAATTAGATACTTATAAATAAGTAAATTATTGAAATTGAAATGAATTATGTGTATCACCATGCGTATCAACTTTTCCATTTGATTTGATTCAAGTAACCATTTTGCAAACGATTTTTAAAAAATATGTCATTTTCATTTCACATTTCAATAATGCATTTCTGTAGGTACTTTATCGCTGAAGCTTATATTCGAATATGACGAATATTAGAATGAGACGTGTTACTTATTTTAAAATACAGTTTTACTTGACGATATTCTAGCATTATGAAGGCAACAATAATTATATAAAAACTAAAAACCACGCTAAAATCGCACAAAGAAAATTGTTAACACTGATTCCTGACGATCTTGATAAGGAGAACGGGATAAAATTATTAAATTCGTATATTGTTATCGGTTCTTGATAATTGTTCAAAATTTTAAATTAATCAGACCGTTCAAAGTGGGTGAAGTTGTCGTTACATACTTACATATAGGTCAAGCTAATAAAAGAGTGGTAAAAATATGCAAGGAATAATATCACATAAACTTGTGATATTATCACTTCGGATATAATAATCGACAAAGCACATCCCTACGGTATTAGGGACGTAACACCGTATTAAGATTTATTGGGCAATAACTTACGACGCGCCTACGGACTCCGCTCACTGTTTACTTGTAATTTTACTTCATAACAACTAATATGATACTATATTTTACTGAGATGTAGAACTTGTACGCTTGTAGGATGTATCTTACAAGTTATACGGAAGGGATTTTATTAGTGGGCGGATAAACTGACTGACGTTATTAATATTCGATCTATCCTACCTACCATTTTCTGCCTAACACAGATTGAAATTTGTTAATGCCAAATTGAGTATATTGTATGGTAATGTATGTGCATAAATAAGTAATAATAATTTAAATGTGGTAGAATCCTTTGCCGGATCGTCTAATAACGCTGCTGTGTTCTGTTTTGAAAGGTGTTGTAAGGGAAGCATATTTATATTCGAAGCGTTTCAACTAACTCCTCAGGAGCAGCAACGCATGTATGGCCGCACACGGGGTTAATTACAAATGTCTATGGGCGATAGTAACCACTTACCATCAGGAGCTCGTTTCCTCTTTCAATGTTATAAAAATAAAACGTTGCAACGTACAATGATTGATTCTACTTTAATATTTTTCCTATAGAAATATCACAACAATCAATTGAAGGACCATAATTGGGAACAAGAATGACGGTATTAAAACAAACCACATTTATTGGCTTACTATTGCTAAAAACCATTACAGAAACAAATGCAATGATATTCGTTTAACATAATTACAAATATATTCATCACTAAATCTAAAAAATCACAGAATAATAATTTATGAGCATCTGGTTACCACACCCTGACCACCCCTCACCCTTAGCTATCGACAGGTGAGGGGTTATCGAAATATGAAAGTAATTTGATTGCTTTACTACTTTTATTAACAACAGTCACTAGTTCAAATCATCTTTTTAATATTGACGCCGATTAAAAAAACAATATATATTTTTTAATAAACAAATATTTTTGTTATCTTAAAATCTGATATGCCCAGATTATACCCAGTTTGCAAACTTTAAATAAAATATAAAATTAATAATAAGATTATAATTAACCAAATAATAATAACTACTTACATGTTATATATTGGCCTTAATCACCATAGTTAGAAATTCGCCTTAAACAAAATTATCAAGAAGACATCTGATCCTGCACCGCCGCCGTGCCGTGGGAATGCTGACTCCGCACCACCGCTCCGTTTCCACTGTATAGTCCCGAACGTGGGAATTCACTCTGGGCGCTAACATTGCCCCAGCAAGTCACTTAGGATAGGATAGGATAGGATAGGATAGGATAGGATAGTTATAATTTAGGTTAGATTTAATCCAAAACATGTAATATTCTGTTTTGATTAAATACATATATATAAGTAATTCGGTCTTTCTGTATCCTGGCTGTTGCATCCCGACGCATTATATAACTTACAAGTAAATTACGATTATTTTTTTTCTGAAATAAAAAAAGTTATACTTAATAACAAGTAGATAGTAATAGGTTTTTACATGCAATGTTATTTATTTAATACTTAGTTTAAAAAATAAATTATGGTTTGAAAAAATTCAATATTCACACTCACACAAAGACAAGTAGGACAGACACACACCCAGAGCACATATTAAATTTATCATTTACAAATTGCCTGACCAGTATCCATAGTATGAGTTATTACGTTTTTACAAAAATGACTGTGTTTGTATTTGTTTACGTATTTCCCATACATTTCCAATCAGTTCTGATACAGACCGCTAGAGGCGCAACAGATAGACAGACAGACAGGAAAACAGACATTTTTGTAAAATCTCATACTAAGGGTACAGAGATCAAACCTGAAACTGTGTCCTCTACACCACGTGGATCACCAATATGCAAAACTACTTTATTTACCCTAAAATAAAAATAAAATCAACAAAAATAAGAAAACCATAGAGCGGCCATAACCACTTTTCTTAATAAAAGATAATGTTGCTATTGCGAAAAAATGCGCGGTAAAATTGCCTCATATCCGCTACCCCATAGCTGGCTGATTTACCATTATATGAGGCCATTTGCAATAAAAACGTATTGAGGATTTCGCTGTTAATTCTACCGGTGGTGTGGGGTCGTTAATGGGTAGGGTCAGTGCGGGTTCGAATTCCGGATGAAGTCGGTGAAGCAATCATTAATTTCATATTAGGTGTCATTTGTTTGCTGGACAGAGGAGGAAATAAAATCTTTAGTAAAGCTTGTTATCTATTGGAAAGACTTTCTTATGAAATGGAAGTAGAAAATAGCAGTCTAATCTAGACTTTAAAACTACCACTTATGCTACTAATCTATTTAATAAATTAAATTATTTAATTAATGAAAATCAGATATAGGTACTATGGTAAAATAAACTACAAATAAATAAATACAAGGAACCGGTATATTTCGGTGTTTTTAGGTTATCTATTGAATTGTAATAGGTACATACTTTATTTTTTTACAATGTATGTCTTGTTGTACATTTACTTCTATAAGTGCTATGATAACAAATAGTAAAATAAAAAAAGAGATTTTGTGGTCCTACTGAACCCTCCACGTGCGAGTTCGAATCGTACTTGGCCAATTATTTGGTTTGTGATATTGTAGTCGGTTGTAGTTTTGGTAGAGTTTTCTTTATGTATTTACGTCAAAAAGGATTTAATATTTAATGAACTTAGGTTAGTTTTATAATAAAGTAACAACAGAACAAACAAACAAAAACTAATTGTGCACAGTAATCCGCAGCGCCCCCTACCGTGATGTTCAGGTTTAAAAGTCAATATTGCCTGGGGTTCACATAATTAGGGGAAGATGGGGTGATGCGTAGGGATGCTAATGAATAGTAAGTAATGGAATATTTTCCTGTGATTTTTTGATGAAGAAATAATGTAATAATATGGAAATGTTTAATAGTTGTGTTGAATAAATCAAACATAATTATTTCCGATCAAAATTTATTTTTAAAAAACTTTTAACGAGCAATAATTTTAAAATATTTTGTATCTAGTAATGGGAAGGTGGTAGAACCCGGCGTGGTTCAATTTGGGAGGCACCACCGGTGTACTTATTTCTACCTTATAACAGCAGTGTTAAGGTGGTAGAACCCTTTGTGGTTCGACTCCGGCGGCACCACCGCCATACCTATTTCTGCCTAATAACAGCAGTGTTATGCGCTGCTGTATTCCGTTTTGAAGGGTGTGGTAAGGGAGACATACTTTTCCGAGGCGTTCCATCTTAGCCCTCAGGGGTAGTGGCGCATATGTGGCCGACTTCAGGTAGGAATATCCAATCCTATCTGGGGTTGATTAAAGATGCCCATGGCCGGCAGTTGCTACTTACCATCAGGTGGACTGCATGCTCGTCTGCTACATCCATATTATATAAACTATATAGTACTGTTCATCCTGACGTTTTTGAACTCAACCGCGAAGTCTTAGTTCAGAGGTCAATAAATGTGTAACAAAAGATATCAATGTAAATTTTTAGCTTTTAGAATATTTTTAGTTGTGGGATTTTTCAGAACTGACAAAGTCGAAGTCATAATCAATAGGTTAAGAAACGTATAACAAGAAATGCCATTGTAGTACCTTTTTCAAGTTGTAGCACTTTTGATTCTGACGTTTCTACACACATCAAAACAAGTCAATGAGTAACAAAAGATTCATCACTCCACTAAGCACATTTTCATGTAGACGCGGTCCCAGTACAAGTAAACTGTGTTATGCTTCCCGCGGGAGTACCGGGAATCAGACATGGGATGCATCTGCCGTTTTCGTGTGACAGACAGCACTGTTCTTTTTTTGTTTTTTTTTTTTATAGTACTTGGTGTGAAAAATCAATGTAAATATACAATTGGGTACACACGTAAAAATACATTTTGTAATACAGTTAGCTGGGCACAAAATGTGTAATATATTTTTATGTGATGGAAAAAATAAGAAAATTACATAAATCAGTTGAATATAAAAACTTTACAAGCTCATACACGCTACACAATTTCTAATAAAATATTTATTTTCTATTCTAGCAATACAGACAGTAATTAAATATCTTTTACACGTATTAGTGATTTATACAATTTTTGCTCACTAAAGGTTTGACAATTTCTAGTAGGCAAACATTGTCATGCGTCGATTTTTGGTAGGATAAATCGACATTGATAACGCCTTAGTGTTTCTTTATACATGTATAGATAGAGAACACAACAAAACACAATATAATTACACAGTTGAATATTTCGAAGCGCTGTGAAGCAAAGTGGCATTGCATTCCTTTGTAGCATTCCGTACTCAACGGTACACTGGGAATGCAATATCACTTGCTTTGTATTGCAAATTGTATTTTCATTTACATACTGAAACTCATGAAATAAAAAAAAATTATACTTTTCAATACACTATAATTGTCAATCGCCGATCTTTGTTAGACAAAACATTGGATAGACCGATTATTAATAACGGGTGTTGCGCAAAGGGTTCCGGGTTCGATCCCCAGCTAGAGAGACATCTGAATGATGAATTCATATCTCTGTTCTGACTCTAGGTATATGTGTATTCATTTTGTATGCATCCATGGCATCCACACACACAGGAAAATTTAGTATGGGGCTGTGTGTGCAGAAAGCGTTTCTCTTTATATAGAGAGAGAACACAGCGATACGCAATATAATTGCACAGTTGAATATTTCGAAGCGCTTTGAAGCAAAGTCGAGTGTCCCTTTGAAGCATTCCGTACTCAACGGTACAGTCGGAATGCAATATCACTTGCTTTGTGCTGTAAATTGTATTTTTATTTAAAGGTTTTCCAACAATGTTGTGCGATTTGTAAATAAAATAAAAATGCTAAATGCTTTTAGTTTTTGTGTTGAATGCAACTGAAAAGGACTTAGTAAATGCGCTCCAAGTATATTTCAGTTTTGGGGTAAGACGTGTCTAGCCGTGTTACTGAAAAAGAATTGTGCAGTTACAAAGTTACAAGTTTTGCATCTTAAACAATGATTTCAAGAATATTATTTAAGTTTATGAAAGTAAAAAAATATTGAACTTATTTGTAGAGTTAATACGATTTACACATAAAAAGGTATTTCTTGACTTTTTTCATTTATAAAACTTTGTACAGACTAAACTTCAAGACTTAGAGTGGTATTTTGACCTTTTGAATTTCTAATTCATAAGTACATAATTTTGAAAAAGTATGCAGCTCTTACATGAAAGCTTCTAATTCTGCTCATTTATTTATTTATTTACTAGATCCACAGATTTATTTATTTATGATATCTAATACTAATTTAATAATAATATCTCGGAAGAAAGCTTAATTATTTAATTTATCAAATGAAACGCAAAACAACCTTTATAGAATTAATCAAAAGCCTACAAAGGCTACAAATGAAAGATACTGCAAGCTGCAAAACAAACGGAGAAATTCCCGGGAATTTAATATTCAGGAATTTAATATTCACTGTGATATTAAACAATGTTACCGCATTTCATTAACCGGACCAACTTTACAAAGGATTCATTAAGAGGGAGAGAGAACGCAATATTGCTCTCCCACTTTAACTAAAGCTCATCTTTCGGATTTTTCTACTTGGTTTGTTTTGTTTTAAATTTATATAAAAAGTGCGGATAGATGAATTTTCGTCTTTTCGAATTTTCGAAAATATTTTGCGAAATTTTGGTGGTGACAGGAATTATATTTGGATAGAATATTGTGAATTCAGTAATTAATTGAGATAGTTTCAATTGTATAAAATTTTGAAAGGTAAACCGGTGGTAGAGCCTTTTGGGGGCGACTTTGACGTGAAGTTTGAACGTGAAGCATGTTGAAACCAATGTGTTATTAAATGGAACGGTTTTGGATCCCGTGGAGTCAACTGTTTTCCTAGGTGTTACTATTGACGCCAAATTGCAATGGGGCTGCCACATAGATAAATTGTCGGGTAGACTCAGTTCGGCGGCATATGCTGTTAAAAAAATTAGACTTCTAACAGATGTAGAAACAGCTAGAATAGTTTATTTTAGTTACTTTCATAGCATTATGACTTATGGTATATTGCTATGGGGGTGCTCGTCACACCTAAATGATATATTTATATTGCAAAAGAGAGCTATACGAGCTATCTACAGCCTGCCTCCAAGAGCTTCACTAAAAGAACTATTTAAAGAAATAAATATTCTAACTGTTATATCCCAATACATATATGAAAACCTAATTTATGTAAGGAAAAATATTGATAAATTTGTAAAACGGTGTGACACGCATAATGTAAATACAAGGAACAAACTTAACCTTTCTACACATGTTACTCGTCTCCACAAAATAAGTAATTCTTTTGTGGGTCAATGTATACGTTTTTATAATAAACTGCCTATCAAAATCAGAAATTTGTCAATTAATAAATTTAAAGTTATTATCAAAAGCACACTTAGTCGTAAAGCTTATTATAAAATTTCTGATTATATTAATGATAAAACAGCTTGGGACTGATCAATAACATAATTATTAGTTAATTAAGAAAATGTCAAAGTGTAGCGTATCTTGCTGAACAAACTTCTTTTTTTTTAGATAAATGTAAAGCAAGATACTGGAGCTAATGCTTTATTAATTATATGTAAAAATAATGGCATTTAAAAAAAAAATTAAAAAGAGAATAATTATTTTTAAAATTAAAAAAGACAAACCCACTGAGTTTCTTACCGGATCTTCTCAGTAGAGGTCGCGTTCCGATCCGGTAGTAGTTTAAGAAAATATTGTAACTGACAATTTGTAAGTGCCGCCGTTGGCCTATACAAAATAAATATATTTCATTTCATTTCATTTCATTTCTTTGGAGGTACCGCCGATTTTTGCCTAATCTTAGTAGTGTTAAACTGTTAAGCAATGCTGGTAACGCTTTGAAGGAAATCATAAGAAAGATATACTTTTCCAAGACTTTCCAACTTTGGTCTAAGGCAGGGGTTCCCAAAGTGTGCGCCGCGGCGCCCTGGTGCGCCGTAGAAAGTAAAGAGGGGCGCCGTGAGTCGATCCTCTAATCATTGGACACCACAAATATTGGCGTTTTGGTCATTGATTCAAAATGAATATCCAAAGCATTAAAAATTTTCATTCCGTTTGCAACATCATATCTATGTGAAGCTGGGTTTTCAGATGTAGCTGTGATAAAGAACAAATATCGGTTCAATGTGGAGCAAGAAATGAGAATAGCAGTGTCAAGTGATATTCCCCGCTTTGAAAAACTGCGCGGAGATCACTTAGCTCACCCTTCACATTGATTTGACTGAATAAATATCGTATTTTATTTTTGTTATCCTCAAGTCTTTCTTGTTGTTTTCCGTTTAAATTTTTTTATAATAACGTATTGAACAATTTCATATTGTGGTGTTTTAAATTCGTTTCGATCAACCTAAGGTAACTACTATTATTTTAGTTACCTATTTCTTTCGACTGTCTTCTTCAAATAGTTAGCTAGGACAGGGCACAGGGCGCCGTGAAAGAATATAAAACTTGTAACTGCGCCGCGGGTTACAAAAGATTGGGAACCCCTGGTCTAAGGGGTAGAAAGGCGTCTGTGGCCGACGTCAGAGGCTCTTTTTGGAGTTTGTTATAGATGTCCATAGGTAGCAGTGGTTTCATTGCCATATGTCAAGTATTCTATGTTCGATTCCTGGCTAGCTTATGTAGAAGAATAATATAGAAATTGCTTCGAGAAAATAATGCTACGGCCGTGCCACTTTTTTTAGCTCGACTTGGCGGAGGCACTGCCGTGCCTCCAGATTTCTGTATAAATGTCCATGCCACGAAGAACATGGAATCTTAGTGCAAGCTATGAAGGTTAAAACCATTATTTGATTACATATCCATTTTACAACTGCTCGAACCACTGACAAATAAACCCTTAAAACGGTGGTGGTTTACCGACCTCCCACCGTACACATTCTTAAAATTCCAAATATTTCGCCGGGCGGGTCACAGTAATACATAACTGCTCTGCCAAGCGGAAAACACTCTAGCTACTAGTGATGGGACACTGTCGATAGTGATTATCAATTATTTTATAAAATACTATATATTTAATACTGGATAATATAAACCATTAACATAGTATATTATGTAAACCTGAACATTTATATTTTGGTTTATTCCCCATGTTTGAATGTCAAAATCTATTAAACATAATTCCACTTATATTGAGTGTTGCTAACAACTAAATAATAACTCCGCAGATTGATAATTTTGTATATTTTGTGTTACATATAAATTAAGCATATCTTTATAAATTGTACCTACAATTTTTTGGTAAAAATATCGTAACTAAGTGAGTTTAAGCACGCCAACGTCCAGAACGTGTAGTATTAGAATGAAATATACCTAGATTGCACAAGCTTTTGTAAAATATTTTCTATTAGATTTAATCATCAGCTGATCATAGATTACAGATGCATTATAAATCCTAAGGACTAAGATGGTCGGCTTATATGTACCTAAATCTTAGAAATAATAAAGTCATAAAACGCAAGACCTGCTTTACGTTAGGAATGGATGTATCGATGATATCATGCAGTCACTTAATGTTTTATAATTATGATATTTATTTGATATCGTATCGATATGGATTAGATTATTTATTATCGATATAAGATATGTTTGCAGCACAATATTAAAGAATGCCGGAACGTACACGCATTTAAAATACACAATATGTGCCAGATATCGATAAATTGTTTATTATCGATATATCGATATATATCTTTCGCGGCACATCACTAAAGAATGCGGGGTCGTATACGCGTGCGCGTATCGAGCGACGCCGGCTATGTACCGACTATATACAATACATTCTTGTACATACAGATATATTGTATATACCAAATGCAGCCCGTTTGATTGATATATACGATGTTTCGAAGAGCAATTAATTGAAATAGTTTGGATTGTAACGGTATCATATTGATATGTAAAAGAGAGATAAAATTGGTGAATTTATATTAATAATATCCCGTTATTAATAATGTCTGGATATAATAATAACTTATTACCATGTATGTCTACGCCGTAGACGCAACGGTATCATTGTTGTATTGTGTGTATATAAAATAATATATTAGAAATAACCTTCATTAATTAGCTGGTGTAGCAGGTTATTGATGTTAATCTAAATATATATAACTCAAAGGTAACACGAAGGATTTATCAAAAGATTTTTTTTATTTAATATGGAGGAATTAAAGAAAATAATTTACAAAATCATAGCATAGCTTAGAGGTATATAATAGTAGATTCACATAACAGAATGATACAGATAGGTACGTGGAGGTGGCAACAGCTTCCGTGAGCTGCGTGTTTGCTGAACTGATTCTCGTGGCACGTGATCTGTAAGTTACAGAAGGCAGCGATTTTAAACGCTTTCGCGCTGTTGTACCCTTATGAGCTTATCTTAAACTGACTATTTCGTAGATAATAAATCTGCGTCTTTATATTTTAAGTAGTATGTTTAGTTGACTTTTGGTATTATTTTTTATTTATAAAAATCAATTTGAACTTTAGGTGAATTTAAAAGATTAAATGTCTATTGTTATAATAGCCAATAATATGATACCTAAATAATCAAAATTTGGAAACCTTCAAATTGAATTGACTTGTAGGTTTTCAAATAAATACATAATTATGTAAGTTATGTTCAAATCGTTTTTTTGGTCCTAGGCATTTGGCCTTTCGTATTCCATCCGAGTATAGTCACTTTTGTTTATTAAAACAACCCTAACCCTTTGGGATTAGAAACATCAGTCTTAGATTTATCATTAGCATTTAGGTTATACTTATTTAAAGTGTTAAAAAGCAATTCCCGCTACCGCTCCCGCTTCCTCTCCTACCTTGTACCACACACCCCACCGGCCGACCGCTAGCCACGCACGAAACGCAAACAGCGCCTTCTAACAGCACGATCACGACTCCTGACGAAACTACCACTATCCTCCACTTGTGTACACTAACTAGAAACTCTATCGAAATATTTGCCCGATTTTCATTTACGACTACTTACTTATATTGTAAGTAAAGTTTTTTATGTTAGTTATGTTCAAATGCTGAACGATGACCTGTTAAAATGGTCTAGTGGGAGCCGGGTTCACATAACGAGTATTTCTTGTACTTATACCCGCGTGGCGGAGCGGTCACCATACCGGTCTGACGCGCAGAGGGTCCGGGTTCGATCCCCGGCCAGACAGATATCTAAATGATGAATTTAGGTTTCTGTTTCTGGGTCTGGGTGTTTGTGTATTTGTCTTTGTGTGGGGCTGTGAGGGTAGAAAGCGTTATTATTAAGCATTAAGCGTTATTCTTGTCCACAACATATACTTGTATAATATACTTTTAATTCATTTCCAAAAAAAAATGAAAATACTAAACTGAGTTATTTATGACAGAGTTTATTCATTGTTTTACTTACCAATAATTCACAATATCAACGCGCGGATTTTTAATATTATTAATAATAATCGCCTATTATTAATAATAATCAAGCTATACACTTTCCCTAACAAATGTCTAAATTTGTCAATTTAATAAATTTGATAATTTGACAATAGTAGGGAGACATTGTCAAATTACGCCATTAATTATCGATCTGTGCAAAAATTGTATAGATCGATAATTAGTAACGGGCACATGATCCTAGGCCTTTGACGATACTTATTTATGCTCTAAGATATCTTATGATCCTTAGGAAGCCTTGACCACCCTCAGACCAGCTATAATATAAAAAATAAATACTTTTAGAACACGTCTAAAAGTATTTATTTTTGTTGTTGTTGTATTGTATTTATTTTTGTAATTCCAATGTGACGATATACCTTCGTCACGATATCACGATTTATGACGAAACCATCACAAGTATCACAACAAACACTATATATTATATATAAACATATTTTCCTACATTTTTATTTCATTGCTGGCCACGACTCTCTTCAAACCGAAAGGGTCTTGGCAAAGATGGCATCAAACAGATTGATTAAAAAAAAATATAGTTTAAAAAAACTACTGCGTAGTCTGAAGTTGCTCCAGCTTCAATGTTCCATTGTTTTTATAATAGAGGAGTAGCAGGCGAGCTTGCAGTCCATCTGATGGTAAGTGGCTACTGCCGCCCATGGACATCTGTAATCAATGCCAGATGAGGTCGGCCACAGATGCGGCGCTACCCCTGAGGACTAAGCTGGAGCGCCTCGGAAAAGTATGTCTCCCTTACCACACCCTTCAAACCGGAACACAGCAGCTCCTAACACTGCTGTTATTAGGTAGAAAAAGGTGTGGCGGTGGTGCCGCCAGAGTCGAACCACAAAGGGTTCTACCACCTTTTCCATTACGTACCATAGGTTTGTAATTGTAAATAAAACCTAATATTTGAATAGATGTGTGTTATGAAGTTTCTTCCGCCGCTTATTCTCCATAACGAAACACCTTGTGACGTTTTACAAGATTCTGTAAAGGATCTACTTTCAATAAAAAAAATAATTAGATTCGATTATTTACACTCAATCTATAACCATTATTTTTGGTTTATAATAATCCCTAGCTACGTATTTTAAAATACTGTAAAAGTAGAAGTGTCTTAAATTGCGAAGAGGCTTTTAAGTTACAATTCGACTTCGGGAACAAGTAACTTAAAAAGTTAAATGGGTTTTCTGAAGTTATTCCTTATCCTTCTTATATACGATCTTCTTATATACTAGGGCGGAACGGAAATACCTCCAATCCCGCCATTAGTATCTTGTTTTAACAACAAAGTCCCTTTCTTATATAGAAAGGGATTTTGTTGTTAAAATAAAGATTACTTAGTAATGGAATTAAGTTATAAAATCAGTTGTCATGGAGAACCATTTAATATTCAGTATTTAAGAAAGGGCGCAAAGATACGAGTACAATAGTAAATCACAATAATTAACAGGAATTTCCAACTGTCTAAAGAAATACATTTTTATTAATAACTACTTATTTAAATTGTGTAGTATCTTCATAGATAAGTATAGATATCTCACCGCCTTGTAATTGAAGGAAGGAAGGAAGGAATTAAATGGCTTAAACGGCTGACAATTCTGTCAGCCATTTAATGGCTGTCATGGTGGAATTTACGCGGAACAATGCCGACATGCGAAGTTAAGTGGTGCAAAAACACGAAATCAAAGAAAAAGTGCGGAATATAATAAAAGAATATAATATTAGAAAAATATTGTTTCATTCGTAAATGATCTAAAAACTTTTCAAACACGAAAATAGATGACAGTGTCAATTTCAATTGTCAAAGGTTACATTTTCTTGTTAGGAGTGAGTAATCTTTACTAATCTATGAGTACTATGTATGTAAGTATGATGTGCCCATAATTAATAATATTAAAAAATTACACAGTTTCGATCACCTGTTATTCTTTTCAAAAGTAATCATGTCGCCGACGGCAATGGGCGGCAGTAGCCACTTTCCATCAGGTGGACTCTCGTCTGATACTCCTATATTAATAGAAAATGAATAAAATCAAGCACCCGATTATTTATAGGTATAGGTAAATAGTTTTTTTTTTACATGAAACACGTTTTAAAACAATATACCTATGAACAAACAACTTTGTAAAACTGGTCAAATATCACCGGCTCGGTGACAAATGGTGCGGGATTATGTGCAAATCGGCCGTCATCCCGCGAAGAGTTATTGATTCTGCGCAGATAATCCGGGATTTCGCCCGTGGGGCGTCACTAACGTTTGGTGACTGGGAATTTTGTGTCTATTCGTATATTGAGAATCGAAAAATGTGGAAAATGTATAAATAAAAACAACTTTAATAATTTTCTGTTTAATCATATATTGTGTCTGAAAATGTGGATAATGTATAGATAAAATAACTTTAATTAAAGCGAATTAACCGTGTGTGCTCATAAAGATTTTTGTTATTAATCAGTTTAATAAAAAAAAACTTCGGTGTAATATAATTCAATAATCAGTTTTTAAAGGAATTATTTAATTTATTATTTTAAAAGCGGCTGCACCTCTGTACAGAGATTTTTTTCTGTTACATTAGAGGCATTTTGAAAATATTTATGTCATGCAAATGTTATATCTAAGTACTAAAATTCAATGGATTATTCGGTGAACTCAACTTATTCACATACAAGTATAGAAGTTAGAATACTAAGGTACATAACTTAGATAGAGCTAAGATACGCGGATGTGACAAATGATTGTGGATTACGCGTAAATCGTCCGTCATTCCGCTTAGAGTTATTGATTCCGGGATAAGCCGGGATCCGATTCCCGGCGGAATTCAGAAATCACTACGGCCCAGCCAAAAATCGGTGAATGTTTCGAACTTTGAATACTTTATATAATCCTAAATAATATCTGTTTTCTTAAGTGCTATATAACTAAAAAGAATAATCATTTTGGAGATATTTTGATGGAGTTGTAAATCTTTACGGATGATAAATGTAAAAAGTTACTACACGTCATAATTCATGGTTTGTGGCGTTAAAGAAAGCATTGTAACCTTAGTTACTGTGATTTGTAAAGAAAGCTTTACAACGCATTATAACCTTCGAAGGTGGTAAAATCCTTAGTGGTTCGACTCCAGCGGCACCACCGCAACACCTATTTCTGCCTAATAGCAGCAGTGTTAGGCGCTGCTGTGTTCCGTTTTGAAGGGTGTGGTAAGGGAGGCATACTTTTCCGAGGCGTTCCAGCTTAGTCCTCAGGGGTAGCGGCGCATCTGTGGCCGACCTCAGGTAGGAATATCTAATCCTATCTGGAGTTGATTACAGATGTCCATGGGCGGCAGTAGCCACTTACCATCAGTTGGACTGCATGCTCGTCTGCTACTCCTATATTATAAAAAAAACCTTAGATACTTACTGTGTCTTACTTAATTTAATTTGAAGATAGCGTTGAAACATTGTTAATGGTTCTAAACATTTCTAACAGAACTTTACTTATCTACGTTACGTATAATGTGTTACTATGTCTTGATTTGAAAGTTTTTACCCTTTTAAAGATGTTTCTGAAAATTACTCTTGAAAACTGAGTTGGAAAGCCATGCATAAGTCCCATAACATATTTTAAAATCAGTGCACTGCAGTGATATTATAAAATCGAAATACGTGTGACAATGGTGCCTTCTGAGTTAAACCTAGAAACGGACTACCACCTTTAAAAATACATTGTATTTTTGTTGTTTCATAATAATACATAATGATGGACACGCATTAACAAGACAAAGCAGTGTTCAAGACTGTTGTTATAAGATGGAAGATTTTGGATATATTTTTCCGAGGCGTTCCAGCTTAGTCCTGAGGCGTATCGGCGCTTCTGTTGCCGACTTCAGAAAGAAATATCTAAACCTATCTGAGGTTGATCACAGATGTCAATGGGCGGCAGTAGCCACTCATATTATAAAAAAAGATATAAATAGGTGTGGCAGTGGCTGTCCCTGTAGTTCCGGGACCAGAAAAGGGCTAAGGTATCCTCAGCCTGTCGTAAGAGGCGACTAAAAGGGAGCTTTCGGGGTTGAGGGCGGCAAGGGTGGGAGCTCTAACCGCCCGGCTAGCAACCTCGGGAAGAACGATGGTATGTGTGACCTCATACCGTCGTGAGCTCCACAAGGAGTGACGAGCTTCCTAATCATCTGGGCGGAGCCCGGCGGGGCGACGCGCAAAGAGGACTCCGGTTGCGTTCCTTTGGAGATCCCGGAGTCCTCTACGCAGTGCTGAGTACGGTCACCCGGGGGTTTTAGTGCGGTAAAAGTTCCACATAACCCGTCGTCACTACCACGGCTCGGGTACCTTTTGAAGGTTTCCCCCTCGTCAAAAAAAAAAGGTGTGGCAGTGGTTCGTTCAGAGTCGAACCACTAACTTTACAGAAAGTTTATGCCTTCAAAAATATTAGTTTCATTATAACGTACAGTACATAATAGACACGTTATCAAGTTACATCACTATTTCCAGCATTATTTTTGCAATACATACAATATGCATAAGTTTCATAGGGCGACGTAAACTTTACGACAAATAAGTTCTGCTTCGAGCCTTATTTGCATTTATACCACACGATTGTTCATAATATTTGTAGTCCGACGTCCACACACATAGCATATACAAATAACGTTTATTTAAGTAGTTTTGTGTCGTATATACCAAATGGACTTGCTCTATAGTAATTAATTAAAAACATTATTGATAATTATTTGTAAGTTACGAATAATAAAGGTGATATAAACATTTATAGTACGAGTCCGAAGGCTCCAAACCTATTTCTATTTTATAACAACAGTGTCAAGTTCTGATGTGCTCTAGTTTGGAGGGAGTAAGGGAGATGCTTTCTAACTTACATGTGCTTTTAAGGCTTTGACGTTAAATCAACAAAGTGCCCACTACTGCCAATGGACAGCACGGGTCAAAGATACATTACTACATCGGAAGACTAAGTTAGAAAGCCTCGTAAACGTCTCTCCCTTATCACAACCTTCAACTTAAAAACAGCAACGCTTAAAACAGCTGATTTACAGGGAAATACATTTGGCGGTAGCACCTACGAACCACTAAACAAAAAGCACGGTGTATCTATTATATTACGTATATGTTTTCGGTATCATCTCTACCATCGATATGGTTTATTTTAGTTGTTTTATCACGCGATTGTATATTTTGTATACATATAATGTAAACTGATAATAAATAATTATTAATTTTGTAATAATGCTAAAACACTCTACTCTACGTAAACTACATGTAGATATCTAATTTAACAATAGCAGCTCTATCAAGTGTACGAATCAAAATACATAGTATAAACACAAAACAGAGAAGGAATATCTTGTAAACAAATCAGTATCCTTACCAGGAATTTTTACGTGTTTACATTAATGACTGGCTTTGTATTTGTTTACGTATTTGCCCATACATTTTCAATCAGCGCCCCTAGCAGACTGTATCTTAACTGATTGGAAATGTGTGGGAAATACGTAAACAAATACAAAAACAGTAATTTTTGTAAAAACGTAAAATCTCATACTAAGGGTACAGTTTGATTTATTTCATTTGTTTTTTTTTTATCAAGTGATAGTATAGTAGGTTATTACAGAGTAAAATGTAAACTGAGAATAGATAATAATTATTAATTTTTTAACCTCTACGTAAACGTACAAAATGTACGTATCTAGATTAACAATAGCAGCTCTGTTTCAAGTGTACGAATCAAAATACATAGTAGAAAACACAAAACAGAGAAGGAATATCTTGTAAACAAATCAGGGGCATCGCCGGTCCGCCATAAATAATGGAGTTTGTACTTGACAGTTGCCAAATGAGTAGCGCCGTCCCGCTCTGCACCTCTCGCTCGCTCATACATCTTTGATGGCACCGCTTCCGAGCTTTTGTTTCTAGTTTTATTTAGAGTGAATGTTGTGTATTTTTTTTTTATCGGAGTAGCAGACGAGCAACCCACCTGATGGTAAGTGGCTATTGCCGCCCATGAACTGTAATCGACCCCAGATAGGATATATTCCTACTTGATGTCGGCCACAGATGCGCCGCTACCCCTGAGTACTAAGCTGGAACGCCTCGGACAAGCATGTATCCCTCAACTGGTAGAACTCTTGTCGACTCCGGCAGCGGCACCGTCACACCGATTTCTGCCTAATGACAGCAGTATTAAGTTTTCCTGTCTTACGGTTTGAAGGGAGACATAGTTAAGTACTTATTCGAGGCATTCTAACTTAGTCGACGATGAGACACTAATGGGTTTCTCACGATGTAATACAAGAAAAACATTATAAAAATTTACATAAAGGTTCAAATATTTCGTAGTAGTTCCATAATTACAAGTAATTCCTAAAGAACTCTTAATACATAAACTATAATTGACACTAAATGTTTCGCTTTCCTTTAAGCAATCTTCAGGTTCAGAAACTCTCACTCAAAATTGACCTAAAATGTTTTTAACTGGCTTGTATAACAGAAACTGACTCACTGACTGATTCACTGGTTTACTGACGCATTCTATTAATAAGACTGACTCATTTGTTCTACTCATTCATAGTAAATACATCGTTAGCTGCAACCTTTTTTTATATCCCACAGTTGGGCAAGGAAACCCACAAATGGAATAAATCTGTACCCTTACCATGAGTTTTTACGTTTTGACAAATATGACTGTTTTGGTATTTGTTTACGTATTTGCCCATATAAATTCCAATCAGCGCTCCTAACGGATTGTATCAGAACGATAGTGTCAGTAACGTAACGTTAAATATCTAAATTGACAAAATGGCGCTTTATGTTTTGTCTCTCTTCTTTGCGAACATGTGAGGCAGACAAAAATACTTGAGCACTTACTTATTGTTACGTTTACTCAGTCTACTGAAACGGAACAGAATAATGGAGTGATTAAACGTAACGTAAAATTATGGGATGTTTTGAAAACTCATGGTAAGGGTACTGGAGTGTATTCCAGCACACTACTCCGATGCGGGTAGTTCGAGGGCGTACGGGTTTATGGTCAACCTATGTTGGTTTGACATCGCCCTAAAGGCCTTGGACAAGGATTAAAGAGAGCTGTCTAAGTAGTCGGATCGGTTAACGTGCCCTTTGTTGCACGAAAATTGGTTTTAATACATACAAAAAATACAAAATGAATACAAATAATATACTAAAGATAATAAATACGTATATATTTTTAGTCTAAAGTAGTTACCATTTTTCTTGCGATCTTTAATTCTAAGTATATGTTGATTACTAATATCCATGAGCAGTAAAGACTATCAATAAAAACCACAATGACTACTTACCATCAGGTAGACTATATGCTCTTCTGCTACTTCATAAAAAAGTAACTAGAAATTCATCAATACATTTGTGACCCTTCGGAAACCCGTGCGATAATTTCCCTAAATCTCGAAGATCATCCGCAAATCGCCTATCATCAGTTATCCGACCCTAAAGGTGATTGAAATATGTACCCGTTCCATTAGAATCCATATAAGTCGCTATCATTTATCATAGTTTACGTGAAACGTTGTGCAGAGAAAGGGTATAAGAATTTTCTAAATAAAAGTTATTTAACAATACAGAAATGTTATATGGTTTGTTAAAGAAAAAATGTAAATATTTAATCCATCAACAGAATGGAAAAACCAAGGGTATAAGGCATAATAGAATAATCATCAATATGTTCCTCTGCTGTACACAGCCATAAGTTTAGAAGGGTTAGACTTCACACAACTTGGATTTAATTTTCTCACGATATTCTCTTTATTATTGAAGCAATTAGCAATTATTATGAATATCTAATACGTATGTCCTTCAAAACATTGAAAGTGTCTGAAAATTTAAATTCAGTCGTATAGCGTTAGAGTTCGAATTCAAACCAGTAGCTTATCCTTGCTTCTTTCTAACCGTCAGAGATGAAAGCCAAAACTACACTGTCAACAATAATAAGACACCTAAATCCGTATAAGAATTTAACAGCAGAATGTTTCCACAGGTATGGTTCCAGAACCGTCGCGCGAAGTGGAAGAAACGCAAGAAGAGTACCAACGTGTTCAGGTCGCCAGGAGCGCTGCTGCCCTCGCACGGCCTGCCGCCCTTCGGCGCTGGTGACGTCTGCGGCCCTGGAGTCTTCGCTGACCGGCCCTGGTCTATGCCCGCTGGTGAGTCACGACGTAGCTACAGTCATGGCTCTACCATGATTTTTTATAGTTATACCTAAATAATGAGGCAGACGGACTACTTGATATAAAGTAGTCACCATCACATATGGACATTTACAACATCAGAGGATGAAATTCATTGCCGGCTTTGTAGGAAAGCTGTTGCATCTTTTTTGGGAACCCCATGGCATTGCGCTCCAGGAATGCCTCAGGAGGAAGTTATATTAAACCTACCTCAGATGTGTCAGGATAGCGTTCAAAATGTTACGTAACAAAAACTTTTACCTACCTTATCTACCTTATGGCGTGAAATAGTGCACAAAAATATGAAAAAGTGAGAGTGTGCGGAATGTAAATTATCATAGATAAGTATATTTTATTTACCCAAATTAAGTTATAATTAAATGCTCTTGCCTAAAAAATTTACTATGACGCCCAAAAATGATTCTGAGTAACCCGATATTTTAAAGCCATAAATACAAATATAACAAAATGTTTGTATTTCTTCGAATATTTTATCGTAATCTTCTACTCGTGTACTACACATATAATCTACGAATTCTACTTCATAATAAAACTCCGTATGACTTTTCCATATTTCAAACATTCCTTGCCTTTCGCTCAGGATTAGGTCAGCTCTCCCAAGGCGGGGTCTCCATGGGTGGTTTTGGCGCGGGCGGATTACCTCAGCTGGCTGCCGACCTGAACCCTTCGCTGCCCATCAGCTCTGTCGCCTCTGGACAACCGTATCAGACGCACTACCCGCTAAACTCTCTTGGTAAGTATCATTTCATATGCATCCTTGCTATGATAAATTTAGCAGGACCTTCTGTGGTTCGACTCCGACGGCACCACCACCACTCGTATTTCTGTCTAATAACAGCAGTGTTAAGCTCTACTGTGTGCTTAAATAATAGAGATATATAACAAAAACTCCCTTACAGATCGTATCAGTATTTTTGAGAAAATCGTGAACATACAAGCCTACATACATAATGTCGGTAAAAAGCTAATGCTAATACGGTAATGCTCAAATAAAGAATCTCCTTTGTTTGAAGTCGATAAAAATAAAAATAATTACGAGTATGCATTTAGAGGAAAATGTGAATGAAAGCATTCGGTAACTCAGTTTAATATTTTCCGCAGGTGACACAATGATGTCGTACTGTAACAACATCAGCCAGCAGCAAGGCGCGCCGCTGGAGGGCTCGCCCACACCGCCGCACATGGCACATTGTGGAAACAACGCCTCGCCAACGACCAGCGGTAAGAACACAGACAATGTACATTGTACAATAAAAAAAATAAAACAAGCGAAATACACACACACACACTCAAGTAAAAATATACTAATAAATGCACATTTTAATGATATACTACCAAGATATACACAACTTTCAATGGTTTATAACAGCTACGTTAAGCTCTAATGTATTTGGCGTAGAATGGGGGTCTAAGGCAGAGACACTTATACGGGGCGTTTCAACTTAGTCGTCAAGGATAGTGACACACGTTGTAGACAACCTCAATTAGGACTCCGATGTTATCTGAGGTTGATTACAAATGACTATTTAAGCCACTAATCTACATGTGGTCAGTATACTCGTTTGCTACACATATAACAAAAAAATCTTCATATTCACCTCCTATTCGTATTAGCTTATCAGGTAATTTGTATCCTCATTGTATCATACTTCTATCATCCACAGGTAACGGCGGTGAGCACGTAGAAGAGGAGATGTGGCGCGGCCACAGCATCGCGGCGCTGCGGCGCCGGGCGTCGGAGCTGTCCGCCGCCATCCCGCCCTACCTGCAGCTCAACTACGACGCGCACAGCCCCGTCTACTGACAGAGCTACAACCACCTGACCATGTAAACAGCGCCAGGTATTGAGGATTGTCAGGTGTGATTTCATCAGGGAATATCATAACTTGTCAAAAACAGTTGTTGAGGCGATGCGATTTCGTCAGGGAATTTCGTAACTTGTCAAAAATTTCATAACTTGTCAGGGAATTACAATGCGTCAGGTATGGATTTGCAGTGTCAGGCGATGTGACTTCGTCAGGAAATTCCTTAACTTGTCAAAAATTAAATAACTTTTCAGGAAAATTCAAAGCTTCAGTTATGAAGTTGCAGTTTCAGGCGATGTGACTTCGTCAGGAAATTCCATAATTTGTCAAAAATTTCATAACTTGTCAGGAAATTTCAAAGTGTCAAGTATGAAGTTGCAGTATCAGGCAATGTAAGTGACGTCAGGAAATTTCGTATTTTTTCAGGAAATTTCGTATTTTTTCAGGAAATTTCGTATTTTTTCAGGAAATTTCAATATAATTTAGAGTTGTCAGTTTCCAATGTTATTTGTCTAGATTACAATACTTATCAGGTATTTTCAATGTTACTTGTCATGTAATTCGAATGTAATTTGTCAAAAAAAATCCAATATTGGTTGTCAGATAATTCTAATGTAACGTGTAATTGTAAAATTATTTGTCAGACAATTGTAATATCCATAAACCCTAATGCAAGTAATACTAGTGTCAAATTGTCACAAAACTGTCATCTGTGAAAATAATCTAATATAATCTGAATTGTAAAAGTATTTGTATTCTTTTACGGACAGATTTGGCAAAAACTAAACCATATTACAGATCTGGTAATTAATATTTACATTCTTTTAGACAAACCAAGAAGTGAAAATCATAAAATTCAGTGTTATGATAAGTGCAATAAAAATGTAATTTATCAGGAATTTCCAATATAACTTGTAGTTCCAGTATACTGCAATGTAATTTCTCAGGATAGTAACTTGTCAGGAACTTACAATTTATTATATCAGGAAAATGTGACTTGTCGGGCAATTTACAAAACCCAAATATTAAGTCTAAACTGTCACAATTATGTCAAAAACAAGTGAAGATCAGGAGAAGTATAATAAATATAATATTAACAGTGTAAATGTGAGCTGTATTCGAAAATACATGTATACGCGTTCGAACAATAATAAATATAGTGATAGTGTTAACAATAAACTATTTATTCTTAAGTAACGATAACAAAGTATTATATACATACATAGGTTTAATAGATTGTTGAACTGCAGAATCGTCAAATGTTATTGTAGAAATAAAGTTATTTAGATAGCATGTTATTTTTGTGAGATAAGTTTCTATTTGTCATTTCGGACAAATATAACATGTCTCTTCACATATTGCTAATAGATCTCTCCTTAATAAAGATTGTTTTGTCTTTTTTCTTTAATTTATATAATTTAGTCATCTCACTTATCTGGCATTTATAAACAACAGTGGCCACATATTATCAAGAGTTCTGTCTGTTAAAAAAAAGAGTGTATGATAATATGTTAACACCAATTTTGAAACGAGAAAAGGAAAAAAATAAAAACAGAAAAACACTGTAATTCTGGTTATTTCTGTTGAAATATCTTGTGTCTCTATATTAAGATCGAAAGAAAAAAATTAGAACATTACAATTCCGCTAAAATATTTCTTAATGATTCCCTAAATTCATAATTAATGACTTTTGACGATTTTAGCAGTTCAGCAAAATTGATGTACGCCAGTGATGAAGTTAGCTGTTAGGTGTTGTTTTACATTCCAAGATACAAAGTAGTGTCGCGGTAAGCTTTGCAACTGGTGAAGTAAGACTTCGTATACGAATGTAGCCAAAATTAAGTCATTTGTAGTGTGATTTGTATTAAGCGATTACAGTGAATAGGATTCTTTATTTTTATCGGTAAATTTGTCAAAGAAAGCATTCGACTTTGGATGAAGAGCGACCTACGGAAAAGTGTTACAAAACTGCAAAATAGCTACAATGACCGACGTGTTTTGATTTTCATATTTACAATGCCATTGCGTTTTTGTTTGCAAAAATTTACAAAAGTTTGATTTTCATATTAACAAAAAAATCTTAAAAAGTAATAAATATAATTTCAATGTTTAAAATATTTGGTAAATTACGATCAATAAAATACTCTACATAATTTAGTACATAATTTTATTTCAATGTTTTTTATTGCAATAAAAACAATTAATCGTTCGAAATGGTAAAATGATTATGATATAATTAACCAATGAAACCATTTTGTTGCTTATTTTTTCGCATAAAAGATGATTTCGTCATACTGTTTTTCATAAATTAATACTACTAATAATAGTGATTAATTTTGCGCCACCTTATATAACCGATGTTTTTTTGTTGTGAAGTCGACGGTTATTTATAACATTTTACCTAATTTTAGGTAATTGTTCTTATTAATATTTATACCGCGTTGTAAGAAAATGTAAAATCTTCATTATCATATGTTTTTCTGAAACTTATAAATGCTCAATGTATAATCCCTTACATATTTTGCAAAATTTGGCTACATTGAATTGGAGTGTTTATTTTATGTGTTAACATATTAGAAATAGTTGCTTAATATAATCTATGTAAATATAGTTAAATATATACAAAACTAATAACGATGTTTGCATTTACGTGTGAAATGAAACCAAAATACAAACGTGTGAGCAGCATACTTATAATTTACCTTTATTATGATTTTTTGATACCAAAAAAGTTGGATTTCACATTTTATTTCATATTATGTCATTTTTAAATTTCTATGGTTTTGAAAGTGGAAAAGTTTCAATCATGAAAGATCGTTTCATGTTTTTTGGAAGTATTGACAAATTAATGATAATATTCGAATACTTTTTTCGTATTAAAAACTTATAGTAAGCTTATTTTTTGCTCTAAGAAAAATGTAGAGACCCTTTACCTAGGTAAGTACTTTTTTAAACGATGTCATTTGTAGGTAGGTATAGTCCCCGTAAAACTGCTAGTCCGCTCTGAACGTAGAAATGAATCGCCGCCATAGCAAATTGTATGACTACACCTGTTCGCAACTTCAGAGCGGACTAGCAGTTTGGCGCGGACTATACCTACCTATAATGATGAATCATACGATGCGGTCTACATAAATGTATACGTTATTACTAATATATCTTTTATCTGATTTCCAGCCACTTATTTTTTTTACTTTAGTTAAAGGTGGTTGATAGTTCCTATTTTAATTTTTCGCGTTCCGAAATATCTACTTTTTTTTTGCAAAAAAGCGTTGTATTCAATACATTATGATCTTTTTGTTTCAGTAGATTTTTAATTTTGTACAAATATTTATATTGATTTCTATTATTATAGATGAAAAGATATGTTCAAACAAAAGTAAGTTTTTCCGTCCGTTCTGCTTATTTTTTAGTTTTTAGAAATAATTCGGAACGTTATCAAAGCAACATTATTTTGGTGTTTTCTTTTTGTATTTAAAGGTGGCTATATACCTATTATAAATTGTAAAACTTTTGTATAATGGTTATTTTTATTGTATTAGACCTACTTTTAATTAAGAACTTCTTGAGGTATAGTCCGCGTAAAACTGCTAGTCCGCTCTGAATATAGAAATGAATCGCGTCGCCATAGCTAATCGTATGACTACACCTGCTCGCAACAACTTCAGAGCGGACTAGCAGTTTGGCGCGGACTATACTGATATTAAACGATTGTCCCTTTTATATATTGTAATATTTCAAAATATTGCCCATAGCAAATGTTTCAAACTTTATTGTAAAAAACAGTTCAATTTTCTCGCATTTTTCGTCAAATAAGTTTTTTGTCATATGTATAGTAATTTATATGTTGTATTATTCATATTTTTGTTATAATCATTATTAAAGTGTCATGTCGCTGATTATAATTTTTAATTATAATTATATAAGTAAATGACTGAGTGAGCGTATAAAAATAATAATTTAGATACATTTGCTCGCCCCGTATTAAATGTATAGCCTTCGTGTAGTATACAAATAGTTGTAAGTATTAATACATACATACAATACAATAGACAATGTTCAGTTCAAGTGTTTTATTTTATTACCCCCTTTATAAAACATGACCTTTTTATATAGGACTAACAGACGAGCATGCAGCCCACCTGATGGTAAATGGCTACTGCCGCCCATGGACATCTATAATCAACCCCAGATAGGATTAGATATTCCTACATGAGGTCGGCCACAGATGCGCTGCTACCCCTGAGGACTAAGCTGGAACGCCTCGGAAAAGTCTGTCTCCCTTACCACACCCTTCAAACCGGAACACAGCAGCGCCTAACACTGCTGTTATTAGGCAGAAATAGGTGTGGCGGTGGTGCCGCCGGAGTCGAACCACAAAAGGTTTTATCACCTTAACCTATAAATATAATACATTTTTCTTTTTTTAACATTAACGTTTCTTGATGTATTTAAGGAAAATTAATTATAATAATGAAAATGGTAAAATAACAATTACATATAGTCACATAAACCTGAAACGGTAATTTTAAAAATAATTGAAACTTATAAGATCATACTTTGCTCGTCGTGCGCTCAAAAGCGACATCTACCAACACAAAATAAAACAACTCCAAAGTTGATTATAACTTTTGAATGACGTGATAGATGGCGCTGTCACTTCTTTCTGTATATCAGAGTTATGAAAAGTATTTAATTTTAATTTTTGATACGTTACTGTGATCATACTATTTTTTATATTATTAAATAAATACCTAAATATAATATTAAATATTTATTGAAACAGCATTAATAAGTTAAACATTGCTTGAAAACCATTGACATATTCAAATACATACTAGATGGCGATGTAACGGAAATTATAATTTCTATTCGCCGGTAGATGGCGTTTACTTTCATAACGTTTTCCCTATTCAGCACAAGATGGCGATAAGCTGCGGAAAATGACGTTTCAACTTAGTTTTGAATCTATAATAGCCTTTATTATGCAATAACTATATAATAATGTAGTAATAAATAGTAACAGTGTATTTGTATTGTGTATATTTATTCCGATACTTTTACACTTATTATTTGATATTTTAATACATTTATAGGTATAATAATACTTAAACATTTTTTTTAACAAAACCCTGTTATTTTTAAACGCGAAATAAACGTATCAATAAAGATTAAGCAATAGATATTTCATACACATCTCCTCAATTTTATGTATTGGGAACTGGTGCGTCGGCGAATCTAGGTTAGGTACCTTCCTACATAGCTGGATTTTGAGCATCTGGTGTTGCAACTGTGAAAAAACTTTTATTAAAATAAATATTTCTTGCATTGCCACCACTTTTAAACTAATAATGATTAAAAAAATATTTTTTTGGCTTTGGCTTGAAATCTGACTTAAATAAACAAGACCGTTGTATCGTTGTTTTTTATTGTTTGTAATAGAAGCACCAACGGAAACCATATCTGAAGTTTATAATAGGAATGCTGCTACTGAGAACTAAGTTGGAAAACCTTAGTAATATTTCAATCTTACACATATATAAGTATAGATATCTCACCGCCTTGTAATTTAAGGAAGCCATTAAATGGCGTAAATGACTGCCAATGTGTCTGCCATTTAATGGCTGTCCTGGTGTAATTTACGCGGAACAATGCCAACATGTGCAGGTAAATGGTGCAAAAACACGAAGGAAAAAGTGTGGAGAAATAACGTTTCATTTATAACTGCTCTAAAAACTACATTTTTTTAATAATTTTCAAAAGCGAAAATAGATGACAGAGACAATTTCAATTGTCCAAACTGGTTACATTTTCTTGTAAGGAGTGAGTAATCTTTAATAATCTATGATCTGATGAAAAGTATTGTACTTTTTAGATAACGTCTGTTTTACACAGGCCTAATAATACATTGTTATAATACAGAAATTGGTCTATGCGCTGGTGCCGCTACAGAACAAGGGGTTTCAGTGCCCTAAATATTACATTATTTTCAATTCTTAATAATAAACTTAAACGTAGGCTTCGTTCGAAACACAATAACATTTAAATGCTCCTAAAATTCTAATAAAATCACTCACTCCTTAAATATCCCAAGTAAAACGACTCATTAAAGTTTACAATCGCATAAATGACGTATAATTCGGTTAACAACATAATAAATACTCAGTTAATGTATACAAGTAACCAAATATAGAATGGACCAAACGGTAATTAGAATACAGTGGAACTGCATCACCTGATTTCGTTTATGTAACCGAGCGATCCCACGCTCTCCCATCACCGTCCTTGCCGGCAGCTCCTGCTTGCAACACCTTTAGGGTTACCAACTAGAATCAATTATAAGTTTTATTAATTTTAATGTTGCTGTTGCTGACTATTTCTTTAATGAGCTTTTATGTACAGTTATGAGATATCAATGGAATACATTTGACCTAAAATACCATTAATGTCGAATTTAAGTTGAAATTAACAATATTGGGAAAAAACAGTGATAGCTCAGTGGTTAAGAAACTCAGCTTCTTGGTCGAGCGGTCCGAGGTTCGGATCCCAGGCACGCACTTCTGATTTTTCAAAGTTATGTGCGTACTTGAAATTTATTATCACTTGATTAAACGGTGAAGAAACTTCGTGAGTAAACCTGAAAACCTAAGAAATCTTAAAAAAATCATTTATATGTTTAGCATAAATTACAAGTCAATAGCAAATAAACTAGCACAAAAAGTAGACTCAAACATAGTATTTTTTTGTATAGCATGATTCTGTACTATGTAATACAGTTGACAGCCCTGACTTTTGCAGCGATACTAATATCTCGGCACAAGGTTGGAGCCAAAATCTTAGAATTCTTACATTGTGACTGGACTAGTGGGATAACTCGTTTATGTAATTTTGTAATTCGCCTATAATACATTTTAAGTAACATTCCTTTAAAGTTTGCTCCAGAATGTATTTCAAAGAAGTTATGTGGATTTAGCTATATGTTGTTTGTGACTCATGAATATTCCACTGCTAGGCATTATTTTCTTTTCAAAATGTTTGTTTAGATCACAGTTTACTACGCTTGACAATTGCGGATTAATATATTACTACACCTTTAAGAACTCTCAGGCACGTAGAGATCCTCTCGATGTTTTTCTTTTATAAATAAGTAATCACACACACACAATAAGTATCACACGCTTAATTTAAAAGATTTGTCGAATTCCGGACTTTGCGCATTAGAGTTCAAAACCGTAACAATTAAATTAATTCCAAAATTTTAGTAGCAACTTATACTTTAACAACAGGTTACAACTTATAACTACCAGGCTCCCATACATTCCAAGCGGTTGTGACCACTTTCTTCGCCCTTACGTAACGAGCGTGACGCATTAGCATAATGCTATGGAATATTTGCCATTCATTTTAGCGTTATTCCTTTTTTTGCTATCGAGGGGCTAACCTTCAAAATGTACCCGGAATCGTGGAAGCGACACAGGGTTACGTGGGATTGTTACCGCACTAAAACCTCCCCGATGGCAGTCCTCGGAGCTGCGTGAAGGACTCCGAGATCTCCAAAGGAACGTAACCGGAGTCCTCCGGCCGTCCTGTCTCCGTCTAGGTGAACATGACGCTCGTCACACCGTCTAGTGCACATGACGGTATGCGACCACACATACCTACCGCCGTCCATCCCGGGTTCGCTGTCCACCCGCAACCCCATACCACTTAAGCCACAATTTTTAATTAACAAATACTTTAACAACAGGTTACAAGTTATAACTACCAGGCTCCCATACATTCCAAGCGGTTGTGACCACTTTCTTCGCCCTTACGTAACGAGCGTAACGCATTAGCATAATGCTATGGAATATTTGCCATTCCTTTTAGCGATACCTAGCGGATATTGGTTTAGAAATGCACGTTAATTTACAATAAGAATGAATATATTAGATCCTGACAACTTTCGGAAACTGTTTACCTAGACATTGACTAATAACCTTTAATAAGGTGCCTAGTCATTTTATTAATTTTATTCTAGTCATTAGGCAAATAATTAGAGATGGCAATCTGAGATCGATTAATCAAAGAATCGATCTTTTGGACCAAAAAATCGATTATTTTCATCGATATTCAGTAATAGATCGATTCAGTGAATTGATCTTTTCGAAATTAATTGATTATAAACAATTTTTCACACGCCCTGCAGGCCAAACGGCTTGAGGGATTTTAACATGAGGTGTCGTTGGATTCGCCTAAATTGCGAGAGTAACCATAGGATACATTTTTTTAATTTTTTTGCTAATTAAAGTTAAATTAATCATTACAAATGATTTATTTTAAAGGTTGTAGAATCCTTTGTGGTTCCTAGTGTGGTTTGTGGCTCCGGCGGCACCACCGCCACACCTATTTCTACCTTATAACAGCAGCGTTAAGCGATGCTGCGTTTTGGTTTGAAGGGTGTCGTATTGGATACATACTTTTCCGAGGCGGTCCAACTTAGTCCTCAGAGATAGTGGCGCATCTGTAGCCGACCTCAGGTAGGAATATCTTATCCTATCTAGGGTTGATTGTAATCAATATGTAGATGCCCATGTGCGGCAGTAACCATATACTATCAGATGGACTGCGTGCTCGTCTTCTACCTCTGTATATTAAAAAAATAATCAATATGACGACGTCTATCTAATAAAACTGACTGGTTTATTTACACGTAAACCCACATCCGCCAACTATTCCCACGGTACCTGTATCTCAAAAACTTTTCGGAAACGTAAAAAAAGGATCGTAATAGAAACCAAGCAGGAAGAATAAGATAGGTGGGCATTATGAATTTTGATACTTTCTTTGGTACCTTTAACTTAGAGTACGTCACAAATCTACACTAATAATATTATAAAGAGGAAAACTTTGTTTGTTTGTTTGGTTCTAATGAATAGGCTTAAAAACTACTGGACCGATTTTAAAAATTCCTTCACCATTCGAAAAGTACATTATCCACGAGCAACATAAGCTATATTTTATATAAAATATATTTGATAAATAGATTTTGAGGCGGTACAAAGTTTGCCGGGTCAGCTAATTCTATAATAAAGTGAGATTTTTATTTACGTAAAAACGTATTAAATGGACTAATTTAGTCATTAATTTAATTTGATATCCTATTTTGGTAATTATCTTCTATATCTGAAATATAATAATTATTAATTAATTTTTACCAGACATATAATATAAACACGTGTTTATAATTAAACTCTACATAATAACTAGGTACATAAAAATATTTAAACTAATTATATAAATAATGCAATTTTAATACAACATTGAGCATTATATTGTTATCATAAATGCTATTACGAAATTGTTAAAAGATTTAAAAATATCGACATTCAGTCCAATTAGGTAAATAAAATAATTTATAATTAGCAATTATTAAATTCAATTAAAACTTCACAAAATTGTTTAATTAAAGTAAGAAACTTCCCGGGAATCGAAACCGAAACCGCTAAACTCATGTATCCTTGCAACTCTTTTTATGGACATAACAAGTTGCACACTTATTAAATTTTAGTAACTCGTAATATCAATTTACTAATCTAGTAGAACTATTTTTATCAAACGTGTAATTGTTAAAAAAAAATAATAAAACATATTTTATTTATATGATTGAAGTAGCACATGATGATGCAGTCCATCTGATGGTAGATGATGGTAGGTTTTGATGGTGGTAGTACTCTGTGATTCGATTCCGGCGGCACCACTGCCAAAGAGATTCTGCCACATAACATGAGTGTTAAACGTTGCTGTGTTTTAGTTTAAAGGATGTGGAAAGGAAGATATACTTCATCGAGGCAATCTTAGTTAGGAATTTAATCTTATCTGGGGTTGCTTACAGTTGTCCGTAGGCAGCAATAGCTACTTACCATAAGATGGATAATATACTCGTCTGCTGCTCTTATATTATAAAAGGCTCGTTTGCTTTTGGATTTAAGACATACTTTTTTCCCAAAAAATCTCAAGCGTCTAATTAAAAATTCTAATTAGCGATGAATACCACCGGCGTAAGCTAGTTAATCAAATTGCATCATTATAACAACAATAATACACAAATTCATACATCGATTAGGCAAGAAATAATTAAGTTTACTTATTAATAAACATAATGTAGTTAATGAAACGCTAATTTAGTTAATTTTATTTCACTAATTGCGTGTATGTAACTAGTGCGTACGGACGAAGTAAATCATGAATTATTTAATGTGTTTCCTAACAACTTGGATGTCCTTATTACGAATATGCAATCCTATGCAATCCTATACATATTAATGTATGTATGTTTGTTTATTTGTATTGAATCCAGGTTAAATATAGATCTAAAAAGAACTTACGTAATTGTCTATTATCGTAGATGGTTAGGTTTAGTAGGAATAATTAAGCTTAAAACATCTGATATTCTAAAAGAAACGATACTTATAATTTATTATAATTTTCTTAAATAACAAGTATGACCTAGAAAATCAAATGATCGATTTTGTTTTCTGACCCGCAAACAAAATTTTGATAACTTTTCGGTTTTCGTAATACCTATGAGTATAGCAATTAAAAAAAAAACTTAGTTTTAAGGGTAGGGTAGGTAGAAATCTTAAATTAGTCGATTCACATTAATATTACTCACATGAATAAGTAAATGTGTCATGACCACTTAACAAATTACTACTAGGAATCGATAGATTAATTATCATCAACAACCCATTACTGTCCCACTGCTGGCACGGGTCTCCTCTCATAATGAGAAGGATTAGGCCATAGTCCACCGCGCTGGCCAAGTGCGTATTGGTAGACTTCACATACCTTTGAGATTTTTTTTTTATAAATCTCTCAGGTATGCCGGTTTCCTCACGATGTTTTCCTTCACCGTTTAGCAAGTGATAATTTCTAATACGCACATAACTTTAGAAAATCAGAGGTGCCTGGCGTGCGTGCCTGGGATTTGAACCTCGGATCCCTCGATCGAGAGGCCAAGTTTCTTAACCACTAGGCTATCACCGCTGTTAATTGTTAAGATTAATTATTATTAAGTACTATTTCCCAAAAATAATAACTTAATCAACTTTTCAACGAATTTCCTTACATCTGAACTTTCTTTTCCGTCACATTTCAACACTAAATAAAAGTGAAACTTAAACTTATCTATATCACAATATATGGATATTTATTAAGTTTGGATGTGTTACAGATATAGCGATTAATTTAAACTAGAAAGTCCTTCTGTTACATCGTTAGAAAGTTGAATGTTTTAAATTAGATTAAAATGATGGTCCATAATCCCACATATAAATTTCTTAAATCTTAAAGTCGGTGGATTTCAAAGGATTTGCATTATTTTCCGAGTGCAAGTCTGTTTTTTGGGATAGAAGGGTTTATTTTGGCTGTAGTCCACACTGGCCAAATGCGAGTAGACCGATAACACTTTTAATTTTTATAAAATACTTCATTACGTATATTTTTTCATTATGTTTTTTTAGTCAGTAGTAATAAATCAAATGATTCGTTGGGAATCGAACCTTAAACGCTTCTCGATAACGAAACACCTTGTGAAATAGTGGTTGATGTACTGACACTCTAAAAGAGCTCTTTAAAGAACCTATTAAAAATGATTTCATTTGAATCAAAGTGTCAGTACCAAGAATCAAGTCACATTAAACATCAATTATTACCGATCTGGGAAATAAGAAATCACACAGTTGTGATTTTTTGATGTGAAACATCTATAGCCGCACGTAAAACCGATTTCTGGCGTGGCGACGCGTCTCTACGCTATACGATGGTATATATATATACAGTCTATATGCAGTAGCGTGAACGGTGTGGCGACGCGTCGCCATTCGCAATCGAATTCAATAAATAGTCATCGTTATCTGGAAAAAAATCGTAATATTTTATTTTATCATTATGACATATTTAGTTCCTATCACAATATGTTCTTTTCTGCATATTACTTTTACAAAATTATGTCGATGTTTCACATCTGCCAGGCGTCCCGTGCGGCTCACATTTTTGCTGATAAATTAAAAATGATGGTGGAACTTGTAGTTCGACTCCGGTGGCAACACCGCCGCAACTATTTCTACCTAATAACAGTAGTGTTGAGTGCTACTGTGTTCTGCTTTGAAAGGTGTGGACTGCATACTCGTCTGCTACTTCTATATTATAAAAAATAAAGGCATACGGCTTCGAACCTTAGCCCAACCTGTAAAACCTAAATTTCATACCACTAATGTGGAGCAACACATTAATATTGTATCAGCTTAATTTAAACTTACGCATTACATAACTTACAAATATCGAAGGGTTACAAATACGACACTTCAACGGAAAAGTTATTCCACTTTTGCCGCGTTCCATGCGCACGAGCATCTCATTTACACCACATAGGAGTGAGTGAGATTGCGATAGGCCGTATAGGAAGGGAGCGAGTTGTCCCAACATTCACCGGGATCTACTGAATCTCACAGTTGGCAGTCGACTCTCGGACTATACGGACGAACATCGAGTTATCTACATTTATTGACGTTGTGCAATGATGAACCATTTTTGAAAATGGAAAATGTGATTCAGTCAAGGAAGCGTATTTGTTAATTTTGTTTTTTTAGTTTTGTGAGTGGACAGATTGAAGGATATTTTTCAATTGGTGAAGTTTTAGTGAAATTCTAAGGTATGTTCTTATGATTTTTACTTTTTCATTTAATGTTAAGCTTCTTTTTTAATTTTTGTTTTTTTTTTTAATAAGAATAAATTTGTTACTTTTTACTTCATTTAAAATTTCATTTCTATATTCTTTTTTCACTTTAAAAAGTATATGACTTTTTAGTTATGCTTCACCTTATTTTCAATAATAATAGATAAAAATCAATTTAAACTTCCTGGAAGCAGAGAAAAAGAAAATTAAATAAATTTATCACTAGTTGGAAAGGCTTTCACGTTGTTAAGTAGACATTAACAAGTAGTTTTTATACATTTATTTTTTATTTATTTAACATTATTTTTACATTAAAAAAATAATCAACCTGTATAATATTTTTATAGGGCCTTTTATAGGGACTTTACACACCTTGCAACTACGCTTCGCTGCGTAATGTCGCTTTGTATGGAGACCCTAAGCGCACGACTATGAAGGTCTAAAATGACATAACTAAGGTTCCAAGTTATGTGCCATTATTCTCGGTCACAGTTAACTAATTCTAACTGTAAGAATAACCTCGTAGTTTTTGTTAGAATGAATTCTCATTCAATCTTTTCTTAGTAAGAATAAAAATATTATAGAAAACAGCCTAAGTACTGCAGTAATAGTTCCCCCAACGGAAATGCAACTTCAGAGGGATCGAATGACGGATGATCCCTTCCCTTTTCAGAGGTTCTTTATTCATAACCTATATCCCTTAGGGTACGAAAAAACAAGTAGAAGAACCTTTTAGAAATTTCAGCTTCCCGATCGGGCGAATGTTAATTAAGCGAATTGTCACCGTTTTCCAATGATAACAAAGAACCCGGTAGCTATAGCTTCGTTACTGGGAGTTCCAAAAGCAATGCCTTCGAGAAAAATTTTGAAGGTGGTACAACCCTTTGTGGTTCGACTCCGGCGGCACCACCACCACACCTATTTCTGCCTAATAACAGCAGTGTTAGGCGCTGCTGTGTTCCGGTTTAAAGGGTGTGGTAAGGGAGACAGACTTTTTCGAGGCGTTCCAGCTTAGTCCTCAGGGGTAGCGGCGCATCTGTGGCCGACCTCAGGTAGGAATATCTAATCCTATCTGGGGTTGATTACAGATGTCCATGGGCGGCAGTAGCCTTACCATTAGATGGACTGCATGCTCGTCTGCTACTCTTATATTAAAAAAAATAAAAATAAAATAACATTAAGAAATCAGAGGTGCCTGGGGTTGGAACCTCGCACCTTTTCGATTGAGAAACCAAGTTTGAACCACTAGGCTATCGTTGCTTTTACCACATAATGTAACCAATCCATTATTAGCCTATATTTTGCAGCAGTTCTCATCAGGTGGACTACACACTTGCTACTTCACCTGCACAAAGAAACTTAGTCATAAAATCGCATCTTGATTGGAAAGCTCGCGGTGTTTATATTCGTTAGTACACAATGGGTTTGTGTAAACATCTTCTAGTGTTTATGCGCGTGACTTTCACTTGTGCGGTTCAAGGGCGTAAGGCTGGCTACACGCGGGCGATTGTGCGACACGATTTTTATTAAATTAAAAATTAAGGATGATTAAGGTCCTCTCTCTCTTCCCCGATATTCAGTTTTAGTTTTAGTTTTTCCGATTTAGGGATCAAATAATTGCATTTCTTTGTGCCATAACAATAGACAATTAGGTCATCTAACGTCAGGTGTGTTATGGATTAGAACATAAATTTTCGAAGTATTTAAAATTCAAAATATTTCTAGTTGTCTACCTTTTGTCAACATTACACAAACTAGGCAATTATGGTAAGCTCCGTTAAAAAATGTTAGACTAGATTAAGCCTAGGAAGTTATGCAAGCAATTAAAAATCTAAGTCACACTTTCGCAATAATTCGAACGCGTTATTTCTTTCAACATTTATTTTTAGGTACCTACTTATTAAAAATACTATTACTTAGGTACATTTTATAGACCGAATATATTTTCATTGTTATTCTAAAGGAAAAACGTTTAGTCGGAAGTGCGTAACCAGCCTAAACTATTAAGATACAGAAACGATTCATCACAGTCTTTTTGCGGTTCCAACATCGTACATAATATAGCTATTATGTATAAGGCATGTTAATGGCTATTGTAACTAGAAAGTTAATAACTGGTGACAGTTAACGGTTTATCGTTAACGCAGTTATAGCTCCGATATTTTATTACCAGTTAAAAGATAGTGTCATCTTGAATATTTTCTAGAAAGAGTATGGTCTCTCAGAATTTGAAGTGTGGAAACCAAAGTTTTTGAAGTTGTATGGACTTCTTTAAGGGTGTTTGGGAAAAATGATAAGGTAGCATAAAGAGGCTATTATAATATATTGTTTACGATACGATATAGTCCATTTGAAGGTGGTAAAACTCTCTTTGGTTCGACTCCGGCGACACCACCGCCACACGTTTCTGCTATAACAACAGGACAACAAGTGTTAAGCGCTACTGTGTTTTTTTATAATATGGTGTAGCAGACGAGCATGCAGTCCACCTGGTGGTAAGTGGCTACTGCCGTCCAAGGACATCTGTAATCGACTCCAGATAATCATATCTGGAGTAGATATTCGTACCGGAGGTCGGCCACAGATGCGCCGCTACCCCTGAGGACTCAGCTGGAACGCCTCGGAAAAGTATGTCTCCCTTACCACACACTTCAGAACACAGCAGCGCTTAACACTGCTGTTAAAGGCAGAAATAAGTGTGCTGGTGGTGCCGCCGGAGTCGAACCAAAGTGTTCCTCTTTGAAACTTGTGTTAAGCGATTAGTTATCCGAGATGTTCCAACTTAGTCTTCAGAGGTACCAACTCATCTTTATACGATTCAAATCTTATGTGAGATTGATTACAGATATCCATGGACAGCAGTAGCCACTTCTGTATTACAAAAAAATATTTAAATTCGGAAACAGGTACATTTGTTAGGAGAATTTATCATTAGACATCAGATGGATTTTTACTATTTCCCAATGGTTAAGCGTGGGTAGAACACTCAGTCTGTCAACTAGACAAATGTAAAGTGTTAAGCAATCAATTAACGTAGGCCCGACAATGGTCAGTGGCCACCGACCGGTCGCTGACGTAACACTTTCTCGAGGAAAGTTGTCAATTGAGCTGATTAGCTAGATGTGGCTGTGAAATCCGGATGTTGGGGTTTTTTTGTATAGTTTTGTTTTAAGGTTACGTTGGATTAGAGGCTTCGGTTTGTTAGCCCAGTGGTGGCATTTCATTCGGAATTCTGACGATATGTATAAAATTTTTAAGGGTCTTTTTCTTTTTTTTTTAAATAATACTTTTAGTACAAATAGGTTTGCCAATTATATCTACCTATATGGTTAATTGCATGTCAACAGCCCTTACAAGCTCACTGATAGACTTATACGTCATCTTTTTTTTTATAATATAAGAGTAGCAGACGAGCATGCAGTCCACCTGATGGTAATTGGCTACTGCCGCCCATGGACATCTGTGATCAACCCCAGATAGGATTATATATATATTCCTACCGGAGGTCGGCCACAGGTGCGCCGCTACCCCTGAGGACTAAGCTGGAACGCCTCGGAAAAGTCTGTCTCCCTTACCACACCCTTCAAACCGGAACACAGCAGCGCCAACACTGCTGTTATTAGGTAGAAATAGGTGTGGCGGTGGTGCCGCCGGAGTCGAACCACAAAGGGTATCTAAAAATAGCTGAAGGTGTTCTTAACAATGCTTAGCAAACGGTAGACTTTTCTCTACACTACATTAAATTTAATCAATGACCTGCGTGGCAGAGCGGTCGCCAGCACAGAGGGTTTCGGGTTTGATCCCTAGCCGGACGGATATCTAAAAAAATATAAATTTAGATTTCTGTTTGAGATGTCCGTCTGTGTATTCGCCTACCTATTTGTCCATGACATCATTGACATCCTAATGTGAGACTAAGAATAGAAAGCGTCTTTAGGTATAAAAATCTCTAAAATGCCTCCTTTGAAATATCTAGTCATATACACAGGAATACAATGGTGTTCTTCAAGGTTACTCCACACTGTCCTGTCCACAAATAGCATGAATCGCATAAATATAAATAGCTGGTGTATTCGCGTGCGACGCGCTCAGCGACCAAGTGGCGCAGTGGGGCGAGCGTTTCCACTGCACGGTTACAACGTTTGTGTGCTACATGTTGGAGATTAATTACTTTGCTTGTAGATAGGAAGATTGATGTGTGTGAGTTAATATAATTCTAGGTATCTAAATATATATAACTCAAAGGTCACTGACTGGCACAGTGATCTATCAACGCACACCCCAAACCACTGGACGGATCGGGCTGAAGTTTGGCATGCAGGTAGATGTTATGACGTAGGCATCCGCTAAGAAAGGATTTTGAGCAATTCTACCCCCAAGGGGATAAAATAGGGGATGAAAATATTACTTCGTAACGCGAGCGAAGCCGCGGGCAAAAGCTCGTTTAAAATATATGAGCTTCGACCAAAATGGGGTGTATTTACGTTGGTTATTTAACATAGGAACCTTTTGTATTTCAAGAACCACTGTTATATAGACGTCATTTAAGTATTACGTAAACAGAACCTCCCCCTCTTCCTTGTCAGTGAAATGAAGCAAAACTCCTAAGTCTCATTTAGCTTTTGGAAATATATCCTACATTTTTTTTCAAAAATAAACGTAATAGAACGAATATTACGACGAATTGACGTAATTACCACCCAAACTTCTCACTATCATCGATCTTTTTACTACTTCAATTTTATAAAATAAGGAACTATTTCATCGTCATCGTGGTACAATGATCCGTATATCGTATCATAGTACAAAAGTCCAATGAATTAGCCGATATCAGAAGTTGGTAGAACCCTTTGTGGTTCGACTCCGGCGGCACCACCGCCACACCTATTTCAATTTAATAACAGCAGTGTTTGGCGCTGTTGTGTTCCGTTTTGAAGGGTGTAGTAAGGGAGACTTTTCTGAGGCGTTCCAGCTTAGTCATCAGGGGTAGCGGCACATCTGTAGCCGACCACAGGTAGGAATATCTAATCCTGTCTGGGGTTGATTACAGATGTACATGGGCGGCAGTAGCCACTTACCATCAGGTGGACTGCATGGTCGTCTGTTTCTCCTATATTGTTAAAATAATCCTATCATGTTACAATAATCCAAGTGTCATATTCTCGTACCGTGGTACAATGGAGCCTTATGACATTCCTCGCGTATGTTCAGCGACTCTCCGCGGGAATGTAGAGCACATCTCGCCGCTACCGGAAACGCATTGCTATCTAATATTTCATCTTCTGTTCTTTATTGTCGCTATTAATGTCCTTAAACACGCGATATTCAATGTTAACTGTGTATTTTGGTTCCGTACAAAAACAAAAACGGAATCCTTATAAGACCACGCGTATGTCTGTCCATACGTCTGTCAAGCCAACTGCCTCCGAAACTATTAGACTAAATGAGTTGAAATTTGTACTCAGATATTTTTTTTCACATTGGAGTAGAAAAAAAGTATTCAGTACACCTGGTAGTAAGTGATCTCTGCCGCATGGATATCTATAATTAAACTGAGATAGTGTTACAGACTCACTTGATGTGATTCAATTTCTATTTCTATTTTTTTTTTAATCTACCACGAATACGTTGAACCTTGTTACCTCTAAGGACTAAGTCAGAACGCCACGGATAAGTATGTCTCTACTGCCCAGATACCTCTCCACCCAAATGTTCCCTGAAATCAGCCTGTGTTACACTTTTCTTCCTCTAGGCACTAATTTAGAATGCCTCTTGCAATAGAAATGATAGTCTAGTGGTTAATAAGCTCGGCACCTCAATCGACGGGTCCGAGGTTCAAATCCCAGGCACGCACCTATTAGAAATAAATTATCACGCTTAAATGGTGAAAGAAAACATCCCAAGGAGACCTGTACCCTTACCAGGAGTTTTTACGATTGGACAAATATGACTGTTTTGGTATTTGTTTACGTATTTGCCCATACAAACTCCAATCAGCGCCCCTAGCGGATTGTGTCGGAACTAGGAAATCGTATTGGCATGTATACGTATGGGCACGTAAACAAATACCAAAACAGTCATATTTGTCGAAACCTAAAAACTCCTGGTAAGGATACTGCACACCTGAGATGTATTAAAAAGTAAAAAAAAAAACTCAAAGATATATGAAGGCTACCAATACGCACTTGGCCAGCGCGGTGGACTATGTTGTAATCCTTCTCACTCAGAGGAGACCAATGCCCAGCAGTGGAACAATAATGGGTTGATGTGTAAATCTCTCTCTTACCACATCTGTCAAATAAGAACACGTCAACACTACACTAAATTACAACTAATAAACGTAGAGCCACACGTCTTAACTACAAAATTCTACAACTTTAAAATTCTACATGTCAGTAATAAGAATGATTGGTACATACATAATTACATGGGTGTGCACAGAATGTAATACCTACTTCCGTCTTAAGGTTGTAGGTGTGCAAAGCTCGTATGTAAGCTCTTATTAACAGGTTGAGTTAATAAAATTAGTTAAGAATATCCGGAATGTTCTAAACTAAAGCCTGGTTCACACTGTATTTTATATGTCAGAATTTCAGATTGCTTATGTTAAATTCTTTTTAAATATGAAGTATGTGTCTATAAAGAAAGTAATGATACAATGCATATATACATGAATATATATAATATTTTAGATAAAACCTACTCAACATTATTAAGATGTTAAAAGTGTCTATGAGTGCGGCCACTTAATATTAAGTATAGTCCGCACCAAACTGCTAGTCCGCTCTGAAGTTGTTGCGAGCAGTTGTAGTCATACAATCTGCTATGGCGACGCGATTCATTTCTATATTCAGAGCGGACTAGCAGTGTGGCATAGACTATACCACAGTATTTTCATTTGATATTTTATATGAAAATAAGTACCAATGTGTCGTACTGCTAATTTATACAATCTTTCATTCCACTTACAAAACTCCCTTAAAATTATTCGTACATACTATTACTTGTCTCAATTAAACATACTTCAAACCAATTCAAGAATAAACCTGCTAATAGCTCTAATTGCGTAAAACACTTGTAACATAACTGAAAAGGTAACAAAACAATTCGACGAAATTGCGTCAGTTTACGTTACCGCATAAATTAGGTGGCCCGCCCAAAACAAAGGTAACGTTAACGCGCGCGTTACGAAGAAAGTCCGAGCGACCGGTCCAAGCGAAAGTTATAATAAAAAATATATTGGGTAATTTCGATGTGGAGCGTGCCGCCAGTGTCAGCGGAAGCGGAGGCGGCAGCGGATAACTTGCCTAATTCGATCGTGCTTATAATAACCATCAAAAGTTATATCCTCGTTTGGTGCAATTGTGTTGATTGATTTACGAGTTCATTTGATTTTTTATTTGCGGAAGGTAATGGTTTTCGAGCATATACGGGTGATTTTTTAAAGAAGCGTTCAGGGCCAAATCTGAGTTTATATGCATAAGCAAAAACCGCTGAAAGGCAGATTTTGTTAAAAACTAAAACTTTTTCAATGGTTTTCTATATATATAAAAATGAATTTCTGTTCGTTAGTCTCGCTAAAACTCGAGAACGGCTGGACCGATTTGGCTAATTTTAGTTAAGAATAATTTGTGGAATTCCAGGAAAGGTTTAAAAGGTCATAGGTCATAGATGAATTCAGATAGTTTTTAATATATTTTTCCCTAGCCGAGAATGCGACGTGTTCATTTAAAAAGAAAACACACCCTGTATTATTCCATCATTAGATAATGTCGCTTCTATCTATAAGGGATAAAGGCTAAATTCTAGGAAATAATGATATAGTAGGTATATTTTATATATAATGTATTTAATTATATTTGACTATAACGTATATCTAAAATTCAATGAATATTTTTTTATTATGTTTATCAATCGCTATAACTAGAGACCTGTCACCAGCCACCTGAAAGTTCGTTGACACTAGTTAGCAAAAGCGAAGGGAATCTGACCAATTAGCCAACTAGGTTTTTGATAGACGCGGCGGCATTTTCAAAATCAACCACAATTTTGTTTCAAAATCTAAATGTGATTTAAACGGTGTAATTGCAGGCCAAGTTATGTTAAAAAAATCTGAGGAATTTTATATTAATTTAAGATAATTTCTTAAACATCCGAAAATAGTTTTATAATTATAGCTTGCGTAACTTTAATAATCTTATATTTATGCAATAGTTATTTAGTTTATGCTCATTATAAATGGTATTCTAATTAAACAAAATGTTAAAGCTTGTGATTTAAATATGATGATGATTACGTTAACGACTTCTGAATCTGTTCATACGTATTATTTTAAAAGTACATACATTAAACGTAACAGCCATGGGCCGTGGCAAACAAAATATTTTTTTGGGTTCCGTACTCAAAGGGTAAAAACGAAACCCGTTTTACTTAGCCTCCGCTATCTGTCCATATGTCCGTCACAGGACTCTATCTCCGCTAAAAGGCCGCTATAAGTACAAAAAAAAAACTAAAAATAAAAAACTTTGAAAATAAATGAATGTCGCCATACAAGAAACCGCTGTTTTTCGACGTGTTTCGCTTTATCCTGCCTTTAATAACGCTGTTTAACATACAATGACATATAAGTACATACATTTGCTTCACGATCAAAGAAACCCGCTTAAGGTATAGGCGGGAAGAGTAGGCGAAGTCAGTCCTTGGAACAAGTCTACGTAGCAAGTGAATACGAATAAAATAGACAACATAACAATTGCTAACACAAGATATTCTTTTGGTATTACAAAAGCTGTGGAATTTTTCATTCTTTCATATAGTGTTGAGAAGGTTTATAGGATCAATCAATAAATAAATATATTCATGTAACGTTATCAATTTAATCTTTTCTACAATCAATCAACCTTAGATACGAATCCATTACATCAAATACATTTATGTAGATATAGCAAAGAAATGGCAGCCATTTTCAAATTTCGACACTTATTTTTTCTTATTATTACGAGTCTATCGAGTTTCTTGGTCTATGTCAAAGCTATACGTATACTAAGAGCTTAATATCTACAGCCTACATTGAAGTTAAAGTTGCATAATAGTCTATACCTACGAACAATTTGTTTTGATCCTAATATGGCAACATTTGTAACCTTCATCAGATTAAATACCAATGTATTTATGCGTTTAAGATGTTGATTAATTCAGTTACTATTTACCACGCTGGCCAAGTGCGAGTTAGTTTATTTTTTAAAACTTTATTTTAAAAGAATTTTCATGTGTAGATTTCCTCACGATGTTTTATTTCAATCTTAAAGTGATAGATCATTATTGTAATAAAAGATCTATAGGTGGTAGAACTCTCAGTGGTTTAACTCCGGCAGCACCACCGCCACACCTATTTCTGTCTATTAACAGTAGTGTTAAGCGCTGCTGTATTCTGGTTTGTAAGGTGTAGTAAAGGAGATATACTTTTTCGAGGCATTTTAGCTTAGTCCTCAGGGGTATCGGCGCATCTGTGGCCGACCTCAGGTAGGAATGTGGTCTTGTCTGGGCTTGGTTGTAGATACAGGTGGCAGTATCTACATCAGATGGACTGCACTCCTCTGCCACCTCCATAATATGTACATATAAAAAGGGAAGAAACATTTTCATTAACATTGTCAAAATCGACTACGTTCCGGGTTTGATTCCTAGTTTGAGATATTAATGAATAATTCAGACATCCGTTCTAAGTCTACCTGTATGTATGTATAATATATGTTCAAAGCACCCACAATGGAATAATCCTTGTGTGGGCTTTGAGCTATGACTTTGAAACTTTGGCATTATCGTAGGTAGGACAACTACGCAGTATGTAGCGCGTTGAAGTCTTTTGTATGGCAACATAAATTATATATAGATTATATAGTTACTACAATTTGTTATACATTACGTTAGCATAATTATTACTATGTCATGTTGAGAGTTCCGGATTTGATATCATGAGCTAAGATAACTAATAACTCTTGATCTTTCCTTTTTTGGACCCCTACTTAGAGATTTTTATTGTTATACGTAGTCTAGTAGTAGTTTGATATATGTCAATAACCTTTCTAAAGTATCGGTTCCTATTCATTATCTTTAATATTTATGACAATTTCATTCTGAATTAATTAACTTAATATTTGTCGCCTTTGGTGTTGCAATTTAGATTCCATGAGATACTGACAGCAGTTTAAGCAACTGTAAACTCGTTTTTCGAATTTCACTCGACGAATAGGCTGTTGCCATTTTCTCTTTTTCGTTCACATTTACTTGATCATCATCATGATCATCAACCCATTATTGTGCCACTGCTGGGCACGGGAAATAAATAAATATTAATAATATTTTTAATATGTCATATAACTATTAAAAGGGTAAGTGTTGCCAATATTTGAAAATTTGCGAAAATTTTGTGAGTGTGTCTGTTTTTCAACATCCGTATATCATTTATTTTACTTTTTTATTGCTGTAAAATATGTATATTATTTTTCTAGTTTAATCAGTAATTAATAAATGAGTTATATATTAATTTTAAAATTAATTTGCGATTAGGCACCCGTCAATCAATCACCTATCAACCAATTACAACATCACACTCGGGATATCATACGCGAAAACATCCGCACATACTGCAATGTAACGGAATTTAATAATTTGTCAATTAAACTACAATCCGTGTAAACAGGAAGCTGTAAGAAATAAAAATTGATTTTGTAACGGAAATCGTCAAGGTGCTATTAATGCGATTTAGAAATACATGTTTCTAGTTACATGACTCATACATTGTATTTCTCCTAAATTATCGTGTATGTAAGAAATTGTATTTGTTTGAAAAATCCTTACTAATATTATAAATCCGAAAGTAAGTCTGTCTGTCTGTTTGTCTGTCTGGTTGTCTCTTCTTCACGCCTAAACCACTGAACCGATTTTAATGAAATTTTGTTCAAAGATAGTCTGAGACCCGAGAAAGGACATAGGATAGTTTTTATCCCGGAAATCCTATGGGAACTAGGGATGGCGATCTAAGATCGATTAATCGGAGAATCGATCTTTTGGACCAAAAAATCGATTATTTTAATCGATATTAGTAAGGATTGAATCGTAAACTATGCATTTGATCAAGTGATGATCTTTAGCAAAGTTGTTGTCCATGAGCCCACGAAGGTTCCAGAGTTAGTATAACCAATTTTCGCCAGATGGTGCCACTGTCGTTCCAATTAAGGTACGAATCTTCAGTTTTATGTATGTTAGTATGTCATATTATTTTCTTTTAAACGCGGGCGAAGCCGCGGGCAAAAACTAGTATTCTTATATTTTTTGTTATGTGACTATCTTAAAAAGAGCTGTACCGATATTGTCATGAGTCCTATTACTGACCCACTGCTGGGCACGGGTCTCCTCTCAGAGTGAGAGGGAATTAAGGCATAGTCTACCGCGCTGGCTAAGTGCGAGTTGCTGACTTCACGCCTTTTAAAATTTGTTTTAAAGATCATTCTGGTGTGTAAGTTTCTTCACGATGTTTTTCTTCACCTTTATAGCAAATGATAATAAATTTTGAATACGCATATAGCCGAAAAATCAATGGTGCATGCCTGGGATTCGAACCTAGTTCCTCCGATTGAGTGGCCGACCATCTCCCACTAGGCTATCACTGCTAGTAACTAGGCAACATATAATTGTCGCTATTAACACGATAAGTGCGGAAACTATAAAAAAAAGCAATTTTGAAACGGATACAAACTACGTAACGGAAATATAGAACAAGTGACATATACAAATACATAACATTAGCATAGCAATACTTAATAATAACAATTGCTATAATAAGGAAATGATCGTGAGAACAACGCCACTCTATACATCGACACGAATAACTCACGAAGCCTTGCCAAGCCTTAAATCTGAGCTACACCCATTTTAAAACAATTTTCTAAAACAAAGTGTTTCTTATATACCTATTTTTGTCGATGATGGTTGTGTAATATTTTTCTGATGCTTTTAATATATCTTTTTTTGTCAATTTATAATAGTTTGCAATTAGAAAAGTGTTTATCTGCAGTTTTGACTTTCAATATTTATAAGGACGTGAACAGAAAATAGGTAAGCTTCTTTAACCTACTTTTAAACATCATTATCATCAACCCATTACTGTCCCACTGCTGGGCACGGGTCTCCTCTCAGAATGAGAAGGATTAGGCCGTAGTCCACCGCGCTGGCCAAGAGGCTGAGACTCATTTTGGTTCGTTGCGTCATTTCAGCTAGTTTTTATAAACTAAAACTATAAATAATTAAACTTACGATTTATATCGATAACTCGTACTATCCCTCTGCTGGTCTTAGGTTACTTCAATAATGAAAAGGGTTTAAGAATAGATCTTATATTTCTCAAAAAAAATACAGAGGACTCTTAATGATGTAACCTTTATCACCAAGTTTTTCTTTCCTGAGAGAGCATTTATTATTCTAACACGCACATGGATTTGAAAATCAGAGATGTCGTGCTGCATTCGAACCCGAGACTTTTATTGTACAATCCGTCATAATGTTGGCTGTTTGTTAAATGATATGAATAATTTAAATAATTGAAATATTTTTGTCTTGTAACCTTTATTAAAGGAGCGGCGTATAAGTACTCCATATTTTAATGTATAATAACAGGAAGTATTTGCTGTATAAAAACTAATCTCATTTATACAATAACAAATGGTCAACCATACAAATATTAATAGTATGCGCAATACATCTTATAATATTAGATCATGTATGTAAATAAATTTGATAGGACTTTATGGTTCGATTCCGGAGGCATTACCGTCGCACCTACGACGCTCCACATGGTAAAGCGGTCGCCATACGGTTCTAAATTTTGCCTAGTTCGATCCCCGGTCAGACATGATAGATGATGAAATTAAATTTCTGTTCTGCGTGTGACTGTTTGTCTATTCGTCTTTGTGTGTCCATGGCATCCAAGTCACAGAAACATCCTAGTGTAGGGTTAAAAAAATCTTTCCGCACGAAAACATTTTTCAACACAAATAATGTTTGTTAGTTTTCAAGCTTCTGTACCCAAGGGTAAAACGGAACGCGATTATGAAGCCCCTGTCTGTACCCTTATCATGAGTTTTTACGTTTTGACAAATATGACTGTTTTGGTATTTGTTTACGTATTTGCCCATACAATTTCCAATCAGCGCCCCTAGCGGATTATATCAGAACCTGGAAATTGTATGGGCCAATACGAAAACAAATACCAAAACAGACATATTTGTCGAAACGTAAAAACTCATGGTAAGGGTACTCACTGCGCTGTCTGTCCGTCCATCACAAGGCTCTATTTGGTGAACCATTATCAATAGACACTTGAATCGACTTTTTACATGTTTACATACATACATATTTGATTTAATCTCATGTATATTAAGTACATAAGCTCTCCAACGAAACGTTCGAACTACCATATAAGGCGCGAGCAATACCAGTTGCTAGAACATGTTACATTTTGTAATATCCTAACTGAATCACGCTTACAAATCTACCTGCACATACACTTACATACCTGCAAAAATAGTTCATGTATTTATATATTTGTTTATATAATAATGTTGGAGTAGGAGTAGATGTGTATAATTTGCCTACAGTCTGAACTAAAAAGGGTATAAATAACTCCCACCTAGTACAAGAATACATAAGGCTGATTTCATTTGTGTCACTGCCTTTGTACACTTAATTGCTAGTTGAAATTCCTTAAAATACAAAACTTATTGTCGATTCTTATGGTGGAAAGATGACCATACCGGTGTGACACGCAGTGCATTCCAGGTTCGATCCCCGGCCAGACAGTACTTTTACCATGAGTTTTTACATTTTGAGAAATTTGTTTGTTGTTTGTTTTGGTATTTGTTTACGTATTGGCCCATATGATTTGCTAGTTCTGACACAATCCGCTAGGGGCGCTGATTGGAATTTGTATAGGCAAATACGTAAACAAATACCAAAACAGTCATATTTGTTGAAACTTAAAAACTCCTGGTAAAGGTAGTGAATGTTAGATTTGGATTTCAGTTCTGTTTGTTTGTATGGATGTGTGTTTCCATGGATCCCACGACACAGGAAACATCGTTGTGGGGGACTATGAGTATAGCGTAGACTATAGCGTTATTTATAATATCTTTAAAACAGTTTTAATTTGCACCATGACATGTACCAGAACGGTCCTAGTTTGGTTCCCGGTTAGACACGTACCTTAACGATGAATTTATGAGTATCAATATTATATTACGCAACAAAACTTATTGAGTGTAGACAACATTTATAACCCACTTTACTAACAACCAAAATGACCACGACCTATACCTAACCGAGATTCGAACCCGATAAACGCCCCGCAGAGATTTCCAGCAGCATTGTGACAAAGGTCCCCTGTTAGTGTTGCACAAGGTGAACCAGCCCAAGTTCTATATACATAGTGATTAATAGTCACAAGGCCGTCTGTTTGTAATATTTCATGACTAGATTTAAGTGGCAGGGAGTAGAACTAATCTATAATAATAACATACAAAATGTAGTAAATACTTTGTGGTTCGACCGCCACACCTATTTTTAGCTTTTTTATAATATAGGAGTAGCAAACGAGCATGCAGTGTACCTGATGGTAAGGATGCAGGTGGTAAGTACTGCCGCCCATGGATATCTGTAATCAACCCCAGATAGGATTAGATTCCTACCTGAGATCGGCCACTGGTGCGCCGCTACTCCTGAGGACTAAGCTGGAACAGCTCGCAAAAGTGTGTCTCCCTTAGCACATTTGCTTTATAATAATAGTGTTAAGCACTGCTGAGTTCTGTTTTAAGCGTGATGAGGCTTGTGCAAAACTTTTCAACTTAATCCTCATGGTAGCAGCACATCTTTGGCCATCTTCAAGTAGGTGTCTCATCCTTATTGGTGTAATTTGTAAATCATAGGTGGCAATGACTTACCATTATATGACTTCAAGCTTTGCTACTATGATGCAAATAAACTTACTACAGGATACAAAATCAATTCGACGAGAACCTTATGGAACCTTATGACGTAACTAGTAAATCTTGGAAATTAATAGGTACAGTCATGGGCATAAATACATAACTATGGGCACATTAGCAAAAATATCTGTTCCAAAAACGAGTTCAATAATATCTGCCTGCACGAACGCAGCAAAAATATCTGGCATAATAAAGAGGCATCAAAAATATGAGATGAAATTCATCAAATAATTGTGACCACCTTACGAAGCAAAAGATGTCACGAGCATAAATATATATAAATATATGTACAGTCACGGGTATAAAGAATATAAATATATATTTATGCTCGTGACTGTACATAATATTAAGCGCACATTCTACTCTCCTCACTAAACATTTAAATAGTAATAAAATGTATAAAGCCATTAAGCCTTACATTGTCTACAAGCTCTATATCTAGTTCACTATCACTTTATATAGCTCTACTACGAGCTCTATAAAGTCTATAGAGTACCCTAAGTAGGAGTTTTTACAAAAAATACTGTTTATGTATTTTTATACGTATTTGCCCATACATTACCAATCAGCGCCCCATTGTATCAGAACTGACTGGAAATGTGTGGGAAATACGTTAACAAATACAAACAGTCATTTTTGTGAAAACGTAAAAACTCGTACTAAGGGTACAGCTCCACTTTGGTAGAAGGTTCTCTTAAAGGTGGTAGAAACCTCTATGGTTTCGACTCTAGCACCACCGCCACACTTATTTCTGTCTAATAACAGCATTGTTAAACGCTGCTCTGTTGTGGTTCGAAGGGTGTGGTAAGAGACATAATTTTCCGAGGCGTTCCAACTTAGTCATCAGGGGTAGCGGCGATTCTGCGGCCAACCTCAGGAATCTTGTCGTATCTGTGATTGATTACATGTTGATTGATTATATCCATGGGCGGCAGTAGCCAGTTACCATCAGGTGGACTGCATGTTCGTCTGCTACTCCTTTATTATAAAACATCTCTTTAAACTCTATACAGCTCTACATCGGTAGTACTATAAAGTTAACATTGTAAATACTTGTTTACAGTAAAATTATCTGTGTTGTGTTGACCCACATTTCAGTGTGAAAATGTAGTTTCTCTGTCCTGTGGTTTGTGCTAATTAGAAACATATGGTATTAAATCATTATATTGTTTAGCACACAATGAGTTATGTGGTTTAATGTATTTATGTATGTAGGTTTAATTAATAACAGTTGACCTAAGTTTGAGGTGACCTGTAACCTTACCAGGAGTTTTTACGTTTCGACAAATATGACTGTTTTGGTATTTGTTTACGTATTGGCCCATACGATTTCCTAGTTCTGACACAATCCGCTAGGGGCGCTGATTGGAATGTGTACAAGTAGTAGATGAGCATGCAGTCCACCTGATGGTAAGCTACTGCTGCTCATGGACATCTGTAATCAACCCCAGATAGGATTAGATATTAGGATATAGGCCACAGATGCGCCGATACCTCTGAGGACTAAGCCGGAACTCCTCGGAAAAGTACGTCTCCCTTACCACACCCTTCTAACAACACCAGAACAAAGCAGCGCTATACTGCTGTAATTAGGCAGAAATAGGTGTGGCGGTGGTGCAAAAGAAGTCGAATTACAAGTTCTACCACCTTCTTTATTCACCCTTTAAACCAGAATACATTTACGCTTACCACCGCCGTTATTAGGCAGATGTGTGGCGGTGGTGTCTTAGAGTCGACCCACAGAGGATTCTACCCCCTTCTTAAACTACCTACGGTATGGTCTGAAGTAGTTCCAGCTCCACATGTACCATTAGGTTAAGTTAAACATTGTAAAAAATATTTTTTTAAAAGATGTGTGTTATGGGAGTTTCTTTCGCCGCTTCTTCTCCATAACGAAACACCTTGTGAAGTGGCGGTAGTTGTATTGACATTAAAAAAGTGCTCTGTAAAGAACCTATTTTGAATAAAAAAAATTGATTTGATTTGATTTGATACCTTACCTTAAATGGACTACATGCTCACTGGCTACTTCTATATAGAAAATATAGTTATGAATATTTAAAATCATAACTATTACTTCAACGTCGCACTGAGTAAAACATTTTACAATCTCCTGTCGTAAAACAGCCATTACGCAGAGAAACTTCTCAGATAAACTGCACCCTAGATTTCTAACGGAAACCCATTTAACGGATTTAGATATTAATGCCGTCCACACTGCGTCTTCATGATATACTAATGAGTAATGTTATTACGCTTTAGGGTTACGTAGTCGAATATAATTCGCCAAGTACGACACGAACCCGCACCCGGAAGGTTCCGTACAACCATTTTTTTTTATATATCTACATATGACAGCCATTAAAGTACACATTGTGAACATTTGAACTGTCTACCTATAACGGTTCAAAATTTAGTTGGAAAAATATCGTATAGCAGTTTGTTGTATGGGGAACTCTTTTTGTATTTAACTTTTTTTTTATTTGTTTTATTTAGTATGTAGTTATTTGTAGTATGTAGAAGTAGTAGTAGTAGTAGTTTCAGAGATAGAGCCCTGTGAGAGACGGACAGACAGCGAAGTCTTAGTAATAAATTAGGAACCCTATTACTAAGACTTAGCTGTCTGTTCCGTTTGAACCCTAAAAAGGGAAGCCTTATAATTTTATCCTGTCCTGTCTGTTCATATGATACTGTCATTTTATAGTAAAACCTCACATAAAAAATATTCAAGAAAAGACAAAACGTGTGCTCTATGAACAATATGACACAAATAAACAATGGTGTAGAAAAATTATAAAAACAAATTAAAGTTGCATCTCTGTAATTATAAGTGATAAAAATTCGAATGCATAAAAGGGTGTGGAATTTCTTTCGATAGATCACATCAATTATATTAGCCTTTTATAAAGAGTAAAGTATCTATAGCGTCTAATATGTACAACTTACAAAGCATTTTTCTCCAAAAAATGGCTTAAACTAAGCTTAATTATGTATGTTGATGCATTTTAAATTCAGTCCGTCCCTATAATTATCTCTTCCGAAACATATTTTTATAGAATATAAATATATATAGTACAAAAAAGTCAATTATCCTACCGTCCACTTTATTATGCTGAAGACTAAATTGGAATGTCTCGTGTAAGTTTTTTTCCTTTACTATAGATGTGGCTGTGTACTATCGTTGTCGGACCTCTAAAAAAAACTAAAACTATACAAAGGTTATATTTACTGCATAGTCATAAAATATCAGCATCAAGCTGTCAATTTTATAAGCACTTTCCCATCATGAAAATTTAATATCAACTTTTAAGTGAAATCTCTCTATAATTTTACTGCGGATATAATAAGGCTCTACAGCTGTATTTGGTTAAATCCGTGGCGACATTAAATGTGCTACGTAATCGTTTTGAATGAATTACTACGTATTCGTAAATAATTTAACCTTTTTTGTATATGGGACATGGACATGGGGCTCTTCAAAAAAGGTGGTGTTGCAAATGTGCATAGGCGGCGTTGACTACTTTCCATCAGGTAGCACGTCTGCCTAATCGTTAGGTTAAAATAAATCTACTTTAACATTTACTGCCAAATTGTTTGTGGTCCATGAAATAACATAAGTGATATCGTCGTAATCAAAAGACATATAAAATTCTGATCAAATTCATGAATATACGCAATATAAAGATTATATAGCTCTTATCAACAAAAATCCAGATATAAGTATCCTAAAATATGTATCCATAGAGATTTTATTACACCAACAGATTTTAGCCAACTCCATAAATATTGTAAAAAACTAACAGCTTAATAAACACACTCAAAAACTACATTTGAAGATTCACCTTCCAAGGGCAACTTTTCGAAATCGAAATTTCTCGAACATCGAAATCATGTGCTCATTACAATAATTCAATTATCACTTCATTTGCGGTAAGAAAACATCGTGAGAACAAACTGTCTGAGATTTCTCCATAGTGTTCTCAAACGTATGTGAAGTTGAACGCATCTAAGGTGATTCATTCTGAGAGGAGACTAAGCCCAGTAGTGGGATTGTAATGATAACATCTTACTAGTTTGGTTTTAATCATTACTACTAAATGGTAGAGTCATTCAATCTAAATCTAAATATATATAACTCAAAGATGACTGACTGACATAGTGATCTATCAACGCACAGCCCAAACCACTGGACGGATCAGGCTGAAATTTGGCATGCAGGTAGATGTTATGACGTAGGCATCCGCTAAGAAAGGATTTTGATCAATTCTACCCCCAAGAGGATAAAATATGGGATGAAAATATCACTTCGTAACGCGAGCGAAGCTATGGGCAAAAGCTCGTTTAATATATATGAGCCCTTTTTTCGACTATCCACAAAAATCAAAGTCAAATCTAAATTAAAAGTACATTCTGTACATGATTTGGACAATAACTAAGCACTCAAGATAAAGAAGCTGTGATAACCTGGCGGTTGGAACTCAATTTCTAAATTAGATGGTCCGAGGTTCTACTCTCAGTCACCTCGTAGAAAACGTCGTGAAACATATACGACTGAGAATTATTTATAAAAATATTCTTAAAGGTGTATGAGGTCTACTTTATAACACGCCGTTTTAATCAGCCAATTTATTTTAATTAAATTATATACGGTTTTGATGTCTTTATTTCAAATGAATTAAACTAATATTAAACACAGGTTTTCAAATTTATGATGGCCATTGACTGAAATAACCACGCCATACTCTGCTACCATTAAAACTATACTTAATGAGAGATATTGGAAACCGTCCGTCAGACAGGCAATAAATTAACATTATAAATCTCTTTCGCTTCGAATCAAAGCGATGAAATTATTATAATAACCAATCAATGTAAAGACGTATACATATTGGGATTTCAAAGAAAGTCCTTTAAGTAGTTCATTTATTTGATAAATTCAAAATATCTATACCTACGTATAATAGAAAGAAAAATCTTGTGTAAAAATAATAAAGTTTAGTTACAGCTACTAACAGATAATTATAAATGTTTTAAGTAATATAATAAGTAGGTTAAATCATAAACAAAATATGATCTATTGTTTTTTTAATTTTATCTACTATTTTTTATTGTAATTTAAACACAACCAACCAACAGATAACAATATAATGAAAGCAAAAAGAACACAGAAAATACTTGACTTCATTGTACCTACAGTTTAGAAAATTTAAAAGATTAGTATGTTTAGATATTGTAATCCAATAATACTAAAATCATTTTTAAATCTATAGAACTTATAAAGATTTCTACTATTTTACTAACCAAATTTTATTAAGACGTATATTATATGTACGTCTTAATAAATAGTGTGGAATAAAATAAAATGTTAATGAAAATTATCGTGTGTAAGACGCGTTCTAAACGTGTTGTCTTATAAACTAATACTTAAAATCTAAAATTCCAAACCAAATATTTGTCTCACGCATATAAACGCAGCTCTATGCTTTCTCCAAAACATTTCGCAAGCTCGGGCCCCAAGTATGCGGCGGTCAAGTGTATGACTTTCACCGGTCACTTCATTATGAGTCGATGACCGACGATTGTTATGGGAATATTCGTATTATGACTTTTATGTAACACTAGTTTTTCATAATATAGCAGCAGACGAGCGTGCAATCCACCTGATGGTAAGTGGCTGCTGCCGCCCATGGACATCTGTAATCAACCCCAGATCGGATTAGATATTCCTACCTAAGGTCGGCACAGATGCACCACTAACCTTAAGGACTAAGCTGGAACGCCACGGTAAAATATGTATCCCGTACCACACCCTTCAAAACAGAACCCAGCAGCGTTTGACACTGTTGTTATAACAGAAATAGGTGTGACGGTGGTGCCGCTGGAGTCGAACCACAAAGGGTTCTACCACCTTTCAAACTAGCTTTACACACGACTTCGTCGGAAATGTCGTAAGTAGTTGACCTAAATTTTAAAATCCTTTTTACGTTGATTAAAATGTCTGAAAATGTTATTTGAAGTATGCGGCGGTCAAGTGTATGACTTTCACCGGTCACTTCATTATGAGTCGATGACCGACGATTGTTATGGGAATATTCGAATTATGACTTTTATGTAACACTAGCTTACACGCGACTTCTTCGTAGTCAATTCATTGCTTATACTTTGTAATGACTGCAATATTTTAGGCATTTACAAAATTTCCAAAAAAGCCCCTTCTTTACGTCGCATATGTACAAAAATTCAGTGAAAATGAATGCTTGTAGCCCAGTTATTTTCAATTTTTAGTCAGGAAAAAGAACATTGGGTATTTTATTCTAAAATGTAACCTATGTCATTCTCAAAGTCCTCATTAATTTGTATGTTAGGCCTGTCAAAATCGGTTTATTCTGTCAGGGTAATTCGATAGTTACATCAAAAATAAAATAAACTTTACAAAATTTGACTTGTACTTAGACATCTATAAGTAAACTACAAATTTTAGGCAGCCTCACATCTAAATTAAAAACATTTTTTCCTACATTTGTAGCTCAAAAATCTTAACCACAGGGTAGAAGCATCAATGTCAGCCACTAAGCTTACGCCACACCATAAAACCCCCATTTCCAAATAGTGAGTAACCTTGTACACAATATAACTATTTGTATGCTGTTTGCATGCTATGGGTATGTTATTCCGTAACATTACTTGTCTAAAGTCATTTCTATGTTATACAAGGTTTATAACATGAAATTACGACACATAGATAAAATTTGCAATGTTGAACGTTAATTTTCTTATGAAATTTAAGTCGCAAAGGAACACAAAGGTCATGACCGCCAGTGGTCAACTGCAAATACTGCAATCCACCCGTAATAGGATAAAAATTCTTTAAGAAATTGACTACAGATGCGTTGCTACCCCTAAAACTAAGTTAGAACGCATGTAATATGCTTTAATACGCAGCTTATGTGAAAATAAAATATAATAAAATATGTGATATTAATAACTTATTATTATAAAATCAAAAACCCGGAGTAAGGGAGAAATACTTTTCCGAGGCGTTCCGACTTAGTCCTCAGAGGTAGCGGCGCATCTGTTGCCGAGCTTAGGTAGGAATCTATTACAGATATCCATGGGCGGCGTTAGCCACCTAGTAGTTTAGTTAGTTTAGTTTTAGTTTTAGTTAAGTAGACTGCATGCTCGTCTGCTACTCCTATAAATTATATTAAAAAAAAACCCGACAGTTACGACTCACATGTTAAATTCCGTAAAGCCATGGGTTGGAGGGTATGCTAAAGAATTACCTGTGTATAGGTAAAAAGATTCCAAAACATTACCTTCCGCAAGTCATATTAAAACTAAGCTGAATAATAAAATATGTTTGTATCTAGTCTAAGTATCACTTATTTAACATCAAAACATGTTTAAACTCAACACGTGATACACATCGATATTCCGCCCGCCTCCCCGATTACATCGTGTTAAAGTGATATAACGCGGTACGCACTGAATTGTAATGTGTTTTGTACACAAATTATACATTGATATTCACAGGTCATAACTTGACGACCTGTTTTACTTCACCCACTGACCGACAAAACCTTAGATTACAGACAAAACGTTCATCGTCATCAACCCATTACTGTCCACTGCTGGGCACGGGTCTCCTCTCAGAATGAGAAGGATTAGGCTATAGTCCAAAGCGCTGGACAAGTGCGTGTTTATAGACTTCACATACCTTTGAGATTTATTCGAGTTTTAGAGAGACAAAACCTTCGTTTTACTTTAATAATGAAAGAAATTAACATATTTTAGAAATTATTTAATTTATGACGTGATTTGAAGTGGAAATAATTTAGGAATCTTATGAAATCTTTAAATATATATAACTCAAAGGTGACTGACTGACATAGTGGTCTATCAACGCACAGCCCAAACCACTGGACGGATCGGGCCGAAATTTGGCATCCGCTAAGAAAGGATTTTGATCAATTGTACCCCCAAGGGGATAAAATATTATTTCGTAACGCGAGCGAAGCCGCGGGCAAAAGCTCGTTGTAAACATAATTACTATCTGATGTAATTTTCAAAGTGTAATTAATTTAAAACCGTGTTGTTTTAGAAAATGAACATGTTATATGATTTTAATTTTAATGCATATTTGTCTTTTATTTCAGGTACGTAACACAGTCATGGAACACAGTTAGTACATAAGCAATTATACTTAATCACATCCTTGTTTAAAAGGTAAGGTAATATAATTAAATTTTTGACTTTTAAATAATCGTAATAATAAACATGTTAATAAAATAAAGCTTAAAGTTAAAATCTAATAACATACATATTAAATTAAATCAATCAATTTATTTTAAAACAGAAAATGAATATTTTAATTAAAATAATAAAAGAAGAAAACTAAAGAAGTGTATTACCAAAATGCTAAAATGTCTCTACATAATAATTATTAAAAAAACTTTACAGTGTCAAATAAACATAAATACAAATTAAGTATATATTTAAATACATTAGTTTCTTTGTTGTTGTTTGTATATTTATAGTTGTTCATTTGTAAATTTAAATACATCAATTGCTTTGGATAAAACGCACAAGCAATAATTTATGCGTATTACGAGTATTACCTCACGAATGCGGATCAAATGACAAGCGCTTGTTAGCGAATAACTCAGTTAATCCAATTGGTATAAAAATGCTAATATACATTACATTCCCAGTTATATAACAAATAGAAAGTAATTTGAACGTAAGTTGATAGGTTGCGTAACGCCACATGCGATAGATAAGGTAATGTTAAAATATAACATTTCTTTCCTTGTTGGTATTTGAAATTTGAGCAGGAAGGCAGTGGACAGTGCGGCCCATGTAATGATGGAAATGGTATTAAATACAGTTAATCTTTTTATATAATATAGGAGTAGACGAACATGCAATCCACTAGCTAGTAAGAGGCTACTGTCGCTCACGGGTGTCTGTAATCAACCCCAGATAGGATTAGATTCCTATTAGAGGTCGACCACAGATGTGCCGCTACCTAAGCCGTAATGCCTCGGAAAGATATGTCTTCCTTACCGTAACTTTCAAACCATAAAACAGCAGCGCTTAACAATTCTGTAAGTAGAAATAGGTGTGTCGGTGGTGCCGCCGGACACGAACTATAAATGATTCTGTCAGTACTGTAAGTTTAGATATAACAATTATTTTATTAGAAAACACAAATTCTCAGAACTTAAGGTTAATTCTTTCATTGAAACAAAATTACCCCAGATCCGTTCTAGTTAGGTTGGAAAGCAACTGAAATTACCCATAAATAATGGATTTGTAGACAAATTCTCTGTGGTTAACCGATTCTCAAAGAGTTGGCTACAGACGGTGGAATACGTGAAAAACTCCTGGGAATTTGTGAATAAAATATAAATATTTTTGTTTTCTTAATTTCAAGGTATTTATTCCTTAACGATATAAAAATATTCGTTCATTTACTACGGTGTTGGTTAAAAAGATGCTACATATTTTGATTTCACTATTTTCTTTCTATTCTCAAAATATTTTCTTTACAAAATTTCACTATCACTTAGATCCTTACTTATTCAGTTAGATCTCTACGCATGAGAACTTTTCATATTAAATTATAAAAAAATACATTTTTTTTTACTAAAATTCTGTTATCACCTTCTGTAGGTACTGTGGTTTATTCACTTTTTCTAATAAAAGCAAAATTATTAAAATATGTTTTATGTATTAATGCTTTATCACCTTCTGTGCATACTGTGCTCTATGGTCTAGCTAGATCGACCGAGAGAGCGGAAGAACTCTACTTTCATTGTCAATGTTAATGTGGGGTTAATGACTCTGTGACCTTCTCGGTTTAGCGATTATGAAGATGTAATTGTTATGACGATTACAATAAACACTTGTAAATGTACTTAGTTCAGACAATACATCGTTTGTAAAAGTGTTAGAACTATTCGTTTTATAATACGGAATAACCGTCATCATCATCACGATCATTGATCAATGTCCTCAACCGTCTAACTGCTGGGCCATCATCGCTCGTCATCATCCACCTCTTACTGTCCCACTTCTGGCACGAGTCTCCTCTTAGAAAGAGGATTAGATCATAGTCCACCACGCTGACCAAGTGCGCATTGTTAGACTTCACACGATATTTTATTTTTAAGATCTCTAAACTTTGCAAAATTTCCTCACTTATCTCTTAAAAAGCAGTGTTAGCCTAGTGGTTAAACTCTGCATCTCGATCGAGAATTCCGAGACTTCAATTCCAGGCATGTAACTCTGATTTTAAAAAGTTATGGGTCTATTAGAATTCAATTATCCCTTGATTAAAAGTGCAAGAAAAATTCGTGAGTAAACCTGCATACCTGAGATATATTTAGAATGAAGTTCTCAAACGGCATGTGAAGTCTACCAATACGTACTTGGCCAGCGCGGTGGACTATGGCCTAATCCTTCTCATTCTGAGAGACCCGGGCCCAGTAGTGAGAGAAAAGGTGTTTATGACGATAATGATAAATGATGATGGTGTTGAAGAGGTTATGCTTTTGTTCTAAAGTTTTTCGAGGAGATCCGTACCCAGCAGTGGGACAGTATTATGTAGGCGACAACACATATCTTCAAGTAACATAATCATGATTGCAGTTATAATCGTTACAATTACTCACCGGCAACGGTGCCGACATTAGCCACATTGCTCATTAGTCACGGTGTAGCTCATGTAGCTAATTACTAACTAGAAGCAGTCTTGAACACCTCCGTTCTATTTTAAATGGACTCGTTTGCACATTTTCTAGACTATTTTTGAATGAACAGAGCGACCTTGTTTTACAATTTTGCTGAACTGCAGAGGGTAAAGTTTTTCGAGTCTATAAATGTCTGTATGTATGTTTCATTCTTTGACACTTGAGATTTTAACATTTGAGATGTCGTTGGATTCGTCTTAAATTGGGGAAGTGAATAGGCTTCTCTGTACATTACTTTCCTTTTCAGTTAATATTTTTTATTAAGTTGTCAGGTTTTATAATAATTACCGGCTGAAACTCGACTTATCAATCGCATCGTCCTGGGTTTAACCCCAGCAACGCGCCTCTAATTTTGCAAAGTTATGAGTATTGAAATAATTACTAATACGGTGAAGGAAAATTGTTAGCAAACCTGCAAAAGTTCTTATACATGTTTTCAAGGGTGTGTAAAAATCTAACATCCCACACTTGACCAGCGCGCGGAATATGACCTAATTTGCTAAGCTTTAATACTCATTAATGAGACAGTAATGACGACTACAGTACCCTTAGTATGAGCTTTTTATAAAAATTACTGTATTTGTATTTCTTTACGTATTTGCCCATACATTTGCAATAAGCGAACCTAGCGAACTGTATCAGACTGATTGGAAATGTATGGGAAATTCGTAAACAAATACAAAAACAGTCATTTTTGTAAAAACGTAAAAACTCATACTAAGAGTACAGTCTACTAGTAAACTAACTGAATAGTGAATACGTCATCAAACAAAATTAGTTACACGACTGATGTAGTCACACTCTCTCGCTCGCGAATTGGACTAATCAGGTGCAATTTGTTAGAAAGTTGATTTCCTAAAATAGATGTTTTTCACAAATTTCGCTCCACTGTATTTTAATATGAATTATTCAAATCACTACCGAAAATTGATTATCGAAATGTCCGTACTAGACATTTTCATATTAATAATAACTATGTTATTGTAATATGAATATAGAATATTAATTAATTAGATGCATACCTAATATGTATACAAGAAAAAGTTTTATTTAAATTAGCCAGTAGTCAATTAGTCAGTTGTGCGGAAGGTAATGTCTTTCGAGCGTATATATGTATGTATATATGTATATAAATCTTTGATGTACTCTACAGCCAAAGCTGATAATATGAGGTCGTTAGAATCGTCTAAAATTTAGACTCTAAATGATTAGGAATGGCATATGCTATATTTTAAAACAGGTATTTTCTTCTGTAAATGAAGTGTAATAAATTAGTGGATAAAGATGATGAATATGATAAAGATGAAAGAGGATGATGAATATATTACCTACTAGCTGACCCGGCAAACTTTGTACCGCCTCAAAATCTATTTATCAAATATATTTCATATCAAATATAGACTATGTTACTCGTGGATAATGTAGCTTTCGAATGGTGAAAGAATTTTTAAAATTGGTCCAGTAGTTTTTGAGCCTATTCATTACAATCAAACAAACAAACAAACAAAGTTTTCCTCTTTATAATATTAGTATAGATTGTAAAAGTTGTTGGTGGTAAAAGATTATTACATTTTGGACTCCCTTCTGAGAATTTTAATAATAAATACAAGACATTTATCATTAAACGACAAGTTAAAATTAATCTTGCAAATTCACAAACCGTCAGCTCTGACATGAAACCTGTCATGAGCCAAGTTACACAGTGTCGGAAATCAGCAAAGCTACAAACGCACCCTCGGGCGCTGTATCTTTCATTGCATCACAGCCTCCGGTTTCTCGCTTTCTCCCGGAGATCTACGGTGTCTACATATTTGGTTATGATCGGCTGATCGCTTGTATTCGGAAAGCGTAATTTTGGTAGGCCTGTGGTATTTGTAAATAATTTTGAAGGTCTTTCCATCATAAAAGTTTCAAATCCATCTACCTTTTTTTAAGTTATTACTAAGGTGGACGAGTTATCCGATTAAAAGGCGTCACCATTCTCGTGCTCTCTTTTTGCACCTTTCTTATAAGCCTCAATCTACCTATATAATGTTAGACCTTAATCTCCATCGTTCCATAAGTGCGTGGTGGTATACTCTTTAGGTTTGACATCCGTGCTCAGTATTGCAACTTAAAATTATTTGCAGCCAATCGAAAGAAATAAAGTAACTATTAAATTCGGACGGTGAAAATTTTGAGAGGGCTTTACAAAGTACAGTTCAGTTTCCATTATTTTTGGGCTTAACAATCCCCTTAACTTCGGACTATGCACGCAAATTCATTTTAGTTTACAATATTAATCAATTCATAAACTAAAGTATATAACATCGTGTTACGATAAAGGTCAGTGCTGATCAAATCGATTGTGAATAATTGATTGCTTCCTCGATTTGTCGTGGAAAAGGGCTCGTATCTCGTTACAATTATCTACCGTACTATCTAATTTTAAACCTGTTCCAATGGCATGTAGTTAAATATTGTAAATGGCCTTTGGTGTAAATATCGCAAATTAATAGTATGTAGTGTTATTTACAGTGGGAGGTAAATAATGTAAAAGGTAAAAGGTAAATAATGTAAAAAGAGGTAAATAATGTTAAGCTCTAGTGTAAATTAGGGGAATCCTTTACCATTTTTTGCATTAATCGTTAAGACTGTCTTAAAGGTATTTGTAGAGAACATGCGACCTGACGTCAATGATTGAGGCAAAATTGAAATACTTCGTGTTTCTATATCTGTTATACCACAATATTTAAAGTAGAATACAATATTACTTCATAATTATTGCATACAAAATTACGAGTGTGTATGTGTGTGGTGCCACCAAAATGGAACCACGGAGGGATTTATCAACTTTACTACAGAATGAAAAAATCAAACTCAATTTATTTGTATTTGCCAGCATGAGGCGTACCAATTTACTTCTTAGCTAATACACTAAGACGCAGCATCTACTCGTATAATCATTCTAATTTTAATTGAAACTTACATCAAAGATCAAAATATAATCAATCTTTGTAATAACTAAATGTGAGTTTCAGTAACTAAAACTTTAAAGACATAACATTAAGTAATTCAATCTGAACGTAAATAACTATATGTTATAACATCTCTGAACATCCTATTCCAAGTCACATTCCAGATGACAAAACCTTGGTGAAATAAAATTCACTTTTCACTGCCGTCCGGCGCGCACGCACTTTCTCAAAACCTGCTTCAGTCGTTTATCATCGTGTCAAAACAACCATTCATACTAACATGAAGCATGTATGTGTATGGGCCTCGTAAGTTTACTAAGGAAACTGTTTTACATGTATGAGTTTCGTAAGGTTTACTAAGAAAACTTTTTTGAGTAACGCCCGTTGGTAACAATTGTGCCCTATAACTGTCTATTACAGTTCAATAGTTGGCAATTTAGGTAAAAATTGACAAATTACGAACTATGAAAATTTTGTTAAGCAAAAATTTAAGAGCGAATGTCATACATACTTTTTTATTTATATTAATTGACAAATAATTACAAAGTCCACCATTGTTAGCCATATACGATTAAACTTGATATACCTAATACCTGGTACCGTAGTAGATACTTAGTACAGCCCCTGAAGACTAAATTGTAACGTTTCATAGAACCTAAATACCTCAGCCTTTCCAGGTCTTTAGATAATTTACCACAAATTTTACACCTAAAAATAATAGCGTTTACCGCGACTATTATATGGTAAAAAAATCTACATTCTTACGTAAAAAGTTCCTGATGTCCATGAACGGTTGTGACCAACTACCAGTTCTGCATATCCGCTACTGGCCGAAACAAATCAAAACCGGTTCACTCTACAAGCGCTATCAACGATCTTACTCTACGTAGAGATGGTAGATACAACCGCTCGAACAAGTGAGCAACACGTGCAGGTGAGAGGTCGACTCTATCGTTTCATCACTCTATTTACTGTGTTGTTGTTCTGTACCCTCTTAGTATGCGTTTTTACGTTTTTCAAAAATGACTTTTTACTTTACTTACCTTTTTGTATATGTTTACATATTTTCCACACATTTCCAACCAGTTCTGATACAGTCCGCTAGGGCCGCTGATTGGAAATGTATGGGCTAATACGTAAACAAATATAAAAACAGTCATTTTTGTAAAAACGTAAAAAACTCATACTAAGGGTACTGAGTTATTTTTTTACAATACATTATTAGTATTAAATGAAAATACAAAATATACACTACCATTATATTTGGCATATTTCGTAACATCTCTAATGATAGGATTGAAGTCCTACTTAAGATCGGCCACAGTAGGTTGCTTCTCCTGAATAGTAAGTTTAAATACTTCATAAAAAGGACTCTTTCCTATCTGCCTTTACTTCGGCGCAAAGCTGCGAAATTTGACATAATGTCTTATTTAAATCGACGCTTTACTTTAACTTATAATTTTACCAGCGAGATCCTCTTTCTTCGATCGGTTTTCCTCCCGTGACGGCCATGATTCTCGTTGAGCATAGTTCTACGGATAATATCGTGCCATTTCCTGCGGCTGTATGCATAGTCTGTTTTTAGTTCCGATATCAACACTATTATATTCCATCATGGCTTATCCCTCGCAGCGCCTATACTCGCGTATAATTTCATAATAAATTATCATAATCCATATTTCATAATCAACCAAGACAGGTTAATAAAACAAAACACACCGTGCACAAGCACACTATACTATACCTAACAAAACTGGTGCAAGGTGAAAGGTCGCGCTCTATGACATAACTCGAGTCTCACGAGTGTGACGTGACCCTGACAGAGATTAATGCCTAGGTCAATGACTGTTACATTATATATTAACTTGAGCACTTATTTTGTTGCATATTTTTTGTTCATTAACCCATTAGTGTCTCACTGTTGTTGTTATTGTTGTTGGGCATGAGTCTCGTACCAAAATGACAGTCGTTTAAGCAAAATCCGAGCGCCTAAAGGGGATTTAATAAGTGTGTATTAGAAATTATCATATACTCCAACGGTGAAGGAAAACATCGCAAGGAAACCTGAAAATTCCTTAAAAAAAAGTTGACAAAGTCTGACGTCTACCAATCTGTTTTTATGGTGTTACTCCTGACGACTATGTCGGCACGCCTCGGATAGTTATGTCCCCCTTATCAGACTCTTCAATCGAGAACAAAGCAGCGCTTATTAAGTAGAAATAGGTTTGGCGGTGACGCCTCCAGAGTCGAACCACAAAATGCTTCACCATCACCACACCAACTCCAAAAATGATTATAGGAAAAAGTTACGTCAATTGAGTTATATAGGATCATATTCTACACATAAGTTTTACGTACCTCGGCCGCGGTTATACAACAGAGAGACAGTAATTTCACGCTCATTATATTTCTTGCTACAGATTCCTTAGAAAGTCAAATGACATAGGATATTCACATGTTATAGGAAACCGGCCAACCGTAACGAGAAGAGGTACGGTTATAAAGAAACGGATTTTTAAAGTCGACAAGTTTTATAACAACTGCTGTATTATAGTTTGCATGTAAAAATAAATATTTACATGAGGTATTCCAACTTAGTCCTTAGGAATAGCAGGAGATCTATGGTTAAAGACGTGATTTCTCATAAGAATCGAAAACACTTAGAGAGAAAAAATACATTTAAAAAATAATGTGCTGCCCAGCGTAAATTACATAATTATCAAAAATATGTGCTTTATGATGAGGCTGAGATCTAGAGTCTCCAATCGTACATTGATTTTAGGACATTACGTTCATGGCAGTGACTACCTACCATTGGATAAACTGCAAGATTAATTACTATTTTACTGTCATAAAATACTTCGTGATTTTTGGCGAACTTATATACTTTTACTGTTATATTATTTCCTACCCATGTTCTTGCAAATAAATATATTTGAATTAAAAAAAAAATTCTTAAGGCCCCTAAAAGCTATAAATTGCGTTGCCTCACCTTACAACACTTCCGTTTGGAATTAGAGGAGACACATTTATTTTACCGGTCGCCGGTGGGTTGCCGGTAATTATGTATTTAACCTGCTTCTATATAAACGTACCCTTCCTCAGCAACCGGTTCCAGTTTGTGGCATACAGACATACATATTTAGAGAAGTGAGAGCCACTTTCCGGTAAAAGTTAACGGATGAAATGTTTAACGGATTTAAATATATGTAATGATGTGTTTTACTAACAATGATGTACATTAATGTAAATACACTAGTATTTGACAGAGAAAGAGTTAAAATACCGGTTTTTAAAAGTCGGCAAAGTGCTTTCCTTTTGAGAAATTTGTCCCGTGTTGATGTAGACTTAGAATAACTCGAACTATAATTATTAACTAAGCTATTTGATTTTATTTTGCTGTATTACTATAATTCTATTGTTTAAGTGAAAGTAAACTGAATTTAATCATTTGCCTATCAAGTGTAAATAAAATAATTGCTCAACTGGACAAATTTATTATATAATAAACATTCTTCGTCATCAACAAACGACATTATAAAAACATTGAAAGAAAATCAAAGCACGTGACTGACAAAAACATGAAAGTAACTCCGCCATAAAATCTAAGAGCCACTAACCACTCGGAACCGGTTCGAGCTAGTTTTGTGCAGTTACATCCAGTTTGAAACCAGTTCCTGTCATTTCACTTATTTTTTACTCAAAACTAGTCTATCAATAGAGCTCGCCTTTTATTCTCTATATTTTAAACCTTATTTGGTACGTCATAGTGTTGATTTTGGTATGTAATAACAACCATAATATAATGCTTATAATAATGATAAATATAAAGTTCAATTTCCTTTTCAACCAGACTATGGAATGTAATGTTTTTCGAACGTACGCATGTCTGATTCTTTGATAATCCATACAGTCCAACCGGATTCACGGATTTTAACATCGGTGGTATCATTGGATTCATCTTAATTGCGGGCATGACATACTCGTAGATTACAATTACATCCCTTATGTTCATTATTTTTATAAGTAGTAAGGTTTTCGTTTTTATAATAATTAATAGTTAATGTATACATAGTAAATTGTATCAGGCGTTACTTTGCGTAACTCCATGCAATTAAGTTAAGATTAAAACTACTTCGCAACAATCCGCTACAAATATGACTGTATGGTGGTATATACCTATATTGTTGCGTAGTAGTTTTATTTCTACCTAATAACAGCAGTGTTAGGCGCTGCTGTGTTCCGGTTTGAAGGGTGTGGTAAGGGAGACAGACTTTTCCGAGGCGTTCCAGCTTAGTCCTCAGGGGTAGCGGCGCATCTGTGGCCGACCTCAGGTAAGAATATCTAATCCTATCTGGGGTTGATTACAGATGTCCATGGGCGGCAGTAGCCACTTACCATCAGGTGGACTGCATGCTCGTCTGCTACTCTTATATTATAAAAAAAAAAAAAAAAAAAAAGTAGTTTTAATCTTAACTTAATAGTTAATGTACAAACACACAAACAGACGAGCAAAAACAGAATAATGTAAACCAAGATTATTGTTAAAGTCGTAATTACAGTAATGGTAAAAGTTGTGCAGTAATGGTAATTCTTTAGTCACGGGCGGCTGAACCTGTTTTCAAATCATAACGTTCTACTTGATAGCAATAGACTTAAAGTAGGGTTCATTTGAAACTGAATAAAATATTGATCGTTTTATATGTTTTTCATATAAAGTTGTAAATCGTGCGTGAATTGTATCGTACGTGACACATAAAAAAGTCCGCCAAAATGGCCGCGAAAACCTAGGGAATACTAATGTTTTTTTAACATTTTTCATCATCGTCATCATATTTTTTTATGATCTAGCAATAATTTCATAATACTCTTCTTGACTGCAATATTAAAGTAAACAATAAATATTTAGCAATAAAATATATTTTTATGTTTTTATTTATTTACCAATCAATACTGAATATATTTACAGGAATAAGTTATTAAAAAAATAAAATATTTTTAAACATCGTCAAAAAACAAATAAATATTCATGTACATTGTGCACTGTTGCATGACGCGGTCCAATATGCAAAAAATAAATATTCCTAAAATATTTTTATTTAGATGTTTGATATTATTTAACGCATTTCATTATTTATTTATTGGATATCTGTTATAATATTTCATCCATACTTAGATTTCATGTAACCCGCAAACAGGTGTGAATTTCAATTTTCATTAGAATTTAGAGTTTAATCAAGTACTTGAAAAACATATCTGTGTAAAAAATCTATTTACTTAAGACGAAAAAATTAAAATAAATATTTTCTATCTAGGTTATAATAATGCCTAACTTATTCGCTCTGTCTGTCTGTTTAAGCATCATATTGTCAAGTCATATTGGTAACAAGTAAACTAATTTAGAAACAATATGATTTTAAAAACAATACCTACCTCAGAGTTTTAGAGATTAAGCAGAATGGAGTTTTACAAACATTGATATTATTTAACATTGATAATATCAATACCCCAAAATTATACTCAAAAAGAGGAAAAAAAGTTAATATTAATCACTATCTACTTAATATTAATCACTTTACCAACAAAACAATTAACAATTAACATACCAACACCTAATCAGATTCGAATGCGGGGCGCATCGGTTCATTGGGCAGAAAGTATGCGCACCGGTTCGTTCCCGGTCAGTGCAAGTAATTACAATGACACGCCTCACGTGTGCCTACGAGCCGTGAACGATAATTGTGACATAAATCTGTATAATAACGTGTAACATATGTCGGAAAGGTATTACATGTAATGAAACGCTTTCCACAATTAGTAATAATATTAGTTACGAGCTGTGCGGTTTCATATGCATTTAAAGTTTAAATACTCTGGACATTTGTGGATATTTTTTGCGCGGAACCCTAATTGTCTTTTTAAAATAAAAGTAGTCCCAGTTACCCTATCATTACACCTATTTCTGCCTTATAATAACAGCGTTATCCGCTGCTTTGTTCCATCTTAGTCGTAGCAAGCATCTGCGGCCGACTACAGGACCACTCTAATCTGGGAATGATCACAGTCGTCCATGGGCTGCAGTGACCACTAATCCAGAGGGCTTCATACTTATCTCTAGCACTTTACACAAACCTATGAACTAGCATTACAAGTCATCATCTTCAACCTATTACTGTCCCACTGCTGGGCACAGGTCTCCTCTCAGAATTAAGGATTAGGCCATAGTCTACCGCGCTGGCCAAGTGCGTATTGATAGACTTCACATACCTTTGAGATTTATTTTTTATAAATTTCTCAGGTATGCAGGTTTCCTCACGAAGTATTCCTTCACCGTCTATTCTATTTCTAATGCGCACATAATTTTGTAAAATCAGAGGTGCGTGCCTGAGAATTGTACCTCGGACCCCACGATCGAGAGGCCGAGTTTCTTAACTACTAGGCTATCACTGCAGTACACATTGCATTATAGGTATTAGCTACAAAGTTAATACTTAACACATTAGCATCTCGAAGTAATCAAGGCCAGATAAATCCGGGAGGACTTTCGCAGAACGTGACACAGGCCCATGTCTTATGGCGTTCATTACGATCTAGATGCCCTAGATTAGCAGGGATTTATGAGGTTCTTGATAGGCAAAAACTTTGTAATCATTAGTCTGAATGATTGTTGGTAAGAAGTTTATGATTTATGGGATTTCCGTCTTTCCGACTGCAAGGAAAGGTTATGTTTTGACGTGTATATTTATATATTTATAATATTGTAGTAGCATACGAGCTTGCAGTCCACCTGATGATAAGTGGCTACTGCCGCCTATAGACGTCTGTAAGATAAGATAAGATTCGATTCCTACCTGACGTTAGCCATGGATGAGTTGCCTTAAGGACTAAGTTGGAACACCTAAAATAAGTCTTTTCCCTTACCACACCCTTTAAAATGAAACACAGCAGCGCTTAACACTGTTATTACGCCGAATTACATTACGGTATTACTACGGTAATATTAAGGTGGCGTTAATGCCTCCGGAGTTGAACCACAAAGAGTTCTACCTTTATAGATGACATATAAGTCATACAACAGACCAAGCAAAGCCTATGCTATACTTCTTGTATAAGAAACATTTTCATCACTTTCCACAAAATGCTAGCGTCAAGTTTCAAATGGCGTTGCTTCCTTTACACAATGAACCACCTGACTCTTATGATACTCGCAGCTCAAACATCGTTAAAGCTGGAGCCTCGAGTCAGTCATAACAGATTTGTACAATGATCTACTTGTCGGATAAGTAAGTACAGTATTACCTCGACTTACGCTACCCTAACTTACAGGAATTTAGAGTTACGCAACTTTCAAATCTCGGCGGTTCGTCTTTTGTTTTAGCGTCCCGCAACTCCCGATTATATATAATAGGCTCACTGACCCCACAATTATTAATATAAATATTCGTATTTGTCGCCTCCGCAACACATGCGATATGCGTATGATATTATTTGCACGCTAACCCCGACTTACGCGAATTTGACTTACGCGGTTATCACTCGGTCCCAGCAATCGCGTAAATCCGGGGTATAACTGTATATCAATTGCTTTGTCGAAAGTTATTGTTATTGGATATATTTTCATGTAAAAAGACTAAGTGACTTATTTTGGGGTGTTGCAACTTACGTCCATAATTAATAACCAATCTATTCATTGGTTTGTCTACTAAAACTCAATATTTGATAATAGCCTACTAGAATTTATCAAATTTCTATGTTTGCTGTCGGCAAACTTGAATTTTTGTTAGTAATAATTAATTTGGGTGTTAGTTCTCGATGGTAGCAACGCATTGGTGGTCGACTTCAGGAAAGATTAAATTTTATCTAGGGTTACAGTTGATTACGACGGCAGTAGCTACTTACCATCAGGTGGACTGCATACTCGTCTGCTTCTCCTATATTATAAAAGAAGCACCACCTTAAAACGATACTCATTCTTCGCGAGGTACCTACGCCAGGAATCAGAAGTCATTTATAAGTATTTATAGCCTAGAACTTCTATTACGTAATAATCTTCTTTTCAAAATTTCTCAACTATGATAATGACTAGTACTTACTTGTTTTATCCCTTATAAATCTCATTAATTTATTTTCACGCTCTCTAGTCTGTACTATATCTCCGTTGAAATATACTTGACGTAACCATGTCCCATACAAGCAGTTACAAAGTAATTAGATTTTACTTTCAATACTTGAAAAGCGTCGCCCGTGGCTTTTCAGATCGCAAAGGATATACAAAGTTAAGGAACGTCAACCGTGGTCGGAAACTGGATGGGTGACCATTGGTGGCTGAATGTCATCATTGTTTCCGTACTTCTGTGGACCCGTTAAACTGCCAGTGCCGGTTAAGTGACCAAGTACATGCCAACCTCGTAGCTTCCTCCATCAAGCGTAATGAAGGGTTCTACCAAGGAAAGCCAGGAAATGCTAAGAGCTGTGGTGATCTGCTTTGAATGTTGTGGTAATGGAGATAAACTTATGGGACTACAATTTTTGTCGTCATACGTAGCAACGCATTTGTAACTGATCTCAGGTAGGACTACAATCCTGTCTTGATTACTCATGTTCATGGGCGTCAGTAGCCACTTACCATCAGGCGGTCTGCATGCTCGTCTGCTACTATATATAAACATATTATGTTCTTTACTTAAGTACACTCCAACTTTTCCGGTTTTTTCTTCAAACACCACACATCCGTAGTGCATGTAGCAACCATTGTTCGTATACTCTTACAATGTGGTAATTATGTAGGTTGGACTGAATGGAGTTTCTGATCGCCTCGTCCAGATTAGGTATTGTGTTAGTTCTTAATCTTTGATTGTTTCAAACTATTTTGTAATATCCAGAGCAATTAATGTAGCTTCGACAGTACATTTAGACAGTGGTCTACAATTTGTCAATTTCTATAGAACGAAGTCCTATCTTAACTCGATCACTCAAATTAAGTGATGTGCTGTCTTTTTATTTACAAATAAAAGAAATATATTTACAAGTAAAACCTCTGTAGGAAAAATTATACTTACCCTTAAAGACTTCATTTTCTGTACTTTTCCATTCAGGAAACAGCAGCGCAAGCACTCTTCAAAAAATTCCAACCCCTTCATGACACGACTCGGGACCTCTTTCTGATAGGACTAAACCCTGTAGTTGCGGGACTAGAATAGGGCTACGGCTATCCCCTGCCTGTCGTAAGAGGCGACTAAAAGGGGGCTTCCGGGATTGCAGGCGACAAGAGTGGGAACTCAAACCGTCCAGTAAGCGACCCCGGGAAGGACGGCGGTATGTGTGGTCGCATACCGTCGTGAACACCAGATGGTTTGGGAGGAGCGAAAACTGCTCTCCCAGGGCAGAGTCCGGTCGGGGCATCGCGCTTGGAGGACTCCGGTTGTGTTCCGTCGGAGATCCCGGAGTTCTCCAACAAGCGATGAGGACGGCCACCGGGGGGGGTTTTAGTGCGATAAACATCCCACATAACTCGACGTCGCTCCCACGTCGTCGGGTACCTTTTGAAGGTTTCCCCCTCGTTAAAAAAAATAAAAGGACTAAACCCTAGTCCAACAGCTCACACATCTGACCATATTACCTATATGTTTACTTAGAGTCTTTCCCTTCACAATTTAAGGAAATGATAAATATTTGCAAATGCTCTAGTTTGAAAACCTAGTGCAGATTTGAACTGCAGATCCCCAAGAGGCAAGATCCATACAACTAGAGTATTGTTTAAGGTTGTAACTGTTAATCTAATTAAAGTGATGTAACGTCGGGGCGGGTATGTTGGGTGAACAGGTTCCGTTTCACGCAAGCATCGCCTACATATGCAATAGTGCATAGCCACATTAGTTGTGCGATAACTATAAATGATTGATCTTGAAGCCATCTGCTTCACGTCCCTATAGAGCTGTTACCACTGACGTACTAGTTCCAAGTTCGATCCCCGGCAGACACACAATTTATATTTGTGTTACAGTTATGTTCTGTATTTAAAGATTTGTGTAGGTACTCATCTTTACATGAGTCTATCTTCCATGACAGAACGGCTTATCCGAGGCGTTTCAACTTAATCCTCGGGGGTAGCGGCGCATCTGTGGCCGACCTTAGGTAGGAATATCTAATCCTATCTGTACCCTTACCAGGAGTTTTTACGTTTTGACAAATATGACTGTTTTGGTATTTCTTTACGTATTTGCCCATACAATTTCCAATCAGCGCCCCTAGCGGATTGTGTCAGAACTTGGAAATAGTATGGGCCAATACGTAAACAAATACCAAAACAATCATATTTGCCAAAACGTAAAAACTCATGGTAAGGGTACTGGGGTTGATTACAGATGTCCATGGGCGGCAGTAGCCACTTACCATGTACACTGCATGCTCGTCTGCTACTCCTTTATTATAAAAACCGTCGTGAGCTACGGTTCGTCACATTAACTGACGTAAAGTCCAGTATGCTAAGTCGCGGTGCAGCGGCCGACATACGCAACAGCGCGTGTCGTGTTACACTGCAATCGGTTACTTTTTCTCCGGTATTGATATGCGTTTAAGTCTAAAGAACTACCCAAATAGGAAAAGAGTTTAGATTTAAGTATTTTAATAAGATAAAGCTAACGACGTAGGACCAGGCTTAATGTTCTACTAATTTTAAGTTTCCTAAACTTTTTATGATTACTTACAAAAGTTCGTATGAATGGGAATATAAACGCTTTCTACACTCACAGCCCCACACTAGGAATCCCTGTATCGTGGGTGCTATGGACACACACAGAGACAAATACACAAACACCCAGACCCAGAAACAGAAATCTAAATTCATCATTTAGAAATCTGTCTTGGCCGGGGATCGAACCCGGGACCCTCTGCGCGTCAGACCGGCATGGTGACCGCTCCGCCACGCGGGTCGTCAAAATATATATATATATCGTATAAATATAAAGAAGTTTAGCGTCCCACCCCCTACCCACGTAGCATATTCTTGTTCTCAACGACAATTCGGAATAATTTCGGAACAATTTCGGTATATTTTTATCCAGAATAGTTTAAATTAGAACCTTTTCTTTCTAACCGACTCTACGTTATGCTTTAGACACCCCCTCAACATAGCTATAACTATGCCCATGTCCATGAGTAACAATTGCACTTACTACATATTGTTATTGATTTATAAATAACTTAATTAATAACTTAAAAACTTACCGATAGTATAATGTATGCTTATACTTATTTGTATATTGTTAATACGAAAGGTGGGGTACTAGTGTACTACAACACAGGTCTAACCTAGCGTAGGCACTAGTTGCAACACTTTACTTGCTTTTACTTAGTTTTAATTAAGTTTTTGTATTACAAAACTTTGTAAGTGAAATTTGTAATGAATAAAGTTTTTTTTTTTTTTTTTTTAGTTTTATTATGTCAGGTAAGCTAGGAAAGAAAGGTTATTTGTAAATTATTTATTTTATAACCACGAAATTATAGGAATTAAATGCATCGCTGACTTCTAAACATCTTCCATGACTGACCCTACATAGCTATCATATGAATCTAATTTAATTATTTTATTGCAGCTTATAAATTATCAACAAACTATACATTTCTTGTACCGCTAGTACAAAGTATTATTTAACTAAGTGTAACTTTACTATTACATTAATTATCAAGCGAAAATATTGTAATTAACTTTCTAGAACGATGACGCCCAAGTAATGGACGCCGGACTTGTTCTGATTTCATCAATTATATAATAGTAGTTTGATAATATATGAGTAGGTATTTCATCTATATTTTTACTATTTATTATTAAAAGTTGCATTGGATGTTATAATATAGGAGTAGCAGACGAGCATGCAGTCCACCTGATGGTAAGTAGCTACTGCCGCCCTTGGACATCAATAATCAATTTAGTCTTCAAAGGTAGCAACGTATGGGGATAAAGAAAGTGTGTTCTTTCCTATTCTTGAAACTTAAAATTGTTTATTTATATTCTTAAAAAAAATAAGATACTTTATTTAAAATGATTGCATAGTATTTAAAATGAAATCATGCATATCTGTCAGTTTACCATCTAAAAGAATTAATTAAAAGTGAAATTTTAACAATTAGTATAAATTCCACGATTATGTACAAATTAATTTATCAATGTTAATAAATCTAACAACGTGGAATTGTTAATTAATTAAAAAGAAAACGATTTTGAAAGCTATATTGGCTTTTTTGGACCTGGTAATTTCAGTATTAATGTATTCTTCATTAGTATATAAATAAGTAGACAAAGACAGATCAGTCCCATTTTCCTTAGTCAATGATTTTCTTTTCTTTTTATTTTGTTTTTGTAGAATTTACACATCTATTTTAGATAATTCCAGCATATAGATATCCACAAAATGTTTTCCTTCGCCATAAAATAAATAAAAGTTATTAATTTCTATCTTCCTTTATGAATTAGTAAAATCGAAAACCTATTTGAAGTCACTACTTTATCACAGTGTTTCACAGCGGAAAATACTATATGTATGCATGTTCTGTTTAGTGAGTTACGAATACTCCTAATATTAACGGCTACTCACTACGCAACATGTAAATTCGTTCTGGAATATGTTACAAATATGTTGAGAGGTACCATTCACAGGAACTCGGATGTGTGAACACTCGGCGCGGCATGCGGATAAAAAGTGAGCGCGACATCTACTCTGTATTTAGAGGTCCATGGCATAAGCGACTGGCGGAGAGCGATAAGCGGCTAAAATATAAAGACACAAAGCATTTAAGTAAATTTATAAATATGTCTATCTGTTGCACATAGTAAGATAGAAAATGATTGCCTGTATTTTTTTTATATCATACCGTTGAATATTGATTTCTTCATAGATTTGGAGAAGTCCTGACGCATGTTGCACTGCACAACAATATGCCAATGAGTATCGAGTGTACTTAATAAGTTCAAAACATCCTAAATTGACAACGCATTAGTAATTTTTTGTCCAATAGGTATCCAAATTTACATCTTTTATAAAATAATTAAACACATAGACAAAGCTTTTTAACTGTTATAACCTCCTCACTAGGATTCCCTGTATAGTTAAAATAAAGGACATACATAATGAACTATAAACGAACCTAGACAGTCTATTCAATGTTTTTCCTACCAAAGATTGCATTGCACAATTTATTCATACAAAAATCAAAATAATCACTGTGCGCAACTTAGTTTGATACATTATTAAGAAGGAATGTTACTTGTCTATTGTTCTCTTTGCCGATCTAACCATTATAGTGCCCGGTCCAACACGGGCACCTTACCCGCCACTCTCTCCCGCTTACAGCTCATAACTTACCCCATACAGTAATTATAGTGAGCTCAACTCAGCGTGAAAAGCATTTAGCCAAGTCACTGTATACCGAGTGGACGACAGTTTGTTGATCTTAGATGTTTACGAGGAAATAAGATGCCTGCCGTCAATCTTACTTCCTGTTCAGATTAATTTACTGATACGGTTTATAAAAGAATTGGAGAAAGGGACGGGAAATTGTTTGAAATTAAATCTAGAGCAATCTTTTGATCATTGTTTTTTAACTTTGTTTTTTTGGCTGTAGATGAATAGAAATGCCGTAACGCAGAAATCATACTGATTTGTCTTATCACGTAGTGTTTCGGATTCAGTCCACGGCTAAGCAAAATTTTTATTGATATTCATTTTTGTGTACTTGTCTTTTTACCGACTTGGAAAAAAAAAGTTTTTCTCTCAAACCCACAATGCAAAGCTTTTCGTAGAGTATAAAATGTCTAAAAAACTCATGTTATAAGCTCGTATGTTTATTTTACTAACTAAACATCTTTTTCTGTACATACATAACTCTATAGTGTTGTTAAAAATTATTAAATTAATGTATACGCAAGTCGAAATCTCAACTCATCTTCTCTATAAACGACCCTAATCGATATTGTAATGATCGCAAGCAATTCGGTGCGCATAGTTTCTTAGAAGATGCATCTTTATGTAGTAGCTTTCTTTACACTTCAATTATTCCGTGGAAAGGAAGTAATGCTTAAATTACATATACGATGCCTATGCATTTTTTATTTAAATTATTTGTTGTTTATCTCAGTCGCCTCTGGGTATATAAGGTATTATAAGGTGGTAAAACCCTTTGTGGTTCGACTTCGGAGACACCATGCCACACCTGTTTCCCTAATAACAGCAGTGTTAAGCGGTGCTGTGCTCTGTTTTAAAGGGTGTGGTAAGGGAGACATACTTATCTTAAGCATTCCAACCTAATCCTCAGGGGTAGAAACACATCTGTGCCCTACCTCAGGTAGTACTCTAATCCTATCTAGGGTTGATTACAGATGTTCATGAGCGACAGTAGCTACATACCATCAGGTGGACTTCACGCTTGTTTGATGCTACATAGAATAATAAAAAAATCATCGACAATCATAAGATTCGATACAAAATACAGACAGACTAATGATAGTTATTTTTCCCTATCTATCCGCCGACAGTGAAAGCAAGTGGTTAGTTTCTCCGAGAGGAAAATCGTGCGTGGCCTGTTTAACTATAGTTAGTTACTAATAGTTAAGTATATAGTTATTGCTTTACAGCCAGTTATAGACGAGGAAATGGTAAGTGATTATTTTCTGTCATAAGTTGTGTAGTGTAAGAATCATAGCTTCGAAGTATCGATAAAACTCTGCAATTGATTCAAGATTATATATTATATTTTATTACAGATACCCATAAAGTAATTATATATTTTCGTACGATGTAAGTAAATACTTAAGTACATACTAAAATCATTTTAAACACAGTATAAGAACTTATTCTAAGTTTAAAATAATTTTAAACAAGCGATAGCTGAAGAAGTAGAAAGATTTATTGAGAAAACAGTCGAAAATTCGTGATTATTTACGTGGAAAACAAGTTTATACTATAGTATCGATACTATTTATAATTCTGTAATTTATAATAGTTTTTACCATCTACAGATACTTTTGCTATGTATAGGAATAAAAATGTATCGTCAATATCAATATCCTAAGCATGACGACTATATGAGTAAATTACATCAAAATTATCGATCACATCGATTATTCTGTCGAAATCCAAATTTAATTGCAAGCTCAACTATAATTTACAACACGTTACATAAAATTACGTTACTAGTTAGAATAAACCTTCAAAAAAAGAATAATTGAATAATCCGAGTACAGATGTCGTGTCTGCCATACATTAGTTAAAATTGAACCATTCTCGCGAGAAAACATTAAAATTGTAACAATTCTCACGTAACGTAACTAAACGGTCTTTAAACAGTTGCTCAAGGAATTTGAACAGCAGAGCGTTATGCTGATCAGATAATAAGGCCTATTGTTGCGTACGGTAATGTACCTACTGGTATTAGGGTTGCTATGTGGTTCAAAAATTTAGAACTATCGGCAACTATTTTGAAGGTGGTAGAACCCTTTGTGGTTCGACTCCGGCGGCACCACCGCCACACCTATTTCTACCTAATAACAGCAGCGGTAGGTGCTTCTGTGTTCCGTTTTGAAGGGTGTGGCAAGGGAGACATACTTTTCCAAGGCGTTTCAGCTTAGTCCTCAAGGGTAGCGGCGCATCTGTGGCCGGCCTCAGGTAGGAATATCTCTATCTGGGGTTGATTACAGATGTCTGTGGGCGGCAGTAGCCACTTACCATCAGGTGGACTGCATGCTCGTCTGCTACTCCTATATTATAAAAAAAAACTGAAAACATCAAGTTTAATTTAAATGTAGAAAAGACCGGAAAGTTAAAGGTAACCTTTTGTGGTTCGACTCCGGTGGCACCTAATCTTATCGGGGGTTGATTACAGATGTCCGTGGGCGGCTTTCTAAAGAATATATTTCTAATAGTATTGTAATATATTTGGCTCTTTCTTTGACATACCTTACAGCCCAAGCCGCTTTACCGATTTCAACACAAGAGGCTTCGTCTAAATTGTGGGAATGACATAGACTCTATCTTCTAGCAGTTGAGGTTGTTTTTATAATTCTCTCTGTGTTCTCTAGTGTTCATTCTATCTGTCAGACTATCAATATATCAAAAATTGTTATTTTAGTGGGCATGCCAATATCAGATATATAACATACGAGCTTTTGCCCGCGGCTTTGCTCGCGTTACTAAATAATATTTTCATCCCCTATTTTATCCCCTTGGGGGTAGAATTGATCAAAATCCTTTCTTAGCGGATGCCTACGTCATAACATCTACCTGCATGTCAAATTTCAGCCCGATCCGTCCAGTGGTTTGGGCTGTGCGTTGATAGATCACTATGTCAGTCAGTCACCTTTGAGTTACAGCATAATATATGAATACAGCATATTATATGAATACTTTCCTAAATACAATTACATTTGTAGAGCACCAACCCTAGGTATTTTCATTTCGTAACAAGTGTATCTTCGCTGTTGAACTGGAGCGCGACCTTTATTACAATTTCCCTCAATACTAATGCCAATATTCAGCTTTGGGAAAGTTGTTACGGTGGAATAACTCATAATACACATATTCGTATCGGTAATTACATACATAATGGTATGCTCTACTTTTTACATATTGATGTGACTTTTCCGAGGCATTCCAGCTTAGTCCCTAGGTACTTTAGGTAAGAATCTAATGTTATCTGGGGTTAGTTACAGATATTCATGGGAGGTAGTAGGCACTTACCATCAGGTGGACTGCATGCTCGTGTACTATTCCCGTATTGTAAAAAAAATCTTTACGTTGAGTGTGTGTGCGATTGAGTGTGAGCTTATGTGTATGTGCATGAGAGAGCGCATGTGTATGTACCTGTTTATATTTGCGTGTGTATGAAAGTGTAAGAAAGCGGATATATAGTATGGGTGTATACATTTGTCAGGTATATGAAATCTTTTTACAAACCTTAAAAAACAACTGAAATTAAATTATTCCTACATATAATTTATCCGGTACCTATAATACAGTACACGTAACAATATACTCTTAAGGTAGATCACAATCAAAATGTCACAAAAACCGCTCGTTTGTACGATCCTTGACTATAACAATGTGGCACAAGTAGTCGTGTAGTGTCACAAACACAGGTCTCGGAACAATAAGCAATTTAACGGTACAGTTCGCGCCACTGATAAGCAAACTAAGGTAGCGGACACACTATCCATGCACGCAACATACTAAAGTCCCATATTGGTTTTGGGTACGGATTTTCTATCATAATGAAAAGAGATATTTTTATAAGAGTAAAGTAAGTAGCAAATGAGCTAGCAATTCATCTTTAGGTTAAGTCCTCAGGAATAACAACGCATCTGTGTCCTTCTTCTATATAGAGTTGGCTACAGTACCCTTAGTATAAGTTTTTACGTTTTTACAAAAATGACTGTTTTTGTTTTTGTTTACGTATTTCCCATACTATTCCAATCACTGATACAATCCGCTAGGGGCTGATTGGAAATGTATGGGAAAATACGTAAACAAATACCAAAATATTCATTTTTGAGAAAACGCAAAAACGCATAATAAGGTTACAGATATTCTTGCTGCGGACTACGAGTACTTACCTCTGGACGGACTGCATTCTGATTTGCTAGTTCTAATAATTACATAAACAAGATACCTGCGGTAATGTTTTTCAGGCGTTTGTTTGTATGACTTACTCATTGGCATGCCCTATAGTCGAAACTGCTTGACGGATTTTAACATAATATGAGGTATCATTGGATGTTTCTAAATTGTGGGAGTGACCATGATTTTAAGCATTTTTTTATAATATGTGCTAGTTTTAACGTTGAATTCAAAATCATTACGTCAGGAACCCGTCTATTTGCGGTTAATAACTAATGTGCACAGGCGGGAATCTTTATCAGATGGACTGCATACTTCTTTACTTCTTTCTTTACTACTTCGACTTCATAAAAACACTTGCAACTCGGTCAGTGTATAAGCACCGTAATCGTTACGTGCTCTACTAGACTTACGAAATATTTTTCTATGGTCACTTGTTATGTCTGTTCCCACACAATTGTGTAATGGTGTGTGATCTTTGTTTGTAGGCCGGTTATTATTGCCGGCCGTATATGGATCTGAAAAGATTTACTATTTATAACCACTAAATGTCTACCTGTCTCACCTTAACACCGTTATAAAGATGTCCAAAAAATCGTAGATTTATGTATGAGAAAAAAACACTGTAGAATACCATATACCTAATATGAACTCTCTTGTATTCCTCTAGATATCACTAGCATCAATATGAGATTATGCGACAGTAAAATTTAACATAGATTATTTGGAGCTTTAATATAAAATGTAAGACATACTTGATCTATTAGTTAAGCTTACTATATACTATTTAGTGTGAAATAATTATTACCGTGACACAGGGTGAATTAACTTATACCAATTAAAAATTAAGACTAATTGACACTACAGTCATACTAACGATACTTATTTTTTATTTCAGATGGCGCACAGCGTGCAGCTCGCCTGCTTCCTGGTATTCCTGGCAGGGTCCTCAGCGGAGAAGGACCAGTCCAGATGGTCCCGCCAGATCAGCTCGTACACCGCAGACATCAGCGACTGGGTACCGCTACCAGGCCCAGTGCAAAGAGAACAACCCCAGATAAAACGACAAATCGCTGAACCGAGGATACTCTCTGAGCCTTTTCCTGGATTCGCGAGACCAACCGGCTTCAGTCAAGATACCTTCCCGTCTAGGATGTTCATCAACTCGCCAGCGAATCGCCAATTATACCTCCAGTCTGTCCCCTCTGCCCCTCAGAACTTCCTTACTGATCAAGGCTTCGGACAGAGCATCAGATTTGGCTTGGCACAACCCAACATGCCGATAAATAATGTCTTCGTTGCTCCTCAATACAATTTTGACACAGTCCCATTATTTAAATCAAAACCTACCCCTATACCAACAACCCAGATCAAATTTGATAATATCCCCTCAATACCCATTCAAAATCAACATCTAGCCCCTCAATCGAAGCCGTTCATTCAATCCCAGAAAACGAAGCCAGAACTACCGAAGTTTGTCGATGGATATCGTATTGAAAACATTACCAGAGACACCTTCAATACTAAGAAACAGTCTATTCCGAAAATCAAGTTCGAAAATTATGAGAAGACGCATCATGAGCCTATTCCTCAAAGCAAAGCAAAAGTCGAAAGAGAAGAAGTACAGCTACTATACGTTCCACTAGAATCGCTAAACAGAGGTCAGTTCAACTTCAGGAACCCTGGGACTACGTCGCAGCTCGTCAACACGGAACTGTTCTCTAATGCTAGACCCAATCCACTGAAACAAAATCTAGCGGCTGAATTCCAAAATCCACCTGAAAACTATAAACCAACGCAACAGCATTATCCGACCTACAATAGTCAGTTGAACGAGTTTGAACAGGCGCCCAAATTCATGACGTTGCCGACACCCATCGTGACAATTCCTACAACGACTCCGAGACCAAAGAAGCTTAAACCACATCAACCTCCGTTGGCCATATTCTTAACCCAAGAAGCGAAGAAAACTGACCAAATTAAAGTTGGAGACGTCTTGTACTCTTTGAAGAACGCCAACACAGTCGCAGTTCTAGACTCTGTCAATCCTATTAATGCTCCTAAAGTATTTATTGGACCTAACTCTTTGACGCCTCCAGAGAACTACGTTAAGTTTGAATTACCTTACTTATCAAATATTGAACACAGCGACAAGAAACTTCGTCAACTACCGTTCTTCGTTGCACCCCTAAGCTACAATACACCACAAGGATTCGCGAAAATACCATTCCCGTCTCCACATGTAGGATCAGTAGTCATCAACTCCCAAATAAGGGAAACAAGTCCGCCAGTACAGCCTTCTACAAACGCTGATGTTATCCCTAATTCGTACACAGCACCTCCGCAATACAAGCCTAAAATTGTAACCCAAAAACCAAGATTCAGCTATTACAGTACGGTTACCCCGAAACCGAATATCCCAAGCAAGCACGAGCCAAACTATTATTCCTTCGAACCACAGACAGTGAGTACTTTAAGACCAGTGAAAGAACCTGAAACCAGCATTAGTACATCACCACCGAAGAGTGGATCTTATTTCTTGAACAACGTTGGTAACCCGTACGGTCCCTCTCAATATGTTAACTTCCCACAAGAGAATGACTACAGGACACCTGATTACAACCTCTACAAAACGTCGGAAACCACGACCACAAGAACAACGACTCCTTCTACAACGACCAAACCACCTTCCACGTACCCAAGTCAGTTATTGGAGACCCATAATCCATACTCTATCAACCAAGCGTTCCACTTTAGTACTCCAGTAGACTACCAAAACTTCTTCGATGAATACAAAGAAACTTACGCAACTTCCAAACCTGGACCACAAGTGCCCATTCAACAGTCAACTTCCCCGCAGCAACCAACAGAAAAATCTTATGAAGTAGTACCCGAAAAACCAACATCTACCCATAGCCAGCCTTCACCAACTCCTGTTCCAAATTACACGCCAGAAATCCATTACGAATCCGAAATTCAACATTCAAGATATCCTACGTATAACACAAACGAATATACCACGAAAAGCGAACCGACTCCTCAATTTGAACCTAGCAGTCCTGTGATTTCGAATGAAAATAACAATTATCAATTTTCGAATGAAAATAATAATTATCAACCTGAGCCACCAGTAATATCCGAACACATCAGTCAACCTGAAGACAACGTCGGGCCACCTCCGGAAAGCAATACAAATTCTGACAATCGACCACCTATATACGAGAACTTGACTGAACCGTCAGTTAGCGGACCTGAAACCATCCCTGAGGAACAAACGTCCAAAGCGCCCTACGACTACAATCAGTACGAAACCGTATTTACAGAAGAAAAAGAACCGTCGTCTACAAGCACTACCACTTCGACAACTACTCGAAGACCACCACTAAGGAGCAGAGGACGCCCTCGATACTCCACAACAAAGTCTGACTACGACGAATACAGCACAAGAAGCCCAGTTACACGAAGACCCTTAAGAGAAAGAAGGCCCTTACCTCCTAGACCTAAATATGAACCCAACAAAATTACAACTGAAAAAGCAACTAGGAAACCATTCGACTCCAGCGAAAGCACTACGAGGTCATACAGAACTAGAAGCAGAGGAAGGGTTCACTACAAACCGTCGGAAGCGGATGACACTTACGACAAAAGGAACAAGCAAAATAGCAAAGAAGCGGATTTAGCTTACCAAAGAGACGTTCTTCACCAAAACTACCCAGTGACTCTAATGGAACGTATGAGTACTGTTGATATTGAAGCTATAACTGAACCGACATTAAAAGCTTCCTCGACCAATAACTTAGACAGTACAAATCCTTACGACACGGACAACGCATACAGTAACGATCAACTATCCATAACTCAAAATACACAAGTTTACGGCGAAACTAAACAGGACACGCCGGAGTACTCAAAAACGGAAACCGAGCCAGAAGAAACTTACGTGCCCAGAGTAAACCCAACTCATTCAGAAGATTACATCTATCATTCAAGAAGCAGTGCCGCACCCGTTGATGCTTTTTCATCATATGATGAAACTAAAGAAGAACAGGACAATTACTCCAAGCAAACAACACCGTTGCCTAAAACCGAAAATTTGGAAGACAGTTCGCCAACAAAATTAACGTACACTAGCTCAGAACATGATCACAGTTTTACTTCAGATAATGGTGAGACTCCCACAGTTAAAAACGAGGAAGAAACAGCCATTCCCGAAGTTCAAGATACAAATATTCCCAATCAAGAGGTTAACGAAGAACAAGAGGAACCAGAAGAAAACATCGTACATACAACTCCATCTTACAACAGAGTACGAGTACGACCTGGTGTCATAAGACAATATCACCAGGCTTCATCTACAGAGTCATCTAGAACCAAAAATGACAGACGAAAATCTGCACAAGCGATCACTTACAGGCCAGCGTTCGACAGACGTCGAACAACTATGCGCATTGACGAAATACAAGCCGATTTAAAGACAAAGCAAGTTCTCATTCACCCTGAAACTCAAGACGTGCATCCTGTATATAAACCAGATCCTACAACAGAATCTTCCGCACCGCCAGCAACACAAGATTCTGCGTCCAAACGTGGTCAATTCCGCAGACGACGACCAACGTACACACATACGACCACCACAGAAGCATCGAGTACTAAAAAATCGTACGAACTCAAAAACAGATTCCGAGGTCGACGCCCCACCACCGAGAAACCCACGGAAAAGCCCGAAGTCCAAACAGACGTATCCACATCGACAACTAAAAGTAACATATACAACAGATATAGTCACAGGCCAAGATTATCAGAGAGGTTCCAAAAGAAAACTGAATCGACTGACGAAACAGATCAAGAATCTAACTATTCATTGCACAGACCCAAATACGCGGTACCAGATTCGGATCACTGGTCTCCCAAGTTCTCTTCAGACTCCTTCAAACCCTACAATCCCAATGATGTATCGGAAACATCAAAGTCTGCCACGACAGACCAAAAATCTAATAACGATGATCTAGATATCATAACCGCAAAGAATGAATACGACGACATATTGATATCAGTGACACCTGCGACTAACAATAAAGCGAGCAAGATTCCAGACATCCCACCAACGCTCGAAGCTTTAGTAGAACAAAGTAAAATAACAAAAAGTGAATCCGGTGACGCTATGTCTACCTTTGAAACTATGTTAGAAGAGGTGATGAAAAGTTTAGATGAACAAGATCAAGACGAATACACTAAGAATGTTATGAAGCATAAGGGAGGCGAAATTGGAGAAATACCACCGGAAAAGATTATTTCATCTGGCGAAAGTTATTCGTTTAAGTCTACAACACCATTACACGAAGAACCGACCACAAATCAACCTAACGGCAATGAATCTTCGCATGGCGTCAGTGAGGTAAGAAAAACTTACTTAAGCTCATTTGAATACGAGTATCAATCGATAAATAAATATTAGGGTCTGAAAGTTAGTTAACTTAGATTTTAGCTAATCGTAGTTTCTTTTATAATTACAGGAAGACGCAACCCGCAAAAGCCGACGCCGTGGGTTTTGGAAGAAAGTTAAAGTTCGCCCCGTAACAGAATCCATCGAGGTGGCCGAATCACAATACTACCATAACACTGTGAATCGACTCGGCCAAAACGTGGAATCTAAAGGTACATATGGGAAATCTGATAAAAACGACAAACCCAGAGTCACCACTTACAAACCAAGTCATGAGTTCATGAAAAACTTGTTTGAGAATGAGGATTCTTCATTGGACATTTTAGTCAGCCATATGGAAATACCAAAAATAAATAGTCCAGACCATGGAAGCAAATCAGAAAGCCTCATAAAGACTCAAGAAGAAACTACAAAAAGAACATTAGAAAAAATGACAACGTTGTTTGATGTTAACCCAGGGGACATGGATTTGGGCACAGGCTCGCCAGATCCAACTCTGGAAGACGAAATGTATTTCAGCGAACCTACCGAAGCAACGATTAACGAATCGAGTGTCTCAGTAGACAGATCGGATGGATTTAGCCTGATGGACTACTTATTCGGAGTTACATCAAGTGATGAAACAGAATTGGAAGGCAGCAATAAAACTGACGAAATATCTAAAAGAGAATCAGAGATCACTACCAAAAGCGTGGAAATAGAAACAACGACAGAACAGAAACCAAAAATAGTCACAACTGAAAGTACTTATATACCAGAAGAAATAACAGCTGAGTTAACAGCAGTTGAGTATGAGACAACAGAATCAGAATCGAAGAAAGCATTTACAGAAAATGTGAAACAAGAGAGTACAGAAAATCCAATTGTAAAGGTGGAATCCTCGTCAATATCATCTTTTATAGACCCAGCTAATGTTGTAAGTACATCGATGTCTACAGAAGTGTCTCATGAAACAGAAATCTGTTTTAGAGGCAAATGCATTAAAACAAACAAAGATGTGTTATAAAGTGATGAAGTCATAATGTGTGGTGCTAAAGACTTGTGTTCATAGATTCGTAGATTATGTGTGAGAAGGACTATGATTTATTTGTAATATAGAGCTTCAAAAATGTGCCAGATCTTTGAAGCAACTAAGAATGTAACCTCTGTATTTATTAGTTAGCATAGGTGCCAATGATTGATGATGAAATCTTGTAAATTGTAAACCTCTTTACTTGATTTCACCTCGTGCCTATTTATAGAATTTAAGAATTGATACGTATAAGGTTAGTGGTCGCTTAATTAAAAAACACCGTGTAATATATAACATTAATTGTAACACTTAATTATTTCCACGAATATTGTTATGGTTAATCATTGTAGGTAGTCTGTAAATTAAGATTTTTACTTTTGTAAAATATAATTTCGACTGAAAATATTATGGCATTCCAATTAAAAATCTTAGTTTTGTTATAAATAAACCAGTATTTGAATAATAAATATTTGATTGTTAATACATCTATACAAATAACAATATTCACCCCACCCAAAGTCTGAATATGTAATTTAAATAAATTATCTTCATTTTAAGACAAAATAAATGTCTGCTGTACGACTTGTAATAAACAGAAAATAAAATAATATAGTGCATTTTTATTTCCTTTCCCACCATACACATGAAACTAAAATAATTGGCTTAAAGTCCATGAATTAGCGAATTGAAATGTGAAGTGAAAATGATAAATAAAATACGGCCACACTCGCCTGTCAAAACTGTCAATGTCATACCAGCCTTACCGGCGTCAAATCTAGGTTATATTTACGTTTACATTTTTCAAAACAAATCCAATTAACTTCGAAAATGGACGTGGAAACGAAAATAAAAGAGGACATGCGAGCCCTCGGTTGTAACAGTGACACTAAAATAACTTTAGCCTACCATTTATATACACATTTGGTGGATGAAAAGTTGATGTACGATACTGAATACTGCTTTAACAAGGATGTTAATACGTTGTATGTCGTGGCGAGACCTAGTAAACACGCGAAAATGAACATATACGTCCCTATTCCCACCAGTTTCGATGTAACAATGGAGTTTATTAACAAATTACAAACAAACTTATGTACTGTCGAGACCGGACCAACGATAAACTTGGCGTTCATTGAAGGAGACTTCACGATAGTCATATATTCGTTCACTAAGGGCTTGGTAGACCGTCTCGCCGCGGAAAAGATCACCGAACAAAGAACTAGGGAAGCTAGACGATCTTTCATAAATAGTGAACTAAAAAAGAGTAAGGAGAAAATAATAAATGAAGCTTTGAACGGAGGATTTGTTGAAGACTATGACTGTCAAGGTTCGAGTCGTGTATGAACATTAATAGACTGTTTTTATTGTATTCTGAGTGTATTTAATGTATTTGATCAGTGTGGCGGAGGAGACACCATACCAGTCTGATATGCAGGGTTACAGGTTCGATCCCCAGTCAGACAAATATCTGAACTATAATTTAAATTTTTATTCTGGATCTGAATGTTTGTGTATTCATGTACATATGTATATATATGAATATGGCACCCAAGACACGGGAATTCTAGTGTAGGGCTATGAGTGTAGAAAGCATCTTTATTGTGTATATAATGTACATATTTGTAATTTACGTTAACAAAAATATTGTTAAAAGGAACCTACAGCTCTAAGGCTGCAAAAAATATTCTCAAAAGTCTATGAAATCTGATAATTCATACTTACGTAGCGTGTTGGGCTATGGTTTAAATTCTTTTCACTCTGAGAGGAAACTTGTGCACAGCAGAAAGACAGTAATGAGTTGGCAAAGACAACATGTATTAATAGGAATTTAATTAAAAATAATAAATATTTTTAGTGATATAAATTAAAAATGTAACAGGATTAAAAAAAGTAGTTACTTATACAGCCTGCAAACCAGAACACAGCAGCACTTAACACTGCTGTTATTAGACAGGAATAGGTGTTGAGTGGTGCTTCCGAGGTTGAACCACAAAGGATTCTATCACTTTCAGGTAGCATCATCAGAACATGTTCGTTTGCCACTTCTAAGTTCTAATAGATCTAACAGATCATTACAGAAATAGAATTATATAAACGATAACAATTAATTATAATATGTAAGTGTATATTACATGTAGCATTATTTAATTTCTTTTTTTTTATAATATAGAAGTAGCAGATGACCATGCAATCCCCCTCATGGTAAGCGGCTACTACCATCCATAGACATCTGTAATCAATACCAGATGAGATTACATATTCCTACCTGAGGTCAGCCACAGATTCACCGCTAACTCTAAAGACTAAGCCGGAACGCCTTCGAAAATTATATCTCCCTTACCGCACCTTTAGCACTGCTGTTTTTAGGCAGAAATAGCTGTGGCGATGGTGCTACTGGAGTTGAACATCAAAGGGTTCTACCACCTTCAATATCAATAATAGAAATAATATCTATATTTTACTTTAGGAATAACTTATTTATATTTAACGGCTTATGTTCTGAGCTGCTGTGAGTTGTGACTAAACATCAGTAATATAATGTTATATGATAAAAGAAGCAACATTTGGTCTAAAGGTTTTTTTTCTACATAAATGTTTGATATGTTTGTTTTATAACTATTTGAATATTTTAATTTATATTTATGCAATTTAATAAAGTATAAGATACTGCTGGTGTTTTATTATTATTTCATTATTTTTGTTATTTATATTATATATAAATTATATAATCATTTTCCTTAAAACTACCCTATTATATGCTGACAATTTATGTCGCTTTACAAAATAAAAACATGTAATTTTCAACTTTATAATAATAATAATAACTAGTTGTTATTCTACATAACGTTTTTTTTTTAATAAAAGGAACATAATATAATTCCATATTTAAATATGAATAATAAATTTATATACGCATTATGTTCTACTCAACACAAGATGGCGTTGTATAAGTTAACATTTATTTTATACCATACACGACTTATCACAGTTTTTAGCCTTTGACAACAGATTTTTTTATAAAGAATAAATAATGAAAAATATACATGATTATTATGTACTTGTATACTTAAAATAACGAGATTTTATCTCTTTCAAACCAATAAGTTTGAAATCACGAAACAAAACACGAAAACTTAAAGTTCTGTGTTAGAAATAATAATCATTTAATATACAAAAAGAGAAGTAACTAATTATAATATAAAGTAAGCACATTTCTCACAATAATCATACATATTTTGATTACTTCTTACAAAAGAGAATATTTAAAAAAAATGACAAAAACGAAACCTGAACCTGACTACTCATTACTCAATAGTGTGCGTTTTTGACTTCTCTAATCGATCGTGTGTTTATGCCTTATTTTACAAAGTAGGTACTTAAAGGTACCAAAGACAATATAGACTATAGTTTTCTTGAGATTCCGGATTTTGGTTCATTTTTAATTTCAGAAACTTGTTTGCTGAATTTGTGTGTGAAATACTGTGAAGTTTTGCGAAAATTAGATTGCTAGACGTGTAATAAACGCTTCTTAAAGTAATTTAGCTAGAAAGTGAAATTTGTGTGAAGAAAAGAAGACCGTCTCGAAAAGTAAGTAGGTACTAAAAAGTTTTTCTAAGTTACTTATAAACGTTTTAAATACAAATTGGAAATTTGTTTCTTTTTTAAAATGTTATCCTAAGTAAATGGCGTTTTTATTTATTGTAGCAAAACGGCCTATTCCTATTCATTATTATTATTACGGTTGAAGCAAGCAAAAAAATAATTTATACCTATTGTGTATGTATGCGGCGCAAAACATTTTTTGTGATGTTTAATCTTACGAAAATCTTTGTTACGAAATATTTCTATTTACATCTAAAACTAAAATTAATAAATAAATCAGTATTCAATATACATAAAGTTCCTAGTTGAAAAGTTTTAATTATTTTGCTAACATTATCATTAGATATAAAAAAACTACTATAGTATGCGTATAATATATAGTGAAAGAAATGTGTAATAGAGTACTAGTAGCGACATCTAATGACAATACTCGAAATTAGAGAGTCAACTAAGTCAATCATAAAACGAAATAGTACACAGCTTAATCGATAGATGGCGTTTTATACAGATATTAAAAATACAATATTACATTGATTTGTTTGTTCAATGCAACGATATAAAACATCAATTTAACATAATAATGTAATAAATACATCAATAAAATTAATTTTATAATAAGTAAAATTGTTTGTTTATGTTTATTACATTTGAAAATCAAATGAAAATTTAAGCAAAATATAAAATAATACTTTCATTGGAAATTTCTATTGATACTCAATGAAGCATTTATGTTATTTTTCTAAAATGAACAAATAAATCACAATTGATATGTGTTCCGTAATTTCGGCAGTTTACACAACTGTCAGGATGGCCGAGCGGTCTAAGGCGCCAGACTCAAGGTTACCTTGCCTACTCAGTAGGTCCGAGCTGTTCTGGTCCTCTCTGAGGGCGTGGGTTCGAATCCCACTTCTGACAAAATCTTTTTGATATTTTTTTTATATATAATCACTTTTATAAATATGTAATAAATAATTATGTTTATAAACATATTTTTCCATTCAAGTTATGAATAAAATTATATTTTGTGTAATTACATTTTTAATTTTTGAATAATATGGCTATAGTGCAGGTAAAGGATATGTATAAACAAATTTATTATCAGGTACCTATAAAACTATTAGTATTTATTTGTATATCACAGAATTACTAAATTTAAAATTAAAACAATTTTATTTGTAATAAATTAATTATTTAACAAATTTGTATGACAAAAGAATGAGTTGGATTTACTGTTAGGAAAATTGGAATGTTTCATCATGTCCCGTATGGTCTAGTGGCTAGGATACCTGGCTTTCACCCAGGAGGCTCGGGTTCGATTCCCGGTACGGGAACTTTTCGGCAGCGACCGGACGTTTTTTATCTATGAATGAAATGATTGTTTATTATTTTCAATATGGTCTTTTTTATTTATGAGATTTGATTTATTATTGTTTTATGATTGAAGAGCATGCATTCCAGCTGATGGTACATATACTGCCAGCCATGGATATCTGCAACCAATTTCATATAGAACAATGTCATATATATGTCACCCTTCTATTAAAACGCAAAAACTGCTTAATGCTACAAAACATAAGCTATTAGCATCACTTGCTTTCAGAAATTATATAAAATCTTACTTCAGCAATATTTTCTTTGCTTATAAAAACAAATTGTTTGCTTTCACATAAACTTTATATTTTTCGCTATTTTATAATAATATGCTTCGCTTGAATATTTACTGAAATATTTGAAGTAAGTTAATATTATTAATGCTTTTTACCCTTCAAATTACTTTTCTCACATGGTTTGTACTGCTTTGCCTTAACTCTCATTACAAAAAAAACTGTCAATAAAATAATATAGTACTGGTACTAAATAGTCATATAACTGCTTACTTAATGTGTATTTAAGTTAAACCTATCTGTTATTTTATTCTCAGATTTTTTAAATTAGCCGGAATGGAAAACATTTAAAGATTGCAATATAATATTATCTATGCTTACTGCTTATGCTTATCATTGATTGAGGGTGACTCATATAATAATATGGCGACCATATTAGACTTCAATGCAACACACCTGTTCTACATAGAGTGGTATAGTCCGCATAAAACTACTAGTCCGCTCTGAATATAGAAATGAATTGCGTCACCATAGTAAATTGTATGACTTCACCTGCTCGCAACAACTTCAGAGCGGACTAGCATTTTGGCGCGGACTATAACTACTTACCATTAAATGGACCACATAGATCCTTTGCTATTTCAGTCATATTCAACTGTACATCTTTAAATATTTAAAAATATTTCAATAACACCAATTTTTTTATCTGTTATTTTTACAATATATTTCTAGAAATATCTGTATACAGTAACTTCACAACAAATTTTCTTAAACGTTTAAAAAGATGAAATTATAATACAGAAAGCGAAGTTGAAATGATTACATAATTTGAGATTATTTCACAACGCCTCCGTGGCGCAATCGGCTAGCGCGTTCGGCTGTTAACCGAAAGGTTGGTGGTTCGAGCCCACCCGGGGGCGGATTTTTTTAACTCTCAAATATGAATTTCTTTCTTAAATTTTTTGTAATTTTGTTACTTTTGTTTTTTGTTATAACATTTTGTTATTTAGTAATTTTGTTACTTGCCAAAGTAACAAAAACAGTTTTTTTAATTAAATATATTATCAATATATTGATAGGTACTGATATTTAATTGTGTTCCCCAAAAATATGTTATTTATTTATTACTAAATAATAAAAATAGGATTACATATATTAAAATATTCTAAACCGTAAAAATACTAATTAAACAAGAATTTAAACAAATTTGAATTTTCTCCATAATATTAAAAACTTTAAAAGTTTGTATTTATAACAATTAAAAACGTGTTCTTACTTTAAAAATATGAATTACAATTTACATTTGTTTTGTTGAATTTCCTTTTTATAAAAAAAGTTTACGCGAATTTTATTTACGTTATTAAAATAAATTGTATTTGTATAAATTATTATTTGATTGTAATTGTTTTAAGTAATATTTATTCAATGAATTAAAAGAAAACAAATATAGATACCGTCGAAAATAAATTAGTTTATGCAATTTTGATCACTTCAACTACATTTTTTTTATTATATACTATATTTTTATTAATCGATATTAAAAAAAAAACTAGTGTTACACAAATGTTTTTACAATTCGATAATAATCTTTTTTAAATTTAATTTATGAAAATAATTAGATATCTTGTATTAATCTCAATAAATTATATTTTAATTAGGTTCACAATTTAAAATCGGTTTACCTAATTCATAGCTTGTATTATATATCATGTATATTGTATTGTTCGCCTTGTCATGATATATTATGGACTTATTTGAAAAAAATAACACTTTTTGACTGATATTTTACTATTATGATTTGTTATAGTTATTGAGTATAAATGTAAACTGTAAATGTTTTATTTTATTTAATATAATATATACTTTAAAACTATATACGTATTACTTATGATTCTGCACGCTACATGAACATTAATGAAGTCAAAATATTACATATTCCGCCGTGCACCTAAAGTATACAATTTTCTTACATACTACCTACATATTAATTCATTGATCTGAATAGTTTTTAGTGTTGAGTAAAGCTATGCTATAAAAACAATATGAGTGTTGTGCATACTCTTACATAAATTTGACGAAGTAAGTATCTCCCGTATGGTCTAGTGGCTAGGATACCTGGCTTTCACCCAGGAGGCTCGGGTTCGATTCCCGGTATGGGAATTGGTAATGTGTAGTGGTTTCTTTTATATTTTTAATCAATTTAATTTTTTACTTAACAAACTATTTACATACATTATTTGTTGTGTGTCTTCAAACATAAAAAAGTATATAATGTTTTATTTTTAAAATATGTCTTACGATATGTATTCCTTTTTAATTTATTATTATTTTATAAAGTACTAGCTGACCCGTTTTTAAATATTAAGGGTGAACAACCCTTACCACTTAGGGGTATGAAAAGTAGATAGTAGCCGATTCCCAGACCTACTGAATATGCGTATAAAATTGGGTGAAAACCGGTAAAGCCGTTTCGGAGGAGTACGGTTACTAACATTGTGAGACGAGAATTTTATATATAAGATTTTTTTTTAATTAAATCGAATATGTTAAGGTCAAAAATGAACAAATCACGAAGTTCAGTTCAGAATTTTTGTCGCTTTATGTATCGGGGATATAGCTCAGTGGTAGAGCATTCGACTGCAGATCGAGAGGTCCCCGGTTCAAACCCGGGTGTCCCCTAGTGTTCTGTTTTTTTATTGGTTGTATTAGGTACTTTTGAGACTTTAATTTTTTTTTTATGCAAAAGTCATAAGTATTTTTTAATAAAGATACTTTTTTAATTTATATCTATTTGTATTGCATTGCGGTTGAAACAACACAATAATCTCAGTTAATCTCAGATAAATAATTTTTATTTTTGATAAACTTTAGAAATTAATTCTCTATGTTTTAGAATTTAAATAATTAAAAATATCGAAGAAATTAAAGCATGCAAATATAGTTCTTACAACATTTGAATGTATAAAATTTAGAGATACGAGTATTTCCAAAGTCATAATTAAAAATATTTTTTTTTAGGAAAAAAAGTAAGAACTATTATGGAAAAAAGACGAACCCACTGAGTTTTTTATCGGATCTTAGTTGAGATCGCGTTCCGATCCGATAGTAGTTTAAGACAAAATATTGTAACTGACAATTTGTAAGTGCGTCCGTGGACCTACACAAAATAAATATATTTCACTTCATTCGATTATTATTCGATAACCATTTTAAGTCGCTTATTTTTTATTTTACTTTACATACAACTATATAAACTCAAAAATTCAATATAAAGTAAACAATTTTCAGCGTCGTTGTGCTTGGTCAGGATGTATAGTTGAAAATTGTATAAAGAGCTGCCAATAATGACCATAACTTTTATACCTTTTGCCACAAACATAGGTTCATTCAAGTATTCATTTAGTACTATTTAAAATACATAATATTCCAATGTATAATTAAATGTAACCTTATCACCACGTTTCATGCAACCAGCTTAAAATATTCGCATTTTTTATCACGTTCGTCATCGTTGGAATCCGTTGTATAATAAATGTATAAATTCCGGGATAATATTACTATAATCTCATGAATATTACTATAAATAAATAAAACTTATTTTCGGTGATTGTTGCAGTATCTTCTATAGTTGATCCCTGATGAACAAGAGTTAATCGTATACTAAAACTTCTAAAATTTCTTGAAGAAATGATTACAAAAATTTGAAGCAAAGTTTGTGGCAGTCGTGGCCGAGTGGTTAAGGCGTCTGACTCGAAATCAGATTCCCTCTGGGAGCGTAGGTTCGAATCCTACCGGCTGCGAATATTTTTATTTTGTTTTGATTTCATTTTTTACTGCACTTTCTTTGTGGTTACATTTGTCTTTAATTATTTTTACTTTTGCAATAATTGTTTCTGAATATTTCATCTTAATATAATGTACAAGTGAAATACGACCGGTAAACTTAATATTTAGTAATACATACTTAATCGAATTATGAAATTGAATTATGAAAATTCGGAACCGAAAGAAAAATAATTACAACATGGTTATCATATTATCGCATTCGTAACAAATGTTTACTAAAATATCTTTAAAAAAACCGGAACATAATGTCACAGAAACAATAATATAATATGTTCATTAAAAAGTGAAAACTAGAAAAGAAACATTTTAAAATTTAAATGATTTAATAAATGCAAATTACAAAGTTGAATATCCACTAGTCTTTCCTGCAATCAGTAGCAATTATTGTCCAACTAGACTGGACAACCGCATATTTTTGGTGTAGAATTATTAGAAGTTAAAACATTGTCTGTCGAATAAAACGTTGACACGGTCACGTCGCCAGTGTACTGCGTGCCGACATTGTAATTAGTTCACGAAATTTTACGTAGATGTCGCTGTTAGTAATCATTTTTATTTCCAAACAGTGTCACTAGATGTCGCTGTACCGTGTGTGCCGGTCCCCTGAATCACGCTAGCGACATGTCGCTGTGGCCACTATAAGTAGCGGGCGGCGCGGCGCTCAACTCATACTTACCTGGCGTAGGGGACACCGTGATCAGGAAGGCGGTTCCCCCAGGGCGAGGCCTGGCCATTGCACTCCGGCCGGGTTGACCCCTGCGATTATCCCTAATGTGGGTAACTCGGACGCGTCATTTTTGGTAGTGGGGACTGCGTACGCGCTGTCCCCCCAGAAACTATATAAAGAAACTCAACTAAGGAGTGAATGTAATTTTAATTTTTATCGATAAACTATTGCAGTGCTATTTTTTCATAATCAAAAAATAATAATAATACAGCTCAAGTAACAGTCTAATAATAATAGTTATTGTATTGTAGCAAGTAAATCAACTCTCATAACGTTATTTATTTCAATTACTTATTACCCATTATTAGTATACAATATTCGACTAGCACAGACCGGAATTTGACAATTTTTGCCTAAGTGCATACTAGAAAGTGTAAAATCATAACTTGTAAGCAAAAATTGGATGAATACGTGTGTCCTTTGATGGGTGACAATCCTTTTTTTTTCATATCTTAGAAATAATCTTTGTTAAAAATTTGATATTAACTTTTTGTTCGTAATTTGCGAAAAATTTGCTTGCCGATATTGCTACCACAAAAGTTTTAATAATGAGAATTGCTATAAACTGTTAACGTTTATGCGTCAGGATTCATGAACTCTGTGGTTATTTATTTTAAAAGCAACGCCACCTATCGGCGCGTGCTGTAGTTAGTAGCGCCATGTGACAGTTTCGTTAGTTTCCACCCCTCGCGCTAGATGTCACTACAACAAAAGTGAGGTAAATTCTGAATCACGCTGTTGAGAACCATTCGTGGCTCCTATAAAGGGTCACGGAAATTAATTTATGGCATCGCTTCTCGGCCTTTTGGCTAAGATCAAAGTGTAGTATCTGTTCTTTTCAGCTTAATATCTGAAAGTTCCCGCACGTCGGGACCAGTATATTAAACTGATTTTTGTGACTTGACGGGATGTTCGGGGCTCGCTCCACTCCCGTCGCGGGTCGGCCCGGCATTGCAGTGCCGCCGGGATCGGCCCACATAATAAACCAATAAATAATGCTAACCGATAGAGACACTATCGATATATAATAGAAGATATCTATACTTCAAAACTTCAAAGTAGTTCAAAGTCTCGAAACATAGTGTTGAGACACAGATGGCTTGGACTCCGGCAACAGCTGGGTCCGCAACTCTCCCCCGATCTAGCGAATGTAGAGATGCTCTAGGAAACCGGCAACAGTGGCCAAAATTATTCTATATCTGATAGCTATTTAAATTTCAACCAAGGCTCATTTGAGAAAAAGTAAGAGTTTTCATACATTATGTAAGGTGGAAAATAGCTCATTCGGCCTACCAAATGATCTTAAATTTCTCTCGTTCTTAGGCATTCTAAGCTTTACTTGACAACACGTCATCGTTAACCCATATTGTCCCACTGCTGCACGGGCCTCCTCTCATAATGAGAGTTGACAACACAGTTCATTATAATCATTACGAAGTACATTGTCATCAGCTCAACAATATAATCAAACATACAAAAATATAATCAAAATAAAATATAACCAAATCAAATGATTTATAAAGCCCATATAACCCCATAATCCATCGAGGAGTTGAAAAGTCGCTAAAACATGACATTTTATGTCGCTGAATGTGCAAGGTTGTCATTTTCTTATCTAAAATAAATATAATATTCCTAGAAATATATTCAAATTATTTAATTATAGCATTATTTTAATTATTTATTTTGTGTTATTTTTATAATTTAAGTGCCCATTTATGTAGTCACTGGCTGTGCGCGTTATACGATTGTATGCATTAGCATAAGCGTTAAAAAGAAAAATAAAAAAGAACGCTCTTGACATTAGAGTTGCGCGGGAATAATAAGAGTTGTAAAGGATCAAGAAATAGTTTTATTTTATTAATATGTTATTAATAAAATATAATTTTCTTATGAAAAGATAAGCAACGTAAGGCCAGTGAAAATGTGAAATGTTTAAACGATACATTTTGCAACAATTTAGACAATATAACGTATTATGTTGAATATACGTCGGTCTTCCCTCTGCAAACGGTAGCAATTATCCATAACTAGACAGCCCTATACATCAATATATACTCATTCAGAATTACTATAATATTATAATAGTGTTAGTAAAACATACTAAAACACTGTCTGCCGAATATAACATTGATGACACGGTCGCATCCCAAGTGTACCGCGTGCCGACATTGTAATTAGTTCACGAGGTTTTACGTAGATGTCCCTGTTAGTAATCATTTTTATTTCCAAACAGTGTCACTAGATGTCGCTGTACCGTGTGTGCCGGTCCCCTGAATCACGCTAGCGACATGTGGTCGTGGCCACTATAAGTAGCGGGCGGCGCGGCGCACAGTCATACTTACCTGGCGTAGGGGACACCGTGATCAGGAAGGCGGTTCCCCCAGGGCGAGGCCTGGCCATTGCACTCCGGCCGGGTTGACCCCTGCGATTACCCCTAATGTGGGTAACTCGGACGCGTCATTTTTGGTAGTGGGGACTGCGTACGCGCTGTCCCCCCAGAAACTATATAAAGATACTCGACTAAGGAGCGAATGTAATTTTAATTTTTATCGATAAACTAGTGCAGTGCTATTTTTTCATAATCAAAAAATAATAATAATACAGCTCAAGTAACAGTCTAATAATAATAGTTATTGTATTGTAGCAAGTAATCAACTCTCATAACGTTATTTATTTCAATTACTTATTACCCATTATTATACAATATTCGACTAGCAAAGACCGGAATTTGACAATTGCCTAAGTGCATACTAGAAAGTGTAAAATCATAACTTGTAAGCAAAAATTGGATGAATACGTGTGTCCTTTGACGGGTGACAATCCTTCTTTTTTCATATCTTAGAAATAATCTTTGTTAAAAATATGATATTAACTTTTTGTTCGTAATTTGCGAAAAATTTGCTTGCCGATATTGCTACCACAAAAGTTTTAATAATGAGAATTGCTATAAACTGTTAACGTTTATGCGTCAGGATTCATGAACTCTGTGGCTATTTATGTTAAAAGCAACGCCACCTATCGGCGTGTGCTGTAGTTAGTTGCGCCAAGTCACAGTTTCGATAGTTTCAACTCCGCGCGCTAGATGTCACTACAACAAAAGTGAGGTAAATTCTGAATCACGCTGTTGAGAACGTTTTCAAAATACATATAAGCCTCGGAAGGAAAAGTGTTCGTCACTCTGGTTTCCCTTCAAAACGCATAAATCTTTCGCCTTTTACTAAAGATTTCCGTGGAGGGGAACACTCAAATGAGTCTAACTCTATTTTTTTACACCTTGCGTCCGCAAGGTTTTATAAATCTAATAAAAATTAAAATACAGATTAGGTGATACCCACGTCCTGTCTGTAAAGCCCGCTCCATGTTCTCGCGAGAACGCAAGAAAAGCACGAGAAACGAGAATGTGGAGCCTATACGAATCGGGGTTTTCTCGCGTACTCGCGAGAATGTGGAGCTTTACAATAATTTGTATAAAATAATAATAGTTATTGTATTGTAGCAACTAATCAACAACTTATATAAGTTCGTTTATTTATATTATTTAAAGCCCTTTATTTTTAAGTAATAACTTCCTACCAAAGACCGAAATTTGACAAATTTTGCCCAAGTACCTACTAGAAAGTGTAAAATTTTAACCTTTAGTTGACAAAACTTTGATAAATAATGATTCAGCGTTTTTATGGATAACGTGATAAGCATCCACTGACTATGTATTTTTACGGGATATAGTGTTTGTTGAACCATTATCATTAACTTTTAATTCGTAACTGGCCATAAATGTGTTTATTGATATTGCTATTAAAAAAGTTTTATTACTGAAAATTGCTATATCCTGTTTATGTTCATGCATCATGAACTCTGTGGTTATTTATTTTAAAAACAACGCCACCTATCGGTGCGTGGTGTAGTTAGTACCGCCAAGTGACAGTTTCGTAAGTTTCAACTCCTCGCGCTAGATGTCGCTACAACAAAAGTGAGGTAAATTCTGAATCACGCTGTTGAGAACCATTCGTGGCTCCTATAAAGGGTCGCGGAAATGGCAACTGGAGGCCCATTGCCATGGGAGATACGTGCCCGAAACTCTTTGCCTGCATCCTGGCTGACAGAATCAAGAGATGGGCCACCATCAACGCGCGGTTCAGCAGATCCCAAGGGCTTTCTGCAGTATGAAGGCTGTGTTGAGCATAACTTTGTGCTGCAGGAGGCCATAAGGGACGCGAAAAACCAAAAGAAGGACTTGGTGGTGGCCTGGCTTGACCTAAGCAACGCATTTTCGTCGGTGCCACAGTCGTCTGTGCAGCGGGCGCTTGAAGGGCACGGGGTACCTGCCAAAATTAAAAATATAATAATGTCGCTCAACCGAAACACCAGAACACGTGTACGCGTGGGTAGCTCCCTCACCGAGCCCATCAACGTGGAGGCGGGTGTAAAGCAGGGATGCCCACTCAGCCCAGATATCTTTAACCTCACATTGGAGGTAGTCCTCCGTGAGATAGAGCGGACGGGAGAAGGCTACATCGTCGGTGATAGGAAGATATCAAACCTGGCCTACGCTGACGATGTAGTACTTTTAGCAAGTTCTGTCGATGGCATGACCCGTCTGCTCAGAGCGGCTGAGGATGGTGCTCGAGCCATTGGTTTAGAATATAACCCAGCCAAATGCGCTACACTGCATATCACCCCCACGCAGGACAACGAAGTCCAACCCACGGAGTTCCGGGTACAGGGGCAGATTGTGCGATTTATGGGTCCGCATGAGGCATATGAGCACCTGGGCATACCCACTGGGTTTATAAGACAAACACCGGTCGGCACCATTAAAGGCATCGTCGATGACGCCAAGACCATCGACAGTTCTCTCCTGGCCCCGTGGCAGAAGCTCGACGCTCTCGGCACCTTCGTTCTTCCTGCCATCGAGTTTCTTCTGCAGGGGGCCAGTATAGATAAGGAGTATCTGGTCGAGGCTGATAAGGCCATAAAAAAGCTGGCCAAGGGTTGGCTGAACTTGCCGCAGCGAGCCAGTGCCGAACCGGTGTTCCTCCCTCCGTCGCAAGGTGGGGGCGGACTGCTGCCTCTCGCGGACCTCTACGAGATTTACACGGTGGCTAACGCCTTTAAAATGCTGCATGCCGTTGATCCAGTCGTTAGCGGTATCGCGAGAGACGCGCTGTGGACAACGGTGTCGGGGCGACTGGGGAGGCCGGCCAGTGGCGAGGATGTCGCTCAATTCCTGTCGGGCGACCTGGACATGCCTAGAAGTACGCGAAAAGGAACCTTTTGGACGCGCGTTCGCCAAGCTACTTCTACGCTGTCAGGTAAGCTTGGCCTGAGCTGGGTCTGGAGACGGGAGACCTTGGACATCCGTTTGAATGGCACGGTTATAACACCGGAGACGAAGGGGTCAGCGTACCGCCTTATGCGACTGCGGATGGTTGAGCACTATGCGGGGCAGCTCCTTGCCAAGCGAGACCAGGGGAAGGTGTTCGAGGTCACACGAGAGAGTAAACACTCAAATTACTTCCTCCGGTCCGGGAGAAACATCCGGTTCTGCGACTGGCGATTTATACACCGCGCCAGACTTGGAGTTCTGCCCCTTAATGCCACCAAACGATGGCAGACGGGTGTGGACAAAAGGTGTCGCAAGTGTGGCTGTGACCTCGAAACCATCCCGCATGTGCTCAACCACTGTGGCGTTCACTCCGCGGCTATGCAGCTTCGCCACAATTCTCTCCAGGACAGACTGGTCAAGGCCGCCAAGTGCCCAGGCGTCGTTGCGGTGAACCGGACTGTGGATGGTACCAATGGAGAGGCAGCTGCACTTCGGCCGGATATCACCATCCGGGATGAGGCCAAAAAGTCTATCGTCATCATTGACGTAGCCGTGCCATTCGAGAACCGGCAGTCGGCGGTGGATGCGGCGAGACGGGCTAAGCTGGAGAAGTATGCACCCCTGGCTGACCAGCTGAGAGCGCAGGGGTATAAGGTCGTGGTGGACGCATTCCTTGTGGGGTCGCTGGGTGCTTGGGACCGGAGAAACGAGAGAGTCCTGCGTTGCCTTAACATCGGCAAGTACTACGCCGCAATGATGAGACGGTTTATGGTTGGCGACACGATCCGGTGGTCGCGAGACATTTATGTAGAGCACGTTACCGGCAAGAGACAATACACGACGACTGATTAATATTTTAATAAATTTATTAGTATATGAATGCATTATATACGTGTATTAAATCAATTTGCTGAAATGCCGTCCTTATCTTAGGCGAATTTAAAATTAAAAGCAATTATTTTATTTTTTCTATTATTATAATTTCATAATTTAATTATTACCCTGCAAGGGGAAGTATGCTCTCTTATTTAAGATAATACTTTTAATCTGTTCTTTTCAGCTTAATATCTGAAAGTTCCCGCACGTCGGGACCAGTATATTAAACTGATTTTTGTATCTTGACGGGATGTTCGGGGCTCGCTCCACTCCCGTCGCGGGTCGGCCCGGCATTGCAGTGCCGCCGGGATCGGCCCACATAATAAACCAATAAATAATTCTAACCGATAGAGACACGCTATCGAATAGAAAATATCTATACTACAAACTTACAAAGTCTCGAAATAAAAGTGTTGAGACACAGATGGCTTGGACTCCGGAACAGCTGGGTCCGCAACTGTCCCCCGATCCAGCGAATGTAGATGCTCCAGGAAACCGGCAACTGTGGCCAAAATTATCCTACATCTGAAAGCTATTTAAATTTCAACCAAGGCTCATATGAGAAAAAAAAGAGTTTTCATACATTATGTAAGGTGGAAAGTAGCTCATTCGGCCTACCAAATGATCTTAAATTTCTCTCGTTCTTAGGCATTCTAAGCTTTACTTGACAACACGTCATCGTTAACCCATATTGTCCCACTGCTGCACGGGCCTCCTCTCATAATGAGAGTTGACAACACAGTTCATTATAATCATTACGAAGTACATTGTCATCAGCTCAACAATATAATCAAACATACAAAAATATAATCAAAATAAAATATAACCAAATCAAATGATTTATAAAGCCCATATAACCCCATAATCCATCGAGGAGTTGAAAAGTCGCTAAAACATGACATTTTATGTCGCTGAATGTGCAAGGTTGTCATTTTCTTATCTAAAATAAATATAATATTCCTAGAAATATATTCAAATTATTTAATTATAGCATTATTTTAATTATTTATTTTGTGTTATTTTTATAATTTAAGTGCCCATTTATGTAGTCACTGGCTGTGCGCGTTATACGATTGTATGCATTAGCATAAGCGTTAAAAAGAAAAATAAAAAAGAACGCTCTTGACATTAGAGTTGCGCGGGAATAATAAGAGTTGTAAAGGATCAAGAAATAGTTTTATTTTATTAATATGTTATTAATAAAATATAATTTTCTTATGAAAAGATAAGCAACGTAAGGCCAGTGAAAATGTGAAATGTTTAAACGATACATTTTGCAACAATTTAGACAATATAACGTATTATGTTGAATATACGTCGGTCTTCCCTCTGCAAACGGTAGCAATTATCCATAACTAGACAGCCCTATACATCAATATATACTCATTCAGAATTACTATAATATTATAATAGTGTTAGTAAAACATACTAAAACACTGTCTGCCAAATATAACATTGATGACACGGTCGCATCCCAAGTGTACCGCGTGCCGACATTGTAATTAGTTCACGAGGTTTTACGTAGATGTCCCTGTTAGTAATCATTTTTATTTCCAAACAGTGTCACTAGATGTCGCTGTACCGTGTGTGCCGGTCCCCTGAATCACGCTAGCGACATGTGGTCGTGGCCACTATAAGTAGCGGGCGGCGCGGCGCACAGTCATACTTACCTGGCGTAGGGGACACCGTGATCAGGAAGGCGGTTCCCCCAGGGCGAGGCCTGGTCATTGCACTCCGGCCGGGTTGACCCCTGCGATTACCCCTAATGTGGGTAACTCGGACGCGTCATTTTTGGTAGTGGGGACTGCGTACGCGCTGTCCCCCCAGAAACATTCAAGCAAAATTCTTTCAGTCAAACACAGGAACTCGGGGGGTGCACCTCCCTTAAAGCTAAGAGTTCAGCCCCAGCTCTTATAGTTAAGATCTGGAAGAACCTAATAATTAAAGTTTATTACTCAAGGTCTTAATAGTCCATTCAAATGTTACATTTAGGTTGTAATATAGTGTAGACAGAGTTTGCTATTGTTTCTTAGATGTCAGAATTAAATCCGAGATCAGTCAACTGGGACGTCATACCCTCCGGGACTCTCATATGCTAACGCAATGTTAACATAAGGGCGGTGGGCATGGAATTTCGGGTCTCGAGGATACCCAGGGATTCTCAGGTGGTAAATTTTTGATATTTATTCTATATATATATATATATATAATGTTATTTAAAACATTATAGAATAATGAAAAAATATATCATCCCACTGTTGAGTAGGTGATTCGGTACTTATGCGTCGTTACCGAGCGGACGGTCCGCCTCCTGATGGTCGGATATTAGGCATATTAGGAAAATTATACATCATTCAGAAAATTAGTAAGCACCATGATAGTCTACAATCGAATTTTCCACTACCTTGTTTTTACATTTTTCTATCGTGAACTCCGTGTCTATTTTTCTGTTTGATAGATATTGAAATCGCTCAAGATCGAGGAGTATCGATAATTTTACGATTTTTTAATACTACTTATAAATATCGATACTTTATATTATAGTGTTTCCGCTGGATATTGCACTATCAATATATTATTTATTGTTAAAGAAAAAGCAACAATATCAATATTGCAATACTTGAGCAATAATATCAAGTATGTATTGATAATGAAGCAAATATAAATAGTGTCGATACTATCGAGAGGCTTAACCATAAATACAATAATATATATAAGTACTATTGAAATAAAACCATCGATAGTTTTAGACAGTCAAAAGTTACCTATATTTAATATATGTCGACTTATGCGGATGTAACTATCAATTACACATAACTATCGATAAAATATGTAATATGTATATGTCTTGCAATACTATTGATATTTTAAATTTTTCTTTTTGAATGTGGAACTATCGATAGTACTATCGCTTATCCATAGCATTGCACAACACAATGAAATCGACAATTTCGATGGGTCTAACTCTATTGTATGTATGGCTTTCATACATTAAAACTATCGATTTTCTGGCAAGTCACTACCTTGATATACACATATTATAATATTTTGTGTTTTCTATTGGATAGCGTGTGATCGAGTCTCTATCGGCAGGAATAATTTATTGGTTTATTATGTGGGCCGATCCCGGCGGCACTGCAATGCCGGGCCGACCCGCGACGGGAGTGGAGCGAGCCCCGAACATCCCGTCAAGTCACAAAAATCAGTTTAATATACTGGTCCCGACGTGCGGGAACTTTCAGATATTAAGCTGAAAAGAACAGATACTACACTTTGATCTTAGCCAAAAGGCCGAGAAGCGATGCCATAAATTAATTTCCGCGACCCTTTATAGGAGCCACGAATGGTTCTCAACAGCGTGATTCAGAATTTACCCCACTTTTGTTGTAGTGACATCTAGCGCGAGGGGTGGAAACTAACAAAACTGTCACATGGCGCTACTAACTACAGCACGCGCTGATAGGTGGCGTTGCTTTTAAAATAAATAGCCACATGGTTCGTGATGCATAAATATAAACAGGTTATAGCAATTTTCAGTAATAAAACTTTTTTAATAGCAATATCAATAAACACATTTATGGCCAGTTACGAATTAAAAGTTAATGATAATCGTTCAACAAACACTATATCCCGTAAAAAATACATAGTCATTGGATGCTTATCACGTTATCCATAAAAACGCTGAATCATTATTTATCCAAGTTTTGTCTACTAAAGGTTAAAATTTTACACTTTCTAGTAGGTACTTAGGCAAAAATTGTCAAAATTCGGTCTTTGGTAGGAAAATATTGCTTAAAAATAACGGGCTTTAAATAATATAAATAAATGAACTTATATAAGTTGTTGATTAGTTGCTACAATACAATAACTATTATTATTATTTTATAGAAATTATTGTAAAGCCCGCTCCACATTCTCGCGAGAATCTCGGGAGAATCTCGCAAGAACACGAGAAAGACCCGTTTCGTATAGACACAGTATAAGGATCTATATATAGATATTTGTACCGTGGTATAGGCCATAAGCTCCACATTCACATTGCTCGTGCATTTCTCGCGTTCTCTCGAGATTACTCGAGAATGTAAAGCGGGCTTTACATACAGGACGTGGGCATTACCTAGTCTGTATTTCAATTTTTATTAGATTTATAAAACCTTGCGGACGCAAGGTGTAAAAAAATAGAGTTAGACTCATTTGAGTGTTCCCCTCCACGGAAATCTTTAGTAAAAGGCGAAAGATTTGTGCGTTTTGAAGGGAAACCAGAGTGACGAACAGATTCCTTCCGAGGCTTATATGTATTTTGAAAACGTTCTCAACAGCGTGATTCAGAATTTACCTCACTTTTGTTGTAGCGACATCTAGCGCGAGGAGTTGAAACTAACGAAACTGTGACTTGGCGCAACTAACTACAGCACACGCCGATAGGTGGCGTTGTTTTAAACATAAATAGCCACAGAGTTCATGAATCCTGACGCATAAACGTTAACAGTTTATAGCAATTCTCATTATTAAAACTTTTGTGGTAGCAATATCGGCAAGCAAATTTTTCGCAAATTACGAACAAAAAATTAACGACTATTAAATTTAAAGATTATTTCCTATGAAAAATACATAGTCACCTGTTCCAGGAGACACGACACGTTTTCCATAAAACAATTTTTGCTTACAAGTTATGATTTTACACTTTCTAGTAGGCATTTAGGCAAAAATTGTCAAATTTCGGCCTTTGCTAGGCGAATATTGTATAATAATAATGGGTATTAAGTAATTTAAATAATAAATTTATGAGAGTTGATTACTAGCTACAAATTACAATACAATAACTATTATTATTAAACCGTTACTTGAGCTGTATTATCATTTTTTAATTAAGAAAAAATTAAAAAGCACTGCACTAGTTTATCGATAAATATTAATAAAATGACTTATTAGCCAATTCGTTCCTTAGTCGAGTTTCTACAAAATACTACAAATAGATTCTGAGGGGACAGCGCGTACGCAGTCCCCACTACCAAAAATGACGCGTCCGAGTTACCCACATTAGGGATAATCGCAGGGGTCAACCCGGCCGGAGTGCAATGGCCAGGCCTCGCCCTGGGGGAACCGCCTTCCTGATCACGGTGTCCCCTACGCCAGGTAAGTATGACTGTGCGCCGCGCCGCCCGCTACTTATAGTGGCCACAGCGACATGTCGCTAGCGTGAGTCAGGGAACCGGCACACACGGTACAGTGACATCTAGACAGACGTCATGGAACTAAGTAGCGTTACGGTGCGCTGTGAGAATTACTCTTTAAGCAGACAGCGTTTCAGCGGTTTCAGTATGAATACTATTTTATTAGTGCAAACTAATAAATTTAAGTACCTATTCAATAATAGTTTACTGTATAACTAATGATCAAACTAGAATTTCTTATGTCACCCACTTTAAAACGTAAAACTGAAGAATTAAAGAATTAATTGTGCCATAAATTCGTTCTAAATACGTACAAATGTACAAATGGGTATAAGCAACGAAACAAACTTTATCAATTAGTTCGAGTTATGCGTACTGCGATTAGCGGATCGGAAATCAATAATAACTATTAAGCAGTATACACATAATTGTATGTATAAGCCATAGCAGGTATTGTAAACATTTAGTCGAAATTAAAACTTAAATATTTCAGTAAGTTTTCCATTAACACTACCTAATCACTGAATACTTTTTGATTATAATTATTAAATATACCGAATGAAGGTGGTAAAACTCTGTGGTTCGACTCCGGCGGCACCACCGATACCTATTTCTGCCTCATAACAGCAGTGTCAAGCGCTGCTGTGTTCTGGTTTGAAGAGTGTGGTAAGGGAGATTTGTTTTTATAATAATTATTAGTATCATTTGTAAATCAGAATGGCGGACTTTTTACTATCCAAATCACATAAAAAATATTATATGCTCGTTTGTGTTCACAAAGATGTGTGCAGTCTGCCAAATTTGGCATTGGTCAGCGCGGTGGACTATGGCTTAAACTACTACTATACTAACTAACACTATTTTATGGATCACGTATGGTCTGAAATAAAAATTATTATTATTATTATTTCGATTGGTTGTCATTCTCCCTATTTGCAAGGGGTGGAAAATCCAGCAGCGCGGGCCTGGGCCAAGCGAAACAGGAAAAAAATAAGTTTTATCAGTGATGATGGTCCTATCCCAATAAATTTTATATCTATTATTTTCTAATATATTATCCGGAGTATATTTGTAGTATGGTACCTTTTGTGTCACAAATTTGTGTTTGAATGCGAGATTTTGATGGACTATAGCGGCTACCTGGTCATGTCTATGTTTATAATCGGTCTGGACTATGGATTTACATGCTCCGGTGATATGTTGAATGGTTTCTGAGTTACTATGGCAACGTCTGCAAATGTCAGTTGGCAAGTTTGGTGATCGAAGAATATACTTCTGGTAGTTTCTTGTGTTAATTGTTTGGTCCTGTATGGCAATCATGAAAGTTTCGGTCTCCGGGAACAGGTCACCGCGTCGTAACCAAGCATTTGACGCTTCCTTATCTACGTGTGGTTGGTGCAAGTCTTGAAAGTGTCTACGTAGAAAGATTTACTTTGCCATGATTTAATTTTCTCGTTAAAATCCGTAATTTTTTCATTACGTTGTGGGGTCCTAATATGTAAGTTCAGCGGCGTCAATCGCACATCAGCGACAGTCACTAGTTTATGGAGGTTAGTATGTTCTGCTTGTTCGTATGAAATTTCTAAGTGATGATATTTGTGAATTATGTAAATTAACTATATCTACTATACCTCTTCCACCTTCATTTCTAGGTAGTGTTAATCTCTGGGAGCAGGACCTTGGGTGATGTTTGCGGTAAGTTGTTAAGGCTTTATTTATATTGCGTTGCATTTTGATCAGTTCTACTTGTGTCCATTTTATGATGCCAAAGGAGTACGTGAGCAATGGTATGGCGTATGTGTTAATTGCCTTGATTGTATTACGTGCGTTAAGTTGGGATCGGAGCAAGATGTTTAGTCGATGTTTAAATTTTTTACCAATTTCTAATTTTATCTGATTGTGGTTAATTTGCCGATTTTGATTAAAACTTAAATATTTATAAGATGAATTATGATCTAGTGCTTCAATGTTATGACCTGAATTAAGACGATAATTATTTAGAACTAAGGTGCCGCTTTTAAATTCAAGTGTTTTACACTTATCAATTCCAAATTTTATGCAAATGTCATTTGAAAATGGTTGTATAATGTCTGCTAGAATATGTAATGTTTGAGTGTTATCACTATATAAATTGATGTCATCCATATACATGAGATGTGTTATTACGGCTTGGTTTTTGTTAACTTTAATATGAAATCCTTTGTTTGTACTGTTCAACATATTTGAAAGGGGGTTCAGGGCTAGGCAAAACCATAAAGGGCCGAAGGCGTCGCCTTGGAAAATTCCTCGACGAATATTTATTTCAGAAGTTTGTACGTTTGGATTGTTAATTATTTTCAGATTTGTTGTCCAGTGCACCATAGCTGCTTTCAAAAAATTAACTAGTTGGATGAATTTTATAATGTTGCAAAATATATATAAGCCAGGAGTGTGGAATCGAATCAAAGGCTTTTCTATAGTCAATATACATTGTGCTAATGTTTTTCTTACTCTTAAATGCTAAGTTTATAATTACGGAATCTATAACTAGTTGCTCTTTACAGCCCTGACTTTTCTTTTTACAGCCCTTCTGTTCAGTGGCTAATATTTTATTTAGCATCGTATGTTGATATACGTGCCTAGATATACACCCTGTAAGATGTTTATAAATTGTCTGTAAACATATTATTGGTCTGTATTTCGCTGGGTTCTTGTAGTCTTCATCTTTTGGTATCATATAGGTTACACCCTGTGTTACGTATTGCGGCATTATTTCAGGGTTTTGTTTGAATTTATTTATGTAAGTATGAAGTAATGGATGGAATTGTGTAAATTTTTTAGTACCAGTAATTATGTATATTGTCTGATCCAGGACTCTTCCAATTATGTGCTCTTTTGAGGATTTTTAAAAATGTATCAAAAGAAATATCTTCAAAATTATTATTATTATTATTATTAAACGGCCTAAATCCATAAATAAGTGAAATTGTTCAAATTTTAATCAATTTTAAAACTCGTAAAACCAGCATAGTTAATTTATGTTATTACTCCGTGGTAGGCAAGTGGCATTGATAGCCTACTAATTACTGATAATTACTTAGCGACACGCGATTATTAATTAGAAACTAACGCTACTTATAATTTTAAGCTGAAATAATTCTCGGTTATTTACAATTCGACCCTCGTACGGGCAATGTATCGTAAAACTTGAGGATCTTACTAAAGGTATTTTATTTTTATTTATTTACTTAAGAAAATTGTGTAAGTAGAATGCCACATAATGGTAAATCGCTCCCTAAAACAATCAATCCGCGATATATATATATTTTTTTATAATAGAGTAGCAGACGAGCATGCAGTCCACCTGATGGTAAGTGACTACTGCCGGCCATGGACATCTGTAATCAACCCCAGATAGGATTAGATATTCCTACCTGAGGTCGGCCACAGATGCGCCGCTACCCCTGAGGACTAAGCTGGAACGCCTTGGAAAAGTCTGTCTCCCTTCAAACCGGAACACAGCAGCGCCTGACACTGCTGTTATTAGGTAGAAATAGGTGTGGCGGTGGTGCCGCCGGAGTCGAACCACAAAGGGTTCTACCACCGTCAAGATAATATTGAAGGCCAAAATAATATCGGAGTCCTATCTGAGGTCAAAGGCCCGGTACAGATGCATCGCTACTTCTGCTAGAATGCCATGTATAAGTGCCACGTTGAATGTGGTAGAACTCTGTGTGTTTCGACCACCGCCACATCTATTTCTGTGTTTCTATTATGAAGCAAATGTGTGTCTACAGTTCCAATGTATGTCAAAAATTGATAAATTTTAGCCACAATGCTCTGGCAGCCACTGAATCTGTCAGCGGTATGCCCTCCTTGCGCTCAAGTGGCAGCTTGCAGTCACTTCGGATTCGTCTACTTGAACCTACTTGTCCAGCTCTTCGGGGATTCAGTGGACCGAAGAAACGACGAAGCTCATGGTCGTTTGCATAACGATAGTTTTGGATATGCACCTGATGAGTATGACTTCATAGTGGTTGGAGCTGGCGCCGCGGGCTGTGTGGTTGCTAACCGACTGTCTGCGAATGAGCAATGGAAGGTAAGCAACCTTGTTTTAAGTAATATGAGTGTGCACTATGAGCTATTGCTAAGCCCTTTGGGAAAATAGTAGAACGATAAGGGCTGATGGCTGGAACATAATTATGATCCACTGTTGGGTTCTTCAAAACTGAGGAAGAAGAAGTACACTACGCACTAATTAAAAACGGATTGACAAAGGAGGATGTTATCTTAAGGGCTTCAAAAAGGTTTACCGGGATATTTACAAAAGCTATCAGACCATATTTGCTGATCATCAAATTATAGCAATTTAGGCAGTTCATGTGCCCTATGAAGGAGTACTTTGGCTACTAACAGCCACCCATCTTCCTACTGACCTAACGACATTGCTTAACTTTGTAGATCCTCATAAATATAAGTGTTCAGTATTTAGAACTGGTCGAAATACTGATTATAAATAAAATGAGTAAAATCAAAATTTAAAAGGTTGACGTTTCTGTCATAACACACATTGTACGGACAGTCGGTATTCTGATTTCGTCACGGGACGTATAATATAATTTATATTTATTTGGGGGGTCCTGGAGACCTATTTGGGAGTCGCGAGTGTGTGTGCATCACGGTCGATCGGTCGCCGAAGGGAGCACCTCACCACTCTACGGTATTTATATATTGTATTCACCTACACTATCGTCACTAGCGCACAAGGATTCTAAATTATATTTCGGATCAACCAGCGACCTCAAACTCTACAATAAGTATGGATTAAAGTTCAAGGTTCCTTACAGGTGTTACTTCTAGAAGCCGGTCCTGAACAACCAGATGTGACGCTGGTGCCAGGATTGTCCACGGCGCTCCTGGGCTCCAATGTGGACTGGCAGTACCGCACTAAACCCAATGGGAAGAGCTGCCTTGCTAGGGATGAGACTGGCTGTGATTGGCCGAGGTAGTTTTATTTATTTACTAGCTGACCCGGCAAAATGTTGCCATATAAATAAAAAATATTAAGGGTGAACAACCCTTATCACTTAGGTATGAAAAATAGATAGTAGCCGATTCTCAGACCTACTGAATATGCATATAAAATTTGGTGAAAATCAGTAAAGACACTGTGAGACGAGATTTTTTTTATATAAGATTTATTGAATCGCCAACATACTGTACACTAGTGCACTAAATATTAAATAAACTCAAGTAGGTATAAGTTTAAGTGCCAGGATAAGTATTGGCGACGATAATATGCAAATTAGCAAATGTCTATATAAAAGCATGAATTAAAAATACAAGTATTATGGAGTTAAATTACAAACGAAATATCGTGAAAAAAAGTCTTCTTAAATATTTTGGGACGAATTCTCACAAAGATTCGTATTCAAGAGATTACATGATAGAATATCAATATTGCGTTTTAAAATGTTGATAAGAAAAATTGTAAATATCTGTTAGTATCTACTTAGTTAGTACTATCTCCTTCAGGAATATTGCTTATGGAATAGAAATAGCAAATAAACAGTAGGCAGATTTGCGGTTACGTTGTCTGCCACTCGTAAACATTCGTAGTCTCTAAGCAATAGTCCTTTACCAATACTTTATTACTTTTCCAAAGAACAAAATTAAAAACTTCCCAAAGAAGCGAATCTGACTGACAAACTATATAAAGCAGAACATAATACCGATAAAAGTATGGCAGAAATAGCTGTGTCGCTTTATAGCCTCAAATAGTTTTACAACCATTACTCACAATGATTTAAAACTAAGCATCGTAACAATAAGTTCTGTTAAAATAACTATTACTTTCTATAATACAGTTGCTAGTACTGTGTTTTCAGGGGTAAGATGATGGGAGGATCCAGCAGTATTAACTCCTTAGCTTACGTCAGAGGAAACAGATTGGACTATGACAAGTGGGCTGAGCTCGGCAATGTTGGTTGGAGTTATGACGAAGTAAGGATATTAACATAGTGGAACCATAAGCAGTACCATATCTTCGAGGCACTAAAAATATAAAAAGATGCACGAAATAATATAAATTAGATGCTTGAATCAGTCAAGTACCTGAGTTATATTTATAAAGGATGTCGGATAGAGCAATAAAGACTTTAATATTTCAATATTAGTAGCACAAGCACTTGCAGATTTTCTTAAAAAATGTAGAGAAATAAAACTATTTTGTGATTAATTATGCACCTGATTATCTTATTTAGTAAATTTGGTTCTGGAGAAGCTATTAAGTCGAAACACAAGGACAAAAATATCTCAATTATATATTTTAATAGCTGAAACACAAGCACGACAAAAAATTATCAGTTACTGAAAATGTAACCAAGCAGCTAAAATGTATCGTGTAGTATATTCAGATTAATTAAATTCTGCACTTTCTTTTTGGAAGTATATAAGAGAGAGAGATGTATCTAAAGACCTTACTACATTTTAATAGCAATATTGAAAATTGACTAATATATTTTCATACAAACCAGGTATTACCATACTTCAAGAAGTCTGAGAGGAACATAAACATGGAAGCTCTGGACCGCAAGTACCACGGCGTTAGGGGAGAGCAATTCGTGTCCAGGTTTCCCTACTTCGACCAACCATCGATCATGATGACCGAAGCATTCAACCAAAGAGGACTACCTATCCTAGATTTCAATGGGGCACACCAAGAAGGCACTATGCAAGCACAAGCTGTAAGCCTCGACGGGGAAAGAGTATCAACAAATAACGCATTCATACAACCAATACGTTGGAAACGTCCTAATTTGACAGTCAAAACGAAGTCTGAAGCTGTAAAAGTTCTTTTTGACAAACAAAAGAAAGCCTATGGCGTCGTTTATGTACACCACGATAAGGTGTACACAGTAAAAGCTAGAAAGGAAGTGATTCTTAGCGGAGGAGCTATAAACACTCCGAAACTGTTAATGTTATCTGGAGTAGGACCGAAAGAACATTTAGAGCATTTCGGAATCCCTGTCGTACAAGACTTAGCTGTTGGAGAGAATCTTCACGATCACGTCACGTTTAATGGGATAGTTGTAGCTCTGCCGAATAAAACGGCAACGACTGTTAGCAACGACGAGATTATACAATCGGTTTATGATTACGCTAACTCTAAAATTAAAGACGGTCCATTGTCTGGTAATGGACCGGTGTCTTCCATAGCCTTCATCAGGACAGAGCCTCATCTCCCGGCCCCAGACATACAGTACCAAGTGGATAATGTTATGTGGGAAGAGTTTGTATGCGACCCCGTAACAACCACGAAGATTACGATATTCCCAACAGCGTTCTACAATGGTCTACTGCCAAGAACAATGAATTTGGTACCCAAAAGCAGAGGAATTTTATTACTAAACTCGACGAATCCTCATGGACCTCCGTTCTTATATCCAAATTACTTTGGAGATGATTCTGATTTGATTCCGTTAATAAAGGGGGCAAGATTCTTATTGAGTTTGGAGAAAACTGAAGCCTTTAGATCCAGAGGAGCTTATTTCGTCAAAACTCCTTTACCAGAATGCAGAGATCATAAATGGGGTACTGATGAGTATATAGTATGTCTGGCTAGGCAATATACCTCGACACCATACCATCCTGTGGGGACTTGTAAAATGGGGCCGACATGGGACCAAAAGGCGGTGGTGAGCCCAAGATTAAGAGTCTACGGTGTCTCTCACTTACGAGTTATAGATGCATCTATTATGCCTATAGTGCCACGTGGCAATACTAATGCCCCATCTATTATGGTGGGTGAAAGAGGTGTCGCTTTTGTACTAGAAGACTGGCTACACAGCGATAATCATTCATATAGTGGATAAGTAAATTAATCTTTAGTTAATGTCCATATAATAACCAAGTAACAAAACAATCTTGTCAATGATTGTTTCACCATATCTCTTGATTGTTACTTGTCGCGCAACAGAAGAAAGATCAAAAAATATAGGCGTGTTACATGCCTAGCGACAAGGAGGATCGCTGACGTTGCCGTGTTCATCGATTCACGTGGAACCCAGATGCAGATTGATTCGTCGTTCGTGTCAGCATTTCATCGTTTCTTTAATTTATTAGATTCAATCTAGATTAGTTAATTTCAAGACATTATTATTTGACACACAGCATCGGTCAGACGATAATTAGGTTTAAGATATATTGTAATTTTATATTTAATTAAAGTTAGTTTAAATAGTTTTTTTAAGTCATCCGGTTATCGCTAACGTAATTGGCGTTATTAAATTGCTGCTTTTAATTTTTTTTATTTTATGGTAACGTTAACTTACATGTAGCGTGATTGCTTAAGTCAGCGGCTCTTATTATTAATAAAATTATTAGAAGTCTGCTTGAATAATTCGACTACGGTTTATTTATTAATTATTGGTAATTTTCATGTATCTTATTCAGTGGTTTTATTTACTTATGTCTTCAATAAAATGTTATGTTTGTTTAGTGTTTCCTCAATAATCACTATGACCATCCAAGTCCTTACTATAAAACTAATATTATTTAGCAATTTTTCTGATTAATTTAGTTTATTTTATATAGTTAATGGTTAAAAGGGATAAATAAAATGCGTAACATTTTAATAAAACTTATTTATTCAACTACAAAAGTACAAATTTATCTACAATAACATCATTTTTTTCATCTTCGTCTTCGTTTTTCATTTTTTTCACTTACATGAAAATTTCAATATCTACTCCTTATCATACAATGTATTAATATATAAACTGGACAGAGCGCCATCTGTTGGCCAATTATACAAAATCTTAGATGATCTACAAAGTTATGTAAAAGACTCTACTTTTACATGTAAGATACAATTTCTACTACTCCAATACGTACAAAAACTGATTTAGCTTACAAAAAAGCAACTTCAAAAGGTTAAAGTTACTTGACATAAGTTCTAGTACAGAAAAGTAGATGGCGTAGCACGCCGAGGCTAAAACAAAGTTGTTTCCAATGGACCTTATGGTCGATATCATAATCCGTTATTCGTTTCGGGTCAGATATTTCACTTCTCTGGCAACTTGATGACCTGGACTTGCGAGTAGCCCCAGTTCCTCTCACAGTGGTCGATCAAATCCCGTTCAGATTCCGAAAGGATTGATAGATCCATCTCCTGGCTATCACTGAAGGGGTCCATGTAAGGATAGTGAACTAACACACAGCTGAAGTCCATTGAAGTGTCGCGGCACCCAAGCATCTTCTTTAGTTTAGTTTCTGAATCCACCTGTGAACAATAGAAACGAAACATTAATTTGATATTCGAAAACAACAAAGTTAAAGTTTTTTGTGCACGAAAGCAAATAGTTCTATCAGTATTAGAACATAAGAGAAAATATTAAAACGTTTAAATTTGATATTTCTTTGCAAATTGGCAAAATCAAAATGTGTATTCCATTATTGTGTGCCCATTTGTGGCACAAAAATAGTTTTTTTTTTATTAATATTAAAACCTATTGTTACCTATTTTTCACAATAAAGAAGATTAGATTTGATTTGAAAAATTCAATATGAAATTTGAAAATCAATTTAATTTCTTGTGCCGTATTACAGATGGCGCTGGTAGTACTAACACTTTAGAAAGTTAGATAATCTCTGAGATATTTACCTTAATCACATAAATTTCATTCTCGTCACAGAAGGCTTGCAGCAAAACTTCTTGCATGTGTGTTGCACTGTCGCCCGGCATCGCCTCTGTAGTGAGGCAGAACAGGGCTCCATCACTGTGCTTCGATAAGTACTGGATTGCTGGGAGAAGGCCTACGGTAAGCCGTTTCTCCACACAAGCCCTTCGAAGCACGGTCTTGATACATTGACTTATGGGGCTGTAAAGAAAGAAAAATATTGTTAGGAATGTTTTGAAAAATATTTTTAAAGATTGGTGAAATAAAAAATCCTCCCCGGCGGGGAATCGAACCCCGGTCTCCCGCGTGACAGGCGGGGATACTTACCACTATACTACCGAGGATTATGATTGTCGGTTCGAAATTATGATACTGATTCGCAAAGTGTGAATGCAGTATAATTTTACTATTATAGCAATCCAAAAGTAAATAATAATTAAATTAATATTGTTTTTTTAATTAAATCTTAAAAGAATCTAAAGTAAAAATATAAAAAAATAAAAATTAAGATTATAAAGAAAATAGTATGTAAGGAAGTATCCTTGATCTTTAAATAATAAACAGAAGTATTTAAATCCTAATTAAATTTAGAAAATGCAATTATTTATAATAATTATATTGCAATTACAATTGTTATGTAATAATTAATTTCATAATATTATTTAACACTAATTAGCGATTTCGCAATAATAATAATAAGATTACATTAATTACCTTTTAGCCGCCATAGCGCTGAAGGATTCGGTTTTTACTGCAACAACTGATTCGTCGAACATTTTGTTTTTGGAAATGTTGATACTCTTCAGTTTTTCACAAATATCTGGCAATTTTAACCCGTTGGTTAAAATTTTCACGATCACTTCATACACTTGTAAACAAAGTTTTTCAGTCACAGTTATCAGGCACTTCACAAGTGGCACAGGCTTTCACGTAAATATGTCACAATAATTTCACAAGTTCACGATTCAAACTAGCGTGGTGTTCTCTTTGAGGTTTTGCGAGGAATGACGGTCTGTGACGCAACGAGACCTATTTATACGTTTAGTGATACGTTCCATGTGCGTATTGCAGATATCGATGTGTGTGTGGCGCCTGCCCAGTATCGACGCAAGTTCCACGAAATACGCTCGTCTGTGTTATACAATTTTGTATGCTAACACGTGGTTTATACTTGTGTGGACCATTTCTCCGTCGGTTCAGTCAGTTCCGAGCAGGTTGCAACGTGTTTTAGTAAAGTTTAGTGAAACGAGGCCTTTACCGCCCCCCTCGTTGTATACAAAACAGGACCACAGAGGGGGCCGAGCGTAAACCACGAGGTACGTAGATACGTGTGTATATGTGTGCGTAGCGTGTTATCCATCGACGTTCGGAATTCCCGCGCGCTCGGTTGGGTTTTTATTCAGATGGGGAAATGTTGTGGTACGATAAATTCCACTTGCAAGATATTGTAACAAAACAATTGATAGTGGGGAAATATAGTTAATATTTTGTAATACAGGTCAGTAACAGTTCATCCGGTTACGAGGACCATTTTTAGTGGATTTGTTTTTGTGGTATGAACAAGGTCGACAGACAATAATATTGTTCTCTTATTTTCATTTTATTAAAAAATTTGATCGCAAAACATTACTTCTCTCAGAATATTATCTTCTTTTTTTACAAATATAGTCACTTCCATGAAAAAAGCAAACCACGTGAAATTTTTGCAAACATGAACATGTGTAAACATGAATCATAGTGTAAAAAGTGTCTCGTCCAAGGTTTAAAATAAGATTAGCTTTACAAGATTACTGAACTCTTATCCCTGAAGTTATAAGTGTATTTACTTAATTGAAAAATAGATGAGATTTTTTTGACTTCAGAAATGACTAGTCTAATCTTATACACTGCTTTGTTATATTTTATGTTTACAGTTAATACTGTTTGGTAATCCAAAACATACAACCGAATAAACGATATTAAAATGTACGTAGTGAAATCAAACTCATCTTGTAGGTCTTGAAGTCATGTAATAATATAGTCACATAAACGGTACAGAGTAACGATATAACAATTATACGTAAGTAAGTTCACACTAGTGATTAGAAGTATTATAACTACACAAGTATCTCCGTTATTCGACTGCTCTTGCTGAAGTCTCCGACCAGAATGTCGCTCTCTGTTAATTCGAGCGCCGCCAAGGTGTCGTCCCCACTTCACCTACCCGCATCTGTTTTTAAACTGTAGTATCAAATGAGTCACTTATTACTTTAATGTAACGTTATAAAAATGTGATATCGTTAATATCCAAGCTTCTTATTAACGACGATAACATTCGGCCGTCCTGCTCACACGTTCGTCCTCGATCGTGTATGGTCTGATGCAAGAGCTGCAAAAGAAAACCAGTTGTTTAATGCCTAAGTCCAGAAGAGTTACACATTTTCTTGTAATACCGACTCGCACGTAAGAGGCCCGAACTGTTTATCAAAAACATGGCTTAAACTCTACGCATTTTCTTGCAATACCGACTCGCATGTAAAAAGCCCGAACTGTTGATCCGAACCAAGGCTTAAACTAGGTGATGTTCATATAGAATCACACTAGTTGTGTATTACCTAGGTTATAAATCTGCCCCAACAGTGTTCACCACGGATTTCTGTTGCAGGCATAGTTCATAAGGACTCTTTACATAAATGTCATATGCGCGACAGGTATTGAAGCGAATGCATTAGACCATTGTTAAATAATAAAACACACGGTTTAAACTAGGTGATGTTCATATAGGATCACTCTAGTCATGTATCACCGCAGTTTTTATACCTTGTTTACGATAACATTCGGCCAGTGCTCAACTCAAATTTACTCTAAAAATGCAATATTCACTCAATGTAATACATCCACCCAACATACATACATACACCCAACCATATGCATCACCAAGAGACACCCGCGAACATTACACTGCTCGAGGCATCTGCACTAATCCATCTTAACTACAGATAAATAAAAATCAAACTAAAAAAAGTTTCCTACACCTACAGTAATGACAACATCTAGCTGCCCACTTTACTTATGTCTGGATTCTAAGTCCAATAGTTAAATCTCCAACAACTATTGATTCGATAAAGTTACGCATCAGAATAACGACGTTTATCTTATTAGTCCATTTCGGAATGCTCAACAACCTGTTCAATAACTGTTATACTGATAGATAGATAGATCTATAGTTGGCCACTAAATGAATCTGTGCGACTCAAAATACTATTATAAAATTATTTTATTACTACTTAGTACTTCTTTTAATTATTACAATGTTATTTTATACAAATAGTTGCCTTTCCAATGTACGTCTTTTATCAACTGATGAAGCAGTATCAAAATAATAATATATCGTGAATATTTGAAATGAATGATATCAAAGTTAAAGACTAAATAATGGTAAACTAACCATGAATTTCACACAATATAACACGTATAAGTTGTATGAACCCAATTTTTTTACGTTATTTATCACAAATTCAAATTATTTCTTTCAAAGTAGGGCCACATAACCCACTTTTGAAAGTCAGAAAGAAATTTCATTACATTAAATTGAATTTATATTCAGTTATAATAATACATACTATTACATGAATTTCAAAATTTAATTAACAAAGCAAAGGACCCATGCGTTCACGTCAGCGACATACTTGTCAATTGTGTATGGCTTAACTACTTAACTTTTTTTTTTTTTTATTTCACCAAAAGTTTTAAATTAAGATTCCCATAAGGAAGTTATAGTTTGGGCTATTTTACTGTAAAAGTTATGCATTATACTAAGGAAGATTTGCTAGACTTTACGCAAACGTCGTTTTTAAAAAAAAATCAAATAATGTTATGGAAAGAATAAACACATTAAAATGGTCCGTTAATCTAAACGGAGTTTAAACAGACCTTGTCTTACATTGAGTTCCTCGGAAGCGGATTTTTTTTTCCGTAGGTAGTTATCAAACGGATAGTGTTATTGAATACACACTCGTAAACTACCTACCAAGAAAAATGACTTCAGAAACCGGCCATTATTTAACTATACTTATTTGTGTCTACAACTGATAAAAGATTTTTTTTTTAAACACGCTTTTATTTTTGCCACGCTTTTATTAACTTGACCTGTATGTATGTAACGGAATATTTGAATTCGATTTTTACCTACTTTGAACGGTCAGATTTATTTAAAAATTTTGAAATACCTATGACATGACATGATTTTAATAATCTTGTCCGATTCTAATTTTGTCTCATCACGATCGTCAGATTTAAAACTATAACTGTTTTACATAACATGTGGCTCCTTATCAATCACAACCTAAAATTTCTATGACCTGAAAAAGGTCTATTAAAGTTGATCATGATTTTATACCAGCCAGCCAAACAAACAGTTAGTCAAACTATCTTATGATACACCTTATTACCGAACAATTCATATTTATTATATATATTTCAAACGCCTCGGCTTCACCTGACTTTTATATAGTTTGTAATAAAAATTATATTAGTGCGTAATATCTATATAGATTATATTAATATAATATGTATCATTTACAACCAACACTCTCAAGGAGATGCTCGATGTTTCTATAGAGAAAACCTAGACATGACGCAATTGTGAACCGTATGAAATTTATATGAAAAGTAAATTATTGTATAAGAAAATCCCATCGAAATGTACCTATGCTTTTATTTGATTACATTATTATTCATTTGGCTATGATATACATATAATAAGAATGAAATCTTCACGTGTTTACATCGAATATATTTGAAAAAGAAAAATTGTCTGTCGGTTTGTATATTTGAAAATGCATTAAAACCAAAACTACGAAGTCGATGTCAAAAGTATACATTTTTTTTAAAAAACATTACATGACCAGGTAATGGACAATTCCAAATTACTAACGTACTCCGTGATCTTGACAGAGGGCATTGTATAATTCAAATTATATTTTGAATCCACATGAACAAAGTCGCAGGCAAGACTCGTTTTAAAAATGCAATTCAAATTATATTTTGAATCCACATGCACAAAGTCGCAGGCAAGACTCATTTTAAATATGGTATACAAGAGACTATCTAAATTTATGTAGGCTTCAGTGACCGTTTCTCACTTAATACGTATAATAACTTAATTGCTGTAACTTGTAAATAGAACTAAGCTCAAGTTATAAAAGCATCAATTTATTATTATTATTATTATTATTTTACTTAAAATAATTTATTCTCAATCCCATACAAAGTGGATCCCGTTTATCATTTCGTAAATGGCTCACATAATTAATAATATCGATAGTCTAAGCGTCTCAACGTTTAAGGTACAAACTTCATTTACCAGTATTTGATAGTGCCCAATTTTCAAACCAAAAGGACGTGTAATGTGTCAAATTCAAATTGAAATTTAAAGATTTAAAATTACGAGATGTAAAGAAATATTAATACAAAACGAAACGTTGCATACTAAATTTAAAACAGACATTTAATATTATGTATAAGTGAGTCAGTCTGAAGTAGAATGGGAGATAAGAGAGATATTTTTATATATAATATTCCAAAGACCGCTGCGCATAAGTTTCTCAGTTTTCTTATAGATCATTAACTAATGTGCATTTATACTTTATGGGAGTCAAAACACAGTAGTACACAGTACTGCGTGAATTCGCCTAGAATTGATGGAAATCTAAATTTGGCAACGTACGTATGCTTCTTTCATAACAATTACGTATCAAGTATATGAAATCAAAAGGAAACTTTCATTGATTTATAAAATGAAAATGTGAACAATGTAGATGTGAATGCAAGTTTATTTTTAAATATAGTCAATTAATATCCAAAAAAAAAAACAATAAACCTTAAACTCATTTACCATTTCCCTCCTGGGTACACTCAGCCACTCAATACCGTGGTCGTGATACTTTTTTGCAGGCAGTTAAATATGTACCACGTAGATATTATACATTTCTGTACAATTATGAATAATCAAAATTTTGCAACTTAATAAACGTGTCACTTATATCAAGTAGGTATACTGTACTCTGTAACTGCGTTTGTTGCTACCGCATAGTCCCTTCCATACAATAAAAACAAACGCATATACGTAAACCCCGTTTGAAACATTAAAAGTTATCAAAAATAAATTCAAATCTAACCTGTATGCAATTTCTGGCGTACATTAGCCTATATTAACAACCATTAGGTTCCCATATCTATAAAGCCTGACATTTAAGATTAAAGATCCTTAAAATATTTTCATAAGTACGTGTATTTCTATATATTTCAAAGTAGGTGTAACTTTAGAACAATTAGGATTTACTTTTTACACCACAGAATTTAACCAAATGGACAGATTTACCACAAGAACTGCCTTGCAAAATTACTTTTAGACACTTCTTCACAGAAAATGCACTTATTTTGAAGTAAACACCTCAGTTTACAATGTTAACAAGTAATTTGATAAGAGTAAAGTTTGTTCACAAAATTTAAGTATATCATTTTCAGAGGGTATTAACATTTCATTGAATTACTAGTCTCAATCTATCCATTTTCTTAATTCAAATGAGTTTTCCCTTACATCAACGACATTTATCTACCCCCATTTTTACTTATTCTACCAAGATGAATTCACATATGACATAATAATGTTTTAACTCACGGTTTTTATTCCTGTGTCAAGTATGTTCGTACTTACGAATCGCCGTCCATGATTGTGAGCTGGTTCTTGTACACTTCTGATGAAATCAAACTCATCTTGTAGGTCTTGAAGTCATGTAATAATATAGTCACATAAACGGTACAGAGTAACGATATAACAATTATACGTAAGTAAGTTCACACTAGTGATTAGAAGTATTATAACTACACAAGTATCTCCGTTATTCGACTGCTCTTGCTGAAGTCTCCGACCAGAATGTCGCTCTCTGTTAATTCGAGCGCCGCCAAGGTGTCGTCCCCACTTCACCTACCCGCATCTGTTTTTAAACTGTAGTATCAAATGAGTCACTTATTACTTTAATGTAACGTTATAAAAATGTGATATCGTTAATATCCAAGCTTCTTATTAACGACGATAACAGTAGATATGTGTGATATGGTTATTAATGTCGTTTTAGTGTAAAAGAAATTCTAGACAGGAAATATAGGTAATTGAAAAAAAAAATCATTCGTTGTGTTCAACAAATTCAACGGTTTCGTAACTCAATCTGAAAGTCTTCGGAACCCTGGACCTGGACAGATGTTGGGCGGAGCGTAGACTTCATCAGGCGTCACCGTTCGAGCTTAACGTTGATATTTAATGTGCCTCTTACCATCCGGTGATCACTTCCGGTTTTCACCCTGTTGATCACAGAGACATCATAAAATATGTGCCGTTTGTCTGCCAAGATGAAGTCTATCTCGTTCTTGACGGTACCATCGGGACTTATCCAAGTCCACTTTCATTGGTTATACATAGAACTCTAAAGTGTTTCTGTAAACACAACAGTGTTATGCACAGCTGTGTTCTGATCTGAGGGTGTTGTAAGGGCTCTTTAAGCTCAAACTTAGTCCTCAAGGCTATCAACGCATCTACAACCATCCAAAGATAGAACTCTACTTCCATTTGAGATAGATTTATTCCATCGGAAGTAACCGCTTACTATCAGGTGAACTGCATGGTCATTTGCTACTATATAATCAGTGCTCAGTTAGTCACAAAACTCGGCCCATCTACATATTAGTTAATTAGTTCGTCCGTGAACTTGTCATGCGACCAATCATGCGATAAGGACAAGAGTCAGGCCACAGAGCATATACAACTGTACTATTATCATTATACCCTTTACTATTCCATTGATAACCGTATCTTAGGAAGGTCTTAAGCCATTACATTGACCTTGTCAGATACAACTTCTGCAATCTTAAGAGATAATTTACAATTTTATTTTTTATCAGTTTTTCCTCATACGTAAAATGCAATGCGAACATAACCTTGGGCTAATATTCTTAACTTTGGATCATTTTGCTTGAAAGTTGTATGTTAATTAAAGTAATCAAATGCACTAGGTTATCACTAGTCCCGACTATGATAAGACATTGAACTTGTCATAAATGATACAGTGATACATCTACTTACAAATGTGTTAATGATGGCCTAGTCATTTTAACCTTCGGATTTAGGCATCCGAGCGATAAAACTGGTGGTTATTTGGCAGTACAAACTGCGTGGTCTGAAGTAGCTCCACAATTTTTATAGCTAAGTTTATTACACTGAACTTTTTAAATTGTGTGTGTTATGGAGTTTCTTTCGCCGCTCTCCATAACGAAACACCTTGAAAATTGGTAGCTTATTGACATTCAAAAATGATTCTATAAATGATCTTTCATTCTCTTTGAGTTTGAAGTGGTCCGGTTCTGGACCGCGCTCCATCAATTAATAAACCTTGACTTAGGTCATCTATAGAACTATCAATGATCTGTAACGAATCGTCCGTGACCCATAGGACCAATCATGAGGGATGGGCAATGATCAATGTTACACATACAAGTGATCGTTATCATATCCGTTACTATCCTACTGATAAACTCATCTCAAATGTCGGTTCACTCCGACCTACTGATAAAGTTTCACACAATGTTATAATGAAGATAAGTGTCATGGTACAGGATCCCTAGTATAGTTTTCATCATTTATTAATAACAAGCTGATTTTTCGTGAGTAGCTTCGTTTCGACAAGACGCCCAACATTTTTCCTTACAGCAATGTTGGTAAATGGTAGCTTGATGGGGCAGCAAGGATAAAATATGTTGACCGGACGAATTCTAAAAATTTATTACTAACCAAATTTTTCTTTGTTAATTATCAAGATAATTATTTAAATAACGTGAAAAAATATTTGTCCTACAAAATATAAGGTTTTTATTAAGGCGTCCCCCCTCTCCAACATGTATCATAAACAAGGTCATGAAAAATAATTACTAACCAGCTGATTTTTTTTTTATTGGCTGTCTACCATTTACATAGTCTACCATGCACATTGTCCTACAAATTGCATGGTATGTCATCTCGGACCTACGCTGAAAAGATGTTAATTCCGCAGGATTATTTTTTTTATTAGTAACTGTAGGACAAAGGTATCACGTGATAGGATAATATAATTTTTATCTAAATAAAACAATGTCCTACAAAAAAAAGGGTAACTTTTATTAATCCTACAAGATTTGTAATTTAACTATAATATAATATAAATAAACTATAAAACTGGCGGACTGGAATAACGTACTTCGCAATTTGTAGGACAATGTGGGTAGTAAGCTGTGTAAATGTTAGACAGCTAATAAAAAAAAAATCAGCTGGTTAGTAATTATTTTTCATGACCTTGTTTATGATACATGTTGGAGAGGGGGGACGCCTTAAAAAAAACCTTATATTTTGTAGGACAAATATTTTTTCACGTTATTTAGATAATTGTCTCGATAATTAATAAAAAAAAATTCGGTTAGTAATATTTTTTTTTGATTCGTCAAATCAACATATTTCATCCCTATTATTTTAGTTATAAACCACAATCGAGAACTTTCGTACGAGAATTTGTTGGGCGTCTCATTGAAACGAAGCTATTCTGGAACACTCAGCTTGATACTAATTATTTTTACATTAAGTATTAGTACTACAACTTTTAAGTGTAGGTCCGAGATGACATACCATGTAATTTGTAGGACAATGTGCATGGTAGACTATGTAAATGGTAGACAGCCAATAAAAAAAAAAATCAGCTGGTTAGTAATTATTTTTCATGGCCTTGTTTATGATACATGTTGGAGAGGGGGGACGCCTTAATAAAAACCTTATATTTTGTAGGACAAATATTTTTTCACGTTATTTAAATAATTATCTTGATAATTAACAAAGAAAAATTTGGTTAGTAATAAATTTTTAGAATTCGTCCGGTCAACATATTTTATCCTTGCTGCCCCATCAAGCTACCATTTACCAACATTGCTGTAAGGAAAAATGTTGGGCGTCTTGTCGAAACGAAGCTACTCACGAAAAATCAGCTTGTTATTAATAAATGATGAAAACTATACTAGGGATCCTGTACTATCAGTATTTTTTATAGATTTTCTTCAATTGTTAGTAGAATATTTACAATATGTACTTATATTTTGAATCATAAACGAGTTCAAGGTTCCACCATCATCACAGTGAATTGAGTGAATTTATGGTATAGTCTATTAGAATGGCCAATTGCGGATTTGTAAACTCCTTAGATAGGCTAGATATCCTTCGAAAACTCTCACAACACTATCAAGCACTTATTAGCACTTAGGTTTCGTCGTTGTTAGGCACTAGGCTGTTTCTTTAGAAATTTAGAACATAGCCTGGCCAACGGTAAAATAGAAGATTTTATAAAACGATAGAAGGTTTCTGGCACTTTTTTGCAGAACTCTAAGGCACATCGTCTCCTCGATGTTTTCGTTCATCGTTCAAAAAAGTGTTATTTAATGCCTGGTGTGCCTGGGATCTAAACTTTGGTCCGTCACCATGGTATACTCACCATAAAGTTATCACGCCAATGATCTATGATAGGTTATAGGACATTGCTCTCCACATAAACAATGACACATTGATATCGAGGGTCACTTGTGTTGTGTTAATTGGCTTTATCTGTCATTATTAATTTATGATAAATGATTAGCATACTTGGTAGCGGTTTACGATTACTTTCCTCATAACCTCGTGTAAAACCCGTGTACTATCTGAGGTTATTTTGATAAAACCATGGACAGTTATTGGAAAGACAAGGGGAGAAAAAGTGGGTCCTATTTGCATATATAGGCATTTACCTTGGATATACGGGTTTCTAATGGGTTGCACTTATCCTCCTAGCAAGAGATCTGTTTTGAACACACTTCCGCCTAGTCAAGTTATGCCTAACAACCTTCTTCCAAAATTTAGTATTACTATCATTTACTCTTTAGTCTCTAATGTATAAGAATTCCCTCGACTTGCAATCAGAATAATGATTCTGAGGATCAGATATTGAAGGAATAAACAAGATTATATCTGTATTTAGTAGTAAGGCTTGAAGCTATTATCTATGATGAGAAATACTCTTGGTAAAAGGAAAGTCTGAACAAGTTGCTAATCTTGAACTGAATCTGAGAACCTGAGAATAAAGAGAAATTTCCAGTAACACGTAACTATTTAGTTTACACAATGTCTGAGTATGATTCACATATTATGCGTATCCACTGTTATGGATAGATAACAAGTTCTGCGGTTAAAAATTCTTGGCATGTTAATCATCTTGTCGTAATTGTTATAGAAAAGGAAATATTTTTTTTAATGTACTAATCTTTATCTTCTTATAAAATTTAGGATCGTCTTCGTTAGTTATTCCTATAAAATTTGATAAAGTTTTATTGTTCGGGTACGTTTGGATATTTCTTAGTTGTTATTGGATCTGGTAGATACCACTGTTGCCAAACTTGATTTTTATTACATTTTTTTGGATTTCTCATATACAAAAGTTATTATAGTTATTTGTGTGGCGATTGGAAAGTTATTATAGTTATTTGGCACCGCTGTTGCCGAAATTGTTTTTTATTATATTTTTTTGGATTTCTCATATACAAAAGTTATTATAGTTATTTGTGTGGGGATTGATCTAATTCTTATTTTACTAGTATGCACATATGACATTGCTTAGCATGACATTTGTTGAATAAGTCGTAATATTACCATTTAAAGTAAATGGATTGAAAAAAAAATGTCTTTCTTTTTAAACATAATCTCACTATATGCAAACTTTCTAGACGATTATTGAGAAGGTATTTGAATTTAACCAACATGAATTTTCTTCTAATACATTTTCATTTTCCTGTAAACCTACATGAATATTGGAAAATCGATCAGTCAAACAGCGGGTGTTGGTTTTTCCTCATAATTTCTAATAACTTCGTACGAAGCCTTAATCGTTCTCACACGCTAAGGTCGTCAACGACCGGCCCTGACCTTAGGAGGAGAATTTACATAACATTGTTGATGAACCCTTTATGGTTCGACTCCTACGGCACCACCGCCATACGTTCTGCCTCATAACAGCAGTGTTACCGCGGCTGTGTTCTGTTTTGAAGGGTGTGGTAAGGGAGACATACTTTTCCGAGGCGTTCCAGCTTAGTCCTCAGGGGTAGCGGCGTATCTGTGGCCGACCTGAGGTATGAATATCTAATCCTATCTGGGGTTGATAACAGATGTCTATGGGTGGCAGTAGCCACTTACCATCAGGAGGACTGCTACTCCTATATTATAAAATAAAAATAAAAACTTGATATTGCTTTCAATCCTTTTCTTATTTCTTTCCTGTTTGTACTTGAAACTGGTAGAACCTTTTATGGTTCGACTCTGACGGCACCACCGCCACACTTTCTGTCTACTATCAACAGTGTTAGCGCCGTGTTCCGGTTTGAACGGTGTGGTAAGGGAGACATAGATTTCCAAAGGATCCAACTTAGTCCTCAGAGAACGCACGCATCTGGCCAACCTCAGGTAGGAATCTAATCTTGTCTGGAGTTGATTACAGTTATCCATGGGCGGCAGTAGCCACTTATCATCACATGGACTGCTTGCTAGCTACTTCTATATTATAAACAAGTTACAAGCCCTAGAAAAAAGTTATGATTCCTCATAAGAGTTCGATTACATATTAAGGTTAAGGTCGAAGGTTGAGTATGCGACCTTCGCGCGGTTCAAGGGCGGCTGACTCAGTTCATGAAGTAAGATAACATCGAAGGTTTAAGCCCTGAAGGTTACAGAACAATTTGTTGTAGTACTTAGAAACAATACTATCGATTTTATGACTAACGAAAATTCGAAAATATATGTAAATGAAAAAAGAAAGAAATACACTAAAACCCTTGGATCAAGAATCAATCTTTAATCAGATAGGACAGTATAAAACCTCACGTATAAATTCAGTCAGCTCTGAATTTGCAAGTGTGGAGAGAAAGATACCAATTTTTCCAACATTTTTTTCAAAAAATTCCTGTCATCCAATAAAACAATTTCGACACTTATTTGAAGTCGCTGACCCGTCGAAATTTTGGATTTTTTTCTTCATATTGAGAGCCTCTTCCTTAAGGAGGCCCTGGGGCAGTAACCTTGCTCTTAAATTCGGTTCTGATTTTAGTTGTCATATTTGCTTTCATTAATAGAGCGCTTATTAGACTAGATACAGAAAATACTAGTGTGTTCTAATGGAACAAAACTAATGGAAAAGATACATTTCTTTAATATTATGTGTCAACAAACACACTAGACACAGATTCCGCACATTATGCCGACGTCCTAATTACTAAGAGCGGACACTGACCTATTTGGTGATTCATACTTGAACGAGTTTGTGTGAGGAACCGTTCTTTGATTCCGTTCGACTAATATAAATCGGGGTTATGTGAGGTACATAACTTTAACGATTTTGTGTCAGTTGTACTATGGACAGAGGATTTGAAGATACAATCAGTATGATTCGATCGTGGAGTTTAACCTCCATACCTGCTTCTGGCGTGAAAGAGTTCTTGGGTTTCGATGGGTGTGGATTTACTATGAGGGGACTATCTTAGTTCCCAGAAGTGGCACTGCACCAGTACTCATCCCCTGTTCTATACGTTGGTTACAGGTATTTCAATGGTCGGCATTGACCATTTACCGTCAGATGAACAACAAGTTTGCTATTTCGATATCTAACTTATATGACAGAGGTATCATGCTACCTAATCATTAACATTTGTGTCCAATTACAGTCATATTTTTTGTCTGAAAATGAATTCTTGATTAAAAATGAGAAACTGTTACTGTTTCAATTTCAGATAGGATTGGCAACTTCAATAAAACTTATACGTTGCTCCACCTAATAACTAAATCGGAACTTCTCATTTGTTCACAATTTTCAATCAGTACACAACGCCGGTTTAGTTTAATTATATCTACGGACATTCAACGTTTGCTGTCATCATGTGCATTAAAAGAAATACGCATCAATCTTTATCATACATTTACTATCACGTTTATAACAATATTTTCAAGAGAGTGTATTTACAATTATAGTTACTAAATATACGAAATTTTAAGTAATAAAATAAACTATAAACTAAAGAAGGACTTATTTACAAAATATACAAGAAATATTATACACATTGTATACAACGATATCATTTTGTTTTGCCACTGAAAGTATCTGACACGCGATTTCTGTACATATAAATGCATTATAACACGCTTTTAATTATAAGATATACGCATGTTAAGAAATACGCATCAATTTTTAACATACATCTACGAGTACTATCTCTGACTAAACTATGAAATCCTGCGCTAGCACGTGGTTGATAAGTGATAAGAACATTCAGAATTCTACCTACTTTATCAGTCTGATACATGCGGCAGGCGTATTGCAGGCTACAATCACACCATATCACACCTGCAGATATTTCTCACTTCCTAAATATTTAGGTTGCTATGAGGCTAATAGGTAGCTTGTTACTAAGATAGTGTCTATCTAAATCATAGATAACTATAGATATCTCACCGCTTTGTAATTGAAGGAAGCCACAAATGGCTGACACATAAGTAAAATGGCTGACCTTTTTTCCATTACGTCTTCGACTGTCATGGTGTAATAATACGCGGAACAATGCCGCCATGTACAGTTAATTGGTGCACAAACAACACGAAATCGATGAAAAAGTGCGGAGAAATATCGTTTCATTCGTAAATGCTCTAAAAACTACATTTTTTTAATATTTTTCAAACACGAAAATAGATGACAGTGTCAATTTCAATTGTCAAAACTGGTTACATTTTCTTGTTAGGAGTGAGTAATCTTTACTAATCTATGCTCTAAATGTCTAATAAAGTTGCTAGTTAATGTGGAATTGCTATAAATTAAATAGAATAGGTAATTTGCTTGCTACTAAAAAGCATATTATCTTTTGTGTCAATCTGTTAATGGATTGTAGTCTGTTATCCTCAGAAGTTTTGGATAAAAAAGTCAAACTACAAAAGAAAAAAAATAAAGTACCTACTCCAAAGTTCTGAGGTTGTTATTACACTGTATGTATGTTTGTATGTATGTATGTCTCTTTGTCACGTTCTGCAGCACAAATAGCCTGATCGTTTTTATCGCAAGAGATGCCGTTGGATTCAACTAAATAGTGGGTGTGGTAGGCTACATCCTGTTACCAGGCAGAAATAGTGTGACGGTGGTGCCGACAATCACTTTCGATACTTCCAGTTAGCAACGGTTCATGTCTTTATAATGTGGCCTTTCTCATAAGAACACACACTTGGTAACATATAGATAGTCGTTCAGTCCAATCATGTGTACGCTTATGAATGAAAAACGGAGTCTTGTTTACCTTGTGCGAGCTACTTTTTATTTGTACTGGTCTAGACGACGTGCCTTGGAGTATAATTTATAATTCTTCGAAAGTTTTCATAATTATGTAATATTAAATTCTTTTATAAAAGAAACTAGGGGTATCTAATTATATACAAAAAAACAAAGATAAAGAACATCTGTACATATGTTGTTGGGATGAAATTATTAAAATTATGTAATGTCATCGGTTCTTGATAAATTTTCAAAATTTTAAATTAATCGAACCGTTCAAAGTGGGTAAAAATGAAGTTCAAAGATTCCGTTACATACATACATACATGCAGGTCAAACTAATAAAAGCGTAGTAAAAAATGCAGCCGCCCATCTCGCTAATGGACATCGGTAATCATCTTAAAATACAATAGGACTCTTGCTTAAAGTCCACCATAGTTAAACTAACCCCGAGGACTAAGCTGGAAGCTTCAATGTCAGTACAATTACAATTCTTGGGTGCAGAGACGTTTCATAAGAAAACACGAAAAATAAATGCTACCGAGTCATCGTTATTTCCAAATTTTGTGTCCAAAACCTGTAACAATAATATCCATATCAACTTTTTGTCACAAACATATTCACGATGAATCATATGATTGAGAACAAAATATCTGAGTCACTGTTACTATATGTATTTAATGCATCAATCAGTTAATCTTGTCACTTCTCTATGAACGATAATATCACAGGATATGAAATGGAAGAAACTGATAAAATCAATAAGTGATCAATACATTTTTTCCAATTTTGCTAAAGCGCTAAGAAGACTCCGGTTGCGTTCCTTTGGAGATCCTAGAGTCCTCTACGCAGCGCCGAGGACGGCCACCGGGGGGGTTTGGTGCGGTAAGAATCCCACATAACCCTTGTCGCTCCCACGGCACCGGGTACCTTCCGAAGTTTCCCCCTCGTTAACAAAAAAGGCGCTTCCTATATCTTTTACAAGAAGAAAGGGAACACCAATGAAACACATAAATAAAACAAAAAGTACATAACATTACCGTTCAGATGCTAATTGATAAGTTGATTAACAAATAAAGTTCTGATACATTAAATAATTGCGAGGAATTCCCACTTAAAGAATTTGGACATTGTTAAGACAAAAATGCAGTTTTCTGAGGCCACATATTATATGAAATAGCATTTACATTACATCATATGGAACTTTTGTGGTATCTAAAACAAAATTATTAATATTGTAAATTTAATATTTGGCTATTAACGAAACAATTTAATTAAATCATCCATTGTATAGCATTAACAATAGATAGATAATAGGTACATAATGTGGAACTTTTGTAGTAATTAAACAAAATTATTAATATTGTAAATTTCATATTTAGGTGATTTACGAAACATTCTAATTAAGTCATATCTTGTGTTACGTTATTAATGATTTGGGAGCAAATATTGTTTGTAAAAGTCTATTTTATTAGGTTGAGATTGTATGTATATACGTACGACTGTACGTCTCATTATTTGTTATGCACATTTCAAACAACTTGACAGATCTTAACATATATTCGGAAATGTTAGTAGATTCGTCTAGACGAGACGTACCCTTTATTTTTCAGCAGTAGTTCTATTTTTTTGATAATAATACTATTTTCAAAAACCCCTAATATTTTATACTAAAACCTTCCTTGAAAGACGTGTTTTCAAATAAACAAAACGACATCCAAATTAGAACAGTCGTTTCGGAGAAAATCGCGAATATTCAAGTTCACATACATACATAGCGGTCAAATACCTCATTTTTTGAAATCAGTTAAAAACAACAAACTTGTATCGTAAGTAGGTAAGTAGAACGTTTAGCAGGTCGATGGAACGCAGTAGTTAGTTTCCTAAGGCCCGTGCCAGACATACTCGTAGCACAAACATTTGAACATATATTTGACCACAGTGAAGCACGTGTATTTGAGTATTTAGTCAAAGCTTGCTTCAAATACATATTTGCACTTTGCCATTTGGTGTCGATTTTTCGTGTGTACATCGAAGCGATCAAACTTCAAGTAAGTGCGGAGCCTGCTACATATGCGCAAAGTCCAGTTGCTAGGAGACCATGACAGGTTAAAAAATTTAAACAAATAAGTGTTAAAATGTGTGAGCGGTATTTGTTCAAATATTTGTTTATGTCTAGCACGAGCCTTATGCAATAGTGACATTGACCAAGCAACGTAATCTGTTCCACGCTGGCTCCGTCTACGTATTACGGCGTGGCGGTTTTGTTGTCATATCATTCAACATTTCATCATTCGTCATCATTGTGTTTTTCTTAAGTTAGATTTAAAATTAAAAGTGATCTAAAATTAGCAATACTCATGGATATAGGTATGTAGGGGAGAGTTAGGTTAGGAAGTCCAGACCCCACTTTAGTGTAGACTTGAAAAGACAAATTCTTCAAGGAGGAGGTCCTTTCGCTGAAAATTTTTTTGGCGATTTCGAATACCTCATGCTTTTGGACAACTCCATTATTAATAGAATTGTCCAGAACTCTTAATTCCTACAAAAGTTAACGTTTCTGTAGGAAAATGGTTATTTCGTAGTCTTAAACGGCCTTAAAGATTATAAGGTGCTGTATTTTGGTTAGATAGACACTCTGCGTTTGAACGCCAGACCGAGCAGCCCCGCCTGCTCGCGCTCTAGTGTTTCCTAACCCAGAATTTTCTCTGGCCTTTCGGCCGGTTCTCGCCTACTCGATATTATCGATAGCGGTCCGTGCTTTGTTTATTGCCAATTTATTGGGAACAAACAAAACTCACGTCCCGACGCGTTTGAGTTGGTGGATACCTAACGGTGCCAACGAAACCAGCTAGCGTTGACCCGGTGCGCTTCTCAGACCTCTCGGTCTGAGAGAAACCGGCAGACCCGATCCCACTGCACTTGGGCTATCCCAAGGGTGACGGTAGCAGTTACTTTCCCTTAGGGGTAATTGCATTTCCCTCCCCCTCCCCGTTAGCTCCCTGCCTCGGCAGGGAGGCATCCCTGGTTACCATGGCCTACATGGTAACAGATAGATTTTTCGAGGCTCTGTCCTCCCTCTTGAGCAAGGAGCTCAACCGCCCCATTGACGCTGTCAAACTCCGCTCCCTTTGCGAGCCCTTAAAGTCCGTAACGGATCCCCTGTCCGTTACCGACTCACCCGCATCCCCTGATGCCACCCCGAGACACGAGATGGACTTTGACGCCATCTCGCTAAAACGCCCCGCCTCCTCCGACGAATCGTCGGAGCACACCCTCATCACCGCCCCCTCCTCCGACGACGACCAGGGTTTCACCCCTGTCAAGTCGAGGAAGACCAAGAAACGACCGGTCAAACGCGTCGCTAAGGCGACAAGTGAGACTTCTTCCGAGGCCTCTATCGAAGCCACCCCAGCCCCAGCGGCCCCCGCTCTGGCCCCCGTGCCAAAAGCCTCCACTCTGGCCCCCGTGCCAAAAGCCTCCACCGAGCCCCAGAGCTCAACCCCCGCGGCTAAGCCCGCCAAGCCAGCCACACGCTGCGAACCGGCACTTGCCAAGTGCAAACCGCCCCCACACATTTTCTTCAGAGATAAGTCGAAATGGTCCGACTTCTCTAAAACCCTAGTGGAAAAACAGATCCACTACACCAAGGCACGTAACCTTCGCGACTCTATTCGCGTTTCATGCCCCACCACCGAGGACTTCAGGAGCCTCATTAGGCTCCTAACTCACCTTCAACTCCCGTACCACACGTACGCTTTAGAAGAGGACCGCAAAATCAAAGCGGTCCTTAGGGGTCTCCCCTACGAGCTTCCCACCGACGAAATCCTAACGGATCTAGTCAACCAAGGGTTCCCCGTGGAAGGTGTACACAAGTTGTACAACCGCAACGGGGTCAAATACCCTCTAGCCCTGGCCATTCTAGCCAAGACCCCGTCCTCCAAGGACATTTTCAAGGAGAAGGAGCTCACAATCTGTGGCCTTTCTGAGATCGAGGTGGAACCACCTAACAAGCGTGGCTACCCTGCCCAGTGCCACCGCTGCCAGCTCTACGGCCATGCAGCGGCGAACTGCACTGCCCCCCCAAGGTGCGTCAAGTGCCTAGAACCCCACGCCACACGTGAGTGCAAGAGAACTCGTGAAGACGAGTCCCCTCCTGCCTGCGTGCTATGCACCACTTCAGGGCACCCGGCTAACTACCGTGGCTGCCCTAAAGCCCCCCGTCCCGCTCAAAAGAAGGTTGCTAAAAAGCAGCCCTCGAAAGCAGGCCCACCTCCGGTCAATTCGACCAATTTCCCGCGGCTAGGGGCCTCCAAAACCCCAACCGCTCCCATGAGTTGGAGGAAAGTCGCACCCGCGACCGCCCCACCAACCCCGGCCCCTAAGGCCACTCCCACTCCCCGTCCCACCCAAGACGCATCGGTAAGGGAACATATCATGTTCCTTAAGGACTGCGTTAAGGGCGTGAACCTCGACGAGATCATACTCGTCTCGCAAAAGATGCGTAACGCCAGCCAGGCGGAGCGCATCGCAATCTACTCTGAACACCTAGCGTTGTTCAAGTCCATTCAATGAGTAACGTTCATACTCAACCCCTTCATCCCGGTCGTCAAAAACCTAAAGGCGTCTCGCTTATCTCCTTCAATGCACGAGGTCTTAAGCCTTGCATTCCCGAACTCAAAGAGTTCGTCCGCAACAGGGATATCGACCTGTTGCTTGTTCAGGAAACTTTCCTCAAGCCCTCCCTTAAAGGCGTAAGTCTCCCCTCTTACGCGCTTGTACGTAATGACAGAGCCGACGACCGTCGTGGCGGAGGCACTGCCATCTACTACAAGAGATCCTTCCATTGCACCCCTCTGGAAACACCCAAGCTCACCAATATGGAAGCCACCATATGCAAATTAGGCATGACAGGACACCCGTCCCTGATCATAGCCTCAATTTACCTCCCCGCCAATAAAGCCCCTCTCCAAAGCGACTTGGAGGCCCTCCTCTCGCTCGGAGACTCTGTCGTACTATGTGGAGATTTCAATTGCAAACATACCGTTTGGAACAGTCGTCTGACTAACACCAACGGTAAGAAACTCTTAACCATTTCCCGCGCACTGGACTTTGATATCTTCTCTCCAACAGCGCCTACCCACTACCCCGATCGGGAAGACCAAGAACCCGACGTGCTGGATTTCGCCCTCCTTAAAGGCGTCGCGCTCAATACAAGAGCGATCGAAACACTGGACGATCTGGGCTCAGACCATCGTCCAGTCTCTCTACAGTTAGGTCCCTATGATCCAACTCCCCATACCTCCTCGAAAACCTTCACTAATTGGGAAGGGTACGAGAAATCTCTCATCTCGGCCATAGAGGCCCCCGATTCACCGTATACTATTCCCCCAGACTACCTTGTTAGCTCGGAGAAAATAGACAGTACGGTGAACTCACTCACCCAGCTAGTTCAGACTTCGCTTCATGACAACGCGAAGGTGGTAGAGGTCCCGAACCGCAAACTACCTCGCGAGGTCAGGAAGCTAATCCAAACTAAAAACGCAGCCCTCAGATGGGCCGCCAAGTATCCCACCCCTGTCCTTAGGAGGCGCGCGAACGCCCTCCAAAGGAAAGTCAGATCCCGGCTAGCCGAAATGAGGGACTCCAACTGGAACTCTCTCATGGAGGATATCCAACCTTCTCATAAGGCATTCTACAAAATCGCTAGACGATTTCGTACCGAAGCCTTCTCAAGCACTCCCCCTCTCACGCGCCCCGACGGCAGCATAGCCTTCGAAGACGCTGAGAAGGCCGAATGCTTCGCAGATAGCATCGCTGCGCAGTGCTCCCCCAGCACTCAACCGTGCGACCCTATCCACATTCACAAGGTGGAGGAGGAGGTCCTTAAAAAGATCTCTCTCCCTGTCACCTCTGCTCCCATTAAAATCACTACAGACGAGGTCCGGACCGTCATCCGCGGTTTGAAACCTCGTAAAGCCCCAGGTCCGGATGGTATCTCCAACCTGGCGCTCAAACACTTCCCCGAGCAGGCTCTGACCCTTCTGGTCATTATCTTCAATGCCTGCCTCGATCTCAGCTTCTTTCCAACAGCCTGGAAGACAGCAACAGTTATCGGTATTCCCAAGCCTGGGAAACCGAAACATATTCCCTCCAACCACCGCCCCATTAGCCTCCTCAATGCAATGGGCAAGGTTTTCGAACGGGTGATCCTCGTTCACATAAGAGGGCACCTCTTCCCAATAGATGCTCCCCCACTCATCATTCCTCACCAATTTGGCTTTCGCCTCCAGCACTCGTGCCCCCAACAAGTCCACCGCATTGTCGAGTACATCACAAGCGGGTTTTATCCAAGACGTAACAAGACGCTAGCAGTCTTCTTCGACGTCGCCAAGGCTTTTGACAAAGTCTGGCATGGAGGACTGGTATACAAGCTATACCATTCTGGTCTTCCTGATCGCCTAGTCCGCATCGTGGCTTCCTACCTTCAGGACAGAACCTTCCGCTACAGGCACGAAGGTATCCTCTCTCCCCCACGCCCCGTAACAGCCGGAGTCCCTCAAGGCTCAGTGCTCGCTCCTACATTATTCATATCGTACTCCAACGATATTCCTATCCCCAAAAATGGGGTGCAGCTCTCACTCTTCGCCGATGACACCGCCCTTTACATCCAAGGGCAAAAGGAGTCATCTGTCCTCGCCAAACTCCAACGCTCGGTCAACGAGTTAGGAGATTGGTTTAGGAAATGGCGCATCGAAGTCAATGCGGAGAAAAGCTCCGCAATGCGCTTCGACCACAAACGCAGGCGTTTAAACAACCTGCCCTCCGTCAAATTACTTGGGGCCCCCATTCCATGGAGGCCCACAGTAAAATACCTAGGAGTTACCCTTGACCCGGGCCTCACCTATAGACCCCACGTCTCTAAGGTCACCCATACCGCCCGCTCTTACATGAGCCGCCTCAACGCCATGATTGGCAGACACAGCAAGTTGTCAGCCAGGAATAAGCGAACGCTGTATAAGGTTTGCATTCGACCGGTGTTAACATACGCCTCTCCAGTCTTCGCTCACGCGAATCCCACCATCCTAGACAAACTCCAGGTCATACAAAATCTCTTTTGTCGTCGGGCACTTAATGCCCCCTGGTATGTCAGAAACGCTGACCTCCACCGCGACCTGGAGCTCGCTCCAATACAACAAGTCCTCAGACAATTCTCTGAAGCGTTCTTTGACCGCTCAGAAAACCATCCCAACCCCTTAATCAAGGGTGCAGCGGACTATGCTGCCCCTCTTCCTACCCGTTACAATTGCCGTCGGCCAAGAAATATCTTGACCGACGCTCCTAACAAACTCTCCACCGATGTGGAGAATCTTCTGGCCGCCCACAGGGGCGTACAACTCTCCATAGAGAATCGTCTTCCCGACGATTCTAATCTTATTCATGATACGTTGACACCTTCAGTGTCATCTATCCAGCGGTAGCTCTCTAGGGAGCGCCGCTAGCGCCTCTCGCTCCGCAAACGAGAGGTCGCTATCCGATGTCGGCTGTACGGTCCCCTTGGACGAATGCCTTAAAGGAGTTTTTAGTGGGATGGTCCTCCCTTCAGGAGGACCTTTCAGTCAGCCCCACACGACGCAGGCACCGGCCGTCGCGGCCTGTAAGTGCTTGGACGCATTTTTTGCTCCTCCCTCTCCGTAGAGGGTCAGCCCTTTTTCCACCTACATCTGGGCGCCAAAAAAAAAAAAAAAAAAAGGTTAGATAGAGTCAATTACATTATGCGTGCATTTGTGATGGATCTCATGTCGGACTTTATTCATATCTGAGGTTGATTAAAGATACCCATAGACGGCAGTGACAACTTAATCTCATCCATATGTATGTTGCTAACTTAAATTTCTTAAAAACGTCACCACGCTTTATTTTGGCAATACTTTGTGTTCATGCGTATTTTATGAAGAAAACATGTGTAGGATGTACTTAATCTGCACAAACATTTTTATCTTAAAGATTGCAAAGAAGTACTGTAATGTCGCCGTGCTATTGAAATTGTGATGCAACTGTTAATTGATATGAAGTTAAGGCGCCATGCATATAGGGTTGTCAATTTTCTTCTTTTTACATGTTTTTAGGGCTGAACCAAAAGTGTTAAAACAAAAATAGTTATGTTTTGATGTTTTAAAAACTTTTTTTTTTTATTTTCGCGACTATTTTTTTTTTTAATATTTATTTTTTATTCTATTGCGTCACAAGGTAAATTGTTCATGCGTATTATTTTAACTGTACATTTTTTGAACCTCAATATTAAGGTTGTAAGGATGATCGTGAATCAGAATCGCTTATTTAGGTTTTTATTAATTACCTATTTTATTTATAACTATACTAAGTAAAATGGAAAAAAGTACAGTTTCATAAAATACTTGCCAACCCTACACTGTATTTGCGTTTGCACAACTGTTGCAAATATGTTTTTCTTTATGAGATTAGGTCGATCGCATTCTTATCATTATCGAGTGAGGATGTGTGCTACATATTTTTATAATACCTTTGCACATTATAGATATCTATTTCTTAAAAGAGGGCATTTTTTTAGCATTACAAATGTGGCTTGCTTATTTTTACATTTCACAAAATATTATTTAAAGATAATGCAACTCTGTAGTTCGACTCCGGAGGTGGCACCATGACACCTATTTCTGCCTAATAACAGCAGTGTTAAGCGCTGCTGTGTTCCCTTTGATGTGTTTTAAGGGTGTGGTAATCATCACTTGATGATACGTGGCTATTGCCTTCATTTGGCACATCCTTAGATAAGATTAGATTCTTACCTGAGGACGGCTACAGATGCGCCGCTACCCCTGTTTTGCCTCGGAAAAGAATATCTTCCTTACCTCAGCTCACCTTACCCTTCAAAACAGAACACAGCAAGACCTGTTCTTAGTCAGAAATAGCTTTTAGCTTGAATCAATCGCTATATATTCACAGAACAAACGTAATGTCACTCAACATTAGAGACGAAAAGAAGCCTCACAGGTAAATATTTCGCGAAATAGCATTACGGGGTGAGGGGTGCTTCCGCGAAGTTATAGCTGCCAAGAAAAGCTTAGCCAAATCTTACTTAGTATTCAGACATACCACCCAAATACTGGTACGAAGAAATATAGGTACTTTTGTGAAATGTAAGTAGCAAAGGAAACGAAAAACAGTACTAGGTATAGTAGGTAACTCATTACATGCGTAGATTGTTTTTTTGTTTTGTTTTTATTAACACGCTTTTATTAGCTTGGGTTGTATGTATGTATGTATGTATGTATGTATGTATGTACGTAACAGTAACGGAATCTTTGAACCCGATTTCTATCCACTTTGAACGTTCAGTTTAATTCAAAATTTTGAACAATTATCAAGAACCGTAGACAATACACGATTTAAATAATTTCATCCCATTCACCTCATCAGGATCGTCAGGAATCACGGTTAACGATTTTCCTTCCTTTAGTTTTTAAACTATAATTATTTTTATAATATAGGAGCAGCAGTCGAGCATGCAGACCACCTGATAGTAAGTGGCTACTGCCGCCCATAGACATCTGTAATCAATCCCAGATTGGATTATATATCAGGTAGGACCTGAGGTAGGCCATAGGTGCGCCGCTACTCCCCAGGACTAAGCTGGAACGCATCGGAAAAGCATACCTCAATTACCACACCCTTCAAGTCAGAACACAGCAGCGCTTAACTCTGCTGTTATTAGGCAGAAATGTGGCGGTGGTACCGCCGGAGTCGAACCTCAGCGCTCTACCACTTTTCATATTATAAACTTAGGTATTATAAACATAATATGTAATCCATACATAAATATAATATGATTCATCATCATCATCAACCCATTACTGTCCCACTGCTGGGCACGGGTCTCCTTTCAGAATGAGAAGGATTAGGCCATAGTCCACCGCGCTGGTCAAGTGCGTATTGGTAGACTTCACATACCTTTGAGATTTTTTTTTTTATAAATCTCTCAGGTATGCAGGTTTCCTCTCGATGTTTACCTTCACCGTTTCACAATTTCTAATACGCACATAACTTTGAAAAATCGGAGGTGCGTGCCTGGGATTTGAACCTCGGACCCCTCGATCGAGAGGTCGAGTTTCTTAACCACTAGGCTATCACTGCATGATATGCACTGCATGCATAATATGATTATTTAACGATAATTGATTTCCGCTTATCAACCACTTATAATTGTCCTCATATACCTAATTTTGCATTGTATTGTACTTAGTATAATAATATTATTATTGCTAAGATAATTTTAATTAGTCATTTTCCTTTAAATTAATTGAATTAGTTATTTTAATAGAATGACTAATATTGTTTTGTGTTTATGTGGCTTGATTTACCGTGTTTTATACATACGAGCAATTACCGATGCCGATTGACTTACATATTACAAGCACTATCGGACTAATGGGTGAAAATGTGCGGCCTGCCCCGGACCACCGATCCTAGGGGGCCAACATACATAGTTGCAAATCCTTTTGAACTAAAAAGCAGTAGTTGAAATGTTTATATATGAGTATGTTATGTGTTATCAAGTAAAAAAGGTCTTCAAATCCAAACAATGTACTCTACCTAATGTACTCGTATATACTCGTAAATCACCGAAAGCAAGGCTTGTCGGAATCAAACCATCACTAAAATACGTATTTGTCGACGAATAAGTCTATGACAAATTTGTAATTTTGTTAAATCAAATCAACTTTTTAGATTGGGACCCTTCAACTTTCCGCCCCGGGCCTTCGACGACCTTAGCCCGTCACTGTGTTGTCCAGATCCAAACCACAAAGGGTTCTTTTGAGTTAACGCTAAATCTAACAAGGTTTCTCCCACACTGGTTTACAACGCTAAGGTCACGTACATCGTGGGTATTCCCTACAAAGGGACGTTTCTAATACGCACACGCACACATGCTCACAGCTTCCTGTTTATGAGTGTGGATCTTCCCGGCTAGAGATACAGTTTAAAAATAAACCAGTTGGGGACAGCCCCACAGTATTTGTTATGAGTTCCAGCTAAACACATTGATGTACACAATCAGTTTGACCCAGATTTTGCTAAATATAAAATGGGTGGGAACCCTATAATAGATATGTAAACTCTTCGCATCACCACTTTGGATTCGTCTTTAGTTAAATACTATCAAGTGAAAAATGGTTTCTTTAATTTTACATAGGCAGGATAAAGGCTTATAGCATTTGTAATATTTAAGAAAAACATAATGTAATCACAATATTACTTAAGGTTTTCCAAATTTAAATTACTGAACACTTTTATAACAAGTTTTATCAATATTTTATCGTTTCCCAATGACTTTCTTAAAGTCTTTAAAAGTCTTAAGGTCTTTAAAAAGTACTCTTAAAGTAAAAGTTTGAAAATTTCAATATTTATAGATATTAACAGGTAATCTCTTTTCTATATACATAAAGATGTCAAAAATAAACATTTCTTCAAACTCAAAAAAAATCTCAACGACCATTTATAACAATCCGTCAAGCCGTTTGAGTTGTCGTTGCCAAAAACATTACGCTCGAGAAACATTACCCTCCGCAATCATGTAGAAAGAATAAAATTTAAAGAGTAAATGTTTAATGACGCAGGTAAGTGGGTTTTTAAAATTACCTTTTCCATGTCGCTATTGAAATAACGCACTACATCTTATAGTTACTATTTTCCTTTAACAGAAGCTTGAAGGTAAGGTTTAGTATAAGGATAATGAAGTTAATACGTAAAAGAAATAGTTCTACAATATACTTGTAATTATTAAGGTTTACATCTTTCATTTAAAAATCGTTAATTAAAGGTGGTAGAATCCTTTCTGGTTCGACTCCGGCGGCACCATCGTCACACCTATTTCTGCCTCATAACAGCAGTGTTAAGCGCTGCTGTGTTCTGTATTGAAGGGTGTGGTAGGGTCGTCCTTAAGGACTCTAATCCTGCTTATCTAAAGCCGATTACAGATGCCTTACCACTCGGATTAAGTTGTTAGCCTCATATGTAAGTCAGCATGCATCCACGCCCTTCCATCTCAAGATGGATCTCATCTTCACGCTATCAAATTATTATTTTTTTCTTGTTCTTTACAGGACTTTTTGTTCTTTATAGCACTTCACAAGGTATTTCGTTATGGAGCGGCGAAACAACTCCATAAAACACATCTTTTTTTTTTAAATAAATGTTTTGTACAATGACAAACTTAACCTAATGGTACATGTGGAGCTGGAGCTACTTCAGACCACACCGTCAATCAATCAAATAATCACATAGTTTATAGTACACTTATAACATAGCGTTTGTTTAACGACACGTTTAAACTTTTTTTCCGTGAGATTCAAGATCTGGTCGGGTATTTTATTGTAGTAGCGAAAACAGTTACCCATAAAAGATTTAGCCACATCGGATATAGGTATGACAGTAGTACCTACCCGTTCGAATCATACTGGTTTTATAACCTTTCAAAACAAATACCTACTGATAATATTAATATTATTATTTTTTGTTTTACCTAAAGTACAAACATGTAAAAGTACAAAGGGTGAAGCCCCGGGTTCCATATCGTAATATTTAGGTTCTCTGGGAATTACCTAGAACTTTTATCGTCCTACATTTAACCATGTCACAGACAACAGAACAGACTAACATCCATTAAGTTTATTACTGTGTACTCTATGATAAAAGTCAATAAAGATATTCCTATATGAAAGCGAACACGCAGTTTTGTTTTTTGGGATCATCTTTATTTAGTTCAGTATTCTGGGCCTGAAGTTTTGTGCTTGTTTGTGTGTGTCTATGAAATGTGTCTAAGAAATATAATTTGGTACGTGCATAGGTACGCTTACCTTTCTTTTAGCATTCAAATTTTGAAAGTGCTAGAACCCTTTGTGGTTCGACTCCGGCGGCAACACCGTCACACGTATTTCTGCTTAACAAGGGAGACATACTTTTTCGAGGCAATCCAGCTTAGTCCTCCAGCTTTGTTCTCAGAGGTAGCGGCACATCTGTGTCCGACCTCAGGTAGGACTATCTAATCCTTCCTGGGGTCGATTACAGATGTCCATGGGCGGCAGTAGCCACTTACCATCAGGTGGACTGCATGTTCGTCTGCTTCTCTAAATTATAAAAAAATAACTTCTAATACAGAAGACTCAAAGTCATATTACATTTATTCGTATATGAGGATCAGGATATTTTCATTACCAGGATATTATAATTATTAATAATCAGCATTAACATTAGGCGCGGGATATTTTATTACTAAGATATCAGGATTAGGATGACAGGATTATCACATTTGACGGAGCGACAGGTACCTAAAATTAATTCAGGTTATCATCGGCCGCAGGATATTTCATGGTGAGGATATCAGGATTACCAGGATATCAGGATTAAGATGACATTATAATCTCAATTAAAGCAGCAACAGGTAAATACCCAAAATTAATGCGTATTATTTTCATGACGCAGGATATTTTATTATCAGGATTAGTAAAGTCCTAATTGCACGCTGCGATAGGCAAAAATAATCCACATGTCAATCAACCGAAGGATATTTTATGGTAAGGATATCAGGATAAGGATGTTATCATAATTTAACTTAGCATAGCGATAGGTATCTACCTAAAATAAATGCGTATTATTTTTATGTCGCGGGATATTATATTATAAGGACGTCAGGATTAGGATGTTATCATAATCTAATACAGTTATAGGTATATTAAATATTATACCTAAAATTAAAGCGTATTATTTTTATGCCGGAGGATATTTTGTTATCAGGATGATGATATTACCATTATCTAACTCAGTTAGATGTAGGTGCCTACCTAAAATAAATCGTTTTTTTTTATGTTGCAGGATATTTTATTATCATGAAATCGCGGTGATCATAATTATTGTCATAATGTAATACTTTTTTTTTAATATACGTATAGAAGACGAGCACAAAGTCCACCTGATAGTAAGTGGCCACTACCGGCCGTGGACATCTGTAATCAACCTCAGAAAGATTAGCTATTTCTAACACAGATGAACCGCTACACCCTGAGGACTAAAAGGTTCTACCTCCTAGGTTCTGCCTCCTAGGTATCTATCTAAAATTAAAGTGTATTTTTATTATATAACAGGATATTTTATGACCAGGATGTCAGGATAAGGATGACGTCACAATATCACTTGCGCTGCGACAGGTAACATTAATCCATATAATAATCACAAGGATATTTTATCATAATATAAGGACATGAGGATTAGGATTGCAACATAATCGTACTTCATATCATCGGATTCAGGACATTTCATCAGGATAACAGGATTAGAATGACGTCATAATCTCACTTGTAAAATTTATTACAATCAGCCGAAGGATATTTTATGGTTGAAGCATAAAGGATGTTTTATATCAGGGTTAGTATCATTTCTTAATCTTAGACGCGATAGGTAACATTAATCCGTATTTATCAGTTCCAGGACTTTTTATTATAACCTTATCTATATGTATAAGAATGTAAGCTTCACGTGTCTGAACAACGAATATATTTGCAAATATTAGTTAAGATAACCGAGAATAAATAAAAATAGCAATTTCTAGCATTTTACAGATTGTCTGCCAGTCTATGTGTTTGTAATAGCATCAAACCAAAACCAATAATTTTAATTTAATGGATTAAGAAAATATTTATTGTCCGTATTTCATTGCGTATTATAAATTATGCGCAGGACACTTGCGATAGAAAAATGAATCGATAAAGTAATCAGCCGAAGATTATTTTATCAATAGGATTCAGGATATCTCACTTAACCGTAATTAACTGTGTATTACTATAATGTGCAGGACATTTTATCAAAAGAAAAACAGGATTAGAATGACGTCATAATCTCACCTGCGATAGGTAAATTAATCTATTTACAATCAGCCGAAGGATATTTTATTATCAGGATATCTAGACCGTAATTTAAACCGTATTAAATGATAACGCAGGACATTTCATATTATACATTTGACAGGATATTTATGATGATTAGGATAACGACATAATTTCACTTGCGATAAATAACATTAATCAATATAATAATCAGCCGAAGGATATTTTATTGTCAGATTCAGGATATATACCGTAATTTAATCCGTATTAAATTAATGCGCAGGACATATTATCATAAGAAAAACAGGATTAGGATGACGTCATAATCCTGCGATATGTAAGTAATCTGTATAATAATCAGCCGAAGGATATTTTATCATAAGATTCAGGATATCTCGACCATAATTTAATTCGTATTAAAGTAATACGCAGGACATTTTATCATAAGAATAATTATGAGGATTATTTAGACGTTATAATCTCATGATAGGTAACTTGTTATTTATTTCGTCTTGTAATCAGCTGAAGGATATTTTATCATTAGGATATCAGGATTAGAACTTTTATAATCTCTCTTGACTACGCGATAGGTACTTTACCTAATATTTGCATACAAGTACCTACATTAGTTGTTTATTACCTACATAAAACAAATAGTCTTTGTGAAAATGAAGAATCGTAATAATTGGCATGTATTGTGTATGTGTATATTTTTTTTATTACATAAAAATAATATTTTAGTGAGGATGTGTGGGCCGTGTTCTTGTTTAAGGTGCAGTAGAAACACAGGGCTTTCTACCTTAGTTGTCGTGTGTAGCAACGCAACTATGAGCGTCTGATACCTCTAATTTTATCGATAAATAAATGTCTATGCCCGACCCCAACATAAGAGGGGTCCTGAATATACTATAATCGCTGACTCGACACGATAAGGCTTACGTTACATAATTTTTAAAGCCCCCAAATTCTTGTGTGCCCAGGGGCTCCAGCATTTCTTGAGACGGCCCTAATAAGTTTGATTGAATTTAATTACTTTTTATAACTTTGTAGTTCGTTCAGTAGAACGAGCGTATATCTATATGCATCTGATGATGAGTATTTACTTCTGTAACTAACTCCATATAGGGCAATAGTTTTGCCTGAAGCCGACTCCTAAGCACAAAGTAAATCAGTCAGAACCCACAAAACTATTTCTTTTATATCTAAAATACATATTAAACGTATTTAAAGTGAGTAGTTAGTTTACAGTGCATTGACCAAGAGCAATGACTTCCATAATTACTCAAACATTGCAAATCATGATTTTCATTTTAAGTTTGTTTTTCATTAGCTACTCAACAAGCTCTCCACTGCAACCGATAAGGATGGCTGACCGATAATAATATTACCATAGATGATACTAAATGTGTATGCACTGAATTGCATCATACTAATGTATTATTACGTACCTACAACTACATACATGTTAACTTAATATTTACTAGTTGGTACAGCTTTTTTTCTATAGTATAATATTATAAAGAGGAAAACTTTGTTTGTTTGATTGATTGTAATGAATAGACTCAAAAACTACTGGACTGATTTTAAAAATTCTTTCACCATTCGAAAGCTACATTATCCACGAGTAGGCTATATTTTATATGAAATATTTTTGATAAATAAATTTTGACGCAATACAAAGTTTTCCGGGACATCAGTTATCAATCCCAGTTAGGATTAGATATTCCTACCTGAGCTCGGTCACAGATGCGCCGCTACCCCTGAGGACTAAGCTGGAACGCCTCGGAAGAGTATGTCGCCCTTTCCACCAGAACACAGCAACGCCTAACACTGCTGCTATTAGGTAGAAATAGGTGTGGCGGTGATGCCGCCGGAGTCGAACCACAAAGGGTGCTACCACCTTCAAACCTATTTCGGCATAATACTCGTAACAGCAGTGTTAAGCGCTGTTATGTTCTGATTTGAAGGATGTGTAAAATATATATACTTGTGTCTTGTTTTAGGGGTTACAACAGTCCTTAGGGACAATAACGCATCTGTCGTCGACCTCAGATATAATTCTAATCTTATCTGAGGTTGATTACACATGTCCATGAGCGGCAGTAGCCACTTACCGTCTTGTGGACTGCATGCTCGTCTGCTACTTTTATATTATATATTGTTACAGGCACATCACACTGGTTCATGTATAGATCACATAAATTATTTTTTTATATACTTACTGTAACACAAACACAAGGTTAAAGTACAACAGGGCAAACGTAATGCCTGATGGCATTCTCTACCAGTCAACCCTTGGTGAGTGGAGAGAATTTGCGGCAGGTGTCAAAATACATAAATATTGTAAGACTTACTATATATATAAATACATATCCAAATATATACATACACACATGAATCTAAAATATAATAATAAAATAATTGCTAGTTATTAATAATTTACGTCACTTATTAAATACTTTCCAATTTTTATATATTTGGAAGATTCAGTTTTGCTTTGATTTATGTAATGTCATCTGATTTTTGCAATGTCTCTTGTAATTGCAACCTATTTTTGTAAATGTTGATAATTGTGGAAGAATTATTGTATTTTATGAATCCCTCCTGAGTTTTAACAATATCTTCTACCTTATTTTACAAGAATATTGTAAACTAAATTAACATAAAAATCCGCATACATTATAGTTCATAGTAATGAAATCAAAAACCCCATTTACGTGTGACCCGGAGTAGAGTATCGAAATCCCGGATTCACTATTACATATTACTTAACACTGTCTTGCAATGCCGGACCTCGCTGCATTGAGCTGAGACGCGCGTAAAACTATCTTTACGTCAATGGTTAACACACATAAAGCTAGAACGCTATAGCTTTCGCCTATGCACTAACGATATAATAATAATAATACCTATTGATTGTTTGTTGACAAGGGGGAAACCTTCAAAAGGTACCCGGTGCCGTGGGAGCGACACGGGTTTAATTGTGACTCTTACCGCACCCATACCACAGTATAAGGATATAGATATTTGTACTGTGCCCATACTCTCCCGGTGACCGTCCTCGATGCTGTGATGGGGACTCCGGGATCTCCAAAGCAATACAACCCGGATTCTCTTAGCGCACTGCCCCGTAGGGCTCCGCCCAGGTGAGCATGACGCTCGCCACACCGTATGGTGTAGACAACGGTATGCGACCACACATACCGCCGTCCTTCCCGGGGTCGCTGGCCGGGCGGTTCGAGATCCCATTCTTGCCGCCCGCAAGCCCGGAAGCCCCCTTTTAGTCGCCTCTTACGATAAGCAGGGGCATAGATAGAGGATGTTAGCGAAAAAAATCTAAGCCTATGAGCAGTGGCTACCGTGGCACTATTGTGGTCCTGGAACTACAAGGACAACGATGTTGGTATCTAGGTAGGATGTAACTGCGGTGTTAAGTGCTACTATATGCTGCTTTTACTATGCCATAGAATTACGGCATTACGGGCCATGATATTTAAACTAAATGTGGGTTTCATAGTTCAAATTCCCAGCCCAGGAAAGGGTGACGGCATATTATCGGGGATAGTGTGTTTCTATCATTGAATACCGCGTATATGATGAAAGAAGCCAAATCATCACATGTTGCTTGCGTTTTATCTAGTTTTTAGTCCGTTGACTTTTAGAGAAGGATGTTTTAAAGTATGGTTTCTTTAGCGTAGGTATTATTTAGGAAGACTTAAGGTAAATAATTGTTATTTAGGAAGATTGAGGAAAATAATTGGTCACTTTTAGTATGTGTTGTTATAGCGGCCACCGATATACGAGGGTACGTTTTTAAGTTCGCGGAATGAGGGACAAGGAGCGAAAATAAAATGTCAAAATTATTTTTCTTTTTCTACATATTCTCCTGCAAGACGAATGCATTTTTCAGATCTTTGTATTAACTTATTTAAACCCACATAAAAAAATGTTTTGTCCTTGTCGGAAAAATACGAGGAAATTGCGTCCTTTACTTCTTCGTCTGTAGAAAATTTCTTTCCACGAAGCTCTTTTTTCATTTTTGGAAAGAGATAATAATCGCTGGGAGCCAGGTCTGGACTATAGGGTGGGTGATTTAAAATATCAAAGCCCACCTTATGCAGGGCAGCCAGTGCAATACGGCTCTTGTGTACGGGCGCATTGTCGTGCAACAGCAGGACACCTCTGGATAATTTTCCTCGTCTTTTTTCTTTGATGGCTTCTTTTAACCGCTCCAAGATTGTTGCGTAATATTCTCCGGTTATAGAGACACCTTTATCTTTGTAATCTATTAACAAAATTCCTTCTGCATCCCAAAAGACTGTCGCCATGAGTTTGCCGGCCGATTGTGACACCTTAAACTTTTTAGGAGGTGCTGTACCCTTTTTATGCCACTGCATGGAGTCTTGTTTAGACTCAGGTTCATAATGGTGAACCCAAGTTTCATCTCCAGTAACAATTCGATTCAGTACAATATCCTTATCTTCTCCACAGAGGTTCAAAAACGCACGGGAACATTCAACGCGCTGTTGTTTCTGAGGCGGCGTGAGCATTCTCGGCACCCACCGCGCGCTGACCTTAGTCATGCCAAGATGGTCATGCAGAATTTTAAAAATGGTTGTATCCGATACTCCAACCATTTCTGCAAGCTGTTTCTTCTTTAGCCGAGCATCTTCCAGTACTAATTTTTCGACTTCCGCTATCGTTTCCGGAATGGTCACCTCAACAGACCGTCCTGGTCGTGGGTCGTCTTCAAGTGAATCCCTGCCTTGCTTAAAAAGGTTGTTCCACTTGTAAACCATCGTTTTTCCAGGGCAAGAGTCCCCGTAAACCGATGACATCTCTTCCATTATGATTTGCACAGACTTTCCTTGCTTGGTAAGGAACTTTATAACGGCGCTATGCTCGATTTTCTCCATACTTCCAATTTTCTTCCGGATTGAGTTGTTTAATTGTCGATAGTTTTAAAACTAATGATGCAATTGTGATAAAACTTTATATTTATACTATTTATGAGTCACTTAACACGTACCGCCCTTAACGAGCCCGCTATCCCCCCTCCAACCCTGCCATTCCGCGGACTTAAAAACGCACCCTCGTATATATTCTGTGAAAATATGAGTGTCTATCTATTATGTTTCCAGAAATAGAGTCTTGTTAAAGACAGACAGACTGACAGACAGCGGATGCTTTATAACAAGTTTACGTTTTTACTTTTTGGGTACGGAACCCTAAGAAAGTTTTGTTTTTAATCAAACGTATGAAGTAACGAGCTTCTGCCCGCGGCTTTGCTCGCGTTACGAAGTAATATTTTCATCCCCTATTTTATCCCCTTGGGGGTAGAATTGATCAAAATCCTTTCTTAGCGAATGCCTACGTCATAACATCTACCTGCATGCCAAATTTCAGCCCGATCCGTCCAGTGGTTTAGGCTATGCGTTGATAGATCACTATGTCAGTCAGTCCTTTGAGTTATATATATTTAGATATTCTGAAAAGCATGAAAACCACAACACATTATTGCTTAAAACTGCTGTTATTAGTTAGATATAGGTCTGGCGGTGGTGCCGCCGCAGTCGAACCACGAAGAGTTCTAAAACCTACAAATGTTAATAGTATATATTAGTATTGCTACCAATTTCTTCCATGAAAATGAAAAACCTTCAAACGATAAACCTTTAGACTCCTACAAGTCACCAAAACAAATCAAAGGCCACCAAAAGAGGTCAGAGTTAGGTTACGAAATGCCAAGACAACATACGTGATGGTATGTACTGTTATTACCTGGTGGCCACCACGTAGTACGTTGTTTGTCTACGTGATGCCAGACGGTGCTATCGGAAGCAGGTCACATTTCACTTAGGGCTCGTCTTCACTGAAAAGCTAAATTTAAATATGGAAATTATAATTTCTTTGTGGAACCCATGTTATATTTTCGATGAGTTGTCCGGTACTGACAACGGAGAATATAGCATAGCTTTTGTAAAGGAGGGTTTAAAAGTCCAAAACAGTAATGTAGTTGAAGTAGGCGAAAAAAAAATCTCTAAAAGTCGGTGAAAAGGAAAAATAAAACAAATTTTTAAAGATTTTTTGTTTTCTCCAATGCTGCGAAGGGCCGGACCTCCTGCCATTTTTCTTATATGAGCCAAAGTGAGAATTAACCAGAACTTTCGGTCCTTTAAAATTGTCAAATTAATTACTTAATTATTGTTACTATAGATAGTATTAAAATGAAATAAAGTAGTTATATTTATTTTCTACAGAACTACAGAGACACAAACTTGTCAGTTTCAATATGTTTGCATGTACTATTAGATAATTAAATTCGGATAATTGAATATTCAATATGTTTAATAGAATGCATAATTTGAAAATACTATTAACTATGGGAATTGCTTTTACAATGAACCTGTATGATATTTTTAAGCGAGTTTATTGCACTTGATTGTGAATAGAGCCTTATCAGACTTGTTTTGATACAAGTTTCGGGCTAAGTAGTAAAGTCATTTAGGTATCTACGTCTTGCTACTTGTTTACAAACAATGCCATTTGCGCATTGCTCCACATATCTAGATGTTAACAGATTGATCCTGTTTATTAGAAGATCACGCGTGATATCAATATTTATATTGATAGATATTAAACGTGTGAAACAGGAATCGTGGTAGACAAAATAATATTTTCTTATACAATGTGTGGTTCCATCTATTACCCATTATTTGTATGGTAGAACCCTTTGTGGTTCGACTCCGGCAGCACCACCGCCACACCTATTTCTACCTAATAACAGCAGTGTTAGGCGCTGCTGTGTTCCGGTTTGAAGGGTGTGGTAAGGGAGACAGACTTTTCCGAGGCGTTCCAGCTTAGTCCTCAGGGGTGTGGCCGACCTCGGTTAGGAATATCTAATCCTATCTGGGGTTGATTATAGATGTCCATGGGCGGCAGTAGCCACTTACTATCAGGTGGACTGCATGCTCGTCTGCTACTCTTATATTATAAATAAAAATAAGTAAATAAAAAAAAGGATTTTTACGCATCACACGATCAAATCACATGCTTATTACCAATTAGCAAACAGCGATCTACGCAGTTTTATCATTACGTTGACTTACATCAGATAACTGTACCACACCATCTACGTAACTACACCTGATTGGTGCGTGGCGTGGGTGTGGAAATTTTGGTACATTGCGAATTTTATAGCGACTTGATGGAAATTTTTCAGGGTTTCTGCAGTCACGGCCATTTCGGCGGCTTTTTCGGGTAAGTTAGCTGAGACTTTTAAGATTGGGTTTTTAACAACAAATGCATTATTTTCTATTCAGTTATAGTCCGCGTAAAACTCCTAGTCCGCTCTGAATATAGAAATGCATCGCAATGAATCGCATAGCAAATTGTATGACTAGGCCTGCTAGCAACTACTTCACAGACTATACCAATAGTCAGCTACGGTTTGTTGTGGCTCTGTATTATATTGCAATTGAAAGTTAGAGATAAAAAAATCAAGTCAATCCATTAATTAGGTCTATATCTCGTCATGGTAATATTAATCATCAAAACATTAGATTGGCGCTGTTAACAATACAAAAGTAGACTTAATAAATGAATTCTCTTCTAAATAAGACCCCTCTTTGAAATGTGTATGTAAAAGTGGTGGAACGCTTGCTGGTTCGACTTTGGCGGCACCACCGCCACACCTGCCTCATAACAGCTTCATTAAGCGCTACTGTTCTGGGTTAAAGACAAACCCACTGTGTTTCTTACTGGGTCTTCTCAGTTGAGATCGCGTTCCGATCCGGTAGTAGTTTAAGACAAAATATTGTACCTGACAATTTGTAAGTGCCGCCGTTGGCCTGTTCAAAATATTTCATTTCATTTCATTTAAAAGGTGTGGCAAAGGAAACTTTTCGAGGCGTTCCAGCTTAGTCATTTGGGTTTATCTGAGGTTGATTATAGATGTCCATGTGCGGCAATTGCCAATTAACATCAGGTGGATTGCGTGCTCGTATACTACTCGTATAAAAATAAAATTAACTTAGATCTCTCAGTTACTATGTTACATATGCCTAAGTCAAGTATGGTAACAATACGTAACAAAGCCTCGAGTAAACATACGTACTTATATATTATGATAGGTTCATAATAGGTGTAAAACTGAAGCGTCCGTATATAAATGGAAAATAAATGCTTTGTACTAAACCAATTTACATACCCATTTTTAAGTTACGGATACAGTACGAAAAGACGTAACTGCTTTTTGTAGTACGCGTAAAACTGCTAGTCCGTTCTGAATATAGAAATGAATCGCGTCGCCATAGCAAATTGTATGACTACACCTGCTCGCAACAACTTCAGAGCGGACTAGCAGTTTGGCGCGGACTACCACGCTTTTATTAGCTTGACCTATATGTTTGTTTATGTATGTATGTATCTTTGAACTCGATTTTTATCCACTTGGAACGGTCCGATTAATTTAAAATTTATGTTAGTTATATGAATATTTGTATGTTATGCTGTTGTTGTGTCTAAAATAAATAAATAAATAAAAATAAATAGGTGTACATATTTAATTGCTTATTACATGCATACGAGCGGGAACTGAATATGTTCTTTAAAAATCATTTTCATTTACTTGTTTTTGTTTTGCTTGCTATATTCGTCTTCTTCTACATAACGAAACACCTTGTGAAGTGGTGGTAGTTGTACTGGCATTCAAAAAGTACTCTGTAAAGAACCTATTTTGAATAAAAAAACTGATTTGATTATAACTTATAACCAACCTGCTTACTTATTCCTATAAAATTACGTCTTTTAAAAAATGTATCACATATTATTGATCTCTTTTAACAGCCAATTTATGTGATTAGTCACTGTAATGTATTATATATTCTATGTTTTGAAATGAAAATAATATAGTAGTTATATAGTAGGTGCTAACAAGAAACATAACAAACATTGTAAACAAGAGATTACTGCAGCACATGTTTATGTAAGCAGTATTAATACTTAGCTATTGTGTTGCCGACATAATAACATCGATTTGCGGCGTGATAATGAAAAAAATATTATGTACGTCTGTCTCTGATAAATAAAATCAAAACAGAAAAATATTTTTGCCAAAGTCTTGTCGATAGGAGGAAAAACAGATTTGATAACGCGAGCGCAGCCGTCACGGGAAAACAACAGGAACCATAATGTGTGGTTAAATTTGAAAATATCTTTAAAATTAATATTTTTTCTTAATAAGCAAATATGTACATATTTTAAATCCGACTATATGTAGATATAATAGTACATACAGTCGTTAGAAACGGATTTTTTAGAAGCCAACGAGCCAATAGACTACATCTACTGATAATAAGTAGACACTACCTTCCATTTACACCTATACCTAATTCCATATAGAAAGTCAATTCTACCTAAAGCTGGAAATAGGTGGATTATTACTTGTGAGGACTATAGGGAGGAATTACTAAGGGTAATACAACCTTCCACATAACCGCTAGAAATACGTGAAGCAGTGGTATCTCCCAAGTAGTCCCGAGTGAATTATACTGGTTCCAACGTCTACCTTCTTTCGGTATACTATTTACACAGCGGGAATCGAACCCAGAACCCTCTGCATGACGGTACCACGTGGTTGGTTAAATATTGTTTAAATCTGTAAAGTTACAGATCTAAATGATTAGCACAGCAGACATCACGTAATAAACTTTAACGCTATCATTACTAATATTGAATAATACAATACAAATAATAACCATAATATTTTATAATCAATGAATCACTTTAGGTTCAAGTCATAGGTATAATTTTATAACAATTTCACATTATTTTCGCAACATACAACCAGATTAGATAAAATAATCCTATTGCTTTCAAAATAACATAAAAACTAAATATAGACGTCTACAACCAGATTACTAATTATGATAAGACGTCTGGTGATAAGTTCCAGGATATTTTATAACTAGATTAATGTAGTTGTAACAAAAAATACTATTTATTTAGCTGTCTGCTATATATCTTGAGTATTAAGGTCACAGGTATGGTTTTTTTCTACACTTATATTATAAAGAGAAAAACTTTGTTTGTTTGGTTGTAATGAATAGGCTCTAAAACTAATGGACCGATTTTAAAAATTCTTTCACCTTTCGAAAGCTACATTATCCACGAGTAACATAGGCTATATTTTATATGAAATATATTTGATAAATAGATTTTGAAGCGGTACAAAGTTTGCCTGGTCAGCTAGTATATAATATAGGAGTAACAGACGAGCATAAAGTCCACTGCTGATGCGCTACTGCCGCCCATGGACATCCCAGATGGGATTAAATATTCCTACCTGAGGTCGGCCACAGATGCGCCGCTACCCTTAAGGACTAAGCTGGAACGCCTCAGAAAAGTATGTCTCCCCCTTACCACACTTCAAACCAGAACACAGCAGCGCTTAACACTGCTGTTATAAGGCAGAAATAGCTGTGGCGGTGCGTGTCCCTGTAGTTCCGGGACCAGAATAGGGCTACGTTATCCCCTGCCTGTCTTAAGAGGCGACTAAATGGGGGCTTCCGGGGTTGCGGACGGCAAGAGTGGGAGCAAGAACCGCCCGGCCAGCAACCCCGGGATGGACGGCGGTATGTGTGGCCGCATACGGTCGTGAACACCAGATGGTGTGGTGAGTTTCAAGCTCACCTGGGCGGAGCCCGACGGGGCAACGCGCCAAGTGGACTCCGGTTGCGTTCCGTTGGAGATCCCGGAGTCCTCTACGCAGCGCCGAGGACGGCCACATAACCCCGTGCCGCTCCCACGGCATAGGGTACCTTTTGAAGGTTCCCCCTCGTCAACAAAAAAAAGAAAAAAAAAGGTGTGGCGGTGCGAACTACAAAGGTTTCTACCTTTGTCACTATAAACTGATATACAGTGTTTTCCATTCGCGTGTCAATTAATTTAATTATTGTTGATAACAATTAATATTGTACTGTACTTACCACGCGCCAATTCTTATCAAATAAACCTCCAGTGGGGAATTTGTCGGTAATGTTTTGATGTAAACAGCAGAATTCGTATTATTTTAATTTAACGGATAAATAACTATGATAAGGTTCTTGTCATTTCTGTTATGATTTAATAACCAAAACATTAATATTGACTTCGGCCTTTTATGTTACCTTATTTTTTAAAGTTGTGCTTATCAGAAAATATTTATCACATGCTTTAGCGGTAAAGGAAAATGTAGTCGGTTTTTTTTAAATATAGGAGTAGTAGACGAGCATGTAGTCCATCTGATGCTAAGTGGCCTACAGGTACCCCAGATCTCTATGTTTGAAGTTATCCTTCTTTAGACGCGTTATGAAAAAATGATGAGAGTGAAATTTTAAGATTCGTCACACGAAAGTTACAGTATGAATTTGCAGCGGTTGCAGTCTCGAATCAAAAGCTACCAACAAAAATAGAAATAGAACCTCTATTAGCCGCGCAAGTTGGCACCACCGTCGCACACGAAAGTTACAGTATAAAGTTGCAGCGGTTGCAGTCTCGAAACAAAAGCTACCAACAAAATAGAAATAGAACCTCTATTGGTCGCGCAATTTGGCACCACCATCGCATACGAAAGTTACAGTATGAAGTTGCAGCGGTTGCAGTCTCAAAACAAAAGCTACCAACAAAAATAGAAATAGAACCTCTATTAGCCGCGCAAGTTGGCACCATCGTCGCACACGAAAGTTACAGTATGAAGTTGCAGCGGTTGCAGTCTCGAAACAAAAGCTACCAACAAAAATAGAAATAGAACCTCTATTAGCCGCGCAAGTTGGCACCACTGTCGAACACGAAAGTTACAGTATGAAGTTGCAGCGGTTGCAGCGAAAGTACTTTCATTCCGCGGAGCAAGCGTCAAGCGACAAGGATAAAACCTTCAAAAGGTATCCGATGTCGATATGTGTAATCCCAGATAAAATTAGAAGCGTATCTGAGATTGGCCATAGATGCGTTGCTACCTCTGATGGCTGTGTTGGAATGCCTTCGAATAAGTATGTCTCCCTTACTACACACTTATATTATTATACTACCTATACCAGCTTACGACACACTTTAAAATGATAACAGGGTGGTAAGGAAGCACCAACGCCACCCCTATTTCTGCATTATTACGGCAATGTTAAACGCTACTGTGTTCTTGTTTGAAGGATTTGTTAAAGAAGACTCTAGTTACATACACAAAGGTTTCTAATAGTCCTCATGAATAGTAAGATATATGTTTGGCCTATCTGAAGGAGATAAGACTTCATTTCTTTGGTTAAGAACTTATTCTAGGTTGATCGGAGTTGGGTTGATAGGCCAAGGGTGCCAGTAGCCCTAGGCTCAAGAGCAATACATTATTTTGTTTGACATCATATTCGGTTCATAAATATAATAACTCTTTTGCATAAAATCAATACCTCTTCATATTCAATTTGAAACAATTTTCCACCTAAATTATATTGAAATAATTCATAAACAAACAAATCAAGTTACAATAACAGATAACACAACATAATGATGTTTCCTTACGTATTTGATGCTTTGTGTACAACGCATTGATTATTAACTAGTCTTGCTCGCGGCTCTGTCTGTGTTCTCAATGACAATTTATAACTACACTAGCTGACCCAGCAAAGGTTGTGTTGCCATATAAATAAAAAAAATGTTAAGGGTGAACAACCCTTATCACTTAGGGGTATGTAAAATAGATAGTAGCCGATTCTCAGACCTACTAAATATGCATATAAAATTTGGTGAAAATCGGTAAAGCCGTTTCGGAGGAGTACGGTAACTAACATTGTGACACGAGAGTTTTATATATAAAGATGTGCATCAATTATTGTACAAGAAAAAGTAGCCTATATTATTATGACTCCCAAGGAATCTTTATTCCTTTCGTGAATATTCCACCCAAGCGTAAATCATTCCATTTTTCAACGATAGAACAGATAAACAGGCAAAACTTTAATCGTTTTTTTATAAGTACGTTTCATATTAAATATACATTTCCGCCACTTGTTAAAAGATGAAGAAAAGATAGTTATTGAACAATTTGTTAATACGAGACCTTGTCAAATTTCGATCTTTGTTAGGTAAAAATTGGATTGTCCCTGTAGTTTCGGGACTAGAATAGGGCTACGGTAACTCCTGCCTGTCGTAAGAGATGACTAAAAGGGGGCTTCCGGAGTTGCGGGCGGCAAGAGTGGCAGCTCGATCCAGGAAAGGATGGCGGTATGTGCGGTCGCATACCGTCGTGAACACCAGATGGTGCGGGAGGAGCGAAAACTGCTCCCCCAGGGCAGAGCCCGATCGGGGCATCGCGCTTGGAGGACTCCGCTTGCGTTCCGTCGGAGATCCCGGAGTTCTCCAACAAGCGTCGAGGACAGCCACCGGGGGGGTTTTAGTGCGGTAAAAATCCCACATAACCCGGCATCGCTCCCACGACGTCGGGTACCTTTTGAAGGTTTCCCTTTCGTTGAGAAAAAAAAAAGGTATTTAAAAATTAATTATAAGGGTCGGTAATTAAAAACTATTATTTTGGCATTAACAGACACTTGATTTTATTTATATATAGATAGTGATTGTACCACGCGCCGACATCCCGGGTTATCATAACACGGAATTTACGTTTCACATGAAATTGCACAAATATGTTGTTTTTATTTTTTATCAATTTTAGAAGATGTGTTTTTGAAACAAATATTTTGCAGATAACTGGAATAATAACAGTTGATTAGAAAATAGGTTAAATAATTTGTTATTTTATTTGCGTAATTGTTTTACTTTATAAGAATAATTATTTTATATAATGTAATAAGAATAATGTATAATTTTTATAATATTGATTATAATATAAGACAGGCCACATACCTAAATCTTATTATTTATGAGGACTATTATCATTAATTGAAAATTAATTATTTTATAATCAATATTATAGAAATTGAATTTATTAATAAGTATAAAATATGATTAGAAAAATACATTAAAATAGATATTAAAAGTAATATATTGCAAGCGTAGTATTGGGTGTTTTTTTTGACTGTCCCCGCCTCATATGTTAAATCTCTCATAAATCATAATAATATGTTATCATTATGTCATGCCGCTTGGGCTGTAGGGCCCAGCGGTGTGATAAGGGAGTCACTTTTCCGAGAGCTACTAGACATACATTCCAGCATAGTTTTCGGGGATCAGGTGGACTGCATACTCGCCTACTACTCACTTATTATAAAAAATCATACCAAAGAAATTGACATCTGTGTGTAAATGTAAACATTACCCTCCTCCGGGCGCAGTTGTAAAAAAGCATATAGACGGTCGAATTGAGTAACCTCCTCTTTTTTTGAAGTCGGTTAAAAATGATAACAGATTTACTACGAACATGACGCAAATTATCCTCCCACATAGCTAATATTAATTGTCGTGATATTTAGTTACAAAGTTGTGATTTTAATTACGTCATGATATAGCAACGACGCAAATTTTTATTTTCATTAAATTTTACAGGTATTTAATAACAGACTAATTTTTGTTCTTACTAAAACTATTTCTATTTCTAGAGGTGAGACTCTTCCTTAACTTGCTGAAAATCTTCGCTTCGAGAAAGTTGCTACAAACGTTAAAAGTATAAATTGAAAACATATATACCTATTTAGTTCAATATAATATTAAAAACCTCGCTAAATTCGCACAATGGGACAAAATAGTTAAAATCGTGTATTGTAATCGGTTCTTGATAATAGTTTAAAAAAATGAATTAATCTGACCTGACCGTTCAAAGTGGGTAAAATTATGTTCAAAGATAATCATTACATACTTAAATACATAACAGGTCAAGCCAATAAAAGCGTGATAAAAAAGTAAACGTCCATAATTAATTAAAATCCCATGCAAGAACAGAAGAAGTTTTCCACAGAAACAAGAATCTTACACTATTCTGTCCACATTCTTAGAATTATCAAGAGCTGTCGTAGAAGTCTTGGGAATAGAGAAATCCTCCAAAGCACATAATTCCAGTGACGTAAAAACAATTAGACGACTACGTATGATCCAGTTCAAATGACATATAATTGAAACAAGTTTCAATCTTACTACCTATAACATAAAGAATATGTTGAAAGCCGTGGTAGCATAAATCACTTAAACACGTACTTGCTTACGTATGGTAATAGAATTGGTCTTGAGCATACGTCTGGCATATGCTACTAACGCAAACTGAATTAGTTCTTATTAAGAGGCTGGTAGGCTAGGAATTGTTCGGTATTAGTCTGAATGGTATTGGTAAAACACAAACAAATCTATCAGCTGTTTGAGACATCTGGATGACACCTGTAGGTAATTTGCATATGAAAATAGTAGAACAAACAGAATAAAGAAACAGTAAATACAAATATAGAGAAGTTGAAGTAAATTAAAGTTTGTTACTAGCTTCTATTCCACCCGATAACAAGTTGCTGCTGCCGCCCATTGATCTATGTAATCAACTTTGATAAGATTAAATGACTAACTTAGGATAGTAACAGATGCGTGGCTACTCTGAGGACTTAGTGAAAGTCTTGTATGAGTATGTCTCCCTTAATACACCTTATTACGTAAATATACTTACACCATGATAATACCATTTGAAATTTGGCTTTCCCGGAGTTGCAATCCCGACAGGATCCTTGAGTATATTGTATATGCTACTTAGAAATTAATTAAAAAATATTGTGTCCTTTAATGGTGAAGGAAAACATCGTGAAGAAACTTACATGCCAAAGAATTCTTTATATAAGTAGTCGAAGTAGAGTGAAGAAAATATATCTCAATGATATGTGAAGTCTAACAATATGCATTTGGCCGGCGCGGTAGACTATGGCATAATTCTTCTCATTCTGAGAGGAGACCTGTGCCCAGCTGTGGCATAATACCACGACTATACGACTGCTGGACAAGTGTCAAGTTAACTCTAGCGATCAGCACTTGGCCAGTATGGTAGACAAGGACATAAACCTTACTCTGAGGGGGCTCGTGCCCAGAAGTGGGGCAATAGATTTACGGCAATAATGATGATAAATCAAGTTTTCAGCAAAACAGAAGGTCAGTTCCGAATCATGCTAACACAACAAATTCCTATGATAAGATAACGTAACATTTAGATAATGGACGATGTGTGTCCTAATAATGCGTTTGTTACGAATATGTAACAATTTCGAAGAATCTTTCATTTATATATTGTTGAAATGTGGTTGCTAGTTGCCCATTTCTTCCTTATAACAACAGTGTTAAGGTTTGATGTATTCTTGTATAAAGGGTAAACATTGAAAAGAAACATCTTCAAATAGAACTCCAATTTTAAGTGGAGTTGATAACAGATTTTATGGACGACAGTAGCTATATACTTACTACCTGATAGACTGTATTTTGGTTTGCAATTTGAAGGAAAATACATTAAAGAGCCACATGCTTAAGAATTGTATAGAAACGATTTTCAGAGTACCTTATTTATTTATCTTTATTCATGCAAATAAATTATTTGATTTGTATGAAGTTTGCCTATCCGAACTTGGTTAGTGCGACCTAGACCCTTTTCTCGCCGAGGCCTATCAATAACTTATTTAGACTATATAAATTCCTTTCATTCTAATGGGACACAAAGGAGGTGTTTTTATGATGATTAATATCTTTGTTCCAGCATGAACGCGATACGCTCCCAGATCTTGAAGCACACGATGCCAACGCGCCAGCACCTCACACCTGAGCTCTGGCTGCGGCTGATAACCCCGGCGTGTCCGCTCTGGGCAGCTCCAGCTGAGTCGTCGCCCTTCCAGGATCCCTTCTGGGCGTTCTACTGGCCTGGTGGGCAGGCGACTGCTAGGTAAGAAGACTAGAAAACTGCTAAGAAGTTTATTCTTATCTCTATAAAGTTCTCTATTTCTATTATCTCTATAAAGTTAAGCGGAAGGCTCCTTTCATAATTTGCCTTTTTATAATATAGAAGTAGCAGACGTGCATGCAGTCCACCTGATGGTAAGTGACTACTGCTGCCTATGGACAACTGTAATCAACCCCAGATAAGATTAGTTTCCTACAGAGGACCACAGTGCGTTCTACCACCCTCAACCCGGACTTCCTTGACTCCGGAATCACCATCAATTATTAATATAAGAGTAGTGTTAAGCGCTGTTGTGTTTTGATTTCAATAGCGTGGGAAGAGCGTTTTCATGAGGCATTCCAACTTAGTCTTCAGATTAGTTAATTGTAGCAACGCTGTGTTGTACCTAGGTAGGACTCTAATCCTATCTGAGATTGATTATAAGTTTACATAGACAGCAGTTGCTACTTAACATCAAGTTACTTGCTCACTGGCTTCAATCTTATAAAAAACGAGAAAGGCAGTTAATTACGTCGGTTGATAAAACTCCAAAGTTGCATGCAACAGTATTGACGTAAAAGGTCGTCAATAAGATTATACATTAAGATTAGTTTTCCTGTACGCAACATGTCTGATAATCAGAGGTCAAACGATAAGGTCTAAGCGATATTTTTTAAGTTTCTCAAAATTATTTCTTTATTTAAACGCGGTAATTTCTTGAAGTATTTGTTGTATTTCAAGATATCGTACATACATATAAGGCCATTTTAGTCCTCAGGAGTGGCACCGCATCACGCAGGTGGACGCTTATAGGCCTATAGACATTTAATTTATAAGATGAAGTAGCATATAGTCTGCAGTCCACTTGATAGTAACCAACCAACCAACCAACTCCATTCAAAATAGGGTTTCTACCAAAAACTGATCACAGATGCGTTGTCACTCCTAAGGACTTAGATGGTCGCCTTATGTTAGTCAGCTGTCAAAGGGTGTGGATGCCTTTCACTGAAACGCAACAACTTTACGCTAGTATTACGTGTAGAAGTGATATATATTCAATCAAAACATACTGTTTCTACCAGCTTCATTTTTACATAATAAAGGAGTAGCAGACGAGCATGCAGTCCACCTGATGGTAAGTGGCTACTGCCGCTGGACATCTGTAATCAGTCAGAAATTGGATTAAATTACTACTTGAGGTCGGTTAAAGACGCGCCGCTATCTCCGAGGATTAAGCTGAAACGCTTCGGAAAAGTATATCTCTCACACCACACTCTTCATACCAGAACGCAGCAGCGCTTAATACTGCTGTTAAGAGGCAGAAATAGGTGTGGCGGTGGAGCCGCCGAAGTCGAACCACAAAGGGTTCTACCAAATTCATGTTAAAACTTAAATGTTGGATACTCTTAGTTTCCCATTATCGCTTACCAACACACAGTGGAACAGTTAGGAACAGGTACTAACTCGGTCAACAAACGAACAAACGTAGGCACGTGTATATGAATATTAATACACGAGATACATAGATAACAGGAAAAACGTTGGGTTTATTTACATTTTGTCGCGAAGTTTGCCGTGCCGTGCAGATTCGCACGGGAAGGAAAACTTGATACTACTGTAGTTGTAAGGCAGTGAACCTAGTTGAAACTCGACCTCTCGGGATCCGAGGTTCGAATCCTCGGTATAGTCAGCGCCAAACTGCTAGTCCGCTCTGAAGTTGTTGCGAGCAGGTGTGTAACAATTTTCTATGGACACGCGATTCATTTCTGTATTCAGAGCGGAATAGTAGTTTTACGCGGACTACACCTCTGATTTTGAAAAGTTATGTATGTATTAGAAATTGTCATTAGTGTTCAAACGCTCAGAAGGGAATTCAAAAATGTAATATATTCTTCCATAATCTTCCCATATCCATAATCATAAACCTTCAAAAGATACCCGACGACGTGGGAGCGACGCCGGGTTATGTGGGATTTTTACCGCACTAAAACCCCCCCGGTGGCCGTCCTCAACGCTTGTTGGAGAACTCCGGGATCTCCGACGGAACACAACCGGAGCCCTCCAAGCGCGATGCCCCGATCGGGCTCTACCCTGGGGGAGCAGTTTTCGCTCCTCCCACACCATGTAGTGTTTACGACGGTATGCGACCACACATACCGCCGTCCTTCCCGGGGTCGCTAGCTGGACGGTTCGAGCTCCCACTCTTGCCGCCCGCAACCCCGGAAGCCCCCTTTTAGTCGCCTCCTACGACAGGCAGGGATCGTGAGGACACCTGGACGCCTAAGTTTAAAAAGATGCTCTAAAGTGTGTGGAGTAATATGAAGTTTACATTTACATTTAGCTAGCTAGACTCCCTCTCACTGATATTAATACTGAAGTTGATTACAGGTGTGTTGCTAAGGACAAAATTGAAACATAAATAAGTCCGACTTAGTCAACTTGTCACTTCTTCTAATGATTAAAATCAAAGGGTTTTGTGTAATTATATGAGAGGGCACATAGATAAAAGGGTAATAAAACTTAAAAAAAAGAAACGCTTCTAGTGTTAATAATAGTTATAAAAATTTTAATCCATTTTAAAATTGTATTTGTAACTTTATTTTTCCTACATAGATTAAATCTTGTTATTTCCTCTAATTTTAGTTAGTTGCTAGCCGCAATCGAACAAAACATATATTGCTTATCTTACAAGAGGAAAATAAAATAAAACTGTTAACCATTGACGTACGAGTATTGTTTGGAACTTTGCCGTTTGGTGCAAAATCTGCGCGGGGAGGAAAAAATGTTTTTTCCGTTTAAAATAAAGGACAATGCCCATGAAAGTATGGACCGCCGTCCAGAGTTGCATCAAATTGAAACTTGTTGTGGACGATGTATAATTAACCAAATACTACCACCAATAATTATTTTTTAGATCAGCACCCGGGTTCTGAAGTTATTTACCGAAATGTTACATAACCTCAAAATCAAAAATATCCGACGATAGATTGATGGTCGGTTTTAACTGTTAGTAGGTACCTATACTGTAGTTCGATTAACATATTCCATTTACTTTTAAAGGTAGTAGGTAAAAAAAACCTAAAATAATCCTAAAAACCTAAAATAATGAATTCCGAGTAAAAAATACCGCCATTTTAATTTTTAAGAACAACAATCAACATTTCGTCTTATTTTATCTTAAATGGAACCCCCTTGTTCAAAGAAACTATTCTGATCGACAAACTATGTAAAAAAATCAAAAAATAATTTTAATATTACTTTCATTTTGATGCATTAGAAAAATCATTAGTCAAAACACTAATAGATCTTATTGAATTCCGAGTATAAAATTCCGCCATTTTAATTTTTAAGAACAACAATCAACATTTCGTCTTATTATATCTTAAATGGAATCCCTTGTTCAAAGAAACTATTCTGATCGACAAATTATGTAAAAAAATCAAAAAATAATTTTAATATTACTTTCATTTTGACGCATGAGAAAAATCAGTACCAAGAATGGGCATTCTCCTTTGGACTTCTGAGTATTCAAAAATTTGAATATGTATATAAATAATTTTTAATTTATTTACATACTAGACAGACTGCATTTATCAATAAAAGAAGCAAGTTTTCTGTTTTGGGTAAGGATAATAAGTATTTCATATTATTTATTAGAACAAAATAATCGTTTTGTATTTCGCTTTTCAGCCTCATTATTTCTAGTTAACGAATAGGTACCTCGTACGTATACTCAGTTACTAGTTTATTTTTACACTACATTATGTAATTAAGATTTTAACCTATCATAAATCTATACGAGGGCACAAGAAAGGAGACAATAGCACTCGTAACATCTACGAGTAAGTAAATATTACTACTTTTATCAAGTAAAGTTAAGTTTGTTTTATCTGAGTGATAAGAAGCACGCGCCAGACAGACAAACATATAATGAATTCGTTTACATAATAAACATGTGTATTGGTTATGTCATATTCACGTTATTCTCCCACGGGTTTGTCAGAAAGATTTTTTAGTAATTATAATTTTGAAGGTGGTAGAACCCTTTGTGGTTCGACTCCGGCGGCACCACCGCCACACCTATTTCTGCCTAATAATAGCAGTGCTAGGCGCTGCTGTGTTCCGTTTTGAAGGGTGTGGTAAGGGAGACATACTTTTCCGAGGCGTTCCAGCTTAGTCCTCAAGGGTAGCGGCGCATCTGTGACCGACCTCATTAGGAATATCTAATCCTATCTGGGGTTGATTACAGATGTCCATGGGCGGCGGCAGCCACTTACCATCAGGTGGACTGCATGCTCGTCTGCTATTCCTATATTATAATAATATATATATATATACCAAATTGGAAGCACATGCATACCCTGCTAATGGAAACCATAATCGATAAGCAAAGATAAGCAACGTCGGACGCAGTCGCGAGTTGGATTGTTGACCTGGTAGCAAAGATGCAACTTTTAGAAGCTTGCGTCCTTAATTCAGAGGGCACGTTAGCTCACCGGCCACGCAGAAATCATTAATTTAAAGGTTGTAGAGCCCAGCGTAGCGCGACTTCGGCGGCACCACCGCCACATCTAATTCTGCTATGACAGCAGTGTTAAGCGCTGCTGTGTTCTGGTTTCAAAGGGTGTGGTAAGGGAGACATACTTATTCGACGCATTACAACTTAGTCCTCAGGGGTAGCAACACACTTTGCTCAAACCAGGTAGGACTCTGATCTTACTTGGGGTTGATTGCAGATGTTATGCCATGCCATGCCATAGGCAGTTACCACTTAAAGGTGGCATTCATTCTTATTTGTTACGTCAATATTATAAAATACTAGTGGTGCCCGCGGCTTCGCCCGCATTTTAAAGAAATAATATGACATACATAAAACGGTAAATGTGTACCTACATTGGAATGACAGTGGTGCCATCTGTCGAAAATTGGTCTTACCAACTCCCAAACCCTCGTGGGCTCTTGGACAACAACTTTGCTAAAGATCATCACTTGATCAAATCCATAGTTACCGATTCTATAACTAACGAATTAAAAAATAATTAAAAAAACCATTTGTGAATCTAAACCATTCTCAAGTCCCCTTGAACACACAACAAATTTCATCAAAATCAGTCCAGTCGTTTGGGAGGAGTTAAGTGACATACACACGCACATAAGAAATATATATATATGTTATCGTCGTTAATAAGAAGCTTGGATATTAACGATATCACATTTTTATAACGTTACATTAAAGTAATAAGTGACGCATTTGATACTACAGTTTAAAAACAGATGCGGGTAGGTGAAGTGGGGACGACACCTTGGCGGCGCTCGAGTTAACAGACAGCGACATTCTGGTCGGAGACTTCAGCAAGAACAGTCGAATAACGGAGATACTCGTGTAGTTATAATACTTCTAATCACTAGTGTCAACTTAATTACGTATAATTGTTATATCGTTACTCTGTACCGTTTATGTGACTATATTATTACATGACTTCAAGACCTTCAAGATGAGTTTGATTTCATATATATATATATATATATATATATATATATAGAGATATCAATAAGTACTTAAATTATTCACACAGTCGTCAATTACCGTTAAAAATAACGTGAATAAATGATTATGATAATGATAAATCTCATAAAACGCTGACGTCTGATCGATCTATAACGGGCAGTAACATAATAAGTAATGTACTTGTAAAGTTAATGAACATTTCTAATTATTCTACTCGGAACTCGCGTAAGTGTGACTTGCGTAAATGCAAATTACACGGCTGTGAACCAGATATGTAGTCTACGTATCTGGTAATTCTGGTATATGACCGGTATCTTAATATGTAGTGAAGCGATATATGATCTCAATTGCTTTAAACGTGTAAAAAGCGTATTGTAGATGTAGTTATTATTTGAAGGATAAGATTGTGTGGTTTGAAATAACTTCAGCGCCATATATAGCGTAACATTAGCGTTAAATAGTATATAATGTATTTTTTAACACGTGTGTTATGAAGCTTCTTTCGTCGCTTCTTGTTCATAACCGAAATTGGTAAAATAACTATTCTGTAAGTACTATGTGTATGTATAATTTGAATGTAAATGGTGTCCCTAGGTATATATTATTGCAATTTACTTGATGGTGGCTACTGCCGCCCATGGACATCTTCCACCAGCATGGAACAGGTCATAGAGGTGATGCAACTCCTGTGGGTTAAGAGAGTGGCCTCATAAATCAGACGGCATCCACACTTCCACCGACACATAACATATTATCCATTTAAAATCAGAAAACAGCACAAATAGCATTTATAAATCAAGAATAGGCTATCTTCATTAATATTTATTAAATGTAACGAATAAATAACTTATTTTCGGCAGTCGGAATTCCGGTAAAAATTAAATAATAAAAATAAACATATAAACAAGATTCTGTGAAATAATATTCTAATTCCTCTTGAAATAACGTACCTTATGTCCTTGTAATAAGAGCTATACATAAAAGAAACAATTCTATGTCTACTACGAAATAGTATTTTATTGATCAATGAATGAAACACTGAAAATATTCACATTTAAAAATCAACCTTAACATAAGGTCTATAAATTGAATTTCCTTTGTACTATTCATATACATTATGTCGTTTTGTTCCAATAACAACTGGTTATAGTAATTTTTTATGCTACTATAATCAACCTTACTTTTATAGGCATAGGGTCTAACAATTTGAGAAGTATGACTCAGTGTGGGTTTTGCCTCTCATTCATAGTTTAGTCTCGTGTTTGTCACGCGCCATTTTGTCAGTAAAATTTCGAATTGACAAATTATTTATTCAGTTGAGTAGAGTAAAGAAAATATGTAGCACTATAGTGTGATAGACGCAACTTAATAATTAAATATACTTAAGAAGTATAAGAATTAATTATGTTGTTACGACAGACCGTAATATTATATTTGCTAAGTATGCGATTTTTTTATGGAAAGGTTAATAAATTAATCGTTTTAAATATGTCTGTTATTCTGTCTAATATAGAAAGATCCAAAAATTATAGCTTTTCCTAAAATAAGAGTTTATTTTTCACGAGGGGGAAACCTTTAAAAGGTACCCGATGCCATAGGCAGCGACGCCAGGTTATGTGGGATTTTTACCGCAATAAAACCCACTGGTGGCCGATCTCAGCGCTTGGTAGAGAACTCTGGAATCTCTCTGGAATCTGTCGGGCAGCTGGAGGCAGCAATTTACGCTACTCCCACACTACCTGGTATTACGACGGTATGCGACCACGCATACTACCGTTCCTCCCGGGGTCGCTTGATGGACAATTCGAGCTCCCACTCTTGCCGCCGACAACCCCGGAAGCCCCCTTTTAGTCGTCTCTTACGACAGCCAGAGGATACCGTAGCCCTATTCTAGTTTTTTTTTTTTTTTTTTATAATATAAGAGTAGCAGACGAGCATGCAGTCCACCTGATGGTAAGTGGCTACTGCCGCCCATGGACATCTGTAATGAACCCAGATAGGATTAGATATTCCTACCTGAGGTCGGCCACAGATGCGCCGCTACCCCTGAGGACTAAGCTGGAACGCCTCGGAAAAGTCTGTCTCCCTTACCACACCCTTCAAACCGGAACACAGCAGTGCCTAACACTGCTGTTATTAGGTAGAAATAGGTGTGGCGGTGGTGCCGCCGGAGTCGAACCACAAAGGGTTCTACCACCTTCAAGAGGTAGTTCCGGGACTACAGGGACAAAAATAATATAAAAATATTATAATCTTATTCATAGGTATAGGTAATGTTTTCTTAATCTATTAAAAATATATTTTATATTATTAGTACAAAAAAAAAATATTATTTATAAATTGATCTTTAATGTGTTTTCCTATTTAGTTAATTTAACTGGAAAAACAAAGCTACGTGGAAATATAGCTGAAATTAGGTTAATTGTTATTGAATTACTTCTTCATTATATTAATAGATCTTGTTATTTCCTTATTAATTTTGTATATATGGGGTTTACGCCGTTAATTGGACTCTCAGGTGATAAGTGATAATATTTTCGGGGCAATTTTCTAGGCAGTCCAAATTGGTAAATTCAATTGTTTCCAAAATAATTGAATTAGTAAACAATGCATAAGTGTTACCTGATATAGTAAGGATTGTGAAACACTATGGCGGCATTTTTATTCGTATTAAAGTAATTAACGAGCATGCAGTCCATCTGAGAAGTGGCTACTGCCGCAAATGAATGTTTATAATCAACCCCAGATAAGATAGAGGCCTGAGGTCGAACACAAATCCGCCGCTATCCCTGATTACTAATAGAACGCCTCCGATAAGTAATATGTCTCCCTTACCACACCTTTCAAACTAACACGGGAGCGCTTAACACTGCTGTTATGAGGCAGAAATATATATAGTCTGATTCATAATTAGGTGTCCAAAGTGTAAACAAAGAAATGTCATTGTCAAAATTCGATTATAGGTATTGTAAACCTTAACAAATTTACAAGAAACGAAAAATTTCACAAAATTCAACATAAAACAAAAACTTAATAACTGCACACAATTAAAAAAAACGCGCTAAGAAAACTAGAAAACAAATCGAGTTCGATCACGATCACAAAAATGAATAATATCAACTACGAAACTTAAAAATGGCGGCACAAAAAATGTGTTGGATGCCGATTGTGTGACTATTATCACAATTTAATTTTCTCTCATAAATCTTGTTTCTTATTATTACTGTATGAAATGAAATTGAGTTAATATAAATATTGAAAAATGTGAATTGATTTTAATTTATTTAGATTATTATTTTATTATCGATGTATTAATTTAATATTGTCATAAATAAGAAACTACCATTTGACACATATTTTCTTGATAGGTCAACACCTTTGTTTACATTTTGGACACCTAATTATGAATCGGACTATAGATGTGACCTTCATACTTAATTTCTTTACAGTAGAAACACAAAGAGTTCTACCTTTAAAACACTATTATGTATGAATAAGACATATGTAAACAAGCTATTTTTGATAACAACCTCTATTACATCAAGTTATACTGAGAATACGGCTATTCTTTGTTCCATACGTAAATGCTTCAAAGTTTTCTGAGAAGATGGCATTGAGCGATGTGCTCTCATTAGTTCGTTGCTACACGGAAAAATTACGTATTCTGATATTTTCTGTGTTCTACCACGAATCGATTGCTTAGGAAACACCTTGGAAAATCCAAAATTACTTAATTTTTTGTATTTTCAAAATTAAAGTATTTGCTTTCTATGAACTGTTATTATTATAATATTAAGTAGTCATAGTCTAGTTGTAAAAGACTCTCAATCGAGTGGTCCGAGGTTCGAATCCCAGAAATACATGTCAGATTTTTTAAGTTAGATGCTAATTAGATATGAGTTATCAGTTATTAATTGTTACGGCGAAGGATAACATCCTAAGTTAATCATGCCACAGAGATTTTTAATAAAGTTCCTAAAGGTATATGAAGGCCACTAATCCGCACTTGGCCAGCGCAGTCAATTATGGCCTAATCCTTACCATTTAGGAAGAAGACCTATGCCCAGTGGCGGATTTACCAGCAGGCTGAGTAGGCTTCAGCCTAGGGCGGCATATTTTTGGGGCGGCAAATTTGGGGACCAAATTTTCTTTGCTAGTTCGTTCATGCGTTAAACGTTTCATGAACTGGCGTGACGAGCAAAAAAAAAACGGGAACCGTAGCATGACCCGTCGCGGAGAAAAAAACAACGGGAAACATGTTCTGGGCCGACGTAGACCAAAAAAAACTAAGACATGACAATTGTAGAAGCAGGGGCGGCAAAAACTGTACAGCCTAGACCTTAATTTTTTTTAAATCCGCCACTGCAAATGCCCAAGAGTAGTGATGGTTTATGATGCATTCTGCATTAGTCGTCATGATCTCTTTAAATTCATTTGAACTTTATTATCCTTACATTTTCAAAATATATCCCTTTATCTTAAAAGCGCTTTGAAACTTTATCAAGGTTTTGATTACAGATCTATTAATAACTACTGTAGTACCCATATAACAGTAGGTATATAATAATATTTAAATAATAGCTTAATCTGTATTACTGTTACCGGTAACAATGATGATTATCGTATCTAATCATATCATTTAATTATCATTATCAATATTACTTCATCGTCAACCCATTACTGTCCCACTGCTAGGCACGGGATTCCTCTCGGAATTAAACAGGTTTAGGCCATAGTATACGGTGGACTATGGCCTAATCCTTCTCATTGAATGAGAGGAGACCCGTGCCCAGCAGTGGGACAGTAATGGGTTGACATTGTTGACAATGATGAGGCCATAGCCCAAGGGCCAGGTGCAAATTGTTAGACTTCACACACCCTTGAGAGCTTTTTTTAAGAAATATCAGGCGTGCCGGTTTCCCCACGATAATTTCCTTCAAGATTGAAGTTCTAATACACAACGAAATGTGCGTTTCTGGGATTCGAACCTCGGACTTCGGATTAAAAGGACGATTTTCTAAGCCCTACTGCTTAGTGCTATTTAAGTTTATTGGCTATCAGAGCTAAAGTACTATTTTTAATATAACGTATTCGAAGATAAGTAATGGTAATACAAATTGATAATTATATTGACGTCCATATTGAAAACTATTGACAATTTCGTTACACTTAACACTACAAATGTGTCTTTTCCGAGAAAAGTCTCCAAACCCTATTATCCTTTAGACAAGGACAGCAACAGCATTTTGCTTATGTTAGAGCGAAAGAGGCTACGCGTATCCCTAAAGAGAGAGGTAAATAAACTTTCTTTTAAGAGTGAAAGAGATGGTTGTGTATGATTCACACTGGAATTTAAAGAATTCACTTGGGTGATGAGTCAGCGTAGGATAAGATCCACTTATTAGATTATTACTATCAGGGAAAATAAGGAATATTAATATGCGATGATTTTATTGATTGTTATGTGTTTGGTAAGAGGTAAATAATGCAAGGATGTTATTAAGTTTTTGTAATTCCACAGTATAAGGATATATTATACTGTAGTATCATTATACAATTTAGGTAATAAAAATGAATAGGTATGTGTGGTATGTTAAATGGTATTATCCAACTAGGAGATATATAAAGAAAAAAGACACGTGGCGGAGCGATCACTCGATCTGACGGTCAATGGGTTCCGGATTCGATGTCCGGCCAGTCAGATATCTGGGTGTTTGTGTATTTGTGTTTGTCCATGGCATTTACAATATAGGGAATCCTAGTGTAGGGCTGTGAGTGTAGAAAGTGTTAAAAATTATAATCAATATGATGTATTTGGAGGCCTAATACTATTACTACCGTTGAAGTGAACTCAAGTGATAACAGATGCGGTATTACTCCTGAGGAGGTCGCCTCACACGTAAGGGAAGTGAAATGATTTTTTTTCTATAGCTGAAGGCACTTACAAATTGTCAGTAACGATATTTTTTATACTTACCGCATCGGAAAACGATCTCAAATAAAAAGATCCGGTAAAAAACCCAGTGGGTTTTCTTTATTTTCCATAATCATTCAAGTCAGCTAGCATCCACACCCTTCTACCAAAATATTAGAGCTGTTTCACTTCAGAAATAGGTGTAGTGGTGGTACCACCACGATCGAATCATACTGATTCTACCCTTTCAAAACGTATAAGGGTGGTAGGTAGATAGGTACCACCACATTCAAAAATATACTATCCTCACTAAACTGACACAGAAAAACTGATTATAAAATTATCTAATTATCTACTATAATCTAGTGATTATAACTAGATAGAAAAACTGATTATAAAAATGTAACTATCTATAGTTAGATAGTTACGTTTTTATAATCAGTTTTTCTCAAAAGTCTTATCATGAAATCAATTTTTCATACTATATTTCAAGCATACCTTGCAAGATTGATACAATGTTATCTTATCTGGCGATGTATTGTAATCTCCTACTTAAAGAAAGTTAGTCATATCTAGCCATCTAGACAAACAATTCCCGGTACTAGATGCATTAATGATAAGATAACGTGGGGTGTGAAACTCAAAAACATTGTAAATAGATAGTAATTGATAGCGGTAAAAGATATGCAATAATATTATAGAAAGTAACTTTTTTTTGAATTTACTAGTATTTTGAGAAGGAAGGTATTTTGAAAGTTCAATTTGCCAATAAATATTTATAACATATTATGCAATTTTCGAAAAAAAGAACAAAAAGGTCCAACAGGCTAGTGGCTGAAGTGCCACATAAATGTACCTACTCGTACCTCTGCAATATTTATTGCCTAAGAAAACGCGGAAAGTAAACCAATATTTGTTGCCTAAGAAAACGGGAACTTCCGGCTCTGACTTTACAAATATAAACATTTTAATAAAAGATCACAAAATTCTTACAACCATTCCTATTACATATGTAGTTTTAGATTGGAGAAACTCATTTTTATTTATTTCTTAAGGACCCGTTTATATATTCACAAGAAGTCGGTTAACTAGCGTCTTATTCCACGATTTACACAACACGCTATATTCCAATGTACAAGAAAACATCTCAACTTCTGAGAATACTTTCTATACATTGCTTAAGTACAGATATTTCTCGGAAACCACCCCCTTTCCACCCTTATTCCGCGAAAACAGATGAAACATTTGAATGGATTAAGTTTTTATGAGGATGAATCACTAACAACTAGACACATTCTGTCGGCGGCTTTAGTATAGATACTTAACTATTTATTTAAATAATCATTTATAATTGTTTTTAATTTTTGTATAAATAAGTTCTTTTATATTTTATAATTTGATTTATTATCGGTAATTGTAAATAGGGACCTCAAATAAAAAGTTATGTTTTTAATCATTAAAAGTAAGCAATGATCATTTACCAAAACTTAAATAGTAAAAATATCGTTTAATAACGAAAAAATAGTTATTTTACAAATATTTATCCAGATATAAATAATTTTCAACTTGAAAACCTAACTGTAATATAAAATTATCATTATAATTTTTATTACGTTTTTAAATAATAAATTAGTTTCTTTATTGGACATCGTGAGAACAATTAATAAGTTAATTTCAAATGATTTCGCTTCAAGTTTTAAACAAATCCTACCTCACTAGTGCCATCTATTGAAAACATTAAATTATTCTACGCAACTGCCATCTTTTAGCTACCTCCACAAGCTAGTATTTATGTAATGTAAACTAGATGGCGTTAAGTACGAATAAAATATTAAAAATAATATTTTTATTTCAGATATATCCTAGATAATTCAGAAATAGTAAAAAATCGGCGGATTCTTGACGTGGGCTGTGGATGTGGAGCTGGAGCCATCGCCGCCAGTAAAATGCAAGCAAAACATGTTGTTGCCAATGATATTGACCCGTGTAAGTAGGTAAAATTTACTATAATAAGTGTTTTTTTTTTATATAATATAGAAGTAGCAGACGAGCATACAGTCCACCTGATGGTAAGTGGCTACTGTCGCCCATGGACATCTGTAATCAACACCTGACAGGATAAAATATTTCTACCTGAGGTCGGCCACAGATGCGCCGCTACTTCCGAGGACTAAGCTGGAACGCCTCGGAAAAGTATGTGTATAAAGAATTAAAATATTAATAACAAATTTTAAAGTTAATTTTGTGTCTTATATACAAGTCAGATTAATACGTTTTACCTTGGTATTACTTTTTAATATAACATTATGATAATTAAAATTAACTTGGAAATAAAATGTATTTCTTCAAAAATTGTAATAAAAATGTACACTTACCACTTAAATATGTAAAAAAAGGAAACAAAAATTGGAGATGCCGGGGATCGAACCCGGGGCCTTTCACATGCAAAGCGAACGCTCTACCACTGAGCTACATCCCCTGTTATAAACTTTGTTGAAATTTGTATTGACTTTCAGGTGCTATTCTAGTGACCAAAATGAATAGTAAAATGAACGAGTGTAATATAGAAACCGATATAAGAAATTTCATTGGATCTGAATGTGAAAATTTCGACACAATTTTAATTGGAGATATGTTTTACGATGCAGAATTTGCCGAAATTTTATTTAATTGGCTACATAAATTGGTTAAAAAGGATAAATTGGTATGTATTACACTTGACATTATTATGTTATACTGTTTATAATAAATTTTGTTCGGTTCATATACTTTAAGAAAATATATAAAACTACTTAATGTTGAGATATGTCAGTGGATATATCTTTACTCTGTAGAGAATATTTACTTTATATATTCCATTTAGAGAAAAAAAATGGTGAATCTTTAAAAAAAACCTTTAAAATATTGTTTTAAACAGAAGATATAGTCCGTACTCCGTGCCAAACTGCTATTCCGCTCTGAAGTTGTTGCGAGGGGATGTTATCATACAATTGCTATTGCGACGCGATTCATTTCTATGATCAGAGCGGACTAGCAGTTTTACGCGGACTTTACTCTAGTGGCATATGATTGTTAAAATATAATTTCAGATTTTAATAGGAGACCCCGGTAGACACGGATTGACAGAGGAGAGAAGGCAACAGATGACTCTCTTAGCAAAGTATGATCTTCCCTTAGAAAGTTGTATGGAGAACAATGGCTTTACTGATACTGCGCTTTGGAGGTTAAATAAATCATAATAGAACTGATCATTTAATTTAGTCTTAATTTCTATAAAATTTTCTATAATCCAATAACACTCTTAACGTTTTCTACACTAATAGTCCCACTCTTGATTTCTTTGTGTCGTGAATGGCATGTAAGCCCAGAACAGAAATCTAAAATGATCATTTGGGTATTTGCATGGCCGGGGATCGAACCCGGAACAAACTGAAAACTGGTATACCGCCACGCAGATTGTCAATAATCTTAGTAATGCGTCCGAGAATATTATAGTTTTGAGACGAACTGAAAATTTATATTTTTAATATTTATTGCATGTTGTAAATCATATTTTTTTCATATTAATATACATAGATACATGAGAACAAAATGTTACTCTCATGTATTATGTGCATGAATTATAATGTTAATTTGTGTACAATTGTTGTGTTGTGATCTAAAGTAATGAAAGGCAAGGATATAAGGAATATTTCATCTTTAGAGAAAACAACCTGCCAAAGCTTTGCTCATCTTCAGATGGTGAGGTCTTTGTAAGACCATTTTAGTTCTTAGTGGCAAAGCATTTGTGATCGCCTGCATCTAGAAGCTGCTCTATATAGAGTTGGTTACAGATGTCTAGTGGTAGTGACAGATGTTTTCAGTACTAGTGGAGTCACCCTACAGTCACATCAAGTCTACATTAGGTGTTTCAAAATAACTTTTTTATAAATAACTTTCTAAATAAGTAACTAATATATAACTATAACTTTTTTATTAGCAATGCAGTCGGAATAGATGATAAAATTAGTTTCACAAAGTTACCTACACTTAAAATTAAATAAAGAGACAATTTTACTACAAAAATCTTTATTTAACAAAAATATTTCAAGGCACAATAATATCGTTGTACAATCGTTGCAATCTTATAATTAATGGACGAATTTTATAAAATACAACTTTCGCTTATATACTCTCTACCATATTTACACTAGTCTACACAATAATTAGTGGATACTTTACAATTAAAGTTAAATCAGGTAAACTGCTTACATGTTAAATAAGTATATTTTCTAAAAATATCTCTTAGGTGTAAATATCTACGACAAATATTATTAATCCAAAATTGTTCATAGTAGCTATTCATATTATTTCAAAATATATTTTTTCGCAATATTTGATCCCAATTGCAGTAATAAAAGTTCCAAAAATATATCGGATAAAACATCATCTGTCGTTTAGTTGTAAGAATTGATAACGCTATATTGGAAACACTGCCATCTGTTAAGGAATGAGGAATTAATAACGCTGTATTGGAACACTGCCATCTGTTAACGAATAGAAAGAACTAATAACGTTATATTGGAAACAGCGCCATCTGTTACCGAGTGGCAATACGTCGTCAATTATAGTTGATAGTTATGCATGGTGTTCGCATAGATGCCGTGTTTCGAGCGCGCCGTTCTTCCAGAGTAGTGCGAGTATGTGTCCATATCGACGGGCGCATGGGGGTGCATGATGAGGACTGGTTGTAATGCGAGGGACTTGCGGGATCCGGACACAGATGTCGCGTCGTTCACGTAGGCGTTATTTACTTCACCTGGAAAAGAAATATGTAATCTAGTCAATAACTTAGTAAACTATACTGCTATGTTTTAATTAATATTTAAAAGCGAAAAGTAAACGTTTTTTTTAATAGACATGTTTTTAAAATCCACAACTTTAATTTTGTGTATAGAACATATACCGCTAAGCATACTTAATAAAGAATAATATTGCATACATGTATTTCGAATTGAATTATTTTTATAGTATAAATAAAGTAACTTCTTTTTTAAATAAATGATCCAATCTAACTTTCTATTAAGTATAAGAAAGTAAATGTTTAAAAACATATCCGTAATAAGACAAATTCTACGCATTACAGGATTATATCGGTACTTTTCGTAGAATGTTGATAAGGCAGAGTCTCAGGCATGCACAAAGTGTGTCAATCTTCGCATATTTACAACTCGTTTGCTGACAAACTTACACTTGAAAATCAACCTTATGTTACGGAATTAAACTTTATTACGCATATGTCACAAATTGTTGACATTTTAATTGTAAATGTCGACTGTCTTCGTTAGTTATAAGGTCTAGAATCATTCTAAATTGTTTAATATCCGTTTGACATGGATAAGGTAATCTTCTATGTAAATTTAGACCTTAAGACTGTGTACGAAGATATTTATCTAGATCTATTTATATAGGTACACTGAAATTGGTTTAGCGAAGAAATTGTCATGCATTTAAAAATAACAATCGTCCTCATTAAACAGCCTAAGATTTTTTCTATTGGAGAATATTGATTACCTTATTTCGATTTAATTGATTTTAGGAATCGTTTATGGAATGTATTTTTTGTGAATTAATAAGCTAAAGAAACTGTTTTTAATTTATTAAAGCTCAGGTTATGTGAATGTTTCATATTTATCCGTCATAAGTTAATCTCGTTACAAATAGACAACTAAAACTAAGTATGAAGATTAATCGCCACATAACTTTTACATGTTCTCCGTAAGTATCTACATAATACATAATTTTATAGCACTTTATAGCTTTAAGCATAGATGGTAATAAAATATCAATGGTTTTAATTAATTAAATATTTATTATGAGCCTTTCACCTAAGACGCTATTTTCTAAACTCATATTGATATAGTACCATAATATTATTGATGTAGTAAAAAATCTCTTTATTAGCTTATGTACTGATTTAATGTCTGGTTGTTGATTGTTTTTTTAAGTCTTTAACGAAACGATAGAATTTTTATGAGGGCTGGGAGAACTTTCAGCCATAAAATGCATAGTTACAGATTAAATATACTTATGCGTAAAATAAAAAAATGGGGATTTTTCCGATACCTATCGCTAATATATCGCATGGTTAAGAGTTCTTTGTAAATTCTCAATTGTAAATGGATACCAAAGGCACTTAGCCGGCACAGTGGGCTATTGGCTAAATAAATCTCACTTTACGAAGAGACTCGTGCCCAGCAGTGGGACAGTAAAGTTGAAGAACGTGTTCACATGAGATTTAGTTAATACAAATGTATGTCACTTCTTGCGAATTGTGAAGCAATTCTAAATCTTGAAAACGAGTATTTCAAGTTATGCGTCATCGTAAGTAACAGGTTTGCAAAAACATTTACCGCACTCAAAAACGACTGTAACATTCGTATAAATGTGTTTTTTTACGAAATTTTAAAATAAAAAATCATGTTCAAAGATTCCGTTACATACTAACATACATACGTCTGAAGCTAATAAAAGCGTATTAAAATAGGTAAGTGGTGCACTGGATGGTAAGTGGTCATTGCCCATGGACATTACAACATCCTGCATATACTTAAAATGGTAGAGCCTTTTGTAGTTCGACTCCGACATCACCGCCACATCTATTTCTGCCTCATAACAGCAGTGTTAAGTGCTGCTGTATTCTGGTTTAAAGGAAGTGATAACGGGGACTTTCTTTTTCGAGGCGTTCAAAGTTGGTTTTTTGCAATGCATTTGAGACCGACCTCAGGTACGAATGGATTCTCCATTCGTATCAGGGATTGATTAAAGATGTTAATGGACGGCAGTAGCGAATTACCATTTTTTTATGCCTTTATTTTAAAATTTTGATCTTAACTTTGTGAGTCTGTAACATATTTGTTGTGCATTTGTTTGTTTTCACGTTTGCAACTTCTATATTAATGTACCTATGCCTAAAGTCGGCCATAAATGCGTCTCTACTATTAAAGGCTAAGTTAGAAAGCCTCGTATAAGTACGAGTATCACCCTTACCACACCCTTCAAACCAGAACACAGCAGCACTATCACTGTATAAGTTAGAAATAAGCGTGACAATAGTACCTTTACAATCTATCACGAGTTTTATTAAGTAGGTACTATAAATTCATGTTTCTTTTAAAATAAAATTTCTTTCATGCCTACGATAATATTATACAGTAGGTAATTGCGTGAATATACATGTATGTCGTATAAATAATGGATAACTTATTGATATGGTTTGAACTTTCACTTTCCCTGATTTGTGGTGTATGGATGCCTCATAGAGTAGTTTTATATTAGACGTTCATTTCTATATTTAACTTTTATTGTAAAACTTGTGTTAACATTATATTTTAATCGACTATTACAAATAACTTAAAAAATAGTTATAATTGTATTTTAAATAATATTTTTGAACCGGATATTTTACGACATGATATTATGCTTAGGTAGATCACTGTTAGGAAGATAAATCTTATTATATATTTTTTTAAATAATCGTACAGCATAACAAAAAAGAAAAAAACAAACAAAAATAAATAATTGTACAAATAAATGTTGCTAACTTGCTATACCGACAAGATCTTAAATTAAGATATTCCTAGGTAATTTAATTAACATAAAAATTAATTGATAATGAGTTTGTTCACCCATAACGTAGACAATACAAGACGGAAAAGAATTCGTATGTCTCTATAGGACTTTATATCGTAGATTATATAAAAATATTTTGTGCCAAAAAGTCTAAAATATCACCAAAAATAATAAGGACGTTCCACACTACAATTAAAAAAATGCAAAGTATTAATAATCAATCGATCGAATTTTAGCTACCAAAGATCTAATGATAATGTCTTATAAAAAAAATTGACAAATGACGACCATTTTTGATTGGCAAAAGTTATATAAATAGATAATCAATAATTAATAAACACACTGTTATCCTAATATTTACAGAGTTTACCTATTATCTGAGGCAACACTAAACTGAGTTAGAGATGGACCTTCTATCAACATGTAGCTACTCTATAACTTTATACTGACGGAATCAGTGCGGAAAGGCTTTATTTACGACGCTTATGACACGCTGCGTAATTGTTCGTGTTAGGAATTCCATTAACTACTTATAGTATTAGTAGCAACAGTAGGACAGATTATATTCCGTGGTTCCTCTCGAGGTCTCTGGTTTATTTTAATCGCGGATCAACATGCCTACCTTGTAAAAATTTCAAGGGTTCACAAGAAATGAACTGCGGAGGCTTAGTAAAATGGTTTTGTTTTTATCCTTTGGATACGGAACCCTAATAACCCAAATTTGCCTTAAAAAGGCTCATTCTATATAGCTGACCTTAGTGACCTTACGTACGCAGCTATGTAATTGATTTGGCTAACAAATAAATTGTCACGAGGTCATCTTCATTTTCAGGCTAGCTAAAGCGGGTAGCTCCACTTCCCAAATATAACATCTTGATCTTCTGATGACACTCAAATCAGGATAGAGCAATATTGAACAGGCATAAAACAAAATAAGGTTGACTCCTCAATTAAATTTGATTTTATTTTAACACTTAGAACGTCCTTAGTTTGCGGATAGATCGAGTTTTCGATGTTGATGACAATCGTCCAATCTCACAAAATATTATTTGATGAAGTGATGATAATCATATTGATTATGATAATCGTGTCAGTCTCTGATGAAATTACCTTTGTAGAGCGAGGGTGGTGGGTACGCGGTGTCGGGTTGCAGTCGGACGTGGCGCGTGGCGAGGATGAAGGCGAGCGCAGCCAGCACCGCTGCGTCCAGGCAACCTATCACCGCTAGTAGGTACGCCCAGCGGATGTGGCAGCGCCCTGGAAAAGGTAAGGTATAGGTTAAAGGTGGTAGACGTAGACCATTTTGTTGTTTGGGGTCTCAGACACCATTGTTACATCTATTTCTGGCGATTTAATAATGGCGGTGTTCAGCGCTGCTGTGTTCTGGTTTGAAGGGTGTTACAACAGAGTTACAGTTTTGTAGTTCTTTGTGGTTCGACTTCGGCGACATCGACACACCTAATCCTATCTAAAACAGCAGTGTAAAGTGCTGCTGTGTTTTGATTTTAAAGGTGTGGTAAGAGAGACGTACTTTTCCGAGATGTATCAGCATTAGCGATGCGCGATTGTTACTAAAAACAATCGAATTATTCGATTGTTATTGTATTCAATTGTATTCGAATAACTATCGAAATTCTTCGATTGTATTCGAATAACTATCGAACAATCGAAATTGTTCGATTGTTGGTCGATTGTTCGATTGTTCGTCGATTGTTCGATTGTTCGTCGATTGTTCGATTGTTCGATAGTTCGATTGTTCGTCGATTGTTCGATTGTTCGATAGTTCGATTGTTGGTCGATTGTTCGATTGTTCGTCGATTGTTCGATTGTTGCTCGATTGTTTAGTACACGCAAAACTAGTAACAGCGCAGTCAAGCGATACGCGATTGTTACGTAAAAATGCAACTATCGAAGCTATTTGGTTGTTGGTCAATTTTATTTAGTATACACAAAGCTACTAGCAGAGAGGAGCCCCTAATTTCTGTGTTTAAGAAATCTGAGTCAGTCTTATATATTTGGTGGGGGAAGCGCACGTGCGTCGTGCACCCTTCCGCTGCTTCGTTGCATTCCGTTATTTAATGGTGCGTCCACACCTTGCTTCTTGCACTGCTCACTGCGCCTCGTGGCCACACACTCTCACACCCTACTCGCGTTGTTAACATTATTTTTCTTCAAAGATATAGTATTTCACCAATTAATTTTAATGTAACTATGAGTACATAATTTTTTGTGATATCTTTCATCTATAATATACGCTAAAAAGACATATTTTATATTTTCTGATAATCTTTTTCTATAATATGCGCCATGAAGACGTATATTATATTTTTCAGATGACCTCTTTTTGAAAACGTTGTCATGAAACGAACTTAGGGGATGACTACGACATCTGGATTATCGATGATACTCCATAGTATTTGATACAAAATGATTTATGGTATAATTATTTCTCAACAATATATACAATTGACTAAAATGTAATACAATACTTTACATTTTCCAACCAGTGGCAAGTGACGATAGCTTTGCAACACGACGCACCTGCACATTGTCCTGAGCACACGTATGTGGCCGCGCGATATAATTTGTATTCGGTCGTCGATTGTTATTCCAAGGCCGATTTTTATTCGTACGTCGATTGTTATTTCAAGGTCGATTTTTATTCGAACGTCGATTGTTATTCGTACGTCGATTGTTATTCGTACGTCGATTTTTATTCGAACGTCGATTGTTATTCGTACGTCGATTGTTATTCGTACGTCGATTGTTATTCGTACGTCGATTTTTATTCGAACGTCGATTGTTATTCGTACGTCGATTGTTATTCGAACGTCGATTGTTATTCGTACGTCGATTGTTATTCGAACGTCGATTGTTATTCGAACGTCGATTGTTATTCGATTGTTTTTTTGTTACTACGAATAAATCGACAATCGATTGTTGATTCCGTCGATTGTCGATTTATTCGATTGTTTTTTTTAGAACAATCGCCCATCGCTAATCAGCATAGTCCTCATGGGTAGCGGTGCATTTATCGTCGATCTCAGGTAGGAATATAATTTTATCTGGGGATGATTACAGATGTCCATGGGTGGCAGTAGTCACCTACTATCAGGTGATACAGTCCATCTCGTCTGTAACAAAAATCTTCCAAATCCTTAAAACTACAGCAAACAGCTTTTTAATGAAAATGAAATAGCAAACTAGCAAGCTATCCCCGTCAGTATAATAAACTCCAGATCGTACAAGCTTAACGTTGCTTCTATATTTTAGCTATACTACCTCTTTGGAACCACGAAGTATCCTACCATCTTCAACATAAGTTATATGATAAATATATTTAAGTTTATATAATGTACCTATATTGTACTGGTCGGCCGTGGGCCCGCATGTCTCCTGCACGGCCGTCTCGCTCCAGCCCGCAGGGTATACCGCCACTCCCGCCACCATACACACCGCTGGAAATAAATAAAACAACAGTTTAATAAAATTTAGCCTGTTGTACTTATTGTATTGTAATAAGTAAAGAAGTGGCATAAATGTCGGGACGATGTGGCTGTGTCCACTCTGAAGTTCTTGCGAGCAGGTAATCATACAATTTGCTATGGCGACGCGATTCATTTCTATATTCAGAGCGAACTAGAAGTTTTACGCGGACTAGGACGCGAAAGTTAAATCCGTTTCAATAAAAATGAAAATGGTTTAAATTTGGCTGAAAATATAGTCGTTTTGAGAAAGTTTGCGATACTTAAATGCTATCCAGATCTAATAATTTTTTTAATAATCTTCTTTCAAAAATACTTGTAATTCCGTCGATTTATACTTTAGCCGCATAAGTTATTTTTCAAAAATCATTTTAGTGTTACCTACATAACAATTTCATGCTTGTAAAATCATCACATAAAGCTGTGAGTGTCAGTCAGTCCGTAATAGCCAAAAACAGTCAACTACAAACTTACTAGTGATCATTATTTAATTTCTTTGTTGTAAGCATTTTACCCATTACGTAAATTACTAAATTGTCAGTATCATTTATAAAAAGCACAAAAAGTAACAAATTGTAATGTCAGTAATAATTTAACAAGCAATTTAAATAACTTAAACTATTTAAATAAATTATCCGCTCAGTGGTATCCATTCGCCAGCAGTTTTCTATCTCGGCTTGAAAGCCTTCATAATTACAATTTCTCTGAGTATTAAAGGGAAAACTGGTCAGTTGGCGGTTCCATTTCACTGGGTTTTCCTTTCTCTATAACACTGTTTCTCAACCTTTAGGGCTTTGACCCCCTAAAGAGTCAAATTAACATATCATCATTAGATAGTTAATTGTATCAGGCGTTACTTTGCGGAAATCCATGCTATTAAGTTAAGATTAAAACTACTTCGCAACAATCCGCTACAAATATGTATGATGGTATATATTTTAAACCATGCAGTATATCATCATTACCCCTACAGCTTCCACGGTGTATTTATATTAAACGAACTTTTGCCCGCGGCTTCGCTCGCGTATCAAAGTAATATTTTCATCCCCTATTTTATCCCCTTGGGGGTAGAATTGATCAAAATTCTTTCTTAGCGGATACCTACGTCATAACATCTACTTGCATGCCAAATTTCAGCCCGATCCGTCCAGTGGTTTGGGCTGTGCGTTGATAGATCACTACGTCAGTCAGTCACCTTTGAGCTATATATATTTAGACTAAGCCACAATACACTATATTGTAATATCTATTATTTACTTCCCAAATATATTAGGCGTAATAATATTTAATAGAATATTATTTTATGATATTTTAAAAACATTTGGTGTTTTTGTACTCATTAAATTAAATTACTATATTATTTAACGCATTTCTGTATGTTAATAAAAAATACTTTTTAAACATTTAATAATGTTATGCCTACTCATTATACTTATTTCAATGTTTGTCAAGTGTTTCTCGTACGTGTAGACGACACAATTTTTATAACTGTACTGAAGAAGTGAAATATTTTTACTATATTCTTGTCTTATTATTTTTACTCTTTAAGTCACGTTTAAAGCCTCCAGCTACGATTACATCCCTCTCATCAAAAAACAGCGATAAAACCTTTTGAGACGATTCAGGTAAACTTTTAATACCGCGGTAAAAAATGGATTCTACAAATACTCAGAAATGGATGTAACGGTGGTATTGAAAGGAAAACAGTGTTTAATTTCCTTTCCCTGACAGTGGCAAAAAATTACCGGCCGATGTTGCAGTAATAAGGATTTGAAATAACACTCCGGTATTAGTATGCCATATTTTAAAATTGATACAATTATATGGATAGATACAATTGTACGGATACAATTGTTTATATAAAAACCAGGAAACTAATTTTATTTAAATGTAAGACATAAAATTCTCTTCTGTGAAATCTGTGACAATTCTTCTGATCTGAGTGGTAATGCCACCTGTGTGGTGTTGCCACCTTTGGACGCCTGTGATGTAATTCAAATAGCACCTTCTTACCCGAATCCTACCATAGTTAACAATTGCGTGCCATGGAAGTATAATTAAGATTGTTAAGTACAGGTAGTTGAGCAATTACAACGTCTCATGTATGTGTAATTAATTAATAAGAAGCTGACTGAACCCTTCGTGCCTCGACAATGAAGGTACTACCGTCGTAGCTATGCATTTCTGTATTATAACAGCATTTGGTGTCATAGATGTCGTAAGAGATTCAACACGAAAAGTTCCATCTTAGTTCACATGAGTATGACCGATTTCAGGTAAAACTAAAAGTATATTTCAAGTTGATATGGGACGTCTACGTTTAGTGACTATTACCATAATGCTATTACTATAATTTGAAGTATTATCTTGAACGTTTATTGCGTAAATAAAGATGATATGAAAGTATATATTTTCGATAGAATTATTTGTAAGGTCATAAGTAAATAACTAAGTAATATAATTATAAAATTAAATAACCAAGATACCACCACTTCGTGCTTTAGTGAAGAAGCGATGTAAGAGCCTATATACTGCCTACTAATTACAAAAATTACGTAAGAATTCTATACAAAAACTGAATTTGCAAATGAAACAGAAAGAGAAACGCTGGCTAAGCTTGAACAGATTGTTAACTTCCTCGAACCGCACTACGCGGAAGTAACTTTCACGTAATTGACTATTTTCTTTGACGATCTGTCATTTTAAGCGAATTCTTCCGGTAATAAGGTAATAGTTGATTGTTCGTGTTATTTAATAAGAACTATCTGAACAGTTTGTTTTTTCAGGAATCTCACGGAACGTTTGAACAGTTTATTAAACACACGCTGTGTGAAAAGGCGTGTAATAAAACAAGTTATGATTTGAATGTGTAATGGGATATTGTTTGGTCTGAAGTAGATCTTCACATGTTACATTTATTTATTTAATTATTTATTTATTTATTGAACACCAACATAATGTACATTTATAAATTTAAGGTACAACAAAACACATAAGGGGCTAGCTTAATGCCACTATAATTATAGGCGTAGACTACTGAAGTCGGCGGCGAAGTTAATGAAAAAAAAAGAAACATAAAAGAAAAAAAGCAAATTGAATTGAAGAAACACAATAATGTCTATATAGTTACAATGAAGTGTTACAATCGTAATGCAATGTAGTACACCTGATCTTCTTAAGATTAGTAGAGAAGATGTCAAAATTTGAGGTTCTGGAGACAGTATTGTAATGCGTCAGGCGCATGCTGTCCGAGACTTGATTTATGGGAATTTTCTGAAAAAAACATTAGTGTAAGTTGTCATAATGTAAGAAACTTTAAAGGAAAGATTTGTGTTATGACTTTCTATCACTGATTTTTCTCCATAACGAAACATATTCCGAAGTGCTAGTGAACTTTCAAAATAATTTGCAAAGTTTCTTTGGATAAAATACTTTGATTTTTTGATTCACGGCCAGAAGTTATATTTCTTTAATTTCTTTTGACGTATTTGAAGAAAGAGCTCAGAGTGTATTTTTAGCGCGTGCCTTTGTAACACAGTCTATATAGTATTTACTTTTATTTAATGATTACGAAGATTTGTTTAAATACATTATAAACAACTATGCCAAAGAAGTATATTTTTTTGCATAATAGCATTGTATATTTTGTAAACACACAAGCTTTTTTAAACTTCAGGCCCTCTATAAACCATGTTTTTTGGATTTCAACATAATATAAAAATTCCACTATTACTATCTATCTCTTCGATTTCATAGAAGTAAAATGTATTAATACCTTGGGATAATAATATGGCTTTATGTCTTCACAATCTTTTCCCATAAGTACACATGACAATAGCTGTCATAACGGTTAGCTGTTAATTAACTAGTTCATTTGTATCTCAGTATTTTTATCCTCTAGACAAAAGTAACGGCGTTCTTTCAATCACTGTTCCCATGAATATTAATGGTCTTTGACACTATTATCAGAGTCATTAATGATTTCCCGTTAGTTAATAAAGCCTATAGTTACTTCCCACTTTATATCGTGGCGTCTTTTTTATACTTTTGTTGTTAGAACGAGAATGCATCCACCTGGTGGTAAGCTACTGCCACCCCTTTGGTCGTACCACTCGTACCTACTACCTACGTTAATCTATCATAGATAAGATAAGAGTTCTATCTGAGGTTGGTCACATTAGCGTTGCTACCCCTGAGGGCTAGCTACAATTACTACATCCTTCACATCGGAATAAATCAGCTCTTAACACTACTGTTATTAGACAGACATAGATGTGGTAATAAGTCATAAAGACTTCTATCACATTGAAATAAAAGATAAAAAAATATTTTACTACAAATTGTCACCTCTGAACTTTGAGCTTTGGGGACCCATATTTTTAGTCTAAAGTGACGTCATACCTTTTAACATTTTTAGGGGGTCGCATCGTGTTGGTTGAGAAACAACAGCCTATCATATACCGTTCGTGATAATAAAAAACAAGTAAATTCCCATACACAGCTTCCCACACGTGTGAAGCGTGACACGAGCCGTGTGAGATGAGCTCATGGAACATAAGCACGACCGCTAATAGCCCGCGAATGTCTTTGTTAACTGATTTTAATCTATCTCGAGCATTGCACTTGTGTGGAAAGACTTAAAAACACGTATGTCTTTAAAAATGCAATTACAGTGTTTCGAAAGAGGTTCTCAACATTTAATATATATTTTTAATATTTATTTATAGTCATTTATAATTATAAACTGTCATTAACCCAGTACAGGGGCCCTTGCCACCTGTTTGGTAGACTCCATTTGAAAGTAATAATAATCTATTTTTATTTTATTTTTATTAAAATCTTGTAGTTATATTATGTGATTTATCTATAAGGATAATATGTGTGCCGTGACGCCCGTGACCAATAATATTATACACACAAAAAAAATGCACATTAATAAATACGGTAAACGTATAAACATATATTCGCTATTAATTTAAACCATAAAAATACCCTTGATCCAAAAAATAACTGGTTGGAGATTACACAATCAGCAAATTAGCCGTATTATAATACCATTAGGCGTGAGAATTACGCAATCTTCAATATCCGGTTCCACCGCCGTACCCGGAAACGCCATTCTACGTCACTCAAGTGACAGCGTAATAATTCTAATTTAAATGCTTCTGTTTACAGTGATTTGTAGATAAGAGTTGTTACTTTAAGATGGTAGATTTCTCTGTACTTTTTTATATAAAAAGTAGCACACTAGCATGAAATTCACCCGATGGTGAGTGGTCACTATACACTGACATCTGTAATCAATTCCGGATTGGAGTTCTACCGGATCGGTCATAGATTGGTCACGGATGTGATATTTCTATTGCGTAGCAGCAGACGACTATTATAATTAGGGAATTAGGGGTTCAAATAAGTTTGGAAATCACTGTATATTTAAAGTATCTCTCAAATAGCGTTTTAAGAAAGTCACGTGGACCTGCGTGGACCCTTATGATTGGTTTCATTATGTGAGATGGTGGTTAAATATTGGCCTATTACAATTTGTTTTGATTTTTTTCATTTTAATTTTTTTAACATTTCTAGTCGAGAAGTATAATCCGATAGAAGAAAGTATTAAGAAAGAAGTTTTATAAAACAATAACAATGTTTTTACGTAAGAACAATTTGGTATTCACAAAAACAAAAAAGTATAATTAAAATAACGTACTCAACCACATAAAATTAGTATGTATTATGTAGATTTCCATATAGTACCATTGAAATTACTTAGGAGTTAAAACTCGTATTATTTCGATAGTTACATACTATATTAATTTCGCAAGTTGAATGCACTACGTAGGCAACAAGTAATGAATGCAAGTCATTAACTGGTGTGAAGACAATGGGAATCCAAACAACCGTTTTGGAGGCAACATAAAAACGTTCTGTGGGAACGATACATTGTTACTAGGCCTTGCATTGTTTTATAAGGTTCTTGAGGTTGTAAATGTATGCTTTAAGTGAACTTCTTCGAGTGTGAAGACACTACTGCCGGTATTTATGACGTAGTCGTATTTTGAATGGTAGAACCCTTAGCGGCTCGACTCTGGCGGCACCACTGTCACGTTAATTTTTGTGGAATTTGGAATTTGGTTTAATAGGTTTAATTTGGACATTTACTGTATATTATTTATCGATTTTTCTATTCTATGTTACTGTACTTACCCTTTCTTTCTTTGTTTTCTCATGGACATTGTTTTAATTATTATTATCTTGGTTTTGAATATCACGAACAGTTTTTATTATTATTATTATTTTAATGTTTTTATGTTAATTATTCAAATTGTAATTTTATTCAATTATTGTTCATTAGTGTTATTGGAGTAATCTGTACTAATTGACTAAATAAATAAATAATAAATAAATGACTTGTCTAAAACAACAGAGTTAAGTGCTGCTGTGCTCCTTTTTAAGGGTAGGGCAAGGGAGACTTACTTATACGAAGTGTTTCAACTTGGTCATCAGGGGTAGCAACGCACCTGAGGCCAATATCTCAGGGAGAAATTTAATCTTATCTGGGATTGTTTACAGAGTTACGAGTGGCAGTAACCATTTACCATCAGATGGATTGCATGCTTAAGTAGATCACATAGAAATAACATATTTTAAAATGCCAACATATTTTAAAATTATAAAAAACAATACAGCCTCGTATAATGTTGTTAGCACGATTGTAAGTAAGTACATCAAAGTTTACGTGTGAAATTATATTGAATCAGTGATAACTAGCAACGCACGCCAAGCAATCATCGGACTGTGTGTTAGTACGTGACCAAGTCATTGGATCATCACGTAGGATATGTACAGTCAGTTTCAAAAGTAGATAAGCAGATGAAGATTTCAAAAATTCCTATAAACACCGATATGTGCAAAAATAGCTTATGATATTTTTATTAACAATTTTCGCACTTATCGGTGTTCAGCTACTTTTGACCGCGCGAGTGTTTATATACTGTTATAATGCTAACTAACTTGGCTACTTATTAACGCTTGGGTGTATTGGTATTTTTTAAATCTGCTCATTTACTTCTGAAGCTGACTGTAGATATGTCAAGATTAGAATGTGCGAACTAAATTGCAGATGCGCGGATTAGCGCCTTGTTAAACAGTAATCGTAAGATCTACAAAGTTAAGCAACGTCAGGCGGTTGAGTTGGATGGGTGAACGCTAGTGGCCCCATTTATTTATTTATTTAATCATTTATTTCAGACAATATCTAATATTATAGTGTATATCTAATATATTTTGTATAACACTTCTGTAATTGAACGTATCAGACTCGGGCCATGTCAGACAAAATTCAATTTTTTTTCGGACCTGACACTCATATCATAACTTATGTATGTGCGGCTGTATTACGATAAATACGCCAATCGGAGATTCGGGGTTGTCCTCCGTCGCTGAAATAAGGCCTCATGCGCATGCGATGTTCCCGTATGCCATGAGGGAATGGGAAGAAGCTCCAGCTCCATCCCACGAAAAGGGGGTCAAAGGGACGTCACCGGGAAGAACGCGAGAGCGTACTCGTAGTCCCCACACAAGGTTTCGGAGAAGGTCCAGAATAACCACTCCATCGCTCATGCGAGGAGTGGTATCCATGGCGAATTCACCGCGGCTAAAAAAATATGAATACGCTGATAGGCTTATTCGCATTAAACTTATAGGATATACGGGAATACTTTTTGTCTTTGATGTAAATTTAAGGGTAATACTGACAGAGAGCTTTTAAACTAATCAAACGTATCGAATAGACTGACGAGAAAGGGATTTTTGTTTGGTTACGTAAGGTGAATGTAAGTAATAGTCAAAAGGCACTTTATGTGACGAGAGACGACTAAGACTACGATACGACATTTTGCTAATGCGGATTTCCTCAATAAGCTAGACTAACCTCGAAAAATGTTTTATTAATTGCAGATGTTTATAATTGATATGCTTAACAAAATTGTTAATTTACTTTAGATTATTTACATAAACCGATCCGAAGTAAACTCTAAATTTAAGCAAGGAATCAGTTACAAATTACTTATTGGAACGTAAAACATAATATTTATTGCATGATATTATATTTAGTTAGCAAATTAATATGAAATCCACCATATGGTAAGTAGTCATAGTCGCCCATGGACATTTGTAACCAACTTTATATAAAACAGGAGGTTTAACTGAAGCCAATCACATAGGCTGATCTGCATGACTAAGGTGATCGCTTCATGCTTAAGTCTGCCGGTATATTTTACAAATTGTATCTAGCGAAGTAAAATAATTATAACTATTTTTTTCTTTTTTTTTATAATAGGAGCAGGAGTAGCAGACGAGCATGCAGTCCACCTGATGGTAAGTGGCTACTGCCGCCCATGGACATCTGTAATCAACCCTAGATAGGATTAGATATTCCTACCTGAGGTCGGCCATAGGTGCGCCGCTACCCCTAAGGACTAAGCTGGAACGCCTCGGAAAAGTCTGTCTCCCTTACCACACCCTTCAAAACGGAACACATCATCATCATCATCATCAACCCATTATTGTCCCACTGCTGGGCACGGGTCGCCTCTCAGAATGAGAAGGATCAGGCCATAGTCCACCGCGCTGGCCAAGTGCGTATTGGTAGACTTCACATACCTTTAAGATTTTTTATAAATCTTTCAGGTATGCAGGTTTCCTCACGATGTTTTCCTTCACCGTTTAAGCAAGTGATAATTAATTTCTAAACGGAAACGGATTTAAAACGGAACACAGCAGCGCCTAACACTGCTGTTATTAGGCAGAAATAGGTGTGGCGGTGGTGCCGCCGGAGTCGAACCACAAAGGGCTCATACCTTTGCCTATGAAGTCAATAGGTACCTACTTAATAAGTTGATTTTCGCAAATAGATAAAAAACTGTGTAAATAACGCTGTCGTAAGCCAGTCGTATCGTACGTAGAATCGTGAGGTCTAACTCTTTGTATTTTTAAGTGAGTGGTCACTCAGTTTCCCACCACTGTCTACTATTCTATTCTATTTCTATCTTACCATCAGTATTGTGTTAAAGAAAATTATATCTATTGAGACATTGCTCCACTTTACTGTGTAACAAGAGTGTTGTAAGCTAATTTAGGATAATTGTCTGGAATAAGTTTATCTTTTAAAATAAGAAGTGATTATTGGCAATTGTTATTAAGCTCGTATTTAGTACTTATGAATTTTACAAATTTTAATAAATAACAGTAAATATTATTGTAATGTATGTAGTATGTATAGCCTAGTGGTTAAGAAACTCGGCCTCTCGATCGAGGGGTCCGAGGTTCAAACCCCAGGCACGCACCTCTGATTTTTCAAATTTATGTGCGTATTAAAAAATAATTATCACTTGCTAAACGGTGAAGGAAAACATCGTGAGGAAACCTGCATACCTGAGAGATTTATAAAAAAAAATCTCAAAGGTATGTGAAGTCTACCAATACGCACTTGGCCAGCGCGGTGGACTATGGCCTAATCCTTCTCATTGTGAGAGGAGACCCGTGCACTGCAGTGGGACGTTAATGGGTTGATGATGATGATGATTGATGATTATTGTAATACGCTTATTTTGCAAGCATTAAACAAAGCTTATGTCAAGAAACTAAGCAGGTAGTTAAATGATTTTAAATTTATGGACCAATACAAAAATGCCCTTTGTTATGAGGGCAACGTACCCATTTTTTACTCTTTGATATTTTTGTAAGGATAATTACTTAGTGTATTTAACAAATTGCAATTTTCTGAAAAGCGATACTAAAGTTTTTGCGAATATATGAGATAGAAATCCAATGTTATGATGAATAGAAAGCAAATATCATGCTTAAAAATAAAATAAAATTTATTTTAAACGCTCAATTTCATTTAATTTCGTTCAAATAAATAGAAACATTAACCACCAGCAAATTCTTCGGGCGTCGGCATATGAGCGCGAACTCTACTACATCTATCTTTATCTATATTCAAACTCTTTCTTTTACAGGCGATATCTTTTTCCAGCTCTCCTCTGTACTTCATTAACTCAGATCTTACAGTCTCTGCCTGTCTCAGTTTATCTGTAAGAGACTCAGCTGTTTCTTTTATAAACTTCGCTTCTCCTATTAACGCGTACTGGGCTTCGTCTCTGCAGTTCTCGACTCCTGGTCTATCGTAGTTCCTCGTGTGAAGCCGCGTCATCACCAGCTTCCCTCGCTCATCCACTTTTCTCAAGGAATCTTTCAGGTAATCAATCAAGTTTTCTATATCAGCTGTCTTTTGCAAGTTTTCTCTTAACGTCTCTTCCAATTTATCACAGACCTCCTCAGTAGCAGCAACAGTTTCAGCTAACGCTGCATTCGTCCTATCGGCCTGCAATTTCATATCCTGACTCCCGTTTATGATGTTAGTCATCAAATCGCCACGTAGTTCAACTGATTTCTTCCTAACCTCTTCACAGTTTCTTATGCTTTCGGAACAAAAATGCTTCCAATACTCCAAAGTTGTTGCGTTTTCCGGCCAGCGGGCTACGCCTGGATGGCACAAAATTAAATTTGATTGAGGGGATAAACTTAAATTTTGTTTATCCAACCTTGAAGAGAGCATTTTGTCGCTCCAGTCAGCTTCCATGCTGATTTTGGCTGCTTTATTCATAGCCATTTGGTTTTCAACCTTAGCCAACGTTTCCATGAAGACTCTTCTTATCTCTCCAACAATTGCTACTTCTTTCACCAGTTCTTGCTCAGCTTCGTCTCTTACCAAATCTGGTTCGTATCGATTCGTGCGTAACTCTAAGCATTCTCTAGAAATGGCTTCAGGCATCATCAATATCCGACAAGCTCCTTTCAACCTCGCTCGGTCCTGGTCTAACGTGTCTATTTCTTCTGTGATCGCGTGGAGTGTTTTCTCAACTTCTTGTTTCCAGTACGACAAGTCCTTTATTCGTTTGTCCAAGTTTCTGTTAGTGTCGCTCAGTTTTGCATCCATATTTTTGAAAGCGTTGTCGATGTCTTGCTTTATTTGAGTTTCCAAAGCCCTAGCCTTGTTCGTGGCTCGAGGGGTCAATGTGTATTCGTTGTTCTTCCTCCATTCGCCAGTGGAATATCTGGTGATGGAGTATTTGTCGACGACGGGTCGAACGCCAGTAGTTCCTGCTTGAGGGCTCCAGTCTAAATGACCTGACGCCCAGGGTCCTATTGGACCCATGCCGAGAATATCACCACTCGTTGTATCTGTCGGCTGAGGGAGGTATCTCGGAGGTGCATCTGGCGGGTATACCTTGGGTTCTGGTGGTTTAATCACACCAGGTATATACGGCGATGCAAATGGATTCTCATTGACCCTGGTCATCCCCGCTTCCAAATACGTCTTTGTATCATCCTGCTTAACTGTAGTCGGACATATTTGTGGACAAGTGTATTTGCTTGGATCCGTTGCCATATTACACTAATGTATTTAGGTAGATACTAAAACATAATAATTAATACTAAAAATATTATAAATAAATATAAAACTAACGCCACAGAAACAAGTGACGTGAAATGTCAATGTCGTGAAGTTCGATCCTATTACATTTTTAATCTGTGGTATTGGAGGCCAGTTACGTATACTATAAAGTTTAATGTTATACATGTTTTACATTAACATTAATTTGCTATTAAAATTCTTGTTTACTTTAATTTTATTTGTAAACACTACTCGTATCTTATTTGTTGGTTTCTATTTGTAAGCATTTTTTAAAGCTGAAATCGAAAACTTTTGCAAAATCATTTTCTATTATACTTTTGTTTTATCAATATCGATTTAGCTGTTACTACATCTCTAATCTTTATATTGTTACAAGTTACTTAAGCATTTATTTCCCTTGTAAGTGTTTCACTTACAATAAGCAGTGTCTAAGGCCATCTGGTACCTATACAGGGTGAATCTCCATAAAGTGCACATATTGAAACAGGTAAAATTAAACCGCATTTTGTCGACAAAAAAAATATAAAAAAAATTAAAAAAATTTTTTTTTTGGGTTTTACGACCTTTTGAATTTTTTTTGGGAATTGTGCACCTGAAGTAAATAAATCGCTATAACTTTTAAACTAAGAGGGTTATTAGGTTCAAACAAAAATAACAATGATTGCCAATGATAGGCCGTACTGATCCATGAAAAAAGAAAACAAAAAAAAATCATCTTCCCAGGTAAAAAATGTCAGATTAGTGCAAAAAAGCACTTTTTTTAGGTAAAATTTTCAGTAATCATCAATTTCCTCAAAATAATCTAGGCATTTTATTTTTTTATTATTATTTAATGCAATTCTACGTCGTATTAGCTTTCAAACACTAAAAAAACCACGCCTCTAACTCAAGTATAAAGTTTGCTAGGAACGTTTCAAAAAAGACGCGACGCACGTGCGCACGTGCAATAAAACTGGTATAGTCCGACCCATAATTAGATGTCCAAAATATAAACAAAGGAAACTATCAAAAATATGTTTCAATGGTAAATTCATGGTAGTTTCTTATTTTTGACGATATTAAAGTGATAAAACAGTAATAAAATAAATCTTTAATAATTAAAAAAAAAACACTAGGTTGTATTAAAAATGTTATTTATTACCAACACCCTTAAGAACTGCCTTTCTTTAAGCGCTCGTAGGAAACTTTATACTTAAGTTAGAGGCATGCTTTTTTTAGTGTTTGAAAGCTAGTACGACGTAGAATTACATTAAATAATAAAAATAAAATAAAAAGCCTAGATTATTTTGAGGAAATTCACGATTACTGAAATTTAACCTAAAAAAATTGCTTTCTTCACACTAATCTGACTATTTTTTTCTGGGAAGATAAACTTTTTTGTTTTTTTTTTTTCATGGATCAGTACGGCCTATAATTGGCATTCATTGTAATTTTTGTTTGAATATGATAACTCTTTTAGTTTAAAAGTTATAGCGATTTATTTACTTTAGGTGCACAATTCCAAAAAAAAAACCTCAAAAGGTCGTAAAACCCAAAAAAAATTTTTTTTATTATTTTTTTTATTTTTTTTTGTCGACAAAATGCGGTTTAATTTTACCTGTTTCAATATGTGCACTTTATGGAGATTCACCCTGTATATAGGGATAACCGGATGAGTAGGTAGATATTTTGCGGTTTCCAGGTAGACGGGTCACACGATCATTTTACTTGGGAATGTTATTCTGAGTTGCTGTCAATATTTTTATTATTACTGGCTATTGTACTTCGTATTGATTAAGTTTGAACTTGCAAAATCGAATGTAATACAGAAAAAATCCTCCTTATAAGGCAGTGGATTTTAAGAGCTGATGAAATATTTCATTTTTGTTTAATTTAAAAACTCCGCATTTGAGCAGCATTGTGGGGTATAACAGTGATAGCCTAGTGGTTAAGAAACTCGGCCTCTCGATCGAGGGGTCCGAGGTTCAAATCCCAGGCCCGCACCTCATTTTTCAAAGTTATGTGCGTATTATAAATTAATTATCACTTGCTAACGGTAAAGGAAAACATTGACAGGAAACGCGCATACCTGAGAGATTTATAAAAAAAAATCTCAAAAGTATGTGAAGTCTACGAATTTGCCAGTTATGGCCTAATCCTTGTCATTATGAGAGGAGACCCGTGCCCAGCAGTGGGACAGTAATGGGTTGATAATGTGGGGTTAAGGAAGAACTATCCGAGCCGAATGGGACATTAAAGAAGATTATGTATAGGAATTGTCCGAAAAAGAACTCGTACATAAATTTTAATACAATTGGCATTCGTCGACACGCGATGGGATCATGATGCCGTCATTACTTCCATACCGGCATACCGTCACGAAAGGTCACTGAGCGGATATAGGATTGGTTCACACTGACACATGAAATAATAGGCAAAGGGGAAAGAAGCACAGTTTAACCGGATTGACGGACCTATTTCTAGTGTGAAGCAGTTCTTCTGTTTTGGCGGAAGAGTGTGGACTCCGGGCTGATTTGGTGATAAGATGACTATCATGTGTTCTATAAAGAGTTGGTTTCATGTGTTTCTGGGTGGCAGTAACCACTTACCATCATGACTGCGTGTGTTCAATGTTAGCGAATTATGATGTGGTGGTGGTGGTGTCGCCGGAGTTAACAAAAGAGGAGGTAAGAGGAGTCTAATACCTTTTTTTTATAATGTAAGAGTAGCAGACGAGCATGCAGTCCACCTGATGGTAAGTGGCTACTGCCGCCCATGGACATCTGTAATCAACCCCAAATAAGATAAGATATTCCTACCTGAAGTCGGCCACAGATGCGCCGCTACCCCTGAGGGCTAAGCTGGAACGCCTCGCCAAAGTCTGTCTCCCTTACCACACCCTTCAAACCGGAACACAGCAGCTCCTAACACTGCTGTTATTAGGTAGAAATAGGTGTGGCGGTGGTGCCGCCGGAGTCGAACCACAAAGGGTTCTTCCACCTTCGAACCTTCAAAAACCTCAACGTGAAAGCATCAATTTTAAACCTATTGCTGCACTTAATACACATCAAATACTATATTAGCCAAAACTTTGCACAAAATGTCAAAATATTCCCATTATTTTTATTGTGAAACGTTCTTATAAAATCTAGATCATAGTGTTGCGACTCGTATCGTGGGACATCACTAACGAATGTATTGTTTGTAACACCACCTTTTTCTAGTAATTGTGGTACTGCTGACAGATTCCGTAATTACCGGGCGGCTGCGAAGCTTGCAATGCATTACATTCTTATATCTTCCCACAGAACAAGCATTCTTTTCATTTTTCAAGTTTTATCTAGTGGTTTTAAGCGGATTAAGATTTAACAGGTGTCTGTAATCAATACCATACACCTAGCAGAAGTAGAGTAGATTGTAGTACCCAGTTACATTATATCTTCTGTCGAATATGGGAAAGCAAAGAAAAAATGAGCGACCTTTTTTTGTTAATAATTGCCAAAGAATCAAATTTTGAAGAGTATTTGAGCTTGACGTCGTTTTTTCTCCAACAACAATTCCTAGTGGAGTTAGGAAACCAAAACATTGTATCCATCTGATGGTTAGTTTTCACTGCCGTGTAACATCTGCAAACAACTCCATATAGAACATCTACTGAAGCTAACTAATTATTTCTGTCTAATAACACTAGTTGTAAGCGCTGCTGTGTACTGGTTTTAAGGGTGTGATAGGGGAGACATACTTTTTCAAGGCATTCGAGCTTAGTCCTTTGGGGTAACGGCGCATATGTGGCTCAGGATCAGGATGTCAGGTAGGAATATCTTATCTTATTTGAGATTGATTTATGTCCATGGACGGCAGTAGCCAATTACCATCAGGTGGACTGCATGCTCGTCTGCTACTCCTATATTAAAAAGCTGATCACAGATTAGTTGTCACTCTTGAGGTTTAAGATGTTATTTAAACATCAGCCGGTTAGTAACTTAGCCGTTTAATCGTTTACTACTTAAATTTCATAAGAAAACGAAGAGCGTGACCTGTGAAACAGGAGCCTATAGAGTCAAAATTAATTATCCTTTCAAAAAGTATTTAGCCACCTATTTGTAATCAGGTGTCAAGTAGCCGACACAAAGGTTACTAAATATCAAAACTTATTGAACAACGGTTCTTCAAGCCAATCAAAATGTCATCTTGATATTTAATCTGTGTTACGCAATGGAAAGACAACACTAGTTAAGGTTTTTTCAGAGATACGATCAATAGATCAGATGCAATCGTTACAATAAAATTCTAGTGATACATTAAAGTGTTTGTTAAAGGGCACTTTGTACACAATTTTGGACGTTTAAGACAGCCAATCGCCACTCGAACCGAAGACAATAAACGCTAATCGAAGATAGGTAATACCGGAATAATGAACTCAGGATTTAATCCCCAATGGTGGGGGGGAGTTAGTGCGGTAAGAATCCCACATATCCCCGTGTCGCCCCCACGGCACTGGGTACCTTTTGAAGGTTTATCCCTCGTCAACAAATAAAGAGGTATTACAACCTACACTCGGCAAATAAGATATTTGATTTGCTGTAATTTGATTTCAAATCCGATCGTATCCAAGTCGCACCTGTGATCACACCCTAAGATCAAGAAGAGTGAAAGGTGTGTACTTAACTTTGTCAGCGTTAGTCAAGATTTCTCTACGTTAGAGGAAATTGGTTTAACGGATACAAGTCATTAGTTTTCTAGCTGCAGCGGTGAAATCCTTGCCTTTAACGAGGTGTCACACTTGTTTGTCTTTATTAAGAATCATTCGATACGGTTATCGCTTTCAATTATACGAAATTGACTCATTAAAACTCGCTTAACTATTTCTACTTTGAAAATAATAAGTTTGTAGTATGCCTGTGATTTTTAAATAAACAATATTTTATCAATATTGTGCTAATGTGAAAAAAAATATATGGTGAAGATGATGATGATAATTTGTCTGAACTTATATTAAAACTGTTATACGGATTAAAAAAGTAATTTAAGGATTACGCGAATTAATTGCTAAGCAAAGGTTAAATACTTTAAAGGCTTAGTGAAGAGGTCTTTTTAGATAACGTAATCATTTTGAACAATTTGAACGCATTAGAAGAAAATAACAAATATTACAAAGAAAAATGTCATATAATTAGAAGAACATAAATAATAATTTTAACAAATCACCATTAAAAAGTAATCAATTCCGAATACAAAAATACAATAAGTTAATGGCCAGCCAATTCTGATGCGGAAGGATAGTGCGAGCGAACCATTCCACATCTCTCCCTATCAATATTTAACGTCTTCCTTTTCGAAGCGATATCCCTCTCCAAGACAATTCTCTTCTTTAGCAAATCTTCTCTTACTCTTTCAGCGTTTCTTAACTGCCCAAGCAGAGAAGTAACAGTCTCGTGAATCTTCTTAACTTCCTCTATTAATCCTAAATGAGGCTGATCTCTAACGCTTTCCCCATGAGGTCTCCAGTTATTCCTATTATCAAGTCTGGTTTGAGCAAGTTTCATGGCGGCGTCCATTTTTCTAATAGAGTCTTTTAGATTGTCGATCAGAACTTCCATGTCAGCTATTCGTTGTAGTGTGTTACGTAGGGTTTCTTCTAGTTTCGTACATAGCTCTTGTGTTATAGCCACAGTTTCTGCTAACGCCATGTCAGTCCTGTCTGCTTGATTTCTAAGTTTCCTACCTCCGTTAACTAGAATAGCGTTGAGACTGCCGCGTAAATCTGCCGATTTTTGTCTCGCAGCTTCGCAGTTTTGGACGTTCTCTCTACAGAAAAACTCCCAGTATTCTATGGGTGCTGAATATTCGCCAAATCGTGTTGATCCAGGTTTAAACATTATTGTATTTGACTTTGTATCTAAGCTCAAATTAATCGCTTCAGTGTTATAGGCCATAGTCTTGTCACACCAATCATACTCAATTCTATGTTTCGCTGCCTTATTTATGGCCATTTGCTCCTCGATTTGATTTAAGGTATTCTTTAGTGTAGCTCTCACTTCGTTAACAAGATTCATTTCTTTGATAAGTTCTTGTTCAGCGAGGTCTGCGACTAAATCTGGCTCAAATCTGTTTGATCGAAGGTCTAAGCACTCCTTAGAAATTGACTCAGGCAACATTAGAACTCTAGAAGCTCCTTTCAAACGCTGTCTTTCGATTTCAAGAAGTTCGACTTCCTCTGTTATAGCTTTGCACGCTCTTTCAACTTCTACTTTCCATCTAAATATATCCCTAGCCTTCTGCTTTAGTCGCTTACAATTTTCACTCTGTTGTTTGTCAATATTACCGAATGCTTGCATAATTGACGTTTTTGCGTTGTAATCGACTATATTAGATTCGGTTATGGTCTCAGGATCAAGGACATGTTCATTATGTTTCCTCCATTCACTAAGAGAATATCTGCTAATGGAGTATTTGTTAACGCCAGGTCTTGTTCCGGTCATGCCACCAAGTGGAGTCCAATCGACTTTCCCATCAGGCCCAGGTTTTAGATTCGGAAGATATTCTAATCCAGAAGGAGGTGGTCTTGTCGATTCAGGCTCTTGTTCGGGACCTGTTCCAGCACTTGGCGCTCCCTTGGGAACATCTTTTTTATCTTCGGCACTTTCGAGTTCCTCTTGAACCTGTTCGGGGCTTTTAGCAGCTTTTTTAAAAGCTCCAATATCAGTACAAACTTTGGGGCACTTATCATCTTCGGGGAATGTAGTGAGTTCCGCCATAATTTTAAATGTTATAAAAATAAACTGCTAAAATTATAAACTTGTTTGTTGATAAAATGACATTAGCTGACATATATTTTTATATAAATGCCAAGACAATAAGTATGTGATATAAGTAACTTGCAACCTTTTTACTGCCAATAAAGTATCTATTGCATAATTTAAAGTGATTTCATAAATTTAACAGATGTTTTCCTTCCTTACATACGTACATAAATGAATCCAACACCTTTGCAAGAAATGAGATAATCTATCTTAAATCACCGGAAGGTAAAATTAATTTTGTTTAACCCACATTAAACATATAATCTATACATATAAGGAAAGTAATGTACGCAAAACCGTAATATACATTTTATATACACTTTATTAAGAAAGTATATGGCGAATATTTCTGCAGATTAGGCAGTTCAAGCTGATTACAATCAATACTATTTGTAACTCACAATTTTTAAAACAACTAAGAAAAAATACCGTTAAAATTATATGGAGTCTGATTAAATACTGTTGCTATAGTTGCAATCATAACAAGATTTTTCTATGATATAGATCATAGGATTTAAATCTATCGTTTGGGTTTACTTTTTACTCTAACATAATATTATGTTCTCTAATTATTATTCTATAGTCTATGATTCATTGATTCCAGTTCCCATCTACTAAGTTCTGCTTCAATTTGAGAATCCTCATTTTTTTAGTAAAGCTACACTGAATTCCATTAATATGGATTTATGTACACTTTTTATAAATACTCTAAGTACCACTTTTTTAACTTTGCATTTAGTTCTCATCATTTCAGTTTTAGGCTTAAAAAATATTACCTCTCATCTGTGTCGAAATGTTTCATCATCGAGGATTCTTTCTAAACGAACCTGTTTTATTACGTACTTCAATCATCGGTTCCCTTGCCTGCCTGCGGTGGCAACAGCCATAAATCAGTGGTACATCCATTGCGACTTCGCAGACTGTAATGATGAGCCGCTTTCGAAGTGAAGCGATATTTTAAAGTGCTTTATATCCAGCATGAGGTATGTTTAGTTATTTATTGTAATCGTAAAAACTTCTTCGTTAAAATATGTATATCCTGTTTTTATGTTAGGGAGTTGGTCTCATTATATTGCGGTATTTTATAAACGTTAAAATAAATAAGTGAAAAAAGTTTTAAAGCAATAGAGTCTTATTGGAGGCAAACTAGGTATACAATACACATCTGCCTTTTTATTTGCGTATTAAAATATGATAAACACTTGCTTTATAGGAGAAGGAAAACATGGACGAAACCAATACGACCTTTATGACTAACTTCTATTATCTATTACTACCAATGATATTACTTTACACTTATATAATACACAGTTTTCAAGGAAGTATGTAGTCCACCAATCCACATTTAGACTATGACTATGAGAAGAGACTCGTGATCAGTACCGGGACAGGAAAAAGGTTGATAATGATGACGATGATGGTCAAACCATATTCAAGTAACAAAGTATCACGAACGATTATCTTTTATACCTACCTACAAGAGAACATTCTTTTTCGAAAAAATATTTAAGTACTTTTTTTTTGGCAAACTACGTGTAATTAATTTTTGTATTTAGTAGTACCATTAATTTGTTGCAAAGTCCGCTAGTCGTTGCAGGACATCATAAAAACGTAATGTTCAAGTGAATGATGTACAGGTGGCAATAACTTCATTGTTTCAACGTTTATTGCGATGGTAGTGACAGCTGACAGGTGGTTAATTGATGCCTCGTTTCGAAATGCCAGCGAAATTAGACGCTTCATTGAACAAAGTATTGAAATTTCTGTTGTAAGTGGTACCTACGTACTTGCTAAAATTACATCTAAAAATAAATAGGTGGGTATATAGAATATATACTGAATGTAGAAATGAATTGCGTCGCCATAGCAAATTGTATGACTACCTACACCTGCTCGCAACAACTTCAGAGCGGACTAGCAGTTTGGCGCGGACTATACATGTTACTTTTGTCTGTCTAATTGTTTTTATTTAATTAATTATTATTAGTTTTCCTCTTCAAATTAATAAAATGTGTACGTTCGATTTAATTAATTTTTTGCTTTAAAAATTAAATGCTTAACACGTCTATATTGGTATTATAATGTTTTAACGCGCAAAGGACTGGTATAAGGTTCACTGACGGCTTAATTGCAGTGATAGCCTAGTGGTTAAGGAACACGGCCTCTCGATCGAGGGGTCCGAGGTTCAAATCTCAGGCACGCACCTCTGATTTTCAAATTTATGTGCGTATTAGAAATTAATTATCACTTGCTTAAACGGTGAAAGAAAACATCGTGAGGAAACCTGCCTACCTGAGAGATTTATAATAAAAAAAAAATCTTAAAGGTATGTGAAGTCTACCAATACGCACTTGGCCAGCGTGGTGGACTATGGCCTGATCCTTCTCATTCTGAGAGGAGACCCGTGCCCAGCAGTGGGACAGTAATGGGTTGATGATGATGATGACGGCTTAACGTGCCCTCCCAAGCACTTAAACGTATATTTAGCCACTAACGGTGACCCATCCAATTGCCGACCACGCGCGACGTTGGTTAACTTTGTAGATCAGATAAACACATATCGCAGAGCTGTAATAGCCTTAATTAGCAAGAAATAATAGTTACATCAACAAATGCAAATTTTAATACTCTTTCACGGTAGATGACGCTTACCGACAAAATGCCTTTTCATTTTTTACTTTTACTTTTCATGTACATCCGAGTGATGACTTAATGATTGCTTGCGTAATGAATAATGATGATTTAATGACGTCATGTTTTGCTACGGTGTGATTATGTGCTATTATTTAGAGAGATTAAATGTTAATTTTATGTGCAAGTAACCTAATTAATACTACACATTGAGTTTAATAGTGTAGTTTATATGGAAATTAGTGGTACATTGCTGTGTAGTGTTGTTTGTGTGGCAACCTGGGGGTTTAAAAGTTAATGAGCCCGTGGATCCTTAAGGATATCAAATTGTGTAACCACCTTTGGGTTTTAAAGATAATGAGCCTCAGGTCTAAAATTGAGTTTCAAAGGAACCGAGTGGCAAAAATTCGGCTGCCAGATTGATTTTTTTCAGCGGAATTCATAAGAATTCCGCTGAAAAAAATCAGCGTACTTATGTACGCTCAAAGTTTAGATGCATTTTATATTGCTTTATATCCAATTCATGTAGATACAATTTGATATATCCTGAATAGCGGTATATTCTACGCAATTATAGATTGAGGTTATTTATTTTTATGTTATAGTTAGAGAAATATAATAACATGACGAAGGCGTAACAGTAACAATACCAAATCAGTGTAATTTTAACTTGCGTGTGCAACTGTAATTTAAGTCTGAACTTCAGACTAAAAAGATAGACAGCCTATCGAACTAAATATTAAAGCGTGACATATTCTACTGATCTGCATAAGAACGTGTTACGAACTTACGAAAGTGTTACTTGTGTTAAATGCGTTTGGTACAAAGTGTACCGAACGCTACATGTACTAAGTGTTATGTTACATAAGTGTTATGTTGCAACGTAAAAGGGGTTATATGCTGTATGATAATTAACCCTTGAAAAATAAATTAAAGACCATACCCTGTACCGTGACCTGACCTGACCTATACCGTGTACCCTTTAGTTAACAAATATTTAATACAAAGAAACTACATTGCAACATTTTCGTGTCGCAATACGAGATATAGTTTTCATTCTAACTTCATTGCATAGAGTTCTGCAAAGTAACTTTTTATATTGCTAAATATCATTTGATATCACACAAAACATTTTGTTTCGAAAATTTTGGTAACCTTGATGTTTAGTCAATCACATAAGTAGCTTAACACGCCGTTCCGAGAGGCGTTGTCTTCCTTTTTGGTCTGAGTTCGGAATGCCAATCGTGTCTGCAATTTACTGATTGTAGAGCCTGCTGTCAGACTGCCACTGATTGGTCGAAGCACGATATGGGTGTAAAAGGAATTTTGTTTTATTGTTTCCCTCCTATATCATCTTCTCAAATATCCTCATTAGACAGCCTTAGTATATAAATCGGTTAAAAATGGTTAGGGGGTCAAAAATTGCCAACATCATACATATGTAATGGATGAATGACCTTACCTATAATTTTAGGAAAAAAATGACAAAATGTTTTGTAATTGACATTAATTACAAATCGATGGCATGACATAACCATTAAATCAATAATGAAGTAATTACATGTCAAATTAAGGTCAATAATTACGTTAGAATTATGTAAGGCGCTAAAACGTTTATTGGATACCAAAATATAAAAAAAAAAACAAAAAAAAATGCATTGTATTTATATTTATAAAAAATGAAATGTCGTTACAGTTGACTATTCCGTTTTTTAAAACTCTTAATTTCTAATCTATGCTTTTAATGCAAAAAAATAGTTCTGATACGGTCCCCGGGGGCGCTGTATGTCCGAAAACGTATACAGTGACCGTTTTCGAGCAAACATAAAAACTCGTACTAAGGGTACTGTAAGAAACGGAAATAGAAAACAGTCCACCAATTAACAGCTGTTAACAGTTTTGGTGCAAAGCTCTCGTTTCAAACGTCTTTAGCAACATACATAACGCTACAAGTGGCTCACACATCGTACAAGTTTTTCGGTCACGTAGCGGTGCTTGGGTCGTCATTCAATGGTTCATCGGAGTCTACTTTTCTTTGAGATTACGCATCAAGATCCGTCTTCACGTTTTTTTCAAGCTTTATTCAAGAAATCTGTTTTTTTCTAGTTACATATTAAAAATAATAAATAAAAATTAAATAATATTGGAGAGACGCGTTATTTGTTAAACCCTAAAATGCGTTCGGAATATTTTTAAAGTATTTTTGCTGACTGACAATATATTACTAAATGCAAGAACATTATTATATTTTCACAAGCCCTATGCGTTATCTACTAATAAATAACATAAATAAATATTTTAAATATTATGTTTTATATCAGTATTTCACACATAAAATTTCACTCTTCGATTTTCACTGTGTGTAAATATCAACTTATATAATATCTTTGTACAAGACTTTCAAGATGTTTATAGTGCAGGTATTGGATTTTAAGACAGGATATTGCTGTAATTATTACCTTACTGGTTGACTAGTGTTTCACAATATGAGTGAATTGTGTGTCAGTTACTTCAATTTTATGGACCTCATAGTTACGATCATGTAAACTTGCAAAACTATTTACTAATGTATGCATATGTCACGTATATTCATGTATGTACCTACAGTTTTGCAAAAATAAAGTGCCTATTGTAAAAACATGGTATAGCTATTTATGCCTAGTTTTCATGTAATATTTTTATTTTAAACATTTTTATAAGGCATAGGTAATTATTATCGGCAACTCTTAAAATTGTACAAATATTTTATTTTTGCATTTAAAAAAAGAAGGCTCGTGACATACTTTACTTATTAAGATTTATCTAAGTCATTTCGCAACATGTCACCGTATTCTGAACTTTAAGCCAGAAAACCGTGGCATTTACTTTTAAAGCACAGAATACACGTCAAGATAACTGATGCAATTTGTAGGACACAAACAGATATCGCTGAAATAACGTATTATTTTATTTATATTAAGTTGTTTTCGATTGTCGATATCCTTCAAAGTCTGCAACTAGTAATATGTGTTTTTGTTTTGATTTGCGAATGCAACGGTAAACCGCATCCTAGAACTTATAAAAAATATCGGAGCACAAAATAAATTATATGTAATTATTGAACGTCTTGTTACGATAGAATAGTCATTAAATAAATTCCTTTATAAAACATTAGCGTTTATGGAGCTCTAACTCATAAGTACTAACTAACCTCGCATAGACCTAAAAAAAAAAATGTTTGAAATTCCATTTCTGGTCACAAGTGACATTCTTAGCTACAATTTCTATATGATATCTAATCTGGAATTGGCAGAGATTTAAAACAACCTTTCGCTGGCCGTCAAGGAATCTAGTCTCCGCACCTGCGTCGCGTCCTAGACTAGTCTACCGGATGTCGGCTACACCTGTACACCTACTTCTATATTGACATTTAATGAATAGAACGATATTCTTGCTGTATATATCGATATAAAATGAATGGAATGTTACAATGTATTTTTGTTGTTGTTAGACGTGATCCTTTTAAAGTAGAAATATATATAAAGTTAATGTAAGTAAAGACAAGCATTGAAATCTGTTTTAGAAAAACTCATTAAGAAGACATCAATATAATATTTGAAAAGATTTCCGTCATTATACTTAAACAATCATTACTTCATTAATCACTTTTTATATTACGGAAAGAATTAATTTTATTAATCATCACTTATCATCCTATTTAAAAATATGTTTATAAATAATACAGATTATAGATACAAACAATACAGTCACAATTTGAGGGTTAAGAGTTAAACGAGAATTTAGAAAATGAGGAGGAAATAATGAAATATGTATTTTTGTACGGAAAATTTAGGTTTAAATGAACTATGTTCACAGTTTTATATAGTATCTAAAGTAAAGTACGATACACATTATTTACAAGCCATTTTGAAAGCGTTACTATTAAAGGTGCATTTTATTCAGCAACAAAAAATGTGTAACAGATACAAATGCAGTTTCGTATCTTGTTGTGTATTGTCTCGTATCGAAATCTAGATATTGCAAGGTCAGTAAGTAATAAGTATCAATGTTAAAATATGAGCACTTTCACTTTTCATTTGTAGAGGAAGACTTAGTTCCAGTAAAAAATAAGGGATCGATGGTAAATCACTTTTTGCCCCACAAAAAACAAACCACCAGATAGAAAAAAGACATAAAAAGTCAGTGTTTCCTGTTCAAGACAAAGAAAAGCGTTAAGCAGGAAACCACATGTTACATTCTCATACATCGGACATAACTCGAAGTGTAAACTGATTTGTCACTCACCAGACAACAGCTGCAGCCATCCGCATATGTGGAAGACAGTCGTGGACTGGCAAAAGAAGAACAACAGCATTGCACATATCGTGAAAAGGGCTAATGCTACCGCTAGCCCTACTAACACCGTCGCCACTTTAAACACAAAACCATTTATTGAGAGAAAATCATCCAGTCTCCCTTTACAGTCCTCTGCAGCCTCATCTATCCTGCAGATCTGCCACAGACCGAACTTTCTCGGAAACTCGGTTTCCAAATCCCCAATCCATTCTGGAGTCACGAAAGCCACAACGGCGATAATCGCGTAGCAGATAGTGAATATAGCCCAAAGCACACCAATAGCTTTCGAATTACGGACATAGTTCGTAGCGTACAAATGTGACGAATCCACGTATTCGATTTTTGAGCCCATCTCGTCGTTTTTTAAACCACGTAAACAATAACACAGATTAGTTACACATTTTTATTCAAACTTCGAGTTCTGAAGTATATTTTATATTACACCCATGACTGTATGGTAAAGTATTGCGGACGAGTCGAGGACACGAGAAACACGACACTGTAGTGTAATATGAACTAAGAACCCACACTACCACAGCACTGCCTCTCGCTGCGCGCCATTCGGCCAAGTGACCAGAGTGGGGATAAGTGATGAAGCTTGAAGTATGAGTCGTATGACCTATGCTTGGATACATTCACTTAGGAAAAACAAAAATGCTGCATCTTATACAACATTTGAACATTCCAATAACTTCATTCTACAAAGTTTTTAATACAAAGTAAAATTGACTTACGAAAAAATAACTATAAAAAGCCCCACGTGCAAGGTTTAGAAAAAGAAACATATGTTGTTTGTTTACGAAATGCTACGCCATCTGGATGAAGGAATCTATAAAACTTTTCTTAATAGCGACATCTATTGAGAGATACGTGTAACGAAACAAGAAATTCTTATTTAAAAATACAAATTTGTATTCGTACCGATGTGCATTAGAAGGGTTAATTCATGGGGCGTTTTAACATGATAAATTAGTTAATTCAGAACCATTGTGATTGATTGGGATTAATTACACGATGATTGTTTTCAAAATTTAAGTGTACTAAGAATGCTCTCGTATGGTAACGAAATCAATAATAGAATAAATAATTTAATAAAGTGCTCATGTGAAAAACGGACTTAAACTATAATCCTACAAAGTGAATGTATCGTTTTTACCAATCCAATCGAAATAGTACACGTATACTTTTTAAACTAGTAGCATTAAACTTGTGTCAATCATGTCACTAAGCTTCTGTCAGTTGTCAAAGTGCGAAGTTTTATTGTCTGTCAATACTTTATGGTGTTGTGTACATGACGTTTCTACTTCATGTTATGTTGTATATTTTTCATTGCGTTTTGTTAGATCATTGTTACTTTTTAGCATAATAATTGAGTTTGGAGACTTGCAATATCGATTCAACTATGTGTGTCAGTTATTTAACGATCCTTTTGCGTGTTTAATTATGTGTAGTGTGTTATAAACGTATAAATAAGACATGTCTGTCCGCGATAAGTGGGTTCGCCGGTTCTCAATAGATGAGACTGCGAAACATAAAAATGGATTTACGATCTATAAAATCACTTCAGTTGTAAGTATTTGTTTAATAAAGCTATGTTGAGGTCTAAATAAGTTATTGTTAACTCAATTGAAAATGAATTCCAAATAGGTGCCCCCTTTAGTTAAAATGACCTTAGGGTAAAGTGTAAATGAATATATTACTTTTCGATTTCACCTTGAATTTCATTTATCACAGTGTACAACTGTTACGAACTTTTTGTAATTAGGATTTTCTAGAAAAAAATACTACATGTAGGCAAAATATTGGTAACAGGAAAAATGCATCGTTATATTAAAATTGCATAATATTTTTCATTAATCATTGGTATGTTCTTGGTAGTATGAGGTAAAGGAAGAAATATATAATATTTTATATACTTAGGAGTATTATTACAATCAAAATTAGTTTATGTAATAATATGGTAGTAACAAACAAAAGCTGATACCTTATGCTGTCTCTTCATAATATCCAAACATGGAAACCTATTGTGGGGCTGTAACCATAGAACAAATTAAATTTAGTATCATTTTTCAAAAAATCTGTAAAAATCATCAAAAAATTTGAAAATTGTGTGCCACAAATATATGTAATTTTTTTTGATAAAAGTAACAAGTGAATACTATGCAGTCCACTTAATGGTAAGTGGCCACTCTGGCCCAAGGACATATTCAATGAATACCAGAAAAATAAAGTCCTGCCTACGTTCAGTCACAGATACATTGCTAATTTTGAGGACTAAGTTGAAACGCCTGTAATAAGTCTGCCCATGGAAATTTGTAATCAATCCCAGATAAGATTAGATTCCTACCTGAGGTCACCCACAAATGCGTCGCTACCTCTGAGGACTAAGTTGGAATGCCTGGGATTAGTATGTCTCCCTTAGTCCCTTACCACACCCGTCAAACCAGAACACATCAGCAGAACAGGTGTGGCAATGGTGCATTTAGTATTAACCACAAAGTGCTTTACCATTTTTGTATATCACTATTTAGTGATATTTACCTGTATTTGTGATCTCAGATAGAACCCTTATCTTCTATGGTAATTAACAAATGTCCATGGGGGGCAGTAGCCACTAACATGGCAAGGCAGTAGCAACTTCTATATTGATCAAATCAAATAAAATATATTTTTTTTATTCAAAATAGGTTCTTTACAGAGCACTTTTTGAATGTCAGTACAACTACCACCACTTCACAAGGTGTTTCATTTTGGAGAAGAAGTGGCATGGAAGTGAAACTCCATAACACATCTTTTTAAAAAATAAATGTTTTATACAATGTCAAACTTAACCTTATGGTACATGTAGAGCTGGAACTAGTTCAGACCACACTGTTTTATCAGTCAAATAATCACTCAGCCTATAGTCCGTTTCTTACATAGCTATTGTAGCATTATAAAATTATACATCTGATTTCTATTATTACTCCCCAGCTGTTTCCCCTGGAGTCGCCAGAAGCAGTCACAGTGGTGTCAGTCTGGAAGAGGTATAGTGATGTGCAGAGACTGCACAAGAGCATGAGATCCTTACACTCGGGGCTACATCTACGAGGGACCTTCCCTACTCTGGCTAAGAGTAGCTTCTTCAAGAGATTTCAGCAAGAGGTATTGTTTAATAGAAATGTGAGATTTGTGTTTTAATAGATTAGATGTAAACTTGAATAGATTGAATTTGTATATGTAAGATTTTAATTTGTTTTATCTGACACTGACTTAAAAAAATCATAGCCTAGTCGTTAGAATATTAAGGAATACTAATTTGGATTCCAAGTCATTATCTTAGATTTATCAAAAGTTATATGTGTATAAGATATTGATTATCATTTGATATAATAATGAAGGAAAACATAATCATAATCACAATCTTTATTTGCTAAATTAGGATCACTAGGTGTTAAGACAACGTATTATATCCTCTTATTTTGCCTTTAAGGCGTGCAAATATACAGGTTAACCCACAATGTCATACCCGACGTATGACATTGTGGGTTAACCTGAGGGGTTTTTAGATAAAAACTTCTCAAAAGTGTGTGAAGTCTACAAATTGCACTTGGTCAGCGTAGTGGACGATGGCCTAAACCTTTCTTACACTGACTGAATAACTGTTAAGCAAGAGGCTTAGTTAAGGCTGTCTATTGCGTACCCCCTAGTATTATGATAGGAAATGGGCAAATTGATTGAAACATAAGATCTGCTTCACACTAGAAATTGGAAGCAGAGGTTGCCAGATCAAACTATACCTTTCGGAATATATTTAATTCAAATGTACATCATGTAAGTCTCTCATCCTTTACAAGACTTAGTAAGAAATAAGGATATCACTAGTAGTATCCGAAGTATTTTATTTAACAGTCCTATTATTCCGGAAACCAAAATTCAAACAAAGTACATTAATCACGGCTCTATAGAGGAGGGTAATGTCCAGTATTAGAATTATGAGGGCTGATGGATTGATGGATGTAACCCCTTTTCAGAATATATCAAATGAATGTTAGGTGTTATTGTTTTTCTAGTGTTTTATATCACCATATTCTAACAATGAATCATTGCTTATAACTTCCTTAATTGCAATAAATGTTGGGTTGATAAGATAACCTTATAAGAGTTGAATAATCATTGTTTTGAAGATATTATATTGAAAGTAGTACCTATTTATTAAGTGCAAATAATTTTTCTTTCAACTTACACCTATCCTCCCAATAAAGAGTACTTTAAAAATAATATGTTTATGTCATCAACCAATTAGGTACCTCTCAAAGTAAGGGTTTCGGCCAGAGTCCACCACACTGATCAAATATAGAGTTTGTAGACAAAAAGGAACCCCAAAAGTACTTTTTTTTTCTCAGGTGTATAGAGTTCCTTTACCATTTAAATTATTATTCGTATTCTTTTGAGGTATGAGCTTACTTCATTTGAGACATGTGCTTGGGATTCGAACCATGAACCTCTCGATATTGATGATGAATTGCAAATCTTTTGACTATCATTGCTACTACTCTTCACTCATACCCTTATGATAGGAATCTCTAGGTTTTGGAAGTTACGGTCATAACAATAATACTTAAAACTCCACTTATATCTAACAAAATGAATATAGGTAATGGCCTGGTTGAACCTAGTAAAAATCAGTATGTTAAACATACGCATTTCAAATATGTATTATTTACTTTTTGCAGATAATAGAGGAGAGGGCAAAATCAATAAAAACCCTACTGGAATTTGTAGCGGAGCATAGATTGCTTTTCACAAGTACAGATTTTGTCAATTTTCTACAGGTAAGCAATAAGTACCTTCAAATCCGCCATTTTTAACTCCGGTTTTTGGTAGCCACTGATATAATTTAATCACATAGGTTTTATCACCTATTTCTGCCTAATAACAACAGTGCTAGGCGCTGCTGTGTTCCGGTTTGAAGGGTGTGGTAAGGGAGACATAGTTTTCCGAGGTGTTCCAGCTTAGTTCTCAGGGGTAGCGGCGCATCTGTGGCCGACCTCAGGTAGGAATATCTAATCCTATCTAGGGTTGATTACAGATATCCATGGGCGGCAGTAGCCACTTATCATCAGGTGGACTGCATGCTCGTCTGCTACTCCTTTAATATTAAAAAAAAAAAGTAAGCTTTTTATTTAATCTATCCAATTTTTGCTTACTAGGGATTGAAATTTGGAAATAACAATATTATGATGAAATGTTAATATGTGTATCTTTGGTAGGAAAACGATTGATTAATTTTTGAGGGTTCAGTGATTATAGCCAATAAGGTTTCATATCGTAATAAATATCAGATGATGATTAAATATATAAAAAAGTTAAATTTTATAAAATTAAAATTTATTTGTTTGTTGATATATTCAGTCAAGTAAGAATTAAAATACATTTCTAATCCTTACTTTCTATGATTTAAAAATCAGATATATGCCCTAGATTCTAGTATGTATTTGATTTTATTTATATTTAGTTGTTTTAATTAATTTAATTTTATGTTATAGACAGGCTACCCTGAACCAGAGCCGAAGACAGGTGTAATAAATGCAATTAGGTCGTCTCTCCACCTGCCTATAGAGGAGACTCCGCCCTTGGAGTACCAAACCTCCGATGATGACACCAGAAGCCCTACACATAGTGGTAAGTCATCACTATACCATTTGATTTTAGTTTTTTACTTATAATAATAGCAGTGATAGCCTAGTGGTTAAGAAACTCGGCCTCTCGATCGAGGGGTCCGAGGTTCAAATCCCAGGCACGCACTTCGGATTTTTCGAAGTTATGTGCGTATTAGAAAATAATTATCACTTGCTAAAACGGTGAAGGAAAACATCGTGAGGAAACCTGCATATCAGAGAGATTTATAAAAAATAAATATCTCAAAGATATGTGAAGTCTACCAATACGCACTTGGCCAGCGCGGTGGACTATGGCCTAATCCTTCTCATTCTGAGAGGACACCCGTGCCCAGCAGTGGGACAGTGATGCGTTGATGATGATGATGATGATGACATATAATAAAGTACTAAATGAGTGGCAGTCCATCTAAGAGTGACTACTGCCGTACAATCTCATTGGACATCTGCAATCAACTCCAGATAAGACTTTGATAAGTAATGGCATGAATAAGTTTGAAGTTGACAGAACCCTCTGTGGTTGTATTTTGGGGACACTACACTTATTTCTGCCTAATTAACAGCAGTGTTCCACTTTGAAGGGTGTGGTAAGGGAGACAGACTTTTCCGAGGCGTTGCAGCTTAGTCCTCAGCGGTAGCGGTGAATCTGTGGCCGACCTCAGGTAGGAATATCTAATTCTATCTGGGGTTGATTACAGATGTCTATGGGCGGGAGTAGTCGCTTACCATCAGGTGAACTGCATGCTCGTCTGCTTCTCCTATATTATATTTAAAAAAAATGGAATCCAAAGGTATCCTTAGTTTTGAACTATATTTTTGTAATTTATTTTCCCTTGTAACATATCACGAAGACTTACTACAATATCTCTTATATAATACAATTGGATACTAAACAATTTACATGACAACATGAAACCATAGGAGTGAAGTTAGGTAAGAAGGGCTAGAATGTCAGTTGCGTCTATTCTCTGGTATAGTTGACTGTATATTGCGTGTGTTCTAATAAAATTATGGTGTTTTATAATGAATGCCAGTATGAAAAGTATTGATAATTATTTTAAAGTAATTTCGAGTTTAGGATAATTCGATAATTCGTTAAATAAGAGATAGAAACTTTTAAAAATACTTTTTAAAAATATAGAAATTGTTTTGAAGATAAATTTGTAATTGAGTTTTAGTTAGTTTTTAAAATCAGTGACGTATTTTCTCTTCAAGTTTTTTTTGCAATTTTTTACGAAATATGGCGTGTTGTGGAGGTAAGGAATTATAAGACGGTGTGTGATTACATTTTTCAATTATTTATTTAGCTCTTATATAGTTCTATGAAGTTATCATGCGAAATATATGAATATTAGGTGAATTAATTTACTAAGTATGAAGTTTTTATTTAAAAATACCTTTTTTAATTTGTTTATGGTTTGAACAAATGAATAAATGACTTCATTTCATAGGTACTTACCTATAGTAAATATTATATTGCTCCTTTGCACCAGAACATAAGTTCTGTATTTTTTTTTTATATAAGAGTAGCAGACGAGCATGCAGTCCACCTGATGGTAAGTGGCTACTGCCGCCCATGGACATCTGTAATCAACCCCAGGTAGGATTAGATATTCCTACCTGAGGTCGGCCACAGATGCGCCGCTACCCCTGAGGACTAAGCTGGAACGCCTCGGAAAAGTCTGTCTCCCTTACCACACCCTTCAAACCGGAACACAGCAGCGCCTAACACTGCTGTTATTAGGCAGAAATAGATGTGGCGGTGGTGGCGCCGGAGTCGAACCACAAAGTGGTTCTACCACCTTAGAAATATAGTTCTGTATATTTATATTTGTAACATTATTTAAGGTTGCTGAGTGTCCCATGGTATATATTGAATATTTCATAGCACTTCAAACCAGACACACGGACAGACAGACAATATCACAAAATATTATATATGTTCATATACTTATTTAGTTTAAACATTTTCCTATCATTAAAATATTTTATAACTTTCTTAAAAATAACTTTAATTCATTCCAGCCCGAAGCGTACAAGAAACTCCGATAGATGGCGCTCCGAGCACAACCATAGACAACCCCATAGAACTAGACGTCTCACATATACCCATATACGAAGCAGCGGATGTCGAAATACGGGAATCGCCAAAACCACTCAAAAAATCAATCTCAGATAGCTTCGAATCTATCCATTCATTAATAAGCGTCGATTTTGATTTCTACGACGAGCTTAACAAAATTACAATAGATAAGAGTAAATCGTGTATTAAAAGTAAATCAATGTTGCCAGATTTAATTAATTTCGACGCACCGTCTACTTCTAAGTTTGAGGATTACCACACTATGCCGAAAACTGGCAACACTGATGTTGACACTTTGTCTTTGGACTCTACTGTCTATGAATCTTCATACGATGACTCACATAGGAGTAGTTCGAGATTATCGTTGTATAGTAAGAGGAGCATGCCGTCTCTCTCTAACATAGAGAGTAAGACGAAGACGGAAGATAGTTATATCTTTGAAGCGGGTTATTTATTGAATTTGGCGGCGAGATGTGAAAATACAGGGGATTATCAAAGGGCCTTTGAGTATTACAAATCTGGGATTGAGAAAATGCTGATTGGTGTGCAATGTAAGTATTATATCATTATAAAACGAAGGTGATAGAACCCACTGTGGTTCAACTCGGCGGCACCCCCGTCACACTTATTTCTGCCTCATAACAGCAGTGTTAAGCGCTATTGTGTTCTGGTTTGAAGGGTGTGGTAAGGGAGACATATTTATCCGAGGTATTCCAGTTTAGACCTTAGTAGCGGAACATCTGTGGCCGACCTCAGGTAGGAATATCTAATCCTATCTGGGGTTGATTACAGATGTCCACGTGCGACAGTAGCCACTTACCATCAGGTGGGCTGCAAGCTCGTTTGCTACTCCTATATTATAAATAAATATACAGTGTAATTTAAATTGGAATATCGAGATTTTGTATTAAATACTTTTAATTTATTTTCGGCTTTAATTAAAATCATTACATTCTTTGTGTGAACCAAAATATAATAATAAGAAATACAATTGTACTTTCCTCGTGGGAAGATAATAATAATAATAAATATTATAAATCGGGTAACCAAGCTATTCTAGCGATAATCCGTGGAATAATAATAATAATATGTTACACTGGTATTTGTCCGCGATTTTATATACGCGATATTGTAAAATGAAACAATAATATAATAAAATGTTTCACTGGCCCCCATTTCAGGCGTTAAGGGGTTGGTTTTCTAAAAACGGTGAAAAGTTATTTCGTTATTTCTGTTTAGAACGCCAAATACAAAATTTCATAGCATTTGGTTCACAATTGACGGATTTTAAAACAAAAATTTCAACCCCTATTTTACCCACCTTAGAGGTAGAATTTCCAAAATTCCTATCTTAGTGCTAATATACGCTATACAAAGAACCTATGCGCATAATTTCAGGATTATAGGTTCAGTGGTTTCAGCTTTGCGTTGATCTCTAGCACTGTCAGTACCTTTGCGATTTTCTATATACAGGATATTTTATTCAAATGGGCCTTCAGGGTCAAATTCGGAAGTATAAGAAATAACCAAAAAGGCCAATTTTTCAAAAAAAATAAAACTGCAGATTTTTAAAAATCTATTTCCCTAGCCGGGAATCGAAAAAATTCATTTTGCAAAAAAAGTCAACATGGCATATTCATATATGAAAACTGTCTGTTTATGTATTAAAATCCCAAGTAGATAGTGCCTATAAATATGTTGTCTGGTGATATGATCCGCCCTGTTGACATATTTTTCTCGTATAAATCTAAATTTAAAATGGGATGATATAGAATTATGCAGAAGACGCTTTCAAATCAAATTTTATTTTGAAATGCTTTGAATATACATATTTGACAATACACTACTATGCATTTTGTCATCACTGACGTATAAAATTATTATAAAGTTAAGGTAGTAATTATTATTATTTAAACAGACGACGTTTTTTAACAGGTAACGTAAATGATTGGCCAAGTGTGAGTCGAAGTCGCACACAGAGGGTTCCACCCAAATTTCATGTATTTTTTTTATTGTATTTAAATTAACAACCATAGAAGTAAAAGCATTATGAAAATTTAAACTGCCTTCCTAGTACAGTTCAAAAGATAAACTAATAATCCCGAAAAATTGCGGTTTCTGTTGTGGGGAAATGGTTTCTTAAATTTTAGTTTTAGTATTATTGTTATAGCGGCCATAGTAATAAACACTGTAAAAAATACAAGTGACTTTCTAGTATGATTTAAAAGACTTGTGACAGACGGACAGACAGTGGAGTCTAAGCAATACGGTTCCGTTTTTACACATTGAATACGGAACCCTAAAATCCGGAACAGAGCTCACAAAAGACACATTAATCGTATGACGCTCTCTATTTATTTTATATTCCAAGTATAAATTTTATCAACTATTTACTTTATCGGTCATTAGTTTATCTCAGTGCTCGGACGACACCCGCACGGTGCTATCGTGTATATTCAATGTTGGTTGTTTATCTTTGCAATGGATTTCTTGTACATTTCCGCGTATTTACAAGCGTATGATCGGGAACGAAGAGGTATTTGTTTTGTGTGGATTTTTTATTATAATTTCAGTTTAATGTGTCATTTTATATACTTATGTAGGTTAAGTTAGGTTAGGTTAGAGGAAGTCCAATGGAAGTTCAACCGTAATATTTTTTTTTGCAAATCTTTCAGTTTTTTTTCGTTAATATATTTTTATTTTTATCAATAATAAAGCTGTAAAGCTAGTCAATAGGTATCAAAGAAAATAAAAAATAAAAGTAATCTGTTGATAAAAGGAAACATAAATGTTTTAACTGTTTTGCCTTGACTTATATTTACTCTTAGGCGATACTTTTCCGAATTCCTTTTTGTTAAGATAAAACTAATTATTTCGTATTTTCGAAATAAATACTTTTGAAAAAAACACTCTCACGTAAAGTTGTATCTCTCACGTTTTGTAAAATTTTCTACTTTTCGAATTTTGTAACTCAAAAAAAAAAAAATTTAATAATTAAGCATAAATTATATGCATGTGTATATGTTAAATAAAATGTATATTTATTTTATTTATAATAATGTTTCTTTTCAGTGGACAGTAACCAAGAGAGACGGGCAATTATTAAAGAGAAGACAAATAAGTATCTGTCGTATGCTGAAACCATTTATAACAATTACTTGTGTGATGCTGAACAGAGTGTGAGTATGTGTATTTTTAAATAAATCTAAGTGGTAAGATGGTAATTTTCAGGTGGTCGAACTCTCTGTGGTTATTTTTTTTTATATAATATCGACGGGTCCTACGTAAACTGGTGCAAGTGCGTTTTCACAACTTTACAGTAGAGCGATTTGAACGTTCTAATGCGTGTAACTTTAACATTATTCAACGTACATAGTTAAAATTTTAAAATGGTATAATTGAATCCTTTTGGAAAAAAACTGCATTATACGTGAATAATGTTAAAGTTACACGCATTAGAACATTCAAATCGCTCTATTGTAAAGTTGTGAAAACGCACTTGCATCAGTTTATGTAGGACCCGTCGATATAAAAGTCTAGAATAATATAGGAGCTTCTGAGACATTCCAGCTTAGTCCTCAGGGGTAGCGACGCATCTATAACCGACCTCAGATAGGAATACCTTACCCTATCTGGGGTTAATTATAGATGTCCATTGGCGGCAGTAGCTACTATCAGGTGGACATGCAGTCCACCACTCAGCAGCCACTCGGCAGCTCGTCTGCTACTCCTATTTAGAAATAAAAACTTCTCAGTTAAACTTTATCGGCCCTATCAACTTTGAATGAAATGTTTCAAACTCTCGTAGGTTCAACTGTACACGAATTATTTGAGTATCTGTCGTCGATTATGGTCAAGGCCATTTTTAAATTTTAATATGTGATATCATTGTAACATTTTTATGTGACAGCGGTCCCTATCACTTGCAAAATCGTGTCATATAACATTGCATCATATCATCGTGCTCTCTCGCTCCCACACGTATTGTTATACCATCGTTCTATCTCTCTCACAGGTGTTACCGGAGCAAGAGGAATCTCGAAGGACTCACTGGCCACTACCACTTTCGATGGTACGGCGAGCTACCGATGAGTTGGCTTGTTACAGAGTACTGGGTGTATTGGCTCCAGCTACTATGCTGGTATTACATGATGGGGATCAAACTTGCTACGCTATGAAGGTAATTGCTAATTCAGGTTTTTTGCGTGTTAGAAATTCGAAGTTTCGTCCGAAAATACGGATTCGGGACGAAGTTTCGTACGAAACTACGGAAAGTGTCCGAAGTTTCTTCCGAAAATATGGTCATGTCCGAAGATTCGTAAGAAAATACGGAACCTGTCCGAAGTTTCGTCCGCAAGTGCGGGGTGAAGCCGTAGTTTCGTACGAACCTACGGAACATGTCCTAAGTTCCGTCCGAAAGTACGAGTCGTTCCCTAAGTATTCTCCGAATGTACGGATCCGAGATGAAGTTTCGTACGAAACTACAAAACGTGTCCGAAATTTCATTCGAAAATATTGGTCTTGTCCGAAAGTACGGGTCGCGTCCGAAGGTCCGTCCGTAACTATAGATTTGTGGTAAAGGAGACATACGTTTCCGAGGCGTTCCAGCTTAGTCCTCAGGGGTAGCGGCGCATCTGTGGCCGACCTCAGGTAGGAATATCTAATCCTATCTGGGGTTGATTACAGATGTCCATGGGTGGCAGTAGCCACTTACCATCAGGTGGATTGCATGCTCGTCTGCTACTCCTACAATATAAAAAAAAAAAAAAAAAAAAGATTTCGTTCCCAGTTGTACCCGTAACGTCGGGTTTTAAGTAATCCGATTGTGTCCTGAGTTAATCCGAAGTTTTAGGCTTTTTATTTTTTTGGGTGAAATAAGTATATCTAATAATTTGAAGATTTAAAGTTAACACCTTATATTTTTTATGAATAAAATTTGTATTAAATACTTATTAACTATTTACTAAGGCATATCAAAAATATAAAAAATTGTAAAATAACAATATACTATGAATCACGCAAACAAAATCATTTTGTTTATTTGGAATAAAAAATCTATGAAATTTACAAATTTTATACAATTAACACTATAATAACACATATAATTGATTTAATTTTCTTCAATCTTTTAACAAAACAACTAATATAACGTCATTAAAACAAATATATTTTCTATCTATTACAGGTGGTACAAAAAATACCGAATAATTTAACAGAATTCGACGACTTTTTCTTACAACGGATAAGTGAAACAAGACAACCAGTTTTACCAACTGTTATACCTTATATGGTTCCACTTCATGCTCTCATAGAAACGAATCATCTATACTTTTTAATACTATCCTATGCCCCAGGAAAGAAACTATTCGAATATATAAAGAATTATGCTAATTCAATACCAAACACACCAGCAAGACAAGTAAATTTGGAAAATGTGTTCTCCGAACCGATTGCAAAGAAAAATGACATTGAAAATAATATAACAGAAGATATAGAAGCTAATTTGAAAGTGAATACGGATTATTTGGACAGTGTTAATAAAAATGTGGACAAGTTAGATAATGTTGAAGTGTCGGTGAATGAATTGGTGATGAACTCTCAGAAACTGTTGTTGAATGTTGATAGAGTGTTGAGTGAAGTGGGGGGGAGTGGTGTGGGTCTGGGTGTTGCGGAGAGGGACGGAGATAGCGGCCAGAGCGAGAGGGAAGATACGGAGAGAGTTAACACGCTTGGGTGTAGACGGGTACGTATTTTTAACTGATTATGATTTAAAGTTTTATATATGTATAAAATTTTGTTTGTATGTTTTTTGAGAGCTTAAATGATTTGTGGAATTTTGAAGTTCGTATTTACACTATTACTGTCCCACTGCTGGGCACATATTCTTTCTTAAAGGGAGGGGTTTGGTTATAAAGTGATAATCCACCACGCTGACCAAATATGAATTGGTAGACTTCACATACCTTTTAGAACTTTTCATACGCACACTAAAACACACTAAAATGTACCTTGAGATACAATTTAATAACTTAAAAACTTGTCTAATGTATTTTAATACACAAATTGTTGGCACTCAAACTCTAGATAACATATATTAAGTTAGCTTAAGATGTCGTAATGTAATACATGACTGTCAGTGTCCAGAATACAATGAAATAAAGAAAACTTAATTGCGTAGATTCCCAAGTGATGTTCGACTTCACCCTTAGAGCAAGTGACAATTTATTTTTAATATTATGCATATCATTTTTAAAATCGAAGGTGTATCCTTGGTTTCGAACCTTGGACCCCCCATTGAAGGGCCACAAATCAAATACAAAACGTATGCAAAAATGTCATTTCAGAAATGTTCTTTCATCTTATAGTAAATTGATAATGTTAATTATCAATGTAACTTTAATTTAACTTCAGTTTTAATGTTATGCTTAGTTATATTAACTTTATGATAATAATATTTTGATTTTATGTTTTCTTCGAATTTTTTTCATAAAGTAAGTGTTACGCAAAATTCATATATTTTTAAAAAGTGATTCTTCGATTTTTTTTCGTAAAATAAGTGTTGTACCTACAATTCATATATTACCTAAATGTGACAGTTTAATGTTTTCAGTAACATTTTTATTCCGTTTCAATATTCCAGTTAACACCAAACCCTCGGGATTTGTTGCCGCCATCAGCAGTATGTAAATGGGGAGCGGAGATATTAACAGCTTTAGAGAGCTTGCACAATTGTGGTGTTGTTTGTAGGTGAGTTCATTATGTACTTGTTTCAAGTCCAATTGTAGTATTTGAGGAGATATTTACTGGTATTTTTTGTGGATTATCGGGCGGCATTAGTAGAAAAAATGTTACAAAGAAATTTTTATAATTACACGGGAGTTTGTGATTAATTGCAATAGCAATGTAACACTTTTTCTTCTTTATATAAAACAGTGTAAAGCTGTTATGTTCTCGAGCAAATATTCAAACTGTCTACCTATTATGATTTAATAAATAAAGCGAAAAACGCCAAAAAGTAACGATTTCTTATATTACTTTGTCTATCCATTATGGTTCACTATCACTTAGATAGAGCCTTATGACAGAAGGACAGACAATGGTGGCTTAATAATAGGGATCCATTTTTACCATTTTTAAGGTTTCGTACTCAAAAAGTATGAAACCTTAAAAATGGTTTAAATTCAGCTGACAACTTACTGATGTTTTATGATTAGATGTGTTTATTTGCTGCTTCTATAATAATTATTTTAAATAAATTTGTGTAACAATTTGTATATATTTTTTCCAGGGATCTAAACCCATCGAACATTCTCCTAGGTGATCGCGGACAGATCATCCTCACATACTTCCTATACTACCCCGGTGTGGATATGGCACTAGCGATGATACACAGACACACAGACACACCAGACATGTACATAGCGCCGGAGTTGTACACAACTACGTGTGTGGAGGGGGACGGGGCGCTGGACAGGGTGTGTGACTTCTGGAGCTTCGGGGCGGTTATGTATGAGCTGCTGTGTGGAGTGGTGAGTATGAAATATGTGTGATGACGATATTAAAGAATTACAAATTGATTTTTTTTAGTGAAAAACATAATATTATCGAAAGGTTAAAAAAATACCCAGTTTTCATCAAACTTTAAGATTAATTATATTTTCAAAAAATATATGCATATACAGGGTAAATTTTTCAAATAGGCCTTCAGGGGCAAATACGAAATTATAAGGATTAGCGAAAAATGCTGAAAGGAAATTCGAGGCCGATTTTGATAAAAACTAAAACTGCATCATTCGTTTTTTAAAATATGTTTTTCTCTGGCCGGGATCGAACAAGTTAATTTTGAAAAAGAAATACACCCTCTATATTATTCCACTATCTGACAGTGTCGCTTATAATCAAATCAAATCAAATTAGAATCAAATTGTGGGAAGTAATGTTATGTGGCAAATGAAAGGAAAAGGATTTTTTAAAAGATAATTACCACCTATTCAGCGTGGGTGGTAGTTTGACATTCAAAAAGTGCTCTGTAAAGAACCTATTTTGAATAAAAAAAAATGATTTGATTTTGATTTAATATAAAACAGAAGTGCTTGTTTGGTTGCACGCAGTAATCTCTAGAAGTATACATTCAAATTGAATAAATCTTGTTAAATATGTTAGGTAATTTATTCCAAAAGGATTTAGGCTATTAATTGTAATTTCTTTTAAATGCGGGTGCACAGCTAGTCTAAAATAAATATGAATGTGTATGTAATTTCACGTTTTTTAGTATATCACGGGCAAAAACTAGTAAACAACTAGTTTTTGCCCGTGGCTTCGCCCGCGTTTAAAAGAAAATAATATACTAACATACATAAAACTGAAAATTCGTACCTTCATTGGAATGACAGTAGCGCCATCTGGCGAAAATTGGTCGTACCAACTCCGAAACCTTCGTGGGCTCATGGACAACAACTTTGCCAAAGATCATCACTTGATCAAATGCATAGTTTACGATTCAATCCTTACTAATATCGATTAAAATAATCGACTTTGTGGTCCAAAAGATCTATTCTCCGATTAATCGATATTAGATCGCCATCCCTAGTTCTCGTGGGATTTCCGGGATCAAAACTATCCTATGTCCTTTCTCGGGTTTTAGACTATCTTTTTACAAAATTTCATTAAAATCGGTTCAGTGGTTTAGGCGTGAAGAAGAGAACTAGACAGACAGACAGACAGACAGACAGACAGTCAGACAGAGTTACTTTCGGATTTATAATATTACAAGTAGTAAGGATTGTTTGTTTGTTTCCAGCCATTATCACACTACCACCGCAGTGTGTTCACAAGTCACACGATACTACAGTTGCCCGATGGGTTGCCGGTTGAAGTACAATCATTATTAACACAGGTAAGCTAACTTTAACAATATTAATTTCTTTTAGTTTTAAATTGTTGATACTTTTGACTGTTGTTGACTAAACTGGAAATACATACGTAATATGATGTTGTTAATATTTATTTCTTGTAAAAAAAAAATTAATGTTACAAATAATAGACATATAATTATTATTTTCGTATGTCTATTAACAATGGTTACGTGTAACGTATTAGTTATTTTTTAAATATTATAACACATTACACTTTATTTTTGTTATTAATCTACACTAATATTATAAAGAGGAAAACTTTGTTTGTTTGTTTGGTTGTAATGAATAGGCTCAAAAACTACTGGACCGATTTTAAAAATTCTTTCACCATTCAAAAGCTATATTATCTACGAGTAACATACGCTATATTTTATATGAAATATATTTGATAAATAGATTTTGAGGCGGTACAAAGTTTGCCGTGTCAACTAGTTTATTATAAAATCATTCTCCATAATCCTCTTCAAATTATTTTGCAGTTACTAACATACGAGCCCGCGGAACGTTTGGGTGCCGGCAAGACCGGGATAGCGGAGATCAAACAGCATCCGTACTTCAAACACATCGACTGGCAACAAGTGTACGACGCGTGGATCGCTCCGGCTTGATTGCTAGTTTGGCGCTACTCGACGATAGATGGCGTTACTTGTATAGATGGATACAATGTCGCTATTTGGCGATAGATGGCACTAGGTGTATGCTGAATTGTGGTTTGATAGAAACTGTTACTTGACGAGAGATGGGGCTGTATACTCTGAATATTTGTACATAGTTTCGTTGTTTCACGACAGATGGTATCAGTAACAAGATTGATGCAATGTCGTAACTCGGTAATAGATGGCGCTAGGTGTACTCTGAATCACAGTTTGGTAGATAGCGCTACTTTACGAGAATTGCCGCTACATACCTTCAATAATATTTTTGAATTCGTACAAACTGTTGGTATTGTTGGTGTTGTTGGTATTGGTTGTTGGTAGTGTACGATAGATGGTGTTACGAGTATCCTGGATCGCTGTTGAAGTTATAAAACATTAAAAGTTTTAAAAATATATAATCATATGAAAATTGCATTTATTTAAAAAAAAACATGCCGGTAAATTAATAAATCTGATATATCAGATTATTAGAGAGCACGTACGAGCCTTCAGTTTTTCATAATTCATTACATTGGATGTGATATATGTATAGCGTCACCACTAATTCGAAGCCATTTTTCAAAGCAGTGTGAGGCGCTGCTGTGTTCCGGTTTGAAGGGTGTGGTAAGGGAGACAGACTTTTCCGAGGCGTTCCAGCTTAGTCCTCAGCGGTAGCGGCGCATCTGTGGCCGACCTCAGGTAGGAATATCTAATCCTATCTGGGGTTGATTACAGATGTCCATGGGCGGCAGTAGCCACTTCCCATCAGGTGGACTGCATGCTCGTCTACTACTCCTATATTATAAAAAAATATATATATGGTTATAAAATGTATGTCAACAATTTATTCTGTTCCATTGAAAGTATTGAAACTGAAATATATAACAACAACATTGATATCTATCAGTTGACCAAGAAAACAATATTGAAATTGATAAAGTTTACAAAAAATATGGTAATAATTGATAAATAATAATATAGAGCTTCAAGATATAGTGAGATATTTATATAAAAATCGTAGTAAGTATAATATAGTGGTAGTGATAAAAGTATTTTATACTGAGTATTTTAATTTAGTAAACTAAATAGCTAGATACTTGTTTCCCTGGGATTCAAACCCGGGACCTTCTTGAATAGGCTGACTTGGTATATATCTTAAATGTCGATTTTTTTATTTGGTTATAATTTTGTCGTCCAAAGAAGCGGGGCATGTGTAAATTGAAATCTAAATATATGAAAATAACAATATCAAATAAAATTCACTTATTTATTTTTTATGATTACAAAATAAATAATGGACTTCAAAAAAATGATGGCCCTCAATTACGTAGTTTTTATTGCTCTACACACAATAAAATATGATAAATTAAATATTAAAAAAAATATTTTTATTGTGTGTGGTGGCAAATTTTGGAAACGAATGTATTTTTTTGGGGCAAAAATTTTAGGGTTCCTGAATAAATATTAAAAACCGCCTACGGGAATGGATCTATATGATATTTTCAAACATTTGAGCTTATTATTATTTACAAATTTTGGAAATTTGTTGCTATTACAAATGTTAGCATTTATTGAAGTTATACTTCTATGGGGGTTTTTGGGAAAAATATAAGTGTGTTTTTTTTTTACCAAAATCGTCACCATAATGTTGGAAGTAAGTTGGAAGAATTGGAAGTTTTGCAGATTATTTTTTAAGCACGATACGATAATTAATATGTCGAATAATTTGTAATATTTGTTTGTTTTCTAATAGTTTCACTTCTTCAAAAAAAAAAATAACTTTTTACATGCGGACAGAAGTACACGTTTTTTTATTATTTTTGTTGTGTGTGATAATATATTTTTTGCAATCTATGTGTAATAAATTTATTTATTTAAAGTATGTATATGTAACTATTTAGTTACGAACTTAATGTATAATTGTGTGTCTAGTCGTATGCATATTTCGGGACTGTACAATCCAAAATTTTATATTTAAATGTAGTATGTATTAAGCTTAATTCGTTAAGTACAAGTATTATAATTATATTATAATTAGGAATTAGTATTATAATTAGCAATTATGTTTAGTTGTTTTAAAATATATTGAATATTAGTTCCTTTCCCTTCAATTGCACTATTTACTTTAAAATTATATCGATGTTTCTTCTATAACTTGCTTGTATAAAAGTTTCAAGGTTATTAGTTTTACATAAAATTTACACCCTCTTTTCAAAATTACCTGATAACTTTAAAATATGATATTCGTAGCCTGTGGAAAGAATACTTTGATGAAAGATCGAGAGAAAAAGGAATATGGTACCGTACGATCCAACCACATCCACCTAAACATCCTTGGATTGATAATAAAGTGCTGAGTGCACGCCTTACTATTACAGCATTGAGACTTAGATCTGGACACATTCCATGCAATAAATATTTTTACTTGATGCGAAAATCTACTTCTGCATATTGCCAGTTTTGTAATAACATCGATGACATATACCATAGATTAATGGAATGTGTGCAGTATTGTCATATGAGACAAGAGATTAAATTAAACATAAAACTTATTGGACATTGTAATAGCATACTCTCGGACCCGCTTTCGGAGGATGCTAAAAAAATATTTAAGTTGATTAATAGTCGTTAATTATTGAAATTTGTAAATTGTTATCACCAAGGCGCCATAATCGCATTGGCGATAAAGCCTTTTCACTGAATAAAAAAAAAAAAAAAAAAAAAAAAAAAATTTCCAATACTGTTATCATACTATATACAGGATCTAGATTCGATTCTCGGCTAAACTTTAGTTACTATTGTTTTAAACGAATTTAAAATTAACATTAAAATTAAAAATTAACACAATATGTCGATTTTACTTATAATTTCATAATAAAAATTGAGAAATTATTTTAACAGATTGTATGCTCTTTTGGACATTTCCTAAGGAAATCAGATCTAGTATGTTTGGTTATTTTATTTCTATGCCCATAAATATTTTCACTATTAAATGGGTCAAAATCCATCATTATTGTCCCTCTTTCCTGAGGCTACAACCACATTGCGTTTTTCATTTTATTTCAAAGAGTAATAATGCACTGTGTAATAAATATATAGGTATAAAATAAAAAAATGCGACAATTGATTGTTTAGAATTGAACATGTAATGAAACGACGTAGTACATGTCATCTACGTATTGTAGTAAATATTATGATAACAAGAAAACGCAAAAAAAATCGCAGGTGTGGTCGGGGCCTAAGCTATTTTTATTCATAATTTAATAAGATCTTGGTAGAAATTATTGAAGTAATCTTGTACGAGTATAAAGACTTACATTTTCAGTAGATATTTTTATAGAATGGATAGAAGATTAGAATTTGTAAAACATTGTATTGGAATAAATGAATTACTGTATGCTGTATTTATTATTGTGTTGTACCTGTCCTCTACACTTTTTAATGTATTTTGTAACTATTTCATGTTCATATGACATATATTACTAATATTATAAAGGTTAATCATTCATATGTTTACGGCCAAAGCTGAAAAAAATTGAAGGTAGTAGAACCCCTGCGGTTTGCAATAACAGCAGTGTTAAGCGCTGTTGTGTTCTGGTTTGAAGGGTGTGCTAAGAGAGACATACTTTTCCGAGGCGTTCCAGCTTAGTCCTCAAGGGTAAGTAGGAATCTAATCTTATCTGGGGTTGCCTACAGATGCCCATTGACGGCGGTAGCCACTTACCATTATATGGACTGTATGCTCGTCTGCTACTCCTATGTTATAAAAAAATAGGATAAAGTTTAGTTATAACTGTTATAAATTAATCCTTCAATTTTATACGTAGAATTTTGTAGACGCGAACATATGGAAACTGTATTTTTGAATACAAAGATTACAACAAAGTACGAAAGTCTTCCTTATCCTACTAGATCGTCCACTTGTCCGTAAACAAGTAAGTAATGTTTTATTATAATACGACTTGCATCATTCATACTCAGTGAATCAAGATTCTGTGGGCTCGGCTGTGCCGCACATACCAACCAGGGTCATAGAATTTCTTCTAAGGTGATCAACTATATACCACTTACGCTTTTTACTTTAAACCCTATTTATGTACAACTAAGGTAACTTTTCTGTACAATAAAAACATTCATTACGTTGACTGCTTCACGAAAAAGTACTTTACTAGAGATTGGCTGTGAATTTAAATTCTTTCAACGTGCACAGCTACTAGCAAAATCCTCATATTAATATAAACCTTACTACTTGAAGTATAAGTTGAAAACGTTTCGTGGTTTTCAAAGCTGTCGTTATAATCCGGTCCTACAAGAACGTGTTCTCAAGTTCGCTTATTTATGATAGCCTATAGCCATTTCAACTTGTTTGTATAATAGCTCCGTCTTAAGAGAATGCAAGACGGCGATTGGTTGCGTTCAAGACACTCGACAGTCGTTTATTTGACATTCGAACGTTTGGTCGTGTCGCGCATGCGCAGTGGTTTAGAAAAAAAAACTATTTCGGATTCGCGAATCGCGCCATAATTTATAAATTTTGACGATATTTTTTCCGAGACTTTGAATTTCGTGTTGATACAGTGAGCAGATATTCAATTTGCTGATACGAAAACGAGTTTTCCCATAACATTTTTAATATATTTTTTTAATTTTCTAATAGAAGACGTTTTGTTTTTGAGTTCGAGACCTGAGTGTTATTTATTTTCTTCGAGCATCGTCTTATAATTGGATACAATCTGGAAAGGTAAGTCCTTTCTAACAAGTTTGTGCATTCACTTTGTGTATTAGTAACCTATCTATATCTAACAGCTTACTGTGTTATTGTGTACGAGTTGTATTTTTAATCTATTTTTGCAAATTAACAGGTATCCGAGTCCGAATTCTATTTTCAAAATTACCGCCTTAAATCATTGTAAATGCATTGCAGGTAATAGTTGACTTTTACCACTAAATATGTAAGATTCGCGCTAAAATCAAAAACTAGTACTTTTATAATTGCGTCTAATTAAATTCTAGTCACGCTCTTATTATTTAAATAAGTGAACATAAATAGAGGTAAATTATACTTTTAAATATTTTATTAAGCCCGCATCCGCATTTCAAGGCGTTTCTGTTTTAGGAAAACCTTTTATTTACATGATTTCCACATAGGTGCGAACTTATAACTAAATAACTACGTTCAATATTAATATTACACTCATAGATAAGTATAGATATCTCATCGCCTTGTAATTGGAGGAAGCCATTAAATGGCCTAAACGACTGACAATTCTGTCAGCCATTTATTGTATGTCTTGGAGTAATTTACGCGCAACAATACTGACATGCTCAGTTAAGTGGGGCAAAAACACGAAATCGAAGAAAAAGTGCGGTGAAATATCGTTTCATTCGTAAATGATCTAAAAACTACATTTTTTAATATTTTTCAAACACGAAAATAGATGACAGTGACCATGTCAATTGTCAAAACTGGTTACATTTTCTTGTTAGGAGGGACTAATATTTACTAATCTATGATTACACTTAAATAACTATGTAACTGAACAAACTGTAAAGAAGGTAAGTATAGTCTGCGTAAAACTGCTAGTCCGCTCTGTGTATAGAAATGAATCGAATCTGAATCGCGTCGGCATAGCAAATTGTATGACTACACCTGCTCGCAACAACTTCAGAACGGACTAGGAGTTTGGCGATGACTATAACTAGTTAAAAAAATTCATTCTATACCTACTTAGCTGGAAATATATTTATATACATACCACTGGTCCGAAATAGGTGACATTTTTTGATGCGAAAAAATTAAACATATTCTAATTACCCCTCCAAGGTGTTAAGTGGCCTATGAGCTGTGTCCAGCTGTCTTTTTTTTTTTTTTCTTTTTTTTTTTATAATATAAGAATAGCAGACGAGCATGCAGTCCACCTGATGTGGCTACTGCCGCCCATGGACATCTGTAATCAACCCCAGATAGGATTAGATATTCCTACCTGAGGTCGGCCACAGATGCGCCGCTACCCCTGAGGACTAAGCTGGAACGCCTCGGAAAAGTCTGTCTCCCTTACCACACCCTTCAAACCGGAACACAGCAGCGCCTAACACTGCTGTTATTAGGTAGAAATAGGTGTGGCGGTGGTGCCGCCGGAGTCGAACCACAAAGGGTTCTACCACCTTTACTTACTTATAAGGCAACTGGCTTAGTCCTCAGAAGTGACAATGCATCTGTGATCAGCTTCAGGTAGAACCCTTGTTATATATGGAGTCGTTTACTTATCCATTGGCGGCAGTAACCACTTAATTATTTTAAGGTTCACCAACACAAGATACACAATCGATCCTTAATTTCTAACACAATTCTATGCTCATAATATATTGTTCAATTGTGTTTTTGCAATTACAGGTGAACAGCTTACATATTTATTTTCACAAATCACTCACTTTTATCACTTACTTGACTGGATGGTCATTCGCTACTTCAATTATATAAGAAATGCCGCTTTGCTTAAAGTAGGTACCTATATAACAACTACGTCGAGATAAATCTGCACATGTTGACATTCTTTAGCTTATGATGTAGCAGAATGCAACCCGTCAACATCCCTTCATTTACTAGCATAATTGCATCCTTTGGATCTCATAACGCTAGGAATTTATCATTTATATATGTTTATGAAGGCTTTTTAATCAGTTTTGAAACATCATATATCAGTTTTCTTCGTGTCAGAATCTTTATAGCTGTTAGTCTGCTCGGGACATCATTAGGATATTGTGTTATTTAAAAAGAATAATAATAAAAACATATTTATTAAATTCAATTTGGTGATTTTTGAAACACTGGAAAACTGCTGTTAAAGGGATTGTCTCGTTTAGATTTAGACGAATAGTCTTAGGCAAGGGCCGACACTGTAGAAGTCTAGATAGCTAGGAGCTTGAAAACCTTTGATCAATTTAATCGAAGTTGAAAAATTACAGGAGTCGAAAAACTGCACCAAATGCCAACTGTTGTCCGTGGCTATCAATAATTACCTTTTTTTTTGTTTACGAGGGGGAAACCTTCAAAAGGTACCCGACGACGTGGGAGCGACGCTGGGTTATGAGGGATTTTTACCGCACTAAAACCCCCCCGGTGGCCGTCCTCAACGCTTGTTGGAGAACTCCGGGATCTCCGAGGGAACACAAACGGAGTCCTACAAGCGTGATGCCCCGATCGGGCTCTTCCCTGGGGGAGCACTATTGGCTCCTCCCACACCATCTGGTGTTTACGACGGTATGCGACCACACATACCGTTGTCCTTCCCGGGATTGCTTGCTGGACGGTTCGAGCTCCCACCCTTGCCGCCCGCAACCCCGGAAGCCCGCTTTTAGTCGCTTCTTACGACAGGCAGGGGATACCGTAGTCCTATTCTATTCCCGAGATTATAGGGACAATCAATAATTACCTACCCAGATATGATTAAAATGATATTTGAGGTCTGCTACAGCGTTGTTGCCCTTGAGGAGTTGGATCGCCTAATATCTATCTCTGCACATTGAACACAGCAACGTTTACCACTGCTTTATTAGGTTTTTTTTATAATAAAGGAGTAGCAGACGAGCATGCAGTCCACCTGATGGTAAGTGGCTACTGCCGCCCATGGACATTTGTAATCAACCCCAGATACGGCCACAGATGCGCCGCTACCCCTGAGGACTAAGCTGGAACACCTCCGAAAAGTCTGTCTCCCTTACCTCACCCTTCAATCCGGAAAACAGCAGCGCCTAACACTGCTGTTATTAGGTAGAAATAGGTGTGGCCGTGGTATCGCCTGAGTCGAACCGCAAAGGGTTCTACCACCTTTAAAATATATGTGGCCGTAGTCCCTCCAGAGCCAAACCACCAGGGTCGAACCTTTTAACTCATCCGAGATGCATAACGTACTAAACTCAATCACCATGATTTGCATTTTATTTGTGCATATTTTTATCTGAGTTACATAGTTGTATCCTACACAATGAAGCAAAATTCAGTAGGTACCTACGTCTCAGTATTTTGTTACTACTGTTTGATATACATTTTTTATCCGACTTACCTCATACCTTAGTTAATTGTTTATATATCATGCGATGTAATTCATTTAAGCGTGATCAAGATACAAATTAGTTTTGGCTTCTTCCGACAACTTGACAACCGAGATTTAGAACGAACTTGTACAAAAAGTATCTGCAAAAATTACGAAAACCAAACGGAAATTGTAACTGTATTAAGAAATAGTGGCCTTCTAACTTAAATAAATAACCTTTTCGTTGAAGCTCTCTATTTTAATGAGATTTATATAGTCTTATGTATTTTTATGTTAGCCTAGTGAGACTGAGTGATTTAAAACTTGCACTTTCAATCGGGATTCTGAGGTTCGAATCCCAGGCACCTGATTTTACAAGGTTATGTATGTGTCAGGTTGTTTTGGCTTGAGGGCATGCCAAAGAATAAGTCATTGGTACATAAACATACACGTACATTGGTACATGCGAAGGTGGTAGAGCCCTTTGTGGTTCGACTCCAACAGCACCACCGCCACACCTATTTCTGCCTCATAAAAACAGTGTTAAACGCTGTTGTGTTCTGGTTTAAAGGGTGTTGTAAGGGAGACATACTTTTCCGAGGCGTTCCAGTTTAGTCCTCAGGAGTTGCGGCACATCCGTTGCCGACCTCAGGTAGGAATATCTAATCTTATCTGGGGTTGATTACAGAGGTCATGGGCTGCAGTAGCCATTTACCATCAGGCTGCATGCTCGTCTGCTACTCCTATATTATATAAAATAATCGATCTTTCCCCAAAAAAGTTAACATACGGAATCAATCTTTTCATCAATAGAAATAACTTTTGAATTAGACTACGTATTGTACTATTTCGAGTTAAGTTCAATTGTTGATTTTTTACAAAAGATAGATAGATACCTAAGTTGTAAATAATAAACTGAAAGGCTAACAAGTAGAGAAGGTCAGTGCCCAACAATCGCTCGCATGAAATAAACCACTTACCGTATTTGGTCTGTCTATCTTAATGTTTTTTTTATTTAACAGAAAACAGAATGAAAACAAAAAAAAGATTTTTATAGTAAACAGAATGAAAATAGAAAACAAAAAAGATAATACGAAATAAGTAAATAGAAGTAAATAGAAGAGAACATATTGAACTTTTAAAACAAGAAGTCAAAAACCTTAATGGAAGATTAGTAGATTTGCAAAAAAGAAAAATTCTAATGAGAAAAATTGGAGAGCCATTATTTTGTCTTTTAAATTGTTTTTTTTTTTACATATTTACATCTAAGGTTGTTTGTATCCATTAGAACATTTTTTTAGTTGCCTTAGAGTAACGATTACGAGGACAGAACATTATAAATGTGAAATATTTTTATGTTATTTTTTTACTGTTAAAGATTTTTACAATCGTTTAACATGTAGTCAAATGTTTTTCATAAAATCACCATAAGTATAATAAAATCATATTTTTTTCTTGTTTCATGCTTTAAGAGCGCTATTTTGCATAATTGGGTCTTATTTAAAAAAAAAATATGCCTTACTGACTAATTTTCTACTACCTACATAAAGTTCATAAGCTCCATACATCTTCATTATTAACAAATACGTTTCAGCCCTACGATCCTGCTGCACCTGCAAAAAATCAACAGAAAATTCCTCATAAATTTCGCAATGCAATAACTTTCGTATAGTTAAATTTTTCGCCGGCAATGTTAAACAACTTTCGCCTTACATAACCCCGCTCTTTATGTAAATTGTGGTTCACATGTTAATGGTAATCTTGTCGATCTGTTGACCACGCCTTCACGTGTTTTGGTGTCATGATTTTTATTTTTTCTTTAACGCCTAAGTTGTATTTAATTATCCTGTAAGAAAAGCAAGGAAAAAGTGGTTAAGAAACTCGGCCTCTTGATCGAGGGGTCCGAGATTCAAATCCCGCGCACGCACTTCTGACTTTTCAAAGTTATGTGCGTATTATAATTTAATTACAATTACACTTGCTTTAACAGCGAATGAAAACATCATGAGGAAACCTGCATACCTAGGAAATCTTTAAAAATAAAGATTTCAAAGGTGGACTATGGTCTAATCCTTCTGTGAGAAGACCCGCGCTCAGCAGTGGGATTGGCAAAAGTGGACGCATGTTTTATAGTATCTAAAATTATTTTTGAGTTTCTGCTAAAAGAGTGTTAACTTTATAAAGTTTGTACTCTTTTTTTTATATAATATAGGAGTAGCAGACGAGCATGCAGTCCACCTGATGGTAAGTGGCTACTGCCGTCCATGGACATCTGTAATCAACCCCAGATAGTATTAGATATTTCTACCTGAGGTCGGCCACAGATGCGCCGCCACTCCTGAGGACTAAGCTGGAACGTCACAGAAAAGTATGTTTCCTTTACCACACCCTCAAACCAGAACACAGCAGAACCATACTCTCTTTCTTTAGACTGAACCTGCTACTCTTACCTACATTTCTTACAAGAGAGGTAGTGGTTCAATTCTAGGCCACCACCACAGCTTCCCAACCTCTAACCATTCACATCAATCTAATGATTGTCTCAGTCATTTGAAAGTCAATTGATTACTTCCAGGTGGCAATCAATTGAATAGATTAGTCCGCTATTCTCACGTTCCCGTATGTTATTGTTATAACAATGTTTACACATCATTGTTTATTCAACCCTTCCCACGTCCGCAGAATAACAATAAAATTGTTTACGCTGTAACTATAAACACTGCCGGTGTCGCTAGGAAGCTTGGGACTTTAATAGGTATACCGTTGAAGAGTTGAAGGTGGTTCAATTGTGGAGACACCACCGCTTTTCTGCCTAATAACAGCAGTGTTAAGCGCTGTTGTATTCTGATTTGAAGGTGTGGTAAGAGCTATCGGTATTTTTCCAACTTAGTCCCTAGGCCTGTGGCCCTGTCCCTGTAGTTCCGGGACTAGAATAGGGCTACGGTATCCCCTGCCTGTCGTAGGAGGCGACTAAAAGGGGGCTTCCGGGGTTGCGGACGGCAAGAGTGGGAGCTCGAACCGTCCAGTAAGCGACCCCGGGAAGGACGGCGGTATGTGTGGTCGCATACCGTCGTAAACACTACGTGGTGTGGGAGGAGCGAAAACTGCTCCCCCAGGGTAGAGCCCGTTGGGCATCGCGCTTGGAGGGCTCCGGTTGTGTTCCGTTGGAGATCCCGGAGTTCTCCAACAAGCGTTGAGGACGGCCACCGGGGGGGGTTTTAGTGCGGTAAAAATCCCACATAACCCGGCGTCGCTCCCACGTCGTCGGGTACCTTTTGAAGGTTCCCCCTCGAGAAGAAAAAAAAAATAATCTTATGTGGAGCTTATTATAGTTGTCTATGGGCGGCAGTTATCACTTACCACTAGATATACTGCATGCGTATCTGCTACTCCTATATTAAAAAAAAAGTGTGTGTGTGTCAGCTACGACGCACGATTGGAGTTTACTCCTTACGAACGATAATTATGATATATATCGAATAGAAATAAATATAGTTCAAAAAACTAAAAAACACGCTTTTATGATAAAATTAACTAAAAAGTAGAAAATCTAAATGAATCTAGGAATCAATTAAGGAACAGTAAATAGTATAATTGTGAAATAAATCTACAAAGTTTGAACGAAATCTGGCCGTTTAAAGTGGGTCAAAATCGCGCCCAAAGAAGTCGGTTACAAACATACAAACATACAGGTGAAGCTAATAAAAAGCGTGTAAAAAAGGGTAAATGAACGCATCTGCTAAAATGATAAGAGAAACAAACATATATCTGTAATTATTCGGATTATTTATATTACTTCAAAAATAGAAATGGGTCGTAATAATTTAATATAAGTATTACAAAATATTATATAAATATAAAATATATTTCATCAATTGATTAAAAATAATAATAATAAAAACACTAAATAAAAGATCTAGCTGTTCGTATTTAAAATGTATATTATTCATAAATGTAAACGATAAGCTTACCAATTAACCGCATCCATGTGTTTTTTGGATTCTTCTTCATTATCATCTAAATCAATTTCTTGCATATTTTCAAATATTTTTTCAACTTTAATCACTTGATGATTTGTTTAATAGTACATAAAAATACACGTATCAATGCACAGAAGTACAAGAAAACTTTAAAATCAAAACATTAAAACTTGATGGTTAGGTTGCTGTTTATGTACGTTGTATATAGATGTATATATGGGCGCATGGGTATAATAGCGCCATCTAGTGGCAAGTTTTATAAATTGTAAGTTTGCATGTTTATCAATCTATGTATTTTGGTTCCAAATATTATAATGGTAACTTAATATAATTGTTTATATTAAAGTAAATTTTAATATATAATTATTTATATTTAAAACAATGTTAAACGTTTTATAACTTAAAACTTAATAATTATAATTTCTTTGCCATCTAAATATCCTTGTTGCAATTTACGGATGCAATTTATATGAGACTCAATAAACATGTTATTATATGTAATTTGGATTGTTTCTGAATGTTTTATAATTCTAGAATTCATTTAAAACGTATTGCTAATTTTATATAACTTATTTTGAACATAATTCATTAGAAATAATTCTGTAATAAATATTAAATAATACTGTTTTGATTTTGCCCGTTTATCGTTGATAGATGGTGCTGGTCAATAATGCATCCATTTTTATAAGTTAAATTAATATATCAGTAACTTACAAAAGCCTCTTTATGTTAAAAACTTATTTTGCTAATATTATATCTTATTCAATTGCTTACTGATTTTATATGTTACTCTTCTTTAAAAACGTTCATAAAAGATTGTTAATCATATTATGGCGCCAATGTTCATATTTTTCACAGTGTTTATAAATGATCAAACCTATAACATAATTTATGCAAAAATGTAAACAAATTAGTTAATGACGTTTTAATGTTTTATATATTGCTAATTATTTTTATTGTAATAATTACTTTCATATGGGATTTGAACTTACTGTATTTTAAATTAATAAAAGCACTCTTGATTCATATTTTGGTTAAAAACGCGATATGATGATTGTAATAAAAAAGTGTGGATATATATGTTTGTCTCTTTCTACGTTACGCCTCAACTTTTCGTGTTACACTCATTGATCTATAAATCTTGATTTTACTCCTCATAAAATTTCCGTACCGGGCCTTATAACTCAAATCGTTTCTTAAGGAGTAAACTCCAAAAAAAACCTCCATATCTATTTCTGTCTATAATAGTAGTGTTTTGCGCTGCTGTGTTCTGGTTTGAAGGTTGTGGTTACGGAATTTATTACCACTTCCACGAGGCGTTCCACCTTAGTCTTCATTTCCCTGCGGGATGTTACAAATTGTGTTCTTCATTGCTCATAAGTGAGTCGAGATCACAAGTAAAATTACATAGACTTATCGGAAAGATTTCGGTCGCACGAAAACATCGTGAGGAATCCTACAAGCCTGAGAGTTTTTAAAAAAGTTCTGAAGGTGTATGAAGTCTATCAATTGGCCAGTGCGGCCCTGGCCTGCGCCTTTGACTCTGGAAAGAGACTTGCCCAGCAGGGGGACAGTTAAGGATTGATGACGACATAACAATTGTTGCCTTAGTACCTAAAAATAAAGCGTAATTTTATGTTTGTATTGCATCCTACTCAAAAATAAATACCGTATTTCAATGTACCACATGTTTAAGCCTTGATGATCCAACCTTGCCTCGAGTACCCAGAGAAATCAAGTGTCGTCACGATGGGCCATCGGAATCACAATAGCTTAGCTTGTGGGCGCATCACGTACGTCGGCGTGAGAGAACGCGGATTTCTAAGCTGAGCCGTAATGCGTGAGGCTGAAAATGTAGATAATCGATTTTGAGATTACGATATTACTTATCATAGTGATAGGTGATAGGCAGTGATAGCCTAGTAGTTTAAACTCGGCCTCTGGGTCGAAGGGTCCGAGGATCAAATCAGGCACGTACTTCAGATTTTTCGAACTTACGTGCGTATTACAAATTTATTATCGCTTTTAACGGTGAAGAAAAACATCGAGGAAACCTGCATACCTGAGATATCTTAAAAAAGTTCTTAAAGGTATGAAGTCTACCAATTCGCACTTGCCCAGCGCGGTGGATTATGGCGTGATCTTTCTCATTCTGAGAGGAGACCGATGTCCAGTGGTACAGTAATGAGTTGATGATAATGATGAAGTCATCAGAATCACTAGATATACCTAGCTGGTTGTGGGCGCATCACGTACGTGGAAGCGTGAGAGAACCCGGGTTTCTACGACGAGTTGTAATCTATGCGTAAGGCTGAAAATTTAGATAATCGATTTTGATGAGATTATGAGATGAGATAAGTAAGTGATAGTTGTAGAGTGATAGTAGCTGTAACGCAATCATTTTGGATACTTGGCCGTTTTGCTATTTAGGTAGTTTGACAGTAAGACTCGAAGACCCGAGGTTCAAATCCCAGGTTATTTCCCCACCTTAATTGAGAATTAAGTTGGTTTTTTACATGTACCTACACATATTACCTGGCTTTAAGCTGAGGCGTTTGACTCTGTCGTTTGAAGATAGCATTTCATAAGCATAGTAATAGCATAGCACAACCAAGCGCACTAATTAACTAAAATCTTTATATAACGAGGCATAGGTATATACCGCAGAAGACATCTAAAGGCTAAAGTCCGATGTATATTAAGATATGGTAGAATCCATGATTATAGAATTTTATTGACACAATTCTTAGTCATTGTAGTATTAGTGAAGTTCGACCGGGGGAGGCACCTTCGACACACTTTTTATAAGGCAACGTTTCTATGACTTTATGTATCTACGAGCTTTTGCCTGCGGCTTCGCTCGCGTTACGAAGTAATATTTTCATCCCCTATTTTATCCCCTTAGGGGTAGAATTGATCAAAATCCTTTCTTAGCGGATGCCTACGTCATAACATCTACCTGCATGCCAAATTTCAGCCCGATCCGTCCAGTGGTTTGGGCTGTGCGTTGATAGATCACTATGTCAGTCAGTCACCTTTGAGTTATATATATTTAGATACTGCTGTGTGAAAAAGCGATAACAATAATGTTTAACCCAAATTCTGTGCAAATTACATAATATTGCACTTGTACCGCAAATTACTCATAACAGTGTCAAATATCAGTTACTGACACCGACGAAATGTAATCATGCGGTGCTACTGGTGTTTAGCGAATTGGATCTCCAACACAAATATTATGTGAAATGGTTCTTCCATCGAAGATATTGATTAGTCGTCGTCCACAACTCATTACTGTCCCACAACTGGGCACGGGTCTCCTTTTAGAGTGAGAAGGAATAGCCCATAGTCGACCGGCCAAGTACGAATTCTTAGATTTAAAACACCTTTGAGATTTTTTTTTTCCCATGCCAAGGCCCATGGAGTTTAAACTTATCCGTAATAATATCTTGTCATTTATTAATCTTTCTCGATTGCTAATGATTGGTTGTCAACAACATCTAACAGCGATCATAATAACATACGTTCAGTTATAAATAGGTACTGATTACCATATGTCATTGATGTGGTATAAATCCGGAAGATAAATGTTACTAAACCAAAACAGCTCTACACATACTTCCTGAAGTTTCTTGTATACTTCTTTATATTATAGTTCACCTGATACATGGTCTGAGAACTTGTTGGAATGTGACTCTTCCCTACCACACCCTTCAAACCAGATACAGCAGCACTTAACATCGTTGTTATAACGCGGACATACGAGCCTATGTTAAAACGAATACAAACTCTAATAACTTACATTGTCCATCAACCTTTGTCTACAAATGGGTCAGTTGCAAATTCTATGCAATTCTCAGGGGTTTAGCACATAAGGGAATCTGTGCCCGGCACAGAATATATAATCGTATACGTAGCCCTAGGGTATTGGTCATACGATGCCAACTACGAAGGAACGTCATAGACTCCAATGGAAAGCGAGACATAGGTAATGTTATATAGTCCCTTAGTAAAGCTATTAACCAATATATTTTATTTTGTTGGTGTTGTTTTCAAATTGGCAGAGTTCTTCCTTAATAGTATTACCTACAACGTGATTATTTTTTAGACATCTGTATGAAAAAAAAACAATACTATCAATGACTATAGATATTTCGGAGAAAAGTAGCATGTGGCCTATGAACATTTCGTCAAAAATCAATTAAAACTTACAATGAAAATCTAAACAATAAAGAAACAAAGTCTGATAAAAATAATAAAACCAGTTTTAATGGTTTCATATATAAATATGTAGTCACATATAGATTTAAGGATAATTCACATTATAATACATTACACTTATTATAATAATACTTATTTATATGAAGATTCGAGGTCTATTTCGTTACTCCATCAACGTTCAATGTGTGGATACTGTTAGGTGTAACGTTCGATGCGGTATTGGGTGGTATTGGTAACCAAGTATGTTGAAACGATATAACGTAACACAATTAATTGCCGCTGTAGTGGTTACACTCAGGTTAACTAAATATAAGATTGTAGTGAAATTAATCATCAATTGCTTTAAAATATCGTGAGGAAACCTGCATTCCTGATATATTTATAAAAAAAAATCTCAAAGGTATGTGAAGTCTACCAACACGCACTTGGCCAGCGCGGTGGACTATGGCCTAATCCCTGGTGAAATTTGGTGAATTGAAACTACTTTTTCTAACGCGTTTTATATATTTCAGTATTTATTATAAAGTCCTGCATATCCCCTCCGAGAGGAATCCATGCAGGGTTTCACCACAAAAATCTGGCCAATTGCGAGTTAGACTCGACGGTTTTGGGGGTACATGGCACTCATAGCCCCTGTGACCTATGTCTGAGTAGAATAATCATATCTAGGGTTACTTACAGATGGACAGCAGTACCCACTCACCATCAGGTGGACTGCATACTTGTCTGCCACTTCCATATTATAAAAGCAAAAACGAGTTCCACAGTTAATTATGATCTAGCCCAAGTTGACTAACCTTAACCAAGGATAAGGTACTTCATACCATTACTCATCTTCAATCAATACACACCATTGTCGACCTGTCGGGCATAACGTATTGCAGCATCTCATCTCGTTATGTTGTGCGAATTGTCCGAAACAATGGAAGAATACAATGGTATTAGATGGATCTTAGCCGGTCGTAACAATGTCTGGTCAGCGGTTCTCAAATTTTGTCCAAAAACAGGATGTGTTAAATTAAAGGCTGTTTTGTTAGTAAGTTAGTTAGTCAGTCAGTCATATTGTCAGTTTGACGTAAATAATTAATACAGACGTTGTTGTCAAATAAAGAACAAAATAGTTTTTCAAAAGCAAAACTATATAATGATTTAAAAAATTAAGCTGGATTTGTTGGGAATTTATATTTACAGAAGGGAAAGTAGTTATTTTCACAAGTGAAGTATATTAGCTCATTCTACAAAAAGGTTAATTTGGGCATTTTTGACTCGCAAAGGTTAACTTTGAGAACCACTGTCCCACACAATGTGTATAGATATCAGAATCAGTTCACACATCGTTGTGGTGAGACTGGACTAGGACATGTCTGATTATTAAGATTTATGCTGTGAACATTGTAATTGAGGATTTTGGTGTTATTATGAAAATACTGAGTTGTTACATAACACTAGCAATTCTAATTTTACCAGAAATACGAGTATAAAGTACATAATAACCATGAGTAATTTATAACATTATTTTTAAGACAAGTCTATTTTTTATAATACCGATGCAGTCGTGCGTCGACTAGTGATAGCTCACTGACGCACATGGACATCATAATCTGTAACCAACCATCATAATCTGTTGCATATAGAACACGGGTTTTACCTGAAGACTATCACAGGACACAGATGTGTTTCCAGTCGAGAGAAGTAAAACAGTCGCCTCATATGTAAGTTTGCAGGCATCTACATCCTTCTACCGAACTTTAAGAACTGCTTTACGCTAAAAATAGGTGTGGCGGTGGTACCTCCCCGACAATGCCCGACTGGTTCGTAAGGTTCGAAGGGTTCTGCTACCTTAAACATCAACCCATAACTGTCTCACTGTTGGGCATGGGTATCTTCTACGAATAAGAAGGCTGAGGCACTAGACTAGTTAGTTAGTGGGATAGCGCGAGGACCCAAAATGAGTCTTGGCCTCCGACAATAAGAGCCTCCATTTCGGTCTGTCCTGCGCCGTCTCCCGCCAATCGTCCACGCGGAGGTCGCACAGGTCCTTCTCCACTTCGTCTTTCCAGCGATACTTGGGACGGCCAACCGGACGGCGCCCACTCGGCACAGCCAAGTACGCTCGCTTTACAGCACGATCCTCTCCCATCCTTTCAACGTGGCCCAGCCAGCAGAGTCTGTGTGCTTTTATCTCACCGATGATGTTCGACTCGGCCACTAGATCTTCCAACTCCTTATTCTTTCTTCTTCTCCATATTCCTTCTTCTGTTTGTGTGGGCCCTAGGATTTTCCTTAGGATCTTACGTTCTGTCACCAGGAGTTTGTTTTCCTCGAGACTAGACATCATAAAATGTTTGTGGGGTCACAGGGGAAATTGGGTTAAATTAGACCACTTATTTTCTAGCACGTTTTAATGTGTATATTTTAATATACGTCTGCACGTACTTAACCTCTGCAGGTTACCCCACGAAAAACTGGCTAAGTTCGAGTCGGGGGTTTTTGGAGGGTCATGACCCCTGTAACCCTCTCCCCTGGAACCGTGCCTATCACTGCTTATACCTTAAGATACTTTGAAGTATCAGTATCTTTTATCAACCGGTTCCACCATAATTTCATAACGTTGGGAAATGGTTACACAATGAGTTATTGATTGTTTTAAGTTTTTTATAGTTTTCTGACACGCCCTGCGGCTGTTTCCCGCTTTATGTAATAGAACTATTATTTACTTTCACTTTATTACTGCTTATAAATGGCTATTTTATGGTGGTTATTGGAAGTTATGAAAGATTTGAATTATTACAGTTTTGAAGAATTTTTAAGGCAAGTTTCATTTAGCTTGGAAGATCTGATGTTCTACGAGTACGATGTCACGCTATAAATATAGTATTACTACGGGATAATTTATATATTTGTACCCACCTGCGGAGCGTAATGTTTGTCGAGTGTTTGTACGTTTTTTAGCAGTCAGATTACTGTGTTTTATTAATTATCTAGTTAAAAATCTAGTTTTCGCGTCTTCGTTCTCGTGAAACTCATGAACCGTTTAATTGGTTATGGGTAAGATATGAATTTTGTGTATTTAATTAAGTTGCTATAAAATAATAAACTTACAATAAAGTCAATTAGGTAAATAACCTTCATATATCACTGTTCACAAGAAATAATTATAAAAACTTAACAACAAATTTTGATCTAATTGAAGCAACAACTTCATTATCTTTCAAAATTAATAATATAAGTAGGAAGAACAATAAAGAATTATTTATTCAATGTTAATTTTTGTCATTAACTTTTAATATTAAGTGTTTATACAGTGATTCTCAAATTGATTCCTATTATAATTATTTTTTTCCTATTCAGTCTGCACCGTACCAGTGGTTCTAAAAGTGCAAGTGTCATGTAGAATTAACCTTGTCTTTGATTAAATTCGTGTTTGGGTGTGAGTTGTACCAAGGATGTCAGTTATATCTGGGTTGCTGCATGACATTTGACAATTATCGTATATAATGTAATTGCCCGTGACTACCTGTGACCGTGCATATTTTGATAGTGTTATGTAATATGTAGAATTTATGATATAAAGCAGTATCTATATTTTGATATTTAATGCGAGGAATACGAGAAATATATATTTATATTCATGCTACTTGTTAAAAGTTATTAATAATCGGTATATGTAATGTTTTGCCCGCTAGACACCCACATATGGCAATTTCTACATAATACACGTACATAATATTTGTTAGAATCTGTTATATTTTAGTGTTTTAAGTATAATACCAATTCCAAATCAATTTGTAGAATTGATATAAAATACAAATTAATGTAATAATAATAAATATCGAAACGTGGATCTCGAAGTATTCATAAACATATTTAAATGTATTATAATTTTAATTGTATGGTAATATTAATAGATATGTCTTTATATATGATTATATATATATATATATATATATATATATATATATATATATATATATATATTTATATATATTTATATATATATTTACAACGGTTTATTTTAATGTAGGAGTATTTCACGTGCTTTTTATCTCAGAGTCCTATATAAATTTTGTTAACAGCGAAGCGTAACCGAATTTAACTAGTAAATATTAATAGCATTGAGGCAACTTTAGCATGTAAAGGCAAGCGCTACCCCTTGTCCAAGTGCCAAGGGCGTGTATATATTGGAAATCTTGTATTTCTTTCGGCTTTTACTTTTCTGCAACGATCTGTAACTTGAAATGCATTCAGAAGAAGCTTATTTCATTATTAATTTATGAATTATTAATCAAACTTTATAATAGTGCTAAGCCTTGCTGTGTTGTGGTTTGAAGGGTGTGTTAAGGAAGACATAATTTTCTAAGGCGTTCCAGCTTAATCCTCAGGGGTAGAGGCGCACCTGTGCCTGACCTCAGGTAAGAATCTGATTTAATCTGTGGATAATTACAAATATCCTTGAGTGGCAATAGCCACTTACCATGTATGCATGCGCGTCTGCTATTCCTATATTATAAAAAACCTATATAAATGGAAAATGTTCCTTTTATCAATTCAAGATTTCAAGTCCAATATGGTTCAATGTGGTTTCAAGTCAGCAAGCTCAAGGTACGCTCATAAAATCCAAGTTCACTGTTTTAATTTCAATTTATTTTATTGAAACCAGTGGAATTTCTTGTTAGATTACATCTAATCTGAATATCATGTATAATTTGTTACCTAAAGATGTTAATAAGTTTGTAATCTACTGTTATTTATCTCGCCCATCTTAAAATATGTTGAAACAAGTTAACTATCAGTGGAGAAATCTTTGAAATTTTGAAATATCATAACTATAGTTTTTGTTGATATCTGTTTAAAGCTAATACGCTCTTTGACTATTGATCTCAGAGGAAATAACAATGATTGAAATAATGGATTTATGAATGAGGGTTAAAAAAAGTAATGATAGCAATAGTACCTCGTCGTACCCCGTCGACGTCCTTAAATCAAGAAATGAATAATATGGGAAATTAATTTTATCGTGGCCTTTTTTTATAATATAAGAGTAGCAGACGAGCATGCAGTCCACCTGATGGTAAGTGGCTACTGCCGCCCATGGACATCTGTAATTAACCCCAGATAGGATTAGATATTCCTACCTGAGGTCGGCCACAGATGCGCCGCTACCCCTGAGGACTAAGCTGGAACGCCTCGGAAAAGTTTGTCTCCCTTACCACACCCTTCAAACCGGAACACAGCAGCGCCTAACACTGCTGTTATTAGGTAGAAATAGGTGTGGCGGTGGTGCCGCCGGAGTCGAACCACAAAGGGTTCTACCACCTTCAAAATATTTTAATGCTAAAGACAATTATTGCAGGGACGTCTAGATATTCCACAAAATACTCCATAAAATTACATCGGTGCACTAAGTTCATCAATCTTTCTCATTCGGATATGATAAATGAATATAAATGGGACAGTTATGTTCGAAATCTTTGATAATGAAATAACAACCATAGAAAAATATTATAAAAAACACGAAACCTACTGCTTTTAACCAATCCGGTTATTTTGTAAAACCTCACACCTATCAATTACGCCGTATTGACTCCTCGTAAATATGTCCACGTAACATATTAGCCATATTAGGAAATCGCCGACATAACTCGACAAATATTTCTGCGTAACCACTATTAGCTTACAACATCGTGTGCTCATATCGTTCGTGCGACGGATTTACGATTTTTTACAAACCGCTGGGTAGTTTCATGTTACGCTATTATAATTTATGATAGGACTGGGTTGAATCATTTTTTAGAATAATATTATGATGATGAATGATTAGATTCCTATGATCAGAGGTCGACCGCAGAGGTGTCGTTGCCCATGAGGACTAAGCTGAAACGCCTTGGAAAAGTATGTCTCCCTTACCACACCCTTCAAATCAGAACACAGCAGCGCTTACCGCTGTTGTTATGAGGCAGAAATGGGTGTGGCGGTGGTACCGCGGGTGTCGAACCGCAAAGGGTTCTACCACCTTCAGAACATTTCTTTAACACACTCTTCAAACCGGTACACAGCTACGCTTAACGTTCTGTTATTAGGCAGAGATGTGGTGGTGGTGACAAAAGAGTCTAACCACAGAGGCTTAGGCTTCAAATTAAGACGCAGCGACCAGCGTTATGTAAGTCTGTATTGATTATATTTCACTCCCAAAGTTTGGGTTTGTGTTAACCATATGACTCGGTTGATTTTGTAAACTCAGACGAGATGTGGTTTTAGTGTGTGACGTGTTAATGAGAAGCATTAGCGAAGGACGTGGAAGACTTAATCTAAAGGATTTTACAGTCGATTTTACGATATTGAACATGTATGCTTATTAAGCCAGAAGTGACCAGTTAGCGGCCGAACTGGCGAACATTCATGTGACGTTGTAGTTTAAATAATAATATACTACTATGTATATTATATCGTTTCACAGGTAAAACAACTCAATACTAATTTCACAGATTCAGATTTTTCATGATGTATGTTTTTATGCGACTAGGACTTTAGTATATTTCTCACTCATCAATATAAAAATCGAGAACGGCGTAAAGTATGTTTTTATATTGATATACTATCTTTCTAGAAACAACGTATACATATATAATTGGAAGATTACTTGGATTTTTATATTCCTTTGATGTACTTTACAACTATGGAAATAGTTATAGAATATTAATGTTCTAGAACATTAGCATTTACATGGTACCGTGGATATACAACGAATGCTTCTGTCAGATGTTTATCAATTTACTGCACATATCTGATCTCAGCTAATATTCACGTGCTGTTGACGTATCAACTTCGCAACTTACTTTGCCGGTACTCGGGCCTTAATGTAAAAGATTTAAGACCCTGGCCCATTAACCTATGCTTATCCGGGCGGGAGTCTGCAGCAGACTTCGGTAAAAAGTACGAAATATCCAACATCTCGACGTTTTGCCCAACTTCAAAAGAAAGTTCTCAATTTGGTTGAATGTTCTCTAAAATAACAGTCAAAAACCTATTATTGGGAGTATAATAGCTTATCTATTGAGTTATATGGTATAAACATTCACTAAAGTGCGTACAGGTGACTAGGAAATCTAAAGGATAAGTAAAGATTGTAGCGTAGCGTAGTGTGATAGTCCTCATCGATTGATTTATCGTTAATTTAAATCAGGCATTGTTTACATCACTGGAAATGCAACAAACAACTACCTTTTGGTTTGGATATTACGTTTATTGACGTTCAAATAAATCTGTAAAGATTCTTCTCTGATTTGATTTACACATTTCTAAGATTTTTGCGAAACTTTGGAAACGGCCTGGAGTGCTAAAAGAAAACTAACTGGACATCATACGGCAATCGCCAATGAATCAGGGTCTTAAGCCGAGGCACGCGCATGACGCAACCACAGAACAGGTTTGACTCCAATGTAGTACGGAACGAAGGTGGGCACTGCCGTGTTTTGCCTCGTTTATATTTAAACGCTCGTTATAATGTAATTCTTTGAAGGATCCGACCTTATCGACTTTACTTTACGACCTCACGCCAAATTATAACTAAAAAATGCACCCGAAAATCTTTAAGGTCGCAAAATAACTTTCACAGAGCGTTATGATAAAATCGTTAGAAAATTGAAGCGATGCTTTTTGTACTGTTAGGAGATATCCGTAAAATTACAATATTTCCAAATTGTAACTCAAAAAGCGCCTGATTAATCTCCTAATTTAACTGTTTGGTTGCGACAAAGTTAAAAAAGGTGTCTATTCAAGGTATTGATAAACCGCAAACTAGAGTTAACTTTCGATTGACTATTTTAGAATGTTGTTTTACCGTTGTCAACTAAAAAGGTAAAAAACTTGATCAGCCACTCGTAGATACCGGCTGGTTACTTTTTAAACAAACGTTAAGAAATATACGAGAAATATACTGGAGGCAGGAATTATGTCAAATTGCTTAGCCCTTTACAAGTGATTCTCAAATTTTCTCGCAAACACTTATTTAGGAGGACGTGGTTAGTTGCGAAGACTCAGTAAAAAGAAAAAGAAACAATATAAAGTTTATAATGGGATTCTAATAAGAAAACTTATATTTAATGACATACATACCTAGTTACTGAATTATATAGTTAACTTTTACTGTTTAATGTTTTAGGGATTTTATATTCCTTAAATAATAATACCTTATGTTAAAAATACCGGGACATAGGGGTTCACGAAATATTGTCACATAGTAAGGGGATCGTGAAGTAACTAAGTTTTAGAAACACTGCCTTACACCATAGATAGTTTATTGACACGCAATCAACGCATTCCTTTGCTTACGAAATTTTATTACACTTAAGCAATTGCAAATATAATGTATCATTATAATACGGTATTAGTTTTTTTAATGAATGTAAATTGAACTGTGATTATAGAATATTGGTACATTCAATGCCATTTTGTCATTAACCCATTACTGTCCCACTGCTTTATTCTGGTATAGTCTCAGAATGAGAGGCTTTTTATGCCAACTGGCCAAATGCATAATGGTAGACTTTTGAGGATTTTTAAAACCACATGCGAGCCGTAGCTATCAGAACATATAACTTCGAACATCAGTGGTGAATGCCTGGGAATTGAATCTCAGACTCTCGGCTCTCAGACTTAGGCTAGATAAGTGATAGAACGGGTATGTTTCGACCGGAGTGGTACCACCGCCACACCTTTTTGTTCCAGTAAACAAATAAGTGTGGTGGCACCACTCCGGTCCCTGTGTTTCTGTGGATAAGTGTGAATGCCACCAAACTTACAGAAGAAGATTAGTCCTCAGGAGTTGCAACGCATCTGTAACCGACTTCGGGTCTGTAGCAGATGTCCACGGGTGGCAATAACCGTGGTTGAAGGTGGTAGAACCCTTTGTGGTTCGACTCCGGCGGCACCACCGCCACACCTATTTCTACCTAATAACAGCAGTGTTAGGCGCTGCTGTGTTCTGGTTTAAAGGGTGTGGTAAGCGAGACAGACTTTTCCAAGGCGTTCCAGCTTAGGCGCATCTGTGGCCGATCTCAGGTAAGATATCTAATCCTATCTGGGGTTGATTACAGATGTCCATCAGCGGCAGTAGCCACTTACCATCAGGTGGACTGCATGCTCGTCTGCTACTCTTATATTATAAAAAAAAAACACTTACCAACAAAGCAACTGCTTCTTTGCTATTTCAATCATAAAACATATTTACTATCATTGCAATCGCGTTAAAACAGTACTACATGGGTGATTTTTATCTCAAATACAACATTGCGAAGACTGAACTTTACGCTCGGGTTATTGTGTCGTAATTTTGAAACAGTGTTATTTATTTGGTGTCTTTTGAAATTATTGTTTCAGTGCCAATCAATATCGAAGTGATGTTACAGAGTTGAATAATATCTTTTAGATTTTACTTTTATATTCCGTAATTTTTTTATGCTTTAAATTATTTGACACTATTTTGTAGTTGATTTAAAATTTAATTCGATTGTCGATCTAATAGATTAACGTAAAAATAAATTTAAACATGACCTTGATTTTTAGGAAAAAACATGTTTTATTTTTGCGTAACTTTATGAAGAAGTTGGAGAAGGCAAAAGTTGAGAAACACTGCCTTACTTCTCTTGTATTGTAAACATTACATACAGGTCAAGTTTTTAAGTGCTGCTGTGTTCCGATTTGAACTGTGTGGTAAGGGAGACATACTTTTCCGAGGCGTTCCAGCTTAGTCCTCAGGGGTAGTAGCGCACATGTGGTGGACCTCAGGTAGAAATCTAATTCTATTTGGAGTTGATTACAGATGTCCATGGACGGTACTTCCTCTTGCCATCAGGTAGACTGCATACTCATTTGCTCCTTTATAAAAAACCTTATTTATCGTATATTTTATTTGAATACTAGTTTCTTGTATGTTCTTAAATGTATGGGTGCTAAATAGCTCCGTACATTCGATATTGCCATAAAAGTCATCTAGATCATGTTTGCTAAGGGCATGTGACTAATTACCAACGACCTACACTGCTAGGACGAATAACGGAATGGAATAAGCTGAAAAAACACTAATATTATTTATATGAGTATTATCCGTGAAATGTATGAAATATAAGTTCGTTAAAAATAAGTGATGATACGACATTAATCTTAAATATAAAATTCTCGTGTCACAATGTTAGTTACCGTACTCCTCCGAAACAGCTTTACCGATTTTCACCAAATTTTATATGCATATTCAGTAGGTCTGAGAATCGGCTACTATCTATTTTTCATAGGCAATAGTGATAAGAGTTGTTCACCCTTAACATTTTTTTATTTATATGGCAACACAACGTTCGTCGGGTCAGCTAGTATATGTATAAAAAACGGTGTTCATGTAGTTTTGTATGTCGGATAAAAACAGAATTCCCGTGTCTGGTACGGCGTATGGAGTTTCCTTCGCCGCTTCTTCTCCATAGCGAACACCTTCCGAAGCGGTGGTAGTTTACTGACTTTCAAAAAGTGTTACATACGAATCAACTTTGAATAAATGAGATTTGATTGGAATTTATTTTCTAAAAATATCTAAGTACTAATTTAATGTATTAAGAGCCCAAATCATGAACCTATAAAATTTTGATTTGAAGGAAAATATTGACAAGTAAAGTAGGTCTAGATTTTAGTATACCCAGGTATATAATATACTTTTTTTCTGCGGATATTGGCTGCAAAGGAACTGTTAACCCACTGCTGGACACAGATATCTCCCTATAATTGGAGAAGCATCCTATACCCAATGTGGATAAGATTAGGTACTCATTAAGTAAATTAAAGCCATGCTTTGTAGTTTTTATCTCATCAATCTCATGGGTTTTTAAAACGTGACTGAATCATCCGTTGAAGGTCGTCTCACACCATAGTATTATAGCATCATCATGGGTTAAGGATGTGGAAATTAAAATACTTGAGTAATAAGTATAGGTATACTTACAAAGTAAATTGGTTGTTTTGTTGAAGGTGATAGAGGTCACCGTGTATTGACTGCAGGCAATAGGTAGATAGTTATGTTAGTGGCATTTTTATAATATAGGAGTAGACGAGAATGCAGTCCACCTGATGGTAGGTGGCTACTGCCGCCCATGGAAATGTAGTTGCGTTCCTTTGGAGCTCCCGGAGCCCTCTACGCAGCGCAGAGAACGGCCACCGGGGAGGTTTTAGTGCGGTAAAAATCCCACATAACCCGGCGTCGCTCCCACATTGTAGGGTACCTTTTGAAGGTTTCCCCCTCGATAACAAAAAAAAAGTCGACCTCAAATAGGATTATATTCCTATCTGAGGTCGGCCACAGACGTGCCGCTACCCCTGAGAACTAAGCTGGAACGCCTCGGAAAAGTATGTCTCCCTTACCACACCCTTCAAAACAGAACACAGCAGCGCTTAACACTACTGTTATAAAAGATAGATATGATCATAATAAGATATGGTATGTTATAAGTAGGTATGTGGTCATAACACCATAAGAGATGACATAACATAATACAACAAAAACATTATTGTGGTAATGTTTAGTTAATTGCATTTTTTATCTCAGCCATTATAAGTTACAGTATGTGACTCATCATACATGAAAACAGGATTGATTGAAAATATTTAGTGAATAGTTTTTATTTATCAAAGAGAATTCAAAAATAGATGTAAATACTTAATATAAAAATGATAATGTTTTGCAAAACGTCATTGTGCCAAAAAATATGTACTTTGCGTACAAATTTTTTGATTCAATTTATGAGGAAACAAAAAAAGTTTTTTTTTGTTTCCTCGTAAATTGTTCATGTACCTTTTTAGTTATTATTAAAGTTCAAGCCATTAAAATGGAATGTTTTATAGCATACTTATGACAATTATTGTCTCTTCATCCAAGCAAAATTAAAATAATAAGAAAAATAAGTGTGTGTCTATTACGGATCAAGAGAAGGAGGCCTGTGACAGAACGACAGATGGACGGACAGTGGATTCTTAGTAATAGGGTTCCGTTTTTACCCTTTGCGTACGGATCCCTAAAAATTACAATAATATTTCTATTGCAAACAGTGCTTAATAGCTAACTGCTGCTGTGTTCCGGTTTGAAGGGTGTGGTAAGGGAGACATACTTTTCCGAGGCGTTCCAGCTTAGTCCTCAGGGGTAGCGGCGCATCTGTGGCCGACCTCAGGTAGGAATATCTAATCCTATCTGGGGTTGATTACAGATGTCCACGGGCGGCAGTAGCCACTTACCATCAGGTGGACTGCATTCTCGTCTACTCCTATATTATAAAAATGCCACTAACATAACCTATTTTTTTTATTCCAAAAATTTAATTTAGGTACTCAAACGCGCCTAAAAACTTAATCCGGCTAATACGTGTCTTCTAAGTACCAACTAATGTGAACATTATGCATCTAACACATGGCCTGGTAATGCCTATTGGTAAGGTTAGGCGGCATTCTTCGTGAGACCTTGTTCGACTTGCGTGCTTCGCGGCAAAAACTCGTAGCGCGCAAGATGTCACAGATTATGAAATAGGCAAATGCACAGATTATGTAATGCAGAGCATAGACACTAGAGCGGGGAATATTTTCTAATCATTCTTCCAATAACTCAGTCATTTTAGTAATATTATATTTATGTCTGATGGACATTGGTTTGAATATAAGTTACCAGGTTGTAGGGATGTCGAAAGTGCACAGAAGTATTTTAACCACTAGCGGTCACCCATCCGAGTGCCGACCGCGCCCAGTTGCTTAACTTTGGAGATCGATTACGATCTACTTAACCAAGGCTATGCCTACGTGATTCGTATAATTTAAGCATTTACCTATCTCTACAATTTGTTGTTTTTTTATAATTAAAACTAAGGATTGCATGAATTTTACATGGAACTTTACGAGTTCTTAGGAACAGCAATATCTGAGGCGTAAACAACATTGTTCTTTTTTTGAAAAAAATGTCAAATATTTTTAAGGTGTAGTAAGGGAGACATACTTATCATAGGCGTTTCAACTAAGTCCTCAAGGGTAGCAAGACATCTGCCGCCAACTTCAGGAAGGAATCTAATCGTATCATCAAGTTGAATCTTCATACTCGGGGAGGGTAATGTATGTATGTATGTATGTATGTATGTATGTATGTATGTATGTATGTATGTATGTATGTATGTATGTATGTATGTATGTATGTATGTATGTATGTATGTATGTCTGTCTGTCTCATTTTTAGCACGACCTGCAGTTTAGACAGCTTGACAGATTTTAACATATGAAGTATCGTTGGATTCCTACAAATTGAGGTAATGACGTAGGCAATAAATAGTTCTAAGCTGTTGGGACTTTTTTTTAAATAGTCCATAAGGCGTTCGACGAGATTTAACGACTGCTGTCCAATTATAACAACCAAGACTGCGCTTAGCGTCCTGCGAAGAACAGAAACGCACATGAAATTTTGCCACTAATGGCCACCCATCCAACTTGCGACCGCGTCCGACGTTGCTAACTTTGTAGACCGGTTGAGATCTACACAAGCAGTATGTCTAAGCATATTATCTATATTATGTACCTGTATGTTTTTCCCGAAGAAGAATCATTCTCATAATTACATCATTAGGTTCGCCGCATGTGTGGGCGTTAAACGATAATAATTGAGTTGTAATGTGTGTTTGAGGAGCAAAAAGTTCGGTAGAGATGTTACTTAACCAAGGTTAACTTAGAATCAACAGCTTAAAATAAGATAGTCACGTGCACAGACCTTACAGGTATGTGGTCACGTGCCTGTTTTTTTTTAGGGATCCGTACCCAAAGGGTTAAAACGGAACCCGATTACTAAACCTCCGCTGTTGATCTGTATGTCACAGTCTGTCTCGAGAAGCTTAATAGAAAGAAACCTGATTATTTTTTACAAAGTATACATATAGGTATAATCGCGGCCCTTATAACAATGAATAATCAAAATAAATTAATTTTGACTATAAATGGGGGTTGCCATACAAGAAACCGCTATTTTTCGGCGTTATTCGCTTTATTTAATAGATAGATAGTTAAAAATTTTCACAATGTAAGTCGGTATTTAATTTTATGGCTGATATGGTAACAAATACTAAAACTTTAAAAACGAAAGAGCGAACTCCATTGAAGTTAAACTTACATATATATAGCATTAAAAATATCTAATTAAAAATCATAGATTAGTAAAGATTACTCACTCCTAACAAGAAAATGTACCCAGTTTTGAGAATTGAAATAGTTGCGTAAAAAAGTTTTGCCACGTCTCCGTGCTAAAATGTCCCTAAAATATTTGAAATAATTATTTATTTATTATGTAAATTACGCAGTATTAGTTATTTATTCGTAAATTTTCTATAAAAATGTTTTTATTAGTCAAGAATTCAAAAAAAGAACTTACTAAAATAAGCCGTGTGTGGCTTCATTCAATTTCAAGGCGGCGAAGTATCTTTACTAATCTATGTTAAAAATGAATATTATGTTGTTTCATTAAAGTCGAACGTGGTCGAACTGACATAGAATTTATAATGAATTCTATCCAAAATAAGTAAACGAAGATGTTCTACAATTCCACTCCTTGAGCTAAGAATGTGGTTTACCCCGAAACCATACACCACGAATTAAATATACCAAATGTATCCAATATAAATGCACATTTATATCTACAAAAACGTTTAATCTGTCTGTTTGGATCTTCATCCTTTTAGCAATATATAAAATTTAAGTTCACTTCAAATATGGTAATAGTTATAATATATCTTGTTATTTTTTATGCTGTTGTGTTTATGTACTTTTCCTAATAAATATTTTTTCTTTCTTTCTTATAATATTACTGGCTCATAACAATAGTTTTATGCGCTGCTGTAAGTGCTGTAACCAATGACATTTTATACTAATCTATGGCTGTAACAAGTTTGAGTACTAAACCTTCGGCTACACCATTCAAACTAGAAAATTTTAGTGGAACCTAAGTGGTTTCGAAAACATTATAAAACAAAAAATATCAAACTTTATGGTGTCAGTTTTATCTGTCGGTTATAAAAAAAAATAACGAATAGATAACCTGTTTTCCTGGGGAAGTCGGTTAAAAACTCACTCATATTTTTTCTTAAAAAAAATAAAATCTTTAAAAAGTACTTTAAAGTATAAAATTTTAGTAAACAGACCTGGGAGATACAAACTAGTGACATATAGCTATCTATTAAAACGGTTTAGACTTCGTTAACAGTTAACTGTTTCTTTATTTAGCGTTATTTACGACGGATGGCGTCGCCTTGATATCGATTCAAAATTGAATTTGTGATACGTGTCTCTTTCAATTGATATCGTTTTATTTTCGAGATCTCAATGGATATTGAATGAAGGTTAACAACCGAAGGTGGAAATGGTTTAAATAGATTTTTTAGAGACTGTACTCGTAGTAGCTAACTTACGGTCAATATGAAGGTAATAATTACCGACTAATATACTTCTAACCTGCTATTTCTGCCTCATAACAGCAGTGTTAAACGCTGCTGTATTCTGGTTAGATAGTTGTGGTAAGGGAGACATACTTTTCCCCGGCATTCCAGCTTAGTCCTCAGGAGTAAGCTGGAATGGGCACAGGCAGGCGAATCTGTGGCGACCTCAGGTAGGATATCTAATCCTATCTGGGGTTGATTACAGATGTCCATGGGGGGCAGTAGCCACATACTATTAGGTGGGCTGTATAATCGTCTGTTACTCTTATATTATAAAAAAATATTACACGTAAATGAAAAGGTATAACGGATCGGATGCACATCAAACCAGAACACAGCAGCGCTTAACACTGTTGTTATTAGGCAGTAATAGATGTGGCGGTGGTGCCGCCGGAGTCGAACCACAGAAGGTTCTGGTAGAACGGTAAAACGCTGATATAATTTTAAAAGTTGGCCTTATAATCCTACAATTTAAATCATCTGAATGTAGTTCGATATTACCCTAACTAATTTACTGAATTTACCTATTTTACCATATGTAAGGTACTCATTGGGTTTCAAAACACCAATATCCGCATGCCAATGATGGCGACCATGCCATAGTAAGTAGGTACGTAGTGTGGAGGATCACTTTCACCTAATTATACTAACAATGTTAGCGCCTCGGAGAAATGGACGATCACTTTCAATGAAACAATATTTACTATGTTCTTTTCACGTAAAGTTACACAACTATACATTTAGATAGTATGTTATGGAGTTTCTTTCGCCGCTTCTTCTCCATAACGAAACACCTTGTGAAGTGGTGGTAGTTGTTTTGACTTTCAAAAAGTGATCTGTAAAGAACCTATTTTTTTTTTAATAAAAAATTTTGATTTGATTTGATTTTGATAAAAAAAACGTTCATTCTATTTCCTATATTCTGTATTATTAAAATTTTGGGGACGAAATGATTGATTCTCAAAGTGGGCAGTAAGGGTAATGTTTGAGGACCTCTATTTTACACCAAAAGTAGCTGGAGATCATTCAAATATTATTAGGTACCTATATTCGATTTTTTTATCTATTTTTAAATTTGTCCACTTCCTTATATTCGCTAAATTAAGGAAAACAATCGTCCTGGTCGCTATGCAAGCATATAGGTACTATACTTGAACACCGGTTAGTAATATACGATCTATCGGTGATATTAGTTTATTATGTTTATGCGATCTATCTAATGATTTGCCTACCAAAGATCGAACTTTGACAGTATCTATTTACTAAAATTGTCAAATTTCCGTATTCAGCAGGCAAAACATTAGATAGATTGGTTATTGATTCCGGACGTAAGTGTTATAAGGTTATAACATTAGTAATAGATATACTAATGTGATATTTAAGTGCGTTCACACGTTGATACAACTACATTTATTATGACATTCTAGTTCGGAATATGCTACCTACCGTACCGGCCTTAAAGGTCTTGCAATGCTATTCGCATGACTAATAATTTAATTGAAAAAATGTATCCGTTTATATAATTAATTGAAGGAAATGTACCATTTATGTACACATTAAAATATAATGCGAAATTGCCTAAGGTTAGTTGTTTAGCAACATTTGTATAGTAATCTGTATTTTTTTTACTTTTTTATAACATTATTCATCTAAGATTTTACTAAAAAACTACTAACATCTTTGAAAGGCGATAAAAATCTTTGTTATTCTGGGAGGTACGTTAAATATAATATGTATTTCTGCCTCTTACAACAGTTTTAAGCACTGCAGTGTTCTTGTTTGAAGGGTGTGGTAAGGAAAAGGCATTCTAACGATGAGTATAATATAATGTATAAGTCATTCTTACTTACCATGTGACATGATAAGAACAATTGTAGTACCTATAGCAAAAAATAAAACTGGAGATTTGACAGATAAAAATAATTATAGACCTATATCATTAGGGACAATTATTGGAAAAGTGTTAGATAGTTTACTACATACAGAAATAAACAAAAACATCTGTATACATGATAATCAATTTGGTTTTAGACCTCAATTGTCAACTGAAACAGCTATTTTGTCTTTAAAACATACTGTTAATTATTATACTAAACGTAATACGCCAATATATGCTTGTTTTTTAGATTTAACAAAAGCTTTCGATTTGGTTTGTTATGATATATTATGGAAAAAACTGCAAGAAATGAATGTTCCTTGTGAAATTATTAATATTTTAAAATTTTGGTATTGTAATCAAATCAACTCCATTCGGTGGGCAGGATATTTCTCAGATACGTATAGATTGGAATGTGGGGTGAGACAGGGTGGCCTGACCTCACCTACACTTTTCAATCTGTACGTAAATGCGCTTATTGTTGAGCTCAGCAAGAGTCATGTTGGTTGTCATATTGATGGTGTCCCAGTAAACAATATAAGTTATGCTGACGACATGGTATTACTGAGTGCATCAATATGTGGTTTGAGAAAACTTTTAAATATTTGTGAGAATTATGCAAAAGTTCATGGATTAATGTATAATGCTAAAAAAAGTGAAATCATGGTTTTTGGGGCCAGCGGTAAATATCCGAATAATGTACCTGTAATTAAATTAAATGGGACACCTTTAAAACTAGTTAATCAATTCAAATATTTAGGGCATATAGTTACCACTGACCTTAAAGACGATCAAGACATTGAAAGGGAAAGAAGAGCATTGTCAGTGAGGGTCAACATGTTAGTTCGAAGGTTTGCTCGCTGCACGCCTAAAGTTAAAATTACATTATTTAACGCTTATTCCACGTCTTTTTATACCAGCAGCCTTTGGACCAATTACACCCAAAAAACTTACAATGCTCTCAGAATTCAATATAATAATGGTTTCAGGATGCTGATGGGACTACCAAGGTACTGTAGTGCATCAGGGATGTTTGCAGAAGCTCATGTAAACTGTTTTTACACTATAATGAGAAAAAGATGCAGCTCCCTGATGTACCGTGTCCGGGATAGCACCAACAGCATCCTGAAGATGATAAGCAATAGAGTAGACTGTAGATTTATTTCCCATTGCAGTTTCCTACATATAAAATTGTAATGTACCAAAAAATTAATTGTAATTAAATAAATAAGTCTTTGTTACTTTAAATAAACAATTATATTATTATTATTATTATATAATATCAGTTTATGTAGCCATTTTATTCTGTACTATAACCTATTTTCGAAACCTATATCGCAAGCCTCGGTAGCGCAGTAGGCAGCGCGTAAGTCTCATAATCTTAAGGTCGTGAGTTCGATCCTCACCCGGGGCATATTTTTTTTCACTTTTTTAATCATAATTTTATCTAGACTTTAACATGTTACAATTAATCAAAATTTTTGAAGTTTATAAGTAATATATTTTTTTTTCATTACCTATGACCATTATATAAATCCATTAGGCTTATATTTTAATAAAGTGAAGGTAAATTTTTACCGCCCCTCAGAGATGCGATCCATGAAGTCTCCTAAAAGTTAAATAATATTTAAATTAGAATGTGCTACAGCTTAGTAAATAGATAGGTAAATATATTTTTGTATAATACAGTAACAATATAGGCCCGAAATAAAAATATAATAGGTATCAACACGGTAAAGTTGTCATTAAACATTGTTAAATGACAACTTTTATATCAATTAATTATTCTTAGCTACTCTAGGCAATAACAAGGTTATTTATAACTTTAAAATTAACGTAAAACGTCTTTTTAAGACATCGAGAAAACCAAATCAAAATTGTCCCGAGGTAACTTTAAAGTACCTACTTGCAATATTACCTGAAGGTTATGTATCTCGTTTCACATGATATGATTCATTAATAAAGTTGTATTTTCTCTTTCAATGCCAAACTACTTGGACACCTGTTAGTGTCGCAACTATCTCTATTACGAAAGGACCGTATGCAAATTACCGTTTGTGAACAATACATGGCTACCCACATTTCAAACGGTCTTATCTGATTGTTATGAATGCGGCAATGTACTTGAAGCTCATGAAGAATGTATGAATACCTTTATATGACATTACGAAAATGCATTTACATTTTTGGTGACAGCGCCATCTAGCGCTGAGAAGCAATAACTTAAAAGCTTCGTAAAATCACAGCATTTGTAAAAAAGTAAAATAGTGTTGCATATTTTTTTTTATCTTTTAAAACATTTCTTTTACTTACTGCTTTGCTTATATTGTTCATTTTTGTTTCAGACGTTTTTGGTGCTACAAAACACGTAAGTTAAATCTTTCATTACTTACTTCACTAGCGTTTTTCAAAGTAAGTACACTGTAGTTACTTACTAAATTCTTGAACTGTACACATCAGGCTTATAAGAACCATTTTATTACCTTTAAACGCAATATCACATCAATAAGACGTGACAGCAAAACTAATATACATTTCGTTGCTAAACACCGCTGAACACCGCCACGTTGCATATCAATCAACAAAGTTTAACTATAGAACACCAAAACAATCATTCGGCCTTACAGTGACCTTACAGATTATATAACCATTCTTTATTTTACAAAACTTAAAAAAATGTTACACAATTGTAGTCTCTATTACAAAGGTGCTAAAGACTAGGGTAATTAGTAATACGAATTCTTGTAAAGTTTGAAGTAAATTGTTATAACAACGTCCGTTAAGATGAACACAGATAACATTTTGCGGATCCGAAATTTGTGTTGTAATAAATGATATTGAGACTAACAATAAAATTGTTAGTGGTTAATAAACTTACACGTGAAGGAAACGAGATTATTAACCAGATGGCGATTTTATATTGTTTTTATGAAGTCCATAGATTAGTAAAGATACTTCGCCGCCTTGAAATTGAATGAAGCCACAAATGGCTTATAAGTGAGTTATTTTTTTGAATTCTTGACAAATAAAAACATTTTTTAGAGAAAATTTACGAATAAATACCTAATACTACGTAATTTACATAATAAATAAATAATTATTTCAAATATTTTAGGGACATTTTAGCACAGAGACGTGGCAAAACTTTTTTACGCAACTATTTCAATTCTCAAAACTGGGTACATTTTCTTGTTAGGAGTGAGTAATCTTTACTAATCTATGATGAAATCTATAAAAATCTGTATATATTCCATTCCATCTAAACAGAATAGGAGTCTAAAGTCGATCATAAATATTTCGCTACCATTGACGAATAAATTACACTACCTCGATACTATTTAATTATATAAAATTCTCGTGTCACAGTGTTAGTAACCATACTCCTCCGAAACGGCTTTACCAATTTTCACCAAATTTTATATTCATATTCGGTAGGTCTGAGAATCGGCTACTATCTTTTTTTCATACCCCTAAGTGATAAAGGTTGTTCACTCTTAACATTATTTTATTTATAAGGCAACACAACGTTTGCCGGGTCACCTAGTTTAATTATAATTTTATTTCAAACAGAAATAGGTGTGGCGGTTGTGCCGCTAGAATAAAAGCATGAAAGGTTCCTCATTTTATTATTATAAAAAAAATAAAAATTGTTTAGATTGTATTTTTTTATTAATCTTTACTTATTTTGTCTCACTTACTGTGGGAAAATGCCCATCTATTGGCATGAATTGGGTTAGCGTTATATGCTTATGTTATATGCATAGACATTTAGTAAAGTTATTCTTGTCTATGCTAATGTCCATTTAATCTGAAACACTGTAATAGGTCCACTAGATATTTTAAACAAATTTTCTTTCGCTACTAATTATTTTAAATTAAAAATAGCAGTGGTCATATCTCGATAAATTGATGACTCCGCGCCGTGCGTGACTGAAAACGCGCGCCGAATGCATTATTCCCGCCATTACGTGACTGTCATTTTGAATTTATTATCTGTGCTATAGTAATCAAAGACATGTGATTATTGATTACATTATGATAAATTTTGATTTATTTTTTTCTATGTGAATGCGTGCTGCAGTTCACCTAAAATAAAATATTATTTGAAACCAGAATACAGAGGTTAACACTGCTGTCATTACTTAGGCTGAAATAGGTGCGGCGGTGAAGCCGTTGGATTCGAACCACAAAGGCATCTACCACCTTTTTAATCTTCAGGGATAGCAACATATCTGTAGCCAACCTCAAATATAACCCCTCTCCTAACTTGGGACTCATTACAGATGTCACCTATTTCTACCTAATAATAGCAGTGTTAAGTGCTACTGTGTTTTAGTTTGAAGGGTGTGGTAAGGAAAACGTTGACACAAGGAGTTTCATCTTTTCCTTTGGGGTAGCGGGGCGTCTAAACCCGATCTCAGATATAAACCTAATCTTATCTGAAATTCATTACAGACCAGCGTCTTAACGTCTAACAAAACAGCAATCTCTATGATTGCCTTCTAATTACTATTTAGCAATATAGCCAAAGTCCTACCACTAACAAATCCTAACAAACTAATCTTGTGAAATCGCCACTGACTGAGTAATTATTGACACACTGGCCGACCTTGGCGGTGGCGTGGGTCGCATCTCATTGTGTACCGCCTTCATGCGCATATGCATGCACTGGTGTATGCTAAATACCTACTTAGCTGTTCTTACCTAAGATTCGCACGTTTTTCTATTAGATTGTATTAAACGAGCATGCAATACATCTGATGTTAAGTATTCACTGTCGAATTTTAACTATCTTTGTATAGAACCGTCTGTGGTTCGACTCCGAAGGCATCATCGCCACACCTATTTCCGCATAATAACAGCAGTGTTCAGTGCTGCTGTGTTCCGGTTTGAAGGGTGTGGTAAGGGAGACATACTTATCCGTGGCGTTTCAACTTATTCCTCAGGGATATTAACGCATCTACAACAGATTTCATGTATTCTTATCTTATCTGGGGTTCATAACTCATGTCCAAGAGCAGCAGTGGCCACTTACCATCAGGCGGACTGCATGCTCGCTTGCTACTTCTATATTATAAAAAAAACCTCTCCAGCTCTAACCATATTTGTTTTACCACCTTTTTCCCTAGTTCATTTGATACCAGTATAGTAGGAAGGTAGATATATACCATTCAGAAATCAAAACATGGAAATATTGACGTGTCAGTCAGCACGTTTTGAAGGCACGAGCGAAGTAACATTAAAACTTAAAATAGACTACTGTTTTGTGAATTCAGTGCGCGCCTAAAACTCGTGACTGACTTTCTGACTAATCAAATGACGAATGTATCTTTGTAGTCTACGGGACGAGTACGACACGTTAACGATACGATGTCCTTGGGACTTCTCTAGTGTGCATAGATTATTTAATTTTTACAAGACGATTTAGTTAGAGTTACGTAAACGACAATTTGTTTAAATATTTCCAAGATTAGTTCTTATACACAGAAAATAAAATTTGGAACTTGCAAGAGTGTCGTAGCCCAGCATCTCTACAGCCAGTATATGAAACGGTGGAATGCATTACTAAGGATGCATTACCCCTTTTAGCGACGTCAAACGGTAGAAATCCAATGTGTAAAACGATTTTTCAATCTCTTATGGCAGTTATAAAATAATCTTGTTACGTTTTTTGGAAGAGCTTGTCAGAGCGTGTCATACTCTGGGAATGAAAATATCATTATTTAACGTCTTGAAGATTCACATATTTATAGCAATAAAGATTAATATGATTTTTGTGGATGGAATTAAAGGTGGTAGAACCCTTTGTGGTACAACTCCGGCGGCGTCACTGCCACAACTTTTTCTGCGCCTCATAACAGCAGTATGAAGCGCTGCAGTGTTCTGGTTTGAAGGGTGTAGTAAGGGAGACATACTTTTTCTAGGCGTTCCAGCTTAGTCCTCAGAAGTAACGCCTCATTTGTGGCTGACCTCAGGTAGGAATATCGAATTCTATCTGGGGTTGATTGCGTTGGTTGTCCATGGGCGACAGTACCCTCTTACGTACTGAAGGTGGACTGCATGATTGTCTGCTACTCCTCTATTTAAAAAAATTGTATAAAAAAATGGCAGTATCTTCACATAAAACCCTAAACTTTTTTGTTAATAAAGATGAGCTCTCATTTAACTAAAACCGCATACATGTCGTAACAGTACCGTCTGATCTTAAAGCACCTGAACTTTCGTGTTATGTAACGGAAGTCCCCGTTTTTTTTATAGCAGTAAAGTTTAATTGTCGGTTAGCTATAGTAGATCTGTTTCCGGTAACCATAGACAATTTTGTTTCTTCTTTTGAGTAATGGCCACTTCCGTGCATGACCAATACAATGATTTAAAAAAGTGCAAAAATATAAAATCCGATTTTTTATTACGATTCGACAGAAAGATAATTTAATTTATTTATATAGTTTAAGATTTTTTTTATTAGGTAAAATCCTCCCTGGTTGTTCTTTGGTGGCACCGCAGTCACACTTATTTCAGGCTAATTACTACATGGTTAATCAGTGCTGAGTTTGGTTTGAAGGGTATGGTAAGGGAAATACACGATTTCTTTCTACTTGGTTTTCATGAATAGTACGCTCCTGTGGATGACCACAGTAGGTATTCCTACTAGATGTCCATGGGCGACATGATCCTTTACCATCAGGACTGCTTACCGTTTCGTTATTCTATAGCATACATTTTAATATACATAAGACCAGCACCAGGCATGCATATTAAGAGAGAGTGCATGTAAATGTTATCGCGAAGTAGGTCACAAATGACCCATGCGTGGTCACTTGGCCTACACCGCAAATTCGTTCTTCTCACGGAAACTGGTGGAACAATTAAGTATTAATTGCTATTGTCGAGACCACCAAAGATCGGTCACATATTTTTTGGCAACACGAATAGTATGCGAGTTTTGAACTCTTAAAGTTTGGATAATATTAGATTCTTACCTGAGATCGAAAAAAGATGCGTCGTTATCTTTGAGTACTAAGCTGGTTTGCCTCGAAAAAATATGTCTCCTTTACCACACCCTTCAAACCAGAATACAGCAGCATTTAACACTGCTGTTATTAGGCAGAAATAAGTATGGCGGTAGTGCCACTCGAGGCGATGATGATGATGAGGTGATGATGATGTAATTGTGCGTAAGCGATTAATCATTTTGTACGGGCGAAAAGAAAACTTGATGCCTGAGAGTTCTTTATGAAATTTTCTTAAAAATATGTATTAGAGTATGGTACTTGGCATTGTTATTATTTTTGCCGTAGAAGATTTCATATGATTTCTGGTGCTAAGTTGGAACACTCCATGTTCTCAAGAGTGCATTAGATTAATTTCGGACTAGAATTCTACCATAAACACTAATATATTTTTCAAAAAACGAAACATAATTCCTTACTACGCCGTTTTCAAGTACCAGGGCAACAGAACTAGCAGACAATAGGGCTAATTGCTTGGCGAAATAGTGCGATCCTTATCTCTCATTGTGTGCGCAACAATGACAGGTATATCAGGTAGAGCAGGTGATCGTATCTGCTAGGAAATTAGCTGACAAAGCCTGTTGAGTGGTTCTAGACAGTTACGTTTTCGTGCTTATTTCAGTTGGTGTTTGCGAAACTATAATGTAACGACGATTAGTTATATGTGGATATTAATTTGACATTTATTATTTTTATATACTTTACAAATAGATCTATGACTTTACACTAGTTTATTCGGGATTAATTTGCCTTTTATATATTTCACTCTTTCTAATTTTAAAAAATTGCAAAAAGTTGTTATGTATGAAATATTTTCATGCTTCTGTTTTCGTGGACTATTAGTGGAAACTATGACGATTTTTCTTATCACTATATATTGATAGTGATTGTAATTATACTAACGAATCGTATGATTCCCAAAGAAAACGAAAAATATTTTTTTAGCAACCTTTCAAGGGGGGAATTCTAGTCCTTAGCATTCTTCATCTAAGACTTTATCATAACTATCAATAGAATTGAATAATGGTAATAAAATCCGCACAGTTACAAATGTAGCTGCTATTTTCGTTATACTTAGTATTTATTTATTTTCAGATGTAATTAAATTCCATTCCATTTTTAACATGATTTGATTTGAAAAAAAAAACTCTTTTAAACATGGAATAGGGACTTGCATCTTTGACACTACGTGATAAATATAAAAAAGATAAATAATACTTCAGAAAGTCGGTTTTGAACATAACTTCTGCAATATTTTGCCGCGGGACAATATTAAGTAATTCAATTGCATTGCATTTGTTTACTCACAATAACGCAATTCTACAAATTTCCTTACTACGTCAACTGTTTCTATCGAATGCAAACGTATAAATAACTTTCGTCAACGATTTTTGTGTTTTCTAACTAAACTCACGTACGGCCCACTTAGATGCAACGCTTTCCAATCGCGAATTTGTTAATCGAATTTTATTGTAATGAGCGCCATCTTTTGTTCAATAGCTTAACATATTTTAGAATGAAAACTCGGGTTTGTAAATAAATTGTGTGGATTTTCCGGACATTTTTTGTAAAGAACGAATATCTTTTTTTAATGTAATTTTATTGTTAGAATCATGTAACGCATAATAGTGTATTCAGATTTCAACCACATATTAAATTAAATACATAATTTTATTTTATTAGATTCGTTTCTGTATATTTATCGCACTAATTTTTAAATTGTTTATAAATAAATGACATGAATATACATAATAATTATGTTTATAATCCAAGATTTTTTAATTAATTTATTTATTTATCATTATTATTACTAAATAATAAGCATATAATTATGTTATATTGTTAGATAACCTTATATGATTTGGACACTTATTTTTCTACAACATTAACCACAAAGTCTATATTTACTACGTTAATGTTCTAATGCTAGCATGTTACGCGAGCGGGGAAAGTTCCGCGTACATTTAACACGTGTGCGCTAAGCATTGTACAGTGGAGAGCAGAAATCATTGAAATAACGCGTTGTTATTTATTTACGAGGCTTCCGCGAACTATTCGTAGAACAATTATTTGTTTTGTACGCATAGTAGGTAATCATGTTGATGACAAAAGAATCTCTTTTCTTTTTCGTAAAATTTTAGGTCTATCGGTCTATCGTCTGGATCTATAGGTCTTATCTTAGAGAGTGTGCTAAAGCGGAGATCGCATCTTAGCACAAAGCGAGAAATTTTTTTAGACATTTTTAGACCGTTTTTTCTCTTCCACCTAATAATGCTCTGTATATCTATATTATCAAAGTTTAAAAACATGGTAAATTCATGTTTAATGCATCTGAATATGTTTAAAAATGAATCATATTAGCTATTGTTTTTCATTAGTCACTTTTTAAAGTGATTTTATGTTGCTATATCGTTGATATATTTATAACCTATCTCTAATCATCTATCTCTACTTGTATTTCTATTTCAAATCGAATGAATATCATTCCACATTTAACTAATCCGTGGAATTCCTACACCACCCAGTACTTTACTACAAATTACCGACTTAATGTAGATTAACCTCTACTCATTACAATGCAGTAACGATAATTAGATATTGAAATATTGAGCAATCTAATATCTCAATACGAACAATGCAGTTGGAGCAGCATTCTTGGCATTACCGTAGGAGACTGCGTTATAAAGTCACTTTCAAATTCCTTTGATTCTTCGATTCCTATTCCTTTCGCGACAAATCCATCAATAACATGACCATACAGAGTAAACTATTTAAACTAGATTTTATTCAAAAATGTATCTACTTAAGAGTTACTTAGAGAATATTAATTAGGGTTAAGTATAAAGGTGGATTATGATTGAGCTTAAAATTGTCGTCTTTCTAAATCATATTTAAATAATTTTACCGCCTAATTTTCTCGGTGATTAAGATCTCTATTGAAATTACTACTACATTTACTTCTAATTAGTATATAGCTAACTTAGAATTATTCCTATAAGTAAAAATGTTTATTATATATCAATAAATATTTTTTGCGAAAAAAAACATCTTTGTCGACTATACTCACCTAGATTTTTAAGATCTGATGACTTCGTGCAATTAATACCCTGTCACCTTTTCCATAGTCGAAGGCCTTATGGACGCTCTGAAAACATCTAGCATGGGCTGACCATAAATCCGTATTATTTGTACCATACTGCAGTGTTGTACCTATGTTGTAGGCCTCCTTCAGTTTTGGAATAAGTCGTGCTTATTACTAAAACATCAAAGATAATTGCACCTATTGTTACAAAGTAGCATTCAACAAGAATCAAACAATTCCAATCATTGTATCATCGTATGCACTTAAGAGGAAAGTCTGAACAAGTAAAGTGTGACGGAGTAACAAACCTGTCGAACATTTACCGATAGATCACTGATCTATAACGTATCGGGTTGGTTGGCACACGAGCGATGGAGCGTGGTATTCAGTTTTTTATGGAGTAAAGCGACTGCATGCATACATTTGATGGTAAATATCTGCTCTGTCCTCTGTAATACCAATATATCCACTACTAGCTGACCCGGCAAACTTTGTACCCCCTCAAAATCTATTTATCAAATATATTTCTTATAAAATATAGCGTATGTTCGTAGCTTTCGAATGGTGAAAGATTTTTTAAAATCGTTCCAGTTGTTTTTGAGCCTATTCATTACAACCAAACAAACAAAACAAAGTTTTCATCTTTATAATATTAGTGTAGATAAGCTGCTTTGGAATGTTATTGTACTTGTACCTATATGATGATATCTAATGCAGGTACTCTTTTGCCTATTTGTTGACTGAATAAGACGTATATTATAGTCGATTTTCTTTTTTTACGTTAGTTATTTTTATAGAAAAAATGCGCAGAAATATTTCATGTAGCTAATAGATTGAAAGACTCGAATTTTACATCATGTAATGGAAATGTGAAATACTACGTTTGTATATTTTAGTAGAAACATACTAAAACATACGTGTGTCATGGTCTACTTATGAATATATTTTGAGAATGATATATGTGATACTATAGTATAGTAGATAAGATCAGATAATACTTTCACATACGGTATCTTTCCACATTTTAGTTTTCTTTTTATGAGCTACAAACAACAATTTGATATAATATATTATTATTATATTAAGTGGAGAGAAAATTTGAAATTAACAGCTTGAAAATGTTAATTATTTTTTTGCAGAAATAACTTGGTATTAACTACATTAAAATAAAATTACAATAAATTGATAGTCTCTCTTCAAAGCTAGCGAAAAAAATAATTTCTAATGAAACATACTTCAACACTTTTTGTAAAAATATGTTGAATGAAGAATTATGAAATAAATAAATTAAAAAATGTTAAAAAGATATTCCGATACCGGGAATCGAACCCGAGCCTCCTGGGTGAGAGCCAGGTATCCTAGCCACTAGACCATATCGGATATGATGAAACTGTCAAAAAGATGTAATAGGAACTCAAAGACATAAATGGAGACTTTCTTATAATACTGTGAAACAAAATACTTTTTGTAAATTGGATAGTAGTAAACAAGTTATTTTTGTAAAGTAAAATATTTTACTTAGAAACTGCGTAATAATATAATAACCTATTTACTGTAGCCTTGAACAAAAAATCTATGTTGTCTAGTAATCCAATCAATTATTATTTGAGTGATATTTAATAAATACTAATAAAAATCTATTTTAAATAATCAAGACAGTCTAAAGCGTGATATCTGAGCTATTAACTTTAATCGTATTATTATGAAACACCAGATCGTGGCCAATTTAAATGTGATACTATTATTATATATCAAAAATATGTAAATTTAACTGTAGGCATAATTGTCTTAATAAATATTTACCACTCACTGACAAACAGTGTAGAGTTTTAGTAACTGGGGCATTAACTTTTGCACAGGAATTCCTTATTATAACGTGGATGAACACTAAGATCTTTTGGAAATTCATCCCCTGAGAAAGCTAATTAGAGGATGAAAGCTTGTATTAAAAATAAATAACACCCACCGCCTATCTGAGGTTGATGGGGTCTATCTTATTGGGATGCCCAAGGATGGCCGTTACCTACTAACGACTTTCCTACCATTAGGTTATCTACTTCTTATATGAGTATATTTTTAAACACTTAAGTAACATAATTATGACTTTAGAAACATATCATGAATTTTTATTTGAAGGTGGTAGAACCCTTTGTGGTTCGACTCCGGCGGCACCACCGCCACACCTATTTCTACCTAATAACAGCAGTGTTAGGCGCTGCTGTGTTCCGGTTTGAAGGGTGTGGTAAGGGAGACAGACCTTTCCGAGGCATTCCAGCTTAGTCCTCAAGGGTAGCGGCGCATGTGTGGCCGACCTCAGGTAAGAATATCTTATCCTATCTGGGGTTGATTACAGATGTCCATGGGCGGCAGTAGCCACTTAACATCAGGTGGACTGCATGCTCGTCTGCTACTCTTATATTATAAAAAAAAAAAAAAAAAAAATTATATTATCAAAGATCATTAATTCATCACTAATTGTCTCATTTTGTACATCAATATCCATTAAACTGTTAAATAATTCTTTCTCAACTTGTAAGCCTGCGATTTTAACATGTTCATCTGATGTCACCAGGTTATCACGTCACGGTTTAAGCGTTTGGTATTCAACAGATTGAGTCATTGGAGTTTTTCAATCTTTTAATTGGTCACGGTTTAAGGCTCTATTGTTCATTATCTACGGTTCTTATTATTTCATTAAGCCCGAGTCAATCGATATATTAATTCGAGTAATTAATTCGTTATTTTTGTGATTGAAGAGTCAATGAACTATGACTTCGGTTTTTTTATACGAGCAATTCTTTTCCTATACCTTTTATGAAAGAATGCAATGATAAGTCAAATATAGAAATTCAACGATAAGTTAAATGTAAATGAAAAGTAAAATTAGAAAGGGTGCCTACAACATTGAAAAAATGATGACGAAAAAAGTGAAACATTATGACCAAAATTTGATTTTAACAGAGTGTGCAAAATTAAAGCTTATGATGTTAAGCATTCAAATACTTAGAATTACAAAGGGAACAATACTTCAAAATCCACGTCATTAGTACTGAGAAATAATCCTAGAACTGAGAAGAACGGTATTTATGTTGTATGATAATAGTTGTATGATGAGCTTATGATGTTAAGCATTCAAATACTTAGAATTACAAAGGGAAAAATACTTCAAAATCCACATCATTAGAACTGAGAAATAATCCTAGAACTGAGAAGAATGGTATTTAAATCTGAGCAAAAGTAGACGCTCTTATTTAAACAGGTGCAAGTAATAGAAGTAATGGCACAACAACTTCATCGATTACGTTAAGTATTTGTTTTACTATAAGTTTCTATTTACCGTAGAGTCGAAAGCAAAAGTGTATTAAATTAAAATTGACGAATTTCTGATGATTGCTTACGGATTCGTTACAGTTTTGAGGGTCACTCTTGCCTAATATTAGCAAGATGACTTCCTATTGCAATTCGATTTTTACTAGAAAATATTATTTATCTATCACCATAACGGAAGTTTACTTCCTCACGGCAAAACATTAAAATAATCTAAAATATTCTTTAATATAAAGACTTAAGAGTTTCGACAACTATCTAGTTAGAGCTATGTAACTGTAACTGCTAAATCGTTTACCTACTTCAGTGGGTTAAAAGATACCTTATCTTTTAGGTAGTAGGGCTTATAAGAGATGCAAGGTATCCGAGATGTCTCGGACATCTGGCAAGTCGGATCGGTTCGTCACGACGATTACTGACGATTTCACGTTTTCAAATAATGTCGTAACGTGATGTATAGGATTGTTATAAAATGGGTATTTGGGGCATACGAATTAAGGTCTGCGTAAAGTGTTGCACTGTGTACAGTAAACTAAATTGATTCATTTTTTACCCGACTGCGGGTTTTTATTATAATATAGGAGTAGCAGACGAGCATTCAGTACACCTAATGGTAAGTGGCTACTGCCGCCCATTGACATCTGTAATCAACCCCAGATAGGATTAGATATTCCTACCTGAGGTCGGCCATAGATGCGCCACTATTCCTGGGGACTAAGTTGGAACGCCTCAGAAAAGTATGTCTCTCTTACTACACACTTCAAACCAGAACACAGCAGCGTTTAACATTGCTGTTATGAGGCAGAAATACGTGTGGCGGTGGTGCCGCCGGAGTCGAACCACAAAGGGTTCTACCACCTTCAAAATGTTTTTCGAGCTTATATATTTGCTTGACGGATTTTAACAATTATGAAGTTTTGTTGGATTCATCTAAATTGTAGTTATAACCAAAATTACATTTTGAACCAGTTAGGTTCTTTTGTTTTTTAATAATGACTTTTTTGTTCATTTTTAGAAACAGATTTAAAATGACTTAAAATTCGACTTTACTATATATATATACTTTACTATATATATTCTAAAATATTTAAGATGGCCTGTTCCTGTGCTAAGTCTCTATATTTAAGAAATAAGATTAAAAAATCATCAAATAAAATTAAAACAACGTGGAATATTATTAATAGTGAAACTAATAAGAATTTGACATATCAGCAAGACTATACTTTAAAAATAAATAATACTGATGTAAAAGGGGATCTAGAGGTGGCAACAGAGTTTGAGAATTTCTTTACTAACATGCCTATTTTAACAACTAAAACTCTGAAATCATCTCCTATTTCCGCTGAAAACATGCTTAAACAAAGTGTACATGAATGTAACACAGGATTTGAATTTTCAGTTGTTAATGCGAATGATATCATTAATGCCTTCAATAGTCTTGATTCTAAGAAAACTGCAGATCTATGGGGGCTTTCCGTTAAAGCCGTTTCTTCCATTATCGGCCTTATTGCACCGCACTTGGCTTCTGTGTTCAATGCTTGTGTTACTTGTGGTGTTTTTCCTGACCTTATGAAACAAAGTAGAGTGATTCCCTTATTTAAATCGGGATGTAATACTGATCCAACCAATTTTCGGCCAATTTCTATTCTACCAACATTAAGTAAAATTTTTGAAAAAATTGTTTTAAATGAACTGCTGAAGTATTTTAATAAAAACAAAATACTTCATGACAACCAATTTGGTTTTAGAAGGAATCGCTCTACTGTAGATGCAGGGATTGAATTGTTAAAACATATTTATGAGGCCTGGGATGATTCGCGTGATGCCCTTGGTGTGTTTTGTGATTTATCTAAGGCCTTTGATTGTGTCCACCATGAGACACTGGTCAGGAAATTACACCACTACGGAATCAGGAACAAGGCTCTCAACCTTTTGACTTCTTACTTAAATAATAGAATTCAGAAGGTTGATGTAAATGGTACAAAATCGCCCGGTGCTTCTGTTACAATGGGCGTGCCGCAGGGTTCAATACTCGGTCCATTTCTGTTTTTAATTTATATAAATGACTTGCCCTACTATGTAGGGAATAATCACGAGATTGTATTGTTTGCTGATGACACTTCACTTTTATTTAAGATTAAAAGACAATTAAATAATTATGACGAAGTAAATAATGCTCTCTCGAAAGTTATCCATTGGTTCAACATAAATAATCTTCTTCTTAATGAGAAGAAAACTAAATGTATCAAGTTCTCGTTACCCAACGTGAAGCATGTTGAAACCAATGTGTTATTAAATGGAACGGTTTTGGATCCCGTGGAGTCAACTGTTTTCCTAGGTGTTACTATTGACGCCAAATTGCAATGGGGCTGCCACATAGATAAATTGTCGGGTAGACTCAGTTCGGCGGCATATGCTGTTAAAAAAATTAGACTTCTAACAGATGTAGAAACAGCTAGAATAGTTTATTTTAGTTACTTTCATAGCATTATGACTTATGGTATATTGCTATGGGGGTGCTCGTCACACCTAAATGATATATTTATATTGCAAAAGAGAGCTATACGAGCTATCTACAGCCTGCCTCCAAGAGCTTCACTAAAAGAACTATTTAAAGAAATAAATATTCTAACTGTTATATCCCAATACATATATGAAAACCTAATTTATGTAAGGAAAAATATTGATAAATTTGTAAAACGGTGTGACACGCATAATGTAAATACAAGGAACAAACTTAACCTTTCTACACATGTTACTCGTCTCCACAAAATAAGTAATTCTTTTGTGGGTCAATGTATACGTTTTTATAATAAACTGCCCATCAAAATCAGAAATTTGTCAATTAATAAATTTAAAGTTATTATCAAAAGCACACTTAGTCGTAAAGCTTATTATAAAATTTCTGATTATATTAATGATAAAACAGCTTGGGACTGATCAATAACATAATTATTAGTTAATTAAGAAAATGTCAAAGTGTAGCGTATCTTGCTGAACAAACTTCTTTTTTTTAGATAAATGTAAAGCAAGATACTGGAGCTAATGCTTTATTAATTATATGTAAAAATAATGGCATTTAAAAAAAAATTAAAAAGAGAATAATTATTTTTAAAATTAAAAAAGACAAACCCACTGAGTTTCTTACCGGATCTTCTCAGTAGAGGTCGCGTTCCGATCCGGTAGTAGTTTAAGAAAATATTGTAACTGACAATTTGTAAGTGCCGCCGTTGGCCTATACAAAATAAATATATTTCATTTCATTTCATTTCATATTTCATTTCATTTCATTTCATTTCATTTCATTTCATACAACTTTTATTCAATACGCATAAGTAATAATATTCATATAATTCATAGTAACTGGAAATATAGTAATAAATTAAACAACTATTTAAAGATATATCTTGTCAATTCATAAAAACAATTAATTCCGAATTTTGAATATATACAAAGTAGAAATATGCAACTTTTGTTTTAGTTAAAGAAATTACTGTAACTATTAATTAAATTGCTATGTCAAATATTCACGTTTGTTGCAGCACATAGAAGTTTAGTTATGTATTGTATTTTTTTTTTTTTTTTTACTCTTACATTTTTATAAGGATTCTGTCTTATTTATATACTTATACATATTGTCTTATTTTTTAGTAACTAGTTTATAACCGTGCTTTTTTTTAATTATTTTGTCTATTTGCAATTGTACTGTGTGTTGCAATATGCTTGAATAAAGTATTTTCTTTCTTCTTCTTTAAATAACATTTTGAAATCGTATACACAGTGCAAAAACATTCTTAAACAAGCCTACATTACATTCTAATTGCTGTATACAATCCCAGGAATTACGAAAAGCGGTACACCCGAGTCTTAGTTGTGCTTCGATAAGAACCCTAATTTGAGCCCGATAACTGACAATTAAGTACCGCTACTCGTCGACAGATGGCATTACGTAATCAATGACCGTGCTATTTCTGTGCTTCAGCAAACTAGTTTGATAGGGATGCGATAGAGGAAAAAAGTCGATTAATTATCAATGAATATTTAAAGGTGGTAGAACCCTTTGTGGTTCGACTCCGGCGGCACCACCGCCACACCTATTTCTACCTAATAACAGCAGTGTTAGGCGCTGCTGTGTTCCGGTTTGAAGGGTGTGGTAAGGGAGACAGACTTTTCCGAGGCGTTCCAGCTTAGTCCTCAGGGGTAGCGGCGCATCTGTGGCCGACCTCAGGTAGGAATATCTAGTCCTATCTGGGGTTGATTACAGATGTCCATGGGCGGCAGTAGCCACATCAGGTGGACTGCATGCTCGTCTGCTATTCTTATATTATAAAAAAAAAAAAAAAAAAACCAAATTGAAAATTGGCCGATGAAAAAAAGGGTCGTTAATAGTACTTGAAATATGACGGCGAAAAAATATTATGCATTTTTTTCTCAAATTGTATGCCGACCGCAAACTTTAAATGATCGATTTGTAAAAACAATCCATTATGAAAATTCGATTATTGTCATTTCAAAAATCGATTATTACTACATCGATTATTGTAAAAAACCAATTACAGCAATTTTAAAAATCGATTATTGTGAAACACCGATTATTTTTCACATCCCTATAGTTTAGTATAAAAATAAACTTTGTTGCAACGGAAACTGATTGGTTTTGTTAACAATGCGAAACTAATGTTATAATTTACCTTCAATGCTTCCTACACTATTAAATAATTATATTAATAACCTATATCACTAACTTCATAGTCCAGTGATTTAATAATTAAATCAATTATTGATTGTAAAGCTGCTTTACGATGGAGGGGAAGGTATAGTCCGCGCCAAACTGCTAGTCCGCCCTGAAGTTGTTGTGAACAGGTGTGGCTATGGCGACGCGATTCATTTTTTATATTCCGATCGGACTAACAGTTTTACGCGGACTTTTAAAAGGTAATTCCGTATTTCGTATAGTTTTTCATAATGATATTATATAGAGCTATAAAGTCATACCTAGTATTGGTACTAAAGAGAATGTAATTGCCGACATATCTTGTTTTATAATATAGGAGTAGCAGACGAGCATGCACCACTGAATGGCGTGTGGCTACTGCCGCCCATAGACATCTATGATTAAGCCCAGATAGGATTAGATTCTACCTGAGGTCGGCCACAGATGCGCCACAGACCTCTGAGGCCTAAACTGGAACAGCTCAGATAAGTATATCTCCCTTACCACACCCTTCAAACCAGAACACAGTAGCGCTTAACACTGCTGTTATTAGGTAGATCTGGTGTAGCGGTGGTGCCGCCGGAATCGCATCCCACAGGGTTCTAGTCCACCTTCAAAGCCAAATAGCGTAAATTAAGGTTACTTAATAATAAATCGTTAATAGTTAGTTATTAAAATAAATTGTATTTTGGGTCTGATCCACTTAACTATAGAAGTTACCGTGAAATAGGCGTTTTTTTGGTAGTTTTACTTAACAATAAAAGCAGAAATACATAATCGGTTTGCACATTAATATTTTATGAACCAATTCTCGAAACTAACTCCCTTCTATTGTTACAGTTATAAATGACAAAGTAAGAAAACAACGGGAAAATGTGTTGTAATTATTTCCCGCCAGCCACCATGTTGAATTCTTTCAAAACGCATGGGAAATTCACTAAGCAACCTTGCTCTGTATTGTGCTTTTTTATTACAGAAATATTTATTGTAATGGGAGTTTTGCATAATTCTTTAATTACTTAATTGACTCAATACGATCTTTAATCTTTAGTTAGGTACCTACCATATGTACGATTATACTAAAATCTCTTTTGGGTAACAATCGCTTATTTTTATTATTATACTTACAAAATTACTTGAAATTAGTAATAACAAATTATGCAAAAATTTAAAATTATCATCAAAAATAGGAGAATAATAAAAAATATTTTTTTTTTTGTTGCAAATACGACGTGCATTTTAAAACTATTAAGGCGAATATCTATCCTAAAAACTACAATATAACGATTATTTAACAATACGATATAATTATATTTTACAACGTTATTACAATGGTTATTTAAATATTTCATAACTCATTGTTTGGAATATTTGGCGTGTAATAGATAGCCGACCCACGACAAATGTAATATGTGTCGAAAACGCCTTTGTTATGTAAATTAGGTAAGTATGAAGCAAACTTACATTTGTAATCTCTTGAGAGTAGGTACCGTATTACGATGGGGACTTAGGAATTTTAATTGACTTGATAAAATATGTTTGTATGCAAGAAGCAATTGGGCATGCAATCCACTAGACATTAAGAGGCCACTGGTACTACCGTCTTCGTTAGAAATCTATTGTTAACCCCAATTAGGAGGCCTTTCTTAAGGTAAATTGAGGTACGCTACTTTGCTAGACTTACGTAGATGATTACTGGAAAACCTCAAAGTTAATTTGTCTGCCTTGCTATATACTTACCTCATAAGTACCTATATGCTAGATACAAACCAACGATTGTGCAGAAATACTTGATTGCGGTTGCTTACACACTCAACTCATAGAGTTTGTCTATGTTGTAGAATATTTTTGAAGGTAGTAGAACACTTTGTGGTTCGACTCCGGCGGCACCACCGCCACACCTATTTCTGCCTAATAACAGCAATGTTAGGCGCTGCTGTGTTTCGGTTTGAAGGGTGTGGTAAGGGAGACAGACTTTATCCGAGGCGTTCCAGCTTAGTCCTCAGGGATAGCGGCGCATCTGTGGCCGACCTCAGATAGGAATGTCTAATCCTATCTGGGGTTGATTAGAGATGTCCATGGGCGGCAGTAGCCACTTACCATCAGGTGGACTGCATGCTCGTCTGCTACTCCTATTCTATAAAAAAAAAAAATATATTATCCTAAAATTTACGTCTACAATTGTGTTTAAAATCATCGAAACATTTAAATTATAATAAATCATAACGTTATCTATGAAAATCTGTAATTAGTTCATTTATTTGACCCTAATAATATGTAAATCGCATCTATAATTATTATAAATTGTAGATTTTGTCTTGTAATAAATAAACAGCCTAAACATTCATTTTCCTACAAATGTAAAAGCCGATAGATTTAGACAGCGTCACACCACAACCATAAAATGCAATCAGCTTCACAAACAGTGGCGAGTGATCATTAAATATTCGCAGGTGGTAGCACCACTTTCACCACCGCCGGCGTCGGCGTCATTCATGGTCTGCGGTGGTTTAGCTCAATGATGTTTGCTTTCCGGATGTAATGAATAAACGTAAGAAATCATGATGTCTTTTGTGTAGACGCATGCGATAAAAATGCTTAAGAAACAAAAAGTAATTTAACATTAAGAACTTATACTAAATTATTAAACTAAATAAAAATATTTACTGTATTCTAAAAATAACTATCATTATAAATAAAATAAATGAGCCAGATCGGTACCCCGCAGTAGTGTACCCAAGACACTAGCAGCATTATCGTTGTATTGCCAAACTTATTTGTTGACCGAGGTAAGCTCCAGCTCTTGGGTCACCAGAGGTCTCAATCAAGCGCGAAGACATTATTATATCTAAATATTATTTTAATAATTTTTGTGATACAATTTGAATTATTCCAATTTGTAAATAAATTGCAGACCTCATCTTCGTGTTATCTTTACGAATAAATAAAAGGTGCTTTCAAATAAATTGCCTAGGAGGGTCGTACTGTGTATATGTCTGTCTTGAGGTGATCATCTTAGTCCTTAGAAGTGGTAACTTCAGTAGCACAGCACCATGGTTCTATATTTATTTATTTATTTTACACAAACACAGCTATCATTACAGGTCCTACCCATAGCGACAGTATGGTTCCTTAATTTTTAACAAAGTAGCACAGCACATACAGTGTCGTATTTGTAAATTCATTCAGAGAGCAAGAGAATATATCAATTAAATTAATTAATTATATTGAGTTGGTTGCTACTTCAATCTTATAAAGAATGAATTCACAAATATTTATGTGGTATTTACGAGACTCTTTAGAGCAGTGGTTCCTAACCTTTCAATGTCTCTACCCCTGTGAATAAGTATGGGAATTAAGTTTACCCCTAGCTAATTTAATATAATTCAACCACGAAAATTCGAGCAAAAATATCTTTATTAGGTAAGACATTCCACGTTTAGGTAACTAGTAATATATAAATCTCGGACTTAACTAGGTTTATATTGCTTTGCATATGATAGCATACTAAAAATGTGTGAATATAAGTTTATTAAATGCGAGAGAAGTCGTATACAAAACGTTATTCATTTACCAGAATATTACACGGCCATAAACTATCTATGATTATAGCTATATGTGATTATTAAATATGTAGGTACATTATAAGTATCTTTCGCTAAGCCAACGATGCTTATTTTATGGACTCTACCTACTCATACTTTACATTTATGAGAAAGTTTATTACCAAACATAAATTCATTTATTGCAAAAAACTTACATGAATTATTAAGTAGACGAGAATAAGTGTCTTTATAAATAGCCACCAATATTATAGAATATTATAATAATTTGCAAATTTAAGTACGAGATTTTATTAACTAGAGCGAAGGAAACATAAAATAGATAAATGCTGTAAATTCTATTTACTATATTGGTGTTGCAACTATTCGGAAACAACAAACATGTATTATCAGTCAGTTAGCATAACAAGCGCAACACCGAGACTATACTGAAGTATTTCTTCTCCTAAAGGAATATAGGAGATTCGTGTCTAGGAAAAACTAAATTGTACATTTTAATAAAAACCTGTAGTGTCATACATCATGATCGCACATAGAAAATATAGACGTAGTGTCATTTGCAAGCAATTTTGCAAGTATTAGTTGAATTTTATCGCTGCCTCTGAAGGACTTTATGAGAAGCGATTATAAACGAATAAATAATATAAATACATACATGTAATATATAAATGTATGTAATTAATAAGTAATTATTGTAATGGATTTCAACCATTTTACCCCTTAAGAAAAATACTTCATAAATGTCTCTGCTATTCTAAGTATGAATGAAACTAGTTTTATACAATCATTTCATTGATTTAATGCTTCGATCACTACTTATTAGTGATCGAAGATTTAATGAGATAAAAAAAAAACGAAATAACTGCTAAAAATTTGAATGGCGCTAGTTAAGGCGCAGTCAACACGAAAACAAAGACCATTAATATTAATAAACGTACGAAAGATGCAGTGAAAGTGCCGAGAGAGTGACCGCGCGGTGTGACGACTATAATCGACCTTCATTACGTTACTACAATACTATCATTCTAATTTAAATCTCGTATCTAACAGAATAGAATCTCTTTGTATTATGTTGTCACTATCAGTTACGTAATCGTGTTATTGTCCAATTAATTGCATTAATTAGTGTAGTATGTGAAGATTTGAGTTGGATTGTCGTTATTAATGTTTCTTGATTAGAAATGCTTTCTAATTTACATAGTAAATTGCTGATATATTTTTAAAATATATAGCCAAAATGTTTTGAAGATGCCACAAACACTATATATTATAAATCACTGTGTTATTGATTAAAAAGAAAATGATTATATTTTATGTACTTACCTGTATGATATTTTATATCATGTCAGAAGTTCTAAAAGATCATTTTCGTATTTTCGTGTTCGCAGAACTCAAAAAGAACTCGGAAGATTAATTTGAACCTTTTTATATACTTTTACGAATTCTCAACATTTCCTGAGATTTAAAAAAATGTACTTTTTACTTCTCTAATAAATTAAGGTTAAAATGAGCAAAAGCGAAATTAATTTATATAGTAAATATAAAGATAAAAATCTAAAACTGAAAGTCATTCAGAAACCAAAACTATTTAATAAGACTCACGAAAACACCGATTAATTTAGCTAAGTATATTATTGAGCTATCATGATTATTTATATCAACAACATCCTGAATTATTCAAAGTTGCCTAATTTTCTGTCTTATTTACATAAACTGCATATTCATGACTCGTTGGAACGACAGAACATTTATTTACATACACGTCTCGCCCTGTAAACCGCATTACATAACATGTAGAGTATATGGTTTTATGAGTAATTACTATAGTCATTAGTGCCATCAGAGTTATAAGATGGCTCGGTGGATGATTTTGTGATGTAAGGCGCATGTCAAACAGAAGAGGTGGCGGGCGTGGACGATGTGAAAGCAACGCAACGTAAAACGCAGAGGCAGTAGCGCGCGCCCGCCTCTTCTGTACGTTTTGAATGAAAGTGTAAAAGACATTCACGCCTAATCCGTGCCACACGTCGCTTCTGTGTGAATTGTGATGTAATGAATCATCGTGTGAGATAACATTACGCACTATTGTTACATAATTAATATTATTATAATTGTATTCATTGCGCTTAGACACAATAACTCTATCTACTTTTACAGGAAACTTGTTTTTACTTTCGCTGTTATTATAAATTCATGTGAGAAATTATGTGTTGTTAGGTGTATCGCATATTGTACTCGAATAATAAAATGATGTAATGAGTGTAACATTATATGCTCAGATAATTTACTCCTTTACTTATTTTTTTTAATATAAAGGTATTCCTACCTGAGGTAAGCCACAGATGCGCTGCTACCCCTGAGGACTAAGCTGGAACACCTCTGAAAAGTCTGTCTTCCTTACCAACGGTTCTACCACCTTTAAAAAACCTTTTTTGTGGAATAAGTGCGTTGCTATAATGTATATTTGAAAACATTTCACTTGTAAATAAGTAAAATTCGGTAAATTTAGAAGTAGCTAAGGATAACCGTGTACGAAAATTTTAATGAATAATAGTATGATGATAATAAGAAATTTGTGTAGAATAGTCTGGTGTAGACCGTCATGGCTTTATATTTTTAGGCAATTATTTACTTACAAAATATTTATTAAGAGTAGGAAACAGATTACGTATTTAATTAGCAGTTACCTAATCAATAAAGTAACGTTTTCCTTACGTCTATCAGATTAAAAACCAATACATACTGATCTCAATCGGCAGTCAGAAGTAAATGTGTTTCAAGATTCAAAGGAAGTGAGTCGTGAAAGTACACCTGCCAGTCTTCGTTGGAAAGTAAAAGACAATAATGTTCGTTACAACAATACGGCAATGGTTATTGTAGCGAACGAGCTATCATTAGATACATACTAGGAAAATTGGAGCCATTTTATCTGTTGTACAACAAAATAATTGGACAGTTTGAAATGTTATACTTTCTGAATTCATACGGAATAACTATACTTATTTCTGATTACGTACAAGTAGTAAATGAGCGTCTAGCTTGATGGTAAGTTGCCACTCCTGCCTATAAAAATCTGTAATGAACCTCATGGAACTGAAGTCCTAAGGTCCACCACAGATAAATTACTACCTGTTAGGACTAGTTTGGAACGTCTCATATAAGTCTTCGTATTTAACACTTTATTTGAGATTTAAAAATTTATTTTATTATAAGGTGGATACGTATGGCGGTGGGGCCTCCGGAGTTTAACCTCTGAAGGTTTACCTAGACACTAAACTATATGTATTATTTAATTAATAGCTAATTAATTTCCTTTTTCATTGTTACAGATGGAGCAGTGAAAAACAGTGTTAAATAATTTTGTTAATCACAACAAAATGTCATAAAAATCAATAAATAGTCCAACGAAGTGAAAATAATGAAAAGGACGTAGTTCGAACAACAATGTTATCGTTATAACAGTGATTTATAACTGTGAATAGTGACATGTGGAGCCTTAAGTGATCGCAAGATGGCGTTACGTGTGACATTAGCGTGTGTGTGTGTGAGTGCGGTGCTCGCGTGTGCGTGGGCCCACGTGGCGTTAACGTACCCGCCGGCGAGGCGGTTCGATCTGGATTTTCTGGATAATTCTAGAACGAAACCGCCATGCGGGATGCCCAAAGGTTGGTATTATTTGTGTAATTATGCGTTATAATCAAATTATTAAGACGTGAATAAGTTAAGCTTATATGGCCGCGTCATACTGTCAAACAACGCCATTTTGAAGGTGGTAGAGCCCTTTGTGGTTCGACTCCGGCGGCACCACCGCCACACCTATTTCTGCCTAATAACAGCAGTGTTAGGCGCTGCTGTGTTCCGTTTTGAAGGGTGTGGTAAGGGAGACAGACTTTTCCGAGGCATTCCAGCTCAGTCCTCACGGGTAGCGGCGCCTCTGTGGCCGACCCCAGGTAGGAATACCTAATCCTATCTGGGGTTGTATACAGATGTCCATGAGCGGCAGTAGCCACTTACCATCAGGTGGACTGCATGCTCGTCTGCTACTCCTATTATAAAAAAAAATATCTAGTGACAATTTTGTACTGCAAGTTATGTGTCAACAGGGCCCCCCTACGAACTTATATAATATAATTGCTAAGTGTTTAATTATGAGGGACCTAAAGCATCCAAAGAGGAAGAGGGTGAAAACCTATTACTAAGCCTCCGATGTCCGTTTAGCGCAGGACTTTAATATATTGAAATATAATAGATAGACACTTAAGTTTTTTTCCGAGTTTGTATTGCTATGGAAGCTATATCAACAACTACAAATAATAAAAAATAGAAATTAAAAAGGGTTCCTCATACAAGAAAGTACTGACTATTAAACTGTAATAGGAAGAGAGTTTAAATTTTCACAACGCACGTACTTTTATAGCTGCCATTTGGTTACAATAACAAACTTTGCAAATTAAAAAAAAAAAAGGGGTACGGAACCTTCCTTTTGCGAGTTCTACTCGTACTTGGCTAATTATTTCATTTTAGATTTATTATTTCAGATTTATTATTTTCTTACCTACATCGACCTAACCGAGAATCGAATCCGGAACACTACAGGCATTGTGGTCGTCTTGCCGGGTCACCTGCGTCATCATTACAAAATACTAAGCGTCAAAGCCTAGGTCATTGGCCACAACTTAGACCAAAAACCGAAAGACAGCTCTCGGAATACATTGAAAATATTTTGACACACTGCTACTTTCAATTGTGTGTGTATGTTTTTGAATGTAGAAGCCTTTGTGGTTCGACTCCGGCGGCACCACCGCCACACCTATTTCTGTTATAACAGCAGTGTTACGTGCTGCTGTATTCTGGTTTGAAGGGTGTAGTAAGGGAGATAAACATTTCCGTGGCATTCCAGCTTAGTCTTCAAGGGTAGGAATTTTGTGGCCAACCTCAAGTAGGAATCTAATGCTATCTAGTTGATTTCAAATCTCCGTAATGATAAATTACCGGATCGTCTCTAACCAACTTAATCTTGCATTGCTTATAACTGCTTAACAGTCACTTAAAGTAGTCATTTCATATGCGTTTACTTGTTTGATAGGTGAAGTCTATCTTTTTAGGGTCTGAGAGCCACACTGACTCATCTAGAATCACGAGTCACGACTGTAAAAATTACAGTTATTGCCTACAATCTCAGTTTAATGTTGAGATAGGTCTCAATTTTTGTTCAAGGGCTTAAAGTGAGTCATTCTCTTTGTAAATTCACACTTGAGATACAATTTGTAGGTGGTAGAACCCTTTGTGGTTCGACTCCGGCGGCACCACCGCCACACCTATTTCCACCTAATAACAGCAGTGTTAGGTGTTGCTGTGTTCCGGTTTGAAGGGTGTGGTAAGAGAGACAGACTTTTCCGAGGCGTTCCAGCTTAGTCCTCAGGGGTAGCGGCGCATCTGTGGCCGACCTCAGGTAGGAATATCTAATCCTATCTGGGGTTGATGACAGATGTCCATGGGCGGCAGTAGTCACTTACCATCAGGTGGACTGCATGCTCGTCTGCTACTCATTGTAATTAAAAAAAAAATCTGCAATGATCGAGGGTCAGAGATTCTAATATCAGGCCTCTGATTTATTTGCGTTGCCTCTAAGTTATGTGCGTATTAAAATTGATTAGCACTTGCTTTAACTCTGAAGGAAAACATCGTGAGGATTCCTGAGTGATCTTAAAGAGAAGTTCTCAAAGGTATGTGAAGTCACTTGGCCAGCGCGTGGTGGAGTATGCCCTAATCCTTTTCATTTGAGAGGAGACCAGCAGTGGGACAGTAACTGGTTGATGATGATGATGATTATAGTTATTAATACGGAATTGACTGAAAGATATATAAACGTAAAAGGTAGTAGAACCCTTCGCAGTTCGAAACGCACCGCGGCACCGCTGCACCTGTTTTAGTCATAAGTCATAACAGTAGTAAGGGCTGCTGTGTTCTGGTTAGTAGGGTGCGGTAAGAGAGTAACTTAGTCAGGGCCGGATTTAGAGGTCTAGAGGACTTGGGGCAACAAAGGAGTGGAGGCCCCCTGGCCCCAAATTATTTTCCGAATAAAATGAACAATTTTTTCAGTTGAGTTTTTCAATAAATATTTTATTGTAAAACGCAGGTAGATTCTTCTAGTATTCATGTTTGTACAAAGTACTGTAGATAAAGGTAAAACAGCGAAAAAAAAATCAAAGAAAAAGATATTTCTTTTTACTAGTCGGAATTAAAAAAAAATCCGACGTCTCTATTGTAGGGGCCCCTCTTTTGTGGAGGCCCCGGGGCTGCCGCCCCGGTTGCCCTTCCTTAAATCCGGCCCTGAACTTAGTCGTGGCATTGCAACTTAGTCTTGAAATCTAGGGTTTATTATGGGGCTGCATGTTCATTTGTTACTTCCATAAGTAGTAATTGGCCAAGAACGAGTTGAACTTGTACACGAAGGGTTCCATAACGCCAATTTTTTATTTATTTTTAGTATTTATTAGCATTGGCATTGTGACGACTGAAACGATTCCATACATTAACGAACGGTTTACCAAAATTACGGTGTCTATACTAATATTATAAAGAGGAAAACTTTGTTTGTTTCTTTGGTTGTAATGAATAGGCTCAAAAACTACCGGACCGATTTTAAAAATTCTTTCACCACTCAAAAGCTACATTATCCACGAGTAACATAGGCTATATTTTATATGAAATATATTTGATAAATAGATTTTGAGGCGGTACAAAATTTGCCGGCTCAGCTAGTATTAAATAAAGCGAAAACGCCGAAAAATAGCGGCGTTTTGTATGGCGAACCTCATTTATTTTTAAACTTGTTAATTTTTAGGATTTGTTGTTATAGCTATAGGCATGAATAAAACACGGGTCTGGTTAAATTAGAGCGAATGCGAGGTACATTAAAAACCGCGAGGTACGGTAAAAAGCCGACGAAAATTTTATGACAGACTTTGAAGAGAATGACTGAAGAAAATTATACATATAAACTAACTGACCCGGCAAACGTTGTGTGCAATATAAATAAAAAAATGTTAAGGGTGAACAGCCCTTATGACTTAGGGATATGAAAAATAGATAGTAGCCGATTCTCAGACCTACTAAATATGCATATAAAATTTAGTGAAAATCGGTAAAGCCGTTTCGGAGGAGTACGGTAACTAACATTGTGATACGAGAATTTTATATATAAGATTTTCGGGCGCACTCTTTTATATTAAAGAAAAACATAACACATTGAACCCACACGACGCGAACTAAAATAAACCAATATATAATTAAAACACATAAATCAATAACTATTAAAATACATAACGGGTCGCCTACAGTTACGGAACCCTAGAAACATTATGGTTAAAAATTATGTACAGAAGGTTGTATAGGATTATTTCAAGCTTTCAATGTAAGCAGTCGTGGCCGAGTGGTTAAGGCGTCTGACTCGAAATCAGATTCCCTCTGGGAGCGTAGGTTCGAATCCTACCGGCTGCGTACACAAGGTCCTAATTTAGTGATATTTTTATTCAATTAAATTATCGAAATTCCTTCATTAAAAAAACAATAAACCTAATAACATCTATTTTATTATATTTTACCCAAAAACATTTTATTTTGTATTGTTATGAATTATGATACATACTTTGAAAATAGTTTTTGTCTAATCCAAGGCATAGTTATATAGCTATATAGCAAATTGTTTCAGAGATAATGTTTTTTTTTTTATAATATAAGAGTAGCAGACGAGCATGCATTCCACCTGATGGTAAGTGGCTACTGCCGCCCATGGACATCTGTAATCATCTTACCACACCCTTCAAACCGGAACACAGCAGCGCCTAACACTGCTGTTATTAGGTAGAAATAGGTGTGGCGGTGGTGCCGCCGCAGTCGAACCACAAAGGGTTCTACCACCTTTATTATTACTATGGAAAACATTACCCTCAGTCAGGTAATAATTTAATATGTAAACTTTCAAAAAATGTCCTATAGGTATAGCTTTATAATGTCCCTGTCGTCCCGGGACCAGAGTAGGGCTACAGTATCCCCTGCCTATCTGAAGAGGCGACTAAAAGGGGCTTCCGGTTTTAAGACCCGCATGGCGGAGCGGTCACCATACCGGTCTGACGCGCAGAGGGTCCCGGGTTCGAACCCCGGCCAGACAGAAATCTAAATTATGAATTTAGGTTTCTGTTTCTGGGTCTGGGTGTTTGGGTAATTGTCTCTGTGTGTGTCTATAGCACCCACGATACAGGGAATCCTAGTGTGGGGCTGTGAGTGTAGAAAGCGTTCCGGGGTTGCGGGCGGCAAGAGTGGGAGCTCAAACCGTCGTCCTTCCCGGGGACGCTTGCTAGATGGTTCGAGCTCCCACTCTCGCCGCCCGTAGCCCCGTAGCCCCCTTTTAATCGCCTCTTACGACAGACAGGGGATACCGTAGCCCTATTCTAGGCCCGGAACTGTGAAGCGCTGCTGTGAACTGTGATTCTAGTTTGAAGGGTGTGGTAAGGGAGGCATACTTTTTCGAGGCGTACCAACTTAGTCCTCAGGGGTAGCGGCTTCGTACTGCCGATTTCAAGCACGGTTTCTTCGATCAGAGGTTGATTTTAAATGTCTATGGGCGGCAGTAGCCACTTAGATCAGGTAGAGCGTATAGGTATATTAAGCTATTGCATAGCTTTTATCGCGGGCTTTGAGCGCGGCGACCGAATCGAGAAATTCCGTAACGAAAATTAATAACACCTTTGTTGGATATCAAGTCTCCAGGCAACCGAGTTGTTGACTGTCAATAGAAAAATATGGATATAATTGAATAAAGTATTATTTTACATTCCTTATTATTTTATTTGATAACCTTAATTCGTCAACTTGAACACAGATGGCAGTTATACACATTTTTTTATAATCCGTGCGGAAATCTTAAAATTGCGTGAAGTATATTTTATATTCCCATTATAAAATTCAAAATTATATTACCACATTATCCAAATAATATGTTTTATCCATAGATATAGGAAATGATATCCTAAATGTTACAGACACATCGCATCGATCCATTTATATTGCTGGTTGTTAATACTTTACATCACTTATTAAATACTTTTTAACCGACTTCAAAAAGGAGGAGGTTATCAATTCGGCCGGTATCTTTTTTTTTTTTTTTTTTTTTTTTTTTATGTATGTACAGCAATTACTCCGCCGTTAGTGGACCGATTTTAATAATTCTTTTTTTATTGTGTAGAGACGAGCTGCGAGTTGGTCCCATTTAAATATGGTTAGGATCCATCGATTGGTTCTGGAGAAAAAGAGGGGAACTCCTCCACCCATGTAAATATAACAGCCATAACTTCGCCGTTTATGAACCTATTTTAATGCCTTTAATTTCGTGTGTGGACAATTGCTACAAGTTGGTCCCATTTAAATATGATGAGGATCAGAGTGGGTTCTGGAGGCAAAATATGTAACTCCTCAACTGATGGGTATAATTGAGTTTTGTTTGAAGATATTTGGTGTAGGTTCTAATGAAATTGAAAAACCAGTTTATCTTTGACTATTTAAGGGTCTGATAATGTGGCTCGGAGTCAAAATATGTAACTCCTCAACCGATGGGAATAATGGAGTTGTGTTTGAAGATATTTGATGTACGTTCTAATGAAATTACAAAGCCAGTTCATCATTGACTATTTAAGGGTCTGATAATGTGGCTCGGAGTCAAAATATGTAACTCCTCAACCGATGGGAATAATTGAGTTGTGTTTGAAGATATTTGGTGTAGGTTCTAATGAAATTACAAAGCCAGTTCATCATTGACTATTTAAGGGTCTGCTAATGTGGCTCGGAGACAAAATATGTAACTCCTCAACCGATGGGAATAATTGAGTTGTGTTTGAAGATATTTGGTGTAGGTTCTAATGAAATTGAAAAACCAGTTTATCTTTGACTATTTAAGGGTCTGATAATGTGGCTCGGAGTCAAAATATGTAACTCCTCAACCGATGGGAATAATTGAGTTGTGTTTGAAGATATTTGGTGTAGGTTCTAATGAAATTGCGAGGCCAGTTTATCATTGACTATTTGAGGATCTGATAATGTGGCTCGGAGACAAAATATGTAACTCCTCAACCAATGGGAATGATTGAGTTGTGTTTGAAGATATTTGCTGTAGGTTCTAATGAAATTGCAAAGCCAGTTCATCATTGACTATTTAGTTAGGTTAGGTTGGAACATATAAGACAATATAAAACTAAGCGAGCAGGGCGCGGCAGCGCCCTGCGAGCGGGCGGTTCCAATCAATGTAAATTCAGACCTTACCTTAATTCGTGATCTCGTTTATACAATTTTATATTAATATAAATGTTATTATGTCATCACTAAAAAGGGTGAAAAAAAATTTTTAACAAAAAATACAACCGACTTCTATGTCACTACAAAGTAAAAAATAATTCAAATAAATGTTGGTTTAGTACATATTTCTGAAGTCGGCGCTCAATATATTTCGTTGGATAACGATGTCAACAGCGTATCTAATATGAGCGTATCAATATATTTCGTTGGATAACGATGTCAACAGCGTATCTAATATGAGCGCCGACTTCAGAAATATGTACTAAACCAACATTTATTTGAATTATTTTTTACTTTGTAGTGACATAGAAGTCGGTTGTATTTTTTGTTAAAAATTTTTTCTACTTGGAGTTATGAAATGTCAGCTGATATTTGCAATGTCTTATATAATGGAGATATGATAAAATAGTGGATAAAGATGTATTAATGTAAATGTTGATGATTATGGAAGAATATATTGTATTTCTGGAATTCCTTCTGAGCGTTTTCATAGCATAAAAAATGCTATGCAATAGCTTTACCGAGGCAGTCTCCGAGTGCCACACGTATTTTTTTTTTTCAAAATATAGGTGTAACAGACGAGCATGCAGTCCACCTGATGGTGAGTGGCTACTGCCGCTCATGGACATCTGTAATCAACTTCAAATACGATTAGATATTCCTACGTGAGGTCGGCCACTATGGGCTGCTACTAAGTACTAAGCTCGAACGCCTCGGAAAAGTATGTCTCCCTTATCACACTTCAAACCAGAACACAGCAGCGCTTAACACTGCTGTTATAGTAGAAATAGGTGTGGCGGTGGTGCCGCCGGAGTCGAAAAGGGTTCTACCACCTTCACTATTTAGACTGTAAAGCACTTCGCAATAGTTGCTAAAGTAAGGCTATACACCGTTTAATTATTAACCCTGAGAACTTTATGTAATAAATTGTTTTTCATAATAACTTCGTAATGTATACCGTACTAATTCTCACGTGCTGTATTTTACAACAATATTATGGTTATTTTTATCGTAATCGCATATCGTATTGGTTACGCTATAACAAGTGGCGACATCTGTTATGTAATTTGTGTAACATAAAAAGTGACATCTATTCATTGGTAGATGGCGCTGTTTCCTGTTTCGTGACAGATTGATTTCTTCCTTTTAGTTTTAATTCATTGTTCTAAATTCTTACTACTATTATAAATGCAAATGTGAGTTTGTTTGTTTGTTCGCTTGCTACACTTTGTCGCCTTAACCATATAACCGATTGTCATGAAATTTTATAAACACGTTGTCAAGGTTTCAGTAAGGGACATAGGATACCTTTTATCCCGAAAAAATGTAATGTTCCTGAGGGATAGATAAAAACAGACTGTGGTATCTTTTATCGTGATGAGCTTAAGGACAATGTTATCAAATTATTATTATGTCACCGACCTCTAATCGCGAGCAAAGCCGCGGGTAAAAGCTAGTATTTTATAATTAAGACCAATAATTTTAACGAATTTGTCATATAAAAATAAGACACATAGTTTTCTTATTTTCTATATGTAAGCTATTTATTGTGTCTATTTGTAAATACATTATTTCTTCTTGTTTCAGGTTCAATAAAGACATCGTTCTTAGCGGGATCAACATTCACAGTTCATTGGCATCTAGCGTACGCACACCGAGTAAGTCATACATAATTTGACATTTGCTTGACAAGCCCGGCTAGCTCAGTCGGTAGAGCATGAGACTCTTAATCTCAGGGTCGTGGGTTCGAGCCCCACGTTGGGCGAAATATTTTTGTCTATTTTATTTTATTTTATCTTTTTTGTGTTCATTTTTTTAATTTTGGATTAATTTAAAAAACATATATCTTTTTTATTTCATTTTTATTTTTGATTTTTATTAAAATTTTAGGGTGGATTCAGTTTAAGAATATTGGATTACTTAGAGAGGCCACTTTTGGATCTTACGCCAAGGGCTGGTGGATCAGAATTTGTTCGAGATGATGTTACGTAAGTTTCAACAACTAATTTTCTATTGTTCATTTTAATTTGGTATTCTATTAGTATTTATTATGAATTTGTAGTAGATTTAAAATTCTGTAAAACATGTTTATATACATTTTCGATGTAGAAAAAAAAAAGTTGTACAGACCTACATTAATCAGTATTCGATATCTTATGGTCTTTTTAAGAATATATAAGTAAATCAGTTTAGAAACTTTAAATTTACTTAGTTAAAAAATATTTAATTAGGTACTCATAAAAGAGTAAAAAACTATTTACCTACTCATAAAAGAGTAAAATATTATGTGGCCACTGCCGCCCTTGCCGCAAAGACCTTCAAATAGCACTGAAGCAAGTGAAATTAAAATCATAAATGCGTTATTAGTTGCTACTCCTGAAGATTAAGTTAAGACGCCACATAAACATTTTTACTTTACTACAATCTTCAAACTAAAATTACAACTTTTCGTGCAGTGATATTTATATTGCATAAATAGGTCTCGCGATTGTCATACTACTTACTACTAACCGTATTTACTTTTAACTACTAGTAAGTAGTAGTAGTAGTAAGACAGCAGTCTTACCCTTTTTGTGATAAGGGAGACATACTGTTCCAAGGCGTTCCAACTTAGTAGTCAGTAGCAATGCATTTGTGGCCAACCTCAGGTAGGTAATCTTATCTAGGTTTGATTACACATGTCCATGGGCGGCACTAGCAACTTATGCTCTTTTTGTTAAGTAACAAAAAGAGCATAAGTTGCTAGTAGTTGCGTAATATACAAGTGTATATTATTAAAAAAAAACATTACTATAAATTTATGATTTGTTATTTCAGGGCACAAAAGTATGAAGTTCGTCTACCAAGTGACTTTACATGTGAAAACTGCACGCTACAGTTACAACGAGAGGCGGGGGAGTGGGGCACCAACTACAGATTCTGGTCGTGTGCTGACATCGATATTGTACCTCGTAAGTACCCTACCCACTTCTGATTCTGTTTAGTGTTTGAAGGTGGTAGAACCCTCTGAGGTTCGACTCCGACGGCATCACCGCCACACCTATTTCTGCCTCATAACAGCAGTGTTAAGCGCTGCTGTGTTCTAATTTGAAGGTTGTGGTAAGCGAGACATACATACATATAATTTTCCGAGGCATTTCAGCTTAGTCCTCAGTGATAGTGGCGCATCTGTGGCCGACCTCAGGTAGAAATATCTAATCCTATCTGGGGTTGATTACAGATGTCCACGGGCGACAGTAGCCACTTACCATCAGGTGGACTGCATGCTCGTCTGCTACTCCTATATGAAAAAAAGACAAACAAATATGAACTTTTCCGTCTTTCATTTTGTATTATTAGTTCTGATGTTTAAATCAAATTCATTCGTTTGTATATTAGTCCAATGCATAACATATTATTTAAGATTTTAATAAAGTCATTTGCAACACTAATATACTATTTACAACTGGACAGGAAATTAGCATATTGTACCTACGTATACAAGCAATGATACAATAATTGCTTAAACAAAAACAACGGATATAAAAACCTATATAACGCATTCGAATTTGACTGGCGTTGTATGATATTAAAATATATTTATAATGTTGAAACACATTTCACAACTAAAACTCATTTATCATAATAATTGCGTTACAAATAACTATTATAAATATAGATTATCGTTTGAGTGTTTCCGTTTCGGCGGACATTAGTAGGTACCCTTCATTTTTCCGGCTAAGGCCCGTTATTATTAATCAATCTGTCATTTTTTGCGTATTATATTTTAAGGTAAGCGTAAGGTCCTATTATGTTTGACAATTTGTAGAAGGTAGAAATTGTTAAATTTCATGATTTTATTTGTAACCGACGAAAGCGAAACATAATAAGACGAATTAAATTAAGAAATACATTATTATGTACTAATTTATGAAAATGTAGGTGAAGGTAATGTTTTTTATGCGCACTATTATGTATGTACGTCTCAATGTCTTAATAACAGCAGTTTAAGAGCTACTGTGTTCTGGACTGAAGGGTGTGGTAAAGGAGACATACTTTAAAGAGGCGTTCCAGCTGAGTTCTCAGGGGTAGCGGCGCGTCTGTGGCAGACTTCAGATGTCCATGGGCGGCAGTAGCCACTTACCACCAGGTGGACTGCATGCTCGTCTGCTACTCCTATATTATAAAAAAAGAATGTATGAACACCATTGCGTACTACAGTCTTGCAATAAAATAATTTTCATTTCATTTATTTTCTTCACATTCCTCAGGTAAGGAGTACCACGAGACCTGTTCAGGGAAGGGTTTCCACATCCTAGGGCGGTGCAAGTGTAACAAGCTACACTCGGGAGCACGCTGTCAGTTCGCAGACGAATGTGCTGAGGACAGCGATTGTGGGTTACGTGGGAAGTGCCTGGATATAAACGCTACTGAGGCACCAAGTCGGTTGTGTTATTGCCCACTTGGGTTCTACGGGAAGGGGTGTAATAAGAGTGAGTTTTGATTTTTATTTAGAAATAGATATTGTAAAGTTTTTATAAAGATTCACAACAAAAGTTATAGGCAGTTAGGTTGTGTTATTGTCCGCTTGGGTTCTACGGGAAGGGGTGTAATAAGAGTGAGTTTTTGATTTTTATCTAGAAATAGATTTTATAAAGTTTTTTAAAGATGCGTTCGCAGTATGAGTATTTAAATATTTAAATGAGGTGTTAAATACAATATAGGCAGTTAGATAAATAAAAAGTGTGTTGAGTTGTAAATTTGATACTGAGAAATAGGAAGGACAGTAACAAGAGTGATAAAATAAAGTTTTTTCTAGTTATATCAGTGTAAAATATTGAATTTGACAAATTATGCCAAAACTGTTACTACATACTCTTAAACAATTACCTTATGGAAACGTAGCTTCTCACGTCGCACAGTCACTGTGATGTCAAAGATTTTAGAAGTTATACTTCTCTTGGAGCGTTTGGGCAAAATTATGAGTGTATTTTTTAAACCGACATCTAAAATTACCTCCCTAAAACTGGTTCTTTGCGCATCACATCAATATGTGCAATTGATACACGCACACTTTTTTATTAATTTATTGTTTTTTTATTATTTTGTATAAATTCTTAGTCAAAGCCGCCAAAGAAGTATAACTTGTTACACGCATTACATAACTATTACTATATAACCCTAACTACTTAACACACATAAGTACATAATTTTTTGCACTAATCCTATTGCTATGGTTTCCAGAGGCACCATGGAAAGACAAGAACATAAACCTGGCGCTATACAGCCGGAAGGAGTTGTCCAAGGACTTTGCTTTATACTGGAGAGTGTTGAAGGACGCACCCGAGGTGGAATTCATCATGGTTGTCAACGGCACTTCGTATGCTGGTGAGATGTTTGGTGGTGGTTGGGTTAGGTTAGAGCTCATCTAAATATATATAACTCAAAGGTGGGTGACTGACATAGTGATCTATCAACGCACAGCCCAAACCACTGGACGGATCGGGCTGAAATTTGGCATGCAGGTAGATGTTATGACGTAGGCATCCGCTAAGAAAGGATTTTTATTAATTCTACATGATAAAATAGGGGATGAAAATATTACTTCGTAACGCGAGCGAAGCCGCGGGCAAAAGCTCGTGTAGAAATGCAATCTTATCGGGGGTTGATTACAGATGAAACGCGGAAGTAGCTTTTTTTTTTTTTTTATAATATAGGAGTAACAGACGAGCATGCAGTCCACCTGATGGTAAGTGGCTACTGCCGCCCATGGACATCTGTGATCAACCCCAGATAGGGTTAGATACTCCTACCTGAGGTCGGCGACAGATGCGCCGCTACCCCTGAGGACTAAGCTGGAACGCCTCGGAAATGCATGTCTCCCTTACCACACCCTTCAAACCGGAACACAGCAGCGCCTAACACTGCTGTTCTTATGCAGAAATAGGTGTGGCGGTGGTGCGCCGGAGTCGAACCACAAAGGGTTCTACCACCTTCAAACTACTCCTATATTATAATGTAGCGCACTTATTCCTGCCTAATAACAGCAGTGTTAAGCGCTGCTGTGTTCTTGTTTGAAGGGTGTGGTAAGGGGTATACTTATACGAGGCATTCCAACATAATAGCCACTGTAGCCGGCTTTTGGTAGGAATCTACTCGTATCTGAGGTGATCATTGCGCATTTAATTGTGACATTAAATGTTAATATTTTGATGCCATGAATGGAAATATGTATAATAAAGTAGTATAATTAGAATTGATAATTATAAGCTTTTCTTTAATTCTAGCGGTGGGTTGGCGTCCGAAGGGCTTGAAGAAAGAGTGTAAGAACTTTCCGGTCCTTGGACCCCCTGTGGACCAACGTAAGTACCTATAATCCATAAAAAATACTACATATAATAAATTTCTTGTCTGAATTTATAATGGAGTTCACAAAAATTAAAACAAATCATGTAACATAATTAATTTTGAAGAAGTTTCGTTTTCAGCAAGCACGCTAAAACCAGAACCTCTGCCAGAACCGGAACCTAAAGCAGAACCAGAATTGAAATCAGCACCAAAACCTAAGCCAGAACCGGCCGCAGAACCGGCCGCAGAACCCCAACCAGAACCAGAACCAGAACCGAAACCGGAACCCACCGCAGAACCAGAACCGGAACCATCGGCGGAACCCAAACCAGAACCTACCTCAGAACCCCGGCCAAAACCAGAACCGGCGTCAGAATCTAAATTAGAACCGGTCACTGTTGTTGAGAATGATAATCGTAATAAAAGAGTCGCGATGCATTCGTTAGACGGATTCGATTTTAAAAATCTAGGCAATGACGTCACTGTGAAAACTAGTGTCTCATACAAAGTGTCTAGCTCAAAGGGTAAGTTTTTGGAAATATTTTGATAGGGAGTTTAGGAATAAATTTTGTCTAACACACGAACGATTCTATGATATTATAATCATAAGGGTTCTAAATGTTCAATGGAAAAAAGCTAAAAATTAAAAAAAAATGAGAATGTGGCACCTTGGGAAGTCGGTTAAACAGTTTAATTATTTTAACAATATATTTTAGTGACATACTTATTACAAGTTAATCAAATAAGTAAATAAAAGAGATATTAACAACATTAAAATTAAAAAGTAAATTTTATAAGAAGAAAATCTATCAAATTTAAAATAAGGATATTAATGTAATCAAGTTGAACATAAAAAAATTCTTTATAGGTCGTAAAAAGCGCGCCACAGCAGAAACGCCGAGTAAGTATCTCAAGAATATACAGCACAGAATTAACACACGAGTGCTAAACCCACAAGCATTACGAAATGCTGCACAAAAGCACACGATAATCCATATCGAACTAACATTGAAATGTACATACGATACGATGCATGGTTACGTTTGTTTCCAGATGTGGACACATCGGCCACAGATATTGCTCAAACAGACCCTACAATACCAGACCCTTACGAACTAGAACCCATCCCAGATACTGTAGAACCACCAAAACCCCGACCGAGAGTCCCGTTCGTACCAAAATCTAAGTTAAAGTCTACGTCAATATCCCCCAAGTTTAAACTAGTCACCACAACTGAGCCAGAACCCGAACCCACTCCTGAACCTACGTCAGAACCGGAACCAACTCCGGAACCAAAATCAGAATCGGAAAAGCTCCAAGAACCCGTATTGCAATCGGTTTTAAATTCTGAACCTACCTCAGAACCCGCTCCGGAACCGACATCAGAACCAGAACCCACCCCTGAACCCAAATCAGAATCGAAAGTTATTTCTAAATATGAACCCTCTCCTAAACCCAAGATTAGTAATCAAAGAGAACCTAAATCAAAACTTGACTTTAGCTCAGAACCTAAATCAGAACCCGAACCGTCCCCAGAACCAAAATCCGAACCTGAGCCATCCCCAGAACCAACATCAGAACCCGAGCCTTCCCCAGAACCTAAATCAGAACCAGAACCGTCCCCAGAACCTAAATCTGAGCCAGAACCTTCCCCAGAACCAAAATCTGAGCCAGAACCATCCCCAGAACCAAAATCTGAGCCAGAACCATCCCCAGAACCAAAATCTGAGCCCGAGCCGTCCCCAGAACCTAAGTCAGAACCTGAACCCTCCCCAGAACCTAAATCAGAACCCGAACCTTCACCAGAACCCAAATTAGTGCCAAAATCGGAGCCAGAACCCACCTCAGAACCCAAACCAGAACCAGAACCTACCTCAGAACCTCATCCCGAACCAGAACCTACCTCAGAACCCCGTCCCGAGCCAGAACCCACCCCAGAACCCTCTATCGACGCAGATATGGAGCAATTGCTTGTCAAGGGACTTAAAGAAGACACAGGTAACGCACATGCTTCGCAATACTTTATATGTAATGTATATTATATAAATATTGTATTTCCAATTATTATAAATTTTAAAAATATTGTATATAATCTTGTGCATAGTTAATATTGCTTAGAGCAAAGGTAATTCATTTATTTTAGTAAAAATCCACAATTATTTATTAAATTACATATTATTATGCTTTATATTTTACGAAGGCCTATTTATTTAGTTTATGCAGCTATATAGTATTCTAGTAGCATTTTAAAATATTATTTTACGTTAAAAAGGTGTGGATAATATTTTCATTAATAAATTTTAAATACTTTGTCATGTAGGTGAGAAATAATGAAAACATAACGAAAAAAATCATAATAAAAAAATGCTTTTAAAACTAAATATAACGCGCTTTAAAACTATAAATATATCATATAACCTGCTTAAGACTGAGATAGTGCTATCTCAGTCTCACTTCAACAATTTGCGAGGGGCAGAAAGAGACAAACCGATGTTTAATACGCTTCGAATAAGCGCTTTGATAATATGCTTAAGCAGGCTTGCCTATTCTTTTCTCCTATTCCTTTCCTTGTCTCCTGATTTCTCTATCTTTTTTCTTCGTTGTTCTTCTATCTTCTTGACTTTTCTTGTTTTTCCCTCTGTTCTCTTCTTAATACTACATGATGGATGTATATAAAGGGTTCTAACAAAGATTTTTGTTTGGAGTTTGGTTTTTACGATTAATAAACGGGTATAAATAACGGTTTCTGAAATAAAAGCGTAATATAACATAAATAAATATCGTGTTATAATTTAAATAAATAACTTGTTATATTTAATCGTTAAATATAACGAAACAATGTGCTATATTCTATCTGATACATAGGTAATACGGGAAACAATTAAACATATGGTTTTAGTATAAGTTATGAATTATTTTTCGTATACTTAAAATCATTTTAAATATTATTGTGTATCTAACGTTTCTTCTATATTATAGTATTAATTAGTAAGGCCACTTCATAGTTATAATTAAAATATCGTAATTAAATACTCTTTACAGTAGAAATAGTTTAAATATTTAAGTAATATTATCCTAAAAGTAAATTATATTAGTATTCTAGTAACAGTAATTATGTAGTATAGTTTTTATTTAAATAAGCACATATGTATAATTTAGTTATGTAAAATTCGTGACAATTATATAAGGTACAAACTTAGTAGTTATATTAGCTACTTTCGTTAAGTATTTATACATAGTAATTTTAGATTCAAATATAGTTAGTCGTAGTATTTTATTCCACTTTTTAGTATTGAATAATTTACTAATGTAATGAATTATTCCAGGCTATTTTCCAGCGCATGATTATGTTCCTAAGTTTGATTTCAATCCCATGGATTGTACGGATATTGTCATTGGAACGGCGAGAGGAAACTACCACAGAGTTCTCGATTACTATACTAGAGATAGGTAACGTATTCTTTGTTTCTCAGGTTTTATATGTTAAGTTATTTCGTTATTCATCTCTTAAACTTCTTTAAGGATCTGAACAGGCAAATATTTTTGGCGTCATTATGGGTTTTTACCCCCCTAATATGGTTTTCCATATTAGGGGGGAGTGAGTTAACTTTTCTTTGTTTCTCCTTAATATTTCTTAATATTTCCTTAATATTTTAAACATTCGCAGATTCATTTATTAAGAAACTATTATTAGGCTTCCGTACCCACCAAAACGGAACCCTATTACTATGACTCCGTTGTCTGTCCGTCTGTCTGTCACACACCTCTTGTACCTTAATAGATAGACACTTGAAATTTTTACAGGGGATGCATAATTTAATTCTTACGTATTCCTTGTGATGTGGACGTCAGTACTGATATAACATAATGTTTTAATTTTAAAGGTCTACACCTCGTGTGGATACGTTCTGGGGAGGTCATGATGATATCACCGCGTCTTCGGGTTTCGAGGAAAATGGCGTCACTACTATCATGTTTAGGAAGAAAATTAAGGTATTTTTTTATCATAGTCATCATGCTGATTGAAAGAACATGAAATAATAAAAATATATAAATCTGTAAGGAATGTGATTTAAAGTATCATAAAAGAACTTCACAGAACTACCAATTTATTTACCAAAGAAAACACACCGTTTTAAAATTTTTATACATAGTCAATTAACTATTTGTTAAATAAATTAACATTAAATGTTAACGTAAAGATACTGTTCAGAGAAGGTCAGAAGAAATAACTCTATGGTGAGGTGTTACTTATTTTTTTTGTTTCCTGTTCAACGATTTGGTACTATCTTCATTTTATTTATTTGCGTAATCAAACTTTCCCCCAGGCCAAAGAACCAACAGACCACTCGCTAGTAGACGACATGATGCACGTGATCTGGGCTAGAGGCCAGGAGTTCAGTCAGTTGGCTGGTACCGGCTTCTATCGACCTGATGAGATCAAGTACCATGGACATGGGATGCAGAGAGGAGTCGCGGCTATTAACTTCTTTGGTAAGGTTATGTTTGGAATTTATTAGTTATTGTGCCCTTTAGGAAATCGATTTTTAAGAGGTTTTTTGGTGTACTAGAGGTGGTAAAATATTTTGTGGCTCTAGTAGCTCCACTACCACAGTGTAGCATTTGAAGGACGTAACAAAGATATACTATTCATAATATCCATATTATATGCATGGGGATATCCATATTCTTCTACTTTATATTTTGGACCCATTTCATCTCATACATTATTTTAAAAGATTACTTACAAATAAAATATTCCTCAAATGGGGTCGAAATATTATTACTCCATTTGACTTACAGTAGTAGTTGATTTTAAAGTAGACTTTATCTTTCCTCAGTGGAAGGTTTTATCCATTAGTCAGATAGTTTATCACCACTATAACCAAGCACACATGCATTTGGCACAGCTTTATTCGCAACTTACTTTTGTAAGCAAAAGAAAATGGGATATCCCAAGGCTTTACTTTAGGACCGATACTTTTATCTATTAATACAAGTGATAATTTCCTCAATATCAGTACAAAACCCTTAACTTATTTGCAGATGAAGAAAAAACCACAGCAACTGGTGGCATTCAATCACTAGATAACGATAAATGTGGTGCTCAGTGGAAGATACCCGCAGATTGTAATGTGGCGAATAATACGTGTGATTATGTCGCGTCTTGGGAGTATCTGGGGTTGAAGAGGGGTAAAGATATGGTGAAGTTCACTATTAAGACCAAACAGAGTAAGCTTTGGACTGGGATCGGGTTTAGCAATGATCGGAAGATGGTGAGTTATTTTCATTAATACATGAACAAGTGAATAAATAAATGTAACGAAAGAATGAATGAATGAATTAGCGTATCGTATAGACATATGACAATTAGTTTAGTATGACAATTTAGTTACGGAAATCTCATGTATTTTAGTTCTTTCGTAACTATAAATATTATTTTATAGGGACAATTTTATGAATAAATTAGCACCGTGAAAATTTAAATAACTTTCATCTTAATAAATAAATACATTTCTATATTAATGGTTAAAATAGGATTCTCTTTGAGTGAATACAAACAAGTACATAAACAGTAAACACCCACACACTTACACCAATCCATATTAGAATAGCATGGTAGAGTATACCTCCTTGTTATGTGAAGGACTCTTGACCATCAGTGGGAGCTAGTAACTCCTAGATTATTAAAGCTTTAACGATAAAGGAAAAAAATCGTCAGAAAACATATATGTATAATAGTCATCTTTCTTGTGGAAAAAAACGAATGTTGTTGTTCTGTAAAATAGAGTTTTTATTCTATTAATCTATATTCTATGTACAATAATAAAATTAAAATGATATAAATGAATAAATAAATAAACAAACCTGTAAAATAGAGAAACGACATTTAACGTTTTTTATTCCACTAAAACATTTTTCTATTTAAATTTATGTGACATTGAATTAAACGTCACAAATAAATAGACAATAGTAAAAAAAGTTCATGGAGAAAAAGAATAAATTAAAATAAACTTTTTCTTTACATATGTCCAAGAGTTTTAAAAAAACAAATTTCAAAGATGTGTGAAATCTATCAATATACACTTGAGCCTATTGTTAACTATGAAAACCCTTTTTATTTTAAGAGGATACTATGTGGAAAAAGTTTTAATGATGATTATTTCCCAGATATTTTAATAGATCATTTTATCACTTTCAATTTTTTATATTTCCAGTCCCAAACCGACGCCATAGTGGGTTGGATGGACCCTCGGACCAACAGACCGTTCGTAATGGATACCTGGGTTAGTGGGTATTCAGCCCCAAGACTGGATAGTCATCAGAATGTGGAGAAACTGTCTGGAAGCCTCGTGGATGGTATCACCACACTCAGCTTCGTTAGGAAGAGGAATACTGGGGATTCGAAGGTAGGTTAAGTGATACTATAGTCGTCCTTATGTCATTAATGTTTTAAACAGATAAGTATAGATATCTCACCGCCTTGTAATTGAAGGAAGCCATTAAATGGCTTCAACGGCTGACAATTCTGTCAGCCATTTAATAGCTGTCATGGTGTAATTAACGCGGAACAATGCCGACATGCGCAGATAAGTGATACAAAAACACGAAATCGAAAAAAAGTGCGGAGAAATATCGTGTCATTCGTAAATAATCCAAAAACTACATTTTTTAAATAATTTCAAACACGAAAATAGATGACAGTGACAGTTTCAATTGTCAAAACTGGTTATATTTTCTTATTAGGAGTGAGCAATCTTTACTAATCTATGGTGGTGGAAACCCTTTGTGGTTCGACTCCGGCGGCACCACCGCCTCACCTATTTCTACCTAATAACAGCAGTGTTAGGCGCTGCTGTGTTCCGGTTTGAAGGGTGTGGTAAGGGAGACTTACTTTTCCCAGGCGTTCCAGCTTAGTCCTCAGGGGTAGCGGCGCATCTGAGGCCGACCTCAGGTAGGAATATCTATCCTATCTGGGGTTGATTACAGATGTCCATGGGCGGCAGGAGCCACTTACTATCAGGTGGACTGCATGCTCGTCTGCTACTCTTATATTATAAAAAAAAAATGGTTTACGTCTATATTTTCCAGGACATAGCATTCACAGACACGGCGTGTTTCTACTTAATGTTCGTGGTAGCGGGTGGCGGGTTCGATCCCGTGAACAAGCGGATGAACAAACATCAGCAAATCCCTTACGTCACCGATGATCGTATCTGCATCAAGCCCTGTGGCCCTGGTAACGTAGCAAACATTTATTTTCTACCTTTCTTAATATTTTCTTTTGTTACCTTACTTATATATATGTAGTTTTAACGCACAAATCCTCTATATTCTTAATAAGGATCAAATCAGGAGCAATCCCGATTGCTCCAACCGTGCATTTATGGAAGTATTCCCTTTAAAATTTGATAATTAAGTCCTAATATCTACTTATAATATAAAACGTGACCGTTATTATAGTTGTGTCAACAACGACAGTCGACTTAAGGTTCGAAGCCACATTTTGGCCCTTTTAACCAGATTTTTTTTTTAAATAAATAACACAAAATGTATTTAACTTAACAAAGTTCAGCCTTGTATCCCATTCTTGATTTTCCTATATCGACAGTGGCGGCCCTAGATTACTTTTTAGGTGGTGCGACATCTCATGGTGGCGCTCCCTAGTTCTTGGCGACGTTTTTTTAGCTCTTACTCTATAGTTACGTCACACAATACGTATTTTTTAGCCAAGTAGCTTAAGAAGTTGTTCAATTAATAGCCTAGCCTCATTAATAAACGGCGCCCCTCTTATGACGACACTTAGTACGGTCGCACACCGCTCTAAGACCGCCTCAGTATACACCTGATTGTATATAATTATTGTATTATAATGTAAATTATAAATGATTTATAAATCACATCGCATCACACAAGTACCATAATAATATTATATTACGTATGTCTTATATAACTACGATTGCCAAGTCAATCTAATTATTTAAAATATAAAATATTTGTAATATTGATATGTTCTCATAAGATGTTGTTAGGTTAGCTAATTACGTAAAAAATTAACCTTCTTTATTAAATTAAGTAGGGAATGAATATATTAATCGACTTGGTATTACATGGATCTCAACATTTTACGGTAGAAGAACTAAGTTGCGAGACTTGGTTTTTTTTACAAGTTATGTTTTGGATGGCATATAATTATGTATTTATAATTTTATACATAACTACCGTGTCCAGCGGTTTCACCCGCGTTAAAAAGAAACAGGGGCACAGCTAGTTCTAAAATATAAGTAGCCAAAGTTACTCCTTATTACATCAGCTATCTGCCAATAAAAGTCCCGTCATAATCGGTCCAGCCATTTCAGAGATTAGTCAGAACAAACAGACAGACAGACAGACAGACAAAAATTGTAAAAAATGTTATTTTGGTCTATGTACCGTATGTATATTCATATGCATGTACCTAGTAAAAAGCGGTTAATTCAATATTAAAAACAGGCACTCCAATTTTATTTATATGTATAGAGAAAATGATAAATTATTTTAAAATATTCTTTTTATTATTAATTGTTGGTTATGGAACAATCAACAGAGCCAACAGAAGAAGAAGTGACAACAGAGGAAGCGATCCCAGGATCAACAGCATACACGATGTACATACGTATAACTGGGTTAGCGGATAGCTTCAAGCCTCCAGCGCTGGGCAGCAAGGAGTACGAGGAGCTGAGTGCGCAGGTCGTGAACAGCTTGGGAGCTGAGCTGGGCAGGACTAAGGGCTTCCAGGCTGTCGCTGTTAATGGATTTATGCAGTGAGTTTTAATTTGTATTTTTTTTTTCAAATCAAATCAATTTTTTTATTCAAAATAGGTTTACAAAGCACTTTTTGAATGTCAATATAATTAACTACTTCACAAGGTGTTTCGTTAACTGCATAAGGTGTTTTTAAGGATGAGACGATTTTTGCGATGTTCTTAAGATATTATGGTAATTTTTTGTGACTTTTTGAAGGAATTGCGAACCCTTAAGTAGTGGTTTTATAGATGTCGTTGCTTCGTGGTTTATTTCTGCCTTGAAAGTAGTCGGTGTTCAAATACAGACACTATAGACTTTGCAATATAGTTTTCGATAGCATCAGATCGCAAGATTTTTTTTTATAACATAGGAGTAGCAGACGAGCATACAGTCCACCTGATGTTAAGTGGCTACTTCCGCCCATGGACATCTGTAGGATTAATTTCCTACCTGAGGACTAAGCTGGAACGCCTCGGAGTATGTCTCCATTATCACACCCTTCAAACCAGAACACAGCAGCGCTTAACACTGCTGTTATAACAGAAATAGGTGTGACGGCGGTGCCGCTGGAGTCGAACCACAAAGAGTTCTACCATATAATAATATATTTCATAATAAAATGTACTTATTATACTTCCAGGAACGAAACCAAAGCAATAATAGCGGAACTAACGCTTAAATCAATCGACTCGAACCTCATAGAGGGCTCGAGCGCTCGCTCGCTGGATAGCGGCGTCTCGCTCGCACCCAACGCGACAGAAGAGGACAGCGATAGTGAGAAGTGGGAACGGGTAGTACGAGATGTATTGGCTGTGGGGAAAGTGGGGAACTTGAATGTTGATCCCGAGTTCTTGGTGTTTGAGCCGCAAAGTTGTAAGTATATGCGTTTATTATTGAAATTATATGGCTTTTGGGGTGTTTGAGAAAAGTTATGAGTGATTTTTATAAATCCGACCAATAAAAATTGACACTATATCGCTAAGGTGTCGTGTAGGATAATTCGTGTTTTTTGTTTTGTAGTCATTTTATTGTGGTGTATTTTTTTTATTAAATATGCCAAGAAGTGTAACTTCTTTCGAACTCACACACGCGTGTTTGCGTCTTAAGAAAACCCAAAACATATTAGTGAGGCGGAGTTGTGCGCGCCGATGTGACACATAATTTATTTATAGGATTTATTGTAAAATCGTCATTTGCAATGGTATCATTTTGCAATATTTAAACCTTATTACAATATTATAATAACTTAAACTAAATTTTGCCTAATTATATTTTAATACCTAAAACAGTTAGAATACACGGAATATTATTTTTAATAATAAAAATTACATTCATAATTCTATAACTACTGAAAATTTCCTCTATTTTGACTCTTTGCTAATTCACTCATACCTTTCATATAAACTTTCCAGTGATATCAACCCGTCCTACAGAGGTCCCCGAGCAGACAGTGCTGTGGGGTTCCGCACCCAGATTATGGGTGGTTTTGGGTTGCGTGTGCGCATTGTTAGCGTTGGCGCTACTACAGGCTGTTTGTACGCTCGCTGCCACCAGGACACGTGCTAGGAAGGTGGGTAGGATGGAGTGAAAAAATCGATTAGCTAAAATCGATTTTTGTTTGTTAAAAATAAATCGATTTATAAAAAATCGATTATTGTAAAAATAATTGACAATGTTAAAATAATCGCCATTGTTAAAATAATCGATTATTGTAAAAATAATCAATTGTTGTAAAAATAATCGATTATTGAAGAAATAATCGATTTTGGAAATTTAATACTCAATTGACCGACCAATAAAACCTAGATGCAGAGATAGGATCTCGAGGCGAGCGTTGCCGATCGCTCATTAATATAATCGAATTGTTAAAAATAATCTATAAATAAATCGAATAATAATCGATTTATAACAAATATTGGTATTTAAAATTCGATGAATAAAATAATAAAGTCATCGTTTATTTATTATTTTATATACATACACTTTTCTACGAGTAGGTACATAATATATGTAAGCATGTATGTTTTTTTGAACTATACAGAACAATGTACAAAAATGAAAGAAAAACATAATCATTTCCAGGAGCAATTAATCCCGAACAACGCATGGAAGGACTACACGACAGCGAACACAAACTACGCTTTCGAACCCTTTGAAAACGACGACAAATACACAAACACTACATCTACTAGGGCTCCAATAAGACCCACAAGCCCCCCTCCACCGCGACCCTCTTCCGCACACAAAATGGCGGACCACAAGATGGCGGACCATCACAAAATGGCGGATCACAAGGAACATAAAGAAAGAACGCCCAGAGCTAACGGACATAGGAATGGAAGTAAAACTCCAACTAATGGTACCGCGAAACGATATCCGAATAGTGCTGCGCAGTACTACCACGAAACTAGGTCCTTGCAACGACCACGGGCACAACACTATGGGTGAGTTTTCTTAAGTTATACTTTATGTCGAAGCGCGAAGCAAATTTCCTATAGTCTGATTCATAATTAGGTGTCCAAAATGTAAACAAAGAAATGTCATTGTCAAAATTTGATGACAGGTATTGCAAACCTTAACAAATTAACAAGAAACGAAAACTTTCACAAAATTCAACATAAAACAAAAACTTAATAACTGCACACAATTTAAAAAAACGCGCTACGAAAACTAGAAAAAATTCGAGTTCGATCACGATCACGAAAATGAATAATATCAACTACGAAACTTAAAAATGGCGGCACAAAAAATGTTTTGGATGCCGATTGTGTGACCATTATCACAATTTAATTTTCTCTCATAAATCTTGTTTTTTATTATTATTACTGTATGAAATGAAATTGAGTTAATATAAATATTGGAAAATGTGAATTGATTTTAATTTATTTAGATTATTATCTTATTATCGATGTATTAATTTAATATTGTCAAAAATAAGAAACTGCCATTTGACACATATTTTCTTGATAGGTCAACACCTTTGTTTACATTTTGGACACCTAATTATGAATCGGACTATAAATAATTATCAATAATGTCGAATATGTCAATAAAATGAAAATAAATATTTCTAGAAGCGATAAAAGAAAAATAAATTCACATTAAAATTGTTAAAATATAGGATCGTGAAATACTTTAAAAAATAAAATCTTATTTTCATAGCTCAAACATCTTTATTTCTTTAAATATTTGACAAAAACAAATCATCAAACATTACCAAAGAGTTTAGTAACCTATGATAATACTTTTTCGATCACCGTAGGTTACTACTATTTTTAACCTAAATGAAGATTATAACATTTACTTATTTTCAATAAAAATGATTTAAAAACAAGCTTTTTAGGTACCTTGAAGGTGGTAGAACCCTTTGTGGTTCGACTCCGGCGGCACCACCGCCACACCTATTTCTACCTAATAACAGCAGTGTTAGGCGCTGCTGTGTTCCGGTTTGAAGGGTGTGGTAAGGGAGACAGACTTTTCCGACGCGTTCCAGCTTAGTCCTCAGGGGTAGCGGCGCATCTATGGCCGACCTCAGGTAGGATCTAATCCTATCTGGGGTTGATTACAGATGTTCATGGGCGGCAGTAGCCACTTACCACCAGGTGGACTGCATGTTCGTCTGCTACTCCTATATTATAAAAAAAAAAAAACCTACTTACTTAAGCGCACCACGAGACGGACAAATTCATATTTAATATTTTTTGAGTAGGTACTTAGTGTATAATCGAAACTAGTTTTTTGTCGAAACCAACACTGAGCCTTTGATTTTTGTTCTAGTTTCTTTAGAAACCGTAACCGAAACAAAATAAAACTTTTTTTTATTTTAAGACGGTCTGACGCGCAGAGGTTACAGGGTTCGATCCCGGGCCAAGCAGATCTAAATGATGAATTTGGATATTCTGGGTCTGGGTGTTCGTGTATTAGTTTGTGTGCTTGGTGCTGTATACTCATGACAAAGGGAATCTTTAAAGAATCTTTTAAGCGATTTTTTATTTAATTGTACGTAAAAAATAAAAATCTAACTTGTTAGAATAACTTGACTTAAGGTCAATTAGACACGAAGTTTAAGTAACACACCCGAGTACAGCCGAACATACCCGAACGGCCACGAAGGGTTTCGGCTGAGACGGCATAGATTAGTAAAGATTACTCACTCCTAACACGAAAATGTATCCAGTTTTAAGAATTGAAATAGTTGCGTAAAAAAGTTTTGCCACGTCTCCGTGCTAAAATGTCCCTAAAATATTTGAAATAATTGTTTATTTATTATGTAAATTACGCAATATTACTTATTTATTCGTAAAATTTCTCTAAAAATATTTTTATTTCTCAAGAATTCAAAAAAGAACTTACTAATAAGCCGTTTGTGGCTTCATTCAATTTCAAGGCGGCGAAGTATCTTTACTAATCTATGATTTTGGCCAAAACTTTGCCAAAACCAACTCTTTCACTACTTTAAAGTAACGTCATTTTGTTTTTGATTAATAAAACCGTTTCATTTGATACTCATATCACAGGAACGCATATAAAATGGTTGATCAGTTAGTCATTTTGAATTGTCCGCCATATTAGCTTCAGAATAACGTCACTAAGTTACCTATAGGCATAGATTAGTAAAGATTTTAGTAAGTTCTTTTTTTGAATCCTTGACAAATAAAATCATTTTTAGAGAAAATTTACGAATAAATAACTAATTTACGTAATAATTACGTAATAAATAAATAATTATTTCAAATATTTTAGGGACATTTTAGCTAGGAGACGTGGCAAAACTTTTTTACGCAACTATTTCAATTCTCAAAACTGGGTACATTTTCTTGTTAGGCGTGAGTAATCTTTACTAATCTATGCCTATAGGTAGAAAATAAAATTTGAGCACGAATTTTTCAAAAAATCATTTCTTTTTCTTTTAAATTGTCAGATTTGATACTTACGAAAATCGGACCATACCTAAGTTGATAAATGTCAATTATTTATAACCAATGGACCTAATTATTACTTATATACTGACCTGAATATTGTCAAATGTTAATTTGGCATAAAATTGGCAAAATATAAGTTAATTGAGTAGGTATTTAATAGGTAATGCTACCCGGAATGTTAACTATGTTACCACATCATAATGTTATTACCCTTTGATAAGAGACATTGATAAAAAGGTTTTCCTTAACAATTTACATTATATATTTACATTTTATTTAAATAAAATTCCTAATACCTTCGATATATAATTATTAATTAATGCTATTTTCGGAATAGCTGTTTTCTTGTTATTTTATTTGTACGGTCCATTAACATATGGATAATTTAAAAATAATACAAAAAATTTGACAAAAAAATTTTGGTTTATAATAAAAGTGTGATGTCAATATAATGATTAAGGTCATGTCAATATAATTTACAATAACATTGTACGATACTTATTAAGTACAATAAGATTGAAAGGCGTTCTGACTCCAAACGAGCAATTATATTGCACAATAATACGAATTGCACAATAGAGAATAGTATTGATTGAGAATAGTTCTCTCCATAACGAAACACCTCATGAAGTGGCGGTATATGTATTAACATTTAAAAACTGCACTGTAAAGAACCTATGTTAAATAAAAAAAAGAAATTTGAGTAAAAATATTGCGCAATTTTGACCCTACACAATGCAATAAGAAAATATGGTGCAATAAAAATTAAACTGGCTCAAACTTTCGTTCAATCTTTGCGCAATTTTCAATATAAATCCTAAACGCTCAATAATATTGCACAATATAATTGACCAGGCGGCTTCTAAGCAATGCTAATAAAAATCATGAAGTATTTCTTTACTAAATCAATATACAGTATCAAGTTATGAAGAATTTCAACACCAATTGATATGACCGTGTGGCCTAATGGATAAGGCGTCGGACTTCGGATCCGAAGATTGCAGGTTCGAGTCCTGTCACGGTCGAGATTGGTCTGGATGTGTTTTTTATACATTAATGACTTTATTTTTATTTATATTACAAATTTAATTTTTTTAAAATTAATTTACACTTTTTTTGAAAAGTTTTAATTTTTATGAGAAAAAATTATTTTGGACTTTCTCGATTCTGTATTTTTATTTTTTTTTATTTGATTAATAAATAATATCTATAGTATTTAAATTATTACGAGTATTTTAAACTTGTATCCTATTGTACTGTAATTGTATTTTATTATCTTCATTCAGTACTCTTAGAACGAATTTTCACTTCTGCTCGAAAACGTTCAACGTTTTCAAAAAACTATAACGCTATCAAAACTAAATTAAAAATGTAAAAATAAATGCATTCTATTTATATTTGTAAAATTAAATGTCTTTACAATGACTATTCAGTTTTTTAAAACTCATAATGGTAAATTTTAGTTCCGATAAGATCCACGGGAGCGCTGTGTGCGCGAATTCGTAAACATTGAACGTTTTCGAGCAAACGTATAAATTCATACTTAGGCTCAATTTACATAGCCGCGGAATGGAATGGAAGCGAATTTTTGCAAACAAATTCTGCATAGCATAATGAACTTTACGTCAATTGTGGAATGTACAAACTAAATACGTGCCAAAAAAAAGGTTGCGCGTCTTCCAGGGAATCCTCGCGCATTCTCGTGAATTCCCTAAACAACTGTCGGCGCCGTCTGTGGATTTCGCCACAATTGACATAAAGTTCATTATGCTATGCAGAATTTGTTTGCAAAAATTCGATTCCATTCCATTCCGCGGCTATGTAAATTGAGCCTAAGAGTACTGATACCCGTGTCCAGCAGTGGGAAAGTGGGTCGATGACGTTATTTTTTATTTTAAACAGATACGGACCCCGCAGTGAGCGTGCATCGTATTCTCTGCCGCGGGGGCCCCATGGGGGTCCTCATGGGGGTCCTCATGGGGGACCTCATGGGGGTCCTCATGGGGGCTCCCACGGTCCCCTGGGGGGTACAATGGGCCCCCCGGGGGGTTCGCAGCCGGACTTCTACTTCATGCCGTCGCAACGCAAGCATGAAGGTGAGATGGTGCGGGTGTATGTTCGCGGGAGGGAGTAGGGGTAGTATCATGGAACAGAAAAAACAACAAAAACGGTTCCGAGATTTTCTCTTCTATGGGTAGTATCGTTTCGTTTAAGGTGGTAGACTAGTATGGTTCAATTGGTGAGATTACCACTTATTTCTAGTAACGCTGTTTAAGGAAAAAAGTTAAATACGAAGCGATCACTTTAGTCCTTAGTAGTGGCGAGCCATTTGTGATTAGGTATCTGTTCTATATGTAATTAGTTACACATATACAGATGTTCAAGGGGGCCTCTTAACAACAGATGAACTGCATCCTCTTTTGCTACTCCTATATTGTGTAAGAAATGTGGATAGCATGTGTAGGGAAAAACATGAAACAGATTGCCATGCAATGTAGCGATAAATATAATTTTTGAGGTTTTAGCAAGAGTTAAAAAAAATATAGGTGAAGGTACAATAAACCGACACATTAATTGATTTTTTTTATTTTGCGAGAGTTGGTATTTCTTTCAAAATCTTCACAATTAAAGTAAGAAATTATGTTATGGTTTATATGTATAGTAAGTATGTAATCATTTTTTACGATTATAATAGAATTTGTTAAATGTTTTTTGTAGTTTCAGTAGTTTTTTGTATGTAGATCAAATTAAATTATAAAATTTTTACTTACAAAATAACAGTGAAAATATAGTTTTATGTTTTTTACTTATTTTTGTAAATAATATAATTAATTGTAATGATTATTGTTTTTAAGCCTGTATATATAGGTTCTTTAGCAAAATACCAGTTTTTGAACGCTAAGGTGGCAAGCTTTAAAATAAATTATTAGGACACAAGTCTTCAAAAATAAAGTAATATATTTATAAAGTATTTATATATGTTGTACAAGAATGTTCAAGAATTGCAAAATAATAATTGACGAATTTATTCTATGTATTTTTTTATAAAAAATATTGTACAAAATGATTAATTAATAATGTATTTTTTAAGCTGTATTTTGACATTCCAATGTTTTTAGTCTGTATTTAAAAATAAGCGGGAATTTGTAGTGTTGGTAGCTTTGGAATAGAAATGCTTAGTTTTAAAACTTTTTAAGTGCTTTTAAATAATACTGCTGCAATGTAGTGCGCTTATTTTTAATATATTTATATCGAAATTAATAGTTTAAATATTATTAATTGGGCTTCTAGCGTATTTTGTGTGTATTGATTGAAGACGAAGTTAAAAATATAAACTTTGGCCTTTCTAATGTAGTTATTTTGGCATTAGTTGTATAGTACATTAGTAAACAATTAATTTTGTCTTCAATTAAACTTAGTATGTGAAAATATTTGGGATCACATAAATATTGAGTTCAGTGACATCTATCGTCCAGTAGAAAACGTAAACTGTTTATCAAAATCAACAATAGATGGCGCTGTAACCTCTAACATTGTTATGGAGACTAAATGAAATAAAATTTGATTTCGTACAAATTAAAATTAAAAATGTCTACAAGTTGGAAGGAAAATAAATAATATTTAATTAAAACTGTTTTCATTTAATATGTTCGCAGTTGCTTTGAGCTTACATAAGGTAAATATTAATTAATTATTATTTTCATTGTGGCTTGGTTTTCGTGACTAACAATTAAAGTAATATGTATGTATATTCTTGCAGTTAGTATAATTTTAATATTATATAATTATATAATCATAATTAGTAGTGCTGGCTGCTTCTTTTACTTATTTATTTAATTATTTCAAATTGTTTTGGTATAACGCTATTTACGTCATTGGGATTTAACATTTCTTAAAGTCAATCTTTATATCAGATACGTATTTATGTTTACAGATATGTATAAATGCCGATGTTTTCACTCAGAGGAAAATTACAAAAGACCAAATTCAAAATTTGTCATTTTTTACAAATCTAAATTGACAAATTTCGAATTGTGGTTGTACAAATAATGATGATGGTACTAATGGTTTATTAATGGTTTATTTTATTGTGGTTTGTGTAACAATATTATAATTATGGCTATAATTTTACATATTAGGTATCTAAATATGTTTTTACCACAAAATTACTAAGCGCCAGTCTATTTCATTTTAAATTAGCAGTGCCCGCGGCTTTGCCTGCGTTAAAAAAAATTATAACTGAAAGTTTGTACCTTTATTGGAATGATAGTGGCGCCATCTGTTGAAAATTGGTCGTACTAACTCAGAAACCTTCGTGGGTTCATAGTTCATACACAACAATTTTGCTAAAGATCACCACATGAACAAATGCATAGTTTACGATTCTTTCTATAATGGACATACAGACAAACATTCATTTCCACAATTAAATTTGAAACATTTTTTTAGAATCAATAATGTAATTACTAAAATTAAAATTAAAATGTAAGCGAAGCTTTTCATATTGTTTGGTAGATTTATATATTTTGATAATCATTATTTTAAATTTGGGAGTCTAATTATCTTTTATAACTACGATGATGTCAGAAATAATTATAACTTTATCAAATACTTACCTTCTTTTAATGAAAAATATGTTTTTACAAGGTGTGACGTAATGGTCGCTATATTGGTATGAGGTTTCGGATTCAATTCCCAGTGAGGCAAGAGTAGAATATCAAATGTCTGTTCAAATTTGAGTCTTAAATAATTTTAGTGCAAAGTTGTATATTGCGTTTTTAAACCAATTTTCCAAAATTAATTTAAATACATATATTTTGTATCTAATTATGTTCTTTTTTGTTTTCAGAATTTTGAAGCCGTTTTCAAGTGTGCACCGAAGTTACCAAGAAGAACATTATTTTATATTAATTAAAAATAATTTTAAGATTTCACTAGGGTTAATACTGTAATATTTTTAAATAATTCACTATTTTACGACATTCTCTAATTTGATAATTAATTCATTGTATTATATTCGATACACAATTAATACAAATAATAGTTAATTAAGTATTACTTAAATAGTTAATAACTTTTAATTAATAATATTTCCGAACCCGTTCTAGTCTCCCGTCACAGTTTTAATATTAAGTTATTTTCACCTCTTAAACAGAAATAAATAAGTTAATACTATATAGAGTTTTTGTTACCATAATCTAACCTAACCAGTCAGACGTGCAGAGGGTCCCGGGTTCGATCCCCGGCCGGACAGAAATATGAATGATGAATTTGTGTGTCTGTTTCTGGGTCTGGGTGTTTGTGTATTCGTCTTTATGTGTGCTGCTGTGTTCTGGTTTGAAAGGGTGTGGTAAGGGAGACATACTTTTCCGAGGCATTCCAGCTTAATCCCCTGGGATAGCACACATCTGTGATCGATATTATTTAGAAATCTAGTTTTATCGAGGATTGATTGAAGATGTCCATGCGCGGCAGTAGCCACATACCATCAGGTGGTGTATGCTCGTTAGTTCTATATTATAAGAAAATATATAATTAACAAATGGCTCACATTGAATCCATACCTAAATATTAATCAAATTACATTTAGTTAAGTAATTATCCTCGTTTTAAGGAAAAAAACAATTCGGAATCCCAAATCGAACGGACAGGAACAGTTATCGTGGGGTCAACTCGATAACACCGACTGAATTGTAACAACGTGTCAGTCTTCGGGTCTCTGTGCGTACAATAGCACGAGATGGCGAGTTCATACGTTTTGCTTATCTGTGGATTTCTCCCGGGAATTCTATCCCAATGCAGCGTGGAAAAAGCACAGCCGCTATTAAAGCGATATGTGTACGAATTTGCAATGGAATTGACAACAAGAATCGCTGTTGACCAAGAGAATCACTTCATAGCGTCCACTCTATCGCCGTGGTCCATCCTTTCGTGTGCGTCGTACGGCGCCGATGGGGAAACGTTGCGCGAACTAAAGAGCGTTCTCAAACTCCATTCACATGAATGTTACAATGACAAGTATTTCGAGCTGGTCAAAAAAGTTACTGAGGGCGACAGCTCCGTCGTCATCGACCGAAGCTCCAATATATTCGTCGACGAGAATTTGGGTGTGAGCGAATTCTTCCAGGACGCGATAGAACGGATCGGAATTAGCACAATAGATACGTTGTCGTTTGAGAACCCAGAAGTCGCGGCTGGAACTATCAATGACTATGTAGCTCGCGCCACACGGAAGACGATCCTCGATGTTGTTGTCCCGAGCGATCTTGACGGCGTCCGCTTAGTTATGGTTGACGCTGTGTACTTCAAGGGATTATGGCAGATTCCCTTCTCGTACGAAACGACGAAAGTTAAGCCGTTTTTCAACGAACGAGGCGCTCAAATCGGCGACGTGAACATGATGTGGTTGACCGGCGTCTTCAATATGAGTTACGTTAGCCTGATAGATGCCAAAGTTCTGGAGTTGCCGTACGGACCGAACGGCCGGTACTCCATGCTGGTATTCCTACCTTCCGAAGGCAACTTACTGTCTTCCATGATAGAATCTCTCACACACATAAGCCTGACAACCATTTACAAGATCTTCGCGCGCGATTTCATGCAATCTGTCAACGTGGAAATACCTAGATTCAAGATCGCGTCAGACCTCAATAACTTGAAGGACTTTCTTTTTGATATGGGCGTGAGAAGTGCGTTCGATAGTACACAGGCTGAGTTTCCGATGCTATCGATAAATCCCTTGTATATATCGAATTTTGTGCAGAAAGCAAATATAGAAGTGAACGAGGAAGGGTCTATAGCGAGCGCGGCGACCGAACTCGGGTTTTCGGCAAGAAGCAGCCCTGAAATATTCAAAGCTAACAGACCTTTCTTCTATATGATTGTGGACACACAAACTGAGATCGTTTTGTTCACTGGAGCCTATTCTAAACCTTCTTTGTATTGATTAGAAAATAAAGATTTCCATATATTTCATTTTTATTTTATATAGTTGAAGCTATTTCGGTTAGATCAAAAAATAAATGATACTGAAATATTAAGATTCAAAATAGTTACAAAATTAGCCGCAGTGAGACTTACAGGGTAACCTTTTAGTTCGTTGAAATGGTCATTTTTATCCGTAGCGTGCAAAAGTCAGAGGACTCAATTTTACGTTTTAGATGTCAAGAGGGAGTATGTGTGAAGCTAATCTCAAGGTTGAGGACTCTTGTAACAGATCTCTTCACAACGGATTTTGATTTTTGTTTGATTGCAAGAGTTGTGCAATCAAACATCTTTGTTTGCCAAATAAGGTGCAAAACTCTGGTGAAATGTGTCCTAAGATACAAGAATCATCTTATTTTTCTATTTCGGCGTGAAATTATGGTTATAAGTAGAATTTCATGTTAACATACTGTGTTTTAATCACATAACACAATTTCAATCGGCGGCCATCACAAAAATGGTGTCCAAATCGTGCATTCGTTCGTTTAAATTGATAAAATTAATTATTTTTAGCAGTCGGTTTTTTATTGTAACAATTATTGCAACTTTTTCAAAGATTTAAATAGACAAGTGAACTTCTTTATACCTACAATTCATGAGAAACCAGTTAAATAATACTTCTATAATTTACAAGAAGTGTTCGTTTAAAATGATAAGATTATTATGAGCCCCACAGTTCAAGGTCTGTTATTTTAGAAACTGAGAAGATAACAAATTTGAAATTGTGTCTTCACTTATATAATAATTTTGTTTTGATTCTAGAACCCTTTGTGGTTCGACTCCGGCGGCACCACCGTCACACATATTTCTGTTATAACAGCAGTGTTAGGCGCTGCTGTGTTCTGGCTTGAAGGGTGTGTTAAGGGTAATACTTATAAGAAGTATTCCAGCTTAGTCCTCAGGGGTAGAGGCAAATCTGTGGCCGACATCAGGTAGGATTATTTTCTTATCTGGGATTGATTACAGATGTCCATGGTCGGCAGTAGCCATTTACAATCAGGTGGACTGCATGTTTGTTTGACGTCTATATTACAAAAAATGTTACAATTTAAAATAACAAAAGTATATCATTATCTACTTTATTTTAATTATGTATAATAATCCACCCAAAAAATTAATAATATAATAAAAAGTTTATACAGCAATCTTTTATTTGACAATTATTTACAAAACCCAAGATTTATCTAGAAATAAAACAACGTAAGTATTCAAAAGGCTATTTATTTTGTAATAAAATATATATAAAAACTGTAATTACTATCACAAGGTACATAATGACCACATCACATTATACAAATGCTAACTAATTATAATATTAATAAATACCGACAGAAATATATTATACTAGCTGTGCCCCGCGGTTTCACCCGCGTTAAAAAGTAATTCTAACGCGGGTGAAACCACGGGGCACAGCTAGTTCTAAAATATAGGTAGCCTAAGTTACTCCTTATTACAGCAACTACCTGCCAATAAAAGTACCGACTAAATCGGTCAAGCCATTTCAGAGATTAGTCAGAACAAACAGACAGACAGACAGAAATTATAAAAAATGTTATTTTGGTGTATGTACCGTATGTATATTCATATGCATGTAGTAAAAAGCGTTTATTTCAGTATTAAAAACAGACACTCCAATTTTATTTATATGTATAGATAACATTTTAATATAAAAATATAGTTCTAATAACAACAAATTAGTTGATTGCAATAAAGCTTTAATTCACTTTTATGTTGTATTATAATTACCCAGTAATTTAATATTAATGCTACCATTAACTGAAATTAATTCAATTTACTTACCAAGTAAAAAACTAGAATGTACGCCTTTTTTGTTAAAACTAACAATTGGTATAGCAAATTTTATTTTTGTTTTATAATATAGAGTAGCTAGCATGGAAATCTGTAATCAATCTCAGATAAGAGTCCTACCCGAGGTTGGCGAGGTTGCTACACCTGAGGACTAAGCTGGAACGCCTCGGATAATAAATATCCCTTTCTTCCCACACCCTTCAAATCGGAACACAGCAGCGCTTAACACTGTTTTTTTTAATATCTTTAGGGTCATATTTAGTTTATAATATAACAGGTCAGTCTATAGTGGAAAGAAGTTGTGCGCGGAGATGTAATACAATCTATTCGTAGTATTTATTTTAATTCATCTCATAACATTATATAATACGAGTACATACTTTTAAAAGATTTTAAATTGCGCACATACGGAGTTTCTTTCCACTTCCTCTCCATAACGAACCACTTTCCAAAGCGGTAATAGTTTGCTAATGTTAAAAAAAATATATATTAATCAATTTTGAGTAAATAGCTTAATAGTAAAAAATCCCACTTTAAATTAAAAATGAATAAATAAATTTATTTTAATCTATTGGGTGTTTGCTCAGTAAAAAATAATTTGAACGCATAAAAAATATATTTTATTATTTACTCCAAAAATAAATTCCTATGTGCGTACATAAGTACACGCTTTTTTAACTAAAATAAAATTTTAAACAACCAAAATATATTGTTGTATGTGATGAAAATTGCAAAACTTATAATTACAATTTTGATTTTCCCCTGACTTCCTTGCTCTTAGCACGCCAAATGTCCTGGAAATAATGATAAATGAAGTAAAATTATTTGTTTTTATAAACACAATAAAATTGATAGAGTAATTGGTGGCGGTGTATCCATGTTCTTCCAATTCCAGCTCGAATCCTCCCCCATAGGCATGAAGACAGTATTACACAATATATAGTCTACAATATAGTCTAATGTGAACTTTAAGATTTTTTATAATTTCTATAAAATGAAAATATAAAATATGGCCGTGTTTTCTGAAACGCTTATCAAAGCTTTATCAAATCTTTAATATGTTATCGTCGTTAATAGGAAGCTTGGATGTTAACGATATCACATTTTTATAACATTACATTAAAGTAATAAGTGACTCATTTGCTACTACAGTTTAAAAACAGATGCGGGTAGGTGAAGTGGGGACGACACCTTGGCGGCGCTCGAATTAACAGAGAGCGACATTCTGGTCGGAGACTTCAGCAAGAACAGTCGAATAACGGAGATACTTGTGTAGTTATAATACTTCTAATCACTAGTGTGAACTTACTTACGTATAGTTATTATATCGTTACTCTGTACCTTTTATGTGTCTATAATCTATATGATTACACGACTTCAAGACCTTCAAGATGACTTTGATTTACAAATACGTGAAGAATATAGGTACGCCGAGCCACTACGGGTTGTGTAACTTTTCAACAGACTTACATATTTTAATACCGCGTTTCTCAACCTGTGGTCCGCGGACCCCTAGAGGTCTGCGAGTATATGTATGGAGGTCCGCGGTGTCATCTCTGGACCATACATAAATCGCTCATTAAATACAAAAGGGCCGCTTTACTGCTTTTTTCAACCACATACCTATGTGAAAAGGCATTCTCTACTCTTGTATAAACAAAAAATAAATACAGAAACAGATTACAAGTAGAATATGATTTGAGATTACAGCTTAGTAGCAACATCAACCCGAATATCCCTGATTTAGTTGCAAAAAAGCAACACCAACCTTCAAATTTTTTTTTCATATTTATATTAATATTTTTCATAATAAACAGTTATAATTACCTTCTATATTTGTTTCTTTTTGTATCTGTTATAACTAAAATAAATACCTAATCCGTTTTTTTTTTGCTGTTTTTTTTATTAAGGGGTCCGTGAAAACTGTGCTTGATTTCCTAAGGGTCCGTGGACTGCAAAAAGCTGGGAAACGCTGTTTTTATATATACTTGTCACTTGGAGCTAAGAGTGTATACTCACCATAAAGTTCATACTGAAGCCTCGTCTTTCGGCCTCCTGTTCCACCTCCCTCGCGATAATATCTTGTTCCGTACCACTCACATCAACACAATCGCATTCTGTATGTGCGTAGTGCGCCGATATACATTTACGATAGTTCTGGCAATATTAACATATGTATGAGACTGGAACTATATGGTTCGACTCCGACGGCACCACCGTCACACTTATTTTCGCCTAATAACAGCAGTGTTAAGCGCTGCTGTGTTCTGGTTTGTAACGTAACGAGCACTGATAGTCTGATGGTTAAGAAACTCGGTCTCTCGAACGAGGGGTCCGATATTCAAATCCCAGGCACGCAATGATTTTTCAAAGTTATGTGCATATTAGAAATTAATTATAACTTGCTTAAAAGGCTTGCTTTTACACCTATTTCTACCTAATAACAGCAGTGTTAGGCGCTGCTGTGTTCCGGTTTGAAGGGTGTGGTAAGGGAGACAGACTTTTCCGAGGCGTTCCAGCTTAGTCCTCAGGGGTAGCGGCGCATCTGTGGCCTGCTTTAGGTAGGAATATTTAATCCTATCTGGAGTTGATTACAGATGTCCATGGGCGGCAGTGGCCACTTACCATCAGGTGGACTGTATGCTCGTCTGCTACTCCTATATTATAAAAAAAAAGGCGAAGGAAAACATCGTGAGTAAACCTGCACTACTGAGATATTAAAAAAAAAATCTCAAAGGTATGTGAAGTCTACCAATACGCACTTGTCCAGCGCGGTGGACTATGGCCTAATCCTTCTCATTCTGAGAGGAGAACCGTGCCCAGCAGTGGGACAGTAATGGGTTGATCATGATGATTACCTTGGAGACGTTAGCCCCTGAACCGTGTACGAGGTAGGGGTGGAAGAACACAGTGTCCCCAGGACCCATCTCCAAGTGAGCTCTCTTGTCCAGGGGAGCTACAGACTCCTCTGTTATACCGTGGTACATTTTCAAAGCACCCTAGAACGAAAATGTTAGGAAAAGGTATTTTATCTAAATATATATAACTCAAAGGTGACTGACTGACATAGTGATCTATCGACGCACAGCCCAAACCACTGGACGGATCGGGCTGACATTTGACATGCAGGTAGATGTTATGACGTAGACATCCGCTAAGAAAGGATTTTGATCAATTCTACCCCCAAGGGGATAAAATAGGGGATGAAAGTTTGTATAAATCTTCTTAATTACTTACTTAGTCTTAATAATATTACTTCGTAACGCGAGCGAAGCCGCGGGCAAAAGCTCGTTAAATATATTTGAAATGTTACTTAAACTACTTAAGTGTTATGAAATTGAGAAGATATATCTTATATATAAAATTCTCGTGTCACAATGTTAGTTACCGTACTCCTCCGTAACGGCTATACCGATATTCACCAAATTTTATATGCATATTCAGTAGGTCTGAGAATCGGCTACTATCTATTTTTCATACCCCTAAGTGATAAGGGTTTTTCACCCTTAACATTGTTTTATTTATATGGCAACACAACGATTTCCGGGTCAGCTAGTGTTATTTAATATTTGAACCACTTAGGAACTATGAAATTTAGGAGGTATATAATATAAATATTTATGAGGATTTATAAATATGTTGTCAAATTTTATTTCACAATAAGAAATAATGAAAACCTACAGTAATGAAAAAGGTTAACTTGAATACGTTTGTAAATTTTAAAGGGCTTTATTTTAATTTAAGATTACTTTCAGATTGTTTTACTGTGAGAAATATCTGAGATATTAACTAAATTATCTTAATTTAGAACAATAAACTTACTAAATGCCCAGCTTCTGGTAATTACAATCAACTTACCAGTGAATTACCATACAAATTACCAGTAAGTCCAAGCAACTTCCTGGTAAAATTGCAATTTACCATAAAATTTCAAAGAACTTACCAGTAAATTCTGTAACAACTTACCAGTAATTTCAATCAACTTACCAGTGAATTCCCATACAAATTACCAGTAAGTCCAAGCAACTTCCTGGTAAAATTGCAATTTACCATCAAATTTCAAAGAACTTACCAGTAAATTCTGTAACAACTTACCAGTAATTTCAATCAACTTACCGGTAAATTTCCATGTTTGTACAGTACGTTTGCCTTGTGGGAGCCAGGCACCACCCATAAACACCCATTTTCGACGTTCACATCGTCCACAGCTGTCCAGGTGCCTATGATTCTTTCAGCTGGTCGGAAAGGGAAGTAGTGCAAATCCTGATAAAGTAAAAAGGGCTTTCTAAACTTTTACATTCCTATTAACCCTCATTATTATAATATATGCTTATTAGGATTATTAGCGCGGTTATGTTATGTATAGTTCTCGCCAAACTTTAAGTCCGGTCTGAATATAGAAACGAGTCGCGTCGCAAAAACAAATTCTTTCTAATATTATAAATCCGAAAGTAATTCTGTCTATCTGTCTGTCTGTCTGGTTGTCTCTTCTTCATGCCCAAACCATTGAACCGATTCTAATAAAATTTTGTACAAAGATAGTCTGAGACCCGAGAAAGGACATAGGATAGTTTTTATCCCGGAACTCCCACGGGAAGTAGGGATGGCGATCTCAGATCGATTAATCTGAGGAACGATCTTTTGAACCAAAAACATCGATTATTTCAATCGATATTAATAAGAATTGAATCGTAAACTATGCATTCGATCAAGTGATGATCTTTAGCAAAGTTGTTGTCCATGAGCCCACGAAGGTTTCAGAGTTGGTACGACCAATTTTCGCCAGATGGCGCCACTGCCATTCCAATTAAGGTACGAATTTTCAGTTTTATGTATGTTAGTATGTCATATTATATTCTTTTAAACGCGGGCGAAGCCGCGGGCAAAAACTAGTTGTAGATATTAGCGGGACGAAGACAGCACGGTACCCCCCCCCCCGGTACCCCTCCCCCACCCCGCTACCCCCCCCCCCCGGTACCCCCCGCTGTTCTCGCCCGCGGGGTCATAGCTGCGTTAGTGTGCCCTTACTGTTGCTACGGAGTATATGCTTGTAGTTGTGTTCCACCGCATTGGCTCTCTGACTACACCCTGCGCGCAACAACTTCAGAGCAGACTAGAAGCATGACGCGGACTATACCTATGTCTAATTTGTCGAAAAGGGAAGTAGTGCAAACTCCGATAATACGTAAATAAGCCATTCTAAAGTAATATTCTTTCATACGGATTCTTAGCGCGATTAACATCTTTAGTCACGACTATTTTAATAGACCTTCCTCATGTATGAGGTTCTGTGGTTCACAGAAGACAAGCTCAAATTGAATAAGCATGGTAATGTAATGCTTGCAAGAAGTTCGCAGACTTACATAATTAGCCACGAATGAGTGTTTATATAACCAAAACATATAACTGGTACTTGACCTTTCAGAAGCACAGACACTCATACATAAGGCAGGTCTATTAAAATGGTCGTTGAATAAAGATGATGTATTCATCAACGTAGAATAACGTTCCTAGATACTTACACTTCACGTTATACATACTTTTAGGGTTCCGTACCTAAAAGGTAATAACGGAACCCTATTAGTGACTCTCTAATGTCTGTCTGCCTGTCTGTCTGTCTTTCGCAGGGCTCTATATTGTGAATCGTTATAGATACTTGAAATTATTACAGAGTTTGTATAAAAGTGGCCGCTATAACAACAGATACTAAAAATAAAAAAAATCTTGAAAATAAATGGGGAACGCCACACAAGAAACAGCTAGTTTTCGGCGTTTTTTGCTTTATCTATTGAACCGTTACAGGTATTCAGTTAAAATTTTCACAATACATTTACATCCATGGCTGCTATGATAAGAAATACTCAAAATAAAAATAAAAAAATGTGCGGAACTCTCAGTGGGCGAGCCCGACTCGCACGTGGCCAATTATTTAATTTATTTTTATTCGTTCTACATACCTGATGAGCGGGGTGTATCGATGTCCCGGGGGGTTTGTTGATGAACATGCTGTTGATGACCATTATTTCATCCCCTATAAACTGAGCCACTACATCCAGTAATAGGGGGTGCTCTGTATACGTCATGAATACCTCGTCGTAGTGGACGTCTTGTAACTGCAAACGAACAAAAAACATTTCGCTGTTTGTCCACCACCACCGTCACCGAGCCGATACCGATAATTAATTACGGCGCCGTACTAGCGTACATACATTCACATTACACAGTATATTTTCCCAAAATTTTTTTAGACGTAGGAAAGACATAAATACCTACATATTCGAGGCGTTCCAACACATCTGTGGCCGACATCATTTAAAACTCTTTATTTTATCCAGGGTTGATTACATTTTTTTTCAGTTTTTAGAATTTCTTTACACGTAATAGGTTTTAAATTTAGTTTTGAAGGTGGTAGAACCCTTTGTGGTTCGACTTCGACGGCACCACCGCCACACGTATTTCTGCCTAATAACAGCAGTGTTAGGCACTGCTGTGTTCTGGTTTGAAGGGTGTGGTAAGGGAGACATACTTTTCCGAGGCGTTCCAGCTTAGTCCTCAGGGGTAGCCGCGCATTTGTGGCCGACCTCAGGTAGGAATATCTAATCCTATCTGGGGTTGATTACAGATGTCCATGAGCAGCAGTAGCCATTTACCATCAGGTGTACTGCAGCTCGTTTGCTACTCCTATATAATAAAAAAAAATTGGCAATGACGATATTAATTGTCATATTTTCCATACAATGTGCAAGGTTAATAGGTCGTATGTACGTGTTTTTATACAAGGAAAATATAGCGAAATTATACAAATTACATTACAATAGCAGACTTTGTTCTTGTATCTCTATACTTAAAGCAATAATGTAGCTACATAATACATTTATTCTTATTTTCACTTATTTCTATCTTACGAGATAGTATAACGATACATAAGTATAGTTTACGCCAAACTGCTAGTCCGCTCTGAAGTTGTTGAGTTGTTAAGCAGGTGTAGTCATACAATTTGCTATGGCGACGCGATTCATTTCTATATTCACAGCGGTCTATCAGTTTGGCACAGACTATATATGTATATACTACATAATATATAAAGGGCAGTCCGCCCGGACCCCCGATCCTGGGGTGCCTCTAAACACAGTTGCTAAAAAGAGGTCGCCAGAACCCATAGATTAGTAAAGATACTTCGCCGCCTTGAAATTGAATGTAAAATGTAAAAGTAAAATCAAATCAACTTTTTACATTGGGGGCTTCCTTTCCGACCGAGCCTCCGACGATCTTAGCACGGTATAAATATCTATACAGTATTTTATCTTCATACATCTCTATATTCTATTATGGACACAACGTAGACATCGTTATAGCTCAGGCCCAACACGATTTAGTTATATTACATAATTGGCTACAATATAATTTGCTTAGCATTAATTCTTCAAAAACAAACTACATCATTTTTACTGCAAAGAACAAAAAAATAGGTAATCATAGTCCCCTCCTAATTAATGGTCAAGTAATCAACAACGTTAACTCTGAAAAATACCTCGGTTTACTTCTTGATAATCAGCTCACCTGGAAACCTCACATTGAAAAAGTCCGTAAAAAACTTTCATCTCTGATTGGTGCATTAAAAGGCATACGCGATGCCTCCCGAGAAACGTCCGTTACACTATATACAATTCAATGGTCAAACCTCATGTTGAATACCTAATTGAAGTGTGGGGAGCAGCAGCAAAAAGTAATTTGATAAGCTTGCAAACTACACAAAATAAACTTATAAAAACCTTATTTCGATACAACTTTTTAACATCTACGTCGAAAGTATATAAAGAAACGAAAATAATGAATATTTCTCAAACACACAAATATAATATATGTATTCTGATAAGAAAAATTTTGACAAAAGAAATTCATACAAAAATAACATTCACAAAAAACTTTCAATTCCAAAAGCGAGTCACCAGACACGCCAATAACATAGCATTACAACCTTCAAGAACCAATTACGGGAAAAAAAGTATTTTGTTTGAAGGAGCGCAATATTATAATAAACTGCCTTCAAATATAAAAAGTGCGAAAACGTTCCTGATTTTTAAAAAGTTATTAAAAAATCATATATTACGAGAACAGTATTGAGATAAAAATGTAATATATTAAATAAGCAAATTAAATATTATACAATTGCATTTTGAAATAAATAATAAAACAAAAATAACAATAAATAAATAAAAGGGGAAAAACAGTATAAAGATTTATGCAGAAAATAAATAAATAAAAAAAAAGAATTAAAAATAATAAAAATATATATATATATATATATATATATATATATTATGATTATACTTTATTCGGTACCTAGCCATTAGAATACAGTTTAAAACACAAATAATTACTTAAAATACTCATCACATATATACATACATACAAACATACATTCATACAAATAATTTTTCTTAACCATATTAATATAAATTCTTTAATAATAATCTAAAAAATATAATAAAACGCTACCTTAAGTTACTCAAATAATTATTATCCAACACTGTGTCATGACCCTTAAACAACAACTATCATTGCATTCGCATTTTTTCTACAGATATGATTGTCAACTTTAAATATACCCACAATAACACTACGCTAACCCATTTAAATTTGTTTGTATTTTGTAATTTCTCTGTAAGTGATTTTTTTTGTAAAATCTTATGAGAAATAAATGTCTTTAAACGTATACAAACGCACGAAACGCAAGTTATACCTACGTGCCTCGAGGTCGGTACTCACTTGGTACACGAACAGTCGTGAATGTGCCACAGTAACGAGCGTGTGATGTGACGGTTTTGTAAGCAGTATATTTTTTACAACATTTACAATCAAAAAACTAAAAAGAAAGTCAAGTATGCAGATGTAATTAAATATTGTAGGCGGGCAGCCCTAACGCGTAATTTTGCTCTGCTGGGTACGGAACTCCCCTCAGAATGAGGATTTTTTTATTTTATAATATAGAATAGCAGACGAGCATGCAGTCCATCTGATGGTAAGTGGCTACTGCCGCCCATGGACATCTGTCGTCAACCCCAGATAGGATTAGATATTCCTACCTGAGGTCGGCACAAATGCGCCGCTACCCCTGCGGACTAAGCTGGAACGCCTCGGAAAAGTCTGTCTCCCTTACCACACCCTTCAAAACGGAACACAGCAGCGCCTAACACTGCTGTTATTATATAGAAAAAGGTGTGGCGGTGGTGCTGCCGGAGTCGAACCACAAAGGGTTCTATCACCTTCTAATTATTAGGCCATAGTCCACCGCACCAGCCAAGTGCGTATTGGTAGACTTCACATACCTTTGAAAACTCTTACTTACTCTTACTATTACTTTTTAAAGATTTTAAAAGACTAAAGCCCAATAACACTAAAGCCAATTTGGTTACATATTTTGTTCATATATATAAATAACATAAATAATTACCTTATTAATATAATCCTCTTTCTTCCTAGTTTTAGCGACCAGCGATTTCTCCTTTACAACAGTCACGTGGTCCAAGTTGACCTTACCATTACAAGCTTGAATGAAATGTTGTCTGAAATCAAGGTAATAACATTAGATCTCCATTTATGTCTACATATTTTGAGTGTACTTATTATTATTATTTATAATATAAGAGTAGCAGACGAGCATGCAGTTCACCTAATGGTAAGTGGCTACTGCCAGTGATGGACATGTATAATCAACCCCAGATAGGATTAGATATTCCTACCTGAGGTTGGCCATAGATTCGCTATTACCCCTGAGCACCAAGCTAGAACACCTCGGAAAAGTATGTCTCCCTTACCACACACAGCAGCACTTAACACTGATGAGACAGAAATAGGTGTGGCGGTGGTGCCGCACACAAACCACAAAGGGTTCTACTACCTTTAAAAGTATGTGAAGCGTAGTACTAATCTTCTTGGTCAGCATGGTGCACTATGGTCCTTCAATTCCGAGAGGAGAGCCTTGCCCAGTATTGGGACATTATTACGTTAAAATCATACTAAATATAATTTAAGTTCTTCTTATGCCATATTTAATAGTATTATTTCTCAGCTTATTTTTTTGCAATACTAATTGCCAAAGAAAATTAAAAACACTGTGATTATGATAATAATAATAAATTACACTAATAAAATATTTTAATTTCATACTATATAATACTCAAATTAATGAGCATTGAGATTACTTAGGAGTTTTTTTATATATACTATACTAGTCTTTTTATCTATAATAGTTTTTTATCTACCAAAACTTAATAGCTTTGAAGACTTCTGTCATAAGGCAGAATAATTGGCCAAGGGCGAGTTGAATGTGCACCCAGAGGGTTCCTTACATCCAACTTTTGTTTAATTATTTATTTTTAGTATTCATTGTGAATATTTGAAGCATCTTATCATTATGGTTTAGTAAATAGAGTGAGATATCACCATTTTTATTCAAGCTTTTTTATTTGTAGACATAGATTAGTAAAAATTTCTCACTCCTAACAAGAAAATGTAACCAGTTTTGACAATTAAATTTGTCACTGTCTTCTATTTTCGTGTTTGAAAAATATTAAAAAATGTAGTTTTTAGATAATTTACGAATTAAACGATATTTTTCTACACTTTTTTCAGATTTCGTGTTTTTGCACCACTTAACTGCGCATGTCGGCTTTGTTCCGCGTAAATTATACCATGACAGCCATTAAATGGCTAACAGAATTGTCAGCCTTTTAAGCCATTTAATAGCTTCCTTCAATTACAAGGTAGTGAGATATCTATACTTATCTATATTTGTAGATTTGAAAATTTCCTGACAACAGAGGGTTCTGTTTTTACCCTTTGGGTGCAGAACCCTAAAAAGGCGTAACAGTTGTGCCTATGAGTCTATCACAAAGGGTTCTACCACCTCAAAGAGCCTTTTTTTAGCGTAGTAACAAGTAATAATCACTTACTTGTAGTTATATAAGTTGGTGAAGTCAATAAGTCTCTTGATGACAAGGAAACCATTGTCTTTGTAGAATTGCAGTTGCTCAGCTGACAGTTTGTAGGTTGTTGGCCTTTCTGTAGAAACACTGCAACAATATATTCAGTTTATATTTTATATATAAAATTCTCATGTCACTATGTTAGTTACCGTACTCCTCCGAAACGGCTTTACCGATTTTCACTAAATTTTATATGCATATTCAGTATGTCTGAGAATCGGCTACTATCTATTTTTCATACCCCTAAGTGATAAGGGTTGTTCAGCCTCAACATCTTTTTATTTTTATAGCAACACAACATTTGCTAGTTCAGCTAGTAGTTTTATATAATTTTCTTGCTTCTAGCGAAGATTTATTTAATAAGTGATATAAATGGGTTTAATAAGTGTTATTTACTTAATAAACGGTATTCAATAGTAAGCAGTGATTATATTGTTGTTAAGAACTCAGTGTCTCTGAGAAGTCTGAGGTTCAAATCCCGGACTGCATAGTTTTTTTTTATTTTATTTTTTTATAATATAGGAGTAGCAGATGAGCAGGCAGTCCACCTGATGGTTAGTGGCCACTGCCACCCATGGACATCTGTAATCAACCCCAGACAGGATTAAATATTCCTATATGAGGTCGACCACAGATGTGCCGCTACCCCTGAAGACTAAGCTGGAACGCCTCGGAAAAGTATGTTTCCCTTACCACACCCCTCAAACCAGAACACAGCAGCACTTGACACTGCTGTTATGAGGCAGAAATAGTTATATGTGTTAGGAAATAATTATAACATACTTAAACTCAGTGGCACAAACCCACTTAATAAGGCTATAGAACATGGGTACCTTAATAAATCTGCGCTCATAATTTTACCCTGAGGACTACATTAGACTTTTAATACTTATAAGTTCAAACAGGAGCACAATTTTGTACTGCTAGAAAAATAGAAAATTTTGATCTGTAATAATCTTCTTTTCTTTTTTACCCGACTGCCAAGGAAGGGTTATGTTTTTCGCGCGTATCTTGTATGTTTGTCTTTCTTTATTTGATCCGATCTAACAAACGGCTGGATGAATTTCAACAGTTAAAGTGTCATTATATTTGTCTCAATGACCCGAGTGTCCTTAGATAGGTGTTAGTAAAAAAAAATCAAAATGGCGGATTTTTGGCGCGAAATAGTAACACATTTAAAAAAAAAAGTTAACCGAACCTATCGAGTAGGGTATCAAATGGAAGGAAATTAAACGGAGATTATAAAAACATACTAGGTATCGCTTGTGTGCGCTCGCTGCTAAAGCAGCTCGCGAAACGGTTGTCTTCTTTAGTTTTGCGTGCAAAATTTTTTTACATTTTTTCCCTTATATTGAAGTTTTATTCATTCTGTTTGGGGCTGTTTGGAAAAGATATGAGTTAATATTTGCAAAATACCAAGAATGGTCGTGATTTTTTTGTCTATAAGCCATACATTTTAAAGACATAATAAGGAGACAAAAGCTTGAAATATTACATACAAAAATAACTATTTATAAAAATTGTTATTTCTTGTATGACAATACTAAAATATTTTTTTACCAAAATGTGTAGTCTATTAGTACATACAAACGCGTCATACATTATTTCTATATATTATATTATCTATATTAATTCTATACTTATAATAAATCTGTAGAGAGGTCAATTCTGTACAAGAAATATATTTCCAAAATAACTATCAGGGGGTATTTAGGGATCGATACTGATGTCAAGAATGCAATCATTAAAATTTTTGTCTGTCTGTCTATATAACCGTTATAGAAAAAAAAACTACTCGACGAATTTTAACGAAACTTGATACAATTATTTTTCATACTCCTGAGCTGGTTATAGTATACTTTTCATCACGCTACAATCAATAGGAGCAGAGCAGTGCAGAAAATATACCTCTTACATTATATCCTTCTTTTATAAATCGTATATCATATTTATCCTGTCCATCCTTTGAAAATATCCAAATATACCTAATAGATTATGGCCCTTCTTTAGTAAATCTTATATTTTACCCCTCTTTTAAAGTCACAAAAATGTTGAAGATTAATACATTTTGTATCCTTTACTTGACTACATACTACATCCACAAAATCTGTGTCTGTGTCTGTTAATAAATAATTATACATTAATACGTAAGAAGAGAATCTAACATCTTACGCCCCTTCCTGCTATGTGCATGGTAGGGCTACACTCCAAAAAGAATAATCACGGGTAAAATTCATATAGGTAACTTAAGCCACAAACAATTTAACACATACAACCAATTAAACTCAAATAAATAGAATACTCCAAAACTCAAGTCATAAAAAAATTTCAAACCAGTTATTGCTTTCTCAACATACCAATAAGTTAGCCCATTAAGATTAAATCATATACATTTTTAAACGACTCATAAATTAATTCCGAAATATATACTTATAAACCCTGTAACCGATTTTTTGTATGGCAGCACTGAAATATATTTTCACCCAAATGTTACATACAAAGATGCATGCGTATAAAAAATATTATTTCGTGTACGGCACCACTGATTTTTTTTTACCACAATGTGAAATCTATTGAAACCTACAAACGCATCGTACATTTTAATATTGTCAAAATATACAACAACTTGAAATATTTAATAGAAAATACATATGTATGAAAATTATTATTTTTTGTATGGCCACACTAAAATATTATTTTATAAAAATGTGCAGAATATTAGTACCTACAAACGCCTCATACATTCTAATGATATCAATAGAAGGCAACAGCTTGAAATATTGCATACAAAATTACATATATATGAAAATTATTATTTTTTGTATGGCAACATTAAAATATTTTTTTACCAAAATGTGCAGTTTATTAGTACATACAAACACGTCATATATTATAGGGTTGTCAAAAATATACAACAGCTTGAAATGTGACATACAAAAATGCATATGTATGAAAATTATTATTTTTTGTATGGGAACACTGAAATATTCTTTTACCCAAATGTTAAAACTGCTAGTATCTACAAACGCCTCTTACATTGGAATGACATCAAAAGGAAACAACAGCTTGAAATATGACATACAAAAATGCACTTGTATGAAAATTATTATTTTTTATATGGCAACACTGAAATATTTTTCCAAAAATCTGTACAGTCTATGAGTACCATTAAACGCCTCATACAGAAAACTGACGTTTAGTGATGCTGGGCATGGTGGTGGTGGTCTTTAAAGGGAGACAACAGCCCGAAACACCATATACAAAAATACAAATGTATGAAAATTATTATTTTTTGTATGGCAACACTAAAATATTTTTTAATCAAAATGTGCACAATATTAGTACGTACAAACGCCTCATACATTCTAATGTTACCAATACAAGACAACAGCTTGAAATATTACATACAAAAACACATATGTATGAAAATTAATATTTTTTGTATGGCAACACTAAAATATTTTTTTACCAAAATGTGCAGTCTATTAGTACATACAAACGCGTCATACATTATAACGTTGTCAAAAATTTACAACAGCTTGAAATGTGACATACAAAAATGCACATGTTTGAAAATTATTATTTTTTGTATGGCAACACTGAAATATTTCGTTACACATTGGTACAGTCTATAACTGCCATTAAGCGCCTCATACAAAAAAATTACCTCAAATGGTGGTAACAGCCTGAAATCTTCGATAATCCTGTAGGAAATGCATTTGTATGAAAACATTTTTTTTGTATATGGCAACATTGGATTTTCGATTTTTTACATAGGGTCCATTTGAAATAAAAAATATCTCCCATACATTACTTATATGCTCTGTCTACGGTTTCCGCACAAGTACTCAAAAAGTGAAAATCGCGAAAAAAAATTCTGTATCCCAGTGTTGCCAGTTAATTAAGATGAAAATGGTCAAATGTCATTACGGCGCCCAAAAAAAATTGTCTTGTGAAGAAATTTCATTAAAAATATTTCTCCTTCTACTTTTTACATTTTTGAATGAAAAGTTCCAAAAAATGTATGAACGATGAAAAAAAAAACTTTACCTGGCAACACTTCGAGCCGAGCTCCATGACCGCCCGATACAAAGCGACTCGCTCAAATGTTGCCAACCTCAAAATATTTCACTTCGAAAAATGCATTTTTTCGTACATTTTACAAAATGGCTGACACAAGGTGCGCCATCTGATTTAAAAAAAAATAATATTGCCATATGATAAAATTGAGGATACAATCCGGCCAATAAATCAAAAATATCGAAAAAATATTAATAAAACCACCGCGCTACGACCCCACAAACACACCTCGAAAAATGAAAGATTTCAAACTCAAATATCTCGGCGGCCATCTTGTTTTTCCAATTTTTTCTAATTTTATCGTAACAGTCGTCCCACAATTAGCCGAAAATGACACCAATCTCAGGTACCAGCGCAGAATAAAAAAAAAGTTGAAAATCGCATGAGGGCCGCCATCTTGAATTTTGTATGTTTCCCATTTTTCCTATAACCACCATAATATACCGAAAAAATATCTCATACATTATTACTACCCCCCACCAATAGTTTAGGCTGGGCTACTCGAAATGTCAAAAAAGTTAAAAAAAAAATCTAGCTCCCAGTGTTGCCAGTTAATTTGGATGAAAATGGTCAAATGTCATTACGACCCCCCTGACAAATACCCATGTAAAATATTTTCATTAAAAATGTTTCTCCTTCTACTTTTTACATTTTTGAATGGAAAGTTCCAAAAAAAGTATGAACGAAGAAAAAAAATCCTAAACCTGGTAACACTTCAAGTCACGCTCCACAACCGCCCCATACAAGGCGATTCGCTGAAATGTTGCCAACCTCAAAATATTTCACTTCAAAAAATGCGTTTTTTCATACATTTTACAAATTGCCTGACGAACGATCCGCCATCTGGTTAAAAAAATAAATAAATCCAATTTGGTAAAATTGAGCATATATTCGAGAAAAAAAACGAAAAAAATAAAAAAAATATTAAAAAAAACATATCAGTGGCACCCCGCAAACATACCTCGAAAAAAGAAAAAATTCAAATTCAAATATCTCGGCAGCCATCTTGTTTTTTCAATTTTTTCGAATTTCATCAAAACAGTCTACCTCAAATTAGCCGGAAACGATACCGATCTTGGGTAGGAGCAAAATTAAAAAAAAAAGTTACCCAATCTAGCTCGGCCGCCATCTTGAATTTTGAAAGTTTCAGATTTTTCCTATAGACACGGAGGCAAATAAAAAATTCCACTCCTACATCAAACCCACCCCCCACCACTCCCTCAGGTCGAGGAAGTCGATTTTTCGTAAAACTGAAAAAAAATTCCTGCGGCCAGTGTTGCCAGTCGACATCGACGAAAATGGTCAAATGTCATTACGACAGGCAAAAAAAATATTCCAGTGAAAAATGTTCATCAGAAATATTTCTCCTTCTACTTTTCATATTTTTGAATGAAAAGTTTGAAAAATTGTAAGAGTGGGGAGAAAAAAACTCAAACCTGGCAACACTTCGAACCGAGCCCCACGACCGCCCCGAACAAACCAAATCGCTCAAACGTTGCCAACCTCCGAATATTTCACTTCAAAAAAATCCGTTTTTTCGTACATTTTACAAATCGCCTAACAGACGACCCGCCATCTTATTGAAAAAAAAAATAAATCCAATTTGGCAAAATTGGGGATATATTCGAGAAAATTTAAAAAAATGGCAACAAAATATTAAAAATCCCAAGAGATACGACCTCCGAAAAACACCTCGAAAATTGAAAAATTTCAAACTCAAATATCTCGGCGGCCATCTTGGTTTTTCATTTGTTTCCAATTTCGTCGTAACACCCACCTGAATATTATTCGAAAAAGAAACAAACATCAGCATAAAGTCAATAAATAAAAAAGTTAAAAATTTTAAATCGGCCGCCATCTTGAATCTATGGCATCTCATATTTTTCCCTTTGCCTGGGGGGGGAGAGGAGAAAACCCGCCATAGACAACAAAGTCGCTCCTAGACGGCAACATGGAGAACGCACGTCATTCCTTACAGGATTATATATATATAATTTGTATATATATAAAACAGTAAGGTGACTGACTGACAGACTAACTAAATGAATTTTTCATTTTTCAGAAATCAACGTACAGCCTAAACCAAGGACCTTACAGTTCTGAAATTTTGCACACAGGTTCTCTATATAGCTTGAATAAGTACTAAGAAAGGCCTTTTGGAAATTCTACCCTTAAGAGGGTAAAATAGGGGAAAACAGTTTTTTTGAAATCCTTTAATTTTGAAGCAACTACTATAAAATTTTGTATTTGGCTTTCTGGATAGGAACAAGGACGCTCTTATTTATCCCCCTCCGAAAAATCAACCCCGTAGAGGGTAAAATAAGGGTTAAAAGTTCATTTGAACAATCGTCAATTTTGAAGCAAACACTATGACATTTTTTATCAGGCTTGTTGGATAAAAATAATGAAATGCTACCTCTAACGAGGTGAAATAATGACCGAAACTTTGATTTACTGAAGTTATATATTTTATAGACCGTAAATGGTGAATTTTTTCGCGAAATAGTAACACGTTTTAAAAAAAGTTAATCTATCAAGTAGGGTGTCAAAATAAAGGAAATTAAGAGGAGATTACACATACATTATATAATATATCTTATATATAAAATTCTCGTGTTAGTTACCGTATTCCTCCGAAACGGCTTCACCGATTTTCACCCAATTTTATATACATACTAGTTATTGTCCGCGGCTTCGCCCGCGTTTAAAAGAAAATAATATGACATACTAACATACATAAAACTGGAATCTTCATTGGAATGACAGTGGCATCATACCAACTCTTCGTGGGCTCATGGACAGCAACTTTGCTAAAGATCATCAGTTGATCAAATGCAAAGTTTACGATTCAATTCTTATTAATATTGATTAAAATAATCGATATTTTGATCCAAAAGATCGATTCTCCGATTATATATCGATCTTAGATCGCCATCCCTAGTTCCCGTGGGATTTCCGGGATAAAAACTATCCTATGTCCTTTCTCGAGTCTCAGACTATCTTTTTACAAAATTTCATTAAAATCGGTTCAGTGGTTTAGGCGTGAAGAAAAGACAACCAGACAGACAGACAGACAGACAGAGTTACTTTCGGATTTATAATATTAGTAAGGATTCAGTAGGTCTGAGAATCGGCCACTATCTATTTTTTTTTACACCTAAGTGATAAGGGTTTTTCATCCTCAACATTTTTTTATTTATATGGCAACACAACGTTTGCCGGGTCAGCTAGTACATATATACTCGTATATACACATCGAGATGACTGTCTGACTAAATTAGTGAATTGCTGTGCCAGAGATCAACGCAAAGGGAAACCGCTGAACTTAAGCGTGCTGGAATTTTACACATAGGTTCTTTATATAGCGTAAATGAACACTACGAGGATAAAATAGGATAATATTGTTTGAACATGTTTTGTTTTTGAAGCAGACACCTACTATGAAACTTTATATTTGGCTTTCTGGATAAAAATAATGAAATGCCTATTTCACTGCTTTTGGAAATTCTACTTCAGCCTTTCTGGTGCAGTCGGGTTTTTGATTTTTTAAATTAATTACTTGTTGCATTAATGAGTATACATATTTAAAATACTTTTAAAAGCTTTTGTTGCTTTTGTCTACGTCTATTTACAAGGACAACTCCATAAAGGATTATGATTAGTATAAAATATTAATAAAAACTTACTTTTTAGGCACGACCTTCAATCCTTTGTAACTCTTCATTATCTCCATTTCGCATTTAATAACTGATTATAATAATTTAATTGCGATATTTACGTATCATATCAGCGATATCTAAATAATAGATACGGTTTTAGCCAGTTAAGACTACAAAATAAAAAATATTTTAGTAAAACGTAACGTCTTGTCACTATGAACGAATACAAAGAATTACAGTAACATGTTATTGTCTTCTCCTTATAAGGATTTCGCATGTGCTAAAACAAGTTTTAATAGACTTATTTAATTATATCGTTTAAAGTTAATCTTTGATCATAGTAAATTGTTTACATCGCGAACTTCTGAACAAATGACATTGACTTTTGTTGACGTCAGTAGAGATGTGTCGAGTCAGGTCGACTCGAGTACTAATAAGTGTTCACTCGAGTACCAGTGACACTCGAATACTGACGGTACTCGTACACTGACTCGAGTCTTAGGTACCTTATACAGGCAAACGAGTGAATACATCAGGAATTTATAGTTAAAACTTGTTTATTTTTGTTTAGTGATAGACAATGTTTTGGGTTTTCTTTCTTGATTGTGATTAATTATTTCGACTTTGTATTATTTTGGTCTGTGTGTTTTGTAATTTGTGTTAGAAATACTTGATTACTTTATGTTACTCCAGTTAACATTAATTTTTCGAATAACAAAGTAGTCGAATACTTCATGCTAACTCAAGTATATTATGAATACTCTGGACATAAAAAAGAATCGAGTAAGACTAGAGTCTTTTCGATTCTTTTTTTATGAGTACTAAAGTACTCGAATACCAAAAATGGCCGACTCGGCACATCATCAGACGTCAGATTTTGTCGTTTTATCATATCTGCAATTTGAAAGTGACAGAATATGCATAAATGTTGCACATTGCAGATAAAGTTTGTATCGATATCCATTCGTTCACATATCTATATTATACGTAATCATTTAGTGCATAAATATCACATAAATCTATTATAGTGTGGGCTTAAAAGAGTAGGAAATTTAAGGGTCTTAAGGGGTATTATATAAACAAATAAATAAAAATATCTATTGCACCCTTGTCAATGAAATCGAATCAGTACAAAAACATTCATCTATTGCTATTCGATTTCAGCATGGCAGCACTCTGCCAAACTATATCGATTTTGAATCGATTTTCAAAAATATCTTATACATGTATAAAACTCTCGTGTCACAATGTTAGTTACCGTACTCCTCCGAAACGGCTTTACCGATTTTTACCAAATTTTATATGCATATTCAGTAGGTCTGTGAATCGGCTACTATGTATTTTTCATACCCCTAGTTAAGGGGTAATTCTCAACATTTTTTTATTTATATGGCAACACAAAGTTTGCCGGGTCAGCTATAGTCCGATTCATAATTAGGTGTCCAAAATGTAAACAAAGGTGTTGACCTATCAAGAAAATATGTGTCAAATGGTAGTTTCTTATTTTTGACAATATTAAATTAATACATCGATAATAAAATAATAATCTAAATAAATTAAAATCAATTCACATTTTCCAATATTTATATTAACTCAATTCCATTTCATACAGTAATAATAATAAAAAACAAGATTTATGAGAGAAAATTAAATTGTGATAATGGTCACACAATCGGCATCCAACATTTTTTGTGCCGCCATTTTTAAGTTTCGTAGTGATATTATTCATTTTTGTGATCGTGATCGAACTCGAATTTTTTCTAGTTTTCGTAACGCGTTTTTTTTTAATTGTGTGTTTTTTTTAATTTTTTTTAATTGTTTAAATTTTTCGTTTCTTGTTAATTTGTTAAGGTTTACAATACCTGTAATCGAATTTTGACAATGACATTTCTTTGTTTACATTTTGGACACCTAATTATAGAATCAGACTATAGTATAGTAATGTAAAGAAAAGGTACGAGTATGATAGCACATATACTCAATTTTTTGCTACAATTTGCACTTAAAAGGAAATTGTGTAAGACTTTTATGAAAATAAAACAATCTTGATAATTTATTACGTTTTTTATTTAAGTAGCAAAAGTTATACTTACTACAAATCAATCTAATTGATGGCTAAATGTAATATATACCTAAAACTACAGTTTGGATTTTCCTCTAACTTCTTTGCTCTTTAAACGCCAATAATCCTGAAATAATAATTTATATCTATACATGAACGATCAAAATTGATAGAAGCGATCACACAGTCCCATGGCTTATATAGGTAGATTCTAAATCATTGAGAGCATTGACACCCAAAGTGTTCTATTATCGACTCCCAGGGGTCAACAAAGACTAGGGTCTATATGAGTGAAGATTTGAACGTTTGAAGGTGGTACCATTTGCAATTGCTTTTGCAATTGTACTGTGTGTTGAACTTTCTTTGTGGTTTGACTGCGGCGGCACCACCGCCACACCTATTTCTGCCTCTTAACAGCAGTGTTAAACGCTGCTGTGTTCTGGTTTAAAGGGTGTGGTAAGTGAGGCATACTTTCTGGGGTCTGCTACTCCTATATTATATAAAAAAGAAAATAATTGGGTCGGTGAGACAACAGGGGTCTACGACAGTGGTTCTTACTTTATCAGATTGTAACTTTAAAGTAGAGGTTATCGGTTACATTTACACTGTGGCTTTTAGAGCTTTTCCCCTTACAAAAAAAGGTTACCCGGTGTCTCTCCTAAGACAAAAAGAGGTTCCACCCAAAATCTAAAATCACTTGCTATATAGTGATCTACGAGAGAAAAAAGTTTACGACCTTTCATTTTGCCGCTCTGGGCAACTGTCAAGCTGCCGTGTATTGGGTCTAGATTATACTCAAATTACTTATTATACTCACCGCAAAATCTAAACTAACGCCTCGCCTTTTAATCTCTCCCTCCACCTCTTTGGCGATGATATCTTGCACTGTTCCATGCACGTCAACGCAGTCGCACTTTGTGTGCGCGTAGTGCGCAGATATGCATTTACGGTAGTTCTGCAATATAAACAATGACATAAGCAACGGCAATATAGAGCTATGCGTTGTTATGTACCTGTGGTCGAAGGTGGTAAAACCCTTTGTGGTTCGACACCGGCGGCACCACCGCCACACTTATTTCTGCCTCATAACTGCAGCGTTAAGTGCTGCTGTGTTCTGGTTTGAAGGGTGTGGTAAGGAAGACATACTTTTCCAAGGCGTTCCATCTTAGTCCTCAGGGGTAGCGGCACATCTGTGGCCGACCTCATGTATGAATATCTAATCCTATCTGGGATTGATTACAGATGTCCATGAGCAGCAGTAGCCACTTACCATCAGGTGGACTGCATGCTCGTCTGATACTCCTATATTATAAAAAGAATGAATACTGATACATAAACAACGGCAATGTATAGTTATGCATCATTTTGTACTTGTGGTAGTTTTGCAATATGAACTCTAACACTTTAGCAACAACAATATGGAATTATGCGTCTTTATGAACTTGTGGTATTTTTGCAATATGAACACTGAACATTTGAGCAAAGACAATATGCAGTTTTGCGTTGTTGAGTCAATATGCAATTGTTGTAGTTTTGCAATATGAAAATTGAACACTTAGGCAACAACAATATGAAGTTATGCGTCAATATGTACTTGTGGAAGCTCTGCAATATCAACATGAGTGACGTAATGTCACATTTACCTTGGAAATGTTAGCTCCAGACCCGTGTACGAGGAGAGGGTGGAAGAATACTGTGTCTCCAGGTCCCATCTCCAGGTGTACCCGTTTGTCCAGGGGAGCTGTCGACTCGTCTATGATGCCGTGGTACATTTTTAGAGCGCCCTGGTAAGGTTAGGTACTTATAAGAAAATAATAATAATATATGGTTATTAGAAAATAATTTACAATAATAAAGTTACAACTCTATTGTTACAAAAAAAAATCAGGCTCTGTGTGGCCTTCATAATTATATTGCGTAGGTAAATGGCATTAAATTTACTCGTAAATTCTCAAAAATCTTACCAGTAATTGCAAAAAAATTACCCGGTAAATTTGCACATTATCTACTTTATACATAGATTAGCAAAAATACTTCGCCGCCTTGGAATTGAATGAAGCCACAAACGGCTTATTAGTAAGTTCTTTTTTTGAATTCTTGACTAATAAAAACATTTTTAGAGAAAATTTACGAATAAATAACTAATACTGTGTAATTTACATAATAAATAAATAATTATTTCAAATATTTTAGGGACATTTTAGCAAGGAGACGTGGCAAAACTTTTTTACGCGACTATTTCAATTTTCAAAACTGGGTATATATTATTGTTAGGAGTGAGTAATCTTTACTAATCTATGACTTTACATTATCAAAGTTACCAGTAAGGATAATTACCCAGTAATTTCAATCAACTTACCGGTAAAAGCCCATGTTCGTGCAGCGTGTTGGCTTTGTGCGAGCCAGGTACCACCCACAGGCAGCCATTGTTAACATGCGCATGATCCACCGCTGTCCAGGTGCCTATGATCTGGTCTGCTGGGCGGTAAGGGAAGTAATGCAGATCCTGGTAATAAATAAATGACGGTGACTATACTTACATGAGTTACAAAGTTAGTAAGTTACTAATCGAAGTATTTTGTGTCATAAATATCTAAACTATATAATTCTTATAAATATTAACTGATTTTAAAATTGAAAAAGACATTCTACTTAAACTGGTCAATATTTCTAAAACATGTAGTCCACCTGAGGTAAGAGACAGTCCCTTTTTTCGATGCTTCCTCCCGTTGTCCCCGAAATGAACCTCGGGACATAAAGTCCCATTTTCCCAAATGACAATAATTATAACTAAATATTAAAAGCCATAAATTTAAAGTAACAATGTTTTAAAAGCAAATTTTTCATGTCATTAACAGCAAACTCTTTTATCTGATACCCATGTTATCATGGTGGATAAGAAAATTTTCGCCGTCGCATATTTTTAGTAACGCCTTTATATTTTTCGTATTCGTCTCAAATCCAAATCCAGCGTGGGGTGCTCCATTTATCAGTTTTCGAAAAGCGCCCCACACATTTTCAACAATTATACTATTTACTGTTCCTTAATTTTCCTAGATGAAAATTATTTTCTACTTTTTAGTCGATTTTGCAATAAAAGCGTGTTTTTTATTTTTTTTAATTATATTTTTTCAAGAAAAAACTAATTGACATAAAAGATCGAAGTTCCGTTTTGACTGAAATAATAAATGGTCACTTTAGTTACAGTCAGTAATATCGGTAATGTAATTTCAATCTGAAAGTAGGGGAAAATTATAGGTAAATACCATAGATATATTATCCTACTGACGTAATATATCTATGGTAAATACATAGATTAGTAAAGATTCACTCACTCAAAGTTTTGCCACGTCTCCGTGCTAAAATGTCCCTAAAATATTTGAAATAATTATTTATTTATTACGTATATTACGCAATATTAGTTATTTATTCGTAAATTTTCTCTAAAAATGTTTTTATTTGTCAAGAATTCAAAAACAGAACTTACTAAAATAAGCCGTTTGTGGCCTCATTCAATTTCAAGGCGGCGAAGTATCTTTACTAATCTATGGGTAAATATTATAACAATATTTTGTTTAAATTTAATTCTCTCGGGTGTGTACCTGGTGTGGGGGGTGTATTGATGTCCCAGGGGGTTTGTTGATGAACATGCAGTTGATGACCATTATTTCATTCCCTATCAACTGGGCGACCACGTCCAGTAAAAGAGGGTGCTCTGTATACGTCTTAAATACGTCATCGAACTGGATGTCTTGTAACTGAAATAAAAAAATACGTGTGGCACTCGGAGACTGCCGCGGTAAAGCTATTGCATAGCATTTTTTATCAACTTATGCAAATTGCAAGCGTGAATTTTCAAAAAGTCATTAACCCGTCAACTGGCGTGTGCGCCCCGGGGCGCACAGATCGCTACTAAAAAGTATCACCGCTGTGCCGGTCGGAGTGGGGGGTGTTAGGTTTTTTCGTTAAGGAATTTCGGGATTCGGACTCCACGCTCAAGGCCCGCGATAGAAGCTATGCAAAACGTTGGTCGAGGTCGGATGTTGGATGGGTGACCGCTAGTGACAAAAACATTAAAATAGCAGTTGTAATCAACATTCAAATTACTAAAACGTAAGTTAAGCAACGTTGGTCGAGGTCGGATGTTGGATGGGTGACCGCTAGTGACAAAAACTTTCAAATTACTAAAACGTAAGTAAAGCAATGGAGGGCACGGCCGACAGTAGGATGGGTGACCGCTAGTGACTAAAACATATTAAAATAGCAATTGTAATCAACATTTAAATTACTAAGACGTAACTTAAGCAACGTTTGTCGAGGTCGGATGTTAGATGGGTGACCGCTAGTGGCATAAACATATTAAACATCAGTCTTAATCAACATTGTTGTTAAAAAATAAAATTAAAAAAATGTGTTATACTACCATCTGTTTTCAAGTTGACGAATTAAGGTGTTAGGAATTTTCGTTACGGAATTTCTCGATTCGGTCGCCGCGCTCAAAGCCCGCGCTAAAAGCTATGCAATAGCTTAAAAGATTTAAAAACTTTAATTCTGAAAAATATGAAGAACCCTTTGTGGTTCGACTCCGACATCACCGCCACACCTATTTCTGCCTCATAACAGCAGGTTAAGCGTTGCTGTGTTCTGGTTTGAAGGTTGTGGTAAGAGAGTCATACTTATGCAAGGCGTTCTAATGTCTTCAGGGATAGCAAAGCATGTGTGGCCTTTTTTATAATATAGGAGTAGCAGACGGGCATGCAGTCCACCTCATGGTAGGTGGCTACTGCCGCCCATGGACATCTGTAATCGACCGCAGATAGGATTAGATATTCCTACCTGAGGTCGGCCACAGATGCGCCGTTACCCCTGAGGTCTGAGCTGGAACGCCTCGGAAAAGTATGTCTCCTTTACCTCACAAAGCGCGGACTTACGGTAGGAGTATCTTATTTGGGTGTGGTTGGTTGACAACAGTGGCCTCTTGCATATTATCAGATGAATCTATCTATATATATAAAAGCGAAAAGATACTCACGTTCAAAACGTATTAATCAAGGTTTTGACTAAACTACTGAAGCTACAATCATGAAATTTGAACTATAGCTTAATTTTGTAATGTAGATGCGCACTAAGAACGGATTTTTTGATATTCTCCCGTTAAGGGGGTTAAATGGGGGTTGAAAGTTAGTATGAAAGTCCGTCAGTTTTAAAGCAAACTGAATGAAAATTGGTATTTAGCTTTCTAATTTAAAATAATAAAAATCTAATCTAAGGGTTTTCCAAAATCAACCCTAAAGGTGGTTAAATAGGGGATGACAGCTTATTTTAAATTTTGCCATTTTGAAAGCGAGTACTATGAAAGTTAGCCATTGCTTTACTGGTTACATATAATAGAACTTTAGTTCTACCGTTTTTGGAAAATCAACCCCTATGTGGGTTAAATAAGGGTTGTAAGTTTGTATGGAATCTCCCCAGTTTTGATGTAAACTCTATGAAAATCGGTATTTGGGTTTTCGATTAAAAATAATTAAAAACGTATTTCACCATTTTTGGAAAATCAACCCTTAAGTTGGTAAAATAAGGGTTGACAGCTTATTTTAAAATTTGCCAATTTGAAAGCCAGCACTACGAAAGTTAGTCATTGCCTTACTGGTTAGATATAGTGGAACTTTAATTCTACCGTTTTTGGAATACAACCCTTATTTGGGTTAAATAAGGGTTGTAAGTTTATATGAAAGTCCTCCAGTTTTGATGTAAACTGTATGAAAATCGGTATTTGGGTTTTCGATAGAAAATAATTAAACACCTATTTCACCATTTTTGGAAAATCTACCCTTAAGTTGGTAAAATAGGGGTTGAAAGCTTATTTTAAAATTTGCCGGTTTGAAAGCCAGCACTATGAAAGTTAGTCATTGCCTTACTGGTTAGATATATTGGAACTTTAATTCTACTGTTTTTGGAAAATCAACCCTTATTTGGGTTAAATAAGTGTTGTAAGTTTATATGAAAGTCCTCCAGTTTTGATGTAAACTGTATGAAAATCGGTATTTGGGTTTTCGATAGAAAATAATTAAACACCTATTTCATATTTTTGGAAAATCTACCCTTAAGTTGATAAAATAGGGGTTGAAAGCTTATTTTAAAATTTGCCAATTTGAAAGCCAGCACTACGAAAGTTAGTCATTGCCTTACTGGTTAGATATAGTGGAACTTTAATTCTACCGTTTTTTGAAAATCAACCCTTATTTGGGTTAAATAAGGGTTGTAAGTTTGTATGAAAGTCCTCCAGTTTTGATGTAAACTGTACGAAAATCGGTATTTGGGTTTTCGATAGAAAATAATTAATCACTTATTTCATTGTTTTTGGAAAATCTTCCCTTAAGGTCGTTAAATGGGGGTTGGATTTTTATTTCAAACTCCGTTAATTCGGAAGCAAGGACTATAAAAATTTGCATTTTGCTTTCCTGTTGGAAATAATAGAACTTTTTTAACACCATTTATGGAAAATCTACCCTTGAGAGGGTAAAATAGGGGTTGAAAGTTTGTTGGGAGGTCAGCAGATTTTCAAACAATGTCTATGAAAATTGGTATTCAGCTTTCTGATTGAAAATAATAGAACACCTATTTCACCGTTTTTGGAAAATCAACCCTTAAGTTCGATTAATAGAACTTTATTTTAAAATCCGTTAATTTGGAAACAAGGATTGTAAAAATAGCATTTAGCTTTCTGGTTCGAAATAATAGAGCTTCTTTAACACCATTTATGGAAAATCTACCCTTAATGCAGAACAGCGTAAAATAGGGGCGAAAACTTCGTTTAGAAGCCCGCAGCTTTTTAAGCAAAGTCTATGAAAATTGTTATTTGACTTCCTGATTGAAAATAATAGGACACCTATTTCACAGTTTTTGGAAAATCAACCCTTAAGGTTGTTTAATAGGGGATGGAATTTTATTTTAAAATCCGTTAATTTGGAAGCAAGGACTGTAAAAAATGGTAATTGGCTTTCTGGTTGGGAATGATAGAACTTTTTTAACACTATTTATGGAAAATTTACCCTTAAGAGGGTATAATAGGGGTAGAAACTTCGTTTAGAAGTCCGCAGATTTTGAAGCAAAGTATATGAAAATTGGTACTTTGCGTTCTGGTTGTATATCATAATCAATAATATATCACTTATATTTCCATTTTTTTTTAAAGCAACCCTTAAGGTCGTTAAATAGGGGTTGGAACTTTATTTTATAATCCGTTAATTTGGAAGTAACCACTATGAAAAATTATCATTGGACTCAATGAAGCATCTGAGTCACTGTTTTTTTAGATCAACCCTTAAGACGGCTATAAAAGGGTGTATGCATTATGCCTTTCTGTTTACACATCTGTTTCAGCATTTTTAGCAACTCAAAGTAAAGAAAGTTTCTTTAAAAATCGTTATTGAAGTTACTTCCTTTGGCGTGTCTGGAAAAAGAACAGAGTTTAGTGTAGGGCGAAATTCCACGGGCCGTCGTAACATATATTTTTAACATGGGAGTGTATTGCGCGTGCTGAAGTGCAGAACAGCGATTTTTTAGGGTTCCGTACCTAAAGGATAAAAACGGAACCCTATTACTAAGACTTCGCTGTCTGTCCGTCTGTCCGTGTATCACAGGGCTCTATCTCTGGAACCGTAATAGATAGACATTTGAAATTCTTACAGAGGGTGTATAACGGTGGCCGCTATAACAACAAATACTAAAAATAAAAAAAGTTGAAAACAAATAGGGGTTCCCATACTCCCCATACAACAAACTGCTATTCGATATTTTTCCAACTAACTTTTGAACCGTTAGAGGTAGATAGTTCAAATTTTCACAATGTGTGTGCTTTAATGGCTGCTGCAATATTAAATACTAGAAATTTAAAAAAATGAAAATTTTGGTTATACGGAAACCTCCAGGTGCGGGCTTGACTTGCACTTGGCCAATTATTAGTAACGCGCAGACCCGCAGGCCACAAGGGAAAGTCGCGGGCCACACACTATCCGTGAGTGTCGGGTTGCCGACCGCTGGTGTTGAATATTAGCTTTCAGAAATTTGCTGATAAAGCGTTTATTGATGCATATGTACATAGGAATGTTTTTTAAATTCTACTAAGGAGGTAAAAGAAGTGTTATATGTATGTATACGGGAATCTTTTAGGTTCGAAGTTAGACAACGTGGACGGGTGCAAATTTCATATATGATAATGCGCAAGTTTATTCAAATTGGCCTACATTTTGGTATACTGATTAGGTACATCGCAAATACTTTGGACAAACTGCGTGCCAACATTTTGTCCTGCCGTGGGGTATGGTTGTGGTTATGCGTGGATTAGTGATGGTGATGTGAACTAGAACTAGGGCTAGAACAGGGCTACAGTATTTCCTGCCTGTCGTACGAGACTAAAGGGGGACTTCTGGAGTTGCGGGTGGCAAGAATGGGAGCTCTAACTGCTCAGCCAGAGACCCTGGAATGAACCTCTGTATGTAAGGCCCCACATAACATGGACGGTTCCTATGGAATAGTGTAAATAGTAATTATTGTATCCTACATGAAACAAATATTTTAAAGCAAGTTTCATTACAGTCCACTAATTAGATATTTCTGAAGAAAGCTTCACCAATTTAGGTACACAGTGACGAAAAAAAAATATTTTATTAATTAAATATTAATGCTACTTTATCGTTAAAATTGTTAAAGGTACAAATTTACGATTACAGTTATTTGTATGTCATATCATGTATTTTTACGCGGGCGAAGCCGCGGGTTCTGCTAGTATAATATATTATTAACTGGATGCTACTTTTCTACTTCTATAATATACAGATAAGTGATTAATGTAGCAGTGATAGTCTAGTGGTTAAGAAACACGGCCTCTCGATCGAGAGGTCCGAGGTTCAAATCCCAGGCACGCACCTCTGACTTTTCAAAATTTGCGTATTAGAAATTAATTATCACTTGCTAAACGGTGAAGGAAAACATCGTTAGGAAACCTGCATACCTGAGAGATTTATAAAAAAAAATCTCAGTGTGAAGTCTGCCAGCGCGGTGGACTATGGCCTAATCCTTCTCATTCTGAGAGAAGACCCGTGCCCAGCAGTGGGACAGTAATGGGTTGATGATGATGATTAATGTAAATAACCTAAAATTACCTTATTAATATAATCCTCTCTCTTCTTTGATTTGGTGACCAATGATCTCTCTTTAACAACCGTCACAACCCCCAAATTAACTTTATCATTACACGCTTCGATGAAATGTTGCCTGCAATCGAATTAAACAATTATGTGCAATTAATTAAACATAATTATAGTATCTTATCTAATTTATTGTATAATTGGTTTAATTATAATTAATCTTCTAAATATATATAACTCAAAGGTGACTAACTGACATACTCGTAGTGATCTATCAACGCACAGCCCAAACCAATGGACGGATCGGGCTGAAATTTGGCATGCAGGCATGTTATGACGTAGGCATCCGTTAAGAAAGAAGGATTTTGATCAATTCTACCCCCAAGAGGATAAAATAGGGGATGAAAATATTACTACGTAACGCGAGCTAAGCCGCGGGCAAAAGCTCGTGTCATATACGTAAAGATTATATGATACTAGCTGTGCCCCGCGGTTTCACCCGTGTTTAAAACAAACAGGGGCACAGCTAGTTTTAAAATATAAGTAGCCTAAGTTACTCCTTATTACTTCAGCTATCTGCCAATAAAAGTACCGTCAAAATCGGTCCAGCCATTTCAGAGATTAGCCAGAACAAAGAGACAGACAGACAAAAATTGTAAAAAAAAGTTATTTTGGTGTATGTACCATATATATATTTGGTGTATGTACCGTATATGTATATATATATATTCATATGCATGTAGTAAAAAGCGGTTATTTCAATATTAAAAACAGACACTCCAATTTTATTTATATGTATAGATTGGTGGCGATCTTAGTCCTTAGGAATAACGTATCTGTGGTAGGCTTCAGGTAAAACCTGTTCCACAAGAAGTTGGTTTCACATGTCCACGGACGACAGTATCCCCTTATCAATTGGATAGTAACCTATGGTACTTATTCATAATATAAAATAAAAATAAATATAAAATTCTCGTGTCATAGTTTTCGTTGCCATATTCCTCCGAAACGGCTTGACCGATTTTGATGATTTTTTTTGTGCTTATCCGGTATCTATGAGAATCGGCCAACATATATTTTTCATCCCCCTAAGTGATAAGGGTTGTTCACCCTTAACATTTTTTTAATTATATGGCAACAACGTTTGTCGGGTCAGCTAGTTAATAACATAAAATAAAAATAAATAAAATATTACTTTCTACTGCTAAATTCTGGTTTGAATGGTGTGGAAAGGGAGATATACTTATCCCAGCCTTTCAACTTAGTCCTCAGGGGCAACTCTTGACAACCTGAGATAGGAATCTAATCTTATCGGGGGTTTATTGCAGATATCCTTGGGCGGCAGTAGCCACTTACCATCAGGTGGACTACATGCTCGTCTGTTACTTCGTTATAAAAATACTTTAATATAGTCTAAAATACTTGAGTATAACTATAATATAGTATTTAATATAATGTTATATAGTTTACTCCTAAAAACCGTTATTAGAGTTCAAACAAAAATATAGTTCACTCACTTGTAATTATTTAAGTCGGTAAAGTTAATGAGTCTCTTGATGACAAGGAAGCCATTATCCCTGTAGAAATGCAGTTGCTCTGCTGATAATTTGCTGGTTGTCGGCAGGTCTGTAGAGACACTGAAACAATAAACAGTATGAACTCGACTACTCTTCTTCTGAACTCGACAATTTTAGAGGCTTGCGACTATCGGATTGCCAAATGTGTTAGGTGCTACTGTGTTCTGATTAGACTTGAGTAGCTCGCGAGTGAGTGATATAAAAGATATATATCTTCACCAAAGAGCTAATCACTCATCAACTCCGACGAATTTGAATTATATCTTTATATCCGCGTCACATGGTTGAGTTCATAGGTCCATACGATTCCGGATATAAGATCTTCTTCAACTCAACAGTTTTATACTCGCTCGCGAGTGAGTTATGAGTTAAATGAGCGACTGACTGAGAGTCTGATTCGAGTCAAATGCATTACGTCTTAAACACTAATTAAAATATTTTTTAATTCTTTGCTAAGAATATGAAAATAGAGATATACAAATAGTGTTGGCTGTGAAATTTATATATAATTTCTTGCCAGTTTTGTATTAATTATAGGAATCAAAAATGTTGTCAAAACATTTTGATCTGATTCTCTGATATACTGATATAAAATGTCGCTTATATCTTTACAGAGCTACTGAGCTAAAGTGAGTTACTGAGCTAAAAGAGTGATATATATCACTGAGTTGAAAAGATATATATCTCTCTTTTCACTTCAGTGATATATAATGCGCACCTCTAGTTCTGATAAAAAGGATGTGGTAAGGGACTTAGGGACTTACGAAGCGTAACAAGTTAGTCCGCAGGACGAAAAGAACATCTAAGGCCGATCTCCTGTAGAAATGTAATTCTATATGGTATTGATTATAAATCATATTTCTAAAATATAAAAAAAAAACATGTTCGTTATGTATTTTACCCTAAAATTATTATTAGGAAGAAAAGATACTTAAATAATTACTTACTTTTTGGGAATGACCTTCAATCTTTTGAAACCCCTTACCATCTCCATAATGCATTCAATAACTATTATAAATATCATATAATTTTCAAAAATCTAATTTTATTAACAATATTTAATTAATATACAACTTATCTGTTTAAAAGCCGCTGAGAAATAAATGGATTTCTATTTTCACTGCGACTTAAGAAGATTTGATACGTTCGCAAAAACAAGTTAACGTGATATTTTTGACTTACAATTAGGATATTTATTCGTCATTAGAATTTAATTATTAAAATCCCCTTAGCTCGACTATTTTTAGGGTTCCGTTCGCAGAGGGTGAAATGGAACTAAGTCTCCGCTGTCTGTCCGCCTGACCGTCTGTCAAAAGGCTTTATTTCTGAACTGTAATATTTCTACCGAATAACAGCAGTGTTAGGCGCATCTGTGTTCCGTTTTGACGGGTGTGGTAAGGGAGACAGACTTTTCCGAGGCGTTCCAGCTTAGTCCTCAGGGGTAGCAGCGCATCTGTGGCCGAGCTCAGGTAGGAATATCTAATCCTATCTGGAGTTGATTGCAGATGTCCATGGGCGGCAGTAGCCACTTACCATCATGTGGACTGCATGCTCGTCTGCTACTCTATATTATAAAAAATAGACACTTGAAATGTTTACAGAGCGTGTATTGCAAAGGCATATACAATACATAACAAAAATACTAAAAATAAAAAGATAAAAATAAAAAGGGGTTCCCATAGAAGAAACCGTCGTTTTTGGAAATATCTATCGAAATGCATATGCATTGTGAAATTTGAAAGCGTTAATAGGTTAAAAGTATATACTTATTATGCATATGCATTGTGAAGTATATACTTCTGCATGTATACCTGCGATATTAACAAAAGTAACAAAAACTAGAAAAAAAATTCACTAAAGATCCCTTCGTTCGAGGTTTCGACCCGTACTTGGCCAAATATCAAATGTTACAATACAATTTAAATATATAAAAAATCTTGTAAAAATAGTCACTACTATATAATATGCTCAGCTAATATAAAGCCTGGGAGGGTTGCTAGTGTGTGAATAATAAAACAAAATATACGATACATATATTTTTTTTATTTTCAAATTAGAAATTTATTTTAATTATTATACTTTGCAAAACGTTGACATAAAATTTATACATTTTATTATGTTAATTCCTCAATATTAATTATCATAAAATATTTAATCACAAAGATATTATTTCTTCTTTTCTTTCTGTCTACCATACTCACAACTTAGATATCCCTTTAAGTGGTTTGCTTTTAAGATGCCAGAATTCCTGGAAATAATGACATATAAGTTATAAAATTATTATATTGTAAGCAAATAAATAGATATTTTTTATAATATATAAGTAGCAGACGAGCATGTATTCCACCTGATGGTAAGTGGCTACTGCCGGCCATGTACATCTGTAATCAACCCCAGATAAAATTAGATTCCTACTTGAGCTCCTTAATGTGCCCACAATTGCGCTGTTACCCCCGAGGACTACGCTGGAATGCCTAAGATTAGTATGTCTTCCTTACTACCCCCTTCAAACCAGAATACAGCAGCGTTTAACACTGTTATTATTATGCACAAATAGGTGTGGCAGTGAAGCCGCCGGAGTCGAATACAAGGGGTTCCAACATCTTCAACTACAATGACATTTTTAAATGACTTCCCTTCGACACGTATATATATATATTTTTATACTAATCTATTATTTTTTTATTTTTGGTTATACATATATCAATGTTCAACTACTGTTCAAGTGGATAGAACCACTTTTTAAATATATTCGCTATATTTACCAGGAAGGTCATATTGATGCCTTGTTTCCGCTTGGACTCTTCCACCTCTCTCACGACGATGTCTTGCTTCGTCCCGCGAACATCCACACACTTGCAGTCCACATGTACGTAATGGGCGCACATGGATCTTCGGTAGCTCTGCAATATGAATTATAAACTAGAGTATTATGATATAACAAAGATTTAACTGCTAAAAATGCCCTATCGTATTCCCACAATTTAGATCAATCTAACGACATCATATGTCAAGATCAACTCATATGAAATCCGCCATAAATGCATGGCTTGTCCTGAAGACTAAGTTGGAACACCTTGTATAAGTATGTCTCCCTTACCACAAATTACCTTACCTTAAAATCGGAATACAACAGCGTTGAAAACTGTTGTTATTAGGCAGGAATAGATGTGGCGGTTGAGTTTTCCCACAAAGAGTTTTATCACCTTTAAAGTGGATCCCAGGATTTAAAGTCTTACCTTGGTGTTGTTAGCTTCAGAGCCGTGGACGATAAGAGGGTGGATGAAGATGGTGTCTCCAGGACCCATCTCTATATGAACCCGCCTATCCAGGGGTGCTACGGACTCCTCTGTGATGCCGTGGTACATTTTTAAAGCGCCCTGTAATTATATAACACTGACTTTTAATTGTGGCTTCTTTTGCTTTGTTTGTTGCTTTTCAATCACTCTTTCAACCCCTGAAAACGTGCATTTACAAAATCGACTATTAGTTAAGTGTAGCAAAAAAAAAACAAATTGACATTCGCATTCATAATATTAGTAAGGATTAAAAAATGGATACCAATTAACAATTATTGTATGTGTTTTATAATGTTCATTTTCGAATTAAAAGTACAATATATATTTATTTGTATGATACTTCATTTTCTTATGTGAGCATTACAGGAAAGTATACTTCAAAATTTAGGAAAACTAATATTAGATTTAAAACTCTCGAGGAATAAAAAGAACTTTTAGTTCGAAATTCACAAACAAGTTAGATACTAGAACTCTGAAGCAACTTACCGGTAATTTTAAAACCATCATATCTGTAAAATTCCAAGAAATTTACCAGTAACATTACAAACTTACCAGTAAAATTTCAAGGAATTTACTAGTAATACCCACTCAATTTACCAGTAAATCCAAGCATGTTACCGGTAAATTTTCATGTTCGAACAGCGTTGCCTTATGAGAGCCTGGTATGACCCACAGGCAGCCATTGTTAATATGTGCATGGTCTATTGCGGTCCAGGTGCCTATAATTTTGTCCACTGGTCGGAAAGGCATGTAGTGAAAGTCCTGGGAATAAATAAATTGGTGTTTAAGGTGGTAGAAGCCTTTGCGGTTCGACTCCGATGGCACCACTGCCTCTCCTATTTCTGCCTAATAACAGCAGTGTTATGCGTTGCTGTGTTCTGGTTTGAAGGGTTTGGTAAGACAGACATACTATGAGGCGCTTCTACTTAGTTCTCTAAGGAATCTAATCTTATCGTCTCATCCGGGATTGTTTATAGATGTCCAAGGGCGGCAGTGAGCAATTTACACTTAATTGGTGCTTGCTCATTTTCCAATTCAGTTTCATTAAAAAAAAAAAATATTAATTTTACTTTTGTTTTAAGGTGCTTCTAACTTACGAGTACGTTATTATTGGACTATTATATTTTTTTTATTGTATTAACATTAAACATTAAAATTGCCAAGAAGGTAAATTCTAAATGTGTACTCATATCTAGCCTAGTGGTTAAGAAACTCGGCCACTCGATCGAGGGGTCCGAGGTTCGAATCCCAGCCACGCACTTCTGATTTTTCAAAGTTTTGTGCGTATTAGAAATTAATTATCACTTGCTAAACGGTGAAGGAAAACATCGTGAGGAAACCTGCATACCTGGAAGTTTTATAAAAAAAAATCTCAAAGGTATGTGAAGTCTACCAATACGCACTTGGCCAGCGCGGTGGACTATGGCCTAATCCTTCTCATTACGAGAGGAGACCCGTGCCCAGCAGTGGGACAGTAATGGGTTGTTGATGACTCATACCTACTTAGTTAGATTACAAAAAAGTCAACTAAAAAAGTTTTAATTCTCATTTAAAGCTAAAAATAAATATTAAGTATTATGTGGTTAAAAGAAAAAAGAAAAGCTGACTATTTAAATTTAATTAAGTAGATTTTCACTCGCTGCATTTAATTTTCATAAGAATTGCAATTAAAATCTAGGACTATGAATATTTAAATCAAATACTAAAATTAATTAAATTTGGGGTTCAGTAGTGTTGTTCTGTGAAACAGCGTTTCCCAAACTTTTTTATGGCAGGACCCCTTTAATAAGTAAATATATTTCTCGACCCCCTTGTATATACATCTTTTATTTTATTACTTCACTTTTATTTAAGGTGACAGAACTCTTTGTTATTCGACTAAGGAGGTACCACCGTCACACCTATTTCTGCCAACTGAACAGTAATGATGGAAAACCGCTGCTGTGTACCGCTTTGAATGGTGTGGAAAGAAGATGTACTTATCCGAGGCGTTCCAAGTGGTGCAAAAACACGAAATCGAAGAAAAAGTGCGGAGAAATATCGTTTTATTCGTAAATGATCTAAAAACTACATTTTTTAAATATTTTTAAATATTTTACAGTGACAATTTCAAATGTCAAAACTCAACATTTTCCTTTTAGGAGTGAGTAATCTTTACTAATCTATGTTAGAACCAAACAATCTATGAAATGTGTATCAGTCCGCGAAAAAAAAAGTCACCGAATCACAGACGAACTTTTTACACTGGGGGCCTCAATTCAACTCTCCGCCCCGACCTTAGTCTGCCACTGCTTCTGGGATATGGTCTTACCTGATGTGGGGGGTGTATTAATGTACCAGGGGGTTTGTTGATGAACATGGCGTTGATGATCATTATTTCATCTCCTATTAACTGCGCGACCACGTCCAGCAAGAGGGGGTGCTCTGTATACGTCATAAATACATCGTCAAAGTGGATGTCTTGTATCTGAAATGACAAAAAAATATATACATTTTTAAATTGAAATATGTAATGAGCAATTGAGCATGCAGTCCATCTGATTGTTAGAACAATCGTAGCTCATAGACATTGCTCATAGTATTTTTTATAATATTGATATAAAAATCGAGATTGCAGTCTTCCTGATGGCTACTGCTGTCCTTCATATATTGGGAAGACCTTAAATAGAACTCTAATCTTATCTGGGGTTAATTTCAGATTTCCATGGGTGGTAATAGATACTTACTATCAGATGAAGTCACTGAAAAACAATGTATCTGTTTGACTTTGGCGGGTTATAATAATAATTAATTATTGCAAATAATTGATAAGTACGGTACTCGAAATAAGTTTGAGAACCTCTGGAGTAACTAGATAAGACTATTAAAGTGAATTAAAGTATTAAAGTAAATCGGATTAAACGATTAAGGTTTTTTCAAAAAGCATTTCAATTAATCATTATCGCAATAGATTATTGGTTTTTAAGTATCTGTGATTTTGCAATTAAGGTAAAAAATGCAAACAAGAAATAAGCCATATGACTATATAAAAGGCATACAAAACTAAACACCGAACATTTCATACAATTTATTATCCGAAAAAGGTCCTTTTTAACCTTTACGAGTATAAGTAGAATATTAAAAACTTAAAAAATATTTAAAAAATATTTCTACTGTAGGATTTTTCTACTGTAAGACGATGAAAAGTTTGTTTCTTGAGAAGGCATTTTTTCCTCATAATTTTTGTAAAATTGTGTTCCCATATTAATAATAATAATAATAATAATAATGATTTATTGCCACACAAGATACAAAAAAGAAATGATTACAAACTTAAATCTAATTCACACAATAATATTTTGTTGTGAGCAAAGGAAGAGTCTCAGCTTGTGCTAGCACGGGTTACCTCGTGCAGCGCTGTTTTTCAGACTCTCCCTCTCCCTGAGGTGTTATTTTGGAGGGAAGAGTTCATTCCCCGATCGCCGCTTCGCTAATTTGCTCTATATTGCTTATGCACATTATGCAACAAATAATGTTTAACATTTATGTGTGTGTGTGTGTGTGTTTGTGTGTGTGTGTGTGTTTGTGTGTGTGTGTGTGTGTGTTTGTGTGTATGTTTGTGTGTGTGTGTGTGTTAATATGTATATGCATGTATTTGTGGTATGGTATTCGTGCCTCGGAATGGTCACATGGAGCTATAATGAAATACTGGGATAAAAACAATATGCCTATAATATATAAATAATAAAAAATGTGTTTGTTATGTACTCGTGAAAAACTCTTTCAGGGCTAAGCACTTCCAGTAAGCGTGTTTCAGGCTTTCTGCAGCAAGTTGCTTTTTTAACAAGGCCAATTTATATTTTGTTTTGAAGGTGTCTGGGCTCATTTTATTTCTAAGAGGTGGAGGCAGATCGTTCCAAATGCTTGCTGCAGCAAACTTGAAACACGCTCGATATCTCTTTGATTTCTGTGCAGGCTTCACTAAAAGGGTTTGCGAGTTGGAACGTACACTTCGATTCGAAATATCCTTAATCCAAACAAGCTTTTCAAAAAGATATTCCGGTTTCTTATTCCATAGTATTCTCTGCACGGTACAAGCAAACTGAAGCTCTCTCCTAGCACACATGTTTAAAATACCCCTATCATTTAGGAAGGGAGTAATGTGGCGCCTTCTGGGGACATTGAAGCAAAAACGAATGCATGCATTTTGGACTCTTTGTATGGCTCTTTCAATGTTGGCATTCAGTCTAGGCCCATATATAGAGCTGCAGTAGTTAAATTGCGAGAGCACTAAGGTGTCACACAGCAATATTCTAAGTTCTTCTTTGATGTAAGGCCTGATTTCATAAAGGGTTTTGAGTTTGTAATAAGCTGTTCTAATTTTATTATTTACGTGCTCTGCATACTTTTGCTCGCCGTCCAGAGTCAGACCTAGGTTTCGAGCAGACGATACTCGTTGCAAATCGACATTATTTATTTTGATGGTGCCTGCGTAATCAGTAACATTTTTAATTTGCGACTTTGTGCCCACTACAATATATTGTGACTTTGATGGATTAAGTACGAGGGAATTGTTTTGCGACCACTCAAAGATGCTATGAAGATCTTCATTGATTTTTTCAAAAGCTTCTTTTATGTTTTGATTTTTGAAGGAGTAATACAGTTGGGTGTCATCTGCATATAGATGGTACCTGCAGTATTTAATATGATTGGGCAAGTCTGCAGTAAAGATTGCAAAAAGCATCGGGCTTAGCAGTGACCCTTGCGGAACACCTCGCTGAGTCGGTGCTAGAGCGGAGTTTACTTTAGTACCATCTTTGTTATCTATAGACACCATTTGTAGTCGGTTAGTCAGAAAAGCACGGAACCAATTACATGTTTTATCTGAAAAGCCGTGAAATTTTAACTTAGACAAAAGTAGTTCCGGTTGTAGATAGTCGAAGGCACGTGAGTAGTCGAGTAGGACCAATATACTACTAAGTCCCATGTTGGACGCCTCAGTTAAGTCGTCTGTGACGTTAAGGAGTGCAGTTTCTGTACCATGATCTTTACGGAATCCTGACTGGTATTTGGGAATTATTTTTCCTTTCTCGACATAGTTTATTACTTGGTCCAGTACCACTTTCTCAACTATTTTCGATAGTACGGGTAATATCGAGATAGGGCGCAGATCTTTTAATTCTGTGACTGGGTCTTTTTTAGGTATGGGCCTGATCACTGCTTTTTTCCAGCTCATTGGGTACGTGCCTGTTTCAATAGACTTATTTACCATATTTGTAATTATAGAGAGAGTCGAATCGAGAGTAAGCTTAATCATATCTATACTAATGTTGTCATGTCCAGTTGCCTTGGTCTTAATATTATTAATAATTTTTCTAACCTCTGACTCCGTCGTAATCTTTAATTCAAAAGGGTCACATTGTGAATTAGTAATTTCAACATTTTTTTTACTTATATGAGTTTTGTCATACACTGGTAAGTCCAAAAAGTGATTATTGATTTTATCCGGGTCATTCAAATGGTCAGGGATTATATTATTTTGAGACTTATATGACTGTGTCGAACTCTTAATATTTTTCCATAATAAGGTAGGCTTTTTCAAGTTTTTATTTAGGGTAAAATTGATGTAACTTTTTCGTTCTCGTTCAATAGTAGAGGTCACAAAGTTTTTGAGAGTTCGGTAATAATCCATAGAGCTGTTACTTTTATTTTTTTGCGCTTTTTTCAGTGCTTCGTCTCTCAGACTCATCATGAATTTCACCATGTCAGTAACCCACGGCTTAGGATTATCTCGAATAATTATTTTTCGAACTGGAGCATATATGTCGAAAATCTTAATAATATTTTCATTAAATAATTCGACCATTTCGTTCAGATTCTCCAGTGAATTTATGTAGTCCCACGGAACCATTCTTAATTCTTTTGAAAGTTCATCAATATTAATATTTTTTAAGGTTCTTAGAAATTTAACCTGTTTCTTAAACTTGGGCTTTCTGACATCAACATCTACTAGAATCAACGCATGGTCACTCAGGCAAGGATTATGTATGACCTCAACTTTCTTACATTTAGAACTATTAGTGGTCATCACCAAATCAAGCAATGTTTGGGAAACGTTTGTGATTCTTGTAGGTTCCTGTACCAGCTGTTCCAAACTATGGTGATGACAGAACTGTAGGATTTCCTTAGCCTTAGAGCATTCTGTATGGGTCATATCCACATTGAAGTCACCTAGTATGCAGGTAAGATCACGACCTGCCATGACACTGAGAGAGTCACTGAGAGCGTCTAGTGCTTCTTGAACAGTTACGCTCTCCGGTCTATAGGCAGTTCCCAGCGTTAATGTGGAGCCTGGCAGCCGCACTTCCAGCCACATTTGTTCGAGCGACGATTCCGGGTGCCGTTTTACCCTTGTGGAGATTTCATCTCTGATATAAAATCCTACACCCCCTCCTTTCTTACCTTTTCTGGCCCTATGTAAGAATCTGTAATTAGGTATTGCGGGTGCAAGGTCCTCCTCTCCTTCCTTTAACCAAGTCTCGTTTATGGCTATGATGTCCGGTTTCTGTACTAAAACAGTTGTGAAAAATTCGTCTTTTCCAGTATTCAAAGAGCGGACGTTTAACAGTCCCAGTTTCAAACATTTTTTCTTTATGGTAGCCATTATGTTAATAATAATATAGGGATAAGATTAGTGTAGTATGTATGTTTGTGTAATGTAATGTATATGTGTATAAGTGTGTGACGCTTAAATGTACATATCGTTTGTGAAGCATGAGTGACTTTGTTACATAGAGTTTTGAAGGACATAACTCTAGTTACATAATAATATAATACAGGCAGATAATAAATGGCAAAATAAACAAGACAATTAATACTAATGTTAACAAAGAAATGCAAGAGTTCAAATATCAGTTTTTCCAAAAACCCGCATTAAGTCCATTTCCGTGCTTATACGATGTCGTATTTTTCCATCTTCCTCACGTACGAAGACTTTTCCGTCGCGTGTCCAAACGTATTTGAACTTAAGTTCACGTGCCAAGGCTCGCGCTTTTTGAAATAAGAAGCGATTAAGCTTGGTAAGCCGCTCATTTATGTACACAGGTCTTATGGGTTCAGGAAGTTTTAGGCCTTCTGAATTCAGGTTGCGTCGCGTGCGCGCAGATTGCAGCAGCGCGTCTCGTGTAGCGCGGCGTGCCAGGCGTAGGACAAGAGGTCGCGGCCGCGCCATCGCGCCGCTTGGTCCTGATGATCGCTCCACGCCCGCACGTCCCGCACTCACTACGTCCCTTTCGTCTAGGTCCACGCCGATCTTCTTCGCGATAGCCATAGCTAGATGAAGGCAGTTTTCATTAGCCACCTCTACACAGCCCACTATCTCTAGATCGTTTGATAAGAAGGCTTGGTCCCGCTCTGCGTTGTCTGCCTGAATCTGCCTGATAGCATTTTCAATTGTCGAGGTATCAGTCTGACGTTCTTCTGCCGGCTTATTTTCCAGAGTGGTTACTCTGGCCTCCAACTGCTCTATTCGTGTGTTTTGGGCTTGAATAGCGTTTGTTAGACCAACAATTGCTTCTTTAATACTATCTGTTTGAGCGTGCAGCAATTCCTTCATGTACGTTTTTAGGTCATTAATCGTGGTATTATGAAGACCCATATTGTTTTCAGTAACCGTGTGTGGGCTACCGATATCACACATTGACGTTATTCGAGCAGACTTAGAGCGTAGCGTAATGTTCGCCTCATCATTTATTGTTTCTCCCACGACTACGGTGTGACTTGACCGTTTTTCCGTTATATCACCTATTATTGCTGCATTACGCACGGGAGTATTCACATTTCCTTTTTTAGGTCTTTTGCTGGTGCACTCCGGGCAGCGCCACGGATCCTTTCGATCCGATAGATTAAAGGACTTAATATCAATGTTTGCGCACTCGCCATCATATTTAGCCTTGCAAGTAGAGCATTGAATATATTCCTTTTTTGTTAACAGGTTTCGACATCCAGCACATTTGTACGGCCCACTCATCTTAAAATAGTTTCTTCAAAAAAAAAAAAAAAAAAAAATAACCGTACCAAAAAAAAAAAAAAAAAGTAATAATAAAAAATTAACGAGTACAATTAACTAATAAAAATTATACAAAAATAATAATAATAATAATAATAAAAACAAAATAATTAAAAAAAAAAAAAATTAAAGATAAGCGGGCGAGAAGATTTGAACCCAAGTATACGGTGCAGTATGTGACATTAAGTAGTAGTTTCGCACAATACACCAAACGAGCTAATCGTTCTACAGCGAAAATATGGATTAGTTTTTTAAGTAATTAGCGGCAGTCTATGCTTAGCAACAAGCTTATGAATGTTTGTGAGTCATCAACGGTTTGTGCACTGACACTGCTTATTACAACACAACGGTCACTAAAAATTCTGAGTTTATAAACGTTTATTCACGCACACTTCAACACTTTTCAAAATCTCTTTATCACTACTTTGTGAGTTGGCACATACGCTTCCGATTTGTGCAATTTTTAGGGCCGAACTTGCAGTATAAACAACTTGTTTTTAATTTTAATTGCGGGAGCACAGCAAGTACGTCTTAACTACTCCGCAGCGGCGGGGGGGGCCTCCCGCAGCGGCGGGGGGGGCCTCCCTTATTAAGGGTAAGGAAAGGGTGCCGTCAGCGAAAACCGCCCTCCGGCGTGCCGGGCGCCTGCGATGAAGCGGGAGGATTTATCTTGTTCCCTGGCCCTCTCCGCCGTCTCCTTCGCGAGCATAGCTGCCTCGCAGAAGGAGCGAATCCAAGTGTCCTTACCACACTTCAATTATTATTATTTTTTACAATATAGTAGTAGCAGACGAGCATGCAGTTCACCTTATGATAAGTGGCTACTGCCGCCCATGGATATCTGTAATCAATTACAGATAGGATTACATATTCCTATCTGAGGTCGGCCACAGATGTAGCTACTCCTGAGGACTGAGCTGGAACATTTCGCAAAAGTATGTATGAGCCGTACAATCAACCACAGTGAGACTCGTACATATAGAAAGGAATCATCTTGACCCAAGTCCTACTTTTTCATTTAATGGTTGCTAACATAACCTAGAAACACGCGACTATTTTCACGTAGCCCAAATATTATAATTAAGCAAATTAGAAAGCCACAAACGCAATAGTAATTACCTTTAACATTGTTTAAATAAAAGTAACATAAGTTTAAAGTCATTTTTAATACGCTTTTATTAGCTTCAGACGTATGTATGTTGGTATGTTAGTATGTAACGGAATCTTTGAACATGATTTTAACCCCCTTCAAAACGTCGGATTAACTTGAAATTTGGCATACTTATTAAGGACCGATGACAATTCAATATTTTAAACATTCTGACCCGTTATCCTTACTAGGATAATCAGGATCAGCGATTTTTGTTTTCCTGAGACCCGGAAGGTCTGCGTTAAGACCAATAAAGGAATCTACCAGGCGCGCCGATCACCTAACCTAACCTGACCTGACCTGACCTGACCTGACCTGACCTGACCTGACCTCAACTTCGACGCGTCCGTTGTTAATAGCATCATGAAGCGGTGTCTCATCATCCTTATTCATTCAGTACTTCAACATCTGCACCTTCCTTTAACAAGATTTCCACTATTTCATTGTTCCCATTTCTTGCTGCCAAATGTAAAGGCATATATTATTTCAGCTCATCGTCATAGTCACAACCTATATTATTAACTCGAGCTGTAAAATTAATTAAACTACTAACAGTTTTAAAATCTCTGCAGGCAGCAGCAACACAAAGAGAAGAAATTATAGAATTATTTTTGATATTAACATCATCATGCTGTAATATTAAATCGATGATTGGACGACGTCCTTTTGAAATGGCTAGATGTAAAGCAGTTGACCGTTTTTCTCTTCAGTATTGCCATCAGCGCCTGTTTTTAAAAGATGCTCTATCATCCTTTTTCCGTGATTACTTTTATCCAAGATAGAGGACCTGGGATATGGTATAAACTATGAAAGAAAGCAGTTAGCATTGGCAATTCGGATGTCATTCAACAACTCCTCTGGGATTTTCACGTTAACAATAAAAATAAACACCAATGTAAAACACCACTTCATACAGCTGTGTTAAACAATGACCCAATATTCATTTTTGCACTGCTAAGCAAAGGTGCTGATGCTGATTCGAAAGATAAACTTGATAATACGCTACGTAATAATCGTTAAAATAATCGCTAAAATAATCACAAAAAAATTAAAAATAAATAATAGTTAAAAAAAAACTAAAAAATACGCTTTTATAAAAAATTCGACCAAAAAATTAAAAATAAATAATAGTTTAAAAAACTAAAAAAAATACACTTTTTCTAGAAAATCCAACTAAAAAATACAAAATATTTTTTTTTTAATTTGAATTAAGAATAGTGTAAATAAGATAAAAATATTTTTTATTGTAAAAAAAGCGTGGGGTGCTTTTTAAGATATTATCAAAATGATAATCCTTCTACTCAATATCTATCAATAAAATATTTATAACTATTGACACCATGCACCCCACGCTTTTTTTACAATAAAAAATATTTTTATCTTATTTACACTATTCTTAATTCAAATTTTAAAAAAAATATTTTGTATTTTTTAGTTGGATTTTCTATAAAAAGTGTATTTTTTTTAGTTTTTTAAACTATTATTTATTACCTTAGATCAGCTGTACACAAAAATTATTTTTTTCCCCTATTTTCCCCTACTGTTAACAGACAGAAATGTTGTGGTAGTGCTGGTGTCGAACCACAAAGGGCTACTTACTTTTAAATAGATGCATATATGTTACCTTATTAATATAATCCTCTCTCTTCTTATACTTGGTGACAAGAGACTTTTCTTTAACAACTGTCAGTGCTTCTAAATTGACCTTACCATTGCATGCTTCAAGAAAACGTTCTCTGAAATAAGTTAAATAAACTCTCATTACATTTATAACAGTAAATAATTTGTTATAAAAAAAATTGATTGCTTATTTTCACGATATTAAGTAATACATGAAATATTAAAACTTTATTTTACTAGGAAACAGGGAATTGTTATTAAAAAAATTACCGCTTAAGAATATACTCTACGTCACTTTCACAATTTAAATTAATCCAACGACACCTCATATGTTAAACTACATCACATGCAGAAGGTCATCAAAAAAGACTTCATCATCACGTCAATATCGAGGCAATAGTGACATGACACAGTGTCGTGTTGATTTGAAGGTGGTAGAACCCTTTGTGGTTCGACTCCGGCGGCACCACCTATTTATACCTAATAACAGCAGTGTTAGGCGCTGCTGTGTTCCGGTTTGAAGGGTGTGGTAAGGGAGACAGCCTTTTCCGAGGCGTTCCAGCTTAGTCCTCAGGGGTAGCGGCGCATCTGTGGCCGACCTCAGGTAGGACTATCTAATCCTATCTGGGGTTGATTACAGATGTCCAAAGGCGGCAGTAGCCACGTACCATCAGGTGGACTGCATGCTCGTCTGCTACTCTTATATTAAAAAAAAAATGTAAAGTGATAAGTGAACATTATAGAACACAAGAACAATGTGTCTACTCCCTTATGTGATAAAACAAAGAAGTACAGTGTCAGAGGACGTACCCTTCATTATATGATTATTTAGCAGTTTAAGTTCGCTTAGAATTACCTACTCGTTAGTCTTATAGTAGGCTAGATTGTAATTAATATAAAGTACCTTCTCACTAAGTACTTTATGCCAACCACCAAAAATCTTAGAAACTACATAATAACAGTAATTTTTACACTAATATAACTTTGAGGACTATTTAAAAATAATTCACTTTTAATTTAATTACTTACTTTTCACTTTTAATTTACTTACTTACTTTTAATTTACTTAAATAATTTACTTTTAATTTAATTTACTTTTTAACTTTTAATTACTTTTGGAGCGAAACACGTGTTGGTGGTGGTATGTATGGTGGTGTATATTTTTAATTTTTGCATCTGCACGCATCCTTTGAGGGAGGGAGGGTGGTACATACTGCATGGTTTAAAATATATACCATCATACATATTTGTAGCGGATTGTTGCGAAGTAGTTTTAATCTTAACTTAATAATTCACTTACTTGTAGTTATGTAAGTCGGTGAAATCAATAAGTCTCTTGATGACAAGGAAACCATTGTCTCTGTAGAATTGCAGTTGCTCTGCTGACAGTTTGTAGCTTGACATTTTAAATACAATATATACTACATCTGCAATAACTAAGTATTGGTTACTCACTAAAAAGTTAAATTTTAAGTCAGTGAAACCTTAGTTACGTAAGTAGAAAAGAAGTAAGTTCATTTGTGTTCTGCCATTTATAAAGGGTTGAAAGTATGCAAAAACGTTAATGTACACATTTTAATATGCATATGCAGTAATTTATAATATGTATTCATTATGCGAATTGTTTACGATGGAGAGACAAAACGATATTTTATGCACAAATATGGAAAAGGTTACTGGATAACGTACAAAGTCATTCTCATGAAGTATAATTATACTAATTTACATTAATCTCGTAGAAAATAAATAAATTATTCATATACTTATTTGTTTTGTTGTTCGCTGTAGATACGTGTAAGGATCTGTTTCTGACTTCAGGTAGGAATATCTCGATTACAGATGTCCATGGGCGGCAGTAACCACTTACCATCAATTCCACGACATCCCTTAACCAAAGTTTTTAGTGTACCTCCAAGCAGAACTGGTCTCCTCAAAAATTCTCCGCTGTGCAGAATATGTAATGAATACAACCGAGCACGTGCATCAATTGTAGACATTGACATCTTCCATGATTCGTGTCTTTCATTTAAAAACAAACTAACAACTCATTTGCTTACTGTTTAAATTTAACTGCTCTTTTAACATTTTGTAATTTTTAGGCTTAATGAATACTATTTAACATCTTATTATATTTGTCTTTTTTTTGTTTTTAACAAGCAATAACATGTCTTTGGCTATTAACGAGAATGCTGTACATACTTATAATTGGCATGTATATAGGATACATTATTACTATTGTAGTTAAGTTGAAAATGTTATGTATACTATGCTGTTTGTGTGTCTAAATAAATAAATAAAATAAAAAATAAAATAAATTATGCTCGTCTGCTATATTATAAAAAAAAATGTGTAGAACAAACGGCATGATAGATTTTAACATATGAAGTCGTTGGCTATATTTTTCAGCGGTCGGTTTTTATAATGATTCTGTACTCAATCTAGAATTAAAAAGACACATATTTTTAAATATTTATTCCCGAAAAAGTACATACAAAAATATAAAAATGTTCTAAACATTTAAGGCTACTAACCACGATTATAAACAACATAAGACATATGAATCTCAAAAGACGGTGCGACAATACTAAAGAAGTGTAAAAAAACAGTGTTATTTATCTAAACACATAAATGTTTTTAAATAATAGAAATCCGACAACAGGTGGCGCTGAAAGGTCCTGAATCACGCTTTCAATGTTTTCTTACGTAGCATATTATCCTTCTTCTAATATATAGAAGTAGCACATACGCATGCATTCCGCCTAATGGTAACTAGCTACTGCCGCCCATGGATTGTATTTAACCTCAGATAAATCAAAATTCCTATCTGAGGTTGGCCGCAAATGTCTCGCTGAGGACTAAGTTGGAAATCCTTTGACAATGTCTTCAGGTATTGCTAGTTGCTATCAGTTAATACTAAACAGAGGCCTCTGCCAAGGCGTCTCTCTCAGTCCAATCTTTCTCTTTCCCAGTTACCTTCTGTTTGTGTATCTGCCACTTAGCAGGGAACATTGAAGATTTTTACCCACTTTCTCCATTTTCTCAGCTGTTCACTTCAATTCCGTCCCATTCACAAACAGCCAGACCCAAAACAGGAATCTAAATTCATCATTTAGATATCCGTCTGGCCGGGGATCGAACCTGAAACCTTCTGCGCGTCAGACCGGTAAAGTGACCGCTTCACGGGTTAATTTGTCCTGTTCATCTTTATCAAAGTGTGGTTCTTTAGCGATAATTTCCACTGTTGACCCTTATGACTTTAAATCAGCAAAAAAGTCATGTGGTCACGTTGTTCTATTCTCTGGATGTTTTCGGAGAGAAGGTGCAGAGCAGCACGCGGCCATCACGCTCCAGCAATATCGCGGCGCCGACTGGACTTTCGAAGCGTATCATCCGGGCATCGCCGTCCTGGGTCAGTGTCACCTGTAATCACCATCACCAATAATTAATCTCTTTTTTATAGTATAGATTGATTATTAATGTGCATCTATGATAAAATTTATGGGATTAGCATCTTCCTCAAATTCGGTCACTGATTTGATTATTTACTTGGTCACTAAGATGGGACGTCTCAACTAAGTATTTCGTTTCCTACGATTAAAAAATATTAATAAAAAAGTAGACAAACTACAAAAGAAAAAAAAAACGCATAGAGAACTAAATGCTTGAAATTTGTCTAGAAATATCTACTGGTCAACGAATGCATTTGCGCTGAAATCATGGCTTAAACCTTTATCAATTAGATAGTGTTCCCAACAGTAGGAAAGTAAAATATTTTTGATGATATTGAGAATAAATATTATTCATCCTTACCTGCCAGCGCGAATCATTACGCACACATGCGTTCGCTCGCGTCACATACGCCGAGGGCGGGTCTGTAGGATGCTTGAGCACGTGATAAGCGGCTGATGCTTCACTACCGAAGCCGATACGAGCTTTTCGGATCGCCTGCACCAACGCCTCGTCCGACAGACCCGACGTGAGGGCAGCTGGTCCCACCATGGAGTTCTCACGGACTATAGCTACTGTGTCTGTCCATTTCTGTTGCATAGCTCGCGGATTCTGGAAGACTGCGTTGCTCGCCCTTTTTCCTGAAGCAGATTTTTAAAAAATATTTTGTTCAGATGCTACATTACTTGTGTTGATGTACTAAAGGCGATTGCTCATAAAATAAATATGACAATATTTAAATTGAAAATTTAGAGAATAATCATATCGTTCTCGTAAACTGGGAAACAGTAATGTTTCTCGGCTTGATTTTTGGGAAACGTAAATACATCATAATTCATACGTACTTAAAAACTCGGCCTTATTGGTGTTGGCAGGTAGTTTCAGCTCCCCGCTCTTTAGTTTTAGTTCAAGAGCCCTCTTTTCTGCTTCAACGTATGTCACTACGTACTCCCCATACGCAACCATTTCGCTAACATTCTTTGGGTTCATATCGGCTACAAAATTCATCAATTCTTTCATGTATGGCATCGCTTTAGCAGTTGTTACAGTGCTTCGGAAGGTAAACAACCTGTCTCTTTCAAAGTTTTGTAGCGTGGAGCCTAGTATTGACAGCAAACGCTCATTTGCGTTTGATGTCATCCAGGTAACACTCTCCCTCCTGTGAACCTCTAAACGCAACCTGTACTTGTTGATTAGCTTTTCAGTTTCCTTGGGGATATTAGAAGTAGTGGTAGACGATGATAACTGACCGACCAACTTCAAAATTTCCTTACAATCTGTAGAGTCTATTTCCTTCAATTTAAATATACTTATTTGGAGGTTTTGATTTAAGAGCACTACAGCGCGACCGGTTGGGACAATCTTCGTGATTGTACATTTGGAGAACATGCCGTTTCCTTCGAGCTGTAAGAGCACTGGGATAGAGGTGGTCCACTGGCGACTGGTGTTTTCATCCATTCGCACAAGGTGTTCGCCCACAAAGCGCAACATGGGGGCAGACATTCCACGGAGTTGTGGTAACTGCAGTGGCGGTGCACGTCCCAGTATCAAGCTGTTGTCCTTGATGGTGATGTCCGTGCCAGTGGGCATGTTCATTTGGGTGTATCTTGCCCAAAAGTTCAACACCTGCTCGGTAGCCTCACGCGGAGTTAATTGGTAATGTACCGCAACTTTGTGAAGTCCTGATATTAGGTTCATATCATTATTCACTTTCTGACGGAAGCTCTCCATCAGTTCTATTTGCTCCGGTCTGAGATTAGTGATTACATCAAAGTAGTGTCTACGTACGTTTTGTGGTAGCTTGCTGAGAAATTCAAACGAATATGTTTGGCCTCCTGTCAGTACCAGATTACCTGCCCCATCAAGTTGTACTTGCCCGTTTAAGTTCGCATCGATTAATATTTGAGAAAATAACACCGGAGAGATGTTTCCCTTTGAAGCTCTGTGGAATTCTCTTATGAGAAGTGCATCATTATTGAATTGTTTACGAACATTCGACAAGTTCGCCGCCTCGTCTGAGTTAAGCTCTTTGGTTATAACAGTGAATACTTGTTCGTGAGCGTTTCTTATTAGTGTTCCAGCAGTTTTATATGTAAACACACCCTTAGTCCAGAAAGCTATCGCTGCTGCATGCATCAGGAGGTCCACAGGTGACAATTCATCGTAATGTTCAATCATGAATATGGTTGTGTCTATAATTGCGATTCCACTTACGACAATATTTGTTCCATTCATGACGTTCACTAATAGGCGGAAAGATGATGATATGTCACGTCCTCGTACCGCTAAGGACGTCAGGCGCATGGAGGCTCCCATTGCTCCAAAACTGACTATGTTCGCGGCGATGCCCAGCCACAGCATACGGCTTTCTGAGTTCGTGAAAGGGTTAATACTTTCACCATGCGTCGCTTTGTCTGTTAATTGATATGCAGTTCTGCCTGTTCCGTAAATTGCGGTGGCTACTCCAGTGGCCACGAGGGGAGCCGCAAGCCCGCCAGTAACAAACAGCAATCCTACGCTGGAAGTGATCCCGGCTACAGACGCAGCTATATCAACACCTTTGATGACTTTCGTACCAGTTCTCGCACTTGGCGTATCGTCAACTAACACGCGTGAATAGTTATATCCAGGTCGTACCATCAGTCGTAAGTCATACGGATAAGCCATCTTACATGGTGGCAACTTGTTGTTAGAAAACCAATCTGAAACTGAATCATATGATCTTCCAATATTGTCGACATAATATTTTTTGGAATCTTTATAACGTTGGACTCTAAATAACGGCAATTCATACAGTTTTCCGTTCCAATATAGTTCTATGGGTAGGACTGTGATAAAATTTTTGTCATCTCCGTTACAGCAACTTCTGATTTGTTCGGCTATTACATCGATCGCCTTTCTCGCATCGTCTTCGAAAAAAACGAGCTCACCGTTCAAAGCCCTTTGCATTTCGCTTTCGCTCCAGTTTGTTGGGTCGCGCACCGGGAGCCCCATAGCTACACCTATCGTGTTCAGTAAATTAGTTCCCCCCAGAAGCTGCGGCTCGTCACCTTTCAAGTCCCCTCCTCTATTAAGGTATCGGTCGATATTATCGATAGCCTTAGATATCCACTCGGATTCTTTAACCTCCATTTTTGCGAAGAGATAACTTTATAATCAATTAAAACCACCACCAGTGGGATTTAGGAGTGTCGCGATGTAGATCTCCGGAGAAGAAGTCCGGTCGGTGACTCTGCGCCCAAACTTTTAAATGTTCGTCGAACTCCTCCAACTCGCCCAATCGTTTTAAATCGTTTATCACGTTGTCGAAAGGCTTATTGATGCCTGTGAATCCTTTCAGCAGGAATTCTATGCCGGAGCGCACGCGGCACACGTCGACGGCAGCAGTGGCGCCCTCTAAGTCAATCCGGAGCCCAGGGTAGATGGTGATGAAACTCTGGAGCCAATCTTGGTTCTTGGTCACGCGGGACACAATATCACTCGTTTCGTTCTGGGTTTTAACAGTCGAAGAGTTCCATTTGACGCATGTACCAAGATGGTAGAACTCTTCAAATAGCCTCTCTCCCACGTTAAACCACTCGGGTATGAGATTTCCTTCTATTTTCTTCGGCTTATTTTCGAATTCGTTCAAATATCTGCTTATGTTTTGCAGGCGCGTTTTCATATCAGATCCCATTACCTGAGGAATAAATGCACGTAATTAAATATTAATTATTTCTGTGATTCCAGATTTTATTTCAAATCCGCAAATGGTGATAACGACGATGATAATGATAATGACTAATAAGTGTACATAACAACAGAGATTTCATAGTGATTACAAACTCAGCCTGAAGTCCGAGGTTCAAAACCCAGGCCAGAACATCTAATTGTTCAAGTTGTAAGCGTATTACAAGATATCACTTGCCTTAAAGATCGGTAAACATCATGAGGATAGCGTGTTTGAAAGATTCTAAAATAATTATCAAGGTGTGACGTCTACTAATCCGTACTTGGTCAGCGTGGACTATGGGGTTGAGACCTAGGACACCCGTAGCCAGAAATGGAACTGTAATGGGTTGACGAAGTAATAAGATAACCAAGGGACATTACAGCAAGTACAGATTAACCACACACTTGAAATGATAACTTTCTTATTTATCAAGCAGTTGACTGATAGCCTACTTAATAATTATCGCGAGATATACAGGATGTTTTTTTAAACATAAACAGTGTGGATGGCAAATTCCGAAAATATAGGCAATTAAGGATAAAGTTGAAAGAAAATATGAAGCGGTTTTGATAAGAATTAACATTTTCTTATATAAGACATCTATTTTCCTGGTTCAGATTCAACTTATTTAATTTTGAAAAAATACACACCCTGTATTATTGCGTCTTGCGTAGTGTGACTTTTAAGGATCACATTCTTGAAAGTAATGATGCGTGGATAAATTATATGTTGGCTGCCTCTAGACCTACAATAACATTGACCAATACTTTTTATTGTACAATAATATTGAAAGGCGCCCTGAATCCAAACGAGCAATTATATTGCACAATAATACGAACTGCACAATTTTTTCCTGTTCATTCAATATTATATAAAAATATTGCGCAATACTGAACTTACATGATACAATGGAAAATTATAAAAATGAAACTTCGGTCAATCATTGCGCAATTATCAATATTCACCCTAAACGGTTAATAATATTGCACAATTTGCAATATTGCACAATATAATTGTCCGTTGAGGCGGCCTCTAAAAATACCTTTCTTACATTCACGTACTAATTTTCAACTAACCAATTGTTCGAAATTAGGTATGGTCATTTGTTTTTAAGTGGCACATGGCAAGGTGACGCCACATTATTCGCAAGCATATTTTATTGATATCTTCATACGACTAACAACGTTCTCAAATTGTATATATTTAATAAGTCGCGGCCTACAAATCATTGTGGACCACAATATTGATTTATTTACATTAAAGAAGTTATTTTTTGGTTCCGTACCCAAAGGGTAAAAAAGAAATTAACAAAAAAATACAACCGACTTTTATTTCACTACAAAGTAAAAAATAATTCAAATAAATGTTGGTTTAGTACAAAATACCTATTGAAGCCGGCGCTATATATATTTCGTTGGTTAACGGCGTAAACAGAGTGTCCGGCACGGGTCTCCTCCCAGAATGATAAGGATTAGGCCATAGTCCACCGCGCTGGCCAAGTAGGTATTGGTAGACTTCACTCACATACCTTTGAATTTTTTTTCTCAGGTATGTAGGTTTACTCGCGAGGTGTTCCTTCATCGTTTAAGTGATAATTAATTTCTAATACTCACATAACTTTCAAAAACCAGGGATTTGAACCTCGGACCCCTCGATCAAGAAGCTGAGATTCTTAACCACTAGGCTATCACTGCTATTTTTTACTTACATACATATTTGAGGATGGTAGAACCCTCTGTCGTGCAACTTCAACGGTACCACCGCCACAACTATTCCTGCCTAATAACAGCAGTTTTAAGCGCTGCTGCGTTCTGGTTTGCAAAGTGCGGTAAGGATATACTAATGAGACTTTTGAGCTTAGTCATTAGAAGTAGCAATGCATCTGTTACCAACCTTAGATAGGAATCTAATCTTATCGTGGGTTGATTACAGTTCATGGGCGGCATTAGCCACTTACTATCAGGTGGACTGCATGCTCGTCTACTACTTCAATATGATAAAAAAAAAGAATCAGACCGACTACAGCGGAACTAGATTTAAATAGTTACTTAAAAAATAACAGGTTCATTCAATATTCATTCACGAAGAAGAAACGAAGCAGCGAAGAAGAATTGAAACAACATAAATTACTCACCGCACTTGCCTACTCTTTGCAAATCTGATGTCACAAACACAAACAGACGGAATGATGGTGCGAGAGGGACGGGAATAGTCTAACCTACACAATTTGTATTTCAATAAAATATTTATTTAATAACATGAAATATACCTTATCGGCAGCTAAATACAAGTGTAGTTGATGCGAAATACATTTAACGTTTGCGAATTTGCTAGCCGTGGCCCCGAATTGCCTCAAGGTCCACACGGAACTGCGTGTGCGCTCTCACACAGCAATACTTATATGCGTGTATCTACATATAAGTAGATAAGTGTGCCTAGGGCTGTCATAGTATAATTCGATATTAACCAGACTTGGTATAAAATTAGAACTCCTTTGTTAAATGGTTCAAGTAATATCAGCTCTGATTTTCCGATATTACTTGCGAATAATATTTTTGCAAATTATGTAATTTCTTTATTATAACAATAAAAAAATTAGTAAAAATCAAAATAAAGATGATATATTTTTTAGTTAAAATTAAAATGTAAATAATAATAAAATTAAAATTATAAAATAAAGATGTCGCCCAAAACTCATTATTGTGGCATAGTGCCCAGAATGCTGCCAGCGTTTCCTCGCTGTATAGTGAGGCACATTTTTTAGGCCAATAATTTTTTCTTGCGTACTATTTCTGAATGATAGCAGCGAAGCGAGAAATGAGGAAACTATTATAAATTTCTTTAAAAAAACCTCGTAAACGTGTCTATTAATACAATTGCGCAACGGTGGGATCCATTTTTAAATGGATCCCACCGCACAGGAAGAGATCCGAGCCCAGCAGTGGGATAGAGACTTGTTGATCACAATACCAAGACGTACACTTTGGCATTTTGTATCTGATTTTAGACTAATATTAACGTAAAATTGAAACTTTTTAATAACAATAATGTTTAACGCATACTCATGATACGCGGTTTAAAATAAATTTTAAAATATTGGCAATAAAGAAATTAAAACTGCGTATTGTGAGTACCCATTACATATTTAAAAAAATATAATTTTACAAAGTGCACAATATGCACATTGTATAATTATAATTGGATATAAATTGAAATAAAACAAGAAGAAATAGAAAATCAATGTTATAATTTTAGCTCGTTTTTTTTTGAAGGTGGTAGAACCCTTTGTGGTTCGACTCAGGCTGCACCACCGCCACCACACCTATTTCTGCCTCATAACAGCAGTGTTAAGAGTTGCTGTGTTCTGGTTTGAAGGGTGTGGTAAGGGAGACATACTTTTCCGAGCTTAGTCCTTAGGGGTACCGTTCCAGCTTAGTCCTCAGGGGTAGCGGCGCACCTGTGACCGACCTCAGGTAGGAATATCTAATCCTAACAAAAGCCATAATTGTTACACATAATATAATATATTTTGAAATTCTTAAGATTTTTTTTTATAAATACGAGTATTACTCGTAAATTTTCTTTATTTTTGTGTTCTTCATATTTCAATACATTTTTCTGGCTGCCCTACATGCACAGTAAATATAGAATTGAATAGGCACATTCAGGCGCAAACCGATCTGGGAATTCCAATATTTTACGGAAACATACCTACATGCTAAACTGAAGCTATCTCTTAATTCAAAATAAGGATATTTTCATTAAAGTATGAACAGTCATTGTTTATTTAGTACTTTATCACGTATACATATGACTAATTTATGTAATTAAAATTAAGTAACTCATTGTTACATATTATTCAATCACATTAAACAATGAGCCGAGAATAATTATCGTGGATCTTGTGGTTTTCATGTGGTATGGTATGCCAATTATTCCCTATTTCTGTCTGATAACAGCAGTGTTAAGTGCTGCTGTTTCTGGTTTGAAATGTGTGGTAAGGGAGACGTACCTTACTACTTACTACCTTACTTATCTGAGGCATTCTAACATAGACCTTGGAAATAGCAACGCATCTGTAGCCGACGTCAAGTAGGATCTAATCATATTTGTACCCTTAGTATGAGTTTTAATGTTTTTTACGTTCCAATCAGCGCTCCTAGCGGATTGTATCAGAACTGATTGGAAATTTGAAAAAAAATTGCAAATTTACAATAAAAAAAAATTGTGTGTGTCAGCTCCGACGCACAACTGGAGTTTACTCCTTAAGTACGATTGTCAAAACAGACGCAAAAAAACTTATTTAACTGAGCTTTACTGAAATAAACAAGCTCAATAACATATAGATATAGTCGCTTTGCAGCATACTCTATACACGTCTTAATACACTCACAACCAGTGCAGCCAGATCGTGCGTAGAGCGTACTCCCACTATAATGCCATCAGTAAGAGTGAGAGAAAGCATTATAAAGTATAGGCAAAGTAAGGGTACACACTACCCACCATAGATATAGGATGTCAAAGATACACAATGTCAGTTTAAACGCATTACCAAAATTGATATGTGTATGTTATAGTGTAGTTACCTTCATACTTTTTATCGATTGACATCCAGTATTAATTTGATGAGTCTGCCGTGGCAACGTAGCTTTTGTATCCAAATTATTACACAAATTAATAAAGTACCATATTTTCATTGATGATTATTTATTATTATTATAAAACAAGTATTATGATATACAAATTAATACGACGACTTCCTTGGTATCAACTATTTTTCCTCAGAATGTTTGTTACATATTACCGATGATTTAATAGGAGTCCATTCTGGCCGACTTATTATTCTTATCCACTTTTCACGTACCTCACTTGATCGACTTGGTATCGTTGAAAAGATATAGGTGATACAAATATTATTCGAGTTATAATAACATAAAAATTCAGAATATGTAGATTCCGTTACAATACGTCAACAAAGTTTACTTTGATACTACTTTTGTGATGCATGAAATGATCTTTATTATATTATCGACACATTATCGATATAATATGACGTCACCATTTTGTCAAGCCCTAGCGTAAATAAATAATTTAATTCTCGTATATATTTTGGTAACTTTTCATCTATCTATGAAATATATGTATTTATAGCAAGATAAATGAATAAAAATGAAGTTGTAACAACTATGTATGAAACCGAAATTAATATGAAATTTGACCAAGCATTGAGCTTGTGTTCTTGGTCACACTGGACACAATATCATGCGTTTCGTCCTGGAAACTGGGGACACTTGATCTCCCCTTTTGTTTTTTGACCACTATTTGGTAAATATTGATCCGATTTTAGATATATTGGTACTGAAATACGTGGAATTTCATTGGCTGTACTAAGTATAAAAGCTAATGATATCGGTATATAAATTTTGTAACCAGCCCACGAAAATTTTGTATAGGGAATGATACCATGTGTCCCATATATAGTATGTCTGACTTGATCCCCCCCCTCTGGAACACTTGATCCTGAGGGAAATAAGTCTCCTATATTTTCATATTATACCAAAATGAAAAAAAAAATGTTAAAATTGATTTATCAATGATTTATTTGCTTAGTAGATAAAGTAGAAACAACAACAACAACATATCCACTGTTTTGAAAAATCACATATACGAGTAGCTATGTTTTCAGCTAACATTACTTAATGTTCCTATTATCACAGAATCTTATGGTTGATATTTTTTTTCTTACCTTCTATTGTTTTATATACTCTGGGCATATTGAACCCTGAAATTATTCAAAAATAAACATTAGTAGATGCTTGATGCGGGGGGATCATATCTCCCATAAGAGTGTACCAAGTGTACCCTAGCTATACTGTGGTTATAAAAAGATATTGTAAAAAAATCGACTACTATTAACACTATTCTATGAAACAGACGTTTAAAAACATAGATAATGAATAGTTTAAAAGTGTTACTTACCCAAAATAAGTTTACTAACCAATTATTTAATCAAAATGAAAACATACGAAAAATATTTTCCTGCGACACGAAACACACACTCATCCGCCATCTGCTTAAATATCAAATTAGACAAGAGTACCAAGTTTAGAAAGTTATAACGTATCATAGACAACCAATGTTGCCACACTAAAATCATATTGTGTTCACAGAAGTTCTGTATATCCAGTGTACCAAGTCTCCCGTAAGGATCAAGTGTCCCCAGTTTCTCCTATGTGTGTATGTTTTGCAAATGCGGCTTGCTCGTGTCAGATCCCATTACCTGATAAATAAAATAAATATAAATTATTTCTATAACATATTAAATACACAACAAAATAACGTTACTATAAGTATAAATTTGACACACACTTGTAACGAAATATATTATGATATAAGACTAGTATTATCGCGGAATTGAGACATTTTTATATATAATGGATACCCACGATACTCGGTTTTAGTGCCAATATATTGGTCCAATTGTGTAGATCATGGTCACTGCCACACTACAACAAAGTTCTTGAAATGATTTGATAGTGGTATAACCTTTTGTGGTTCGACTCCGGCGGCACCACCGCCCCACTTTTTTTTTTTTTTTTTACAATATAAGAGTAGCAGACGAGCATGCAGTCCACCTGATGGTAAGTGGCTACTGCTGCCCATGGACATCTGTAATGAACCCCAGATAGGATTAGATATTCCTACCTGAGGTCGGCCACAGATGCGCCGCTACCCCTGAGGACTAAGCTGGAACGCCTCGGAAAAGTCTGTCTCCCTTACCACACCCTTCAAACCGGAACACAGCAGCGCTTAACACTGCTGTTATTACTCGTAGGTTGAAATAGGTTAGGTTAAATAGGTTAGGTTGACTTATTTCTCCCTAATAACAGCAGTGTTAAACGCTGCTGTGTTCTGATTTGAAGTGTATGGTAAGGGATACATAGGTACTTTTCAGAGGCTTTTCAGCTTAGTCCTCAGGGGTAGCGGCGAAACTGTGGGCAACTTCAGCTAAAAAAGTCTAATGCTGTCTGGGGTTGATTACAGATGTCCATGGACAGCAGTTACCATTAGGAGGGCTGCATGCTACTTCTATAGTTTAAATATTTATAATAATAATAAAAAAAGATTTGCAACGAAGATTCCTTTTTATCAAACAGTTAACATTGATATGGCACGAAATAATCGTCGCCAGACATACTTACATAAAAAAAGAATAATCTACATCGAGATTATGGTATCAGCGATTTAAATTCTAGTATTACATCTGTTATACGATATAATGAATATGTGTATAAATGTAATGTATATAAATAATGAATATGCTATGGTAAGGTATGGTAAATGATGTTAAAATTAAGTTTGCGGGCTTATCTTAAGCTATTATTTTTAGAGTTTCGTACAAAAAACATTATAGTTAAAAAAAGGAAAAACCACGCTATGATTGCACAAGCAAAATCGTTAACCTTAACGATCCTGATGAATGGGACAAAATTATTTAAATCGTGTATTGTCATCGGTTCTTGATAAGTGTTCAAAATTTTAAAGTAATTGGACCGTTCAAAATGAGTAAAAATTGAGTTCAAAGATTCCGTTACATATGTACAGGTCAAGCTAATAAACGCGTGGTAATAACGGAAGCCTTATGATAACTCGCGCGTCTGTCCGTCCGTCTGTCACAATTTACTCCGAAACTAATGTAACCTACACCAAATATCTTCAAACACAACTCAATTATTCCCATCGGTCGAGGAGTTACATATTTTGTCTCCGAGCCACATTATCAGACCCTCAAATAGTCAATGATGAACTGGCTTCGCAATTTCATTAGAACCTACACCAAATATCTTCAAACTTAATTATTGCCATCGGTTGAGGAGTTACATATTTTGTCTCCGAGCCACATTATCAGACCCTTAAATAGTCAATGATGAATTGGCTTTGTAATTTCAATAGAACGTACACCAAATATCTTCAAACACAACTCAATTATTCCCATCGGTTGAGGAGTTATATATTTTGTCTCCGAGCCACATTATCAGACCCTCAAATAGTCAATGATGAACTGGCTTCGCAATTTCATAAGAACCTACACCAAATATCTTCAAACACAACTTAATTATTCCCATCGGTTGAGGAGTTACATATTTTGTCTCCGAGCCACATTATCAGACCCTTAAATAGTCAATGATGAACTGGCTTTGTAATTTCATTAGAACGTACACCAAATATCTTCAAACACAACTCAATTATTCCCATCGGGAGCCACATTATCAGACCCTTAAATAGTCAATGATAAACTGGTTTTGCAATTTCATTAGAACCTACACCAAATATCTTCAAACAAAACTCAATTATACCCATCGGTTAAGGAATTACATATTTTGTCTCCAGAACCCACTCTGATCCTCATCATATTTAAATGGGACCAACTTGTAGCAATTGTCCACACACGAAATTAAAGGCATTAAAATAGGTTCATAAACGGCGAAGTTATGGCTGTTATATTTACATGCGTGGAGGAGTTCCCCTCTTTTTCTCCAAAACCAATCGTTGGATCCTAACCATATTTCATCATTAACAACCCATTACTGTCCCACTGCAGGGCACGGGTCTCCTCTCATAACGAGAAGGATTAGGCCATAGTCCACCGCGTTGGCCAAGTGCGTATTGGTATTTAAATATTAAATATTATATATTAACCATATTTAAATGGGACTAACTTCCAGCTCGTCTCTACACAATAAAAAAAGAATTATTAAAATCGGTCCACTAACGGCGGAGTAATTGGTGTGAATACATAAAAAAAAAAAGATACCGGCCGAATTGATAACCACCTCCTTTTTGAAGTCGGTTAAAAATAGATTTCGACTTACTACGGTAAGAGTCATAGGTTCAAAGCTGTTTAAATTAGGTTTAAAGAATCTTTATTTCTCATAAGACATATTACATTTGTCACTTAAAATTCAATACTTCTTTAGGCGCGTTGAGCACTTTTTGGGTGAACAAGAATCTTGGAACTCGCGTCATCGTCACCGAACGCTTTATGGTCAAGGATTAAAGTTTAAATTGGTCATTAACACTTCTCTACAAACGAAAAATAATTCAAACATATTAATCTAATAGCTCGACGATACAATTCACAAGTTACTTTTCACTTCTATCGGTAGTTCCTACATTTCCCCGTTCTTAGGGTTCCGTACCCAAAGGGTAAAACGGAACCCTATTACTAAGACTCCGCTGTCTGTCCGTCTGTCACAGGGCTCTATCTCCTGAACCGTAATAAATACGCTTGAAATTTTAACACATTATGTATAAAGATGGCCGCTATAACAACAAATACTAAAAATAAAAAATGTTGAAAATAAATGGGGGTCGCCATACAAGAAACCGCTCTTTCTCGACGTTTTTCGCTTTATCTATTACCATAATAGGTAGACAGTTCAAATTTTCACAATGTATTTACTTCAGTGGCTGCTATAATAACAAATAAGTACTAAACCCTTACGTACGGAAACCCTTCATGTGCCAGTTTGAATTGCACTTGGCCAAGACCTCATGTTTACATATACATTGAAAGGTGGTAAAACCCTGTGTGGGTCGACTGCGGCGGCTCCACCGCCACACCTATTTCTACCTATCAACAGCAGTGTTAAGCGCCGCTGTGTTCCGAAGGGTGTGATAAGTCACCCTTATCACATAAGAGTCTTTAAACTTAGTTCTTAGCAACGCATCTTCCAACCTCAGGTCTTAAATCTTATTATTGGGGGTCCACCGGCAGCTAAGGTCCCCGGGGGCACTGTGTGAGCGAATTCGTAAATGTTGGACGTTTTCGCGTAAACGTAAAAACTCACACTAAGGGTACAGGTGAACTGCACGCTCGTTTGCTTAGAATATAGTTATTGTTTAATGTTAAAAAGAACGGGTGTACACCAATTACACTTATTAACCATTTAGAAGGTGGTAGAAGCCTTTGTGGTTCGATTCCGGCGGCACCACCGCCACACCTATTTCTGCCTAATAACAGCAGTGTTAGGCGCTACTGTGTTCCGTTTTTAAGCGTGTGGTAAGGGAGACATACTTTGCCGAGGCGTTCACGCTTAGTCCTCAAGGATAGCGGCGCATCTGTGGCCAACGTCAGATAGGAATGTTTAATCTTATCTGGGGTTGATTACAGATGTCAAAGGGCGGCAGTAGCCACTTACCATAACGTGGTCTGCATGCTCGTCTGCTACTCCTATTTTATTATAAAAAAAAACATCTGCCAACCTCAGGTAGGAATCTAATTATCGGGGGTTACTTACAGGTGGGCGGCAGTAGCTACCTACCAATCAGATGAACTGCATGAGCAATAAGCAAAATAAAATTTTAGCACATAAGTAGCACTTATCATCATCATCAGCAACCCATTACTGTCCCACTACTTATATCAGTAGAACTTATATCATAGTTAAATGGCACTGATCGAAACTAGTGGGCAACAGTTACGGTTGTTTCATTATTACCATGCTCAGTCAGCATTATAATGGTTGCGTATGGTTCGATTTGTTCCATACAAATTAAAGATACAGACTAATATAATATAAATGTTGTTCATGCCTATAATTGGCACTCATACGAACCTTATATTATTAATACTACTATAGTGTACTTCTAAGTACTATATAATGTATTGTGTGTGTTGCTGTTGGCATGTAAATAAATAAATAAATAAATGCTCTTATAATATAGTGATATTGTTTAATGTTAAAAATAACGGTTAGGTATACAATAATTACACTTATTAACAATCATTATAAAGTATATGTGTGGCGCTGATATCTCCGGATGCGTATGCGTGGTTTTTCCCATAATACACAAAGTAATCGCCTAGGGATATCATTTGTTTCATTGTTAGCGTTATAGATAGCCCAAGCTTGTACACAGGTCAAAATGTTTATTTTATTCTATAGCATCGTAAGTATCTTAGACCAAAATAAAGATAGGTCGCTAGATCTTCGAACGAGCATTGTGAAATTAACGCAAATATGATTTGTCAATAAATTAAATTTTTAAAACTTAATTGTAAGTATCTATAATATGAAAGAGTTTTAACGTTAAGGTAACTGAATATATTTCATTATCATCATCGTCATCAATCGATTATTGTCCCACTGCTGGGCACGGGTCTCCTCTCAGAATGAGAAGAATTAGGCCATAGTCCACCGCGCTGGCCAAGTGCGTATTGGTAGACTTCACATACCTTTGAGTTTCTTTTTAAACCTCAGGTATGCAGGTTTCCTCACGATGTTTTCTTTCACTGTTTTAGCAAATAATAATTCATATCTAATACGCACATAGTTTTCAAAGATCAGAGGTGCCTGGGATTTGAACCTCGGACCCCTCGATCGAGAGGCCGAGTTTCTTAACCACTAGGCTATCACGGCCCTTTAATGTATTTAGATATAAAAAAACACAATATAAATAAAACCACAAAAGTAATTTTACACTGTTATTATTTAATGTTAAAGTAACTATTTTATATAGTACGAGTATATCCCCATTTGAGAAATTAGCGCAAGGACTCGAATTTGTTTTCGTATTTAAAACTTATGTAATTTTACGTTATTTCGTCCGTTATTAATAACCAATCTATCCATTGTTTTGCATATTAAAAATCGATTAAGCAATTTTTGATATAATAAATTATGTTAAGTTATTATATCATATCGAATTATGATCGAAATATATCAAGGATCGAAATCCTCGGTATGTATATCCTGGTATGTATATACACGTTTACATCTCACACAAATGCAACTTTAAATCTTGCAGCATTCAATCTTATCTTATCTTTTGGTCTGAGGTAGGTATATTTGACTATTTATAGTATAGCCAAATCGCCCGTCCGGGCGTACGTGACTGCTTTCAAGGCCCAATGAATCAACATAGCTTACACGTACCCATAGGACAGAACGATTATTTGTACAAGCGGCTAAAACTGAAACACCTCTGCGATTGTAGAGATGTTTTAGCATAAACTTACGCTCGTTTGCCAAAAACTTGTGGAACCAATATTGTTTCATAAGACTGAACATGGATAAGGATCTTACCGCCTTGTAATAGAAGGAAGCCATTAAGTGGTTTAAACGGCTGACAAATGTGTCAGCCATTTAATGGCTTTCATGATGTAATTTACGCGGAACAATGCCGACATGCGCAGTTAAGTAGTGCATAAAAACGAAATAGATTAAAGTGACAATTTCAATTTTCAAAACTGGTTACATTTTCTTGTTAGGAGTGAGTAATCTTTACTAATCTATGTTCAGTCTTATAAAACATTTTTTTTAAACATATGAGTAACAGACCAGCAGTCCCTCTGATGGTAAATGTCTACTGGCGCCCGTGGACGTCTGTAATCTGTATTCAATCCCCGATAGGATTAGATACTATCTGAATTCGACCACAGATGCGCCGCTCCGTAATGACTAAGCTGGAACGCTCTGAAAAGTACGTCTCCCTTACCACACCCTTCAAATCAGAACACAGCGCTTAACACTACTGTTAAGAGGCAGAAACACTGTGTTCAAAGATGTGTCCCTATTTCTACCTAATAACAGCAGTGTTAGGCGCTGCTGTGTTCCGGTTTGAAGGGTGTGGTAAGGGAGACAGACTTTTCTGAGGCGTTCCAGCTTAGTGCTCAGGGGTAGCGGCGCATCTGTGGCCGACCTCAGGTAGGAATATCTAATACTATCTGGGGTTGATTACAGATGTCCATGGGCGGCAGTAGCCACTTACCATCAGGTGGACTGCATGCTCGTCTGCTACTCCTATATTATATTAAAAAAAAATGTGTTCAAATGTTTGTGCTATGTATGGCACGGGCCTAATAATAGCCACGTGTTTCGTTGCAAGCATGACTGGCAAATTTATTGCAAGTAATCATGACTTGCATTATTTAATCTCAGGGGAAACTAAAGAAGTTTCATGATAAGGGAATGGCATGGTTTTACCAGATTGATGCTGCAAATTAATAATCTATCTTATAAATGTCACTAAGTAGGTCAAGTAAGTCATTGCCGCCCATGGACGTCCGTGATCAAACCCAGATAGGATTAGATATTTCCACCTAAGGTCGGCCACAGATGCGCCGCTTCCACTGAGGACTAAGCTGGAACGCTTCGGATAAGTATGTCTCCCTTATCAAACCCTTCAAACCAGACCACAGTAGCTCTTAACACTGCTGTTATGAGGTAGAAACAGGTGTGGCGGTGGTGCCGCCGGAGTCGAACTACAAAGGGTTCTACCACCTTCAAAATTCCATATAAAACAGTGGTTCTATTTAAAGCTGATCGATAGAAAACAGTCATCACCTAGTGGTTGAAACTCTACCACTTGTTCGAGGGGTCTGAGGTTTGAATCCCAGGCACATCAGATTTTTCAAAGTGCGCATTAGAATCCAAGATGACGGCCAAAGGACAAGGGTGGCGATCCCACAAACTTGAGGTTAAGCTTCTATTGACCCCCCAGAAATGTACCAAAAATAAAATTGCGTCCTCTAAAAAATGCAAAGCTCATGTCACATTTCAGTGGACTTGTAGGCGACGCGTAGTTGAATTTATATAATTGTTTATTTCCTTTTTATATTATTTGTATTGTTTTATATTTCATCTGTGTTTTGTGATTTCCTTTTAATAGTTTTGAGTTGTCAAAGAGCCTTGTCACGATATATTTGAGTTGCTAAGTAAATACGTGAAATATTGCTTTCTAAATCTTTTTGTGGTTATAACCCAATCATCGTTCGGTCCACAACAGGACTATTTACCACTGTTTTAAACTATTAAAAAAATATATTTTAAAATAGAAAACAGATGCTCCCATTTTATTTGCATAATTTTTAGCTTGGCAGCCCTATTCAAGGTTGCCCTAAATCTACACGTGGGAAATGATTATCTAAATCTGACATATTGTTATCACACCCGAATGCAACACGTGCCGGAATTTGTTATACCAAAACGTATATCCCACCCTCAATCTATTCATGAGAAACTCATAATTCCCAAAGGAAATGCACCCTTAGCGTCCAAAAATATTTAAAAAAGGCATAAAAGACGCTTTCTACACTTCTACACACTAGTATTCCCCTATGTCGTGGGGTACAGTTATGAGTGCAAATATTTCAAAGTATCTTAATCAAAATTATACAAATAATCAAAAGTCTATGTATCAGTTTGATACATTTTTGTAATTATTGTTTGTATAAATATTTTTTTGCATGTATAAAGTACCGAATTAGTAATAAGGTATAGTCCGTGCCAAACTGCTAGTCCGCTCCGAATATAGAAGTGAGTGACGTCACAAGAGCAAATTGCAGATAGCGAGATAAGGACAGCGCGGGTCCCTCCCGGCACCTCCCGGTGCCCGCTCTCGCCCACGGATACAAAGCTGCGTTAGTGTGTCCTTACGTTACGGAGTATATGTTAACTAAACCTGTGCGCAACAACTTCAGAGCGGACTAGATGTTTGGCGTGGATTATATTAATTACAATCTAGCCAACTATAAGCCTAATGAGTAATTTTACGCTAATTTAAACTGCTAAATAATCATATAATGAAGGCGGCGTCCTCTGACACTGCACTTCTTTGTCTTATCACATAAAGGACATAAAGCATAAATAATTTCTAATACGCATTAGAAAAATCTGTCTGGGATTCGAACCCCAGGCCCCCGATTGAGAGGCCGAATTACAAAATATTGGTAAATTAACACATCAATTTGGCAACACAACAGCACTTATGGGGGAAATCCCCTTATATCATTCGAATCTATTTATAATCCGGCCATGTAGAATGTCTTCAAATATGACCAAATAAGGTATGGTAAACTGAATACTAATTTGATAAGGTTAACAATAGTTGACTGTGGTTGATGACTCGTTCTTATCAAAAACACAACATAATTATACATATTAGAATAACATCACAAGTAATAAACAATGCTTTATTTCCACAACACAAAATAAGACTGGTACTGTAAGGGTATATTTTCCTTACAACGCTTTTTATTATTCTATGTTAATAAGTCTGTTTAATTGCTGGTGAGCAGCAGCAGCCTAGTGGTTAAGAAACTCGGCCTCTCGATCGAGGAGTCCGAGGTTTAAATCCCAGGCACGCACCTCTTTTCAAAATTATGTGCGTATTAGAAATTAATTATCGCTTGCTTAAACGGTGAAGGAAAACATCGTGAGGAAACCTGCATACCTGAGAGATATATAAAAAAATCTCAAAGGTATGTGAAGTTCACCAATACGCACTTGGCCAGCGCGGTGGACTATGGTCTAATCCCTCTCATTCGGAGAGGAGACCCGTGCCCAGCAGTGGGACAGTGGAGCCAACCTAGCGGGAAACTATATAAAAAATAAAGAAGGATAATTATATTGTTTTAGAGAATAAGATGTCATAGAATGGATTGTTGAATCTTTTCTACACTAATATTATAAAGAGGAAAACTTTGTTTGTTTGTTTGGTTGTAATGAAAAGGCTCAAAAACTACTGGATCGATTTTAAAAATTCTTTCACCATTCGAAAGCTACATTATCCACGAGTAACATAGGCTATATTTTATATGAAATATATTTGATAAATAGATTTTGAAGCGGTACAAAATTAGCCGGGTCAGCTAGTATTATATAAAATAATACTATTCAGGAATGATGAGACTACAATACACATCGCTCAGACAACATAACCCGCGCAGTCAGATAAAAAGGACATTGATAACAATTAATAATCCTAAATCATCAGCTTCGTGATAAACTCGTTGGTATCCTCAATATGTCCAATTTAAACACTTAAAAGATAAGATACGATATAGAAAGTGTTGGTAGCCATTTGCAGATAAAATGTATTGTAAATGTATTGTATACGTAATCTTATATATAAAATTCTCGTGTCACAATGTTAGTTACCGTACTCCTCCGAAACGGCTTTACTGATTTTCACCAAATTTCATATGCTAATTCAGTAGGTCTGAGAATCGTCTACTATCTATTTTTCATACCCGTACGTAATAAGGGTTGTTCACCCTTAACATTTTTTATTTATATGGCAACACAACGTTTGCCGGGTCAGCTAGTTTATGTTATAAACTTTCTACATTCATATCCTAATGGATTTTTCCTGTGTCATGGATACCTGACACACACAAAGACGAATGCACGAACACCCAGACCCAGGACAGATATCTCTAAATACATTTTAGGAAGTTATTTCCATAGCCAGAGATCAAACCCGAATTTCCTATTGCATGTGAAATCGGTATAGTATCAATCTATTTATATTGTTTTCTTTATAATATAGGAGTAGCAGACAAGCGGCAGTACCCACTTGCCATTAGGTGGACTGTATGTCCACCTGATGGCAAGTGGTGTGTTCTGGATTGAAAGGTGTGGTAAGGGAGACATACCTTTCCGAGGCGTTCCAACTTAGTCCTCAGGGGTAGCGGCGTATTTGTTGCCGACCTGAGGTAGGAATAACTAATTCTATCTAGGGTTTATTATAGATGTCCATGGGCGGCAGTAGCCGCTTACCATCAGGTGGACTGCATGCTCGTCTGCTACTCCTATGTTATAAAAAAACGCTTCAAGCGATAGAGCCCTGTACACAGACAGACGGAGTCTTAGTAATAGGGTTCCGTTGTTACTCTTTGGGTATGGAACCCTGAAAACCAACCCCTGTTAGTAACTAGCACCCTTATCGGTCAACCGAGAGCGTTATTTAAATTAATTTGTACCTCGAGCGACGTCGGGTCACGTGTCATGGCATATTATACAAATATGGTTATCTTAGTAATTTTTTTATTTATTTTATTTTTATTTTATAAGTTTTTGTACACAGAGAAAGTAATAAATAAATAACATAATAGAAACACAGTACAAAGGACTACTTATTTCACAATGAAATTTCTTCCAGCAGCCCTGGGATTGGAAATCTCACACGAAAACAAATTCAGCGCGCATTTTTTATTTAATTTTATTTAACTTAACGGTTTTATTTTAGCGTTACTAAAAATATTTCAATTTAGTACAAGTTACATTGAAAGTAGTTTAAAATTAGGTTTATTAGCGGTCCAAAGTAGAAACCCGAGGAATGTATTTTATTTTTTTTACCTAATTGAGGAGGGTATGTCTCTCTGTCCCACGCCATACAGCCTTTTTTTTTTTTGTTGACGAGGGGGAAACCTTCAAAAGGTACCCGACGCCATGGGAGTGACGCCGGGTTATGTGGGATTTTTACCACACTAAAACCCCCCCGGTGGCCGTCCTCAGCGTTTGGTGGAGAACTCCGGGATCTCCAACGGAACACGACCGGAGTCCTCCTAACGCGATGCCCTTTTATCGAGCTCTGCCCTGGGGGGAGCAATTAACGCTCCTCTCACATCCCCTGGTGATTACAGCGATATGCGACCACACAAACCGCTGTCCTTCCCGGGGTCGCTTGCTGGACGGTTTGAGCTCCCACTCTTGCCGCCCGCAACCCCGGAAGCCCCTTTTAGTCGCCTCTTACGACAGGCAAGGGTTACCGTAGCCCTATTCTGGTCCCGGTACTACAGGGACAACGCCATACAGCCTAAACGTATTGTCGGATTTTAACATATGAGTTGTCGTTGGATTCGTCTTAATTGTGGGAGTAATTTTTATATAGTTTGGTTTTTTTATTTTTATTATAATAACTAGCGGTGCACCGCGGTTTCACTCGCGTTAAAAAGAAATCTAACAATAACAAAAACAAAAAAATCGTCAACACTAAATAGTCTTTGAAATTTGCTTCCCGGGGCCGAATTTAATTTCAAGGTCTTTCTTTAGGATATACACGTAAAATAAAACAAAAACGCTATTTTTGCCCCCTAAATGTTTTGTTATTCCATGTCAGATGCGTTTTTGTTATATCGCGATTTATAATAACTTCACGGAAACGCAGTCGAACGGGATAAAATGTATCCTATCTCCGTCTCCTGGTTCTACGCTACCTCTCCACCAATTTTCAGCCAAATCGGTTCAGCCGTTCTTGAGTTATAAATAGTGTAAATAACACGACTTTTTTTTATATATATACATATACATTTCTTAATAATAATTGAGAAGAATACGAAATATGTAAATGCTTACTGCCGCCCATAGACATCTATATAATAAGATTAGATTCCTATCTGAGGTTGGTAACAGATGGATTGCTATGCCTGAAGACAAATCTCTCCTTTATCACACACTCCAAATCAGAACAAAGCACCGCTTCACACTGCTGTTATTATGCAGAAATAGGTATGGTCGTGGTGCCGCCGGAGTCGAACTTATTATACATTATACTTTAAGGAAAATCTCGGTGTTTTGTAATCATAAACGGCTTCAGTTTAGCAAATCGAGTATGTTTATTTATAAAATGGTGGAATTTCCACCGATCAGCCGACCGGCGCCATATTGTCGACTCATGTACAGTAATTGTGCAGAGCGGATGACATCATGCATCATACGAGTTACTATCTCTTGGACTGTTACGTTTGTACTGTTTGTCCACCGCCACCGTCACCGAGCCGATAGCGATCATTAATGACGGCGCCGGTGTAGCCGTACATACATTTACTATATCCGCTTGTCCACCGCACGTCCGTCACCCGAGCACCGTCATCCCGGCCGTCGATATTTCGAGTAGATCGGCGGTCCGCTAGATCGGCACTGATATGTTGACCGGCCGATGTGCCAGCAATATAAAACACGTTGGAACTTGTCCATACATTGCCGTCACATGCGCGACAGCTGGAACAAGATAAACCGCCGATATCGGTCGCGGTGGGCAAACTATCGCCGTCACGTCATATGAAAATCGGCCCGAAATAATTTGGATATCGGTATCAGCTCGGTGAAAGTGGCGGTGGACAAACGGCCTTATACGATGTCGAAACGTGACGTCACCAGCGGGCGCCACGACATCGGCCACAGATGCGCCGCTACCCCTGAGGACTAAGCTGGAACGCCTTGGAAAAATATGTCTCGCTTACCACACTCCTCAAACCAGAACACAGCAGCTCTTAACCCTGCTGTTATTAGGCAGAAGAACTACAGTGAGTTCTACCATCTTTAATTTAGACATTCCTGATGTCTCGTACAATTATGTCATCATCATCAACCTATTATTGTCCCACTGCTGGGTACGGGTTTCCTCTCAGAATGAGAAGGATTAGGCCACAGTCCACCGCGCTAACCAAGTGCGTGTTGGTAGACTTCACATACCTTTGAGATTTTTTCTATAAATCTCTCAGATATAGATAGATATATAGATTTGAAGGTGGTAGAACCCATTGTGGTTCGACTCCGGCGGCACCACCGCCACACCTATTTCTACCTAATAACAGCAGTGTTAGGCGCTGCTGTGTTCCGGTTTGAAGGGTGTGGTAAGGGAGACATACTTTTCCGAGGCGTTCCAGCTTAGTCCTCAGGTGTAGCGGCGCATCTGTGGCCGACCTCAGACAGGAATATCTAATCCTGTCTGGGATTGATTACAGATGTCAATGGGCGGCAGTAGCCACTTACCATCAGGTGGACTGCATGCTCGTCCGCTACTCCTATATTATAAATATGCAGGTTACCTCACAATGGTTTCCTCCATCGTTTTAAGCAAGTGATAATTAATTTCTAATTTCTAATACGCACATAATTTTGAAAAATCAGAGGTGCGTGCCTGGGATTTGAACCTCGGACCTCTCAATCGAGAGGCCGAGTTTCTTAACCACTAGGCTATCACTTCTAGCATAATTGTGTATAAGTACTTTATTGCAAATATTATTATTACACAGACACACGAAAGTTACAGTCTTATTATATGCCAGATATAGACACGCGCAAACAATCGAAGTAACTCGCTGAACATTGACGAGTATGTAAACACCGCGCTCGAGGTTGGACGAGTACCATATTATTCGTACTGAAAATCGCTGAGTTATTACATATTAGTACTCGCGTTTATTCGTTTACTCAGCGGCTCAATTGGCAACACTGGCTTACACAGATTCGTAAAGCACTAACCTCACTTATCAGCGCCAGCACACAAAAAGTGATTATTCATCATTCTCCATTGTGACTTCTGCCAAGTGAATTGCGAGTGCTTTCGGACACTTGGTAAGCATACATTTCATATTCTTGTATTAAAAATCATTTATTTTTAACTGACTTATACAGAACTTCAATAATCTACCACCGTTTTGGAGTGTTTTGTGAAACAGCCAAGAATACGTGTGCATTTATTGCATCATTCAAAAAAGTTAAAATATAAATGTTTAAATTAATTACTTAGTAACATTGAGAACTATAAATAAACATATTGAAGTTATGTCGCACCATGTGTATTTATCATTTAAATAATAATTTACATTGTAATACGCCATATTATAAATGTTGGTTTAGTACTAAATAATAAAATCAGCGGTCAACATATAGGTACATATCTCACTGGATTACAACGTAAACCGTTTATACCATGAAAATATGTAAAATTAGGGGTGAGAAGGAGTTCCACCCTATAACTAAAAATATATTATTGATGCTGATTTTTGAAACTAGCTACATACAAAAAAAGCGTTTAAATCAAGCGGTTAAAAGCGTTTGAATCACAGACCTATATCTAAACAAAACAAATACAGGTACGTGGTTTGAATTATGTTGATCGTTTACGAAATTGCTAAATAAATGCCGGAGAAACAAAAATATTAAAAAAATACGTGACGAGTAGACAACCTCTTTCTTTTATTTCGGTTAGAAACTATTCAGTTTTCATATAAACTGTAAGATTCATATTCAATATATATATTTTTTTTTTTATAATATAAGAGTAGCAGACGAGCATGCAGTCCACCTGATGGTAAGTGGCTACTGCCGCCCATGGACATCTGTAATCAACCCCAGATAGGATTAGATATTCCTACTTGAGGTCGGCCACAGATGCGCCGATACCCCTGAGGACTAAGCTGGAACGCCTCGGAAAAGTCTGTCTCCCTTACCACACCCTTCAAACCGGAACACAGCAGCGCTTAACACTGCTGTTATTAGGTAGAAATAGGTGTGGCGGTGGTGCCGCCGGAGTCGAACCATAAAGGGTTCTACCACCTTCAAAAATATTCAAAAATATAATAAAATTATAAAATAACACATTCGTCAATATTGTCTAAAACAGTAGTTTGTATGACAATGTATGATTGGTTTGATCATCCGATACGAATGGTGGTCGATTCAAAATGGCCGACCAGTTGTTCAACTCCGTGATATGGGTATCAAATAAAAGGATTTTCTGAGAATATAACCGAAAACAGAATGACGTTATTATAAAAGTTGTTTCGAAATATATATTTTTATTTCTTTTCTGAATTTACAAAATAATGTATCAAATATAAGAATATTTATAGAATAATGAGTAAGATGTATGAAAATCTTTAAACATTGTGTTTAAAAACTTTTTAAATGTCAATTTCCTTTATTTTTTAAAATCAATATAAAATAAGATGAATATATAAAAAATAAAATAGGTATATACCTACGCGACGAATAGATAACGTCTTTCCTTTATGTCGGTTAAAATGACTTAAAATTCAATAATTTCAATAAAATAAAAGTATAAAATATCTCTCGAGGTATTATACCTGGACGTATTTTATAATAATTTAATATATTAAGTTATTATAATAATAATCCAATTCAGAGTAAAAAGCGTGGGGTGCATTTTACTGCGGTTCATAACTATTTTCTCATAGAGAATTGCTAATAGAATGACTGTAACACTTGAAATATCAGGCACTTGTACGTTAGAACTCTCTGTAGCACCTACTCCGGCAGCACCTACAAACCCATTCCTGCTTAATAATAGCTATGTTGAGCGCTGCTGTGTTTTGGTTTCAAGGGTTTGTAAGGAAGACATACCTTTTCTAGGAAATAGACGTGGCTTAGGTGCTTCGGAAGTCGAACTACAAAAGGGTATAACATTTGTACAATATTGTACGTTGACACATTTTCGAAATATGCTCCCGTACATCATAAAATAATAGGCCTGAAGATCTTCCACAGCACAAAATCTGTGATATAATATTACATGCCATACGATTACGTATGTGAGCTGAGCCTTTGGTCCCCTTTCTTATCATTTCATAGCAGCTGTTAAACCTTGTCTGAATTATAGGTAGATTGACAACATTTGACACATATTGATAATTTACTCGTAACTTCATCAATTCGCATTGAAGTAATGTAGTTTCCCGAGATATGTAGATAAGTAATATTTAATTAAGTGTATTTTATTTCTCAGGTAATGCGAACTGATATGAGAATCACTTGCAAAATAAAAGATATTCGACCGAATTCAAGAGTAGCTACAGTTAGTAGAAGAAAATCTCTTACCTGAGGGGTTTAAGGTGACAGATTTTAAATTCTACCATGTTGTAGCAAGCGTAGAGTGGTGTGAGTCAACTCTGCAGCTATTAAAATATCGGACAAGGCGCGAGATATTGAAGCGCCCGAGAATCACCGGCCGATTTCATCTTCGAAGATATATATCGCAGCATCCATAAATTTCACTGGACCTACTTTAAATTAATTGTAAAGTTACAAAGATGGAACATTATTCCGGCATTGCAGAGATGGTTTCGTCGTCCAAGTGGAAATCTAAGGCTAAGGATAATATAGAGCGGTATGTACACAGGGGAGGGTTTTTGAAAGGTGATGACCCACAATTACTGGATAGTGTTAGTTTAATGAACACAATAGGTGTAGCGATGGGCCTCAATCCAATGGACCCGGTCAAGTGGGGTCCGAGTAAAATGAAAAGTGCTTTGAAAGGTTACCTCGTTTACTTTGAAGGAGCTGCGAGTAATATCATCGATGTAATAGCCGATCGAATCAGAAAATGCTGTGGCGGAGATGTCAGCAATTACGTTACAGTTCTACCCATAGAGGTATACAATGAAGGTATACTGGTTGAAGTGCCTTTATTTAGAGTCCATCGTTATGAACATTCTCGAGTATATTATATCGACACCACGGGAAGATATTACAAAACATTTGCAGATTGGTACCATAACAACAAATTGCCAGCGGGCCAAATGGCCTACCCGGAGGGATTACGATTGAATTTAGGATGCGTCGACTTCAGTGATACGCCCAGTGCGAGAGAGCCTGCGATAATCGTGGATATTGTTGATACCATTGCAACTGTCGCCGGGATCACTGCGGGCGTAGGGTTAATGGTTGCCTCTGGCGGAGCTGCAGCTCCTCTGGCTGTCGCTGCAAGTTCCAGCGCAGTTTGGGGGACGGGCAGAGCAATGTACCAACTAGCAGACAAAGCGGCACACGGTAAATCTCTTAACCCTGTCGCAAATGCGGAAAATCGTACACTGTGGCTGAGCTTGACCGCGAACGTTGTCGGTTTTGGAGCCAAGGGAGCTACCAGACGACTGTTGGCACAAGGGCGTAATGCACCAAGCTCATCCCGCACATTCGTTAATGGCATCAATCGAACAAAACTTGCTGTAAAAGGATTGAAAACGTTTAACGACACCGTACATACGATTGCACATTATGATGAAGTACCAGCTAAGAAAGTTCTCATGCTCTGTTGCTCGATCGCTTTCTGGACTAAGGATGTGTATGATTATAAAACTGCTGATGTCCTGATTGCAGAAAGTTACGAATAGAATTCACAAAGCTCGTGAAAAAATTAATCATACTTTAGAACTCATGAGACACTTCAGAGGTCCAAAAGAAGACATCTCATATAAACGTATGTGCAAACAATAAATCTATAACAAAGTAAAGGGGACCAAACATATTCGTAAGAATATTTCACTGAGATACCACATGACATCCGGATGTTACTACTACTTAGATAAAATACTCGTACATAGATAAAAAAGAAAAATAATGAAAAAAAGATAAACCAAAAAATATATACACTTACATTTTAATATTAATATTTTATTTACCTTAACTTTTGTCATCATTAATTTTAATGAATAATATAATTATGTTATGATTAGAAATTATATTTTTATAATTGTCGAAAAAGTAAAATATGTTGTAGACTCTCTACTATTATTTAGTATTTCTTATTAGTATTTCTATTGATTCTATGCATGTACAATTAAAAAATAAACTTGAAAGTAAGACGCGAATTCAAACTTCTTACTTTAAAATTTATTTTCATGATTTTGTAAGGATTTTGCGACTAAAAAAATTGAATGTGAATCTTTTTAACATTTAAACGCTTCCACAAATTAGACTTTACTATAGTAATATCTGTACTAATGGGGTTTGTTTCAAGTTATATAGACCAAAGAGAGACCAAAGAGACAAAACAACTACGGGATATTAATAAGATTTTGGGATAAAAGTAGAAACAGTTGCATTCGACTCATGTCGGGGGTAAATAACGTATAACGTAAATGTGTTTCTTAGTCGGGATTTAAGGTCCAAAATTATATGAAAACCAAAATGAAACAAAATATGACACGATTTTAAACTAGAACCCTTGATATTGCTGTAGAATTCTTTTGAATGAATTTGTAACAGATAGGAGTGAAAAATGTTACTATTTTGTACAACTAGTGTTGGTACCTCTTATTAACAATGTTTGATTTCAGATTTAATTAGTTCAAAACACTGTAAAATACAAAAGAAATTGAGATGACATTTAGTATAAAAATCGTAATTAAAATTGCAAGTAAACTTTGAATTGTAATAACACTAAGTTTTTGGCGAGGCACATGTAACAAATTAGTCGTAGAATCAAACACGTATAAAAGGTATAACTTATTGTAATCAGTAACACAATCGAACACAGCCATAAAATGAATAAGAAATATTTCTTTTTGTTAAGCGAACATCATACTGTATCCGTGACGGCGAGCTTTAAAATCGCGATGAGACAAAATGCTTTTCCCTTAGAAAATATTAGCTTAATACACAAAATCTATATATGAACTTGTTGATTAAGCTGTTCTTCTTTTAAGCAAATATGTTATTGCTTACGAAGTTCTGTTAAAAGATAATTAATGTAGTTATTATGCCCCGGAGTTTAAAAGCTCCGATGCAACTTAGGTATTTTTGAGAATGACGTATTTACGAGTATTTTATAAGTATTATAACTCTATTGCATTTCTTTAATTAAATAAAAAAAAAAAAAAAACGAAAAATAACACTTAGATTTTAATTTTATCATTTTAGTTATGTATATTTAAGTTACCATTACATCAAAATGATTAATATGTTATCATTAGCAATAAGATTTTTATCATTGTGGAATAAGTTAAATAATATAAAGAGTTTATGTTGGTTCGTCAAAGATCTCAATATAGGTCGACCTTCACCGAGCTGCTTAACGGATGATAATTATTATTATAACAAACAAAATACTTTTTGACATATTTAATTTGATATAAAAACGTTACATTCACAGGTCGGTAATGGTTTTCATATAGTGGGATCCTTTACTAAGATAATACACCGTTAGAAAAAATGCTCTAAAGTTATTTGCCAATATAGACATTAAACCTTAAGATGTATTTTGGATATTTTTATATGATTTTTTAGAATTAGGAATAAATAAATAAAAATATGAGTGTGTTTTTTTTAACTATGTCAGTAAAAGTAGAAAATAAATACGAAGATGACGTCACTACCACCATACCTCTTGGTATTATTACTATTACAAGTTTCCTTTCAGTGGCAGTGATAGCCTAGTGGATGACACTCCTAGTGGGTGACTAGGGATCCGAGGTTCGAATCCCAGGTACACACTTCTGATTAAAAAAGAAAATTATGCGCATATAACAAATTAATTATGATTTGATTGAACGGCGAAGAAAAACATCGTGAGGATCCTTTCTCCTGAAAGATCTTTTTTTTTTTTTTTTTTTTTATAATATAAAAGTAGCAGACGAGCATGCAGTCCACCTGCTGGTAAGTGGCTACTGCCGCCCATGGACATCTGTAATCAACCCCAGATTGATTCGATTAGGTATTCCTACCTGAGGTCGGCCACAGATGCGCCGCTACCCCTGAGGACTAAGCTGGAACGCCTCGAAAAAGTCTGTCTCCCTTACCACACCCTTCAAACCGGAACACAGCAGCGCCTAACTCTGCTGTTATTAGGTAGAAATAGGTGTGGCGGTGGTGCCGCCGGAGTCGAACCACAAAGGGTTCTACCACCTTCATAATCTTTATGAAAATAATAAAATAAAAATAAAATGAAGAGGTTACTTCTGTACCTACATCTACTTACTGTTTAGTTTTACACATATACGTAAGCATGCGCATACAACTCTCTCACACACACACGCACATGAAATTTTCATTTTGCTGATTTAAGCTTCTCATTCATATGGGATATCATTTCATAAGGGAAATAAAAAATCTTTAAACCAAAACCGAACTCGCTTGTGTTCACTACCCGACGTTTAGTTCTTTCGGGAACATCATGGAAAGAAAATCATCTTTCTTCCGAAACGTATATTGCTTCACAATACTACAGTTCAGTCTTTGCTGGGTTCTGTGAGTGCCACTTCGTGAATACCGGGGGAGCGTGGACCACGTCCTCAGCGAAGACCTTTGGCAGCTGCTGGGCTATGAAGTGGCTATGCTCATCATTAACTTCTAATATCAATCATTATGTTCTAATATTCACATATTTTTGAATTTTATATTAATAAACGTTTTAAAAACAAGATTTCATTTGTACTATATGTAACCAACAATTTTATGACATGAATAATAAATAAATAAAAATATTTGTAATTATAATATTCTAGCACAATAAATAATTATAAAAGTTTGTAGCGCAAATAAAATCTGGGAAGAAGTTTATACTAAATTGGATACCTTGGGCGATATACATTTAGTATTTTTTAAATAATAACATTATACATTAATTATATATATTATTTTAATACATAATTAATATGTTAACACGTTGAAGGGCTTGAGGATGGTAGAACCCATTGTGGTTCGACTCCGCCGGCTCCACCGCCACACCTATTTCTCCCTAACAACAGCAGTGTTAAACGCTGCTTGAAGGGTGTGGTAACTCAGACATACCTTTCCGAGGCGTTCCAGCTTAGTCTTCAGGGTAGCGGCGCGTCTGTGACCGACCTCAGGTAGGAATATCTAATACTATTACCGTTGATAACAGATGTCTATGGGCGGCTATAACCACTTACCATCAAGTGGACTACATACTGGTCTGCTACTCCTATATAATATTAAAAAAGGGTTGCGTCGTTATATACAAATTTTGTCAGATTGACACGAAGATTGTCAGATATATCAGATCCTCGATATCATCTAGGACAAGATTCCTTACCAAAGTAAATCAAACCACCAGGACCAGTACCTTAGTCATTCGTCCGATACGGTCCACGGGGGCAAACGTAAAAACTCATACTAAGGGTACAGAGTCTCTAACGAAACGAAACAAACGAGCCCAGTTTCCACAGGGTTCCGTCGTTTAATTAGAGAGTTCCCATGACCACCTTCCAGCACAATCACAGCTTGGGTATGATCAGGTGCACTGCATCGTTTGCACAGATGGTTCTACTAATTTCGTAACAATTATGTCTACATACATCATACTTAAATGAAAATATCAGTGTTTGTAATGAAAGATCCTTTCAGTGTAATTAATTTATTTATGTATGTTTATGAAATGGTGGAATTTCCATCCGATAGTCGCCATATTGTCGACTCATTTCTATATGTAGAACACTTTGATACGTTAAATAGCAAGATAACTTACCACCTTGAAACTTAATGAAAACACAAAAGAAATACCGTATAATTTGTGTATTTACACATGATCACTTACACAGGTACCGGTACTTAAAAAGGCGATCTGAAACTATGGAGATGAGGCAACACTTTATTTACGCACACAATATTAAATTCTCAAAACTAGTTGCACTTTCTTGTTAGAAGTGACCAATCTACCTATTTTACTCGTCAAAGGTACGTCACGTGTTAATTCAGTAGCTACTAGGTACAGTAGTGGTTGCAACGGATGACGTCACGTCCCACATCACACACTATCGGACGCCATGACATCTGCGAGTGTTTTTGTGCCTAAATCAATATCCGAAGAGAAATGTATATTATTTATATTAAAATTATATGTATGACCGAAATAATATGATTTGGGCAACAGTACACGTTTGCGTATTAAAAGGATTTCAAAACCATTTAAATAAACCTTTTGTTCAGGATGCTTATCGCTCCTTATTAATACTCAATTAGACCAAGTGTTTCCTACCAAAGATAAAAATGATTTTTTGCATTTGTATACTTAATTTTTTAGCATGCAATCTTCCTGGTGGTATATTAGGAATAGTCAAGGAGAATAACTGAAATTCGTTTAAATGGAAATGTTAATGCGATGTTGAAAATACCTTTTTATTTGTTTCTCAGGCACGATTACGATTCTTACGGCGCCAAAATTTGAATGCGGATCCTTATAGATCTCGACGAGACAAGACGAAAAGTAAGAATAAAATTTTTTGATATCTCGCTTAGTTTTCGAGATATCGATATTTAAAAATCGAAAAATAAAAAATAAAATATTCTTTTAATGATGTATTTCGATAGATTTTTGGAAAAGAAAACGAAAACAAAGAATATTTTTTTTCGATATCTTGCTTAGTTTTCAAGATATTAATAAATACATTATTAAAAATGTTGGAATTTTATTGAAAAAATTTTTTGAAGATATATTTTATCCTTTATTATGATTATCACTATTATTATGATAATAATAATAATAATAAAAAAAAACCTAACCTAACCTAACCTAAACCTAACCTAACCTAACCTAAACCTAACCTAACCTAACCTAACCAATACCAACTCAAATTTCAATCACCTCTAACTTCGTTGTCCCTTGCCCGATTTCTAATTATTTTATACCATCGTACTCGTCTCAACGATACCTTTTCGCACATACTACTTCCGTTTTCTAAATTTTTAAATATAATTTTCTCCGTTTTTCAAAAATCAATTTTTGGTTTTTCTCATTTTCCTCCGCCGTTTCTTAACGAATTCTCTTCATTTTTCTTCTACCGTATTCTGCACGTCCTCCCCTATCCGAAGATACCAGTCGCACCCGTTTCCGCCGCGCCGTTCCTCGGCAATTTCACTTTTAAAACGCAAAACGAAATTTTCGAATAATTTTTGAGTATCGATATCTCGAAAACTAAGCGAGATATCAAAAAAATTTATTCTTACTTTTCGTCTTGTCTCATCGAAATCTTTACGGATCCGCGTTCAAATCTTGGCGCCGTAAGAACCGTAATCCCCCCGTTTCTCATAATCTTACACCAGTTTTTCGTATTTTCGCATCTTTTTTGCAAAAAAATTAAAAATATCTATATCGTGGTTCTTTTCCAACCATGTGAATAGAGATTAAACCTGAAAACATTAAAAGATTAACTTTATATGCATATAGTTGCCAACACAAAAAAGCTTCGTGACGTCAGTCAAAGAGCGCAAAAAATGGCGGCGATTAAAACGTGTCAAATTTACGTTCTTTAAATATTAAAAAAATAATTCGTACGCTATTGACAGTGTTTATATTTTTACTGTGTTAAAACGAAGTTATAAGTGATTTAAAACAATAAAATATAAATGTGCATATTCCCCATTGGCAATGGCAACACTGGCTCTTACAAAATTACCTCGCTTATCGACGCCGGGGGGGGGGGGGACGCGGTGGCCGGCAGCCCGGCATATAAATACATGGTGATTGATATGTTACTTCATTGTAGTGTTTCTGTCAAGTGGAGTGCTTGGGCTTTGTTCTAGTGGACTTGGTAAGCACACATTTCAATTCATCTATTAAAAATTATATATTCTACATTGATTTATATAGAACTCGTTTTAGTGTCAGTAATCTACAATAGAAAGATTCAGAAATTTTCGTGTTTCGGCGCAAGAGTTTTTAAACATGTGCATTGTGCATTTATTGCATCATTCAAATAAGTTATAATAGAAATACCTAAATTACTGAATAACGTGTATAAATCTCACCTCTTATAATATAAAGTCAAAATAAAGATTTATTGAAGTTACATCGCACCATGTGTATTTATCATTTAAATAATAATTTATTTAAATATTTCTTTACATTGTAATACAGGTGATCATAAATGTTGGTTTAGTACTAAATACTAAAATCAGCAGTGAATATATATTTCAATGGTTTACGATGTAATACGGTGCCAATATGAAATTATATGAAAATTAGGTCAGATAAGGAGTAACCTTGTAACTCAAACGTTCTTATTTATGCTGATTTTTTTCACTTTTCACCAAATGAGACGTTCTGTGAAACTAACTACATACAATGGAGATACAATGGACAAATAGATAAGCTCATTCCTTTATTGTGGTTAAAAATGATTCAGTTTTAATATAAAATTTAAGATTTATCTATACTAATATTATAAAGAGCACAACTTTGTTTGATTGTAATGAATAGGCTCAAAAACTACTGGACCGATTTTAAAAATTCTTTCACCGTTCTAAAGCTACATTATCCACGAGTAACATAGGCTATATTTTATAAGAAATATATTTGATAAATAGATTTTTAGGCGGCACACTTTGTAGTTTGCCGGGTCAGCTAGTAATCAATAAAATAGAAGTATAAAATACTAAAGTCCCACATTTTGTCTGAAACAATTGGTTGGATGACAATGCATGATTGGTTTAGACATCCGATATCGATCGATGTAGGGATGGCAATTCTTTCCGAAAAGGATCGATTCTTGAATCGATTTCAATCAACTGTCATAAATCATTACACAAAACATCGAAGCCCTAAGAATCGATTGGCCAAATATCAATCTACGATCTTTTCGGCTGAAATGGGCGGAAATAGCGAAAAAAAAGGGTCATCGGGACCAATTTGTTTTTATCGATTGTTTGATTCAAAGATCGATTCTTCGATTAATCCATATGAGATTCGTTAGAAATGAAATTCGATTAATCGAAATCGAATCGATCTTTTGATTTTGATCTCAGATCGCCCTCCCTATCAATATGGCGGTCGCTTCAAAATGACGGACCAGTTGTGCGTCTCCGTGATATTATCAAAGAAGGATTTTCTGACAAGATAACCGAAAACAAAATGATGTTACTCTTACTAAAAAGGTTGTTTTAAAAACTTTTAATATAGATATATTTTTACTTCTATTTCGAATTTTGCAGAAAATTGCGTAATATATAATTTCTTTCATCATTGTGTTAAAACATTGTTGTTTCAAATTTTGAAGCTTTTGTAATATTAATTTCTTTTTTACATTATACAAACGACATTTAAAAAGAAGTCTTTATTCTTCATTTTTATATACTTAAATTTAAATAGATGTTTTTTTTCGATATTATTTGTTTGCATCGTGTTTGTATTTTTTAAACGGTACCTGTCTAAGGATATCTACTCTAGATATCTGACGTATGTAATGATATCTTACATATACGAGTCCATCCATATCGCTTTGAAAGCTATACCTAACGTAATAAAGAATATTATATAAAACATACATATAAAATACATTATGAATCATTTTTTGCAGTCGAATAAACATAATTCGTAAATTGTCCGAAAACGCCGTTTTCCAAAATACTTCATATTTTTAATGGTGGTACTCTCTGTAGTTCAAATCCGACAACACCACCGACACATTATTTCTGTCTAATAACAGCTGTGTTGAGCAATGCTAAGGCGGTAAGGGAGACATACTTTTCTGAGGAAATAGGTGTGGCGCCTGGGACTAACTACAAAGGGTTATAACACTTATAATACAATAGCACCTTTAAAAAAAAAATAAACTCGTTTTGAAAAAATATGCTCCCGTACATTAAAATTAAAAAGCCTAAATCGAAGGTCTTCCACGGTAGACAATCTATGATATAATACTACATGCCATAGGATTACGTATGTGAGCTAACCCTTTTGTCCTCTTCTTATCAATGTATCATCATCAACCCATTACTGTCTCACTGCTAGGCACGGGTCTCCTGTCAGAATTAAAAGGATTAGGCCATAGTCCACCATGCTGGCAAGTGAAGTCTACCAAGTGTGTATTGGTAGACTTCACATACCCTTTACGATTTTTTTTGCGTGCTTGAGATTTGAACCTCGGCACCCTCGATCGAGAGCCGAGTTTCCTAACTAGGCTATCACTGCCTTATTGCTATCACTGACTTATCATTGCATAGCAGCTGTTAAACCTTGTCTGAATTATAGGTAGTTTGACAACATTTGACACATACTGATAATTTACTCGTAACTCACCAATTCGCATTGAAGCAATGTACATATGCATGTACATATGGAGACGATCTAGAGAGATAAATGATAAAGTGTATTTTATTCCTCAGGTAACACGAATTGATCTAAGAATTACTTCATGGGACAGTGTAACCAAGAATCGAGGTTGGCTCCAGAGTTTCATCACCATCTACCCCGAGATCCGAGTCGACTCAGAGGGCGCCAAGGCTGCCGTCGACGTGTGCCGCGTGCGCTCCAGCATAGAATTCCTGCTGAAAGTATTTACACGCATCAATAAGCCTGTCGATAACGTGATTAACGATTTATAACGACGAGTTAAAAACTTACGGACTTTTTCTCTGGATATTTACATCTCAGCATCCCTAAATCTCACTAGTGGTACTTTTAATTCGTTATAAGGTTACAAAGATGGAGGTTTCGAGATCCAAGTGGGTATCTAAGGCTACTGATAATATAAACCGGTATCTACATCGAGGAGGACATTTGAAAGGTGATGAGCCACAATTGCTAGGAGGTGTTAGTTTACTGAACACAATAGGTGTAGCGATGGGCCTCCCTCCAACGGATCCGGAAGACTGGACTCGAAGTGAAATGAAAAAAGCTTTGAAGGGTAACCTCGTTTACTTTGAAGGAGCTGCGAGAGATATCATCGATGTAATAGCCGATCAAATCAGAAATTGCTGTGGCGGAGATGCCGAGAATTACGTTACAGTTCTACCCATAGAAGTATACACTAAAGGTATACTGATTGAAGTGCCTTTATTTAGAGTCCATCGTTACAAAGATTCTCAAAAATATTATATCGACACCATTGGAAGATATTACGAATCATTTTCAGATTGGTTTCATACCAATAAATTGCCCCCGGGCAAAATGGCCTACCCGTATAAATTACGATTGGAGTTGCACCCCGGTTATGACTATTTACGCGTGGTAGTCAGGGATACGCCCAGTGCGAGAGATGCTGCGGAAATCGTGGATACTGTTGATACCATTGCAACTGTCGCCGAGATCACTTCGACCGCAGGGTTATTGTTTATCCCTGGCGGCCTTGCAGCTCCTGCAAGGATTAGCGCTGGAACAGCAAGTGCACTTTGGGGGATTGGCAGAACTACGTACCAGATAGTAGACAAAGCGATACACGGTGAATCTCTTAATCCTGTCACAAACGCGGAGAGTCGTGCGCTGTGGCTGGGCTTGGCCGTGAACGTTGTCGATTTAGGAGCCAAGGGAGCTACCAGACGACTGTTGGCACGAGGGCGCGCCGCACCAAACTCAACCCGCGCAATCGTTAATGGTATAAATCGAACGCACCTTACTCTAAGAGGAATCAAAATTTGTGACGAGACCCTATATACGATTGCACATTATGATGAAGTATCACTTAAGAAAGTCCTCATGCTCGGTTGCTCGATCGCTTTCTGGACTAAGGATGTGTATGATTTTAAAACTGCTGATGTCCTGATTGAAGAAAGTTACGAATAGTATTCGCAAACCAGAAGCTGTGGCGACTCATGTGAAGTTCGTGAAAAATTTAATCCTAATTTAGAACTCAATAGACACTTCAAAGGTTTTTAAAAAATAGACATTTGCGCAAAATAATACATCTATAACAAAGTATATGGGACCAAAGATATTCCAATGAATTTTTCACTGAGATACAACATGACATTACTACTTAGATAAAAAATACAAAGATAAAATAAGAAAAAAAGAACTTCCAAAAAATATGAACACTTATTTTTTTTTTACTTTAGTGATCTTTAATTTAAATGTATTATTATGTTATCATTAGCATTTAGATTTTTATTATTGTCGAATAAGTAAAATAGTATTGAGTGTATTTCTATTGATCCTATGTATGCAAAATTAGAAAATAATCTGGAAAGTAAATAGCGAATATTAAGCTTCTAACTTTAAAATGTAATTTGGATGTTTTATACGTATTTATGAGAATGACCTAATTATTTTATACGTATAATTTTATTTCAATGGACTTTAAATTTATTTATTATATTAACTGAAAAATATTTACAATTATAATTAAACTTACAGAAAAGTAAAAGAAATAAATTAAACTATAAATATAAAACAACCTATTTACAAAATTTACATATATACAAAAATGAAAAACAAAAATATAAAAACAAAAACACTACCATAAAAAATTGTCACCATCACTGTCTTTGGGCAAGGTTCCCAAGACGCTGGCAGCATTTCCTCTCTGAATTGCTATACCAATCCTTTGAGCGAAATGTATGCCAGCTCTCGGGTCCCCAGAGACGTCGACCAAACGAGTTGACAGCTGTTTAAACAGCTGCCAAGCATCCGGACCCCATGGACCCAAAGTTTGAACACCAAACGCCACAAATATATAGTTATTGCATAAACTAATATATTTACGACGTTTGGTGCTTTCAGCAGCTGTAGCCGCCGCCCCCGCGCCAGAGGAAGACGCCTGGAGGTGAGAAGGAGCCAGTGTGTCGACACACGTAACGTCCCACACTAGCATCCTCCCCCTCTTCCAGGGTATTAACGTCATACCATTTTATTTCATATGTTTAATTGAAAAAAAAGGATTATCAGGTTTTAATTTTATTGTTTTAGTTAGTTCATCTTTAATTTAGTTACCATTTGCCATCATCATCATTATTATGTTATCATTAGCGATAAGATTTTTATCATTGTGGAATAAGTTAAATGCTCTAAAGATTTCATCTCAGATAATTCTATATTAGAAAAAGAACTCGTAACTTTAACACATATTTTGGATATGTCTTTTTTGTATTTTTAGAACTAGGAATAAAAAATTAAAAAAATATGAGTGTGTTTTATTTCAGTGGCTAAAATCGGCCTCTCGATCGAGGGGTCCGAGGTTTTAATCCCAGGCACCTCTAATTTTACAAGATTATGTGCGTATACATATTAATTGTCACGTACTTTAACAGTGCAGGAAAACATCGTGAGGAACCATCCTCCTAAAATCTTAAAAAAAAACCAATAAAATAAAACTAAAATAAATAGGTAGGTATGTATATCATTATGGTTACCATACTGTGCAGTTTCACACGCAAGCACGCACGGACAATTCACACAGACACACACGCACACACGCACACGCGCACACGAAAATTTGAATTTGCTCATTTAAATTGTTCTATTCATAGTATTTAAGTTTCTCATTACTTGTCACAATGTACTTCTAAGTAATTACAAACATATCTACAACTTATATTTAATGAAATTATTTTGATGATATTCATCCTAATTAAAATGAGACACACAAAAATAGTACAATAATTTATGATTAAATGAATACTTGAACATAAATAAAAATCATCCAAATTGTTGTGCCTTGGCAGAGTTCCCAAAACGCTGGCAACATTACTCCGCTGAATAGCTAAGTTAATCCTTTATCCGAGGTAAGCGCCAGCCCTTTGGTCGTTAGTGCACTCTATCAGACCCTTCACGACTTCTAAGTATGTTTTATGGGAAATAAAGAAACTTTAAAACGAAACCGAACTTGCTTATGTACCTATCAGCTACCTTATAAATATTTACTTCTTTCGGGATCATCATAGAAAGAAAAGTCATATTTCTTCCAAAATTTATATTGCTTACTTTACAATACTACAGTTCAGTCTTAGCTGGGTTCTGTGAGTGCCACTTCCTGAAAGCCGTGATAGCCTGGATCACGTCCTTAGCAAAGACCTTCGGCAGCTCCAGGGCTATAAAGTGGCCACCCTCGTCTAGGACCGTCTCGCCCAGGAGATTGGTGTACTTGAACCTCATCATCCATGGTGGAGTGTAGATCAGCTCGTGCTTCGCTTGCAGAACCCACGTTGGAACTGGCGTGGGGATTCTGAAATGATAGGTGATAAAATGAAAAAAGATTTGAATAATGTAATTAGCAAAAACGTCATAAGCAGTAGTGATAGCCTAGTGGTTGAAACTTGACCTCTCAATCGTGGGGTCCGAGGTTCTAACCTCAAACACGATAGTTCCCTTCACCCTTAAGGCAAGTGATAATTAATTTCTAATACATAATTTTGAAAAATCAGACGTGTCTAGGGTTTGAATCTCGCACCCCTCGATCGAGAGGCCAAGTTAATGTTAAGTGGCTACTGCCGCCCATGGATATCTGCAACCAACCCCAGATAGGATTAGATATTCCTACTTGAGGTCAGCCACAGATGCACCCTTGCTCCTGAGGACTAAGCTGGAACGCCTCGTAAAGTAAATCTCTTATACTAACCCTTGAAACCAGAACACAGCAACGTTTAAGACTTGTTGAGGCAGAAATAGGTGTGGCGGTTGTGCCGCTGGAGTTGAACCACAAAGGGTTTAACAACTACTGCTTCTCAACGGATTCTACCTAAAAATAGACTTACTCGCTAATCCTCAAGCCCATGAACCTCTTGTTAAACGTATCGGAGTACAACCGCATCGAGCTGGTAATAGTGGATGTGGTCCAGTAGTACATAAGGTTGTCGATCAGTTGTTCCTTGGTGAACTTGGTCAGGTTCCCATCGGCTGTCTGACGATTGGCCATGTCAGTCCAGCTGGAGAACTTCTCGAAAATGTAGGCGAGTAGACCAACTGGCGAGTCGCCTAATGCAATTCCTGGAAAGAAAAGATATTTCATAAAGTCAAAGACATTCAATTATGTATACAGGGTGAATTTTTCAAATAGGCCTTCAGGGCCAAATCCGATACTATAAGGTTTAGCGAAAAATGCTGAATAATTTGTCACTTAACATTACTTCCCAGAATTAGATCCTTATAAGCGATCAGATAGTGGTATAATATAGAGGGTGTATTGTTTTTTCAAAATAAGCTCGTTCGATTCCCGACTAGGAGAAAAGATATTCTAACAAACTAATGATGCAGTTTTAGTTTTTATCAAAATCGGCCTCGTAACTCCTTCCAGCATTTTTCGCTAATCTTTATAATTTCGGATTTGGCCTTGAAGGCCTATTTGAAAAATTCACCTGTATACAAAATATTCAAACTAAGTATATTTTGATGACCCACGTGGTGGAATGGTCACCATATCGGTCTAACATACAGAGGAAGGTCGAGAATTATTTTATTAATTTATTTCTATATCTAGTATTAAAGTTACGGTTATGGTTACTATTTTCTTCAAACATATCAGTGTGTTTTCTTATATACATAATATTTTCATAGATGTATTGACTATGACCCTCATATATTAATAAAGGGAAACAGTTCTCTCAGGGACTCACCACGTCGCAGACTATACATTGACCTTATTGCTCTTTTTGGAATAGTAAATATAGAGTCTATGTCAGCAGCACTACCCCACAGCAGAATGTCAGAAGACATAATGCTGTGAAAGTAACCGAAATAGATAAGCCTGGCAGTGGGGATGTATATTAACTGTCTAATTCTTCTGACTGCAAAGGCTGCAGTACTAAGTCTGCTGGACAAAGCAGAGATGTGGGGACCCCACTGGAGTTTAGAATCAATGGTTATCCCCAAGAAAACAGTTTCATTGACAGATTGCAAAGTCTCACCATTTAGAGCAACATTCATCCCCATTGTATAGACATTGCCTTAGTTTTTACGAGGTAACGTTGACTAACTTACCGAGGGTATCAGGCTTGGTAGACTGCATATGGAAGTAACCTGACTCTTCTAGCAACGTTCCATAGGTTTTGGACAATGGGTACATTCGGTCAGCGAGCTCAGGTTTCACGACCAGCGGTGGGTAAATAGATCCCAATAACCTGAAGACCGTCATCAGAGGTGTATCAACTCCTGGCATGTTGGTGTGGTGGCCGAGGATCTCCTGGAATATGTAATAATTTGATGAAAGTAAAGGTATGCATCAGTTAAGTAAAGCTGCAGCTTCTAAACTCCTTTCAACAATCAGAAGTAGTTCAGGCTATCTGAACAATTTATTACTAGTAGATTAGAGAGGTTGGAATGATTCTATATATCTTTAGAAACTTAATTGGCGTATGAAATGAAGTATTCTCGTTGCACTATTATAGTTTTGAAGATGGTAAAACCTTAAGTGATACCTATTTCTACTTTATAACAGCAGTTTTAAGTGCTGCTGTGCTTCCAAACCATTACATGGGCTACATGCTCGTTTGCTGTTTTTATATTATAATATTTATAATTTAAAACAGTAAACACACAAATATAAATATATATAACTCAAAGGTGACTGACTGACATCTATCTATCAGTGATCTATCAACGCACAGCCCAAACTACTGGACGGATCGTGCTGAAATTTGGCATGCAGGTAGATGTTATGACGTAGGCATCCGCTAAGAAAGGATTTTGATCAATTCTACTCCCAAGGGGATAAAATAGGAAAAAATGAAAATATTACTTCGTAACGCGAGCGAAGCGCGACCTCATATTATTAAAAATAAGGTACTTTTTACCTATTTTTCGAACCAAAAATGTAGATAATATACGAAACCACCATCAGATTTTGTACAAGTATGCCCAAGATCAAAGTCACAGACAGTGGCAGCCCTTGCAGAAATTTTACGTTGTGTGACATCTCATAGTGGCACACCTTAGGTCCTGGTGAAGTTTATTTTTTTTAGCTCGCACTCTACAGTTACGCCACAGAATATGTATGTTGCAGCCAGGTAACTTAAGTTCACCGTTCAATTAACAGCCTAGCCTGTTTACTAAATAGTGATACACAGGTGTTTTCAGCGCCCGTTATATGTATTTTCGGCGCCCTTCGTATGACGGCGCCGCTTGCACCGCCTTAGTGCCGCCCTTGGTCACAGACGTCATTGTTCATTGATGGTAAGGAATTCCACAACTAACCTTGGGGAACAACGTGGCCATCACACTGGCCATGATGGAGCCCCAGTCACCACCCTGGACGTAGTACTTCTTGTGGCCGAGACGATGCATCAAGTTGCGCATGATCACCGCCATCTTATCTGCGCCGAGACCAGGCCGGACTGCTTTCTGGAAAAATGTTAAGCAATGTGGAGGGAAGCTAAAGAAACTGTTATTGCCAAACCAAGAATCGCTGTGATATTCATTATGGTTTAAGAATGTTTATTTATATTAATTTCTACAAAATGCATCCTACACATATCCTGTAACGACCGTTATTTATAATCAACCAAAGATCGACATTTGATATAAAAGAGATTGTCATATTTCGATCTTTAATAAGTAAATATTGGATAGATTGATTATTAATATCAGGCGTAACGTTCACTGTCTACTTTTTAACTTTAGGAAGCTAATTCAGAAAGCGATAACTTTTTGATCAATTTCTCCTACTTTTTTGAATTGGCAGTGCTCATTTCAAAATAGTTGGACCGTTTGGCTCTGGTCCTTTTTTTCTTTCACGTAGTCCTCTTCACTTCAAGCTACTTACATCAGAATACCCATATCCAGGTAGACTGGGAACGATGACTTCGATCGCAAAGTTCCTGTCCTTGCTAACAGCAGTCAGGAGCGGTATCGCCTCGTAGAACTCCCGGACTGAGCCTGGCCATCCATGGAGCAGGAGTAGGGGAACGATATCGACACCTTTGGGTACCTGGAAGTATATTATATTTATGCAGAATTTCTTCAAGCAAATTCCAAATACGTTACAATCTTACGAAGATTGTCGTGGGTACATCAGAGTTGCAGACTATTACCAGTGATAGGTTAAAATCCCAGGCACACATCTCTGATTTTTCAAAGTTATGAGTGTTAGTTAATTATCACTTGCTGAAACGGTATAGGAAAACATCGTGAGGAAACCTGCGTACCTGACAAATCTTAAAAAAACTTTTCAAAGGTATGTGAAGCTTACCAATCCGGACTTGGCCAGCGTGGTGGACTATGGCCTAATCCTTCTTGTTCTTTCGTCTGAGAGGAGACCCGTGCCCAGCAATGTGACAGTCATAAGTTGATGATTATGATAATGATAACGAATTAAGCAAGCACGTAAAAAATTCAGACTCAATTTATGCTTGAAATAAAAAGGTAATCACTTTTAAGATCTAAGTCTTACCTCAGGAGTTACCCTAATGAAATGAATATCCAGACCTTGGATATTGGTCTTGAACTGTGGGAGTGTGTTCAGGAAGGCCTCTCTCTCAGCAAAGGGGTACTTCTCAATCCAGTACTTCACCCAGCCGTCGATCTGTTTGCTGTTGAAGCCGTATTCGAAGCCCACGTCCGCTAATGGCGGTGTCAAGGTATTGTAGTCCTTCAGACGGTCCTTAAGGTCCTTGGCCATCTGGAATATGTAAAAAATAAGAATATTATAAAATAAAAAAAAAATCTTTTCCTTTGGATATTATACGAGTTGAATCCTTACGGTAAGGGGTAATTAGAAAGTAAAGAAGTAGCAATCGAGCTTGCCGTCCAAAGTAAGAGCCTACTGCCGCTCATGAACATCTGCAAAATCTTAGATTAGAGCAGTTTCTTACCTGAGAATGGCTACTGCATTGCTATCCCTGAGGTCTAAGTTGGCACACCTCGGAAAATTCTATCTCCCTTAACACACCCTTCAAACTTAAACACAGCAACGCTTAACACTGCTGTTATTAGTCGAAAATCGAACCATAGAAGATTCTACTACATTCCCTAAGTTGCAGGCCAAACTTTAGTCAAAATATTCGTCACTTGCCCTTCGACAAATCACTCACCACTTCCTTGAACTTGATGGTGAAGGGTTTGATGTTGTCATCTGTTTTCTCCTTCAAGCTCTCCTTCCCCCACCACTCGTCCAGGTCTACATCGGGAAGGGGTGGCGGGCTGCGGAGGTAGATGTAGTAGACTGGGTACAGAGCGATGATCAGCAGTAGGATTAGGAGTAGGCGACACATCTGGAATCAATTCGAAATGTTTGTAAGATAATATAAATAAAACGCTTTCTACACCAACAGCCCCACACTAGGATTTCCTGTGTCGTGGATACCATGGTCACACACCGAGGAATACCCAAACCTAGAACAAATATCTAAATTCATCATTCAGATATCTGTCTGGTCAGGGATCAAACCCGGAACCCGGAACCCTTTGTGGTTCAGACCTGTATGGTGAACGCTCAGCCACGCGCCACGCCAAGAAAGGTGTCTAAACAGGATATTCTTCTGATGGCAGGTGGTCACGGGAAGAGATGGTTTCTGGGAACTGTGAGACTGTAGTTCCCAGAAGCCTATCATTAGCCAATAAGGCGGGACCCTTACTAGAACTTTGAAGGTAGAATTTATCATGGCGCGTTTGCCATCAAGTCTCACCGCTACACCTATTTCTGAAAACAATTTTTTTCCTAAAAATGTTTCAGATTTTTGATGTCTACCAATCAGCACTTAGTTATCGTGATGATATCATCACCCTAGTTGAGTGAGGCCACGACCCTCACTTTGACAGGAGACCCGTTCCCAAGAGTGGGATAGTTATAGATTGACACCAAAATATATGTTTAAACATATTTTTTTACAGACACCATCCGGCCTGCACTTATTTGAGAGGAGACCCGTGCCTGACCCCGTCGTCAAACCATTACTGTCCCAGTGCTGGGCACAGATCTCCTGTCCGAGTGAGAATTGGTAGACTTCACACATTTTTCACAACTTTTGTTAGAACTGTCGGTCGTGCAGGTTCCTTCACGATGTTTTTCTTCATTGTTTAAGCAAGTGATAATTGATTTCTAATATGCACATAATTTTGAAAAAGTAAAGATACATGCTCGGGATTTGAATCTTGGACCCCCCGAATGAGACTATCTCAATCACTAGGCTATCATACCCCGCGTCCAGTGATACAAAAATGAGTTACTAAAAAAATCAAATGGTGCGGTATGGGAGACATACTTTTCTACGGCATTCCAGCTTAGTCCTAGGATAGCGCATTTGTGGTCGACCTCAGGTAGAAATCTAATCTTACCTGAGGTTGATTGCAGATGTTCATGGGCGGTAGTAGGCACTTACCATCAGGAAGAGTGTATGCTCGTCTGCTACTCTTATTAAATACAAAAAAATGAACACAAATCTTACATTTTAGATCACACATGTGTTTACATAACAGTAATCACAAATGACGTGTACTTAGCTAACAAATGAAGAAACACCACATCATTCTCACTTATCACTTGGATTAAATACTAATAATCTTACCTTAATGAGTGATAATGGATCTTGATGGAAACGCGGCTATGTCTCCGCGTTACATTGAACTTACTGAATTGAAAATTATGTTGTACCTAATAATAATACCCACATACAAATATTATCTGCACTGATGCTAGCCAAAAGTGTGTAAGTAGATTTTTAAACGTTTGGTATTTTTAGAAAACGTGTGTTTGTGAATTTTTAATTTTATTTTAGATTGGATAAAATTGGTAGGTAAGGTAAATCCGGGCATACTTAACTGAGGTTTATGATATGTAGGAATTTCGAGGTAAAAATATGTAACTAATATGGTAATATGGCTATTTTATAATAATAAAAAAATGAACATTTGGTGGTACGGAAACCTCCATGTGCGAGTTCGACTCTTACTGGGCGAATTATTATATTTTTATTTATTGTTTACTGCTGATGTTAATGCTTTTCGAGTATAATTATATACAGTATGTTTCATCCATTGGCACGCCTTGATTTAATGCACTCGTTGTTTTTTTAAACAATTATCTTGTGTGGGTACAATCGACTATAAAATATGGCGCGTACATTAATTCAAATGCGTATGTTGTTCCCTTTGTTGCGTTAGTGGCACTATTGGTATGGTGGTATGTATTTGCATATTTTTATTAACGATAATATTATTCTTATAAGAATAATAAAATAATTTCTCATTTCATTAATATTATAAAAGAGCTATCGACATTATTGACGCAGAAAAATATTATCTTCTATACTTATAATAAATCTGTAGAGAGGTCAATTCTGTATATGAAATATATTTCCAAAATAACTATCAGGGGGTGATCAGGGATCGATACTGATGCCAAAAATGCAATCAGTAATATTTTTGTCTGTCTGTCTGTCCGTCTGTCTGTCTGTTTGTATAACCGTTATAGAAACAAAAACTACTAGACGGATTTTAACGAAACTTGGTACAATTATTTTTCATACTTCTGAGCTGATTACAGTATACTTTAAATCACGCTACAATCAGTAGGAGCAGAGCAGTGAAGGGAAATTTTGGGAAAACGGGAGAAGTTTCTCCAATTTTTAAGCTTCCGTCGCGTGTGCAACCAAAATGGTTAAAGCTACACAGAAATCATGTATCACGGAAACGTTCTCCTTAAAATTATATAAAACTTATTTCACGACAGCATATGTCTATCTTTTATGGTTGACTCACAATAACACGTGTAACTCCCGATAGCTTAGCAGTTCAAAGCTTTCTGATTATATTTGTCTACTCCTACGTTTATAACACTCTCAGTCATCCCTGATTAAAAAAGTTAACAGTATTAACTATTCCATAAAAAAGAATCATAGAAATCATACCCCTGAGTGATAAGGGTTGTTCACCCTTAACATTTTTTTTATTTATATGGCAATACAATGTTTGCCGAGTCAGCTAGAATTATTATAATACTTAATACTTAGGGGTATGAAAAATAGATAGTAGCCAATTCCCAGACCCACTGTACGGAGAATGGTAACTAACATTATGACACGAGAATTTTATATATTACATTTATTTATATCTTAATAAAAAATATTTATGATTTGTAGATTTGTGACTTACACCATTTGTTTTATGGATCGTAATCATAATCATTTTCACCTAAATTTTCGTCATCAAATTATCACAATGAACCTTTATCAAAGTTAGTAAGATAGTAGATATGATTTATTTGTTGTCAATTGAATGACAAATATTTTATTACCACGTGTAGCAACGGCAACGGTTAGTTTTTTATAATATAGGAGTAGCAGACGAGCATGCAGTCCATCTGATGGTAAGTGGCTACTGCCGCCCATGGACATCTGTAAACAACCCCAGATAAGATTAGATATTCCTACCTGAGGTCGGCCTCAGATGCGCCGCTACCCCTGAGGACTAAGCTGAAACGCCTCGGAAATGTATGTCTCCCTTACCACACCCTTCAATCCAGAACACAGCAGCGCTTAACGCTGCTATTATTAGGCAGAAATAGGCAGGCGGTGGTGTCGCCGCAGGCGAACCACAGATGGTTCTACCACCATCAAATGCTAATGCGAATTGATGCTAGTAGCTTGCAATCTGGACAGCTGAAAGGGAGTTATACTTCGAATCCTCTGGAACACTACGCTTTATAGGCGGCACTGACCTCTAGTGAACTCTACTTCCTCACTATACTTACCCACACCTATTTCTGCCTCATAACAGCACTGTTAAGCGCAGCTGTATTCTGCCTAATGCGTTAGCACATAGCGTAATGAGCAGCGTTAATCGCTGCTGTGTTCTGGATTGAAGGGTGTGGTAAGGGAGACATACTTTTCCGAAGCGTTCCAGCTTAATCCTTAGGGCTATCGGCGCATCTGTGGCCGAACTCAGGTAGGAATATCTAATCCTATCTGGGGTTGATTATAGATGTCCATGGGCGGCAGTAATCACATACCATCAGGCGGACTGCATGCTCGTCTGCTAATCCTATATTATAGAAAAGAAAAAGAAATAAAAAAGGCGGCACTTACCTCTTAGCCAACTGTATTTATACGTATCCTCGCTCTTACCGTTCGTGGACTAACCTCTGTGTATCTTTACTCAATTAAATTGTTGTTGTGTGATCTAAATCAATTTGAACTGGCAGCGCCCTCTACTGACAACTATATTTCCTACAAGCATAGCATAGGCTAGTTGTTAAATATGTTTGATGAATGCTCACTAGATGTCGCTTCTGTGCCTCAATATGTAGCATAACGCGGTGGTAAGAATTAATTTTAATAACGTTACTACTATATTCATGTTAATAATTAAAAGAATGGATACGAATTTTACTTTGATTTTTTTATAATACGGCACTTCCCATCATCCACTTTTTATAACATTTATTCAATATGAACCCTATATTCCTATTTTAAAAAAAAATCAACCCATTACTGTCCCACTGCCGGGCACGGGTCTCCTCTCAGAATGAGAAGGATTAGGCCATAGTCCACCGCGCTGGCCAAGTACGTATTGGTAGACTTCACATACCTTTGAGATTTTTTTTTATAAATCTCGTAGGTATATATGGTTTCTTCACGTTGTTTTCCTTCGCCGTTTAATTAAGTGATAATTAATTTCTAATACGCACATAATTTTGAAAAATCAGTAGTGCGTGCCTGGGCTTTGAACCTCGGACCCTTCGAACGAGAAGCCGAGTTTCTTAACCACTAGGCTAACTTTACTATATAGGGCTATATAGGGCTATATAGGGCTATATAAGGCTAAGTTTACTATATACGAGTACTCGTACATATACTATTTTTTACTGACACAAATACTGAGCAATATTAACTTTTAAATTTGGATCAACAAAGAACAAATACGTATCTACTTAAAAAAATATTTTTTATCTGATATCAATATGAAGCCCTTCTAACACCCATGTACATTGTACAACCCTGTAGCACAAACTTATAGATACTTAGAGCCGTGCCAGACGTAAACAAATATTTGAACAAATACTTTGCTCACACATTTCAACACTTACTTGTTTCAATTTTCAACCTGTCACTCGTCTCATAACCATGACACCTCCTAGCAACTGGACTTATTTGAAGTTTGAACGCTTTGATGTTCTCTCGAAAAACCAACACCAAATGGCAAGGTGCAAATATTTGAAGCAAGCTTGCTGCTTGCTTCGCTGTGTTCAAACATGTGTTAAAATATGTGCTCAAATGTTTGTACTATATCTGGCACGGGCGTTAGATAACACATAATAAACACATTATTAGTCATTCGTTGCGACGCCAGTGTAGGCTTCATACATACGAGTACGTTCAAATCTTAACTATTAAGGAAATGGTTATGTGAAGTGATTTGTGTGCAAAGAAGTAAGTAGGTATTGCATATTTTTATGTCTTTTATACACATTTTTTAATCTATATTATCCTTTACTTTGTTACTTACTTTTTAAAATCCACGTTTAGTCACAACTGTATATTTATATTGATCATGTATTTATCCAGAATTGAATTATAAAAGTCTATTGGCTTGAAAGAATAAAATTATCAAACTAAATATATTTCTGACTTTATAGTTAGAAATACAAGTACCTATAAGGTCAGTGCCGCCTACTGCGCTCATTGTTACAAGTTCAATAATTAAATTTGAATCCTAATTGAATTTGACCGTAGATATTTTACGTTCTAGAGGAAAGGTTAGAATATTTCATAGTAATCTTTGTCTTACTTCACGCTTGAATCAAAAGATAGCGTTATTTGTGTAGTTGTAAGCGAAAAATAGATGAAAATACGCCTTATAACTCCTTTCGTAATTAAATAGCAAAGAATAGTTACAAAACAATTGAAATGAAAACTATACGTATTGTATGTCGCTCCTTATCTGATAGCAATGTCACGATGATACCAAAAGATATTAATCTTTTATCTTTTTATCTTTTTGACTGCTATTAAGAAGTCATCCTGAATTTATTTTATTTTGAAGGTAAAACCCTCTGTGGTTCGACTCCGGCACCACCGCCACTCCTATTTCTGTCTCCTAACTGTTAATCGCTGCTGTGTTCTGATTTGAAGGGTGTGGTAAGGGAAACATACCTACTTTTCCGCGGCATTCCAGCTTACTCCTCAGGGGTAGTGGCGCATCTGTGGCCGAGCTTAGGTACGAAACTAATTGTATCTGGGATTGATTACAGATGTCCACAGGCGGCAGTAACTTACCATCAGGTGGACTGCATGCTCGTCTGCTACTCCTATATTATGAAAAAGTAGTACAGAAAGCGTTAAAATTTACCCTTCACAAAATTGTCTATATGTAACTCAACCAAAGAAAATAATGTTTTCAGATATTAAAATGGGTTGTGCCATCTGCCTAGCAATTGTGGCTGTTGTGGGTTGGGTGGCATATAAGTTGCTGACAGGGAAAGAGAAGAAGCTGCCGCAACTGGATCCGCATGAGTGGTGGGGACCTGAACATCTGAAGGGCAAGGTGGATGAGACCATCAGATCCTTCGAAGTCAAGTTTAGTGATGAGGTTAGAGTTTTCTATTATTAAGTAAGTCTTGTCCAATTGGAATAACTAACACATGTAAAGATGGTAGAACCCTTTGGTTCGATTTCTACGGCACCACCGCTACACCAATTTCAGGCATAGGACTTCAAAAAAGGTGTAAATAGAGCTCTCCTTCGAAGCCGACGATGCATTGGCAACTCCTCTGGTGTTGTAAATGTTCATAGGCGACGTTGATTACTTTGCATCAGGTAGCGCGTCTGCTTTATCGTTAGGCTCAAGTGTAAAAAGGCTTATAACAGCAGTGTTACGCGCTGTGTGTTTTGGTTTTAAGGATGGGGTAAGGAAGACAAACCTTTCCGAGGCATTCCACCTCAGTCAGGGGTAGAGGTGCACCTGTGTTCGACCTCAAATAGATATCTTATCTTATCTAGGGTTGATAACAGACGTTCATGGACGGCAGTAGCCACTTACCATCAAGTGGACTACATGCTCGTCTGCTACTCCATATTGTACAAAAAAATAAAAAATTCCTACCTCTGTAGACTAAGTTAAAACACCACGCATAAGTAAGTCTTCTTTACCACACCCTTCAAATTAAAACACGGCAGCGCTTAACAGTGCTTATCCCTTTACACCCGAGATGATATGAGCGTGAGTTTCACTTTAAAAAAATTCCCACGTGATAGCTTCTTATTTTTCGAAACGCAACCGATGCCGATCGATCGTGAGGAGAATATCGCACGTGATACCGGCTAAGTGAGCGGGGTGCAGGCGGTCAGTTGTGCTAGGGACTCGTCCAAAGATGGCAGATATTTTCGACCCGCGCACTGTCACAGGTATATAATTATTTTTGGTATTAAATGTTAAGTATCTATTATTAATTATTGCTAATTTAAAAGCTAAAAGAACACTAAATACGTGGACTTTAGTAGTTTATTCGATTAACTTGCAATTTAGATACAATTAGGTTGCAAATCTCAACTGTTACGATCGTGTGCCTACGGGTGTTGGTGCAGAATAACGTATGATGAAAATGCTTTTATTGCTATTACCAGTTATGTGTAAGTTTCGTCAATAACAATTTTGTTTGTTTCAATTTTAGGGGTACATTTAAATGACGATCAGATTTTCCCAGTGCGGGGTGAGGAGAAATATATCGGACATTGAAGATCTTCATGAAAGTGAAGAGCTTCAACCAAATAGATTAGAAGAGTTTCAATTTGAAGAATTGTGCCCTGAAACAGATCCAGAAGCACATGCAGACCCTCAAATAGAAACTAACCTAGAATTGGATCTAGAACTTGAGCCTGAACCTCAACCATCTACTTCAAAATCATCCCTAGAAATTTCTCGCCGCCGAGCACCTTCACGTCCAACACATCGAAAAATAGCTTGGAAAAGAATACGTTTTCTGTCTTGAAAAGGTCTACACATCCCTACCAACATCTCCAGTAAAGCTTACAAAGAAATATTTTTATTAATATTTTAATTGTGAGGCTCTTGATATGTAACCAGATGCACAAATTTATATTATCTAAGAAGAACCGGTCGAAAACTTAATTTAATTGCAATAGATATGGCTAAAGTTTTCTCTATCTGCATTATCATTGGATGTATTCCCTAGCCAAGAATACCTACGCCTTGGAGACCTGGATTGAATACGGAGGCAATAACGGAAGAAAGAAGAATGTTGATTTTCATAGAATTACGTAGTTTAGGTTTCATTGCCAAGACAGATTTTTTGTAAAGACTAATGAAAATAAAGACAGTGATGTTAAATATCTCCAAATTGTTTTAATTTTGTAATATTTTTTGATAAAAAACTATTTTTTTTTGCAATTTTCACGATCGTGAGTGTAACAGTTCCCACCGGAGACTCACGATCGTACGGGTCGATTTCTGGATTAAGTATAAACTCTGGATTTTTTTTCCTATTTTTTGTGGATCCCTTAAGCTATATAAAAAGCCGTAATAAACGTTTTGAATCGGAAATTGCGAAAAAAAATCTTCGGTTGTAAAGGGTTATATTAAAAAAAACCTTTTATGACTTTGTTTTCAGATGATCAACGACCTCAGATCCCGGATAAAGAACCACAGACCGTTCACGCCGCCTCTTGAAGATGTGGGTTTCCAGTACGGATTCAACAGCTCGCAGCTGGACACCTGGCTCCAGTACTGGGCTGAGGAGTATCCCTTCAAGGAACGAGAAACATTCTTCAATAGCTATCCCCAGTTTAAGACTAGTATTCAGGGATTGGACATTCATTTTATCAGAGTTAAGCCTGAGGTAAGCACATTCTAGATATCCTAGTTTTAGTCATCGTAACATTCTTAAGGAGATTTACTCATCTGAGAATTCTGTATAAAAAGTTTTCTTTTTTGAGGAGAAAACCTTCAAAAGGTACTCGATGACGTGCGACGCCAAGCGACGTCGGGTTATGTGGGATTTTTACCGCACCAAAACCCCCACGATGGCCGTCCTCTACGCTTGTTGGATAACTCCGGGATCTCCGACAGAACACAACCGGAGTCCTCCAAGCGTGATGCTCCGATCGGGCTCTGCCCTGGGGGAGCAGTTTTCGCTCCTCTCACACCGTGTAGTGTTTACGACGGAATGCGACCACATATACCGCCGTCTTTCGGTTCGAGCTCCCACTCTTACCTTACTCTCTTAGCTACCCAACGCAAATATATTTTGCAATCGGCAAATCAAATCAAATCAAATAAACTATTTGATTTGGTTTGATTTGCCGATTCCCAAATATCTACCACTTTTAACCATCTCAATGTGGGCAACCTAAATCGTTTGCATTATTGCGTTGGTCCTTAAAGCGTTCAAATTCTTCTATCAGGTTCCCGCTGGTGTGAAGGTGGTGCCCCTTCTTCTGATGCATGGCTGGCCAGGCTCTGTGCGGGAGTTCTTCGAAGCCATCCCCTTGCTGACAAGCCAGAACCCGGTCTACGACTTTGTGTTCGAGGTGATCATACCCAGCTTGCCCGGGTATGGGTTTTCTGATGTAAGTTTGGTCTATTGTACAATGGAAGGTATTGTAGAAAAATACCAATCCTGTATTAAAAAAATGTTCCTGACAATTCCTTAGAGTAGTCTTAGAAAAATGGTTTCAAATTCAGCCTTTCAATATTAGGGTCAAATTCAATAATTTACTTTTTAAGGTAATGTATATATTACAAATATATCACGTGATTTATCGGTGACGTAAAACATCGTAAGAAAACCTATGCACCTGAAGGTTCGTTAAGAAAAGTGCTCAAAAATGTATAAAGGCTGCCAATCTGTACATATCAAGGTCTAGATATTCTACTCCCACTCGAGAAGAGACACATACTTAGCAATGGTACAGCAATAAACTTTATAATTCTAGGCAGCAGTTCGGCCAGGGCTTGGCGCTCCAAAAGTAGCTGTGATTTTCAAAAATCTGATGAACCGTTTGGGTTTCAAACGTTTCTACATTCAGGGAGGAGATTGGGGCGCTGCTATCGCTTCAGCTATGGTTACTTTATATCCTAATGATATCCTCGGTCATCATAGTAACATGGCTAGTGCTAGGGTAAGTGATAAAATAATATTTTGTAGGACAACAGTTCAATCGACTAGAGAGTAAAGGAAATAAATATTAAAACAAATAGATATATCGAAAAGTTAAGGCTATTTTGCAAAGCGACGAGCAGAATATATCTAAAATATCTTGATTTTTTCCAGACATCGAGCACAAATCTCTGGACGTTTATAGGCGCATACTTCCCATCCTTGGTAGTGGAGTCGAAACTGGCGAGTCGCATGTATCCTTTGTCTGCATTCTTCTCTTTCCTGCTAGAAGAAACCGGTTACTTCCATATTCAGGCCACCAAACCTGATACTGTTGGTAGGTTGCGTTTTTGAGCTGTTCTTCTTAAATTACGTCATCGTCAACCAGTTTCCATTATATTGATGGATATTTTCTTGTCAGCGTAAGAAGGACTTAAACTTTAGTCAAATGCGGATACGTAGTACGATACCTTAAACACCCTTGAAAACTTTATAAGACAAATTTGCGTTTACGTTTTAACATGATATTTTTCTTCATCCTTCATCATCCATCTTAAGCAAGTAGCAAGTAATCATTCATTAAGAACCACGTGCTTCTTAACTAATGATTACTTGCTTAAGGGTTCAAATTTATATAAATTTAAAAAATCAGACATATGCGCCTGAAATTCTAGTCTAGTTTAATACTATTCGCTGAACATCAGAGGTAGATTTTCAAAATCATGAGTATAGATCGAATGTTCATTTTCTTTTGTATGAGAAAAAATACTACTTCTAATGAAGAATAATGAATAAACTATTTTTTCTTCAGGTGTGGCGTTATCGGATTCTCCAGCCGGATTGCTTGCTTACATTCTAGAGAAGTTCTCCACCTGGACTTCTAAGGAGAACCGGGATCGCCTGGACGGAGGTCTCTCCACCTTTACCAGGGTTCAGCTCATCGATAACCTGATGGTCTATTGGAGCACCAATTCCATCACCACTTCCATGAGACTGTATGCTGAGACCTTTTCGAAACCAATCAGGGATTTGAAACTTGAATCGTAAGTTGTTTTTTTTTTTCACATTAGAATTGGATTTCATCGTCTTCCAACCCCACTGTTGGGCACCGGTCTTCTTTGAGGGTGATAGGGATTTTGGTCCCAGTCCACAGTGGTGGCCAAGTGAGAATTGGTAGACTCCACTCACCCTTAAGATCGTTACGTGGAAAACATCGTGAAGAAACCGGCATACTTAAGAGATCACAAAGGTGAAGTCTTCAAATTTACATTTGTACTGGCGGTCTATGGCGAAAGTCTTATCACTTTGAAAAGAGAGCCTTGTCCTGCAGTGGGACAGTAATGGGTTTATTATGATGATTGATGATGAATTTTATGTGACTTTCATATTTTCCAGTTTTACCACACCGGTTCCAACGTGGGCTCTTCAAGCTAAGCACGAGATTGCTTACCAACCCCCTAAACTCCTCAAGATGAAATACACCAACTTGCTAGGCACCACTGAATTGGATGAAGGTGGACATTTCTTGGCCTTCGAGCTCCCTTCGATCTTCGCTGAAGACGTATTCAAGGCTGTCCAGGCTTTTAGAAATTGGAATGTTCTGAATGGAAGGGCCATTTAAATTGTTAAATAAAAACTTAACTTAAAGTATGTTTAATGTACTGTCATTTACCGTTTATTTCATTTCCTGCTAAAAGTTGGTACCCTTTGTGGTGCCATGGTGAATAAATCACAGGACAAACGAGAGTAAAACCAAATTTTGATATTTCTGTTCGATCCACTTATGAACAATGAAGAACACAAGCCTGTGTAAGATCTAAAAGGGCATAAGAGTAACTAATAATTATTATAAAAAATAACTTAATAGAGAAGTAATGTTGCCTATGTCACTCCCATAACTTGGACAAATTAAACGTCATTTTAAATGTTATAATCCGTATGCTAAAAATAGACATACACAGGTGCAGTCCCGTAAAAATGAAATTAATGCATTAAGTTTTAAGGAAATTCTACGTTACTAAAACTTGGCTGTGGCTACTGTCGCCTATGGACATTTGTAATCAACCCCAGATAAGATTAGATTCCTACCTGAGGTCGGACACAGACGCGCCGTTACCCCCGAGGACTGAGCTGAAATGCCTGCGAAAAGTATGTTTTCCTTACCACTCCCTTGAAACTAGAACACAGCAGCGCTTAACATTGTTGTTATTACGCTAAAATATCTGTGGCAGTGGTGCCGCTGGAGTAGAACCACAGAGGGTTCTAAATCAAATATCAATCAATATCAACCCATTACTGTCCAACTGCTGGGCACGGGTCTCCTCTCATAATTAGAGGGATTAGGCCATAGTCCACCGTGCTATCCGGCTGGCCTATTGGTAGACTTCACATATCTTTAATTTTTTTTTTAAATAAATTTCTCAGATATGCAGGTTTCCTCTCGATATTTTCCTTCACCGTTTAGCAAGTGATAATTAATTTCTAATACGCACATAACTTTGAAAAATAAGAGGTGCGTGCCTGGGATTTGAACCTCGGACCCCTCCATTGAGAGGCCGAGTTTTTTAACCACTAGCCTATCACTGCCTTTAGAGGGTTCTACCACGTTCGAATTCGATTTGAATATCAGTGAACTTGCCGTTTCACATTGCATTCCTCAGCCCGTTGGCTATTCGACCGATTTCGTTCATTGATACAATATTACACAGTGTTTACCGCGGCCGCACGGAGCGGTCGTGTTACTTTAGGCTTAAAAGATTATAAAGTGGCTTAAAGAGTTTCTGTGATTTTTTTATTGGGTCCTTAAAGGTAAGATTTGTTTGTTTAAACGATTTGTTCGATTTCAAAGTGCAGTTTTGTGTCTTTGTTTATATACTTTGTTTATTGTGTTTGTGAGTACGACGATCCTGATGCAAGAATAACTTCAGTTTTTATAATGAAACTCAACGGTCCCACTGCTAGCAAGGATCAGAATAGAAGGTTTAGATTATACAATTAGACTTTTATAGCATTTTAATAAGTGTTAATTATTTAACTATTTTATTTTTCTAAATCAAATATTATCGGTCATTATTACCAGTCAGGGCAAAGGTCTTGTAAGGTCATCTGATAAGTACTTATACGTATATTTTACTTGTATTTACCTCTTGAAAAGTAAGTAGTCAGTCAGTGGTACATACATACATATTTTTTATTATGTAACGGGTACTCACGATATGCGTTTTTTATTGCCGATATTTCGACCCAGTTGCATGGATCGTGGTCACGGCGCAACTGGGTCGAAATATCGGCAATAAAAAACGCATATCGTGAGTACCCGTTACATAATAAAATGTCTCAATTCCGCGATAATTTTAGTCTAAAATCATATACATACATACATACTCTGGAAAAAAAATAAAAAAATACAACCGACTTCTATGTCACCATAAAGTAAAAAATAATTAAAATGTTGGTTTAGTGCGTAGTTCTGAAGTCAAGGTAACACCATCACTACCATATCGCTAAAAAGACAAGAAAAATCATCGAACATAATAACATTTGAAGGAGGTAGCCACTTGTTTGATGGTTATAAACAAGTATTTTGGACAACTATCCTTGAGATTTTTTGCGTTTTAATACAACAGTCGTATCGGGTATGTTATTGCCTTTTTTGTAATAAATGCAATGTTCATATACACAAAAAATGTAATCAGTGATAATGTTCAGAGGTTGAGTGGTATTTGCAGCTTAAAGCATATGTAATTTCCAAATATAAGTATACAGATGTATTCGAATTCGGATAAGACTATAATTTGTTACTTCTATGGACTAAGTTTTAAGCTAGATTCCGTCATAGTCCAACTTCGACGGTGAAAATACCACATCAGTTTCTAACAGCATTCATTTTTTAACGGAAATATTATGGTGTTCTCTTTAAGGAGAGTCTTAAGGTTTCCGACTTAATCCTTAAGACCGCAACGTTTCAACTAGAAACAAGAAATTTCGGAAGGACCTCATCTAGAAACAAAATGTAGTAATGTGAATCACAGATCCCTTAACTATTACGTGATGAGGTAGGTTGTCTAGACCGCAAAGCTGCTATATGAAAGAAACTAGAGAAGTATTAAAAAAATGACTGACGAATCCAACGACACCCCACATGTTAAAATCCGTCAAGCCTGCTAAAGAATAGGACATACATTTGTTCATACACACGTCCATACATACGTTCATACATACACCCATACAGTCGGGAAACGGGTAAAGAAAAAATCGCGTAAAAAGTAATCAAATCCGCCACAAAAACCATACCACCAGCATAGATTAGTAAAGATTACTCACTTCTAACAAGAAAATGTACCCAGTTTTGAGAATTGAAATAGTTGCGTAAAAAAGTTTTGCCACGTCTCCGTGCTAAAATGTCCCTAAAATATTTGAAATTATTATTATAAATTATTTAATTATCATGTAAATTACGCAGTATTAGTTATTTATTCGTAAATTTTCTCTAAAAATGTCTTTATTTGTCAATAATTCAAAAAAAGAATTTACTATAATAAGCCATTTGAGGCTTCATTCAATTTCAAGGCGGCGAAGTATCTTTACTAATCTATGACCACCAGCTACACTTTGACAATAAAAAATGTGCTATCATGCCATGTAATCGTTTTCATAACTGGCCTAAGTGCAAGGGAGACGGATATAGATGATAGGATAAATTGATGTAATCATGACTATGTTGTTTAGAGCCCTATACACTTATCTACGAGCTACCGTTACGGACATGAAATTTAATATCTAGATATAAATATAGATGTTGAAATATATGCAGGTGGTAGAACACTTTGTGCTTCGACTCCGGCGGCATCACCGCCACACCTATTTGTACCTAATAACAGCAGTGCTAGGCGCTGCTGTGTTCCGGTTTAAAGAGTGTGGTAAGGGAGACAGACTTTTCCGAGCCGTTCCAGCTTAGTCCTCAGGGGTAGCAGCGCATCTGTGGCCGACCTTAGGTAGGAATATCTAATCCTATCTGGGGTTGATTACAGATGTCCATGGGCGGCAGTAGGCACTTACCATCAGGTGGACTGCATGCTCGTCTGCTACTCCTATATTATAAAAAAAATAATCATAAAAACATTTTAAGCTGCTGTGTTCTGGTTTGAAGGATGTACATATTATACATTTCCGAGGCAATCCAGCTTGATCCTTAGGTATAGCAACACAACTGTGATCAACCTTAGTAATCTAATCTTAACTGAACGGTAGCCACTTACTATCAACTGGATGCATACTTGTCTGCTATTCCTATATTATAAAACGGTTTGGCTCTTGAAATGATATTTGAGTTTTTACAAACTGTCCCCAACCCACATGACACCTGAAGCATTATAAAAAAACATACTGACAGGAGTTCAGTAATGGGTTGACGATGCCGCTTCTACAAATAGAATAACAGCAGATTATATCCTTTCACACCTCAACATGCAAACATATAAAAAAACACAAATTATAACAAACTTATTGAATGTAGATATAGGTCGGATAGTATGTAAGCTACATTAGACCACCGAAAGACGATACAAGCGTATTCTGCCATACTGAAACTTCGCTCTACAAAGATAAGGTTGATAGCACTGTTATCACTACGAGAACTAACTGTTATGTCATTGGATTGACCTTGAATCATGAAGTTGTTATAGGTGAACTCATATTATGAAGCTGTTCTGATTGTTTATTTGTGTGTGCTAATCTCTTGATGTTACAGTTAGATTTGAAAAGGTTTTTGAAATTGATAAGTTATTTCATTTACCTATTATGAAAGTTTATTAGGCTGCCTAAGAAGAAAGAACTTAAACATTAATAATTAGTTAAAAAATTGTAATTGCAGATATTATGAAACCAATAATACGACAGTTACTATGGATAAATATAATATTTGATTTAGATTTGTTATTATAAGGTAAAATAGCAAGCAAGAAATAAATGAGCGAAAAGAAGCAAGCAAAAACAAACATGGGTGAAGTTTTAAAAATCAGTTAAGAAAAACACCTCAAGGCAAATCGTATTATAAATAATTCAAAAGTTTGTGAAGTCTATCAAACCATCGAGAAGATCTGTGCTCAGTACCGGAACAGAAATAGATGGATGACGAAAAGACGAGCTCTTCATAATGATATGACATATGGTTTTATATATTCCAGATGGCGCGTCTACTCCTCCTCGCCGCGCTAAGCATCATAGCCTTCACACCAATCTATTTCCTGTACCTACGAGGATCTCCTCCCATGCCAGAGATCAATCTTAACGAATGGTGGGGCCCAGACCAGATGAAAGGCAGAGTTGATGCCAGCATAAGACCTTTTCAAGTTAAATTTAGTGAAGAGGTAAGGTGTGATATCGAAGCTCATACTTTTGTGGTTACACGGCAGTATGAGTTTGAACTGGAGAATAGTTTATAGCGACTCAAAGAAAAATGCTGCCAACAGCTTGGGTACTTTAGCCAATGATTTGTTATGGTACTTTTTACTAATAACAACAGTGTTAAGCGCTGCTTTCTTGTAGTTTGAAGGGTATGGAAAGGGAGACATACTCTTCTGATGCCTTGCAGCTTAGTCCTCAGGGATAGCGGCGCTTCTGTGGCCGACCTCAGAAACTAATCTTATCTGGGGTTGATTCCTGATGTCCATCGGCAGGAGTAGTTGACCATCAGGTGGACTGCACGCTCGTCTGCTATTCCCATATTATAAAAAAGCTGAAGTCATACATAACCAGTTGCATTAATATCTGAGTACTATGAAACGCATCTACTAATATTTGTATCATTGTTATTATTATCATTAATATCTTTGACCCATGTTACCGTTATCATCTCCACAATTCGTTATCACAACTTTTATTTTACTTACGTGTCGTTTCAGTGCATGTTTTTTTATTTTAATTATATTTTGGTATTAATTTATCTACTACTTCGATCTTTATCGGTAATGCCTCGGTACCTTCGGTAATACCTATCTCAGTTTAAGAAACCATATCTGGGTAAACATTGCGTTAATTAAATAATTCCTGAATTTGTAAAATATACTCTTACTTCCTAAAAATTTTTACATACTCAATCGCATTTAAATACTTAAAGGCTAGAAAATACTACATCTCTGTTGAAAATACATAAACAACGTCGTTATTAATAATTAATCTATCTAATTTTTACCTTACAGATGTTAATCATTCTAAGTAATCTGGTTTCTGAACTGTAATGTTTATATTTTAAAAACGTTATAAAATATATAACGTTATAACACATAAACGTTATATCGTTATAACATATAAACCCTCTATTTTTTATAATATTATAAAAAGGGCTTGACGAGCAAGCCTTCCACCTGATGGTAAGTGGCTACTGCCGTCCATAGACATCTGTAGTCAACCCCAGATAGGATTAGATATTCCTACCTGAGGTCGGCCACAGATACGCCGCTACCCCCGAGGACTAAGATGGAACGCCTCGAAAAAGTATGTCTCCCTTACCACACCCTTCAAACCAGAACACAGCAGTGCTTAATACTGCTGTTACGAGGCAGAAATAGGTGTGTGGTGGAACCATAAAAGGTTCTACCACCTTCAATTGAACTGTTAACTCTCGTACATATTTAAGAATATGTTGAAAATGATTTTATTTTTGTTAATTTAATGATAGAAATATTGAAGCACTTTCTTTCCTTTTCAGATGATAAAAGATCTAAGAAGCCGTTTGAAGAACCACCGCCAGCTGGTCCCGCCACTAGAGGGCGTCGCCTTCGAATACGGGTTCAACACCAAGCAAGTGGACCGCTGGGTCACGTACTGGGCAGAGGAATACCCGTTTGCAGAGCGAGAGAAAGTGTTCAACCAGTTTCCACAGTTCAAGACCAATATTCAGGGATTGGATATACACTTCATCCGAGTTAAGCCCAAGGTATAATTTGATCAAGCTTTCCTTAATAAATCTAACTTGCTTTTAATCACGTTATTATGCAATATTTCAACTTTCGGCATATTTACCAGATAATACTAGAAGACGAAGTAAAATTGTTCAGTGTATTTCACGCCATCTTTGTTGTTGACTAGTAATAAGTCATGCACGTTTTAAAGTTTTCGATTATTTTCGGAATTTTTTTTAGGATATCGGAATAAAAGTATCTTCGTTTTATCAAAAGATATAATTCATTAATTTCAACCCCGAAAGCGTTAACAAAATAATTGGTCTCCTCGCCATCAACCCATTACTTTCCAACTGTGTGTTAGGTACGGGTTTCCTTTAAAAATGAGAAGAATAAGGGCACAGTCTACTGCGCTGGCCAAGTGCGAATTGGTAGACTTCACATACCTTTGAAAATAGTTTTATTTTAAGACTTCTTAGGTATGCGGGTTTCCATACGATCTTTCCTTCATCGTTTAAGCAAATAATAATTAATTTCTAATACGCACATAATTTTGAATAATCCGAGGTCTGGGATTTGAACCTCGCACCTTTAATAATTAGTCCCAGTTATTATTAATCAACCTCTAATTTTATTAATAAGAGTCACCTTAATAATTATTGACCTCAAAATATTAATGATATATGGAAAACTACTCTTCAATTTCTAATCTTGATTCCAGGTTGCTTCTGGCAAAGAAGTAGTTCCACTGTTGCTGCTCCACGGCTGGCCAGGGTCCACCAGGGAGTTCTTGGAAGCAATCCCGCTTCTGACAGCCGTCAGCAAAGATAGGGATTTTGCTGTGGAAGTTATCGTGCCTAGCTTACCTGGATATGGGTTTTCTGATGTAAGTTGTTTTTATATTTTTAATAGAGATATTTAATGTTACATTGGTGGCTTGTTTTCGTTCGTGTTATTAATTATCATAAAACTTAGTTATTTTTAACGATTTGATGATTTTTTTCCAAAATAATACATTTATTCTACTATCGGCGTGTGTTCTTGTAAATTTATTATGGATCAGAATAATATTCATCTTCGAGGTCCATCCCATTTTTACCAGAGATTTGGTGCTTTATTCTGCATTATGATGTGAATTTAAGATATATTTTGTTACGGCTTGTAACCTTGTAACCCTGTTAAGTTTGCAATTGCCTGAGATCATTCTTAAGTAGGTATTTCTAATTTATCCTAGATTTGTAATATATTTAAAATATGCATGGAATGAAGAGAACAATTATTACAATATTTATCTCATTTTGTTTTTCCAGGCGGCAGTTAAACCTGGACTTGGAGCTGATAAAATGGCAGTGGTATTTAGAAACTTGATGAACAGGCTAGGATTCAAGAAGTACTACGTGCAGGGCGGCGATTGGGGTTCTCTAATAGCCAGCACCATGGCCACATTCTTTCCTAAGGTAAGAATCTTCTGGATAAGTAGCAAAAACATAATGTGATGTTTTCTACACTTATAACCAGAATCTAGGGCTACCTATGTCATAGATATTATAAAACCTAACTACCAGACCGAACATGATCAATTAAATCTAGAACGAAAATCTGAATTGCTTTAGATTTCTAACTACGTAAAGATTGTGACAGAGTATTTGTGTGTTTAACCAATATGGTGACCGCTCTGCTACTTGTCTTTATTTTGTCTACTTGTCCTAATTTATAATTCTTCTAGAGAGTTTCTCAGATTTATATCCTTTTTGCGATTAGCGTTGACATTATTATGTAAGTTGTTATTTACGTTATTACAAAAGTGTATTACATTTTTTTTGGTTTTCTTAGGCTTTACAAATGAAAGTAAACTAAAGAGTTCTCTGTAATACTATAAAATTACACAACGTAATATTAACAATTGGCTACTTGACACTTTTTGGGAAAGTGTTTTAATGAATTAGTATACGTATTATATTTGCCTTTCATTGATCACTTTTTCGAAAAAAGGTCTATTTATTAATAAAAAACAAACTTTCTTTACGGTGAACGGAACGTCGCGTTAAATCAGGCGGTCAAGTGTCATTTTGTGGCGAAACGTCATTATACTGTAAACAAACAATGCTCGGAAGAAAATAGGGAGTTATTACCCGACTGCCAAGGAAGGGTTATGTTTTTCGCGCGTATCTTGTATGTTTGTCTTTCTTTATTTGATCCGATCTAACAAACGGCTGGATGAATTTCAACAGTTAAAGTGTCATTATATTTGTCTCAACGACCCGAGTGTCCTTAGATAGGTGTTAGTAAAAAAAAATCAAAATGGCGGATCTTTGGCGCGAAATAGTAAGACATTTAAAAAAAAAAGTTAACCGAACCTATCGAGTAGGGTATCAAATGAAAGGAAATTAAACGGAGATTATAAAAACATATTTGTATATATATAAAACAGTAATGTGACTGTCTGACTGACTAACTAAATGACTTTTTCATTTTTCAGAAATCAACGTACAGCATAAACCAAGGACCTTACAGTTCTGAAATTTTGCACACAGGTTCTCTATATAGCTTGAATAAGTACTAAGAAAGGCCTTTTGGAAATTCTATCCTTAAGAGGGTAAAATAGGGGAAAACACTTTTTTTGAAATCCTTTAATTTTGAAGGAACTACGATAAAAATTTGTATTTGGCTTTCTGGATAGGAACAAGGACGCACTTATTTATCCCTCTCCGAAAAATCAACCCCGTAGAGGGTAAAATAAGGGTTAAAAGTTAATTTGAACAATCGTCAATTTTGAAGCAAACACTATGACATGTTGTATTAGGCTTTTTGGATAAAAATAATGAAATGCTACCTCTAACGAGGTAAAATAATGACCGAAACGTTGATTTACTGAAGTTATATATTTTATTGACCGTAAATGGTGAATTTTTTCGCAAAATAGTAACACGTTTTAAAAAAAGTTAACCAAACCTATCGAGTAGGGTGTCAAAATAAAGGAAATTAAGAGGAGATTACATATACCTTATATAATATATCTTATATATAAAATTCTCGTGTTAGTTACCGTACTCCTACGAAACGGCTTCACCGATTTTCACCAAATTTTATATACATATTCAGTAGGTCTGAGAATCGGCCACTATCTTTTTTTTTACACCTAAGTGATAAGGGTTGTTCATCCTTAACATTTTTTTTATTTATATGGCAGCACAACGTTTGCCGGGTCAGCTAGTACATATATACTCGTATATACACATCGTCGAGAGAGTTGCAGTGCCAGAGATCAACGCAAAGGGAAACCGCTGAACTTAAGCGTGCTGGAATTTTACACATAGGTTCTTTATATAGCGTAAATGAACACTACGAGGATAAAATAGGATAATATTGTTTGAACACCTTTTGTTTTTGAAGCAGACACCTACTATGAAACTTTGTATTTGGCTTTCTGGATAAAAATAATGAAATGCCTATTTCACTGCTTTTGGAAATTCTACTTCAGCCTTTTTGGTGCAGTCGGGTTTTTGATTTTTTAAATTAATTACTTGTTTAGCTTTTATAACTAAAATTGAAATAAATGACAAGTTATAAGACGTGTGCAGTGACGATGTGTACAAGTGCGATCGCTAAATATCCTAACAAATTTGCTTATACACGTTCCTAAACCGAAATCTTATAAACGTTAAAAGAACTTGCAGACAGAGGATTCAAACATATAAAAGAAGTATTAATGAGAAAAAAGAATAAGGAGTGATTCCTCTACTCTAAATCATCAAACCCGGATGTAATCAGAACAAAACAGCAAATTAAAGTTTTCATATATTTAATATATGATAAAGATGTCTACGATAAGAATACGAGTTAGAATAGTATTAGTTAAGAATAGAATAAATGAATTAAAGGACGTCTACGAGAATTCTCTATTTTAAGGCCTCATTCTGTAATTAATAAGAAACAATTAAACTATTTCGATGACTGAGTTATTATTACTTGTGCACGGATTAACTTACAGGACTGTATAATTAAAAATACATAATTTGCTAATTTTAATCTTTTATTAACCGACTGCTTTGTTTGTTAGGTTTATATGGGTCTATTATTGAGTACACACCGTAGAACTTTTGTATATATTTATCATTATATGTTACATTTACAATATTTACTACAGATAACCTCAAAGCATTTTGTAGCTGTTATTTTCTTGTCTATTGAAGCTCTTGCTAAGCTGAATTTTTGTGCTGCTTGAGTGTGTACTTTCTTCATTTTTAAAATTATTTTCTGTAACAACTAGATATATAATTTTTATCATTGTCATTTTGAGAAATCTGTTGTGCAATAACAGCAACTGTATGGTAATTTTCCTTCCTTCATCTTGTTCGGTAGGTTACTCAAGTAAAGAACTACTATTTCCCATTTCCTTTATGTACTCCAGAGTGCTGACCACCTTCGAAACTTTTGATTCCTCACTTTCTATGACTCCACATTAAAAATGCTACTGCATGTTTGCTGCATCCTTGGGAGGCAGGACAGTCATCACATTTAATAATACTTTGTTTTTCATATACAGTCATGGACACTGAGCATGACTTTTGATGTACCTTGTATTCAGGACAACTTTTACTTTTCATGAAACGCAAACTTGCCTGCCTCTTAAACTGCACATACCCTATAGCGTCGTCACTATACGGCTGTCTCGAAGATCTGAAAATATAAACATAACCAATAAATAACCTTAAAGCAGTTCACATAAGAATATAAGTATAGTTTAAAAAGCTTGATAATCACTTAAAGACAACCTTTCTTATATCGGAAATCGGATAAGAAATGTAATAACTGTCCGAAATGATTAAATGTAAATATAAAGCATATTTTACTTACGTTGTTTATTTGTGATTTCCATAGGTTATTTCACGGAAGTTTTTGTATTCATTTTTATTTATTACATTGTATATCTTCTTTAAGCAAATTCACGCTATCCGAATTTGAAACCCACAGATAAAAAATTGAAAAATTCTTTTTAGAAATAAAAATACTTAAGAGTGTATTAAAAATTAAACGAAATATTGCATAATTTATGTTTAATTATAAACTATCATATCATATCAAACATATTTCATATTTTATTGTTATAACTGTCAAGTACCCAATTAGTATACGTCATTAACGATATTAACAACGAAAACTTTATAGTCTAATTATATTATTACAGCGTATATGTCGGTCTAAACTTTAATAAAATCTGTGTTAATTACAGGAAGTTCTCGGATACCACGCAAACGTGGTATTCCTGCAAACACCAGCGATCTCATTCTTCACGATCCTAGGGTCTATATACCCTCCGTTGGTCGTGAAGTCAGACGTCGCTGACCGCATGTATCCACTATCAAAAATATTCTGTAATATCCTGGAAGAAATGGGCTACATGCATATACAGGCGACTAAACCTGATACCGTTGGTTAGTTTCTTTTGATTTACGACGGATACTTATTGCAGACCATCATACCCGCTTATGGACATAATGTATCCAACTCCAAACTTAGTTTAACTTTCAACGTATTTGATTTTATAATTTGACAGTTTTATATGCTACGGTAGGTCTTCTTATAAAATATACTTTAATTTCAAACGGAATAGGATTAGTAGCTAGTGATGAATTCAATGGATAGCATTTCCAATCCAAAAAAAGCATGTTGCAAAAAGTTTATACTGTCATAAATATTCTCAAATCAAATAAAACACAAGACGTTTGATCTGAGAAGAAACATTGGTGCCATTGAAGCTTTTAAAGAGTACATTTGTCTACTCTATCTGTACTAAGAATTTCACTACATCACATCAAAATGTGTAAATATTTGAAGGCTCGAATCCGGTGGTACCACCACCACACCATACGCCAACCATTTCTTCCTAATAACAGCAGTGTTAAGCGCTACTGTCTTCTGGTTTGAATGGTGTGGTAAGGGGGATATATTTTTCAAAATTACTATTTTACTTCACATTAGAAGTTAGTCCTCAAGGGTAGCAGCGCATCTGTGGTCAACCTCAGGTAGGAATATAATTTTATCTAGGGTTGATTATACATACATGGGTAGCAGTAGCCACTTACTATCAGATGAATTGCATCCTCGATGGTTTCATAAACAAACACCTTCCAATAACCTAATCTTTTCCAGGTGTATCCTTAACGGATTCACCAGTAGGCCTCGCAGTCTACATCCTGGAGAAGTTTTCCACCTGGACCCGAATGGACCACCGTTCAGTAGCCGACGGGGGCCTGGCCTACCGATTCTCCAAGGAGCAGCTGGTGGATAACCTCATGATGTACTGGGTCCCCAACGCCATCACCACTTCAGTGAGACTGTACTCGGAGACGCTGAACAAGAGGTTTTATTCGATGCAAATTGATGAGTGAGTATTATCCTATTGACTAAAAGTATTATGTTGTACTAAAGTGCAGTGTAGATAGGTGTTTTTTTTAACTGGGGGATACCAGAGGTGTAATTTTATATGCTTCTCCAATTTTTCATAAAATTTTCCCAATTAATAAGATATCATCATTTGTGTTAGCACTCTTGTTTGAAGATTGTGGTTAAGCAAATATGCTTGAGGTAGTATCCCAACTTAGTAATCGGAGATGGCTAATGTGAGATAGAACTCCAATTCTACTTTTGATAATTAGATGATAGAGTATCTCAATTCCGCGACATATTTGATAATTAGATTATAGAGTAGATTTCCAAGATAACATTAGTTTAAAATCGTATATTTCTTCATGTATTGAACTGGCCAAGTTTAGATTTGAATTTTACCATATTCCATTTAAACTTGATTCTCCATACCCTGATAGACATGTTCTTTTGGTCCTCTAACTTAAAACTATTATTTCTAGGATCAAAACCTACGTCCCGACATGGGTAATCCAAGCGAAGCATGACCTGACCTATCTCCCACCGTGGCTGGCGCGGCTGAAGTATCCAAACTTGATCCATGAGACGGTGCTGCAAGACGGGGGTCACTTCCTCGCGTTTGAGCTGCCGAAGGTCTTCTCAGAAGATGTTCTTCAGGCCATCACCGCTTTTAGGGTGTGGCATAAAGAAAATAGTGTTAGGGCTGATCTGTAGATTTGTGTGTGAAGTAATAGGCCAAGTGCAAGTTGAACTCGCACCCGAAGGGTTCCGTACCACTATTTTTTTATTCGTAGTTTTTTTTCTTATATCGGCCACCTTTATAAATCCGAAAAAAAATTAAATGTCTATCTATTACGGTTCAGAAGATAGAGCCCTCTGACTGACAGGCGGACAACGAAGTATTTTATTTTTTATTATTATATAAAAGCAAATATTATATAGGAGTAAATATTCCTACCTGAGGTCGGCCACAGATGCGCCGCTACCCCTGAGGACTAAGCTGGAACGCCTCGGAGAAGTATGTCTCCCTTAGTATTTGGGAACTGCCGATAGACGAGCTCAACGCTAAAGAAATTTACTCTTCAAAATGGAAATACAGAAACAAATTGCATATGAAACAGTGGATACGCCTGAGAGTCATAAAAGGGGTAATAAAGTGAATTACAGTTATTAACCTTCGCACTACGTTACTATGTATTTTATGGTATTTTTGTCACTTTTATATACATACTGCTAATATTTATACATTGTAATATAGGGTAGGTACTTTTCCGATAAAAAATACAAGAAAACAAAAACATCGGAACTACAAGGTAGCGCAAAATAATACTAATACCAATTTTGTTTTTGAATAAATTTTGTACTGAATAAAAAAGTGATATTGAGTAATAGAAATCTTTACTTGGGCCCGTAACCTATTGGTAATTTGCTAAGGGGCTGTTTAAGTATTACGTAGGCAGATTTATTACAATTATTTACCCCCCCCCCCATCCCCCTTGTCAGCAAAAGTAAGAAAAGCTCTTACTCCCTCCCCCATGCTTACATAAAAAAATTCAATTAATGTATTGTTTTTTTATATTATAATTTTATAATTATAATTTAAAAAAATGCCTAAACTTATGCATGATTTGCGGGCATCCCCGAAAATGCGTTTCGCTTTCAAGTAAAGACAATGTGAGGGTTGCCATTCGTGTAAACAAGTAACAAACTACCGATGACGTAATCATCATCTAGACTCCCCTACCCCCATGTCATCCAAAATAATCAAAGCAAAGACCCCCCGCCCCCTTAAAAGCGCTTATGTAATACTTGAACGACCCCTAATTAGGAAAAATTATATCTTTTAAGTGCCGTCCACCAACATTGACACAAATTTTTTAGTACAAAATTATGCACAAAAGTTATTCAAAAACAAAATGGGATGATTAATTTTGCGCCACCCTGTAGTTCCGATGTTGTTGTTTTCTTTTATTTTTTATCGGAAAAGTAATGGATCTTTCATAATGGATGGTAAAAAGTGGGATGATAATATATATGTTTTTTTATTTCAACGTTCCATTGTTATCCGACTGAGGAAGGTAATGTTTTAGGTGTATGTGTGTAGATTATGTTACGGAGTATTTTGTAAAGGATATTTGGTGCATTTAAATAAACTTGTATTTTATTAATTTTTATTAATTGTTTTTTTTTGTGTGTTTACTTTCATTTTTATTTGGCGTTGATCCTATTGGATAGAGTACAGATAGTCTAATGGATATAATATTTGAATCTCAATGGGGGCGTCAGAGTTTCGACGCAACTCTGATATTTCAAAGTTTTGTGCGTATTAGAAAAATAAATTATAACTTGCAAAAACGGTTAAGGAAAATAACGTGAGGAAACACGTTTGAGTGTTTTAAAAGAAGTTTTCAAAGGTGTGTCTGCCAATTCGCCTAGGCCAATGTGGTGGACTATGATCTACGCATACATTACCCAAAAAGCAAGTGCCTTCTCGGTATTTTAATTCTACATTCCAAATTTTAATAATGTTAAAATCTTAATCTATTCCGGACTACCAAATTTTAATTTAATTTAAATTTTTTGTATTTTTTACCGCCGCTACCCCTGACGACTAAGCTGGAACGCCCCAGAAAAGTATGTCTACCTTACCGCACTTTTCAAACCAGCATACAATTACGCTTAAAACTGCTGTTATAACAGAAATATGTGTGGTGGTGGTGCCGCTGGAAGCACTAAGGGTTCTACCACCATCAAAATGTCATTAGCAGTCCGGTCGTCAGCGCGGGCTGTCGCTCGTGTGTTACCGCCCTTAGGGGCATTTATTAATTACGTGATTCTACATTAGCGATTTTTCGATGTTCTGAATGTTGGCTTAACCGCATATACTGTAATAAAACATGTTTTAACATTTTAATTTATTATGTAAAATTGTAATGCACGTATAATGAATTTAACGTGTTTATTTATAAGAATAAAATAATTCATTATTAATAACTCTACAAACGCATGCTTTTATAAATAAATTAAAATTTAAACACCCTCCGCCATCCCCTAATCTCATGTAAGATTTTTCATGATCTGTGTCTAGTGCAAATGTAAGAATGCTTAATTTTCTTGAACACTATTTTCTTGTTATTTTACTTTGTTTCTTGTATAAAAAGCGTGATGTTTACCAAGATCAAAGATGATGATTATTTATAAAGCAGGAGTAGCAGACGAGCATGCAGTCCACCTAATGGTAAGTGGCTACTGCCGCCCATGGACATTTGTAAACAACCTCAGATAGGATTAGATATTCCTACCTGAGGTCGGCCGCAGATGCGATGCTACCCCTGAGGACTAAGTTAGAACGCCTCCAAAAAGTATGTCTCTTTTACCACACGCTTCAAACTAAAACACAGCAGCGCTTAACACTGCTGTTATGAGGTAGAAATAGGTGTGGCGGTGGTGCCGCCGGAGTCGAACCACAAAGCGTTCTACCACCTTTATTTATTACTAGATGACCCGGCAAACTTTGTACCGCCTCAAAATCTATTTATCAAATATATTTCATATAAAATATAGCCTATGTTACTCGTGGATAATGTAGCTTTCGAATGGTGAAAGACTTTTTAAAATCGGTCCAGTAGTTTTTGAGCCTATTCATTACAATCAAACAAACAAACAAAGTTTTCCTCTTTATAATATTAGTATAGAAAAGGACGTCCTTTAACCCACAATACAATACAAAGTACATTCTATATACTCCCACAGAATTTAAATGCCGTATGTACTTTTTTTCTCTTACAGTTAAATATATTTAAAAACTTGTTTAATATTTAATACTTAATAATTTATTTACTACGACAATATAGTAAGTAGTCATAGTGTGTATTACAACGGCGGGCGACGCACGTGTTATAATAATTAAGGTAAGATGTTTTTTCATAAATATTCATCGTCATCAACTCATTACTGTCCCACTGCTGGGCACGGGTCTCCTCTCAGAATGAGAAGGATTAGGCCATAGTCCACCGCGCTGGCCAAGTGCGTATTGGTAGACTTCACATACCTTTAAGATTTTTTATAAATCTCTCAGGTATGCAGGTCTACTCACGATGTTTTCCTTCACCGTTTAAGCAAGTGATAATTAGTTTCTAATACGCACATAAATTTGAAAATCAGAGGTGCGTGCCTGTGATTTGAACCTCGGACCCCTCGATCGAGAGGCCGCGTTTCTTAACCACTAGGCTATCACTGCTTTGATAAATATTACAAGGTTTTATTTAACATGGGGTATGTCCCGCGATTTCACTGGCTTTTAAAAGTGTAATTAAATTTATGGGTTTTCATTTTTAACCGACTTCAAAACAGGAGGTTTCTCAATTCGACCGTATACAGGGTGAATTTTTCAAATAGGCCTTCAGGGCCAAATTCGAAACTATAAGGATTAGCAAAAATAATGAAAGGAGTTACGAGGCCGATTTTGATAAAAACTAAAACTCCATCATTCGTTTTTTTAAATATATTTTTCCTTAGCCGCGAATCGAATGAGTTTATTTTGAAAAAAATTACACCCTTTATATTATTCCACTAACTGATAGTGTCGCTTATAAGGACAATCCGTTTGCTTAGTAGACTGAGTAAACGTAACAATAAGTAAGTGCTCAAGTCTTTTTGTCTACCTCACATGTTCGAAAAAAAGAGAGACAAAACCTGAAGCGCCATTTTGTCAATTTAGACATTTAATGTTACGTTACTGACACTATAGTTCTGATACAATCCTCTAGGGGCGCTGATTGGAAATTGTAAACAAATACCAAAACAATTTTTTGTCAAAACGTAAAATCTCACCGTGGACTGCATGCTCGTCTGCTACTCCTATATTAAAAAAATATCATAAATAATTTAAGCTGTGGATTTAGTGAATAAATAAATATACATATAATTAATACACACATCCGAGACGCCGACTCTCATTTGATCGATTTTTTTTAATAAATCCTAAAGTCACTCTACTCCGTACCTTACATCTGAACTAATGGTCAAGGTTATAGCTATTAACCTGTTTTTATAATTATGATTGAAGGTTATGTTAAGATTAATGAGAAGGAATATAGTAATACGATTATTACATTGTGTAAGTAATCTTGTACAATTTACTAGATTTTGCTAGCGACTTCGTTTGTATATGACAACCCGCGTGGCGGAGCGGTCACCATGCCGGTCTGACGCGCAAAGGGTCCCGGGTTCGATCCCCGGCCAGACAGATATCTAAATGATGAATTCAGATTTCTGTTTCTGGGTCTGGGTGTTTGTGTGTTTGTCTGTGTATGTGTCCATGGCACTCACGACACAGGGAATCCTAGTGTGGGGCTGTGAGTGTAGAAAGCGTTTTTTTTATTTTTATTTTTTTAAATGTAAATCACAGAGGTGCGGAGGCCCCTAATTATTTTCCGAATAAAATATACATTTTTACCTTTAGACTTACTTTTTTTTCGTAAAAATAAAATTATTATTTTAACAAAGAATTCAGTAATTAATTAAATGCAATAATTAGTAAATGGACTATACTAAATAATACGTACTCTTTGGAAATAAAAACTAAAAGTTACTCACTCATCGAAATTTGGATTTTGCTATATTGTCAGGGCCCCTCTCTTTTTTTTTTTTTTATAATATGAGAGTAGCAGACGAGCATGCAGTCCGCAGGTATATGATAGGATTTAGATATTCCTACCTGAGGTCGGCCACGGATGCGCCGCTACCCCTGAGGACTAAGCTGGAACGCCTCGGAAAAGTCTATCTCCCTTACCACACCCCTCAAACCGGAACACAGCAGCGCCTAACACTGCTGTTATTAGGTAGAAATAGGTGTGGCGGTGGTGCCGCCGGAGTCGAACCACAAAGGGTTCTACCACCTTCTAAAGTTCTACCACCTTCTTGTGGAGGCCCCGGGACAGTAGTCCTGCCTGCCTTCCTCGAATCCGACCCTGACTACCCCCATTATGCCCCCTTAGGGTTAATTTCATAAAAACGGTAAAAAAGATGTTTTATAATTTCAGACCACAAATCCACAAAGCTTTATAGGGCTGTCGTACTAATGAGTACCAATAATTTTGTAATGGTAAAGTAATAATACTAAAACTATAAATAATTAATACTAGCTGACCCGGCAAACTTTGAATCCCCTGAAAATCTATTTATCAAATATATTTCATATAAAATATAGCCCATGTTACTCGAAGATAATGTAGCTTTCGAAAGGTGAAAGAATTTTTAAAATCGGTCCAGTAGTTTTTGATCCTATTCATTACAATTAAACAAAGAAACAAAGTTTTCCTCTTTATAATATTAGTATAGATTAATTTACTCAGGTATATACGTAAATATAATTGTACTTTTTGCTAAATTGTAAGCCACAAATTATGTAAACTACAATTTGCATTGAATAACTATACCTATACTTTTTAATGCAAGTGTTATGTTAATACTTAATAATTTATTTTATTTTTTGCTAGAAAATGTTAACAGAACTTGCATTGTAACATGTAATTATATAAAGATTTATTGGTCATACATAGTCTATAATTTAATAGAATTAAAATATTGTCCCGGTTCAAAGGATATGTAAATCAATTTGTACTGTGATCTGTAGAAAATGATAGAAGGCATGTTATAATAATAGATAGGAATGTTTACCAAAAAAGGGGGCCACAGAAACATCTAAGGGGTCCCTAAACGTGAATACAGTAAAACGCTAAACTCTAAACGCAGGTAAAACGAGGCTTTTCAATACCGCGAGAGTGTGCAGTTAGTTGCCAAGATGTTTTTTAGTATCAATGCAATCAAACAGGATAGGTTAGGCTAGGTTTAGGATAGGTTTTGTCCGCGCAGCAAGACGCCGAGCGAGCAAGGGAGCGCGCTGAACCCGCTCGGAGAAGGAGTCGCCGCAGGCGTATAAAGCTCACCAGTGCGGTATCCCTATTGTTCCGGGACCAGAATAGGACTACGGTACCCCCTACTTGTCATAAGAGGCGACTTAAAGTGGGCTTCTGGGGTCGCGGGTGGCAAGAGTGGAAGGTCGAACCGCCAGGTAAGCGAACCCGGGAAGGGCGTCGTACACACTTGATGGTTTGGCGAGTTTTATACTCATCAGGGTAGAGCCCAACGGGGCAAGATGCTTAGAGGACTCCGGTAGCGTTCCTTTGGAGATCCCAGAGTCCTCAACGTAGCGTCGAGGTCGGTCACCCGGGGGCTTTATTACGGTAAGAATTCCAAATAATCCCGTGTCGCTTCCACAGCACCGAGTACCTTTTGATGGTTTTCCCCCATCGTTTACAAAAAAGGATAGGATGGGATAGAGTAGATAGGTTACTTTTGAAGTCAATAGGTTGTTGAGATTTTTACCATAGTTTTTACCCGGCTATGGAGGGTAACATTTGTATCTGTCTCATTCTTTGGCACTCTAAAGACTAAATGGCTTGACGGATTTTAACATATGAGGTGTCGAGGGATTTTGATGTGAAACATCTATAGCCGCACGTAAAAAAGATTTCTGGCGTGGCGACGCTTACCTTTAACTACATAGACAAATGTTCTATAAGGGACAGAGCTATTAGAACAATGTGATAAAAAAAGACAACTAGTGTTTGACCTTGCGTTTCAAGTGTACGCAAACGTAAATATTGACAATGGAATATAGTGACCAATGATGACTTCAGTCAAAACGGGACATCGATTTTTTTATGTCAAATACTTTTTACTTGAAAAAATATAGTTAAAAATAATAAAAAACACGATTTTATGATAAAATTAACTAAAAAGTAGAAAATAATTTTCAATCTAGGAATCATTTAAGGAAAAGTAAATAGTATCATTGTGCAAAAAATGTGGGGCGCTTTATGAAAACTGATAAATGGAGCACCCCATGTTTTTTTCATAATTATAATATTTACTGTTACTTAATTGACAATGGCAACGGTTCATTTCGGAGACAACGGCACGAAGCATCGAAAAAAGGGACTGTCCCGTTAAAAACGGGACGTATGGTGGTTTTCCCATTGATACGCATGCTTGTCAAAGACAATGAAATAATGGAACAGAAGGTAAAAAATGTCCAAAACTGTCGATAATAGTTTTAGTACATCGTTTACGTAGAAATGTTATAGTACAGTTTAACTAAATAAATTATTATTATATAAATATATAATTTGAAAGAATGTATCTATACAGATGTATCGACTGGTTTAAAATATACGATTTAAAAATTGTTTATATTTATTATCATAGATTAGTAAAGATTACTCACTCCTAACAAGAAAATGTACCCAGTTTTGAGAATTGAAATAGTTGCGTAAAAAAGTTTTGCCACGTCTCCGTGCTAAAATGTCCCTAAAATATTTGAAATAATTATTTATTTATTATGTAAATTACGCAGTATTAGTTATTTATTTGTAAATTTTCTCTAAAAATGTTTTTATTTGTCAAGAATTAAAAAAAAGAACTTACTAATAAGCCGTTTGTGGCTTCATTCAATTTCAAGGCGGCGAAGTATCTTTACTAATTTATGTTTATTATTTTCAGTTTTATTTTACACACGACCATTAATTGAAAAGTTGTGTACATTTTATAAATGTTATGTACTAGCTGACCCAGCAAACATTGTGTTGCCATATAAATAAAAAAAATGTTAAGGGTGAACAACCCTTATCACTTAAGATATATGAAAAATAGATAGTAGCCAATTCTCAGACTTACTGAATATGCATATAAATTTTGATGAAAATCAGTAAAGCCGTTTCGCAGGAGTAAAGTAACTAACATCGTGACATGCTAATTTTATATATAAGATTCGAATCTTACCGTGGTCTTTTTGAGGATTAATTTCTGGCTATACAAAGATTGTTTATTAAATTATGTTTAGGTTAATTTATTCAATTAAAGAAATTTTAAAATACCGTATACTATCCTATATAAATTTTATGGTAATATTTTTTATTATTTACCACAGGTATCGAAGAAAATTTAGAGATTAGGATACAGAATTTCCCATACATCGCTTTTATTTTATTAAAATAAACTATAAAAAGTTATATTTTGACTAAAAACACACTAATATAAAAATTAAGCAGTGGGATCTTAAACTATAACATAGGACATATGAACATCGTGAGCTTCAATAAAATGTCACTTCTGTTCTGTTGATATATGACCATGCATTTTGCGTCTTTATCACTTTCATTGACAAAAACATACTTTGTCTCTTTCTGGTTACTCACGTAATCATGGCGGATCGAACACGAAAAATAAACAAAATTTAATAATTTCTCTTTATTTACGTGTGATAGGTGATTCCATGAAGCTTGTTTCTTTTTCGAGCATAATTTTTGCATTTACGCATTGCACAAGAAGGCATTTTGAGGCTTAAAATTCAAAATAATATCTTGATAATGTTATGTCCAATACTTTTGTAACATACTTCAGTTACCATCGACCAATTGTCACAGTAATACCGTCCTCAGAGGCAACATCAAATATAACTATTACCGAAGTCACTGATTAAACGAATTAAGTAGTCACGATTTGAAATAAATTCGTAAATTTTTGTATTTAATGAAAATAAATGATAAACATTTATTTTCATTAAATACAAAAATTTAATGAAAATAAATAGTCATCGTTATCTGGAAAAAAATCGTAATATTTTATTTTATCATTATGACATATTTAGTTCCTATCACAATATGTTCTTTTACAAAATAATGTCGATGTTTCACATCTGCCAGGCGTCCTGTGACGGCTCACATTTTTTTTTTTGAAATTGTGGAAGTAATATAGTATATACTTTTAAGCATTTGGATTTTTGTTTCAGAGTAATTAAGGATTAATTAAGGGAGACATATATTTCAGAGGCGTTCCAGCTTAGTCCTCAGGGGTAACGGCGCATCTGTGGCTGACCTCACAGAAATATCTAATCCTATTTAGGGTTGATTACAGTGTCCATACGCGGCAGTAGCCATTTTTCATCTGGTGGATTGTATGATCATCTGTTAGTCCTATATTATTGTATAAAAAAATGTAAGTAGTGATAGCCTAGTGGTTAAGGAACACGGCCTCTCGATCGAGGGGTCCGAGGTTCAAATCCCAGGCACGCACCTCTGATTTTCAAATTTATGTGCGTATTAGAAATTAATTATCACTTGCTTAAACGGTGAAGGAAAACATCGTGAGGAAACCTGCATACCTGAGAGATTTATAAAAAAAAAAATAAAAGAAGAAAACATCTTAAAAGGTATGTGAAGTCTACCAATACGCACTTGGCCAGCGCGGTGGACTATGGCCTAATCCTTCTCATTCTGAGAGGAGACCCGTGCCCAGCAGTGGGACAGTAATTGGTTGATGATGATGAAAAAAATGTAAGTGACATAAAATTTTATTAATTTCAGATGGTAAGCGTCAAGTTCATCGTTCTTCTCATAATTGCTGGTATCGTATCGTATATCAGTTATGGATTGTTTGCGACCGTTCCGCTGCCGGATATTGATTTAGAAGAATGGTGGGGACCAGAGGAGTTGAAACTCAAACAGGATACGAGCATCAGACCCTTCAGAGTCAACTTTACTGAGCCTGTAAGATTTTTAGAATATTTTCATAGTATACCAAGTAGCCTCTCGCCGAAGGATGAAGTTCCATCCACACTAATTGGACTCGTGGCGGTCCTTCACAGTTCGGTTTGCACGGACGATCTTGCCACGGACCTGCAACATGTGGAATGAACTTCCTCTCGAGGTATTCCCGAAGCGCAATGACATGGGGCTTTTCAAAAAAGGTGCAAAAAGAGTTCTCCTTCAAAGCCGGCGATGCATTGGCGTCTCCTCTGGTGTTGCAAGTGTCCAGAGGCGACGTTAACTACTTTCCAACAGGTAGCATATCTGATTTATCATCAGGTTCAAATTTATATTAAAAAAGCCTCCACCACCTTAGAAGGTGATCTTTGCCCAGCAGTAAGGTATGAAAAGTATTGCAGCAGTACTATCTGCCACTTATACTGGGGGTCCCGGTTCGATTCCCAGGCTCGGATTGTAAAGTTAGTTATGGAGAATGGAGAAGACATCGTGAGCACACCAGCATACCTACATGTTTAATGAAAGTACTTCTCAAAAGGTATGTGAAGACTACCAATCCACGCTTGGTTAGCGAGGTGGAATATGACCCAAACCTCTTATGAGAAGAGACTTGTGCACGATCAGCTATGCTTCGCTGCATGAATCTAATAATAATCATCAAGGAAATAAAAATATCTGTATCCGTGAAAATGTGAAACAAAACTACATAAAAACACTTGTATATGGCAATTGCAAAGTTGTGTAACTTCAAGGTTACTGGAAGACTACTTTTAGAGTTTTGGCGATAAGGATAGCAACATTTTATAAATACCTACAGGGTCGGATTAAGAGGCGTGGAGGTTATTATTTCCCAAATAAAAGGAACGTGTTGTTGCCGTTAAACCTTTCAAAAGTACATTACCATGAAAAAAAATGTTTTCAGCAATCCGTGTAATAATTAAAAGTGCAAGTATCTACTGTTGCCATAGATAAGTATAGATATCTCACCGTCTTGTAATTGAAGGAAGCCATTCAATGGCTTAAAGGGCTGACATTTCTGTCAGCCATTTAATAGCTGTCATGGTGTAATTTACGCGGAATAATGCCGACATGCGCAGTTAAGACATGAAATCGAATAAAAATTGCGGAGAAATATTGTTTCATTCGTAAATGATGAAACTACATTTTTTTAATACTCTTCAAATACGAATCAGATGACAGTGATAATTCAATTGTCAAAACTGGTTACATTTTCTTGTTAGGAGTGAGTGATCTTTACTTATCTATGACTGTTGGTAAAATTGCGAAGAAATACAGTTTGTGAAAGACATGAGTATAACCTATCGAAATTTGGATATTAGTTATCTCTATTGAGTGGCCCCACAATAGAGATAACTAATATCCAAATTTCTTCTAAATCTGGCCCTGAGTACTAACATAATTTATAGTTGAAGTTTGAAGGTGGTAGGACCCTTTGTGGTTCGACTCCGGCGGCACCACCGCCACACCTATTTCTACCTAATAACAGCAGTGTTAGGCGCTGCTGTGTTCCATTTTGAAGGGTGTGGTAAGGGAGACAGACTTTTCCGAGGCGTTCCAGCTTAGTCCTCAGGGGTAGCGGTGCATCTGTGGCCAACCTCAGGTAGGAATATCTAATCCTATCTGGGTTTGATTACAAATGTCCATGGGCGGCAGTAGCCACTTACCATCAGGTGGACTGCATGCTCGTCTGCTACTCCTATGTTATAAAAAAAATAAAAAAAAGTAAGCAGAAAATGCCAAATATCAATCTTTGATAGGAAATAATATTATACTTAGATTATTTTACACAGAATCTTTTTTCTAATAATTATTAATAACGGGATTTTTTACAATAAAATATCTTTTCACCATATTTTACAGGTGATCAAAGACCTCAAATACCGTTTGAGGTCGCTACGACCTCTTCCCCAAACTCTTAAAGGGATCAACTCCGAATACGGCTTCAATAGTAAGGAACTGGACAATTGGGTGAAGTACTGGGCTGAAAAATATGACTTTGGCGAAAGGGAAAAGTATATTAACCAGTTTCCACAATACAAGACTAATATCCAAGGGCTGGATATACACTTTGTCAGGGTGAAGGCTAAGGTACCTAAATGTAATCTGTTATTTTTAAGTTTAAAAAAATGAAAGATAATAATCGACATCATAGAAGTGACTAGTAAATAAAACAATTGCTTCTAGCATGTATACATATTGATAGATGCATTTAATGGAGAAAGAAGTAAAACTTCTTACGTGTCTTCGTAAGTACACCTCAATATTTTAATAACATTGAAGATCTGCAACCAACTTTTTTTATAATATTGGAGTAGCAGACGATGCAATCTAGCTGATGGTATGTGGCCCATGGACATATGTAATCAACCCCAGAGAGGATTAGATATTACAGCAGCAGATGCGCCGCTAGAAATAGGTGTGGCGATGACCTTCTAATTCGAATTATACTGCCTCCACCACATGTGATTAATTGATGATGATGATGATGATATTATTGATGACAATGATTTCAGGACACAGCAAACAAAGAAGTGATACCACTCTTGATCCTTCATGGATGGCCAGGCACACCCCTGGAGTTTTATGATGCTATCCGGGATTTGATAGCAGTCAGTAAAGACAGAGACTACGTGCTCGAGGTCATTGCTCCCAGTCTACCTGGATATGGGTTTTCTGATGTAAGTCTTAAAATGATTAAAGTTATCAATGAAGATGATTGTTGTATAGGAGCTACAGCCAAAAAGCTTGATTAGTTAGTAATTTGATTAACTTCCTAGCCTCTTTATTAAAATATGACGATCAACTGAAAAAAAATTAATTGGATAACTTTTAACAACTTGAGTAACTTAGGTATTTATTTAAATTTAGTTTCACTTTCTGCCCACTAAAGTTGCAAATGAGTACGCAAACTAATAGATGGTGAGTGGTTACTGCCGTACATGGACATCTGAAACCAACTACATATAAAAAATAAATTCTACTTGAAATCTATCATAGATGCGACCTAAGGATTTAGATGACCTCATATTTAAGTCAGCTTGTATCCACACTTCTACCAAAACGCAAGTCCATCAAATGCTGTGGTACCTTCTCAACCGTATTATACCGGCTCTACCACTTTAAAGTGTCTATTTAGATTTTTACCACACTTTTATTAGCTTGACCTGTATGTATGTACTAGAATCTTTGAATTCGATTTTTACCCCCTTTAAACGGTCTGATTAATTAAACAATTATCAAGAACCCATGATAATACACGATTTTAATAACTTTATCCCATTTACCTCATCAGGATCGTCAGGAATCAGGATTAACGATTTTCCTTGTGCGATACTAGCGTGGTTTTTAGTTTTTACACTATAATTTATTTCTGTTCCAGGCAGCTATACGTCCAGGTTTAGGCCCAGATAAAATGGCAATTATATTCAGAAACCTGATGCACAGATTAGGATATAAGAAGTATTATTTACAAGGAGGCGATTTTGGGGCAATTACTGCTAGCAACATGGCTACATTCTTTCCTAACGTAAGCATTTTTTTTTAAGTGAAAACTTCTTTAGCAGCGTTGTGCACTTTTTGTGATGGGTCAAAAATGTTAAACTCGTGTCCTGACACGTCCTGACCTGACCTGTCCAGACAAGGACACGTGGCCTGATCGAAAATTCGTAAGACGGAGGGATTGTCATGTTAGTCTTATATGTGTGTCTTGTATGAGTAGCAGACGAGCATGCAGTCCACCTGAGGGTAAATGGCTACTGCCGCTCATAGACATCTGTAATCAACCCCAGATAGGATTAGATGTTACTACCTGAGAACGGACACAAATGCGCCGCTACCTCTGAGTAATCTGGAATGCACTGGAAAAGTATCTCTTACCACACCCTTTAAAATAAAACACAGCAGCGGTTGAAACTACTGTTAATATGCAGAAATAGGTGTGGCGATGGTGCCGCATGAGTCGAACCACAAAGGGTTCTACCACCTTCAAAACTATTTTTTCCTTTCCCAGGAGGTTCTCGGCTATCATTCCAACGCAGTCTACGTCCACACACCCTTGATTTTCTTCATCACTCTCCTCGGCTCGATCTACCCTCCGATGGTGATGAGAGCTGATGTCGTGGACCGCGTGTACCCGTTATCGAAACTACTTACACTTTATCTGGAGGAGTCTGGTTATTTCCACCTCCAGGCTACCAAACCTGATACTGTTGGTATGGAACTTCAATCTTTTAATTAAAGTCAAATAACCTATGAATATTCGTGTTACAATATAATGATGATTATAATATAAATATAAAAATAATTAATAATGATAATGATATAAATAATGATGATGATAATTAATTCAGAAAGAAAGAAAAATCTTTACTTTGATAATACGCATCTTAAAAAACATACAAAAGAATAAACATTAAGATTTAGGGTTGTACAAACACAGAGATATTTTTTACAATTAATTGTATTGCTTTCCAGGAGTCGCTCTCTCTGACTCACCTGCAGGCCTAGCTGCCTATATGCTGGAGAAGATTTCCATTGGAACCCGTTTCGAGCACAAGTATTTGGCTGACGGAGGTCTACCAATGTTCTACACGAAAGACCAGCTCCTCGATAACATCATGGTTTATTGGATTACCAACTCCATGACCAGCGCCATGAGAATATATTCCGAAACGTTCAATAAGAGATATGTGGGGTTGAGGATGAATGAGTAAGTATTTAAAGTGCTGTCTATTTGATTTATCTGTTAGTTCAGCCATCCGTAATTAATGTGTAAATCAGTAAACGGTATGGTCGTGGTGAGCGGTGGTAGAACCCTCTGTAGTTTGACACCCGTACCACTGCCACACCTATTTCTACCTTTTTTTTTTTTTTTTTTTTTTTCTCGAGGGGGAAACCTTCAAAAGGTACCCGACGACGTGGGAGCGACGCCGGGTTATGTGGGATTTTTACCGCACTAAAACCCCCCCGGTGGCCGTCCTCAACGCTTGTTGGAGAACTCCGGGATCTCCGACGGAACACAACCGGAGCCCTCCAAGCGCGATGCCCCGATCGGGCTCTACCCTGGAGGAGCAGTTTTCGCTCCTCCCACACCATGTAGTGTTTACGACGGTATGCGACCACACATACCGCCGTCCTTCCCGGGGTCGCTAGCTGGACGGTTCGAGCTCCCACTCTTGCCGCCCGCAACCCCGGAAGCCCCCTTTTAGTCGCCTCCTACGACAGGCAGGGGATACCGTAGCCCTATTCTAGTCCCGGAACTACAGGGACAACACCTATTTCTACCTAATAACAGCATTATGGTTTGAGGACGTGGTAAGGTAGACATACATTTCCGTGGCATTCCAGCTTAGCCCCAAGAGGTATCGGCGCGTCTATGGCTGTCTAGGAATATCTTATCCTATATGGGGTTGGTTGCAGATGTCCATGAGTGGCAATAATTACTTACCATCAGGTGAATTGCATGCTCGTCTGCTACTCCTATATTATAAAAAGAGGAGGCCCGTACCCAGTAATATAGTAATAGATTAACGTTCTTCCAGTATACCAACACCAGTGCCAGTCTGCGTGATGCAGACCAGGTGCGAGGTGACCTACCTTCCACCCTGGCTCATAAGGCTGAAGTACCCCAACCTGCTCAACGAGAGCGTTGTCCCCGACGGTGGCCACTTCATCGCAATGGAGGCGCCGAAACTCTTTGCTCGGGATCTTCTAGAAGCTGTCTCGACGATCAGAGAGTGGCGGAGAAGTAAGGGTAGAACCGAACTGTGATATAGGTTATGGGATACTTATGTAATGTTATGTGAGAAGAGCTATTATAGTACGATTTGTATTTTTGTAACAAGTTCTTTTTAATGGTGGTGTCCCATAGTCCCTAGATCTACGGATTTTTCTATAACTACGAAATGCTAGAATTCTGAAGGTAGATCCCGCTGTGGTTTGACTCCAGCGGCACCACCGCCACACCTATTTCTGTCTCATAACAGCAGTGTTAAGCGCTGCTGTGTTCCGGTTTGAAGGGTGTGGTAAGGGAGACATACTTTTCAGAGGCGTTCCAGTTAGTCCTAAGGGGTAGCGGCGCATCTGTGGCCGACCTTACGTAGGAATTTTATCTTATTCTTATACTATATTTATGACAAATACCCTGCCTTTCCTGAGGACTTATTATTTCTTCATAATTATGTAATACTTCCCTTCCCTCTTCCATCGAAACGCAATAACTGCTTCAGTAGAAATAGAATCTAACTTTTAAATCTATCAATTTGTTTCTAACTTAGAAAATGATAAACAGATTTTAATGTTACTCTAACGTGCAGATAAGGGATGTTTTAAGATGATTTTATCTGGGTATTTGATTTCACACCCTCTACTAATAAAATAATCCATATTGAGTGTATGGTGCTACAAATAAAATTAATTCCCCTTATCGCCAACCCCATTTATTTGCAAGGGTGGCTACCCTACCGGCACGTGCCTGTACATATTATGGCGAAAATTATTTTCTTATCTGTTGCAACCCGTTCTAAAGCTATAGGATAAGATTAATTTGTCAACTTAACAGAGGGTCCCGGGTTCAATACCGGGCTGGCCGAAATGATGATTTTATTGTGTGTGTAGGTATGTATGTATGTATGTAGTGTAGACTTTAACGTAATCGTATTTCAATTAGTTAATCAAGATGAAGCCACAAATATTTGAACTCCAGCGCCACCTATCGGGTCTAAAAATATAACCTCTTTCAAATTGGAACTAACGATATAAACTTACAATAATACATTTTTATTGAAATTGAGCTGTCTCGAACATAAGCGTGTATAACCACTATAACATCTATACTGATTACAATTAAATAATTCAAGTAATTAAAAACTTAAATATAGAGTACTTTCATATAATTTAATTTAAAACACAAACAAACAAGGAAACTTGAGTTATTACAGGAAAAATGATTCAAACCAGAAATAACATTGAGTTTATCGTAACTCATAAATATAAAATAATATTATACACACACAGAACGACTAGTTATATTATGATAAAATAATAATGTTCTACATAGGAGTAATATCCTGTGTAGTGACACGAATAGTTTAATATTTCAGTTACGAAAGACAGTTAAAAAAGGTATTAGGTCCACGGGCCGCGATTACATGTATACTAAGAAGATCCGTAGGACCCAAGGATGGTCGCTCTTGGCAAGATTGGGAGCTCGAAACGCGCGGCCAGCGACCCCGGGAAGGATGGCGGTATGTGTCGCACACCGTCGGTCACGCCAGGCGTTGCGGCGAGCGTCAAGCTCGCCTGGCCGGAGCCCGACGGGGCAAAGCGCTACTCTGAGGACGGCCACCAGGGGGGTTTTAGTGCGGTAAGAATCCCACATAACCCTGCGTCGCTCTTTCGGCACCGCTGATGCTGTTGAAACACTTAGAGTCTATTGTCCTTAAAGAAGTAATTACACCGACTAGATTATTTTATAAGGTAGACCAGCAAACGAGTATGCAATATACTTAATAGTTAGTGGATACAATCCCCGAGACATCTGTAACGAACTCAATATAGAAACAGGGGTTCTACTTAAGTCAATCATACATTAAATATAATATATGCAGTTTCTAAAATCTATATAAACATACCTACTAAGTAACGAAACATCCTAATAGCATGTTATCAATTATTGCCACTTTATTTATTTCCTCCGTCTTTCCCATCCTTATCTTTACCTTTACCTTCATCTTCTTTGCCACTGGGAGCGATCATCAAGAGATTATTGCCATTTCTCTCACCAGCCAAATTTCGGAAGGGAACATTTTGTCGCCACCTCGGAGGAAAGTAGTACTGATTCCTCAAGATCCTTAAGTGGTCTTTACTGAAGAAGAACTCCGTTTTGCTGCAAGTGATCCTCTGATTCCGTCTAAAATCTTCATTCTCTTCATTACCATATCTTCCAAAGTCGTTGGCTTCGCGCAGTCTTCTATCGTCTTCGAAGTATGGTCTTTTTAGGAGAAGCCGTCTGGTTTGAGGGCTCAACGGTGCCTCGCATTTGATGGCGAGACCAGAGTTCTCTTTGTTGATGTGAAGGCCGTGGGTCTTCTGCCATTCTAGCACTTCGCAAAGGAGACCGATATATCTGATGAAACAATTTAGTAATTAGAGAAAATACTCGTGAAATGATAATTATAACGAATAATTGACATTAGTAATAGTTTCACAGCTAACATCGTATGTACAAAATTTAGGTAACAAACGGTTATATAGTTAAAGCGTAAAAGTGTAACAAAAACAAAGACAAATTCGCATTAATAATTATTGATATTGGTAAATAGTTTTTATTGTTTTCGATTGCTGGCCGAATGTTTTATCGTCATTTAATCACAGACTAGAAGTTTGAATAATATCACATTTTCAGCAGTTATAATATTTTAGGTGATTAGATTACCCATTGTAACTTGTAATATTTCAAAGTGAAGTGAAGATCTTAACTCGTGAGGGATAGCTAAATATTGTCAAGTATCAAGGTGGTAGAACCCTTTGGGGTTCGACTCCGGCGGCACCACCACCACACCTATTTCAGACAGACAGACTTTTCCGAGGCGTTCCAGCTTAGTCCTCAGGGGTAGCGGCGCATATCTAATCCTATCTGGGGTTGATTACATATGTCCATGGGCGGCAGTAGCCACTTACCATCAGGTGGACTGCATGCTCGTCTACTACTCCAATATTATAAAAAAAAAATTGTCGGCAACACAATTTGTCGGCATCTTCCTATAGGAATGATTTCCTCAAAGAGACAATAATTTTCACTTTGTTAGTAAATAAACTAGTCGCCTACCTGATAGCCATCCTCAAAATCTCATTCTTGGATAGTTTCTTATCAGGCGGATGTGTTGGTACCAGTCTCCGGAGTTCAGCAAACGCCCCACTGACGTTCTGTTGGCGCCAGCGTTCACGACAGTTGGTGAAGAGCTTCCGAGGTGGTCGGAGGAGACAGGAGTTGAGAGGTGTTAGGTCTTCATGGAGACTCTAGAATAAAAGCAATCCTGATAGAGGTAGGTTCCTTCAGCGGCACTGACACACCTGTGTTAAGCATTGGTAGTTAGCTACCGTATTCTGTCTCGTAGGTCGTAGAACCCAAATGTACTAATGTTATGTAATTAATAAAGTTCTCTAGAGTGGTGACTAAATTGTGGTTGATTTTGGGCAGGAATTGTATCTTCGAAATAATATAATTTGTCTATGGGCAGCAATGAGTTTTCCCTGCTGGGCATAGATCTCTCCCCAAAATTGGTATGTGGTTAGATTATTCTAAGTATAGCAAGGAGTATGTACTCTACTAAACTACCTCAAAACGGATTGGATACGTAAGATTAAGACAAGATAAATAAAGTTCACACCTGAATGCTCCTGCTGTTCTGCCTCTCATCATCGCTGTCAGGGAGACAGAGGTCATCACTCAGCATCTCACTATCAGGTTCCTCATCAGAGCAGGATTCTTGATCTGACGCCATTGGGTTGGAGTATGCTGTATAGAGAAGACACAAAGATGCTTTGTACCGACTTATTAAGCTAGATACCATGATTTCACGTAAGAAATATAGATTTTATAAATTGAAGGTGTGGTTCAACTCCAGTGGCACCACCGCCACACCTATTTCTGCTTTATAACTGCAGTGTTAAACGCTGCTGTGTTCTGGTTTGAAGCGTGTGGTAAGGGAGACATACTTTTCCGAGCCGTTCCAGCTTAGTCCTCACAGGATCTGTGGCTGACCTCAGGTATTAATCTAGTCTTATCTGGGGTTGGTTACAAGGGTCCATGGGGGGGCAAATGCCACCTACCATCAAACCAGAACATATCAGCATCTATAAGCGTACAAAGCAGAAACAGCCAGAAGATTTCAACCATATTTTTTTATTATTTCCTCATTTGATTAATAAGTCCTGTTCATCATAGTAATTATTTTTAAACCGTTCAACAGTCTCCATATCACCGGACATCACTATCAGCGGAAGTGCTATGTTTGTCGAGACTTTCGTATTTATAGGTCGGGAGTGTTAGTGATTCATGTATACCTAATATGTATTAGTGACTAATTGGGACTTGATTCGTGTTATTCATTATTACCAAAAATACAATACAACAAAAGGCAGTGATAGCCTAGTCGTTAAGAAACTCGGCCTCTCGATCAAGGGGTTCGAGGTTCAATCTCAGACTCGTCTGATTTTTAAAAGTTAAGTGCGTATTAAAAATTAATTTTCACTTGCTAAACGGTGAAGGAAAACATCGTGAAGAAATCTGCATACATGAGAGATACCTGAGAGAAAAACAAATCTCAAAGGTATGTGAAGTCTACCTATAGGCACTTGGCCAGCGCAGGGACTATGGCCTAATCCTTCTCATTCTGAGAGGACACCCGTGCTCAGCAGTGGGACAGTAATGGGTTGATGATGATGATACAATACAACAGTAGGAATTAATAGGTAGATTCAATCTAGGAGTCCGAGGCTCTTATTCAAAGTTATAGATTTTTTATGTAATATAAGAGTAGCAGACAAGCAAGCAGTCCACCTGATGTTAAGTGGCTTTTTTATCTTACTATAGGCTTGCGTTTGGCTGCAACGTTACCTGATGTTAAGTGAGATGCAGCCTTGGATAAAACACGCTAGCCTAAAAGTAGCCTATTCACCCTTGACTTGAACAATCCCAGGTTGTATGTATCGGGAAACAACGAAGGCGGGAGTGTGTTCCATTCTTTGGCGGTTCGCAGCAGGAATGAGTTGCTAAAACGCTTAGTCCGCACAAGAGGAATATCAAACAAATATTGATGGTATCCCTCGGTTCGTCTAGATGTACGATGATGCTACTGCCGTTTATGCACATTTATAATCAACCCCAGATAATATTAGATTTCTACCCGAGGTCGCCCAAAAATGCGCCGCTAGCCTAGAGGACTAAGCTGGAATGTGTGGGATAAGTATGTCTCCGTTACCACACCGTTCAAATCGGAACACAGCAGCGTTTAACACTGCTGTTTTGACGCAGAAATAGGTGTGGCGGTGTGTGTCGCCAGAGTCGAATCACAAATGGTTCTATTAGTTTCAAATAATAGTTGTGAGTCCAATTCTCAAAACTGGTTACATTTTCTTGTTAGGAGTGAGTAATCTTTACTAATCTATGGGCTATTCATGCAAGGCAGCGCTAAATAAAATGAGAAAATTTAACAACAATGGGTAGGTCCACGTGTAGCGTTGTCCCTGTAGTTCCGGGACTAGAATAGGGCTACGGTATCTCCTGCCTGTCGTAAGAGGCGACTAAAAGGGGGCTTCCGGGGTTGCGGGCGGCAAGAGTGGGAGCTTGAACCGCCCGGCCAGCGGCCCCGGGAAGGACGACGGTATGTGTGGTCGCATACCGTCGTATACACCAGATGGTGTGGCGAGCGTCAAGCTCACCTGGGCGGAGCCCGACGGGGCAACGCGCTAAGAGGACTCCGGTTGCGTTCCTTTGGAGATCCCGGAGCCCTCAACGCAGCGCAGCGGACGGCCACCGAGAAACGACACGAGAAAACCCCCCGTTTTAGTGCGGTAAAAATCCCACATAACTCGGCTTGGCTCCCACGTTGTCGGGTACCTTTACCATTACCGTTACCCAGGTTTTTCCCCCTCGACAAAAAAAAGGTCCACGTGTAGCGTATTCGTACGGAAATAATACGAATAAGTGTCTCTAATTTAAAACAAACGATTATTAGCTTATCAAATTAAAATTATGTATAACGATAATAAAACTACCTTGTTTTCCTGCACTATTAGTCACGGTTGGCATAAAAATGTTTAACACTATCACAAAACACAAAAAGAACAATTTATAATATTTTTATCATATTAATTCACGGAGATGTTAACAGTGCGGTGGTAGAATATCAACTGATGAAATTCAATTACGATATTTAAATTTGGAAGAGGGTGTGCGATACGCGTTCTGATTGGCTGGAAATTGACCAATAGGATTGTTTCTACGCTCTTTGAGGGCGGAGTGAGAGGGATTATGTTGGTACTATGATTATTATTAAGGTGGTTTGTTTAACATGTACATGCAATTTTCGTGTGTTTTGCTATGGAATAAGGGCTATATTCGTTTGTATAGTTTAGACTGGTGAGTAGTACCTGAAACTATTTGATATGAAAGCCTTTTGAAGCAAATATTAAACCAGACATTGATGAAGGTTTTGTCAACCTTTTATGTTTTTAAATCTAAGCGTGAATTAGAAATTCTCTATGAAAGTAAAAGTACTCAACATCTAGATTTAGGCATTTGCAATACTATAGGGGTCGTATCATTTTAGCGTGACTTTCAAATATTATTTTTAAAACCCTCATGTTGCTAAACTTATATATAATAAGAATAATTTAAATATAACATTTTGTAATAGTCTTATATATAAAATTCTCGTTTCACAATGTTAGTTACTTTACCGATTTTCACCAAATTTTATATGCATATTCAGTAGGTCTGAGAGAATCGGCTACTATCTATTTTTCATACCCCTAAGTGATAAGGGTTGTTCGCCCTTAATATTTTTTTTATTTATATGGCAACACAACGTTTGCCGGGTCAGCTACTAACGCTATAATTCCATTATTAATTACACGCCTTGCTTTTACGAAAATAATGTACTGTTATGAATTATTGCTAATGATTAATATAAGGCGCTTGACAAAAATAGTTACAGAGGTATGAGATTCAATTCTCGGACACGTCTAGTATTTCAGAAGGTAGGTATGCAGGTCATTGATCATGTCTTCAATAATGAAATAAAACTTCATGAAACACGTTACGAACCCTGAAAATTCTTTGCAACCCTTTGATTTCAACGACACGTCGGCCAAACGGCGTCAAATAATCAGACATACATACAAACATAGATACAAACATACATATGCTCGAAAAACATTACCTTCTGCAGTCGGGTAAAAGACAAATATATAAATGACGCACAGTTCAAAGTAATTAACTAAACATTACTAATTGTGTTCATAATCAAGCGAGTTAATTATGTCTGATAACTGGATGATAGTTGAATGGAAAGACATAACAATATCAAAGATCATTTGCAGTCTAGACAAATGTATGTATGAAGTAGTAACAACTCTTTATAAATCTATATAAATTATATATACAATTGCGCATGAGTTCTCCATATAACATGTATGATCACGAAGTATATATTTTTGGAAATTAATCCTTTCATCATCAACCCACTGCTGGGCACGGGTCTCCTCTCAGAATGAGAAGGATAAGGCCATAGTCCACCGCGCTGGCCAAGTGCGTATTGGTAGACTTCACATACCTTTAAGATTTTTTTTATTAATCCTTTAAGAGCCTCATATTACAGAAAATGATATTTTCATAAATTTAAACGCTCTCTACAAGATTTTCTTTGTCGTGTCCCTAACAGAAAATGACATAGACGTACATTTTAAACAGCTCAAAATATAAATCCAAATACCACACTATTGTTTAGAAGAGAACCAGGAAGCTACTGTCTGTATGGTAACTGCGCCGCGCACAAATACTGTTGATCCATCCCGAAATCTAAATATATATAACTCAAAGATGACTGACTGACATAGTGATCTATCAACGCACAGCCCAAACCACTGGACGGATCGGGCTGAAATTTGGCCTGCAGGTAGATGTTATGACGTAGGCATCCGCTAAGAAAGGATTTTGATCAATTCTACCCCCAAGATGATAAAATAGGGGATGAAATATTACTTCGTAACGCGAGCGAAACCGCGGGCAAAAGCTCGTTGACTATAGATGTGTTGCTACTCCCGACGACTACATAGGAATGCCACGTGTCACTCCCTTACCACACCCTTCAAACCAGAACACAGCAGCGCTTAACACTGCTACTATTAGGCAGAAATAATGGTTCGGTGGTGCCGCCGGAATCGAACCACAAAGGGCTCTACAAAACCCTTCGCTTGTTAACCAGTTTGATTTCTATAAAAACTTTTCAAGACTGATTTTGTTTTGATCACTATTAGTTAAGATAGTCATAGTTAAAGCCGTGGCGGTTCAACTTAATAATTTTAACCCGATAAGTCATTAGTTAAGCATATTATAACAACAATCACAGTAAACAAAAGGCTTAACGGTTGTACTCTAATTGCTTTGAATAGTTATATAATTAGGGTTCCGTAACCAAAGGGTAAAAACGGAACCCTATTATGAAGCCTATATATTATTAAAACTCCGCTGTCAGTCCGTCTGTCACGGGGCTCCATCTCCTGAACCTTAACAGTAGACACGTGAAAATTTCACAAAGATGAAAGAGCCCTAAAATATAATTGGCTCGCCATACAAGTAACCGCTATTTTTCGGCGTTTTTCGCTTTATCTATTGAATCGTAATAATAGACTGTTAAAATTTTCACAATATATGCACTTCCATGACTGTTAAGATAAAAAACAAGCGATAATTCGGTCGTACGGAACCCTCAGTGTGAGTTCGACTTGCACTTGGCCAATTATTCGATTCATCCATTAAGCCATAAAACATTAAATTTTAACAATCTTCATCTACCTCTATAGCTACTATTATAAATATACTAAAAATAAAATAATGGTGATACGGAACCCACCTTTTGTGACATTGCTCGCACTTGGCCGACTCCAATTTGGCTACTGGCTACTCGACAATACATACATACTTAGTTACTTCAATAAGTAATAGTGAAAAAATGATTATTAACTAGGTACATGACTAATCATCTAATTATAATTACATTAAACTTATTACAATAACAATCATTATTTTATAATCATCATTATTATTGATATACTCGTAAGCTCTTAAAGAAATAATGACACTTTTGTTTAATGATTATAATAATGTGTTTGTTTGATTGTCTTGTATATAAGGTGCTATTGTACATATTGTTCATTTTGAACTCTATCAGGGGTCTGAGGTTCGATTCCCAGCACTCGCATTAGTTGTTCGGAGTTATAAAAGAAATTAATTATCATTTGTTTGTAAGGAAGAGAAACATTGAAAGGAAACAATATCCCTAAGGTTATTAAAAGTGTTTTGAAGGTGTATGAAGTCTACCAATCCTTACTTAGACAGTGTAAGAGATTATGGTCTTAATCCCGGTTACTCTGAGAGGGAACCTTGTCCAGCAGTGGGACAATATGGGCTGACCACTACTGGTCAATTGGTCACTATTGGTCACTATTGCATTAACGGTAAAGAAAAAAATTGTAAGTATATCAACATACCTTTTTTTTTTGTTGAGGAGGGGGAATCCTTCAAAAGGTACCCTGTGCCGTGGGAGCGACGCCGTGTTATGTGGATCTTTTACCGCACTAAAGCCCCCCCGGTGGCCGGCTTCGGCGTTTGGTGGAGAACTCCGGGATCTCCAACGGACAACCGGAGTCCTCCTAACACGATGCCTATCGGGCTCTGCTCGGAGGGGAGTAAAGTAATTTAAGCTCTCACACTCCCACGCTCCCCTGGTGATTACTGCGGTATGCGACCACTAAACCGTGGTCCTTCCCGGGGTCGCTTTCTGGACGGTTTGAGCTCCCACTCTAGCCGCCCGCAACCCCGGAAGCTCTTTTTATTCGCCTCTTACGATAGGCAGAGGATACCGTAGCCCTATTATGGTCCCGGGACTACAGGGACAAAACCTACATACCTAAGAGATTTTAATAAAAAGTTCTCAAGGATGTGTGAAGTTTACCAATCCTCTGCCAATACAGTGGTCTAAAGCCCAACAGTGGGATGACGTTGACGACGACTCAAAATGACACTTAGAGTAAAATAAATATGGCCTTGTTAAATAAAATCTTGGCCACTATTTCAAAATAGAATATAGGTTACTCAAGTTCAATGCTTCCTAGAACTTTGTATGTATTTTTGGCATAGATACACATTTCATATTATTCTGACGACATTCTTATAACAAAGCGCATTGTTTTCTTTGTAATAAAATTATCATACTAATGTCTGCATTAATAATACTGAATGAAACATTGTTTTTATAAATAGACGAGCATGCAGTCCACCTGATTGTAAGTGGCTAATGCCACCCATGGACATCTGTAATCAACCCTAGATAGGATTCCTACCTGAGTAACACCTCGAAAAAGTATGTCTGCCTTACCACACCCTTCAAAACGGAACTGCTGTTATTAGACAGAAATAGGTGTGGCGGTGGTCCGCCGGAGTCGAACCACAAAGGGTTCTACCACCTTCATATTGTAAAGGTAGTAAATGTATGTTGACCTAAAGGTTTTAAAACCCTCTACCTGTTACCAAAGCGCCCATAAAGCCTTCTACAAAGACCTTCATAAATGCCTGCAACTTTGAAAACCTGATCAGTGCTTAACATGGCCTCCGAATTTCAGTAGCGCATAAAACCACTAGTGGACACCCATCAAACTACAGGCCGCGTGCAGTGTTGCTTAATTTCGCAAATCAGTAATAAGGTCATTACGTATTTACCGCTATTTTAATGCGCAGATTATTAAAACATACTTCCTTGTCGCAAATATATGCGTTGCAAGTATAAGGAACAAAACTTTTGTGGTTACAAGGTGATACATACTGTTTCGAGGCGTTCCAGCTTAGTCTTCAGGGGTAGCACGTCTGTGGCCGACCTCAAGTAGGTTGAGAGGCTTTAGACCTCATTGGATTCGACTCCGGCGACACCAAAGTCACACCTGTTTCTGCTTAATAACAGCAGCAGCAGTGTTAAGTGCTGTTGTGTTCTGGTTTGAAGGGTGTGGTAAGGGAGACATACTTTTCCGAAGCGTTCCAGCTTCATCCTCAAGGGTCAGATGTGATCGACCTCAGGTAGGAATATCTATTCCTAACATGATTACAGATGTCCATGGGCGACAGTAAACATTTACCATCAGGTAGAACGCATGCTCGTCTGCTACTCCTATATTATAAAAAAGTACAGAAGCGATTATAAGTAGCAGCGAAATTAACTACGTTTAAAAAATATCATAATTAATCTAATCCTCATTAGTTTAACCACCACTATTGTAACGGATTCGTTACACACAATTAGAATTTGTTATAATAATATGTCTGATAAAGAAATTGACGATAATAGTCAGTTGTAGCCGAACTGTCGTGTCAAACGCATGTGTTATTAATAAACGTGATTCGTTGTGTTATTTTGCACTAGTTTTTGAGTAGAATAGTGTTGTGTGAAGTTGGTCTTCTAAGTGTCGTTGACCGGTATTTTGAGAAATACGTAGTAAAACGTAGTAAGTTTTTATTTTTATTTTTATGAGTTTCCGCGTGGTTTTGATTTATTTGGTAACTATATTTTTGGAATATAATAATATTTATTTATTTATAACAATATTCATATAAAATAACTACATTATTTATTTTATAAGAACTCTCCAAGAATTACATGTTGCGAAGATATGATCTGATATTAATCATATAAGATTTGTGTAGAATTGAATAAATCTATATATTATCTACTGTATTAATAATATATTTATTATAAGGAACAATTCTCATTAAAAACATATTGGTAAATCAGTTTTACTTAATACATTTCATTAAATCTACCACAATTTAATTTTGCAACAATATGAGACATCAATCATAATATTTATGACAATTGACATAATATATGTACTATGTTCCTACTTCTTCGAGCGACAGTTCTGTTAAATTTAAACTTAATAGTCAATTATTACTAACTTGATTCCATAAGAAATGCAATCCAATTTAATTTTGTATTTTTTTTTGTTTATAAATAACGAGAGATTAGGTTCGCGGTTTCTAATTCTTGTCTATTGCTACTTGATATAGTAACAATTGCAAAATCTTTATATATATATTTCTTATGTGCGTGTGTATGTCAATGAACTCCTCCTAAACGACTGGACTGATTTTGATGAAATTTGTTGTGTGTGTTCAAGGGGACTTGAGAATGGTTTAGATTCACAATTTAGTCCGTGGGAAAAGGTTTTTTTAATTAATTTTTAATTCGTAAGTAGTTATAAAATCGGAAACTATGCATCTGATCAAGTGATGATCTTTAGCAAAGTTGTTGTCCAAGAGCCCACGAGGGTTTGGGAGTTGGTAAGACCAATTTTCGACAGATGGCACTGTCATTCCAATGCAGGTACAAGTTTTCCATTTTATGTATATCATATTATTTCTTTAAAATGCGGTCGAAGCCGCGGGCACCACTTGTACTATATAGATATTTAAGTCGTTATATTTGACTTCGATTCGAGACTTCGTTAACGTATACACGTTGTGATATATTTGTGCAAATATTCGTACAAATGTTATGTAAATTATGTGCTTATATCTACAAGTCAAGTGTATGTAATATGTTTGCAGTTGAAGTAAACACAAATTTAGGATGAAAAATTTTGGATTTAAAATATAGTCCATGTTAAAATACCAAAATACCATTTAATCTAAATGATCATAACATATTGATAGCAGTAAACAATTCGACGTTGAAATATGGCATTTTAATCTGGGATCCGAGGTTCCAATCCACGGCAACTCCAATTTTCGATGTTATGTAAAGAAAAACCTATACACATGAGAGTCCTTAAAACCTTTCAAAGGTTTATCTACAAATCCACACTCGTCAGCGCCATAGACGATAACCTAAGCCCTTCTAAGACTCGTTTCGAAGAGTAAGGGACATACTTTTTCAAGGCATTCCAGCTTAGTATCAGGGGTAGCGGCGCATCTATGACCTCAGCTAGGAAAATCTAATCTTATGGGGTCGACAAATGTCCATGGGCGGCAGTAGCTGCTTAACATCAGGTGGACTGCATGTTCGTCTGCTACTTCTATATTATACCTATACATTGTATCATCATCATCATCATCAACCCATTACTGTCCCACTGCTGGGCACGGGTCTCCTCTCAGAATGAAGGATTAGGCCATAGTCCACCGCGCTGGCCAAGTGCGAATTGGTAGACTTTACATACCTTTGAAAACTTTTGTTTTTTTTTAAGATTTCTTAGGTACGCAGGGTTCCTTCACCGTTAAACAAGTGATAATTAACTTCTATTACGCACAAAACTTTAAAAAATCAGAGGTGCTCGTGCGTGCTCGGGATTTGAACCTCGGACCCCTCGATCAGGCCGCGTTTCTTAGCCACTAGGATATCACGGCTACACATTGAATATAAAAAAGAAAATCTTTCAATGTCCGCTCTATAGCCCTATATTAATATCTTTGCTTAAGACTGACAGACAGTGAGTTGAAATGCTGACAGACACTTGTCAGCAATTTGAATGACAGTGGTAGTAATAAGTTGAATGAATGTGTGTTTCAGCAATTAATTATTTGCAAATGAACTTGACACTTTGAATGGCACTTTATTTTTTGAATAAATTCCTTATTTTGCAATTTTTCTTTATATAATTGTAAACGTGTTTCCACATTTTTGATGTGAAAACTTCTTTAGCGGCGTATGCACTTTTTTGTGATGGATAAAAAATGTAAAGCTCGTCTGGACACGTGGCCTGATCGAAAATTCGTAAGACGGCAAAACAAACTGCAAAAGTCAAGATGTCATCCGGTGTCAGTAAAGAAAAAATATGTCAATGGGGTCCGCTTCATTTTTTATTTATTCCATTTTATTATTCAGGTTATCTTTCAAAGTTTTTACCTCTGTCGGCACTACCGGAGTGCAACCCGTTGATTTTTAAGCTATTGCATAGCTTTTATCGCGGGCTTTGAGCGCGGCGACCGAATCGAGAAATTCCGTAACGAAAATAAGTAACACCTTTCAACAACTCGGTTGCCTGGAGACTTGATATCCAACTATCAAGTCTCCAGGCAACCGAGTTGTTGACTGTCAATAGAAAAATATGGATATAATTGAAAAAAATATTATTTTACATTCCTTATTATTTTATTTGATATTGGCGACGAGATGTCGAATGAACTAAAAAACAATAAGGAAATACGAGCCACATTACGTGGGTTAATGAAACGAACCGAAAATTACATTTCGGGAATAGAAAAAATTAACATTGAAGAAATAAATATACGACTGAATTCTTTACAAGAAAATTTGAACAAATTCTACGCGATTCAAGAAAAAATTGAATGGCTTACAGAAGAAGAAAATTTAGAAGAGGAAATAAAATACAGGTACGAATTTGAAGAAATATATACAAAGCTAAAATTTAAATTTTTGAATGTACAAAAAGAAAAAAATCGGCTAATACCTGAATGTTCTTTTATATCAGCAAGAGCGGAAGTTTATTTGATAAACTGTTAACTGTCAAGGCACGCTTGAGACGTACACCTAATACAAAAGAGTTATCACCTTATCAGTTAATGTTCGGCAGAGAGGTAAGAACCTATATGCATGCCTTATTTAAGAAATCCGCTCCACTATCCGGATTACATTACAATGCACCGCCAACGCAGGAGTTCGGACAAGGTGATAAGGTACAAGTCCGCAGTTACACCAACCCAAGAGTTAAATGGGAGTTCGGAGTCGTCATCCGAAGATTAGGTAGACTCCATTATGAAGTCAGAACTGAAAATGGCATACTGGTGCGCCGTCACCTTGACCAAATGCTGCCGGCGCCCCAGGTGGTGTAAGTGAAAATAGCGGTGGAGGACTGTTGGATATCAAGTCTCCAGGCAAACGAGTTGTTGACTGTCAATAGAAAAATATGGATATAACTGAATAAAGTATTATTTTACATTCCTTATTATTTTATTTGATAACCTTAATTCGTCAACTTGAACACAGATGGCAGTAATACACATTTTTTTATAATCCGTGCAGAAATCTTAAAATTGCGTGAAGTATATTTTATATTCCCATTATAAAATTCAAAATTATATTACCATATTATACAAATAATATGTTTTATCAAAATAAGCTATGTTGAATTCTGGATTGATAAAATAACGTAAAAGAGTGTTTGTTATTTTTAAACGTACAACAACAACTGACAACTGACAGACTTGACAGCACAAAATCTAAACGCCATTATGATTTATGGTACAAATAATTTGTGTACAAAGTGTTTTAAATAATAATATGAATAAACAAAGTGCATTTATTAATGAAAAATGCGATGTACCTGTAACATTCGGCCAAATGTCACAGGCACATCGCATTGATCCATTTATATTGCTGGTTGTTAATACTTTATGTCACTTATTAAATACTTTTCTATTTTATATTTTAGAATGTTCAGTCTTGCTTGGAGTTATGAAATGTCAGCTGATATTTGCAATGTCTTATATAATGGAGATATGATAAAATAGTGGATAAAGATGTATTAATGTAAATGTTGATGATTATGGAAGAATATATTGTATTTCTGGAATTCCTTCTGAGCGTTTTCATAGCATAAAAAATGCTATGCAATAGCTTTACCGCGGCAGTCTCCGAGTAACTCTCATAAAAAAACGGGTTCCAGGTTCGAACCTCGGCTAGGCAGATATCCAAAAACAAAATTCATTAATATATTTTGATATTTGTAAGTTATATGTGAACCATCAAGTGGACTGCATGCTCGTTAACTATTCCTATCTAAATATATATAACTCAAAGATGACTGACTGACATAGTGATCTATCAACGCACAGCCCAAACCACTGGACGGATCGGGCTGAAATTTGGCATGCAGGTAGATGTTATGACGTAGGCATCCGCTCAATTCTACCCCCAAGGGGATAAAATAGGGGATGAAAATATTACTTCGTAACGCGAGCGAATCCGCGGGCAAAAGCTCGTATAATATAAAAATTTAAAAAAAGAATGTAGGTGGACTTTATACTCTGGCAATATTACTGTACCTTACGAAGGGATAACTATTGACGTAGATAATAAATATAGGGCTTCGCAATTGAGTCCAGTTGGTTTAGTGATAATCATACCCAGACAGTGTGGCAACGGACATCTACTATGTGACGTAACACAGTCAACTGTGATAAGCATATACAGGCTGTTCCAAAAATCGATTTAATATTTAATAACTCCTATAAGTTCACTGCTGTATATCGGAAGCCGGCATCGACAGACTCGCAATCGGAGGTCCTAGGTTCGAATCTCTGGCACGTATGTCTGATTTTTGATTTTTCAAATTTGTGTTCGTATTAAAAATGATTGCCTGCTTAAACGGCCTTTAAAATGGTGAAGGAAAAAATCGTAAGGAAATTTACACACTTGTGAGTTAAACACAGATGTTCTTAGAGCTGTGTGAACTTTAATAATCCGTAACTGCTGCACTGGTCAGCGCAGTGGATTATGACCTAAATCCCCTACTCTGACAGGAGACCCGTGGCCAGCAGTGGAACAACAATGGGTAGATGACGAGTGAATAAGATATAAGTCATAACCAATAACATACATATGCATTGAATAAAAACCGTATGTAATAATTGATTTACAAATTAATTATAATACATGGACAAGTTTTACATTTAATATGGCGTCGCATTAACGATACCTCGTAAACAGTGATAATAAATTAAAACACGTGTATTACTAATGGTTCATGCTTCGAATCCGAAGTGATAAGGAAACTATTAATTATTTTACTCTTCACGAAACTAGACTTATAGAGTAGAATACATACAGGCTATAGGTTTTTAAGAGGGTAGTAATTAGGGTTGCCACCGATTTTAATTATAAAATGGGTGGCAACCCTATATCAATAAAGTATTGTACTGTATTTTAGCCAAGTCTGTATTTTAGTATATATTATGGAAAAAGGTGTAAATCGTTGTATAAAGGTAAAGGTAGAATCCTGTGTGGTTCGACTCCGGTGGCACCACCACCATACCTATTTCTGCCTCATAACAGCAGTGTTAAGCGCTACTGTGTTCTGGTTTGAGGGTGTGGTAAGGGAGACATACTTTTCCAAGGTATTCCAGCTTAATCCTTACCTGGGTGCATCTGTGGGTAAAAGGTGGTAGAACCATTTGAGGTTCGACTCCGGTAGCACCACCGCTACACCTATTCCTACCTAATAACAGCAGCGTAAAGCGCTGCTGTGTTCCGTTTTGAAGGGTGTGGTAAGGGAGACAGACTTTTCCGAGGCGTTCCAGCTTAGTCCTCAGGTAGGAATATCTGGGGTTGATTACAGATGTCCATGGGCGGCAGTAGCCACTTACCATCAGGTGGACTGCATGCTCGTCTGATACTCCTATATTATAAAAAAAAAAAAAAAACTCTGTGGCTGACCTCAGGTATAATCTAATCTTATCCAGGGGAAGCACTAGCCAGCTACTATTATATGACTACTTGCTCATCTGCTATTTATATAAAAAACTAAATATATGTACTATAGAATGACAATAACGATGATAATGATAATATATGTCATAGAAAGATACGTTAATTATATTTTGTTCGCTAAATTTTTGCGGACTTTTTGTAAGATTTTTTTTCAAAGAAAATAGCTGGCAACCCTTATCACACTCGTCAAACCAAAATACAGTAGTTTACCACTGCTGTTATAAGGTAGAAATAGATGCCAAAGTCGATATAAAGGGCTCTACCTTTACTCTCTCATTCCTGTAACATTCAGAAAATAACTGCATCTCTTGCACATATAACAGGAGAAATCCCCATCTCTTTCGAATGATAACAGGAGATATCCCCATCTCTTTCGCACATATATCCAGGGCATATCTCCATCTCTTTCGCTCACATATCAACATACAGGTTAACGACCGCTATCAAGTTCACATGTCTGCGATCCTCAATATGTTCACGTTTGTTTACGATACTCAGATAAATATTGTAATCAAATTGTGTGCTGACTGTACGAATAAACAGTAATACCCTCTTACGATGAAGTATATAATGATGTGCAATTAGAACGAGTGTTCAAATTTAAATACCTTGGACTATGTTGACCACGGACCTCAGAGACGACACAGATATTTTGTATAAGTTTAGATTAGATTAGGTACTAACATAGGAAATAAGCATACTGTAATACTAACAAATATGAGTCATCAGTCGCTCAAAATAAAAGTTATTAGGTATTATTATTGTTATATATAAAAATTTAGCTGGATCTTAGCTTACTGAATACAAAAAGTTGGTAGAAGCGTGGTTCGACCAGCGACTTCTAATTATAGCGTGAAGAAGATTTTTTAATAATATTAGAGCAGCAGGCAAGTATGCAGTCCACCTGATGATAAGTGGTCATTGCCGCCCATGGACATCTAATTAGTCCTAGATAAGATTAGATTCCTATCCGAGGTAGACTGCAGATGCGCCGCTACCCCTGAGGACTAAGCTGGAATGTCTCGGAAAAGTATGTCTCCCTTACTTAACACTGCTGTTATTAGGCAGTATTGGGTGTGGCGGTGGTGCCGCTGGAGTCCACAGAGACTTCTATCGCACCTTTTTTATTATTATAATATGGAGTAGCAGACGAGCATGCAGTCCACTGATGGTAAGTGGGTACTCCCGCGCAATGGACATCTGTAATCGACTCCAGATACGATTAGATATTTGTACCGGAGGTCGGCCACAGATGCGCCGCTACCTCTGAGGACCAAGCTGGAACGCCTCGGAAATGTATGTCTCCCTTACCACACCCGTCAAACCAGAACACAGCAGCGCTAAACACTGCTGTTACTGGTATAAGGCAGAAATAGGTGTGGCGGTGGTGCCGCCGGAGTCGAACCACAAAGGGTTCTATTACCTTCAATACACCTTAATTATAGACGAAATTTTTGACATTTTTCACAGCGAAAAACGCCCATTAGGCCGCTACTCTATATCTCTCCACCGTTAGAGCAATCATTAATTTATCATTTACTCATACACATAATTTCGAAAAATTAAATTTTTCGTCGGTTTCGAACCTTGAACCTCGTAGGACCGAATTTTAATCCACTAGGTAACTGCCTCGTTTACAATATCCGTTTGGATTAGCTGATAACCCTGGCCTTGGCTGTGGGATTAATGTGATTTTGGCCCCGAGCCAATATAAAAGGTATTTGTACAATTGATTTTACACGCATTCGAAATTACGACGGAATTTCAGTAAAATTCCTGACGTCTCAAGTAGTAAAATTATTTTAGTAAACTTCGTTCGTTTCAAAATATATAAATATATCCTGGTTTTCGTTGATTGTGTAGAAAATATTTAATTTTGTGGAAAGAGTATTTGTAATGATATTAGTGATAGAATGAATAATTTTATTGTTATAAGTCAGTAATAAATATATTTTTTTTCGTAAATGAATTTTTGTCAATAACGTGAAATCAAATCTTTTATTTCAAACACTTGTAATTCTCAATTGTTTATTAAAATAATTTGTAGTTAATTGTCAATTATTTTTAGTTGGTTTATTGGCGATTAGTAATTTCTTTTTCTATATAAGGTTTTCTCGTTATTTAGAGTCAAATATACGATTTTCGTTTAATTTTATTTTGTTCTCAAAGACAAGCGGATCACATGTTATTAGTTAAATAGAATAAAAGAACCACCGAGGGCTTCACTATTTACCACAAAAATAACTAATAAATAATATTTTAAGTAGGTAAATTACCCTAGTAGTAGTAGGCACTAGTAGGTAGGGAGACATACTTTTCCGAGGCATTCCAGCTTAGTTCTCAGGGGTAGCGGCGCATCTGTGGCCGACCTCAGGTACGCATATCTAATCCTATCTGGGGTTGATTACAGATGTCCATGGGCAGCAGTAACCACTTACCATCACGTGGACTGCATGCTCGTCTGCTACTCCTATATTATAAAAAAGGTACAGTTACTACTTTGCCATCAAATGGACTGCAATTTCTTAAAACAATCTTATTGTTATTCTGTATATTATATTATCGTGATGTTATTCTCAAATCATTGCACAAACCATTAGTTTCATTTACCATTGAGTATCATTATTGATTTTCCTATACAACTCGTAATGGAATTTTATCACTGTTACGATCGTGTCAAGTTGATATCTATTTGTATACAAACTATTACAAACGTTACTCTCAAACATGGCTTCATACGATAAGTATGTTCGTTAACATATTTGTTATTGACTTACATAACATGTGTTGGCATTTATCGCTGACTTAGAAGACATGTTTGGGCTACTTATTTATTGTTTATAACTTATGAAAGGTGACATTTTATTTTATTTATCGCTGACTTACACATGGCAAACATGTGTTTGACGTACTTAATTATTTATTAGTTCTGATCTTTATTATTGACTTTGTTAACATGCATTGGAAATTTATCATTGACTTACAAGACATGTGTTTGGGCTACTTATTTAATTGTTTATAAGTTATGGTTGGTGTCATTTTATCGACTTACATACATAACATGTTTAATTTATCGTTGACTTACAAGACATGTATTTAGGCTACTTATTAAATTGTTTATAAGTTTTGGATGGTGTCATTTTATCGACTTACATACATAACATGTTTAATTTATCGTTGACTTACAAGACATGTGTTTGGGCTACTTTATTAAATGTTTATAAGTTATGGATGGTGACATTTTATCGACTTACATACATAACATGTTTAATTTATCATTGACTTACATGACATGTGTTTGGGCTACTTCTGTAAATGTTTATAAGCTTTGGGTGGCAATATAATTATTTATGATTGACTTACTTATCGTACATTGGAAATTTATCACTGACTTATAAGACATGTGTTTGGGATATTTATTGATTTGTTCATAAGTTGTGGATGGTAATATATTTATTATAGACTTATATAACATGCGTTGAAAATTTATGCTGACATATAAGATATTATTATTGGGGTATTTATCTTTCTGATATTGATGACGAATTTAACAGGCGTTTTTTATTTATTAGTGACTTATAAGTCACTACTAAATAATAATAATAATACTAACTAATAATATTAATAATGGGTATTTAGTTCAAACGCATATTCTTCATGATTAATTACCCATTATCGTTATGATTAATAATTTTAGTAAAGACTAATAGTTAGCTATAACTTTTATTTTTCTATTATTTATTATATTTGTTTTTATGATAATTTGCCCGTAATAAAAACGCAGAAAATCAATTAAAAATAATCTGTCTATTGTATTAATTGTATTGTATGATTGTAGATAACAAATTCGTTCTGTATTGTGTTGTTATTGCAGCTTTTCATTTTATACCATCGAAAATAAACTAAAAGTACCTTCGTGCATTATAATTCAACCCCATGTTACCTCCTCAAAAACAAATATTTGAAAAATAATTCTTCGTTATTCCTTAATCCTTAAACCATAGACTTAGATTTCTTTTTACTGCAAGGGATAATGTTTTAGAGCTTATGTATGTATGTATGTCTCATTTTCTACACGCCCTCCAGCCTAATCGGATTTTAACATATAAGGTGGTGTAAGATTCGTCTAAATCGTGGGAGTAACATACGCTACAATTTTAATCAGTCGGGTTTTCATTTGATAAATTGTAGATGCTAACATATTTATTATTGACTTACACAGTTAATTATCTCTATATTACATTTCTTAAAAATAGATACTTTGAGGTCCTGTAACCCTAAAACATAGAATCACTTTTGCATTTATACTATTTATTAATTTTTATTATTTTATTTAATACAAAATCCACTATAATCCACATATATTAGTATGTAAATATATAAAACCGTTCGAACTGTATTATAATGTTTATCCAACATATCAACACGTGCTAGATCCGTGACAAGAATTAGACTTGCAAATTAAATGTTATTTCTATAACAGGTTCAACATGGACCGATCTTTGGGATGACTGAATGTGCCAGCGATGTGATCCTGCACAAACATGGATCCACAAGAATTAGTACCGTTAGAAGGTTTGTATCTAGTTATTAGAACCTTTCTTGTCACGCGGGCTTATGTGCGTGTAGCCCAGATTTTTTATAGCCGTGGTTACTGCCACCCATGGACATCTTTAATGAACATAGGTTTAATAAATGAAGTTAAAATATTAATTAATATTTGAAGGTGGTAGAACCCTTTGTGGTTCGACTCCTATTTCTGCCTAATAACAGCAGTGTTAGGCGCTGTTGTGTTCCGGTTTGAACGGTGTGGTAAGGGAGACAGACTTTTCCGAGGCGTTCCAGCTTAGTCCTCAGGGGTACCGGCGCATCTGTGACCGACCTCAGGTAGGAATATCTAATCTTATCTGGGGTTGATTACAGATGTCCATGGGCGGCAGTAGCCACATACCATCAGGTGGACTGCATGCTCGTCTGCTACTCTTATATTATTAAAAGAAAAAAAAATGAAAAAATACAGTTTTATTTAACCACAGTATAGTTAGTAAGACACATTAAAATTCGATTTTGGATTGGAATTAGATTCGATTTGGAACAATTCTGGATTAAACTATCTTTAACAGAATAATTAATTTTGAGTTGAGTGGTTATTGATACAAAGCAGCGGCCACAGACCTGTATTTGGCAGCGACATTTGATATTACGTGATTTTTATCGTTTGATACACTACCTTGCCGGGATCGAACCCTGAACTCTCTACATATCCTATACAGAGCCACGTCAAAAGTTGTGATTTTTTTAATTTTTCTATTTTTGCCCACAGCTGGTCAGGCCACAAGGGTGCGGCCGGCCCGCCATTTCAGCCACGTCGCCTCCCGGACCTGCTACCAAGGTCCCATCAGACTCTGCCGTCTGCTCATACTCATGATTTTTCTACCCAGCCTGTTTATATTCATACCTTTGTATATGAGGTAAGTTGAGATTTTTTTGGGAACCCTAAAATTTTTTGCCCTATGACACGCTAGGGTGCCCCAAAATATAAGGAATCATAAAATCTACCGGAGATTGTTCTAGCCAAGGGTTAATAGGCTACTTCTAGGCAAGTGTGTTTTGTCCAAGGCTGCATCTCACTTAACATCAGGTAGGTAGACTAGCTCATAGTAAGATAAAAAAAATAATTATATGTATTATTATTAATTTATTATGTGGTAAATAATGCAAATACTTTTAATTAACTACTAGTAATAATTCGCAGTTTTGAGTGCATTAAAATTTAAGGCATGCGGTGGCTCCAGTAAGGCAATACTGAAATATTTTTACACTATTATTACATTTTTTTATAGTATTTTGACATAAAAGGAATAAAAACTAGTTAAAAAAAATTTAAAAATAAATTACAGGTTTAAAAATACTTTTGTTTTTTGAGACACATTAATGGCACAATTTGTTGATTTTCAAAACATATACATACTGATTTGACAGATAAAGAATTGAATTGATTAGAAATTCTACTTTCTATTTATCTAAATAGTATTTTCTGAACACCTACGAGTATGATATTTTCGGGTTCGGAAAGTACTATTATCAATCTAAGTCGAATTGTCAATTTGTCGACACTATCTTGAAACTTAATGCCCTGTCCACACATTTGACATTTGCCGCAAACTTCAAACATCTACAAACGTTTGGCTCGATCATCTAAGGCTCGATCAAAAGCTATGCTACAAGTACATGCAAGCCTTTTTTTTGTTCACTTGGGGGAAACCTTCAAAGGGTACCCGATGCCGTAGGAGCGACACAGGGTTATGAGGGACTTTTACCGCACTAAAACCCCCCCGGTGGCCGTCCTCGGCGCTGCGTAGTGGACTCCGGCATCTCCAAAGGAACGCAACCGGAGTCCTCTTAGCGCGTTGCCCCGTCGGGGTCCGCCCAGGTGAGCTTAACGCTCGGCGCATCGTCTGGTGCGTACGACGGTAAGCGACCATATATATCGCCGTCCTTCCCGGGGCCGTTGGCCGGGTGGTTCGGGCTCCCGCTCTTACCACCCACGACACCAGAAGCCCCCTTTTAGTCGCCTCTTACGACAGGCAGAGGATACCATAGCCCTATTCTTGTCCCGGAACTACAGGGATAAAGTACATGCAAGCATACACAAAGCAAGTATAAAATGTTCAATCCACATTTTAAATTTGTCGACATTTGGCAAACATGCGAACGCATTCTATTTATGAATTGTAATTAGAGTAATAGATTAATGAATGATTAATGACCATATCAAAATAATATCAAGTAGAATATACGTAGTGATTTGTGTAACATAAAAAAGATAAATTAGTTTCAATTAAGGGAACGGAAATGCAAATTGTATTGAGAGGTTCTCAATTTACGTTTAGACAGCCGTGCAATAAACTTCTTGTTACTAAGTGATTTTTATTTCACTAGACTAGAACATAGTCTAGTTCCGTAGCCAAAGGGTAAAGACGAAACCCTGTTACTAAGTCGCCGCTGTCTCTCCGTCTGTCATAGGGCTCTATCTCTTAAACCGTAATAGATTTGAAATATTTACAATATAACAACGAATACTAAAAATAAATAAAACTTGAAGGAGTAAATGTATTGTAATAATTTGAACTGTCTACCTATTAAGGTTCAATAGATAAAGCGAAAAATGTTGCAAATTATCGGTTTCTTGTCTGGCGATTCCCATTTATTTAAAAAAAATGTTTTAAGTATATTATGATGTTGTTGTAGCAGTTACCGTTATACTGTACATACTCTGTATAAAATATATGGGGTTTATGTATTACGGTTCATGAGATAGAGCCCTGTGACAGAGGGACAGACAGCAGACACTCAGTAATAGTGTTCCGTTTTTTATTATTTGAGTACGGAACCCTAAAAATGACAAATAATATTTTATTTGTTCCAGATACCGGGTCTTCTCTGGTCAGATGTACCCAATGAGTATGACAGACATGAGGCTTATTGACAGCAAGATCTCACCCCTATGGTGTCAGGTAGGTGTGTACTCCGCTTAATATTTTGCAGGGTATTTACAACTGCACTGGTTTATAGGCACTATATTTTCCAATCTACAGACTAACCTTATTTTTTAAAACTGGTTATAAATGTTATAAAAAATACTGTGCAGTCCAGTTGATGGTAAGTGGCTACTGCCGCCCATGGACATCTGTAATCAACCCCAGATAAGATTCCTACATGAGTTCAGCCCCAGGTGCGTTGCTACCCTTGAGAACTAAGATGAAACGCCTCGGAAAAGTATGTCTCCCTTACCAGACTCATCAAACCAGAACACAGCAGCGCTTAACACTGCTGTCATGAGGCAGAAATAGGTGTTGCGGCGGTGCCACCGGAGTCGAACCACAAAGGGTTCTACCACCTATAAATTATATTCTAGTGGTGGGGTGCGTTCGAGATTGGAACCCCAGATAACGATGAGCCCAATATACCACTAAACTTCTGGCTTATTTGCGTAGTTACAGGCATATTTATATAAACGCAAGTGCGTATTAAAATTAGGCCGGTCGAGAGACTCCCATATCGCTTAAGCCAACATAAAGATAAAATATTCAAGATATACTATATGACATGGAGATATTGTTATCGGTCGGTCTAATATCGTTCTATTATTTAGTTATGTAAGCATTTGATATGGTAGTAATAGCCAAGTGGTAGAAACTCGGTCTTTGATCGAGGAGTCCGAGGTTCAAAGCCCAGGCATGCCTCTCTGATTTTTGATATTTATTTGCGTATTAGAAATTAATTATCATTTTAACGGTAAAGGAAAACATCGTAATGAAACCTGAGAGTTAAAAAAAGAGTTCTCAAAGGTATGTGAAGTCTACCAATACGTACTTGGCCAGCGTGGTGGACTATGGCCTAATCCTTCTCATTCTGAGAGGAGACCCGTGCCCAGCAGTGGTACAGTAATGGGTTGAAAATGATATGGTAACTGATCCAAGTTGAGCGTTAGGTGTGGTCGACCTTTTAATAAACCTTTTAATATACATTTTTTTTTATAATATAGGAGTAGTAGACAAGCATGCAGTCCACCTGATGGTAAGTGGCTACTGCCGCCCATGGGCATCTGTAATCAACCCCAGATAGGATTAGATATTCCTTTTTTTTTTTTTTTTTTTTTTATAATATAAGAGTAGCAGACGAGCATGCAGTCCACCTGATGGTAAGTGGCTACTGCCGCCCATGGACATCTGTAATCAAACCCAGATAGGATTAGATATTCCTACCTAAAGCAGGCCACAGATGCGCCGCTACCCCTGAGGACTAAGCTGGAACGCCTCGGAAAAGTCTGTCTCCCTTACCACACCCTTCAAACGAGAACACAGCAGCGCCTAACACTGCGTATACACTGAAATAGGTGTGGCGGTGGTGCCGCCGGAGTCGAACCACACAAGGTTCTACCACGTTCAAAGTCTAGTCTATATATTACGCTTCAATAGTTAGAGCCCTGTGAGAGACGGACAGGCAGCGGCGGCTTAGTAATAGTTCCGTTTTTATCCATTGGGTACGGATCCCTAAAAATGTTTTTCATTGACATGAAAACTTTTTACCCAGACTTAGATTTTATTTCTTTGTATAAGTACATTGATATGTGTACTAAGTGTTTGTTTGTTGAGATTTTACACGTGTGTAGATAAACCATTTCGCGTTGAATATACATGTTTCTCATTATCTAGAGAATTCGCGAATTTTATGTACATTTTCATATTTCCCAGCGCTTATAAAAATGTCACACGCACTTCTTTGTACATAATACATATATTTTAGATAGTGACGTTATCTTAAGTCAACTAATCTTATATGACAAGCGACTACTATTTGACTAGTATTCGAGGAAAATAGAAAATGCTTTGTTGGGAAAATTGATATAGGTTTTCTATTCGGCGTCTGCTTTGTCCCACTGCTGGGCACAGGTTTCCTGTCAGAGTGACAGCTGTTTAGACCTTAGTACTCACCGCCGCCAGAGTGCGAATTGGTAGATATCTCACAACTCTGATCACTTTTTTAAGAACTATTAGATGTAGGTTTTCTCATGATGTTTGAAGGTGGTAGAACCCTTTGTGGTTCGACTCCGGCGGCACCACCGCCACACCTATTTCTGCCTCATAACAGCAGCGTTAAGCGCTGCTGTGTTCCGTTCTGAAAGGTGTGGTAAGGGAGACATACTTTTCGGAAGCGTTCCAGCTTAGTCCGCAGGGGTAGCGGTGCATCTGTGGCTGACCTCAGGTAGGAATATCTAATGCTATCTGGGGTTGATTACAGATGTCCATGGGCTGCAGTAGCCACTTACCATCAAGTGGATTGCATGCAGGTCTGCTACTCCTATATTATAAAAAAATATTTTCTTTTATAACTTGGAATATCAAAGGTGCATGGAATACAAACCTGGGGTATGTCAAACCAAAACGAATAAAAGAAAGACTTCGTCATGTATAATGGTTATAACCACAGACCTGTATTTTGTACCCGCTATAACTGTTTTCTGTTCAATTTTTCGATACAATTTTCTTAATTTAGATTACATTATCTAGGTCTAAATATCGAAGGTTCAATGACATTATTCTTTTTAAATATATTTATACTTGCATTATACTCATTTAGTCCTTATATAAAAATAACGTGAAAATTGACGTTTCGTGTGAAATTGAATGGCAATTAACACAAAAATGTTTATCAGTAATACAGGGAATGCCTTATATCAGCCAACCTGTCATATATCGGGCCGCTTATTTAATTACATGCACATTTTGATGTTTTGGTGACCGGTGTAATAAATATGTAAGAGAGAGATACCTTCCCGAGTCATTCCAGCTTAGTCCTCAGGAGTAGCGGCGCATCTGTAGCCAACCGCTGGTAGGAATTTAATCTTAACTGATGCCCATGACTGGTAACCACTTACCATCAGGTAGACTGCTTGCTCGTCTGCTACCCCTATATTATAAAAAATATATATTAAAAATATTCTTCACAGCGCCAAGTGGTAAAGTCCAACACGACCTTCAACGCCTTCGTGGTGCCAGGACCTCCGGAGCTGGAACAAGAATTGGTCCCAGTGTCCATGACCAGGCAGCTCGAGCTCCAAGATGATATGAAGGAGTACTGGGGGTTCTACCTACTGAAGGGGTCCACCGTCACCGTGTCTGCTTGTGTAAGGTTTGTTTGAGGACGTTGTTGTGCAGAATGTTAAGTCATCATCTTCATCATCAACTTATTAACGTTCTACTGCTGGGCGCGGGTTTCCCGTCAGAATGAAAAGGATAGGGCCATAGTTCACCGCGCTGATCACGTGTATTGGTAGACTACACATACCTTTGAAAAGTTTTTTTAAAGATTTCTCAGATATGCAGGTTTCCTCTCGATGTTTTCCATCACGGTTTAAGCAAGTGATAATTAATTTATACTACGCACAGCTTTGAAAAATTAGAGGTGCGTGCCTGGGTTTTGTAATTCTGACCCCTCGATTAAGAGGCCTTGTTTCATAACAATTAGGCTATTACTGCTTATATATCACTACTGTTCTTGGACATATCCTTCAAAATTTTAATGATATCCTTCCAAACAGCTGGCCCGGGGCATCACTAATCATGATAAAAGGATACAAGCATCTCCAAGAGTGCGCGTACATCGGAGACGATTCATCAGAGGAGTTGGATGAACTCAAAGAAGCCTACAAACTCGGGTTGCTGTCCAAAACTACATTCCTCGAGAAGGAACAGGAATTGAAGAAAGATGATGGGAAGGCTAATAGACCTGGTGAGTTAAAAAAATAATGAAGATTTTAGAGATTGTAAAATGTGCTAGAATCCCCTATGGTACGACTTCGCGGCACCACTGCCTATTTCTTCCGAATAAGAACAGTGCTAAGCGCTGCTGCGTTCTGGTTTGAAGGGTGGTAAGGGAAACATACTTATCAGGCTCGTTAGTTACTTACAACTTAGTTCTCAGGGGTAGTGGGGCATCTGTGGTTGACCTCAGGTAAGAATCTTATCTTATCTGGGATTGCTTATAAATATACATGGGCGGCAGTAGCCACTTACTATCAGAAATGCATGCTTATCTGCTACTCCTATGTTATAATAAAATAATGATTTGTGGTCCAATTTCGTAGATAAATCAGCCACTTTTATTGCCTTACAAACTAGATATACATGATTGTGAAATAAGCGATATAAATATAAATATTCATATCGCAGACCTCAAATATTTATATGATGTTATCAATGTATCGAGAATTTATAAATCGATGTTGTAGGATCTTTTTTCGCAAAAAGTTTTGACAATTACTGCCTATTATGAGTATTAAATTTCGATCTTTGGTCCAAAATATTGGATGGATTGAATAAAAGTTAAAATTTTATTAAGAATGTTAGTCCTCCGGGATACTATCTGTGGCTGACCTCAGACAGAACTTTAATCCTATCTGGAGTTGACCATAGACGTTTACGGGAGGGAGTGTCAGTTTACCATCAGATAGACTGCATGTGTGCTACTTTCTATAATATACAGAACAGTATATTCTTTAATCTTGGCAATGTATCCAGACGCACACAAACAACACTACAGCAATATTTGTTTTCTGACAACTATTTGTTAAAGCATTGTCAGTGCATAATGTATACAATTAAACTAATTTGTTAGCAATAGAGCACATGACAAATAAGATTCAATTATCATGTTCGTTTTGTCCTCTACTCAGAATATTGTTTCAGTGACTAATAAAATTTCTACTGTTTTCATTTCTTTACATTCGTTTTGATAACTTGTTGTTACTGTGAATTCAGATTTTGCGAAGAAATTTAACTGTTTCTTCTTCGATTAAGCTGGAATGTCTCGGAAAAGTATGCCTTTCTTGCCATACCCTTGAAACCAGAACATAACAGCACTTAACATTGCTGTTATTAAGCAGATATATATGTGAACCACAGAGGGTTTAACCATTTTTAAATATTTTATATGGTGATATATACCGTCACCACACCAATAATAATTAATAATATTACCGTAATTATTAATAATAACAATATTACAGAAACAATGAAACGTCACAAAGCAGGAGTCAGCTTCCACGATCCCAACCAGAAAACAAATCTCACAGCTTCCGATAGTGTACCAGCTGTTGATGTCACAGACCATGATCCTAAGGTACATGTTCGCATTCAACAATGCCTTAATTATTCTTAGCCTAACCAATGATCATAGAAGATTGCAATAGAAGGCATATTGATTTATAGAGATAAGATGGCAATAGTAGCGGTCCGCAAAGTTTGAAATGAGCGAGATATTTTACCTTAATTTAAATTTTAATTTCAATTTAATTTGATTACATTTCTACTTACACGTGCATTCGTTTCTTACATTCACATATGTACATACTTTGCTTTACTTTATGCCACTTCGCTTCGCTTCTACTTCACTATGTTTCGTTACATTTTGCTTCACACTCATAGCTTCACTTAATGCCAGAAAAACATACAATTTGACGACTTTTTTACAATCTTTATAATCTGTAGGAACTACGAGAGATCCTGGAGCGTCTCCACGCAATACGCCAAGCGGCTAAATTAGAGGCTTTGAAGAATTATCGGGTACCATCCCACCTTATGCAAGTGCCAGAGTTACATCGCTATCGGGATACTAATGTTGATAGGGATGAAAGGAGATGGCTCTCCTTTAAAGGTTAGAATAGTTTATTAAGTTAGTATTCTAATTAGCCCTTTAAACCACCGTTATGCTAGTTGATATAACAGTAAAAGTAACGAATTAATTATGTATGTATTTTTTCTTAGAACTGAGTTTAAATGCATATTTAAAATGCTTTGATTACAAATCACTATACAAATTAACAAACATAAACATTAAACATGACTTAAATATGATAAATTTACAGAAATACATTAAAATTGTTGTAGGTAATCGAAACAAAACACTGTCTTTAATTCCCTATTCAATATTTGAACTAGGATAAGTAATCTTAAGCAGTCAATGCCCTTTAAGACCACTTCATATAATATAAGTATTAAATCGTCCTTAATTATTGAAGTTGGAAACAATGTTATTAATAAAACAATATTAATTTCAGATTTAGACGGAAATAATAGTTCACAAGTTTTTGATAGAACTACTAGAAGATTTAGACCGAATATGTTTCCTAGAAAGGAATTGAGTAAAGCCACTGTTACCATGTCTAAAGATGGAGGTGACAAAGAAGATAAACCAATAGATGATAAGGTTGATAAGGAGACCAAAGTGGAAAATTACAGAGTAGCACATGTGAAATTTGATGGAAATGAAACAGAGAATAAACCAAAGGTAGGTAAATATGTATATTGAGAAGGAAATGAGGTGACTGTTGTTAAGACAGATGTAAAGACACTGTTAGCAATCATATCAATTTACAAACGTAACCGTGATAATTATTTTAAGGACAAGTTTTAATTCAAGGAAATTTCATTGTCAATAAGCTTAATACATCATCGTTCATCCCAAATAAAAATATTTTTATATTTGAATATATGAAGGATGTTTGTACGATACTAAAAAATAAAGAGAAGAGACTTATTATTTGACTTCATGGTGTGTTTGGGATAAATTTTGAACGCTATGAGCTGATTTAACCTTCATCTAAAAATAATCAAAATATCAATTAACAAATTTAAAAAATGTATGTACGACGCCCTCTAATGGTATCTCATGGAAGCTTAAACTTTAAATTCATTAATACACCACAGATTACACCGTTAGAAAGTATCGCAGGAGCAAATATTTCGGACATAGCTAATTATGTAACTATCATTTATGTACGTTGAGTAAATCTTGATTCCTCGCGTAATAATGAAAATCTAGAAATTATCTTTATATCCCTAAGTATAAGACATCTATTTATTACTTACTAAGTAAATAGTAAAATGATAAACAATGTTATAAATTCCATTTCATGGAATATTACACAAACTATCGAGTTATCAGAGTAGTTCAGATAATATTATATTGTTCGGTACACAATGTTAAGTACATTAAGCCGTGTCTAAAGGAAATAGGTTATCGATATCTTAAAAAGCATGTAGATTTACTTTTGTACATTAGTGATGGTTATTCGGCCTTTACCATAATAGTACTTTGTTATAGAAATTTAAGACGTATTAGGAATGAAGTTAATGTGTGGATTAAAGAACTTCCTATGGTAAGGGGTATACCGATCGTAAACCTATGCTATTTTATTCTTTTGAAGCGGAATACTAACAGTCAGGTAATTTGTTTATAAGAAGGTAGTAGAACCCTTTGTGGTTCGACTCCGCCGGCACCACCGCCACACCTATTTCTACCTAATAACAGCAGTGTGAGGCGCTGCTGTGTTCCGGTTTGAAGGGTGTAGTAAGGGAGACAGACTTTTCCGAGGCGTTCCAGCTTAGTCCTCAGGTATAGCGGCGCATCTGTGGTCGACCTCAGGTGGGAATATCTAATCCTATCTGGGGTTGATTACAATTGTCCATGGGCGGCAGTAGCCACTTACCATCGGGTGGACTGCATGCTCGTCTGCAACTCCTATATTATAAAAAAGTGACTATCGTTCATGTACAGCTGTATTCGACATCAAATAGGACTGGCTTTCTGCCTGAGCTCGATCACAAATTCTTTTTTGACCATGTAGACTACGGCCGATCTCAATAATCTACTTTTCAGTTTTTCTGTGACATTCAAACTATCTGTTACTGTCGTCTCAATAATAAAATTTTCGCAACGCTATATAACAGATAGATTCCTTATCTTCGGTTATGGGTCTGTCTCTTACCAAACCCTTTGAACCGGAACAAAGCAGCGCTTCACATTGCTGATAAGGGAGAAATAGATGTAATAAAAATGAACTATTTACCTATCAGACTATCACTATAATTCTATTATGTAGCCTTGGACTGTATGGAAATAAAGTTGATTTTATTTGGATCGTTGGTCATTCATTTTACCTCCCAATGACTATTGCAGACTTCCCAATAACAGTAAGTATTGTAAAATAACAAATATCGCATTGTATCTTCCGATCTATTGAATCATTATTCTTGCTACAGTAAAAAGTCTATAAACCTTGATTTATGAAGATAATGTTTTTGCCAATAATAATTAAACTAAGGTAGATAACGATGAACTGTAAGAAATAATTATGATTGATACAACACTTTTGAGTTTTAAGAATCAGGTTATGTAAATATACAACTATTAGACATTTAGTCTGATATTAAACTTGAACATCAAATTAAAGAAAAAAATCTTAGACACGTCAACAAGAAAATATAGATTTTAGGTAACTTTTAATAATTGAAGTGTCACAAATACGTGTAAGTTCCTAGACTTTTTAAAATTAACATCAGTTTAAAAAATACACTTGGAATTACTTAAGAATGAATCAAATATGACAAGGAATTGTTTCTATATTTGTAGATGTTAATTCAAATTAATGCCGGAATGCGGTTTATATATCTGATTATGTAATACAGCCCAAACGGCTGACGGATTTCAACATATGAGATGTCGTTGAATTTGTCCAAATTATGTAGCGGTATGGTATATATTTTAAGGCGCCGTGTTTTTTATATATTTTTTCAGGATATAATATGCCTCATCATTTTTATACCGATGTTCTTCATAACACTTATCATAATCTTACGACCCGTCTTTAACAATTTAGTATAATATTTAAATATTATTGTAGCTCCTAAATAAAAACGTGAATTAGGCATATAAGCGCTAAGATAAGTTTTTATATGAGTTGTAAATATTTTGGTGATTGTGTCTATCAGGTCTATCTTATTTATTCATACAACCAGTTTCGCAAGTGTGCGTGAGTTATATAACGTTATGTTATTTGCACACATTACACCACACGAGGCTTATATCTATTGTTCAAGGTCAGAAGTAGATTATTAGGCAAATTATTATTATCAGTGATGTATTATATTCAAAATATAGAATTCAATTTATACAAAGTTTGTAATTCCGGATTAGCATACAAATTAGTAAAAATAAATTGAGTGAAAGTGTACAAACATTATAAAGGCAAAAATTAACATTTTGTAAAAGTTCCGTTGAAATTTGTTTAAAAATTAGCCCATAGGTGTACAGGTCATTTCCATGAAATTGATGTTTGATTCAACAAATTTAATGTCAAACATAAATTAGTAGATGAATTAGAATGAACAGATTACATATACGTACATAATCGAATTATTTTATTTAAATAATAATTGATGTATTAGAATATTTAAGTCTAATAATTTTAAATCGTCTTTAAGTTGTAGTCACACTTGTTATCTTGAATCCGTGGTTACATAATACAGTCAGAAGACTTGTAATGTTCAAATTACAATTGTATTGTTCTTCTTCAGGGACCGAAGCCAGAAGAACCAAGTTCTAAAGAAGTGTTCGAAGAGGTTCTCAAGCAACTACAGGCTTTAGGAGATAGAGGGAAGGCGGTGCTTGTGAAACTACACGAGAGTATGGGAATGGAACATACTGACCAGGTAATTATTTCTTTAAATTCGGTAAATGAAGGAAGCAATGTATTTATTACTTGTTTCGATGAGGATTTTGTTATACTTGGAATTGACTGTAGAACCATGGGAGATAGTGCCCACTTAAGATGTGATTGGATTGTATGGAAGGTTCCGTACCCAAAGAGTGAAAATCGAACCGTATTACTAAGCCTTCGTTGTCCGTCTGTATACCTGTCACAGGCCTCTAATCTCTTGAACCGTAGTAGATTTTACATTTAAATCTACACTATATTATTACAGAGGCCGGTTATAACGGTGGCCACTATAACAATAAATGCTAAATATTAGGCGATCCGCCTTAGAAGAAACCACATTTTTTGACGTTTTTAGCTTTATCTATTTGAATTACAATAAAAATATGTAAAGTATATTTTTTTTATATTTCCAGCCATCCAATAAAACGAAACATGAACTTATAGGATCAGAAGAAGATCTCGACAGACTGAGAAAGATACTTGTTGAAGCTATTGACGAAGAGAAAACCAGACCTCAAAGGCAACGTAAGTAGGCCGTAGTTTAGGACGTAGTGTAGGACGTAGAAAAGTACCAATATTGTTCTAAATCCTAAGAATCAAAATTTAATCGTTCATTTGCTTTCCGTATTAATTTAAGTCTCCTATGTTATTTTTATTTTGAGTTGTATATAGTGTTATTAGGATCATAATATTGGGGTTTCACTAAACTTGTTTTATTCTATTCCTTTATAGTATCAAAAAAATATAGATCTTTATTTGAAATTCACTTTTCACTACTGTTCTACAGAACGCTATATACATATATAGTACGAGTATACTAACGCTACTAAAACTATTTTATTATTTATTTTACAGAAAAACGTAGAGATGCGAGAGAAGAAGCGAGAAACAGAAGAGAAGTTATGTTGGGTTCCATTGATTTGGAGAAGGAGTTAAACGAAGATGACGTTGCTCGGGACTACGCTGCTGAAGAGGTATTATATGAAATAGAATTAGCAAATAAGCACTCAGATCTGATTATCACTGACCGAAGACATTAAACAACCGATAATAAGGTTACATGTCTAAGGCCGGCAACACATGTGTTGCTACTCCTAAAGCACAAATTGAAATGCCCCGTAGAAGTAACTCTCCAACCGACCGCTAGCATAAGTAATCTTCAAAGCGTGTAAGCTCATCGAAAAATTAACCACTAATGGTCACCCATCCCAACTATTTACCACGCCTCACGTTGCCTAACTTTATACATCAGTTACGCACTATGCGGAACTTATCACGCGCTTATTTTAATTCAGTGTATGTTGTAACAGTAAAGTATAATGTTATGTAAATTATCTAAAACTTCTCAATCAATTTCCAGGGCCTAGAACCAGATGGTTACGCAGATCATCACGTCAAAGTCAACGAAACTAACGAGTTCGACATGTCCAACTCCGAATACTGGTCGTCTTTCTCCAGCTCCGAAGAGGCACTCCTGGAGTGTGAGGGTCTGATCCTCAACTTACCCCTCATTCCTCATAGCTCCTGTGTGAGGAATGCTACAGATGATGACACTAGGAAGGCTGCAAGAGCTAATGCTCTTACTTACAGGTTAGTTAGTATAAGTGGACCATTAGCTTTTTTATAATACAGTCGTTGTCAACACATTACTGTCATATTTACTGAAAATGGGTCACTTTTCTGACTAAGAGGTTTAGGACATGATCCACCGCGTTAGCTAAGTTCAAATTGGTAGAATACACCCTTGAGATTTCAGAATTAGGAGAATCACGATCATATTTCATAACTTTCTCACAATCAGAATCACGAAACTATTTGTGAATTAGTCGACTTTAGACGAATTTTTGAATTTTAATAACTAAATATATTGTCTTCAATAGATAAAGGACATTCATAAAGAACCATGACTTATTTTACTAAATCCAGTTTAGATTTCCCCTTCTTCTCAATAAACTACTTGTTTTCTTGCTTGGCACGTTCTATCTGTAAAAATCTTTAAATCCTTCTCCAGGGTCCCAGCGAATGGATACTACTTCTTCGTGTTCAACTCTGAGAACGAGGTTCAGACGAACTTCATTAAGGCGCGCTTCGATCTCCAGAAGACGAGATACGATGTGGCGAAGACCACGCTAAGAGAGTGCAAGAATAGTACGGAGAGGTGTGATCTGCTGCTCGACATGTTCTCCAGTCAAAAGGTATAAAACAATTTTGGTTTATCTAATTGAGTTAGAAGTAGGATTTCCTCAAATATATGATCTTATTTATGACAATAATTGCTTTATCAACCTTAATTTGAGGCAAAAACTGTTCGTGTATTCAAGACAGACATTAACCGACTTACCAAAGAAGAGAGATTATCTATTCGTAGAATGTATTTTTTTTAATTTATATTAAGTTTAATTTTATTTCGCAATTCAATAATTCGAAAACATCTATGCCTACAAAGTATGTTTCTTTGATAACTAATTTTTTCTATGAATCTAAACCACTATTTTGGCAGATCACTGCAGCTTATGATATTTATTTATTAATGAATGCTTACATTTTTTGTACCTTTCATTCATTCTGTTTCCTTGGTCCTTGAATTTTCAATATACCGATAGTCTCATTTATGAATATTATTTCCAGGTTGTCTTGGAAGTTCCACTGCGTAACAACGATTCCCTGTGGAACGAACAGTTTGTGATCATATCTGAGTGTGAGCCGAGGACTTCAATCTATCTCGCCTGCGTCATCTCTGTACCCATCCTCATTCTGGTATTTGCTTTCCAATGAATTTAAAGGAACAGGATGATTGGAACGGGTCCTGAATAGTATAGATAGAAAACTTTTTACATTTAAAAGTACTTTTACTAGATCATGAACGACCAAGATCGAGTGGTTGTACTGGACTTCTCAGCCCGTCGACTGGTCCGAAGCTCGAATCCCAGGCACTTCTGATTTTTCACTGTTAGGTGTGTATTAGAAATTAATTATCATTTGGACAACCGTGTAGGTTTCCTGACAGACCTCTAGAAAAAAAGTTCTCAAAGGTATGTCAGGTATGTCTCAGATAAAGTCTAACAATTCGCACTTGGACAGCGGGATGGACTATGGTCTTTTATTGTGAGAGTAGACCCGAGCCTAGCGGTGGTATTAGTACTCGTAGGACGACCACAACGTCATTAGATTTCATGTCTTAGGTGCTATGGTCACATGAGGTTAGGTGCATTACCATGTACTATTACAGATTCCTAAATTCGTTATAGAGAATTTTGATAGATTCTGAAATGAAAACCTTCATATTAGACTACTTTAGTCTCTGCCAGGCAGATTGTCCTCGAATTTTGGAAGAGAATAATAAATAAATTAATTAAATATGTAAGAATAGAGTTACAATAGTAATTTAGATTAATTTCTAGATAATGGTTATTAGGAAGGTATTAAGGAAGGCGTATAAAGTATTTATTGCTAATGGACCACACAGGGATAATATAGAAGTAGCAAACGAGCACGCAATCCACCGAATACTTAGCGACAGCTGCCCATGGACATCTATAATCAAGCCCAGATACTACTGAATACAGTAGGGATGGCGATTCTTTCCGAAAAAGATCGATTTAAAAGAACATGAATAGATTCAAATCGAAGTGCAATAAATCGATGCACATACAAATCAAGGCACAAATAATTGATTTTCCCAATATCGATCTTCGGTCTTTTCAGGGCGGTCTGAAAAAGGACGAAAATAGCGAAAAAAAATCGTCGTTAGGATCAAAACATGCACTGAAATACGCTTAGATAATTAAACCAACTTAATTATCGTTGGTTTAATTATCTAAGGAAATACGTATCCGTCAGCAAAAAATGTCTATAACACATTCAACCAACTTCGAAAAGATTGGCTTTCGATTGTTTAGGACGAAAGATCGATTCACTGAATCGATCCACTGGAGATCGATTTTAATAATTGATTTTTTAGCCCAGAAGATCGATTCTTCGATTAATCGATCTCAAATCGCCATCCCTAGCTATATTAAGGTAGCACAAATGCGTTGGTTCTTAGGAGTAAGTTGGAATGCCTCATAAGTGACTCTGACTTACCACACTATTCAAATCAGAATACAGCAGCAATGCTGTTATTATAAGATGTGACGGTGGTGCTATTTCATACCATTGGATTTTTGTATCGGTTAGTGACGTAAACAGTGATATTATTTGTAATTGATGTATTTTATGTAAATAATTGCTTGATAAAAATGTAGCTAATGAAGAATGGAGGGAAGTGGAAAATAAAATGAAGAATTTGTAAGGGAAATTTAAACATATCATGTTATTTGAGAATTAATAATTGTTTTTCGTTATACCGGTAATTTTATAAGTTAGTTATGGATAAAATGTATTAGTTTAGGAAAGTAATAAATAATAATAAATAAATATAGGTTCGTTTAGGGGATATTTTACATTTAATCTTCGTTTTTAATTTAAGAATATAATTTGAACTAAATAAAAATTGAATATTAAAAGTGATCATAAGTGATCAACAAACTTAGCAAATTTTGGCGCTGTCGGCAGTTGGATGGGTGGGCATGAGTGGCTAAATATGCGCGTTTTACGTAATTAGGAGCGTGTGTAATCGTCGATCCTGGTTGTTATCATTGGATAGCCTTGTTGGATCGAATTGGATCGTTAAACCTTGATGGAGGCCTTATGGGTGGTATGTAAACCTCCAAATTCGTTACTTGCCCGTTCCTCCAACAATGATGCAGCCTTAATAATTATAGAGGGAAATTTTATAACAATAATTTATTTTTAATTGTAGTTAATACAAACAATATAAACATCCAAATTGTGCACCTATATGGAATATTTTATATTTATATTTAAGTACTATTTAAATGTTTATAAAAGAAGATGTTATTAAAAGCCAGCTACTTGGCCAGCACGGTGGACTATGGCCTAACCCTTCTCATTCTGAGAGGAGACCCGTGCCCAGCAGTGGGACAGTAATGGGTTGTTGATGATGATGAAGGACATTATATTGTGACTTATGTAAACAAAAGAATCTTTTTTACAATGTCATAGTCAAATTTTTATAAATTAATTTATGATTTACTGCTATGATGATGCATTTTTTGACTTTCAAATTCGTCTATTCGTTTCTGTATCGTTTTTTTACAATATTATACAACATCATACATATTATGTTATCGTATACCAAATAATATCCAAAGTGTAATTTAAAATATTCATGATTTTATGAAATATTCAACATTAGGGCATCTGAATTGTACATAAATATTTACTTTCGAAATGTAAGAGATTATATAATACAGGGGTATAAATAATTGTAAGTTTTGTATGCAAAATAGTATTACATTTATTTTAGGGCAGTGTTTTTCAAAGTCTGTGTCGCGGTCCTTAAGATCCCCCAAGTAGTCTCTATAATATTGTCGGGGGACGTTGTGTCGAAATTTCATTGATAAGGAAAAAAATAAAACGATATAATGTTTAAATATTTAATATATTTTTCCTTAGTAATACTTATATTTCTACACATTTTCTTAATTGTATATTATTATTATATTATACATTTTGTATTGGTAACATAATAAAATACAAGTTGGAAACAGCGGAATATAGGTAGTAACGAAATATTTTCATACAAGAGGTACGTGATTGAAAGATTGGAAAACACTGTTTTAGAAAATAATTTTAATATTTGAGGCTGTTATTGTGATACTAGTCATAAAGTGAGATATTGTTAACAGTTACAAATAAAGGGTTTAAACATAAACTAGTTTTAATTTTACCTATAATTTAATACAGAGACGGATTTGTATAAACACCGGCGAATATTATGACATCAGTGATTTTATCAGCAATGACGTACGCGAAGGGTCTATTAAGAAAGAAATCTATAGGATCTTTGTCTGGAGATATCAGAAATTCTGGACCAACGTTCCCTGACACGCCCTTTTCTGTCACTTCAATATCATCTACATTCACCATCAGTGATATAAACGCGTTATATTCACTCAAGCTTCTCAAATTTGCTAAGTGCGGATAGAATATACTTTTGATGCCCATATCGTATAGAAGCTCTGGAATATTGTCAATTGTTGTCGTCTGCTTGAACCTTGGTACTTTGAAATTGACTAGCTGCAATCCGTTCGACTTGAACAAACTGTATATTGTCATCAATCTTATATCCTTCATGAACCAAAACATGTCACTTGCCAGCCCATTACTTGGCAGTAGGAAAATCATACTTACGCGCTCATTGAAAGGTAATTCGAGCGCATGAGCTTTTATAAATGGTATGTATGTGAAATTAAAGAAGCCGATTTGATGCATCATATTCACTTCACCTTTTAAAACATTTTCGTTAGTATAAAACGGTTCGGGTTTCGTGTAAACCGGGTTAAATGGGTATTTCCAATCCGCTTTCATATACGCTGTATCGGTCATGAATAAAACCGACATGTTAAAGTCCTGAGCGTCCACACTATCAGTGATAACGCCATTGGTATCCATTGCAATTATTTCATTAACTTTATCTGCGGATTGGATCTTGTTTTTGAAATTAAGTGACATTACCTTAGCAGCGTTTAGCTTTTCAATTTTTGCTTTGTAAGAGTCCTTAACTTCAAGTAGCTTGTCTATAACGATGACACTGCGTCGTTTTCCCATTGTTCCTAACTCTTCATCAAGTGAGTTAATTATTTCATTAACCATTTTTCTGAAGCATAGCATTCTGTGGTATCTTGTGACACTAATAATTTCGTTAAGCGTATTTCCTTGCGCTCCATCAGCTAACGCCAGTAACTGGAGCCATGTGGAAAGTGGCGAGTAGACGAAATGTCCATCAGTGACGTGAGACACTCGGTCCAGAATCCTCACGGAGAATTCATATGTCGGTTTTCGTAAACGTAATAGAATTGATTGTTCGTTGCAATGCAGGCGGTTCCCACTCACGAATGCACATAACAACAGAATCAGTAGTTTCATATTTGCAAACACTAGGCACTTTATTAACATTAAATTATTCGATATTGTTGTTCACGACACACTACTCGCTGAATGGAATATCAATATCAATTACATATTATGTTACAACTGGCTCTTATATTGCATTGATAAACCGGGGTCAATGTTTGTTTTGTTCTCTCGTTTCATTTCAAGGAAATTCCAGAATTTCAACATGTTTGTTTCAATTTAGAGCTTAGTAATAAAACAATATGGCTGATTATAAATTGAAATGGGATTTGAAGGAGGGAAGTTCGAGAATACAAAAGTAGGTTACTATCACAATATTTTGTTATGTACGTGAAAATTCTAAGTACTTAAATTTATCAGTTCGGGTCTCTTATATTATTATGTGGGTTAAATGCAGCTATAAGTATTATGGTTTAATTAATTTGAAAATTATTTACTTCAACTCAACGTAATATAAAGGAAAATTCATTATTATTCATTTTGTTACCTAATATTACATAATATTCATTTATTTTCCTTTTACATGTGTAAATACAGCGAGTAGTGTGTCGTGAACTCGTGTTATTATTTGTTATCATTATAAAATATTGTAAATTCTTCCGAACTTTCTTATTTTCGAATAATCGTAAAAAATGAAAATTAAATCAAATATTTATACGACGTATTTTAATTAATGAAAGATTAATCTTAATCCGTATTCTGTGATAGAGGAAGGAATAACCATCACAAATGATAGAATTACTGGTAGTTTGACAACAGTCGCTATGTTCATATAGCTTAATGCACAGAAAATAATGATTACGCTGTTGTATTATGATTTTCATTGTTTGAAGGTGGCAGAACCCTTTGTGGTTCGACGTCGACAGCATCAACGCTGCAACGCCACACCTATTTCTGCCTAATAACAATCGTGTTAAGTTCTGATGTGTTCTGGTTTGAAGGATGTGTATATGGGGATGTTTACAGATGTTCAAGGGCTGCAGTAGCTTACGCTCAGGTGGACTGCATGCTCGTCTGCTATTCCTATATTATAAAAAAGAGGCGAGCTAATAGGAGACATTGTAATTTAGTTTACATGACTATCGATAAATCTATGAATGGATTTAAGATGAAATTCTGTTCTGTTTGTCAATGATGGATTATTATTTAAAATCAAGTGAACTTACTACAAACCTACTGGGATAAAAGTTTTTACAAATATGGTAATAGAAAAAAACTATTATCATAATTATTTTAAATTATAAATTATAATCTTTATTTGCTAAATAAGATACAATATCTGGTAAGGCAATGTATTTAATTAAGCCTTTTATTTTGCCTTCATGGCGTGCAAAGTCATTAAGGTATGACAAAATTATTTGAAAATCAATTTATAATATTACCTAACAAATAATCAGATTAGTATACACAGCATAATTACTCATCTACTTATATATAAATGTCAAACATGTATTTTAAAGAATATATTTAAAAACGGGATGGTTTTAAATAAACACCAGCAAACAAAATTACATTAATGCTTTTGTCTACAATGAGGTAAGCGAAGGGTCGATTAAGGGTGAAGTCAATTGCATCTCTACGATCAATTAAGGATTCCGGAACAACCTTCGCCACAACACCTTTCTCGGTAACTTCGATAGTAGCAACGTTCGCCATCATTGAAACAAATAATCTATGATCACTCATGCTTCGTAAATTTGCTAAGTGTGGGTGAAATACTCGCTCTACACCCATATCACTTATAAGCTCTGGTATATTATCAACATTTGTAGTCTGATTCCACCTCGGAATTTTCACATTAACTAATTTTGGACCATTAGTTTTGAATGAACTGAATATCGTCATCAATGTTATATTTCTCAACGACCAAAATAAATCGTTGGCTTTCCCTTTGTTTGGTAAAAGTAGAATCATAGTAATTCTGTCATTGAAAGGTAATTCTAATGCTTGAGTGTCTATAAATGGTACCTCCGTATAATTGAAGTAACCGATTTGATTCATCATATTAACTTGACCCTCTTTTACTTCCTCAAAATAAAACGGTTCAACTTTAGTATCTAAAGGATTAAAAGGTCTTTTCCAATCAGCTTTCATATAATGTTGGTCGCTTATCAGTAGAACTGTCATGTCAAAATCTTGAGCGTCTACGCCAACTGTGTCTTCTTTATCTGTTTTAAATACTTTTCTAACTATGTTTGCTGATTGGTTAGCATCTTTAAAATTAAGTGAAATTACCTTAGCAGCGTTTAATGTTTCAATTCTTCTTTTAAAAGAGTCTTTCACTTCGAATAGTCTATCTACAGCTATGATGCTACGATGATTTGACATATGACTTACTTCTTCATGGAGGGAGTTAAATATTTCTCTAACTAATTTTCTAAAACAATACCTTCTGTGATATTTAGTTACTTTTATAATTTCATTCTGTGTTTTACCTTGAGCTCCTTCTGCCAATGCTAGTAACTGGAGCCAAGTTGAAATAGGTGAGAATACGAAATGTCCATACGTGTCTTGGGAAACTCTATCCAAGATTTCTATTGAGAAATCATATGACGGTTTCCTTAGCGCTATTAAAGCTGTCCGCTCGTCACATCTCGGTCGTTCTCCAAACACTAGCGTAAATAACAACAGAATCAATAGTTTCAACATATTTGTATCACTAGAGACTCAAACACTGATAATATTTTGTATTGATATAACATGTGTCTGTTGTTTGAAGGGAGCGAATAGACTAGTGATATTATTAATGGTCAGTAATAAAATCGATAACATATACATATATGTTATTTTAAGATTGTAACAGGTATGTCTGTATATTGAAAATATCTTTGAGAACGTTATTGATATCAAATATTTAGTGGTTCTTGATGTGGATCTTTTTTTCAAAATTTCATAAGTTTGAATTCTACATGTAATAAATGCTAAAATTGTAGGTTATGTTTAGGTACTTTAATTATTTGTATATAGTTTAATTTATTTTAATGTCATGATTCATAAATGGATTTTAAATGAATTTTAAAAGTAGAAAATCATTTTGTAAGCAGTTATAAATGCTAGACCACTTTGAAAGCATATATTGAATCAAAATCGGCTTGAACCTTTTGTAGTATATGAAGTCATATCCGCGGGAGGTCAATGAAAATGGTTAAGTGTATTTATATGCGTTTAATTCTGCATAGAGTTTTGAGTAAAACTGGTTTAATACTTAATTTCAGTATTGTTCAGGGCTGAGTGGAGTGATGTGAATGTGATGTTATTGTAATAGGAGGGGACGGAATTGAACGGGATGGGCTAAAACTTTTTTTAAATAAATTTTGACTATTATGTAAGTAACTACATATACCTCATAAAAGCTAAATAATTAAAGCTATCTTCTTTATAATTACAAACTAAGCCCAATGCTATAAATGTAATATAATTTAATCATAATTTTAAAATAATAAAATTATTTTTAGGAAATAATCCATATTTTGTTATTTTCCTCGTGAAGTATTCAAGTATGAATAATAATAAATAAATTTAATATTATAATTGAATCGAATCTTTATTCGTTTCATTAGTGTGACAGGAAGTTACGAAGGTTTGTTATATAATATAGGAGTAGCAGACGAGCATGCTGTCCACCTGTTGATAAGTGGCTATTGTTGCCCATGGACATCTGTAATCAACCCAAGATAGGATTAAATATTCCTACTTGAGGTCGGTCACAGATGCGCCGCTAAGGCACAAATATGGACTAAAATGGATCGTCTGTGAAAAGTATGTGTCCCTTACAACACGTATAAGTATGTACTTACGGTGATTTTTTTTTGTATCAAAGAAAACACATTCAGTAAAATTATAGGAGTTTAATCTTAGTTTAAATCTATGGCGACTAGAGTTCAACTATACGGCCATCAACACCTACACTTAATTAATTTGTAACAACCACATGCAAATTGTACATTATACATACATTATATCATTATATTATATAATACCTTATTACTATATTATTATATTACAATTCATCAACCACCAACGCTACTATTGACAATACAAGAAATAACAAAATGCAAAGGATAATAAAACTATGATGAAGAATATAAATCAAATGCAAAATGTTTTAGAAAAATATGTTTACAATTAGTAAAGAGAAGGTTCTGAATAAATACCGCCAAATAATATAATCTCAGCTACTTTGTCTACAATGAGATAAGCAAACGGACGATTCAGGGTGAAATCCACGGGATCCTCATCTGTTCTTATCAAAGGTTCGACAAATCCAGTCGCTTTTGCTGTTACGCCGGTTTCCTCAACTTCGATATCAATAGAACTCTTCATTTTTGATACAAACACGTTAGAATCAGTCATTTGTCCAAAATTTGCAATATTGGGGATAAACATCTTTTCAATTCCCATTTGGAACATATATCTGGGCATGTTGGAGATATTTGTCGTTTGCTTAAACCTCGGCATTTTAATGTTAACCAACTTTGAACTTGCAGGGTTGAACACATTGAATACGTTGATATTTTTAATCAACGCAAATAAATCGGTAACTTTCCTATTTTCATTCGGTAATAGAATAATCATAGTAGCTCTGTTATTAAATGGTAGTTCTAATGCCTGTGCTTCAACATCCGAAACATATGTCAGATTGAAGAAACCTACTTGATTCATCATATTAACTTTACCTTTAGTCTTTTGGGAATAAAATGTTTCAGATTTTGTGTACGCTGCGTTAAAAGGTGTTTTCCAATCAGCTTTTATGTAGGCTATATCATTTGTTAACATAAATGGTAATTCCAAGTCCTTTGCCTCAATTTCATTAGTAAAAAATCCATTTCCATGTTTTTTAAAGAATTCGTTAATTATAGCAGCAGATTCGACGTTGTTTCTCAAATTCAATGAGATTAAGTTGGTACCTTTAAATTTTTTGACCTTCTTTATGTAAGAGTATTTTACTTCGAATCGTCTATCAATAGCGATAAGATTTTTACGAATCAATGTTGGGCTAAGCTCTGTATCTAGAGAATTGAATATTCTCGGGAGGACTCTTCTAAAACATTTATTCCTTTGATATTGTGCTATATCAAGCACGTTTAAGATTTCACTTTGTGTTCCATTTCGCGCTCCTTCTGCCAATTCCAATAGGTGAAGCCAAGTAGTTATTGGTGAATAGACAAAATGATTACCGTAATCTACAGTCAGTATGTCCAAAATGTTGAAGGCGAAGTCACGTGTTGGTCTTCTGAGATTTGTTAAAGCTTCTTGTTCGTCACACCTGTGATTAGAATTACCGAATACTGCGCACAGCAAACTTGAGAAAATTAATAATTTCAACATTTTTGCAAACTTTTTTTTCAAGGCTCACAAATTTAATTCTCTATTTTACTTCGCTTGTACGTGTGTCCAGGGAAATACTGTATGAAAAATAATTATGATGTCCCTTTTTATACATATTATGGAGGAAATACATATCCGATACTTATATCCTCCTGAATTTACAGATTTTACAGGAAAGTATAGCAGGAAAGTTGGACAATTATAAAATATGGGTTTTTACCATTGAAACCACCAAGAGATTATCATAGTTACTATGATCATATTTTTTTTTAAATATAGGAATAGCAAACGAGTTTGCAGACCACCTGATGGTAAGTGGCTACTGCTATTCATGAACATCTGTCAACTCCACAAAAGATAAGATGACCTGAGGTTATCCACAAATGCGTTGCTACCTCAGAACTACATTGGAACACGTCGTACAACGACGAAGCAGTGTACAGCAATGCTTAACACTGATGTTATTAGGCAGAAATAAGTGCGGCGGCGGTGCCTTTGGAGACCAAACACAAAGATTACGCCGTTTGTCCACCGCCACCGTCACCGAGCCGATACCGATAATTAATGACGGCGCCGAAGTAGCGTACATACATTTACTATAGCCGCTTGTCCACCGCACGTCCGTCACCCGAGCACCGTCATCCCGGCCGCCGATATTTCGAGTAGATCGGCGTGACCGCTAGGTCAGCACCGAGTTTTTGTCGGGCCGATGTGCCGGTTATATAAAACGCGTTGGAACTTGTCCATACACTGTCGTCACACGCATGACAGCTGGAACAAAATAACGCCGTAATCGGTCGCGGTGGACAAACTATCGCCGTCACGTCATATTAAATTCGGCCCGAAATAATCTCTTTCTTGGTATCGGGTCGGTGACGGTGGCGGTGGACAAACGGCTATAGGGCCTTTTGTGGTTATATTGAAACACATTATTATTAAATATTTTATAGCATATTAGATAGCACGATTATAATGGCTTTTGTTTTTATTAAAATATTTTTTTAATAATATACTTGTTACAGTATTCGCTTAAATACGTATTTCACGGAACATATCTTGTTTTTATTTTATTATTACGTAACCATACAGTTTGTTGTTACGTTTTTATCAATTAATTGTTTTAACAATTAACGTCTACGAAATAATATGATAAGTTTTTATTACTATAAGTGATATCATATTTATTAAAAGGTCAATATTAGATTGAAACTACGAGTAACCCCTCCAGCTTATCTCGTGTAAAATATACACGTTCTAATAAGTAGCTTAGAAACTAGTTATATTATTTACTAGCTGTGCCCCGCGGTTTTACCCGCGTTAATATTTTTATTTATTTTATTTATTTATTTACTAAAACTTACATCTAACATCACAGGTCACCCTATGGCTTAGTGTATGGAAATAAATTAAATATTGTAAATAAAATAAAATAAATAAATAAATATGAAATAACGCGGATGAAACCGCGGGGCACAGCTAGTTCTAAATATCTATTCTATAAGTAGCCTAAGTTACTACTTTTTACATCAGCTACATACCAATAAGTCTCGTCATCGGTTCAGACATTTCAGAGATTAGCCAGAACAAACAGACAGACAGACAAATATTGTAAAAAGAAAATATTTTGGTGTATGTACCGTATGCATATTCATATGCATGTAGTAAAAAGCGGTTATTGCGATATTAAAAACAGACACTCCAATTTTATTTATATGTATAGATTATGTATTATAATTTGTATTGTTGCTCAAGTTAATGAAATTAATAATCTATCTATCTATCTGGCTGTATATCTATATATCATTTGAAGGTGGTAGACCTCTCTGTGGTTTGACTCCGGCGGCACCACCTACCCATTTCTGCCTTACAACAGTAGCGTTAAGCGCTGGGTTTATTCTAGGTTGAAGGGTGTGGTAAGGGAGACTTATCCGAGGCATTTCAGCTCAGTCCACAGAGTTGGGGCATCTATGGCTGACCTCGGGTAGGAATCTAATCTTATCTTGGGTTGATTACAGATACGGCAGTAGCCACTTACCATCAGGTGGACTACATGCTCGCCTGCTACTCTATATTAATCATACTCGTATATGTAAGAAAAACGATAAATGTATACTTATGGTGCTAATATCATGACAATTCTAAAAATGTACTTCACAAAGATTAGAACCTGGATCCTTGCCGTGATGAAATACCATAAAAGTGATAATGATTTTTAAATTTGATTCAATCTCCGTGAGTAATGTGGTTGAAGGGGTGATATTTCCCTGGGGATTATCGGTGAACCGGGAATAAATTGCAGGGAGTCGGGATATAGGATATTGTTGACAAATCGTATTGGTGGTGAGAAATTATGGTATCAAAATTTCTTTAAATCAAAATTTATTTTGAAGCGCGGCAGTGTTGCCACCAAATTCTGGGAAATCTACACGGACTTCTAAAATACTACTACTACTACTACTAATTCTTCTAAAATAGGGTAATTTTCCATTTTCATTATTCTCCACATTTTACGTTCAAAGTTCTACAAAAATATTCAATATAAATATATAATATGTTGTCAATCTAACAACGTCAAAGCTAAAAATAAACAATTGACAAGTGCAAACTTACACAGGGACGGTTCCGTACCAAGATTTCATTAGTTTTTTAAGGTTCCGTACCCAAAGGGTAAAAACGGAACCCTATTACTAAGACTTTGCTGTCTGTCCGTCTGCCCGTCTGCCACAGGGCTATATCTCTGGAACCGTAATAGATAGATACTTGAAATTTTTACAGAGGATGCATAACGTTGGCTGCTATAACAACAAATACTGAAAAAAAAGGTGAAAACAAAAAGAGGTCCCCATACAATAAACAACTATTCGATATTTTTCCAACTAACTTTTGAACCGTTATAGGTTATCAGTTCAAATTTTCACAATGTGTGTACTTAAATGGCTCCTATAATAATAAATACTAGAAATTAAAAAAATGTTGGTTGTACGGAACCCTCCGTGTGCGAGTTCGACTCACACTTGGCCAATTATTAGTATTTGTTATCAAAGCAGCCATAGATGTTAATGCGTTGCGAGAAATTTATCGGTCTACCTATTACGGTTTCTTGTATGGAGACCCCTAATTAATACTATGGTATAATAACGGGTTGAGATATGGCAGTCGATGAGAATTCGCGTTTAATTATATAAATTTTATTATAAAACGGTATTTTCCCAAAATTGGATAGGCCGATATCACTTTTAGATGTGGTTTTATCACGTCATTGGTGTTATCAGCCCTCAGTTTAATTAATAAATAGTTTAACACGCATTTTCCTGGTTTAATTAATGAGCAAAAATTCCCAATTAAAATTTCCAGATATATAATGAAATATATATTTATTTTTATTTTGTATAGACCTACGGTGCTATAATTCTATAATTTTTTACATATTAATAAAGGCCTTTTTTTTGTTGTCGCTTGGAGGGCTCCGGTTGTGTTCCGTTGGAGATCCCGGAGTTCTCCAACAAGCGTTGAGGACGGCCACCGGGGGGGTTTTAGTGCGATAAAAATCCCACATAACCCGGCGTCACTCCTACGTCGTCGGGTACCTTTTGAAGGTTTCCCCCTCGAGAAAAAAAATGCTATCATTGAACATCGGTCAAATAAAACATTTTAATTTTTCCAATTACTTAAGTAATATTTTCCCTTACAATATTAAAAAAAATACAAAATTTACATTTTACGGATTGAAACCCATGAAATCTCAATTAAAACTCCGAAGAAGTTTCCTTGTCTTTTCGAAGTTGGTATAAGATAAGAGTTAATTTCCGTTGAATTTTCTAATCTCTTTGGATTTTTTCGGTATTTTGTCTTTACAGTATTAAATTATGATTTGTGAATGAAAGGCTTTCACTTACCATTTTTTAAACAAACGGAAGTGACTTAATTATATATTTATGCTTGTAATATAGGCGTAGCAGACGAGCATGCAGTCCACCTGATGGTAAGTGGCTACTGCCGCCCATGGACATCTGTAATAAATCCCAGATGAGATGAGATTCCTGCCTGAGGTGGGTCACGGGTGCGCCGCTACCCCTGAGGACTAAGCTGGAATCCCTCGGAAAAGTATGATGGGTGGATGGGAAAATACTAAGTAAAAAAAATGTGGCTAGGCAAAGTCACCACTTTCATAGCCATTTCTACCTTAAAACACATAATGACGACATTGTTAAAAACTGCTGTGTTCTGGTTTGAAGGGTGTGGTAAGTAAGGTCATATGAAGAGTTCCAAGTCTTCTTAATCCTCAGGGATTTCAAATTGGTCCTCATGGTAACTGTTTAGCACACTGTTAAAAATTATACCTTGGACTGTATTTACAAATTTACATACGCTGCGAGTCCACTTGCTCGTAAACTAAATGCAAATAAGCAAATAACCCGCCTATTTGTATTTTTTTTTCTATTTTCAAAACGAAAACTTTTATTAAACATTCAACTAACAATATTTACTATACTAAATAATCTATATAATAACAATAAAAATATAATACTAATTAAATTAAAAAAGTAACTAATATTAAAAAAGTTATAAAGGTTTTAAAAAAGGTCATTTTCACATGAATTGTTATTATAGCCGAGATTTTTATTATGAAATTTACACATTGTAAAATTATTATCGATCTCAAGTTAGCAATAGATATTATTACAATTTCAAATTGTAATATTTTTCGTTCACACTAAAATTAAAATTATATTTGCCTAATACTCCAGAAGCTTAAACAATAAAATTTATATTAAGCCACCCTCGCATCGCTTAGCAAGTCTCTCAACATAAAGTTTGTTCAGACTGTGAGCGTTAGCATGATAAAACTTCGATATGATAAAGCTAAACTGTTTTAATTTTATTATAAATTTTATATTTAAGTACTTTTAAAATTTAAATACGCAACATTTACGTATTTATTCGTCGAGCATCTAATAAGCGTCGAACAATTAATAAGCGTGATCACTAGTATGCTACGATGATGGGATGCTATTTCTTTCTCTGCGGGATTTGGGTTTTATAGCGCGCATCAAACTCACAATTGTTTATACATTTTAGACGTCTGTTTGTTCGTCTACAAACACAAAGATCTCTTCCAGGAACAAAAAAATATATACACTCGGAAAGCGCGGACGCTGAACATCCATAGATTATATCGACCCATGACAATACTATCAGTGACTGCCAAAAATTGTTTTAATATGGCTATAAACATATATAATAAAATTCCGGATAACATTAAAGGCCACAACTATATAAAATTCAGGAATATAGTCAAAAATTGGCTAGCTAAAAATGCTTCTATACGATTAAAGACTACTTTGATGATAAAAATTGACATAATTTTCCCAATTTCCCTATTATTATTATATAATGACTTGTTAATTATTATTATTGATTGTAAATTTCGACATAATTGCATTCGTCTTAATCTTAATATCATTTTCCTTAATCCTAACATTTTATCTAAGTGTTGACATGTGTAACACCAGGACCTGTAAAGGTAGCATTTAATTAAACTTTATGTATTCTTATTGACCTATTGTACCAAATGTTTTACACCATAAAATAAATAAAAAATAAAATAAAACAATACACACGCTTGTAGGCGACATTTACGTACTTGTCATTATTCGTCGGATTTTTTACGAACATGTTAAAGTTGCATAGTTCTTATTAGTGATCGAAGCATAGAATAGTAAAACCAAAAAAAGGAATCGGATGCAGTCATGAGCACAGACGACAGAATTGAGAAATTAAAATTTTCATTTTAAAACCGATTGTACTCGTAATATTAAAAATTAAAAAAAAATCATAGTTATAATTTTATTATTAACATTAATTAAATTGAACTGAATATGAGACTTAATTGAACATACCATAATCACTATAATAATATTATTTAACATCTTTTCCTACTAAACGTTGCCTATAAAAATTTTCAATTCAAAAATCCAAATCGTTGTTCGCATGAGAGACCCTTACAGCCCTCCAAAGGTATTAGGGCAGGCGTGCGTAGCGCAGATAAGGGAAGTAAATACTGGCTTTTATTACCCGAAAGCTATTTAGGGTTGGTACCATTTGGGGGATGATAGTCAATAAGCCAATGGGAACGAGGGGTGGCAAGTATCGAGTGCGGATTTTCGCCTTCATATTAATACGTTATGATACTTTTTGTTGCCGCAAAAAACGTTTCATTATCATTTTGATTTGTTTTGAATGTTTTTTTTAGTTACGGTATATGGTACGTCTTGCTAAAGAATCTTGACTTTTAATCCCATGGTTAAACGTTGTGAGTGTGACTTGAAGTAAGACTTGAATCTGTAATAATTATAATGAAAATATATAATTGGCCAATTCCATTTTCACCTCTGGGTACCAAACTTAAAAGTTCAAAATAATAAAATTTTGCTTTTTAATTACATAAATTACTTTTTATTCTCGAAAAAACTAACAGTAAAATTTTGTTCTTGAAAAAAAATCTTAAAAAAAAAGCACTAATAAATTATTCAAAAAACATTTATTGCCACAACCCACAATACCCATCACAACTCCGTCTTAGGTCTACTCTCGTGGTAACTCCTGAAGGCTTTGACTGCCTTGAAGACATCATCAGCGAAGACCTTCGGGAGCTCGAAGGCGAGGAAATGCCCTCCCTCGTCAAGGACGGTCGTGCCCTGGATGTTGGAGTACTTGACCTTCAGGATCGTTGGCGATTGGTAGAAGAGCTCGGTCTTCGCTTGGAGGAACCAGACTGGTACATCTGATGGGTATCTGGAAGAAGACCATGAGGTTTATTTAATTAACGCAGAAACTATTTATATACGCGACGACCGGCGTGGTAGAGCGGCCACCATACCGGTCTGACGTGTAAAGGGTCCCAGGTTCGATCCCCGGCCAGACAGATATCTAAATGATGAATTTATATTTCTGTTTCTGGGTCTGGGTGTTTGTGTATTTGTCTATGTGTGTATCCATGGGACCCACGACACAGGGAATCCTAGTGTGGGGCTATGAGTGTAGAAAGCGTTTATTTTATTTTATTTAAAATATAGGATTGCAATTGTATCATGGTCAGCGAATCATCGACAGTGAAGATACCATCACCAAACCTATTTTCAGAGTGAAGTAATTCTAGCGTTTCGGTGCGATGCCGTTAATGCCGGCTGTCTTACACATGAAGCTACAATCGTAGTCCTAAGGAGTTGCATTATCACATTAACGAATCTGTGATCGGCTTCACGTAGAATTTGTTCTATATGAAGTTGGTTATTTATGTTAATTAACGACAGTGATCACTTAATATGATTGAATTGATTTATTCTCACTCAAGCTTCACCAGTTTCGACATCATTTACTCAAGAAAATCCCAAATTAAATTCCACCATTACTACTAAAATCAGAATTACCCTACATTAATATAGTAATTTAATTATTTAATTAGTATAATGTTTTAAGTCAAGCACCTCTGTTACTTAGATACTATGTTAATTGCATGCAGTGTTTACCTATAAGTGATTGTGCTATATAATAAGTATAAGCTATATTATAGGTTATGTTGTAAGAAGTTATTGTAAGAATGTAACAATTGTTGGTAAACCAAATAAATAAATACTATCAGGTGAACTGCATGCTCGATTGCTATTTTTCATGCACAAGACAATCTAACTTAGCCCTCAAGGGCGTCTTAGCCCGTTGCGCATGTTTACAATATCAGGTACAACTTTTACGGTCCTTTACAATTGTTAATGCGTGGCAATTGCCTCTTACCATCAGGGGAGTTGTATAGTAATTTAACACTATAGATGCTTTTTTATATAATATAGGAGTAGGAGATGGGCATGTAGTCCACCTGATGGTAAGTGGTAAGCTACTGCCGCCCATGGACATCTGTAATCAACCCTAGATAGGATTAGACATTCCTACCTGAGGTCGGCCACAGATGCGCCGCTACCCCTGAGGACTAAGCTGGAACGCCTCGGAAAAGTCTGTCTCCCTTACCACACCCTTCAAACCGGAGCACAGCAGCGCCTAACACTGCTGTTATTAGGTAGAAATAGGTGTGGCGGTGGTGCCGCCGGAGTCGAACCACAAAGGGTTCTACCACCTTCCAAACTACTACTAGATATGTAATGTTATATCATACTTGTCATAATACAGCGCCCGATTCTTCCTACTCATGCTCTCAGCATAAAATCTCAGAGAAGTGGTGATGGAGTTGGTACTCCAGTAGACCATCAGGTTGTCGATGAGCTGGACCTTGCTGTAGACGGACAGGCCTCCATCAGGCCTGTTCCGATGCTCCGTGCGAGTCCAGGTGGAGAACTTCTCGAGGATGTAGGCTAGTAAGCCAGTTGGGGAGTCTGTTAGGCCTACACCTGGATTCAAATGGTTTATGTTACAAACTCCTCAAGGTTTGACCAGAGACTTCTATTTCTGGCGTGACAAGTTTTGTATTTTTTTTTATAATATAGGAGTAGCAGACGAGCATGCAGTCCGCCTGATGGTAAGTGGCTACTGCCGCCCATGGACATCTGTAATCAACCCCAGATCGGATTAGATATTCCTACTTGAGGTTGGCTACAGATGCGCCGCTACCCCAAATAACTAAGCTGGAATGCCTCGAAAAAGTCTGTCTCCCTTACACCTTTTAAAACGGAACACAGCAGCGCCTAACACTGCTGTTATTAGGTAGAATTAGGTGTAGTGGTGGTGCCGCAAGAGTCGAACCACAAAGGGTTCTACCACCTTCAAACAACAAGAATTGTATAATAAACAAGTAGCAAAAGAGAATACACCCGAGCAGTACAGCTGATGGTAAGTAGCCACTGTTGTCCATGAACCTGTGTAATTAACCTTTGACACGAATCAAATCCAATCAAATTTTCTTTATTGTTTATAATTCATCTTGAACCCTTATCGGCCACAACATGCGTTGCAATTCCAGAATGCCAAATGGTCGCCTCAAATTTGATAGAAGATGTGGATGCCAGATAAGTTTCCTATGAAGCGACAATGGTTTGAAGGTGATATAACCCTTTGTGGTTGGGCTCCGGCGGCACCACGGCCACACCTATTTCTGCCTAATAACAGCAGTGTTAAGCGCTGCTGTGTTCCGTTTTGAAGGGTGTGCTAAGGGAGACATACTTTTCCGAGGCATTCCAGCTTAGTCCTCAGGGGTAGCGGCGCATCTGTGGCCGACCTCAGGTAGGAATATCTAATCCTATCTGGGGTTGATTACAGATGTCCACGAGCGGCAGTAGCCACTTACCATCAGGTGGACTGCATGCTCGTCTGCTACTCCTATATTATAAAAAAAATCTTTGTCCCCGGGGGAAGCAACGCATTTGCGGCCAACTTCAGATAGGAAAGTATTGTCTTGGGCATTTACAATCAGGTGGACTGCATTCACGTTACTTCAATATTATGAAAAAATATATAATTCTTACCAACTGTATCTGGCTTCGTTGCTTGTAAGTGGAAGTAGCCAAACTCTTCCATTAAGAAGGAAAATGTTTTGGAGAGAGGGTACAGTCGGTCTGCCAAGTGCGATTCCACAATAAGGGAGGGAATGAAGGCACCGATTACTGTTCTAAACATAGTACGGCCATTCTGAAAATTTAGGTTAGGTTAGGTTAGGTTACATTAATTTTATTAAGAAACTTAATAAATACCTATTGTCCTAAAATTGTTATATATTAATTTGCTCTTCGCTACCATGTATACAACTGATTACTACGAGTTTTAATGTGTTCTATTATTAAATAAATCGACTATTTAAAATCAATTATTTACTATTGTCCGATACACTAGTCTAAGGTCGATAATAAATACGTAACTAAGTACTTCTGAGACTAAATTGACACCCTCATTAAAATTTGTGCCACATCACACCTTTTGAAATATAAATTCGTGTCGCTATTAACCTATGAAACTAATTTGATATATTACGATAATTTTGACAATAACCCTATTTAACTAACTACTTACTTTCTCTATTCTATTGGCTTGATGAAGTAAAATATTTTTTAGCTTCGGTACGCGTCTGATACTCCATTTCTATACCTGTAACCTTAAGAGTCCTGACCTTCGAAACTGCATATGTTTAGTCCCCTGTCAATGTAACTTAACTTTGGATCAATTATGATCTACGCAAGTTACGAATTAGTTCTATTTTTTTTATTTTGTTTATATAATATAGGAGTAGCAGACGAGCATGCAGTCCACCTGATGGTAAGTGGCTACTGCCGCCCATGGACATCTGTAATCAACCCCAGATAGGATTACTTATTCCTGACCTGAGGTCGGCCACATATACCGCGCTACGCCATAGGACTGAGCTGATACGCCTCGGAAAAGTATATCTCCCTTACCACATCCTTCAAACCAGAACATTACAGCGCTTAACACTGTTATTAGGCAGAAATAGGTGTGGCGGTGGTGCCGCCGGAGTCGAACCACAAATGGTTCTACCTTCAAACATCAGGTTGTTTACCTGAACAAACGGCATATTATTGTGATGACCCAAGATCTCCTCCTGGAACATGGTAGCCATGATGGCCGCGATCCCAGAGCCCCAGTCGCCGCCCTGGATGTAAAACTTCTTGAAGCCGAGCCTGTTCATCAGGTTCTTGAAGATTACTCCTGTTTGAGCTGCGCCGAGACCTGGACGCACTGCTGCCTGGAAGTACATTTTTAAAGGCAGGTAAGTTAACTAAGATCCAACACAGAATAGGTATGTGAGAGTGAGTGAAAAATAATAATTAATTAATATTCGACTTTCTTTTTTCAAAATGTTCGATTACGAACGTTTTAAGCAAATTTAAAATAGATTATTTTATACAATTCGATTTAAGTCATTCTTAAGCGGTCGACAAGGAGAATTTAAAATATTTTACGATCTATTTACGACCTTTCTTTTTCGCCGGACAATTTAATGTTCAATTTAAAAAATCGATTATTTAAATAAATAAACGCTTTCTACACTCACAGCCCCACACTAGGATTCCCTGTGTCGTGGGTGCCATGAACACACATAGACAAATACACAAACACCCAGACCCATAACAGAAATCTAAATTCATCATTTAGATATCTGTCTGGCCGAGGATCGAACCTGGGACCCTTTGCGCGTCAGACCGGTATGGTGACCGCTCCGCCACGTGGGTCGTCAACGGCGGGCGGGCGGGGATTTTCACGGATCATATGTAAATATTATCATTATTATATTATTATTAATTTAATCGATGTTCTTTATAATTGATTTATTTTGATAAAACAAAACATCGATTCTTATTTATACATCCCTATCAGAATGTGAAAAACCAATGAAAAATGTAACTGATCTTCTAGGACTATTAGAGCTACTTATACTTAACTTACATCAGAGAATCCGTACCCAGGCAAGCTGGGTACAATGACTTCAAAGGCGAAGTCATATCCTGGGTTCTGGCGGGTTAATAAGGGAATCGCCTCGTAGAACTCCCGGACAGAGCCTGGCCACCCGTGCATCAATAGAAGAGGTACTGTTGTCACACCAGCTGGCACCTGAAATCAATTTTGAAGTGTTTTTTACTTCAGGTAACAACGCCTGACAGTTCTTTAAAATTTTTCTCTAAGGTTTTCTTTATAATGTTGAAGTACCAGACGAGCATGCAGTCCACCTGATGGTAAGTGGCTACTGCCGCCCATGGATACCTGTAATCAAGCCCAGGTAAGATTCGATTTTGAAGGTGGTAGAACCCTCTGAAGTTCGACTCCGGCGGCACCACCGCCACACCTATTTCTGCCTCATAACAGCAGTGTTAAGCGCTTTTTTGAGGCAGACAGTTTAGTCCTCAGGGTAGCGGCGCATCTGTGAGTGATCTCAGGTAGGAATCTAATCCTATCATAGGTGGGTTACAGATGTCCATGGGCGTCTGAAAAACCAAAGTCGCCAATGCTGGCTTTGAAGAGATTTTATCTCTTAAAAAAACCCACCTAATAATGTTATTATGTACATAATAAAGACTTACATTCGGTTTAACCCTGATGAAGTGAATATCCAGCCCTTGGATATTAGTCTTGTATTGCGGGAACTGGTTCAGGTATTTCTCCCGCTCGCTGAAGGGGTACTCCTCCGCCCAGTATTGAACCCAGGACTCCAGCTGCTTTGTGTTGAAGCCGTATTCGAAGGCAACGCCCTCTAGCGGGGGAGGAGCAGAACGGTAGTTCTTGAGTCGAGCCCTCAAGTCTTTTATCATCTGAAATTTTATTAGAATTAAAATATATAAAAATAATTAATTATCGACCTATGCATTATATACGTACCAAATATCAAAATTTGGCAATATATAGTATAAAGAAATTGTCGAATGTAAATCGTTGGTACGGGAAACATTGAACATATTGAATATTAATGACGGATGTAAAGCGATAAAGTATAAGAACAAAGTTGAGAGTCAAGGTTGTAACAAGTTTCATTGTCACATGTTTGTTGCCATTTTAATTAAATAATGTTATAAAATGAATTAATTAATTGCATTAGTGTTATTCTACAATTTTTTTCAATAGTAGTTTTTCGCGATTTCCCAAATATCTATCTTGGTGTCTTTGACATTAGCCAATTTCATCAATGGATTGATCTCGTGAAGGAAAACATCAAGATGAAACCTATACACATAAGAGTTCTGTAAAAAAAATGTTCTCAAGAGTGTGTGAAGTCTACCAACACGCACTTGGCCAGCGCGGTGGACTATGGCCTAATCCTCCTCATTCTGAAAGGATGTAGGGGTGTCCAGCAGGAGATATCGTGTCCAGCAGTGGGATACGGTTGGCGTTCATTACTCATCAGTGAATTTAGTTTCCTTTTACATTAAGATTACCTATCTATATATAGCCATAACTATCTAAAATAGCTATTTTAGTGATAGGACCGCCTGTTGTACCCTTAAGTTTCTATTATTGTCATAGATTGATAAAGATTCTTCGCCGCCTTAAAAATTGAATGAAGCCACAAAGGTTGATTTGACATTTTTTTTTAATTCTTGACAAATCTCTCAAAAATCTTGAAAAAACATTTTTAGAGAAAATTTACGAATAAATAACTAATACTGCGTAAATAAATAAGTATTTTAAATATTTTAGGGACATTTTAGCACGGAGACGTGGCAAGACTTTTTCACGCAACTACATATTTCAATTCTCAAAACTGGTTACATTTTCTTGTTAGGAGTGAGTAGTCTTTACTAATCTACAGTAATTGTAGATTATTTTATTTTTCAATGTGGGTGCAATAAAGATTTTTTGTTTTGTAGTGTGTTGTATTAACTTGTAGACTTACCTCATCACTAAACTTGACTTGGAAGGGTCGTATACTGGTATCCTGTCGCCCCCTGGTCTCGTTCGGCCCCCACCACTCATTAGGATCCAGCTGTGGTGGAGGCCCTGGGAAGAGCAGCCCGTACACAAACCAGGCCACGTACCCTGCTATACCGAAGAATGTAGCTGCCAGCAGCATTCTGGACATCTGGAAGGTAATACAAAATTAATCTATCATTTACGTAAATTTTAAGTGGCTCCCTTCAAAAAGCACGGACGACCTATTTATGTGACGCCTCTCATTCAAGGGGTCTGAGGTTCGAACGCCGGCACGCACCTCTAATTTTTCAAAGTTATTCGAAATTCATGATCACTTACTTAAACGATGAATAAAACATCGTGAAGTTACCTATACATGTAGGAGTCCTTTTAAAACGTTCTCAACGGTGGGTGAAGACTACCAACTAGCACTTTGTTAACCCTCCACTGGGTTGTGGCTTAAACCCCTTTTACTTTGAGAGGAGACTCGTATCCAGCAGTGGGACAGTACCTAATAGTTGACATACAGTTGACGACAGTTCCTGTCGTGATTTGACTCCGGTGGCTCCATCGTCACGCCTATTTTGCCTAATAATAGTAATAAGCGTTGTTCTTTTCTAGTTTCTTATGGTACCTACGTGATAGATATTTATACGAGGCATTCCAACATTACCCTCCACAGTCGTTCAAATGTACATAGACTAAGCTCAGGCCAAATAGTGCCAGTAGGTAAGTGCCTAAATATTTGTATGTACGTATAACCATAGTTGGTATAACGCTGTTTCCGTCGCTAGTATTGTTATGCTATACAATTTTCTACTTACGTTACAATAGACCCATTGTATAGTGATGAAAGAAACGAGTTTGACAACAATAGTCACACTACACACGAGTGTAGTCAGGTTACATACATACTCGTAGTAAAGTAGTAAGCTAACGGATATTATAAATCCGAATGTGAGTTTGTTTGCTTGCTACACTACCATGCCTCAATTATATAAATCACTAGCTGACCCGGCAAACTTTGTACCGCCTCAAAATCTTTTTATCAAATATATTTCATATAAAATATAGCCTATGTTACTCGTGGATAATGTAGCTTACGAATAGTGAAAGAATTTTTAAAATCGGTCCAGTAGTTTTTGAGCCTATTCATTACAATCAAACAAACAAAGTTTTCCTCTTTATAATATTAGTATAGACTAGCTGACCCGGCAAACGTTGTGTTATCATATAAATAAAAAATGTTAAGGGTGAACAACCCTTATCACTTAGGGGTATGAAAAATAGATAGGAGCCGATTCTCAGACCTACTGAATATGCATATAAAATTTGGTGAGAATCGGTAAAGCCGTTTCGGAGGTGAACGGTAACTAACATTGTGACACGAGAATTTTATATTAAATAATAATAATAATGAATATAACTTACTTAGTTCCTTCCACAAAATTATCAGTTGAAATATTAAAAAACGAAATTTATGAAAATTCTATAATTATTTTAATTGCATCTATTAAAACTTTTTAACAAAAAATAAACAACATACCGTGTTAAACTGTTCTTCGTTTCCTTGTGACAAACTTAGTTTTTTATTTATAAAAATAAATTAAACGTTAATAAAATAGTTTAACTAAAATAACGTCCACTTGTAAGCAGCAACGAAATATAACTACTGCAGTATGTAGTAAAGTTTCGCGTTCTCGTATCTCATGTTGACTTTATCAAGACCAATTACGATATAAATAAACACCGGACACACACATCCACGCGAACACCCAGACATTAACCAAATAACACTTTAGAGATACTTTTTAGGGTTCCGTACCCAAAGGGTAAAAACGCAACCCTATTACTAAGACTTCGCTGTCTGTCCGTCTGTCACAGAGCTATATCTCCGGAACCGTAATAGATAGACACATGATTTTTTTACAGATGATGCATAACGGTGGCAGCTATAACAACAAATACTAAAAATAAAATAAACTTGAATATTAAAGGTGGTCTCCATTAGAACAAACCGAATTTTTCGGCATTTTTCGATGTAACTGTTAAACCGTACTAGGAAGACGGTTGAAATTTTTACAATCCGTTTACTACTATAACTGGTATTATAATAAACACAAATAAGAACCATAAAACATATTTTAATACACTTATTTTAATTTTATTGTACGTTGTTTACGTATCATTCATCATCACCCCAGCGCCATCTATTGTTGTTTCATATAACTAAGTATTGTTGAAAATATTAAAATGAATAAAAATAAGTAAAAAATAATGAATGGTGGTACGGAAGCCTCCATGTGCGAGTTCGACTCGTACTTGGCGAATTATTTATACTAAAGTAGCAAATAGGTATGCAGTCCATATGATGGTAAGTGGCTACTGCTGTAATCAACCCCAGACAAGATTATATTTCTACCTGAAGTTGACCACAGATGCGTCGCTACCCCTGAGGACCAAGTTGATGTCCCGGATAAGTACCACACCCTACAAAGATTAACACTGCTGTTGTTAGGCAGAAATAGGTGTTGCGGTGGTGCACGTCAGACTAGTGTGGTGATCGCTCATAGTACATAGTTAATATAGTACACGATGATAAATCAAACAACAAGAAAGAAAAAAAAATAAAAATAAAATAAAAACAGAAACAAGCACAGACGAATAAAGTAAAGCACATAAGAGAATAAATATTGATAGAAGAAATGGATCATAATATCTCATGCAAATGACGACAGAAAGAAGGAAAGTTATGGATTAGAATAGAATTTCATAACTTCATTTTTAAACGTATCAAGCGATTTAGCACGACGTATATGTTTACCATGTTTTAAACTGTTAACAGGAATACTTACACGAAGCATTCATAGTTTTCTGATGACCACCATCATCACGCGTTACTGCCCCACTGCTGGTCAAGGGGGTTAGGCCATAGTACGCCCAGTGCCAATTGGTAGACTTCATATACCGTGGAAAACTTTTTTTTAAGATTTCCCAGGTGTGCAGGTTTCCTCGTGATGTTTTCCTTCACCGTTTAAGCAAGTAATAATAAATTTCTAATATGTACATAACTTTGAAGAGTCAGAGGTGCGTGCCTGGGATTTTAACATCGGATCCCGGATTTAAGTGGTAGAAAACATTTGAGGTTCGGCTCCGGCGGCATCACCGCCACACCTATTTCTGCCTAATAACAGCAGTGTTAAGCGCTGCTGTGTTCCGTTTTGAAGGGTGTGGTAAGGGAGACATACTTTTCCGAGGCGTTCCAGCTTAGTCCTCAGGGGTAGCGGCGCATCTGTTGCCGACCTCAGGTAGGAATATCTAATCCTATCTGGGGTTGATTACAGATGTCCATGGGCGGCAGTAGCCACTTACCATCAGGTGGACTGCATGCGCGTCTGCTACTCCTATATTATAAAAAAAGCAAGAGGCCGAGTTTCTTACCACTAGGCTATCACTGTTTTTTTCCGATGACCGCCTGCTAACATATTTACTTCGTCGGGAATCGAATCAGGAACTATCGATGTAGCTAAATTTCAAATTCAAATTTTTCAAATTCAAATCGTTTATTGTCTGAAAATGGGTAAGTACAATTGATTGACGGTAATAGAATAGGTTCGCCAAATTCCACCTGTCAAGGCATGCAATTTATAATGGGTTACAATTCATTATTATATTAATTTACATGATTAGTCATGGTTAAAGTACAATCATTCATTAATTTATATGTAATAAAACGGATTCCAAATAATTAATTGATTACAATATAAAATGTCAAAATATGAAAGCAACTGCAGCATGCTACTCGTCTCATGAATAAGTAATTAATTTGAGAATATTAATTAAGTGTATTGCAAATACCTATAAAAAAACACCTTTGTTATACAATGGAGGTTAAATAAACGTTAAATTTGCAATAATATTACAGACAGGAATATATTACGCATATCATTATATTGTAGGTAAATACTTTAAACGTATAATATGTTTCATTAAAATGTTAATGGTGATTTTTTTTTTATAATATAAGAGTAGCAGACGAGCATGCAGTCCACCTGATGGTAAGTGGCTACTGCCGCCCATGGACATCTGTAATCAACCCCAGATAGGATTAGATATTCCTGAGGTTAGCCACAGATGCGCCGCTACCCCTGAGGACTAAGCTGGAACGCCTCGGAAAAGTCTGTCTCCCTTACCACACCCTTCAAACCGGAACACAGCAGCGTTTAACACTGCTGTTATTAGGTAGGAATAGGTGTGGCGGTGGTGCCGCCGGAGTCGAACCACAAAGGGTTCTACCACCTTCAATATATACATCCTATCACTGGCTTAAAACATAAGTTTTTTTTTGTATAACATGGAAATGGCAAACATGGAGTTCGCCTGACGGTAAGAGACACTTTGCCCATGGACATTTGGAATCAACTTCAGATAATATTAGAGAGTCCTAACTGAGATCGGCCACAGATGCGCTTATACGCACTAAAGGAACGCCTTGTATCAGTATGTATCCCTTATCACACCTAAACACACCGCAGCGCCAAACACAGCAGTTATAGCACTTAACACGGCAGAAATAGGTGTGATGGTGGTGCTGTCGGAGTCGAGCCACTGTGGGTTCTACCATCTTCAGAAATTTGACCTCTCAAACGGGGGTTCGAGGTACGATTCCAAGGAAAGCATCATTTGATTTTTAACAGATATAAGAAGTCAATTATTAAATGGTACACAGCGACATCTATACAACAAGAAAATAACTAAATGAAATAACAGGTCACTTGATATTTCAGAGTAGTTTTCATAGATGGCGTTGTAACAACCTATTTCTACCTAATAACAGCAGTGTTAAGCGCTGCTGTGTTCCGGTTTGAAGGGTGTAGTAAGGGAGACAGACTTTTCCGAGGCGTTCCAGCTTAGTTCTCAGGGGTAGCGGCGCATCTGTGGCCGACCTCTGGTAGGAATATCTAATCCTATCTGGGGTTGATTACACATGTCCATGGGCGGCAGTAGCCACTTTCCATCTGGTGGACTGCATGCTCGTCTGCTACTCTTATATTATAAAAAAAAAAACAAGATAAGTTTGACAACATAATGTTAGAACTACAGAGACATTGATTGATTTTGTACTATACATTTCCTCATATTTGAATCGGCGTTCATATTGTACACGGTGTTTACGCCATTATCCAACGAAATATATTGAACGCCGACTTCAGAAGTATGTACTAAACCAATATTTATTTGTATATTTTTTTACTTTGTAGTGACACAGAAGTCGGTTTTATTTTTTTGTTAAAAATTCTTTTTATTAATAACTTTATAAATTTTGGTTCTACTACAAAACGTATAGAACCAAAGTTGAAGGTAACTCAATTAGCGACAATTTTTGTTCTTACAAATTTTCTGTTCGACAAATAGTTTGGTTGATAGATCGTGAAAACGATTTGCATCCCTTTTTCAAGATGGTGGCCGAGTGATTAGAGTTCCAACTCCACAAACTTGGCTTAAGCTTTACATAAACCCCAACTTGGCAAGAAATAAATCAACGGGTTGCACTCCGGGAGTGCCGGCAGAAGTGAAAACTTATAAAGGTTGTGCATTTTAGATATTTTGGAATGGATAGGGAATAATTTGACAAATTGCTTTAATTATCAGTAAAAAAGTACTATCATTTATGTGGTAAGCGCGTAAGAGGGGAGACTTACGCCTTTAAGAGAGGGTTTAAGGAAAGTTTCCTGAACAAGCAACAGGTCGATATCCCTGTTGCGGACGAACTCTTTGAGTTCGGGAATGCAAGGCTTTAGACCTCGTGCATTGAAGGAGATAAGCGAAACGCCTTTAGGTTTTAAACGACCGGAGTGAGGGGGTGGAGTACGAGCGTTTCTCATTGTATAGATTTGAACAAGTCTAGGTGTTCGGAGTAAATCGCAAGGCGCTCCGCATGGCTAGCGTTGCGCATTTTGAAGGCGACGAGTTCGATCTCGTCGAGGTCCACGCCCTTAACGCAATCGACGAGGAACATGATGTTCTCTCTTACCGATGCCTTTTGGGAGGGACGGGGAGTGGGTGTGGCCTTTGGGACCGGAGTTGCTGCGACTATGGCCTTAGGGGCCGGGGTTGGTAGGGCGGCCGCGGGTGCGACTTTCCTCCAACTCATGGGAGCGGTTGGGGTTTTGGAAGCCCCCAAACGCAAGAAATTGGTCGAATCGACCGGAGGTGGGCCTGCTTTAGAGGGCTGCTTTTTGGCAGCCTTCTTTTGAGCGGGGCGGGGGGCTTTCGGGCAACCACGGTAGTTAGCCGGGTGACCGGAAGTGGTGCACAACACGCATGCAGGAGGAGACTCGTCTTCACGAGTTCTCTTGCACTCCCGTGTGGCGTGGGGTTCAAGGCACTTGACGCACCTGTGGGGGGCAGTGCAGTTAGCCGCTGCATGGCCGTAAAGCTGGCAGCGGTGATACTGGGTAGGGTAACCACGCTTGTTGGGTGTTTCAACCTTGATTCGAGAGAGCTCACAGACCGTGAGCTCTTTCTCTTTGAAGATGTCCTTGGAGGACGGGGTCTTCGCCAGTATGGCAAGGGCTAAAGGGAATTTAATCCCGGTGCGGCTGTACAACTTGTGTACACCCTCTACGGGGAAACCTTGATTTACGAGATCCGTTTGGATTTCGTCGGTGGCAAGTTCATAGGGGAGACCCCTAAGGACCGCTTTGATTTTGCGGTCTTCTTCCAAAGCGTATGTGTGGTACGGGAGTTGTAGCTGGGTTAGGAGCTTTATAAGGCTCCTGAAGTCCTCGGTGGTGGGGCACGATATGCGAATAGAATCGCGAAGGTTGTGTGCGTTGGTGTAGTGGATTTTGCGTTCCACTAGGATTTTAGAGAAGTCGGACCATTTCGACTTGTCTCTAAAAAAAATGAATGGTGGGGGTTTGCACTAGACAAGTGTGGGTTCGCAGCGCGTGGCTGGCTTGGGGGGCTTAACAGCCGCGGGGGTTGAGCTCTGGGGCTCGGTGGATGCGTTTGGCACGAGGGCCGATGCGGGGGCCACTGGGGCTGAGGTGAGACCTGTAGAGGCTTTGGGGGTCGTCTCACTTGTCGCCTTAGCGACGCGTTTGATGTACCGTTTTTTGGTCTTCTTCGACTTGACAGGGGCGAAGCCCTGGTCGTCGAAATAATGGTGCAGTCCGACGAGTCGTCGGAGGAGGCAGGGCGCTTAAGTGAGATGGCGTCGAATTCCATCTCGTGTCTGGGGGTGGCATTGGGGGATGCGGGTGAGTCCGTTACGGACAGGGAATCCGTTACGGGCTTGATGGGCTCACATAGGGAGCGGAAGATTTCCTGGGGGGAAAGGGAGCAGGAGAAATTTTTGCTGAGGAATACAGCAAAATTCTGGAAGAAGTGGTCGGGAACCGTAATTCCCATGGATAGGAGAGGACGCCTCCCTGCCGAGGCAGGGAGCAACCGGGGAGAGAGAGGGTAATGCAGCTACCCCTAAGGGTAAGCAACTGCTACCGTCACCCTTGGGATAGCCCAAGTGCAGTGGGATCGGGTCTACCGGTTATTCTCCGACCGAGAGGTCTGAGAAGCGCACCGGGTCAACGCTAGCTGGCTTCGTTGGCACCGTTAGGTATCCACCAACACAAACGCGTCGGGCCGCTATCGATAAATTGAGTAGGCGAGAACCGGCCGAGAGGCCAGAGAAAATACTGGGTTAAAACATTAGAGCGCGAGCAGGCAGGGCTTCTCGGTCTGGCGTCCAAACGCAGAGTGTTTTTGACTACGACTGTTGAAACCTCCCTTAAGTACATCTCCCAGCGTACATTCGTTAGCGTGATTCAGAAATTATAAAGTGACATCGAGCGTTACTGGCTGTAATTATTATTGTACCTACCACAGGTCTACATACGTTCTAAAGCAGTTTCGATCGCACCATAATAATCAAATCACAAACGAGTTATGGAAGCTGGGCGTCGAGGAAAGAATCGAAATATTTTATTACGCGAAAGAATTAATAGTTTTATTTAAATTTTACACCACTTGTAACAAAAAATATATGATTTGATAGGTAGAGTCACTTTGGTAGAGGTGAACTGATCCCATGGTGGTCGGCCACCTGCACGAGTGACGCGCCTCGTCAGCGTTGACCGTTCCGCGAAGGCACAATGCAGTGGAGCACGGTGTAGGGCTGGCGCGATGCAGCCTTAACGTGTAGGGCTGTCCCTTACACGTAACTAACATCATAATACGAAATCGATATATGTATAAAGGGTGAATTTTTCAAATAGGCCTTCAGGGCCAAATCCGAAACTATAAAGAATAGCGAAAATGCTGGAAGGAACTACGAGGCCGATTTGGATAAAAACCAAAACTGCATGGTTAGATTTTTAAAAAATCTATTCCCGTAGCCGGAAATCATGATGTTATGCTTGTTTTATTTATTGACGACGATGTGTACAACAAAAAAAAACGATGTTAGCTAACATCGATGTTTACCTTTCGATGTTATCGAACACCGAAGTTTTTCAAACATCGCGCATCCCTAAGATATAGAACGAGGCAGTATAAAAGGTTCAGTTATGAGCTGACCCTTCTCAAAAATAAGAAAATGTTGAACAGAGGTATTCCCTATTTACGTTATTTTACATTAAGTATATCTCCCAGCGTACATTCGTTAGCGTGATTCAGAAATTGTACAGTGACATCTAGCGTTACTGGCTGTTATTATTATTGTACCTACAACAGGTCTACACTCACGCTAAAGCAGTTTCATTCCAACACTCACTAGATGTCGTAAAAGGAGTGGTTATTAAATTGAAGTACGCAAGGTACTGTACCCTTACCATGAGTTTTCAAAACATCCCACAATTTTACGTTACGTTTACTCAATCCATTATTCTGTTCCGTTTGCATAGTAGACTGAGTAAATGTAACAATAAGTGATCAAGTCTTTTTGTCTACCTCACATGTTCGCAAAAAAAAGAGACAAAATATAAAGCGCCATTTGCCAATTTAGATATTTAATGTTACGTTACTGACACTAAAGTTCTGATACAATCCGCTAGGGGCGCTAATTGGAAATTGTAGGGACATATACGTAAACAAATACCAAAACAGTCATATTTGTCAAAACGTAAAAACTACCAGGTCATGTGATAAATTACAAGCCATTGAGAGACGGCGGTGCGTTAATAACACATTGTGAAAATTTGAACGGTATATCTACTAAGGTTCGATACATAAAAACTCCGAAAAATAAGAGATTCTTGTATAGCGACCAATTAACATTTTTAGTTTCAACATTTTTATTTTTAATCCTTATTGTTACACGGGCCACCATTATATTATACATACTGTGTAAATTTCAAGTGTCTATCTATTACGATTCAGGAGATGAGCCCTGTGATGGACAGACGGACCGACAGTGGAGGCTCAGTAATTGGGTTCTGTTCTTACCCTTTGACTACGGAACCCTAAAAACCGTAAATCATTTCTTAAAACCGTAGCGTTAGCAACAGTGCTCATATATCAAACTTTGAATTTCTGTGCATATCACAGGGCTATATAAAAGGTTCAGTTGGGAACTGATCCTTGTCAAAAATTTAATTACTTGTTGCAGTTCGCGGTACAACAACAACTGTTGAACGTCCTTATATAGATCTCCGAACGTACATTCGTTAGCGTGTTTCAGAAATTGTACAGTGACATCTAGCGTTACTGGCTGTAACATTATTGTACAGTCCGCGCCATACTGCTAGTTCGCTCTGAATATAGAAATGAGTATTAATTAGAAAGAAAGAAAGAAAGAAACATTATTTGTAAAAAATACTACAACATTATGTGACATAAATAATAGTAAAGATAATTTTAAAATCAAAACTTTGCTGCAGTAAAATTTATCAAAAGGGTCCACACTCAGCCTCATCGCGGCGAACCACTGCCACTGATTTTCAGTGTGCGGGTCGGCTTGAAATTAGCGGGTCAAAGGCTGAGCTCAAATAGGAGTCTAATCTTATCTCGGATTGATTATAAATGTCCTTGGGCGGTCAGTAAGTCACCAAAGGTAGACTGCATGGTCGTCTGCTACTAGTGCTGCTTAATAAATGATGGTGAGTGCCATAGATAAGTAAAGATTATTCACTCCTAACAAGAAAATGTACCCAATTTTGAGAATTGAAATAGTTGCGTAAAAAAGTTGCCACGTCTCCGTGCTAAAATGTCCCTAAAATATTTGAAATAATTATTTATTTATTACTTAAATTACGCAGTATTAGTTATTTATTCGTAAATTTTCTCTAAAAATGTTTTCATTTGTCAAGAATTCAAAAAAAGAACTTACTAAAAAAAGCAGTTTGTGGCTTCTTTCAATTTCAAGGCGGCGAAGTATCTTTACTAATCTATGGTGGGTGTAAAAGAAAGAGTATATAGATAAAAAAGAATCTAAACTTTATTAGGCATTTAGCATTACATAGAATCTTCTAGAAGTAGTAATTGTCAATAGTTCCAGTTTATCAGAATAGAAGAAAATATAGTTACTTAATAATACATTTGTCTACATTTATTGTCAATTTTATTGTCATACATTTATTTTATTATAAAATCTACGAAGAAGTCGAGACGTGGTGTATATTTATATTTTAATTTACAGAAATTAAGTTTTATTAATTGACTTTTATAATAATTAGCTAAAACGAAAATTTCCTTTCTTGTATGTGGATTGGGGATCCACTTTTGTATTTTTTTTATTTTGTGTATTGTTATAGCGGCTATTATCTTATATATAAAATTCTCGTGTCATATTGTTAGTTACCATACTCCTCCGAAACGGCTTTACCGATTTTCACCAAATTTTATATACATATTCAGCAGATCTGAGAATCGGCTACTATATATTTTTCATACTCCTAAGTGATAAGGGTTGTTCACCCTTAACATGTTTTTATTTATATGGCAACACAACGTTTACTGGATCAGCTCGTAACTTATTTAAGTAATGATGGATCTTTTTGAGAATTTAAAGTGTCTATCTCAGATTTCAAGGAAAAGAGAGCTGTGACAGACAAACCGACAGACAGACAGTGGAGCCTTAAAGTTAGTTAATTTCATCTAAAGAAGTTCAGCAGGAAACTCAAAAAAGATTTTGAAAACTTTATTTTGAAACGCGACAAACAGACACTCTGAAAATATTTGTCATCATGAAAAAAGAAGTTACTTCAATTCTATCTACTTATATAGATTCTATTATATATAGGGCGGCCCGAGGGCGGTGCGAGTGGTGCAACCGCTGGGCCGTTACAAGAGGGGCGCCGAAAACACCCGAGCGTCACTGTTTAGTAAAAAGGCTAGGCTGTTAATTGAAAGGTAATAAAGTAAACCTTTGGCGTAACTATAGGATGCGATCTAAAAAAACGTCGCCAGGACCTAGAAAGGAGGACGGCCACCGGAGGGGCTTTAGTGCGGTAAAAATCCCACATAATGCTGCGTCGCTCTCGGCGCCGGGTACCTTTTGAAGGTTTCCCTCTCGTGAAAACAAAAAAAAAAAAAAAAAGGGACCTAGGAAGCGCCACCATGAGATGTCGCAACACCTAACATTTTTGCTAGGGCCACCACTGTACATGTGTTGTAAACAATAATAAAATCACACTATCTATTCATGCTAATAACCGGTAATAGAACAATTAAATTAATTTGACAAATCTTCTAATAGCCCATATTAAATGCTATAGGAAAAAGAGCGAAAATTAACCAAAGTAAATTAAAATATAAACACCCACGTCTTGACATTTAATACAACTGAAAATTCGTTGCGAATATCAGGAAAAGGTCTAGTTTAGAAATATTAATTAATTCTTTGTACAATCTAAAGTCTTTTAAGGAAACACTAAGCTAATTAAAGCTTCTATCTTAATACATATCTAATTATTTGGTTGTTTTCGCTAATTTATTTCTAGGTACAGGTAAAGAGAATCAGTACATTAAATAAAATGTATTCGATTTTTACAATTCTGCGGATTTGAGAATTTCTCGCGGATTTTGCGGACTTGTAACGCTTTCTAGTATGAAGAGATAAAATGAAATAAATACGTAATGTATTTTATATTCGATTTTTGTAGTGTTTAGTGAATTAACTTATGTTCGGTACTTGGTAATATACCTTTTCTTATTGCAAATATTTCTATTGGTTGTATTTTATTATTGTGTTTGTCCTGTTATAGGTACATTTATTTACATACTGATTTTCTTTACCTGTACTCTTAATCTTCATTCATTGCGAGATCATGTAGAGACCATATTTGTAAAACATCCCTTAAAATCTTTAAGTAAAATTAACACCGATAAACATTGCAACGTTAATAATTGCCGACCAAATATTATTTAAAACAGTATTTTACATTACAGAAGAAAGTTTATAATATTGTCTCCACAATAAACATATAAATAGCAAACATATTTCACACCCTATTGTAATATATAGACTTCTGTATACAAGAACACATTAAAATACTTCATATATTCACAACACACACATAAGATTCAGACGTTACTTTTCTTTTAATAATTAACTGCCATATTACATATTATTATCTTCATTTAAAGCTATTAATAACAGAATCTCAATCAGGCGTGCTTAAAATAATTTTAAGTTCGTAGAAGATTTATTATTGTTTAAAAATTACAACATAAATGTACATAGTGTGTTATATATTCATGATTTTACTATGTGCCCAAAATTTTCTTTTATTGTTGTTAAAATAACGAAGTATTTACGAATAAATTTGAATTTAATTATTTTTCCAATACTTAGTTAATTCTTGCATTAATATTTATTGAGCTCAATAAATATAGAACTTATACATTCAGGACAACAATCAATAAATTTTCACGATATTTATACACAACAGAAACTGTTAATATAATTTATTATGTCTTCTTTTGCAATACTGTAGAATTTAAGGTATAAGATTTTTTTAAATCCACATAGTTTACTTTTGAAAATCCCAAAATTTGCGTTTGAGCGTTTAGAAGATCGTACCATAACAACTAGGTTTTCTAAACTATGCAAGCTTTAAAGAATCCAACAAGCAAATTTAAGGAAATCTTACAATTACGCATTACTATTTAAGGATCGAATATAAGTTTCCATTATTATAAAAATCTAGAAAATGTATAAATTCACAACCTATTAATTTGTCTATGTTATTTTATCTGTGAAGTTGTGTGAATTTAATTTTGGTACATTCATTATATTTTAGATCTAAAAGCGATTTCTATATCTAAGAACATTAATATCTAACGTCCAGGGTTTTAGGCCTTCTAACAAATTTATTATTTACAATAAATTAAAGAATTGCCGACAAGATGGCTAGGGCACAAAGACAAAGCTAAAGCCCCACAAACGTCACCTTAATCTTGCTGTCCATCCTTCCATATAATCTTTGACGTATCATAGAAGAATATTTGGAAATTAAGACATGAAAGTAATACACTGCTCGTTTATACAAGCAATTATTAGGATGTGCAATCCTTGAACAAAGATAAGGATTGAAATTGGTGAAATGTTAGAAATTATTGAAAAGAGTTAAATTTAATACATTCAGTACTGACACGTAACGATTGAAAATCGTGAGCGTAAAGAGAGGGATAACAAAAAGTTTTAGTTTTACAGCATTACCGGAATCTACGGTAATATATGCGCGTTTTATACAGGATCTGCAAATGATGAATCACAAACTAAAATAAGCTTTAGAACATGATATAGATGATTGGATAGACAGCAAAGAAATTTTATTTACAGCTTTCATTACAAAAGCTTTTAAATCGCATTTCGTTTACTTTAATATCACTTTCAACACGACTTTCATTACAAACCCACATCTCTCTAACACATATTATATTAGGCTTAAGAGGCAGGCATAGGCTAATAAAGGCAACTGTCTATTTTTGGACATTTGTTAGTTGTAATTAAAACGATTACATCTAAATATATATATTTTTTTTATATTTGAGCCTAACGATAAAGCAGACGTGCTACCTGATGGAAAGTAGTCAACGTCGCCTATGAACTTTTGCAACACCAGAGGAGTCGCCAATGCATCGCCGGCTTTGAAGGATAGCTCTTTTTGCACCGTTTTTGAAGAGCCCCATGTCATAGCGCTCTGGGAATACCTCAGTATACTAACGAGCACTATAATTAAAGGTAGCTCTCAAAAATAATAATTTTATTCAATTTAAAATACATTATCATCGAGTATATTACTTGTATTTATTTGTTTTCCCCAGCTTTTTGTTCTCAAGTAATTTATTTCTTCGGAAAAAATGGAAACATTTACGTTAATGTAATCGTTTTAATAATAAAATTGACAAATATCCCTAAATCTGAATTATTTACCATTTATATATATCACAACCACAAAATATTACTTAAATGAGCCATTTATGATTAAATGTTAAACTATTTAATGATATAAATATCACGAATCCATTTGTATGTATATATATTTTGTGATTGACATTGTTACGTATATAATGCATATTACTAAAATTTTACAAAATATTAAGAAACTGATGATATATTCCAATTCTAGATCCCATATTTAATTTTTATAACAGTATAATTAATAGGTATCGCTCAATTAATGCATATTTTGTGGTTGAACTAACAAGCTAACTAACCAAACTAAATTATTGATAGCAGATTATTGTCTACATATTTAAAGATATTATAGTCGCTAATAAATAAAAAATTGATCCCTAAACAATTACAGGCTATTCATATTTAACAAACGCCAAAGAACTTAATGCATGTCTACAACAAGCTTATGAGATTATTTTTCTATAGCGTTTGGGAAAAATATTAATAATGACACTTATAACTTCACATAAACATTGATTGCGTTGTGACCGCCATAGATGACACAAAGACTGCATACACGCAGGCCAAGGTCTGCTTGGTCAAGAATCGTATGTTCTTTGCTTTCGCGATCTTCTTTCTTTTTCTTATCAGATCAGGTAACATATTCGCCATGCAAGTCGACAGTCGGAGAACATTATTGTAAAATTTAATATTTTAAACACAATGAAATTCTCATAAACAAAAATCTAGAAATTCATCTAAGGCAGCAACATTGAGCTATTTTATTACATATGTAATACATCTAAAACGAATAGCTGGCTGTATATTCAGTACTACTTAGGTAGAAAATATTCGAGAAAAACTAATATTTTGTAGATATAAAATATTGATGTATATCTGTACACATAATGTTTTACTTATACGTATAATTGAGCTAGAGAGAATTCGCATTTATTATAAAGGAAAGCTAATTTGCTACCTACATGTGCAATAAACATTTTTAGTGTACTTACTTATAATAAAATGCAATATTTGTTTACATCCTATTATATACGTGGCAAATTTATTGTCAAATGTGAATTACAGTTATGCGGATCTCAATATCTTTCCACTTTTACAAACTTATTTTAAGTAATCAATATTTAAAATATTAAAATAAAATAGATGGGTTTCGGTTGTATTCATTTTTTAAGCTTTCAAACTCATATTTCATTATTAAACACAAAATACTGGAAGTATTTTAAGAAGTACTTTAAAAATATGTATAAAAAATTGAGTCACATAATATGTCATTTGCATTTTAAATGAAACAACTTTATTTTGTAAGCTATGATAATATAAAAAAAAATACTAGGAGTGGCCTAATTTTTATGTTCACTCGTATATTTTATCCACTATTTTAACAAATATCCTTCAATAAATAAACGAAATCCGCATAACTGCAAAAGCTAATATTTCCATACATTAATATTAGGAGTATTTTATAGTATTGTCTTAATATTATTGTCATATTAATAAGAAAGCTCATTATAAATAGGTAGTCCCGTCATGATCCATGGATCTTTAACTATGTATCTATCAATGCCATATAATGTGTCACTTTTGGAGAATAATTGAAAGAACTTTGAATTTAACATAAACATGCCATTAACAAATTACTTAGTCAAATGAACCAAACTATAAACATCATCTGTGATTGTAATATTACAAAACCATAATAATACATAAATATATCTAACAAAAAATATAGTATAACGCATGTTACTCCTGTTATATTCATTCGAATATACAATAAAAAGAAAATGATTAAGTTTAATCAACCTGATATCTATAAGACTTAAGAAGTAAAGCTACAAGGGATATTCACCAACCTATGAAGTTTAAAATGATTTTATTAGGAGTATTGAAAAGAGAACTTATAAATATTCCTGTACTGTGAAAATCCGCGGAATTGTAAAAATCTATTTAATTTATAACTTGACATTTATTCCAAATTTGGTTTTATTCACCTTAAGATACATGTTTCAATATAATTAAATCTGTTAAAGATAATTATACCTATAATATTTTTTAACGGATGATTCACCTTTATTAATACTGATATTTTACTTAAGTATCATTTTGCACACATTATCGTTACTTTTTGATACCAGTTTTTATTTGAATATTATAATGTTAAATATGTGTTATATTAGTTTCATGTATATTTTTTCAGATGTCTAATATTAACACGAAATAAATTAGCTTAAAAATAATCGAAGATTTTTTTGTAAAACTCTTAATTTATGAAAGTTTGTAATTACTAGATAGGTAAAAAGATGTTATAATAATGCCTAATATAGGTTGGTGAAATTACATTATTTTCTAAAGGGTCTATTTCCGAATAAACGAGATATGAAAGGGATATGCAAGGTACACAATATTTCCTTATGGTTGTTGCATTCAAAATGTAGCAAGTCCGCAATAATAAATAAATATCGACATTTAGCGGATTCACTATGGTAGTGAAATCCGCCGAATTGTAATTTGTAACAAATACATAAGTGTTTTTTAATAGTTCAAGAACCTTAACCAAATTAATGCTGTGTTATATAATGTAAACACACTATAAATAACATTGCATAAATGCTACAACATAAAAAATAAACCAAAAAATAATCATACAACACAAATTGGTGGAAGTACTATACTTAAATTAGAATGCATATATATGTAAATTATATTTCTTAAAATTATTAAATATATGGCTATTGTTTAATGCCTTTGGTACTTAGACATTTATTCACAGACTTTCAGTTTCAGCTTCTGATAATTTACGGCTGATGCTACATTTTGCTTGTAACACTATTATCTAAAACCACATCAATATAATTGTGGTTCGATTACATTAAAATTGTAATAAGCACAGCCATCAAATCGCGATGGATTCGATAATTTTGTTCCTACAAACTGTTCCGCATTCGAGTGGCTTTCCTGTCACGCATGTGTACGCCTGCACGTGGGTCCGACCGTCCGCGTGGCACTTTTTTTATAATATACGAGTAGCAGACGAGTATGCAGTCCACCTGATGGTAAGTGACTGCTGCCCATGGACATCTGTAATACAACCTCTGATAGGATAAGATATTCCTACCTGAAGTCGGCCAAAGATGCGCCGCTACTCATGATGACTAAGCTGGAAAGCCTCGGAAAAATTTGTCTCCCTTGCCACACCCTTCAAACCAGAACACAGCAGCGCTTAACATTGCTGTTATGAGGCAGAAATAGGTGTGGCGGTGGTGTCACCGGAGTCAAACTACTAACCGTTCTACCACCTTCCAAACACTTGCCAAACACTTCCTATTTTGTCATTGAGGTAATTCATGCATGCATGGCGCGCGTGTGGACGTAGACACACGTGACAGGAAAACGGCCCTGTGGTAAAGACCCACATGTTAGAGTTTGTTCAAATTAAAGCGATAGTTGCGCGGGAAGTGTAATGATTTTCACTTTTGGATTTTCTTAATTCATATAATAATAAAGTAGCTTCATTTAATCGATATCAATTGAAAAAAATAGTAAATACATGATACTTTTAAAACTGTATTTCAAGTTTATAAATGTATATAATAATTTTATGTTTTTAAAAATAAATATCGGCATTTGTTTTAACAAAAAAAAAAACCAACTTAATTAAATTTTAGGCGTAAAATTAAAGTTTAATTAAACATTAATATTTTAAAATTGAAATATAAATATTTGAAGACTAAAATTAAATAATTTTACATTTAGTACAGTTTTCAATACATTACGCTTCCTTTGCAAATAACGCGTTAGTTTGAACGGAGCCTTAATGTTATATTTACTTGGAAATATTTTACTTTTCACGTCTAAATATGCTTAAATAGTTTTCCGACATACTCAATTCCTATTTCTATCACACCACTGCTACTTTTCCTATATTTTTCAAAAATTATAATATTAAAAAAATATATTGTGAAAATCGTGAGAAATTTTAAAATCTTTAATGAACCCAAAAATACACTGACTATTAATGATAATTCCTTACAGTAGAAGTTAAAAATATTAGTCTACCATGGAAATAAATTAATTTATAAAAAATACGTTAATATTTTAGAGAAAATACAAAAGTAGAATGAATTTACTTTAAAAAGTAATTTGTAAAAATAAGTTTATCTATTTATAATTTCAAAAATAAACAACCGAAGAGAATGTTTCAGTTACTAGCATCCCCTATTTTAACAACCCCTAGACATTCTTCTACTTTATAGAACCCTACTTCATTCCTAATCAATCTCTACCCCTTAGAATATAAAAAATATAGAATTCGCGCCGTAACATTAACAGTTGAATAGGAAGAATTTTATTTTATAGAGATTACAGAGAATAATTTAATATTTTTATTTACCAGACAAAATTTATAACTACGTTATGTAATACCAAATCAAAATTCAGTTATCCAGAATTTGTATCTTATATAATTGGATATGATAGACGCGTTCTATATTTTTCATATTCTAAGCCCTACAATCTAAATTCCCAAGTAAATATAACATTAGATTAAGATTTTTATCTCTTCGGCGACAAGCTTTGTACATAATTGGGGTCCATTTCATCTAAATCCCGGCCTTTTGTTTCGGGAACACAGCACACAACGAAGCAAAGACCTCCTACGCTTATGGACGCGTACAACCAGAAGGCCCCGTGAAGGCCTAACGCTTGTTGGAAGTCCACAAACGTCTTCACACCGACGAAAGCGCACAGGTAACTAAAAGCGGTCGCCATCGCACTACCAAACGCCCTGTACTCCAGAGGAAAGAGCTCGCCAATCAACAACCATGATATCGGACTCATGCCCAAGGAAAACGCTATAGTGAAAACCAGCACACAAAGTAACGGAATCCAATCATTCTGACCAACTGTCTGATGGAACATCACGTTCTGAATCCTCTGATTGCGATGCACTTCTTCATAATACGCGTAGCTGCCAAAACCAGCCAACGCCATCGACATCAGCACAGAGCTGACGATCAGGAGCGGAAGTCTTCCCACCGTATCGATCAAGAGACCTGACAAACACGACGCGAGCAACTGCACGAAAGAGACAGCAATAGCTGCTCCATGCGGGTTCATTCCGCCGAAGGTTTTCCTGAAGATCGGAACCGCGTAGAAAGAGAAAGCATGAGCGCCCGAGAATCTTTGGAACATCATCAAGCCACACGTGACCAAAATCGGTCCGAGGAGACGATTAACCGTTCGAACGTCCAAGGAGCTGATGAACTGGCTACTAGACATCTGACTTTGTCGCTGGCTGAAGTTCTTGCTCGCGAGAACATTGGTCCTTATCGTCGCCAGCTCTTGCGCTACATCAGAGTTGGGCCCTCGGAGCCAGAGCAGGCTCTTATACGCCTCTTCGTCCTTCCCGATCAGCATGAGGTAGCTCGGAGTTTCTGGGATGTAAAGAACGGTGCAGAAGAGAAGTAATGGGGCAGCAGATATGCAGAGAGCCAGTTGCTGCCAGTCGAGGTAGGCGCCGATGGTGAAACTGAAGAGTACTCCAAGATGGCCGACTATCTTGAGCACGGCGCTGAGACACCCTCGAATATCTGGCACTGATATCTCGCTGATGTAGACCTGAAATTGCAACATATACACCTTAATTTGTTGGTTAGTAAACAAACCCTTTCTATAGTCTGATTCATAATTAGGTGTCCAAAATGTAAACAAAGAAATGTCATTGTCAAAATTCGATGACAGGTATTGCAAACCTTAACAAATTAACAAGAAACGAAAACTTTCACAAAATTCAACATAAAACAAAAACTTAATAACTGCACACAATTTAAAAAAACGCGCTTTAAAACTAGAAAAAAATCGAGTTCGATCACGATCACGAAAATGAATATGAATATCAACTACGAAACTTAAAAATGGCGGCACAAAGAATGTTTTGGATGCCGATTGTGTGACCATTATCACAATTTACTTTTCTCTCATAAATCTTGTTTTTTATTATTATTACTGTATGAAATGAAATTGAGGAAATATTGGAAAATGTGAATTGATTTTAATTTTTTTAGATTATTATTTTATTATCGATGTATTAATTTAATATTGTCAAAAATAAGAAACTGCCATTTGACACATATTTTCTTGGTAGGTCAACACCTTTGTTTACATTTTGGCCACCTAATTATGAATCGGACTATACACTCACAGCCCCACACTAGGATTACCTGTGTCGTGGGTGCCATGGATACACACATAGACAAATACACAAACACCCAGACCCAGAAACAGAAATCTAAATTCAATTAGATATCTGTCTGGCCGGGGATCGAACCCGGGACCCTTTGCGCATCAGACCAAGAGTTAGTAAGAGTAAGTTAGTAAGAGTTAACTCTTAAAATCTTTGTGGGTTTTTTTTATATTGTCATCGTCAACCCATTATTGTCCCACTGCTGAGCCCTTCTCTCATAGTCCACCGCGCTGTCCAAGTGCGGTAGACTTCGTACACCATCCAGAAGGTTTTAATGTACTCTCGGCGTCTAGATTTTCTCACGATATTTTCTTTCCCCGTTTAAGCTAATTTTGATACGCACTTGACCAGCTCAGTGGACTAATGACTATGGTTAAACCTCTGAGAGGAGACCTGTGCCCAGCAGTGGGACAGTAATGGTTAAGGAAGACGACGATGACATACTTCAAAAAATCAGAGATCTGGGTTTCGAACATGGGACCTCCCGATTGATATAACAAGTTTCTAAGCATTACGTCATCACTGCTAAAATTACAAGTTAATTTTCAAAATATGCCTTTAGAAATAAAATGTATATACCTTAAATGCCATTTTGAAGGTGGTAGAACCCTTTGTGGTTCGACTTCGGCGGCACCACCGCCACACCTATTTCTACCTAATAACTGCAGTGTTAGGCGCTGCTGTGTTCCGATTTGAAGGGTGTGGTAAGGGAGAAAGACTTTTCCGAGGCGTTCCACCTTAGTCCTCAGGGGTAGCGGCGCATCTGTGGCCGACCTCAGGTAGGAATATCTAATCCTATCTGGGGTTTATTACAGATGTCCATGGGAGGCAGTAGCCACTTACCATCAGGTGGACTGCATGCTCGTCTGCTACTCTTATATTATAAAAAAAAAAAATCTTTAGCATATTCATTGTAAAGTTAATAAGCAAAAGTTTTAATGAAATTTTCGTAGATCACACATCTTTGTAAGGAAATTTTGTAAAAGGGAAACCTATCGAAACTTTGAGTTTTCATTACGTAGCAACAAACAAGGTTAAAGTAATGAATAATTTTATCGTTACGTAAACTTTTCCTTTAAGAATTTCTAAAATTCGAGCCGTCATCTACAAGCTTTAAGGGCTCGTCACACGATGAGCCTTTACGGAATAAACGCTGTAAAATATTCATTCTATTTATTCACGGCTGAGTTATATTTTTTAATATCGTATGATTTTACAAATATTATAATTTTCTATTTTAAATAACGATAGATATAATCAATGACGAATATAATTAGCACTCAGCACTCTTAGCAATCGTAAGAGTATATCTCAAATTTCATTTTCTTAAATGTAATTTAATTAGGATTCCTTACCCAAAGGGTAAAAACGGAACCCTATTACTAAGACTTCGCTGTCTGTCCGTCTGTCACAGGGCTATATCTCCGGAACCGTAATAGGATTAAAATTTTACAGAGGATGAATAACGGTAGCCGCTATAACAACAAAAACTAAAAATAAATTAAAGTTGAATATTAAAGGGGTCTCCATACAACAAACCCGATTTTTTCGGCATTTTTCCATCTAACTGTTAAACCGTACTAGGAAGACGATTAAAATTTTTACAATCCGTTTACTACTATAACTGGTATTGTAATAAATACAAATAAGAAACATAAAACATATTTTAATATAGTTATTTTAATTTTCTTATACGTTGTTTACGTATCATTCACCTTCGCCCCAACGCCATCTATAGTTGTGTCATATAACTAAGTATTGTTGAAAATAATAAAATGAATAAAAATAAGTAAAAAATAATGAACATTTGGTAGTACGGAAGGCTCCATGTGCGAGTTCGACTTGTCTCGTCGTCGTCGACTTGGCAAATTTTTTTATTGTTTTTCTACAAAATAATTCCTAAAATTTCGCTTATGTTGAACAAAATAAGAGCTTTTGTACAACATAAGCGAAATAACTTCATACGGATTGCAATATGCGCGTCGTTTATCACGCGTCCAATATGAGAATACCTTAACAAATGTTTGGAAGTTGGGCAAAGTTCGGAACAATCAATTATGTGTAGGGTGAGTAGCTGTGAACACTCCGAGGGACTGTCCTGAATTCATAACGATGTTGTCCTCGGAGTGACGATTAGCATAGAGTGCTTCTACCAATACCTTGGTAGGAAATGTAGGCAAGTGTTCTATGAAAATAGTTATAGTATCCAAATGAACAATGGATTATTAAATTTAAAAAAATATCTACGTCACGTTATTATTTCGTCATCGTTAGTCATTATTTCGGTAAAATATAAATAGGAAACGACCATGCAGTCCACCTGATGTAAGCGGCTACTGCTGTCCATAGACATCTGTGATCAATCCCAGATAAGGTTGTATTCCTACCTTAGGGTTGGCCACATATATGTGGCTGGCACTGAGGGCTAAGCTGGAACGCCCCTACTACATGTCTCCTTTACCACACCCTTCAAACCAGAACACAGCAGCGCTTAATATTGCTGTTATTAACCAGAAATAGGCGTGACGGTGGTGCCTCCGGAGTCGAAACACAAAGGTTTCTATAATCTCTTAGAACCATTAACCAACGCACTAGCTTTTGTGTTGTTCGTGTCAAAGGACTATTTCCGTATACTAAGCATTGGTAGTATTGATGTTCTAACCGTCTTACTGTTCGCACCCACGTAGGCTCGCTCTATATTTTATAGTTACTCTGATGTCACCAACTCGGTTTTCTAGTTTATTAGTTTCATGAAAAGTGCCAATGAATATTAATTATAAGGGTTGTTTTCGTTTGCACGTGTCCTAAATTGATTGCGTAATCGCTATTCGTTGCGTGTTTTGATTTACGCAATAATCTACTTAATAAAACTTTTTGATTGACAAAGGTACCGAAATATTAGATAGAAATATGACATTTTGCATGAAGTTGATAGAACCCTTTGGTTCGACTCTGAAGGCATCATCACAAAATCTAGTTCTGCCTAGCTTTTTTTTTTTTTTTTTGTTTACGAGGGGGAAACCTTCAAAAGGTACCCGGTGCCGTGGGAGGTGGGTGGTGGTGGTGGTTCTGCCTAGCTAACAGGATTAAATACGACCCGCTTGGCAGAGCGGTCACCATACCGGTCTGCGTAGAGGGTCTCAGGTTCGATCCCTGGCCAGACAGATATAGGAATAACGAATTTAGATTTGTGTTCTGGGTCTGGGTGTTTATATTTGTCTATGTGTGTACATGTACCCACGACACAAGCAATCTCAATATGGGGCTGTGTAAAATGAGTCAATACATCACTGAGTTCGGAGTTCTGAGTGGTAAGGTTAGGTTAGGTTAGATATACTTATCCGAGACATTCCAACTAGGTTCCTTAGATGTAGCAAAGCATCTGTGATCTGTGACCGACGGTAGGAATCTAATCTTATCTGAGTTCGCGAGATGTCCGTGAGTGGCAGTAGCCACTTACCATCAGGTGGACTGTATGCTCGTTTGTTAAATGTAGTGTCATCTATCTTTCATTTAAATAATGTAATTTAGATTAGATTTATATTTATTTACTGTCATATGATTAATCGTTTGTTCCTAAAATAACACTTGTATTCCGATAAATAACAGAACAAAACAACATCAGCAAAAACATTTCTACTACATTAAATTGCAATAACTATAGTTATAACAAACCTATAACAATAACATTCATTGCAATAACTAGTAGCAGTTATCTGTAAGAATGGAGAACACAAAGGTCTTGAAACAAAGCCTAGGTTTATACGTAACTAGAGTACAGGTAATAAAAGAACGAACAATGTCCTTTTCTATGCTTAAATAATGCACATTGTAGTAATTGCGGGTAAAGCGGGCTTGGGGGTAAGGGAGCTGTTCGTGTAACCGCTAGCTAGCTATGTGCTTTATATCGCGTCTATACGCTTGCCAAAGCAACGCAAATACAAATGTGTGGATAGTGTGTCACTTGGTTTGTGTAGGTTTGTAAGTGTTTATAGCATAGCAATATATATTTTGCTTATAGGGAAAACGAGCGTTCAGTCCATCTTATGGTGAGTACCTACTGCCACCCATGGATGTCTATAAAGGTCCAGAGGTTTAAATCCCATAACTCGGATTTTTCCAAATCAGGTGCGTATTATAACTTAACTAGTTTTTGCCCGCGGCTTCGCCCGCGTTTAAAAGAAAATAATATAACATACATGAAAATTCGTACCTTTAACTTTACTAAATATCATCACTTGATCAAATGCATAGTTTACGATTCAAATACTCGATACTAATATCGATTAAAATAATCGATGTTTTGAGTCCAAAAAATCGATTCTCCGATTAATCGATCTTAGATCGCCATCCCTAGTTCCTGTGGGATTTCCGGGATAAAAACTATCCTATGTGCTTTCTCGGGTCTCAGACTATCTTTGAACAAAAATTTCATTAAAATCAGTTCAGTGGTTTGGGCGTGAAGAAGAGACAACCAGACAGACAGACAGACAGGCAGAGTTACTTTCGGATTTATAATATTAGTAAGGATTATTACTTGGTTTAATGGTGAAGGAAAACATCGTCAGGAAATCTACACGCCCGAGAGTTCGAAAAAAATACGTTGTAAACAGTGTCAAATTCTACCAATTTGCATTTAGCCAGCGCGGTGGACTGACCTAAATCCCTCTCACTTGGCGACCCGTGCCCAGCAGTGGGATAGTAGTGAAATAACGACGACCCATATTTTAGTATACTTATATAACCATATTTACGCCTGTTAATTATAATTATTATGTACACTATTTTCTTGTAATTTTTTTATAGCTTTAGCAAAATAATTATCGCTGTTGTCATTGTCAGCTCGTAGTAGGGAGAGTGGTTAAGTCTGCTTTGAAATTGGTTTTGTAGAATGCGGGCATTTTAATTGTCTCTAATACAATGACATAAGGCTGAATCGAATAACATGTTAAGTAAAAATGAAATAACTATAATTAAAAAAAACACGCTTTTATAATAAAATCAACTAAAAAGTTGAAAACATTCTTTCATACATGCAGGGTAAGATAAGGATGTATGTTGATCTCTCTCTACTGAAAAACGGAGTTACTTACTGACAAACATACAAGTGAAGCATTATTTAAGTAGAATAGAATAGCAGTGATAGCTTAGTAATAGCAGACAGAGCCTAGTGGTTAAGAAACTCGGCCTCTTGATCGAGGGGTCCGAGGTTTAAAGCCCAGACCTCTAATTTTTCAATGTTATGTGCAGCAATGAGGTGATACTAAATAATAATATAAGTACATACGTACACATATAAACTCGAAAAAAAGTGCGAGAAGCACTGATTTGATCCTGATCCTGATCTATAAATATATTCTAGGACATTTCTAAGATTAAAACATTTTTTTTGAGAACTCCCAGATTTGTTTACAAAGTTTTCTTGAACCATTGCATTATGAAAATTAATTTCCCGTTATTTTCCTTTTTTTTTAGTTTAAAGTTTATTTTATTACTTAAAATTTCATATATTTAGTAATTATAATTGTAAATAACATAGATATAATATTTAACATCTAAAATTATGGCATTTAATGTATGTAGAAATTAATAAATTAAAAAAATTCCAGTAGGTACGCATATTAGGTACATTGAAAAATCTGGAATTTGAATCCTAGATCCTCATGTATGAGACCGAATTTCGTATCACTTACGCTATCAAGCAAGTCCCTAAAAGATAAATCGGGAAACTTTTAGCCGGATCATTGTACAACCTTATTATCCTACGCTTATACCGAAATTGACCTTACACCAAAGGAACAAGGTTCAAATCCGCTCAAAATTCCCGCCTCAAAGATGTCTATGTATTTATTATACTGTCCTCTAATTTTATTATACTGCTGCTATTACGGAATTTAATTTCGGTGATTTAGTACTTTGAAGCAGATTGTATCTACAAAGTTAAACGTTTGGATGGGTGACCGTTAGTGGTTGATACGTGATGTTGTTTTCCTTCTTTAAATCATAAGTCCCTATTTAATTGACATTCAACCTGTTGTGTCTCACAAATTTATACCTTTTGCCCGCGGCTTCGCTCGCGTTACCAAGTAATATTATTAACTAAGAAGATTTTAACAAACTTTCATCCTCTATTTTATCCCCTTGGCGGTAGAATTGATCAAAATCCTTTCATAGCGGATGCGTCATAACATCTACCTGCATGCCAAATTTCAGCCCGATCCGTTCAGTGGTTTGGGCTGTACGTTGATAGATCACTATGTCAGTCACCTTTAAGCTATATATATTTAGATGTGGTAGAACCCTTTGTGATTCGACTCCGGGAGTACCATGATACCTATTTCTGCCTAATAACGGCAGTGTTAGGTGCTGCTGTGTTCTGGTTTGAAGGGTGTGGTAAGGTGGACTTACTTATCCGACATTAAAACTTAGTCCTCAAAGGTAATGTTACATCTATTTCCGACTTAGGGTAGTAATCTCATCTTATCTGGGGTTCATTATGGATGTCCATGGGCGCCAGCAGCCACTTAACATCAGATAGACACAACCCACTATTACATGTTACTATCGCTAACTTTAAAATCATTTCAAAAATTACTTTAATTCTTATTACAATCTAACGACTTTGCTAAACTCCTACGAATAACGTTCCATCACAACCAACTTTATGGAATTTCGTCGATTTGTTGCAGCGGTGGTTAAAATAATTGCTTTTGTTCGACAACTAGAACGATTGCTTTAAGTTGGGGTCAAATGTGGTCAACATTTTGACCACATTTGACCCCAACTGTTTTGTTTTGCTTGTTATGTCGACAAATAATTATAATAAATGTAAATTAAGTATGACTGTATACGTTTTACAAAGAATTTATATTTTTAAATTAATTTATTCTTTTTTTGATTATTTTTTCTTCCTTATTAGTCCGTTAGTAAGTGAGAATCAAATCTTGCAAATGAACTTTAAAGGAGTTAATTCCAACCGATTGAGTTAAAATATTTTGTTTGGTTTGGACGACAATGATATGTTTAGTGACGCCATTTTAAATCCAACATGGCGCGCGCCACAAGATGACGGATCAATAATTTTTACAACCCTTGAAATGGGTATCAAATTTAAGGATTTTCTAAGTATAAACAAAAAAGTATATATGAGAACGTTTTTAGTATAAATTTATTTAGTAGACAATTTATATAGCAAAACGATAAATTTGGAACAGAATAAGGAGTCCTGTCAGAGGTCTACCATGAATGAGCTACTACCCCTGAGGATAAAATTACGTACGTATAAGTATCTATTAGGATTATTTAGGTGACTTCCCACCATCTCCTAAGATATTTTAGGTTTTTTTTTTTTTTTTTTTATATAATATAAGAGTAGCAGACGAGCATGCAGTCCACCTGATGGTAAGTGGCTACTGCCGCCCGTGGACATCTGTAATCAACTCCAGATAGGATTAGATATTCCTACCTGAGGTCGGCCACAGATGCGCCGCTACCCCTGAGGACTAAGCTGGAACGCCTCGGAAAAGTCTGTCTCCCTTACCACACCCTTCAAACCGGAACACAGCAGCGCCTACCACTGCTGTTATTAGGTAGAAATAGGTGTGGCGGTGGTGCCGCCGGAGTCGAACCACAAAGGGTTCTACCACCTTCAAAGCATAAGATGAGTTGCTACCCTTAATGTAGTCCACATTTGAACACTTAAGTGTACAATAATGATTACAAAGGTATTCCAACCTTTAAAAACTCCTTCAGAACCAATACGCGAACATATGCGAAAACTAATACATAATCTACATTGTGTGTAAAGAAGCTTTACCTACTTCAAAAATAAAATTACCTGAGACAGCATAGTCAGGATCGAGCAGCAGAATCCTCCAAGGAAGGCGGTGATGCACATCATCCGAACAGAGGTCGCGAGGACGGTCAGCAGCCAGGAGATGCTGCAAGGTGCTGCAGCTAGAGAGAGCACTCGGCGACGCCCGTGACGCATTGCAGCACCGCCCGCCATGCCTCCGAACAACGCCCCTGGAAACAGGTGAAAATGATGCTTTTTAGATTTAGACTAGCTGACCCGGCAAAAGTTGTGTTGCCATGTAAATAAAAAATGTTAAGGGTGAACAACCCTTATCACTTAGCGGTATGAAAAATAGATAGTAGACGATTCTCAGACCTACTGAATATGCATATAAAATTTGGTAAAAATCGGTAAAGTCGTTTCGAAGGAGTACGGTAACTTTGTGACACAAGAATTTTATATATTAGATGGGGTATGGACAAGCTTACAGTTCCTTGTTTGAAAGTGCTGTATGGGTACCTGAAACCAATTACAGATGTATTGCCACTGTTACGGAATAATTTACAGCGCTACGTAATCAATCTATCTTCTTTGTTAATCTAAACAAATAAATATGTATATAATACTTGAAGTACCTTTTTTGTAATGTAAGAAACAGCTTTTTATTAATGAGTTACAGAAGTATATAGGCAATAATAATCTAATACTTTATTGCCTCAATATACAATTTAAGAGAAAAGGAAAGATTTACAAAAAAGAAGAAACAAACACAAAATTGTAGAGGCAAAAGGAGATGGCTCAGCGTTTGCTGACACAGAGTCAGGGTTCCGTGCAGCGCTGTTTTTCAGCCACATCCTTGTCCCTCAGATGTTAAGCGGTAATAAGTGACCGCCGCCTTTTCAAGTACGTAGGTACTTGTGAGGCATTTTTGTCTCTCTGTCGTTGCATCCGTCTAATTGTTCTAGCTAATCTTCGAGCCAGCTGGATAGATTTTGACCATTGACAGGAATTTCACTGGCAGTTAGTTATAAGTAACAAACTACTTTTATTTGAGAAAAAGAAAGGTTAAAAAATCCACGAAACTAACAGAGTATTTACACTTTTACGCGAGGAAACCGTACGATACAGCTTTTAATAAAATATAACAAAATATCGTCCCAGCAGTGTGTACGTTTTATTTTGGAAGTAAAAGGCAATATTATCCGTACCCATAAACAAAATGGAACGAGATTAAGCACAGGCAGCAAGTAATGATCAATGGTGGAACATGGTTCGACTTGGAAAGCACCATGGTCTCTATTTCTCCAATATTAGCAGTGTAGCGCTGCTGCGGTCTATTTTGGAGGGTATGGTAAGTGAGGATACTTTTCCAAGACGTTCCAGCTTAGTCCTCAGGGGTACCGGCGCATCTATGGCCGACCTCAGGAAGGAATATCTAATCCTATCTGGGGATGATTACAGATGTCTATGAAAGGCAGTAGCCAGTTACCATCAGGTGGACTGCATGCTAGTCTGTCCTCCTTTATTATAAAATAAAATCTTTAACCGGGCTTTCGGAACCTACCCTTAATAAAATATAACAAAATATTGTCTCAGTGCTGTCGTGACACGGTATAATCAATCGTAGTACGCTCCGACGTATATTGATTGTAATGGCATTGTCGTGTCGCCGCTACTAAAAGGTTTTACGACTTTTAAATTGATGGTTTACTTCGTTTTATTTTGGAAAAGGCAATAATAACCTAACTCGTAAATAAAGTAGAACAAGGTTAAGTAAAGACAGCAAGTAATGATCAATGGTGGTACTCATGGCTTGACTCCGGAGACACTATTGCAACTATTTCTGCTAATAACAACAGTGTTTAACACTGCTGTGTTCTGGTTCGAGAGGTGTTCCCGCTTAGTCCTCAAGTGGTAGCGGCGCATCTATAGCCGACCTCAGAAAGGAATCTTATATTATCTTGATTAAATGATTACAAATGTCTGTCTGTCTGGGTGGCAGTAGCCATGTATTAGAGTGGACTGTATGCTCGTCTACCACTTGAATATAATAAAAAATAATAAGACGTAATAAATAAATTTATATTAAAATCGTTTTCAAAACAATGTTGTTAGTAACGTTATCTATACTTATAATAAATCTGTAGAGAGGTCAATTCTGTACATGAAATATATTTCCAAAATAACTATCAGGGGGTGATAAGGGATCGATACTGATGCCAAAAATGCAATCAGTAAAATTTTCGTCTGTCTGTCTGTCTGTATAACCTTTATAGAAACAAAAACTACTCGACGGATTTTAACGAAACTTGGTACAATTATTTTTCCATGTTCCATGTTCCATGTTCCATGTAACAACGCAAGTTCAATAATAAGACGAATCCCGTGGCATAGCGGTCACCATACTGATCTGACGCCAGAGGGTCCCGGGTTCGATCCCCAGCCTGACAGAAATCTACATGGTGAATTTAGGTTTCTGTTTCTGGGTCTGGGTGTTTGTGTATTTTTTTCTGTGTGTGTACATAGCACCCACGATACAGGGAATCCTAGGGGCTGTGAGTGTAGAAAGCGTTATAATAAAAGCCTGTAAAATTGTGTAGGTACTGTTACATAGTAAAGGATTCCTGTATCGTCCTACGTAGATCTTTTTATAAAATCTCGTTCCTTAGGAAGATTTCCCTTGCGTAAAGTCACGTTTATTAAATAGACCGTAAACGCTACATAGACTGACTAACAATATAGACTCCGAATGGAAATATTTATCTGGTAAAAGATTGCCTCGATCTTTTTGTTGAAAGTAGTAATGAGCATATATCTGATAGGAAGAGGCTACTGCCGCCCATTAACATACATATAAAATGTGATTAATTTTTAGTCTGAGTATTAACCATAGATTATACACTATAACCTAGAAGTCTTAACAACATGAAAGGCCTCGGAAAAGTATGCCTACCCTACTACAACCTTCAAACCAGCAGCAGCGCTTAACACTGCTATTATCAGGCAGAAATAGGTGTGGTGGTGCCGTCGGAGTCGATCCACAAACCTCTACCATCTTTATAAGCCACATTAAGATGAACCCAATGAGTTTCTTACCGGATCTTCTCAGTTGAGGTCGCGTTCCAATCTGGTAGTAGTTTAAGAAAAAATATTCTAACTGACAAGTGGTCAGTGCCTCCGTAAGCCTAAACAAAATAAATATATTTCATTTTATTTGATTATGTCATTGAAACTTTATATAATTATGACACCGGTTAGGAGTCTATTCTGTTATTCATCTACAACAGCACGTGACTCTGTTGACGTATTTCAGTTTATCGAAACAGTGGATCTACGAGTATCAATGAGTATCGATTATATAATGGCCGGTTGCCGTGACAGATTATATAAAGGTTTTATGGGGTTTAAATCATTTTTGTGGTCTTTCAATCGGTTTCAATGTTTTGATGAATAACAGTAGCTGAAAATGTAATCTGATTAACTGATTTTCATTTTTTAAATCGCTTTGTGCACTCACCGCCCCACACTAGTATTCCTTGTATCGGTTGCTATGGACACACACAGAGACAAATACACAAACACCCAGATCCAGAAACAATTCTAAATTCATCATTTACAAATCTGTCCGACCGGGTATCGAACCCAGGACCCTCTGCTCGTTACACCGGTATGGTAACCGCTCCGCTACGCGGGTCTTCAAGATTTTCTCGGGGATATAAAATGTAGGACCTGTATTATATGCAATGTGAGAGATTTGAATCTAAAAACATTGAGCACGAACCTGAGCGTTCCGTACCTAAAAACGCCAATACAATACCACTGTATTGCTTACAGATGAAACTCATTTTATTATTCACTTACTTTTTGTTTTTAATATTTGTTGTTATAATGGCTTATAGTAATACAAAGTCTGTAAAAAATTCAAATGTCTATCTATTACGGTTACTAACATATGATTACGGTTAAGAGATAGAGCCCTATAAGAGACGGATGATAGCGGAGGCTTAAAAGCAAAAGGAGGATCTTGTTTTTACCCTTTGGGTATGTCAAATCAAATCAAATCAAAATTTTTTATTCAAAATAGGTTCTTTACAGATCACTTTTTGAATGTCAAAGCAACTACCACCACTTCACAAGGTGTTTCGTTATGGAGAAGAAGCGGCGAAAGAAACTCCATAACACACATCTTTTTAAAAAAAAATGTTTTTGACAATGTTAACTTAACGTAATGGTACATGTGGAGCTGGAGCTAATTCAGACCACACCGTTTTGTCAGTCAAATGGAATGGTATGGAACCCTAAAAACACTATACTTAGCAAAGTATTTACGAAACATAAATATCTTAGTGAATTATTTCTTTACGTGCAAATATTTGTAGTTTTTTTATAATGTTTAAGTTAAACGTCGTAAAATAATGAAATTACATTTTTACTTTATATAGACACAAAGAATTGTAGTACTAGACGATGCACAAAAAAATACAAAATCTCCTGTAATAAAAATCAAAAGTGTGCGTTGGCCGGGAATCGAACCCGGATCAACTGCTTGGAAGGCAACTATGCTGACCATTACACCACCAACGCCGTTGACATTGTACGTGAATATAGCTTACATACTCTGTTACTATTCATTTTCCGACTGACTTTCAAAATCATTGAAATTTGTAGTTACAAGTGTTTTAATAGAATATCTATTTACTTTGTAAGAGTTCTGTATAATGGGAGTGTATAATTATTGCACATTTTATTTATCGCATTTTGAAACATTGAAATAATAAGGAAGAAATGGGTGTATGAAGTCTCACAATTCGAAATTAGCCAAGGCTTTGGATTGTGGCCTAAATTCCTCTCACTACACAACCACCTATTTCTAGTGGCAGTATCCACTTACCATCAAACTGCATCCTCTATGCTACTCTTGTATTATGTACAATTAATTTGTTATTTCATAAAAATCAACTAAACTCACCAAGAAAAGACAAAGAAGCAAGCCAAGACGCCTGCTGGTCTGACAGCTGGAAGTCGCGCCTGGTGGCGTTGGCCCCAGGTCCCTGCAGCGACGCGATCGCAGGGGAACTGTAGCCCTTACCCAGGCCGGCTGAGAATGGTGCCAGGGATACCGCTAGAGCTGCTAATACCTGCAAAGACGTATTTATTTATAGTTGGTAACACTTGTAAAACGTATATTTATATAGAGCTGTTAAAACCTGCAAGATGTGTGCTTATATAGAGCTGCTAACACTTAAGATGTAACTGTAAGATGCCCATAGTAACTGTAGATGTAACTGTAAGATGTCAAATAGAACTGATAATTGTAAGACGTGTAATTATTTCCACAGAGTTGCTAATACATGTAAGATTTGTATTGATATAGAGCTGTTAAGACCAGTAATATGTATATTTATATAGAGCTGCTAATACATGTAAGAGTCCATATAAGGAGCTGATAATAACTGAAAAAAGTGTTAATAGTTAACGCTTATCACTTTATAACCTGATTTCTTAGTGTCACTTATTGTGAGTGTCAAAGCGTCCCGTGGCTAATGTAGATCTTACTGATTTATATAGTTAAGCAACTTCTAACACGGTATGGAATTGGATGGGTGACCGCTAGTGGCTTACACGTGCCTTTCGATTCAGATCATACATTAAGTTGTACCAGTTGTTATCATACATACAATTGATTTTTTTATTTAGATTTATCCTAGACCTATCTTAGATCATAAGCTTTAAACGTATAAGACACCTTTTCCATCAAAGTTTAATAAAGAACAATTTACACTACATTTTATAAAACAAACATCGTAAAGGTATTGTTAAAATCGATTCATTCTGCGTCACGTCCTCTCCGTGCCTATCGATAGATTCATAGGCAGATAGAATCGTGTTTTAGAAAACAGAATTATAATACTATTAAATAAATCTGTAACGTTTTTGGAAATAAGGCCATGTAGTAAGGCCATATAATTCAAATTCAAATTCAAATTCAAATCTCATTTATTCAAAATTGATTCATATAGAATACTTTTTGAAAGTCAACAAACTACCACCGCTTCGGAAGGTATTTCGCTATGGAGAAGAAGCGGCGCAAGAAACTCCATACGTGTGCATATTTGCATCTTTTAAAGGTTAAATAATATACAATTTTACATAGTGGTACATATAATTAATTTTTGATGTTGGAGCTGGAGTTGTCATACCATACGGATTTATCGTTTAAGTACTGATTTACATTATAATAAGCTTTTTTACATAAAGTTAATTTTATAGTAGATTTAAACCTTTTCTCGGATAGATCGATAATGTCTTTTGGTATTTTATTGTAGAAACGAATACAGTTCCCCATAAAAGAATTACACACCTTGCTTAATCTAAATTGAGGTATGGCCAATTTATCTTTATTTCTAGTATTATAACTGTGCCTAATATAATTTTTCCAAAGAAGAATAATTTTTGCGAGCATATAAGATATTTTCATAAATATATTGACTAGGCACTGTCAAGATATTTATAGATTTAAACAGTTCTCGTAAGGACTCACGGGGGCGAAGACTATAAATGGCTCTAATTGCACGTATAGGTAAGAGGACGTACCCATACTTCTTGACATAATATATGAGTAGCAGACGAACCTCAAATAAGATTCTAATACGCACATAATTCAAAAAATCAGTGGCCTGAGATTCCAAGCTGAGACCACCCATTGAGAAACCTAGCTCTAACCACTATGCCATAACTGCTCCTCAAAGCATCACCTTCCTGGGATTCGAACCTAGGACTTCCTGATTGAGAGGCTAAGTTTTAACTATATAATCACTGAACCTACCTATTTTCCTATTCATCCCTACTATAACTCCTCACCTAAAAGTCTGGAAGAGATCGCTGGTCAGCGATAAGACCGCCTTTTGTATTGTCTTTTAAATTAGTTATTTATTTTTATATGTACCTTCTTTTACTGGTTACAATAAATAGTATTGATTTGATTTGATTTGAACAAAGAAGAGCTACTAACAAAGCCTCTATTCAATTCCTCAATATAATTTCCAGAAAACTATTGTCCCAATATCTTATTTCAATAAGTTTCCCGCTACTGATTTATCAAAACGTGCCTGGAGAGTAAATATTGGCAAACAACTCGAATATCAGATTCTGGAGAATGGAAATGCATTACGCTCTTGAGAAAACATTTCGATTTATATTTTGGGTCTTTCAGATACTTAGGTAACAAAATATTCAAGATATGATTATGTAACAAAAAGAATCTTACACAAAACGTAGAAGATATGAAATACAAAAAGAATATTCTTACATATTTCATAAGGAATAGTAGAATTGGACAACAAGTATTACTGACATCTTCATTGTTCGGTGTCAATCCATTACTGCCCCACTGTTGGGCACGAGTCTCCTTTCAGAGAGAGAAGGAGAAGGCCATAGTCCACCGCGCTGGCCAAGTGCGTATTGGTAGACTTCACATATCTTTGGGAATTTTTGTTTAAGGTAAACATCTTTAAAAAGCTGGTATGCAGGTTTCCTCACGATGTTTTTCTTCACCGTTAAAATAAGTGATAATAAATTTCTAAGACTTATATCACTTGAAAAATTCAGAAGTTGGGATTTAAACCTTAGATTAAGAGGAGAGGCTGTAAAAATTCTCAAAGATGTGTGGAGTCTACGAACTCGCACTTGGCCAGCGCGGTAGACTATGATGTAAAATCTCTCTCACTAGGAAAACACACCCGTGCCCAGCAGTGGGACAGTAATGGACTGACAACGACGACGATAAAGGGAGCCAACTAGCAACTAGCACATTAATCAATATAATTATGATGTAGTGATTATAAAAAAATATTTATCTCTTTTATACGCATCTCGTATTCATATGAAGCCACGTGTACCACGTGTTATGTATTTCCTAACAATAACCGAGCAATGAAAGCCTTGGGTCTTGTTGTATCGAGCACCCAGTTAGATTTCTACACGAAGTCATTTCTATCTATTATAAATTTAATCTAAAATTAAAATATTAAAAACTCCTACTAATATTAAAAAAATTAAAATATGTTTTATATGTTTATCTGTCTAATATTAAAAAATATGTTTTATGTGTTATTCCTTCGTAAATATGTTTGTTCGTTTGTTTGTTTATTTATTGTTATTTTAGGCAGTTTTCGGAAATTTTGTACAACACAAATATACATTTTAGTTTATTTTATAGCCATTATAATAGGGTTATTTTTAATCCCACTCATATAGACATTTTCAAATCTTTCTACGTTACTAGACCATACTAGATACATAATATAGTAAATAACTGTATTCAGGGAAGAAATTTAAATTCGTATTATAGCTGCGTGATCAGGACACAAAACATGTACTCTCTAGGTGTCAGACCGATATGGAAACCCTATGCACATCGCAAAGTACCAATAAAAAATTAACCAACCACCCAAAATTTTCAAATTTCGCAATTTCAAACAGATTATTTTGCAAAAAGGACATAGGTACTTTGGCGACACAAACAGCAAAGGATTCAAAATTCACTTAAACAAAACGAACACGAGATTAAAATCAGCTTAAACAGAGTTTTAAACGACACAAGTTAAAAGGGTGAAGCGAAAGGCGAGCCCATTTTAAATGTAACTTTTACAGCGGGGCCGTTAAGCTTGGATAATGAGTTCCTGCATATGTTGTTTTGGGAGAGCGAAAAAAGGATGCGGTAATTCTATTGGTAACAGCGCCATCTCTTATCGGATTAACGAAACACCAGGATTCATATTACTTGCCTGGTAATATTGTTCTTGTCCCGTCCTAGCTTGACATTTTAACGTTGTAATCGTAATAACCTCATGCTCTGATTCATCCCATGGGATTAATAAATGACCCAGGATTTTGTGGGCTTGTTTTATGTAATATATGAGTACCAGGCGAGCATGCAGTGCAACTGATGGTAAATGGCTACTGCTGTCCATGGACATCTGTAATCAACCCCAGTTAGGATCAGATATTACTGTCTGAGGCCAGTGACAGATGCGCCGCTACCCCTGAGGATTAACCTGAAAAGCGTCGGAAAAGTATGTCTCTCTTACCACATCCTTCAATCCAGAACACAGCAGCGCTTAACGCTGCTATGAGGCAGAAATATATGTGGCGGTGGTACCCCCGGAGTCGAACCGCAGAGGGTTCTACAACATTCAAAACATTTACTGACAAGTCTTATAGCTGTTATAGGCAAAATTACTCACACAATGTAATTTGGTCAATTAAGTGAAGAAACATCTATGTATTATTGTAGACTGTATACAGTTTTATTGAGTGAATTATATACGGTATAGTGTACTGCGGCTAAATTGCATAGGATTAAATCCCACATAATATAATTAGTTAGAATTAAGGTCACTTGATTTACTGCAGTACTTTTTCTTAATTCACCTTCAACTGCATGGCCTCATGTCAATGAAACAATCTGCTTCAGCTGGATCAGTGCCAGATACCTATTGACATCATTTGTCCATTAAAATTTTAAATAAATTTACGGAGGCACATCATCAGCCCCTTTCGTGTCCACTCTTAGGCATGGGATCTTAAAATGTGAGAATAAGAAAAGTTTATCATGCTGGATTGCGGATTGATGGACCATACGCACATTTGAAAACTTTTTCAGAGAACTCAAGTTTCTTCGTGGTTTTCCTTCACCGTTAGCATATAACAATTAATATGTCGTCGACGTCAACCCATTACTGTCCCACTGCTGGTCTCGTCTCAGATTGAGTAAGATTAAGCTATAGTCCACCGCGCTGGCCAAGTGCATATTGGTTACGTAGTAACAATTTATTAATCTATGGTATTGGTAAACTTCACATACCTTTACAAACTTTTGTTTAAGATTTTCAGGTATGCCGGTTTCCTAACTCTTCACCGTTTAAGCAAGTGATCATTAATTAACGATCACTTGCTTAAACGGTGAATTTCTAATACGCACAGATTTTGAAAACTCAGAGGTGCGTGCCTGGGATTTGAACCTCGGAACCCTCGATCACAAGGCCGAGTTTTTTAACCACTAGGCTATCACTGCCTTTAAAAACTAATATGCAAACCGCATAATGTCGAAAAATAATTAAGATTAAAATATTTTTTTTATATTCGAATCCCGGACCACAAGTGTGAGAGGCCTTAGTTCATACCAATATGCTATATCTATGATTTCAGCATCTTATGCTCTCTTATGACGTATTATGGAGCCCAGGGATTTAATAATATTTGAAAATGGAGTTGGTGCAGAGAGTTGGTGTAATGAGCTGACTGGTGAGCACATAGTACGGTTACCACATCCATCCTTTCCTGGATATGTGTTCGCGATTATCCGACTTTCCGATGACGTAAGCGTGGTAGGAAAACAACGGGGATCAAAGCGTAATGCCTTCATTAAGTCAGAGTGCTCTCGTAGTCACGATTAGTTGTGTGTCGTTATGTCGTGTCGTATGCTTAAATATACTTTGGTACTTCATTCTGTATACAATTTTACGAGTTAGTTAAAGCAAAAAATATGTAACTATTTAAGTAAGAAAAATAATCAACCACCTATTTCTGCCAAATAAAAAATCTCCGGCGGCACCATTGGCACATCTATTTCTGCGTAATAACAGCAGTGCTAAACGCTGTTGTGTTCTGGTTTGAAGGGTGTGGTAAGGGAGACAAACTTTTCCGAGGCGTTCCAGCTTAGTCCTCAGGGCTAGCGGCGAATCTGTGGCCGACCTCAGGTAGGAATATCTAATCCTATCTGGGATTAATTACTGGGATCATGCGGCAGTAGCAACTTACCATAACGTGCACTGCATTCTTGTCTGCTACTTCTATATTATAAAAAAAAACCTTTTATGTAATATACTTTTCAGCTTGAATACAATTCACTACATTAATAAAATGTATGTATTTCATTTCATTAGGAATATATTAAATCCGTACTAATAAGGCTTCATAATACTTAGCCTTATTTCACTGTACACGGAATATTATACTCTATTTCTCAAATAATAAGATTTATTTCAAATGTAGCTGTCATGACATGGGTATTAACATTAAGCATATGATTTTAAATCGTGTGTATAGGAGAATAAGGGATAGTTTTGTGTGTATCTTCTGCAAATCATTTAATCTCTGTCTGTTTTAGGGTTGCCAACAATAATATAAACCTGCTGTGTTCTGGTTTGAATGGTGTAAGGGAGGCATACTTTTCCGAAGCATTCCAGCTTAGTCCTCAGAGCTAGCGCGTCTAAGGCCGAACTCAGATTTCCTACCCCTAATCCTATCTGGGGTTTATTACACATGTCCATGGGTGGCAGTAGATACTTACCCTCGGATACACTGCATCCTCGTCTGATTCTCCTATATTATAAAAAAAACAACCCTAACATGCCTAATAGCAACAGTTAAACGCTGCTGTATTCCGTTTTGAAGGGTGTGTTAAGGGAGACATACTTATACGAGGTCTCGTAACTTAGTCTTCAGGGGTAGCACATCTTAGGATCTTAGGCCAAACTTATTTAGGGACCAATCGTATCTAGAGTAGCAATTTTTCAAAAAATAAATGTTTAAGACGAAGGGTGGCAGCCCTAGTTTTGCTCTAATATTCCCGCTAAGTAGCTACTAAGTTTCTGATAATCTTATAAGTAGACAAGATGTGTCAAAATGGGTGATGTTATAACCTAATACAATTATGTATTTACATGTAAGTGTAATTATTATATACTGTCTTTGAAGGGTGGTAGAAACACCACCACCATAGTAAGTGGGTGGTAGAAGTAGGTAAATAATTAAACGCTTTTTACACTCACATCCCGACACTATCCCCTGTGTCGTGGGTGCCATGGATGCCATGGTGCACAAATAGACAAATACATAAACACCCAGACCCAGAAACAGAAATCTAAATTCATCATTTAGGTATATGTCTGGCCGGGGATCGAACCCTTTGCGCGTCAGATCGGTATGGTGACCGCTTCGCCACGCGAGTCGTCATATTATACATACGTATGCTCGAAAAACATTACATTCCGCTGTGAAATAACAAAAACCTGACTGTCTAAGACACAACTTATGTCACTCCTACAACTTAGACGAATCCAACACCTCATAATTTAAAATCCGTTTATCCGTTTGGACTGCAGGGTATACATACGTTGTCCCTGTAGCTCTGGGACCAGGATATGACCTCGGCATCCCCTGCCTGTCGTAAAAGGCGACTAAAAGGGGGCTTCTGGGTCGCGGGCGGCAAGAGTGGGACTCGAACCACCCGCCCAATTCCTCCGGGAAGGACGGAAGTATATTTGGTCGTAAGCCGTCGTACACACTAGATGGTTTGGCGAGTTTTATACTCACCAGGGTAGAGCCCGACGGGGCAAGATGCTTAGAGGACTCCGGTTGCGTTTCTTTGGAGATTCCGGAGTCCTCTACGCAGCGTCGAGGATGGTCACCGGGAGGGTAAAAATTTAGTGTCGTAAAAATCCCATATAACCCCGTGTCGCTCCCACGGCACCGTATACCTTTTGATGGTTTCCCTTACTTATAAACGTTTCGATGTATAGATATTTTTGCAGTTGACTGTACATACCAACACGTTATGACTTAACGATTCAAATCCAATTAACCAACCGATTAGATCCAAGAGCTATTAATATTCAAACACACCATATTCGAAGGATTATTTCAGTTGATTTGAACATTACTTCGTAACAGTAATTAATATTCGCCAGACACAGGCGTAATTAATCATTCCCTTCAATCTCTATGAAAGGGATTGTCGAAAAATAAAAGCAAAAGTGAAGCTATTGATTTACTTTCGAAAAGGTTTTTGAGGAACAAAAGTTGTAAATAAACTTTTGATTTTGCTTCGTAAAAATATTTGGGTAAAAATGACTTACAATTTGTTATAATTATGTTTAGATTACTTAATAAGCAGCGATAGCTTAGTGGCTGGTAATGAGCCGTTAATCGTGGGGTTCGAGGTTCAATTCCCAGGCATGCACCACTGATTTCTCAAAGTTATACGTATTAGAAATTAATAAACACTTGCTTAAACGTTGAAGGAAAACTTCGTTAGGAAACTTATACGACTGAGAATTTAAAAAATAAACTCAAGGGTGTATGAAGTCTACTTGTCCGCACTTGGCCATCGCGGTGGACTACCCTTACCACACCCTTCAAACCAGAACACAGCCGCTCTTAACACTGCTGTTGTGGGCAGAAATAGGTGTAGCGGTGGTGCCGCCGGAGTCGAACTATAATGGGTTCTAACACCTTCAGATTTGCATGATGAATTCTGTTGTAAGAGACCTTCCGATTTAATCTTTAGGTAACAACTCATTTGTGGTCGACCACAAATAGGGAATCAACTTATCAGTTTACTTATCATCTGTATTGCATGATCATTTACTACTTTTATTCAAAACCTAAAACCAACAAGAGCAATCTAATTCAACAAGGCTTCACAAATTGATTCTCAACTTCTCATTAATCTGATTCGATTAAACCTATTGGATTCATACGTACCATTTGAATGAACTTATTCTAGTTGGAGAACCATTTATTCTTAATTAGACTGAAATAGCAAACGTTCATGCAAACCATCTGATATTGTGTGATTGCATATAACAGTAGCACTACCATGAGTTTACAAAAGTATTACTCGCTAGCGACTGCGTAAAATAAATGTATGAAAAATTGTACAGCACCTCTGGTGGTTACTCGTAGAGCTAAAATCCGTAGTGGCGTAACTCGATACATAAAAAACCTATCGAAATCAAATCGCTAGCGAATGTCATTATGATCTATTGCCATACAAATTCGGTCCCATGAGTCATTAATTTGACAGACGTTGTCAAGAAATACCGTAACGATAGTAGTTATGTTATTCACTAGCAAAATGACAATAAGTAGTTTTCTATTTACAATTTCTATAGTGGCGTTTCTATGCCAACTCATGGTAGTGCTACAGGGGCTCTACCAAAAGTCGATCACAGAAACATTATCACTCTTAATAACACCTATTTCTGCCTCATGGACTTCTGTAATCAACCCCAGATATAATTAGATATTCCTACCTGAGGTCGGCCAAAGATCCGCCGCTACGCTTAAGGGCTAAGCTGGAATGCCTCAGTTAAGTATGACTCCCTTACCACACTTTTCAAACCAGAACACAGCAGCGCTTAACACTGCTGTTATTAGACAGAATCAAGTGAAGCGGTGGTGCCATCGAGGTCGAACCTTAGTGGGTTCTACCACCTTCAAAGTCTTTCTCAAACTATACTGGGTCTTCCTTTCTAATCAATGCTATTGTTTAAATATCCAACCAATTCCGATAATAATTTTCCGCTAATTAGTCTTTTTTTAGGAGAGAGGAAATTAATCATTTCTAACAATAGGACTTGTCAAAACTGAGCCAGTTAATTACTTTGGCAGTTTTTCTGTTTATGAAACGTCAAAAGGCAATACTTTTAATGATGTGCGAGTCGGCCATTTTTGGTATTCGAGTACTTTTTTTATTTACTTATTTACTCTTTATTGTCCATGTTAAAAACAGTGTGGTGCAAAAGGCAGACTTACTGCTAAATAGCATTTTCTCCCAGTCAAGTACTCAAATAAAAAAGAATCGAGTACTCGAGTCCACAGTATTCACAATGTAATCGAGTTAGTTACGAAGTACTCGAGTACTGTAACACACAGTCCAATAACACGACTAAAAGGTGCCTAAAGTACTAAATTAAACGTTTGTCTATGAGGTACATACTGTAGTCAGTGTAGTGTACGAGGACCGTCAGTACTCGAGTATCACTGGTACTCGAGTATCACTTATTAGTGCTCGAGTACGCGAGTTTATGTAAGTACTCGAGTACTGACTCGAGTCGACCTGACTCGGCACATCTCTACTCATCGGCATACTTTAAACAATGAAGTTTGGAAATTACTCGCCTGCGAGGGTAATGTTTTTCGAGTTTATGTATGACTTATTCTTTGGAGTCCTTTTTTTTTTTTTTGTTTACGAGGGGGGAAACCTTCAAAAGGTACCCAGTGTCGTGAGAGCGACGTAGGGTTATGTGGGATTCTTACCGCACTAAAACCCCCCCGGTGGCCGTCCTCGGCGCTGCGTAGAGGGCTCCGGGATCTCCAAAGGAACGCAACCGGAGCCCTCTTAGCGCGTTGCCCCGTCGGGCTCCGCCCAGGTGAGCTTCGCGCTCGCCACACCGTCTGGTGCGTACGACGGTATGCGACCACACATACCGCCGTCCTTACGGCCCAAACGGCTTGACGGGTTCTAACATATGAGGTGTCGTTGGATTCGTCTTAATTGTGAATGTGATAAGGTAGGCTAAGCTCAGGGATAGCAACTCATTTGGCCAATCTCAGATAGGGATCTTGACTTATCTGGGGCTTACAGTTGTTGTTGCATTAAATACAGGGAGACATATTTTTCCGAGGCGCTCCAGCTTAGATATCAGGAGTAGCGGCGCATGGATAGGTAGGAATCTAATCCTATTTAGGGTTGATTGCACATGTCCATGGGCGGCAGTAACCACTTGCCATCAGGTGGACTGCATGCTCGTCTGCTACACCTATATTATAAAAAGAAATACCATCAAATGGACTGCATGATCCTTTGCTACTCCAATATAATACAAAAATATATGAATAGTATAATTTGTGACTTCTTTAAAAAGAAATAAGTCAAGAAAATTCTTCAATAAAGTAAAGCGAATATCAATCGCAAGATTTCTCTTACGGATTGGATAACAAAAGCGACGGTTTAGGTTTACTGTCGAGGGAGCGATCGGCGTCTATCGTTTGTTACATTGGATGGTATAACTTTGTTTGAATTACAACATTGTTTGTATTGTTTCAAACAGTGTATATCTATACTATGTGTTATTAAAAGAGCTTACTTATAATATATATAATTATAAACTATTAATTATGTTAAAAAAGCCCCTACTGCTTAACACGTTGCCTGCGTCATCATTTTCAATGAAATTTTAACTGGTGCTTTGGGGACCTAAAACATCTCGCAACTAATGTAGTCTTTGGTGCTTTGAGACCTCATCGATCTCCTAAAAAATACAGTTTCGAAAATAATTTATATCTTCCAAAAAACCCATGACATATATTTGACTTTTTTGTGTGTCAAAGATAGCCTATTGCTCTACATTTTGCTACTTCGCCTGCAGTTATGACATTAGAATAAACTACGAATAAAAATAAAAATAAGGTATCGACTGTATCTCCTACCGCAACCTAATAAAACAAAATCTGAGATATCGATATAAATTTGTTTCGTTTAATAAAACTTAAAAATTAAGACAAATGTTTTCATTAAAACATGCACATTGTTTGGTTGCATTTAGCGCAAATTGTATTAACTTGGTTTTTTTAGAAGCCTCAGTGCTGTTGAACCTCGGACCCCTCGATCGAGCCGAGTCCTTAACCACTAGGCTATCACTACCGTTTTCTACTTCAATCGTCAAAAATCTGAAAAGACCCAAACCATAGTCATATAAAATTCTATTTGACTGTTATTTTTATAGCAGTCTTCTATAAAACTAGTAGACATTGTAAACGGTAATTGTTCCCAGTAAACCTCAACCTAGCCATTGTTAGCCAAACCGTAAAAAGAAATCTTTCTTTAAGTCTTGGGGATTTTCCTTGTGCTATAAATATCTGGAAAGGGCATATTACATACAAATAAGGGCCTATGTCCATAATATGGACATAGGCCCTTATTGTCTTTATATTATAAAGAAGTCTGAATTAATTTTAATATATTTCTAGCCGAGTATTGGAATATTTATTTTTTTTGATTTCTGTCTCTGGGTCTGGGTGTTCATGTATTCGTCTCTGTGTGTGTGTGCATGGCACCCGAAACACATGATAAATCTTATTGTGGGAGTTTGAGTGTGTTTTTTATAATATAGGAGTAGTAGACGAACATGCAGTCCACCTGATAAGTGGCTACTGCCGCTAATAGATATCTGTAATCAACCCCATATAAGATTATATTCCTACCTGAGATCGATCACAGACGCGCCGCTACCCGTGATGACTAAACTGGAAAGTCTTGGAATAGTATGTCCCCCTTACCACACCCTTTAAACCAGAACACAGCAGCGCTTAACACTGCTGTTATTAGGCAGAAACAGGCTGTGGCTGTGGTGCCACTGGAGTCGAACCACAAAGAGTTCTACCACCTGTATATGTCCGTGGTACCCACGACACAGCAAAGATCATAATGTAAAGCTACTCGTATGTAACGAGTATAGGAACGTAAGTATAGGAAGCGTTATTGGCTATGTATTACAGAATGTATTCGTTGTCCCCCAAAGTCCCTCATGAATAATGCGCCCTTCGGTATCCCGGTCAAGGCCATTGTCAGGTTTTATTTGATTTGACCCTCTCCTTGCTTATGTTTTGATGTTATGGTACAAATATTCGCAGAATTATCCTTATATTTCTTATAACTCCTATCTCGAAGATAAATCATTTTATTCGTAGATATATTAAGGCTAATACTCGTAACAGCAGTGTTGAGCGCTTCTGTGTTCTGGTTTGAAGGGTGTGGTAAGGGAGACATACTTTTCCGAGGCTTGGAATGCCTCGGAAAACACACTTAGTCGTCAATTTTTATATTTATATGCGAAAGCAGCTAAATGGTGTGTTGTTTTTATTAAGTGATAACTATGTAGATATATATCTGTACACGGTATGTTTTCCTAATAAAATAAAATAAAATAAATCAAGTATAGCTGCGCATCTGTGGCCGACCTAAGTTAGAAATATAATCCTACCTGGGGTTGATTACAGATGTCCTTGGTGACAGTAGCCACTTACCATCAGGTGGACTACATGCTCGTCTGCTACTCCTGTATTATAAAAAATAGTAACACTTTTACTGAAAAAAATATAGGTATATGCGTAAAAACTAGAACATAAAAGCTACTAACCTGCGGCAAATGCCTAGACCTGCGCGGCGCCGGCGTTTCGCAGCCCGATAAGCATTTCCCGTTTGGCACCGCCTTCGGTATCTCCTCTTTCACTTCCTGCCTCAATATCGGTATGTTGTGCTTCTCGAAATACCCATTTTGTATCATCTGGTCTAAGGATACCTCTAACTCGCGTACAGCTACCACTTTTCGCCCACAAACAGGGTCATCTACAACCATCTTCCTGCAACCCGATACTTCTGAGAACTTCACGTTCTTCTTTGGTTCCTCTCGCTTCGGTCTTTTGTCTTTCTCTGGTAAATCCGTTGTCCAATACCGAGCATTTTTTTCCGTTAACCGTAGGGGTTTACAAACTGCTACGTTTTTCGGTTTGTCTGTTAACGATATCGGTTTTGGAAGATTCACATTCGTGATCGGTTTTCGTTCGTAAATCTCCTGTTTTCGCTTAATCTCGATACGTTCGTTCGAATAAATTTCATAAGACTCCCGCGGCCGCCGCTTCTCATCGATTCTGAAGTCGTAGTAATCTTTCTTGTACCTCCTGTAACTCCGATCCTCGTTGTAATAGTACGTCCTTGGTAAAGAATTGTATTTTGTGTCGTAACTTGTGGGTAGGTTAAGGTACTCGGGTCTAATTGGTCTGAATAAGGATAACCGGCCTTGCGCTTCGTCGAAGTCTGAATAAATGTCTTCGTAAACATAGCCATTTTTTCTTCGAGGCGGATCGTATCGTTCGAAGCGTTCTGATCGAAAGCGGTTGGGCTCTGACCGATTGGGGTCGTATCGATCGGGCTGTCTCCGTCGTCGGTCGTACTCGTATTCGAGATCAGACCGTCTCTCGTACAGAAGCTTTTCCCTGGATCCCGCCATTGTTATTAGATTTTTCTGGAAAAGGAAAGATAGTATTTTAATGAGGGATTCGTGGAATCCGAGGGATTGGAGGAATCCTTTGAATAGCCTGCACGGAAATGTAGGCGCGAATTTCGCCAGGTTTTACGAGGGTGGCGGAAGGCATTTGTTGGGCGACCGCTGAAATATTAAGTTGGGTTGCGGCGTGAAGCAATTTTTAAATTAGAGCTTATTGTCGTCGTGAAATATGTTCAGATGTTTTTACGACTTACTTCAAAAGATAATTTTTTCTCTCAATATTTTTAGTAACTTTCGATTGTGAAATGGTTTACTTGTAAATACATATATTAAAACTTCTTCTACTGCTTTATGCCCATTATTTTTCTTATAATTTATTTTATTTATTAAAAATGGATACTGACTACTCTTAATCTATCCAATGATATCCTAAACTAACCTAAATTCGAAATACAACTGCTGCCTATTAAAATTTACAAATTACAAACGTTGGTAGCCGAAAATGGAATTGCTAGATTATTGAAAACATTCAATCTCTTATTCTAGTTAGTATAATTTATCATATATCAAATATTATTTGCACAGCATCAAAATAAAAAATCCACATTATTGTTTATTTGAAAATAGTTTTAATAAAATTCACAACATAATTCAAATTCACCGTTATAAGAAGTAATAGTTAATTCATCATAATAACACAACTTTGAAAAATACAAGGCGCCTGGGATTCGAACCTCAGACCGACTGAATGACCGAATCAACAACTAGATTATCACAGTATTAAATTTGGACAACCGTATACTAAATATGAGATTTAGTACGTATTCAACAGAAGCGGAGCTGAATGCGAAGATATGTATAATGGACGGACGTGAAACATATTCCACGTCCGTGAAACTATGTGGAACATTTAAGCTGCTTACACACGAGGTTTTTTTTTATTTATTTTTATAATTACTATCTGGATCATTACGATATATAATATACCGACATTATTATATCGATCACTTGAGAGATATATTATTTTGAAGTTTATTTAAACACTATTCATGCGATAGCTGTGTTTCAAAATAAGTTAAAGAATAGAATAAATGTAAATGTAAAATGATTCATCCTTTTTCCTTTTTATGAAGATATTAATATATTTGAAAGGTATTTTTTTGCTTATAATATACTTACAATACCATATTAAGTATAGTTCATAAAGCAGGTATGAAATGATTTCATCAAAGCTAACTAACCCTTTTATTCATATATTTTGGTGAAGTAACATTTGCAAAAATAATCATTTTGAATCAAGAGACCCCTGCAATGTTAACGCCATTTCTAAAGAAGGTTAATAATAATTGCAATAAGCAATTTTAATTTTTATAAATAGAACACAACCGGAAACTTTCTAAACAAACAGACGCTACTAAACCTTTTGAAGGTGGTAGAACCCTTTGTGGTTCGACTCCGGCGGCACCACCGCCACACCTATTTCTACCTAATAACAGCAGTGATAGGCGTTGCTGTGTTCCGTTTTGAAGGGTGTGGTAAGGGAGACAGACTTTTCCGAGGCGTTCCAGCTTAGTCCTCAGGGGTAGCGGCGCATCTGTGGCCGTCCTCAGGTAGGAATATACAATCCTATCTGGGGTTGATTACAGATGTCCATGGGCGGCAGTAGCCACTTACCATCAGGTGGACTGCATGCTCGTCTGCTACTCCTATATTATAAAAAAAACCGCTTCAAAACCGCCACGTGTGTCGCCAGCCTAACCTACATGCGGTTCATATAATATTCCGATACGCTTGCACGGAAATCCGAGCTTCTAACTAATTGGATTCTACGTGCAGATGTATGCAAATCTGAGTTATTCATTTTACATATGAACTGATTCAATAGCTTAACTAAGTTATGAACCCTTTATTGTTAGATAGTTAATATTATTCGATAGTTTGCGAAAATATATTTTTACAAAGTTATTTCATTTGACATTGCTAAAATCCCGTTATTATTCGACTTCGGAGGTACCACCGTCACACCTATTTCTGCCTTATTGTTAAATGCTGCTGTGTTCGGCGTTGAAAGATGGTAAAGGATACATACTTATGCGAGGCGTTCCAGCTTAGTCCTCAGGTAACGGCGCATCTGTGACTGGCTTCATGTAGGATCTAATCTTATCTGGGGTTGATTATAGATGTCCATGTGCGGCAGTAGCCACTTATCATCCGGTGAACGTGCTACTTCTTTATTATTAAAACATACGATAAGGTAGACTTTTATTTTGTCGAATTTTGAAATAAAAATCTTCATCATCAACAACCCATTGCACACTGTCCCACTGCTGGGCACGGGTCTCCTCTCAGAATAAGAAGGATTAGGCCATAGTACACCGCGCTGGCCAAGTGCGTATTGGCAGACTTCACATATCTTTGAGATTTTTTTTTTTATAAATCTCTCAGGTATGCAGGTTTCCTCACGATGGTTTCCTTCACCGTTTAGCAAGTGATAATTAATTTCTAATACGCACATAACTTTGAAAAATGAGGTGCGTGCCTGGGATTTGAACTTCGAATCGAGAGGCCGAGTTTCTTAACCACTAGGCTTTCACTGCTTTTTCTTCATACTCATACAGAATCATACATCTTCATACAGAACTACAAGACGCTACTGTAATTTTTTTTTAAACGCTTTCTACACTCACAGCCCCACACTAGGATTCCCTGTGTCGTGGGTGCCATGGACACACACATAGACAAATACACAAACACCCAGACCCAGGAACAGAAATCTAAATTCATCATTTAGATTTCTGTCTGGCCGGGGATCGAACCCGGGACCCTTTGCGCGTCAGACCGGTATGGTGGCCGCTCCGCCACACGGGTCGTCGAATTCTTATTTATTTTTATATGTATGCGAGAGTAATGTAAAATATTCACACGTCGCAGTTCATAAAGCCACAAACGTCATTAAAAGTTAAACGACTGCGGATTTTTTAAACGAAAAAGTAGATAACGCGAAAAATTTGCTACTTCCCAAATAGTTTTGCTAACCACTGCAGTTTGAATATTTACTTCATAGTTTTATACTACTAATACTAAAATACGTAAAATATTTGCGTTAATAAATTATACTTTACAAACTAAAACCACGCTAAAATCGCACAAGGAAAATGGTTAATCTTGATTCTTGACGATCCTGATAAGGAGAATGGGATAAAATTATTAAAATTGTGTACTGTCATCGGTTCTTGATAATTGTTCAAAATTTTAAATTAATCGGATCGTTTAAAGCAAAAAATCAGCTACATACATACAGGTCAAGCTAATAAAAGCGTGGTAAAAGTACTAAAATACGTAAAATTATTTTCTAAACTAAAAATCACGCTATAACAGTTACGCCTTATTGAAACTAAAAAGCAATAATTATTTGCAATCTAGTAACTTGGGATTAACTTTTTCTAAGGCGCATGAACAATCTCGCCTCGAAAATTGTTAATCCTGAGGATGCTGATAAGGACAATGGTACAATATTATTAAAATCGTGTATTGTCATCGGTTTTTAATAATTATTCAAAATTTTGAATTAAACTGAACGTTCAAAGTGGACAGAAATCGGGTTCAAAGATTCCGTTACTTGTTACATAAATACATACTTACATACAACCCAAGTTAATAATAGCGTATTAAAAATTGTGGAAAAAGACGCATTTTACACTCTCAGCCTTACAAGATTTCCCGTGTCGTGGGTGCCATGGACACAAACAAAGACAAAGACATAAACACCCAGACCCAGAACAGATATCTAAATTCATACAGATGACTGTCTGGCCGGGAATTAATCCCGGAACCCTTTGCGCGTCAGCCCGGTATGGTAACCGCTTCTCCACGCGGGTCATAATTATGTTAAAAGCAGTACATGGACGGTGAAGGCGGTAGAACACTCTGTAGTTCGACTCCGGCGTCACCACCGCCACATCTATTCCTGCCAAATAAGAGCAGTGTTAGTTTGCTGTGTTCTGGCAGACAATGTCTTATATAGAGAAATTACTAATGTCGATCTTTGGTAGAGAACACATTGGATAGATTGATTATTAATAACGAACATTAGTCTTCAGGGGTAGCGATTTATCTCTAAATATTTTCAGGTACAACTCCAATTCTGCGTATTACACGTGTCTATGTATGTGTTGTTTTAGGGTTCCGTAACCAAAGGGTAAAAACGAAATCGTATAACTAAACCTCCGCTGTCTGTCCGTCTGTCACATTTTATTTACTTAAGTTTCACCAAAAAAAGAACAAATATAACATTCGTCTGGGAATTCATATCCCTGAGTGTCGTAAATGTGTTAGAGTAGTTGACGAGCTGAAAATATAGTGAAACAAAACGGGGTTACCCGATATTGTCGACGGCTGGCGACGGGAAGGGATGGGAACTAGAAATATCGATACATTGCAAATATTGGGTTAAATGAAATCAATTAGAGATTAGGAAAACCTACTTAAGCTCCGATTTAGTCTTCAGGGGTAAAATGTAAGCGGCCGACCGCCGTAGGACCGTAGTCATCTATGATATCTATAGATTAGATAGAGAATAGCTAAGTTGAAACTTGGATCTCGATCAAGGATATCGAAGTTTAAATTCCTGGCTACCTCTGATTTTTCAAAATTATGTGCATCGTAAAAAATAATTATCATCCTTACTAATCCTTACTTCCTTACTAATATTATAACTGTCTATACATATATATGTTATGTTATAATATTATAACTGTATATATGTTATATTACTAATATTATAACTGTCTGTCTGTCTGTCTGTCTGTCTGTCTGTCTGTCTGTCTGTCTCTCTGTCTGTCTGTTTGTCCGTCCGTCCGTCCGTCCGTCCGTCCGTCAGTTTTTTATCCCGGAAATCCCACGGGAACTAGGGATGGCGATCTAAGATCGATTAATCGGAGAATCGATCTTTTGGACCAAAAAATCGATATTAGTAAGGATTGAATCATAAACTATGCATTTTCACCAGATGGTGCCACTGTCATTTCAATGAAGGTACGAATTTTCAGTTTTATGTATGTTAGTATGTCAAATAATTTTCTTTTAAGCGCGGGCGAAGCCGCGGGCAAAAACTAGTTTGATATAAGGGCGAAGGAAAACATCGCAAGGACTCTTAATACACTTGAGGTGTCTTTAAAAAAGTTTTCCAAGTTCTGTGAAGTTTATTTATTTATTTATTTTTATTTATTTATTTTAAGTATACATCTATCATTACAGGTATTCTTAACCTAAAGCGATAGAGTAGCCCAATTATAGCATTACATATAAGATATTAAATATACTGACACTTTTGCGAATTCACTCCAGTGACAACAAAAGACGTCACTTCTATTGTGGACCTCATTAAGAATCCGAACAGCTCTACACAACACACAGTTTACGAACAGTTTACGAAGTCGCACTGTGCCAACGTGGTGGACTACGGCTTAAAACTCTCTCTCTATGAAAGGAGACTCATTCCCAGCAGTGGGAAAGTATTGACGTCGACGAGTGATAATGATACTTTTAACAGTATCGTAACTTAACGATTAACCGTCGTAGAGGCAACTTACCCTGATGATGCTCAGTTTTGGAGTGAAACACGTGTTGGTGGTGGTATGTATGGTGGTGTATATTTTTGAGGGAGGGAGGGTGATACATACTGCATGGTTTAAAATATATACTATCATACATATTTGTAGCGGATTGTTGCGAAGTAGTATTAATCTTAACTTAATAGCATGGATTTCCGCAAAGTAACGCCAGTAGCACTACCATGAGTTGGCATAGAAACGCCACTATAGAAATTGTAAATAGAAAACTATTGTCATTTTGCTAGTGAATAACATAACTATTATCGTTACGGTATTTCTTGACAACGTCTGTCAAATTAATGACTCATGGGACCGAATTTGTATGGCAATAGATCATAATGACATTCGCTAGCGATTTGATTTCGATAGGTTTTTAACGTATCGAGTTACGCCACTACGGATTTTAGTTCTACGAGTAACCACCAGAGGCGCTGTACAATTTTTCATACATTTATTTTACGCAGTCGCTAGCGAGTAATACTTTTGTAAACTCATGGTAGTGCTACTGATACAATTAACTATCTAGTATCGTAACAGTTTTAAAATTAATTTCTGTTTAATAATAAAAATTCTAACACGCTACATTTTCTCTGTTACATGCGCATTTTACATACTCGTACATTTTTTCATTGAATTCAATGCATAGAAAAACTTTTACAACGACGCAAACTTTTAGTTAGCGTATTGTAACTATTTTGGGCTTTCATAGTTTGCAGCCCTGATTTTTTTCTATTCAAAATAGCAGAATAGATGTAGTTCGACGAGCGAGTAGGTTTTAATCTTCACTATTATCTATCTTTTATCTTTTAGCGAACTGAGGATTGGTTATGTGAACTGAGAATTATTTTTGTAAAATATTTTTGTTGCAAATCAGGTTATTGAGATTTAATTTCATATGTATGTAAGTTTATTATTATTATTATTTATAATAAAGAAGTAGCAGACGAGCATGCAGTCCATCTGATGGTAAGTGGCTACTGCCGCCTATGGACATCTGTAATCAACCCCAGATAGGATCATGTATTCCTACCTGAGGTCGGCCACAGATGCGCCGCTACCCCTGAGGAATAAGCTGGAAAGCCTCGGAAAAGTCTGTCTCCCTTACACACCCTTCAAAACGGAACACAGCAGCGCCTAACACTGCCGTTATGAGCCAGAAATAGATGTGGCGGTGGTGCCGGCGGAGTCGAACCACAAAGGGTTCTACCACCTTCAAATTCCTTCTTTATTTGAATAAATATTGCATTTCAAAGGGGTGGTATGGCAAAGGGAGATCTCCTGCTGGGCTAGGTGATCATGCCCGGAGAGCGGCCGTGCTCCGACAGTCTCAGTTCGGAAATTAAATATATGTACAAGATGGTTAGAAAACTTCGATAGCGTGATTCAAAATATTCGTGGTGCCATCTCTTGACGTGTAGCACGAAGTCGCCACAGTGGTAATTCTATTATTATCTATTTGTTATATACAAACTCACGTTGAAAATATGTAGCTTAAAATGATGCCATGTTTACCAAAATGCCTTATCTCTCAGCCCTTCAAATTCCATTGGATAAAGGCGTATTCAATAAGGGTAAATCTCCGTTTCCTATTGAAATAATTTATATGTATTTTAATTTTATATATGTTTTATTTTACTGTTTACTATAATATATTAAATTATATTGTATATATCAAACTTGTATTGTAATCATAGACAATATTTAAATTTCATTAATTATATTTTATCGACAATTCAGTAGCACATCCCTATGACCACGGCTGGCGCAGTGCGGTACGAAACTTAAACTGTCCATCGATAAATCTCATCTGAAATGGTCAGCTCAACGGCCAAACATTAGCCATTTCGCATATTTTCATAAATTGTTATAATCACTTTTATTTTAATTTATCTTTGGACTTTTTAATACATACTGGTTTTAGGATTCCGTATCAAAAAAATAGAAAAGAGACCATATTACTAAGCCTCCGCGATCTGTCCGTCTATCTGTCTGTCACAGGACTTGTCAGTCAATCTCTTGACCCGTAATAGATAGACACTTGAAACTTTACAGAATGCATATTGCTGTAGCCATTATGACAACAAAATACATAATAATTGAAGGTGGTAGATCCCTTAATATTGCAACTCAAGGCAACACTGCACCACCAATTTTTGCCTAATTGCTAGTTCGTAGGAAATGAAATGCCCAAAATTCAATGAGTCAGCTATTAAAATATATATACTTACTAGCTGACCCGGCACACGTTGTGTTGCCATATAAATAAAAAAATGTTAAGGGTGAACAACCCTTATCACTTACGGGTTTGAAAAATAGGTAGAATATTTGAATCTGCGATGGTAGCGAAGTCTGTCGATTCCAATGTGAAACATTCCAAAATCAACAACTACTTACGAATTAAAAATTAATTAAAAAAACCTTTTCCCACGGTTTAAATTGTGAATCTAAACCATTGTCAAGTCCCCTTGAACCCACACAACAAATTTTATCAAAATCAGTCCAGTCGTGTAGGAGGAGTTTAGTGACATACACACGCACATAAGAAATATATATATATATATACGTATATATATATATATAAGGATTAAAATAGATCCTATAGCCAACTTCAAGGCCTCTGATCCTACCTGGGTTTGATTGCAAATGTCAATGTTTGGCATTGGTAACTTACATGCATGCTCATTGGTAATTTCTATATTATGAAAAATATTGTTTATGAGGACAGGATATTAAGTGTACTTCTCCGGTTGTGTTCCATCGGAGATCCCGGAGTTCTCCACCAAGCGCTGAGGACGGCCACCGGGGGGTTTTTGAGCGGTAAAAATCCCACATAACCCGGCATCGCTCCCACGTCGTCGGGTACCTTTTGAAGGTTCCCCCTCGAAAACAAATAAAAAAAAAAGAAAAAGTGTACTTAAAATATTTTTTACGGTTATTCGCATGTTACATTCATGCTGAGACTCTGCCTATCCTGTGTAAAATAAGCATGTTTTTGTAATTTTCATTTTTTGTGTGTTCGTGGTAACCCGCAATAACAAAAGCCGTTTTGTTAGGCGGAGAGATGTCACAAAAAGCTGCAAAAGCTCATTACGAAAACGAACAGAGAATCGAACCTTGAGCCAGTGTCAATGAACCGCAGTCGCAGGGCGTCGCACTGCGACATACTGACAAACAACTGCGTGATTTAATTACGCAGATCGGTACTTGGCTACCACCCAAGTGTTATGCGAAATGCCCCTTATAATACGATTGAAAGGTGATAGAACCCTTTGTGGTTCGACTCCGGGCACCACCGCCTCACCTGTTTTTGCCTTTTTTTTTTGTTTACGAGGGGGAAACCTTCAAAAGGTACCCGGTGCCGTGGGAGCGATACAGGGTTATGTGGGATTCTTACCGTACTAAACCCCCCCCAGTGGCCGTCCTCTACGTTGCCAAGAGGACTCCGGGATCTCCTACGGTACGACAGACAGGGGATACCGTAGCCCTATTCTAGTCCCGGGACTACAGGGACATCACCTGTTTTTGCCTAATAACAGTGTTAAACGCTGCTGTATTCTAGTTTGAAGAGTGTGGTAAGGGAGACATACTTATGCGAGACGTTCCAGCTTAGTCCTCAGGGGTATAAACGCATTTGTAGCCGACTTCAGGTAGGGTTAATTTTAGGAGGTTGATTACAGAGAACCATGGGTAGTAGTAGCCACTCACCATCAGATTCCCTGTGTCGTGGGTGCCATGGACACACACATAGACAAATACACAAACACCCAGACCCAGAAACAGAAATCTAAATTCATCATTTAGATATCTGTCTGGCCGGGGATCGAACCCGGGACCCTTTGCGCGTCAGATCGGTATGGTGGCCGCCCCGCCACGCGGGTCATCGCCCTTATATGGGTTGTTTACGGTAGGTCTGTTGGCAGTAGTAGCTAGTTATAGTCCGCGCCAAACTGCTAGTCCGCTCTGAATATAGAAACGAGTCACAGCGTATAGCAAATTGTACGAAGACAACGTGGGACCCCACCCAGCACCCGGCCGCTGCCCGCTCTCGCCCGCGGGTACATAGCTGCGTTAGGATGCCCTTACGCTGTCCCTGTAGTACCGGGACCAGAATAGGGCTACGGTATCCCCTACCTGTCGTAAGAGGCGACTAAAAGGGGCTTTCGGGGTTGCGGGCGGCAAGAGTGGGAGCTCAAACCGTCCAGCAAGCGACCCCGGGAAGGACAGCGGTTTTGTGTGGTCGCATATCGCTGTAATCACCAGGGGATGTGAGAGGAGCGTAAATTGCTCCCCCAGGGCAGAGCCCGATAGAAGGGCATCGCGTTAGGAGGACTCCGGTTGTGTTCCGTTGGAGATCCCGGAGTTCTCCACGAAACGCTGAGGACGGCCACCGCGGGGGTTTTAGTGCGGTAAAAATCCCACATAACACGGCGTCACTCCCATGGCGTCGGGTACCTTTTGAAGGTTTCCCCCTCGTCAACAAAAAAAAAAAAGGATGCCCTTACGTTGCTACGGAATATATGGTTGTAGTTGTGCGTAAAAACTTCAGCGGACTAGCAGTTTGCGGACTATACCATCAGGTGGACTGCTAGCTCGTTCGCTATTGAAATCTTTTTCATAACCAAATCACTATTATCATTTAGTTCATCATTAGATACGGTGTCTACACAATTTTTCTTCATTTTCACGTAGTAATTTATTTTAAAATGTATTTACTTCTCATCTATTAATATCTTATTTCTTTTTTCTCTTTCTTTCTCACATTCTTTCTTTTTTTCATGTTCTCCTTTTCCCTTTTTTTCATTTTATTTTATTTCCTATTTTTTGTTTTTGCTATTATTATTATATTTAGTATAGTTGTACCGCCTTCAAATTTTCTGCACATCCCTAAGGTTGACTGGGTGATAATGCTATTTAGCATTAAGTCCGCCTTTTGCACCACACTGTTTTTTAACATGGTCAATAAAGAATAAATAAATAAAAAGTTTACATAGAACTGGTTCTACCTGAAGGGCGATTACAGATGCATCGCCACTCCTGAGGACTTAGATCATCACCTCATATTTTAATCAGTCATTTCTCACATTTACATTTTACAGTCATTTACAGTCACATTCTTGCACAGAAACACAGAATTGCTTCACACAGGAAGAGGACGGTATAATGTTGGTACCTTCCAATCAAACCATACTTTTCCTCTATACAATCCCATAAAGGGTTGCAACCCTTTTAGTGAAACATTGTATCTAGGTCAAACTGTCAACCGATAAGCTACCAAACATTGGAATCAGCAAAATCTCCGCCAGTCGCCTCGTAACTCAAAAAGTCTTCTATCACAGTGACGTAAAGTTGTTTTCAGTTTATCTGTTTCGAGCAGTGCTTATATAGTTGCCATCAAGATCTCTTAATCGGTAGGAACTGAGAATATGAAAAAGTGGATAGAGTATGCCGGAATTGTCACTAGCTCGATCTGACAACCATTTTCGATCGCCGGTCAGTTTAAAATAATTTTGATCTTGGTTCTGAATCTGGTATTTTCCCAAGCCAATGATAGCTTAGTGGTTGAAAATGGGTTTCGCGATTGAATACGTTCAAATCCCAGGCAACAAAAGCCAGCAACACACATCTGATTTTTCAATACTACGTGCGTATTATAAATTATCAGTTTTAACGGTCACATTTTTAAACGGTGAAGGAAATCATCGTGAGGAAACCTGAGGGATTTATAAAAAATGTCATAGGTATATAAAGTCTTATCAATACGCACTTGGCCTTTTCTTCTGAGAGGAAACCCATGCCCAACAGTGGGACAAAAATGAGTGTGACAACGAGCAATTATTCCAAAATAACATTTTATCAAATACAAAAATCTACATTTGTCCTTTAAAATACTTTTAAAACTGTTAATCGTCACTTTGCACTCTATATAGTTTTTTCTATAATCTGAGTCTCAACGATGAGGAAGTAGGTATGTAGGTCATATTTATAAGCCGATAGAACCTAATGGTTGCCTAGACTTAGTCTGTTAAGCTCTTCTTTCTTTGAGTCGAAGAATCTAGGCTCAGATTATCTTTTGATCTTTTTAGTAAATAAAGCTGTATTGTTTGTGTGAAGGTTGATTATTAGGGTTCCGTAGAGTCTGTTAGTAAGCCTTTCCCGTCTGTCAATTTGTCACTGGGCTTTATTTCTTTAATCGTACATTCTTACACTGCGAAATACTCATCACATATATACATATAATAACATACATTCATAAATATATTTTGCTTAACCATATTAATATAAATTCTTTAATAATAATCTGAAAAACATAATAAAACTCTAAATTAAGTTACTCAAATTTAGATTAACCAACACTGTGTCATGACTAAATAACAATTATCATTGCATTCGCATTTTTTCTACAGATATGATTGTTAACTTTAAATCTACCCACAATTACACTACGCTAACCCATTTAAATCTGTTTGTATTTTGTAATTTCTCTGTAAGTGATTTTTTGTAAAATCTTATGAGAAATAAATGTCTTTAAATCTTATGAGAAATAATTGTCTGTAATAAATATGCTTTTGCTTTTTACAGAGTATAAGGGTGGTATATATTAGGGACTATTTGAGCCGAAATCTTCCCAAAACCGATTTACCTCCGTATAACCTAACTTTATTTTTAGTGTTTGGTATCATAACAACCATAGAATTAAATGCATTGTGAAAATTTAAATTTTCTATTACAATTCAATGGATAAAGCGAAAAACACCGAAAAATAGCGTCTTGTAATTATTATCAGGATTTTTTCCTGGTATAGGAATTTATATCAATTTATTATCAGGATTTTTTCCTGGTATAGGAATTTATATCAATTTATTATCAGGATTTTTTCCTGGTATAGGAATTTATATCAATTTATTATCAGCATTTTTTCCTGGTATAGGAATTTATATCAATTTATTATCAGCATTTTTTCCTGGTATAGGAATTTATATCAATTTATTATCAGCATTTTTTCCTGGTATAGGCATTTATTATCAATTTATTATCAGGATTTTTTACTGTCGTTAAACAAACTCTGTAAAAATTTGTAAGTAATAAGTGTCTATCTATTACGGTGCAAAAGATAGAGCCCTGTGACAGAGGGACAGGCGGAAGCTTAGTAAAAGGTTCCTTTTGTACCCTTTTTATACGGGACCCTAAAATGTTTTAAATACTTTTGCATAAAATTTAATTAGTAAATTCACATGCCACCTAATAGAAAATAGTCACTGTACATGAATTTCTGTAATCTTTAAATCTCAAACCACACTTGAAAAACAACAAAGTAGTTTCCAAAAGGCAGCTCGAAAAAATACGAAAGAAAGAAACTCCTTCAATTTCCCTGTTTGCTCCATTCGAGATACATAGTAAATTGTGGTGCAAATACGACTCTCTACTGGGCTTTATTCCGATGCACTGTCGATTAAATGTTTTTTCATATATTTGAACTGTACCCTTAGTATGAGTTTTTACGTATTGTCAAAAATGACTTTTTTTGTTTTTGTTTACGTATTTCCCATACATTTCCAATCAGTTGATACAATCCGCTAGGGGCGCTGATTGGAAATGTATGGGCAAATACGTAAACAAATACCAAAAAAGTAATTTTTGTAAAAGAGTAAAAACTCATACTAAGGTTGCTTTATAAATGAAACTAATTAAATAAATTGTTTTTTTTACAAAAACCTCAAATGTTTATAATAATTAAGTGAAAGAGAAAAACAAGTACTTAAATATATAATTTAAGCATTTTAAGCGAATTATAAAGTAGTTATTTATAATTATGAATAAGAAAGACACAGATTGGTTAAAAGTTAGAGATGAAATTCGGTCTCTCGATCGGGGTGTCCAAGGTTCGAATCTCGGTCAAGCAACTCCAATATTTTAAAGTTACATGAATGTACTATGGAATTGGATGAAAAAGGAAGAGGTACATTTCCGTAGAAAATGCTCGGGGCCTATGCTGGAGAGCAAGACAATCAATCTTCTGCCTAATAACAGCAGTGTTAAGCGCTGCTATGTTCTGGTTTGAATGGTGTGGTAAGGGAGACATACTTTTTCGAGGTGTTCCAGCTCAGTCCTCAGGGGTAGCGGCGCATCTGTTGCCGACCTCAGGTATGAAACTAATCTTATCTGGGGTAGATTACAGATGTCCATAGGCGGCAGTAGCCACTCATCAGGTGGACGGTCTGCTACTCTAATATTATAAAAAAGACTACAATTCTTAAGGGATCCACTAATACCAAATAGCCACGTTTTAAAGTTTCCTCTCATTTTAAATTTCCCTATTTTCCATTTCGCATTCCGACAATCTGCAACTAAACCGCGGAGCTCGCATATGTTCAGAATTCTGCCTCGTAATATTCGTATATGTTTAGGTTATTTGTGTTGTGTGCGAGGAATATATTTGTACAGCTATTTTTCGAAATTTAAGTAGCAAACGAGCTTGAATTCAGTGTAATGGTACGTCACTAATTCATCGTCAACTCCTTACTGTTCCATTGCTGGGCACGGGTCTCCTCTCAGAATGAAAAGGATTAGGCCATAGTCCACCGCGCTGGTCAAGTGAGAATTGGTAGACTTCACATTCCTTTGAAACCTTTTTTTTTAAGATTTCTCGGGTATGCAGATCTCCTCACGATGTTTTCCTTCATCGTTTAAGCAACTGATAATTAATTTGTAATACGCAGATATATTTTAGCTTGAACTTGAAACAGTTCTGGTTTTCTTGAAAGGGTAGTGATGTCTGTTCACACGCAGGTAGACATGAGGTGGCCATCTTAGTCCTCAGGAGTGGCAACCATCTGTTCTGAATGGAGTTGCAAATCGTTTGTTAAGTTCTAAAACCGCGGAGCCAAATCACGTTTAAGGAGAGCAAAACAAACGTCTCATTCATTTATTTTTAATTCTCGTGCTCGTCAACTCTCAACGCAATATGAAACAACACTGACTTACGCGTACTTTTCAGCATATTTGGCCGAGCCAATATACATTGTGTTATGTTTTCTCGAGTTTCTTTATATATTATAGGAGTAGCAGACTAGCATGCAGTCCACCTGACGGTAAGTGGTTACTGCTGCCCATGGACATACGTAATCAAGCCCAGGTAGGATTAGATATTCCAATCTGAGGTCGACCAGAGCCGTGCCGCTACCCCTAAGAACTAAGCTGGTACACCTCGGAAAAGTATGTCTCCCTTACCACACCCTTTAAACCAGAAGACAGCAGCGCTTGACACTACTGTTAATAGGCAGAAATAGGTGTGGCGGTAGTACAGCTAGATTCGAAGCACAAAGGGTTCTACCACCTTCAAAATGATATTCGATTGATATGCGTAACACAAGTTGGCCATTTTTAATTGCGTAAGTGATGAAATGTCCATGGACAACTGTACCCACTTATCATCAAGGGAACTGAATACTCGGTCACTACTTCAATCTTATAAAAAAGCCAGGATTTTATGTAGGAATCATTAAAAATATTTTTATTTACTTTAATGTGCGCAAAATAAAAAAATCTCGTTCGGAGTGTTTCTTGAAATTGCTCGAAAACCAAGCGCTTTCTACTAGTGATGTGTTGTAACGTTTTAGTATTCGTATTTATAGTTCAGTATTTCAATTAAATACTATTAAGTACTTGTTTTATTACATAGGAGTAGCAGACGGGCATGCAGTCCACCTGATGGTAAGTGGCTACTGCCGCGCAAGGACATCTGTAATCAACTTCAGATAAGATTAGATTCCTACCTGAGGACGCCCACAAATGCGCCGCTACGCCTGATTACTAAGCTGAACCTCAGATTAGTATGTCTTCCTTACCACACCTATCAAACCAGAATATACCAGCACTTAACACTGCTATTATAAGCCAGAAAGCTATGGAGGTGGTGCCGCCAGAGTCGAACCACAAAGAGTTCTACCACCTTCAAATATATAAATAGACAAGTTGATGTTGAATGTGTCATAATTATAATGAAATGGCTATAAAATATTTATTTAAATATGGCACCAGATAGTAAAAATACAATAAAGTATTAAAAATAGGCAAGCGGGGATAAACAATAATTTCAGAACAAATTGCGAAATCTCCTGACTATATTGACTCTACCAACTTTAAAATATTGTTAATATTCCGTAACTGACCCTACCACCTTTAAAATGCTATTAATATTAGCTTAAAATAACTTTATGCCAATAAAAAGTAGTTTTTTTCCGTTAATTTAATCATTATTGAGTAAATAAACATGATAAATAAAGAAATAACTTTTAAAATTTATAAGGCGTTAACCTAATTCCATATTCCTAACTAGGTGGCGCTACCAGTCCTCTGAATCGCGGTAACGAATGTTCGTTGGCATTTGTATAAGAGCATTCTGAAGACTTAATAATGTTGACATTTGTAACCAATTCTAAATAGGTTAATATTTTTGATAAACGATAGCGTATGCTTGAGCATATGACTCGTTATTAGAGGCGCGCAAAATATATCATTAAAGTGAAAAGAGTAAATAGAGAGATATATCTTTTGAACTCAGTGATATATAATTTATCACTCTTTTAGCTGAGTAGCTCACTTTAGCTCCGTAGCTCTGTAACGATATAAGCGACATTTTATATCACTGTTTCAGAGAATCGACTCGTGAGCGAGTATAACACTGTTGAGTTGAAGATCTTATATCCGGAATCGTATGGACCTATGAACTCAACCATGTGACGCGGATATAAAGATATAATTCAAAATTGTCGGAGTTGATGAGTGATTAGCTCTTTGGTATTTTTGGTGAGTGAGTGATATAAAAGATATATAATATTTTTTATATCACTCACTTGCGAGCTACTCAATTCTACTCGTTATAAATACAATTAAGAGAGTAATGAATTGATGATGGTCACTCAATGTTAGAATTTCTAAATATTATAATCGATGTAATTCGATTCGGTCATCGATGTATCTGTCTCCACCGTTAAATTATTAATAACATAAGAGAATTATTCGATTTTAATTAATTTATTATTGGGGCAATTTTGTTTAATTTTTTGCAAAATCTTATTTTTATATAATCACTAATAATCGATTTGTGAAACTCATTATTCAACTGAAATTTAATAATTAGCGAAAATGCTAACAAGAAAATAAAGGTTGGCGAAAAATAAAGAAATCTGTACGAATTTGGTCCATAATGCGTTTGAAGCAAGACACAGAGAAATTCCGGAGAGAACGTTACATACGTCAAAAATAATCGATTTATAAATATCGATTCACTCAAAATCGATGTTCAAATTCTTTTTTTTTTTTTATAATATAAGAATAGCAGACGAGCATGCAGTCCACCTGATGTGGCTACTGCCGCCCATGGACATCTGTAATCAACCCCAGATAGGATTAGATATTCCTACCTGAGGTCGGCCACAGATGCGCCGCTACCCCTGAGGACTAAGCTGGAACGCCTCGGAAAAGTCTGTCTCCCTTACCACACCCTTCAAACCGGAACACAGCAGCGCCTAACACTGCTGTTATTAGGTAGAAATAGGTGTGGCGGTGGTGCCGCCGGAGTTGAACCACAAAGGGTTCTACCACCTTTAAATTTCAGGGATTATTTGTATTTTTACCTTTATAACTTTTAAACAAACTATAAAGTATAAAGACATTCGGTTTTGGTCTAAAACCAATTCGGTTACGGCCGAAAAACCAGTTACATTCGGTCACTAAAATTCGTATTCATTCGTATTTGTAGCCCATCCCTACGGAACATGTGTTTTCGTAATTAAAGAGGCGTGTCTGTATGTAGGTTTTCGCAGTATGAGGTCAAGTAATCATCGTGAGGCCGTATTGTGAGGTTTTAAGAAAACAATTTTAGGAGATCGAAATTTTGGGGCACGCACTTCAATGGTGGGACCTTGTTTGAATTTTGGACATACGTTGGGGTCCGGGTTCAATTCCCTGATTAAATGGAAAACATTGGTCTATAGAAATAAACAAAATTAAAGGTTTATTTTTAAAGTCAACAGCTTTTTACTAATTTCATATGAAATTATATGCAGCCGTTATAAAAAAATACATTTTTTTGTCTAGCTGTATCTCGACCTGTTTGTTTCTTCCGGATAATCTCCGAAACAGCTGGATCGATTTCGACAGGTGTTTTAGTTCTCAAAAAAATTACAAATGTTCCAAGGAGAATTATATTATGATACCTTAAGTTTTCTAAATACGGCAAAAGATGATAAAAAAGTCGTCCTATTTCTCTGAAATCCTATAATTCAATCCTAAACCTTAGTGAAGGATTGAATTATAAGATTTCAGATTTTTATTAAAAAAATATTAATAATCTGTCCAATTTTTACATAATTACCAAAGATCGAACTTCATGAATGTCTAGTTTGAAGAAGGTGTCAAATTTCAATCTTTGGTCGACATAACATTGGATAGATTGATTATTAATATCGAACGTAACTAATGATTGCATCAAGATGTCCATGGCCTTTTAACATCTTAACCTTTTTGGTACATTCCACGACACAAAATCTAAAACTCACAAAACAAACATTTATTCACTAATTTCATTCATTAGACATGATTAGAGGGCACCATTGTTTTTGTTTTCGTTTTTAGCGGCCCTCGGCAAATTGATGTGGTGACAGTGACATATTTGATGTCACCAGTAGCACTACCATGAGTTTACAAAAGTATTACTCGCTAGCGACTGCGTAAAATAAATGTATGAAAAATTGTACAGCGCCTCTGGTGGTTACTCGTAGAACTAAAATCCGTAGTGGCGTAACTCGATACGTAAAAAACCTATCGAAATCAAATCGCTAGCGAATGTCATTATGATCTATTGCCATACAAATTCGGTCCCATGAGTCATTAATTTGACAGACGTTGTCAAGAAATACCGTAACGATAGTAGTTATGTTATTCACTAGCAAAATGACAATAGTTTTCTATTTACCATTTCTATAGTGGCGTTTCTATGCCAACTCATGGTAATGCTACTGTGCTTGGAATGAATCTGTTAGGATGTTTATGGTTAGTTAGTGTGCTTTGGTCAGGTTTTTGAAGATATGGGCAAAGTAGCTCAGCTGCAAATCTTCATTTTTTTCCATTTCGGAATAAATCCATAGGGTCCAAAGACGAATTAAGGTTACAGACATAGCAGTTTGCAATATAAAGTGCCAATTGGCTGACCATATCGCTTGGAAGACCGATAAGTTGAAAGTCTGATAAGGAAGAAATGTCCTCGAGCGGCGATATGAGTGGGACAAAAAAATTCGTGCATATTACTATATAATACAATATGTTTGTGCGTCGCAAACGAGCATCAAGTCCACCTGAAGGACGTCTATCATCAAGTCCACATAAAGAAAGAGTCCTGAGGTCAGCCGCAGATACATTGCAATCCCTGAGGACTAAGTAAGTCTACCTTACTTCAAACTAGAACACAGCAGATCTCAACACTGCTGTTACTAGGCAGAAATAAGTATAGCGAAGGTGCCTCCGGAATTGTACTACAAAGGGTTGTACCTTGAATTTTATTCATTAGACATGTTCAGAGGGCGATTGTTTTTGTCTACGTTTTTAGCGACACTTGGCAAATTGATGTGGTGGCAGTGATATATTTGATGTCACACCTGTGCTAGGAATGAATATGTTAGGATGTTTATGGTTGATTAGTATTTTTATCAGGTTATGTGGACACAACCCGCGTAGCGGAGCGGTCACTGTTGGAATTATGCGCAAAGGGTTCCGGGTTTGATCACTGGCAGACATCTGAAGGATGAATCTGTTCTGTCTCTGGTTGTTTGGGTAGTCTTTCTGTGTGTCCACTGTCCATGGCACCCACACAGGTATTCCTCATGTGAGCTGTGAGTGCAGAAAGCGTCTTCTTTTAGGTAACCACTCGGCTGCAAATCTTGTCGTACCAGAACCGTGTAATAGCAGTTTATATAATATGGAAGTAAATAGCAAATAAGGATGCAGTTCATCATCAACCCATTATCATCCCACTGCTGGGCACGGGTTTCCTCTCATAATGAGAAGGATTAGGCCATAGTCCACCGCGTTGGCCAAGTGCGTATTGGTAGACTTCACATATCTTTGAGATTCTTTCTAATCCACACATAATTTTGAAAAGTCAGAGGTGTGTGTGGGATTGGAACCTCGGACGCCTCGAGGCCGAGAAGCCTTAAGAGGCCGAGTTTCTTAACCACTACGCGATCGCTGCTTCTATGATGCAGGATGCAGTATATAGGATGCAGTTCACCTGATGATAAAAACTCAATAGTTTGTATTTAGTATTATAGTAGCAGCCCATGGACATCTGTAAACAACCCTAGATAAGATTAGATTCCTACCTTTGTTTTAGTATATTAAGCTATCAAAAAGTAATAAAAACATAAACCTATATAACATACACTGTTATCGACGCTAATTGAAGTCATTATAACATAGTCGTGAAATGGCTCTTTCGACAACGGTGGCTCCTAATGGATCTTATGGGTTACACAAACAGTTCCGAACCCTACCGTTATGGGACATCCATTAACTTAATGTTCCATATAACTTTCTAAATATAATGTATATTACGTTAAGTATGTAGAGAGTTTTGTATAAGTATGTGGCAATTACATTTCGTGTTGGAAACTAGAGAGATTTGAAGGTGGTAGAACCCTTTGTGGTTTAACTTCGGCGGCACCACCGCCACACCTATTTCTGCCTCATAAGCAGTGTTAAGCGCTGCTGTGTTCTGGTTGGAAGGGTGTGGTAAGGGAGACAGACTTTTTCGATGCGTTCCAGCTTAGTCCTCAAGGGTAGCGGCGCATCTGTGGCCGACGTCAGGTATGAATATCTAATCCTATCTGGGGTTGATTACACATGTCCATGGGCGGCTGTAGCCACTTACCATCAGGTGGACTGCACGATCCTCTGCTAGTCCTATATTATAAAAAAAAATCTGCCTTTGCCAAGCTATATTGAAACAGCATATAGGTGTGGCGGTGGTGCCGCCGGAGTCGAACCACAACGGGGTTCTGCCACCTTCACCTGTTCGAGATGTGGTTAAAGTGAAGTCTACGAACTTGTTTTTGGCTAGTACATTATTGTTACACCACTGCTCACAGTTTTGAAGGTGTCAAAAATATGCAGTATCCATCGCTTATCTTTTGCTGCATGCTCGTTTACTGCTTTCAATACAATAACCTGATCCATTCAAGTTAAAACAAAAGAAAATATCTCACTGACAGCACAATGGAATTTTGAAAGACTTATAACAATAACTTCAAAATTCAATTCCAATAAAACAAAAGTAGGCGCAAACAAATACAATCGTTAAAACGTACCGGATTAATCGGGTGACATCCGCCCCGATCCGGTTATATCCGCTTCGATTCAGGTATGACCGGTTTGATTCAGTTATATCCGGCTATTGATGACGGTGCCACATTCGTAGCAGGTGGCGCGTTAGATTTATTTGTTTCTACACACCTAGTACCATACTCCCACTAATTTTCCCAACGCTGGGCACGGATCTCGTATAAAGGGTATAGGTACTGTCCTCCATGTAGTACCAATCAGAATTTATGAAGGGAGTTACAGTATGGGCTACAACCCTTTGTTGTTACAGTACTACAACCCTTTGTGGTTTGACTCCGTTGGCACCGCCCTAGCTATTTGTGCCTTAATGCAGAAATACTACGCTCTGCTATGTTCTAGCTTGTAGATTGTAAATACTTTTCCAAGGCATTGCAACTTAATTGCAGTAATCGCAACGCATCTGTAGTCGACCTCAGGTAGGAATCTAACCTTATCAGGGGTCGATTACAGTGGCAGTGGCCACTCATTATCAGATCAAGTGTTCATTTGCTACTCCTATATTTTAAAAAACAATTATTAGTATCAATATTTAATACATAATTCATTTACTTATCATATAACTATCGTACTCAGACTTCCCCCAGTTGAGTTTGCAGTGGGATACAAAACATGATGCAGACAGTTCTAATGTAAATTTCATAAATTTTATTATGTGTACCAAATTTTTCTTATTTGCTTTCCTTTGAAAGCAAGAAGCTGAAGACAATAACATCATGCTGTTCAATAATAGTTCTTTTATAAATCTATACTAAGCATAATTGTTTTAAAGTACATATTGGTTTTGTTAAATAAATAATCGTTATTCATATTGTTAACTGTGGTATGACAAATGTGAGTTCATATATACATCTGAACAAACACTGCTATTTTACCGTAATCTACTATTATATTTATTATGCACCTACCTAGTGTTTTATAATTTCATGGTAGACAGTATGGCGTTGGTGGTGTAATGGTCAGCATAGTTGCCTTCCAAGCAGTTGATCCGGGTTCGATTCCCGGCCAACGCACACTTTTTGCTTCAACTATTCTTATTCAATTAGTGGACTATACTTAATTTCATAGATAATGGCAAGTTCCAAATGAATATTTTATCCCATGGTTAAGTATCTATTTATTATAATTCTAATACTGATTTACTGTCAGATATAGGAATTTAGGCTCTAAACGTCTGAAATTTTGTACAGGAATTTTATTATGTATAGACAATAATTTTTGGAAACTTATCCTATAAGTTAAGTAACTAAAGGTGGTAGAACCCTCTGTGGTTCGACTCCGGCGGCACCACCGCCACACCTATTTCTGCCTAATAACATCAGTGTTAAGCACTGCTGTGTTCTGGTTTGAAGGGTGTGGTAAGGGAGACATACTTTTCCGAGGCATTCCAGCTTAGTCCTCAGGGGTAGCAGCGCATCTGTGGCCGACCTCAGGTAGGTATATCTAATCCTATCTGGGGTTGATTACAGATGTCCATGGGCGGCAGTAGCCACTTACCATCAGGTAGACTGCATGCTCGTCTAAAAAAAAAACTAAATGTCATTTTTTTATAAAAATAAAGCCATAATATACAAGTAAGTATAATAGAAATCCAGAAATCAAGGAAATGGAAGTAAAAATCGGATTACGACATCGAATGTCCGTTTCGCAACCAATTCCGTAAATTCTAATCTTGATCACAGATTGATCGGAACGGTTTCAACGTTACATCGGAAAATAAACTTAGCAACTCTGTATAGTTCAAATACCACAGACTAAATAGGGAAATTCAAACAGGGAATGGTGGTAGAACTAGTTCATTTCAATTGGAAAATACCACCACTGCAACTATTTGTAAGATTAAGCAGTTCTGCGGGTTTGACAAAGTGTGGATGCCGGCTGATTTATGTCGATGCTTTAGATTTGATTAACTACCAATACGCATTTGCCCAGCGCGGTGGACTATGGCCTAATCCTTCTCATTCTGAGATGAGACCCGTGTCCAGCGGTGGGACAGTAATGAGTTGATGATGATCATTTTAGTTTCCACAAGTGAAATGAAGAAGAACATCTATTCATTATGGAGTTGGTTACAGAGGTCGATGGTGACCACTTACCACCAATTGGCTGAATGCTCGCCTATAATATCTGATAATATAAGATTTTTAGAAGCTCTTTCAATGTGTATAGTGCATGTATGTACGAGTATATCTACAGACATCGCACGTATCATTCCGTGACAAAGCAGAACCATATTCTATAAAATGAGTATAAATGTTTATATCTTCCGTACCACAATATCTTATATATAAAAATCTCGTGTCACAATGTTAGTTACCGTACTCCTCCGAAATAGCTTTACTGATTTTCAACAAATTTTACATGCATATTCAGTAGGTCTGACCATCGGCTACTCTCTATTTTTTCATACCCCTAAGTGTTAAGGATGGTTCACCAATAACATTTTTTTATTTATATGGCAACACAACGTTTGCCGGGTCAGCTAGTATTGTATACAAAATGATTTTGTCTAAAATTACACGTTTAATGTCTGTAAATAACAATAGGATCTTTCGGTGTTCGTCCAAAAACATCTATTTCTAGGTTCCAAGCTTAATTCATAGAATAAAGACTTGGTCTTTTTCTGTTTCAATACACAAAACAGTCACAATACCAAATCAAACACTCGTACATGAGATTGGTATATGTAAATGTAATTTAGTTTGTATTGATTTACCATTTGTCTCTGTACAGGAAAGGCTGCCAAGACAGCCGCGATGTATGTGTAGGAAAACATCGAGCCAGTGATGATCGGACTCGGGTTCGAATCGAAATATATACTAGACCTAAATCCTGTTCATTCTAAATTGAAACTAGTAATGGTTTGGTGTGTTTACACACCTCTGGGCATTTCATATATAGGTTGAGAGATTGAGGAAAAATGTTTGCAAAGGTATTTTTTTATACATTTTTTTTTAATACAGAATAGGAGTAGCAGACAAGCATACAGTCCACTTGAAGGTACATACATAAGGCTACTGCCGCCCATGGACTAGGCTGGAACGCCTCAGAAAAGACATACTTACCACACCATTCAAACCAGAACAAACCAGAACAGTGTTCTGGTTTGAAGGTTTGAGGTTATGAGGCCGAAATAGGTGTGGCGGTGGTGCCGCCGGAGTCGAACCACAAAGGGTTCTGCCACCTTCAATTTGTGAAGTCTGCCAATGCTTGGACAGCGCGGCACTTTGGACTATGGTTCTCTCATTCTAAGTGGAGACCCGTGCCCAGCAGGGAGACAGTAATGGGTTGACGATGATAACTATATCGTGAATATTTTTCCAGCCTTTGTCCATTAAACTAGACCTGCTTAAGAATATAGGTATCCAAATACTCCTATAACCATATCTTTCCAGTGAGAAGTAACGAAAAGTTTACGACACCTGCTCCCGAAAATTTATGACGGATATTTTTACGACACACCTTTCGCGGGATTTTCGGCTCGAAAATACCCTTGAATACTTTGGACATTATAAAATCTGCAGAAAATCTGTGTTATCAGGTTAGAAAGTCATGCCAATGGCAATACTACACCTATTTCTACCTAATAACAGCAGTGTTAAGCGCTGCTGACGACCCGTGTGGCGGAGCGGCCACCATACCGGTCTGACGCGCAAAGGGTCCCGGGTTCGATCCCCGGCCAGACAGAAATCTAAATGATGAATTTAGATTTCTGTTCCTGGGTCTGGGTGTTTGTGTATTTGTCTATGTGTGTGTCCATGGCACCCACGACACAGGGAATCCTAGTGTGGGGCTGTGAGTGTAGAAAGCGTGTGGAAAGCGTGCTATGTTCCGGTTTGCAAGATGAGGTTATACAGGGGGAGCAGACAAGCATACAGACCACCTGATGGTAAGCGGCAACTGTTGTCTATGGACATCTGTAATCAACCCCAGATAAGGTTTGATTCCTACCTGAAGACGGCGACAGGTGCTCCGCTACCTCTGAGAACTAAGCTGGCATGCCTCAGAAAAGTATCCCTCCCTCCCTACTGGTATTATTATTATAAGTTCGTCTATTCAAAACAGTCTCCAACGTAGATTTATATTCTTTCCTATATTATATCTAGAACTAGGTCATGTGTTCCAGCGGTTCTGGAATTCAACTGACAAATTGTTTCACACAAAACAGTTTGTATGTCTTCAGTTGCTGAGCCCTTCAGTATTTCAATGTATTTTATTTATGGTAAAGGAGGCAATTCATTTATGTCAGTTTATGGTTTAATACCCATAAGTTAGTCGTTTGGGTGTGGAAGACATACTTTTCCGAGGCCTTCCAGCTTAGTCCTCAGGAGTAGAGACGCATCTATGGCCGACCTCAGGTAGGTATCTAATCTTATCTGGAGTTGATTTTAATTGTCGATGAGCAGCAGTAGCCACTTACCATCAGGTGGACTGCATGGTCTACTGCTACTCCTATGTTATAAAATCCGTGGCATTCCAGCTTAGTTCTCAGGAGTAACGACGCTTCAACGACCGACCTCAAAAAGGAAGTTTATTTTGTCTGGGGTTGATTACCGATGTCTATGGGCGGCAGCCGCTTACCATCAGGAGCACAGTATGCTCCTTTGCTTCTCCAATATTATACAAAAAAGCAATATTTTACTTAAATGAAAACCATTTTAAAACCCACAAATGTACGGCCAAAGTAGCATAACAGAACATTTTTGAAACGAGATAAATCTCTTTGAGGTGCCCTGAATAGCTTCCTTCCATAGGAGTGTTTTATCCCAACCGCATCTTTCTATCAGGTGCGATCGCGGTCAAAGGCTTTTGAATGTGCGAAGCGAAAACACTTGAATAAAATACTGGGAAATTTAAAAGTGAGGATTCATAAAGTTATTTTTACGTAAAAAGTAATGATAGCCTAGTGGTAGCACAGTTTCTAAGTAGGACCTTTCAGGTCCTAGATTTGCCAGGCACATATCACTGAATTTTAATGTAATGTGTGTATTAGAAATTAATTCACACACACACACACGCGCGCGCGCGCGCTTATATGAGTTGGACATGCCTTTAATTTAAGTAGTCATTATTCTTAAAACTACTTTTATATATTTTGTATTTGTATATTTGATTAAATTTTGTCCTGGTGATGAGCGGGGCACCCAGTAATACGGGCTACCAGCCCAGTACAGGGGCCCCAGGGGACCTTTCAGGTCCTAGATTTGCCAGGCACATATCACTGAATTTTAATGTAATGTGTGTATTAGAAATTAATTCACACACACACACACACACACACACACGCGCGCGCGCGCGCTTATATGAGTTGGACATGCCTTTAATTTAAGTAGTCATTATTCTTAAAACTACTTTTATATATTTTGTATTTGTATATTTGATTAAATTTTGTCCTGGTGATGAGCGGGGCACCCAGTAATACGGGCTACCAGCCCAGTACAGGGGCCCTTGCGCCTTGATTTGTATGTAAATGTACTTTAATCAATAAAACATTTTTTTTTTTTTTTTATTTATTATCACTTGCTTACCGGTGAAGAAACACATTGTAAACACTCCTACATGCTTGAGAATTCTACAGGAAAAAATAAAAATGTTCTTAAAGTTGTATGAAGTGTGTCAATTTGCACTTAGCCAGTGCGGTAGAGTATGGTCTAACCCTCTCACTCTGAGCAGAGACCCTTGCCCAGCAGTGAGACAATAATGGATTGAAGAGTTTGGTAAGGATATACTTCTCCAAAGCGTCCAACTTAGTCCCCAAGGTCAGCAGGGCATGCTAGGCTGCTCATTTGCTAATTATTATATTTATTAAGTGGTGGTAGTTATATTGACATTCAAAAAAATGTGAGCCGTCACGGGACGCCTGGCAGATGTGAAACATCAACATTATTTTGTAAAAGTAATATGCAGAAAAAACATATTGTGATAGGAACTAAATATGTCATAATGATAAAATAAAATATTACGATTTTTTTCCAGATAACGATGACTATTTATTGAATTCGATTGCGCATGGCGACGCGTCGCCACACCGTACACACTACTGCATATAGACTGTATATATATACCATCGTATAGCGGCATGCGTCGCCACGCCAGAAATCGGTTTTACGTGCGGCTATAGATGTTTCACATCAAAAGTGCTCTGTAAAGAACGTATTTTGAATAAAAAAAATGATTTGATTATTTATTCAGGACTACCAACATAAGATACAGCAGTGACTATCATATACAGTACAATTATGTCTATTATCTTAGTGAGTAACTATTCTTACTATTACAGTTAGTTAGTTCTTCCTCACGACCACACAAGATTTCCTGTTACAATAGAGATTATTTTCGAATTGGTATTCTAAACCGGATTTTCTTTTACAATTCTCGGTTCTTTTCCCGAATTTACATTCTTTCCAATACGATAGTTAACCGAATCGTTATAATATGTCGCAGTAAGTAAACTTTAATAACATTGTTAGCCTTCACCCCAAGGTTTTGGTCTATTGCGGCAAAAATTCGCACAAAATTTAATTACACGAGGTATTTCAGCTGAAGCCCAGGGAATGTAAAATGAAGAATTTCACAAAATCTACTGTTGCGAATATGTTTAATAGTGGACTTTTTAGGGTTCCGTACCCAAAAGTAAAAACGGAATCCTATTACTAAGATTCCGCTGTCTGTCCGTCTGTCACAGGGCTACCTCCAGTCTACCTCCTGAACCGTAATAGATAGACACATAAGTTTTAACAGAGTATGTATAAAGGTGGCCCCTATAACAGTGAATACTAAAATTAAATAAGTTGAAAATAAATGGGGGTCGCCATACAAAAAACCGCTAATCCACGATATTTTTCGCTTTATCTATTGAACCGTAATAGGTAGACAGTTAAAATTTTCACAATCTATCACAGTAGCTGCTATAATAACAAATACTAAAAATAAAAAAAAATATGAAAATGGTACAGAACCCTCCGTATACGAGTTCAACATGCACTTGGCCAATTATTTTACACGCTTTCTACACTCACAACCCCATACTAGGATCCTCTGCATCGTTGGTGCTATTGACACACACAAAGACAAACACACAAACACCCAGACCCAGAAACAAAAACCTAAATTCATCATTTAGATATCTGACTGGCTAGGGATCGAACCCGGGGCCCTCTGCGCGTCAGACCTGTATGGTGATCACTACGCCACGCGGGTCGTTACATTAAAACTATTTGACTTTATCTTTAGGATCTTGGCGCTTTTTGCGAGGAAAGCTATAGGCTTAAAACTTCTGTAATAAAGAGTGTCTTAGAGACTTTATGAATTTTCGGTGCGTAAAAATACAGAGTGCTGTCGTGATATGAAAATTTAATAGAAAATCGAACTATGCGTAGGATAACACGATCCACAAAAACACACTGTGAGGACCTGCTAAAAATTAAAATATATCAATTCCGCGATTATATTATCGCGATTATATAATTCAGAATTGTATAATATATCATTATGCACTTGGCCAATGCGACAGTCTTAACCCTTCTTACTCTAAGAGGAGACCCGTAGCAAGTTTTGAAGGTGGTAGAACCCTTTGTGGTTCGACTCCGGCGGCACCACCGCCACCCCTATTTCTACCTAATAACAGCAGTGTTAGGCGCTGCTGTGTTCCGGTTTGAAGGGTATGGTAAGGGAGACAGACTTTTCCGAGGCGCTCCAGTTTACTCCTCAGGAGTAGCGGCGCGTCTGTGGCCGACCTCAGATAGGAATATCTAATCCCATCTGGGGTTGATTACAGATGCCCATGGGCGGCAGTAAACACTTACCATCAGGTGGACGCATGCTCGTCTGCTACTCTTATGTTATAAAAAAAAAACAGGATAATAATGGGTTGACAACGATCAATCAGAGTTCAAACCTGGACCCTTTTTTGTAAGCAAACTGTATAATCAACAACTAAGCAATCGTTATACAGGGTGGATTTTTAAATAGGCCTTCAGGTCCAAATCCGAAACTATAAGAATTAGCGAAAAATGATGAAAGGAGATACGAGGCCAATTTTAATAAAAACTAAAACTACATCATTAGTTTTTTTAATATATTTTTCCCTAGACGCACATCTAATAAGTTCATTTTGAAGGAAAATACACCATCTATATTATTCCACTATCTAATAGTGTCGCTTATAAAGATCAAATTTTGGGAAACAAGTTCTGTGACAAATTATGTGATCATAGTTAATACAGTTATCCGTATGTGTATCAGAAAAATAATACATCAATTTTGGACAAATAGAGTCTCAGCGGATCGTTTGTATGATGACTCTACATTTTTTTGCCCAGTCATATAAATATAGAGAGCGTCATCGTGATTGACTCTACACTATGAGACTCTACGCTAACAAACACTACATTATTAGGTAAAGATAAACCCTAATTTTGGTTACCATACCGGTGTGATAAACATAGGGTTCAGATTTTGGTGTGGTAGGTAGGTAGTTCCATCTTAGTCCTTAGGGGTAACAGGCTGTGGCCGGCATCAGGTATAAAACTTCATCTGGGGTAGATCACAGATGTCTATGGGCGGCAGTAGCCACTTACCATTAGCTGGACTGCATGCTCGTCTGCTACTCCCATATTATAAAAAAGGTCTTTAGCCATAGTTCATTGCATTGTCCTTAAGTGGTAGATTTCATACACCTTTAAATACTTTTCTGAAAAATTGTTGGACTATTATTATGACCAAGAATAGCACTTTGATATACGATATTTATACCATGTGTATGTCTAGAAACATATGTGGAATATCTACATTTGTGACCTTGAACAAGAGATTTAATAATGATACTCAATATGTTAGTGGGTTATTCAGATTCTGCTTCAGTCATACATCCAGTATACATTACATTCATAAATAGTTGTAAAATGTAATGTTAGCAGCAATCATTTTTAGGCGTTTGTAAAATTAGTCCAATTTAGTGACAAAAATAAGGAAACGTCTGCATTGGTTGTTGTTTACTACGAAATGATATCATTAGTTTTATATTTGTCCATTTTAGGGTGTGATAGTAAGCTATAGATATCATCATTCATCATCATCATCATCAACCCATTATTGTCCCACTGCTGGGCACGGGTCTCCTCTCAGAATGAGAAGGATTAGGCCATAATCCACCGCGCTGGCCAAGTGCGTATTGGTAGACTTCACATACCTTTGAAAACTTTTTTTTTTTAGAATTCTCAGGTATGCAGGTTTCCTCACGATGTTTTCCTTCACCGTTTAAGCAAGCGATAATTAAATTCTAATACGCACATAACTTTGTTAAATCAGAGGTGCGTGCCTGGGATTTGAACCTCGGACCTCTCGATCAAGAGGCCGCGTTTCTTAACCACTAGGCTATCACTGCTGCTAAATATCATCATTATCAACTTATTACTGTCCCACTGCTGGGCACGGGTCTCCTCTCAGAATGAGAAGGATATATTAGCAGCTATATATATATTAAGTGAGTAGTTAGTAGTAGTAGTATTTTGTTTTGGTATTTGTCACAATGACTGGCTTTTATAATTACCAAAAGGAAGTTTTTGTTAATTTACTAAAAATTTAATTCATTTAATTTTATATTTGTCCACTCTAAGGCTCAGATTGTTGTAAATTATGTACGTTAGAAGTCAGTAGTATTTTTAAGGTATTTGTAAGCAATTGTCTAAATCAATTAGGTCACACACAAAATAAGGAATCGTCTGCATTAGTGTTCTTACGAAAAGATAACTTTAGTTTTATATTGGCCTACTTTAGGGCCCAAGATGTAAAATTTAAGGTCAGTAGTAATTTTGCTTAGGCAGTTGTTACTAAATGGTAATAATAATTTCCCAAAAATATGGAACTATTTGAAATAATAGCTGGTTGAGTACACAATGATATCTATAATTTTATATTTGCCCACAATTGGGCATCAAATATCTGTCTAGACCATTAAAATTTTAAATCAGGACTCGATTAAAATTTCATACTTACCGTATATAGCCTTATAATTTACCAAAAAACCTCAAAATTTACCTTTGCTTATGCGGCACAATCACACACACAGTCAACATTACACAATCAATAGGCGATAACTAAGTCATAATTGACTTCACTCTCATCTTAGTTAACAGCTGTCTTAGTAATTCAGGTAATTTTTCGGGTAAAAATAAAGGCACGAGCACTTTTGGGTGTTTGGGATATTTTTGGTTATTTTAGGGTTGTTTTTGGAGAGTAACACCCCGCGTGCGAGCAGCGGCGACGTGCCGCTGTGACTGCCGCTAAACCACCCCTCGCCGAGGGGGTTACCTCTCTATACTTATGTGTTTACATCTTAAATGGGGTGAGCATAGGGTAGCTAGTCTATAGAGGGTTCAGCGCTGCTGTGATTTTGTATGAGTGCCAATAACCATTATATGACTTTTTATTTGTATAAGATTGAAGAAGCGAACCATCATGATCAATATCATGGTTTGATCATCATCAGGGTGTAAATAATGATTGCATGTTTGTTTAAACATGCAGTCCATTTTATCGTCATCGAGGTGTAGAAGTTTTTTATTTATTTTTCTTGGGTCTGGATACGAATTCCACCCCATCCACAGACAGTCATTTTTAAAGGTGGTAGAATCAATATGAATCAAAACACTTCCATACTGATTTTCTTGGGGGGAGCAGTTCTAGCGCTTCGGTGGACTTTCCACTCGATACCTGCTGATAGGTATGAGACGACCATTTTAGTGAATATACATAGAAACCCGGTTCTATATAGATTTTTTATATAATATAGGAGTAGCAGACGAGCATGTAGTCCACTTTCAAAACAGAACACAGCAGCGCTTAACACTACTGTTAATAGACATAAATAGGTGTGACGATGATGCCGCCGGAGGACCACACATACACATAGAACACATCTACCACCTTCAAACAGGACTACAGGATTGGTTACAGATATTCATTGGCAGTAATCATTTACCATCAGGTGGCTCGAAGGTTAAAGATGTCCATGGATGACAGACCACCATTTTCAAACTTCAATCTTTAAAAAAACTATGGAGTTAAAAAGCATTTTTCTCATGTTGCCGCCGGAATGCTCTGTGTGCCGCTGCTCTGCGGGACCTTGTACAGCGGCAGTGCGCGAAGCATCGCCGCCGGATGTTGTTATTGCAGCTGCGATCCCTGCGGCCCGCTGACACTCAGCACACTTCAGCTCGGTTATGTTTTGGTGTCTATCACCCGTTATTATTAATCAATCTATTCAATGTCATGCTTACTAAAGATTGGCGAAAAACTTCTTCATATTTGACAATGTCATTTTTCGATCTTTATTCAGCAAACATTGGATAGATTATTAATAATGGACGTATATCGGTAAACTATACTCGTTTGCATTAATTTGCATTATCAAAAAAACGCTATGAAGTTGGAAAACATTTTTCTCATGTTGCCGCCGGAATGCTCTGTGTGCCGCTACTCTGCGGGACCTTGTACAGCGGCAGTGCGCGAAGCATCGCCGCCGGATGTTGTTATTGCAGCTGCGATCCCTGCGGCCCGCTGACACTCAGCACACTTCAGCTCATTTATGTTTTGGTGTCTATCACCCATTATTATTAATCAATCAGTCCAATGTCATGCTTACTAAAGATTGGCGGAAAATTTCTTCATATTTGACGATATCATTTTTCGATCTTTATTCAGCAAATATTGGATAGATTATTAATAATGGACGTATATCGATAAACTACACTCGTTTGCAAATTACAGCGGCAATGCGCGAAGAATCGCCGCCGGCTCGTATTATCAGGTACATCATTCAGCGGATTAGGCAGCCGTGTTTTGGTGTATTTATATAAAAGGTAGAATTCTTTGCAGTTCGACAGTAGTATTAAGCGCTGTATTTCGTTTAGAAGGGTGTGGCATCTGAGGCATTCCAACTTAGTCCTCAGGGGTAACAGCTGTCTTCTGGGGTTGATTACAGATGTCTATGGGTGGTAGTAGCCATTTAACATCAGGTGAATTGTATGATCGTTTGCTACTAGGTACAGTATTATCAGGGGCTTCTGAGGTCGTGGGTGGCAAGAGTGTGAGCTAGAACCACCCGGCCAATGGCGCCGGGAAAGATGGCGGTACGTGTGATCGCATACCGTCGTATGCACCAGGCGGTGCGGCGAGCGAGGCTCACGAGGACTCCGGTTCCTTTCCTTTGGAGATCCCGGAGTCCTCTACGCAGCGCCGAGGTCGGCCACCGGAGGGGTTATAGTGCGGTAAGAGTCCCACATAATCCTGTGTCGCTTCCACGGCGTCGGGTACCTTTTTAAGATTTCACCCTCGTGAACAAAAAAAGGTACAGTATTATCAAAACATATTACTTTATAGATATGGTGTAGGTGTGAGTTGTCGATTACGTGACAATTGTGTAAATGATAAATAATATGTGTGATGAGAGTAATATTATAAAGGTATGTGTGTGTAATTGTTTCTTTTCTTAATTTCTGGTAATTTTATTAAGCTACATACAAGCGTTGGTGGTGTAATGGTCAGCATAGTTGCCTTCCAAGCAGTTGATCCGGGTTCGATTCCCGGCCAACGCACACTTTTTCTTTTATTCAGTAATAATGTAAGAATAAAATATAGTATTACGACAAATATTAAATTTCTTTATTTTTGTTCATGGTCATAATTTGTCTAAAATTTATTTTACTTTTAATAATGTTTTAATAATTTTATACTAGCTACCCTTTCATCCGCATTTAAAAATACTTGAGACATTTTATGGTTTATTTTGTTTTAACGTGGTACCCTAATTTGTTTCTAAACTAAAATAGCCTGAGTTAATTCTTATAACAACAGCTAACTGCCAGTGGTTATCCACCAAAATCGGACCAGCCGTTTTGGGAATTAGTCGGAAAAACAAAGAGACTAAACTTTTAATATTTTTTTCTTGTTATAACTACCGGATATACTTGCAAATTACGTATTTAGTAAAAACCTGTTATTTTGGAATGACAAGACACTTTAATTTTATTTATTTGTATACCTTCTACATTACTTACCATCAATGATAAAATCCAAGGATAAAACTTTTATTAAATTCTGCATTGAAGTAACGAAGAAAATGGCGCCTAATTAATTAGTTTAGAATCAAGGCTTAATTTGCGAAGTTTGCAACTCGCAAAGAATGCAAATGATTTTCAGATTACATTTATGTCTTTCTCGAGTAATTGTTTTTGGAGTTTAAACTTAATTAAATTTACTAACTATAGTTGAGAACTTATTTTAAAATTACGATAAAGTCGAAAAGGGCTGGACTATACTTAGTTATTCCAAATAATTAATAAGAAAATTGTAATAAAAATAAGAAATGTAACTTAAAAATAAAAGTGTGCGTTGGCCGGGAATCGAACCCGGATCAACTGCTTGGAAGGCAACTATGCTGACCATTACACCACCAACGCTATGTGAAAAATACTAAAAATAACTTGTACAAGTAATTTTGTATATTCTGCCAAAAAGTATTTAACGACCAGGCAGATAGTCATAGCTACCCATGGACATTCATCATCAACCCTTAATTTTCCACTGCTAGGCACGGGTCTCCTCTCAGAATGAGAAGGATTAGGCCATAGTCCACTGCGCTGGACAAGTGCGTAATAGACTTTACATACATTTGAGATTTTTTTTATAAATCTCTCAGGATTCCTCAAGCTTTCCTTCACCATCTTAACAAGCGATAATTAATTTCTAAAACGCACATCATTTCGAAACATCAGACGTGCGTGCCTGGGATTTGAACCTAGGACCCCTCGATCGACAGACCGAGTTTCTTCACCACTAGGCTATCACTGCCTTTTAGTTCCATTTATTGTACTTTTCGAACATGGCTTTAATAAAAAGGCATTTTAATTTACAAAGCCGAGTGTATCAGTAAAAAGTGTTCCACAAATAAGTATTCACAGCTCTATATAAATCCGGATTTTTGTCTAAAGCCAAAGATATGAAGTATCTAGAGCTGCCCAAACTTTGTTGTTTTGCGTTCCATTCAGCGCCTGAATTGTGAATAGCTGCGTTTGGCAGCCCGTTTAGGCTGCTTAAACACGATGCAATACATTCAATATTCTATTTTACAAAACGTAAAACAAAACCTTAACTTATCTACACAGAAAGACCGGCTAGTGGATGATGACGTGATATGAAGGTTCAAAAACATAAAATTTTGCGTGTAAATTCTTTTATTGTTTCTTTTGCCGAAAGATCTTCCTCCCGAGGTATTCCCGGAGCGCTATGACATGGGGCTCTTCAAAAAAGGTGCAAAAAGAGCTCTCCATCCAAGCCGGCGATGCATTGGCGACTCCTCTGGTGTTGCAAATGTCCATAGGCGACGGTGACTGCTTTCCATCAGGAAGCCCGTCTGCTTTATCGTCAGGTTCAAATATATAAAAAAAGATACACTTTGAAAAGAGTTCTGTACGGAATTCTAGTTTGAATTAAATTAAATTTTGAATTTGTAACGTAGATGAAAGGAAGAAAAGGTTATTAGAAATTAATTCTCGAATGTGTTAACAGGGGACGAAATCATAATAGAAAGTAGTATAGGAAATCAAAATTAATAATGACATAAAGCATCATATACTTTGCAACATGAAAATGGGTGTTCTCACCATATTCAAGATATTATTGAATACAGCACAATATTGAGAGAAAAAATATACAATTCCAGAAATTTGCACTATGTACAAGCGCCCTAACATATCGCTACCTTAAAACAAAAGGGCCACAAATCAAAAATATTCAAAATCCTTTTTTTTGTAAAAACTCAAATTTTGTCGGTTATATTTTCATAATTTAAAAAGACTCCCATGAATTTTACACTTTAAACAATAAAAATACTACTGACGTCTTTTTTGTATTTTCGAATTTACGCTGCATCAATTGTGCAAAGCCGCCATTTTGTTAGTTGCGGCCCGGACGTCGACGAGAGCGTACGTTTGTTTGGTGCTAAAGGGCCATTACGCAAAAAAAACCTCTTGATTAAGCTTTTATTATTTAAACAAAAGTGCCATATTTTGAAAATCGTCCGTTTTGCATATAATATTCATGTAAGTATCACATATTTTACTTAATCAAAAGGACCATATTACAAAATGGCCTGTTTTGTTTATAACACTTTATAGAAGTTGTAATAACAATTTAAAAACAAAAGTACCATATTTTGTAATAAGTATGTTTTGCATAGAAAATGCATTTAGGAAATAATAATTACGTTGTTTCAAAAGGGGCATATTAGGAATACGTCCGTTTTGCTGGTGATTTTTTCTAGGTTATAGTAAATATTCATGAATAAAAGTTCTTATTTTGATATACATTTATATTGTATATTTATTTTTAAAAGTAAAATCATATTATTTTATGAATTCAATGGTCTGTTTTTGCTTGTTATTTTATTGTAAGTTTTTTTTATTAAGGTAAAGGTTTACTTTATACTATTATAAACTAAATCTTTACCTGGTTTAGTTTATATATTATAGTTATATTTATATAAAATGAACAACAGAGCGCATAGGATACTCAACGTTAAAGTACAATAACCAAATCAAACTAAATGGCAATGATGAAACTTTATTTAAAAACAACGACGTTAAATGTGATCCCTGTATTAAGAAGATGAATAACGCACCAGCATTGGATGACTCCTCGGACAGCGATTCCATTCCTGATAGTCAGTTTATCTCTGAACAGCGAACCGGAGTTGGAACCAGGTTATAAAATAATAGACCAAACGTAGTTATTGAAGAAACCGATTATGATAACGACATTTCTGATTCAAGTTCAAGCAATGGTGATTTTTCATCCGACGACAGTGTCCAGGATCCAGATTTACAAATTAGAGACGACTTGCGGTTAACTGATTCTAGCTCATATAACGATAATAACATCAAAGGTCACCAGTTTTCGCCTAAACCTGGAACTTCTGGTTTGAATAACGAGTCTGCATCAGTTCTTAAACCTGATGAGGTCTTTTTGAGACCACTTTCTAAAACGGTTATTATTCAGTCATCGAGTTTCGATTTTACAGCACCGAATAATGACGATATTCAGATTCCTAGCGTTGATACAATATTAAGTGTTAATACGCCATCTCCTTGTGTTGGCAATAATAGAGAATATTCAAAGAAAGAGCAGTAAAAGGCAAGCGAATTCACAATTATGGCGAAGAAACATGACGAAAATACTCAAAAACAGTGGTCAAGCATATACGTCCATGTCAAAAACGAATAATTTTGGTTCAGTGATTATGATTATGTTATTACTCTATTTTGTAAGGTTAATTATTTTTCATTGTTTTTTGAGATTGGTTTTATACTTGGCTAAAGTCTAGTTTTCATACTATTATTATTTTGAAGTTGGTCACTGAAGTTATAAACTTCAGTTACGTAGGTAATAGCACCACTTACTTTTGTATTTTAATAATTTTTCAGTAAGTACAATTTCATTTTGAGAATAATTATATAACTAAAGTTTTTTTTTAAGTTACCTAATAAGTTAAAACTTCTTCTACTACTACTCTTTGTAGTTATTTATCGATTTTTTATTTATTTTTGTTTGTTTGCCAAGTAGGTATTTTTAGTAGCATTTCTTTATATTTTACAAAAGCAAAAGTTATTTTATTAATTATTTTTATGTGACATAGTCACTTTCTTTGGTTTATAATATATTTTTTTCTAATTTGTGTAAGCTGGTGGCATAAAAAGAACCATGAATACATATTATTTTTAAAAATTGTGACTGTTTTAGTAAATTTTGCCCATAATTCAAACAATATATTTATATACAAAAGAGACTTATCTGCTCATAACTTTTTTTTTAGAAAAAAATACAAATATCCGAATTAACCATTAAAAGCAGAATAAAAATATCTTTCTAACAGTGTATAACACCTATTTATTAGTTTTAAAATTACAAAGCAATTATACAAAAACTGATTTTGAAAACTTTAAATGGCTCTCCTGTAAAATTAGGTCTATTCGCTTTGTGGCCCTTTTGTTTTGAGGTAGCGATATAAAGACGGAATTATGTCAAACACAGATTAGCTGCAAATACAATACTTAATACTAACGGACAGCGAACATTTTGAAAATACTCGCGTATTTATTATCATTTTATTACTTTTAAAAATACTTAGAAAATATTTTTTTGACTTGGGCAAAAAGTTTTTTACTTGGAAACAGACATTAGACAATACGCACTTGCCCAGCGCGGCAGACTATGGCCTAATCCTTCTCAATCTGAGAGGAGACCCTTGCCCAGCAGTGGGACAGTTATGGGTTGCTGATGATACAAATAAAGGAAACCAAAATGGTTCCAATTTTATTTGTAAAGTAAGCAATTTTGATAACAAATTTTGATAGTAAATGAAAACAATATTTGTCCATCTTAAATTGTCTATTCATATATTTAGTATATTGTAAAGAAATATAAAATATTGATAGAAAAATTGACAGACATGAAGACATACATACCATGTACATAATATGTCGAAGTTACTTCGGATCAAGTGAATAAAAGCTAAAAATAAAAAGTGTGCGTTGGCCGGGAATCGAACCCGGATCAATTGCTTGGAAGGCAACTATGCTGACCATTACACCACCAACGCTTATTTGAGAGTTAAATAAAATTCTCTAACTTCTATATTTATAAGTATAAAATTCCATTAGTTGATCAAACACCACAAACTCACGTTCTTTCTTAGAATAAATGATTACTAATAGATTTAGTAAATATTAAATTGTATGAGATAAGTTCGTATGAAAATCAAAAATTGCGAATAATGACCATGTAAATTACGTACAGACATACCAATCCTATCTGAATGATCACAGAGTTCCATTGGCGGCAGTAGCCACTTCCCATCAGGTGGACTGCATGCTTGTCTACTACTCCTATATTATAAAAAAAGGCTTGTACGAGTAGTCCACATGAATAGAAATGGCAAGATTATATTCCTACACGAGGTCGACCACATACACGCTGTTACCTCTGGAGACTAAGGTGGCAGGCCTCGAAAAAGTATGCCTACCTTCTCACACCCTTTAAACCAGAACACAGCAGCGCTTGACACTGCTGTTATTAGATAGAAATAGGTGTGGCGGTGGTGCCGCCGGAGTTAAGCCACAGAGAGTTCAACCACCTTCAAAAATTAATTTGCAACTTAAAGGATATTAAAATACTATAGTCTTTACTATTGCAGGTTTTACCAGTGTACAATTTGTAAAAATATATATTTTTTCAATAAAATCTTTTCTTTTCTTTTCTTTTGCCGCCAACGTTGTCTTTCTTACTGCTCGAAGCTTGACTGGCAGAGAAAGCTATATAGCATTAAGTCCGCCTTTGTGTCTATATATTTCTGTAACGTTCATAAGGAATAACTAAATAAATCTTCAAAAATAACAGCGAAATATTTCACTTAATCCTACATTCAGTCTGTAATACCACAGACAGACAGAAACAGTTTACTGAAAAGTGACGTCAACTTGGTCTACTAATCTCTCTGGCCCAATTAACTGTTTCAATTTAAATAAAATAATAAAACAAAAGTGTGCGTTGGCCGGGAATCGAACCCGGATCAACTGCTTGGAAGGCAACTATGCTGACCATTACACCACCAACGCGTGTATGTGAATTAATAAAATTCTCTACTCTATCTTTTAGTCTTGTTTTCTAAATAATAATTATTTTAATCTTAGATCACGTACCACTTTGAGAGAGACTCTTGCCTATCAGTTGGACTATTATTGTCTATGTGCGAGTCAAAGTTGCTCCCTGAAGGTTCCGTACCACCAAATTTTAACTCTTAGTATTCGTTATCATAGCAGTTATTAAACAAAATGTATTTTGAAAATTTCAACTGTCTACATACCGTTTGATAGCTAAAGCGAAAGCCGTCGAAAATAGTGTTATTTTGTATAGCAAACCCCATTTTTTTTCAACCGTTTTTATTTTTAATATTCATAGGCCACTGTTCAATAGAGGAGGCTTAATAATAGGGTTTAGTTTTTAACCTTACATACGGAACCCTAAACAAGCTTACAATGTAAATACAAATAAAAATTCCCAGTTACATCACTTTCATATGTAGGGAATAGCATTGAAATAAAACGGGTATATTCCCATACAAACTCCGGGAATACTGGAAACTCGTGTATGGTATCAGGACCCTTTGTCACACATCGCATCGCTGAGAGATTGCATGAAACTTTTCCTTTGAACGTTACATTTACATTTATGCTAGGTTCACATGTGTTACATTGTGTGTGATTTGTTTTAATACAGGATGTGGTTATGAGTGTTGATGGTTGAGACTGTGTCAAATCTTTTAAAGGTCTAATGTTCACAAAATTAAATTCGTATATAACACTTTAATTTGAAAATATGTTACTGAGATCTTTAATAAGCGAAATATAACTTAGAATATTTAAATAAATTACGGTAAAGTCATTTATAAATATAGGGCCAATTTTTCGAGCTGTTATCCTCATAAAGCCACTACTACTGTTTCACAGCTGAATTACTCAAGTATTATGACTTAAGACAGATTTAATTTATAGTCCACCATGCTGACTAAGTGCAGATTAGTAAAATGTACGTACACATTTGACAATTTAAAAACATCTGGCAGGTTTCGTCATATTTCCTTGCATTATAAGTGACAATTTCTAACACGCATCTTTTTACAATGTATAAATAAATGCAGCTGAGAGTGAACACTAACTGATGGTAAGCAGCAACTTTTGCGTGTGGGCGTCATACTGGACATCGGGTAAAAGTAAAAGGGATAGGGTAAAAGTCGTTCTTGCTACCACTGCTATTCCTGCGTACTAAATTATAAAACCCCGTCTATGTGCCCTTTATTTCAAACCCGAACACAGCAGCGGTTAAGACTATAATTAGTCAGAAATAAGTGTGAAAAATTCACATTTTACATATGAGTATCTAACATTACACTAGAACATGCACAACTCAGGCACGTTGAAAACCCTTGTGCCTAAGTGTAAAAGGTTCAAAACCTAGCCTGAGCACGCACTAGACAAGGATGCTTAACCCTTTTACGTCACATGCCTGTGTTTCAATTGCCTGGGTTTTAGGAATAAACCGTTTTGAAGTCACTATGCGCGTTTGATAAATATTTAATGTTGCTTTTTCTAGCATTTTTATGTGATGATAAGCAGTAATAACTTGTTTGAATTGCCTGGGTTTTGTAAGTAATAAACCATTTTAACGTCACTATGCGCGCATTTGAAAAAATATACTGTTTCTTTTTTGCATTTTATGTGATGGATAAGTAGTAAATACTTTGTTGTGTCATTTTTAAAGTTTAGATTCCAGTTTTTTTATATAATATAGAAGGAGCAGTCAACCTGATGGTAAGTGGCTACTGCCGCCCATGGACATCTGTAATCAACCGCAGATAGGATTAGATATTCGTACGTGTGGTCGGCCACAAATGAGCCGCTACCTCTGACGACTAAGCTAAAATGCCTCGGAAAAGTATGTCTCCCTTACCACACCCTTCAAGGCAGAACACAAAAGCGCTTAAAATTGCTGTTAGGACTGAAATATGTGTGGCGGTGGTGCCACCATAGTCGAACCACAAAGGATTATATCAACTCTGATGCATCATTACACCTATTTCTGCATTATTACAGTGTACACTGCCGTTGTATTCTGAATAATGTTTAATATGCCACTTGTATAAACAAACACAATTGTTAGATAATATGAAGGTAAATGTAATTGCAATAATTGTATTGTATTGTAAAATGGTATTGCTTATTCTATTATAGGTCTTATTTTTATAAGCTACAATGCAAGCGTTGGTGGTGTAATGGTCAGCATAGTTGCCTTCCAAGCAGTTGATCCGGGTTCGATTCCCGGCCAACGCACACTTTTATTTTGCGGTTCTTTATTTATAACTCTAAAGACTAAATTGAAACGATTTATATAGTTTTATTTTCTTTAAATATAGCCTTTTAATATAGGTATGACGGTGGTGCACTACGGACCAACTACCACAAGTTATACCAGCTGGAAAGACCTTTTTCCTATCACGCAGGTGTGTGCCCGCGTGCGGTTTTGTTCTGCATGCGTGCCACTTGCGTCCTATCGTTCCATAGAAACGTTTTTGGCATGTAAACCATATACAAGCAGGACATGAAAATATTACAGCAAAATATTATTATTAGGTAAACCTGCGTGATAAGATATAGGCCCTTGTATCGATTTCGTGTCACGTAATGTGTCACGTATAGTTATAAAAAATGTGTAAAATAGATATTAAAATGTTATGATAGATCTTTCATTTTTATATTTTAGCCTATATGCGTTGGTGGTGTAATGGTCAGCATAGTTGCCTTCCAAGCAGTTGATCCGGGTTCGATTCCCGGCCAACGCACACTTTTGTTTTGCAATTTCTTACTCATAACTCTTAGGACTAAATGGAACGCGTTTTATAAGTTTATTGTCTTATTACATGCATCATGTGAGAACACAGCGGCTTTTATCACCTTTTAATATAGTTATGACGGTGGTGCCAATACAGCGGACCTACCAAAGGTTATAATAATAATAATAATACTCTTTATTGTACCCAGATGTAGAACATAAAATAAAAAACATACAATTTAGGACGACACAAAAGGCGGTCTTATCGCTAAAACAGCGATTTCTTCCAGACAACCTTAGGGTGAGGAGTTAAAGAAAGTATGAATTATAATAAAAGGTAGGGTGCAAAATAATTAAAATTATAGCTACTAATATGTAAAATGAAGTGTAAGTTAAGGGATAGCATATAGTAGGAGAAGAATAAATAAATAAAAGGGAAAGAAGCTAATAATTAATTTAGAAACAACGTAACATTTTTTTTTTTTTGTTTTAGATGATTAATAGCAAGAGAACAAATTTAGAGAAGGATAAAAGTTAGAGTTGGAGGTACTGAGATTTGACCAGATTTTTGAAGGAGTATAGGGATTGGGAGTTACGAATAGATACTGGGAGGGAGTTCCAAAGACGGATGGCTGAAACAGTGAAGGATTTTTTATAAAAGGAAGTTGAGTGAGAAGGCGTATAGAGAGCAAGATTTTCTGTAGAACGGAGAGATCGGTCATGGGACAAGTGTAGAAACTGGAAGTGTTGTTTGAGGTAAGGAGGCGCAGTTGGATTAAATAGTAAACAATAGAGAAGAGATAGAATGTGAGCATTCCGGCGAAGGTGAATTGGGAGCCACTTGAGTTTTGTGCGGTATTCAGAGATATGGTCATATTTTCGTAATCCAAATATGAACCGTATACACAAATTTTGAAGACGCTCAAGCTTATCTAATTGCTCCTCGGTAATGTCAGGATAACACACATCAGCGTAGTCAAGTATAGGTAGAAGTAAAGATTGTGCAAGCGTTATTTTAGTGGGAATAGGTAAAACATTACTCAACCTACGGAGAGAGCCCACTGCAGAAAACAGCTTTTTACTAACCTCCGTAATCTGCGGTATCCATGAGAGGTGTTGGTCCATGTATATACCCAGATTTTTCACCGTATTACTGTAAGGAATAATAACATTATCTAGAGTAATCGGTGGTAACAGGTTCCAGTCGATTCTAGAGGTCAGTCGCGAACTCCCTATAATAATAGTCTGCGATTTGGAGGCATTTAACTTAAGGCCATATGTCTTACTCCAAGTCGAAACATGAGTCAAATCAGTATTAACAATTTTGATGGCGCAGTGCAAGTTGCTCAAACTTGCTTGACTGTAAATTTGACTGTTTTATACCAAGTGGAAAAACCTTTTTCCTACCACCCAGGTATGTACCCGCGTATGGTTTAGCCCCGCATGTGCGCCACGCCACTCGCATCCTAACGTTTAGAAACTTTTCCTGTCATATAAACCATACTAGTTTTTGCCTGCGGCTTCGCCCGCGTTTAAAAGAAAATAATATGACATACTAACATACATAAAACTGAAAATCCGTACCTTCATTGGAACGACAGTGGCACCATCTGGCGAAAATTGGTCGTACCAACTCTGGAACCATCGTGGAATCATCGACAACAACTTTCCTAAAGATCATCACTTGATCAAATGCATAGTTTACGATTCACTTACTTTTATTAATATCGATTAAAATAATCGACTTTTTGGTCCAAAAGATCGATGCTCCGATTAATAGATCTTAGATCCCCATCCCTAGTTCCCGTGAGATTTCCGGAAAAAAAACTATCTTATGTCCGTTCTCGAGTATCAGACTATCTTTGTACTAAATTTCATTAAAATCGGTTCAATGGTTTAAGCGTGAAGAAAAGACAACCAGACAGACAGACAGACAGACCGAGTTACTTTCGGATTTATAATATTAAGTAAGGATGTAAGCAGGACACCTTGAAGGTGGTAGAACCCTTTGTGGTTCGACTCCGGCGGTACCACCGCCACACCTATTTCTACCTAATAACAGCAGTGTTAAGCGCTGCTGTGTTCTGGTTTGAAGGGTGTGGTAAGGGAGACAGACTTTTCCGAGGCGTTCCAGCTTAGTCCTCAGGGGTAGCGGCGCATCTGTGGCCGACCTCAGGTAGGAATATCTAATCCTATCTGGGGTTTATTACAGATGTCCATGGGCGGCAGTAGCCACTTACCATCAGGTGGACTGCATGCTCGTCTGCTACCCTTATATTATAAAAAAAAAAAACAAAGACACTGCAGCGAGTCAATTTTCTCATGCAGGTGAGACATGTATACAGAAGTAAACCTTCGTGACAAGAGACCAGCCCTTGTGAAGTCGTGACTATTTCGTGTCACGTATACAATTAAAAAAAGACTTACTACATTAATATTAAAATGTTATCGTTTACGATAGTTCTCATTTTCATATTTTAACGTATAAGCGTTGGTGGTGTAATGGTCAGCATAGTTGCCTTCCAAGCAGTTGATCCGGGTTCGATTCCCGGCCAACGCACACTTTAATTTTACTTTCTTACTTACAATCATATTTTAATGACAACTGTTTTAATATGAATAGGTGTGACCGTATTGCCCTCGTAGACGAACAACTAAAGATCCTACCATCTCAGACTTTATATATTTTATAGCATCTATCAATCAATTGATACCTTCGAGCAATTACCAATTGGTATTGTTGATCGAAGGTATTTAATTTTCTTCGTACTAGAAATAGTCAAAATCGATCTGTGGTAGATTTAGATTTAGGTAGATTTATATCAGGGGTTCCCAACCTTTAATAGTCAGGGACCACTTTTGTGTGTGTTTGTGCAACAAAAATGTGTTAGCAGAGACCACTATGTAAGTATAATAATAATGTCTTCCAAATAATCAAACTGAAACTTTAATTTTAAATTTTAATTAAGACCTCAGAAGGAACATAACGAAATAATAATATTGCTCATACTTAGGACAAACTTTTGCAATTTTGCATTGATGTGTTCTGTGATTGCATCTTCTTTACTAGTTCGACTATGCTAGGACTAATATTGTTACGTAAAGTTAGACGCAAATCACTTACTTTTAAGCGGGTATCTGGCCGCTATATTTAAAATCGTTCGCGGACCATATTTTGACTTCTGCGGACCACTGGTTGGGAACTCCTGATTAAGATAGATTCAGTATTAACAATGAGCGTATATCGATTACGTGACATTTGTAAAAACAAAGAAATTAACCGTAAAAATTGTAGCCTAAGTTACTAGTACATTTATTATTTTCAAGATGTAACATATATGCGTTGGTGGTGTAATGGTCAGCATAGTTGCCTTCCAAGCAGTTGATCCGGGTTCGATTCCCGGCCAACGCACACTTTTTATTTGCTGTTTCTTGTTTATACAATTTTATTTTGGATACTCCATCGTATTATGGTAGAACCATTCAGTAGGATAATATATCTATGGGTAGAACTTCTTTGACTATTAGCTTTTTTTATAATAGATATAGGAGTAGCAGACGTGCATGCAGTCCACCTGATGGTAAGTGACTACTGGACATCTGTGATCAACCCCAGATAGTATTAGATATTCCTACCTGAGTGAGGTCGGCCACAGATACGACCCCTGAGGACTAAGCTGGAACGCCTCGGAAAAGTCTGTCTCCCTTACCACACCCTTCAAACCGGAACACAACAGCGCCTAACACTGATGTTATTAGGTAGAAATAGGTGTGGTGTTTGTTGTGTTTGTGTCATATTTGTTCTGGTTTGAAGGAGACAAGGGAGACATCCGAGGCGTTACAACTTAGTCCTCAGGGGTACCAACGCGTCTGTGGCCGACCTCAGATAGAAATGTAATCTTATCTAGGGTTGACTACAGATGTTTATGGGCGACAGTAGCCACTTACCACCAGGTAGACTGCATACTCTTTTACATCTATCATATAAAATAGCAGCTAAAACGTTGATCACTGATACTTAAAGTAGGAAGTTTGTTGTGCCCCTTATAAAAGAAAGAAAAACTTTATGGTGGAATCTTCATATTAAGTTTTTAATAAAACCCGTTTGATATGTAAGTAGGAGGTTATGATACTCATATGAAAATTCTCTGATGTATCACGTTCATACGACATTCTAGCGTTTATGAAAATATAAGGCATTCCAAATTAGTCATCAAGGGTAGTAAAGTTACAAGGAATAAGACTAACATTTTTAGAGATGTACTGAATATTATTGGTTATAAAATTTAAGTTTAAAATATGCATAAAGTCCATGTGTTCGCTAATGTTAAGTAGTCACTCCCAGGACATTTTAACCAACTTTTTTTATAATATTAGAATAGCTACGAACATGCAGCCCACCTGATAATAAATCCCAGATAGGATTAAATATTCCTATCGGAGGTTGGCTACAGACGCGCCGCTGCCCCTGAAGATTAAGCTGAAATGCCTCGGAAAAGTATGTCTCCCCTACCACACCCTTCAAACTAGAACACATCAGCACATAACACTACTGTGATTAGACAGAGATAGGTGCAGCGGTGTTACCGCCGGAGTCGAACCACTGAAAGTTCTACCACCTTCAAGTAAATCATTACACAGGGGTTCTACATGTAGCCGATTACAGATTAGTTACCACCCTCGTTTGAAAAACCAGAATTGTTTGTCTGGGATTCGAACCTCGATCCGTTTCAGCCGCTAGTCTATCACTGCCATAATAAAAAGTGAACATAATTAAAATGAAATCAAAAATCTTATCTCAACCCAACCTTGGCCTATTTGGCCAAACCACCTGACATTTGGCCAGCATTTGGCCGTCCGTCGACTTGGCAGCCAACATAAAGTGGAGAATGTTTGAACAATTGTTTGCTGAAGGACAATTTGATGAAGTACGCTCCAATGAAGTGAGTCTTTTTGGGTTGCCAAGTATTCTATTGTGTTTTAATTGGACCGTCGATTTGTATTTGGATCCGTAGGTTGATAAAGAATCTATATACGTCAGTAGGTACACTGGCGGTTATCCCTGTAGTTCCGGGACAAGAATAGGGCTACGGTATCCCCTGCCTGTCGTAAGAGGCGACTAAAAGGGGGCTTCTGGGGTCGTGGGTGGCAAGAGTGGGAGCTCGAACCACCCAGCCAACGGCCCCGGGAAGGACGGCGGTATGTGTGGTCGCATACCGTCGTATGCACCAGACGGTGCGGTGAGCGATAAGCTCACCTGGGCGGAGCCCGACGGGGCAATGCGCTAAGAGGACTCCGGTTGCGTTCCTTTGGAGATCCCGGAGTCCTCTACGCAGCGCTGAGGACGGCCACCGGGGGGGTTTTAGTGCGGTAAGAGTCCCACATAACCCTGTGTCGCTCCCAAGGCATCGGGTACCTTTTGGAGGTTTCCCCCTCGTCAACAAAAAAAAAAAAAAAAAAAAAAAAAAAAGGTACACTGGCGGTGTCCCTGTAGTTCCGGGACCAGAATAGGGCTACGGTATCCCCTGCCTGCCGTAAGAGGCGACGAAACGGGGGCTTCTGGGGTCGCGGGTGGCAAGAGTTGCAGCGGCGCTGAGAAGGATGGTGGTATGTGTGGTCGCATACCGTCGTGCACACCAGACTGTGTGGCGAGCGTCATACTCACCTGGGCGGAACCCGACGGGGCATCACGCTAAGAGGACTCCGGTTGCATTCCTTTGGAGATCCCGGAGCCCTCAACGCAGCGCCGAGGACAGCCACCAGGAGTGTTTTAGTGCGGTAAGAATCCCACATAACCCTGCGTCGCTCCCATGGCACCGGGTACCTTCTGAATGTTTCTCCCTTGTAAAAAAATAATAATAAAAGGTACACTGGCGGACTAGGGGGAGCTGGGCGCCGCGGACGGTCCTCCGGGCCTCTGGTGTTGGGGGGCCTTCAAATGCCTTCAAATGCCAGGTTCCCTTATTAACATGCGTAAAAGTCCACCGCGTTCAAGTGTGGATTGGTACACTTTACACATATTTGAAAACAAGAACACTAGAACTTTCAGGCATTTTTTTTTATAATATAAGAGTAGCAGACGAGCATGCAGTCCACCTGATGGTAAGTGGCTACTGCCGCCCATGGAAATCTGTAATCAACCCCAGATAGGATTAGATATTCCTACCTGAGGTCGGCCACAGATGCGCCGCTATCCCTGAGGACTAAGCTGGAACGCCTCGGAAAAGTCTGTCTCCCTTACCACACCCTTCAAACCGGAACACAGCAACGCCTAACACTGCTGTTATTAGGTAGAAATAGGTGTGGCGGTGGTGCCGCCGGAGTCGAACCACAAAGGGTTCTACCACCTCCATATTTATGTAGATAACGAACAAATACGAACGGATTCGAACCTGGAACTCCCTGATCACTCCTTCAGTACTGAACACTATATAAAAATGTAATGTAAAAAATATATTTTATATTTTTTCAAAATAAAGAAATATAGTCATACTTACCTGGCTAATTCTAAAAAAATGTTGTTTTTTTATTATTTCTATTGTTTTCTAAGAAAATTACTTATTAATATATATTTATGAGAATACATTTTAATTCATTAAAAGGCAAATATGAGCAGAAATCGTGCAGTTATTTCTTAGAATAATGTTTTGTTATTCGTGATTTGTTCGAGATGAATCCAAGTTATGTACAATATACATATTTGTATTAAATATACCTGTTATGAAGTTTGTTACTTCTCTACATGGCGTTGGTGGTGTAATGGTCAGCATAGTTGCCTTCCAAGCAGTTGATCCGGGTTCGATTCCCGGCCAACGCACACTTTTTATTTGCAGTTTATTATTTATACACTTTTTGTATATTGCATCTTAGTAACTTTGATTAATCGCTCTTTACTTTAGCAGAGAAAATCACTGGTAATTATTACTTTAATATACCTACCTAAATACACGACTTCAGACAAGTTTCCTTACGGTATAGCACATTTTTAACATCATTCTACCCAATAATGTAGCTAGACTTTTAGGAAAGTATTATTTTGTTTCCTGGCATTTTTTACTAGTATTTTATTATATAATGGTGGTCGTGCCGCAGGTGTCGAACATCAAAGGGTTCTACCATCTTTAGCCCTTTTAGTCTCCTCTTACGTCAAGCTGAAGATACCGTAGCTCTATTATTATTCGACACCACAAGCACAAACATATTGACAGCCTATATCATGTAGTATTATATTATATTTACTTTTACTAACGATATTCTAGCCAAATAAGCTTCGCTTTGCAAATAATTAATCCGAAAAATGCGGACCAAGTCACGCTTAAACGCATACTTGCATAGCCGAGATGAAAATTACTGTAACGAGCCTATCTACCCTCTCGTTCTCGCTAGTAGAGTTTGTATATATCCGTCTCGCTTCCACGCAGGCAGTTGTGACCAATCGATTGATTGGAAACAGTTGCAATGGGAGACTATCTGAAGACATATCTTAAGATATCACAGTGTAAATCTAAATTGGAATAGTTATGACGCTAGAAAGTAATACGGTTGTGTTTATAAAAAATAAACAATAAAAACTTATTTACCATTTATTTCGATTCAAATCAACTGGAATCGTGCCAGCCTCCACGATACGGTTTGCAAAGACGTTCTTGCCGCGAACGTGTAACATATGGAATGAACTTCCTCCTGAGGTATTCCCGGAGCGCTATGACTTGGGGCTCTTTAAGAAAGGTGCAAAAGAAGCTTTCCTCCTAAGCCTGCTACGCATTGGTGACTCCTCTGGTGTTGCAAATGTTCATTATAGGCGATGCTGATTATTTTCCATGAGAGAGAGATCTCGTCTCTTTTATCATTATGTACCATAAAAAAATGTACAAAATAACATTCTATTGCATCATATTTACAGATCTTAACACTTGTTACTGCACTTTTTTTTAATAATATCTTAAGATAGATCATTAGGATCGTTTACCCTTTGTAGCCGTCTCCCGCCCGAGGGCAATGGACGTTTTCCTCTCGTTAGTCGGAAAAAAGTGACGCTGCCTTTTACTGTCCACTATAGGAATCTAGTATTTGTAAAACTTTCCATTTGCCTATACATTTCAGTAGATATTTGTAATAAATTGACATTTATATATTGTAAAAATAAGATTAAATATTTTTATTTGCAGCTCAACCCCATTTTTGTTTAACAACAATTTTAGATTAGTATGTTCTAGTTTAAATTGTATGTTTGTTTTATACTACAGTAACTAGCACAAGCATGTAGTCCTGTAAGTAGCAACTGTTATACCTACATGACCATCTATTAACAACCCATTTTTTTTTTTTACGAGGGGAAACCTTCAAAAGGTACCCGACCCCGTTGGAGTGATGACGGGTTGTGCGAGACTTTTACCGCACTAAAACCCCTCGGTGACCTAAGTCCTAAGCGCTGCGTAGAGGACTCCGGGATCTCCAAAGGAACGCAACCGGAGTCCTCTTAGCCTAAGCCCAAACAGTTGTTAAAATCCGTAACATACATAGGTGTCGTTCAATTCGTCTAAATTGTGGGAGTAACATAGAATATAATTAACTAAGCAGTCCGCGTTTTGTTTTCATATTAATTACGAGCTTGTAAAATCTTTGTTTGCATTACTTTTTTCTGCACAACTTACTGAATAACGTACGCTGTGACAAGCAATTAATTACGTTTCAAGTGTAACCACTTGTGGCAATTCAATCACAGGTCATCAAGTGCTTCCTGAAATAAACCCAGTATGCAGTATGGAGACGGTGATTTATTACCATCTCGTTTTTAAAGTATCTATAAATTAGCTTCAACAAACGTTGGTTATGGAAAATAAATTTGAGAAACGTCAATTTCTATTTAAATAAGTTCAAAAGAATAATACTTTTAAAAAAATATTTATTTCTATATGTAGGTGTTATAAGAAATAGTTAAATTAATTTATCTAACTAATTAACAAATATGTTACACATATTATGAATAGTATATGTTTCATATTATTAAATATATTTTTAAAATGGAATAAATGTATGTAACATCATGTAAATTACAATAAACGTAGAAAAAATAATATAATTAATATTACTTTATAAAATGTGCGCCTACTTAAATCAACTGCGCAATATTTTATATCTGTATTGCTCTTTATAAACAAGCAGGCGCTTTTTAAAATTTTAGTAGAGTTGACATATTTTTTCTGTAATCTATACATGTAAATTTTCGTCTATTTTTCTACATATAAATTTCAAATAAAATAAAATTATTGATTAAAATATTGTCATAATACCTTGTAATTTTAAAGTGGTAAAGCCCGTCTCCGCAGCAGGTACTGTTGATCTCTGCTGTGTTTTGCTCTGAAGGGTATGAGAAGAGCACGAGAGATTCTAACTCAGTTCTCAGGGGTAGAAATGTCGACCTCAGGTTCCTAACTGAGGCCCACTAGTCTTATCTGGGGTTGATTACAGATGTCCATGCATAGCAATTGGCATTTAATATATCATCTAATGAACTACATACTCATAAGCTACTTATATAAAATAAGAAAATATATATAAAAAAAATCGAATGTAAAGAGGTTATTCCTGAAGTATTACATTAATATCTCGAATAAAATCTTATACAGGAAAAGGAATATTCAAAAAGCGAAATATGCATTCAAAATCTTTCTACATTTCTGACTGAAGTAAGGTTATTGAAACCGACAAGGAAACGGCTTCATTGGGAAAATGGGGTAATTGGTCCACCCTTTCAACGAAATTACTACTTACCCCTATTGAACGATAATTTTGAAGAAATTTCGCCAAAATCCAGTAATATTTCGTCTTTATTGTTATGTTTTTCTCCTCTTTATATAATAATAACACTTATGTATATAGGTAAGAGAAATTACATCAATATATAAAAAGGTTTCTACTTACACTTATTTGTACCGTAAGAACTGCTTTTCTGCGTTTCGGTGAAAGGGTGTGATTGTCGGCTAATTTATGTAGTTATGAGGCGATCATCTTAGTCCTCAGAAGTGGAAACGGATCTGTACCCTTCAGGAAGAACCCCGTCTCTATACGGAGCGGATTCAGATTTTACATTACTAAGTTTAGTAACACTTCATGTTATTTAGGTATATTTGTAGGTATACACGAGGTATTACGCATACGTCTTCTCATTTTTCTGTTATTTACTTTTGTTTTTTTAGTTATTTACTGTAGATAATACATTTAGTATAGTGTAATTGGTGTGGCATCGTTGGTCAGAGTTGCACGACGTACAGGGCCGCACTGAAAACCAGTCGCCGGAGTCTGTTATTTCTCACAGGCATCGGCAGAGACTGAGTGCGACCATTTTTGCTGCTATACTGTATCGTTTACGTCACGTGTTATTTTATTTGTTATTATTTTTATTGTACCCCTTCCGTTGTTATTATTTTCTTTTGTATGTTGTAACTTGTATAGCATGTAAAATAAATGGTTTCTTTCTTTCTTTCTTTCTTTCAGATGGTAGAATCCTCTATGGTTCGACTCCGGCGGCACCACCGCCACTCATTTCTGCCTAATAATAGCTGTGTTAAACGCCGCTGTGTTCTTTTTGAAGAGTGTAAGTATGACATGCTTTTACAGGTATTCTAACATAGTTTCTAACATAGTTCTAACATACTATTCTAACATTTTTTTTATTAACATCGATATTGTGAATTTATATAATTTATTTTTATCTGTCTATAGAAATGTATTTATAATGATTGTTAATAAGTGTAATTGGTGCATTACCGTTCTTCTTAACATTAAACAATAAATAAATAGTCCTCACCTTAACGGGTAGCGGCGCATCTGTGGCCGACCTCAGGTAGGAATCTAATTTATCTGGGGTTCATTACAGATGGGACATCTGTAATGAACCCCAGATAAATTAGCGGCAGTAGCCACTTACCATCAGGTGGACTGCATGCTCGTCTGCTACTCTTATATTATAAAAGCTGCTTACAGATGTCAATCGGCGACGATAAGCAGCATAATGTGGACAGCCTGAGTGTTTGCTACTTAATTCTTATAAAAACAACTTATGTAACGAGTCCTCCAGTTTTATAGCACTAACGAGCTTATGCCCGCGGCTTCGCTCGCGTTACGAAGTAATATTAATAACTAAGAAGATTTATACAAACGTTCATCCCCTATTTAATCCCCTTGGGGGTAGAACTGGTCAAAATCCCTTCTTAGCGGATGCCTACGTCATAACATCTACCTGCATGCCAAATTTCAGCCCGATCCGTCCAGTGGTTTGGGCTGTGCGTTGATAGATCACTATATCAGTCAGTCACCTTTGAGTTATATATATTTAGATAACAGTGGGACATAAGTACAGCGATTAATATAAATTCTAATAAACTTTATTACCATGTCCTTGTACAGTCGTGCTCACAAGTGCATGACCAAAATAAATAATTGTACAGTACAATAGTGCACGCATTGTTGGGTTTCGGCTTTGTGATTTATATAACTGTTAGAATGTGAAAAATATAGATGCCGCTTTATAGTTTGTGGCCGATTCGGCATCCTTATTGACGTTAAAGCCATTTTAACTAGATACTGCGCTATATAAAATATGTATCCTAATAGGAAAATTATTTTAATTATGTTTTATTTCTATATTTTTTAAAAATTTCAAGCATACCTAAGTATATCTGAAGTAGTAGTATAATATTACTACTAGTACTAAATTATGGTCTCACTCATATTATATGTGAGTTTTTTCCGTTTTAACGTGGATTCCTAACTTTTTTGAGGACAATATATATAAGTAATTTATGTAAAAACATTTAAATTAAAGGATGTATAAATGAATGTTTGTCTGTATGTCCTTTAAAGAATCGTAAACTAGTACGACCAATTTTCGACAGATGGCGCCACTATCGTTCCAATATAGGTACAAATTTTCAGTTGTATGTATGTCATGTTATTTTTTTTAACGCGAAGCCTCTATTGCTTCTGGTCAAAAAATAAACATGAATGCAATCCAAAAACATTAACCATCTTTGATTTTAGTTTCGTAAAAGTCGCTTGGGTACCTTCTACTTAATTTCTTCATTCCAAGACCTAATAATAGTAAATCTGATCATAGAATTGCTTTACAAATACGGATATGGTGTTTTGTGTATATTGCTTTGTTGGACAATATGAATGTATGGGCGGCCTATGACCTTTTACATAGACATTTATTACATAAAGTATACATAATATATAAAATATTGCTAGAATTATTGGTAATAAATTAATGTTTAATTTTGAAAGGATATTATGAATAATATAATTCACTAAGACTTGAAAATGGTACAATACAATACAATACAAAAATTCTTTATTGCACACCAAAGACAAAATAAAATAAACAACAATAACATATAATTAAGGGTACAACCGGCGGTCTTATCACTAAAATAGCGATCTCTTCCAGACAACCATTGATTTTAAGACAACAGAATACAGTAGCAAGTGAAACAGGGTAGGGTGTACAAAATGTATATACCAACTTTAATATGTCAGCAGCTTGTATAGAACAACAAAATAGCAAAATGAGAAGAGGAAAAGAGGAAAGAGGAAAAGGTAAAAGGAAAATAAAAGATCAAAGAGGGAGAGATTAAAGGGTTAGGTAATATTCCTTCACTTGCTTTTTAAAAGAGTCCAATGACTGTGCACGTCGGATAACAATCGGTAAGGAATTCCATAGGCGCACAGCCACTGCAGTGAAGGATTTACCGTAGAAGGATGAAGAAGAAGAAGGAGTTGCGAGGGAAAGGGAAATGGTAGAACACTTTCTGTTTCGATTCTGGCGGCACCACCGTCACACTTATTTCTGCCTTATAACAGCTGTGTTTATTGCTACTGTGTTTTGATTTGAAGGGTGTGGTAAAAAAAACTTATCCGAGTTTCAACTTAGTCCACGGGGGTAGAAATGCACCTGTGCCCAATCTCAGTCAGAATCTAATCTTATCTGAGATTGATTATTGATGTCCATGGGTGGTAGAAGCCACTTAGCATCAGTAATACTGATTCGTTTGCTACTTAATTATAAACATGTACCATCTACGTGTACCATTAGGTTAAGTTTAACATTGTAAAAAACATTTCTTAAAGATGTGTGTTATGGAGTTTCTTTCACCGCTTCTTCTCCATAACGAAACACCTAGTAAAGTGGTGGTAGTTGTACTGACATTCAAAAAATGCTCTGTAAAGAACCTATTTTGAATTAAAAAAAATATTTGATTTGATTTGATTTAGAGGAACAACAACAAAATCAAACAACAATTAATCTTGTATTATTTTATTAAAACACCTAAATTCACCGATTTAAGTACAAGTAGAATACATTTATGAATACAGATGTATTCTGTTCCTTCGAGGAAATTATGGCAACAACTTTGTAACGACAACTTAGTAATCTATTAATATATACAAACTTAAAACTAAACTATTTACAAGAATTACATTTTTACAAACAAATGGAAATGCAAGACTTTTTAGCACCAAAATATTTATATTTTTCTAAAAAGTTAACAATATTTTTCTATTAAAATTGTAATTTTCAATAAATGTATATTTTTCGAAATTTGTATAATTTAATAAAAATTTAAGGCACCGTTTTTAAATTAAATGTAATATACACATCACATTGTATTAAACATATTTTAATAAAATATCAATATGAATTTCATCAACAATATAAACATTAATTTATATTCGGAATTTTGTACAATTTGTATAATTGAATCTAGGTATGATAAAGTATATTTTAATTAATACTTCAAGTTCGGTGATTGTATCTATAATTATACAATACAATATGCTACAAACAATATGTATAATACTCAATATGTATCATATCACAATGTATATCGAATAAATCGTACAGTTACTAAAAACAAGGCACATTTTACATGAATTATACAACTATGTACAATTTCATATTCAAATTCGGATAATTATGGAAGAATCTCTTTGCTATTCTACAATATGTATTATATTAAAATAAATAAATATTACATATACAAAGATACTTACAAAACGAGTGTTAGTTAGACTTTGAAAATAGATTTTCAGATCTTAAACATTGTTAATCTGTGACTTTAATTAAAATTGTGATGTATATAGATAATAATTTTTCTATTTTTCCAATTTAATTGGGTTCAATGCAATATGGCCAATATTACCAATATGTAATCCATATTGTATTTTAATATTCATATAATCAATTATACATATTACAATTAGATATCTATATAGTCAATATGTTATTCATATTGCATTTGGCCCTGAAAAATATTACAATTTCTGCTCTTACATCAAATCTTAATGAAGAATATTTTATTAATTGATAGATCTATCACTAAAAGAAAATTCGCTGGTCTATATTATCTAAGAGACGATGTTATTGAAATAATCAAAATGTTGATTATTAGATTCGTAAATAATTATTTATCGTTTTCTAGTTTTTCATTCACAGTAACATCAAAAATACAAAAGTACATTCCATACTTTGAAAATTCCTACAATACATAAATACAAGGAACTCTACACAGGCACAGATTTAAGAAAACACTTATTTTACCAACTAACAATAATACTGGAGGCACCTTCGACTCAGCTGAACGGTTTCAGTCGAACTGTCCTAATCTACTAGGTAATTCAGTCTATATCGATAACTATCGATTGATGCACAAGGATTCTACGTATTTGGGGTCCATTTCGTCAATTTCCCGACCCTTAGTCTCCGGGACGAAGAGGACCACGAATAGGAGACAAAGTACTGAAATGCCAGCGTAAAGCCAAAACAACCCATACAGACCTATGTAGTCTTGGAAGTCAGCTGCCGTTTTCACGTTAACAAACCCACAGAGATGGCTGAAGCTGGTCGCCATCGCGCTGCCAGTACTCCTGTACTCTAATGGGAATAATTCTCCAACTAATAACGATGATATCGGACTGATGCCCAACGAAAACGCGATGGTAAAAGTCAGAACACAGAGCAACGGTATCCAGTCATACGAACCTGGTTCTGTGTGGGTTATGTCAGTGGAATTCCTGAACACATCTTCGTAATACGCGTATGAGCCGAAGCCAGCGAGAGCGATGGACATCATGACCCCACTGATCATCAGTAAGGGAAGTCTTCCAACATGATCGATGAGCATTCCAGACAAACATGACGCTAAAAGCTGGACCACACTCGTGGCTATGGCACCCCCATGAGGATTCATCATCCTGAAGGTCTTCTTGAACATCGGCACAGCGTAGAAGTTGAAGACGTGAGCACCAGTGAACTTTTGGAAGAACATCAGTCCGCAGGTGATCAAAACTGGTCTTGTGAGCCGTTTGGACAGCAAAACTTTGAGCTTCCCCGCTCTGCCGTCATGGTATTGTTTGCTAGCGAGGATATTCGTTCGAATCGTAGCGAGTTCTTGTCGGATATCCGAATCAGGGCCTCGGAGCCATTGGAGGGAGTCCGACGCGTCTTCCTCCCTTCCTCGTAGAAGGAGAAACGATGGTGTTTCGGGGATAAATAGAAGAGCAATGAAGAGTAAGACGGGAGCTGAAGCGACGACTAAAGCTAGATGCCGCCAATTTAAATATGCTCCCAGGGAGAATGATATGAGGATGCCGATTTGACTCAGTATCTTCAGGACTGAGCTCAGGCAACCCCGGATTTCAGGGACAGCTATCTCTGTCACGTAGACCTGGAGACAAAGATAAAAATGGTTAATAAAAATTACATTAAACTAACAGCGGAAATTGATTAGGTACCAGCTATTAAAACAGGTTCTTCTAAAAAATCGCTGAACAAACATAAAAAAAGCGTATATACGGTCGAATTGAGTAACCTCCTCCTATTTTGAAGTCGGTTAAAAATAACGTGAAGTTGAAAACCATTTATTGAAATAAATTTTAATTTGTTACAAGTGTCATAAAATAAATTTTAATTTATTTCAATAGATTTTAATTTTAGTAACAATTTTAATAACAGCGTGTTGGGATAATTGCAAAGTTATTATTTTAAAAAATTGGGATATTATTGTAATAATCTTACTTTTAAATAATAAATTTAAAAAAAATCTAAGTGATGGATTATGTCTTTCATAAAATATACATAATATATGGTTCAACGCCATTTTAGTCATTTTTGGTAAACATATGTTAAGAAATACTAAATACAATATTATAATACGCAAAGTACCGATTTTAATGATCATAGAAGTTATTACTATAAAATTCTGAATGATTAACAGTTTTAGAACTTAAAGTCACCTACACGGATTTGTCATAACAATAAAATAATTTTAGAACCATTCTTATTAAAATGAGTATATTATACCTTGTATAACAAAGTAATTTGAAGACTCATGACGCCTTTACGAAACAATAGGCAATTTGTTACAAGTGTCATAACATATAAGTAAATGTTATTATGAATTTAATTCTTATTCGAATATAAACAATCTCATAATGATCTGTAAGGCAATGCGCAATTTCCTTCTTATTTAACTTCCTTGCTTTAAATGTTTGTGAAATTACACTAGCTGACCCGGCAAACTTTGTACCGCCTCAAAATCTATTTATCAAATATATTCATATAAAATATAACCCTCTGTTACTCGTAGATAATGTAGCTTTCGAATGGTGAAAGAATTTTTAAAATTGGTCCAGTAGTTTTTGAGCCTATTCATTAAAATCAAACAAACAAACAAAGTTTTCCTCTTTATAATATTAGTATAGACACACGCAATCCATCTGATGGTTAATTACTACTGCTGCTTATAGATATCTGTAATCAACCCCAGATAACATTAGATCCCTACCTCAGATTGACTACAGATGTGTCGCAAGTCGCAACCCCTAAGGACTAAGCTAGAACGCCTCGGAAAAGTACGTTTCCCTTACCACACCCTTCAAACCAGAACACAGCAGCGCTTAACACTGCTGTTATGAGGCAGAAATAGGTGTGGCGTTGGTGTCGCCGGAGTCGAACCACAAAGGGTTCTACTACCTTCATATTATTTTTATAGTTTGCTTTACAATTCCATAAAAAAGTAATACAATACTTATATAATACTAATAACGTTTCCCAATAGAAAACAATGAACAGTGTAAACACATGAATACTAACATAACATATGATACGTGTGTATATGAAATGATAGTTGAATACAGATCCAGTGAAAGCCGTGTCAATGCAAAGGGCACGGGTGTACGAAGGGCGCCATAAGTTATGCCCTTAGAATTTTTTTGTAATATATGAGTAGCAGACGAGCATACAGTCCACCTGATGGTAAGTGGCTACTGCCGCCCATGGACATCTGTAATCAACTCCAGATAGGATTAGATATTCTTACCTAAGTTCGGCCACAGATGCGCCGCTACTCCTGAGGACTAAGCTGGAACGCCTCGAAATAGTATGTCTCCCTTACCACCTTCAAACCAGAACACAGCAGCAATGCTGTTAATATACAGAAATAGTTGTGGCGGTGGCGCCGCACTTCTTTGTTTATTTTTGGTTTCAAGAAAGTAGTATTTGTTGCAGTCTTGTTACTTACACCAGTTAATTGGTAATTAATAGGCGTAAGTCTGCTCACTCATCCCATTTTTAGTTTAATATCTCCAATAAGTAAGGAAATTTAAAATTTTAAGATTTTATCATTCTTTTATTTAGTTTATCTAAACGGTTACAGTTTAACACGTACGTGAATTTGAAAAAAATCTAACCTTTTTACAACAGAAATATTGCTAGTAAACTTGTGTGACCCTTCGTACATTTTATTAGATACACGTGTTGACTATAGATGAATGATGTATCTGTTGTCTCTGTCCTTTTTGAGCGAAAGAGAAAGATGGAAGAGCCTACAAATGATGAATTAAGTCAAATGTTTAGAAATTTCACAAATCGATTGTAATATGATATAAATCTATAGATTTTATATACTTTCCATTTAGATCGATAAAAAGATAAATAAAGGTGGGGGATATTTATTGTTTCAATTAATTACTTCTACTTTTTTTATAATATAGGAGTAGCAGACGAGCATACAGTCCACCTGATGGTAAGTGGCTACTGCCGCCCATGGACATCTGTAATCCCAGAAAACATTAGACTCATACTTGAGGTTGGCCACAGATGCACCGCTAACCCTGAGGACTGAGCTGGAACGCCTCAGAAAAGTAAGTCTCCCTTACCACACTCTTCAAACCAGAACACAGCAGCACTTAACACTGCCGTTATGTCTGTTTCATGATTATTCATTTATCATTACTTCCCAGAATTTGATCCTTATAAGCGACACTACCCAATGCAGCGAAAACACTTAGTGTTTTAAATGTACTCGTTCGATTCCCTACTAGAAAAATGAACTTATTTAATGTAAGCATGCAGTTATATTTTTATCAATATTTCGATATTTCTCATAAATAATTTAAACATTTTCCTTGTTCCTTGTAATTTTGTATCTATTTATTCAGACGCACTTCAAAATAAAACATATAAGCTCTAAAGCCGCTAAAGGTTTTCCTTGAAACATCCTCTAAAGCACTCCGTCTCCATACTTCCTTTCATGAAAATGATTTACGCGCTTCGCAAACAATCTTGGGAAGAGACATTATGCATGAAATGCATGTGGGTTTTGTGTACTTGAATGCAGTGCGAAATGGGCAAAAAGTTACAATATTCTCTGTAACGGCCATTGTGTACACACGGCACTAAAGCTTGTATAGCAGACATTACTGTTAGGTAACGTTTACCCGCACGAGTACTAGATGGCGCTGGTATATTACTACTTATTTCACAAAGAGATACTATGAAAAATATTATGAGATGTAAAAAGTAAAATAATTAACTGTTTTTAACGAGAAGGTTAATTTAAAATTTGAAATCTTTAAAATTATTAAACTAATTAAACGCATATTTCCTCGTTGGTAATGTGTTTCAAACAATTAATTAATTAACGAATTGTAATGAATAAACATTAAATAAATATTAAATTAAATATACAGTTTTTTAATAAGATAATATTAAACAATTAATAAGTAATACTAGATATTTCGTTATTAATAATCTATAGTCATAAGTCACAAAAAAAATATTTTTTTTTTAACGTTTTAAAAAATATTTTGCACACTTCCACAAAACAAATATACTTTCTCACGCACACACATTGTACACATTACATATACGGTTTGTATTCCTCCAATATGCTTATAAAAATCATAAAGCTCATCGTACAAACAAGAGGCACGTGTGTATATATTTTTTACCACCACAACAGTTTCTAATTGCGATCTTTGTTAGCTAATGTGCGAATGAGTTTTACCCGTTATTCTATAAATGACACTGTGATCGATTGTTTGAAGATTAGTGACTTGTTACACTAACTTATGAACGATATAAGATTTTTCTTGGTTATGCTGTAAGTAAAACTTTAATAACTATCAATCATAAAAACAAAAACCCAAATCCAACAATTTAAACCAATCCTACAACATCTTATATATTGAAATACGTTAAGCCGTTTGGGCTGGCTTTAGGGCGTGCCAAATGTGCCAAGTGCTCGGAAAAAAAACCTAAGTTTGTTTATTTATATTTGACCCTAACGATAACGCAGACGTGCTATCTGATGGAAAGTAGTCAACGTCACCTATGGACATTTGCAACACCAAAGGAGTTGCCAATGCATCGCCGGCTTTGAAGGAGAGCTCTTTTTGCACCTTTTGTGAAGAGCCCCATGTCATAGGGTTCCAGGAATACTATCTAGAGCTTAGAGGGTTCTATCTAGAGCTTTCATACAAACATTTAGATAGTATATATTTTTATAAGGAAAATATATATTTTACGAAGTTTCTTTGAGTTCCCCTTCATCATAACGTTAGTTATGTGTTACAAAATTCTATGAATAATTTATTTTAAATAAAAATATTTTATTTCGATCAGGATCATTTTATTTCGATCAACATCATGCATTTGAAATTAGGTAGATAATAAAGATGTGTAGTACCCAGAAATATATCCGTGCCCTTTTAAAAACTATCTATTAGTAAACTCGTTTATCATTCCTCGCTGAAGGTAAGACAACCATTAGAATAGATTGAAAGTCTTTTGTATTACAAATGAGAGAAAAGGGCATAAAAGCAATAATTAACATTTAACCTCAAGACAATACTGGTAATCCACAATATTTCCCATGAGAATTGACTTATGGCTTGAAGAGTACATAAATACAGAAACTGCATTCATTTCTAATTCCCATTAAAAAGCCGTTAAATTTGCACAATGAGCATTCCATGGGAGTCTTAAACCGGGAATTTTCCGTGGTAATGAACGCATTAATTAAGAAAATCAGGTACCTGACACCGTACATGTAAACGTATTTACTGTAAATAGATGTAATAATATATTTCAATAAAAGTTTGATGTCAAATTTTCCTTAATATCATGTGATTTGCCTTAAGAATTATTTCAAGATTTTTTCACTCATGCAAAGTTGCTAAATTTTATGAAATGATCCGATGATGACTGTATATTATTTAGCGAAATAAAGTTGTAAGTGTCGGTCTGTATTTTTATAATGTGCTTTTTTTATAATAATACAATTAGTAGCACATACGAGTATACATTTGGCTTTGTTGTCATACTTTTTATGTAAGTCATAATATTAACTGTTTTAAATTAAATGAGCCTGATACTAAATAGCTTCTGCTGCTCATCGATATCTGTACGTAACTCCCAAAATTATTGAAGTCCTTCCTAAGGTAGTCAGAGATGCGTTGCCACCCCTAAACCCCTTTTTTATATTATAGGAGTAGCAGACGAGCATACAGTCCACCTGATGGTAAGTGGCTACTGCCGCCCATGGACATCTGTAATCAACCCCAGATAGGATTAGATATTCCCACCTGAGGGCAGCTGGAACGTCTCGGAAAAGTATGTCTCCCTTACCACACCTTTCAAACCAGAACACAGCAGCGCTTAACACTGTTGTTATTAGGTAGAAATACCCTGGTGGTAGATATAATGACATTCGAAGAGTGCTTTGCAAAGAACCTATTTTGAATTTAAAAAATAATTTGATTTTAAACTACAAGTCAGAATACGTCCTAATACTGTCTCTGCCTTGCCATTCAGACTAGAGCACCACTGTCAAGTAGAAATAGGTGTGGCGGTAGTGCCATTGGAGTCAAACCATGAAGGTTTAACCCACCTTTTAATTATTTCATTATTATTATAGATAATTATTGAATACAAACGTTAATCTGAGCAATCAATAATACGATAGCTCGTGAGAAGGCTATGAAACAATCAGAGCATTGAATATCCTATCAGTTATATGAAAACATTGAAAGATAATATTTTTCTAATACAATTCAATCGTCATAATCATATCAAACATAGGAGTGAAGAATCTAAGATCTAATCTAAAGATTAGATGTGGAATTATAAATCAAAATATTTTGTTAATAGTGTGTGTATTCTTATTATTATTTATGGAAATATTTAAGTGTACTAACCTATTACCACTTAGCAAGTTATAGAGAAGCCTAACAGTAGTGTTAAACGCTGCTGTGTTTTGGTTTAGGTTTGGTAAGGGAGACATACTTATCCAAGGTATTTTAGCTTAGCCCTCAGGAATAACGGCGCGTTTCTGGGATACCTCAGGGAGGAATCAATCTTATGTGGGTTTGATTAAAGATGTCCATGGGCAGTAGCCTCTTACCATCACGTGGACTGCATGCTTGTCTGCTACTCTAATAAAAAACCATATCTAAGAGCAATCATTGCGCATAGAAGTTTAAGAACATCACAAATATTACCTGAGTAGTCATAGTGATACAGCAGACCATCATTCCCCCGAAGAATGACGTAACGGAGACCATGTCGACACTCGAGGACAGGGACGTGGCCAGCCACGCCAGGGTGTAGGGTAACGCAGCAAGCAGCAACACCGTCCGTCTGCCGTACCGCATCGCGAAGCCACCCAGGATACCACCTATTAGCGCACCTGACAACAAAATATTTAGTTAGAAATGGGGTTTTTTAGTGTCATTAACACAGATATTTTTTACTTTTTTACAAGCTTATTTAGGCGATTGCGGAGGATATTTTTTTCGAGCTGATGTATGTACGTATGCCTCATTCTTTAGCACGCTATACATTCCATTGAATTCGTTTAAAATATAAAATAACATAATACTTCAGCAGAAAGGAAGGTGGTAGAACCCTTTGTGGTTCGACTCCGGCGGCACCACCGCCACACCTATTTCTACCTAATAACAACAGTGTTAGGCGCTGCTGTGTTCCAGTTTGAAGGGTGTGGTAAGGGAGATAGACTTTTCCGAGGCGTTCCAGCTTAATCCTCAGGGGTAGCGGCGCATCTGTGGCCGACCTCAGGTAGGAATATCTAATATTATCTGGGGTTGATTACAGATGTCCATGGGCGACAGTAGCCACTTACCATCAGGTGGACTGCATGCTCGTCTGCTACTCTCATATTATATAAAAAAAAGGCACGCATTTTGTTTTCATAATATTTTTAAAGAATCTACATATTAACTTGTGTAATAATAAATAGGTTGGCAACTAAATTCCCACCGTGTGCATCGCCAACCTAATCATTAATGAGTTTAGACTTTTGTACGTATTTCCCGTTTTTGTCGGTCATTTCCGCCCATAAATTCTTGTAACTAACTTCATATAGAACCTGAAGTCGATCACAGTGACTCGCCTCACATGTAAGTCATCCACATCCTTTCACAAAAACGCAGTAACTTCACTTTCGAAATAGGTATTTTTACCCCAAATCTCCTACAGGCAACATCAAACGTCAGTAGCTTTAATATAAGTTGAACTACAAAGCAGAGCAGCTACATAAATAGGAATCATTGCACCCAAATCAGAACTAGGTAGGTATTCAACGGGAAAAACATTTGCGATCCATATAAATAGCGATCCGTCTGTATTTATTTTTGTCTGAGCATTCTCCATACGATACGCGCCATACATTAATATGTCGATTTGTCTGTCTGTCTTTCGGTTTATTTGCTTGTTATAAACGATGTCGGCGCCATCTTTTGGATGGAATGTAACGTTCTTCGTTCATTGTTTCGTTCATTCTTTGAGTTTTTTATCCTCGGAAGGTAATGTTTTTTATGTATTTATCATTCCTTGGTACGTCCTTCAGCTGAAACGGCTTGGCAGCTTTAATATGTGTCATTGGTTTCGTCTTAATTGTGTATTTTTATGAGCAGTTTTATTTTTATAATGATTTTCTGGTTTTACATAATTTTAATTGCAGAAAAGAATACTTTTTTTTATAATTATGTAATTTTAGTCTGTAAAATAAAATCTTCCGATTATTATTCATAAATCCCTAAATTTGTAAATTTTAATATAGATAATTGTAACTGTTTAAATTTTAATGGATTATCTGTGGTCAAAAAGATTAAAAAAACGTCATTAAATTTATTAATTCCATTACGTCTACATTAATTTAATGATAAATTAGTGATGAATAGTGATGATTTGTTTCTATTGTCTATATAATAATCAATGATAACAATTTGATAACTAACCTTTAATTGATAATAAATAATATATAGATACAAATATAAATAAAACAGTGATATGAATTCCATAGATAATGATATAAATTTTATTCTTGTATAAGAAATTACGGCTGAATAAAATACAGGTAAGTTAGTTGATTATATAGTTTTATAATATAGGAGTAGACAAGCACGCAGTTTACCTGTTGGTAAGTGGCTACTTTCGCCCATAAACATCTATAATTAATCCTAGATTGACTTGGAAATTAAAAAAAAACTATTCCCACCTGAGGTCAGTCACAAATGCGCCGCTACCCCGGAGGACTAAACTGAAACGCCTCGGAAAAGTATGTCTCCATTACCTCGCAAATGTCTATTTGGTAATCAGGCTATACCGTTAATTAAATTGCTACTAAGCTGCCCACATATCCTACCTAATATTAAAACCAATATAAAGACTAACTCAGAACGTTATAAACAAGGTTGCAACACCACATCGGAATGCAATCGATCAGCCGTTTATTTCCGAGTTGATTTTCGAAAAACGATCTCCACTAAATCACCGGTCGTTATGTTTTGTTTCCATACCGTATCTGTTCAGTACAGAAATAAAATTGAGTGCACTCGACTGAAGCAATATGCTTCGGCTATTAAAACGAACTGTATCTATATGTGCCTGTGTTTGTGTTTGTGATTGCCTGTATTATTGCTTGTGTCTAAACTTGTGTCCGTATCCGAATTTGTGTCTTTCTTTAGATATAACCATATCTATAACTGAGAAATTAATTTTCACTTCCTTAAACCGTGAAAAAAACGTGAGGAAACTTGCGTACCTGACAAAAAAAAGTTTTCAATGTATGTGAAGTGTATCAATACGCACTTGGCCAGCGCGGTGGACCTAATCCTCATCCTAAGAGGAGTCCCGTGTCCAGCACTTGAACAGTGATTGAAGGTGGTAGAACCCTTAGTGATTTAATTCGTGAGGCACCACAGCGATACCTATATCTGCATAACAACAGTGTTAAGCGCTGCTGTTCTAGTTTCAAGGGTGTGGTAAGGGAGACATAGTTTTCTGAGGCGTTCCAGCTTAGTACTCAGGGGTAGCGGCGCATAGGAATATATTATCTTATCTGGGGTTGATTATAGATGTCCATGGGCAGTTGTAGCCACTTAACATCAGGTGGACTACAATCTGTGATTTAACGACAGTGGTAGATTAATCTATCTATGTAAGATAGATAGATTAATATACCACTAGTTCGTTTTTAAGGTACCACACGACACAATATTAGTACCTGTTGTCGCCAAAAAGTTCAAGTCATCATTACATTCCCTTCTGGGATTGCAAGTGGGTATTTTCTTGTTAAGAGGTCGGGTTAAGTGACGTCATAAGTCAAAGATACGGTTATCTCACTTATTGGATTACTAAGAAGATTGTAGAATAAATATTTATTTGTTTATATTGAAACCCTTTGTCCGTATGCTGGTCAACGCTTTTTCCCTATACCGGGGCAAAACCAATGCCATATTCAACGACCCTTAATAGTTAAGAAGTGATGTCTTATTCTTGAATCGCGGCCTCTCATTGAAATGGGCCGAGGTTTGAATCCCAGGCACCTCCGATTTTTCAAAATTATGTGCGTATGAAACGTCAATTATCACTTGCTTTATCTTATCGTATATCGTATCGTATCGTATCGTATCGTATCGTATCGTATACCTTAGAAATCTTTAAAAAAAACAGCCCTCAATGATGTATGTGAAGTCTACCAATTCGCACTTGGCCATCTTAGTAGACTATGGCCTAATTCTCATTCAAAGAGAACCGTGCCTATCAAAAACTCTGTAATGATTGCATAATGATGATCCAATAGTAACATCCGTGATCGACAGCTTAAGTTTGAAATACAGAAGGGCTCATGGTAGCCACCAATGGTCACCCATCCAATTGCCGACCACGCGCGATGTTGCTTAACTTTCTAAATCAGTTAATCCATTCAAGCTTTGCGTGAAAGTGCTTTTCCAAATTTCCTTTAAGAAATAAGTGTGACGTAGGTACCGGCTTGTACAGAGTTCTTTAAACTACAGAGTACAATATACACAATGCAAATTTTACAAATATTTCTCCTAAGAGCATCATAAAGTGTATACAGACGGACATAACCATTGTTTGGCATATTTACGATGTATTTACAAACATACGAACAAACGTGACTTCACTATGAGGAATAGCTTCGAGCATTACAGAGATTTTTCTACATGATTGATGTGGCAGATATGCTTGCACTTATATTTATACTTTTCCGAGGCATTCCAGCTTAGTCGTCTGGGGTAGGGGTGCATTTTGTAGTCTCAGGTAGTAATATCTAACCCTATCTGGGGTTGATTACAGATGTCCATGGGCGGCAGTAGCCACTTACCATCAGGTGGACTGTATGCTCGTCTGCTACTCCTATATTATAAAAAAAATATGAGACTAACATCTTAGTCCTCAAAAGTAACGCATCTATAACTAGCTTCACGTAAAACCACCGTTCTATATGAAGTTGGTTGCAGTCCACGACTAGTGTCGGCAGTGACTACTGACCATCAGATGCATGTAGCATATGCAGCAGTGATACCATTAGGTGGACTGCATGTTCGTATGCTACTGCAATCTTATAAAAAAATCAATATGTTACATATATCTTGTTTGGATAATAAACTAACAAATATATTGCATACATACAGATATACAATTTACGATTCGCAAGATTGTTCCTTCTCACATACTAATTTTCAAATTGCCATAAAATCCGTAATTTACAACAACATACGTTGCCCTTATTTAGGGCTTTATAAGGTTTATTTTTGCACAAATTTACTCAAAATAAACATTTTCAAGTATTTTGAATTCTACTCTATTAACATAGAAGCGATTTTTCTTTGATTTTCTATAATTTAATACAATATGTCACCTCTATTACAAGGGAATAAGACTGAAATTGCAAACAATTTGACTACCGCTTATAGGTAGAGTCATAAACTTTATTATTGTTTGAAGACGTAAACGATGAATAAATTTACAGATGGTACAGGATCCCTAGTATAGTTTTCATCATTTATTACTAACAAGCTGATTTTTCGTGAGTAGCTTCGTTTCGACAAGACGCCCAACATTTTTCCTTACAGCAATGTTGGTAAATGGTAGCTTGATGGGGCAGCAAGGATAAAATATGTTGACCGGACGAATTCTAAAAATTTATTACTAACCAAATTTTTCTTTGTTAATTATCAAGATAATTATTTAAATAACGTGAAAAAATTTTTGTCCTACAAAATATAAGGTTTTTATTAAGGCGTCCCCCCTCTCCAACATGTATCATAAACAAGGTCATGAAAAATAATTACTAACCAGCTGATTTTTTTTTTATTGGCTGTCTACCATTTACATAGTCTACCATGCACATTGTCCTACAAATTGCATGGTATGTCATCTCGGACCTACGCTGAAAAGATGTTAATTCCGCAGGATTATTTTTTTTATTAGTAACTGTAGGACAAAGGTATCACGTGATAGGATAATATAATTTTTATCTAAATAAAACAATGTCCTACAAAAAAAAGGGTAACTTTTATTAATCCTACAAGATTTGTAATTTAACTATAATATAATATAAATAAACTATAAAACTGGCGGACTGGAATAACGTACTTCGCAATTTGTAGGACAATGTGGGTAGTAAGCCGTGTAAATGTTAGACAGCTAATAAAAAAAAATCAGCTGGTTAGTAATTATTTTTCATGACCTTGTTTATGATACATGTTGGAGACGGGGGACGCCTTAAAAAAAACCTTATATTTTGTAGGACAAATATTTTTTCACGTTATTTAGATAATTGTCTCGATAATTAATAAAAAAAAAATCGGTTAGTAATATTTTTTTTTGATTCGTCAAATCAACATATTTCATCCCTATTATTTTAGTTATAAACCACAATCGAGAACTTTCGTACGAGAATTTGTTGGGCGTCTCATTGAAACGAAGCTATTCTGGAACACTCAGCTTGATACTAATTATTTTTACATTAAGTATTAGTACTACAACTTTTAAGTGTAGGTCCGAGATGACATACCATGTAATTTGTAGGACAATGTGCATGGTAGACTATGTAAATGGTAGACAGCCAATAAAAAAAAAATCAGCTGGTTAGTAATTATTTTTCATGACCTTGTTTATGATACATGTTGGAGAGGGGGGACGCCTTAATAAAAACCTTATATTTTGTAGGACAAATATTTTTTCACGTTATTTAAATAATTATCTTGATAATTAACAAAGAAAAATTTGGTTACTAATAAATTTTTAGAATTCGTCCGGTCAACATATTTAATCCTTGCTGCCCCATCAAGCTACCATTTACCAACATTGCTGTAAGGAAAAATGTTGGGCGTCTTGTCGAAACGAAGCTACTCACGAAAAATCAGCTTGTTATTAATAAATGATGAAAACTATACTAGGGATCCTGTACTAAGAGCTTTTAAAGCTTCTAAAGCTGTGAGCTTTGCCGAAACCATTATTTACATAGCTTTTACTGTTTACTTCTAGTAATTAGGTAAACATGACAATATGTGCACAAGAATAGTGTGTTTGTGAAATATTTCAAGCATTAGGCTTATAACTTCGTGGCGCCGCATATAAAAATGTTAGGTAGGTTATTTGATCTGAAAATACTTTTTAACGTATGTTTTATATAATATTGATGTAGTAATTGAGCATGCAGTCCACCTGGTAGGTGGCTACTGCCGCCCATGGACATATGCAATCAACCCCAGATAGGATTAGATATTCCTACCTGAGGTCGGCCACAGATGCGCCGCTACCCCTGAGCACTAAGCTGGAACGCTTCGGAAAAGTATGTCTCCCTTACCAAACGCTTCAAAACCGAACACAGCAGCGCCTAACACTGCTGTTATTAGGCAGAAATAGGTGTGGCGGTGGTGCCGCTGGAGTCGATCCACAAAGGGTTCTACCACCTTTAAATAGCAGCATTGTGAACATTTGAACCGTCCACCTATTACGGTTCAATAGATAAAGCGAAAACGTCGAAAATAGCAGTTTCTTGTATGGCCATAATTTATTTTCAACATTTTTATCTTTAGTATTTGTTGTTGTAGTGTCCACCCTTATACATACAAATATCAAGTGTATATTACGGTTCGGGAAATAGTTGTATATCATACGGACAGACAGCGGAGTTATAGGGTTTTTACCTTTTTTTTATAATATAGGAGTAGCAGACGAGCATGCAGTCCACCTGATGGTAAGTGGCTACTGCAGCCCATGGACATCTGTAATCGACTCCAGATAAGTTATATTCCTACCTGACGTCGGCCACGGATGCGCCGTTACCCTAGAGGATTAAGCTGGAACGCCTCTGATAAGTATGTCTCCCTTACCACGCAAATGATCATTAAGTAATCAGGCTAGGCTGTTTATTAAATGGCTACTAAGCTGCCAACAACATATCCTACCTAATATTAAAACGAATATAAACCCTAACTCAGAACAGAACCCTAAAATGAGTAAAAACGCAAAAAAATATCTTGTAACGAAAAACAAAGATGGCTAACATTATGAATGATAAACGCTTCCAATCATTCAGTTACTCAATTGCTATGAATAATCGATTCAATCACACATTTCGTTCAATTTACATTCAATGAATATGAATGAAGTTTCTGTGTACGACATGCCATAGTTTATGCGCCCGGTTTTGCTTCCGTGTTTTTGTTAGTTACTGAACGGTTAAATTGACCCTTCACTCATAACTTTATGAGTTATTGGTGATATTGAGATGAGAATGATGAGATACATAAATTGAGTGATATTAAAATCAAGAGATTTTCCAAATAAAGGTCAACCGAGGTTTGAATCAAGAACCTTTTACAGGCCATACCTATTTCTGCCTTATAACAGCAGTGTTAAGCGCTGCTGTGTTCTGGTTTGAAGGGTGTAATAAGGGAGACATACTTTTCCGAGGCGTTCCAGCTTAGTCCTCAGGGGTAGCGGCGCATCTATAGCCGATCTCTGGTATGAATATCTAACCCTATCTGGGGTTGATTACAGATGTCCATGGGCGGCAGTAGCCACTTACCATCAGGTGGACTGCATGCTCGTCTGCTACTCCGTATTGTAAAAAAATACTCGTTTGAAGACTGCGTTTAAAGAACTCATTTACCTACCACAGTTACTTAACCTCAGGGTCGAATGCTTGCTTGAAAGGTGATTCTTAAGGCATCACCGTCACATATATTTGTAGCATGAAGCAGTTGTTGCAATGGGTATGGACCAGCTGATTTATATATGAGACTGTTTATATGAAGCTAGTAACTTGTACCTATCCATGGGCGGCCTGAATGTGCGTTTGCTACCTCGATTTTATCAACAATGTTGATATTCATATTTCGAAAAATCCCATTATTTAGAATGCTGCATCCACACGGTCCAAACCTTTACAAATATTTTACTTGACTAAAAGCTATGCTACAAGCACTTGCAAACCTAAACAAACCAAGGCTAATACTCTACCCACAAGTTTGAATTTGTGACTGCTTGGTAAACGACGGATGCGGTAGAAAAATAATAAATTCTATCAACGAATAGCTAAAATATCAATCCTCATCAACTTACAAAGTGGCTACAGAGAGACAGAAGCATAAATATTTGTAATATCTACTCCGAAGCGTTATGAAGCAAACTTACAAACTTAGTGTTGTTTGCTGATTGGTCATTACCGAGATCAACTACAACTATGTTTATTTTTTTAAGATCTTCCTGGAAATAGTTTCACGATTTAAAATATATTACGTGTGTTATGAAATAATTTTATGAAGACATGCAATATATAAAAAAAAAAAAAAAAAAAAAAAAAAAAACGCTTTCTACACTCACAGCCCCACACTAGGATTCCCTGTGTCGTGGGTGCCATGGACACACACATAGACAAATACACAAACACCCAGACCCAGAAACAGAAATCTAAATTCATCATTTAGATTTCTGTCTGGCCGGGGATCGAACCCGGGACCCTTTGCGCGTCAGACCGGTATGGTGGCCGCTCCGCCACACGGGTCGTCAAATAAATACGTATATGGTTATGATATACTTTAAATTACATAGTAAAGTTATTATTTTAAAAGTTAGCAAAATGGAGTGCCGCTTTGTTAAAACGTATAAAAGTAATTGAATTAAAATTTCAAATTTTGTATCCATCATATTGAATTATAATCCTTGTAAAAGTATTGTTTCAGCTTTAATTCGAATTTGAATAAGCCAACAATGATACGAGTACACCCATAGATATATTATCCTACTTTAGTATAATATATCTATGAGTACACCCCATTTGATCGTAAGTGATTACTTCAAATAGGATTTATGTCAAACCAGGAGTCAAACCTGGGAACGGTCTGCGTGTCAGACCGGTATGGTGACCGCTTCGCCACACGGGTCGACAATTGTAATTAATCATGAAAATGTATCTAGCGCCCCTAGCGGATTGTATCAGAACTATAGTGTCAGTGACGTAACATTCAATGTCTAAATTGACAAAATGGCGCATTATATTTAGTCTCTCTTTTTTGTGAACATGTGAGGCAGACAAAAAGACTTGAGCACTTACTTATTGTTACGTTTACTCAGTCAACTCAGCATTGAGCAACTCAGATTGAGTAAACGATGTTTTGAAAACTCATGGTAAGGGTACTGAAGGCTTATTTCTGACACAGTCAAACCAGGAAAATATTACCGCTAAACTAAAATAACCCGCCGTATTTGTCCGCTTATGAAATGATAGTGTACGTTAAGTAATCATGAGTGTTTATCAAAATTCATAAGCTTTAAACAACTTTCCCATTCAATTGTAGAATAGTATTGAGCAGTAGCATTTGGTTTGCAAATTACAATCGTAACTCTGTTTGTCTGTTGGGCAATCGTGGATTTTGTTCATTGTAAGCGAGAAACGAATAAACTTAATGCCAATGCAATCGATATAATCAGAATCAGAATTATCCAGCAGCACCACCGTAACGTAAGAAAAGTGGGAGAACTCTGTGTCGTTCGACTTCGGCAGTATCTCGATCACACCTATTTCTGCCTAATAGCAGCAGTGTTAAGTGCTGCTGCGTTCTGGTTCGAAGGGTGTGGTAAGGGAGATATATTTTTCCGAGGCAATCCAGTTTATCCCTCAGGCGTAGCGGGTAGCATCTGTTGCCGACCTTATGTAGAAATCCATCAGAATTACCATCTTGATTAGGTTACCCAGACTAACTTGGATATCCTATAACTTAATTAAATATCTTATGCTTCCCGTTCAAAGAAAATTATTTTATAATACGTAAGGGTCGTCTTACTTTAGTGTTTTTTACTTTAGTGCTTTGAAGGTGGTAGAACCCATTGTGGTTCGACTCCGGCGGCACCACCGCCACACCTATTTCTACCTAATAACAGCAGTGTTAGGCGCTGCTGTGTTCCGGTTTGAAGGGTGTGGTAAGGGAGACATACTTTTCCGAGGCGTTCCAGCTTAGTCCTCAGGGGTAGCGGCGCATCTGTGGCCGACCTCAGACAGGAATATCTAATCCTGTCTGGGATTGATTACAGATGTCCATGGGCGGCAGTAGCCACTTACCATCAGGTGGACTGCATGCTCGTCTGCTACTCCTATATTATAAAAAAAAAAAAAAAAAAAAAAAAAAAAATATAAATTAAAGTCCCTCGTGTCTTTGACACATTGACAAAATGTCAAAATTACGAAACAGTAAGAAAATAATTATTAGAATTATAACCGAACCTGTTTAAATTCCTTCGCTTTCGTTTAACCTTCGATAGTATAACAACCGTACCGGAAATGCACTTAGATATGTCTTTGATGTTACACAATGTGAGGTATGTGGCCTGAAACGACGGAGTTGGTCGTGAATGGAATGGTTTCGCTTCGATTCCTGGTTGGGACAAACGATTTTCTAAAAATAGACTTTGAATTGTTTCTTGTGACCAAAGAGACTCATTTCAGAATGATTGTTGCTTACAAAGTTGCCTATTGAAATGTTTTAAACATAGCTCATTCATATATCGGATCGACTGCGGCGGCGCCGCCACACATATATCTGCCTCATAACAGCAGTGTTAAACGCTGCTGTGTTCTGGTTTGAAGGGTGTGGTAAAGGAGACATACTTTTTCGAGGCGTTCCAACTTAGTCCTCAGGGGTAGCGGCGCAATTGACCGTCCTAAGGTAGGAATATCTAATCCTATTTGGGGTTGATTACAGATGTCCATGGGCGGTTGATGCATGACTGCAAGCTCGTCTGCAACTCCTGTATGTTTTATACATAAAAAAACTCCTATACTATTTTCTATACTGTAAATTTCCTACAAGTTTCCTAACAAAATCAATAAGCTACTCATATATGTTTAACAACAGACGTGCGGGCATGATTGTTTGTTCATTAGTGTGTTTGCTTTCGCGTTCGCTGGTAATTAAGTTTCTGATGATTTACGAACGTAATGTATTGGTATGAGTTGTTAGGTAAGATTGTTGTTTGTTGTTTGTTGTACAGCTCCGGGTGGAAGATCCGGCTTCGATTCCCCGGTGGGGCAGATTTTTTGTATACAAATTTAATACTTTTTTACATATTATTATGCTTATAGCTTATTATTGCAACGTGAACTTTTAGACCTAGACAAGAAAATAAACTCATTATTTAAATAATCAAACAATAATCGAACTTGCAATCCTTGGATAGAATGAGGATGCAATAAGGATGAAACATGAATATACGTAGCAAATAATATTATCCTTCGTTATCTTCTTGACCAAGAATTGAACCCTCAACTTTTGCACATAAAACTAAGTAACTACGACAGAAGCTAGATAAATAAAATTAAATTTTCCTGACGTGGGCTCGAACCCACAACCCTAGCACATAAATGTGTAAACCACCCTTTTCTCAGTTCGTTATTAACTTTGATGATAACAAATTACATACCTTTCAACCTTTACCTTAACCCCATAAATAAAACACCATAGCATTTAACACTCAACGCAACATCCCATAAAGATCCATTACATTTAAACCGCGCTAAAAATAAAAATATAAATATGGTTTTCGAAACACCCTGTACATATAATTACGTGTAATTGAGCGCACGTGTTCGCAAGCACCCTGTATATGCGAAATTTAATTATACTAGCGAATGAACGCAGATTTGCTTGTAAATGTAAATAACAATTGTTTTGGAAAATTTAATTAATTTACAATAGTTTTATCGTCACATATTTATTAATAACAGTTACAGAAATTATTGGAGTTTGGCTATAATTAATGTGGCTACTTAAAAAACAAAGAAGAAAGAAAAGTTAAAATTCAATCTTTGACTGGGGATTCTAATCCCAGACTAGACGAATGAAACCGCCAAGAAAGAAGAAGAACATATTAAAGACAATCTACCAAACCGCACCTAACTTAAATCTAGGACCTTTCAATGTTTCTGTGATAATTATAAGACAGACATAGAGTAGAAAGGATTATATTTATATTTCTTTAGAACGTGGTAGGACCCTTTGGGGTACGACTCCGGCGGCACCACCGCCACACCTATGTCTGCCTCATAACAGCAGTGTTAAACGCTGCTGTGTTCTGCTAGAAGAGTGCGACAAGGGGCACATACTTTTCCGAAGCTTTCAAGCTTAGTCCTCAGCGGAGCATCGGCCGTTGACCTCAGGCAGGAATCTAATCTTATCTGGGACTGATTACAGATGTCCATGGGCAGCAGTAACCACCTACTATCATGTGGACTGCATGCTCGTCTGCCATTCTTATATTATAAAAAATCTTAAAAGATTACCTAGTATTAAGTCAGGCAGAAGTACCATGGTCACAGAAATTGAAGCGACAGCAATCTCTTACATTGAACCATTGAATTTTTTTCTGCTTCTTAAGAACTTACCCAATAAACTCAAGCTAGCGATCCAACTGGCCTGTTGGTCATTGACCGTGAAGGTGGAGTGTCGTCGAGGGTCCTGCATCGACGCAATGGCTGGCGACATGTAGCCCTTGCCGAGACCCGCTGCGAAGGGCCCTAACGACACTGCCAGGGCTGCGAGGATCTGGAACAAAGGGGATTTTAAAACAAGATTCTTAAGTTCCGTACCACATGTTACTATGCGGTGCTTGACTAAAGTTAGACCAAAATAATGTATCCGACCTCGCTTGTCTAGTACCGACATAATTGTTTTGTTGCATATGCACCCTAGCATAGTATAAAGCAGTATATACGGTGCGTTACGTTCTTATTACCCCTAGATACTAATTTTGAAGTAATAGGTAATTAGTAGTAATAATATTTTTACTATAACCAAGATACATACAATGCTCAATAGCGCAAAAAATATGTTTTTTTTTTTATATTTTTTATATATGTTATTTGCACGCAAAGTTATATATCTAATTAATTCAAATCAAATCATTTTTTTTAATTCAAAATAGGTTCTTTACAGAGCATTTTTTGATTGTCAGTAAAACTACCACCACTAATTCAAAGTAAAAGCCAAAGTAAATTTAGAACTAACTAATTATCTATTATCCTTTGGTATGTTTGCTTAGCCGCGTCATCGAACTCAGGACCACCATTAATACAATCAAACCACTTTCCCGAACAGGTTCTACAGCAACTTCGGAACCTGAGGATATATCCTGCATGTATTTCGGTAACAAGTTTATAACCAATCGTAGGTACAGGGCGATCCAGACTGGAGAATCGATCAATGTTGGAACACCATGTGTAGTGTGAATGGTTTGCTAGGGACGGAGCTATCGATATTTTTGAACATATTTTAGTGTTACTTTTTATTGTTAGTTATTTTATTTATTGCGATTAGGTTACGATCTTAAGTAATTATATCCTTATTTCAAGGTTTTCCTAATATACGTAGATGTTAGAAGCAGGACAGGATTTTTACTAGAAGTTAATAATTAATAATAAGCACGTGGTTTCTAGGCCAGAATTAAAATGCCTCGAATAAGTCAGTGTGCCTAATCACAACCTCAAAATCATATCCCAAATAATAAAACAACTTAAATGGAAAAATAGCAGCTATTATTTTTATATTATATGTTTATCACTTGCAACTACGACTTTTACAGTTTTACATTATTCCGAGCATACTAATCCATATAGGATTTTTCCCGCAGACGTCGAAAAAAGAGAAGTAGAAACCCTTTCTTATCTTGAAAAGTTAATGTAAATCTATGATCAGAAAAACTCGGGGCAAATATAAAAGAATTTTAGAAACCCTTTCTTATCTTGAAGAGTTATAATAATGTAAATCTATGATCAGAAAAACTCGGAACAAATATTGTTCCTCAATTCTAAACAATTTGAGAAACCCAACATTTACATTACTCAAAAGAACAATTAACAACAGTCGCTCAAAAGGTATTGTTTACAAAATTTTGAATCGTTTCACGTCACGTCATGGCATGCTACAATTTATACAACGTAAATGAAATGACAAAAGGTTTTTTGCGGTTAACTATTCATCAATACTTTGAGTATTTAAATTAGGTTGCATCTTATGGCGCCGGCAATGAATTTGTAATTGATTTTTTTGAATTGAAACAGCAATAATCAAGTAAGTGCTTTATATGAGGCACTTTTTGCAGCTAACCATATATCGATACTGTGGCGACCTCCCGCTACTCGACAAGAGATGGCGCCACGAGTATTCTGAATCACGCTATCGAAGATTTCTAAATATCCTGCATATATACAAGCTCTGAACTAAGACTGTCGGAGCACGGCCGCTCCCTGGGCATGATCACCTAGCCCGGCGGGATATCTCCCTTTGCCAAAATACTTTAAAAAAAGGGTTGCAGCTCTTGACGCTGACTATGTAATGGAATTTATTTTTTGAAATTTAAATAACAGTATTTGAGATAGTTAAAGGCTTAATAACTTAGTCGGTGCTGGAAATACATGTATGAACAACTTTAATAAATATGCCTGTCCTTATAAAAATCTTGATGATAATAGATTCCTTGGTTGGACTCCAAATGCACCACTGCCACAATCATTATTACCTTATAAAAGAAATGTTTCACACTGCTATATATTAATTTTAAGGGAGTCGTATGAGGAACATACCTATATGAGACGTTCTAACTTAATCCTCAAGGGTACCAATGCATCTCTGATTGATTTCAAGTAAGACTAGTCCTATCTAGAGATGATTATAGATGTTGATAGACGGTAGACGCTGCTTACTATCAGGTGGTCTGCTTTCTCGTTTTTTTTTTATAGTATACGAGTAGCAAACGAGCATGCAGTCCACCTGATGGTAAGTGGCTACTGCCGCCCATGGACATCTGTAATCAACCCCAGATAGGATTAGATATTCCTACCTGAGGTCGGCCAGAGATGCGCCGCTATCCCTGAGGACCAAGCTGGAACGCCTCGGAAAACTCTGTCTCCCTTACCACACCCTTCAAACCGGAACACAGCAGCGCCTAACACGGCTGTTATTAGGTAGAAATAGGTGTTATTTTACATACTAAAATTTTTGTCAGAATTATTTCAAATCTATCGATAACAATATGAGATTTTGTACATCACTACAAGCACGCACTTTATCTAAAAGCGTTCGCTAGATTGAACATTTGGAGGGTTCATTGACCGGCACACTGCCTCATATTCACATATGTTATGACATTACATTTGATATGACGAAACCAAACCTTACTACACGATTATAAGGCTCTAATAACTGCATATAATAAATAAGTATTAAGGTTCCCTAACAAACTTAAATTGTATGTGAAGTAGGGAATATTAAGTCCTATATATTGAGAAATAAGGTTAAATTAAGTACAAAATAGAAACTTGATGTCACAGTTTCAAATTATGTGTACAGAATGATTTCTGTAACGAATGACAAATTATATAATTAAGATTATAATGACGTTTTAATGATTGAAGTGAGGACGGATGTATTGTTTTATGGATCATCATCAACACGTTACTGTCCCACTGCTGGGCACGGGTCTCCTCTCAGAATGTGTGGGATTAGGCCATAGTCCACCGCGCTGGCCAAGTGCGTATTGGTATACTTCACATACCTTTGAGATTTTTTATATAAATCTCTCAGGTGTGCAGGTTTCCTCACGATGTTTTCCTTCACCGTCTTAGCAAGTGCTAATTAATTTCTAAGTCGCACATAATTTTTAAATCAGAGGTGCGTGCGTGATTTGAACCTCGGACCCCTCGATCGAGAGGCCATGTTTCTGAACTACTAGGCTATCACAGCCTTTATGACTAGTGTAGAGTAATATTATAAAAGGAAATCAATATTTTTATTATTATATTTGTATGATTATACTACAGCAAGGTCGAATTTTGTACGTAATGTTTTTAATACAAAAAATATTATAAACTGTTTTGCTCACGCTGTATGCTTTGGTCATATTATTCTTTCAAGTTTAAAACCGTTGTGCGTTTTGTTGGAAAAGTGTAGATGACGGCCGACTTAGCTATAAGTATATGAGGCGAGAATTTTAGTCTTCAGAAGCTACAACGCATACGGATTTAAGTAAAACTTCCGTTACATATGGAGTTGGTTACAATTAATATAATTTTAGAAATTAATTATCACTTGCTTAAACGGTGAAGGAAAACATCGTGAGGAAACCTGCATACCTGAGAGTTTTATAAAAAAAAAATCTTAAAGGTATGTGAAGTCTACCAATACGCACTTGGCCAGCGCGGTGGACTATGGCCTAATCCTTCTCATTCTGAGAGGAGACCCGTGCCCAGCAGTGGGACAGTAAGGGGTTGATGATGAAGTACCCTTACTATGAGTTTTCAAAACATCCCACAATTTTACGTTCCGTTTACGTAATCTATTATTCTGTTCCGTTTTCTTCAGTAGACTGAGTAAACGTAACAATAAGTAAGTGCTCAAGTCCTTTTGTCTGCCTCACATGTTCGCAAAAAAGAGAGACAAAACATAAAGCGCCATTTTGTCAATTTAGACATTTAATGTTACGTTACTGACACTATAGTTCTGATACAATCCGCTAGGGGCGCTGATTGGAAATTGTATGGGCAAATACGTAAACAAATACCAAAACAGTCATATTTGTCAAAACGTAAAAACTCATGGTTAGGGTACAGATTTTCATTTGCTTTTTTTTTATTTTTAGTATTTGTTATTATAGCAGCCACAGTTATACAAACTCTGTAAACTTTCAAGTGTCTCCCTATTTCAGTTCAATAAAGTGAAAAACGTTGAAAAATAGCTGATTCTTGTATGGCGACCCCTGAAGATGTTTTTTATTCTTAGTATTTGTTGTTACAGCTGCCATCGTTATACATACTGTGAAAAAATGCCATGTGTTTATCTATTACGGTTCCGGAGATATAGCCCCGTGACAGACGGACTGAAAGACAGACGGACAGACAGCGAGGTCTAGTAATAGGGTTCCGTTTTTACCCTTTGGGTACGGAACCCTAAAAATAAAATAGACTAAATAAATAGACCCTAAAAATAAATAAAATTATTAATTCGATAATATTTTGAAAACCTCACCTGTCTCCGGTACCCATTTCTTCCATCAGACCTCATCATCATGATCCTGGTCTCCGGCGTAATGTTCGTCATTTTTGCACTCAAACACGCCTTCTCACACATAGGTAAACACTGATTTTTTAAAAATCCACCAAAAACACTTTTCTCCTTCTAACTTTGACAGAAGTAAATTTGAATTACTTCCACAAGTAGTACTGAACTTTTAATTAATTAAAATTTCAAAAAATTATATCGAATTTAATATAATTCAGTTAATTGACACTTTAATTTTGTTTATAATTAATTGTTTTTACGTAACATTGTTCATTTTGTTTCTTCTGACTCGTTTTATCTGTAACAAAAAAAGTTAATATTAGTGACGTCATTACTTCTAAAATAGTGTTATATAGTCATAATAAGTATGTTCTACTTATATAAATTTTACAATATTTTAATGGACATTTCTTTCAGAAAGAAATCATGGACTAACGTAAGTATATTGCGCTTAAAGAAAAAAATAAAGTCATAAACATTTATGAAATTCAAAATTTAAAAATTATAAAATTTTATAAATTTAATAAATGATAATATCTCACATAACAACTGATTAAATAAAGTAAGACAAATCTCACCATTTTTGGAAAATCTATTTGAAAATTATTTTGACTAATCAGGACGTGAAATGGGGAGTAAAAATTTGTATTTTAATATTACGTTACTCTTGTTATGATTTGATAGCTAACACGTGCGTCCCTAGCAAATGCTAGTTACTTATACTTTACCCTCAAAAAGTCTAAGAAACAACAAAAAACATAGACACGAAAAAAACCCTGATAAGGGCCGTATGTAACGTGACCTCTCGGCGTCTTTGGTCCCAAAATTTTTAATTTATTTCCCGTTATCTCGGGTTTTTTATGATTTAGGATTGGATTCCTAAGATTTTATCGCACAAAAAATAGTTTAGTTAGGTACTTGTCGTACAGCCAGCAGATAAATAGCGGCGTGAAGCGACAAAAGAATAATAATTAAAATAAATAAATAATTTTGTAAAAAGAAATTGCCATGAACATTTTGGTAGAATCGCACTAAAAATAATTTATTTTATGCAAAAGAAATAATTAATTTTGTATATCATTTTTTGCTTCGTAACAGAATTCAAATAGTTCCTAAACATATTAAACATCGGTGAAATTTAGCACGACGTTATATACGATTATACTTATTTATACCTTTTTGGTATATACATACGGAATTTTTTAATAAACAATTCTCTCTTACGACTTTATACGAATACAAAACACATTGAATTGCAACTATTGAATTGCACTACTGAACACAAAGACTTATGAGTCGAACAGAAAAGTCAAAGCAAATAAAACATTTGTTAAATCCTAAACGATTAATACTTTATCGTTCATCGCTTACCCGGTATTAATAGAACAAGTTAGATATAAATGAATATGTTATTATTAATTTTCAACTATTTTCGTGTGTATACTATTGACCCAATCGGACTTAGTCTGGGTGGTCGGTAAGATAAGAATAGATTTATTTGTTACAGTTACAAATGGTTAATAGTGCTCATGATTTTACAATATTACAGCTGACTTACATATAAGGCGGCTAAGTCCTCGGGAATGGTAATGCATGTGATTGGGCTCAGTACCCTTACCACGAGTTTTACGTTTCAACAAATATGACTGTTTTGGTATTTGTTTACGTATTGGCCCATACAATTTTCAAGTTCTAATATAATCCGCTAGGGGCGCTGATTGGAAATTGTATGGGCAAGTACGTAAACAAATACCAAAACAGTCATATTTGTCAAACGTAAAAACCCATGGTAAGGGTACAGGTAGAACCTGTTTTATAGAGTTGGTTACAGATGTCCGTGGGCGGTGGTGGCAATTTACCACAGGGCATTTCATGGTGGTAAGTAGTCATATACGAATTTTAATACGACTTGTATTTAAAATTCGACCCCTCATTGTATGTAGTTCGAATCCTTGGCATGTCACTGATTTTTTAAAGTTATGCGAGTATTAGGAATTAATTATCACTTGCTATAACGGTGAAGGAAAACCGCGAGCAAACCTACTCCTATGTCTGAGACTTCTTTAAAAAAAACTCAAAGGTGTGTGAAGTCTACCAATACGCACTTGGCCAGCGCGGTGGACTATGGCCTACCAGTGCCCAGCAGTGGGACAGTAATATATTTACGAAATCTTCCATATTACTTTTCTCATATTAGTCATTTGGGAATCCCAACGAATGTTCGCACTCTCACTCAATTAAACACATACTCGTAAGATTCGTAAAAGGTTTCGTCATTGTCTTAATATCAACAAGATAATTATAAGAAACGACTGCTTAATAAAATAATGTCTATATGTTACTTCCAATAATTTAAAAGTATTCAACGACACCTCATTATATATTAACATTCGTTTAACTCAAGAAAATAACTTTAATATTGAAAGCAAATTTCATACAATATGTTAATGTTAATGTAAATATTTTTAGCCATATTTAATTCGCTAATTATTATATATCCTTTACATATATCCTTTTTTATTGAAATCAGAGAAAATATTCTATCAAACAAATTAAGGGAATTATTTTTATATTACATTTCTACAAAATTATAACGCCATTTAAAAAATCTCAAAGAATATGAAAAAATATAAAAAAAACGCACGTAAATAAAAAAATAATTACATTACATTTAAATTTTTAAGATCGCTATCAAATAAAATATATTTTATAACAATAAAAATAACGTACCATTTATGCACCAACGGACAGCACTAACGCAAATATAAAACAACGCAAAAACAGTTAACAGTTTCCCACTCGAAAACGAATAACGCTTTTATAACGCTACCGGACGTTCGGACCGCTCAGATGAAACTGAGATGTTGGTACAATAACAATCATAACAAATGTAGACGTCATCCCATTAGTAAAACATATTATTTGTGTAACGGAGGACAATAGGAATGGGCTTGTCCGTATTAGAAGATAGTAGTTAAGGCGAAAACGGTTTTAATTTGGTAATTGATTTACGGTTTAACGGTTTTAGCTAATCCCTTTATGCACTGCACTAATGACAGAGTTTTGGAGTAATTACGTAATAATATTTTATTTAGAGTAAACAACGTACTCAAATTAATTTGTTTATTTAACAAAATAACAAAAAATAAAGATTAGTAGTCCAATGATTTTGGATAACGGTCCTTTTAAATTTGTATTTAATAAATAAGCAGTTATAAGCTGTTAATTATTGCTTCTACCATAAAAATCTCTTGAGTGTGTGGAATGTGAATTAATAAATTTTAAATTGAACGTAGAAATGTAATTTATTTTATAAGAATCATATTAACACAAGAAAGCTAAAATCAATTATTATCTTTACTATAACTTTATTATTCTTTACTATAACTATATTTTTACTCACAATAAATGAGAAAATCATTATAAGTATGAAAAACACACATTTTTTTATAATATAGGAGTAGCAAACGAGCATGTAGTCCACCTGATGGTAAATGGCTTCTGCTGCCCATGAACATCTGTAATCTACCCTAGATAAGATTAGATTATTACTTGGCGTCGGTCATAGATGCGTCCCTGAGGACTAAGCTGGAATCGGTAAATGTCTCCGTTACCACACCTTTCAAACAGAACATAGCGGCGCTTAACACAGCTGTTATTTGGCAGAAATAAGTGTGGCGGTGGTACCGCCGGAGTTTAACCACAGAGGGTTCTAGAAGAGTTGTTTAAACTACTTCAACATACAATTTATATTCTTCTATAAAAATATACTGAATAAACTACTAAAATAATAAAATGCAGGTACTCAGTACACCGTAATGATAAAATTAGAACCACGTCTGCAAAGTAAAGTTTGTAAATTGTTTACATGTGTTGATTTAACTGTTTATCTTGAGGAACTGCGCATTTCCCGTGCTTTCCAATGATTCAAGAGTTAAGACGTCAGTAATGTTCTATATAATACTTAAATCAATATGAGTATACTAAAAACGTTGCTATGTTTTTATTCAACAGCGAGGAGTAATGTTTTTCAGCGTCTACAATTATAGTATGTACTAGCTGACCCGGCTAACGTTGTGTTGCCATATAAATAAAAAATGTTAAGGGTGAAAATCCCTTATCACTTAGGGGTATGAAAAATAGATAGTAGCCGATTCGCAGACCTACCGAATATGCATATAAAATTTGGTGAAAATCGGTAAGCCGTTTCGGAGGAGTACGGTAACTAACATTGTGACACGAGAATTTTATATATAAGATGTATCATTCTTAAACGTGATCTCTAGCCGAAATCCATATAGATATACAAAAACGTTCCTGTTAACCAGCCTGCGGAGGGTAATGTGTTTCAAGCATATGTATGTATGTCTCATTCTTTGGCGTGTCTTCGACGTGGCTTCATTGGATTTAAATATTATGTCTTTGGATTCATATAAATTTTGAAAGTAACATAAATATTGTTCTAAATAATAATTTACTAGTTTAATTCTTCTTTTTCTTACAATTTGAGCGATTTTGATAAAGTTCTGTTAAGCTTAGTCACGTTATAATAAATCCAATATGGCGGACCCCCAAAATCGCGGACTAATTATTTTTATGCACCCCTTAAGGTTAAGAAAGGTTAAGAGATTTTCTAAGAAGACAACATTACTAAAAAACTTCTTTTAAAAACTATTTTTAATATACATTTATTATATTATTAGCTGGTGTTTAAAAACATTGTACACATATAAATCCGGATGTCTGTCTGTAATAATTACAAACACTATTTGTATCTCATAGACCAATACTGACGCACTTCGTAAAGTATGTCACCTACTGCAATTCGGTTACGATGCTATTTATAGCGAATAACCTATCTTTCGGAACCGGCCTCAATCCGATTGGTAATTACAATACATCTATTTTTGCTTGTCCTATAATAGGATTGTTATTTCCTAGTGTCGTTAACCTTCGATTTGAAAGGAAAGTCATAATACAACATTTGACAAACATGTTGTATAAATGTAGAATACAAGGTGTACAAATAAAGAATATGTTGTTGTTGCTGTTGTAATTTACGTATGCTAATAACGGTTATTAAAAGTAGTTGAACAATTTGTGGTTCAACTCTGGCGGCACCACCACCACACCTATATCTACCTAATAAAAGCAGTGTTAAGCGCTGCTGTGTTCTGATTTGAAGGTTGTGGTCAGGGTGCTGTATTAAGCGACAACGTTTTGCATATTAGGTTAGAGCGACAGAGTGATTGTCATTAGCGACAGGTGGACTGCATGCTCGTCTGCTACTCTTATATTATAAAAAAAAATGTGAACAACAACATGTATCAACCGGCAAATTGTAAGGCCAGTTATGCATAATCAGACTACCCAATGGTTTATCTGTTTAAGATCGACATTTGACAAACTCTACGTACTCTAGTCACTGTCAAAATTCCATCTTTAGTATGTAAAAGAATGACGGATTGATTATTAACTACGGGCGTAGAACCGTTGAACCGATCGAATAGTTCCTATGTTCATTTGAAATAATATAGTTTTTAATTATAAAATTGATATCTCAGTTCTAATTGAAAAATATTAGAATCCTCTGGTAATGATTAGGATAACCTTTGACATACGTTATATTAAACAAACTCTATTTCGTTGTAATTAAAAGTAATCCGTCGTATCTATGAATTATCTATTCTGAAATACAAACAAGTACATTATCTCGACACTATTAAAGGTTAACTTCAACTACTTCTAAATGTTTTTGATATTTTATATAATACAAATAGCAAGCGAGCATGCAATCCACCTGATGGTAAGTTATTCCTTATTACTATCATCCATAAAAGCAGTGATAGCCTAGTGGTTAAGAAACTCGGCCTCACGATCGATGGGGCCGAGGTTCAAATCACAGGCACATACCTGTGATTTTTAAAATGTTGTGTGTACGAGTATTAGAAATTAATTATCACTTACTTAAACGGTGAAGGAAAACATCGTAAGGAAACCTGCACACCTGGAGATTTATAAAAAAACATCTCAAAGGTATGTGAAGTCTACCAATACGCACTTGGCCAGCGCGGTGGACTATGGCCTTATTCCATCTCACTCTGAGAGGAGACCCGTGCCCAGCAGTGGGACGATAATGGGTTGATGATGACTATCATCCATAGAAATAATAAACATTCGTTCTATTAAGCCGAATACAGAAACGCAATAACTGCTTCACGCTAAAAATAGGTATGGCGGTGGTATTTCCCTATTCGAACCCAATTACTTCTAGCATCATTGATAGTAGATAAGTAATATTTAAATGTAATCATTATTTTTCGTATTACATACCTAAACACTACGAAAACCATAACATTTTTTAGTATCGGACTTAAATTTGGTATCGTTTCGGCTTTATGCCTAAAATTGTTTACATTACAAATTAAAATACATTCTACATTCCTACTAAGCCATTATTCCCATTCTAATCAATAAAACTAAATAACTTCCTGATCATAAATATATTTATATTACTATCATATTATATCTTTATGTGGGGCACATGGCTTATAACAAAGACCTTATAGTTTTAGGGTCAATGGTAAATCTGGGATTAATTTAGATACAAAATAAGTTTCTATTTTATACCTTTCCTTGTATGCTATATTTTAAAAGCTTTAGTTAATAAATAAGAGTATACATTTTTTTATTAGAAAGTTGAAAGATTTTGTGGGTGACTCACATATGAGACGAGCTTCTTAGTTGTAATAATAAGGGATCTGTGATCGGTATCAGATGAAACCTCTATTTTATTTGGTGTTGGTTATTAGTGTCTATGGGTGGTTGTAGCCAATATTTTATATAATATAGGAATAATAGACGAGCATTCAGTCCACCTGATTGTAAGTGGCTACTGCCGCCCATGGGCTGTAATCGACTCCAGATAACATAACATTCCTATCTGAGGTCGGCCACAGATGCGCCGCTACCCCTGAGGACTAAGCTGGAATGCCTCGGAAATCTATTTCTTGCCATACCCTTCAAACCAGAACACAGTAGCGTTGAACACTGCTGATATTGCAGAAATAGGTGTGGCGGTGGTGGTCCCACTAGAATCGAACAACAAAGGGTTCTACCTTCGAAATGCATGCTTCGAAGGCATATAATTAGAACTATAGCCAAACGAATAGGATAGATTAGAGTCCAATCGAGCTTCATAAACAAACTCTGATTCACAATTAGTTCCTAATGAAAGTCAAATGCCAATAAACGCTTGGCTTATAATTAACGAAATGGGTCACAAGTGATCCGAGAACATTCAGATTGATTAGTTAAGATTGATATGCCTATGTAATGGATAGTCTTGGATATATATCTATTAACTGTTACGTTGGGTGGTATTTTGTTGGGCTGTAATATTACAAATGGTACTGGAATGCCGAAATTGATCGTAAAAACTTTGCCAGTTGATTTTTTTATACAATATAGGAGTAGCAGACGTGCATGCAATCCACCTGATGGTAAGTGGCTACTGCCGCCCATGGACATCTGTAGTCAAGCCCAGATAGGATTTGATATTTCTACCTGAGCTCGGCCACAGATGCGCCGCTACCCCGGAGTTAAGCTGGAACGCCTCGGAAAAGTATGTCTCCCTTACCACACCCTTCAAAATGGAACACAGCAGCGCCAACACTGCTGTTATTAGGCAGAAATAGGTGTGGCGGTGGTGCCACCGGATTCGAACCACAAGGGGTTCTACCATCTTCAATAACAAGCAAATAGCAGGCAAACATCCACCTAATGGTAAAGTGGATACTGCTACGGGTAGCAGACATTTGTACTTATCCCAGATAAGATTAGATGAAAATTGACCTGAAAGTAGACCTGAAGTGGGCCAAGATGCGTTGCTACCGATGAGAACTGAGCTTGTACGTCTCGAGCCTCTATCATGCCTGTAATAAAAATGTTTCCCTTACGACGCCCCACAAACCAGAACTCGGCGATTAACACTGTCGTTATAAAACTGAAGGAGATGTAACGGAGGTCAATTATGAAGGGTTTTACCTTTTACATTAGTACCTGGATGACCAAGGTTTTCTCGGTGTTATAATAATAAAACAAAAATACCGATTATTTGAAATAAAAAGTCACGAGTGCAATTATTTTTCTCACAAAAAGAAGGAAACTCGAAAAAAAAAGAAAAAATTAAAGAAAAATTCAGGCCGGCATTTGAACCCGGGTCTCCAGCGTTTTAAGGCGCCTGATTTCCCGATCGAGTTATTCTAACTCCGTAAACGGTGGCGAAATTTAGCTTCGTATTCGACATTTTCTGAAAATAAGCTAGCTAGATCGATTTATCGCCCCCGAAACTCCCTGAATACAAAATTTCAAGAAACTCATTTAAGCCGTTTCCGAGATCGTTGATATATCTAAACTAATATTATAAAGAGGAAAACTTTGTTTGTTTGTTTGGTTGTAATGAATAGGCTCAAAAACTACTGGACCGATTTTAAAAATTCTTTCACCATTCGAAAGCTACATTATCCACGAGTTTGATAAATAGATTTTGAGGCGGTACAAAGTTTGCCGGGTCAGCTAGTATATATATATAAAGGTATTAGATACAGACATATTATTACCCTTCAAAGCATTTCTTAATATTTTACATTAAACTGTGCCTATGTACACGTTTTATTAATATTTAGAGCATAACATTTAAATGTCGCTCAGTCGACAACAAATTTACGAAAATAATTCTAAATATACACAAGATAGACGTTTCTTGGCATACGAACGATGTCGATGTACTGTTTTTGAAATATCCGCAACAAATAAATCAAGGCTTATTTTAAAATCTAGCTCGGGTTTAATATAGGGAATATTATAAGGACTAATGTATTGTTTACATTCATTAAACCAGAGTGATCTTGGCAAAGCTGTTGAATTTGGTTAGAGACTTTTGAGGACTGGTCCGACGGACTTCCACGTTCAATTCCCGTACAGGCAAACATTTAATGAATGAATTTGGATCCTATTCTTGGTCGGGGTGTTTGTATATTTGTCTTTGTATTTACAAACATCCATACTGATAATTATCACTTGCTTAGACGGTGAGAGAAAACCATCGCGAGGAAACCTGCACACCTGAGAGATTAATATATTTTTTTTATCTCTCAAATGTATGTAAATCTCAAAGGTATGTGAAGTCTACCAATACGCACTTGGCCAGCGCGGTTGACTATGGCCTAAACCTTCTCATTCTGAGAGAAGACCCATGCCCAGCAGTAGGACAATAATGGGTTGATGATGATGATGATAACTTTTAAAAATCATAGTCTGTGGAGATGTATCCTCTGAACCCCCAATAGAGTGCTTTTATGTGTATCATTATAAAAATAATTGTAATGTTGTATATATTATAAAATTTATTCCCAGAAATGAACTTCATTAGTGTTTTAGCTACTGGAACGTCAAAATGTAAATGTATTATTTCATCTCGACGTTGATATGCCCCCTTTATGCACGACAACTGAAATACAAGAATATCGGCTTACAGACGCAGAAATAAAAATAAAACAATGTTTATTCAACACTCTAGTATAACGATCTAACTCGTAAAGAATTGGATCGCAGGCCGATTGCACACTTGCAACAGTAAGTTTCCTTTTAACTAAATATCTCTCAAAATATATTGTTTCTTTATGACAGTTTTACTTTGATGTTGTTAATAAGTCGAGAGAGACTTGAGAGTGGATAATAATATCAGAAATAAAAATTCGATGAAGCCACATTATGATATATGTAATATCAATGTCACAGAAATAGATTCACATTGTTGTGTGTGCAATTCATGCATATACGAGTATCTATTATTTTAAAACTTATAAAAAAATATTAACATCATCATTAAAAATTATGATTAAATATTTGCGTGATTAATGTGCGACTAATCGCAGATTCTGTGTGATAAAATCGCAAATCCGCACTTCTGTATTCGCCCTAAATACGATACCCTAACAATAAAACTAATTAGTCCAAGGGAATGTCGACGTTTCAATCTGGAGCTGGAATGCGGATATAAGTCCCGAAGAGAAATATAATACGCTAGCGACCCACCGGGGCCCGCTTGGTTCGTTAAGATTATTTCTTGTACATATACTCCGTATCTGAGTTACTACGAGGCGACTATCTTAGTCCAAAAGAGTTGCAACACACCTGTGATCGGCTTTAGGCTTCAGGCCTTAAAGTTCCTAGAACTTAGTGGTTTGACTCCGCCGGCACCATTGCCACACCTAATGACAGCAGTATTAAGCGCTGCTGTGTTTTGTTTTGAAGGGTGTAGTAAGGGAGGCATACTTTTTTGAGGCGTTCCAGCTTAGTGCTCAGGGGTATCGGTGCATTTGGGGCCGACCTCAGGTAGAAATGTAATCTTATCGTGGGTTGATTACAGATGTCCATGGGCGGCAGTAGCCACTTAATCGTGAACCCTTGAAGCATAGAAGCGCATGTTAACCACTGGCGGTCACCCATCCAATTTTCGACCACTCCTGATGTTGCTTAACTTTCTAGATCAATTGAGATCTACACAAGCTACACACTTCCGTACATTTTTACTACTATAACTCTAACCACGTCATAATACATGCATAACAAAATTACGTAGAATTAATACGTTTTATAAGAACCGACACGACAACTTACGGTACGAGTAGAAGCAAAAAATTGTTGGAACCGATTTACACTGAGAGTGGCGCCCGGGGCTGCTATTAGCGCGCGGAAATTACACGCGTATCGACGTGTTACATCTTTATATGGGGCGGTTTATACGTCACGACCTACAACACGACCTGTGGCCTACGACGTCATTTTAAGTTACACATTTAGAAAGACGTCGTTGAAAATTACACGCGTATCGACGTGTTACATCTCTATTTGGGGCGGTTTATACGTCACGACCTACGACTACGACCTGTGGCCTACGACGTCGAAATTTTTTATACATGTAGAAAAAAACCGGTTGATATTGTGATTTGTGGGCAAAGTGACTAAAGGCAGTGTGGCAAAGGCAAAAGATGGTCATTTACGATCAAAGTTAAAGAGGATTTTTACTCAATTGCGGAGGGTAATGTTATTTGGGAGTATGTATGTGTAATTTTTTGGCTCAAAGAACTTGCTGGATTTTTTTATAATATAGGAGTAGCAGACGAGCATACAGTCTACCTGATGGTAAGTGACTACTGCTGCCCATGGACATCAGTAATCAACCCAGATAGGATTAGATTTCCCTACCTGAGGTCGGCCACAGATGCGCCGCTACCCCTGTGGACTAAGCTGGAACGCCTCGGAAAAGTATGTCTCACTTACCAGACCCTTCAAACCAGAACACGGCAGCGCTGGACACTGCTGTTATTTGGTAAAAACGTGTGGTGGTGGTGCCGCCGGAGTAGAGCCACAAAGGGTTCTACCACCTTCAAAATATTCTAACATAATAATATGAAGACTAGAATGTCGTTAGCGTCATCACAATTGTGGGAATGACTTATTATAGCCTATTTTAAAGCAATTGTTTTTTTTTTCGCTTTAGCTATTTTATGATCTCTACAGACATAACAAATGGGTTGCTACAAGTGATATGTTGATTCATTACAGAAATAGATGCGGAGTTTGGAGATAAAAATAAAATTCATTTACACCGTTTCATTTTGCACGTTTTTTCGCAATAACATCTACTATTGAATCAAAACAATTTATTAAAAGCTAAAAAAGGTACCTAATGACTCAGGTTCATCATCATCATCAACAACCCATTCCTACCCAGAGGCACCCGTGTCCAACAGTGGGATAGGCCCACTGCTGGGCACGGATGCCTCTCATAATTAGAAGGATTAGGCCATAGTCCATCGCGCTGGTCAAGTGCGTATTGGTAGACTTCACATACCTTTGAGATTTTCTTTTTTTTTATTTTATAAATCTCTCAGGTCTCAGGTTACATTGACAAAAGTAATCTCTTTCTTTTGGGAAGTCGTACAGTGTAACGTTTAAGTTTAAACCCAAACTGTTTCGACGATAAATAAAATAAAATTCTAGAAGCGTTGAACTTTTTAAAAAATGTTTCAAATGAAATGAGTCGCGATTTATCCAAGTTTGAAATGAAATTAATACAATTAATTACAAAAATAATAAACAATTTTAAAATTAATAAAATATATTTTATATTATGTATTTATGAGTATATAGTTTTGACGAAAATAAAAAGTAAAAATACACTTTTTTATTAACGCAAATACAATTGATGATTGTGTGTTTTTAATTAAAAAATAAACGTTACAAAATATCGTGAAAATCGTGTGTTACAAATACACTCATATTTTAATCGAGCACTCATTACCGATCGATCGCGGTATGGTAATGAGTCGCGACTCGTCCATATGATGAAGATTAATTTGATATGGCGATTCTGACGGGAATGAGTAATTGTATTTAAAATCGCTGGAAATTACGGTAATTTAATATCCCAGTTTCGAAAACATACGCTTTTTGTCGTAAATGAAAATTATTTTTGACACTTTAAGTCCTTAATTTAGTTAAAATTTAATTTTACTTTCCTTAAATATTTTTATTATTGTTTTTATTTTTGGTTAAATACTCTTTGTTAAAGTAATTAATTCTTTCTGTTGCAAATATTAAAACCAAAATAGAAGATTATATTTAAAAAGCCTAAATTAAATATTTATGGTAATTATTATTTTTAATAGTTAATGATTCTTGCAAGTAACCCGGTGTTATTAATTATTATACGTCGATAATAAAACATGATAGAATCAGTATGGAGCCATATGGATGCTGGCTGACTTACATAATGAGGTGACTATCTTAGTCATCAGGAAGATGGTAGAACCCTTTGTGGTTCGACTTCGGCGGCACCACCACCACACCTATTTCTACCTAATAACAGCAGTGTCAGGCGCTGCTGTGTTCCGGTTTGAAGGGTGTGGTAAGGGAGAAAGACTTTTCCGAGGCGTTCCAGCTTAGTCCTCAGCGGCGCATTTGTGGCTAACCTCAGGTAGGAATATCTAATCCTATCTCGGGTTGATTACAGATGTCCATGGGCGGCAGTAGGCACTTACCAACAGGTGGATTTCATGCTCGTCTGCTACTCTTATATTATAAAAAAGGAGTTAGAACGCATTTGGCTTTAGACAGAAACTATTTTATATAGAGTTGGTTACTTATGTCCATGGGCATCAGTTATCACTTTACATCAAGTGGACTGCATTAACTCATTCAATCTTACAAAAAAATGACACACTAAGCTATGAATCATATCAAGAAAATAATGCAAAAATTTTGATATAAGTGCAAAAAATAGAATATCTTAGTCTCTATAAAATAAATCTAGAAATTGCAATTCTATGAGTAATTTCCGCATGAGTCAGTCATAATTATTTACAATCAAATAACATTTCACAGAAAAATACGTTGCGACTACTTACTTAGTTAAAATGTAGTAAATAGTAAATACAGCGATAAATTAATATGTAATTATGGAAAAGTTTCTACCACAGAAGAGGATTAGAAATAAAACGAATCACTAGTCATATTGTCATTTCTTTCATACCTCTCTTTCTAGGAAGCCACCTCTTATTGCCTTCTTACTACCTTTTTATAATATAGGAGTAGCAGACGAACATGCAGTCCACCTGTTGGTAAGTGGCTACTGCTGACCTTGGACATCTGTAATCAATATCAAATAAGATTCCCTTACCAGAGGTAACCACAGATGCATCGCTACCTCTGAGAAATAAGCTGTATTGCCTGAAAAAAGTCTTCCTTACCACAACTTCCAATAACAGCAGCGTTTATCACTGCTGTTATAAGTTGAAATAACAGTAGCGTTTATCACTGCTGTTATAAGTTGAAATAACAGTAGCGTTAAGCGCCACTATAGTTACTACGGTTTCAGTTCTATGGTAAGAAAAACTCTTATTTACAGACGATCTAACTTAGTCCTCAGGGGTAGTAGACGTTCCAACTTAGTCCCTAAGTTTAGGTACACTGTAGCCAACTTCAAATAGTGCACCAATCCTATCTAGGATCGGTTTCATATCTTCATAAGCGACAATATCATCTGATGGTGCTCCTCTGCTTCAACTAAATAAGAAAACCTTGTTCACATGAGAATTGAATTGACATTAGCCACTCCTGTTCATAACGTTGAACAACGCGACCTAATTGACACGGCCGTTCGTTACAATGGAATACCGAACTAATGCACTGTTCACATTGAACGACAGAATTATTATTTGAACAAAAAAACGCAACTATTTAAAAACGTAGGTTCAGAGACAAATTTAAACTTAGAAGAATCTAACGACACCTTTAATATTAAAATTCGTCAAGCTGTTTAAACTGTCAAAGAATAAGACATAAATACTTAAATACTAGCTGACCCGGCAAACGTTGTGTTGCCATAAAAATAAAAAATATTAAGGGTGAACAAACAATCACTTAGGGGTATGAGAAATAGATAGTAGCCGATTCTCAGACCTACTGAATATGCATATAAAATTTGGTGAAGATCGGTAAAGCCGTTTCAGAGGAGTACGGTAACTAACACTGTGACACGAGAATTTTATATATAAGATAATAATTCACTTGAGTATAGTGTATGCAATCCATATGATATACCACTGCTGGACACGGGTTTTGTTCTTGAGGAAGGAATGAAACATAAATGTGGATTTGAAATCCAAGAAAACATCACCGATACTCAGGCATCTTCTTAAAGCCGATTAAATTAAAATATAATAAAATAATGGAATATTCACATTTAAAGTAACATTCTTGGCATTAAGAAAAAAACACAAATTCTATAACTAAAGACAAATTACTAAAATCTTATCAAAAATCAATTCACAATTGTTATATCACTTTTCTAGATTTTTTTCTTTCAATTGTTTAAACAAATCGCAAACCTGAAACCATCAATACACGCAAAGCCTTACACGGTCGGCAATCAGCTGAACCCATAACAATTCACACTTTATTAGTGTTTATAGCTCACCAATTGGAGATAACAGACATTACTCGGCGCATCGTAAAACACTCATCATCTCTTTCCATCTTGGATGCACCCTTTTTGCATTTATGTGAAGAAAATTTTCCATGAGACACACTGAAAAGGGTGGGAATTACAGCAGCACCACCGCCTTCCCTTTTTTTATAACATCAGTGTTAAATGCGGATGTGTTCTGGTTTGACGGGTGTGGTAAGAGAGAAAAGTATAAGGATCTGACATCTCAGAAGTAGTAATTCATCTGTGGACAACCTTAGTGGACTTTTATTCTGGGGTTGATTACAGATGTCCAATGGCTACTTACTATCAGATGGACCGCAAGCTCGTTGTCAACTTCTTACTATGAATTACAGAACTATTTTGAAAACTGACTGACAAATATAAACTATGTCACTCCCACAATTTAGACGAATCCAAAGACACCGTATATGATAAAATTCGTCAAGCCTATTAGGCTGCAGGGCATATCAAATAATTAGACATAAATAAATACGATAAAAAAACATTACCCTCCGCAGTCGAGCAAAAATATAATTAAGAACTTACCTATGAAATAACGGTTAAAACCATATAACCGTCTTTTACATGTAAATTCTCCTAAAAGAAATTTGACCTTATTCCTGCGATATTTTTATCATAAGCAGGGTCGGACTCATTAAGTGACCTCGTTTAAATCGGGATTGATTTGCAAGGGGTCGAAACGGGACCTCGCATCAACGGCCAAATTTGTGGCGAACCAATTTCGTTTGGTAATGATGCAGTCATATTTATTCCAGCTAATATAAGTATGGAGACTACCTGAGAGATTCATAAAATTAAAAAAAAATCTGAAAGGTATGTCACGTCTGCCAATCGTCGTCTCGTCTGCGCACTGGTCCTGCGTTGTGGACTATGGCCTAATCCTTCTCATTCTGAGAGGTGACCCGTGATCAATAGTGGGACAATAATGGGTTGATGACGAAGGATGGAGAACATTTAATAAGCAGAAGATGGTAGAAGAAAGTAGAGCTCTTTGTAGTTCGACTCCGGCGGCAGCACCGTCATTCCTATTTCTGCCTAATAACAGCAGTGTTATACGCTGCTGTGTTCTGGTGTGAAGAGTAAAGTTGTTCTAAAATATATATCAATCCAAGATGGCGTTAGTGTGAAGCTGGATGAAAGATTTTATACAACTCTTGACAATGCCCTCATAGCCCTATATATTTAATTTAATCTAGATTACTAGAGGTATGAATATTTTACATTTACTAATGATTTTTTGAAGTACGATGATGATATATCAGAAATTAATTGTCACTTGAACATCGCAGATCATCGATATGAAGCTTACACGAGTGACGTTTTAATGCTATCGGCTAGATATTTATAATTCGTAGTGCTAAGAAAAGTTTGCACGAGCCAGCAATATACACACTAAAAATTGTCATCAACTTTTTCAGGGAAACAGAAAATATTCTGGAAATATACATGCGAAATGAACAAAAAGGATTCTGTGACAATTCGACACGAAATGCCAAAAAAATTAAAAAAGTAATTATGGAAATTATAAATATGCTTCACTTATCGTACATGTATTCACTATTGTGTAGTATTATGCACTTTTCAGTATTACAAAAAGCACTCGGTATTAATTATTTTAAAACACATTACATAACTAATCATCCAAGGCACAAAAGACTAAACTTAATCATATAACTGAACATCAAATGTTAATTCATTTTTTTTTACTTTTTTTTTTTTGACTCTAAGAAGATATAAAACAAAATTCCTCATTAACAGAAATAACATAAACTTTCAAAAAACCAAAACCATACTCAAATTGGACCTGTACTTTTTGAGACAATTGTAGACATACATCCTTACATACATACATGCATACATACATAACATACATACAAAGCGGTCGAACAGAACCTCTTTAAGTCGGTTCAAGACTCACCAATCAACTAAGAAGCTCTGGAAGATCCCATCGCAACCTTGACGCTGATTGCACCAGGAAGTATGACGCTGCACCCTACTAGACCATTATCCTAGCCCATGCCGTAACACTTTCACACTTATCCAATCTACTCCGACACCACGTGCCACACGTGAGGAACTTTATGCAATATTATCACACGTGGGACTGCAATTGTGTTATCAAAAGCAGTGTAGGTTACGTCAGTTTTATGGAAGGTTACTAGAATGAGTGTGATAGGATTAGGTGTATAAGGATTACGATATAAGTTTGATATCATGTGGAATTAAATTTGATAAGTATAATGGTGATTGTCAAAGATCAAACTGTGATGTCACTACTTTCATACATAAAATGTGATGAAGACAGATCGAAAGATATAGATTATATCCCGAATCTTCTAAATCAATAAGCAAACATTGTGTAAGAAAGCCTGTTATAAAACAAGAGATTATTTGACGGATAGATTTGTGCGGTTTAAATTAGGTCTTCCACACGTTCCATTGTCATAAATTGACAAGGTTTACCATCTGTTTATGAAAAAATGTATGTTAAAGAGTTTCTGTCGTCGCCTCGTCTCCATATCGAAATACTTTCTGAGGTGGTGATAGATAATGACATCCAAAAATAATTTGAATACATATTTTGATTTTGCAGAAACACAGTATAAATGAGGGTATTGGCCACTTACCATCAGGTGATCTACACACCCAATTGAATTTTAAACTTCACAAAAAAGTAAATTTGGGGAAGCGCCAGAAATTTTTCGCGATAATTTGAGGAAACTCCGAAATCACATGATGATTTGGCAACGCAAAAATGCGTCTCACAGCTTTCCTAGAATAGATCCATTTAGTTAGATTTCCAAGATGCCATTACTTTATAAAAATATTTTACTAAATAACGGCTGTATTCTTTGGGACCAAAATATTTTGATGGATAGTTTTTAATGTATGGTCGTAACAACATTCTGATTTCTTATTATATATGAGTAGCAGACGAGCATACCGTCCACATTACAGACATCTGTAGGCAACCCCAGATAGGATTATACTCCTCTCTGAGGTCAGCCACAGATAACGTCGCTACCCTTGAAGACTAAGCTGGAACGCCTCGGAAAAGTTTGTCTGCCTTACCACACCCGAACCAAAACATAGCAGTACTTGACACTGCTGTTATTAGGAACAAATAGGTGTGGCGGTGGATCCGCCAGAGATGATCCACAAAGGGATCTACCACCCTCAAAATATTATTTAATCCAACACTTTATAACAAATGTATCTAGAAATTATAGAATGTCTATCTTTGGAAGGCAAACCATTGGATAGATTCATTATTAACAATGGTTGTTAGTCAGAAATAGATATATCAATGTTTTAGTGCAATTGCAGCGAGTTCGACTATTTCCAAAATTTCACAAAAGCTTTTATATTATGTTTTTGAACTATTTCAAAGAGGTGATTTACATTATGTTTTCGCCAAAAAAAAAATATTATCGTACAATTTTGACCCTATTTCTCAAGTGGAAGTATTTGTTGTACAGCCAATTTCGGTCGAAATAAACGGGCTTAGTAAATAAGTGTTTTGGCTCGGACGTCGCTTGTATAAATTGTGTAAAATATATCTTTTCTTGTCCAAATAGCATCTAAAAGTGGAACAGAGTCAAGCACATCAATCCACTTCTTCGGATTCGATTCCTGGTGTTGACGAAATGTCGATAGATTTTTGTTTGGGTCTGGCTGCTTGTGATTTCTTCTTTATGTGTTAGTGGAGGTGTAGGACTATTTATGGTATTGTGCGTATTTATTGGAATAACAGGCGATCATGCAGTACCCCTGAGTGCTAAGCTGGAACACCTCGGAAAAGTGTGTATCCCTTACCACTCCTTTCAAACCAGAACACAGCAGTGCTTAACACTGCTTATCAGGCAGAAATAGGTGTGGCGGTAATGCCGCCGGAGACGAACTACAAAGGGTTCTACCATCTTCAATATTGTCATCGAGCTCTAACCGCGAGCGCAGGTAAAAGCTAGTTAATATATTTCTTCATATACACAAACACACAATATAACTATATGCCGATATTACGATCTTCTTATGGATGCAGATGCAACTCCGAGGGTCCCGGGATCAAAGTAATAGTGCAATTGCAAACACGCGACTTGTCATAACTGCCGGTGTGGGACCCTCGGCTGATTTATGACTAACATTGCAGGGGTCTGCAACATTTAAGACGGGAGACAGGAAAAAGGACAATGCCCATGAAAGTATGGACCGCCGTCCAGAGTTGCATCAAATTGAAACTTGTTGTGGACGATGTATAATTAACCAAATACTGGTAGTATTATACCACTACTTGTTTTTTAGATCAGCACCCGGGTTCTGAAGTTATTTGCCGAAATGTTACATAACCTCAAAATCGAAAATATCCGACGATAGATTGATGGTCGGTTTTAACTGATAGTAGGTACCTATCCTAAAAACCTAAAATAATGAATTCCAAGTATAAAATACCGCCATTTTAACTTTTAAGAACAACAATCAACATTTCGTCTTATTTTATCTTAAATGGAACCCCCTTGTTCAAAGAAACTATTCTGATCGACAAACTATGTAAAAAAATCAAAAAATAATTTTAATATTCCTTTCATTTTGATGCATGAGAAAAATCATTAGTCAAGACACTAATAGATTTTATTGAATTCCGAGTATAAAATTCCGCCATTTTAATTTTTAAGAACAATAATCAATATTTCGTCTTATTTTATCTTAAATGGAATCCCCTGTTCAAAGAAACTATTATGATCGACAAATTATGTTAAAAAAATCAAATAATAATTTTAATATTACTTTCATTTTGACGCATGAGAAAAATCAGTACCAAGAATGGGCATTCTCCTTTAACAGTTTTTTTATGACAAGAAAATAGCGAATTGTTTTGAACTTTTTGTTTTGGTTACTAGATATATAATTGTGAATTTTCCTTTTAACTATTATTTTCTTTCCTGCTATCAATGTTATTTTACTTCTTAACCTGAACATGAGACTTTAAATAGTCGTGTTTATTGTTAATAAACTTTCTGTAATATATATAAAAGATTCTATATTAAAATGTTATTAACCAAACTTTTCCTTTGCTTTGTGTATCAAAATATTACCTACTAAAATTTGTATGGTAACTAAATACGGGTCCATATTAGCAGTATTACTAGTGTTGATACATCACTACTGTTGATGACCAGCACTAGCTGTCAGGTAGACGGGTAGATTCGGACTTTTCGGTGAAAAAAACAAAATGGAGGATTCGTAAGTTCGTTGTACGTATTAAAAGGTGAAATAGTTTTTGCAAAAATAACATATTACTGGAAACACCGATATTTAATATTATTATAGTTGAAAAAAGGTTGTCGACGCCTGTCCGATTTGCATCAGCAGATAACTTTATTTATAAGCAAGGAGTCTTCCGCTCGCGTCTAAGCTAGCGTTTATAAGGAAGATCTTATATATAAAATTCTCGTGTCACAATGTTAGTTACCGTACTCCTCCGAAACGGCTTTACTGATTTTCACCAAATTTTATATGCATATTCAGTAGGTCTGAGAATCAGCTACTATCTATTTTTCATATCCCTAAATGATAAGGGTTGTTCACCCTTACCATTTTTTTATTTATATGACAACACAACGTTTGCCGGTGCAGCTAGTAAATATACAGATAAGCTTCTACCTCTGATGACTAAGATGGAAAATCTCATAGCGTCTCTACCTTTTTAAATAAAATTGACGTAATAAACAAGGATGGAGTTTACCTGATAGTAAGTAGTTGCTACCACCCCTGGAAATAACAATCCCAGATGATATTAGAATCCTACCTGAGTTCGCCATGGATAAGTTGCTACCCCTGAGGACTAAGATGGAATGCCTGCAACAAGTTCCTATGTCTCTTTTACCCTTTAAACCAGAACACTGCAGCGCTTTACACTACTGTTATGACAGAAATAGATGTAGCAATGCCTCCGGAGTCAATCCACGAAGAGTTCTACCACCTTGAACCTTTCGTACTAAAAGTTTTTAATAAAAGTTCTTATAAAAAAGCTTTGATAAGTAAAGATACTTCACCGCTTTGAAATTGAATGAAGCCACAAAAAGGCTGATTTGTCAGTTATTTTTTGAATTCTTGACAAATGAAAACCATTTTTTTTCAAATAAAAAATATTGACGAACAAATAACTAATACTGCGTAATTTACATCATAAATAAATAAGTATTTCAAATATTTTAGGGACATTTTAGCACGGAGACGTGGCAATATTATTTTACGCAACTATTTCAATTGTCAAAACTGGTTACATTTTTTTGTTAGGAGTAAGTATACTTTACTAATCTATGTAAAAAAGCAAATTAATATCATACTGCGTATAACATAACCTTTTTATTATGAAAACATGAACAATTTCCATTTAAAAGCCGGAAAATTAGATATAATTACAGTTAAAAGATATAAATTTTATTGCGATAGAAATTGCGATATCTATTTACGACCTTTTAATTTTATTATCGAATAATAAATTAAACTGGAAATAAAAGGAATAAAACTAGATAATATCGTCGCTTTCAGAGAAAGTCTAGAAAGCTCAGTTAGATAATCTGGGGTTCTAGCCTTTTTATTTGTAAGGGACATGTTCAGCCACAAGCTAAAACGTAGCGAAATCTACTAAGCTATTATAAGTGTCAGAATAAAAACCATGATCTGTCAAATGTTAGTCGAACTCGCGTGCGAAGGGTTCGGTCCTACCAATTCTTTTTTTATATTTGTTCACATAGCAGCCATAGAATTAAATGCATTGTGAAAAATTAAACTACCTTTGTTGTTTTAGCGGCCAATGTAATACTGAATTTTTTATCTATACCAGTTCTAGAGATAGAGCTCTGTGACAGACTAAAAAACGTGCATACGTTCAGACGAACTGACAGCGGTGACTTAGTAAAAGGATTCCGTATAAAAAAGAAAGCTTAGCATCGCATAGACAAGCATCGCAAAAATATCCTTTGTCAAAGGGAGATCTCCTGCCGGTCTAAGTGATCATGCTGGGCAACGCCCGTGCTATACAATCTCAGTTCGGAGCTTGTATTATGCAAGATTTTTAGAAAACTTCAATAGCGTGATTCAGGATTCTCGTGGCGACATCTCTTAACGAGTAGCGAGAAGTCGTCACATTCTACTCAATTAATTTAATTTCGTAAGCGATATCTCTGCTCGCACATCGCTCTCGCTCAGACAAGTACATAAAAACTATTTCTATGTTTTGCGGTGAACATTTAATTTCCCCCTTAGAGAGCGGTTTACTATGTTTGTGTACCGCAAATTAAACGTTAATATTGAACCCACACTAATGAAGTTTTGTTTGTTGTTTGTTTGCACTTTGATCTAGTGGGAAGTTATTCATTAATTTTAATTTATTTAATACGAATGTAAAATTTGCCAATCGAAGGGTCCGAGGTTCAAATGTAAGGCACCTCTGACTTTTCGGAGTTATGTGCGTATTAGAAATCAATTATCGGTCAAACGCTTTTTACACTCACAGCCCCACACTAGGATTCCCTGTATCGTGGGTGCTATGAACACACACAGAGATACATACTCAAACACCCAGACCCAGAAACAGAAATTCCTAATTTAGAAATCTGTCTGGCCGGGGATCGAACCCGGGACCCTGTGCGCGTCAGACCGGTATGGTGACCGCTTCGCCACATGGGTCGTCGGGTTGCTTAAACTATGATAGAAAATGTCCTGAGGAAATACACGCCTGAAAGTTCGTAAAGAAGAATCTCAAGGGTATGTGAAGTCCACAAATTCGCACTTGGTCAGTGCTATGGACAATACCCTATTCTTATTTTGAGAGAAGACCCGTAGGCGGAAGTGAGACAGCATGGATTAACGACACAAGGACATACACCTTTTTTTTTTTTGTTTACGAGGGGAAAACCTTCAAAAGGTACCCGTCAACGTGGGAGCGACGTCGGGTTATGTGGGATTTTTACCGCACTAAACCCCCCCCCCCGGTGGTCGTCCTCAACGCTTGTTGGAACGCAGTGGGAACGCATGGATTGACGACACAAGAACATACACCTAACTAACATGAACCATAACATCATATTATGATTTAATTGTTCGCCAATTTTGGGAAATCGAATAACGGAATCTTATTACATTTAACTAAAGTTTAAACTAAATTAATTTCAGTCAAAATCAACACAAAATTAGAGTACAACAGTCTTCAACCATATTTTCATACCTTGTTTAAATATTAAAAATTAGTCTTCATTTATAAAGTCACAGTACAAGTAATAGATTAGTAAAGATTACTCGCTCCTAACAAAAAAAATTAACCTTTTGACAATTGTCAGTTTCATCTATTCTGTGTTTGAAAAATATTTAAAAAATGTAGTTTTTAGGTCATTTACGAATGAAACGATATTTTTTCACACTTTTTCTTCGATTTCGTGTCTTAACTGCGCAAGTGCGCATGTCGGCATTGTTCCGCGTAAATTACACCATGACAGCCATTAAACGGCTGACAGAATCGTCAGCCGTTTAGGTAATTTTATGGCTTCCTTCAATTACAAGGCGGTGAGATATCTATACTTATCCATGGTATAAGTAAACAGAATCAAATTATAACGTACATAAAATATAAACATTTTCGCACACTATCGGGTGTATCGGCACGTCACTCCGGTTTGCATGATATCGATATCCAGATGATATCGATACTTGCTTGATGCGGAACATGCGGTTTGCACTTCCGTCTACAGTTCGTTGGCATTATTATTTTACGTATAACAACTGAGTTTATTATTAAAATAATTTTGAAATGACTGTATACGTTTTAACAGGTGATAAAACAGTTACCCTTAGTATGAGTTGTTACGTTTTTACAAAAATGACTGTTTTTGTTTACGTATATATACTAAGGGTACAGAGGGAATTAGAAAAAATGTGTTTTATGTTTTAGTTGTCTGATAATAAGCTTTGAAGTTCCCAAAAAATAGAGACAGATAATTTAAAAGATTTATATATATGTAGTTTAAATTTAATTATTTATGGTTCAATTTAACAATCATTATAAATATAAAAACATAGAAGCTGAGATAAATCTTGTTGTAGTCAAATGTTCACTTCCAATTACCAGGAGTAGATTTTAGATTCAAAATTAGCAATTTTTTTTTGCTTTTTCTTCCGTTTTTTTGTGCAATAACTAATTTTACTTGTTACCCGACTGCAGAGGGTAATGTTTTTCGAACTTATGTAAATAGTATATGTACCTTTATTTCAATCTTTGGCACGCGCTACAGATTAAGCGGCTTGATGATTTTAAATTATGGAAGTAACATATTCTATACACATTATACATATTTGAAACGTCGTGTTATTTGTTTTTATAATAACCTTCTATTGGGGACTTTTTTGTATGAAACGGAATGTTGGAACCCACTTTGAACAGTTCGATTAATTGTAATTTTGAACACTTTCAAGAACCGATGACAATACACGATTTTAATAATTTTATCTCATTCCTCTCATCAGGATCGCCAGGATTAACTATTTCTTTTACCGTGGTTTTTAGTTTTTAAACTATAATTATTTACAAGATCAAGGCAAATTCATCTTGAAAGTGCCAACAGCCTTACGAGGAAGTATAAACCGCAAACTGCACATTTGATCCGAGATGCCGTCAGTAACCGCAGCAATCGAGTTCAAGTGTGGGGTCAACATTAACTTTATTTAGGTTATTATTGAAGGTAGAGCCCTTTACTTGACTGAAGCACCACACCTATTTTTAAATATAATATAGGAGTAGCAGACTAGCATGCAGTCCACCTGATGGTAAGTGCCTACTGCCGCCCGTGGATATCTGTAATTAAACATAGATAAGATTAGTTTCCTAGCTGAGGTCGGCCACACAGATGCGCCACTACCCCTAAGGCCTAAGCTGGAAAACCTCGGAAAAGTATGTCTCCTTACCACACCCTTCAAACCAGAATATAGCAGCGCTTAACACTGATGTCATTAGGCGGAAAAGGTGTGGCGGTGGTGCCGCCGGAGTCGAACCACAGGGGATTCTACCTTTTTTTATATTTGAGCCTAACGATAAAGCAAACGTGCTACCTAATGGAAAGTAGTCAACATCACCTATGGACATTTGCAACATCAGAGTCGCCAATGCAACGCCGGCTTTAAAGGAGAGCTGTTTTTGCGCCTTTTTGAAGAGTCCCATGTCATAGCGCTTCGGGAATACCTGAAAATCATTCCACATCTTGCAAGTCCGTGGTAAGTGTTAAGCGCTGGTGCAGTCTGGTTTGAATGATGTATTAAAAGAAACTCGAGGCAATTCTATTTAGTCCTTAGACCTAATTAGATCAACTATTTTTGCCTATTTTAATAGTTGCTTGATGCAAAAAGAGAGGTGTCATAAACTGTGTATATATCTGAGTATATCTGTGGCATCGGAACTCTTCACAGACCTTTTAAAATATGGTCTTTGTAATCTTTTTTCATAATTTAATATCAGCCTGGAAGTACGGAACCCTCGTCTAAAAACCACTCACACTTAGTTGGGTTATTAATTCTTTAACCTTTATTTTTGTAATTTATTTTCTTACGCATGAACGAAAAATAGATGCATGGAAGTAATCTCGTTATTTTTATGATCGAAATTTTATGACATATTGCACATGCAATAAGAAATTGCTCATAAACTTAGATTTACTGCGAAACCGAATGGTCTTGTAATAATTTTATTGTGTAACGTTTTTAACCACACCTGGTGGTTTTATGGTAAATTGTTTTGATAAAAATGTGCCATTGAATAATTAAATAACTAAAAGTATACCACCTAAATTATTTTGGATAGAATTAGTTTAGGTCCAATCTTAGGTACCACCTTCACAATTCTCCCGTGAAGCAGTTTTTGCGTTATGGAGGAAGAAAGGAGTGTGTTGGTTTGCGTGATTGCAACGCAATCACTAACTAACAAACATACTACTATACCTACTACTTGTCAGATCCGTAAGCAACTCCAGATAGAATTAGATATTCCTACCTGAGGTCGGCCACAGATGCGCCGCTACTCCTGAGGACTAAGCTGGAACGCCTCGGAAAATTATGTCTTCCTTACCCTTTAAACCAACACAGCAGTGCTTAACACAGCTGTTATGAGGTAGAAATAGGTGTGGCGGTGGTGCCGCCGAAGTCGAACCACAAAGGGTTCTACCTTCAATATATACATAGTGGTTACTACCTATATATGTTCCATGTATAAATTGGTCGTACACTATAAAACGACACCTAAAACATCTTTCTTACCATCTATAAATCGTAGACACTATTTATTCTACGATACTGTCACTTACGTATTTATCTATAGATAACGTAACATTTGTCGGGTATCCGTTGAATAAATAAAGTTGTCTGTTAGCGGGAATATGTCGAAATCGAGGCTTTGTATGCACTGGTCACGTGTTTGTGTTTGTGTGTTTGGGTGCGTTTATAGAGATGCCGAGAAACAGTATTCATATAATATGCATGGTTGATACATATCAGTATATCAGACGGTCATCATCATCATCGACCTATTACTGGTCCACTGCTGGGCACGGGTCTCCTCTCCGAATGAGAAGGATTATGCCATAGTCCACCGCGCTGGCCAAGTCCGAATTGGTAGACTTTACATTTACCTGTGAAAACCCTTTTTTTAAGATTTCTCAGGTATGCAGTTTTCCTCGCGATGTTTTGCTTTACAGTTTAAGCAAGTCATTATTAATTTCTAAAACGCAAATAACTTTGAAAAATCAGAGGTGCGTGTCTGGGATTTGAATCTCGGACCCGTCGATCGAGGCCGAGTTTCTTAACGACTAACTATCACTGCCTATCAGCCGGTGCAGACATACTAATAGGGTGATTGTAAAACATATGTTGTGGCTTTAGTCAAAAAGATGTTTACTTAAACCTTTACAGTTTTAGGTGGTATGCAGTCGATATGATAGAACGTGACTGGTGCCCAGTAATTAACCCCAGATTAGATTAGATTTCTACCAGAAGTTCTGAAGCAAATTGAATGCCTTGAAAAAGCATATCTCCTTCAATCTTCATACCAGAACACAGTGTAGCTTTTACTGTATTATTAGGCAGAAGTAGGTGTGTTGGTGGTCGTAGCAGTCGAACCAGATGAAATCTGTGCAAAGCGTTTAAAACAAAATTTTGATATTTATTTCCAAAGCCCACTTGAGTCGAGACGATTACTCATAATATAGACAAACAAAATTAGGGTACCGATAAAAATATCTTGAGTTATGCGTTCCGAGTCACGTATACGGAACCTCCTAACGATGTTCTGTGCTCCACTTGGCCAATTTCTTTTTAATGGTACAATATAAATTATCTTTGATGTAGTGACGTCATTGGTAATGTTTATGTTACCTATAAATACTTTATGAACTTGATTGGGTGTATATACGTCATAGCATTGTTTATTAGTGTACAGTCTTTTTATAATATTGATGTAGCAATGTTCACCTGATGGTAAGTGGCTACTGCCGCCCATGGATAGCTGTTATCTATCTCAGATAAGATTAGAATAGTACCTGGGGTTGGCCAAAGATGCGTTGCGGCCCCTGAGGACTAAGTTGGAATGCATCGGATAAATATATCTTACCTACCCTTAGCACACCCTTCAAGCTGAAATACATAAGTAAATAATTAGCTTGCTTGCTATAAAATATTTCGAAATACTCTTATGAGGTATTCCAACAAGTCCTCAAAGTTAGCGCGGACCGACGTCAGGTAGGACACTAATCTTATCTCGGTTTTGATGGATGTCCATAGCAGTGGTCACTTACCATCACGTGGTATTAATGCTACTTCTATATTTATTTAAGACAAGCGTCATCTTGGTTTTATTATTGTGCAAAGTCTAAGAAACATATTAAAATGAATATAAATACACTTACAATTTTACACATACATTTATGATTTAATCACACATAAGTTAAAAGTATGTACCTACTGAATTTGTTATTACTTTTATGGCAATATTGTATTTATCTTATATATAAAATTCTCGTGTCACAATGTTAGTTACCGTACTCCTCCGAAACGGTTTTACCGATTTTCACCAAATTTTATATGCATATTCAGTGAGTCTGAGAATCGGCTACTGGCTATTTTTCATACCCCTAAGTGATAAGAGTTGTTCACCCTTAACATTTTTTATTTATATGGCAACACAACGTTTGCTGGGTCAGCTAGTTTTCTATATATTTATGTAAACATACGGGTATGATTCATATCAATACGTTATGTCATTCAACGATTATATTGTTATATCTTATCGGCATATCGGAGGAATGGTAATGAAATTGTAATATTTACTTGTGACGCCCGACTAGATACGTCGTACATAGTAACGACTAGGTAAATAGCTTTTTTTCTACAACATAGGAGTAGTAGACGAGCATTTTTTTTATAATATAGGAGTAGCAGACGAGCATGAACTCCACCTGATGGTAAGTGACAACTGCCGCCCATGCACATCTGTAATCAACCCCAGATAGGATTAGATATTCCTACCTGAGGTCGGCGACAGATGCGCCGCTACTCTTGAGGACTAAGCTGGAACGCTTTGGAAAAGTCTCCTTTCTACCTCTCTCTCTTACCACACCCTTCGAAACGGAACACAGCAGCGCCTAACACTGCTGTTAATAGGCAGAAATAAAACCTGATGGTAAGTGGCTACTGCCGCCCATGGATATATTGGGAGTTATTTATATATCTGTGGATGTACTTAGGCAACATTTTAATCTTACTTGGGATTGATTACAGTTATCAATGGTCAGTGGCCGCGTACCATAATGTAGGTTACATATTCCTTTATTACTTACTAGCAGACCCGGCAAACTTTGTACCGCCTCAAAATCTATTTATCAAATATATTTCATATAAAATATAGCCTATGTTACTCGTGGATAATGTAGCTTTCGAATGGTGAAAGAATTTTTAAAATCGGTCCAGTAGTTTTTGAGCCTATTCATTACAATCAAACAAAGAAACAAATTTTTTCTCTTTATAATATTAGTATAGAAATGCCATAAAACCGACACTATAAGTGGTAGTTGCTTAACCGCGTTCAAAGTAGCCTCCAAAAATATATTTTAAAGTTACCAGATAATATTTTTGGAGATATTTATATAAAAACCGTTACGAATAAAGATATAAAATGTTATGGTTATTGTTATGGGTAAATTATTCTGTTTCTATCCACTCACATTAAAGTGAAAATGGAAGCAGTTTTTATTTCTGTTTTATATCTGTTTAATAATTGTTTATGTAAGATTAGCTTAAGCTCTGTTTCTTGTATTTCTATAGAGGTCAATATATTCATTATTTTGTTTAAATGTCTTTGTTTAAAAATAAATAACTAATGGGAGTTTATTTTGGTAGACCACTTTGTGATTCGATTTTGGCGGCACCACCGCTACACCTATTTCTGCCTCATACCAGCAATGTTAAGCGCTCCTGTGTTTTGGTTTGAAGGGTGTAATAAGGGAGACATACTTTTTCGAGGCATTTTAGCTTTGTCCTCAGAGGTAACGGTGCATCTGTGGCCGGCCTCAGGTAGGAATCTAATCTTATCTGGAGTTGATTACAGATGTCCACGACACTAGCCATTTACCTACCTACCTACAGGTGGACTGCATGCTCACTTACTACTTCAACATAAAAAAATCAATAAATACTTACAATGATTGAGCCGCGCGTAAAAACCGATCATAAATCTATTTTCTAATCAAATAATCCACAAACTTTATAAACAACATTCTTCTATAGTCTTTCGTGCTTACATACAAATCGAGTGATTTATGGAATCAATTAATATTTATCCAATAAATTAAATGGATTTATCACCACTCGCTAATACGAACAAATTACTTGACTGTCAATGATCTAAACTTATCTCGTATCTCCTGTTAATGATAATAATTTAGATACTATCAATATAACACCTTTCTGTCTTATAACAGTGTTTAGCGCTGCTATATTTTGGTTTGAAGGGAGTAAGGACCGTCTCTGTAGTTCCAGGACTAGAATAGGACTGCGGTATCCCCTGCCTGTCGTAAGAGGCGACTAAAAGGGGCTTCCGAGGTTGCGGATGACAAAAGTGCGAGCTCAAACCCGGCCAGCGACCCCGGGAAGGACGGCGGTATGTGTGATCGCATACCGTCGTGCGTACAAGACGGTGTGGCGAGCGTCATGCTCACCTGAGCGGAGGCCGACGAAGCAATGCGCTAAGAAGACTGTTGCGTTCCTTTGGAAATCCCGGAGTCCTCTACGCAGCGCCGAGGACGGCCACCGGGATGGTTTTAGTGCGGTAAGAGTCCCACATAACCCTGTGTCGATAAAAGGAGTTCTCAAAGCAGTGTGAAGTCTACCAATTCGCTTTTGGCCAGTGGGTGGTACTTGGCCTAAACACTCTTGCTCTGAGGAGACCCATGCCCAGCTGTGGGACTGTAATAGTTTGAAGACGATGGTAAGGGAGACACACAAGTCGTTCAATCTTGGTCCTTATGGACAGTAATGCATCTGTGGCCGACCTCAGATAGAACTCCAATTCTATCTGAAGTTGATTAAATATCAAGGTTCCTTAGGATTCTAGATTCCTCAATATAACTAAAATAACAATATAAAAAGTCGATTTCAATAAAACATCTAATCTAGTTTTAATTGTTTTAGTATTTAATATTATCATCAAAGTATTATTAGTGTTTTGTGTTTGTTATTGAAGTAGGTATTGTTTAAGGAAAATCTTGGAAAAATATTTTTTTATTTTTATAATATCGGAGTAGCAGACGAGCATACAGTCCACCTCCAATACGCACTTGGCCAGCGCGGTGGACTATGGCCTAATCCTTCTCATTATGAGAGGAGACCCGTGCCCAGCAGTGGGACAATAATGGGTTGTTGACGATACAGTCCACCTGATCGTGGTAGAACCCTTTGTGGTCCAACTCCGGCAGGACCACCGCCACACCTATTTCTGCCTAATAACTGCAGTATTAAGCGCTGCTGTGTTCTGGTTTGAAGAGAGTGGTAAGGGAGACATACTTATCCGAGCCGCTCCAGCTTAGTCGTCAGGGCGCATCAGTAACCGACGTCAGGTAGGAATATCTAATCCTGAGTGAGGTGTCAAGAAAAAGTCCAATCCTATCGAAGATCGTTTACTGATGTCAGCAGCTACCTACCATCGGGTGGACTGCAAACGTATTAAACAATTTAATATCTTCCTTAAACAAAAATAAGTGTTTGTAAAAGTACATTATTCATTTTAAAAAAATGACGGAGTCTTACAATTAATAAGTATGTAATATGTTGTTGTGTTGGATAATATAATAATAATAAAGAGATTACTATATTTAAATGTTAAGGATAATAAAATAAAATGGAAATTCCAGCCTGGATTATGATTAGATTAAGATAACTGATAATCTAATGATGATTTATTGAATTAGACTTTATGAATAAGACACAGGTATATAAAAGAAATTGATAGGAAAATACAAAGGCGTGGTCAATGGATTAAGTGGATATTTTGACAATGGTAGATAGTAATACTCATTGCAAGCTTTTGTTTACATTGTTATAGTTTGTATTGAGGGGCAAATCTTGCTGCTGATTTAAACAAACCCAACCGATCAAAACCCAACCAACCCAACCGAACCCACGTCAAACCCAACCGATTGAGCTGAAATTTTGCATATATTTTATTTCGATGACCCTAGTGACGTCATTCAAAATCCAATATGGCGGACGCTTAAAGATGTCGGAAGAAATTTTACAATTTGTTATAGAAACATATGCAAACATATTTGTGTTATATTTTTGAGTGGGATTACAAGTCGTAAGCCTGTTGAAGAATCAGTTTTATCTAACATGAATAGATTAGCACGTTCCTTCGCTACTTAAATCATTACACAAATCGTATCAAATATAAAGCCCATACCGGGAGTATATCGGTAACTATCGGAGTTATTTTAATAGTGTCGGTACAAGTTACACGCACACCGTTATATAGAGTTACCGCAACGCAACCAACGCTTTGCCACTTGAAATTATGCGCGTTTCCACTGTACTACGATTTTTAATAGCGGAATAAAAAGGTTGACTTTTATGCAAGTTTTGGCTTCGACTCCCGGTCAGGCCCGAAATGAACTAATAAGTTTAACTAATCACGCCTAATCTAGAAATAGACGCAAGTCTTGGATTTGATTCTCAGTTAAGTCCATGATGAAGTATTACTCACAGCCCCACTAGGATTATCTGTGTCGTGGGTGCCATGGACACACTCATAGACAAATACACAAACACCCAGACTCAGAAATAGAAATCTAAATTCATCATTTAGATATCTGTCTGGCCGGGGATCGAACCCGGGACCCTTCGCTTCAGACCGGTATGGAAAAGTCTGTCTCCCTTACCACACCCTTCAAACCGGAACACAGCAGCGCCTAACATTGCTGTTATTAGGTACAAATAGGTGTGGCGGTGGTGCCGCCGGAGTCGAACCACAAAGGGTTCTACCACCTTCAAGAATTATTATGAATTAACTAATTAAGACACTGCTGCGCAATTTTTAACAATTTCACTTAGACTTATAGGTTTTATATTTATATTTTCCTTAAGACAGATGATAATTAATTCGTTGAAAGGTATACACTATCTGAAGATAATGTCTTATCATCTGTTTGACTAGAAAACTTGTTAGATACATTTTTTTCCTTATAAACACAAAACATTTATGTAAATATAATCAATGACATATAATACTAGCTGATACATTATATATAATACTAGCTGACCCGGCAAACGTAGTGTTGCCATATAAACATACCTTACCTTCCCTTATCACTTAGGGTGTATGAAAAATAGATAGTAGTCGTTTCTCAGACCTACTGAATATGCATATAAAATTTGGTGAAAATCGGTAATGCCGTTTCGGAGGAGTACGGTAACTAACATTGTGACACGAGAATTTTATATATAAGATTTACAGAAAATAAAAAGATCACATCTCATTCATACATTGTATTATTGAACTAAATAACTCATTATTAATAATAACTTTGTTCGTTACTAGACACTTTGTGTGTATAACTGACATCAAATCAAAAAATATTCATAATATCTTTTAGTTTTTGTTGTATGACTGTCATACACGACAAATGCCGTGTCGTGTAACAACGGACACGTGCCCCGTGTCAAGTGTCAGTAACAAGGAGGCTTTCTTCAGAGCACAGACTGCTTTATGCTTTAATATTTGGATGGGTATCCCAATGCACCGTATCCCGAGGGAATAAGGGATAAGGACACCTTTACTATAAGCCCTTGAGATTTTATTTTTAAGCGTAGGTTGGTAAAAATAAATGGTCAAGCGTGAACAGGTCGGATGGGTTACCGGCTACAAAGATTTTCGAGATTTGAAGAGATATTGAAAAATTTCGTGATTTAAAAAATTAAACGCTGTACCTATAATTTACTTTAACATAAACATGCAAGGCAGTGATAGTATTTTCGAGGGGTAAGCCTTCGAAAGGTACCCGCTGTCGTGGGAGCGACACAGAGTTATGTGGGATTCTTACCGCCGGTGGTCTAAATCCCCGGTGGCCGTCCTCGATGCTGGGTAGAGGACTCCGGGATCTCCAAAGGAACGCCACCGGAGTCCTCCTAGCACGTTGTCCCTTCGGGCTTCGCCTAGGTGAGCATGACGGTCGCACAGTCTGGTGTACACGACGGTATGCGACCACACATACGCCGCCTCTTACAACAGGCAGGGGATACCGTAGCCCTATTCTGGTCCCGGACAAGGCAGTGTTAGCCTAGTGATTGACACTTTGAGAGGGGAAAGGTAGCCCAGCAGTGGGAGTAGATAAATAAAGTGTTGACGAAAACCCACAATAAAAAAACCCATGAAACATTAACCCTTAATGTTATGAATAAGGTTTTTTAAGACCTACGGAACCCTAAATCATCGAGTACCTTCAAAAACCGATTGTTTTCTTAAAGTGGGCTTCAAGTACCATTATAGGTTACGTTAGTCTCAAAGGGTATTTTCAAAATGTCTTACGTTACAAAGAAGTCGTTTAAAGATAAGTGCCTTAAATATAAGACCTCTATTTTATGGGGATAAAGTGTTGTACAAACTCTATGGTGTTAAGTGGTCTATGACCCAAGGGGCAAATAAAAAGCAATATGTGGTTCATAGGTGGTTGGACTCTATAGGTACAATCTTACACCGATTTCTGTCATATAACAGCAGTGTAGCACCGCTACGTTCCGGTTTGAAGATATACTCGTCCCAAAAGAAAATAGCATTACTTACTCCTTATAAAATCAGCTTACTAGAAGAAGTGCCATTTCGAGTAGGTCCAGTAATTTCGAAGATTAGCCCGGACTAACAAACAAAGAAACAAACAAAAAGACGAAAATTTTAGTATTTTTGGTGTCAAAGATAATATTTGCATATATATTAATTATATATTTCTCTCTTCAATTTTACATATTTATCTGTCGGCTTTATCAGTTGAAATCCGTAAATGACTCTCTGTCTGTCTGTCTGTATCTTCTAGCTAATCTCCGAAACGGCTGGACAGTTTTTGACGGGACTTTTATTGACAGATAGCTAATATTATAAGGACTTTTATTTTAGAAAAAAGGTTAAGGGTTCCGCGCGAAAATCGAAAGCCGATCTAAATCCAAACTATTCACACTTTAAACCTGACAGGCAGCTGATGGTATAAGTAAAACTACTTTTATTGTAGACAAAATAATTAGGATTCCGCACGCAAAATTAAAACCCATAAAATCTTCAAAGTATTCACATTGAAACGCGAGTGAAACCGTGTTGAATCGTTAATACATAACTCATCACAACATACCACATACATGTAACATAACGTAATTGTTTCAATCGCATCTCACATAAGCACGAAGAAAGTGAAAATACGTTTGTTCACGATTTATTGATACATACTACATAGTTAATTTTACTAATTAATTACACTCTGTCAAGACTGCATTCATCGTAATTGATGTACAAATCGGCGTTAATGAGTCCGTGTGTTTGAAATACGCGAAAAAATTGAATCTTACGCCTCGATGCATAGTGTTGTGATGTATTGGTTAGGTTAGGGTTAGAGTAATTGGGGTTTTTGGGGTAGACATACATATAAATAATTTAAATGTATGACGGAAGTAGGAAACGAATATGCAGAATTTTGAAGGTGGTAGAACCCTTTGTGGTTCGACTCCGGTGGCACCACCGCCACACCTATTTCTGCCTTATAACAACAGCGTTAAGGGCTGCTGTGTTCTAGTTTGAAGGGTGTGGTAAGGACATACTTTTACGAGGCGTTCCAGCTTAGTCCTCAGGGGTATCGGCGCGTCTATGGCCGACCTCAGGTAGGAATATCTAATCCTATCTGGGGTTGATTACAGATCTCCGTGGGCGGCAGTAGTTACCATCAGGTGGACCGCATGTTCGTCTGCTACACCTGTATTATAAAAAAAAGTTTTAGGAATGTTTGCGACTATTAACAAAACATTATATCCCATACTCCCATTCAACCATACATCATAATGTATAGTCTTATCTGACTTGTTTATTGAGCCGATACGCCTCGACAGCAAGTCGTGGGTTCGAATCCCGGAATCGACAATGTTTTACCAATAATACGATCTGGGAACCGGTCGCTGTCTCACCCACGCGTGTCAATACATTTACACGAATAATTTAGGTACTAGTAACATTTAATATTGTAAGAAAATGCCTATTTGTCTGTGAAATTTTAGTTCAAGTTAATAAATTTTACCGAAAATTATTTATGTAGAGATATACTTAGTATTTTAGTAAAATTTAGAGAAATAATTCTATGCAAGTGCAAGTGAAATTTCTGAGAAAGTTAAGAAATTTTGTCGAAAATTCTTGTTTTATTTAGAGCTAATATTGTGCTAGAAAAGGAGCATTTAGTTCACCTGATGGTAAGTGGCTACTGCTGCCCATGGACATCTGTTACCAACCCAGACAAGATAAGTTCCTATCTTAGGTTACCCGCAGATGCTATTTTCGGAAGACTAAGTTAGCTTCGGATAAGTATGTACTACCTTACCACATCCTTAAAAACGGAACACAACGGCGTTCAACACTGCTGTTATAAGGTAGAAATAGTTGTAGTGATGGTGCCGCCAGTGTCCAACCACAGAGGGTTCTATCTTCAACCATACGCTCGATACATTACTCTCCGTGGTCGGATAAGAAAAAAATAATTAAGCAAACTATCATAAAATTAATCTAAAGTCACTAGAAATGACATGATTGTGATAATTATAGGCATCAATGATTAATTATTCATAATTGGGTTGATAATATATCCATCTAGCATATGCATTATTTTTAATTAGATATGATCACATAAATTAATTAGGAATTTTAATTTTATCCTTATCGAAACCACGTAGACATTTCACTGATTAGTATAAAAAATAACTTGAGATAAAATTATATTTTCAATCGAAAATATGTGAACATTGTAAGGGAAAGAACGACAATGGAATATTCAATAATAATATAAAAGAAAGCAACCTAAACCGCTGGGACTCCTAGCAAATCAATATTTCTTTTCTCTTTTTTGTGTTGTTTTATTTTTTGGTATACATAGTTTGTTTTTTATTTTCATTAACACGTTTACATTTGTATTACATTTACTCGTACCTCTAAGTGGTCGTACTTTTATTGCTTGCATTGTAACTAGATTTAATATAAAAATTGTTTAATGAACTTAATAAAATAAATATGTAAATAAATAAATCTTAGTTGAGGTCATTACAATCTCGTAGAAGAAAAGCCTAACATTTCTAAGCGCTTATATTATAATATGTAAAACTAGCTATGTCCTATGTCACGGTTTTATTCGCGTAGTTCCTAAAGTTATCAATTTTATTGACCTCTCTTGTGTATAAGACTCCTTGTTTCAGGGAAGTCAACTTGAATAAAGCTTTCATAAATGGCCATAAATCATGGCTTTCATAAATCAAATTCAAAAATATATTTTGAAATCCAGATACTTCAAATTACCATTACACTCAAATTAATAATCGTTAGCCAACCAAAGTTTAAAATTTGACAATCCTTGGTTAGAATTTTTTTGAAGAAATTCGAACTTTCTTGAACAAAAATTAGTTAAGATTAAGACTGATGAACAGACAGACAGTAAATAAATACATCGGACTTCACATGCCAAGAACGGTAATCCAAACGAAGAAGGTTCTTAAACGTTTATGGCTACAAAAGGAGCAAACCTTCTATATCGCACTTCAGATTTTATAGACACACGGAATTCCTAGGTACACGCTACTGAACATAAAACCTACTCGTAACATAAAATTTATATGCAATTGCATTTTACAATTCCCTACCTTTGTATGTAGACAATTATTAATTTATTTGATATGTGCTATGTGCTTGCCTGATTGCTGTTCGTATAATTGTGATTGAATATTTGATGTAAATCTAAATTTAGAAACGAACGTGAAGTACATCCCACCCATAGACATCTGTAACAGCAAAAGATATATGTATGTGTCCTACCTAAAATTAATTATAAATGCATCAGATCCCATTTATGAAACAAATTAAAAAGCAAGTAGCTAATCATCATCATCAACCCATTAACGTCCCACTGCTGGGCACGGGTCTCCTCTTACAATGAGAAGGATTAGGCCATAGTCCACCGCGCTGGCCAAGTGCGTATTGGTAGACTTCACATACCTTTGAGATTTTTTTTTTATAAATCTCTCAGGTATGCAGGTTTTCTCACGATGTTTTCCTTCAACGTTTAGCAAGTGATAATTAATTTTTAAAGAAGCTAATATATAATTAAATATAAGTAATTATTATAAAAACAAAACTGACAGTTTGGGCTGTAGCGCATGCCATAATGAGACATACATGCACACATAAATATATACATACAAACAAACATACATACGTATGCACGCTCGACAAATATTACCCCTTTATAGTTGATTAAAAAAGCAACAATCATACTACAAATTATGTTAGTAGCCCTCATAAAGAAAAAAGAAACAAAAAACGCAAGCGGAGCTAGAATCAAAATTAGTGTTCTGACCACCTGGCTACCATTACACGTAATGACAGACATAAATACGTAAACAAGAGATGACTAGTGTTGATAAAACGCCAATAACAGCTTAGGAAACAATTCGAGATCGATTTGTTGATTTAGGCCACATCTAGTTTTATGACAATAGAAAGTTAGTGTGGGAAAACTGGTAGTTAGGCTCGGGTTGTTAGAGCATAAACACGGTTAGGTAGCAATGGTTTTATAGCGAATTAATGGTTTACATTCACACCTTGAAATACTTGACCCATAGGATAGGTTAGGTTAGGTTAGGTTTTTAATTAACATTTTTGAGATTGCTTTTTGTATGAGGGATTTTTTGTGATGTTGAAGTAGCAAACGAGGATGCGGTACACGTGATGGTAACCACTGCTGCCCATGAATATGTGTAATCAACCCCAGATAAGATTAGAATCCTACCTGAGGTCGGCTACAGATGCACCGCTATCCCTGAGGACTAAGTTGGAACGCCACGGAAAAGTATGTTTCCAACACGTCCTTCAAATTAGAACATAGCATTAGGCAGAAATAAGTGGATCGGTGGTGCTGCCGGAGTCGCATTATAAAGGGTACAACCGTGCTGTCCTTTTGGCCACTGGTACTAATTGGTAATTATGTCCACTAATACTTACGGACTACGGTAAAGTCATTGAAAATTTATAGACTGCATGCTCGTTAAAAAAAAATTAAAACGTCCTACATGTGTAATACATACTCCATGCTCATTTATCTTCACACATACAGCATACATACCTGCAACAAAGAAAAATATTTAGTACAAAATATTTAAGGTAGATGGCGGTAGTAAAATGTGTTACATTGAAAATTTAACAATACATTAACTGCATCCTACGCCTAGAATGATGGCTTTTAAACTGAAACCTTGTTGCAAATGTCAAATAAACGTGTCGTTTTTTTGTGATGCCGCGCGCGCATTTTAAAATATCTTTCCAACTTGACACGCAAGGGTTTTGGGTTCGGTTCCCGGGCAGACATCAAGCTAAATTATGACTTCAGATTTATTTTTTATGTCGAGTGCTAGTTATAAGTGTCGAAAACTTGTAATGTTTTTGGAGCACATACGAGCACGAGAGTATGACATTTTTTAGCACGTTCTGCAACCTGAAACGACTTGACGAATTTTAACATAATTATGAGGTATCGTTTAAATCCTCTAGATTGCATTTACATAGACTATATTTTTAAGCAATCATTTTTTGTTATTATAAAAATTCTCTAGTTCTCTACCAACTTTCTTCGACCACACAAATAAGTATCTCTACATCATACAAGGGCGCTGTCGCGTGCGATCACAGGAACAAGTTGTATCGCCGGTAGAGCGGCTCGAAAGCCCTATGGAATTACGTATAGTGTAATGTACGGACAGACTGATTTACTATAACTGTGAAATAATTTATAATTAAAATTTAAAATATCCAGTATAAAGTCAGTTGTATAAGTACAATAGTATAAGTATCTCTTTCTTGTCACGCGGGTTTATGTCTCCATGCGTGATCCACTGCAATTTCTTTGCTTCTTGCTTGCATGTGACACACATGATAGGAAAAGTATCTATGGAACGATAGAAGTCAGAAATGAGTGAGACTGACATGCACGCGGACCAGATTGCGAATCAGACCGAGTGACAGGAAAGGGCTTATGTCTTTTACAAACTACAATTCAAATAATATTAATCATTTATAAGTGTATAACAGTTTCTTTACAAAGCTCCAGTTAGAACTCTACTCTACAATGTATTTTTGTTCAAAGTAAAAAATGAAGACACCGATTTTTTGAATTCTACGTTAAATAACAATAGTATTTTCTCTTCAATATCAGTCTGTTCAAGTATAAAATTATGTAACTGTATTTTTACTATTTCTTTTAAAAAATCCATTGTGAGTAACAATATTATTGCCTCTACATTATACCGTCTCTACATAGCGCAAGTAAGGACTCGACTCTACTTGTCAGTTTGCTTAGCGCACGTACACTGTCGCGCCAGATTATAGTTACAAAGGCGCCGACAGTTCTTGCACTTGAATCACAACACCCTTATTCTAATACACATAAGGGCTAATTTCACTTAACAAGGGCCTTCGTGAGATGATAGCGGATATGATTATAAACTAACGAATGAGGAAGTTATGTCTTCAGGTATGTTAGTGATTTAAATTTCACTGGATTTGACTTGTCAACTGTTAGAGAGGAGTGATAATGTAGTACTGAGAAACACGCTCTCTCAAACGAAAGGAGTTCCGGAGTTCGATTCCCAGTCACTCATCTCTGATTTTTTGACACGTGTTTATAAGAAGTTAAGTGTCATTTGTTTAAACAGTAAAGGAGAAACATTGTACGAAATCCTCCACGCCTGGTAGTTCTTAAAAAAACGTTCTCAAGGGTGTGTGAAGTTTGCCAGTCCGCACTCCGACTTCACAGATAATACTTATTCAACGTAAAAAATAGTTTTCGTAACGCACATGATTTCTGAAGGTCCCCTTATGTGGGTATTAGAAGATTAACATTTTTCTTGTCACGCAGGCTAGTGACCGGGTGCATGTCCCACCCACAAGCGCGAATGATCTATGCAGTCTCTCCGCGTCCTACTTGCGTGTAACTTAAATGACAGGAAACGATACTAGTGGCACACACGCGGACCTGAACCGTGGGCACAAACCCGCGCGACAGGAAAGAGGTCCGAACAACAATTTTCAACCTGAACATGTAAGTTTCAAAAAACACGTGTACTGATGCACGTGGGTTTATATGAGAAGATAATGCAGTTTATACATGCAGTAACAATAAAAGAGTTTATCAGCTCAGCCGGATATCTGCAGATAACCCCAATACAATGAAATTCATATTTAATGAGCTGAGAGATTGCTGTTGTGAAATATTTATTGGTTTTAGAACTCAGATTACAAAGGAAGACAACGCCTCACGAACAATTTGATTTGTTTTTACTACTGAAGTAGCAATCGAAGCAATTCAGCTGATGGTAGCTAACTGCCGCCCATGGACATCTGTAATCAATCCCAGATGAGATTGGTCCTACCTGAGGTCGACCACAGATGCTTTGCTTCGCCTGAGGACTAATTTGCATTGCCTCGGATATGTCTCCTTTACCACACCCTTCACGCCGGAACAGCAGCGCTATACTGCTGTTATTAAGCAGAAATAGGTGTGGCGGTGATGCTGCCGGTCCAACCACAAAGGGTTCTACTACCTTTAACTTTCTATATAAGTATTACGCAAATTGACGAAACTTGAATCTAACATAAATAGGCTTAGTTTTTTGTATTTTCCCTCCATAAACCTGCAATAATTGCACCATTTCGTTCCTTTCAGAACCTGTCTTTGGCAAGACTAATTTGAATTGCAAATGACCCTCTTATCTCAGGTAGCAACAGAATGGAATAAAAAGTCAATACAATGCCGTACAAGCCTTAGCAGAAATTAGAAAGTTATTACAAGTAATGGGCACCGAGAAACGGGGCAAAAAGATTAAATCATTATGTCGTTAGGACTAAAAAGTTGTACCGTAAATAGTTGTTGATTTATTCTATGTTATACAGTTGATTTATTCTTTGGTAGTTACTAATAAAATAAATAAACGCTTTTTACACTAACAGCCCCACATTAGTATTCTACATATCGTGGGTGCCTTGGACACACGCAAAGACGAATACACAAACATCCAGACCCAGAACAGATATCTGTCATTCATGACATTCATCATTCATTCATTCATTCATTGTTGATATTCATCATTCAGATATCTGTGTGACCGGGGATCGAACCCGGGACCCTTTGCGCGTCAGACCGGTATGGTAACCGCTCCGCCACGCGGGTCGTCAAATTATAAGTACTTATTGAAACGAGTGTAAAGTAAAATTGTAAAAATGTCACGATGTAAAAAATTGTCAAGTACGAATCGAAGTCGCACACAGATGGTTCTGTACCTACTGCTATTTCTATTTTGTATTTTTTGTCTTTTTTTTTATTGAGAGCCCTGTTAATGTCGGACAGACTGCGGAGACCGTTATAAGATTCCGTTTTAACACTTTAGGTACGTTATTGTCATTATAAAACTAGAAATCAAATTATAAGTACACACAGCAATAGACTATTATTATATTAAACATTTTCAAAAAGTTTTTTGTAACTTCCTTTTGTCATGGGCAAAGCAGTTTATTTCACAGTTAACTAGAGTAACGTCTATGCTATTTAACGGCGGTAAATTGCTTAAAGAGCTTTAAATTGTATAACTGTACTGAAAATAAATGTAGAAATATTTTTGAATAAGCTTTTTATAAAAGTAAGTATGGATTTTCCCACGGAATTTAATGGAAGAAACCGTAGGACATACAAAGGAATATTATGTGTATTGTATCTTTATTACATTTTTTATTTTTTAAACGTTGAGTTAAAACATATTGAGGGAACCTGCAAGCCTGAGAGATTTATGAACAAAATCTCAAAGGTATGTGAATTCTACCAATACGCACTTGGCCAGCGCGGTGGACTATGGCCTAATCCTTCTCATTCTGAGAGGAGACCCGTGCCCAGCAGTGGGACAGTAATGGGTTGATGATCTATCACTGCTTTTTTACACATACGTACGAAGTTATACATTAAAATGAGAGCTTATAAATGTAATAGAGTTTTTTATAACCTAAGTAATGATAATATTTCCCGTAGAGTCAACTAAGTGAAATGTGAACAAACTGACAGCGTAACTTGGTTAATAAAGGTAGAGTTAGAAAGTAGCCGAGAAAGCAATAAGGAGAGTTCGCGGGCTTGCAACTATATCTGATATTGTAACCAGATGTCGGTTCTAGTTAGTAAATACTAAGTTACTTAGTTAGTGAGTTACTAAGTGTAGCTTTTGTAATGTTGCTGTAATTTCTGTGTTGGGACGAGAGTTTTAATATGTTTTTGTGTTTGAATTAACTGTTGTGTTTCTTAAACGAATATGTGTATTAGAGTATAAGCATATAGTAATATATGTTATAATATATAATATAGTACATAGTATAAAAATAATTAAGTAAATAATTACATTGCTGTTTTAGATAAAAGTAGTAAAAGGTGATAGAGACCATCTTACTTTTAAGGCACCGCCGTCACACATATTTCTGCCTAATAACAACGCTGAACGCTGCTGTGTTCCGGTATGAATTCGTATAGAACACGAAACATTCCAACTTAAACACTGCATCTGAGATCCAGTTCCATACTATTTAGAGTTGTTACTGATGTAAAAGGGTGGTAGTGGTGACTTACCACCTTTGTTTGACCTACGGAACCCTAAGAAATATTGAAAAAGAGGCAATATTTTTAGGTACATAGATGTGGACCTACACTTATGGACTAAGTTAGCACTTCCAATAGATGTTAATCTGTCTTAAAATATTTAATTAAACTAACGTTTCAAATTAACTTTGAAATTACTTACGAAATTCTAATTAATATGCGTTTATCCTTATTTGTATGTGCATTATGTTATCTTTACAACATACATATGTTATGTATGTGTTATACATACTATGTTGATCTATGACACAATTAGTGACGTAGGAGGCGACTAACTTAGTCATCAGGAGTGGCAAAGCATCTGCTCTTCAGCTAATTTTTAGGGTTCCGTACCCAAAGGGTAAAAAAAGAACCCTGGGTGTTACACAACACTCCGTATGTCAATTCAACTCGCACGTGGTTATGGTCATTGCTGCCCATAGACATCTGTAATCAACTGCATAAATAGATGTGACGGTGATACCTCCTATGTTTTACCATAATGGTTTCCTTTCAATATCAATGTACCTACAACCCAAGAATCCTTAACTTAGTAGAAAATATGAATTTTCAATTGTAAGGCTTGAAGGAAATATAAACTTTCTATTCGTCTGGTTATCCAAATAATAGATTGACAACCAAAGATCGCGGTGATGAGATGCAGATCAGAAATAGAAAGTTGTAGTCTAATAGCAGAGTTAGACATATTGTAAAATGTCTAGGCACAAAGTAATCTATTTCTTTACCGTCTAAAATTAAATTCATATAAATGCATTATAGTCGCAACTAACCTTGATACCTAATAACTAGAATAGAGTTGTTGAATTCTTCTATCTATATTCATCACCAAATATATTTTTCTTTTTCTTAAAAAAAAGACTTAAAATATATCGAAGATTTTTTTATAAGTATAATTGAAGTAGGTAACGAGTCCACATGTTAAGTATTCGCTGTTGCTCATTGATATTTGTAACGTGCTTTATAGGAATAAGATGGTTGCCTCAGTAGCCTCATATATAAGTCAGCCGGCATCCACAACCTTGCATTAAACGTATGAACTACTGTACTAGAAATAATTATGGCTGTACTAACTACTCGGTCTAACAATAACTTTAAAATGCTTTAAGCCTAATGCCTAAGTTGTAAATTAAAAAACCTTAAATTCCTGTCTATCGTAACTAAAATTTCAGGCTAAAAATAAGAATGATAACAACTTGGGAACTATAAAAATAAATAATGTCCTTAGTCTAGTTTTCTATAAATAAATGAATTGATTAAATTAAGTCTTATCTTTCCTTTGTTAAATTTATCTATCTATCCTAGTCATTTCATAATGTACCAAATTTCGTATGCAACCTTGAGCAAAGTTTGTGCCAGATGTCTGCTCTTAACTGTTGACTGTTGAGCAATAGTAATAGAATGTACTTGGAATAGTACTGAGGGCTATTACAACGCCTAATAGCATTCCTTGTCCAGAGCTGGATGCAGGAGTTCCACCTTAGGAATTAACTGAACAAAAAAATCAAATTTAAATGTTTGTGCGGTTTGCAATAGAGTACGTTGAAATAGGTTTAACATTAGTTTGTCGTGTAAATATCCAGATAATTTTATAGTTATGAAGGTGGTTCTACCATCTTTGTGGTTCGACTAAAGTCATCACCGCCGCACTTTTTCTGCCAAATAGCAGTTATTAGAAATAGATATGGCAGTGGTGTCACCGGAGTCGAACCAGAATGAGTTCTAAAACCTTTATAACATAGCAGAAAGACTAGCCAATGTGGGATCATTTCATTTCTGAGAAGCTTTATTCAAATCAACGAAAATAATAGTGATTCTATAAATACAAAAATATAGCTTAAAGCAAAAGGTTCTCCTAATTGTTAGTCAGCTGATATCCTAAGTACCTGATACCTGAATAGCTTGGTGATATCTAATCAGCATTTAAATCGGAGTCATTAGGAAATTCTCATTACTATGCGCTGTCTTCGTAGCCTATTTTGTTAATATTGCAGAGGTACTAAACTATAAGTAATTATTATAAAAACAAAGGCCCACTGCTGAAAATTAATTAACTATAAAAAGAGGTGGTGATTCTTCTAAATTTTTGGAGTAACATAGATTTTATTACTTATTTTTATTATGATATACGAGTAGCAGTGAGCATGCAGTCTACCTGATGCTAAGTGCGTACTACCGCCCGTGAACATCTATAATCAACCTGAGGTAGGATTAAGTATTCTTAACTGAGATCGGCCACAGATTCGCCGCTACCCTTGAGAACTAAGCTGGAACGCCTCGGAAAAGTATGTCTCCCTTACCATACCCTTCAAACTAGAACGCAGTAGCGCTTAACATTGCTAATATTAGCCAGAAATAGGTAATAGTATTACGTCATAGTAAGCCCGCACTTTTTATTTTTAAAATACATATGTTGGTGGTATCCATATAAATGTTCTGAAATAAATTTATCAGAACTCTATTTAAAAATTCACAAGTCATTGCCATCTCAAGGCGTGCTTCCTAGAAGTCTTATGACCTTCCAATGTACCGATTATTTTCCTTATTTCATTCATAGTTCGGAACATAATGCGTGATCTAATTTGAATGCGAATCGGATATAGATTGAATGTGCGATAGATTTGTTGTTTCTTTGTACAATTTTCCTACTACGGTATTAGATAGGATGTCGATATATTTTTCTAAAGTTATTTTTATTAATAAGACAGACAAACTACCTATATAAATATATAAAATTTAAATGTAAAAAAATATTTATAATGTCTAGATAAAAGATGTTTACGTGATGCATATGAAAATATGTAGGCAGTTACAACAAAAAATCGATTATAAAAGTGTTGTCTATACTTCTGTCTGTAAACTTCGTAACACAGATGCGCCGCTACCCCTGAGGACTAAGCTGGGACGCCTCGGATAAGTCTGTCTCCCTTACCACACCCTTCAAACCGGAACACAGCAGCGCCTAACACTGCTGTTATTAGGTAGAAATAGGTGTGGCGGTGGTGCCACCGGAGTCGAACCACAAAGGGTCTAACACCTTCAAAACTTTGCAAATTCAATTATATACGTACAATTTATAAAGTTCACTGTTTTATATTTTTAAAGCGAATACACTCGTGCGATGTGTGTACAGATATAAATATATCGGCTGTTTGCCAGATAGCCTAACTATTATTAGTACTAACCAAATGTTATTTTAACTGCTCTGTAGTCTGTTTAACTGAATAAACGATTATGTACGAAAACATTCTAATCTGTTCAACACATCAAACGAAAATGTTTATAATAAAAATCGCGCCCAGAAAATCCGAAACAAAAAATACTGTTGTTCCAACATTACTATTTACAAACCATTAATACTCCTATTTATTTATATGTGACGCTGCTGTGTTCTGGTTTGAAAGGTGTGGTAAGAGACTTCTTATCCGAGGCGTTCCAAGTTAGTCTTTATTTAGTCTACGTATGGCCAGACAGCAGAGGCTTAGTAATAGAATTCCTTTTTACCTTTTAGGTACAAGATCCTTAAATATAAAATAACGTATACAATTTATTTTAATACCTTGGACCTCCTGATTGAAGGCTGTTTAACCAAAGGTCTACCACTGCTTCAGTTGCTAATTACCTCATTTTTTTATAATATAAGAGTAGCAAACGAGCTTATAGTCCACTTGATGGTAAGTGGCTATTGCCGGCCACGGACGTATGTAATCAACCCCAGATAGGATCTGATATTCCTACCTGAGCTCGGCCACAGATGCGCCGCTACGCCTGAGGACTAAGCTGGAACGCCTCGGAAAAGTATGTCTCCCTTACCACACCCTTCAAAACGGAACACAGCAGTGTCTAACACTACTGTTATTTGGCAGAAATAGGTGTGGCGGTGGTGCCGCCGGAGTCGAACCACAACGGTTCTACCACCTTCAAAATATTTGTCAAGAATTCAAAAAATAAGTGATAAAATCAACGTCAATCAAATAATATAAGAGTAGCAGACGAGCATGCAGTACCATGCCGCCCATGTACATCTGTTATCAACTCCGGATAAAATTAGATTCCTATCTGAGGTTACCCCCAAATGCGCCGCTACCCTTGAGAACTAAGCTGGAATGCCTAAGAAGCCTAATAAGAATAAGTCTCCCTTACCACACCAATCACGAATCTAACCTTAGCAACTAAATATAGCAAACAAAACAAAAACACTTATTTATAACACCTATGTAACCACAGAGTTAACCAGAATAATATAGAACACGAATAACAGATACATTTCAAGCAATTCATTAATATTCATAGCGTATTTGTGCCCACGATCGGGCCTCTATTAACCCATTTTATGGCTCATGGGATTGAGCCGTAAAATAAACAAACATCTAATGCTAACATCATTGAATGTTTTGTCTAAAGATGAGCATATATAATAAGAATGTAAGCTTTTGTGTGTTCGTACATCATATTTTAAATAAGGAGAACTGAGAATAAGTACCTACTAGCAATTGTATAGAATAGAAAACATTTATTTCGTACAAGTTACAACATACAAACAGACATACAAACAGACATACATACATACATACATACATACAAAAATAACATAATAATAATAGAAGCGATATAAAAAATAAAATAATTGCTAGAATTTTTAGAATTTTGACTGTTTGTCTGTGTGTTTGAAAGCACCGCAAACCAAAAGTACTGATTGAAATTCAATGCATTCATACATATTTATAATCCGTATCTCGACTTAACGTTTAGTCTTTATTTCTATGAAATTACTCTACTCTAACAAAAGTTATTACAATTTAAAATGTGAATTTTTAAAATCTATTTCCTTAGTCGGGTCGAACGTGTTTATTTTGAAAAAAGCACGCCTGTATTATTGCACCACCGGATAGTGCCGCTCATAAGGATCAAATTATGGAAAGTAATGGAGTTTTTTTTCGCTGTCTAATAATTTCATATTTAGCAATGAAAAATCATATATATTGGATCCACGCGAACAAAGTCGCAGGCACAGTTCATGCTGAATAATTATTGTTATGTTTTGTTTAAAGATGACCTAGTAAATATTAAAATAAGTGGAATGAGGAAGTATTATTTTAGGTAATGATTTAATTTTATCCTATTTACTTCGTTTATGGCATAATTTATACGTTAGAGGTATGGTAGTGGTAAAACCACATAGTTTAACCGTTATAAACAGATGATAAGGATTCCTTGTTATTATGTAGAAACCCTTTAAAATAGGTACGAATCTGGTGGAACTTGTACTGCGGTAGTATTACTGTCATATCTATTTAAGGGTATTAATGTTTAAGAAAGTAGCATACACTATGCCTTACTTTTTTATCGACGACCCGCGTGGCGGAGCGGCCACCATACCGGTCTGACGCGCAAAGGGTCCCGGGTTCGATCCCCGGCCAGACAGATATCGAAATGATGAATTTAGATTTCTGTTTCTGGGTCTGGGTGTTTGTGTATTTGTCTATGTGTGTATCCATGGCACCCACGACACAGGGAATCCTAGTGTGGGGCTGTGAGTGTAGCAAGCGTTTATTTAGCGTTTAGCGTTTATCTGAAAAGACGCTTTCTACACAAAGGGATTAGGATTCCTTGTATCGTGGGTGGGTGGGTGGACAGACGACACAAACACTCAGACCCAGAACAGATTGAGATATCCGAATTCATCATTCAGACGTCTGTCTGGCCGAGGATCGAACCCGGAACCCTTTGGACGTCAGACCGGTATGGTGATCACCACGCGGGACGTCTAAATCTAATTTACCGGAAGTTGATTACATAATAAAGCATACATGGGTGGCAATACCCACATAAAGTGCTACTTTTAAAATACAAACAGAAATGTATCCATTTGATAAAAAATGATCGGCCCTGTATTTATGAAAAGAACTTACACTATCTTAAAACAATTTCAGAAGCCAAAACCCAAGACTTATAAAAACTATAGAACAGGCAATTAACCATTAAATCGGATTAAATCGTAACTGTCAGAAACAAATGTAATTTTACAAAAACACGTTTTTTCTAATGACAATTCGGGACCACCATCGAAGATTCTCCACAATGATTTTTTAATTTCCTCTCCCATTATGAGAGTTTACACGCGATTTTGAAACTTAATTTTGTAACCATAATAACTAGTTTTGTTTTTCGAAAAGGTAAGTTTATAAGGGCGCGTCTAAATTATATTAAGAGATTTAACGTAGTCATTCCTACAAATTGACCTTTAATTTTTATACACTATTTTGTCATACTTATTAGCTTTCAAAGTTAAATTTTATTCGAAATAGAGCTTTATACCGTGCTCCTAAGGTATAATTTTGAAGATGGTTACTTTAGAAAGGTTGTGAGGTAAATTACTAGTTGATGATGTGTGGTCCAATGGTTTTTTGTTCGTAAACTAATGCTGTGAGAATTTGATTACCTTTTTTGTCCGTCAATTCGTCGACATGAATTGTGTTTAAAAAGGCATTTGTTTTTTACTTCAATTTTAGCTTTTTTCACTTCGAAGTTTTTTAGTTCTAGTACCATTTAAATGCATATTTTATTACTTTATTTTTGGTCTACCACAACACCCTTATATCTTAATTAAAATAATTACAAAAGTATTTAAAGAACTTGTTTTATGAACAATTGCCCTACTTTTCACCACTTGTGGTTTGATAGTAAAGTTTAGATAAATTGTAATAATTTTAACGATACTGTATTTATTTGAATTGTAACACAGTATAAGGTATATAGAAATAGCGATACGGAAAAATTATAGGTAATGCAATTAAAAGGAAAATTATTGAAACAAAAATACAAAAATTTACGCACTTGTTTCACAAGGAAACTAATTAATGAATTGAAGGCAGAAGAAAGTATTCAAAATTAAAACGAATATAGGAATAGAAATTGTAGCAAAACATATTGTTAATTCTATAACTAAAACAAAAACAGCCAGTAATTATACTCATAAATATAGTTATCCTCAAACTTTATGAATTCTATCCTCAATTAAATTTGTATTTCCTTGAGTTACACGACTATTAAATAAGGAAGGATTAAGAACAAAGTTCATTACAATCCACCGTGGATTCAATATTTGGGTAAATAACTTTTGTTTTTTTACTCCTTTAGTCATTCAGGGCCCCCGATCGCAAGGGGCCCCTAAAAGGCCAATATACTCACTTGCATATAGAAACTAAGATTACAGTCAACATTTTTTAAATTTAAGTGTTGATTATTGACTAACTTTGGGCCCCCAACCACAAGGGCCCTTAATGGCCGATATATTCGGTCGCATGACACATATTTACTAAATTTACGATCAAAATGTCTAAATTTAAACATTGATAATGAATTAAAAATACAGTTTTTTAAGACACAACAATAAGGAAGATTATTAACTTTTTAGTCTATAACTGTTATATTAAGGTCATGTTTTTATATTTTCTTAAATTATTACTTTTTAATGGGGCACCAAATGTCTGTATACCCTGGGGCCCCGGTATTTCTTAAGACGGCTCTGGTTATCAACGATTTATAAGATCGTTTATCTTTTAATCCCTTTTATTCACTACTATGATAGTAAGGGGATTCCCTACAACAAAATGCAGACAAAACATATATTTTATCATAAAATATACAGTTACGAATGGATTATAGATTGTATATCTTAACGTTTGGCTGATCAACAAGACTCATCAGTTTATGTTGATTTTATTTAGATTGGGGGAATTACTAATATAGGTACATTAATTTGTATTTAACATACATTAACGAGACTTTCGTGTCTATATGTTAAATCTTCAAATGCAATTATTATTTCTCTTTAAGCAATATAGTCATAATTTCTATAACTATTAATTCTTTGCTCATAAGAGTATGTCTATCAAGTATTACAACATTTTGTTACTTGCTTACGGTGGTACTGTTATTACACCTATTGTCTTATAACAGCAGTGTTCACTGCTATATTCTGGTTTAAGAGTTCAAGTTAAAGTTACACGAGATACCCGAATAGTTCTTAGGAATAGCATTTCAGCAATTACTATTTACATTCACGTGAACTGCATGTTTGCTTAATACATCGTCTGCTTCAATATCATAGAAAAAAGGAGTCTTAGATTCATTGGTTTTATTCAATAAATTTGCTTTGAAATATTTTAATTGAATTTAAATTTTGTATTGTAATAGACATTTAATGAGTAGGCTTCTAGTCTACCAATTCGCACTTGGCCAGCGCTGTGGACTATGGCCTAATCCTTCTTATTATGAGAGGAGACCCGTGCCCAGCAGTGGGACAGTAATGGGTTGATCATGATGAATACCTAAACTTATTCTAATTCATTTCAATATTGACACATTGAGAATGTTCATCTTCACAACTTTAGTGTTCTAAAAAAAATCTCATTTGTACCATTTACAAGCCTTTTGAAATACATACAAAGGTCGTGTTAAAGTGTCGTTAATAAATCTTAATTATTCCACACCTCGCCAGCTGTGTCGCTTTCAATTTCAAGCTTGTCACATCACAACTGATCTGGGGTTTTTTAAACCTATTTCTTCATCCACGCTTTGATTCCCTTGTAAATCTTTCACACTTGTTTTTGTGTATTCACAAGTGTTTTGGAACTGTTTTCTTTTTATTCCTAGAAATTTTAACGGCAATCACGCACCTCTGATTTTTAGTAATGTGCGTTAGGTTTTATTAACCATATTTAATCAATTAATTAGAAATTAATTGATTAAATATGGTTAATAAAACCTACACTTCAAAGAGCTCTGAAATAATTTTGTGTGAAATCTACCAATCAGCATTTGGCCAGTGCTAGTATCGCTATATTCCTTCCCAGCAGTGGGACAATAGCTAATAAGTTGATGACAAGACATTACAACTTTATTGTATTAATTAAGATTCTGATTTCCTTTCCACGAAATATTTTTCTTAGTTTTCCCTTCTTTTCACATATTTCAGAATACACATTATTGCGTTAATTACTTTATTTTTAACGAAAGAGCTTCACAGAAACTATAAGAGCCTTTAATTACTTCATCGGCATTTTATTTTTGTCCCCCACAAGCAATTTCAAGCTTGTCATCTTGCAACTGATCTGGAGTTTCTTTTAAGTCCACGTCTTAATCTATATTAAGAATTTCTTTAAAGTCTTTCACACTTTCATTTTTTTTTTGTATTTTTGTTCCTAAAAGTTTTGCTTGTATGTTTTCGCATCTTTCTTGGTTTTTTGAGAATATCAGACACATAAAAATAAACATTTATTTTGTTATTATGCTGAAATTGTCCTATTTGTATCAGTCTTTGTTAGCTAAAACATTAGATGGGTGGACTAAAAGCGGACGCTGACAAAAGAACGTAAAATATTTGACGAATTTTTAGACTATTTCAGAGTTTATTTACACTTTTTAATAAAATAACATAGAAGTATGAGATCAGGTGGATTGCAGACGAGAATGCAATTGACCTGATTGTAAGTGGCTACTCCCGCCCAAAGACATGTGTAATGAACCGTAGTTAAGATTCCTTAGGTTGGCCACAATTGCGCCGCTTCCCTTGTGAATTTAGCTAGAATGCCTCGGAAAAGTATGTCTCCCTTATTTCACCCTTCAGCCCAGAACACAGCAGCGCTTAACTCTGCTATTATTAGGCTGAAATAGGTGTTACGGGTCTAGGCTGAAATAGGTGTGTCGAACCGTAGAGGGTTTTACAATTTGATTTAGAGATTTTAGCATTATAAATACAAAGTCGTACATATGTTATGTCAAGAAGACTCCAAATTTTTTTTTATAATATAGGAGTGGCAGACGAGCATGACCGGCTGGTAAGTGGCTGCTGCCGCCCATGGACATCTGTAATCAACCCCAGATAGGATTAGATATTTCTATCTAAGGTCGGCCACAGATGCACCGCTACCCCTGAGGACTAAGCTGGAACACCTCGGAAAAGTACGTCCCCCTTACCACACCCTTTAAAACTGAACACAGCAGCGCCTAACACTGCTGTTATTAAGCAGAAATAGGTATGGCGGTGGTGCCGCCGGAGTCGAACCACAAATCAAATCAAATCAAATCATTTATTTTGCTTAATGCAATGCATTTATTTATACCTATAGTATACAGTTGTTATATCATAAAATTGTCCTCTATATTACACCTCTTAGAGGTATGCAAAATTTTAATTAATACATAATTGTCTTCTTAATCTAATATTTTAATATTATAATTCAATTTCATTATAATTAAATACAATTAATTCAACAAACGTTATTAAACGTTAACTAATTTATATTAAATGTCAAAAATTCACGAATGTCATAAAAGTTATGTTCTAATAAGAATTTTTTAAGTTTTAACTTAAACAATTTTTCCGGTACATTTTTAAAAGTATCAGGCAGTCTATTATACATTTTTATACACATGCTGTATGCATTATTTAGGAGCAGGGATGTACGTGGTGGGTCAGGAAAAACCAGTCTGTCAGGATTTCTTGTATTTTTAAGATAAATTTCCTTGGCTGTTCTAAAAATATTTTTATGCCTTTTTACAAAACTACATGTTTCCAGGATGTATATATCTGTTAAAGTTAGTATATTTAATTTTTTAAATAGCGGTCTACATGAATCAAAGGGTTCTACCACCTTCTAATAATCCTAAATGCATTGATCTATAAATATAAAATGTCATTGCCTAAATGCAATTGATTGAAATATAGGATTCTTTATTACGTCTCCGATGTCTCCGTAGAGTAATGTCTTCAAATTACGCAAGTGATAGTCGATAAGTCATGTCGTAAAACAGGCTTCGAGCTATTTATTTCAACTCAATTACACCGGAGAGATTAACATTTAATAGGGTGTAATCACCATGAACTGCGTACCATTTTTATGGTGGAAACTTGGACGGTTTAAGTGATATTAATTGAGCCCGTATAGCCCTGCGGCTTATGTTCGACGTCATCCCTTTAGTGTCCCAATGCTGGACACGGGACTCAGAGTGAGAGGAATTGAGACCATATTCTATCGCGCTGACCAAAGAGGTAGAAACCTCTGTGGTTCAACCCCAGCGGCACCATCGCTACACCTATTTTAGTCTAATAACAGCAGTGTTAAGCACTTCTGTGTTCTGGTTTGAAGGGTACGGTAAGGAAGACATACTTTTCCGAGCAATTCCAGGATAGTCCATCTGTGGCCGATCTCAGGTAGGAATCTAATCTTTTCTGGGATTGATTACATATGTCCATGTGCAGTGCAATAGTAACCTACCATCAGGTGGACTGCGAGCTCGTCTGCTACTATTATATTATAAAATACCTCACACAACGTTTTATTAAATACCTCTCAGGTGTGCAGATTTCCTTACGTGATTTTGTTCGCCTTTATAAGAAGTGATCATTAATTTCAAATATATTATAAATAATTAATAGAAAAAATAATTTGTCACCTACATCAGCTGCTGTAAAAGTGTGTTGAGTTCCCAAAATGTCTACATTCACATCACTTGGTCATTAGGTCTAATTATCTCATCCGAAATACGGAAGTAGTTTTCTGAACCATCAACCAAAACAGCTGGGGATGTTTCAAGCGTTTCCTGTTCTATAATAAGCGTGTCTGGGAGTTACTAAAAATAGACTGCTAAAATGGTAAACGAAGCGATAGCTTAGTTAGAAACTCGGCCCCTCAATAAGTCCGAGGTTCGAATCCCAGGCAGTTGTGTGCGTAGTAAAAATTGGTTATGTTGATTTAAGGGTTAGTGAAAATATTATGAGAAAACCTAAACGACTGAGGCTTCAAAAAACTTCTCAAAGTTTGTTCAAAGCATCCAACAATTAAGGGACTTTTTTTGTAAAACTTTCAACTTCTAATCCTGTTAAGTTTTCTCAACATCGCTTAGTAAGGAGTACCTTTCAAGCCTTGGTATAAAAACAATAATTCAGGTATTCTTAACTCATAAACAGACAGTCCAATCTATATAATTGCATATATAAATATATACCTGTAAGTCATCCGCAATCTAAAACGTAAACATTAATGTTTACTTAAATAAGTTTACACAGTCATGACCAATTTGATCCAAGCTCGTAATTCTAATGCTGTTTACATTGCATAGTAATTTACTCCCCAATTACTTTATTTATGCTAATTAAACGACTTTACGACTGCGTTGGTCTCTAATGGCTTTTAATTCCAAATTTAGGTATTTATTATTGTTCTAGTAACGTTAATTAAGTAGTGGACATTATTTTTGTAATGTAATTCTAGCAAATAAGCAAGCAGTTTTCTTGTCACTGCCGTGTATGGACATCTGTAATCAAACCCAAACTCCAGTTCAAATTCCAATCCAAATTGGATTGGAATTTGAACTGGAGTCGGTAAGTTATATAAATTCCGAGGACTAAGTTGAAACGCCTCATTTAAATGCCTTGCTTGCCCCGTCAAACCATTAACATAGCAGCGCTTAACACTGCTGATATTCGGCAGAAATAAGTGTTACGGTGGTACCCCCGGAGTCGAATCAGAGAGGATTCAACCTTCCTATTTCTATTGCTTGGTGGTAAGTCACGGTCAAGTCAAGGTTTTTGTAATAAACCCGTGTTAGCGTTAAAGTGTAACTTAAACTGGTCATAATTGCAATGCAGTGATAGCCTAGTGGTTAAGAAACGCGGCCTCTCGATCGAGGGGTCCGAGGTGCAAATCCCAGGCACGCACCTCTGATTTTCAAATTTATGTGCGTATTAGAAATTAATTATCACTTGCTTAAACGGTGAAGGAAAACATCGTTAGGAAACCTGCATACCTGAGAGATTTATAGAAAAAAATCTTAAAGGTATGTGAAGTCTACCAATACGCACTTGGCCAGCGCGGTGGACTATGGCCTAATCCTTCTCATTCTGAGAGGAGACCCGTGCCCAGCAGTGGGACAATAATGGGTTGATGATGAATTGCAATGACTCTGAGGACTAAGTTAGAACGCCTGGATTAAGTATTTACTATACCTACTTGTCCCTTAAAACCATAACAGCGGTGACCAATACTTTTATTAGGCAGAAATAGGTCTGGCGGTATTGAAACTTATATTTTAGAAGTTATTAATTATTACGATTAAAATAAGAAAAAAATCATAAAACAGTTAAAAGTCCTTTTTTTATAGATTTTATTTATAGATTTTAACGATAACATATGTATATTAAATTATTAAAAAAAGAAAAGATAAAGATAAAATGGAATTCACAATTATTGCAACCATAACACAATAATAAAAGTAAACTTTACATGTTATTACTGCACCTAATCTGGTAGCGAGCAGCGTCGTAAAATGGAACTAGTTTTACACGGGAAACAAGAAAACCAGTGGTTCCCAAAGTGCGATGATAACCCCTTATAGAATCGCGAGAGGTGGCGAAGGGCTAAGCTAAAAGTAGGGCGTTAAAGCAATTTAAGAGACGACTGTTTTATTTAGGTTAACTCAGCTTACTAGTCGTAAATATAGGTATGTTTTTGTTATTTTAAAGACATATGATTGGTATAGAAATATCTTCTTTTTATAAAAGAGCAGAAAAATGGAGATGCCATAAAATTGTTGATTATAAAAATGGTTGGTAGTAAAAAGTTTGAGAACCTCTGATGTGAACTGATAAATATAGAACATAAAGTTTCTATGCAATAACACTTCGTATCTTGTAATGTAGTCTGTTTTATCATTATTACTATTTAGGGCCTAGTGTATGATACTACGAAAAGGTGCAAAAAGATCTCACCTTTAAGACTATAGTTTCTAAGATCTAGATAAGATTCGTCTATTCTAAAATCTAGATGCACAACAGTGCGTTCACCAAATTCGGATGTATATGCTTGACTTGATAGCACTACCGCCAAATTTATTTCTGGTTTATGGTAGTTTACGCTGTTATGTACTTTGATTTTGTTTAAGGTTCCGTGCCCAAAGGGTAATAACGGAACCCTATCACTAAGACTTCGCCATCTGTCCACCTGTCACAGGGCTCTATCTCTAGACCGTAATAGATAGATACTTTAAATGTGTGGAGAGGATGCATAACGGTGGCCGCTATAACAACAAATACTAAAAATATAATAAAGTTTAATATGAAAGTGGGGTCTCCATCCTCGGATAAGTATGTCTCCCTTACAGAATTAATACTTGAATGGTGTGGTAAGGTAAGGCACATATTACGTTGTTGCAACTTTGTCCTTAAACATAGGAATGACTTTATGACTTAATTCAGAAAAGACTCTAATTGTTGTAAGGTTTCATTGTAGGTATAATGTATGATTGTATACAACTTTGAAAAAATCCGAAATTTGCCGTGATAACACGCCATCAGGTCTTATCAGGTTGTCTGTCTGTTTGTCTAAACTCTAAATAGATTAGCAAACAAGCAAACAAAAATACCAAAAATACTTACGCTTCCATTTGACAGTTCATTTTTAAGGTTCCGTACCCAAAGAGTAAAAACGGATCCTTATTACAAAGCCTGTCGTCGTCGTCGATGTCTGTCCGTCTGCCAGCTCTATCTGTATCTAAAAAACACTCTATCTCTTGAACCGTAATAAACTTTTGAAATATTTTACGGAGTATTTGTACGCTATAATAAGTGCTAACAATGAAAAGTTACCGTACCTATACGAAATGGCTTTTTTCGGCGTTTTTATCTATTGAACCGTGATAGGAAGACAGTTAAAATTTTCACAATGCATTAACTTCAATGGCTTCTGTCATAACAATTAAGACTAAACAACAAATACCATATGGTACGGAACCCTTCATGTAAGGTTCGACTCACTCTTGACCAAATTTTGTTCTATCCATCCTCAGGTATTAGGGTTACTAGTTAACTTGACACATATCTAGGAAAGTTTACACATTTACGTTTAACGGAATAGCAAGTTATTTTCGCGATGCTCCCATTGCACGTATTGTAAATATTATGTTTCTACATGTTCCGTGTTGACCTAGTTCTTGGTATTGTATCAAATATAGATAACGACGTCCTCGTAATCCTGATAAACAACTTATTTAGATTTAAAAAGATCAAACCTTGATTAAGTTTTATTTACTTTTGCAGGTTAACCCTGAATATATGAGTATGTCTTTTGAGGAGGAAAAGAATGTAAGCTACCAAGGCTTTTCAACTTAGTCCTTAGGGGTAGGATCGCGTCTGTTGCTAACCTCAGGTAGGAATCTAAATAAAAATATAATGATAAAAGTCGGAAATACGTATGGCGGTTATACCGCTAGAATGATGAAATAAATGATGGTAGCTACGGAACCCTCCATGTACGATTCGACTCGCACTTGACCAATTTTGTCATATCCTCTCCTGACCAATAGGATATTAGGGTTACTAGTTAACTTGACACATATCTAGGACGAAAGTTTACACATTATTTACGCATCGGTTTACGTTTAACGGAAGTTATTTTCGCCATGCTCTCATTGCATGTAATGTAAATATTATGTTTCTACATGTTCCGTGTTACCTAGTACTGTTCTTGGTATTGTGTTGAATATAGAGGTTTACGATGTCCTCGTAATCCTGATAAACAACTTATTTATATTTGAAAAGGAACCTTGCACATTTTTTGCTATTTTCGCATATTTTTGGGGACGAAAGTAGTATGTAATTGAGGCGTTTAAACTTAGTCATCAGCAGTAGCAACTGCCTGTTGCGAACCTCAGATAGGAATCTAATCATGTCAGGAGTTGATTACAGACAGCCACGGACATAAGTAAACTTACCATCAGGTGAACTGCATACCTTGTTCTTTATCTGCTGCCTTATTATTAAAAAATAACACAGAAATACGCATGGCGGTTGTACCGCTAGAACCCTTATAACCGCCGTTTCTATTTCTGCATTTTAAAAACAATCATTCCACCAGGTACCACTTAACATGAGACGATGTTTACTACTACAAAATTTAAAAAAAACAACACAAAAATACGCATGGCGGTCGTACGTCCAGATTCAAACAACCGCCATGCCTATTTCTTCAACAACAATTCCATATCGCCTTTAAAATACATGTTATTCATATATTTCTTATGTGCGTGTGTATGTCACTGAACTTCTCCTAAACGACTGGACTGATTTTGATGAAATTTGTTGTGCGTGTTCAAGGGGACTTGAGAATGGTTTAGATTCACAATTTAGTCCGTGGGATAAGGTTTTTTTTAAATTAATTTTTAATTCGTAAATAGTTATAGAATCGGAAATTATGCATTTGATCAAGTAATGATCTTTAGCAAAGTTGTTGTCCAAGAGACCACGAGGCTTTGGGACTTGATAAGACCAATTTTCGACAGATGGCACCACTGTCATTCCAATGCAGGTAGGTACAAATTTTCCGTTTTATGTATGTCATATTATTTCTTTAAAATGCGAGCGAAGCCGCGGGCACCACTAGTTTCGTATAAAACCTTTGTTTTTAATCGGCAATTGTCACGTATGAGTCGTGCAGTGCGTGCGTCAGCCCATCGTCGGCAGTTAAACTCCAATTAGCGAGATAAACTTAACGTGGAAGTTCATTTCGTTACGTCACTTACTCGGAAGCTTAAGCTTTCTATTTTATTTGGTTTGGCGACTGTCAAACGATTGTTGAAGTGATAGCTTTGTGGTTGAGAAATTCGGCTTCTCGTTCGGGCGGTCCGAGGTTCAAATACCAAGCATCCAAAATTAATTATGTTGCTTAAACGGTGATTACCTACATCGTGAAGAAAGTTGTATACCGATACTGAGAGTGGAAAAAAAAATCAAAAAATTGCGTGACGTCTACCAATTCGCACTTGGGCAGCGCGGTGGACTATCGGACGGATCTTCTCTCAAAACACAAAGGATTTTTGAAGAGCCTTAGACACTATTACAGATAATTTCAAGCTCAAGTTTCATCACATTGTTTCCTTTCGCTATTATTGCGCAATTAAATGGAAAAGGGGTTATAAAAGGTTTCTTATTGATTTTTCGAGAGTGGTATAATTTGATCCTGGATTTATACAAGGAAATGCAATCTTTGGATTTAATCTCGGGCGTAATCGATAGGAACATTAGACCAAAATATATACCACTAACTAATACAACACACAAAGTAAATTTAGCTGCGAATTTCAGTATATTTACAAGAAACCGACATTACCACCTGTATTTACAACGTCAAGTAAACATAGGTATTACTAAGACCATTTACTAAAACATAAACACTATTAAACTGGAGAATAAATCTATTAAACCGGAGAATAAATCGAGGAATGTTCGTTAAAGATAAACACCGAGGAATTTACCAATAATTAATCAATTAGACGCCAGTCGAAGGCCAAACTCGAATCTATTAACGTTTGGACAATTTCTCTCAATCAAATAGAATTGACCGAGTGAGTCATAGTATCAATAATGTTAGAATCCGTCGCTGACTTCTGTTTATAACCACTATTTAATGCTTTGTTCAGACTTCATTTAAAAGCAATGATAGCCTAGTTATTATCTCAAACAATCAGAAAGTCCAAGGTTCGAATCCCAGACCTGATTTTTCAAAGTAACGTATAAGAGGTTTAATAGTGAAAAACCTACATGCCTAAGAGTTCTTCCACGAATCTTTTATAATATATTTTTTTATTGCTTGCAAACTTTCATCAACATTGATTCATCTGATAGTAAGTGACCATTGCCGCCCATCAACACCACATAGAATCCCTTTTTAATCAGGCATTGCTATTTGAACAAATTTAACTTGAAAGCTTATTTCATATTGAAAAGTTCAACTAAAGGCTCAATGGACCTTTAAGCCTATCCGAAATAATGTATGACAGTAATTCCGTTATGTTTAGTTTAATTTAATATCAATCACAAAACCAAGAGAAGAAAAGTGTCCATAAGATCAATCAATCAAATATTTTACCAAAGATCAACATTTGACAATTACTTCATACTAGAAATGTTTAAATTTCTGTATCTGGTATCACAATTTGGATAGATAGAGTATTAATAACGGATAAGGCAACATCTTAAGAAATCATCGAGAAACTCATTAAAATAATAAATGAAAAGTAAATACTTAGGAGTCCTTAGTCAATTAAGGGCAAGCACTAGATTTTCCCTACAAGTGCTCAGAATGTAAACTGCAGTCATACCTTGTCACTTTCTTAATAGAAAACGGTTCCGCAAACAATTTCATCTTGGGTGCGTTTATAATGATGCAGATTATCGGCACCGACGTTATTGAAAAAAATATATAAGCATTATTTTTAAGCTTTTACCTAGGTATGTTAGATAAAATACGATATAATTGTGTTATTTTTTATAAAGTAATCAAATAAAATTAAAGTGAATTTTAACTAACTTGACTAGGTACTACAAATTTTATACGAATATTTTTTACAAAACTGTGATTGTTAAAATTACAAAATTGTTATTTAAAATTACCAACGAACGTTATAAAAACGAACCAAATAATGAACTTAAAGAAATTAATAATGCAAAATCAAAAATGATTGTCTCCAAATAAACAACGATACCTCAAAACAATATCCGCCTTTGGAATCGGCATGTCTATAATCGCACCCTATGATAATTTACAGTCAATAGACAGGTAACATTTGGATATCTATATATTTTAAGCTCGACAGCTGAAATAAGATAGCAAGTCTATAGCTTTGCGCTATCTGCACGCCCACACTAACAAAACAAAACATATTGCGCAATATATTGTTCTATAAAAGATATATGTATGTTGCTTTATAAAAGATAATCTAAAGTTGCAAACAAGCAACCTTTTCTTATCTAATGGAAGTAGTAAGCTCATCTAATATTGAATTGACATTGATATTGTTAAACAAATTGCTATAAATAGAGAATTATTATTTAAAAAAAACACTATTACTTAAAAATCCTAGTAGATGCCGTGAACATACACAAAATTTAATGCACAAACACCCAGACCCAGAACCGATATCTAAATTCACCATTTTCGTAGTGTCTGACCGGAGATCGAACCCTGAACCCTTTGCGCGTTAGATCAGTATGGTGTTCGATCCGCCATGCGGGTTGTCGAATCTTAAACGACGGTCAGATTTTAAACGAATCCAATGGCACTTATGTTAAAATCCATACATACAATACATACATACGATCGAAAAACATTACCCTCAGCAGTCAAGAAAAAAAAAACAGTTTAAAAAAATAGTTTAAAAAGAAAATCTATTACTATTACGCTCGACTCCTATGTTAGTATGGGCATCTATATTAATAAAATTCCTATCCAGAAATAATTTACGAGACATAAATCTATTAATACTAGTGACGAAATATCATAGTTAATTTGTAAACGAGTGACTCAACTTATTTGACAGTTGAGGTTTATGATAACCGTTAACTAAGTACGGTGGGTAGCACCATGTAAATTTAACGTTAACCAAATGCTAACCAGCCGTCGAATCCGCGGTTAAGTAGTTCATCGGTTCATTTTAGTTACAAATAACAGTTATAACACTTAATGTTCACCATTCTGTTTCGATCAATTTTTACCCACAATTACATAGTCACATAGATGGTTACATAGAAAGTCAGTTTAAAGTTTGCGTTAAAGTTGACTATAACAATTACTTTGACAATAGCGATGGAATGTAACAATTCTTTGTTGCACCAACTTATTTGTTATTAACATCATCTGTAACACTCATTTTCATTCGACGTTGTCAGACACGGAAAAACAGTGACTGTAACCGAAATCGACCGGTTAAAGTTAACTGTTATTTAGCGTCATGTTAACCGTAACTAAAATGCAACCCATGAAATTCTTAGTGTAAATTTGACGGCTGGTTAGGCTTTTGTTAACGTTAAAGTTACATGGTGCAACCCACCCTAACATGATGCCGCCAAAACGTCACGTTACTAACATAGTAACTAACTAACTCGCAAGTAACTAACTATTGTCTTGTAACTAAACATTACCCGCAATATGTATTATGAAATCCATTGTTATTATAACCCAGTTAATGTCCAAAAATAGCTCGTTAATCAAGTTTTATTCAAACTGTCAATCAACAGATTGTACTACTGTAACTATTTTCGAGAATAAGTAATCAATTTAGATGAGACTCAATGATAAATAATTTATGGGAAATAACAGTTTGAAGGTGGTAGAACCCTTTGTGGTTCGACTCCGGCTACACCACCGCCACATCTATTCTTGCCTCATAACAGCAGTGTTAAACGCTGCTGTGTTCTGGTTTGAAGGGTGTGGTAAGGGAGACAGACTTTTCCGAGGCGTTCCAGCTTAGTCCTCAGGGGTAGCGGCGCATCTGTAGCCGACCTTAGGTAGGAATATCTAATCCTATTCATTACAGATGTACATGGGCGGTAGTAGCCACTTACCATCAGGTGGAGTAATTGCTCGTCTGTTAGTTTAATATTAAAAAAAGCATACAATATACATTAGGGCATTTCACAGTCACCGACAAGCTGTCGCCCGTGTGTTTTGTTCCTTAGTCAAAAGTATTGACTATCACAAACTGCATAATGCCGTTTTTGTGATTGATATTATAGTCTCATCAGGTATTTTAATCAGTCTGCTGTCAACGGATGATCGATGCCACATTGCGCCATCTCACGGACGGTGTTATGCGATACCTAATGCATTAGAGAACGTCTTTATTAGGGATGTGTTATGTAACATATGTTAATTTTTTTTTTTAATTAGTTGTGGGTTGGTTTTTGATAGTTCTAGTTAATTAATATTGTAGTGGTAAATTAGTGGATTGCCATTATCAGCCAAGATAATAGTTTGATTCGTCTCTAGCTGAGGGTCTCAGGTCGAATCCAAAACACGCACCTCAGATTTTTCCAAGTAATATGAAATGTAAAATTATCATAAAATAATCAGCATGTTAGACATTTTTTAAAATAAAAAGGTCTAAAATATATATGAAGTCTAATAAATCATCATCATCAACCCATTAATGTCCCACAGCTGGGCTCGGGTCTCCTCTCAGAGTGAGAAGGATTAGGCCATCGTCCACCGCGCTGGCCAAGTGCGTATTGGTAGACTACACATACCGTTTAAAACTTTTTTTTTTTTTAAAAGATTTCTCAGGTATGCAGGTTTCCTCACGATGTTTTCCTTCACCGTTTAAGCACGTGATAATTAATTTCTAATACGCACATAACTTTGAAAAATCAGAGGTACGTGCCTGGGATTTGAACCTCGTCTAATAAATATGAATTGTATATGGCCAGTGTGATGGACTATGGTCAAAGCCCTTCTTATTCTCAAGGAGACAGGCGTTCAACAGCAAGACAATAATGGATTAATGATGACAATGATGTAATTACCATTAAAATATAATTTATTCTCGCCATAATCCGTGAAATACAATTTTGATAACATATACAATGACGTCACAACTTACTCTCGTTTGGACTTCACATTGTAAAATAATTAATATTTTTTAATTATTCTCGGATAAAAAGCAAAGAATTAATACATTTAAGATATTTTAATTTGTAGTCGTGTCCAAGAAATTTATCAACTATGTATACAAATATATTGTGTCTGTCTAAAGGACGTTATCCGCGAGTCTTACATATAATATTACATATAAATCAAGCGTTACACCAAAATAGAGTTGTAATATAATATAAAAAAATATTACTTTTTGTTGTGGAAATCCGTGAAATACTAAACAATTTGTTTACATATACAATGACGTCACCACTTACCATTGCTTGGACCTTACATTTTAAAATAATGATTAATAATTATGCTCGAAAATAAATACAAAGGATCCATTTATTTACGATATTTCAGTTTGTAGTCGTGGCTACTAAATTAATCAACTACGTATATATAAATATATTTTGTCTGTCTAAAGTACGCTCTCCGTGAGTTTTATAGCACGACTTAGGGCTTACATATTTGTAATATTACATGTAAATAGTACACATATAATATGTTACACCGAAATATAGTTGTAATGTAATATACAATAATTATTTTCTCGTCGAAATCCGTGATATACTTAAACATTTCTTTACATATACAATGACGTCACAACTCACTATTGCTTGTATTCACATTTTCAAATAATGAATATTTTTTAATTATTCTCGGATTATATTTGTCGTTTGTATTTGTAGTAGTCGGGTTGTATTTGTAGTCGTGTCCACTAAATTAATCAACTACATATACACAAATATATTGTCTGTCAGAAGTACGCAATCCGTGAGTCTTAGCACGACTTTACGCTTACAAATATGTAATATTACATATAAATCAAGCGTTACACCGAAATAGAGTTGTAATGTAATACTGGCTTCCTTGGCAAATGGTTTCAGCGAGGCACACGATAGATTAATGTTGCCAGATAAGATTCAAATCCACACGCCATGAATCACGCTCTTAACACCTAGGGAACTAACTGATGTAGGATTGAACTAAATAGAGTAGAAAATGGATGGTAGGATGGATGGATTGAAAATAGAAGCAGATTATTAAGAACAAGATATTTTAAGATAGGTAGTGAAAATTGCGGACCTTTGAAGATTACTACGTAACGTATAAGGGAAGCGGGACACTCTACTACAGGTATTAACGTACTTAAAAAATTAACCCAACAATATTGTAGAACTACTTTTGACGCAACATTTTTATTTTTATTTTTATTTTTTTAATTCAATATGACGAAAACAGGCTCTTCCATTATTTTAACATAACAGTAGCCTACCTGATGGTAAGTGGAAGTGCCGTCCGTGGACATCTGACATGAACCTAAGATGAGACAAGAATCCTACCTGAGTTTGACCACAGAAGCGTTACTACCTTTTTTACATGAGGAAACCCTTTGTAATTGATGATTTGCGAGCTGCTCTGACATTTTTTATTGCTTTTTTAACAAGACATAGACAACGGATGACACTATTAACTATAAATTTAACAGACAATAATATAATAACCAAAAACAAAAATAATAGATTATTAATTAGTCCTATGGCCATAGACACCCTCCATAGTTTCTTAGCCGCGGGGACAGTTGAGAGGGTATGCCAGACTCCGACCGGTCAAAACACGATGTTCTTCTGGACGCCCTTTATCGAGACCACTGGTAAGCTAGGAACACTTGTCTGCGGTCCTACGCATTACTAGCCCTAAGGATTAAGTTGGACACTACTTCAATATCATCAAAAAATAATTGTTTTTAATACTTGTAAAGTTGTGTTGTCTGAAGGTGGTAGAACCCTTTGTTGAAGGTGGTAGAACCCTTTGTGGTTCGACTCCGGCGGCACCACCGCCTCACCTATTTCTACCTAAAAACAGCAGCGTTAGGCGCTGCTGTGTTCCGTTTTGAAGGGTGTGGTAAATGAGACATACTTATCCGAGGTGTTCCAGCTTAGTCCTCAAGGGTAGCGGCGCATCTGTGGCCGGACCTCAGGTAAGAATATCTGATCCTATCTTGGGGTTGATTACAGATGTCCATTGGCGGCAGTAGCCATTTACCAACAGGTGGTCTGCATGCTCGTCTGCTTCTCCTATATTATATATAAAAAAAGCTGTAATTAAGACAGATCATATTCGCCTGGAATTTTAATCCCGATCTCACGATGCGAAAGGCCGAATTTCACACCATTAGTTTATGACTGCTTAAGTAATATTACCCTTGAAATATTATTCATAAGCGATCATAATCCTATCACTATTACAAAATAACATAATATCTGAAAGGTCTGTCCTAAGGGCTTTACAAGTTACCCTTGATCTCTCGCAAGTTATATAAGCTTAACCTCTTTTCTAATGGTTCTGTAACGAGGTGTCAGTTAAGAAATTTAACTGGTTGACAAACTTGTAAAGTTAAATCTTTAAGTATACTAAAAGTGTGTGTGAACGGATGTATGTATTAAATTTATATTACTTTAAAATATGTTACATTTGTTCTATTGAAACTAATAAAAATTGTCTGCTACTAGATGGCGTTGTTTTCTCTGTCACGTCTGTCATATTAACGGTATTTATTTTTATATGTACTTTTACATGATTCTCAGCTCATAAACGTTCTCAATAGTATATTTTTTTCGATAATATATTATTATTATTAATTAATAATACAATTATTAATTACAGGCTGACTCAATAGTGTCGACCCAATAGAGCACATTCGTACGTATGACAGCGTATGACAGCACCGTAACTCGCTCAAACTAAAATACATTTAACCTATAAATAACTATAATTTCGATATTTCAAAATTGATTTCTTATTTCATAGCTATTACACATACACACATATGTGTAAACAGTAGTAATTTAAAAATCCCATAAAATACACTACAAATGATCGCATCCCACGACTTGACAAATAGGTAGATGTCACGCAAACTTTTTATCTCCATCGGTAATCAAACCTGAGACCTTAACGAGTGTGTGGCACACCAATTAGTGGGCATGATATATTTGCACATAAACACTGTTTTAGATTTATAAAGCGGTTTCTGTCATTGGGGTCAATTGGACCTTGTGTTGTGTTAGCAAAAACTTTATAGGATGTAGAGAGATAAAGCCTAGATCGGTATGTATGACTTGTTTCAATAAAGACTGTAAAGCAAAATGCCAGCTCTCGTGTGTTTTTGTTGCATACAATATTAGATTATATTACATTATATATTATTTTTCATAATTATTTAGAAATAATAATTTAAAAGAGTATTTATAAGTTTTAAGCATTAACCAGATAATTATTATAACAACAAGTTAGACGAATTTAACGCCATTTAGCGGTAAAAACATTACCCTCTACAGTGGATAAAAAGCTGTTAAGATTGCTAGAGATTATGTTTACCAAACTTTAGATCATGATTTTTCCGAAATCCAATTTCAAATTGCCGGTAATGTAATAAAAATCTAATTTTATGGCGGCCAGTATACTTTTAACCACACTTACTTACATGCTGTAGGTAAATTTTGTTATTATTAAGGATAATCGTTAAACATTTATGTTTACATTTCCCGTAAATAGAATAGATAATAACCTACGTCTACTCTACAAATCAACGAAGTTTCCTTCCCAAAGTTCTCTGCTATTTTCTTGGCCTCACATCCTTTTCTTGATATCCTTTGACATCCTTTTTTGAAGGTGGTAAGCCCTTTGCGGTTCGACACCTTCCATGAAACTTAGCTTAGCCAAACATAGTCAACTTTCTCAAAGTCAGAAAAAGCTTAATAAAAGACTACTCTACTCTAAAATGATACCTATTACATAAAGCCAGAATTATGTAAAACGGTTTACGATGGATTCTTTTTTTAATTAATTGTTATTTTCCTGCTGGTATTGATTTTGCAGCATGTTTCATTCTTTTATTTAGTTCTTTTTTGTTCTTTTATTTAGTTTCTTTAATGTAGGTCTACGATGAATTCTAGAAAAACCCGGCAAAGGTCATCTTTTACAAATCTTCTAAAAGACAAAACGACGTCCGTTTCCTAGAACAATTTTCTAACAACAAAAGGCGGGCAATTTCTTGAACTAAATATGTCTGTATATACTTTTGTAGTAGATTGTACTAGACACGAAAACTAAGTATTACTAAATTATTGACATTTAACATCACAGTAAAACAATAACTAATGACTTTCTGTCAAGTTTCTATAAAGTTAATGATTTATTGACATTAAATTACCCAATCTCAATTAACATTAATTTTCCATCTAGTCTCAAAATCTTCGCTTAACAAGTTATACACCTTCATATAGAGGAGCCACAGGCTTAGAAGAACCTATGATTCTCACTAAAGTGATTACTGATTAATAAGTGTTTGTTGATACGAGCATAAATGAAATATTATTATAAACACAACTTGTAATTATTGTCACTTGTTTTGTAAAAATCCGCCAAGCCGTACTGCAGGGCTGCGTACTGCAGGGCGTGCCAAAGAATGAGACGTACATACTTACTTACATATAGTCATGTGCTCGAAAAACAAAAAAGATCTGTGTCGATAATTTAGAAATTGTAACTCATATTCAAATTAGGTTAGGTTAGGTTAGAAACAAAAATGGATGACAAGCATCAGATCTAAATCGAACGCATTTAAATTAACACACATCCATTTAAATCGTATTATCACAATACTGTAATACACTAATTATTTGGAACCATAGATTAGTAAAGATACTTTGCCGCCTTGAAATTGAATGAAGCCACAAACAGCTTATTTTAGTAAGTTCTTTTTTTGAATTCTTGACAAATAAAAACATTTTAGAGAAAATTTACGAATAAATAACTAATACTGCGTAATTTACGTAATAAATAAATAATTATATCAAATATTTTAGGGACATTTTAGCACGGAGACGTGGCAAAACTTTTTTACGCAACTATTTCAATTCTCAAAACTGGGTACATTTTCTTGTTAGGAGTGAGTAATCTTTACTAATCTATGTTTGGAACATGTAATGTGAAGGTACCCTTACAATTGCAGTGCGGGTCATTTAGCCACCGCGGTATCGATTATTATCTCGATCGTGACTCGATATCTTAGCGCCGATAACTCGATTGCACTCGCCTTCTGTGAATAAATACTGTACAAGTATTTATTTTGCTATGTTTGCGATATTTGCTGTATTGTAAATTGATACTAGTTTTTGCCAGTGGCTTTGCGTGGACTTTAGTTTAAACATGAGTTCACGGTATGAAGGATTTTTTATAATATTTGTAGAAAGTATTCGAGCATTTTTAGGAGATTGAAGTAGAGAAGTAATATGCGTATAGGTAAAATCTAATTGATAAGTGGTCAGTGTCTACAGACATTGTAAAGGCCCAATAGGACTGGAATACATTGTAATTGTAGCTCCATAGGCCTGTACAAAATAAATTCATTTAATTTAACCTCATTCTAACTCATTTCATTTCTTCGTATTCCATTTCGTCTCATTCCATTCCTTCTTATCACATTTCATCACATTCCATTTCATTTCGATATATTTACCGGTACAATTGGTTCCGCCTTACATCGGTCAGGGATTAAGTTCCGCGTTTTAACCTCTGGATCATGATTAATAAGCTGTAATCATCTAGCTTATTCTTTTAAATTTTGTAAACCAAGACAAAATAAATACACTTCATTCTATCTCATTCCACCTCATTTCATTTCATCCAATTCCATTCACAGATCTCAATATATTAACTTTAACGTCCATGTACATTATAGAAATATGCAACTTTGTAAAAAAACATAATAATCTATTTGTCTGCTCCAATGAAACAAAAAAATATAGTTCACGAAATCCGAACAAACTCGCAATACCACAATCTAGACTAGCAATGTATGGCTCCGGACCCTATTCTATGTGCGTCAAAATATATAATAAAATTCCGAAAGAAATCCAAGATGAAGACTCGCTTACATTTAAAAACAAACTAAGGAAACTATTAATAAGTAAATGCTATTATTCACTACAAGAATTTTTTTGAATGACTATACCTACAATCTACTTCAATAAAAATCTCACCTTTAACCTAAATAATGATAATGTTGACATTCCTATACTTAATTAAATACAATTTACATACATTAATATTAATTTTATATAATTGATTAATTTGACTTTGTATAAATATTGACATTTTATTGATATGAACCTATTAAAATGTAATAATAATGTATTTTCCATTTTATATAAACAATGACGATTCTAAGTTAAGATAAATATGAGCTAATGTGAATGTATTTCATTGCAATGCCCTAGCAGGGTACATGCATGTTCGAATACCCTACTTGTAACACCATAATTATGTACTGTATGCATGAGCAATAAAAATTTGAATTTGAATTTTGAATTTGAATTTCCATCTCGTCTCATCCCATTCCATTTCATCACATTCCGTTTCATTTCATCCCATTTCATTTAATTCCGATATATTTACCGGTGCCATTAGTCCCGCCCTATATCTGTCAGGGATTTAGTTCCGCGCTTTGACCTCTGGCTTGTGTTAATAACCTATAATCAATGCATTCGTGAATGCCTGTCAACAGGATTAATGGAAAATGTTCATGATTATTTAATCGTGAAATAATCACAGTGATAAATATGGAAATGTTAAGTATGCACTTAAGTAAAGTGTCTTTTACATACTGAGAAATCACCGACTGACGTGTGAGGTGAGCAGGTTCGATCCCCGGGTAGGTACAGATTTAAATATTTAATTAAATATCCTGTCTATGTGTGCCTTTGTAAGACAATAATGACATGCTTAATTAAATAAATTATTATTAAAATAATTTTAAATCATGTATGGTACCCTTCGAAGTAAGAGGTGTTAATCTAGAGTCTAGATTTATCAATATTAACAGATGATGTCATATTTCATTATTTGTCTAGATTCTTGACGTTGTTTTGCCATATAAATAAAAAAATGTTAAGGGTGAACAACCCTTATCACTTAGGGGTAAGAAAAATAGATAGTAGCCGATTCTCAGACCTACTGAATCTGCATATAAAATTTGGTGAAAATCGGTAAAGCCGTCTCGGAGCAGTACGGTAACTAACATTGTGACACGAGCATTTTATATATAAGATAATATAGACCAATAATGAAAAATGACATATGCTCTAAAGGAATTAGGTAGATATGCTGTTGCTTTTTGCATGGGCGGCAGTGACCACATAATCACAAATGGACTGCAAACGTTTACAAAAATAAAAACTCTGATGCCTCTTATATTAAAAATACATTAATTGTGACCAAAAAAACAAAAATTTTGAACTTCCATTCGGTCTGATTCATAAATCTGGTTTCGGCATAACCGTTTAACCTTTGCTTGGTGCAGTTAGTTTGTAGTTAACTTACTTTCACGTAATTACTTCAAAGTACGCAAAAGTATAACGTTGGAAAGAATCAGATTGGTTATTTTTTCGAAAGAATTCAATGTCTGGTGTCAAAAGTCGGATGGGTGACCGCTGGTGACTAAACTCAACCAACAACGGCTTACTTATATGAAACGACCATTTAAGACCTCAGCAGTGACAACGCGTCTATGATCGGCATCAGGATGAATGATATGTTGCGTTAGTTAAAGATGAAAAAACATTTCAATCTTATTGGTTTGAAGGTGGTAGAACCCTTTGTGGTTCGACTCCGGCAGCACCACCGCCACACCTATTTCTGCCTCATAGCAGCCGTCAGGTAGGAATATCTAATCCTATCTGGGGTTGATTACAGATGTCCATGGGCGGCAGTAGCCACTTACCATCAAGTGTACTTCATGCTCGTCTGCTACTCCTATATTATAAAAAAAGAAGTAAAAAAAAAATATGGCTGGCTGGCTGCCTTTCAAAATTCTTTCGATGCTATGCTTAAGTTATGTCTGCTTTTGTATGCGCTAACTATTTAATAAGATTTATTTAACGTTTCTCCGTCAGTAACTGAAGTATTTACCGAGCCGTACTCGGGTAGTGCTAATAGAAGTACCATAAGTGCTCCAAGTACAATGCTACCATTTTAGGGTTAAAAAAGGTCAATTTTAAGTAACGAAAATTAATATTTTGTAATTTTACGTAGGTTTTTGAGAGCGGCCTCTCAATCGAGCGGTATCAAGTTCGACCCCAGGCAAGTATCCTAAGTTGTGTGCATATTCAAATCTTATTACTTGTTTTGACGGTGAAAAAAACAATGAGAAAATCTAGGTACATACCTACCTGAGAGATATTGAAAAAATCTCAAAAGTATATAAAGTCTACCAATACGCACTTGGCCAGCGCGGTGGACTATGGCCTAATCCTTCTCATTCTGAGAACGATTAGGGCCCGTGCCCAGCAGTGGGACAGTAATAGGTCAATGATGAGTGTAATAATAAATTAAAATAAAATACCCGACCACATTTTGAATTTCACAGAAAAAAGTTCAAACATGTCGTTAAACTAAGTAAGTGATTATTTAACTGGCAAAACGGTGTGGTCTGAAGTAGTTCCAGCTCCACATGTACCATTAGGTTAAGTTTAACATTGTAAAAAAACATTTATTAATTTTTTTTTAAAGAAGTGTGATATGGAGTTTCTTTCGCCGCTTCTTCTTCATAACGAAACCCCTTGTGAAGTACCACCACTTCACAAGGTTTTACTGACATTCAAAAAGTGCTCTGTAAAGAACCTATTTTGAATAAAAAAAATGATTTGATTTAATATGCATATAACATGTTTATATGCCACTTAATGTGTTGTAATAAAAAATATCCTCATTTTCTTTCCTTTTTCCCGATAAACAAAGCTACGATGTTTTTCAACAACAAACAACTCCGGAAGGTTACAAAATTTCTCAACAATAAGTTTATAAACATGAGTGTTTTCAAAATATGTCGCCCGCACATTTCCTACTTGATAAGAGCTATGAACTAATATTACAAAATTTGAAGACTGTACATTTCTTACATAAAACTCGTACTTAATCGATGAGGCAGACGGTCTACCTGATGGAAAGTCATCGTCGCCTACTATATATATTCCTACGTATATACATACTTTTTATAGTATAGGAGTAGCAGACGAGCGTGCAGTCCACCTGATGCTGAGTGGCTACTGCCGCCCATGGACATCTGTAGCCAACCCCAAATAGGATTAGATATTCCTACCTGATGTCGGCCACAGACGCGCCGCTACCCTAGAGGACTAAGCTGGAACGCCTCGGCAAGTATGTCTCACCTTACCACACCCTTCAAAACGGAACACAGCAGCGCCTAACACTGCTGTTATTAGGCAGTAGGTGTGGCGGTGGTACCGCCGGATTCGAACCACAAAGGGTTCTACCACCTTCATAATATTTCTTAATATTTAATAACGCAACCACAATTACACAATATAACATACAAATATCATTGTATAAGATATTCATATCGCAGTGATCCCGTTTTGAGATCAGATATAATGGCTCATTGGTAAAAAGTGTGCCAAGTGAATAGTTCCGGGTTCAACCGCCGGCGGAGGCAGGCGGTGCGAAAAACAATTTTATGTAACACTTTTAGGTATTTGTTTATAAGAGGATTATTACGTCATAAACCATATTTTAGTGAATGTTTTTTTATAACACATTGTGACAAGAGAGATCTTAAAAAAAGTTCTCAATGTGAAGTCTATAAATTCGGTTTTGGAAGATACCCAGCCAGCAGTGACACAGTTATGGGTAAATGATGGTTAATTAATTAAAAAAAAATTCTTTAATTCACAAATATTTTACCGTTAAAATATATTTTTGAAGTAGTGTAAAATATAGACATATAATATATATATTTTGAACTGCACACAAGTTTAAATGTAGACACTAAATAATTATTCTACGGAATACTTAATTATCTATTTATTACTTCCTAAAATATTCCTTAAACGTTTTCTTACTTATATCAGCAATATAAGGAATTATTATGAACGAATTCCTATCTACGATGTAGATCCAGTTAATGTGCACCATATGGAGACGATTTGTCTTCCGTATGTACAGAAACATTCGCACGTGTAACAACAGACGACACAATAGATACGGAAATGTAGGTCATTTGTTTTTTCGAAAATGTTTTGGACGAAAAAATTTAGAATGTTAAGAAATGAAATAGAATGAGTCTCGATGGCATAGTCACTCAAAAAGGTAAATTTAAATAATGTAGGAGTCTGATATCACAGGGTTTTAAAATCGAAGATAAAGAATGAAGGATTGAAGCCTCATAACATCACGCCTACGTTACCACAAAAATGACATGGAGGTCTTGAAAAATGGTGCAAAAAGAGCTCTCCTTCAAAGCCGGCGATGCACTGGCGACTCTTATGGTGTTGCAAATGTCCATAGGCGGCGTTGACTACTTTCCCTCACAGCGCGTCTGCTTTATCGTTAGGTTCGATCAAATATAAAAAAGATAAAGGCATGAACTACAGCAGTAATATGGCATAAATGTGGAAACAAAAGTATATTTCATTTAAAAATAATAACAGCATTTAAAAAGTCGAGAAATTATTATGTTCAATTGATGACGTCGATAACTTATTGATGGTTATAAAAATCAAAACATAAGTTCTACAAGTTCCTGACTAATCGTAGTCGCTTCGGAAATACTTTTCGAACACGCCATCTTATACCGTAGGTGTAACAATCTCGACCATGACCGACAGACGGATAGACGGATGTGAAAACTTAAATATGATGAGTTAAATAAATATCAAATATTCAACATATGGACATCAAACATAGAATTACTAATTATTTTTAAAATAATTATAATATAATAAATAAAAATAGAAGATTGATGACAAAAAATTAAGCTTCACAGACATTGATTTGGAAAAGTTCCAAAAAATTATATCTTTATTTTATGAAATATTAAGAAATAAGAATTTAAAATTTTAATTAAAGTTACAAAAGTTTAAAAGAAATTTAATTTCATAGGTTCAATTACCCAAAATTTGGTTAACAAATATAAACTAACAATAATATTTCCTTTAGAAACGTTACTTATACGAGAGCTTATGATAATTGGAATTATATAATTCTCTTTATACAGAAGCCCTTCAATTATAATAAATATACAGATAAACAGATTAAATTGCACACTATCATTAGAACCTAACGCATAACTATTTCACCTTCTGAGAAAGGTAAACTACACGATTTCATTGAGACACATCAATGTCCTGCGAGAGGTCATGCCTTATTATCATTGGCAGTGAATTATTTAATTGCTTTGCGAATGTATCTACGTTTCAGAATTTACGATCTGCAATGTAGGTTAATAGAAATGTATTGACTGTTTTAATTGTTGTTAAAGGATCAATGCCATAAATTAATGTCACAGCTTCAATTAATTGTGTTTGCTGTAGTAATTTCATGTATGAGAAATGTATATATGAAAAATCTTTAGAAATATAAAATTAATTGTGTGGATTATATTAAGGACAATTATGACTTTAAAAGAACGAAATGTGGACTATCATCCGTGTTAAGAGTTATATACAAAAATATTAGATTTATATAAATAAAAAAAAGGAGATATAAGTAAGTCCAATCTACTCCCACACCCAAATCTTATTACTTAAATATTTAGCTAAGTTACATCATTTTACTACCTAATTTTAGTATGTGAACTAATTACAATTTTCCAGTTAAAAAACCCTTTATCGCTACCTAATTTATCAACGCCCATAACTATTATCAATCGTTAATCAATTCAAGGAGTTACTACTGGAAGTTTATAAATATAATCGTTCCGTTACATTTTATCTTAAAAGATAAGATAATATTTCGCGAGGTTCATTCAAACCACAAGGTTTCATAAATAAACAAATCTGCATCTTAAACTATAAACTTCCGGAACTGTGATGGATCGAACTATTAAACTTCGTAAAATATAGACGTTAATAAATGCTGTTATAGGAGAAAATAAAATTTATCTCATCAATCAGTCGGTATGGAAAATTCTTCAAGCTCCATAAAACCTTGGCTCATAATTCACCGAAGTTATCGCTGAATTCCCGCAATGATTTAACGATGTAGACAAACGAGTTGAACGTAAACAAAAGTCGCCCCATAGAAGTTCAAGTACATGACTACACTAAACGGTTATAGTCCAGATAAACTTTACATTTCGAGCTAAAACCCATAAAACTTTATACCCGGCATTAACACATTTACTGCTCTCTAATTAGAACTTGATAAACTTGTAAATAAAACGAACGGAGATGAAAGTGCCATTGATGCTAACGGCGTTTTAAAACAAAAAGACCTCCCGCCTCCTAAACAATGCTCTCATTCAAATGCCGATGCAAGAAACGTTTCAAAATCACTCACCATGTAATCAGCAAGCAGTCACTGGACCACGGAACAACTCACTTTCAATACACGTAATACAGAAATTAGCGAATGCGCATATTAAAAAGCACTGGTCCGAAAATTCACCCTTGTGGGACACCCGATTTATTATTCGATTTTCGATCGCGTGCGCGTGAGCCGGTCGGCGCGTGGCTCTCTATAGCCTGCTTACAACTGAACTATCAGTGTCTGACTGACGGTGCGCCGGCGTCTCGCTTCGGTGTTTACTATACCCCATGTGCAGCATTATCAAACGCTCGCGTTGAATTCTCAACCGTACACAGTGACAGGACAGTTTGTTTTCAATTCTATACTCACTTATATCCCTTATCTGTGTTAGTAAGTCGGTTACTTGTATTTGTCGTTCGTATGAATGAAAAATAAACTCGACTCATAGAGCTTTCGGATGGTCGCCGTTCGTTTATGTTGTAACCTTAATTAATGTTTTCAACAACTTGATATGTTAGCGTAGTCCTTAGTTTTTAAGTGTTTGTCTCGTTTAACAAGTATGATTCATTGTTATTTGCTTTCGGCTCTTTTTGTTCTTATATTTTATTACCGTGATACAATTTCTAAGAATTGTGAACATTTTTAAACGCCGTTTTGTATTATAGAAGATGAACTGATCTATTTATGTGACCTTGTGTAATTGTTACAGCAATTTATTCCTGTTATCATTAATTGAAATCGACTTATTAATTAATTTGTAATTAGTGAGTCTGCCATTTATTTTTTATGTATTTAATCAGGTCATTACATTTTTTTGTTTACTTATATTTCTAATTTGAATAATAAATTTAATTTACCTATTGCTAATTTTGTTAATATTGTAAATATCGTTCAAACAAAAAAAATATGGATAAACTTTAATATGACCTCAAACAATACAACAATATAACTTATAGCCTAGCGTTATAAGTTATATAATGTTTATTTTTTCCTTCCATACAAACCACAGTTATATAAGCATACATTTTTAAACATACATAATTAATTCTTTATTTCCTCAAGTGAATATTAACTCTATGAAACATGCTAGCATTTTCCTCTATAATAATATTATATTATGTTTTAATGATATTTCATCATTGTTTTTATGTTGCACACTTAGTTGTTATAAATTTAGTCTACACGTCTTCTTAATGAGTCATGCATCTCATAAACTTTTATGATAATAAATCCTATGATCATAGTTATCTAACAATGAAGTTGGATCGCAATTTCAGTATACCCCTAAATCCTAAATGGCTTTTAAACAGCAATTTTAAACAGCTGTATAATTTCACAAATAGTATTAATTAATTATTTATTATATTATTTAAGAATTGATTTATGATTTGTTGAGGTTTCGCTTGTGGTTTATTGCATCTCATTGTCACCTTTGGACTAAGATGGAATGCATCATGTTGTAGCTATGTATTATTGCATCAAAGGTTCTTAAGGTGGATTTTGGTAAAAATTGTCACGTAAGGAAAAACCGTCATATTCCCCTTCCATGCGACTTTCTCTCTTTCTCTCTCTCGTTGTCTATCGCCTTCTATTATATATGAGAGTATGTGTGCATATAAGCGTCGAGATTTGAGCAGACGAGCATCATGTACTGCTGGTTTTATCAGAAATATTAAAACTTATTTGTAATTTATTTGTTACATCTTTATCATTCGTTATTAATATTTCCTCAATGCAATTTTGCAATGCTTGTGCAATAATGATCTTCCGACCGTATACGTACACATTTATTGAACTTTAGACTTAAATTAAAATACACACGACCACAACCATTTCACACTTCTGTGTATGACCTAATCATTAGTTTAGTTAAAATTAATCCATGACTCAATGACCAATACTTAACTGAAATGAATAAAAACTCTACCATTACTTCCATAAAGTTTAAATTTAACCGTCAGACCTCCCTTAAAAGCATGGGAAGAATGCACATTGATTTCCATGTATTACAATATATCACATGTATCAATGTTTACAGCATTATCGTCATAAATGTGTGTTAATAAGGGATAGTTTCCCGTGAATGTATTGAAACACTTGTGTCGTTTTTCGAGTTTGAACTTATTTCATCTATTATTGTGCGTTGAATGGGAATAATGAGAGGATTTGAATGGCATATCGTAATTGCTCGTATTTTTTCGTCTCTACCACGGGGTGGCACGCTTTGTTCAATTATTTGAGCACGTGGGTTGTTTTTTTGTTTTAAGCCTTCAAGTGATAACATTGTAATGATCCGAAACTTCTAAGCAGATTTAGAATCTAAGCTTGATAGTATATGCGTTCCTTGATAATATTCGTTAGTGTATGGTTAGTATATCTGTTTTATCAGTCTCCCAACCATACGTTCCTAATAGTAATAGAAAAGGTGGATCACAGTGCTCTTGAAGACTTGAAGTTTGAAGGTAGAACCCCCTGTAGTTCGACTCCGGCGGCACCAATGCCTCTCATAAACTTATTTCTCAGAGGGAATCGGCGCATCTGTGGCCAACCTCAGATAGGAATCTTATTTTATTTAGGGTTGATGACAGATGTTCATGGGCGGCAGTACTACTTCCCATCAGGAAGACTGCATGTCTGCTACTCATAGATTATAAAAAAGAAGTGGTGAATCACAGTGTTTGAACACTAAATTCGCTCGCGTTTAGAATTCTCTTCAAAACAAAATGCAACAATTGCAATTGCAATTGTCTAGACTGTATGGCGACGTAGCTAAAACATTCTAAGTCTATGATGGCGACACAGTGTGTTGGTGGTGTCGCCGCAGAGTCAAATACCTTTACATATCCTCTAAGACAAGTATTTTCACCGGAGAGTAATGTTTTTGGTTTTTGGAGCGTATGTTTTTATCTTTTTGCCACGCCTCCAAACGGTTTAACGAATTGTAACATGTATTTTAAATTGTAAGGAAAGTCTTGGCCATGAGATGACGAATTTTTTATTTTTTGGGCCCCGTGCCCAAAGGATAAAAACGAAACCTTATAACTAAAGATTCTGTCTATCCGTCTGGCCCTATGTACGTCTATTCGTCTTTCACAGGACTCTTATTTTCTTATCTTCTGAACCGTTATAGATAAACACTTGAAATGTTTACAGAGTATGTATATGTGTGGCTACAACAACACATACAAAAAAAATCTGAGGTTTTTCGATTTATGATATTAAACCATAATACAACTTTAAAATATGTAAATGTGTTTGAAATATGTTAATGAAATATGGTAATTTTGCAGAGTTTGATCTATGTGAAAAAAATGTAGTTTTTAGATCATTTACGAATGTAATGATATTTCTTCGCACTTTTTCTTCGATTTCGACTTGACAGCCATTAAACGTTTAAGTTTAAGTTATTTAATGACTTCCTTAAATTACAAGGCGGTGAGATATCTATACTTATCTATATTATAGCTGTTATTTTTTAATAAAAGTGTAGTCTAGTAATCTGTAAATTTCTTCTTAATAGCGACGCACGTATTTTCCGACGCGATTCAAAAATAATTCTTTATCGTCTTTTGGCTGATTCATCAAAGCGGATTATTCGTGATACTTGTTTATTTTAGTAACAAAACGAAGCATGCTTCACCTAATATTCTTAAAACTACTACCACTGCTTTCATACTCGTATATTAATATCGTCATGTATCATAATGTTTATGTTACCTTTATTACATAGGGCATTTTTTTCTTTCTATAATAATTCTCTAGAGTTAGTTGTCCCCTTCCCCTTTAAAAATCGTCGTGCACATTTAGTATTTTACCATTTTGCGTCACCAAAAAAGAGATCTTTGGAGAGTCGTTCTCCCCCCAAACCCTATAAGAAACACAAACACATCCCATTGTACCATACGTCAACGCTCCCTTCCCCTGGGTCGTCGGCCCTTACAGCTTCACCACTTTCATGAGAGCAGTATGAGAGTATACATCAAGCCTTACTTGTTGGAAACCTTTGCTTTGCTAGCTACTTAGAAAGGTTACCGCTGTACCTTAGAAAGGGCTCAGCCTGGTCGTAATTATTGACGCCAATAAATTGCAAAATACAAAGTAATAAAAGGTAAGTATTCAAAATAATAAAGAAACACGGCTATTAGAAAATCATTAAATAAATTACCACTTAACTCCTTAACTTATCATCGCCCAGCATTACCGATTTAGATTTATATCGATTTTGGATACAAGAATAATAGTAATTCTGACGTTAAATAATTCTATGGTACTCTATTTATGAATAAATGAATGACGAGACATTAAGACAAGGTTAGAGATGGATCTCTGGTTAAAGGTAACTGAAACTACAATATGATACATTACAATATAAATATACTTTTATAAAAGCAGTAGAGATGAATCTCTACCATTACCTCGAAGTTTCGTAAAAAAGATCCATTTGCAAACAATTAATAATATTAATCGATCCGCGAAATCTAGAGAATTATTATTTAAAAAAACCCGACTTTCAACATACAGCACATTTCACTCCCACATTTTAGACAAGTTCAACGACACATCATATGTTAAAATTTGTAGTGTCCCAAAGAATGAGACAAACGTACAACATACAACGATCAAACATTACCATCCACAGTAGGTTCTTAATAAAAATATACGATTGTATTTAAAACTTTTAGTATCATACAAAAAGTAGCATTAAAAATTGCAGTTTGAAATTACTGATAAACTCCGACAGACCAATTTTATTCGAATAGATTCGATTCAAGTTATGAAACTGTATTTCTCTAGCGTTCATAAATATTCAGATTGGTTGTCAATTACTCGGATATCTGTCTATTGATTGGCCAATATTAGGTAATTATGGCCAGAAGCTCTAAAATGGCTATTTTATTCGTATTAATAGCGGCTCAATGTGATAATTTTATTAATGGCTCGCTCATAATAATGATTAATAGTGAAATAAAGGTGTGCGCTGATGAAATAGCTTTGCAATAACAGCGCCTTTTTGCCAAGGAAAGCTTATGAACACCTGTTAGAAATTCTAAAAAGGACGTCATAGTTGCTATGCTTGAAGATACCCACTAGTAATAATCATTCTTAACCAAATGTTGCTTATCACATTTCCAAAATTGACATAGGCAAAAGTTATTGAAATTAATATCGGGTAAGGAAGGTAGCTTAGCGACCAGTGACTTCATACATCGCTGGCAACGGGTTGCAGCAGTCGGCAGGGATCGTCGGTCGTCGCCATTTGAGGTCGGTAACAGTGCGAATTGCGAAGAATTCTACCTTTAAATTAATATTTAATTTCTTCACTCATCGTATCATCCTTTTTTCTCCAAGTTTTCCGTTCATCCATTCTTTTCTGTATCTATTACTTCGTTCGTGTTATTGTTATTTAATTCTATCTTTCTTCTGATCATTTCTGTTCTGTAGTGTTCATTATTCCCTTATTTAATAAGTTCCTTCGTTCTTTCATTCCTTCATTCATTTATCCAGTTTCATATTTTGTTATATCTTATCTTATTTTGGGACGCGTATTTCGAAGGACGGACGGACATCGTCACCTACTTTGCTAATAGATAGTACTATCATTAGACCACTTCTAAGCTTCCGGAGTATCAAGTGTGTGGGATACATTTTTATTATGCCATTTATTTAATTTTCTTTGAGACCCTAAATATTGGGTTAAAATGATATACTTAGGTCCCCATGGAATTTATTTTTATATTTTCGTATCTGTTTAAAAAAAAATCGTAAAGTTATTTTTGTATTTTGATATCTATTTGTTTAGCCGACTCATTCAATTTCGATGATGTTAGTAAATTAAGTCTTCAAAACATTCAAAGATTTAAAATTTTCGAAAATAATTTTAAATTTTAATTCTCCCAGTAAGAATTCAGCTGACACAAAAAACCACTCTAAAAGTTTTTCGCTGGAACTGCAAAAAGCTGCAAAGTTACAAAAGATGGAAAACGATAGAATTTTCCTGTTGTCTTAAAAGAAGAATATTGGATTTTATACTGGCAATAATCGATATGTATATACGTATTAATATAATTTGTATCAATCAGTTTTGTTGACTCCACAGTATGTGCCATTCATCAACAACCCATTACTATACGGATTAGACCACAGTCCACCGCGCTGGCCATTGCGTATTGGTAGACTTCACAAACCTTTGAGATTTATTTTTATTTTTTATAAATCTCTCAGGTATGCAGGTTTCCTCACGATGTTTTATTTTGTATAGGCCTACGGTGGCCCTTACAAATTTTCAGTTACAATATTATCTTAAACACCGGATCGGAACTCGACCTCAACTGAGCATGTCCGGTAAGAAACTCAGTGGGTTTGTCCTTTTTTCCTAATAATTATTACTCTTTTTTTTTTAAATGCCATCATTTTTACATATAATTAATAAAGCACTGTTGACTGTGTTTCTAAGAGACAAGAGTTGCAGCTAAAGAATGATGGATGGTCCCAAATAATACACAAACGGGATGTGTATCAGATTAGTAAAATTGCATCACTTGACACACTCTGGAAGCAAAGCGTCAAGAAAGTATTAAGTGATCAGCTCTAAGCGATCCTTGAACTTCACTAACTAAGTGTTCCGGTTCAATTGACATTCATATTTTAGGGTTCCGTGTGTTATTAGGCCCTTATGTAGTGTGGACCCTAATATAAACATGCTAATAGATCAATTTATTCTTAGGTTCCGAAAATATAAAATGTCACTGCTTTGTTTAAATATTAAATGTCGATTTTTAATATTTAATGTTTATATGTTTTTAATTAATTAACAATTCTCAAAAATAAGAGGATTTTTAAATTTTTAAACCTACGCCAATATTTTAATTTAAAATAATAAAAAAAAACAAAATTGTTAATAACTAGTGATTTTATAATTTACGAATTATTAGAATATTTAAACAAAATAATTAAATATTAAGTATATTTCAATTTTCTTCATTAGGTTCGTTATTTTTACTATGCTAAAAAGAACCTTTTTAAATTTCATTCTGAAAGTTAATAAAAAAACATTTAATTATCCATTACATTTAGTTAAATGTAATGGATAATTAAATATATTATATATAAAAAAATATAAAATTTTATATAGTTATATAAAATTATATTTTAAAATATAGAAATATCATAAAATTGCCATTTATGGTTTATGGTTTTATATCTTTCGAATCTTACTTAACACTTATTTATTGTACGGAATCACAGTAGCCCCTCTCGCACTTGCCTCGCATTTTCTAGAACAAGGAACAATAGTCTGGGTGCGATTAGAAAATCTGTATCAAGTATTGTAATCGACACTCGATACACTTTTGGCCGTCATTTTTGAGAGAGGAAAGTTTTCTGTGTCAAGTTATGATGTTTGTGCAACGCGCTTATGGCTCTGTGGCGCTGGTGTGTTGGAATTTACTCTGTATATAAGCGAGGTTTTTTATAATATAAGAGTAGCAGACGAGCATGCAGTTCACCTGATGGTAAGTGGTTACTGCCGCCCATGGACGTAATCAAACCCAGATAAGATTAGATTATACTTGAGGACGCCTACAAATGCGCCGCTACCCTTGAGGACTAAGCTGGGATGCTGGGATAAGTATATCTCCCTTACCACACCCTTCTAACTAGAACACAGTAGCGGTTAAAATGTTCAAACAGACAAAGTTTATGTTTTAAGGTCACACAAATATTTATTTAAACAGATAGTTTTGGAATCACTGACCTTATTAATTTTATTTGGTTAAATAAAAATTATGGTTCCACCAGCTACAAAAATAAAATGGATTAAAATTATAACAATAAGTTGTGGGTGCAATGCAGAAAGAAAATGAAATAAATAATATATTATATATATTTATTTTAATTTTCTCAACTTTAAAGTAAAAAAACTTAACGGTTTTTCAAACACAAATATTACCTCATTATAATAATGACTCCTTTGGCCTATATCTTACTTTTTAATGTTTATGTTTTTCATTGCAATTATACTTCGCTGCTCAATTCTCGCGATTAATATTAACATATGTAGTACTGTTTCAGTTCTACGGCCATTTACACGATGAGTTTAAAAAAATAACGATAATATTAATCTGAAAACAGATAAAAAACACAAATAAATAGGTTTTACTTTGATATACATCACATTTCTTCCTTAATGACAGGTTGACATATATAGCTTCATATTCTGTTTTCGTGTCGCGGCCTCAACACGCAAAAAAGTAATAGTGCTTTAAACATGGGGAAGAAACACGGAAGATACGTAGATACTGATGGATATGCATTGAGAAAGATTCGCAAGCTGACAAAAAATAGTAATTATAACTGATACACACTTGGTAAGTGTTCAAGAATTTTGAGGAATGGAAGGAATGTTGAAGTCTTATCTTTCAAAATGATGCGAACAATACATTGGGATTGTTACCTTCACGAAATACGAATTCTTACTTTTTCTGTATCGACTATTTATGGTGCGAGCAGTACATATGGGGACTGCTACCTCCATGGTAAAATCTTAATGGTTTATTGGTCGTATACAGTAATGTGATGCGAATGATATAAGAGGATCATTGCCTTCACAAATCCGTACTAGGATTACTGAAATCGAATAAAATGTCAAAACAATCGGAAAAAATGCTGCGTCCTGCACCTGTCCGGTACCTGGTACTAATGACAGTCAATGTTCAACTGTAGAGGAATCTCCTCTTGATTATGGCACATTGCCCTTATTAAGCAAGTCACCTACTGAACATTGGAAACTGTAATTGGAAAAGGACTTCATAGTGTCATACCTAACAAACTCATAAAGCGTACTTTATGCCATGCAGTTTTTTTGATGTCAGATAAATCTGACACTAGCTAACATTAAGGAAGCACATATAACGCCTCTAGGCTAATATGCGATTCCCATTATATCGATACAAAAATGCGGGGCTTTATTTCTTACTTCCACTTTAAATAATAAATTTAAAGGACTTTAAACGAGACCAAAAGGCATTCTTTCTATTTGGTGAAGCCTTATCCTGTCTTAGAAGTAACTAAGGTAGAAAAATAGCACCGGAGGTTCATCTGGCGGCGGAGACGACATCTAAATCGCATCGACAGGACTTTCACGGAGAGACTGCAATAGGTTTTAATCTCAGCTATGTCCCTTACGGGACGCAAAAAAGGATTTTTTTGGCCTTAGCCCCGCACTAGGTGCAGGGGAACCATGCCATGAATAGGCATGGACAAATATACAAATACCTAGATCCAAAACGTCAATTTGGGTTCATCCTTTGGATATGTGCTTGGCCAGGAATGGAACCTGGGACCTTCTGCGCATCAGACCGGTAACCATTTTGCCAATCGGGTCGTTATGATCCATCTTAGATAAAATCACAATAAATAATTTATTAGATAAAGACGCGATGTCTCCATGTCGCCGAGTAGATGGTGACTTTGTTGTTTCGATTACATTTTTAATTAATCATGAACCTAATGACTACCTTAGGTTTATTTTAAGTTTGAAAACACTCAACTAATTTATTTCATGCATTACATTTCAAAAGATAAACATACGTATGAACATATTAAAACCTAACAATAAGTCTTAATTGTTATAAATACGAATAATAATCCATACTTATCATTTTAATAATATTCTGTAGAATGTAAAAGACGCATTTCCATTTATTCGGAAAAATATTTGAAGTTTGATACTCGAGATGTATGTAATGAATTTTAATTTACATTTGGCTAAAATGTAGAGCCACTGGTATTTACTAAACTGATCTAATCTGTTATTGAATATAAAACAAACGTAATAAATACTATTCAATACAAAGTAATTTCGGTTTAATTATCACTTAAATAGCAAAAGTTATTTGAATCGGCATATGAACATTATATATTATATTATATTTTACGTAAGTTTACTTACAGGAGAGCATAATTGAAGCTAAGACGCATATTGGAAAAAAGTTGGTCTCTGTTAGATTTATAAGAATTTCAGTATTGGTTTGTTATGCTGTAGTATATGGATGGATGCATTCGGAAGATTTTAAAATGTTGGTTACCGGAATTATAAGGATATTTTTTTAAATTATGTAACGAAAAACTTGAGTATGATATGGGTGGTATAATAAATATACATAATATAATCTGCATAATATATTCTTCTGTTAGTTGCGTTCGCAATACAATGTATGCAATACTGATATTTTCAGATGCTTCCAAAACTGGATAGGATAATGACCTATAGGTAATGGTAAAAGAGGTTATGGTTTCTTTGGAACAATGAAGAGTGTTGCTATTACATAAATGTTTTAGAGTTATTAATAACATTATTTACCTTTAATATTTTGGATAAAACATTCCTAATTGTCTTTTTTCATTGATAATTAATTAATAACTTAACAGCTATCTCATACATTAATCACATGGGTAATTTACAATTTCCCCATTTTCTGTTGCCATAAAAGTCAAGTATGTCTTTGCTTACTATATATAATCTAATGATAATTTTATTGCAGATATTGAATTCCGAAAACACAAAATCGATTCGGAATGGGAGTAAGCGACTTACGTTTTTTCTAGCATTCTAGTAAATCTATATATAATACTTTACACATGACTGAACTAGTTTTTTTAATTACAATTTTTGTAGTTCCAGAAATAGAATTGTTTGCAATTACTTAGACGTAGTAGACGCTAAGTGTGATAAATATATGTCATGGAGACCTGATTGATCCATACGCGTATTACATTGATGCTTTCATAGCAATTCGAACAAATTTTATTATTACTGTGCATTTTCATATTCGATATTATTTTACAAAATTATAACCGATCTAGTAAAGGATAATATATTGTAACTGGAGGTACCAAATTGGCCTACTCGACCATGATACCTTATTGTCGCTCCTAAACCGTAGCATTTATTCGGATTAATGATTTATTAATTTCCATTTACCTATTTCAAACAGCTCCCTCAAGAATCTTATCCTGGTGGCATGCATATTATCCGGGAATAATTAGTAAAAAGAATTGTTGCACCCTCTACAATTGATACAATGTTTTTCAAATCAAATATTTTTTTTATTCAACATTGGTTCTTTATAGAGCTCCTTCGATGACAATACATCTACCGCCACTTCGCAAGGTGCAAGCGGCGAAATAAACTCCATAACACATAACACATAAATGTTATTTACTATGATAAACTTAACCTAATGATACACGTGTAGCTGGAGCTACTTCAGACCACACCGTATTAATACTTTTGTCCCGAATACTCGGGAATAATGCAACTGTTACAACTATATAGCTGCTGTTATTTCACTGTGTAACGCAAAATATAGTTTAATTTCATGCATAAGTTTGAAACATTATAAGTACTAGTTTTTTACAAAACTTTATATTTCACGGAGGTTACTACCATCTCTTAAAACAATATTATTTTAATCATACATTGAAATTTCGTACCACGACCTCGTTAAAGAAAGTTAACTTTTTAAACATAATATGGCATTTTCAGTTGTCAACAGTACTCAACTATAATGTTTTTAAAAGATGGTGGTAGGCCCCCAGGATGCAAACATGGTAGCCTTAACGGCTGTAAAAATCGTAAGATTTATGAAAGAGGTATCATTATAGATCACGTCCGCCGTACCCAAAAATACACTTTCACTTAGGACAATTTGTATCTCAAGTGACATGTAACAATATTTTTTTATGTTAGTCTACCTGATTCCGAACGTAGAGTAAAGTTTACAACCGCTATTAAAGAAATTAATTTGCTAGCGCTTGTTACCAGTCATAGAACGCAAAGATTTATAAAAATCAGTTTTTTCCAATAGTATGTCCAGATTATTGCGTAGATAATTACTAAAATATCAGAATATAATTAACAACTAATGCAGTTCGCAAATTATAGCGTGATCACTATTTTATTAGTTTTGAAAACTCGGTAGTCTTTACTCTCGGTAAAATTTGGGTAAAGGGCATTATTTCAATATGCTTAACTCTAAAACTGCTAGCATCGTCAACTTAATGTTTTTTAGGAAATTAATTGCACATAATTTTATATCCGTGTGTTTCAACAACTCTGATAAATAATTAATGACTTTTTATAAATTATCGTCTTGTGTCTTATAGCATACGCCACGCGTCTATTTCAAATCCTAAGTATCGGTCTAAATTTTCACGTTATTCGAAAGACGGCTTGATGGAGCTCGACTTCGTTAATATTTTCGAAATTAAATAATAGAAGGTTATGAGTATCTTAACAACATTTATTATTTGCTCACTCGATTCGCAATAAAGTATTTGGCATATTATGATATGTAATAGTATAACTTAATTGTAATATAAATCAAACGTTGGCGTTCTTAAATAAAATGAATTAAGTTACATTTAAATAAAGTTATCATTATAATATATTAAATTCTAGTGTGATGCCTTGATTAACTTAAGAGTAACCTAACCTAACCTTTAATTATTTTTTACTTCATTGGATAGTTTGGGATCCTAAACCTAAACTGTTTATTTATATTATTATTGAAAAGTTACTTACGATGGATACAAACTAAACCTCAATTGTCTCTAAACATCTACATATGTTAATATTAATCGCGAGAATTGAGCAGCGAAGTATAATTATTGATAAAACGAACTTACCTGTATGTGAAGTTCTATCATAATTATGCGAGCTGCTCAATTCGAAGCGATTAATATGGTCTCCCTCCCAAAACCCCCCCTCGTGGTATGCTTCTAGTTTGTATCCAAAATCTTTAAACAAAATGAAGCTATATATGTCAACCTGTCATTAAGGAAGAAATGTGATGTATATCAAAGTAAAACCTATTTATTTGTGTTTTTTATCTGTTTTCAGATTAATATTATCGTTATTTTTTTAAACTCATCGTGTAAATGGCCGTAGAACTGAAACAGTACTACATATGTTAATATTAATCGCTTCGAATTGAGCAGCTCGCATAATTATGATAGAACTTCACATACAGGTAAGTTCGTTTTATCAATAATTATCAATCAATCTAAATATATATAACTCAAAGATGACTGACTAACATAGTGATCTATCAACGCACAGCCCAAACCACTGGACGGATCGGGCTGAAATTTGGCATGCAGGTAGATGTTATGACGTAGGCATCCGCTAAGAAAGGATTTTGATCATTTCTACCCCCAAGGGGATAAAATAGGGGATGCAAATATTACTTCGTAACGCGAGCGAAGCCGCGGGCAAAAGCTCGTATATTATATCTCTTTATTTTTAAGGTTCTAAAAATTTGAGAGCCACTGGCCAGTGAAAGTTAGTAAAAAGCGGCGGTTACACAAGCTAACATTGTTTGGACCCGTTAACTCATAAAACTGCACTAAACCGTTCCGTTTAACTGTATTGCAGTTAAATATTTATTGGACATGTTAAGGTGTTTTAAACGTATTTTGAGAATGTTAAACAAGAGTTATTAGTTAAGATTAAAGTACGTTATATCTTAAGTCAACAAATCTAATATAATTTTATAAATAATTAGATACTTCACTTAATCTAAATTGTGGTAGTGCCAATTTATTATTAATTTATTCATGATTTAACAATTTTTATTTATTAATTATTGAAATGGTTTATTTATTTAACTCATTTCTTAGTTAGTGATTGTAAATCTTTGGAGAAATAAATAATCTTAAACAATAAATCATATTTATTTACTTGTATAATTGAAATAAATAAATAATTAAAATTTCACTACCCCGCGATAATATTAGTCTAAAATATATAATTTATTTTTACTTGTGGTGATATTTCTCAAAATTTAAAGTACAACAATTCCTAAATAATATACTTCACACACTTTCGAACAGAACTACTTTAAATTACTTCAAGGCGTGTAGATTTCCTTATAACATTTTCCTTCACCGTTTTATCAAATGCTCATTAATTTCTAATACGCACATAACTGAACATTTAAACGGGATTCGAACCTTGGTCCTCCGGGAGGCTGACTTTCACCCACTAAGCTACCACTCCCACATTCTCCTATCACTGCATTCAGGTCAGAGATACATAATTTATCTTAGCCTATCACCTCTAATTTCGTGGGTTTAACAATTTAAAGCCGAGAGTAACTCCTTGAAACCCCAACGCCACCGTTATCAGCGTAACTGACAGTATCTGAAACCACAGAGTAGTGTTCAGTACTTTTAATATTTATTTTATAATATAGGAGTAGCAGACGAGCATGCAGTCCACCTGATGGTAGGTGGCTACTGCCGCCCATGGACATCTGTAATCAACCCCAGATAGAATTAGATATTCCTACCTGAGATCGGCCACAGATGCGCCGCTACCCCTGATGACTAAGCTGGAACGTCTCGGAAAAGTAACACCGCTGTTATGAGGCAGTGGTAGAATACCACCTTCAAATTTATTTATTGATTCATGATCACCAACATAATGTACACCAAATAAACGCAACAATACAGATAAATACAGAGAAAAGAGGTAAGTGTCATTACAATTATAGGTGAAGACAGCATGCAAATACAAGTACATACTGAAAGCGAGTAACTTAACTGTAGGAGCAGTATGAGATTTTACGTTCTTACAAAACCGTAAGTAGCCATTTACCATCAGGTGGACGGCATGCTCGACTGCTCCGCTGACTCCTTTAGTATAAATATATACTATTGATTTTTAATATATATTTTTAATCATTTCTTATAACATCTCTATATATAAATAGTCTGTAGGTATTAAATCAGTATACATCGACAGGATCCACGTCATTACGTTATCGCTAGCTAGCTCCGTGACCCGGCGTGCCTCGATAATTCGGTACATTATCACCATGCCGGGCTACACGATCTTATCTGTCAGTTTTTGTGTCGCAAAGTTCACTTGATGATAGAATTTATGTATTCGTTTTTTAACCAACTGCCAAGGAAGGGTTATGTTTTTCGCGCGTATCTTGTATGTTTGTCTTTTTTGTATAACTTAGGAGCAGCAGACGAGCATGCACTCCACCTGATGGTAAGTGGCTACTGCCGCTCATGGACATCTGTAATCAACCCCAGATAGGATTAGATATTCCTACCTGAGGTCGGCCAAAGATGCGCCGCTACCCCTGAGGACTAGCTGGCTAGGAGACTAGAACGCCTCAGAAAAGTATGTCTCCCTTACCGCACTCTTCAAACCGGAACACAGCAGCGCCTAAGACTGCTGTTATTAGGCAGAAATAGGTGTAGCGGTGGTGCCGCCGGAGTCGAACCACAAAGGGTTCTACCACCTTCAACTTCGTCTTTCTTTATTTGGTCGGATCTAACAAACGGCTGGATGAATTTCAACAGTTAAAGTGTCATTGACCCGAGTGTCCTTAGATAGGTGTTAAAAAAAATCAAAATAACGGATATTTGGCGCGAAATAGTAACACATTTAAAAAAAAGTTAACCGAACCTATCGAGTAGGGTATCAAATGAAAGGAAATTAAACGGAGATTATAAAAACATATTTGTATATATATATAAAACAGCAAGGTGACTGACTGACTGACTAACTAAACGACATTTTTCAGAAATCAACGTACAGCCAAAATCACTCAACTTAGAGTTCTGAAATTTTACACGTGGGTTCGCTATATAGCGTAAATAAGTACTAAGAAAGGTCTTTTGAAAATTCTACCCCTAAGAGGGTAAAATAGGAGATGACAGTTTTTTAAAATCCTTAAATTTTGAAGTAACTACTATAAAATTTAGTATTTGCAAGCAATCCACCTGATGGTAAGTGGCTGCTACCGCCTATGGAAATCTTTAATCAACCCTAGATAAGATTAGATTTTCATCTGAGGTAGGCCAAAGATGCACTGCTACTCCTAAGGAATAAGTTGTAATGCCTCGGAAAGGTATGTCTCCCTTACCACACCCTTCAAACCTAAACACAGCAGCGCATAACGCTGCTATTATGAGGCAGAAATAGGTGTGGCGGTGTTGCCGCCGGAGTCGAACCGCGGAGGGTTCTACCTTTAAATCACGTGCACAAATACCGTATATAGTATGTGACATTAGTTTCCCTTTGTACCCTAATCTGTAGGGCCGATGTTGACAAATAAGGGTCGTTAGGGCCCGATGCTGCGGACGACAGCACAAATGGTGACAGACAGACCAACGGGCAGACATATTATGAGGTAATTTACGTAGTATGTCTCATTACGTGGCCCTTTCTCAAAGGTTAATGGTACATGCGTTTATTTAGCTTGTTAGTTCGCATGTGTGGGTCAATCTCGCAACTGTGTGCGTGTTGCGTTTGGATTAGTGACGTCATTTTAATTGAAATTGAAATTTACCATTATAAGAACTTAAAATAAATTAATAAACCAAATAAAAATATTTACATTATTTATATATAGGTACATAAAAAATCTTGCATGTTCGGTCTTATCTTCAAAATTGCGTGAACTATAAATAAATAAAAGTTCTGTATATAACTAATCTATGCATACGCTACTTTTGATAAGCGATAAATACTCAGGTATATTGTTTTAGCTACTTAATCTAAGTAGCTGCCTAGGCAACTGACAAAACATTGATAATCTTGCTTACAATAATACGATTTTTACTCTGAAACAAAATTAGTTTTAGTGATGCGTTCATTGGCACACGAGACGTCCCAATTTAGTCTTGCTGCATAGTTACGAGTTCGCGGTCATTGTACTCAATAGTAATTATTTTTAGTAACGATATAACACGGAATGCAAAAAAATATTATATTATGATCGGTTAAAAAAATCCTTACTAATATTATTCCTTACTATTCCTTATTCTTACTAATATTATAAATCCGACAGTAACTCTGTCTGTCTGTCTGGTTATCTCTTCTAAACGCCTAAACTGAACCGATTTTAATGAAATTTTGTACAAAGATAGTCTGAGACCCGAGAAAGGACATAGGACAGTTTTAATTCCGGAAATCCCACGGGAACTAGGGATGGCGATCTAAGAACGATTAATCGAAGAATCGATCTTTTGGGCCCAAAACATCGATTATTTTAATCGATATTAGTAAGGAAACGTAAACTATGCATTTGATCAACATCTTTAGCAAAATTGAAGGTACGAATTTTCAGTTTTATGTATGTTAGTATGTTTAGTTTCTTTTAAACGCAGGCGAAGCCGCGGACATAAACTAGTCATTTATATAACATAGATATTTAGTAAAATTATACGTCTCATTAATTTTTTTACATAAAAGTTATCAAGTAAAAATATAATATATCGCAAAGGAAAAAATATAATTGAAATATTAAAAATATTTGATTTAATTTTGGAACGTAATTTTTTCGAAAAACTTACCAATATAACGTAAAGAAAATAACAACAAAAAAGGAAAAATAAAAAGTGTGCGTTGGCCGGGAATCGAACCCGGATCAACTGCTTGGAAGGCAACTATGCTGACCATTACACCACCAACGCCGCTGAAGATGAGTTCGAAAAAGGTAATTGTTTTCTTCCTAAGTACCTATTTTAGCAAAGTGAATGTCTTCGGTGTAAATTATAATTTAGTTTCCAATTTGTACTAAATCTTATACCGTTAGACATAAAGGCTAAGTAATCGACGGAAGAAACATTAATTTATTAGTTCAAATATCAGGGGTCATAGGTTCAAAGCCGTAATAAATAACTTATGTTTAGTAGCTATTACAGTTAACCAATGTTGCAACGATATGTAAGTTAGCGATACAGAAAGGTCATCCTTTATGTGAGTGACCGTCACCGAGTTCCATGCACCATCCATTCAGAGTCCCAGTTTCAAATCTTGGTTAATAAGTGACGAATAAAAGGAACACATAAAAAAGTACATTAACAGACATAGTATAAAAATATTTCATCATTTAAATTTCTGCTGTCCGAGAATCGAACCTAGAATTCCAATCAGGTGACTGTTGTACTTACTAGACTACGCATGGCTAAACGGCATAAATAAAAAAATATACAAATATTTATTCTCATAATATAAAATAAATATAGTTCAAAAAACTAAAAAACACGCTTTTACGATAAAATCAACTAAAAAGTAGAAAATAATTTTCAATCTAGGAATCAATTAAGGAACAGTAAATTGTATAATTGTAAAAAAAACGTGGAGTGCTCCACTTATCAATTTTCGAAAAGCACCCCACACTTTTTCCAACTTTAGTAACTTTGCCTGAACGCTCCATAAGGCGCTTTCTCTCGCCTCGAAAATCGTTAATCCTGAGCATATTGATAAGGACAATGGTACAAAATTATTAAAATCGTGTATTGTCATGGGTTTTTGATAATTCTTCAAAATTTTGAATTAAACTGAACGTTCAAAATGGATAGAAATCGGGCTCAAAGATTCCGTTACTGTTACGTACATACATACATACATACAAACGTACAACCCAAGCTAATAAAAGCGTGTTAAAAATAATAATAGGTTAGTATTTTTTTAATCCTTAAGCGTTAATAAGGATTTTTCCAATTTTAAAAATCCTTTTGAATTCTCACATAACTTCATTGATAAAAAATTAAGATTTCCTGCCTTAAAGGTACCAAATAGTGTAGTGTGGTGTAGTTTATTATAACCTGTAGTTCATTGACCCGCCAATCGTATATCTGACGTATTAAACAGATGGTCTGTCGAACAATATCTTTGTAGGTAAAACAGAATAACGTACTTATGTACCTACTTTCTTAATTATTAACGTAGCAAATGAGCATGCCACTTGATAGTAGTGTCTACTGCTGCCCATGGACATCTGTAATCAACCCCAGAAAATATTAGAGTCCTACCTGAGGTCGGCCACAGATGCTCCACTACCCCTGAAGACTGTGCTGGAATACCTCGTATAAGTGTCTACCTTACCACAACCTTCAAACCAGAACACAGTAGCATATTCTTATAAGTTGACTTATTTATTCATATAAGTCGTATTATCACATACTTATCCCAGATATGACACATATTAGCGTCAGATAGGATTAAACTCCTAACTAAGATCGGCCACTTTGCTACCACTGAGGACTAAGCTGGAATGTCTCGAAAAAATATGTCTCCTTTACCACACCCTTCAAACCAGAACACAGCGCGGACTGTTATTATTAGGCAGAAATAGATGTGACGATGGTACCTCCAGAGTTAAACCACGAAAGTGTAATGATTTCATAAAATTTGTTATATTATTTAATGTTTTTCTGTTATATTTTACAACGCTAGATGAGTTAATCTTTCTATTTAGTAGCTAACTTGATTCGTACTTTTAATCAAAATGTTAATTGTAATGTACCGATATTTTTTAAGAAAAAGAAGAAAAAGCGGGTTGTCTTTAGGCAGATAATATGAGAGGCTAAAAAAAGATTATTAGAAAATCTGCCACGAAACGAGAAGGTTCTCGGGTGATAGTTGCACTGAAGATTATTTTAGAAATAAGTTAAATAAGTGAAAGTGAAGTATAATTTGTAAGTGTGTGGAAATATAGAATATTATTTTAACTGAGGTGTTTAATTTATTACAAAAGGTTTGTACCACCTTAAACTTATAGACTAAAGTTATCCATACAATGCTCAGTAAAGTCATAATCCTTTTCTACCTTACCCGGAAATCGAACCCAAGGCACGACAGACGACACACAGTTCATCAATATTATTTATATATTTATGTGCAAGCAAATACAGGAATGATATATGACACGACGTGTATTGTATTTTGAAGCAAACGTTCAAGTTTATGACTGTTTGATCTACGACAGCCTTGAGTTGGTACTAAAACTAAAGGGATTAAGGATTGTGTCTCACTGGTAGATAAGCGATGAAGAGATATTGTAACTTTATAATCCTTCATCTTTAGAATAAAATTATATATAAAAAGATAAAATGTGGAATACTTTGAGTAGTATTTATTGCAACCTGGGTAGTATTTATTAAAAATTTCAAATGGTTTGGAATATTAAATTAGAACCTAAAATACAGATTTCTATTTTACCCACCGCTAAAATTTGACTTGAAACTTCTGTGTTTATATATATTTGCATGTCTTACAGCCCAAAATGATGCACAGTAAGAATTATAACAGAAAATCTATTCATCTGTCTTTATGAGTCAAATACTCGTATTTATCTCCCCTCAAAAAGACGAAGTTCCACAATAATTTGGCTTGGGTATATGGCTAACAAATTTTAGTACTTAATTGAAAACCAGAAATCTGTTAAGACATTATCAACTCAACATTAAGTTAAATAATCCTTAGACTTTTGGTGTAATTAAAAAGTGCGACATAAAAAATATGTTCAAAACTAAGATCAGTTTAGAGAATATAAGACACAAATAACTTACATGACAATAAAAGGTAATTAAGTTAAAAATAAAAAGTTAATCGTTCGTTATATATAGCTAAAGAAAAACGAACAGAATACGAACATATCGCTTATCCATCGCTTCGCTTGCGTTACTCCACAAACTTAACCCACAACTGACATAGCGCTAGCCTAGCGGTTCTTACGTAACTTTATTATTTTATTGTAGAAGCGATCCGGGTTCGATTCTGTAGCTTTTATGGTACGCTATGAAGTTTTAAACAAACGCGGCTTTTTAGAACCTATCATTAAGGCTTATTATTTAGACATTTATATATGGTTTTGTTTATATTCCCAATAACTGTAATTTATAAATGTTTTAAAGATTGCTGATGAACCATGTGGCCAAGCGGTTACGTGTTTGGCTGGGTTCCGGGTTCGATTCCCGGCTGGACAATTTTTTTTATGGTTAATTTACGTTTCTCTTTTGGGTCTAGGTGTTACAGGACATAGGAAATGTCCATATGAAGGGTAAAGAGTAAAGAAAGAGTTATTAATTGATTATTTTAATCGGTTTCAACTCGTTTCCCACTACTGGGCATGTTCTTTTCCCACATTTGAGGGACGATGGAGCTTATTGAACCACGATGGTGAAAATGCAGTAATTAAATACAGCACCTACGTAAAAATACATGTATTTTCTGTAAATTAGTACCACCATATTCTAAGTTCATGGTTAGAAAAATCTTCAGTTTTAAATTTAAAAGGCTGACCCGGTTTTGATATAACTCTTACTTAAATATAAAATAGTATTTCTTTAAATTAGACTTTTTGACATAAACGCTTTGTCAATCAAAATATTATTTAAAATTACGAAGCATGAAAGTTTAAACCATCAGTCTTGCTTGGACACTTACAAATTCCTTACTTCCTTCCTCAGAGAGTTCTCACAGGAAGCAGTCGGTTGGAACAACCCTTGGAGGGAAAGTTCTCATAAGAATTAGGGAAGGGTTGTTTTTTGCAAATTAATTTCAAGGTGACAGGTGGTTCACAAGAACCCAACACAAGTAGGGATAGTTTAGGAAAATGTTTGTTTATTTATTACTTAGTGATATTTAGTTAGTCTGTAAAACAAAAAATATTCTTTATTACTCTCTATAAAATTATCTATAGTTTTATGAGTTTCATCTAAATGTTGTATATTTTTGAATTGATTTAATAATAAATAAGAATATAAGAAATATTAAAAATTACCTACAGACACAAGACTTGTTTCTTCTGGGGATCCCTTTGAAGGTTCTTATTAGCACGGATTAAAGAAAAGGATTAAGTTAAATAAGAATGTAATAAAACTCTCCATAGCTCCACGTATAATAAGTAAACTGTAAGTTTCGTAAGTGTGAAACAGACGGCGTTACAATTTAGTCAATAGTATCGTATATGACACTTATCCTATTAGGGGTTGATTACAGATGTCCATGAGCGGCAGTCATCACTTAGCATCGAATAGTTCATTTGATAATACTAATTAAAGGCATTAAAATAGGTTCATAAACGGCGAAGTTATGGCTGCTATATTTACATGGGTTGAGGAGTTCCCCTCGTTATCTTCCGAACCCATAGATGGATCCGAACCATATTTAGGTGGGACCAACTTCCAGCTCGGTCCACTAACGACGGAGTAATTCGTGTACATACATAAAAAATATATATACCGGCCGAATTAAGAACCACCTCATTTTTGAAGTCGGTTAAAAAAAGGGTTTGCCTATTTGATTCTGGCCTAAAGGCTCTTCTCGAAGAGACCCGCACGTTATTTTAGGACAGTAACTCTTCATAGAAACTATCATTATTAACAATAATTCGAACTAGTGTCACACCATCACTCTGAAATCCTAACTAAATTATCTTCCAAAGTGTACATACTACATACATAAAACATACCGTACACAAATAACATACGACATAGGTAAGCTTGTATGAACACAAGGTCGCGCTATTGTCCAGTGTGACCACGTTTGACCGACTTACCGTTACACCTGTCAGCATTATAACGTTAGGTTTAAGCTATATTGTCTATCTATATGTATCTTAATATAAAAAAATCACATAGCATTGTATTACACGCTAATTTTAGAAACTGCTCACGATTTCAATTATTATTGTATGTATGTTTTGTTCCAACTCCACATTATTTTTTGTTCAATGTCTACCTGTGTATACTAGAAACATTATTAAATAAACATGCCACTTTGTTGAGCGTTAATTATATTTTTGTGATGCAATTATGTTGTGAGACTAATAGAGAACAACATTTTGATGAATATCTGTTTTTCTACACCGAACCATTTAGTCAGCACTTGCCGTTAAAGCATCAGCATTTCCGCTGACTTGATATGCATTTTTTTTTCTCAGAATTTTTTGTTCGATTATAATATAATATAGCCTATATCACTCCTGAATAGAGTAGATTCGCCCTTACAAACAAACAATCAAAGTTACAAACTTTACTTCTTTATAATATTAGTATAGATAGACAACGTCCCAAGCGTTATTAATGAACACAACGCTTATAACGTTATTAAATAAACATAACGCCTCAAGCGTTATTGAATAAATATAACGCTTCTAGTCGATGCAAGTATAATAGATGTTTGCTTTATTTTCTTTCTACGCGTTCGTTTGTCTTTTCGTTCATTTTTTTGTCTGTTCATTTCTTTGTTTGTTTCTTTATTTATTACCCGACTGCCAAGGAAGGGTTATGTTTTTCGCGCGTATCTTGTATGTTTGTCTTTCTTTATTTGATCCGATCTAACAAACGGCTGGATGAATTTCAACAGTTAAGGTGTCATTATATTTGTCTCAATGACCCGAGTGTCCTTAGATAGGTGTTAGTAATAAAAAAACAAAATGGCGGATTTTTGGCGCGAAATAGTAACACATTTAAAAAAAAAAGTTAGCCGAACCTATCGAGTAGGGTATCAAATGAAAGGAAATTAAACGGAGATTATAAAAACATATTTGTATATATATAAAACAGCAAGGTGACTGACTGACTGACTAACTAAATGACTTTTTCATTTTTCAGAAATCAACGTACAGCCTAAACCAAGGACCTTACACTTCTGAAATTTTGCACATAGGTTCTCTATATAGCGTGAATAAGTACTAATAAAAGCCTTTTGGAAATTCTACCCTAAAGAGGGTAAAATAGGGTAAATCAGTTTTTTTGAAATCCTTTAATTTTGAAGCAACTACTATAAAATTTTGTATTTGGCTTTCTGAATAGGAACAAGGACGCACTTATTTATCGCCCTCCGAAAAATCAACCCCGTAGAGGGTAAAATAAGGGTTTAAAGTTCATTTGAACAATCGTCAATTTTGAAGCAAACACTATGAAATTTTGCATCAGGCTTGTTAGATAAAAATAATGAAATTCTACCTCTAACGAGGTAAAATAATGACCGAAACTGTAATTTACTGAAGTTATATATTTTATTGACCGTAAATGGTGGATTTTTTCGCGAAATACGAGTAGTAACACGTTTTAAAAAAAGTTAACCAAACCTATCGAGTAGGGTGTCAAAATACAGGAAATTAAGAGGAGATTACACATACGTTATATAATATATCTTATATATAAAATTCTCGTGTTAGTTACCGTACTCCTCCGTAACGGCTTCACCGATTTTCACCTAATTTTATATACATATTCAGTAGGTCTGAGAATCGGCCACTATCTATATTTTTTACCCCTAAGTGATAAGGGTAAGTAACGTTCACCCTTATTTTTTTTTTTATTTATTTGGCAACACAACGTTTGCAGGGTCAGCTAATACATATATACTCGTATATACACATCAAGATGACTGTCTGACTAAATGAGTGAGTTGCTGTACCAGAGATCGACGCAAAAGGAAACCGCTGAACTTAAGCGTGCTGGAAAATTTCACATTTTTTAGGTTCTTTATATAGCGTAAATGAGCACTACGAGGATAAAATAGGATAATATTGTTTGAACATCTTTTGTTTTTGAAGCAGACACCTACTATGAAGCTTTGTATGTGGCTTTCTGGATAAAAATAACGAAATGCCTATTTCACTGCTTTTGGAAATTCTACTTGAGCCTTTTTGGTGCAGTCGGGTTTTTGATTTTTTTAATTAATTACTTGTATGTTTATTTCTTTATATGTATGCTCAACTATTGTATTGATATCGACTCTGCATTAAATGCTAGGATAAATATAGCTTAGTATAAACGATCTATTGATTGATTTGTTGTAACCACAACATATAATTAGTTAAACCGACTACAACGTGACACCATAGCCACAACGGAACGTGTTCTAAGTATTTTATCACATCTATTACGGACGACAACGGCCTAAGAATTTAAATGTAAATGTAAATGTTGATTAATGTAACTTGTGTATGTAATTAAGACTATGTAAATAAGACATTTTATTGCAATAGATATAAGTCCTACGTAATAAGAATAGATATGTAAGAGTAGGATAGCAATAGAGTGTAAGCATAGAATTGTAAGAGTAAGACAGGCTATGTTAGAAAGGGACGGCAATAGGACGCGGTTGCTGACTGAGCCTGCGCCTGTTGCGGTACCCAAAATAAGTACTTAAGCTCGCCTTTTTGTATGGAAAAGTGTGTACGCCTCGGAATAAAAACAAGAAGAAAAGAACTGAAGATTCAAGTTGGAGTTTTATTTGAAAACCCATAATCTACATTGGTCCTTCGAGAAGCCGGATTTAAAGAAGACTCAAGATGAATACGCCGATCGCAATGAACACAAGGGGTCGTGTTCGCTCCGAATCGGGGTACAGCGAGTCAGAAGCAGCCCCGGGCGCTAAGGGTGCGCCAGGGCCATCGCTACACCGAATTTATGAAGATTCTCCGCAGTCGCCGTCGACGGTCGCAGGAAATTCCCAAGAAAAAAGGATGGAGCACTCTCCGCCAGAAGGGGCGAGAGAGACAGCACCAGCGACGTCAACGCGGACGTCCGTCATGGGGCCACCTGCACGACCAGCTAGCACGCCACCAAGGCGTGAAACTTCATCGCCGGTGCGGAGACCTACATCGCCGGTGCGGAGACCTACGTCGCCGGCACACACCGCTCGCAGTAACACTTCAAAGCGAAGCATCGACGCACGTATGAAGATGGCACAATACGAAGCGGAGAAAGAACTCGCGGCTATAGAAGAGAAGCGGCTACTTATGAAAGAAAAGCTAATCAAATCGAGATTAGCCGCCGAAATGACTGCAATCGAAGCCGAATCTGAATATGCGGCGAGCTCATGCAACGAAAGGGTACAAGACTGGGTGGATAGAAGCATGGAACAACCAACGGCGACGAAATACAGGGAAGAACCGGAAGAGGTTCGCCCTCCCGTTAGTAAGCAACGGGGGGAGAACGCGAAATTCCAAGGCATTCAACGGCTAGCCGACACCTTAGAAAAACTAGTCGCCTCAAGACCGTTGCCTCGCCAAACAGCGGAACTACCTATATTCACGGGAGCCGTCGCCGAGTGGCTACCGTATAAGGCCGCCATGGAAGATTCTACAAGACTCTTTAAGTTCTCTCCAACGGAAAATCTCCTTCGACTGCGAAACAGCCTGCGAGGGGAAGCGAGAGAAACCGTGCTGTCACAGCTATTCACCGCATCTAACCCAGATATCATCATGCGCACATTAGAGATGAAATATGGAAGACCGGAATTCATAATAGATCGGGCCATGGAAGAGCTCAAAAAGATCCCGAAATTAGGGAGCGCGAGCACCGATCTGTATGAGTTCGCGGTGAAGATTCAAAATATTGTCTATACGATAAAAAGTATAGATAGAAGAGGCTACCTACGAAACCCGCTACTCGTTCGAGACGTAATGGACAAACTGAGTCCTCATCTCATAAGCAAATGGGCGGAGTACGCAGCCAATAACGAAGCACGCATCATGGAAGATAATGAAATGATAGTACTCTCCGAGTTTTTAATGGCCGAAGCGGACCTTATGATAAGGTACACCCACACAACGAAGCGAAGCGTTCCGGTACCCGTCAGAAGAGAAGTAGCACCAAAGCGGGTTGCTACCAAGGGCGTATACACTGCGGGGGAAAGTCAACCGGAAGAAAGAAAATGCTTCATGTGTCCAACTGGGGGACACTACACTACTGAGTGCGATAAACTCAAAGCACTCGACGTCAACGAGCGATGGAAGTGGGCAAAGGACAACAAGATGTGCTTCAAATGCATGAAAAGGAAGCACAGCAGGTTCACATGCAAAGCCAAGGCCTGCGGAGTCCACGGATGTACCTACCAACATCACGCGCTACTACATAAAGAAAAAGTAACGGAGTCTACGACTACAGTGAGCACTCCGGACGACGGCAGGGAAGACGAAGCAGCCGCGCTAGTAATGAGCGTCACGACAAGGAGGTCGCCTATTACATCAGTACTGCTCAAAACCTGCGAGGTGAAACTCAGCGGTCCACGGGGGGAGGTAAATACGTACGCCCTCCTAGACGAAGGGTCTACTGTGACGCTAATAGACGAAGAATTAGCGAAGCAACTCACTAACGGCGGACCGAATCGACCTCTGAACATAAGGGGTATTAACGATCAGAGAAGGATCGACAGCGAAGCGGTCAAGGTTCGTGTCAAAGGGGTACACGAACAAGAAGCCTACTTAGTGACAGCCCGCACAGTAAAAGGACTACAGCTACATCACCAACGCGTACCGCACAACTTAGAACGGTACAAGCACCTGCGAGTTGTACAAGATAGCATCAGTAAGGGAGAAGCTCGACCTCGCATATTGATAGGTGCCGACAACTGGCATCTAATAATATCGCGACAGCTGCGCGCCGGCAAGAGAAATGAACCCGCCGCGTCGAGAACGAAGTTGGGATGGGTACTGCACGGGTCGGTACCCAGGAAATCGATTTATCAAGACCAGGCGGCCGTACTTCACATCTGCGCGAGCGACGTCCAACTACAGAAGCTCGTCGAGTCACATTTCGACGTGGACTCGCTTGGCGTATCGACTAAAGAAAAAATTAATAAGCATGAGAAGAGAGCCAACGACATTTTCGAAGCGACCGCCACAAGAAAGGACGGCCACTTCGAAGTGGGTCTGCCCTGGAAGATAGATAACCCCACGTTCCCAGATAGCTACGAGTCTGCCCTTAAGAGACTACACACGCTCGAGAAGAGGATGACTAAGGAGCCGGCGTTTAAAAAGGAATACGCGGCTCAGATCGCTAACCTTATACAAAAGGGTTACGCGGTGCAATGCGACGGAAGCGAAAGGGATAGCAACGTAAAATGGTTCCTGCCGCACTTCGCCGTCACCAATCACAACAAGCCGGGAAAAGTTAGAATGGTCTTCGACGCGGCGGCTAAGGTGAAGGGAGTCTGTCTCAATGACTTCCTACTAGAAGGACCCGACCTACTAGCTTCACTCACAAGAATATTGTTCGGGTTCAGAGAAAAGAGAATCGCCGTCACAGCGGACATCGAAGAAATGTTCCTTAGGGTTAAAATCAGACCCGAGGACCAACCGGCACAGATGTTTTTATGGAGGGACAAGCCTACGGACCCTCCGAGAAGATTTAAAATGGTCTCCATGATATTCGGAGCCAGCAGTTCGCCATACCTCGCTCACAGCGTAAGAAACCGCAACGCCGTCGACTATGAAAGTAAATACCCAGAGGCGGCCACGGCGGTCAAGGAGCGACACTACATGGACGATTACCTAGACAGTTTCCCATCTGAAGAGGAGGCTATTAAAATGGTGAACGAAGTTACCTACATCCATCAACAAGCGGACTTCAACTTAAGAAGATGGAACTCAAATAGCAAGAGAGTTTTAGCTAGCATACCCGAAGATAAGAAGTCTGAAAGCGCGAATGTAAAGTTAGCAGCACACCAGAAGGAAAAGACATTGGGGCTGCGCTGGGACCCGAGCTCCGACACCCTCACCTTCAACACTGACATCAAGAGGGTTCCCGATGAGGTCAGACTGCGGTTGAGAACACCGACTAAACGCGAAACCCTAAGCGCGGTTATGTCGGTGTACGACCCACTGGGGCTTATCAGTCAATATACGATCGTCGGCAAGATGATATTACAACGCTTGTGGCTCAAGAAGGTTGATTGGGACCAGGAATTGCCATCTGAAGACGCTAACCTATTCGACGAGTGGATAAGGCGACTCCCAGATGTCTCAGCACTAGCAATACCGCGGTGCTATAGCTACAACGTAACGCCGGAAACTCACATCGAGTTACACGTGTTTGTCGACGCAAGCGAGCAAGCCTACGCTACGGTGGCCTACTGGAGGATCGCACACGGCGATCACATAGAAACAATACAAGTAATGGCCAAGGCGAAGGTGGCTCCACTGAAGTTACTAACCATTCCGAGACTGGAGCTCCAAGCTGCGTTAATCGGGGCACGAATGGCTAACACTATAGTCAGGGAGCACAGCTGTTGGAAACCCAAACGAGTCATATACTGGAGTGACTCCCGCACCGTCCTTCAGTGGATAAGAAACGAGACGAAAAAATACACGCCGTTCGTCTCACATCGCCTAGCTGAGATCGCCGAGCTCACACATACAGAGGATTGGCGATGGGTGTCTACAACACTCAACGTAGCCGACGATGCGACCAGGCTTCAAACCGACGGGATCGACAGCCGGGACCGGTGGTTCACGGGACCGCAATTCCTACGAGCCACAGAAGAGCACTGGCCTACGGAGAACGGGGAAGGTGAAGAGACCGGGGAGACGTGTTACACCGTCTCAGAAGAGGACTCGGACCGCAACGACTCATTACCCGACATTAGAAGGTTCTCCAGTTACCTGAAGCTTATAAGGGCGACGGCACTTACTCAGCTATTCGTCGAGAAGCTTCGATCTAGAGACAAGACTCTACACTTAGAAGTGTCACACTTAGAAGCGGCCGAACGACGGTGGTTTCAACGCGCGCAGCGGGACTCCTTCAGCGAAGACTTAGCGCGGTTAAGTCACAACCAGCCGCTACAACGACACAGCAAATTTAAAAGGCTCGACGCAGTATTGAACGACGGGCTAATAACCGCAAGAGGCCGTATAGGTGCGCTCTATTCTACAACGCACTCTAATGAGCCGGTAATACTCGACGGGCAGCATCCCTTTACTCACCTGCTTGTCGAGCATTATCATCGCCGGGCGGGACACGCGAATAACGAACGAGTCGTCAACGAGCTCCGTCAACGATTCATCATACTGCGCTTGAGGCCTACAGTCAAGAAAGTAGCACGAGCGTGTCAATACTGTCGCGTGTACAAGGCGACTCCGACGACACCACCGAAAGGAGACCTACCTAAAGTGAGGTTGGACTCGGGGCACCGCGCCTTCACCTATTGTGGCGTGGACTATTTCGGGCCCCTAACGGTGACTATCGGACGAAGACACGAAAAGAGGTGGTGTGCACTATTTACCTGTCTCACCACAAGGGCCATTCATTTAGAGATCGTCCAGTCGCTCTCTACGGACTCAGCTGTTATGGCGCTGCGAAGGATGGCCGCCAGAAGGGGTTGGCCGCGCGTCATATACTCCGACAACGCCACTAACTTTAGAGGGGCCGACGTCGAACTGAGAAATACATACGGAGCATGGATCGCAGCACTACGGGACTACGGTCTGCAGTACAACACCGACTGGCGTTTCATACCGCCGGGGGCGCCACACATGGGAGGAGCCTGGGAGCGCTTAGTGCGTTCAGTAAAAACCGCACTAAGCACCACGCTCAAAGAAAAGTCGCCAAAAGAAGAGGTACTGCAGACGTTAATCACCGAGGCCGAGTACAGCGTGAACGCGCGACCGCTCACGCACGTCTCCGTGGACCCCGAGGACGAGGAAGCACTAACGCCGAATCACTTCCTCATCGGCTCATCGACGGGGCTACCGCGGACGGGGCCATGCACCGAGGCGGACCGCAGCACGTGGAGAAGGGCGCAGGCACTGGCGGACCAGTTCTGGCAGCGATGGCTGCGAGAGTACCTGCCTACGCTCATTCCGCGGGGGCCGTCCAACGCACAGGCGTCACAACTGCGGGAAGGCGATCTCGTAATTGTGGTCGACTACGCCTTACCCCGCAATACCTGGCCGAGAGGAGTCGTCGAGCGAGTTCACCCGGGACCTGATGGCATCGTCCGGTCTGCAGACGTCCGCACAAAGGGAGGTGTGTTCCAGAGGCCAGCGACGAAGCTTGCCGTCCTTCAGATGGAGGAGGCTTCGAAGAATCTACGCCGGGGGGAGAATATTACGGACGACAACGGCCTAAGAATTTAAATGTAAATGTAAATGTTGATTAATGTAACTTGTGTATGTAATTAAGACTATGTAAATAAGACATTTTATTGCAATAGATATAAGTCCTACGTAATAAGAATAGATATGTAAGAGTAGGATAGCAATAGAGTGTAAGCATAGAATTGTAAGAGTAAGACAGGCTATGTTAGAAAGGGACGGCAATAGGACGCGGTTGCTGACTGAGCCTGCGCCTGTTGCGGTACCCAAAATAAGTACTTAAGCTCGCCTTTTTGTATGGAAAAGTGTGTACGCCTCGGAATAAAAACAAGAAGAAAAGAACTGAAGATTCAAGTTGGAGTTTTATTTGAAAACCCATAATCTACAACATCCATGGGACACGTCCAATGAGGAACATAGTATTCAGTAAGTATAGTCCGCGTAAAACTGCTAGTCCGCTCTGAATATAGAAATGAATCGCATCGTCATAGCAAATTCTGTGGGTACATCTGCTCGCAACAACTTCAGAGCGGACTAGCATTTTGGCGCGGACTGTACCTATATAAAACCAGGACTATCTATAACTAAGTTCCATCAAAATGGCTCCTAAACAATAGATACGTGCGAGCAACAAGGTCAAGCTATTATGCAGTATTTGATGCAAATGGCCGACTTCGTATTGTTATCAACCCGTTACTGTCCCACTGGTGGGCACAGGCCTCTCCAAATGAGAGGATTAGGTCATAGTCCACCGCGCTGGCCAAGTGCGTATTAGTAGATTTTACATACATTGGGGATACTGTACAAGTGATAATTTATTTCTAATGCTTTAAAGAAATCAGAGGTGTCTGTGATTCGAACCTCGGAACCCTCGTTTAAGACGTCGATTTTTAACCACTAGACTACCACTGCTTTTTACTACTCCATTATATCACCATGTACCTATTTTATTTACCATATAGAATTTTGCTGCTTATATGTATAATTTAAGAATAGACATTACCCTCCGCAATCGTGGAAAAATTACGCTGGATCTTAATATCATGCAGACATACAGACTATAGATAAAAATAAATATAAAATTATCGATAATAATGCGTATTCAGTATCGTCTGCGTGACGTCACGACACGACACAGCTGAGATAACAATTCTATATTATTTAAATTTTATCAATGAGAAGAACGGCGTTGGTGGTGTAATGGTCAGCATAGTTGCCTTCCAAGCAGTTGATCCGGGTTCGATTCCCGGCCAACGCACACTTTTTAAGTTGCGTCGCATTTTTATAAGTTTAATACACGATCCAATGAACTAAAACTTTGTTTTATAAAAACGATCAATTATTGGTATTTCTATGTCTTTCGCTGCTAACATAATTGGTTACAAATCTTTTACCATGTCGACCCCTCCTACGTATAATATCGTACTGCAAAGTAAAAACTTTATGAAAAACGTTATGAAGGTGGTAGAACCCTTTGTGGTTCGATTCCGGCGGTACCACCGCCATACCTATTTCTACCTAATAACAGCAGTGCTAGGCGCTGCTGTGTTCCGGTTTGAAGGGTGTGGTAAGGGAGACAAACTTTTCCGAGGCGTTCTAACTTAGTCAACAGGGGTAGCGGCGCATCTGTGGCCGACCTCGGGTACGAATCTAATCCCATTTGGGTCCATGGACGGCAGTAACCGCTTTACATCAGGTGGACTGCATGCTCGTCTGCTACTCCTATGTCTCCCTTACCACACTTCAAACCAGAACACAGCAGCGCTTAACACTGCTGTTATTAGGTAGAAATAGGAGTGGTACTGTTGCCGCCAAAGTCGATCCGCAAAAGGTTCTACAACCTTCAAGTTGTCACTTCAATATCTTTAAAAAGAGTGTCACTATAATTCGATGCTACATATCGTGAATAGGTTAGCTCACATCCGTAATCAGAGATCGGGCGTTGGATTGCGAGCGATAATGAACTAGTTAGTAACAGTAATATGAAGACTGTGAGAGTCTACTAAAATCAAGTCTCAGTTTGTCTTATGACGTCATATGCCGTGTTAGTGGGAATTACTCGGAAGTTACGATAATGATCTAAGTTAAGATATTAATCTAGTCTGGTGATAAATATTGAAATTAAATGAGAAAATAAATTAAATCGACGACCTCGTGGCGGAGGGTAAACCACACCGGTGTCTCGCGAAGAGAGTCCTGGGTTCGATCCCCGGCCAGACAGATATGTAAATGATAATTCGTTTCTGGGTCTGGGTGTTTGTGTATTTGTTAATCCTAGTGTTTAGAAATCATAATTTCTTAAAATGTATTGATTTGATTTAAAATCAGCTAAATACTATGTCAAGATATTTGCTACCTTTAATACAACAAAAACTGGACCGCTTAAGAATTAACTTGTCCCTTAAAATATAGACGAATCCAACGAATCCTGAAAATATGAATTATAACTTGCTGTAATGAAGAAAAGCATCGTGTAATCTACGAATACATGCCTGCAAATCCTTTAAAAAAAGTTTTTGAAGGTGTGTGGTGTCTACCAATTCGCACTAAGCCAGCGCAGGAGACGCGCCTAGCCCTTCTCACTTTAAGAGGATACTTATGAACGCCAATTAACAATCAGGCCGAGATCCTAATACTACCAATTTAAGTTTTTTTATAATATAAGAGTAGCAGACGAGCATGCAGTCCACCTGATGGTAAGTGGCTACTGCCGCCCATGGACATCTGTAATCAGCCCCAGATAGGATTAGATATTCCTACCTGAGGTCGGCCACAGATGCGCCGCTACCCATGAGGACTAAGCTGGAACGCCTCGGAAAAGTCTGTCTCCCTTACCACACCCTTCAAACCGGAACACAGCAGCGCCTAACACTGCTGTTATTAGGTAGAAATAGGTGTGGCGGTGGTGCCGCCGGAGTCGAACCACAAAGGGTTCTACCACCTTCAAAAAGAAGGTGGTAGAGAGAGTTAAGAGAAGACTTATGCCAGCACGTCTATTAAAATCGGACCGTGGTAGGTATACCTAGATATAGCCACAGCGTCACAAAGTCTGGCCTGCCGTTGACTCACAATTCCTGTAACGCACTCTTATCACCCCATCTAACGTTTGCTTTGTGATAAATTTAGCCGTAATTAACATACGTACTCATTGAGGAACAAAGAGTGTAAAGTTTATGGCAGTGACTGGTAATTTTGTACTAAGATTTGAATCACTTGGCTAAGATAAATAAGGAAAATTGCTCTTCAATTTTCCTTTAGGTGCAGATGTTTTATTAGACTGCGTAGGGTTTTGAGCGTATGTAAGTAGACACTTCTCATTCTTAGTAACGCTTTGTGCAAATGGGTTGACGGAGTTTAACATACTCCACAAGGACGGTAAAACTAATATGGTTTGAAAGGGAAGGCACCACCGTCACATGTATTTATAATGTGAAGAAGTTTTTGTGTTTCAATACTTACGATTACATGTGAGGAGACCAAATTTTTTAAGGCAGCAGTGTTAAGAGCTGCTGTTTTCTGGTTTGAAGGATGTGTTGAGGGAGGGACTTTATATGCATCTATGGCCAACCTCAGGTTGGAATTTAATCTTGTCTAGGGTTGATTACAGATGTCAAAAGGAAGCAATAACCACTTGCCATCAGATGGACTGCATGCTCGCTTGCTACTCAAGTTTTATAAACTAAACTAGAAGGAAAGTAGGAGTCCTGGAAAAGAAATTTCACAGAAGTAATTTATCTTAATTGGCATGAGTAAGCAAGGATTCCCCCAGAGTCATACACCAATAGGCGTCACAATGGAACAGTTAATATGATTAAAATTGGAGCAATTACTGTACTATTAGGCTGGGCTATCCCGCTCGTAAATTAGCAAAGTGACTAACTACATAGTACGGGAAAGATTTTTTTTTATTTTAGAGTAGCAGACGAGTATACAGTCCACCTGATGGTCAGTGGCTACTGCCGCTCGTAGACATCTGTAATAAATCAAGATAAGATTAGATTCTCACCCGAATTCGACAAAGGTGGAATGCCTCGTATGTCTCCCTTGCCACACCCTTCAAACCAGAACAGCAGCGCTTAACACTGCTGTTATGAAGCAGAAATAGGTGTATTTCTCGGACTCCACGCATCAGAACCAGAAAAGAAGACTTAAATAACTTGTGTGTTTGTCTTTTTGTCTGTTTGTCTGTTTGTCCCTCAATACAACAAATTTGATACACCACACCGATTAAGTTATTATTTTTATTATTACCAACTTCAATGTAACTAGAAAGTAAAAATAGTTAATATAAATGTTGGTTGAGATCTTGTTCTGAACTTTGCGCTCATATACTTCGCTGGATCGCAACGTAAATTGAACTTATTTTTAATTTAAATTATATATATAAAATTTATATAAATTATATTTTTAATAATTTCGAGTCATGTCGCATAAAAATAATACGCGTACAACGAACAATTTTCGTACCTACTGATTTTAATCGATATAAAAACAAAAAGTACCTATTTAAAAGATAAAAATCAAAAATCACAGACAGGTTCTTCACTTTTATCTATATTTTTTATTAGTTATTAATCATATAATCTGTATTAAAGATAAGAAAATCTGTTTGTAGAATGTTCTTCGAAAATTGTCTTTAAGCCCAGACATTTAATCGATGTATGTATAGTAATTAGATATTTAAAAAAATATTTGCTAGAGATTGTTGTCTATAAAAATATTAAGAAAATTATTAGTACAGATTATTATCTACATCGATTAAAATACATAAAATTATCAGTGAAATGTTTGTTATGTCTAAAGAAAAGCTGTTTACAAAATACTCGTACATATGAGAGTTTCTACTGTCTGCGTGTCTGTCTGTCTGTTTACTCTGGCTGATCTTCGAAACGGCTGAACCGATTTTGACGGGACTTTCACTGTCAGTTAGCTGAAGTTATAAGGAGTAACTTAGACTTAGAGTGCCGTGCATAAAACCCAATTCGAATAACAAAAATATAACATTGGAGTAGCAGACGAGCAAGCAGTCCATCTGATGGTAAGATCGGCCACAGATGCGCTGCTTCCCCTGAGGACTAAACTAAAATGCCTCGGAAAACTATGTCTCCCTTACCACACACTTCAAACCAGAACACAGCAGCGCCTAACACTGCTGTTATGAGGCAGGAATATATAGGTGTGGCGGTGGTGCCCCCGGAGTCGAACCACAAAGGGTTCTACCACTTTCAAAGTTCTACTAATTTAGTTCTTAAGGATAGCATGTGTGATAGCCTGGATATACCCCTATGTTACTTGGAATTATGTACAAATGTCCATAAAACCTAGATGGATATTTAAAAGTAAAATTGTATGTCCTGCTCACTTGAGTCATGTGTCCATTATGGAGCACATGGGGACAAACCATAATGAAAAGAATCGCGTTCCATGAAACAATTGATATGCGACCTTTAAATTATTGTAATAGGCTATGGTACATACAGGGCTGTCACCTTTAGGAAGAAAAATAATATTTTTCACAAGATTATTGCAAAAATATACTTCGTACTTTAGGAAAAGTTATACTGTAGGTGTACGAGTATCTAACTACCGACTCTACATACATACATTTATTTTTTGCTAACTTACTTTATTGAAGAATTTAGGGGAAGGCCACACCAACTACAAATTATATAAAAAAGAATAATAATTATTGAAAAATCTGTAATTAATATTTCATAATACTTTTTTTTAATTCTAAAATTTACTAAAATATACTCGTGGTAAATAACGGTTAAGGCAACCCTATGTAGAAACTATATATTCATATGAAAAATATTAGGGATATCTGCTCCTTTGTTATCCAGGGCCTCCAGACCAAGAGTTCTGACCGCCCTAGGCTAATTATGAAACCGCGCCCCCACCGTTACGATAGACCTCAAAAGTAATATATTAGTTTTGACTTTGTTTACTAGCATGAAATGAATAGTGCCGAAGACACAATTTTCGCGCAAGATCCTCGCGCCCTAGGCTGCAGCCTAATTAGCCTAAGGGTTAATCAGGCCCTGCTCCAGACCTTCAAATCCGGCCCTGCCTAAATATTTCAAAAGTCCATAGATCACCAATGCCCAAAGGAAAACGAAAGTCCAAGAATCATTACGCAAATCACATTCGCAGATGTCAATGATACCAATCATATTTAGTTAGTCATTGATCAGTAAACACATCACGTACAGTGAACTCATATTCATTAGAACCGTTCTTAAACAAGTGCCGAATATTCCTAAGAATTGTCCGTCATTGTTGCAAGAAGTTGCCAATAAAGTCACAATGGTATACCATCATCTACCCTTAATTGTCTTATTTTTTATGTAGGAGTAGCGAATGAGTATGCAGTCCACAGATAAGTGGCTACTGTCATCCATGGTTTTTTATACAACAGAGGAGTAGCATGCATTTTGAAGGTGGTAGAACCCTTTGTGGTTCGACTCCGGCGGCACCACCGCCACACCTATTTCTACCTAATAACAGCAGTGTTGAGCGCTGCTGTGTTCCGGTTTGAAGGGTGTGGTAAGGGAGACATACTTTTCCGAGGCGTTCCAGCTTAGTCCTCAGGGGTAGCGGCGCATCTGTGGCGGACCTCAGGTAGGAATATCTAATCCTATCTGGGGTTGATTACAGATGTCCATGGGCGGCAGTAGCCACTTACCATCAGGTAGACTGCATGCTCGTCTGCTACTTCTATAGTATAAAAAAAAACCCTGTGACAGACTAACAGACAGTGGAGGCTTAGTTATAAGGTTCCGTATTTTTTCGGCGTTTTTCGCTTTATCTATTGAACCGTAATAAGTAGGTAGACAGTTAACATTTCACAATGCTTCTTCTATGGCTGCTACGATACTAGGACACTTTCTATACTTACCGCTCCACACTAGGATTCCCTATGTCGGACCCTTGGACACACACATTCATCATTCAGATGTATGTCTGACCGGGGATCGAACCCCGAACCCTTTACGCCTCAAACCGTTATAGCGCTCGCTCCACTACGCGGGTCGTAAAAAAAAATAAAAATTTGTTAGTACGGAACTCTTAATTCGAGTTCGACTCACACTTGGCCATTTTTTTTATTTCCGCAAACAAACCGATCACGCATACAAAGTCTACACGTCGTGTTGTATGAATGGAGTTGCTAGTCATTCACTATTTCACATTATTGCACGATCACATTCACACATGTTCAAGGCGACGACCGTTACCGAATATTGCCGAATACGTACGAGTATTGCTACACTAACAGTGCGTAGCTACAAGCGATGTTATACGGGCTTTATGAATATCGTTAATAGTAAAAAATATTATCATTTCAGGTAAATAATGGACTCGTCTGTACATCCCAAAAGAAATCTAAAATTGGTGCTCTTTGCAAATATATTTGCGTGTTTCCTTGAAGATAAATGTGAGAATCTTTTTAAATATTCATGCTAGCCCAATTTTAACCATATTTAAAAACAAATAAATTAATATGAACAATAAATGAAATTTTAAATTTGCACGTATTCGAGCAAATGTTCTTTAATTTAATTTCAATGTATTCAATTTATGTAAGTTCTTATTCATTGTATAATAGTTTATTATCTTATTTTATATTTAATATAAACTGTAATCTTAATTGAATTAAACTTTAATTTATCAATACAGAGCGTCAATACAGTCAATTTCATATTCGCTTTATTTAAACTTTTGCCATGTAATTTATATACTTTGTTGAACCTTAAATAAATAAATAATAAAAGGTTGATTGCCGTCCGTCATTTCATCGTTGTTCGATCCTCGCTCCCATTACAACAAGTGTATCACATTTGGCCTGTGGTTTTTACAATCGTTCCGAGATATCGCGTGGTTCACCACACGTACACCATAAACCAGATGCTATTGGATAAGGAAAACCTCTTCGAATAACTCCAGATTCGTAGTAACTCGTAAAACTCCATTTTGGCATTGACGTCAAGAGCAAACACTCACTTAAGTATGTATGTATATTCTATAAGAATAAATAAAAATCACCTATTCCTTTTTTTGTCTATTGTCTAATAACAGCAGTTTTAGGCGCTACCGTGTTCCACTTTGAAGGGTGTGGTAAGGGAGACAGACTTTTCCAAGGCGTTCTAGCTTAGTCCCCAGAGGTAGCGGCGCATTTGTGACCGACTTCAGATTAAATTCATCATTTAAATTTCTGTCTGGCCGGGGATCGAACCCGGGACCGGAAGCACGTCAGACCGGTATGGTAACCGCTCCGCCACGCGGGTCGTTACTGTCGTTACTGTACAAAAAAAAAACAGCCATACTTGTCCGAGGCGTTCCAACCTAGTCCTCAAGGGGAACAACGTATCTGTTGCTAACCTCAGGAGGGAATTATCTAGTATTTATTGCAATCAGTAAAAATAGAAAAACTGAAAAACGCCGATAAATAGCAATTTCTTATATGGCACATTATTTTAAAGATTTTATTTTTTATTTTTAGTATTTGTTGTTATAGCGGCTACCTGTACCATCATACCCATATATTCTGTGAAACTTTCAAGTGTCTATCTAATTATCTATTACGATTTTCAAGGTTAGAGCACTGTGACAGACGGACAAACAGTGGAGGCTTAGTAATAGGGTTCCAGTTTGACCCTCAGAGTACGGAACCCTAATATGAGTAGGTACACAGCAATGATGTCTGTGTCAAACTACAAATGACCAATAATTAAAATTTTAATTTAACTTAAAATTTTATTTTTATATTTATTTAACTTTATACACTCCTTTGCAAAAAAAACGGGCGGGTTTGATTTTTTAACATTATTGGTAATAATTTAGTTCTTCAGAGGTTTTAATAGCCAAACTATGTTACTGGCACTTAATAAAGAGTCTGGGTATGAAAAAAAGTTCATTCCAAATTCAAAACTTTTGTTTTTTAAATTATTAATCCCTTTTTCATTTTGTGACACTTTTCGCGGGTTTGCGGTTAAAAGGTTATCAAGCAACTAAAAGTAACTTTTCGTTATTTTTAGTACAACAATTTATGTTTATCGCATAATTCTGCCTTATTGTGACTTAAAACAGATATCTTTGTGTCTATCGTAATGGCAGAAAAAGCAATGAGAGCTAGTAAAATTATAGCGCTGCTGGAAGAGGGGTGTAGCCAATGTTACGTCTCACAGCGGTTAAACGTGAGTCGTTCAACCGTACAAAGAACCTGGACTCGATACCAAGAGACAGGTTCCGTTCAGAGAAGGCAAGGTTCTGGGAGAAAACGTTGCACACAGCCGCGAGACGATCGCTTTTTAGTGACTCAGGCGCTGAGGAACCGCAAATGCAGTTACATAGACCTCAAAAGAAACCTTGAAGAGGTACGAGGAGCACAAGTTAGCCTATGGACTGTGAGGAGAAGACTTTTAGCTGCTGATATACGTAGTCGACGACCAGCGCGGGCCCCCAAGTTACTCCGTGAGCACCGGATTGCGCGGTTGAGGTTCGCTAGAAATTGCCTATCTTGGACACCAGGTAACTGGAGTAGCGTACTCTTCTCCGATGAGGCTCGAATTTGTCTGCATGGTGAGGACCGACGTCGGCGAGTGTTACGAAGACCAGGGGAACGCTATGCCGATGTGTGTTTTGAAGAAATCACCCCTTATGGTGGAGGGTCCGTTATGTTTTGGGCGGGCGTAACTTCCAACTATCGTACCGAGATAGTATTCATAGAAAATGGCTCACTAAATGCGCATAGGTACATAACAGAAATCCTTTCTCAAAATGCACAACCCGCACTGACTGTAATTGGTGAAGATGCCATTTACATGGACGATAATGCTCGGGCCCACCGTTCTGGCGACGTAGATGCTTATATGCAAGAGGTCGGTATTCGTCGTTTGGATTGGCCAGCGCGGAGCCCCGACCTTAACCCCATTGAGCATGTTTGGGACCTCCTAAAAAGGCGAGTACGATCTGTCCAACCACCTCCACAAAACATCAGAGAGCTTAAACGTGTAATCTCGACTGAGTGGGAACACATTCCACAGGACACCATCAAAAGCCTGGTGGGAAGCATGCCAAGACGATTACATGCCGTAATCGCTGCAAGAGGAGGTCATACTCGTTATTAATTTTTATTTTTTAATGTCTCTTTTATTAAAATACCATAAAAATACTCGTAGTCTTAATTTCATTATACCCATAAAAATGTCCATTTTAACACGGCTCTCTGTTTACATTGACTAAAACACCGATACCAGGATAAAAGTGTTAAAAAACTAGATTCTCATTGATAATAAGAAATTTCTAGTCATCCAAGCTAATGACATACTAAAAATATAATAATATTTACCCATAGAAAAGCTAAGGTAAAGTGTGTGTGTAAGGTGCCCGTTTTTTTTGCAAAGGAGTTTATTTATTTTTGGTAAGGTTTTAAACATAAAATAAAGAGAATTCAATGCGCAAAGAAATTCGTCTCGGCAAATATAGTCCGATTACAAAAATTAAGATATCATTTCGCAACTGACAGTGGCGTGCGATCGCGGGTGGCGGATGATCACGTGGCGAACACCTTCACGCAATTTAAACGTCAGTCAAGCACCAACTTAAACTTATTATAATTAAAATCCGAGATCTTAACTCTTAATACTTAAATCGTATGTGTAGAACGAATTTTATTGATGGCTTTAAGATTGGATCGTTGATAACTTTATTATGAAGACTAGCAACCCGTCCGTTTCACATGTAATTTTTTTTCTTTTGTAGATTATATTAATAATTTGAAGAAAAACCGTTTGTGGATCGATTTCGGCAGCACCACCGCCACACCTATTTCTACTTAATTACAGCAGTTTTAAGCGCTGTTATATTCCGGTTTAAAGGGTGTGGTAAGGGAAACATACTTAAAACATAGATGAGCATAAATTCAAATTTTTGAAAATCCGGGATGTATTTAAAGGATATTAAGAAGCCCTAAATATAGAAAAAATGTTACTGAATAAAATTAAATGATTTTTTTTACCTTTTGTTCATTATTTTTTTAGAAACATTTTTATATAAATACCTTCATAACGAAATTACTACTTAAATTAATTGTTTAATAGATTAGAGTACCTTCTTCAAGAAAAATATAATCTTACATCGAAATATCTTCATTTAACTGCACGGCGATGAAGATACTAGAACCTTCTACAATGAAAATATAACTCTACATGGAAACTTTTTTTTTACTAAAAGACAACCATGGTTCTTCTTATCCAACTGAACCCTAACACCAACACCCCGGAGGTCCACCCAAATTGCATAATTGACATATCCCTTTCAGTAACCACCAATTACGTGCCCGTGTGGGTGGTGGCACAATTAGCCGCGGTGGTAACACCTCGGGCCTTTCACAAGCCGACGAGACGTGTGGTCTTAAATCTTTATTTTAAGGCCTTTCGTGATTTTGGACAGTTTTTTTCAACAATTACTAAAGTGATTATTTTTTTGTTTGTGTTAAAATTGTGGTACGAACATTGTTTTGTACTTATGGATTTAAACAGAGTATACGTTTATTTATTTTTACAAGATAGTTATTATAAACAATAATATTTAAAAAAAAATATAGTTTAAAGACCCCCATAGCCACAACCTACTAGTCACCACAACCATTTGACATACAGAGTGCCAGATTCGATTCCAGCTAAGTAAAATTTATTGTATCAGTTTTAATTTTCAGAATGTTGATTAAATTAGAAATAGCAAATACTTAAAAATATTTTGTAATTTTTTTGACCCTTAGGGGATCGCTGGATCAAGATGTAAACTGTATCCAAAATTAATATGAATCACAAGTGACTAAAAGTGTAATTGGAATCGAACCCGAATATTTTTTAATTATATTGGTCTATTATTTGAGCCACAGAGCCATAGTTGAATTATAACGGTAAAAACAATAACTAACATCAAAACACCATAAGAATGTGTACAGAATAATAAGCAATCACAAACAAATCGACTTTGAACTTATTTTCAACGAAACAAGGTACATATCGGCTTCCTTCTTTGTAGCCAGGAATGTCCTATATTTCTATAGAAGTAGGAAGTGTACTGTCTTAGAAAAACAACGCACATTCCAATAGTTCTGAGAAGAAGTCGAATGTAGACGAAATCGTTGAATAAACGGGCTTAGAATATTGAAAATACAGAATCCGCCTCCAATTTAGAACGCGACTTAACGCCCGTGATTGGAATTTAAATCTGAATTGTCTAAGAAAATTTAAATTCTCTGTTGATTTAATTTTAATGCCTGCTATTCTTAAATTATGATTAATAGTCTGAAAGTTATTATTAACTATAAGCATTGTTGAAGGTGGTAGACACCTTTGTGGTTCGACTCCGGCGGCACCAGCGCCACACCTATTTCTGCGTAATAACAGCAGTGTTAAGCGCTGCTGTGTTTTGGTTTCAAAGGTGTATTAAGGGGACATACTTTCCGAGGCACTAGCTTAATTCTATCTAACTTAATTCTCGGGGTAGCGACGATTCTGTGGCCGACTTCATGTACGAATCTAATCTTATCTGGGGTTACAAATGTCTATGGGCGTCAGTAGCCACCATCAGATATGTTTGTCTATTATTCCTATATTATAAAAGGCTCCTAACAAGTTTCATGTGGGTGTGATGTTAAGATACATTTTTGGGTAAACGAAGTTTCATAGAAAAGACGCCGTCTATATTTTTAATATTCTAAGTACAAGAATTTGTATCGAATTCGTCGAAATATTCTATTTCGACATCTGCAAGTTATAGCCGAAATAAAAATCGAATGAAAATTTATCTCTTTGCGCCACGTGGTGGGTTCAGTTGCTGATTAGGTAAATGTAAGTAAAATAAATATTTATTCCGGGTCTGGGTGTTTTTTACTTGTCTATGTGTGTGTTCTATATTCAAGAGATTTACGGGCAAATATTAAGAGACTGAACTAGTGGATCTACAAGCATAAATGCATGTTGCACATAAAATAAACACAGTTAGTACACACTCCTTTAATAACCTATTGGCACTTTAAGTATCTCAGTTTACTATATATTCAAATATCAAAACAAAGCATATTTATTTACACGAAATATAGTCACTTCACAAAGGTTATCACACAAAATACAATTTCAAGTTTTACAGGTTTTACCCCATTCTACTTAATTGCTTTTACACAATACTATTTATATTTTAAAATAATAACCACCATATTTACCTTAAACACATAAATTACTTATCTAACATAGTTTCCTCTTACTTACGAGCTGTCTACGATATTACTACAAACCGACTAGAAGATGCATTCTACCCGCAATATAAGTGTATTTTATTATCAAACTACCTATTTAAATATTTATTTTTCAATAATTGCTGTTAAGACGACAACACACACGATCTCCACACAAAGAAACAAATTTTCAAAATGGGGTAAATATTGAAAAATTGAGTCTATCCCCTCAAAAACTAATATTTTCGTAAAATTTGAGTTAGTCAACACAATGCAACATGAAACTGAATAAACCAATTTTCCAATGTATTTTTAAGTTTCAAATTTATTTTTTACGATTAGAAAATTAAGTAAAAACTTTTTCAAACACTGTGTTAAACCAAAACCAAACCCATATAAAATGGAACAAGCAAAAAAATGTACAAGGTTACAACCCTTTGTGGTTCGACTCCAGCGGCACCACCGCCACACCTATTTCTACCTAAAAACAGCAATGTTAGGCGCTACTGTGTTCCGTTTTGAAGGGTGTGGTAAGGGTGACAAACTTTTCCGAGGCGTTCCAGCTTTCTAGGGGTAGCGGCGCATCTGTAGCCCACCTCAGGTAGGAATATCTAATCCTATCGGTTGATTACAGATGTCCATGGGCGGCAGTAGCCACTTACCATCAGGTGGACTGCATGCTCGTCTGCTACTCTTATATTATAAAAAAAAATGTAACTATGCTGACCCAATTACCTTGTAACGGACCAAAATATGACCTTATAAAATTCAAAGGGATATTTTTTAGTCTAGATGTCCGTCATGTTTTGATAAGGGTCGAATGAAAGGGCTTGCGGGCGGACTACCTTAGATTACGATGTTAAAAATGTGTCGCAAAAAAGTCGTGCAAAATTTTAATTTACATTGTATGTTCAATGACGTTATTATTGTGTGATAGAAAGTTTTTTAGAATAAAATGAATTGTACAGAATATAAAAATAAAAATTATTTTGTATTATTAACGAACTTTTTATGTGTATATTTTGTATTTTTAAAGAAAAAACATAAAGGATTAAATAAGCATTGGGCTACGAAATATTTTTGCCAAAAGATTGAAAATTACATAAAGGACTCCAAAAAATACACTTATTCTTAATAAAAAAATGTTTCATTATGCATTCTGCAATCAGCATTACAATCTCTAAAAATCAGAACCTTGCAAATTTATAAATGTTAAAAATCTAAGTACCTATTAAAGATTATGTTGATATACCTAATTCTAACTTATTGTACCTATATTGAAAAAAGATGTTTAACAAGAAAATAAAACCGATTTCAATGTCACTACAAAGTAAAAAATAATTCAAATAAATGTTGGTTTAGTACATAGTTCTAAAATCGGCGCTCAATATATTTCGTTGGATAACGGCGTAAACGGCGTGTCCACTATAATAGTGCCCAGATAACCTCTCTTCCTTTGGGCAGTCGGTTAAAAATGTAGTTTTAACACAAAATTCCCAAGTGCCAACAAATTCCTTGACAAAGTTCATAAGAAGTGTCCTTCAACTGGTCACTGGCTACTTTGTCGCACTTCCACTTATCCTACTATAATAGCATCGCTTATTTGTTAATAGGGATGGGCTGCACGGCAATGTTTTATCGATATAATACAAAAATAAAAAAATGTAAAGATTAGAAAAATATTTTCTATTTTATAAGTAGCAACCGAGCAAACAGTATTTTGATGGTAAGTGGTCAATATTATTCGTGTACATCTGAAGTAAACCCCAGGTAAGTTACCCTACCTGCAGTCAACCACAGATGCGGTATCTAACTTTACGGTACGTTACCCCGGAATAATTTCGAATGTCCTCTGTATATGTTTCTTCCTTACCACACCCTTCAAACCAGAACACAGCAGCGCTTAGCAATACTATTAAACGGTAGGAATAGATGTGGCGATGATGCCTTTGAAGTCGAAACATGAAGAGTTTTGCAATTCTATTCTGCCTTTCTACTTCAATGGCATAAAAAATAAAATAATACTTTATTCAATATTTCAAATTTAATAAATTAGCATTAAATGATTATACTAGTTGTCTTTATCAATGTTACATTAATAAATTAGTTCCATTTGACCTTTATGTTAATGAAAACATTACACATTTCAGAGCCAAGTTCAACTAAACAATATAGCGTTCGTTTATAATAAATCTTTATTCATTATTGTTTTAGTGCAAAATATTAGTTTAAACAAAACACAGCGAGAATAGACTTCAAGGAAACAAATGGTCACGTGTTTCGTATTTACAAATAAATAAAATATACATGTTTTGTGAATAAAGTTCGGCTTACGATAGAAAATAATTGGCCTAGTGCAAGTCAAAGCCGCGCCGGAGGGTTCCGTACAACCAAAATTTTCTTTTTTTTTAATTTCCTCTATTTATTATTATAGCAGTCACTGAAGTACACACATTGTAACAATTTGAACTGTCTTTCTATAACGGTTAAAAAGTTAGTTCGAAAAATATCGAATAGCAGTTTGTTGTATGGGGACCCCTTTTTGTATTCAACTTTTTTTTACTTTTAGTATTTGTTTTTACAGCGGCCATCGTTATGCATCCTCTATTAAAAATTCAAGTGTCTATCTATTACGGTTCCAGAAATAGAGCACTGTGACAGACGGACAGACAGCGAAGTCTTAGTAATAGGGTTCCGTTTTTACCCTTTGGGTACGGAACCCTGAAAAAATAGAATATTAGATAGAATTCGCCACTACAAAAATTTGACTCAGGTCCATGCAAGACATAAACAAATATTTGAACAAAGACTTGGCTCTCACATTTGTACACTTATTTGTTTATATTTTTTAACCTGTCAGTCATGTCATGATCTCCTAGCAACTGGACTTTGCGCATGTGTAGCAGGCTATTCGAAGTTAACGCTTTGATGTGCGCTCGAAAAACAGACACCAAATGCCAAAGTGCAAATATTTGAAGCAAGCTTTGAACAAATACTCAAATACGCGTGCTTCACCGTGCTCAAACATGTGTTCAAATGTTTGTGCTATGTCTGGCACGGGCCTCACACAACACACAAAGCAAGTTAAATAAAACGTTTTCAATTGCATTATGCTTTTGCGTCATTCATTCTTCTTATACATCATCGGCTACCTAAATGACTTGACAGATTTTACCATATGAGGTATCGCTGTATTCGTCTAAATTGTGGGAGTGACAAAGGCTACATAGTTCCCTTTTCAGTTAATATTTCTTAAGCAGTCGGGTTCTTCATTTTTTAATAATTTCCAGTTCTCTGTAATTTTTAACTAATTTTATTTTAATTCTTTTGCTTGATGTATATTTAAGATCTTTGAGGCTATTAATAAAAAAATTGAATATCAATAATTATGGTCGTATTACGCCAACTAGGTGTACACTATTAATCATTATTCAGAATAAATTTATACTAGAAATAGGCTTCAATGAAAAATTATCTACACTGAAATCTATAGCTAAATTCCCGAATACTTCGAGGAAGCTATCCCATCAATTACTAATACGGGAATTGCCCGGGAGCATTTTGGAATGATCTCATCTCAAATCATTGTTTAAGTCTTAATTTATGTCTATGACGTAACTGTTCTTCTAGCTATATAATACTTCAGACGGTATACAATCTATGAATCATTGTGAATGTAAATATAATTATGAATACAGCGGCAGTCATATTTTATATTGAAAAGTAATTAAATATGATCGCCAATTGTTTATTATGATACTAAATTTTTTCATGAAATAAATCCTTACTTCCTTACTAATATTATAAATCCGAAAGTTACTCTGTCTGTCTGTCGGTCTGGTTGTCTTTTCTTCACTCCTAAACCACTGAACCGATTTTAATCAAATTGTGTACAAAGATAGTCTATAACCCGAGAAAGGACATAGGATAGTTTTTATCCCGGAAATCCCACGGGAACTAGGGATGGCGATCTAAGATCGATTTATCCATCCATAATCGACCAAAAAGTCGATTATTTTAATCGATATTAGTAAGGATTGAATCGTAAACTATGCATTTGATCAAGTGATGATCTTTAGCAAAGTTGTCGTCCATGAGCCCACGAAGGTTTCAGAGTTGGTACGACCAATTTTCGCCCGATGGCGCCACTGTCATTTCAATGAAGGTACGAATTTTCAGTTTTATGTATTATGTCATATTATTTTCTTATAAACGCGGGGGAAGCCGCGGGCAAAAACTAGTAATAAATACCGCTTTCTACATTCACAGCCCCACACTAGGATTCCCTGTATCGTGAGTGCTATATGGACACACACAGACAAATACACAAACACCCAGACCCAGAAACAGGTATGCCTAAATTCATCTATTAGATTTCTCGTTTAGATTTTAGATTTCTGGCTGGGGATCAAACCCGGGACCCTCGGCGCGTCAGACCGGTATGGTGACCGTTCCGTCACGCGCGTCGTCAAATAGAACCATACTTACCTATTTCTGGCTCATAACAGCAGTCTTAAGGGCTGCTGTGTTCTGGTTTGAACGCTGTGGTAAGGGAGAAATTCGGTTCTGAGGCCTTCCAGCTTAGTCCTCTCAGAGGTGGCATATCTGTGGCCAATCTCAGATAGGAATAATGGACTGCATGCTCGTCTGCTACTCCTATATTATAAAAAAGTCGATCATATATGCATCGCCACTTCGGAGAACTAAGATAGTCGCCTCATATATAGAGGCTATATTTACTTAGATCTGAAAACTTATTATTACTTAACGCTACATAACATTGTTTGAAATGAACACAATTATTATAATAGTGTTTATTAGTACCAAAGATGAAGAGATCTGGCATTATTTCTGGTCCAATTATGTATGACAGTGCACTAGATTCTGCTTTGCATCTAAACTATGCCTGGTTTGAATCAATTCACAATCTATATAATCCATTATTATGACACTGAAGAAGTGATGGAGCATAAATTATTTGAGGTCTAACTCTAAAGCCGGCTCCACATTCTCGCAAAAATCTCGCGAGAACGCGACACAAGCGCGAGAAACGAGAATGTGGAACCGATACGAATCGGGTTTTTCTTCCGTTCTCGTGACATTCTCGCGAGAATGTGGAGCGTGCTTTATACGCAAAGTCAAAAGTGAGCGTTTCTCCCCAGAAATTAATAGATATCGTGCATACTAAATGAAATAATTGAGCCCAAAATATCTTTTTTATGATTTATGATATTTAAAGAAAAAACTATAATAAAATCATGAAATGTATTTATCCATCCCTATGTGACGTACGCGAATGATATCTTACCACACTTCAAACCAGAACACACTCTTATTGGGAAGCAAAAATAGGTGTGGCAGTAACGCCAACACAGTTGAACCATGGTAGATTATGATATTTGAAAATAAGATTAGCGATAAAATTTGTCGACACAATCAGAAACATAGTATATCACTTGAAGTATACGGTTATTCTTCTCGCTAATTTGTATTAGGATATATTCATACAGTTAGGGCAATCCATACATGCGTACTAGCTATTTGAAAATGAGTTTTACGCATTGACGTATATATGGGCAGCGAGACCTTTTATAATATATAATATTAATCATTATCATGTTAATTTTGATTGTCAATGTGGAATTAATATTTAGGTTAAAATATGGACGACTTCCGGTAGTACTTCAAAACACTTTGTTAGTCATACCAAATAAATTATATGAATTATAATAATATTAAAATATTTATTCTCGTATTTTTAAAACAATATTTTAAATATAATGTTATTTTATTAATAGTTAAATTTATTGTGAATCACGTCACTTGTTATAACAAAACAAGTGATGTGAGAGGGTAGTTCTTACGCTGTTTGTCACTCGAGTAGTATTTAAGTCCACGCGCTGGTAGAGCGTGATTCATTCGCATTTAATCAGTCGTGTAAGCCATTACTCTGCCCGAATTGTAAATAAAAGTGAATAAAAGTGATTCTCATATTAAAGTCGTTTCGTTCAGTTTATTAATAAAGTGCGGTATTGGGATATCGCCGACATATACGTAAGAAGTCATACTACTTTGGCTTAATGGATAAATACATAAATACATAGTACATAGTACATAATGAAACTGAGAAAATAATCAAGATCGTTGCGCATAATATCTTCTCTTGCTACAAAAATATGTGTTACATCTGCGCACATAAAATCGTTTAACGCTAAAAATCACCTATGTGTTACATAGTTTCGCGCAACTTCATTCTACGCTAAAATCATGTGTTAAATAGGCGCACGCATTAATGTCTCACCGTAAAAAATATGTAATGTGTTAAATTTATGTGTTAAATCAACGTGCGCAACATCCTTCCACGTAAATGTGTGTTACATATACAACACAAGCACAACATCGTCTCACAGTGAAAACTATAAACTACTTCAAACCGCGCTACTTCGTCCTTCGGTAAAAAATATACTTTATTTTTTCTTGGACGTGCCAAATGAAGCATAACTTCAAAAATATTATCTATATATTAAGAATCTATTTGTCACTTCAGTGACGACAAAAATCATTTCACTCAGCGATAAAGGATCTAGAGCAAACAGTATGGAAACGCCGCCATGCGCCCGCGCACGTTCGCTAAACGATTTGAAGAGATGCACGTTGCTTTATTTACGAGTATCACCTGACCGAAGATAAACTAAAGTTTACAAATTGGAGTACACAATCTTGTTACATTTTTTAGTTTCTTACCTTTTTTGTAATACCTAGGTGTTGATGATCTCCATACTATCAACAACCTTTTATTGTCCCACAGCTGGGCAAGGGTTTCTGTTCAGAGTGAGAAAGGCTTTAGCTACATTTGACCACGCTGGTCATGTGTAGAACGATACAGTCATATACATCTAGATTTTATTTAATTATGTGATTTTACTGTTTTGGGTATATTTCTCCTTGTTAATTTTGCTCTTGTGTATGTATTTGGATGCATATGTGTCTACACAAACTCATGTGTGTTTTTGACCAATATTTATTGTTAATTATTTTAAGCGTTATTTAAAACCGAATCATAACAAAGACATCACAGTATTTTAATAAATCTTGCTATCTACCAGAAAGGAAAGTAACAAACTAACTTACTTCATGGAGTTAAACAAAGTCTAGTAGCAGGAAAGTAATCCTAGATTACACAGAGGTTATCTGCGCTTGTAGAGATAACGGAGATTTCATTGCATGATAGATAGGTACGCAAATCTCTACGTATAAATAAAATACAAGGATACCCGTAACGGCAATATATATCAGAGATAGAGCCCTGAGACAGACGGACAGACAGCAGAGTCTTAGTAATAGGGTTCTTACCCTTTGGGTACGGAACCCTAAAAATGTATCTTATTCTTATCATTGCGTATATAAAAATAAATAATCAGTAAGTGAATAAAATAAACAAAATGAGTTAAAAGCCTATTCTTAAACCTCTTATCTGAGAGCGTGTGGTACGATACCATATTTTAAAAGGGTCAGTCGCCAGCAAATATTCGGCCATTTGAAACTAAAACAAAACCCCCGGAATCCTTAGAGATAAGGAGCTATTCCCTAAAATGAAGACAAAAAATGCTTCCAGGGATAAACATCGCCACGGGAGAGCGATTTGTCATATGTTTTAAACCAGGGGTTCCCGACCAGTGGTCCGCAGAAGCCAAATTATGCAGCAAACAATTTTAAATTTAGCGGGCCGCAAAGATACTTCGCCGCCTTGAAATTGAATGAAGCAACGAACGGCTTATTAGTAAGTTCTTTTTTTTTAATTCTTGACAAATAAAAACATTTTTAGAGGAAATTTACGAATAAATACCTAATACTGCGTAATTTACATAATAAATAAATAATTATTTCAAATATTTTAGGGACATTTTAGCACGGAGACGTGGCAAAACTTTTTTACGCAACTATTTTAATTCTCATAACTGGGTACATTTTCTTGTTAGGAGTGAGTAATCTTTACTAATCTATGGCGGGCCGTTAATTAAATTTAGCCGTTTGAAAGTAAGTGATGATTTGCGTGTAACTTTGAGTAGCAATGTTAGTCCTATAGCTGATCTTGTAAAGATGCAAGTACCTACAAAAATTACATTTATACAAAACTAAAAAAGTTTATCCTTTAATATTATTATTTATTTTTATGTATGTTCCTATTGAGTTTTTCATTAAAAGGTAAAGTTTCAGTTTGATTATTACAGTTTATTTTTATTGTACCTATATAGTGGTTCCTGACGAAGAAAAGGTTGGGAACCTCTGTTCTAAACAAACAGACGGACATGTTTTAACCAAAGTAGATTAATATGTTTATTTATGGGACCGGCAAACCTGGACATTTGCACGTACGCTGCTTCTCTTTTTAACTCGCTTTTATTAGCTTGGGTTGTATGTATGTATGTATGTACGTAACAGTAACGGAATCTTTGAACCCGATTTCTATCCACTTTGAACGTTCAGTTTAATTCAAAATTTTGAAAAATTATCAAAAACCGATGACAATACACGATTTTAATAATTTTGTACCATTGTCCTTATCAACATCCTCAGGATTAACGATTTTCGAGGCGAGAGAAAGCGCCTTAGGGAGAGTTCAGGCAAAGTTACTAGATTGATTTTTAGTTTTGAAAAATAATAATGTTATTTCCCTATAACTCAAATGTACTGAAACATATCTATAATGCCATCTTGTAGAAAGATTTTTAGGATTCCGTACTCAAAGGATAAAACGAAACCCTCCGCTGTTTGTTCGTGAGTTACAGGGCTTTATCTCTTAAACCGTAATAGATAGACACTTGATTTTTTTACAGACGATGCATAATGATGGTCGCTATAACAACAAATACTAAAAATTAATAAAATAAATATAGTTCAAAAAACTAAAAAACACGCTTTTATGATAAAATCAACTAAAAAGTAGAAAATAATTTTCAGTCTAAGAATCAATTAAGGAACAGTAAATAGTATAATTGTGGTCATAAAAGCGTGTTTTTTAGTTTTTTGAACTATAATTATTTATTACAATGTAGAAGTAGCATGCACCCTACATGATGGTAAGTTGCCACCGCCGTCCATGGTCATCTATAATCGACACCAAATAACTTTAAAGTCGGCCACAAATGCGTTGCTACCTAAGTGAGAACGCTTTGGGCAAGTATTTCCCCCATACCACACCCTTCAAAGCAGAACACAGCAGCGCAAAGTTTTTCAACTAAAGATGGACATTTAACAATTTCGTCACACACCCGTTTTTAATAATCAATCCATCCAATATTTGACTACCAAAGAACGACATTTCAAAATTTCTGCGTACTAGACATTGTCTCTCAATATTTTATAGGACAACGGAGAATAGGATAGATCGGTTATTAATAACGGGCGTCAGATTGAGTGCAGCCCCGATCTTTCCGCACATCATTTGTCAAGGGGGGCTAACAATTGCAACGAATTCGGCGCAATCAATTCCGGTTACTTACCCAAACCCAACCTAACCCAACTCTAATAAGGTCGAAATCTCTTTAACGTGGTAGTAAAAAAATGTTTTTGAAATCAACTCTATATGTTTGTAGTTAGAGTTCTGTGAGTGATGTACTGAATGAGATCCGTGGCACAGTTTCGAGGAATATCCGCTCGAAACGAGACCGGGTGCTCGTTTGATTCGCTTAACACGATTTTCGGGGATAGGTTCGGATTGGTGTAGGTTGGTGACGGATCTGAGGACGTGTCGTGAGATAGGTCTTGAGATATGAAGAAAAAAAAAATAATAATGATTTATATAGATTGGATTTACACCTCTCCTAAATGGCCACTGCAGTCCATACATAACTAAGTACCGTTTAATTTTTGTTTTTAATAGAAATAGCATAAATATTATTTATATCTATATTCTTTTTGGTTTATGAAGGACTACATATATTGTATTTAAAATAAAGTAGGTAATTGATTACATGAACCAATTTTAATGAAACTTTGCATCGAGAACATTTAGTCCTTACTAATACACAATAAAAAACAGTAGTACGTATTTCGAGAATCTACACATTTTTCTAAGGTGTCATATTTTGAATAATCTGTGAATTACAACTACTACGAACAATAAAACCAAAATCTAAACATAGTTCCAAAACAAAAAAAAAACAAAAATCGTAATGTGCAAAATATATCGCGGGATATCGCTTACCGTGTGTAGCTATAATAAATCATAACATAGTATAATTGAGCTGGAAGGTCGATATATATGGGCCAGATGACATTTCGCATACTCCACATGACCACGTGACCTTAGGCCTAAATAAAATAATTTTAATGGCCTTAAAAAGGCGCTTTCTATATTCATAGGTAATATTAGGATATTCAAATATGGGTGCTATAATAGGTACCTAATAGTGCTATGCACATAAAAACTAATACAAACACCGCGAGAATATAAATCTAAACATAATTTAGAAATTATGTTTCGTTAGCTATGTTTAAATAATTGCCTTAAATAATAAACTAATTAATATTATATTTAAAAGTACTATTGTATTATATTATTTTTATATAACGTAGGAGTTGCAGACGAGCATGCAGTCCACCTGATCGTAAGTAATAATAATAATAATTTTTTATTCACGGAATACATAGCAGCACACACATGACTAAAAAAACAAGAATTAAAACAAAACATAAACATAGAAAACAAGTTCTTATAATACTAGAAACATATGTTAATAATGGACATGTGTAATTAACACAGATAATATTTGATTCCTACCTGAGGTCGGCCACAGATGCTCCCCTACCCCTGGGGACTAAGCTGGAACGCCTCGGAAAAGTATGTCGCCCTTACCGCACCCTTCAAACCAGAACACAGCAGCGCTTAACACTGCTGTTATGAGGCAATAGGTGTAGCGGTGGTGCCGCCGGAGTCGAACCAAAAAGGGTTCTACCACTTTCCAATATTAAATTAATAAAAATACAACTTATATGCTTACAAGAAGGAAGTTTCTAAACAGATATACAAAAAAAAACATTATTTTTATATTAAAAAAACTAACAGATCAAACTTTCGATATTGTACCCCTCAAACCGTCCCGCAAATTAAACAACCCCTATGCAAAATCAAAATCCAAATCCAAAATCAAAAAGGGCAATGCTCTTGAAAAAGTAACTGAGCAAATAATATGACAATACTCATTACAATAACTTATAACAATTAGTGGGGTGCCCTTACCACCGCATCCATCTATGGACCTACCCTAACATTGTAGAATGACCAGGTTTTAAGAAGTTTTTCGGATAGAATATGAAAAAAATGTGAAGTCTCTAAAAATATTCCTTTTTAAATTAACTACTGATATTATTGTGTATTGTGTTTAATTTTAAATTGACTTTTCAAGCTCTGTTATTGTGTTTTTAGGGAGATTTTCCTAGTTTTGTAGAGGGCCTCTAAAATGTCAAAAGGGTTCTCTTAGGTCCTCCATAATTTCTGTCTCTCTCTCCAGAACTAGGGAAACTTTGGAGACTACTTAATCAGGCCACAAGCATTCCGAAGTGCACAAAAAAGTGTTTATTTTGACGACTGGGATATGTATAGGAGCACATACAACTTTAACTTTTATGAATTAAGATATACAAACGCTATGAGACTATGTGTGATTCACTTACTAATCCAAGCGAAATAGATTTTCACTAAAATTATTTTTAAATATAAACGTAACTAAAAAAAGACTTACTGTTCAAAATAATACTGATAATATTATTATATCTTAAATATTCCATATGGGACTTATACGAAACTCCAAGACTCATAGTTACTCTACTCAATAAAGGGAATCTCGAAGCAAGGACAATAAGTATAAAATTATGGGCTCGTGCACCTGGCGTCCCTGTATTCTTTGTGTTTTATACATTTTTAGGGTTCCGTGCATCGAAAAAGGAATAACGATAACCTTATTTTTCTCTCATACATATTCTGAAAGAATAAAAATTCATACTTTATTGTAAAGAATACGAATTAAAAATATAATTTTCACATTTATTTATTAATATTAATTAAATAATTACACCCAGCAGCAATGTGATGATTATAATGGTGGGTGGATGATGATGATGATGAATTAATTATAAGACTAGAAGGTGTCAAACTCTTCGTGATTCGATACCGGAGGCACTTTCGCACTTCGGTATCTGTCTAATAACAACATTAACATTTTAACACTGCTTATCGGGTTTGAAGAATACCTTTTGCTTGGTAATGGTGAGTACTAACACTACTAACTTAGTCCTCAAAGGTAGCAACGCATCTGTGGTTCATTGAAATGAAATGAAATATTTTTATTTTGTATAGGTCAATGGCGGCACTTACAAATTGTCAGTTACAATATTTTTCTTAAACTACTACCGGATCGGAACACGACCTCTACTGAGAAGATCCGGTAAGAAACTCAATGGGTTTGTCCATTTTGTTTTTTTATTATCCTCTTTTTTTTAAATGCCATCACTTTTACATATAATTAATAAAGCATTAGCTCCAGTATCTTGCTTTACATTTATCTAAAAAAGATGTTAGTTCAGCAAGATACGCTACACTTTGACATTTTCTTAATTAACTAATTGTTGTTGATCAGTCCCAAGCTGTTTTATCATCAATATAATCAGAAAAATTTATAATAAGCTTTACGACTAAGTATTTACATTTATTGATACAGTGGCCATTTATCATCATAAGCCATTAAATGGCCTGCAAGCTCGTTTGCTACTAACGCTTCCTACACTCACAACCCCACACTAGGATCCCCTGTATCGTCGGTGCTATGGGCACACACAGAGTCAAATACACAAATACCCAGACCCAGAATTCATTCATCATTTAGAAATGCGTCTGGCCGGGAATCGAACCCGGGACCCTCTGCGCGTCAGACCATCATGGTGACCGCTCCGCCACGCGGGTCGTCAAACAAAGGCATTTCGTACTAAAAGACAATTCGTATAATGGAACTACATCAGCTGGACTGCGTGCTCAGTTGCAACTAAGAGACAATTTATATAAAGGAACTACATTTAAAATTATGCAAAAAAAATACTTATTCCAAATAATTCTAATTCTAACAACATTTTAATTCTACGGAACCAAGAGACTTGAACTAAAATTTTATTTTCCGTATACATTTTTTATTTTAATCCCGGCACGCTTTATTTATAAAGATAGCGGATTTAATGTACCGTGAAAGGATTTCAACTATTACGGTACAAATGTTTTGAGAAATTGAATTCAATAGGATTAAATAAATAGGTATGTTTAGTTATTATTTCTAGAGTAAATCTAAATAGAAAGAACTCTATTTGTATAAATAAGTAGAGTATTCATGATAAGTAGAGTATTTTTTTGTGGTGTGATTACGTTTTGTTTTGTTTTTGTTAGTAATAGCGGACTAGTCGGGGAAGCTGTGGTCCGACCTGGCCTCTAGGCTTGGAGGGCCACCAAATGTCTGCAAGTTCCCTAAAATGTCTACCGCTGAGGAGATCTTTAGAACTAAGTTAAAACGCTTTGTGTCACCTTCCAATCAGAACACTAAGTGCTGCACAGCAGTGGGTATAATTAAGTAGACATAGGTGTAGCGGTGGTGCCGCCGGAGACAATGCCCAAAGAGTTCTACCATCTTTAAAACGTTTGTAAACTTTTGTATTATATCATTAATTTAAATATTCAAAAACCCTTCGTTCTCTTGAATTAATAAATTAAATTAACACATTCCATCCAATTCTGCTTATAATATTAATAATTCATATCGTCGGGACTTCACCAACCCGTCACTGTCCCACTGCTAGGCACGGGTCTCCTTTCAGGGTGAGAAGGATTAGACCATTGTCCACCGCGCTGGCCAAGTGCGAATTGATAGACTTTACATACCTTTAAAATTTTTTTTTAACTTCTCAGGTATACAGGTTTCCTCACGATATTTTCCTTCACCGTTCAAGCAAGTGATAATTAACTTCTAATACGCACTAACTGAAAAATCATAGGTGCCTGGGATGTTAACCTCAGACCCCTCAATCAAGAGGCCGAGTTCCTTAACCTATCAATGCTCAAAAGCTCAGTAGTTATCTTCAATTTATTAAAAATAAACACATTCCAGCCAATTCTGCTTATAATATGAATAATTCATACCTCATCATACATCGTCGGCACATTAATTGCGAATCAGGAAACATATCGCTGGACATTTCGAAAATATTTGTACGTGCATTTATCACATACATTACTCAACGCTGGGTTCCGTATTCAGACTTTATTATTTTATATCAAAGATTTGTTATTTTAAATTGAAGCAGCGAATGAGCATTCAACGCTGTCTCACTGCTGGACACAAGGCTCTCAAAGTGAGAGGACTTTTTAGACCCTATGAATTTTGAAGGTGGTAGAACCCTTTGTGGTTCGACTCCGGCGGCACCACCGCCACACCTATTTCTGCCTAATAACAATAGTGTTAGGCGCTGCTGCGCCTCTCTTAAAGTTTGAAGGGTGTGGTGAAAAAAATAAAAAAAAAACGCTTTCTACACTCACAGCCCCACACTAGGATTCCCTGTGTCGTGGGTGCCATGGACACACACATAGACAAATACACAAACACCCAGACCCAGAAACAGAAATCTAAATTCATCATTTAGATTTCTGTCTGGCCGGGGATCGAACCCGGGACCCTTTGCGCGTCAGACCGGTATGGTGGCCGCTCCGCCACACGGGTCGGCAGTGGTAAGGAAGTCATATTTTCCGTGGATTTGTGGGTCTGCTCGACTGCATGCTTATCTGCTATTCCTATCTTATAAATAAGTATGTACCTACTTCTGATTCGAATGAACACTTCCTTTCCCCAAAATTGATTGCACCGCTTGAGATAAAACATTCCGTTAATTCATCAAACACGTGTTGCTCCAAATAAGAGTAACGACGACCATTTTTCACGTTCCCTGAAAGAAAATAAAATGAAAAATCAAATGCACTTTGTTTTCTGAACTCGATACAGCACATGTCAGCCGCCCGTGACAACTAATTTAGTCTGATTTTGAAGAAAGCGAAGTTATTTTGGGAGGGAGATAAATCAAAATTTTTCGGATGATATATTTTGATGATTTTTACAAGTCTTCACTTAATTTATTTCTTTGTGCAATGTGTTTGGTTAAAGATTTTAATCTAAAATGACGGCATTTGTTGTTTCTTTCTTTTTTCCTTTCTCTTAAAGATTGAAGGAACAAACGAATCGGTGGTAAGTTGTTACAGTAGAGATATTTTTATGCGATTCCATATAGAATAGATCTTACCTGAAGCCGATCACAGATGCTTTGCCACTCCAGAGGTTTAAGATGGTTACCAAGAACTTCACGTTAGAAATAGGTGTGGAGGTGATACGTCCATGGTTAAACCATACTGGAACCAGTATGGTTTAACCACCTTCTTGCTTTCCGGTTGACATATTAGGTGACCATCTTAAGTAGCCTTCAGAAGTAGTTCTTATGACAAACTTTTATTTAGTTCTCTGTCAATCTCGGGTAGTATTCTAATCTAGAATCGATTACATATATTGATAGGCAGTAGCACTGTATGCTCTGCTACTCTAATATTAGATATATAAAAATGATAATAACAACGCATCTGTGATCCCTTCAGGTGGAAATCCTGTTCTATATGCAATTGTTTAAAGGTATTCATAGGCAGCAGACACCATCAGGTGGACTTCATACTCATTTGATAATTCAATCTTATAAAAAACCAGTAAAGCAATGGCTAACTTTCATAGTGCTGGCTTCGAAAATGGCAAAATTTAAAATAAGCTGTCAACCCCCATTTAACCACCTTTAGGGTTGATTTTGGAAAACCCCTTAGATTAGATTTTTATTAATTTAAATCAGAAAGCTAAATACCAATTTTCATCCAGTTTGCTTTAAAACTGACGGACTTTCATATTAACTTTCAACCCCCATTTAATCCCCTTAACGGTGGAATATCAAAAAAATCCGTTCCTAGTGCGCGTCTACATTATAAAATGAAGCTATATTTCAAATTTCATGATTGTAGCTTCAGTAGTTTAGTCAAAACCTTGATTAATACGTTTTGAACGTGAGTATCTTTTCGCTTTTATATATATAGATATAAAAAGGCACGAAAACCAACTGTTTCCCACTAATCCCAGCAGACACCATTCAAATGTATTTTTAAGTTACCGGGAGTTGTTTTTCCCGGTTTTTGTGGCTAATTCCCGGTCGGGTTTCAAAGGAACCGGATCCTCGCAGCAAAGTGGTCGGATTATACAGATTTCTTTGTTTTAAAAGACAACAACGGATGCTGTTTCTGTATAAATCCCTGGATTATCTTACGTTTTCACAGCTTGTTTCATTGTTAACGGATTCGCGATAAAAGATGTGTGTTTTTAATTTTGGCAATTTATATAAATTATCAGATATACTCCCGTTATTAATAATCAATCTATCCAATTTGCCTTTTTTTTTTTTTTTTGTTGACGAGTGGGAAACCTTCAAAAGGTACCCGACGCCATGGGAGTGACGCCGTGTTATGTGGGATTTTTACCGCACTAAAACCCCCCCGGTGGCCGTCCTCAGCGTTTCGTGGAGAACTCCGGGATCTCCAACGGAACACAACCGGAGTCCTCCTAACGCGATGCCCTTCTATCGGGCTCTGCCCTGGGGGAGCAATTTACGCTCCTCTCACATCCCCTGGTGATTACAGCGATATGCGACCACACAAAACCGCTGTCCTTCCCGGGGATCCAATTTGCCTACCAAAAATCTACTAACAATTTCTACATACATGAAGTTGTCAATTTTTGATTTTTGGTAGACAACATTTTTATAGATTGAGTAACGGGCCCTGTAGCTTAATTAATACCTACCGCGCGCGGTCGGCGATTTGATTGGTGACCGCTAGTGGCTAAAGGTTTCGGAATCGGTTAAACCTCCGTCCCTGCTGTCATCATAGAACAAGTCGTTAAACCTTGTCGAAGTTTATAGGAGAACTTAACCAAGCTTCTTACACGAATCCGTGTTAGAAAACCACGTTAGAGTATAAACCAGATCCCAGTTGTGGGATGATACCCATGCCCAGTTATAATGAAAAAAATCAATTCTCTCTTTATTTTTAGTGGACTACATGTCTGATTTATTTTTTATTTTTTTTTCATTTGTTATTATTGTACAGTATACTTTATTATATATTTAAAACATGAAATACTAATTAAAATAAATTAAACTATATACAAATAATTAAATTACCTAAACACTATTATGTCTGATTATTACTTCTTATATCTAAATCAGTCCAATACCTACTAAACGTACCCACTCTCAAGTGAACAAAAACATACTCGTATAGCTTATCAAACGCAATCAAGCAAGTGCCTTAAATATGTTCAAAATTGGATCTTTATGTTTGCTTATTATTCAAATGTTAACGAGGTCGCTATAAATATTTGCTTTTACATTGTATTTGATTTAAAACACACTCTTGCAACACTGATTAATTATCTGTTAAATATATTTATTTGTTTTACATAAATCTGAAGATTAATTTGGTAATAATTCTTGATTATAAACCATAATAGAAAAAGTTTATAAATCTCTTAGCTGACCCGGCAAACGTTGTGTTGCCATATAATTAAAAAAAAATGTTAAGGGTGAACTACCCTTATCACTTGCGGGTTTGAAAAATAGATAGAATATTTGAAACTGCGATGGTAGTGAAGTCTGTCGAATCCAATGTGAAACATTCCAAAACCAACAACTACTTACGAGTTAAAAAATAATAAAAAAAAACTTTTTCCCACGGACTAAATTGTGAATCTAAACCATTTTCAAGTCCCCTTAAACACACACAACAAATTTAATCAAAAACAGGCCAGTCGTTTAAGATGAGTTCAGTGACATACACACGCACATAAGAAATATATACATAAAGATTTAGAAATAAATAATCAGCTGCTGTACGGTGAAGGAAAACATCGTAGGAAAATGATGCTTAAAGAAAATATCTCTAAGTGTGTGAAGTCTACCAATACGAACTTAGCCAGCGTTGTGGCACAAGCCCTTTTCACTATTAAACTAGTGCTTAGGAGTAAGACAGAAAGGGATGATAATGATATAATCTATAGGAGTTTCTTCTGACTATCTATATGTGCCTTTAGGTGGCTTTTCTTATTGAACTAGGTCTAACAGTCGCTAGAACAATTCTGTGTCGAACATCCAGTTTTGCCTATTTCAAGTGATCAGTCCAACTGATTTAAAGACGCCCTAGAGTCGTCGTCAACCCATTACTGTCCCACTGCTGGACACGGGTCTTCTCTTAGAAGAAAGATTAGGCCATAGTCCACTGCGCTGGCCTATGCGAATTGGTAGACTTTACATACTTTTGATTTTTATTTACGCTTACCATTCTTCAAACTTTTTTTTTTATAATATAAGAGTAGCAGACGAGCATGCAGTCCACCTGATGGTAAGTGGCTACTGCTGCCCATGGACATCTGTAATCAACTCCAGATAGGATTAGATATTCCTACCTGAGGTTGGCCACAGATGCGCCGCTACCCCTGAGGACTAAGCTGGAACGCCTCGGAAAAGTCTATCTCCCTTACCACACCCTTCAAACCGGAACACAGCAGCGCTGCACTGCTGTTATTAGGCATAAATAGGTGTGGCGGTGGTGCTGCCGGAGTCGAACCACAAAGGGTTCTACCACCTTCAAACTAGAACAATACCCAGAAAATAACAGAACAGAAGCCTTACGATAAAGCCGAAATAGGTGTGACTGAAATACCAATTGGACTAAATATAGTCTACTATTCATATATCTACGAATATCTTTGTCTGTCTGTATAGCAAATAACTGCACTTATGAAATACCTGTTATCGGATCAAATTCCTTATATTTATCCGTTCAAGACGAGAAACATTACCATTATTCAAGATGATCATTCGTGCACGAAACAGCAACACAAGTTCTGATCCTAACTATACACCCTAGACATTATGAACCTTATCTTCATCATCAGCAACCCATTACAGTCCCACTGCTGGGCACGGGTCTCCTCTCAGAATGAGAAGGATTAGGCCATAGTCTACCGCGCTGGTCAAGTGCGTATTGGTAGACTTCACATAGCTTTGAGATTTTTTTTTAATTTTTTAATATACTCGTAAGTCTCTCAGGTATGCAGTTTTCCTCACGATGTTTTCCTTCACCGTTTAGCAAGTGATAATTAATTTCTAACACGCACAAAACTTTGAAAATTCAGAGGTACTTTGAAGAATCGAATCACTCCAAAACTACTCAATTAAATTCGAAGGATCAATAAAATATTTAGTGTCGGTATCTCGACTTCACATTCAGTCTTTATTTCATGACATTACAAGTTAAAGTCAGAAGTAATTCTTGTAACATTGCATAACATGTACCTATGTATAGTCTGATTCATAATTAGGTGTCCAAAATGTAAACAAAGGTGTTGACCTATCAAGAAAATTCATTTCAAATGGTAGTTCCTTATTTTTGTCGATATTAAAGTAATACAACAATAATAAAATAATAATCTAAATAAATTAAGATCAATTCACATTTTCTAATATTTATATTACCTTAATTTCGTTCCATACAGTAATAATAATAAAAAACAAGGTCTATGGTAGAAAATTAAAATGTGATAATGGTAACACAATCGGAACCCAAAACATTTCTTGTGCCGTCATTTTACGTTTCGTAGCTGAAGTTATTCATTTTCGTGATTGTAATCGAACTCAAATGTATTATCATTTTCATAGCGCGTTTGTTAAATTGTGAATAATTGTAAAGTATTCGTTTTTTGTTGAGTTTGTTAAAATTTTTGTTTCTTGTTAATTTTGACAGTGACATTTGTCTGTTTACATTTTGGACACCTAATTATGAATCAGACTATAGAGTGTATTTGAGTTTATTTATTATGAACACCGGGACCTCGATAGATGGCGTTGTAAAACTCACGTCATTTTCTGTATCCACGTTATACTTTAATATGAAGGAAGTTTTATTATCTGTTGAAAGCTGTGCGGTGCACTGTACGATGCAATTCGGAATATCTGATTCGCCATCTTGGTACTTGTATTTCCTTCTGTTTCGTGTACACTTGTGCGGTAAAGTCATAAACAAATCATATCATACATTTTTCATACTATTAAAGTAATAAACGAAGTTTTGAAGGTGGTTGTAGTTTTGTGGTTCGAATCCGGCGGCACCAGCACCTCAGCTATTTCCGCCAAATAACAGAAGTGTTAAGTGCTATTGTGTTCGAGTTTGAAGGGTGTGATATGGAAGATATACTTGTCTTAGGCGTTCTAACTTAAACCTCAGGGTAGCTACGCATCTGTCGCCGACCTCAGATACGAATGTAACCTTATCTGGGGTTGATTACAGATTACTTTAAATAATGGCGCATCTAAGGTTAGTTAAAGATCTATCTAAAGATCGGCAGTAGCCACTTACCATCATTTAAACTACATGCTCGTTTGCTACTTCTATATTACATGTAAAAAAGTATGATGCCTGTAGATATACGAGTAATTACAATAACGGAGACCTTAAAAAAAGTTCTCAAATGTATGAAGCTTACCAATCCGCACTTGTCTAGGGCGGTGGACTATGGTATAATTAGTCCCATTCTGAGAAGAGACCCGTACCCAACAGTGGACTAAATAGTGGACCGCGAAATAAATCTAATTTTAATACATTTTCTCCCCACGTGTACCAATCGTACAATTATTGCATTTGTTCATATCTTCGCATTCCGCCTATCAGGCCAATAATATTACATCTTAATTCACATTTATCATAAAACCACTCTTTAATCTATCACAATATGGTTCATATTACAATAAATATCTTCCACCTTGTTAGTACAACGATTAAGCAAACCCGCCCATACAATCGTAGATCTTATACCTACTCTACCATTTGCATCTTACGATGACACTTCTGTCAGTCAATTTCCATTCTTATGTCTTTAACCATAAAGGTTATGTGAAGTGACATCTTAAAGTGACTTTAAATGCGTGACTGGTATGTTTTGGAAATAAAACCATTTATTATTTATTTATAATATGAAAGACAAACGAGTATGCAGTCAACCTGATTGTAAGTGACATCTGGCGCTCATGGACATCATAATCAATCTTAGATAGGACTGGAGACTTGAGGTCGGCTCTTCTTTCGGAGATGCACTGCTGCCCCTAAGAACGAAATTAAAACGCCTCATGTATCTAAAGTACGCTGCTTTAATTAGTGCCTCCAGAGCCGATGCATGCTCAACCAACCAAAGTACCAATTGTACCAAAGTACCAATTGTAAAAAAGTTTAAAGGAATTGCTCATACAAAAGCTCGCGTAACGGAGGTAAGTATCTATACATAGGTAGATAATCTATCTTGTCCCTGTAGTCCTGGGACAAGACTGGGGCTACGGTATCCCTTGCCTGTCGTAAGAGGCGACTAAAAGGAGGCTTCCGGGGTTGCAGACGGCAAGAGTAGGAGCTCGAACCGTTCAGTAAGCGAGCCCGGGAAGAACGGCGATATGTTTGGTCGCATACCGTTGTAAAAACCAGATATGCGGAAGGAGCGTAAATTGCTTCAAAAAGGTTTCCCTCTAGTGATATAACCTATCTATTATTCGTTAATCATAAGTATTTGAAAATTAATTAAAATTAAAACACTAGAACAAAATACTATCAACTTAAATAATAGCATAGAATGTCCTATGAAGTAACTTTCCGATCCCCTAATTACACTTCTAATTACGCATTTGTAGCTTGTTGTCTTTAATTAATTAAACAAATTGAACAGAAATAGAAAGTCATGTGATTAAACTTACCTTTCATTCGTGACATATTAAATTTTCCCCTGGTTTTACTTGCAGTATTATTTAATTTCCCAAGCTAGTGCATGAAAAACTCGTACATAAATTTAGATATTTCCACAAGTGGTCAAATGTCGGGCATGACTTGGTATTGGGGTTGAAGGTGGTAGAACCCTTTGTGGTTCGACTCCGGCGGCACCACCCTGCGGTGGTGCACCTATTTCTGCCTAATAACAGCAGTATTGTGCGCTGCTGTGTTCCGTTTTGAGAGGTGTGGTAAGGGAGACACACTTTTCCGAGGCGTTCCAGCTTAGTCCTCAGGGATAGCGGCGCATCTGTGGCCGACCTCAGGTAGGAATATCTAATCCTATCTGGGGTTGATTACAGGTGTCCATGGGCGCCAGTAACCACTTACCATCAGGTGGACTGCACGCTCGTCTACTACTTCTATATTATAAAAAACAACAACAATCAACATGTAATTTATAATTGTTATGAGTAATTAATTGTATACTATTTTATGTTGTTCTATTATTTGCATTTTAGTTTGCACCTATAATTGAGCTAGCACTTGTACCTGTCTCTTATTTCCTTTTGTGTACCTTTACCGATTGTTTACAAAGTATACACCACTTTGTTGTATACTTTGTAAACAATCGGTGTAACATAATAATAAATAAATAAATAAAAAAGTCGGGCATGACTTGGTCGATCAGTTTGCATTATAGTACAGACAGACGAACAAACATGCTACTATAGTGAATGTCCTATGTTTACAGATAGAAGGGCACAAAATGTCACTACGCAGAGGTTAATTACATTCCACTTTAATTGAACCACAACCTTTCTGGCCAGACTTTCTTAAAATGTATACACATTTGTACATAATCCAACGATTTACATTACAACGTTTTTGCCCGCGGCTTCGTCTGCGTTTAAAAGAAAATAATATGACACACTAACATACAAAAAACTGAATCGTATCTTCATTGGAACGACAGTGGCCCCATCTGGCGAAAATTGGTCGTACCAACTCTGAAACCTTCGTGGGCTCATGGACAACAACTTTGCTAAAGATCATCACTTGATCAAATGCATAGTTTACGATTCAATCCTTACTAATATCGATTAAAATAATCGACTTTTTGGTCCAAAAGATCGATTCTCCGATTAATCGATCTTAGATCGCAATCCCTAGTTCCCGTGGGATTTCCGGGATAAAAACTATCCTATGTCCGTCCTCGGGTCTCAGACTATCTTTGTACAAAATTTCATTAAAATTGGTTCAGTGGTTTAGGCGTGAAGAAGAGACAAACAGACAGACAGCCAGACAGAGTTACTTTCGGATTTATAATATTAGTAAGGATAAGGATAAGGACTAGTAAGGATTACAAATAACTTTAACCCCAACCGATTGAGATAAAATTTTTCATACATGTTTGGTTTGGATTACATTACGTGATTAGTTTAGTGACGTCATTCTAAATCCAAAATGGCGCTTGCCCCAAGATGTTGAACCAAGTATTTTTGTACACCACCATAATATTGGTATCATTCAAAGAGGTTCTGGGAAGAATAAAAAAAAAGCTTTTTTAAGATGTTTAAATGTAATTTTATTTATAATTATGAAAAATAATTAGTAGAAAATATATAGTTTGGAAGGTGGTAGATCAGTCTGTGGTTCGACTCGTATTTCTTGCCTAATAATAGCAGTATTAAGCGCTGCTGTGTTCTGGTTTGAAGGGTGCGGTAAGGGAGACATACTTTTCCGAAGCGTTCCAGCTTAATCCTCAGGGTATCGGCTCATATGTGGCCAAATGGAATCAAATCTTATCTGGGATTGATTACAAATGTCCATGGGCAGCAAAAGCTACTTACCATTAGGACTTCAGCTCGCCTGCTAGTCCTATTACAAAACATCTTAATTGGTCTCTTCATCGGTGTAATCTGAGGAAGATTCAGTACTGGTTGAAGATTCGGTGCTGTTGTAGGCCCAGGCTTCAACTTGTATCTGATACGTATGGTAGAAAGACACCACAGGTACACGAACCTGAGAATAAAAAAACAAAGGGTTGTACTATTAACGTTGTGCGTTTTTGATATTTTGTAATGATTGGAGAATAATTTATTACGAATGGCTTTAACTCAAACTCAAAGGTGACTGACTGACGTAGTGATCTATCAACGCACAGCCCAAGCCACTGGACGGATCGGGCTGAAATTTGGCATGCAGGTAGATGTTATGACGTAGGCATCCGCTAAGAAAGGATTTTGATCAATTCTACCCCCATGGGGATAAAATAGGGGTTGAAAATATTACTTCGTAACGCGAGCGAAGCCGCGGGCAAAAACTCGTTATCAGTATAAAAGTGCTATCATTTATGTCGTAAAATACAATATTCATTTACTGTGCTATCGTACACAAACATGATAGTCTTACGAATTTTCGATCAGGTCACGTGTCCTGACGCGAGTTTAACATTTTTTATCCATCAAAAAAGTGGACAGTGCCGCTAAAGAAGTTTTCACTTCAAAAATATATTTATTATTTATAAGAACCCATAAAATGATAGCCAATTAGTAGAAAATCGGCATTTCGATCGTGTGGTCCGAGGTTCGAATCCCAGGTACCACAGGTTTATCAAATATTTTATCACTTGCTTTATCGGTGAAGGAAGACATCGTGAGGAAATCTGCATACCTGAGAGATCTATAAAAAAATCTCAAAGATGAAGTCTTCCAAATCACACTTGGCCAACGCGGTGGACTATGGCCTAATTGGTCTCATTCCGAGAAGAAACACGAGCCCAGCAGCGGTACAGTCATAATGATTATATACGAACTAATAAGGAAGTGAAATTAAAGCTTTAAAAAATATTTTGGCAATGGGAGATCTCCCGGGGAGATATTCTATATATACAAGATGTGGAGAAAACATAGATAGCGTGATTTAGAATCGTGTAACGCCATCTATTGACAACTTGCCGGAAGTCGCCACATGACTGTGACGTCACATTACCTTCGTTTCAGGGGTGTCCAGCTGCCACACCTTGGGCATCCCGAGCTGATACGGCATACCCACCTTCACGCAAATCGTCATGGTGTCGTGAGCAGCATTGACCTGGTGGTAAGAAGAATGAAAGAAAAATTAAACAAATCGAATGAAATCTGTTTATTGTGGAACACAGATTAAAACATAGATGTACTTTTGGGTAATATCTGCCATATTCCGCAATTATATAATTATGATACTAGCTGACCCGGCAAACGTTGTGTTGCGAAATAAATAAAAAAATGTTAAGGGTAAACAACCCTTATCACTTAGGGGTATGAAAAAGTATGAAAAATAGATAGTAGCCGATTCTCAGACTTACTGAATATAAAATTTGGTCAAAATCGGTAAAGCCGTTTTGGAGGAGTACAGTAACTAACATTGTGTGTGACACGAGAATTTTATATATAGGATTGAATAAGAGAAGTGCACTTATCTACCCACGTCGCGGAATTTTTACCATAACAGTCTGACGCAAAGAGTTCCAGGTTCCATACCTGGCAGACATATGAATGAGGAGTTTAGATTTCTATTCTGAGTTTGGATGTTCAAGTATTCGTCTTTGTGTGTGTTCATGGCAACCATGACATAGGGCCTTAGGCGAGCTGTGAGTATCATCATCAACAACCCATTACTGTCTCACTGCTGGGCACGGTTCTCCTCTTATAATTAGGCCATAGTCCACAGCGCTGGCCAAGTACGTATTGGTAGACTTCACATACCTTTGATATGTTTTTTTATAAATCTCTCAGGTATGCAGGTTTCCTCACGATGTTTTCCTCACTATTCCTCACGATGTTTTCGAGGCGTTCCAGCTTAGTCCTCAGGGGTCGCGGCGCATCTGTGGCCGACCTCAGGTAGGAACATCTATCCTATCTGGGGTTGTTTACAGATGTCCATGGGCGGCAGTAGCCACTTACCATCAGGGGGACTGCATGCTCGTCTACTACTCTTATATTGTAAAAAAAACAACAGGGTTCCGTGTTCACCCTTTGGGTACGAAACCCTAAACTACATCAAATAATACTATACCTCAAGATAATAGGTCAGAAAGGTATGGGTCTCCGGTTTAATCACGAAGATCTCGTGATAGAACCTGAAGATATCGTCAGCGGATTCCCCCCGGTCATAGCATCTGAGTCCCCCCATCCACCAATGCCCCACCCAGGCGTGGCCGATCAGATCGTAGAGCGATGTTCGGGGCATGATGAAACCTGAAATATTGTTAGAAAGGTGATAGAATACGTGTGAGAGGAGAAAAGGAAGGAGGAGGTGAACGTGGCAAGTACTTCTGGCGTGTAGCAGTTTGGTGGAAACGTGTGGGTGCCGTGACTTACATATTAGGCTATTTTAGTTCTCAGGAGTAGCAAATCATGTTAATCGGCTTCTAGTAGAAACCCTTTCTATATGGTGTTGGTTATATATGTACATGGGCAGCAATGACCACTTACCAACAATGCTATAAAAAAGAAGGTGGTAGAACCCTTTGTGGTTCGACTCCGGCGGCACCACCGCCTCACCTATTTCTACCTAATAACAGCAGTGTTAGGCGCTGCTGTGTTCCGGTTTGAAGGGTGTGGTAAGGAAGACAGACTTTTCAGAGGCGTTCCAGCTTAGTCCTCAGGGGTAGAGGCGCATCTGTGGCTGACCTCTGGTAGGAATATCTAATCCTATCTGGGGTTGATTATAGATGTACATGGGTGGCAGTAGCCACTTACCATCAGGTGGACTGCATGCTCGTCTGCTACTCTTATATTATAAAAAAAAAGATAGTTAACGAGCATGCAGTTCACCTGATGGAACCGATCAATGGAATCCGTCTTCGAGACGTAGCATAGGTCAATAACGGCATTGCTATTCCTGAGGACTTTACAATGTCCAGTGTCGTCCAGAGTCAAACCACAACGGGTCCTATCAATTTCCTCAACAATGTCGCAAACATGAACTAAAAACTATACCAAACGGATCATCCTTCGCAAAAGCACCAACAGCCTTGCCAGTGATGGCCGCTGTTATCCACGGTACGTAGGGGTAGAGGAGGATGTGACGCGGGGGTGGCGGTGGGCGGCGCGTACGGAGCGGATCCGGGCATGGGGAACCACCTGAGGAAGATATCTAAATTTAGATAATTCAAAGGTGACTGACTGACGTAGTGATCTATCAACGCACAGCCCAAACCACTGGACGGATCGGGCTGAAATTTGGCATGCAGGTAGATGTTATGACGTAGGCATCCGCTAAGAAAGGATTTTGATCAATTCTACCCCCAAGGGGATAAAATAGGGGATGAAAATATTACTTCGTAACGCGAGCGAAGCCACGGGCAAAAGCTCGGTTTTTTATAAAATTGAAGTAGATAACAAGCATGCAGTCGACCGTTTTCATTTTTTTTAATGTAGGAATAGCAGACGAGCTTGCAGACTTAATGATATAGTGGCCAGCCAGCCATGGATATCTGTAATCAACCATAGATAAGATTAAATTCCTACCTGAGGTCGGCCACAGATGCGTCGTTATCCCTCAAGACTATGCTGGGATACCTCGAAAGAGTATGTCTCCCTTACCACACTTCAAACTAGAACACAGCAGCGCTTAACACTATTGTTACTACAAAGAAATAGGTGTGGCGGTGGTCCCGCCGCAGTGAAATCCCATAGAACCCTTCCTTCCCATCATATTCCTTAAGTCACAAGAGGCATTCCGACTTAGTCTTTAGATATATCTGACCAACCGTAGACAGAAGCGACTTACTTTTTCGAGGCGATCCAGCTTAGTCCTCAGGAGTAGCGGCGCATCTGTTGCCGACCTCAGGTAAGAATATCTAATCCTATTTAGAGTTGATTACAGATGTCCATGAGCGGCAGTAGCCACTTACCATCAGGTGGACTGCATGCTCGTATGCTACTCCTATATTATGCTCAAATCTATTCGGATTGTATTACATGTTTTTTCTCCTCCTATTTTATAACCTTGTTGACGATTATACACGAGATATTACGATCATGTGAGGCAGTAAGCAGTTATGTAAGAGGAGGGCACATTACGTTCGCGGAACGCAATAGGTGCAGGCTATTTATAGTATCGGTAATGATTTGTTATCATTCCAATGACATATGTCTAGTTAAAGATTGAAGTAGGAAAATAGTAGCGAATTTGTGCTTCTAGTATAAGCTTTGATAAGTGAAATAGAAAGATACTTCACCGCCTTGAAATTGGATACCACAAAACACTGATTTGTCAGTAATTTTGAATTGTTGACAAATATAAACACTTATAGAGAAAATGTACGTGTAAATAACTAAAATTACGTATTTATTTAACGTAAATAAATAAGTATTTCAAACCTTTTAGGGACAGTTTAGCATGGAGACGTGGCAAAACTTTATTTACGTAATTTCAATTCTCAAAACTGGTTACACGATCTGGTTAGGAGTGATTTATCTATGTATTTTACTCAAGGGTACAAGATATTTCTCAAAGGTATGGGAAGTCTACCAATACGCACTGGACCAGCGCGGTGGACTATGACCTAATCCTTCTCATTCTGAGAGGAGACCCGTGCCCAGCAGTGACAGTAATGGGTTGACGATACGAAAACCAGAGTAAATAAATTTCTAACACGCACTAACTTTAAAAAATTGGAGGTGTCTGTAATTCGGGACCCCTCTAATTCAAATTCAAATCTCATTTACTCAAAATACATTCATATAGAACACTTTAAGCCAACAAACTACCACCGCTTCGGTAGGTGTTTCGCTATGGAGAAGAAACGGCGAAGAGATCGAGAGGTGGACTTCAAACACTGCTATCACATAGCCAAACTGAAATCTAATATATAATAATAATAAAATCATTTATTCGCGGAAGTTCGCTACATGCACACATACATAAAAAATAATAAAAAAAAAACAATTATATAAAAATAGACAACCACAAAAAAGAAACGATAATTAAACACAATAAAACCTAAAACAAAGTATAAAAAGTAATAACTTAAAAACAATAACATAAGAATTATTACAAGTATGCAGCATAAGCAGTGATAGCCTAGTGGTTAAGAAACGCGGCCTCTCGATCGAGGGGTCCGAGGTTCAAATCCCAGGCACGCACCTCTGATTTTCAAATTTACGTGCGTATTAGAAATTAATTATCACTTGCTTAAACGGTGAAGGAAAACATCGTGAGGAAACCTGCATACCTGAGAGATTTATAAAAAAAAAAAGTGTGTGTGTGTCAGCTACGACGCACGATTGGAGTTTACTCCTTACGAATGATAATTATGATATATATCGAATAGAAAAAAGGGTAGGTAAATGAACGCATCTGCTAAAATGATAAGAGAAACAAACATATATCTGTAATTATTCGGATTATTTATATTACTTCAATAATGCGTATTACATAAAGTATGTTACAAAATAATATAAAATAGCGCCATCCAGTGGCAAGTTTTATAAATTGTAAGTTTGCAAGTTTATCAATCCATGTATTTTGGTTCCAAATATTATAATGGTAACTTAATATAATTGTTTATATTAAAGTAAATTTTAATATAATATAATTATTTATATTTAAAACAATTTTAAACGTTTTATAACTTAAAAACTTAATAATTATAATTTTTTTGCCATCTATAAAATATCCTTGTTGCAATTTACGGATGAAATTTATATGAGACTCAATAAACATGTTATTATATGTAATTTGGATTGTTTCTGAATGTTTTATAATTCTAGAATTCATTTAAAACGTATTGCTAATTTTATATAACTTATTTTGAACATAATTCATTAGCAATAATTCTGTAATAAATATTAAATAATACTGTTTTGATTTTGCCCGTTTATCGTTGATAGATGGTGCTGATCAATAATGCATCCATTTTTATAAGTTAAATTAACATATCAGTAACTTACAAAAGCCTCTTTATGTTAAAAACTTATTTTGCTAATATTATATCTTATTCAATTGCTTACTGATTTTATATGTTACTCTTCTTTAAAAACGTTCATAAAAGATTGTTAATCATATTATGGCGCCAATGTTCATATTTTTCACAGTGTTTATAAATGATCAAACCTATAACTTAATTTATGCAAAAATGTAAACAAATTAGTTAATGACGTTTTAATGTTTTATATATTGCTAATTATTTTTATTGTAATAATTACTTTCATATGAGATTTGAACTTACTGTATTTTAAATTAATAAAAACACTCTTGATTCATATTTTGGTTACCGTTACGCCTCAACTTTTCGTGTTACACTTGATTTTACTCCTCATAAAATTTCCGTACCGGGCCTTATAACTCAAATCGTTTCTTAAGGAGTAAACTCCAATAAACTCCAAAAAAAAAATATCTTAAAGGTATGTGAAGTCTACCAATACGCACTTGGCCAGCGCGGTGGAGTATGGCCTAATCCTTCTCATTCTGAGAGGAGACCCGTGCCCAGCAGTGGGACAGTGATGGGTTGATGATGATGATGATGCAGCATAACGCGAAATGGCGGAACTCAGCAATGCCATTGCCGGCGACACCGCACAATGACGCTAATTTTCAGTTCACCGCTATATCTAAGGATCCCTTAGGAATTATATGATTCCCTGTAGTTCCGGGACTAGAATAGGGCTACGGTATCCCCTGCCTGTCGTAAGAGGCGACTAAAAGGGGGCTTCCGGGGTTGCGGACGGCAAGAGTGGGAGCTCGAACCGTCTAGTGTGCTACCCCGGGAAGGACGGCGGTATGTGTGGTCGCATACCGTCGTAATCACCAGATGTTGTGGGAGGAGTGAACGCTCCCCTAGGGCAGAGCCTGATTCGGGCATCGCGCTTGGAGGACTCCGGTTGTGTTCCGTTGGAGATCCCGGAGTTCTCCACCAAGCGCTGAGGACGGCCACCGGGGGGGTTTTAGTGCGGTAAAAGTCCTACATAACCCGACGTCGCTCCCACGTCGTCGGGTACCTTTTGAAGGTTTCCCCCTCGAAAAGAAAAAAGAAAAAAAAAGGGATTATATGATTACCTTGAGCCAGCGACACGATGGACCAGTGGCCAGTGTGCTCATGTATCACACACGGTGCTCCGGAATGGAACCCGCACCCCGTCGTGCACGCGATCCGATCCTTAGGCATACTCGTCACGTTCTATGGGAAAAGTAAATAACTTTTTTATAATACAGACGTAGCAAAAGAGCATGCAGTCCAGCTGGTAAGTGATAAGAGGGTAAAATCTCTTCGGCCTATGATTTTTTTTCTTTTTTTAAATATAGGAGTAGCAGACGAGCATGCAGTCCACCTGATGGTAAGTGGCTAATGCTGCCCATGGGCATCTATAATTAACCCCAGATACGAGTAGATATTCCTACCTGAGGCCACAGATGCGCCGCTACCCCTGAGGACTAAGCTGGAACGCCTCGGAAAAGTCTGTCTCCCTTACCACACCCTTCAAACCGGAACACAGCAGCGCCTAACACTGCTGAAGGTAAGTGGTAAGAGAGTAATCTCTTCGCCTATGAAAATCTGTAATCAATCCCAGATAGGATTTAAGTTCTGAGATCGTTCGGCACTCCAGTATAAGTATGCTTTCCTTTCCGTTGAAACCAGAACACAGCAACGCTTAATGCTTTTTAAGGAAATTGATGTGACCGTGGTGCCTCTGAATTTAAAAAGGAGCCACACTCTATCACCTTTAAAAGACATAGTTGCAAGGTTTTCTAGCGGCAGTGATAACCTAGTGGTTAAGAAACTCGGCCTCTCGATCGAGAGGTCCGAGGTTCAAATCCCAGGCGCGCACCTCTGGTTTTTCCCAGCAGTGGGACAGTAATGGGTTGCTGATGATGATGATGATGCTAGAGGCGTTTAAAAAATGAAAATTTTACTTGTAATCTACAGTCCAATCGCAAACAGTTCCACGTCTTCCCCAGTAGTAGGGAAAGCTGCCCAGCAGTTGGACATAAAGATTGTCGCTACTCACATCTGGACGGTCGTACAAATAGCAAAGTTCTCGGGGCAGTAGACTGATTCGTAGCACCTCTTTTTCTTCTTCTATAAAGTCTCTGGGCACATCTACAAACAACAACAGTTTTAAAATAATAATACTTACGGAATAATACAAGAGATTATGAAAATTTTATGTTTCAGCAATGATATGCCTATTCGCAATAATGTTACTGGAATTACGGGAACTTAAAACTATTCTTACTGCAAATGATACTATTTATAAATTACTTACAACCACATACTTAAGTATAACTTCTAATATCAGAGTCAAATAACCGGAATGTAAACTTTGGACTTTTAACAAGAAAGACCGAAATTGAAATTGCCGTGGAGTCAAAATCAACTCAAAATGTCTAACAAACTCACCACTAGAAAAGTCCACATGATATATTTTGTCCTTAATCTGCTTTCCGCTTTTCTCAATGAGAAAGTTTTTGAAGGGCAAACATGCCGGTAACATATATTCTGGAAAAATAAACATTTTTATCATTATCACTAATTATTGTAACCCAAAATTTGGCAAAATCTCGTATATCTATTATGTCCCACATAAATACCTTAGTTTAGAACATTTGTTTTATAATATAGGAATAGCAGACGAACGTGCAGGCCAACGGTAGGTAAACAACTACTGCCACCCACGGACATCTGTAATCAACTTCAGATAATATTAGAATATCGGTGGAAGGTCACAGATGCTCTGCTACGCCTGAGGAATAAGCTGGAATGTCACAAAGGTGCTACAGAGATATTTCGTACCTCCGGATGATGGTATCACAGTGGAATCCAGTATTAGGTCATAATTACGAACACTCAACGACTACCAATCATCAAAGTCCTCAAAATAACGTTGACCAAAACTCACTGGATTTCACAGGCGTAATGAGCTAGCAACTTCGATAAAAACTCACTAGATTTCACAGGTGTGATGAGTTTGAGCAAGGCGATGCTGTCTTTAGCTCCGAAGTGCTTATACTCCGGGTGGAGCAGCACATCAGCTATCGGCATCAGCAGCACAGCTGGGTCACACTGGCTGCCAGCCGCCAGGTCCTGAATCGTCACCTTGCACTCTGCTTCATCCCGCTCGTAGTCCCCGAAGATCACGTTGCCCCTTTAGTTAATAGGATTGTATTATTAAATATTGTAACCCGTTCAATTCATTTCTTAACCAGTTTTAGCCTTCCAAAATTAAAAATTTGACGTTTTTCCTAGACCGATTGTTAAATTTGCAATAATTCTTAAGAGTAAATCATTATATAATTGTAACGTTTTTGTGGATCACAGTAACTTTACCGCAATGCAAACGTTAACAAAGCATTCGTATTGGTTTGGATATTAGCTGTTTTCTTGAAAAATACGTGGTCAGCAGGATTTTAAGAACTACATATAAACAGCTCTCAACAACGAACTTTAACAACAACAAATATAACAAAACAGCTCAAAAGTCAGCAAACTGACAAAGTCAACATTCCAGATGAAATCTACTTACAAAGCATATCCATCAGGTATCTGCGCGGCGTCCACAGCAGTGCTCAGCGCGAACTGTCTGCTGATGAGGATCACCCTTGGCACTCTGAAGTAGTGGGGAGTACCATTCTTCACTACATGAAACAAATAACATGACTTCAATTCTGTGGTTCAACTCCGGCGGCTCCAGCGCCACTCTTATTCCTGGCTAATAAAACCTATGCTCACCTCAAGTTTGTAGTGGTATTTACGGCACACCCCGTAAAAGTCTATACTGCTATATAACGAAAGTATATAAATATAATAATACAGTGTAAGTGGCATATACTAAAAGTATATTGCAGATAAGTTTCTTTCATAAAATGCATCAAATTAATGTTTTACCATGAATATACTGCAATGCTCCAAGCCAAGTGAACTGCAACTGCGACAGCGGGCCTTCATCAGGGTCAAACGTTATATCGTCATGGCAGTCGAAGAACTGACACACTCCCCCGCCTGAAAAGTAAAGATTTGACTATAGTTTAGAAGTAGCAAACGAGCATATCATCCACGTGATGGTGAAATGAAATGAAATATATTTATTTTGTATAGGCCAACGACGGCACTTTCAAATTGTCAGGTACAATATTTTTCTTAAACTACTACCGGATCGGAACGCGACCTCTACTGAGAAGATCCGGTAAGAAACTCAGCGGGTTTGCTTTTTTTTCAATAATAATTATTCTCTTTTTTAGTACTTTATTATTACTTTTTTTTCTCTTTTATAGTCCGCGCCAAACTGCTAGTCCGCTCTGAAGTTGTTGCGAGCAGGGGTAGCCATACAATTCGCTATGGCGACGCGATTCATTTCTATATTCAGAACAGACTAGCAGTTTTACGCAGACTATACAAGCTGTGAACATCAATATCAACCCTAGCCAGGACTAGGGTTCCGACTGATATTGGACGAAGATGCGTTGCTTTACCTGAGGCCTAAGTTGGAAATCCTTGTATGAGTGGATTTGCACGAGTGCTTAATACTTTTTAGGACAGTATAAGCTCAAAACTAAGTATATTTAAGAGCAACGAAATTTAATCAATATTTGCTTATGTCCGAAGTTTATTAAACATTTTGTAGAAGTCATTTATACCATACCATAATTACATGGTAGATATGTTTTCTTTAAAAAAATCGTTTAAAAACAAACACATTGAAATATCTAAAACTTCAATTTATTTAATTTATTTTACAAAAAAGCGTATTATGTTTCATAAACTACGTATTATTCGTTTTATTTAACTATTAGCAACAAAAAATATTGTCGCTATGACCATATTATCTCTTGTCCTAGTAAAATCCACAGTTATTATGCGCATGAGGTCTATCAATGGAAACAATTAGTCGGCACCAACAATAATTACTTATCTCAAAGTATTACTTATGTGTCATTTGTATTCAATTTAAAATAATTGCGCGTTGTAATTTGTCTTATACTAAGACTTATGGACATAATCTTCCACCTTGACTTTACCATCACATTGTAGAATCACTCATGTGAAGAATATATCGACACTGCTTTTACTGAAATATTCTTCGTGATTCGTGAAACACACCATAATCACAGACAGACGAGCATGCAGTCCACGCCATAGTAAGTATACATGAGCCCACGGACGTCTGTAATGAACCCCAGATAAAATAGAGTCCTACCTGAGATCGACCACAGATGTACCGCTACCCCTGAGGTCTAAGCTGGAATGTCTCGGAACCAAACCAGAACACAACAGCCCTTAAAACTGCTGTTATATATATATAACTAGCTGACCCGGCAAACTTTGTACCGCCTCAAAATTCTTTTTATCATATATATTTCATATAAAATATAGCCTATGTTAGTCGTGGATAATGTAGCTTTCGAATGCTCAAATAGTTTTAAAATCGGTCCAGTCGTTTTTGAGCCTATTCATTACAATCAAACAAACAAAGTCTCCCTCTTTATAATATTAGTATAGATTAAATAGGTGTTGCGGTGGCTTCGCCGAAGTCGAACACCAGATGGTTCTACCACCTTCAAAACAATAGTATCTACTTATCCCTCTCTCTATTAAATATCTGTTTACCTTACCTCCCTCATCTCAATGTTCATTACTCCCTCTCTACGTACCTACCTATCGATCTACATATACATCTATCTATCTACAACGCACGTCACCACAAACAATTCACGACATATTTACCGTCCGTCCGTCAGAATTGCTTTATTTTTCCGTAAGTGATAATTCAGTACGCACGACTAGGTGCAATTAGTTTTTGAAAACGTGACGGTGGACCGCCGTCCGCTGCCCACTAATTAAAGTTGGCGTTGGAGTGACACGTTTTATTTCGTTTTCATAGAATTTTATGTTCGTTCTTTGTTTTCGGTTTCATTTTTGATATTTTAAACGCTTCTTACGAACTTGTTAAATTTGTTTGGTGAAATGTTGCACCTTTTTACCCGACTGCCAAGGAAGGGTTATGTTTTTCGCGCGTATCTTGTATGTTTGTCTTTCTTTATTTGATCCGATCTAACAAACGGCTGGATGAGTTTCAACAGTTAAGGTGTCATTATATTTGTCTCAATGACCCGAGTGTCCTTAGATAGGTGTTACTAAAAAAAAATCAAAATGGCGGATTTCTGGCGCGAAATAGTAACACATTTAAAAAAAAAAGTTAACCGAACCTATCGAGTAGGGTATCAAATGAAAGGAAATTAAACGGAGATTATAAAAACATATGTGTATATATATAAAACAGCAAGGTGACTGACTGACTGACTAACTAAATGACTTTTTCATTTTTCAGAAATCAACGTACAGCCTAAACCAAGGACTTTACAGTTCTGAAATTTTGCACAAAGGTTCTCTGTATAGCGTGAATAAGTACTAAGAAAGGCCTTTTGGAAATTCTACCCTTAAAAGGGTTAAATAGAGGAAAAAAGTTTTTTTGAAATCCTTTAATTTTGAAGCAACTACTATAAAATTTTGTATTTGGCTTTCTGAATAGGAACAAGGACGTACTTATTTATCCCCTTCCGAAAAATCAACCCCGTAGAGGGTAAAATAAGGGTTAAAAGTTCATTTGAACAATCGTCAATTTTGAAGCAAACACTATGAAATGTTGTATCAGGCTTGTTGGATAAAAGTAATGAAATTCTACCTCTAACGAGGTAAAATAATGACCGAAACTTTGAATTACTGAAGTTATATATTTTATAAACCGTAAATGGTGGATTTTTTCGCGAAATACTAACACGTTTTAAAAAAAGTTAACCAAACCTATCGAGTAGGGTGTCAAAATAAAGGAATTTAAGAGGAGATTACACATACATTAAATAATATATCTTATATATAAAATTCTCGTGTTAGTTACCGTACTCCTCCAAAACGGCTTCACCGATTTTCACCAAATTTTATATACATATTCAGTAGGTCTGAGAATCGGCCACTATCTATTTTTTTACCCCAAGTGATAAGAGTTGTTCACCTTTAACATTTTTTTATTTATATGGCAATACAACGTTTGCCGGGTCAGCCAGTACATATATACTCGTATATACACATCGAGATGACTGTCTGACTAAATGAGTGAGTTGCTGTGCTAGAGATCAACGCAAAGGGACACCGCTGAACTTAAGCGTGCTGGACTTTAATAAATAGGTTCCTTATATAGCGTAAATGAACACTACGAGGATAAAATAGGATAAAATTGTTTGAACATCTTTTGTTTTTGAAGCAGACACCTACTATGAAACTTTGTATTTGACTTTCTGGATAAAAATAATGAAATGCATATTTCACTGCTTTTGGAAATTCTATTTCAGCCTTTTTGGTGCAGTCGGGTTTTTGATTTTTTAAATTAATTACTTGTTAAGAACTTCAATTATGCTCAATGTTAATACTAAATCTAGTCAATTCTTGCCTACCAATAATTTGATATTTTTTAGGATACGTAACGTAATGCAAACCTTACATAAAGTAACTCAAAATCCTGATTTCAAAAGGCACTTTAAAATATAGTATTTATTTATTACTAAACCTTCCCGAATAATCCGCTAAGTAATTTACCGAACAATTTACCCATATATTGACACCGACTCACCGCGGGGAATAAACGAGCATCATGGCAAGTTCCGAATATACCCAATTAAGTTTATCACATACTCGCGCCAATTCGCATCTACTCGGCGAATACCGAAACAATACAATAAACGCAGCAGGTTTCACAAACAATAACAGACTACTAATCTTTAAAACTATCCACCACACACTAGAGAGAGTAATTTCGATTTACAACTATGTAATGCTTTAAAATATATAGAAACCTTTACTTAAATCTTACCATAGAATAAGAAGAACAAAATAACCTTTGCCCAAGCCATCTGCAGGCGGAGTGGCGTTCTCGGAAACTGTTTACAAGTCCACAGGAATTTCTTTTGTGTTGAACAACAGTTTGTTTAGGAATTCCTTGCGTTTGATGCGTACTTAAAAACCTCCTCGTGGTTGTAAGATAGGACGAGAATCGTGGCGACTACCAAATACACACATATACCCATCAATTCGTCTGTATTCGAAGAGTATCCAAACATTGCATTAAAAGTAGCGTGTTTCATAAACAAAACTACTAATCTGTAAAAGTATCCACCACACACTAAAGAATAACTTCGACATTAAAAACAACAAGAAAAACACACTTAAAAACCTCGTGGTTGGTTAGGTTAGGACGAGCATCGCGGCAAGTAGCGAATACACTCAACCTTACCACATATTCGAGCCAGTTCGCATATACTCGCCTATATCCTTTGCATTAAACGTAGCAGGCTTTACAAACAACAACAAACTATAATCTTTAAAAACTACTCTGTCTTCTAATCTTAAATACTATCCACCACTACAGACAGTAGCTGACACATCCCTTAAAACATAGATATAGAGGTTACTAAAATCTTACCATAGAATAAGAAGAACAAAATAACCTTTGCCCAAGCCATCTGCAGGCGGAGTGGCGTTCTCGGAAACTGTTTACCAGTCCACAGGAATTTCTTTTATGTCGGTCAGCAGTTTGTTTAGGAATTCCTTGCGTTTGATGCGTCCTTGAAAACCTCCACGTGGTTGTTAGGTAGAGCTAGAATCACGGCGAGTACCGAATACACACAAATAAGCTTACCACATACTCGTGCATATTCGTATGTACTCAACGTAACCAAAATTGCATTAACAGTAGCGGGTTTTATTAACAAGACTACTAATCTTTGAAACTTTCCACCGCACACTATAAAGAATAGCGATCCTTAGAATAAGTTAGTTATACACAAGCTCGCATCTATTCATCTATTCTCGGCGAATACCGAAATAATAACCGCGGAAGGTTTCACAAACTACTCAGTAGGTTTTACTGAAATCTCACTATAGAATAAGAAGAACAAAATAACCTTTGCCCAAGCCATCTGCAGGCGGAGTGGCGTTCTCGGAAACTGTTTACCAGTCCACAGGAATTTCTTTTGTGTTGTTCAACAGTTTGTTTAGGAATTCCTTGCGTTTTATTTTCTCTGACTAGAATGGTAAGTGGAATGTTAGATGTGCCAGTGCCAAATTGCAATGCCCACTGCTGGGTTGTGTCGTACAAATGGGGAAGAAAAATGACAGATTTTTTACCCCAGATAAGATTTTATTTACCTAAGGTTGGCAGATGGATTGCTTGCCCTGAGGACTAAGTCGGAAGGCCTTAGATATGTGCGCATTACAAATTAATTATTACTTGTTTTAAAGGTGAAGGAAAATATCGTAAGGAAATGTACACAAATAAGAGTGGACTATGGTCTACATTCACTCTGATAATTCATAATAAGATCCCAATAAGATTATGATTCCTGAGTTCGGCCACAGATGCATTGATGGGGTATCAATGGGGTCAATATGAGGACTAAATTGCAACGTCTCAGACACATGTATCTCCCTTAGTTTAAAAATGACAGTAATGGGTTGATGAAGAAAATCATAACTCTTCACTTCGCCGTAGTAGGGGTGAAATAGGTAAGTACTACTGCCCCTTTAGCATACAAAGACGTATACCAACTGACATACTTGAATATAAACTGATCTAGCCGTTACGATATCCTGTCCTAGATAGCTTGCACCGTTCTAACTTATAATATACGTAACTAATAACAGAATGAAACAGTCTTCTGTCTGTTCAATAAAAATAAAATTGGCCCTTTGTGGTCCGCGTGGTACCACTGTCATATTTCTCTTATTATTCCCTAGTAACAGCAGTGTTAAGTCCTTGTATATTCTAGTTTGAAGGGTTTGGTAAGGGAGACATACTTATTCAAAAAGTTCTGACTTAGTCCTCATGAGTTCCAGATTAGATTGCGATACCTGTGGTCCGGCACTGATGCAATACTATGTACTACCCATAAGGACTAAATTGGAACGTATATATAAATAAAATATCATATAAGCGTATATCCTTACCTACACTTCAATAATTAATTATAGTTTAAAAAATGGTTGCCTGTAAAGTCGGTTTTACGGGCGAAGATTTTACGTGACAACGTCTTTTTCTCGGTAGAATATTTATTGATATGAATATAATTAAATTGCACAATAGGAACAAGGAATTGAATGAAAATAAGAATTGCACAAATTTTAACTATAGAAATATATTTTGTTTAGTCTCTAGTGCTGCGCGCGCGGCAGACCGATCATAGTTGAGTGGGAGAGAGACGCAAGGCATTCGGCGGGCCTCTCTCTCGTTCGGTGACTCATCGTAACGTTACCGGGCGTTACACTTTTTCATAAGTGACTCCCAGCCGCAACCTTATTTAAGACGTTGTCACGTCAAAAACTAAAAACCACGCTACTATCGCACAAGGGAAATTGTTAATTCTGATTCTTGACGATCCTGATAAGGAGAATGGGTTAAAATTATTAAAATCATGTATTGTCATCGGTTTTTGATAATTGTTCAAAATTGTATATTAATCGGACCGTTCAAAGTGGGTAAAAATCGAGTTCAAAGGTTCCGTTACATACATACATACATCGATACAACCCAAGCTAATAAAAGCGTGGTAAAAACCGAAACACAGCAGGACTTAACACTGCTGTTATAAAGCAGAAATAAGTGTGGTAATCCTCTGAAGTCTAAGCAAAATATTCTTCCACTTTAAAAATTTACAATACTTTGCGTATATTCATAGATTTTTTTTTATTTTATACAACAAGCCTAGTCGCATGACATAACTAGTGTTGTACAAAACAATTCAAAGTAGGTACCTAGAAGTATTGTATGAAAATTTTATTAACAAACTCAACTCATTACACGTAGAAAGATTTATTTGTTAATCATGTTCCGGTGTTTGAAATAAGTAGAAGTTAGAACATGGTTACATGGTTGTAGGAAAACAATAGTCTAGTGGCTTAGGTTTTTAAACTCACGTTGGGTTCAGGGTTTGAATCCCAGTCCCTGTCTCTAATTTTTTTGATGTTCTGTGCGTATTAGAAATTAATTATTGCATGATTTGGGATACAATATCGTGAAACTAGAAGACTCAACTGGAAATTTAAAAAAAAAAAGGATTTTAAAAAAGTTCTTAAAGGTTTGTGAAGTGTACCAATTCACACTCAGCCAGCATGGTAGATTATGGCCTAAACCTTTTATTCTGAGAGGAGTTGCGTGTTCAGCTGTAGCATGATAGTGGATACAATAATGATAGATTAGTCTTAGATTTTTGATAAGACTATTCAGCGAAAGCTCCGCTTTCACATCTGTCTTAAGACAAGGGCTGTGTTAAGGACTGCTGTGTTTTGATTTGAAATTTGTGGCAAGAGACCCGAGGCATATAAGACCTCAGAGGTAATAAGACCGCCGACTTCATAGTATCTGCTCTAGTACTATTTCAATTTGATAACGGAGGTTTTTACAGACAAGTTTACTTTAATAGAAACATCTATTGCTACATTATGCTCTAAAAATTAAATAGTTATGTTTCAATTATAGAGTTAAATAAATTTTCAGACTATGTAGATCGAGCCTTACATCGCTGCATTTTAAAGTAAATAATATTGCAACACTATTGTCTAAAAATAACATGCACAAAAGCTATGAAAATTGCAATACTCGGCGCCTAGTGATTGCTTAACATAGAACATGTACAAAATGGAGGAGGCATTTTACTTTTGTGATAACTTGTACATACTTTTCATTAATCTACTCGTACATATAAAGCTTATTTTAATACAACACGGTACACAACATACGTAAGTGATAATGAAGTGAACTTCATAAACAGAAATATCTGCATATGAAATAATATTAATTTGTGTATGTTTTAACAATTAATTTATTACAATTAATATATATAATAATAATGTAGGAGAGCGTTTGATAAAGTAGTATAAACGTTAAAAACGTGTTGTGAAATAGCTCTAACTCCATATTGGTAAATGGCTCAATAGTTTTATTCGAACGTACGTCTTGACTTCACAATGTAGGAGAGCGTTTGATAAAGTAGAATAAACGAAAAAAATGTGTTCTGAAATAGCTCTAACTCCACATTGGTAAATGGGTCAATATTTTTATACGTACTAACGTACGTCTTGACTTCACTATTTAAAAAGAAGCATCATGCCAAAATTATTGCCTTATTTCTTAATATCGCTACGAGCACACTTAGTGCGCACAACTCAAGCCGCCCACTAGCCGTCCCACAAAATACCGCATCCAAATCTTCGTAGCACCACACAAATTAGCATGCATATCATCATCCTGATCTCGCATGCACGGCGCATGCATGTCAAATCGATGGCAAATCGTCCGCATCCTCCGTCACAGGGCAGGGGAATGACAATGGAAGTAATAACCGCGTGGCTTCACGAAGCCGTTGGGAACATTTGTGTCACTGTAATGATGCGTTTCATCTTCGTACATGTTTGAATTTAGAATTCAGTGTTTGAATGTAGATTGTTTTCAAACATTTTTTAATTAAAATATTTTCAACTAATTTCAATAAATTAAATTATTAACTATATTTAAATAGGTATTTTACTATATTATACAATTTCGAAATTATTAAAATTGAAATTAAAGATTGCATAAAATATCTTTAAAGTATTTAGACATTTAAAAACTTGATAGATTTACACATTTTAAACATACGTACCAAAAACGTGTTTTGTTTTAAAAAAAACTTATCGGTTTTGATTAATTAATAAAGATAACACGTAGATTTTACAAATAAATTAAGGATTTATTAAAGCATTTCATTAAGTAGAAATTACTGATTACAGGAATTTATGTCCAATAATTTAATGTAGGTACCTATAATTTTGATGATGATTAAATTCTTACAAAATTTTGGGAATTATTATTATTATTTATAAGCTTGCACGTCACACTTTCTTCTTTTAGGCATTGAATTTCCAAAAGTCATTTTTAGTGTTCATAAACTTTATATACGGTTGTTCCACACTTTTAGATATTTAAGATATTATATACAACGTTCATCCTCTCATACATTCACATTTTTACCTTCTCATTCCAACAAGAGAAATGTTAGTGTTGTCATTCGCAAATTAAAATCTTCTAGAGTCATCACCCCATTAATGTTGCCATTGCATGCGATACTGACGTAAATCTAATACATAATTAGTAACGTCAGCAGATAATTCAATGGATTACCATATGTAATAACAGAGATCACTATCTTCAAACAAATTAATGACAGTTAATGATAAAATTGTACAGTTAAGCACACCATTCCTTATGTTACAAAATTATTTTTTATCGTTTTGAAAATTTTATTAAATGATAATAGGATTATATGCATTAGAATATTCGAAACATTAGAAATACTAATGAAACTAGAAAAAAAAAATTATACACTAATAAAAACTTATTCACAAAATGTACATATCTCCAAATAAAAAAATATAAAACATAAAAACCACCATAAAAATCATTACCCTAGCTGTCCTTGGGCAAGGTACCCAAGATGCTTGCAGCATTTCCTCTTTGAATTGTTTTTTTTTACGTTACGGTAATGTAAATGTACTTCTGTACCAATGCTGGGCTCGAGTCTCCTCTCAGAATGGGTTTAGGCCATAATCTACCGCGCTGGCCAAGTGCAAATTGGTAGACTTCCCATACCTTTAGGCAGTTATTCTTCATGATGTTTTACATCATTATTAACGTAAATAATATTTTAATGGTGGTTTGACGATCCATGATTGGTCCGTCTATATGTAAAATAAGAGACCAGGCATTATATAAAAAGGTGGTTGAACACTTTACGGTACAACTCCGGCAGCACCACCGCCACACCTATTTCTATCTAACTAGCTGACCCGGCAAACTTTGTACCTCCTCAAAATCTATTTATCAAATATATTTCATATAAAATATAGCCTATGTTACTGGGAGATAATGTAGCTAATTTCTACCTAATAACATCAGTGTTAGGCGCTGCTGTGTTCCGGTTTGAAGGGTGTGGTAAGGGAGACAGACTTTTCTGAGGCGTTCCAGCTTAGTCCTCAGGAGTAGCGGCGCATCTGTGGCCGACCTCAGGTAGGAATATCTAATCCTATCTGGGGTTGATTACAGATGTCCATGAGCAGCAGTAGCCACTTATCATCAGGTGGATTACATGCTCACTACTTCTCCTAAGTTATATAAAATGTAATTTTATTATATTTATTTATAATCAGATTTTTACATTATTCTAGTCTGTACTCTTTTAATAAATTAGATAAATATTAGTGAAACTATACGGGTCTCTATCTGAGCTATTCAGGTCACAGCAATCGCATTTTCAGAAAATCTATGTACATTCATTTAAATATATCAAAAGTTGTATTGTTTTGTATAAAAACTGAAGATTATTTTACAAATGTTTAGTCCGTGAAGTGTAACAGTAAAGTGTAACATGATGTTAAAGGCGTTTATATCTGTTTTATTTATAGGAATACTTCCTATGATAGGTAAGAAGATATGTCTATATATTTTTGTTATATTTCGGTTATAATTTCTTAGAATTTCTTCGGGATTTACACAATTTATCCAGAATAAGTGTTAGACGCAATCCCGCGGTTAATGGAGATCTTAATCTACAAAGTTAAGTAACGTCGGGTGCGGTCGAGATTTGGATGGGTTACCACCAGTGGGTACCATGTTTTGGAAGGCACGTCAAACCATCGGTCTCAGTTATCATTAATAACAGTCGTTAAACATCGTAGGTGGATCTTAGATTTTTATGGAGACTGTTTATCACGAATTGGCAACTTACTTGTACATTTTTCTCCAACTTACAATTATGCAAGGTGGTAGAAAATGTTCTAAGCCTCTCCCGAAATGTACAACACATTTCGAATTGTAATGTGACAATTTCTATTCAGTTAATGTCAAATGTCGATCTTTAGTAGGCAAAACATTCGATAGATTGGTTATTAATAACCGGCGTGTACAACGATAGTTCATTGTAAACCTTATATCCAAATATTAAAGTTGAGATTAAATTGTCGTACGTGACGTTTCGTCACATGTAGATAGTATAACGCGGATACTGTATGATAATTTCGTTCCCGTTGAATAAGTCAGGATGGCCGAGCGGTCTAAGGCGCTGCGTTCAGGTCGCAGTCCACTTCTGTGGGCGTGGGTTCGAATCCCACGTCTGACATAAGAAATTTAGCAAAACTCTTATTTTTAAATTATAAACCTGAGGGCCTACCACCATCTTTTAAAAACCATCATAGTTCAAAAAAGTTTTATTTCAATATTGTATCAACATTATTTTGTTTGGTACCACGACATCCTTAAAACAGTAGGTATTGTTTTATTCTTGCCGAGTGATGTAAAAGAATGAGTAATTGTCTTTTCCTTATCCAAAGGAAACGAGACGTCGAAACTAGTGTCATCTCTTTCTTAACATGGTCTTGATTGCGTTCCGTCATAAGCAGTTGAACAAACTTAAAACCTTACTGACTTTTCACTTATCTATTGTATAAAACCAACTGAAATTGTCATATTTTATTTAGAAAGCTTTGTTTAGTTTATTTAGTAAAATTTCCACGCAGACCGTATCGCAACTAAAATTTAGCAACATAAGTTTCAAAAACGGAACTAACGCTATCAAAATTAAATTAAAAATGTCATAATAAATGATTATATTTATATTTGTAAAATTAAGTGTTACAATTGACTATTCAGTTTTTTAAAGCTCAAAATCCGTATAAAATATGAATGGTGACCCCATTTAATTCAAGATTATTTATTTTTTCATTTTTGTAAAAGTTATAGAATATAACACAATAAATATATCTTACTCTAATTGGGCTTTTTCAATCATTAATTTTCCCATCGAGTCAATATAAAGTTACCTTACAAAAATGCGATGTTAAATAATAAACATGTTATCATGGAGAATCCATAACTGATGCACTTGACTATTTGAAAATGTAATTGTTCCGAAATCTATCCTCTTTATAACAAAATAATATGAAAAGATTCATAGTATCATAGAAAAAAAAAAAACATTGAATTTTTTGTAAGTTCAACTTTGACCTCGAATAACTTTTGAAGGAGTGTGACTATCAAAAACTTTGTAAGGACCTTTTTTGTAGAGCGTCAAATTTCCTACAAAAATGTGCTTTGGTCCGCTAATTCAATGAGCCGTTGCAAAAATACGAAATTGCAAAATTAAAAAAAAATATTCCTGTGTTATTTAAACGGGAAATAGAAATTCCCGATGCGCGACCTCTTAATAATAATATTAAGGGCTCTGCTTTTTACAGGCGTCTTTTCACACCTTCTCGGAAGTTTTTAGGTGAGGATTTTGAAAAAAAAAATTTGCCTTTTTTTTGAATCAGCCTACTATATATATATATATAAATATATAGACGACCCGCGTGGCGGAGCGGTCACCATACCGGTCTGACGCGCAAAGAGTCCCGGGTTCGATCCCCGGCCAGACAGATAACTAAATGATGAATTTAGATTTCTGTTTCTGGGTCTGGGTGTTTGTATATTTGTCTATGTGTGTGTCCATGGCACCCACGACACGGAATCCTAGTGTGAGGCTGTGAGTGTAGAAAGCGTTTATTAGAAAGCGTTTATATGTATGTGTAGGTAGACTTATTGACATAGGTATACGTCTGGTACCCGTACCGTTACCACCGTAACCACATATTGGTTCGTTGCCAAACAGAAAAACGAAGAAAAGGGCAAACTATCTCATTTATCTAAACGACGGAAACATCTTGATTGGTTTGATAAACGGTTTCCAGAACATTACGTACGGTTAACTAATTATCATGTTTAAATACAGGATTAACTCCAAATAGGATTGAGTTGAACGCATAAATAATTAGCTATACGAATATCATAAAGCTGAAGAGATTATTAATTGATTGAATGCGCTGGATGTATTAGTCAGATTTCTAACAATATTTTCGGATATGACAGATCATTTATTGATTAATAACATCGTCATTTAATTCTTGTGAGTAGTAAGTTGCAAGGAGTAGTCGAGCATACAGCCCACCTGATTGGTAAGTGGCTTCTGCCGCCTATGGACATCTGTAATCAACCCTGATAAGATTAGATTCCTACCTGAGGTCGGTTACAAGAAAAGTCTCCCTATTACACCATTTAAAGTGTAACACAGCATCTCATTTAAAGTGTAACTCAGCACTCAAAGCTACATCATCGTCAAATCAAATCAAATCAATTAATTTTTGAATACGGTAACATATATGTTGTTGTTGGATGTAAAAACAATTTTGTACGATCGCTTATTCTACCATTGAGCTGGCATTGAGTGGCTTACTAATATATTTTATACATGGGTTATTATAGTATCGTAATAAATAAATAAATAATTACTACTGCCCCTTGTCTATACTCTGTACCCTTTCCAAAATACTAATCCTATCCTATCATAAAATCCCTTCGGATCAACCGGATAACTTCTGCTTATAAATCTTCTTCTTCTTCCAGTATTATCAGATCTCTACGCATCAGAGGAAGCTCGGGAAGACTGGGAGAGGATAGTGGGGGGTACGAAGGCTTCGAATGGTTCAGTGCCGTACCAGGTGTCGCTCCGGATGTGGGGAGTGTGGCACTTCTGTGGTGCCTCGCTCATCACGCCGCGAGTGATACTCACCGCTGCGCACTGTGTTGATAGGTGAGTGATGGGAAATAGGTGATTGTAGTCTAGAAAACTGGACGGAATTGGTGATAGATGAGTTTCGTGGAAGAAGGTTAACAAGCAAATACCTTCTACAAAAATTGGAGTTCTAGAATGTCTTTTAGATAAATAGGATTCTTCAAATAGACTTTTAAAGAAGGCTGTCATAAATAGTCTTTACCACATAGACTCCTGCAAGATGTTTTTTTTATAATATAGTAGAAGCAGACGCGCATGCAGTCCACCTGATGGTAAGTGGCTACTGCCGCCCATGGACATCCGTAATGAAACCCAGATAGGATTAGATATTCCTACCTGAGGTCGGCCGCAGATGCGCCGCTACCCCTGAGGACTAAGCTAAAACGCCTCGGATAAGTATATCTCCGTTACCACACCCTTCAAACCGGAACACAGCAGCGCTTAACGGTACTGTTATGAGGTAGTAATAGGTCGACTGTGCCGCCGGAGTCGAACCACAATGGGTTTTACCATCTTCAAACTTCTTCCCTTCCCAGTTTCAAAGACTTCCCCCAATTGATTCCTCCAAAGGCAAGTGCCTGCAAATAATCGTCCGTAAATTGAGTTATTTGAACAGACTAGTATAAATGGACTTTTCAAAATCTTGTCCTCCAAGCAGACTACATACTTCTGCAAAGAGACTCATTCAAATACTCTGATTTTCGATAGCAATATCAAGCTCGTCTGAGTTCTGGTTTAACGATGTGATAAGGTGAAACACGAAACATTCCAACTTAGTCCTTGACTAGCAACGCGTCTGTGAATTGTGTCTGTAACTGAAAATCCAGAGGTCGGATTCAAACCTCGGACCTTTCGCTTGACAGAAGTTTCTAACCACTAAGCTATCAAAGCTTTTGATATAAATATAGGTATGAGATGTAGACATATTCTCCACTCACATTACCGTCTTTAACTTATTTTGATCCTAACATAATATAATGTATTAATGACTCAAGCACAGATTAAAATCGTTGGTTCCACGCCAAATGCCTTTGAGAGATTTATTAGAAATGCTGAGAGAAATCTAGATATTAGATAAGGTCATCGTCATTTGTCAAACACAACATAAATAATAAAACAATGTTGTAGAGATAAGTGGAACTACTGATACTTGGAGACTAAACAAGTTGACTACTAATATGTTTTTTTTAATATTTATATGAGATACACGTCAATACAGTACATATCATCGACACCTCGATCGAGGGGTCCGAGGTTCAAATCCCAGGCACGCACCTCCGATTTTTCAAAGTTATGTGGGTATTAGAAAAAATCTCAAAAGTAGGTGAAGTCTACCAATACGCACTTGGCCAGCGCGGTGGACTATGGCCTAATCCCTCTCATTATGAGAGGAAAATACATAGCATTTATAAACAGCGCCTGCCGTAATGATAATAGTGAAAATGCAAAATATAGAAAATCATCAGATCTAACAATAATCTTATTTAATAATTTAGCTTTAGTATCGCAAAAGAAGTCGTTAACTGATTTATTTTTTATCCCAAAATTTCCACTGAAATATCAAGCTAAGATACAGTAGGAGTGGTAGACAAAATTATATTTTTGTATTTTGACAGGCGCTGTTCGTGTCCGCGCGGCTTAACATTACATTAATATAAATACGTCAAAACACAAGAAGAATATTTTTTTATCTGCATAACCTCACGTCTATATGTACATGAACCCTTACCCTCACGTGTCGACGAATTCTTCACTCCTCACTCATATCTATTAACTACTAAACATATATTTCTATCGAAGAACAGCAGTGTTAAGCAATGCTGTTTTTTTTGAAGAGTGTGGTAAGAGCAACATTTTTCCGAGACGTTCCAGCTTAGTCGTTAGGGGTAGCATCTGTGGCCGACCTCGGATAGGAATCTAATCCTATCTGAGATTGATTCCATACGTATATGGGCTGCAGTAGCCACCTACGATCAGCTACTCTATATATTTTATAAATCTTTTCCAGAATGAAACCGCAACACTTCCAAGCAATAGTCGGCACGAACCAACTCCGAGCTGGTGGTACAGCGTACATCATCCGCAAGATAGTGCAACACGAGAACTACGACGATGACGTCATCAAGAATGACATAGCGATCATCTTCACGGAAAAGGAAGTGGAATTCGGTGATACAGTTGATGCCGTGGAGCTGAATGATGAACCCGTTGAGAGGGGGGAGCATATGTTGCTTACTGGTTGGGGGACGACTTCTGTAAGTATTGGCTATTAGCAGAACGGTCGCTATACCGGTCTGATAGAAGGTCCGGGTTCGATCCCCGGCCAGGCAAATTTTTACCTACCTAAATTATGAATTTGGATGTCTGTTCTTGGTCTGGGAATTTGTGTATTCGACTTTGTTTGCCCATTAAACCCATGGCACAGGATAAATCTTAGAGTAGGGCAATGCTTGAATGGAGAAAGGGTTATTATTGTTTTAGTCACTATAATAAGATATTAATAATTAATGTCTTGACAACCTGACAGGCTATTAAAAGTTAAGAGCTTATTATCACATAGTTTAACGGTGAAGGAACACACATGATTAACCCTGAATACGTTTTTTAATATAATATTGAGGTAATAACAAAAATGTAATCCATATGGTGTTAAGAGGCAACTACCGCCCATGGACATGTAATAAATCCCAGATAAAGTTAGAGCCCTACCGGAGGTCGGCCTCAGATGCGTTGTTACCCCTGAGGACCAAATGGAAGACTTCAGCTAGTGTCACCCTTAACACACATGGTCTGAGAGGAAACCCATACCTTACAGTGGAACAGTAGTAATTTGATGATGATATTCCCATTCCAGTACCCTGGGCGTCTCCCAAACGACCTGATGCAGCTGGAGCTAAAGGCTATCACATACGAGGAGTGCAAGGAGGCACACAAGAGTGTCAATGCAGTGTTTACTACCCAGATATGTGCTCTAACGAAGACAGGAGAGGGCGCTTGTCATGTGAGTACACTACACTTATTACTGCCTGAGTAAAGCTGATCTTTTAATTAGCAAGAGAAAAAGGAGAGTAGTAAGTTCTCTTATCAAGAATGTGAAATGTTTAAAAGAAGGTAAAACCCTTTGTAATTCGGCGGCACCACCGCCACAACTATTTTTGCCTAATACCAGAAGTATTAAGCGCTGCTGTGTTCTGTTGAAGGGTGTGGTAAAGAGAAACTTATCCGACGCTTTCTAACTTAGTCCTGAGGGATAGCTCATCTGTGGCCGATCTCAGGTAGGAATCTAGTCTTATCTGGGTTTGATTACAGATGTACATGGGCGGTAGTAGCCACTTATCACCAGGTGGTCTATACGCTCGTCTGCCACTCGTATTTTAAAACGAGCTTTTGCCCGCGGCTTCGCTCGCATTACGAAGTAATATTTTCATCCCCTATTTTATCCCCTTGGGGGTAGAATTGATCAAAATCCTTTCTTAGCGAATGCCTACGTCACCTGCATCATACTACATCTACCTGCATGCCAAATTCCAACCCGATCCGTCCAGTGGTTTGGGCTGTGCGTTGATAGATCACTATGTCAGTCAGTCACCTTTGAGTTATATATATTTTAAAATAAAACAAAATAAGAAGGGGTAGTCTATATTTAATAAATATTTTAATGTATTCAGGGCGATTCCGGTGGACCGCTAGTTAGAGAAGGGAGACAAGTGGGCGTCGTGTCCTGGGGGATCCCGTGCGCTCGCGGGAAACCTGATGTCTACACCAAGGTATTATAATTTATTTATTTATTTATAATTTTCCTAGTCCGTACATTACTCTCATTTCTCAAAATTTTGTTTATGTACCATACTTCGGTACCTATAACTTTAAAGAACCACAATAGTTCTTAAAACCTAATTCTAGATTCAGAAATATCTACTTAATTTTAATTAAGTCTATAGATATCACAACTATACCCATACTATGTTTTCTTCAGTATGTACAGTTTTTTTACTGTATTTTTTCATTAATTAAAATTTAAAAATTACAGGTGGAAGCGTTCATGCCTTGGATCGAAAAGACCCTATACGATGATGATGAAGACCATATTAAATTTATCCATGACCACCACCACCGCCCCCATAGAGTTACCAACAGGCATTGACTGATCAACCGAAGATATAAGATTTACAGACACTGACTTTGCAATGAATGCAAACAAAAGAAAAATGTAAATTTACAGGCACTAGCCATGCAAAGTACGGTTTACAGGCATTGACAAAGCAAAGGACATACAAAAGCAGACTACTTACAGCTTCTGACTGTGCAATTAATTAGAACTAATGATCAACTCCAATCATTGACTATATTTAGTGAACTTACTTCAAACATTTACATACATAGACTATGTATATGGCAATGTATTTTACTGATAGCTATGCCGACTAAAAAGAACAGGATATTATAGCTGCTAATCAAAGGAGTTTCAAAATCACACTATTTATATATATTAACTATGCGCAGCTATGGTGAAATCGCGGTCAATAATAGTATGTTAAATAAAGTTATTGCAAGCCTTTAGATAGATTGACTGTGCAAACTTATGGAGTTTACAAATAAATGCTATGTAGAGAATAACATAAATGATATACATTTGAAATAGATAATATGATATAAGAAGTAATAGAGATATAATCGCATATATTAATATAGGTACAGATTGTTATATGTACAGGGCCGATTAATTTGCTATTTAATATAATGTATGAAAAAGAGAAATTGATTATTTTTAATAAAGCTATTAAAATTAGAGGAGAGAGGTAGAATAAGGATATGGGTTTATTTGGTTAATATAATCGAAAAATAAGTTAGTATTACTATTAAGCAAACGAGTTATTGTAAAAATAAATGAAGATACTCGAATTTCCTTTGTATACTTTTGACCCCCGATAAAAGGTAAAATACTTATTTAGCAGATATATAAGTCATTTTAGGAAAATTGTTATTTTACATACATTTGTTTCTTGTGAAGCAAAGAAAGAACATTTGGTGGTATATGTAGAAGGATAGATAACAATAATAAAACAACAAATTAAAATTTTATAAAATCTATTTCTATTCCACACAATAAAATTCTAATATCACAGTGGTCAGTCGTGAGGTGGTTCGAACAACACAGCGTTAAAAATTAACTTGGAAAAGCACAAACGTAATTTGAAAGAAAAAACATTGACAAAATAAATAATCTGACAAAAACTTGAAAACACCAATAATTTGACGAACAAATTACGAAATCAATCATTTGACAAAACCAATAATTTGACAAAACATTGACAACGTGAATAATTTGACAAATAATGACAAAATGTAACAAACAAACATTACAAAATCAGTTTTTTTGTCCAAATTACATACATAATAATTTTATTATTAAAAACGAATTATACTAATACAATGTAATATATTTTACTCACTGTGTTGCATAATTAATGGAAGTGTTAATGATTATAATAAATATTACAGCACTAAAATACATAAAAATGTGATAAAAGTAATTATACGTTAATATAAAAAGTAATTATGATATTTAATTTAATTAAGCATACTTAAATTTTATTTTTTTATTTCCATGAACCTTAAGAAATTTTAAATTGTATTATAGATTAATAATACATTTTCCATCAATGTTATCCATATTAAGTCCAAATTTAGTCCAAGTGCATTTGAAAATAGGAGTACAGTATGCACTAGGCCAGCAATAGGACTTAAAAAGGACTTAAAATAAATGAAGATATATGGAAGATATAAAAAAAACTTTATATTTTGACAAAATAAAAAAAATATTTTTATCGATTATTTACGTTCTATAATTAATTGTATTACTATTACGGACTGCCGACCTGCAGCTGTGGTCCACAAAAAATAATTGAGATTTTGAGAAAATTGTCAAAAATTCAGAATAAGTATTGCAGGATTAATGCATTTTGGAAATAATCAAAATTATACACTTCAAAATGTGTTTGTTTTTGAAAATGCTATAAATAATTTTATTATTACAAACATTATTCTGGCTTAAAATTATAGAAATGCGATACAAGTAATTTGTACCCACAAAATATTCTACATAGGAATTTATATTACCACTAGATCTATTACCACATCATCCAAAAATCTTTAATTATAATCTAATTCTAGCTTGCAAAATTTTTAGCCAAAATGTCTACAAAACGACTATAAAATTTAAACTTTTAGATCTTTTGAAAAAACTCTTCAAACTAGAAATATCTATACTTAAACTAAAATCACGTTCGTATGCACTCGATTAACGAATTCCAATTCACTTTTCAGATTAACTGCAGTCACGTCTTAATTTTGAAAAAACTACACTTCTTAATATTCCTCTTCTATTTTCATTTCCCAAAAGCTGTTTGCATCATCATTTCCTTTCTTAAAATTCTCTTTGCAATTATCAGTTTCATCGAAATCAAATTCACATCATTTCCAAAATATATATAGAAACGATGAAAATGACCACTCTCAGTCTTATCCAAACATAATCGAAGAACTCTTGGACATTCTCACTCGAAATATACTCAGCTACTTCAGAAAACACATCAGTTTTGTTAACATTTTCAAAATGGAAACTTTCGTAATCCTTGGAATAATCTCTGCTAAAGATCCCAAAACGTAAGACATCTTGTGTATTATGTAATATGGCTGTTACGTGTTTCTCGTTGTGAGTAGTTTTTTCAATGTTAAAGTTATTAGATTTGACGGCTTCTGTGGTAAGTATAATAGGGAATTGAGCTGAATTTTTCGTAAAGTTTCCAGATATGAAGATTTCGTCGAACGCAATGTTGGTTGAATTTTCTGAGCTGTAATAGAAATATGTATAAATTGTATAACATTATATAACACTGTCATAGTTAGTAAATTGTGGTTTAACAACAGGGGTGGAATTTTCACGCCTATATGCCATAATAGCAATATAGGGCACACAATGGCACACATACTTCTATGAGACATTTCAATGTAGTCTAATTTTTCAAATAGCGATATATTTTAATGCCAATAATTTAAGAAGTTTTACGAAATTAACCTAACGTAACCTATTTTTCCATAAAATTAAATTAGTCAAGGGGTTTGCATTCCACATTTTTATTTAAATGTGTTACTTTTTGTTATACTCTAGTCTGATTAGAAATTCTACTACTACTACTACTTTAAGTCAGTCACTGATGCAATGTTACTCTTGAAGACCTAGATATTTCATCTATGCTTATATTTCATCTCATGCTAATACTCTAGATGATATCAACATAATAATATATTTACCTTGCAAAACAACTGCGCTTATAAAGCCCCACACAGGCGACAACAGCGCAGCTTTGGACTCCGATACTGTGGCGACGATCGTAATGCTGAATACCGCTGAATACTACCAAACCGTAGTTTACTTCCTTGGGATTTCCTGAAATAATAATAAGTAATGATATGACGGTTCTAAATGACATCACTAACGAAAGAGATAAAGGGATAAAAGTCAGTAGGCAGGAGCATCAGTTGTCTCAGAAATATAAGTTATGAAGATTTAGGTATTCGTCTGCTGCGGTTACCTAACATTAAACTTATAAAGTTATTATATACAAAATTTATGCTCTAAATTAATCTAAAAAAGTCATGCGATATTTCCAAAATTTACAACTGATATATAAAACCATTCAGAGCGTCGTCTGGCTAATGGTGAATCACGATTCTTTCCAAAAATAATTCTTTATAGTCGTTTTAAGGCCATATAAATGAGGTATTAATACTAAAAAATAATATCCTAAAGAGGATTCAATTATGGTGGGAATTTCTTTATATTAGATTATTTCTTTAAATTAATTAGATTCAATTATGGTGGTTATTCTTTCTAGAATTTAAAGAAATTTCCACCATAATTGAATCGAAATACTAGTACCGTTAATTTAACAGTAGTAGGTAAACAAATTTATATATACTTTAAGTAGTATGTAAAACTTACCAAGCAAGCTAGTCTTCAAGTGGAAGTCGCAGCAGAAGTTATCATGGCATACAGTTTGGTGGTAGCCGTGAGTGCTGGCTTCATTATCCATGGGCCTGATTGTGTATTGACTTAAGTCTTCACCAGGGAAGTTCGTCAATTTCGTACCCATGTTAATGGTTGGTTGATCTGTGAAAGAAGATATTATTTGACATAAATAACATTTAATAGAGACAGAAAAAGATTTCAATATAAAAGAATAAACTAGGAATACAAATAATTGTATTCCTAATTTCTAAAAATGACAAAACTTTTTATTAGGACTTGGAATAATCCACGTCTTGATAAAACGGTTTTGTCATTAATACAGTTGAAGTAAGAAATTCATCATCAACCCATAAAACTCATAGATAAGCACAAATCATAAAGAATGAGAATAGTTTAGGCTATAGTCTTCTCTAATCAAATGTAAATGTAATTTTATGAAAAAACAACTCAAAAATCACCACGCCACACCACCGCTGATCCTTCATTTCTTGAAACTGTTTGGAGAATCAATATCATAACTATTCTACAAGATCATGAAGATAGCAAAAATACTTTATTGAAATCCAAAATCTTCAATTAACTCACCTTCACCCCCATTTTCATTGAGTTCAGCTACAACGATGCCACCGTTTCCAGACTTCAAACCAGCTCTTCCAGCGAAGATGCCTTTGCTTGTAATTAAGTTAGCATTAGTGGCATACGACCATGAAGAAGAGAATTGATTTGCTGAAAACATAACATATAGTTTGAATTGTATTAACGTATCCATTAATGAACAGTTTTGCCAAATCTACAATCAATTTACCCTTTCATTTAAAAAAAAAAACTAAATTAAAATTCCCCTAAATATTAAGAACCAAATTCTATCCATTTCCCACACAAAAGCTTATACTCGTAAAGCAGTAATTAACCGAGAAACACACACTGAATTTTCCCGAAATAAGGGGACATACCAGCAATATGGTAACACCGAGAATAAATTTTCCAACATAACAATGAAAACTTACCAGACAATAACGGGACATTGGTAGAAGCCTTTCCAATAAGCACGAAGTTATTCACAGGCTTCAATTCCTCAAGATTTTTTAGGACTAAGTCTTCTTCCATCAAAAGACCGAATGTGACACCGAAATCAGTTGTGAATGTGTTTGTATCTGTGTTGGTGATGTTGCATTCTGATCCCCGCAAAGGTTTTCTGTAACTAATAAAAAAATAACATAGGTATCATCAAAGTAGAGTAATAGGTCAATTTAGCTGACCTTATGTCCCTCTGGAAACAGATTACCATATAGTCATCAAGTTCTAAATATAGGTTTATAGACCTTATATGCACTTATGAATGATGAGAAAATGATTTTGATTTTGTCGAAGTGTTTATTTACCTTTAAAGCCATATCTCAGGTAGAAAAGGTAAATATGTCTAAGTGTAATAAAAAGTTCATAATACTTTTCAGCTGCAATGACAATAATGAGTAATACAGGTATACATACTTTGCACAAGTGCAAAAGTCAAATAGCAAACATTCATAGGAGTCATTTGTAGGTAGGTGAGGATATTTTAGCGCTTATAATTTAATTGTATTACAAGGAAAATCCTTAACAAATTTTGTAATAGCTAAAGTATTATTTCTTCTCAGTATGACATGGTTGGATCATAATTCAACAAGTCAGCCTTTTGCAGAGTTGCTAGATAAAAGAAAGTGGTTAATTTTACTTAAATGGCTTCTATAAACATAATGCCAATATCATGATGGCAGAACACTTGACGAAGGTGGTACCACCACCACTACTCACATTTCTGACTTATAACAGCAGTGTTAAGCACTACATTCTTCTACGATACTTCCGTTCCGATCCTTTCTAGCCTAGACCTCTGAGGTAGCGGTGCATCTGTAGCCGATCTCAGGTAGTAACATCTAATCCTATCAGGGCTTCATTACAGATGTCCATGAATACTGGGCACTGTATTCATGGCACTGGGCTAATCCTATCAGGGCTTCATTACAGATGTCCATGAATACTGGGCACTTATGAATAAGGCCATTCAGTAACGTAAGAAATCTTTTCATATGAGAAATCTATAGATACTTACATAGAAATAACAGATCCTTCTCTATCGAAGACCAAGTTATTTCTAATAATCTCATATCTGTTTTGACAGCGGGTTTTCTCCAAGAGATGCGCAACAACATACAATTTGGCGTTCTTCGCGGCTTCCGAAACGGATTTGAGAATCTGTAAAAAGAAATTATATTCGTAAAGTTCTAACTTATAGCCAATTTGATGAACTTAACCAAAATATTAGTGGAATTATAGAGTTTACTGGAATAATGAACAAACCTCATCGTATCTGTCGACGTTGCAAATCGTTTGAAGATTTTCAGAGCAAGAGAACTCGGGTGATGGAAGAACCAGGATATCAGCATTCTGAAAACAAGACCAACCTTCATAAGTTGTTATTTAAACACTAGTATACTGTTGAGCACGAGTCTTCTCTTTAAATAAGATGGGATTAAGCCATTATAAGTATTTGTAGTTGAAATGAAGTACCTTTGAAAATTCTTTTTTTAAGAATCCTCAGGCGTTTAGGTTTCTAAAAGATTTTTTCGTTGACCGTTTGTTTAAAAATATACCGGTTATGGACTCCGCCAGCTTAATCTCTAACATTCAATAGTAAGTTGATAACTTTATAATATTTCTTGCACATCAAAATCACTTAAAACTATGAATACTCACCGATTTCGACGCATCATGAATCAGAGATGCATAGGAGTCCGTCGTAACATCTCTCGAAGTGTCGACCACTGCCGCCTTGTATGTTTTCTGGAAATATTATTAATCAGTAAAATCTATGTCATTATCATCACCTACTTACTGACGAACAAATTGCATGATTGTATCTTTATTTTACTTAACAATAAAATTGCCGTCAACACGCTACTCAGCAATTTATATGCTATTGCACAAATTGCAAAATAGGTAAGTGCTGACTATTGTTAGCTCAGCTATTTGCGGGAATATGAGAATTATAAAAAATATTTTATGAAAATATAAAACATTTTTATTCGAAGAAGATATATTTTTAAATGTATAATAGTTTCACCGATTCGTAAGACGTTTCATTCACGGAAATGTAAAAATGAAACTTCATATATTTTTTACATTATAAATATTATTTACATACGTAGTGAAAATTTCACAATGAAATTACAATTAAAATGTAATACTTTTGTTCTCTTGATACTACTTAATATTTTATTGATATTCATTTCAATACTTTGTTGTAAGTAGATTGCTTAATTATTCAAAGCCAGTTCTTATCTAGGTATTATTTACCAACAATTCTATAATATTATCTGCAATCTACCATCGTCTATGATAATCAACATTCGATATGCTTCTATACTAATTAATGCTATTAGTTTCTTCTATGAGTACTAGGTACTTAGTGAGACTTAATTTTATTAAAGTAAATTCGATTATATGCACCTTGCACCTATTAGGATTTCCTTGTCTTTAAGTATCTATAAATAAATTGAAAACGTCTCTCTTTTCAAAATAAATGTATTATTATAAGCTTTTAATTAACTTGTATTGTTAGGTCCAATCTTGCAAATAAATTTTAAATCAGTAAATCCTAACCGATTGAGCTGATTTTTTTCATACAGATTTGGTTTGGATCACAATGCATGACTGGCTTAATAACGTCATTCGAAATCCAAGTAATATCTGTAATTTTTTTGGTTGGATTACATGTACCTACTGCAGTGCCTACTGCAGTGCATGATATTTATTGTTTATTACATATGTCTATGCCTATATCCAAGATATTGTTCACTTAACCATAGATACAACATTTTTAATTTCCGATTTTTTTTAATAGTTTTCTATATGAAAAATGTGATGGTAGCAAAAAAAACTGCATAAATCATACACAATGGTCATGGACAAAGCTCGGTCATTATCATGTAAAAATTTCCAAGTGTAGATACAGAAATAATTCAATAAATAACAATAACGGTGACATAACGATAGGAGCAGTGACCCATCACGCGTTGGTGACGTGTTGCTGTCTTTATCATACCTTTAAGGTGGTAAGTTTGAGTTCTATTGTGTCTGCATAGTAATGTAGCTGCTATGTCTCTAGAAGCTTCTATTGCTTGCTTTGTTTGTTCGTATGCTTGTTTCTCAGTAGGTATGTAATTCTGTATGTACATATTATGTCAGGTGCCGCTTTGCGTGTGAAACTTAGCCTTTCCAGTGATATGTATACTTGCAACTCCAACTTAAACCCAATTCAATTTTAAACCAGTAACTCCAACCGACTGAGCAGAATTTTTGCATACACGTTTGGTTTGGATGACAATGCTGATTAGCTTAGTGACGTCTTTTTAAATCCAATATGGCGGACGTCCCAAAATCTTGTGTCCCAAAACGAACTAATTAGTTTTTATGCAACCCCACTATATTGATATTAAATAAAAAGCTGAAAGAATACGAAAAATCTATCATAGTTTAAAGCCAAACTGTGTTCAGGGCTTGAAGAATCGAACCTATCTAACCTAACCATTTGCAGGGAAACCATTACTATACAACGTATAATAAAACAGGAGACTATCGATGTTGACTATGTAGTTCATCTTAAAAGGGATTAATTTCCATCTCTATAAATTGAAGGGTCCGTCAATCACGCGGGCCGTGCGTGGTGTTGCTTTCTCTTTCCAATGTGTTCGGCGTTATCAATCTATCTCTGTCTAGCACTCCCAATTTTGAAGGGAACGCATGGCGTAGCGTCACGTACGCATGCAGTTATGGATATATGGCCTTTGTTTTTGATAAGATTTTGTGTGTTAATGTAAATAATGCTTGGGATTTAAGGCATTTACTTATTCAGGTGACACGGTACGACGAAGTATTGATCTGACGCATCGGTTCCAGGTTCGACTCCGGTTAGAAATGCAAATTATGGATTAAGATTTTAGTTCTTAATCTGGGTATTTGTGTACTATTTATCTTTGTGCAAACCCTATAATTGTAAAAAGTATTGTGGGTAGATACTGTTTTAGTACTATTTTTATTTTTGTACGAATGTCAAATTTTGATTATTTGGATTTTATATACATATACATATTACATGTATAGTATGCATTTTCGTGCTCATAGTAACTTGATATTAGTTGACGTTTTCAATTATTAGCGTAAAGTCGTACCTACAACTTATACTAAACTATCCATCTATCCACCTAATTTGTAAATGCACACATATATTTAAAAAACCGTAACGTATGAACCCTTTAAAACTTATCCCCAAAAAACATCAAAATATCCCCTACAAATTTCAGCGAGAGAGCATGATCAGTTATCTCACTCTACCAAAATCATCCCTCGCACCCTTGGGCTACGTGATGGATGGTCACGTACACACTTTAGAACATTATTAATCACCTGTAGAAATAGGTATTAATTAGGACCTTACAAGGTTACTCTAGAATCCTTTCATTTTTGTTGTGTCACTCTGCTCGTATGTCGACACTACCACCATAGCCATTTACAACCGTTATTTATAATCTATCCAATTTTTATATCCCAAACATCAAAATTTGTAGTATGAAGAAATGTTAAATATCCATCTGGTAGGCAAAGTTTGGATGGATATTCGGTAGGCTAAATACAGTATGCGCAATCTAGAGTTAGAATAAAACATGAACACTAAGGTCTCAATAATATAAATCTTCACCATTTTTGCCTAAAAAGGTCAATATTTGATATTTTTTCTAAGAAATAATTGTAAAATTTCGAGCTTTGTAGGCAAAAACTAGTCAACTCAAGATTGATTTTTACTAATGGGCGATAGTTTTACCTCATGTTCCTTGTCACCTTAAAACAGGAGATAGCGTAAAACCGGTTTAAAACATTATCGGTTAAACCATGTAGTTAACAGTTAAAACATTTAAACCATTGTCATAGAGTTCTCAATACGTCATGTTAACAATTTATTTTTAACTTAACAGTGGGGCCTGTTTAAAAATATTAGGTACACAAGATGCATCCAAGATTTAAAAATATTACGGAAAATGCATTTGTATAATTTGATTCGAGTCGTAATTATAAATCTTAATATGCAAAACTTTTTAAGTCGGTATATCTGGCCAATCAAAATATTATTTGATTTTGTTAAAATAAACTAATTATTACGTATTGACTACATATTTAATGAAAATAACTGGTCCCAAAAATATTTTAAAAGTCTAACTTTCCTATAGATTTCTATGGTATTCATACGTCATAAATCATGACGTTGTTACAAGTGTACATAATAAGGAAGGAAATAAAGTAGGTTGTTACCTATGCCTTGTTTTGTGTATTAAGAATATGTTATGCTTTGTTTGTGGTATTTTCTGGGACAGTACATTTTTCCGGGATAAAGCAGTGCCAAGAATTACCCACCAAGGAGTCGCGTATTTTTAGTGTTTTCATTTTCCTTACAAAATTAATGTTTTTTTTTATATAGTCAAATAAAAAATAGTTAGGTATTCAAAGAAAAGACTACGTTTTAAAACCTTGACCTATAGAAGAAAAAATAACACTACCTACGTATAAAACGTTTAAAAAGTAATAATACTTGTAAATTAATCCTTCATTTTACTTTTAAAATATTTTAATTAAATAGGTAAGCACTGATCAGTAAATAAATAATTTTATTCTTTAATATTATGTTCAACAGAGTTCAACTTATTGCACGTATCTAACATACTTATATTAAAGATATTTAAAATAAATTAATATAAAATGAAATATAATCCACATGTAAAAGTAGGTACATAGAAAAAATAATGAAAACAGACACAAAACTCCAAACAAAAAAACGTAAACACAGTTGCGTTTACTTTAAAAAATCTACTTACCGCATTACACAAAGCAAGAAGCAGGCACAAAGAGGTGACAATTTTGAATAAGGAATCCATTTTTATTCTTATATTACGCACAGATTATTATTACGGTCGCGTTTCACGATATTATAATATACTCTGTACGCGACCTAACAACGCGGAGTGCAACGCGGGAATAAATAAAGAATCAGTTCACACGATGCGTTCGCCCCGCGTTCGAAAAAATCGGTCAGCTGGTTGTGTCGTACAGTGTACTCGAAGCTCGAATAGTTGAGTTGAATGCCCTTTTCGTTCTACGATGAAGAATACTTCCATGAAGATACTCTTAATAAAAGTTTTGTAAGTTGTTTTTATTCCATAACTCCAAATGTTGGCATGTTCTATAATAATAGAATAAACTGTACCTTAAAACATGAAAATAACATTTCAGGATTGCACAAATGTATGTCGAGTTTTTGCTTCTATCATGCTTCTATGTAGAAATATAATTAAAGTAGGAACCTTAGTCGTTATTTTAAATGTATAAAAAATGGTGTAGCTACTGCTATTTCTTCCTATTTCTTTTACTTCTATGAAATTACTAGAGTACCTATACCAAACACTCAGCTGAAAAATATTATTTTTCCACAGGAAAGGAATATTCCATCGCTGCGCTCAGGATTCTGCTTTAGAATCCTTTGCTCTGCTGTGGATTTAAAATTTACCACAAAATAAGACTATGGTTCATAGTATTCCCCAAAGACATGTTATTTAAAGATCTTCTCAAAGCTACACCTCTGCAAGATAATATTATGTTGTATTTTTGTTCTTCTGAAGAATAAAAGAAAGAAAGATGACAGTCACATAAAAGTAACATTTTACTAGCGAACTGTTGTCTTGTTATGAAGATTTTGTTTATAAAATCGACTGAGTATGACGCAAAATAACAAATAATATTATTCTAATATGTCGTGATTGATGTTTATGTTTATACAATTTATAACACATTACTAACATTATTTCATTATTTATTATAAATAATAGTTTATCGCTGTGTCTGGGAAGTGGGCAGCAAGTTGCCCTAAACCCTACATAAATAAATTAAAAGCTTATTTAGAGTAATATAATCGCGGAATTGACAATTTTTGCATGTAACGGATACTCACGATATGCAGTTTTTAAATATCAGAAAATAAATTAAAAACCGCATATCTACTATCGAGAGTAACCGTTACATATTAAAATAGTAATAGTTACATAACATGCCTATGTTATCTGTAGTGTTTTGATCATTTTCATATAGATACTGTGATGTTACGAAGCTTACTGACTCCCAATGCCCTTATGACACCATTTCACAACAGAGCGGTTTGGGAAGGATAGCATATCAGACTCGAAATTAGGACATGAATAATTAAAGCATGCATCATTGCTACAAAAATAGCAAAAGTCTTTGCTGTAGACAATAATCGATAATTCCACGTTTTTATAACTTATAAACCCTATTACTGTCCCACTTCTGGGCACGGGTTTCCTCTCAGAATAAGAAGGATTAGACCATAGTCCACCGCGCTGGCCAAGTGGGTATTAGGTGGGTAAACTTCACTTCCTTTGCATAATTTGTTTTATTTTCTCTTAAGTTTGCAGGGTTGCTCGCGATGCTTTCTTTCACCATTAAATCAATCTAATTAACTTATAGGTACGCATACAATTTTGAAAATCGGAGGTGCCTGGATTTGAACCTCTGTATTGAAAGGCCGAGATTTAACCATTAGGCTATCATTGTTATCAATTTCTTATAATAGAGTGCATATCTTTAATTTCTGTGTACTTAACTAATAATCAACACCCCTTGTAAAGTTCAATATTTTTTCTCGGAATAGGTTCGAGCCTTATTAACATTAGAATCTTCTTTCCTACGTCATAAAACACCTGCCTTTCCTCATAATAAAATTAAGAAATTTGTTTCTTAGTTTCCTCTAACCTTGAATTTGGACAATATCGGTGCAGATAATCATTCTCATACGACAAATCGAGTGATACCGCCGCTACGTCACAATACAATTGTTGAATATTTCGCGTGATCACCGCGTGATAGACACTAAATATTCCAATAATATTTGACCGATAAGCTAGGTCGTAAGTAAAGACAAATAGAGATATGCTTAAGTAATGATAAATTGTTTATGCCTTGTTGCATGTTCACATGGGCAATTGATGAATCAAGTTACTATGCAAGAATTAAGTTTTAGCTTGTTTCATGTTTATATTTAGAAAATAATTATCTATGGCAGAAGGTTTTTTTTATAACACAGGAGTAGCAGACGAGCATGCAATCCACCTGATGGTAAGTGGCTACTGCCGCCATAGACATCTGTAATCAACCCGATAGGATTAAATATTCCTACCTGAGGTCGCCACAGATGCGCCGCTACCTCTGAGGACTAAGCTGGAACGCCTCGGAAAAGTCTGTCTCCTTTACCACACCCTTCAAACCGGAACACAGCAGCGCCTAACACTGCTGTTATAAGGCAGAAATAGTGGTGCCGCCGGAGTCAAACCACAAAGGGTTCTACCACCTAAATGATGATGATAGTATGATGGGAAAGCTGGTTTAAGAGTGGTAAAATCAGCCGTGGTTCGACTCCACTCTAGATGTATGTGCCTTATAGCAAGTGTTAAGCGCTGCTGTGTTCCGGTTTGAAAAGTGGTATGGGAGAGACATTTGTAATAGGCGTACCAACTTAGTCCTTGGATTTAGTAATGTGGCAGACTTCAGGCAGGGCATCCTACGTTGGGTAAATTACAGATATCCATAGGAGGCAGTGATCACCTGCGGTTGTGACTCACTATCAGGTGAACTGCATACTCGCTAACTCTCTATTACATAAAAATATGCCTCCAAACTAGGCGTCCTGATTACCTATTTAAAAATGATTATTTTTAAGACGTAGGTAAGTAACAAATGATAATTTCTTCCTTGCCTGAATTTTTGAAAAAATTAGAACCTTGGACCTCGGATGCCAAAATTTAAAACCAATATCACAATAGCGTTGACTTTCCATTATATTTAATAATTAAGCCAGGAAGATGAGAAACTCTCCAGTTTGGTTTAATCAGGGCATTCAGGACAATTGTACTGGGAATAATATTTAACTTAAAGTAAAATTTATGTTAATATAATTTGAGCCATATAAATTAACAATAAGCGATATATTCAAATAGAAGTTATTTTAAACACAGCTGTAATGAAATGCATTGATAATATGCATTGCGTGGCTGATAGAGGCATTTATCAATGAAGTTTTTATGAGTATTTAAAAGTATTTACAGGTCATACAGAAATCGTTTAAATACAGACTGTATAGGTACTATGAAGGTGGTAGAACCCATTGTGGTTCGACTCCGGCGGCACCACCGCCACACATATTTCTACCTAATAACAGCAGTGTTAGGCGCTGCTGTGTTCCGGTTTGAAGGGTGTGGTAAGGGAGACAGACATTTCCGAGGCATTCCAGCTTAGTCCTCAGGGGCAGCAGCGCATCTGTGGCTGACCTCAGGTAGGAATATCTAATCCTATCTGGGGTTGATTACAGATGTCCATGGGCGGCAGTAGCCACTTACCATCAGGTGGACTGCATGCTCGTCTGCTCCTCCTATAATATAAAAAAAGTTACTAAATATGAAAAATCCAAAGACATAATTGATTTTTTTAATTTTGATTTTGAACATTTTTTTTATCATAAGATTGAACAGCAAAGAAGTTTACATCGCTTTTCCTCCGCGGAAAATACCTTCAATTGCAAAATTTGGTAGTTGGCGTTAGGGTATCTCGTTTGGAAGACTCCTTTCGTCGGAGATCCTGGAGTTCTCCACCAAGGGCTGAGGACGGCCACCAGCGGGTTTTATTGCGGTATAAATCCCATAACCCGGCGTCGGGTTACTCGGGAGAAAACCTTCAAAAGGTTTTTCTCCTCGTAAACAAAAAAAAAGTAGTTGTTATTAAATAAAATACATCTGTTTTGAATAGGTAAATAGCAGTAGCAAATAAACATTATATTCTCCTTATAGTAAATGGTCACTGCCGCTCATGGCCATATCTAATCAACCTTAGATCGAACTGGAGAACTACGTGAGGTCGGTCACAGATGCATTTCTACCTGAGTACAAAGGTAAAATGTCTCAGCATACCCTTCAAACCAGGATATGCAACAACGCTACACTACTACTAACAAAATGTTATGATGCTGATACCCCAATCAACCCATCACTGTCCCACTGCTGGGCACGGGTCTCCTCTCATAATGAGAAGGATTAGGCCATAGTCCACCGCGCTGGCCAAGTACGAATTGGTAGACTTCACATAGTGACCGTCAGAATGGCCGGTCACTACCCATATTTTACATCGAAATAATTACTAAAAGTTGCTACCTAGTTGCTACTAAATGCTATTAGTTGCTACTAATTGCTACCTTCGATTAAAAAAAAATAAACTACTTTTTAAGGTGTCCGGCCATTCTGACATCAGGATGGCCGGTCACCTATCCAGTGAGAAGAAATTGCGCAAATGACATATAATAACAATAATACATTGGTAGCAACTATTGATTACAAAAAAAAACTCTATCCTTCACCTTATTAAGCGAGTGATAATTAACTTCTAATACGCACATAACTGAAAAATCAGAGGTCTGGGATTTGAACCTCGGACCTCTCGATCGAGAGGCCACGTTTCCCAACCACTAGGTTATCATTGCTTTATGGAGGATACCTACTACTTATTTCATAATTTTCAATTTTATCTTAATATAACAGTGCATTCAATAAAACTTTTTATAATGCATTGTAAACCTACTTTACATAAAATAAAGTAATAGATACGGATCTAGATTCTAGTCTCTATATAGGTACCTAGTTACCTACGTCATAAATTATAATCCATCCATAGATAAAATTATTAAAAACACACGTCACACTTCACAGATAAAATACATACTTACGTGAGGAAATGAAATGTGAAATGTCAATTACCTAAGTATCAAGTAATCCAAGCAAAATTAATATTAATCTGTTATTATAATCTTAATGCCCCCCCGCGAGCTGTTATCTGCATCTATCTATAACAAACAACAATCTTATTACTATTATTATGCTCATTCGTAAGCATACAGAGAACATCTACCACATATATATATATTGTTCTATATACATATTGTTCTTTGCATCTCCATATTAAGAATCAAGTAAAAAAGTTACCTAACTATTACAACATTTACAAGTCTGTTAAAAATCAAATCGAAATGTTTTATTCATGTCGGATATTTTTTAATATCTATAATAAATATTTTTAAATATCCGACAAGGCCTCTTATAAGGAAGTTAATCCTTATTAGAGGCCTTGATGATTAATTTCCAAGGATAACTTTTTAAATCAATTACGATCTTGGATCTACGTACGCCGCGGGGCAATGCTCTTTAGCAAATATAAAACCAAATTGTTAATAATATGACCCCTGCAAACTTATCTACTTAATAGTTTCAACAACTATCTTATCGCATTCATTCAATAACATCTATTAAAAAACTAATCACTACAAAAATAATAGTTGTTGTTTTCGCTGAAATATACTATTTATAATAGGTACATATCTATAGGTAAATATCAAATAGAATATCACTGAGTTTGTAAATATTAAGGAGGGACATATTAGTGAATCCTTGAATAATGAATTCTTGTCATAAAACAGGTTTTCCTTAACTTGTCGTTAAACCATAGAAAGTAGACGGTAAGCAATTACGTTCAGCTAAGCGCGGCTACAAAAACAACTTTTGTAGAATCCTTATGTTTCTGCTCACCATTGAAAGTACCACACCTATTTATGCCTTTATAACATCAGTGTTAAGCGCTGTTGTGTTCTGGTTTGAAGGGTGTGGTAAGGGAGACATACAGTAATACCCCAGAGTTACGCGATTGGTGGGACCGAGTGATAACCGCGTAAGTCGGGATATGCATGTAAATAATATCGTATGGTATGATTCCGAATGTGTTAACTCCGCGCGCCAAATATGAATGCTTACATGAATAATTGTAGGGATAGTAAGCTTAATATTTATAATCGATAATTGCGGGACATTCAAACCTAAGGAGAATCGACGAGATTTGAAAATCGCGTAACTGCGAATTCGCGTAAGTCGGGGTAGCGTAAGTCGAGGTATTACTGTACTTATACGTGGCGTTCCAGCTTCGTCCTCAGGCATAGTAAAGCATCTGTGGCCGACCTCTTGTAGGACTCTCTCCTCTGTGGCCATTTACCACCAGCACAGATTTGTAAAGATTACTGACTCCTAACAAGAAAATGTAACCAGTTTTGACAAATGAAATTGTCACTGTCATCTATTTTCGTGTTTGATAAATACTAAAAAAAATTAGTTTTTAGAGCATTTACGAAAGAAACGATATTTCTCCGCACTCTTTCTTGGATTTCTTGTTGTTTTTGCACCACTTAACTGCACATGTCGGCATTGTTCCGAGTAAATTACACCATGACGGTCGGAGACGTAATGGGAAAATAGTAAGCCATTTTACGTGTGTCAGCCATTTGTAACTTCCTTCAATTACATGGCGGTGAGATATCTTTACTTACCTATGACCACCAGATGACTACATGCCCGTTTGCTTCTTTAACTTCACAAAAAGATACAAGCAACAACGATACAAAAGATACAAAATACAAGATACAAACTCAAAATCAGTTTTTAATCAAAATCGATAGAAGCCTGCACTTCTCCAGATAGCAACAATGAGATAGCTGATGACGTCACGATCGTATCTCAGGCAATTGGAGATAGATTGATAAGAATCCAATAATATTGAAAAATAATTATGCATCAATCATAATAAAGATGATATTGGCAATGTCACAGAGGTTATCTGTAAATATTTTAGTCACTTATTGAAGATAAAACTGTTTTCGACCCCGTTCAAGGCCAATGTGTTGCTGATTTCATTAGGGTTCCGTATCCAGGGGGTAAAAATGGAACCCTATTTCTATTTATTCCTTAATATAAGAGTAGCAGACGAGCATGCAGTCCATCTGATGATAAGTGGATACTACCGCTCATGGACATCTGTGATCTACCCCAGATAAGATTAGATTCCGACCTAAGGTACCACAGATGCGCCGGTACCCCTAATAAAGCTGGAATGCCTCGGAAAAGTATGTCTTCCTTACCCACACCCTTCAAACCAGAACAGGGCAGCGCTTACAACTGATGTTATTAGGCAGATCGCTCTGAAGTTGTTGCGAGCAGGTGTAGTCATACAATCTGCTATGGCGACGCGATTCATTTCTATATTCAGAGCGGACTAGCAGTTTTACGCGGGCTATACTAAAAATTAAAAATAAATGTAAAGGTGCTACGGAAACCCATGTTCGACTCGCACTTGGCCGATTATTTAAATATTACGATTAAGTCTCTCGATTACTTTATTGGCTCGGTACATTTCTCGTGCAAATTTCAGGATTAAAAACATAGGTAAAAACCATCTTATATAATAAAAATGCGACATTTTGTAAAAACTTCGTAATCCTTCGACTACTTTCAAGTTTTGCAGACACAAACAGACTTTTTATACGTAAATAAAATACGATCGAAAAAGGAAAAATAAATTCACTACATATTCTTTATTAAATAATATTTAATTAACAAAATTTCTACTATTCTAATACCAATACGACTTAACAGGTACTCTGTCCTCTTTGATGCCCATAGCTTCCATTATATCCATTTCGAATGTCCTCAGTTTTGGTTCGAATGTGATCTGGAATAAGATAAATAAAAAAAAAGAAGTTAAACGTTTCTGAATCACGCTATCGAAGTTTTCTCAAAATCTTGTATATACAGGTTGGATACTTTTATACGACAAAAAAATTTAACCACATGAACCTATGCATCTACCAAGCCTTCAAACAAATTTTCAATCAAGTATCTTTAGTACTTTAGGCACAGAGTTTTCTGACATTTTTCAAATTTTCTACACGCTTTGTCTAATCGCAAAAACATTATAAATCGAGAAGTAATAAAACTGCAATGTCGCAAATTCGTCAAATTAAGGAAATGCATATTGTATCTTTTTATTCCTAAGGGCTCGTACACAAAACTGCGATGCGACGCGATGCGAATTCGCAACGCAGAAAATTGCGACACGAATGCGATATCGTGCGGCGTAGCGTCTCCCAGGGTGACCATTCTTTCGACAACCGTCAACCGTACGGAACGTATTTTGAAAATTAGGTCGTGACATGGATCGTAAAACGAAGTGTGCACTTTTGTTATTGCTTAGGAGATACAGGAAAGAAACTACTACAACAAAGAAGATTTTGAGTTCATCCATTTATCATATATCATTTATTTTATATTTAGTTTCCCAAAGAACAGGGCGCTCCTTAATCAGTAATATGAAAAGTCAACGTCGTACTTTGTCATTTTTTTACATAAAAGTATATGGTTTCCCACCCAACAAATACAGGTCTGTGCATCTTCCCCACACGCTGTCTTAGAACGAGCTAAAAATGGCGTCAACAAGTGTGACGAAACATCGCAGGAATGCGCGATGCGAATTAATTCGCAGGTTTTTGCGACGCGTCGAGAGAGCTCGCAGATTTTTACGATGCGACGTCGCATCGCAGTTTTGTGTACGAGCCCAAGAGCTCTAAGACAAGGATCACACTCGCAGCACAAGATTTTAAGTCATGACGCTGCGCTGTTGCCGCTTTTGTGAACAGATGTTTATAAATGGCATTCTATTTTTTACTTTACTTGTGTTTTCATTTATTATCGTATGAAGGTATCCACACTATCCACCCTGTATACAAGCTGGGAACTAACTTGTTGGGCCATGGCCGCTAGAGATGTTAAAAATAACCGATATTTATTTTAATCGATTATTATTTTCTTATAATCGATTTTTACAGTAATATTAATCGATTTTTACTTTTTACAAATCGATTATATAAAAATTACACCGGTACCGGCATGGCACCGTTTTTATTTTATCAAGTTATACGTCTGAACTTAATTCGCGATGTCTCATCAGTTGCATAGGTACGAACTGTTTCTAAAAATAGATTTAAACACGTAATTTATATAATCGATTTAAAAAAAACGATTGATATTGCTGTAAAAATCGGTTATAGGAAAATAATCGACTAAAATAAAAATAGATTATTTTTTAACATCTCTAAAGGCCGGTCTCCAAGTATCTCAACATTACCCAATCAAAGATGGTAGAACCGTCTGTGGATCGACTCCGGCGGCACCACCGCTACACCTATATCTGCCTAACAACAGCAGTGTTAAGTGCTGTGATTTTAACGTCGCATTCCCCAATCGAGAGGGGGTGTAGCAACCACTCAGCTATCACTGTTTTTGTGCAATTAAGTGCGTACAATCCGCGAGGACTATTCCTGAGAAATGTTAAAAAAACGATCTCAAAAGTATGTGAAGTCTACCAATACGCACTTGGCAGCGCGGTGGACTATGGCCTAATCCTTCTACTCTGAGACCCGTGCCCAGCAGTGGGACAGAAAAGGGTTGATGACGATATATTTTAACATACCTTACAAGCTGCAGCAGCAGTAGTATCCTTTTCAGCATTTTCTACATACAGTTCTTTGGACTTATAGTCAATTGTCTCTTGGTGTGCCTTTGGGATTGGGATGATACGACTACTAACTGATGATACTCGCACCTGAAAAAGATAGTTTTTAATAATATAGCAGTAGCAGACGAGCATGCGGTCCACCTGATGGTAAGTGGGTATTCCCACCCACAGACATCTGTAATCAACCCTACCATAAGATTAGATTCTTATCTGAGATTGGCAACAGATGCGCCGCTACCCTAGATGACTAAGCTGGAATACCTCAGAGAAGTATGTCCCCCTTACCACACCCTTCAAACTGGAACACAGTAGTGCTTAACACTGCTGTTATTAGGCAGAAATAGCTGTGGCAGTAGTACCCCCTGACCTTCAATCACCTTCAAATAAAATATAAAGATCTCTTCATAAAGCTTTGTTTTATGAGCACGGGTTTTATCAGAATGAGTCTCCTAAGATGAAGTGATAGCCTACTGGTTTAAGAAACTCGCCTCTTAATCAAGGGGTTCAAGGTTTAAATCATTTTTCAAAGTCATGTGCATAATATTAGAAATTAATTATGACTTGCTTACATGGTAAAAGAAACATCGTAAAGAGATCTGCATCCTGAGAAGGGACCTGTGCCCAGCAGAGGGACTGTAATGGGTTGATGATTAATATTCCTAAGATTATAAAATTCGGTTCGATTTGCAAGAACCGTCACTTTGTGAACATGTAAGATGTGGAATGAGCTTCCTATTGGGGTATTCCCAAAGCGCTATGACATGGGAATCTTCAAAAAAGGTGCAAAAAAAGCTCTCATACAAAGCCGGCGTTGCATTGGCGACACCTCTGGTGTTGCAAATGTCCATAGGCGGCGTTCACTATTTTCTATCAGGTAGCACGTCTGCCTTATCGTTAGGTTAAATAAAAAAAAAATAATTATTATTAAACAAACCTTTTCACCCTCCTCTGTATATCTCCATTCTACATCGGTAGCCTTCAATGTCTCTGGATCAACCAGTTTCACGTCAGTGGTTACTAAGAGTGGAGCTTCTGACTGAATTGTGATACCCGGAAAATTCTTTTCTTTGCCAATCTGGAAGTTATAAAAATGTGAACTTTAGTTTTTAAGGTACATAATACTTGTATTTTTATGGATATTTTTTTTATAATATAGGAGTAGCAGATGAGCGTGTAATCCACCTGGTGGTAAGTGGCTACTGCTGCCCATAGACATTTGTAATCATACCCAGACGAAATTAGACTCCTACCTGAGGTTGGCCACAGATGCGCCGCTACTTCTGAGGACTAAGGTGAAACGCCTCGGAGTAATATGCCTCCTTTATGACACCCTTCAAACCAGAACACAGCAGGGCTTAACACTGCTGTTATTAGGTAAATAGGAGAGGCGGCGGTACCACTAAGTCACAAAACAAAGGGTTCTACCACCTTCAAAGTTAATTTTTTTTTTCTACTTATGTTCTTTATGTGATCTATTTCTTGTGAACATTCAGCACAGTGTTATGGATTTACATGTTTGTCTTGGGGGGCAGTCAGTCCAGCGACGTACGCCTCTTGTGTTTATCAATCCCTATAAATCTCTAAGGGATTTTTAGCCTTTTGAATGTTGAGGTGTTATTCATTAAGTGTTTAGTCAGTCAATTTGGATGGTTTTCTATTCTATTCCTGTAGGAATTCATTGAGTGCTTGATCTCTTCTTGGACTGTTCTGATTTGAAGGTTGTGGTGTAATTGTTGGTTAAATAATATAAGAATAGGCAGACAAAAAGTCCCACTTACCACTCTGTGATGTGTGTTGAGCCCTTCCACTACGACCCAATTCCGTTCTTGTATGACTTGGCTGACGATGCCCTGCTTGCCCTTGTCCTTCCCAACCAATATTTCCACTCTGTCGCCCCTGGAATCATATACTTTGCATTTATGAATTTCGTATGGAATTTAAATAGCAAACGAACCTGTAGATTTATTTGATGTTGACACCGGATGGTAACTAGTTACTTTGTTATTAATTAAACTGTAAGTAATAACAGCGGTGTTAAGAGCTTCTTTTTCTGTTTTTTCCTGAAATTCCTTATCAAGATCATAGATCTTATAGTATTTTTCCTTGTAGTATTTGTTGTGGTAAGGGAGACATACAAATGTGAGGCTTTCTAACTTAGCCCTCAGGGGTGCAAATGCATCTATTGTCAACTTCAGGTAAGAATCAAATATTATCTGGGGTTGATTACAAATGTCCATGGGCAGTAGCCACTTAGTACCAGGTAGACTGCATTATCATTTTCTACTTAAAATCATATCAAAAAAACGCCATCTTTCAACATTGCTTACTTACTTAAAGAAACTCCAATCCTTAATAGGTTCCAAGAACACCTTCTTCCTCTGAACCCCTCGGTCGTTCTGTCGTCTGAAATTAGCCGTCCAAGGTCTGTTTGTGGTGAAGCGGTATTTCTTACGCGCTACCTGAGCTGCGGGGTACTGTGGATAGCCTGAGGGGTTCTTCCAGTATACCTGAAAAGAAAAATGGACCTTATAGTTCCTAATACTTAATTTTTCTATAACATTGGTGTAGAAAGCTTGCGAACAACCTAATGGTAAGTGCCATGACCATGAATAATAAATCTCAGATAGGTTAGGAGTCCTATCGGTGGTAGGACACAGGTGCGTTGCTACTTCCAAGGACTAAGCTGACGCCTAGTGCAAGTAGATAAGTATTTAAGCACACACCCTTTAAACGAGAGCACAGCAGCGCATAATACATATAGAAATACGTGTTGGGGACGGTACATCCGGAGACGAAGAATAAAGTTCTACTTTTAGAGGTTATGTTAGATATTAAAGAAATATACCTGTTCATAGCTTCTCTTGATATAAGATTCTGGTAAGTTAGAATATTTAACAGTTAGGTCGCCAACTTTCTTCGATAAAAAACCAAATATTCGCATCTTTATTGTTTCGTAACAAAATATTCCACAATATTATTTTTCTCTATGATCAATCAAAATTTATGGAATGTCAAAAATGCCAAAACCAAGGCAAAATGAAAAGTCAAAACAATCATTTGACAGCTTCACAGATAAAATAGTAAGATATAGCAGCATAGACAAATGTTTTTTTTTGCCTAAAAATGAAAACGATACTTTTTAATCGACAGGTTTTTCATGACAAATATTCTGATACTTCCAAAATGATACGCAACATAAAAGTTATTAAAAAGTACGAACGCTAGGTATTCAGAAATAACTTTGTAAGTCCTAGGAATTTAGAAATCAAGAAAACTAAAATATATTGTAGGATAGATCCATATAAAACTGGTGATAAATAGTTTTTTTTTTCGTTTATTCATTTGTTCAAAAATATTTTAGTCTTTTCATTGAGCTGCCGTAACGAAACGTCATTATTACTGTGAAAATGGAAAAAATTGTATTTTTCGAAAGCTATTGATTAAATTCACATTAATGAATTATAATTTCGGCACCATGAGCCTCAACAATAAAATAACTATTTAATACAATATCGGGCTATAGAATTTAAATAAAGCTTTCGAATATGTTCACCATAGACATTGACGTAAATCAGCTGTCCAATAATCAGTTATTGTAGGTGGCAGCACAGCATCACGTGAATTTTCATGGCGGTGTTGTAGGGCTAGTCCCGTATCGTCTTGTGATTTCACCAAAAAATAGCTGTTTCGAATATTTAGTGTTAAACAGCGTTAATTTTTAAGAACCGGGTGAGTACTGTGGATTTTGTAGGCTCGTTTGGTGGTAGTTAGGCGGTAGAGTGGTATTGCGCGGGATCGTAATTTGTCAAAATTGATGTGACGGATTTGGTTCGGGGGTGGTTTTGGGGTGTTTTTGTGGTAGAACGGGCCTGGCGCCGGGAAGTCTGGGCGTCAAGCGGGTGGCATCGCCTGGAGTCGGTATCGATTCATTGCACCGCCCCACCGCTGCTCCATCGCTCAAAATACCATTCCGTATCCCGCTTCCATGGGTAGTGATATTGTAAAATCGATTATTTGGCCAAGACGACCTTATTACTGATTGCAGACATGTAAAACACCGGTACTATTTCCCAATTTTGCTCAAATTTTGATTACTATCATCATTTCTTTTTAAGTTCTGAATTTCTTATAAGGACCATTTCTTATGGGATGTTTTTTTGTTTTTCAGTGGGCACGATGACTGAATATTGGGTGATTAGCGCTCCCGGCGACAAAACCTGCCAACAAACCTGGGACACCTTGAACAATGCCACCAAGTCTGGCAACCTCAGTGTTAACTACAAATTCCCAATCCCTGACTTGAAGGTGATATATCATTTATTTAATTTAATTAATTTTTTCCGAAAAAATTTTGACTATTAAATTTATAAAATTGGCAAGCAGTATTAGTGATTAGTTCATTAGGAAAAATCATGTTTTTATCTATGACAAACATTATTCAGTTCTTAAGATAACATGTGTAATAAAGTGGACATGCAAAATATTTTGCTTGCTATAATGAAATTACATAATTTTAATATCTCTATAACCATTAATATTCTTGATATATCATAGATATTAAAATACAAATAAATATATTTGGTATAATAATTGGTCAATTTCATTTTAAAATAATCATAATCATAACTTATAATATTAACAATAAAAATGTAGTTACTACAGGTTTTAATTTATTTATTTTCGTAGTAAATTATTTACAATATTAACCTAATAGAAATACAAAAATTATTAATAAAACAGAATTTAAAATAGTTATGTATGAAAAATAAATTAAATATAATAAGCTTCATCCAATTTGCTGTCCTTTGGTAGACTCCCCAAAACTACAGCATACAGTCATTCAGCATATAATAATATATTGCAGTAACAAAAATGTTTTAAAATATTAAAAAAAGAACATTTAAAGTGCCATATTATTTTTTCATTCATATTGTTTTATTACATTTTAAGTTAAGATAAACTGTTAAATCAATTTTATCTTTAGAGTAGATAAAGCAGAAAAACTTTACTGCTTCAATAAATTCATCTCAATATATTATCTGTTTAGCAACTGTTATCAATTTTCTTTTATAATTTGCGGTTCAAGCATGCTTACGAGTAAAATTTCCTTTAAAACCTTTATTAGTAAAATAAATTTAAATTTCAAGAAATCAATAATTTTTGCGACTATTATTTAACTTGGATAATTTTTTTATTTATTACACGTAATATTCAATTATAAAGTTGTCATCAGAAACAACTTTCCACCTACCACAGGTTATCAACTTATTCTTTTCTACCAAATAAATAAGTAGTCTTGTACTGCTATGGTTCAAATAGGCTCCAATTATTTGAAATTTGCAATGTCTGTTTTGTAAAATATATCAGTTTTATATGAATGCGTCTTTTAACATGATTGTGTTAAAATGCTTTCTTTGTAATGTGAGTGAAATTAGTTAAGAGTATCTTAGGGGTGTCGATAATCCAGGGTAGTAGCATCTCCCGACTAAGTTATTTTGTACTGCATTCGTCAATATGCAAACTAACCAGTCAAGTGTTTCAACTATGGCAAAACCTAAGTATTGCCTGCTGTAGTGTATTTACAAAGACCTATGGATGGAGATCATAGGAGCATAAATTTGATCTTTGAACTTATTCATAGCACTATAAATAAATAATAACAAATACTAGATTATAGTCCCGTTGTGTTAATAATATTCTATTCATATCACTAGGTGGGTACTCTGGATCAGTTGGTGGGGCTGTCAGATGACCTCGGCAAGCTCGATACTTTTGTGGAGGGTGTTACCAGGAAGGTGGCTCAGTACCTCGGTGAGGTAAGTCATATCCCAAAAATTTTTTAAGTTAAAAGAAAATTATACACGACTATGGGGATGGCCTGATGGGTTACTAGTGATGCAATCTTCTGGGATAAATTTTATTGACCCAAATAAGATAAATAAACTCTGTTATCTTTATATAACAAGTAGACGAAAATAATGTCAAATATTCACACTTGATCGTTAGGGGAATTCTTTTTCATAAATTGATTTGATTTGATTTTGTTTGGATTTAATCTATTTGATATACATAATATTATGACCAAAAAGATGAAAGAAGTAATTATTACATAATATATGTTATGCATATGTGTGTATTTATGTATGTATGTGTCCATATTTGACATGCGCTTTAACCCAAATGACTTGACTGATTTTAATATATGAGGTTTTACCAGATTTGGTTCAATTTTGACATAAATTATATTTTTAAGCAGTTAGGTTTTTTGTGTTTATAACAATTCTCTAGCTTAGTATTTAATATTCATTGTACATAGTATGTTATGTAAGCCAAGCCTAGAAATAATATAAAATTTTCTTAAAGAGACACATGTATGAAAATTTTGCAAGTATCCTCTATGAGATGACTACTCTATTTCGCTCTCAGAAACCTCTTTGATTTCTTATTCTGTGACTGTGTTATGATTTATTAGGATGAAGTGCCTAATTATTTTAGCCCCTTTAATTAAAGTATTTTTATTTGTCTCCTATATAGGTACTAGAAGATCAACGCGACAAGCTCCATGAAAACCTGATGGCAAATAACAGTAAGTCACTTTTTGACATTTTCCAAAATTCACTATTAATATGGCACTAATCTTTTTCTCTGCCCCCAAATAAAAGATTTAAGTAAGTTTACACAACAAATTCATTTTGTTTAGTGCCATTTATTTAATTTTGATTTTTTAAACATTCAAATAAGAGTCAAATTAGGAAAATAATTACAACATAAAAGATAAAAAAGAAAAACGTTGCATGAATTAAATAAGAATTTTAGACTGAAAATCATGGCATGTTTAAAAAGTAATAGGAGTTAAAGCTACTGTATTTTAAAAATAAAATCATAAGGACAATGGTGTTGCTAGCATGAGGAACTGAATAAAATATAGTACAGAATGAAATGGAGTAGAGAGGTAACCGATATAAAAGCACACAGTAGTGCGAAAAATTCAAGCATGTCTATCGCTGGAGTTCGGTGGTTAATTTATATGATTATTTTTAATTTTATTTTTATAAGTTTTGTTACGTCATATAGTTTGCATGTTACTTATTCTTTTTCTGGTCACACTGAAGAACTCGATAATCCAGAGGGAATCTGTGTGTGCCTACTTTGCATATTTATTTACTTTTACTTTGTTTTATTTGCTACACTATATCTAATGATATTTTAACATGTAAATATCCTATTTATTTTATGTGCATAATCACACATTAATACACATCATTCCAACTAAAATATTTATCCACGTTTTATATATTGGAGCACATTACTACATGTATAACATGTTTTTCATATTCAAAGATCAACGAATCTTTAATAAGACGACATGTCTACTGTCGTAATAAAGGTTATTGTATAAAATAAATATTTTGAAATGTGGTAGAACAAATTCGGTTCGAATAGAATAGTACCACCGCCACACCTATTTCTACCGCAAAGCAGTTTTCGTTTCGGTGGAAGAGTGCTGGCTGATTTACTTATCAGGCGATCATCTAAGTCCTCAGAAATGGCAACACATCTGTAATCGACTTCAGGTAGAACGCCTTCTATATGGAGTAGTTTACAGATGTCCATGTGAGGCAGTGATCATTTACCATTAGATGGACTGTTCGTTTTAATTTCTACCTCAATCTTATAAAAAGCTTCGTTGATTCATCCTCAACAACCCTTAAACGCTAAGGCTACGAATGTTGAGTGGACAGTGTTCTATTTTATTTTCATGTGAGGTTCGTTTACTTAAGACTATTTCGAACCGCACGCACCTATTGCATATTTTATTACTATTTGTGGAATCTTGATAGCTGTATGGGAATGTACGGATTGTGGTATTTTAGAGAATTTTATGTTTGCATTGGCACTGGGAACGTTAGCATCGAGTTGACAGCGAGTCTAAGCTATGCCTGATGCATCGCCGAACTTTAAACGCCTAAATCACTTTTTTATGCTCTTAAAACAACATTGACAATATATTTTCCTTCCGCAGTTACAAAGATTATATAGTTGAACAATAATTTTGATATATCTATGTACATATTGATTCATTATAGTTTATGTGACGCTTCTTTTTACATTTAGCGGGTCGTGAGTTTTATCTATTCTGATAGTATTTAGATGATATGACAATTAATTAGTATTTTGTGAATGTTAGACTTTGGAATTGCATTTCAGTGTCTGAAAAGTGGAAAAAAATTTGCGGCAGTGAGTAATAATTGTATTGTATGTATAGAGTGTAAATTGTGAACGCTTTTACTATGTTGAAGCTTCATGAATAAATTATTTGCAACATACAATAGTATGTATAATATGTATTTTAACGATATATATATAAATGAGTATTATTAGTCCTCGGAATATACAATGATATAAGTATCTACTACGCTTGTAATGCTTACTATATTTTGCAACTTTGAAGAAGCTTTATTATTTTTCTTAAAGTAAAACCATACTTGTAAAGATCGAATCTTATGAGGACTACTATAAAATGTATTCAATGAAATTAATCGACACGTATCTATTTATGTGTAAATTATTATATGTGTATGTTCATTTTGGTTTTCTGATAACTTGTCGAGTTTTATGAATGTGAAGTTTTTATGTTGTTTAAAAGTAACTTGAACAAATCATTCCATAGTATTCGTTTTTACAGTAATTTGAAACTTAAAAGGCAATTGTAGCAATTTTTTGAGAAATTACTATTGAATGATTTGTGGGTATTTTCATTTTCGTAATAAAAAGTCTTGATGACTTTATATTAACGTAATGTAATGTAATCATTAATAGGTTCAAGATTTCAACATGAGTGTTTCATAATGAGGTAATGACGGGAAGACTTACAAAGTATACTTATATGGTTTTTTGTGTTACGTTAAATGTGTTGAATTAAAGTCGTTGTTAATGATAATTATTCTAGAAGTAGGTTGGTTGGTTATTCAATGGATTGTACTTTGTTGCACAGGTTTGTTAAAATTTAAGATGTATGAATGTATCTAATCATAGAGGGATCGCAATCACTGCCTCACAAAACATTCATAGCTTAGCCATATCAAGCTTACATATTGTCCATGCTTAAGCTTTTTAATTTTTTCTATTATTTATTTTCTTTCATTTATTTAATCTCCTTTCCTATACTTTATTTCCTCCTTATATAATTTTGTCCTAATTTCATCAGTGCGTGAGGCGTTACAATATATAGAGCAACTCAGATAAAATATTCTTATGATCCATTTCATGGATAACGATTTGCTTCACTCAATACGTGTGACGTGCAAGGACGCATGAAGCGTCGAAATAGCTTTACAGTCGCCATAAAAAACAGGAGCTTATGACGTGCAAGTGTATAAGATTTAACTACCACTGTCGTAATGTTTTGCAGAGTTGGTAGCGAACGATTACCAAACACAAGTTCCCAAACCAAACCAAACAGTGCACATTGCTCGTACAGATCATTAACCATACTAAATCGTTAAAACTGGCTGTAAAATCAGCTTGAAACGAACACCAACTCTGCCGAATCCAGGCATCGACTCTTACGCGGATCCTGGCGGGGGCGAGCCGCCGCCCACGCCGACGTCCCCGGTGTGCGACTCCGCTTACTCTGAGCACCACGGCTGCTGGCCTTGCGAGCACCGCGACCATTCGGAGTGCGAGTCCCTCCGAGGCCACTCGCAGCCCTCCAGCGGCCGCAGCTCGCCCCGCTGGGACGATGACGACGAGGACCGGCCGCACCACATCCTGTCGCAAGGTTCAGGAGTCGACTGCTCACTCCTAACCCGTAATTCCTTGTCCTATTTGATCGGAATTTGAGGCTGAACGCTTAGCTCGCTAGCTTATCTATAACGCATTAATAACAGTTTTATTTCGAAATAACGTGAATAGTCTCAAATACTGCTCAAATCTTACACGTGTCCCAGTAGGCAATCTAAGAGTGCGACGTGATAGGCTTGATATACAAAACGTACCTTTGTTTCCTTGTGAAGAGGAAAGGTGCCGTTTTACACCTAGCGCTGCCTGTGGAGATATCGTAACGGTTAGTTTCGCGCGAAGCTCGGAATACATTCAGTAGGAAATGTGATGGCAGTGATTGCGTTGATTAAAATGTAAACATATTGTTGTATAGAGAATGGTTTTATTATTTATAATCTTATAAGCAGGTGGCGCTGGTCTTCTTGTTTATATTGGCAGCGCCATCCTGAATTTTCTGTCTTATTTATTTGTGAATAAAAAAGTTTAGGGTGACGCTACCTCGTTTATGTAATGCTAGGTACGTCCACTATGTGCGTCTTTAAAAATCACTATTGCAAAATGTGGCTTTGACCGCTAAATGCTATGAGTCTTTTGGCAGAAGTTTATAAGTACAAATATTCTTAAATTGTGAAAAGCAATAAAATTTTCTAAACTATGAAATAAACACTAAAGTATAATATTTATATTTATAAGCAACTGCCGTGTAGTGCCTTAAAGGGCATACCTTTATAATTATTTATTATAACTTCGATGTTTTTCTGGCTATATAGCAGATTACATAAAAACCTATACATTAGGAGCTTGTTTTTCTGGCTATATAGCAGATTACATAAAAACCTATACATTAGGAGCTTATACACGATGTGATTGATATATGTAGCTTTTCAGTGGTATTATTTTTTGCTATGTTTAATTGTTTTTTAATTTTTGCATTTGATGTTGTTATTTTTAATATGTATTACCTTGTACTTCCCTATCTTTGTGTTAATATACCTAAAACTTCACTTCTAGTGGAATGTATGGACGTATGTTGAAAAATGGGATTATTACTCGTGCTATTAATAAATCATTTCTTGATACAAAGCGTATCTTTACAGCCTTGGCGTATGATTCTGTAAACTGTGTATATATGAAACGAAAGAGACGTTACATTTCGAACAAATGGCCAAAAAGTGACGCAATATTTACCTAAAGTTATCGCTCATATTTTCATTTCGGTTATTTCTTTCATATCTTACATACAACGATGTATCAGCATTGAATAAAATTCATTCGAAAAATCTAGTATTCATATCCACCTTTTAGAGTACTTGTCATTTCAATAACGCCTGTGCATTGCGTTATATTGTGATGAAGGACAAGGTGAAAAGAATTAAAGGAAAAGATATTTGCTTTAAATACTTGAAGATTGAACAAAACACTGCTACTTTAACAAGTATATAGTAGATTGAAGAGCTAAATAGGTGATCTATAAAAAATACGTTTATTTTCTATGTAATGATGTTGTTTTAGGTTTAAATTTTACAAGAAACGCGTGATGGGGTATTTGAATTTAGATGCACTTCATATTCCAGGAAGTTATATATTCTGCATATATTGTTGTGTCCTATATGTTTGTTTAGCACTGGTTACTCTCTAATATAAGATGTTTACTATGTAGTTCATGTATTCTAGTTTATGCATTACTAGTAGGCAATGATTTGTGTTGAATGGATTTTGCATGTTTTTAGATTTTTTTCGATGTTACGTATGCATGTGTTATGTCAAGTGAATTATCTATCGTCATATATTTATGTAGATCTCTAGTCTCATGTTATATCTCCATTAAATTGTATGCGTGTCCAGGTTATATCACTCTTTAGAATCTATTTTACAGTGGCTTCTGCGTATTAATGAGCTAATTGTGTTATGGTGTAAAATTGGTTCATTTCCTTGATATTTATGACAAACTTCTACAGTTCTACCTGTTTCCGCTACAGTGTCACACCAGTTGAATTTCAAATGCGAGCTATTTATGATTTTAGACTATTTCTACTGAACATTACATTACATCTGTGTAACTTTCAAAATTCCCAAGCGTATAATACGAAAACAAAAAATTGTCAGCACACATCCATAGCTATTATATTCATCTGCAATAAACATCGATCACAAAGTCACTTATACGTATACCACATAAATTATTCCAGATGTTTCACCATGATATTCAAATTACAGAGAAAAGTAGAATGGTTTCTTAAATTTATTTATAATAAATTAGATTTATTACGATAGATGATTCATTTAACGTTTTGCTGTCCGTGGTATCTGTTTTATTTTCAATTTTGAATCCATGCTATGTAAAGTTACATTATATGTATATGAAGTGCATGATATGTGTCAATAGATTTTTTATATAAAATACTTTATCTTTTCAGTTTGCTTAAATTTTTTTCAGTTTTGTTATTTCGTTTCAGCACTTACACCAATGAATTATAAAATTTATCTCTTTACTTATTATTTTTTTAACATTTAGGCTATAATAGTGTTTTATCTCATAACATTAATAAATTTGTTTTAAATGTTAAATGTTTTTAAATTTAGACAAATAGTATATTGTGTAGATACGTTATGTCCAAAATTCAGTAGCCCATAGACAAATATCGTTTTTCTTTTCATTAATGTTGTCGTTGCAATTCCACCGATAGCCATTACATAATCTATAAATATACTATTTTCAAGGTCATAATAATAACCATCTGAAAATCAACATCTGTAACACGATATCGCAAAGTAATCTAAATTTTTCGTAAACAATAAAAATATTTTTAATGTGTCAAATAAATATATGTATTTTACATTTTTGTTCAAGCTAGATTTGAAATTGAATTTCTCGAATTTGACACTTACATCATTTTGTCTATGGGCATTAACTTGCAACTCAAGTGTAAGTTAAAAATTCGGCAGCATAACTGCAATATATTGCTATATATTCGCGCAGTAACAGTGTCGTGGTGTTGCAGGCGACCTGCCGACCTACTTGACGCGTTTCCAATGGGACATGGCTAAGTACCCCATCAAGCAGAGTCTTCGCAACATCGCCGATATTATCAGTAAACAGGTGCGTTTGGTATTTATACTGATAAACTACTTTTTTTTTAAAGCTTAATAAATAATCAGATTTGGGGAAGGGAAGGTGGGGTTACAGCTTCGGGACTTCCCGCAACACAGGGCCTCATAACAGAGATAAAATAATATCCAAATTTCGACGGGTCACCAATTTTTACGTTATTTTTTCATATACCTACCTACTCTTTCGCATTTCCACGGTAATTATTACACTTTTTTATTTTATATTTTAATTATTATATTTTAAATAATATTCGTTGGTAATAAATTTTTAAAAGACTGTTTTTTTTAAAAGAAAAATCTTCTTTTTATCCGGAAGTTATTAGGACTCTTCGCTCTTTTTGCCTCAAGACCCCCCTGCCCCCGAAATCCAACCCTGATAATAATGTTAAATATTTCGTCGTGAATAAGCTTGATTATGAATTCAAATTAAATTTGCTGTATAATAAGCCGATGGGACATGATTATTTTGCAAATTAAAAGAAATTGTTTTATTTTTTAATTTGCGTTACTTTGATTCCAGGTGGGCCAGATCGACGCGGACCTGAAGGTGAAATCCAACGCTTACAACGCGCTCAAAAGCAACCTACAGAACTTGGAGAAGAAGCAGACGTGAGTACTTTCAAATTGATCAACACCGCCATAGCATTACACCACACAAAAGGCACAAACACTAGAGGCAAAACAAAAACACAACTAAAAAAACTCTTAAAAGTTACTGCTTAAAAATATAGCCAATATTGCCCTATATCATATCAGTATAATATCTATACTGTTGTAGATGAATCTAACGACGTCTCATATTATGTTGAAATCCGTCAAGGCGTTGGCACTTGACGGACTTTAACGAATACAAGAGGATCTTTTGGAAAGTGATCATACCCATCTGAAATCATCTCCACAACACATGCTACTACTAAGGATTATATTGAAATAATTCGTCGAGATATCAATTTTGAATACAGCAACTCATAACACAAATATTTTTTAATTAATTGGTATATAAACTTATTTTTTTCTTTACTCATGCAATAAGATATTTTATTTTATTTATTCGTTTAAAAAAATAAAAGATATTATAAATAAAGTATAAGAAAAATGTTATAAATGACAATAGTATTCCCAATTTCCCATAAACCAGGGGTTCCCAAAGTGTGGCGCGGCGTGTGGCGCGGCGTGTGTCGCGGCGCCTTGGTGCGCCGTAGAAAGTAAACAGGGGCGCCGTGAGTCGATCCTCTAATTATTGGTAACCACAGACATTGGCGTATTGGTTATCGATTCAAAATGAATATCCAAATTCAACATCCAAGGCATTAAAAATTTTAATTCCGTTTGCAACATCATATCTATGTGAAGCTGGGTTTTCAGATGTAGCTGTGATAAAGAACAAATATCGGATCAATGTGGAGCAAGAAATGAGAATAGCAGTGTCAAGTGATATTCCCCGCTTTGAAAAACTGCGCGGAGATCACTTAGCTCACCCTTCACATTGATTTGACAGAATAAATATCGTATTTTATTTTTGTTATCCTCAAGTCTTTCTTGTTGTTTTCTGTTTAAATTATTTTATAATAACGTATTGTACAATTTCATATTGTGGTGTTTTTAAATTTCGTTTCGATCAACCTAAGGTAACTACTATTATTGTAGTTACCTATTTCTTTCGACTGTCTTCTTCAAATAGTTAGCTAGGACAGGGCACAGGGCGCCGTGAAAGAATATTAAACTTGTAACTGCGCCGCGGGTTACAAAAGATTGGGAACCCCTGCCATAAACCTTATACAACAATAAAAGCATTTATTTTCACACCATTAACACATACTTACCTATAGTATTCCTAATTTGTTCACAGCGGAAGTCTTCTAACCCGCAACTTGGCGGACCTGGTGAAGCGCGAACACTTCATACTGGACAGCGAGTACCTCACCACTCTGCTGGTCATCGTGCCCAAGTAAGTGGAAGACAATTTACATATTATAATCATGCCAAAATTATAATCATTAATATCTAACTACTAATACCAACTACATTTTACACATTACTAGCTGACCCGGCAAACGTAGTGTTGCCATATAATATGGGAGTAGCAGACGAGCATGCAATCCACCTGACGATAAGTGGCTACTGCCGCCCATGGACATCTGTAATCAACCCCAGATAGGATTAGATATTCCTACCTGGAGTCGGCCACAGATGCGCTGTTACCCCTGAGGACTAAGGTGGAACGCATCGGAAAAGTATGTCTCCTTTACCATACCCTTCAAACCAGAATACAGCACCGCTTAACACTGCTGTTTTTAGGCAGAAATAGGTTTGGCGGTGGTGCCGCCAGATTCGAACCACAAAGGCTTTTACCTCCTTTATTATGTTTGGGTAAATACACAGATAGGTATATAGGTGTAGGACTAAATGTACATTATCACTATTATTACCCATACAAACCCCCAAACCACCACACAACACAATCTATCCATAACTTCACCGTTGAAGGTCGATGTTCAACGACTGGAACGCTAACTATGAGAAGATAACCAGCATGATAGTGCCGCGCTCCACCCAGCTCATCCACCAGGACAACGACTATGGGCTTTTCACGGTCACGCTCTTCAAGAAGGTAACTACCCTCGAATCTATTAAAAATCATGTTTCTAGAGGAAATTGGAAGTACCTACGAAATCTTATATTGTAAAAATATATTGTAATTAGTTCTGAGAAATTCTATAGTTTTAGGAGGTATGACTACCCCCGAACCTGTTTAATTGCATAGTTCTAAAAGATTTTGTTTTTACCCTTAGTATCTACTCTCGAATTTGAATCTCCATATTTCAAGTATTGTAACAATCCTCATTAGCTATCCCCGAACCTGCGAAACCTTGTAGTTTTAGAAGATATTGTAGCTACCCTCATTATCTACCATCAAAACTGAAATTACATAGTACTAAAATATATTGTAATTACCCTGAACCAGTGTAATTTCATAGTGAAAATGGTACTGTAATTACCCTAATTATCTACCCTCGAACCTGTGTAATTTCGTAGTTCAAGAAGGTACAACTACTTAAAGTGTTACTGCGAAGTGTATATTTGCTACGAAATTACGTATTTCTAAAAGATATTCTCACTACACTCGTTATCTACCCTAAAGAAGATATCTAAAAGATATTTTAACTGCACTCGAATTTCATAAATTTCATTGTTTTAAAAGTTATTGTACCTATTTTTCTCGCTTAGATTTAGATCCTCTTTAACCAAAAGAACAAGAATGTCTTAGACATTCCATGTTGTGTGTATGTTATAAAGAAATGCTATAGTATATTTTATAAATTTTCATTTCCCAGGTTGTAGAGGAGTTCAAGCTCCACGCCCGCGAGCGCAAGTTCGTGGTCCGCGAGTTCTCGTATAACGAGGCGGACCTCGCGGCCGGCAAGAACGAGATCACCAAGCTGGTCACCGACAAGAAGAAGCAGTTTGTGAGTATCAATATCAATCCATTTCCAATCCATACAAAAAATGGTCCTTCGAGCCGGATAATCGAAAATTATGCTCACAAGTATCACAAAAATCGATACTCGATCGAGGGGTCCAAGGTTCAAATCCCAGGCGCGCTCTTATTTTTCAAAGTTATGTGCGTATCTAAAATTAATTATCACTTGCTTAAACGGTAACGGAAAACATCGCGAGGAAGCCTAAACGCCCGAGATTTTATAGAAAAAATCTCAAAGGTATGTGAAGTCTACCAATACGCACTTGGCCAGCGCGGTGGACTATGCCCTCATTCTGAGAGGAGACCCGTGAGACAGTGGGACAGTAATGGGTTTTATTCGGGGTAAAAGGTACTCTATGTCTGTTACTGAAACCCTGTCAACTTGTGCGCAAATTTCTATAAACTTGTTATAACCAAATAACGTAATTTACTTTTGGTTTCCAGGGTCCGTTGGTGCGATGGTTGAAGGTCAACTTCTCTGAATGCTTCTGCGCTTGGATACACGTGAAAGCTTTGCGGGTCTTCGTTGAGTCGGTTTTGAGGTAAAACATCACATTTTCTAGTTTTTGTAAGCATCATGAAAACCTAACTATCAGGTATTGTCAATTTTTTTTCTTCAATTTAAACGAGTTTTTTTTATTTGTCAGATAATAATGTACTGCTTTACACAACAAAACCTGTTATTTGGGTTATTTTCTACAAGAGATATGTGGGATAGCTATGATGTGGATGAATATCAAATGTACCGATAGTTTGTTTGATTTTCATTTAATGAAATTCATTCAACTATTAGTGGGTTTGACGTATCAATAGCTTGCTACCTCATATAGCTCCAATAAAAAGGCACTCTTATAGTTCGAGATAAATTGGTTGATTCAACACATACAGTGATTTGGTGATTGGTGACTTTTCGAAATTCATCAAGAGATGGCGCTTCTGAATCACGCTACCAAAGTTTTCTCAATATGTTGCATATTAGCACGACTGCTATTTAGCCGCTATGAGTCTCGTTAAATTCATTATATAAACTGTTGACCCTATAGTATGATTTCGTATAATAATAATTCGTGTGAGAAAGAAGACATACTTTTCTGAGGCATTCCAGCTAAGTCCTCAGGGGTAGCGGCGTATCTGTGGCCAAGCTTAGGTAGAAATATAATCCTATCTGGGGTTGATTGCAGATGTCCATGGGCGGCACTAGCCACTTACCATCAGGTGGCCTGCATTCTCATCTGCTACTCCTACATTATTTTCTATATAATATTGAAGTTTATGGCAGTATTATATTGCTCTCCCACCCCCTCAGATACGGCCTCCCGGTAAACTTCCAAGCGGTTGTGATGGTGCCGGCTCGCAAGGGCGGCAAGCGGCTCCGGGACGTGCTGCAGCAGCTGTACGCGCACCTCGACCACTCCGCGCACCACCACGGCAGCGCCGCGCAGGACGTGAGCACACACCATACACACACACACCATACATACAGCAGCTGTACGCGCACCTCGACCACTCCGCGCACCACCACGGCAGCGCCGCGCAGGACGTGAGCACACACCATACACACACACACCATACATACAGCAGCTGTACGCGCACCTCGACCACTCCGCGCACCACCACGGCAGCGCCGCGCAGGACGTGAGCACACACCATACACACACACACCATACATACAGCAGCTGTACGCGCACCTCGACCACTCCGCGCACCACCACGGCAGCGCCGCGCAGGACGTGAGCACACACCATACACACACACACCATACATACAGCAGCTGTACGCGCACCTCGACCACTCCGCGCACCACCACGGCAGCGCCGCGCAGGACGTGAGCACACACCATACACACACACACCATACATACAGCAGCTGTACGCGCACCTCGACCACTCCGCGCACCACCACGGCAGCGCCGCGCAGGACGTGAGCACACACCATACACACACACACCATACATACAGCAGCTGTACGCGCACCTCGACCACTCCGCGCACCACCACGGCAGCGCCGCGCAGGACGTGAGCACACACCATACACACACACACCATACATACAGCAGCTGTACGCGCACCTCGACCACTCCGCGCACCACCACGGCAGCGCCGCGCAGGACGTGAGCACACACCATACACACACACACCATACATACAGCAGCTGTACGCGCACCTCGACCACTCCGCGCACCACCACGGCAGCGCCGCGCAGGACGTGAGCACACACCATACACACACACACCATACATACAGCAGCTGTACGCGCACCTCGACCACTCCGCGCACCACCACGGCAGCGCCGCGCAGGACGTGAGCACACACCATACACACACACACCATACATACAGCAGCTGTACGCGCACCTCGACCACTCCGCGCACCACCACGGCAGCGCCGCGCAGGACGTGAGCACACACCATACACACACACACCATACATACAGCAGCTGTACGCGCACCTCGACCACTCCGCGCACCACCACGGCAGCGCCGCGCAGGACGTGAGCACACACCATACACACACACACCATACATACAGCAGCTGTACGCGCACCTCGACCACTCCGCGCACCACCACGGCAGCGCCGCGCAGGACGTGAGCACACACCATACACACACACACCATACATACAGCAGCTGTACGCGCACCTCGACCACTCCGCGCACCACCACGGCAGCGCCGCGCAGGACGTGAGCACACACCATACACACACACACCATACATACAGCAGCTGTACGCGCACCTCGACCACTCCGCGCACCACCACGGCAGCGCCGCGCAGGACGTGAGCACACACCATACACACACACACCATACATACAGCAGCTGTACGCGCACCTCGACCACTCCGCGCACCACCACGGCAGCGCCGCGCAGGACGTGAGCACACACCATACACACACACACCATACATACAGCAGCTGTACGCGCACCTCGACCACTCCGCGCACCACCACGGCAGCGCCGCGCAGGACGTGAGCACACACCATACACACACACACCATACATACAGCAGCTGTACGCGCACCTCGACCACTCCGCGCACCACCACGGCAGCGCCGCGCAGGACGTGAGCACACACCATACACACACACACCATACATACAGCAGCTGTACGCGCACCTCGACCACTCCGCGCACCACCACGGCAGCGCCGCGCAGGACGTGAGCACACACCATACACACACACACCATACATACAGCAGCTGTACGCGCACCTCGACCACTCCGCGCACCACCACGGCAGCGCCGCGCAGGACGTGAGCACACACCATACACACACACACCATACATACAGCAGCTGTACGCGCACCTCGACCACTCCGCGCACCACCACGGCAGCGCCGCGCAGGACGTGAGCACACACCATACACACACACACCATACATACAGCAGCTGTACGCGCACCTCGACCACTCCGCGCACCACCACGGCAGCGCCGCGCAGGACGTGAGCACACACCATACACACACACACCATACATACAGCAGCTGTACGCGCACCTCGACCACTCCGCGCACCACCACGGCAGCGCCGCGCAGGACGTGAGCACACACCATACACACACACACCATACATACAGCAGCTGTACGCGCACCTCGACCACTCCGCGCACCACCACGGCAGCGCCGCGCAGGACGTGAGCACACACCATACACACACACACCATACATACAGCAGCTGTACGCGCACCTCGACCACTCCGCGCACCACCACGGCAGCGCCGCGCAGGACGTGAGCACACACCATACACACACACACCATACATACAGCAGCTGTACGCGCACCTCGACCACTCCGCGCACCACCACGGCAGCGCCGCGCAGGACGTGAGCACACACCATACACACACACACCATACATACAGCAGCTGTACGCGCACCTCGACCACTCCGCGCACCACCACGGCAGCGCCGCGCAGGACGTGAGCACACTAAGACTTGATAGATACTAAATACACATACATACTAGACACTACATAATAAATACAGAGAGAGAGATGGAGCGAAGGACTCCTACCGACAGACAGACACACATACGCACACACACACGCGCGCGCACACACACACAGGCACGCACACTCGCACGCGCGCGCACACACGCACGCACGCACACACACACACACACACACACACACACACACACGAACGCATGTTATGTACAATCTCGCTATACAGAATCATGTACATTGAACGCCTTGTACTACCGTAATAACACAATATCTTAATGTTCCCATTAATATACGCTTAAAATGTATGTCCACAGAATGCAGAGTTAGCAGGGCTGGGTTTCGGTCAGTCTGAGTACTATCCGTACGTGTTCTACAAGATCAACATTGACATGGTCGACAAAGTGGCAGCCTAAACCTGCCCACTGCATGCTATATTTATAGGTAAAGTGTAACGTTATTAGTTATTGCAGTACAATTTTATTTAACTCGGAATGTAATGTTCGTTGTAAATGATTGCAAAGTTAAGCAATGTCTGGTGCGGTCGGAAGTTGGATTGGTGACCGGTAGTGACTTTCTTGTATGCAGCTTTTATGCGTAAGGTACGCTATTATGAGATATATTCGCTTACACGACACTCGAATATTTACGGACAATTTTTTTTAATTTAAATGTTGTGATTTTTGTTTTCTTATGTGTGATTTAAAAAAACCGTACTGCATAAAATATGTACAAAAATTCATATTATGCAAACCCATTGTATAGAATAAGTCTATCCAAGGACAATTTGTTAAACCTGTACAGTCCGCGCCAAACTGCTAGTCCGCTCTGAAGTTGTTGCGTACAACTACAAGCATATATTCCGTAGCAATGTAAGGGCATACTAACGCAGCTATGTCCCCGTGGGCGAGAGCGTGGGGTCCCGCTAATCTACACTTATTTACAATTTGCTATTCGACGCGACTCGTTTCTATATTCGGAGCCGACTAGCAGTTTGGCGACGACTATACATCAAAGTCTTTACTTTGTTTTAAACTAAACATTTTTTGTTCTAGGTAATGTTACCAAGTGGCTGCCGTGCGTCTGCCTAGAGATCAACTGGCGAGCAATAGTTGCTATCTTTATTGTACAATTATTATTATATTGTTTCCTTTCAACCCTGCAACCTGTGTTCCCTCCAAAAAATAATTTAATCCAATTATATTTTTCTATGTACAGATTCTAATGTTTCATACGCCATGCACGTTTCCAATTGTTGTAAAGGATAAATATGTATGTTTTTATGTATTTAAATATATTTATTCTATGACAATGATGCCATTGTAGGAAATTATTTAAAAAAAAGCTATTTAATCTATGGTGACTAAGCTTTTGTGGTCCGTGTGACGAAAAAAAAATATTTCTGCTAAACGCAACAAAATTTATTTTCAGTATTAAAGTTGCGTTTACAATAGAGTAGATGAATGTTATTATGAACCGTTCAAATTCTGTATGATATTACAATGAATTATATTGGAGTTTATGAAATGCAAAAGCTATGTAAATAAGAACATTCCTCATTTAACTCGTGTAGTACATAATAAATATTATTCAAGTTACTGTTTTTTGGTGTTTTATTGAACTTTGTGTGTGTGAATGTGGTGTGGTTTGCTGTGATTAGTACATATAGACTAATCTATGGATTAGTTGATATGTCATTTAACAAAACATAACACTATAGAGCTCGTACACAAAACTGCGATGCGAATTCGAAACGCAGAAAATTGCGACACGAATTGCTGCGATGCGATATCGTGCGGCATAGCGTCTCCCAGGGTGACCATTCTTTCGACAACCGTCAACCGTACGGAACGTATTTTGAATATTAGGTCGTGACATGGATCGCAAAAAAAAGTGTGCACTTTTGTTATTGCTTAAGAGATACAGGAAAGAGTAACAAAGAAAATTTTGGGTTCATCCATTTATCATATATCATTTATTTTATATTTAGTTTCCCAAAGAACAAAGTCAACAACGTACTTTGTCATTTTTTTATATTAAAGTATACGTCTTCCCCCCACGCTGTCTCAGAACGAACTAAAAATGTCGTCAACAAGTGTGACGAAACATCGCAGGAATGTGCGATGTGAATTAATTCGCAAGTTCTTGCGATGCGTCGAAGTAGCTCGCAGATTTTTTTTTCTTCAGTTTATAAACAAATGTTGCCTAATTAATACGAGGCTTTATTGTCTGTTGCTATTTGTCTCAAGCGAATAAATAATATTAGTTATCTCAGCGGACAATTAAGATTAATTAATTAAGATTAGTCCAGGTCTTGCTCACTTCATTTTATATTGAGATATAGTTTTATATCGATAAAGTTGAGAAATAAAAATGAGATCTGGAAAAATAGCACTGTATTATTTGTCCATTTAGCAGACTTGACACTAAGAATAATGACAGACACTTTGTCAACCCGTGTGGCAGGGCACCATACCGGTCTAATGCACATAGGTTCCCAGGTTCGATCCCTGGCCAGACAGATATCTAAATAATGAAATTAGGTGTCTGGGTCTGGGTGTGTGTATTTGTCTCTGTGTGTCCATAGAAAAAATACCTATCAAGTGGTATCTGCCTAAATTAGCCTATTCATTTGATATTATAATACGTAAAACTAAACAATGGTTGCAAAAATAAAATTTATTACATAGTGAATATTACAATATAGTTAAGCACACAAATAATATACATGTTTAGTGGAATAGCGACATAGTTTATTACGCCCATTCATCATCATCTTCGGTATTTTCCTCCGGTTCTAGCATTTGTGAGAGCACTGCGTCACCACCTTCAATACGATTGAATAAAGAAGTCAGTAACTTCTTGTTGAGGTGGTCTGTCTGACTGACTTCTCTCACTGGCGGTACTTCTGTATTTTGCGTGGTTACTGTGGTCGTTACTTCCTCAGTTTTGGTTTCCTGTACTTCTGGTTCAGGCATGTTTAGTTTCATTGTAGTTGCAAATTAAAACGAATATATCACTTCTATCAATCTAATCAACCTGTGTGGATAGCTATAAAGGAATAATCAAGAAGATCGTTGCCTGCAGACGTGTATAAAAGAACCTTTTTTATTTAATTGTAAATAATTTGTTATAAACAATTTAAACAAACACCAAACCAAAATTAAAATTGTCAAATGTGCCAATGTCAAAAACTCAAATAATGACTAATGCACACAGACTAAATGTTTATGAATCATACGGTCACAGATTATTTGTAGACACGTTATATTCAATCCAAATAATAGTTATTTTAATTTAAATTTTGTTATTAATAACAATTTAATTTTATTGAAAATACAGATTTCCTATTAAAACTATTGATTTGCAAATAAAACTTAACGATGCGTTCAGGTATATTTATTTTCTTTTTTCTTTACTGGCCGCCCTGCTTACATCGAACGTCGTCTTTCCGACCAGCGAGCAATAAATTCGTCGGCTGGTGTACACTGAATTTGACCAAAAAAAAGGAAATAAAAGTTAGTATGGTGCTTCAAATCTATCACTGGCTTCTAATTAGTAGTGAATATCATTTTTCTAATACCCTAGTCGTCAATTTAGTGTAAATAGGGTGTATTATCTGTCGCTTGTTGCAGTCTTACATAACTTACGTCCAAATCTAACCTGCATTTTCATTATCAATTTTGTGATTTTACTTGCAGGGCCGTCGAAATGTTGGGCCGTTTCGCGCCTGGTGTGACCCAGGTGGTCGCGGTGGTCAACCACCAGCAGAACAGGAATATGGCCACTTTGAAGGCCATTTCTATCCGTTTGAAATCGGTAAAGAATATCCAGAAAATTACCCAGTCCATGAAGATGGTGTCAGCAGCCAAGTAAGTTTTCTATTTTTCTAGGTGATTCAATTTTGAATTTGGAACTGTGATTTAAGAAAATTCTTTTGATTGTCACATTTTCAGATTTAGAATTCATATTAATTAATTACAAGAATTGACAGAATACTTTAACTATGGGAGGCAGAAATAGTTTCCTTCTTATTAGGAGTAGATAACTTGCTAATTTAATTCACATCAGAAACAAAAAACAAGTTAGCTTAAATTTAATAATTCATGATTATGCATACAGATTAGTTTATTGAAGTAAAAATCTTAAAAAGAAGCCTTAGAGATAACTTGAGACTTCAGCATACTTTTAAGTTATGTTTTAGGTACGGTTAGGTGGGTTTAAGGAAAAGGGATTATTTAATAATATGGTTGTGTAATCTTAAAAAAAATATCTAATATTTAATTAAGTATTTATAGATTACTGAACCATTTTTTACCTTTGATTTGTTACATGGGTAAGTCACAGGGTAAGTTACAGGATGGGTTCCTGTACCAGGCCACCCTTGAAATTTGGACCATTCTATAAATCCACATGCAATGGACCATCACCTAATTTACCTATATAGTTGATCAGCCTTATTGTTTTATTTTTGTCTAAAATTAATTATAGCTGGTCCCAATACATGTTTTTCTTTATTATTAGTATTCTGACCCAGTTTTATTAATAATTGTCATGGCCAAACTGCAATGGCAGGACAACCAATGACAAGTAATCATCACTGTCAATCCATTACTGTCCTACTGCTGGGCACGGGTCTACTCTCATAATGAAAAGCATTAGGCCATAGTCCACCGCGCTGGCCAAGTGCATATTGGTAAACTTCACATACCTTTGAGATAATTAATTTTCTAATATGCACATAACTTCGAAAAATCAGAGGTGATAACTTTGAGAAATCAGAGGCGTGTGCCTGGGATTTGAACCTCAGATCCCTCGATTGAGAGGCCGAATTTCTTAACCACTAGGCTATCACTGCTTTCCAATTGTATATGACAAGTATTATTGGTAAATTAAATGTATATCTGCATTATGTTTTCTTCACTGTTTTAGGTTCCATACTATGGTAAAGCATTCACTCTGAACCTACACACCCAAATTTGAACAATTTATTGTTTACATAAACTAACAACTGTATTCCACATTTGAGCTAATTTAAAACCATCTTATTTACAGATATACACGCGCTGAGCGTGAGCTGAAGGCTGCCCGCCCCTATGGTGAGGGTGCTGTACAGTTCTATGAGAAAGCTGAGGTACTCAATATATCTTTATTATAGTTTATGGGCAGTCACATTCAGTTACAGTCAGTTAAGACTTAACTAACCCACTTAAACTATATCATGTGTTGCTAACCCCAGATATTGACCATTTTTAACACGCTTTTATTAGCTTCAGACGTATGTATGTTGGTATGTTAGTATGTAACGGAATCTTTGAACATGATTTTAACCCCCTTCAAAACGTCGGATTAACTCGAAATTTGGCATACTTATTAAGGACCGATGACAATTCAATATTTTAAACATTAATAGTTTTGTACCATTGTCCTTATCAACATCCTCTGGATTAACGATTTTCGAGGCGAGATTTTTCAAACACCTTCAGCAAAGTCCATCGCAACTTTAGATTGCAAATAATTATTGCTATTATTGTTAAATAATTTCAATAGGCGTAACTTTTATATCGTGATTTTTAGTTTAGAAAATAATAATGTTATTTCCCTATAACTCAAATGTTCTGAAACATATCTATAATGCGCTCTTGTAGAATGATTTTTAGGATTCCATACTCAAAGGTTAAAACAAAACCCTCTGCGGTCTGTTCGTCTGTCGTTGGGCTTTATCTCTTAAATCGTAATAGATAGACACTTGATTTTTTTACAAACGATGAATAATGGTGGTCGCTATAACGAGAAATACTAAAAATTTATAAATAATTACAGTTCAAAAAACTAAAAAACACGCTTTTATGATAAAATCAACTAAAAAGTAGAAAATAATTTTCAATCTAAGAATCAATTAAGGAACAGTAAATAGCTTTAACACGCTATACGATGGTATACATCGATATACTACTAATAAAGACGATGGTATATATATACAGTCTATATGCAGTAGTGTGTACGGTGTGGCGACGCGTCGCCATGCGCAAAAATCGTAATATTTTATTTTATCATTATGACATATTTAGTTCCTATCACAATATGTTCTTTTCTGCATATTACTTTTACAAAATAATGTCGATGATTCACATCTGCCAGGCGTCCCGTGACGGCTCACATTGTTTTTTTTTATGAAGTTGAACTAGTCAATGAGTATACAGTCCACCTTATGGTAAGTGTTCACTGCCGCCCATGGACATCTGTGAACAACCCTTAACCCTATACTTGACATTGTGCACTTAAATGCACATTCAAATCAGATATTTTTTTTTCGAAAATGCAATATAGAATCTTATTAATAATAACTCAAAGCGACTTAGCAAACGTTTCTTTATGTCAGAAAATGAAATCTATATCTGTCTCGTTCACACATTGTCAGTGGTAAACAAAATAGCGAGCCGTCGGTCAGCGCCTGCACAACGCTCTCTAAGTATCTTATGTTATCTGAATGAAATTAAGTTATATGTACGAAATTTATATAATCTTACTTTCTGCAAGCTTTATTCAATGTTTTAGTGATATTTTTTTGGGATATAATGTTTTGAATATATAGTAATTCATTACTTTTGTTATGTGTGCATTAAAATGCACACTGCCAACGACATACAATATTACTGTTTGTCAATATTGTGTCTTTAAATGCACACTGCCAACTTTGCTATTATATACTAAGGTTCTTCACACAAGGTAGGGGTAGCGTGAACAAAGTTCAAACAGAGTTTTTTTTTTTATAATTCATGACTGAAATTAATATTTCCCCGTTTCCACTAAATTCCCAGTCCTTAGCTTGCAATATTTTTTTCGGATGATTGAAGGACGAAAAATTCTAGCTTTGGTATCTAAATTGCGTAATTAAATCTGATGTAGAATCCAGCAAATCTTAGAAAGATGAATTCCAGATGTCTAGGGCTCATCAAGACGTCCCTGAACTCAAGTCCTGTCCAATCAATAGCGTCTTCTGTCAAAAATGTAAACATCTCCAATAATGACAATTCCAGAAAATCTGCAATATCAATCCCAGATAAGACCAAATTCCCACTTGAGGTCGGGCATAGATGCGCCACTAGCCCTGAAGACTAAGCTGAAATGCCTCGGAAAAGTATATCTTCTTACCACATCCTTCAAACAAGTGTAATATAGTCCAATCACATGCTTAAATTTAATACAACATTCTAACGGAAACATAGATGAAGGTCTAAACAGACAAGTCGCTTTATAGCGTACAAATATGATAGGCCATCGTTAGTATTGTCTTCACAGATCTTGGACATCTTCGTTTGCAATTCCTGGTTGCTGTTTCGTCATGGGAACAGCGGTAAACAAAAATTATTGCCACTCAAAAAGTTTTGAGTCGCTTTATGTGAGAACAGCCTTTTTTTGGGAGGAGGTCTTCTAATCTCTCAACTCAACTAAAATATCTCAAAACTTGTTGACATGTCATAACTTGCGAGACTTTTATCTTTAGTTTTTTCAAAATGTATGATATTTTTTACATTTTTTAATTATTTCTTAGTTTAGTGAGTACTTGGCGGTGTGCATTTAAAGACACATATTTTTTTCTTGTGAACCTGGCAGTGTGCACTTAAAGACACATACTATATTCTGAAAACTGAAATTCAGAGATTTTTTATTTTATTTTTCCTAATATCCTTGTAACTCAATTAACGCAGGGAAGTAGCAAAAGTATAATTTTTTTAGGATAAAATTCTCTGCCAAGTATAGGGTTAACTAGAATAAGAAAAAGAAAGAGATGAATTCTATCTGAAGCTGATCACAGATATAGTCCGCGCCCATAGATTAGTAAAGATTACTCACTCCTAACAAGAAAATGTACCCAGTTTTGAGAATTGAAATAGTTGCGTAAAAAAGTTTTGCCACGTCTCCGTGCTAAAATGTCCCTAAAATATTTGAATTAATTATTTATTTCTTACGTAAATTACGCATTATTAGTTATTTTATATTTTATTTTTCTATTTATTTGTAAATTTTCTCTAAAAAATGGCTTTATTTGTCAAGAATTCAAAAAAAGAACTTACTAAAATAAGCCGTTTGTGGCTTCATTCAATTTCAAGGCGGCGAAGTATCTTTACTAATCTATGTCCGCGCCAAACTACTAGTCCGCTCTGAAGTTGTTGCGAGCAGGTGTAGTCATACAATTTGCTATGGCGACGCGATTTCGTTTCTATGTTCAGAGCGCACTAGTAGTTTTACGCGGACTAGACATCGCCACTTTTACGAACTAAGATAACTTATAAGGGAAGAGAACATTGCAGCTGCATAGTTTACACATTATTCAAATGTCCAAAATTCAGTTTATTACTAGATGAGACTACTTAATGTTGTTATTGATATGATGTGAAATACACATTGTGAATGTACCGATCTGATCATTATGATCAAAGTTCATCAGAATATTTTTTTAAGTAAAAATGTATTCTTCCAGGTTGCCCCACCAGAGGACGAGCCCAAACAGCTGTACATCGCTATGACCTCTGACAGAGGTAAATTTAAAACATATCTACTTATTTTAATTATTAAGTTCTTGTCCCATGAATTACAAATTGCACAAGATATAGCAAATTTTTTTCGGCCTAACTTTTATTTAGTTTATGTATCTTATAAAAGTTGAGTGTTTTAATTGCAACATGTTGTTTGAGCCTAATAACAGCAATGGAGCATATCTATATCCTTCCAAGACAAGGTCAAGTTCATCAAAGGGTTTAAAGAACACATCTGTGACTTCACAATGTCTTTGTGCTCTGGGATTTTATTAATTACTAGCTGACCCTGTTAACGTTGAGTTACCATATAAATAAAAAAATGTTAAGGGTGAACAGCCCTTATCACTTTGGGGTATGAAAAATAGATAGTAGCTGATACTTAGACCTACTAAATGTGCATATAAAATTTGGTGAAAATCGGTAAAGTCGTTTCGGAGGAGTACGGTAACTAACATGTGACATGTGAATTTTATATATAAGATTGTAAGCCATAACAATGACCAATTATTTCCAACAGTACCTCCACCTATACATCTGTATATATAAAAATCAATTGCTGTTCGTTAGTCTCGCTAAAACTCTAGAACGGCTGGACCGATTTGGCTAATTTTAGTTTAGAATAATTTGTGGAAGTCCAGGGAAGGTTTAAAAGGTGTGTAAATATTAATTTCATAAATATATTCTGATGCAGTACAAAGTTTGCCGGGTCAAAATGTTTAAAACTATAATCCCCAGGTCTTTGTGGTGCTGTCCACACTGGTGTGTCGAAGGTCATCCGCAACCGGCTGGCCGAGCCTGGAGCGGAGAACATCAAGGTGATCTGTGTCGGAGACAAGTCGCGTGGTATCTTGCAGCGCTTGTATGGGAAGCATATCATCTCGGTGGCCAATGAAGTGAGTTATTGGTTGAACTATAGAGCCATTTATAGATATGATATGTCGTGACTTTGTTTTTTGGCACTTTTTGATGTGAAACATCTATAGCCGCACGTAAAACCGATTTCTGGCGTGGCGATGCATGCCGTATGGTATGGATATGGATGGTATATATATACAGTCTATATGCAGTAGTATGTACGGTGTGGCGACGCGTCGCCATGCGCAATCGACTGTGCGATTCTCTCCCACTCGATCTGGTTCGTAAATTTTTGTATTTAATGAAAATAAATGTTTATTCAATAAATAGTCATCGTTATCTGGAAAAAAATCGTAATATTTTATTTTATCATTATGACATATTTAGTTCCTATTACAATATGTTCTTTTCTGCATATTACTTTTACAAAATAATGTCGATGTTTCACATCTGCCAGGCGTCCCGTGACGGCTCACATTTTTTTTTTAATATTATATAGGACTAGCAGACGAGCATGTAGTCCACCTGATGGTAAGTGGCTACTGCCGCCCATGGACATCCGTAATCAACTCCAGATAGATTTAGATATTCCTACCTGAGGTCGGCCATATGCGCCGCTACCCCTGAGGACTAAGCTGGAACGCCTCGGAAAAGTCTGTCTCCCTTACCACACCCTTCAAACCAGAACACAGCAGCACTTACAACAAACGTGCCGTGCCGTGCCGTGCAACACGGTGCCGCCGGCGTCGAACCACAAAGGGTTCTACCACCTTCATATAATATCTTAAAATAACAATAATATTTCAGATCGGTCGCCTGCCGCCCACTTTCCTGGACGCGGCGAAGCTGGCCAACGCCATCATGACATGTGGTTATGACTTCGGCTCCGGCAAGATCATCTACAACAAGTTCAAGTCTGTGGTCAGCTACATGCAAGCTGACTTGCCGCTGTTCAGCAGGAAGGCTGTTGAGGTACTAATTTTAAATATTATCCTTAAGAAGTGTTTTTGACTGAGGCAGGCTATTGTCAACTTTGGAAAACACTGCTTTAGAGTAAACAGTGTTTTTCAAAGTCTGTGAAGATCTAAAAAAAAGAAACATTGTAAGATTCGAAGAGATGTTTTATCTAAGAAAATTTCTATTTGGCTACATAAGCTGTCGCGCCAAACTGCTAGTCCGCTCTGGAGTTGTTGCGAGCTAGTGTAGTCATACAATTTACTATGGCGACGCGATTCATTTCTATATTCAGAGCGCACGAGCAGTTGTACGCGGACTACACTCATTTATGAATTATATGTAAAAATGTATGGATTTGAAATTTATTAACAGTGCTACATAGGGGGTCACGAACATTTTTAGATTGTAGCAAATGCTGCTATGAAATAGATTGAAATAAAATTGCTTGAAAGAATAACCTGTAAATACAAATGTTTTAAAAGTATGAGTGCAGGAAAAGATGCAGTAAAGCTAATATTATTGCACAAAATCGCTGAACAAACATAAAAAATAACATATATGGTTGAATTGAGTAACCTCCTCCTTTTTTGAAGTTGGTTAAAAACAATGATATAATATTTCTAATATTAATAAAATCGATCTAGATTACCTCTTACTATTATACTTTATAAATACATATAATAACAAAATTTAATTTGAATTTCAGAGCGCCCCCAAACTGACAGTGTACGACTCGCTCGACTCCGATGTCCTCCAATCTTATATGGAGTTCTCTCTCGCTTCTATGCTGTTCTACGCTCTGAAAGAGGGAGCTTGTTCCGAACAATCCTCCCGTATGACGGCTATGGACAACGCTTCAAAGAACGCCGGAGAGATGATTGACAAACTCACTCTCACTTTCAACAGAACCCGCCAAGCTGTCATCACCAGAGAACTTATCGAAATTATCTCTGGTGCTGCGGCCTTGGACTAAACTGGTCGTCAAGTTGGCAGCACTGATCCGTTGGCGCCATTTTAACTGTCAAACTCAATCGCCTGTTTTTATTCAGAAATTTATATTATTTATTTTTATTATTTTTGATTTAGAAATGCTGTAATTAATCATGTTTTAAGTATAAAATCTAATTTACAGCTGTAAGTTTTGATTTTTTTATTGTTTTGTCACGGATTCCTGCCAATTGCCGCTAACGAAAATATAAACTGCCATTTTATTCAATAGCGAGATGTACGGCATGCTGACATTCCCGAGCGATTGTGCGTTTAGGTAATCACACGCGATACACACTGGCTTCTACATCTTACTGAAGCGCTACATTCGTTCGATTTCTGGCCGTCAAACTGTTAGGGTTCAAGTGGTGGTTAGCAATAAAGTGTTGTTATAGTGATTTGTGTTTTATTTTTGTTATAAATATCTCATTTTTTCAACGCAGTCATCAACTTTTTCTCTTCTAGTTGATCCGTAGTATGATTGAATGGATGAGTTGGAGACATTTTGAATGCTCACTTCCAAATCTTTTATCGTCAAAAGGAGTAAAGTACTGAAATATTCTGGAGACAGAGTGCAGCATAGCGTATGTAGTAAACAAAGTTTTTGAAAATTCTATTAAATCATGAAGAACATTGTTGAATCAGTTTTATTTTAAACGGGCACTCTGCCCGTTTAAAATATTGATTATTGATATACAATAACACATCAGTGCATTACATTACTGCGCCGAGCTTCGCGTAATGTTCCCTATATTTGCCGCAAGCATTTGCACCGCGTCCATACGTTTGTAAAAAATTTTGATATATTTTGAAGGTTTCGTCCCCTTATCACGAAATAAAAAAATAAATTAATGTTACGTGTGGTATGTAATTGTAATTAATAAAATAATGAAATTGAATTGACTGACTTGTAAAAATGCCCGATAAACTTTTCTGAACGTGTGGCGATTTCCTGAACCAGTAATTTGTTGCTTATGTTACTTGTGATCAACTTTAACATTTTTTTAATTAATATAATATTATAACAGATTCGTAATAATTTCTTAAATAATCGTTATATTTTTCTGCTTAGGTAGATTTGTCCATCATTATTATGACTAGTGGCGCCCCTGCCAAGCTGGAGATTGTCGGACTCTACAAGAATAATTTAAAACCAAACGCGAGAGATGGCGTTGGTAAGACAAATTTGTTTACATATCTGAAAAACAGATGCCATTGAACCAATATCTGAAACGCGGTGACGAAGTTACGTTCAAGATACTATAAGAGGAAAGATTACAAAACTTACAGGTTTAATGAGTTGTGAACAACGTGCTGTCGTACTTAGTACAAAAAATATTTTTGGATAGGCACTCTTGCTAGTGCCTTTAAAGTTAATAATTAAGCAGCGTTTAACTGCTTTTATGAGATAGAAATTGGTGTGGCGGTGGTGCCGCCACTTACTGTCCCACTACTGGGCACGGGTCTCATCTCAGAATGAGAAGGATTAGGCTATAGTCCATCGCGCTGGCCGAGTGCGAATTGGTAGACCTTTGAAAACTAGGTATGCAGGTTTTCTCAAGTTGAACCTTAACCGTTTAAGTAGGTGATCATTTTTTTAACCTAACGATTAGGCAGACGTGCTACCTGATGGAAAGTAGTCAACGCCGCCTATGGACATTTGCAACACCAGAGGAGTCGCCAATGCATGGCCGGCTTTGTATGAAAGCTCTTTTTGCACCTTTTTTGAAGAGCCCCATGTCATAGCGCTCCGGGAATACCTCAGGAGGAAGTTCTGAGAAATTATTGAGTTCTATTACTCTGAGAACAGTAATATTACTCGACAATACTCGATGCATCAAAACATCATTCATCAATCACACGAAACGTATAACGACTAATGAGTGATGTTTAAAGTCCTCGCTCAATGTGTTCGTGCATCACTCGTTCGTGTACCATTACTTTTATGATAATACTTGCATTACTTACACGCAGTACAGGATCGCATTACTTGTCCTAGATAGGATTAGATATTCCTACCTGAGGTCGGCCTCAGGTGCGCCGCTACCCCTGAGGACTAAGCTGGAACGCCTCGGAAAAGTGTGTATCCCTTACCACACCATTCAAACCAGAGCACAGCAGCGCTTAACACTGCTGTTATGAGGCAGAAATACGTGTGGCGGTGGTGCCTCTGGAGACGAACCACAAACGGTTCTACTACGTTCAAACACGTCTCTAATAAATTCAAATTCAAATCTCATTTATTCAAAATTGATTCATATAGAATACTTTTTGAAAGTCAACAAAAACTACCACCGCTTCGGAAGGTATTTCGCTATGAAGAAGCGGCGCAAGAAACTCCATACGTGTGCATACTTGCATCTTTTAAAGGGTAAATAATATACAATTTTACATAGTGGTACATATAATTAATTTATTGATGTTGGAGCTGGAGTTGTCATACCATACGGATTTATCATTTAAGTACTGATTTACATTTCAATAAGCTTTTTTACATAAAGTTAATTTTATAGTAGATTTAAACCTTTTCTCGGATATATCGATAATGTCTTTTGGTATTTTATTGTAGAAACGAATACAGTTCCCCATAAAAGAATTACACACCTTGCTTAATCTAAATTGAGGTATGGCCAATTTATCTTTATTTCTAGTATTATGACTATGCCTAATATGCCCAAAAATATATTTTAGGTCTGAATATTTAAAAGCTTGTTTATTCATAACATCAATATTATAAAAATGAAACAAACGAAACGAGTACTTTGTATACATTTTATTTCTAACATGTCAATTTTCATAGCAGTCTTAAAGTTAAAAATTATTCTAAAACTCGTGATCACGTCACACAAAGCTAATTACAATTGGGCAATGCACAGACTTGCAATTGAGCATTGTAGGATATTGGGCCACGTGCCAACATAGCTGAACCCATCATCAAAAGTAAGCCCCCTTTAGCAAACAATCTCTTCATATACCGGCCACTACATATTTTATTAACATACATGTGATTTGAGTAGTGATCTTGAATTGTAAGAAACTTAAGATATTCATTAAAAGTTTTGATAAGTTCCCATAACAAAAACTTAAATTTATTTTGCTATAAAAGTTTGAAATTATATAAAGAAAAACATGTAGGTTCACGTGCAATGTGGTAAGCGTTCAGCATATTATGTATTGGAAAATATAACATTTTGAATTCGATGTTATTCAAGATAAACTAGATTTTGATTCTCGTAAGCTATGGGAGTCACAGATTAGCGCACTCGACGAGCACTTTTGATGAATTCAAAGATTTTTTAGAATCGAGGTTTAGATCGTTAGAGTACTTAGATAGTAAGCCGGAAAAGCATAATGTCAACCGATATAAAACAAAGTCTTTCCATGTAGCTTTTGAAATATAAATGTTATATGTGTTACACAGCCGGGCGCACGGTATCTTACCCGAGTTCAGCTTAAGCCCGAGTTTCACATGCCCGAGACTACATTTTTGACTCTAGCTTTTAAAAAAAAAAATACAGATTTATATATAAAACAATATGTTTCATTTCTTAACAATTTAAGATCACTGAGACCCGAACACTGTATTAATATAATTATTTATCTATAAAATACAATAAGTAAGACCTAAAACTTTAAAATAATAAAAGCTTAAAATAATATATATTATTTTATCAATTGATGTTATATTGCAGTTAAAATTGTGTAGTGTTATAGACATCATCGTAACATTTTTGTGTTTGATCTAAAATAAACGATATTGGCGTAAATTGAGTTATATAAGAATTGTGTCGTTCCAAAAGATGGTTGGTATTTTAAAAACAGTCTACGAATAACAGTAAATATTATATTTAACTTTAACTTACGAACACTTTGGATTAACTAATTTCTATACGACAAAATCAAACTAAAACTTAACATTACACCACCAACCATCATATAATTTTAGCATAATTTTTCTTAACATCCATACAATTATTTGATTTATTGTTTTGTAGGTTATATTAAACAATGTTGTTATGAATACAATTGGTCAGCGACTTAACTCTGTAGGATTTGGAATGGGATTGTAGTTACTGGGGTTCATCAACTCACTACTGTCCCACTGCTGGGCACGGGTCTCCTCTCATAATGAGAAGGATTAGGCCATAGTCCGCCGCGCTGGAGAAGTGCATATTGGTAAGCTTCACACACCTTTGAGTTTTTTTTTTATTTCTCAGGTATGCAGGTTTCGTTGCGATGTTTTCCTTGATGGGATCAGAATCTCGTATTATAAGCTAATCTCTCAGTCACTAACTTTAACCCTCCCATTTATATAAACGGGGTAAACTTTGTTTATATATAAAATGGGAATACTAGAAATAAATAAGTGTTGTATTAGTATTATCTAGCTTTGTTCTCAATTTTATTAATAGAAAACATCTTAGTATTGGCCAAGGTGGGTATAATTAATAAATTATCGTTGAACGCTCGTTATCAATAAGCGATCAATCGAATGTTTTGCTTACCAAAGATCAACAATTGGACAATTTCTGCAAACTAAAAATTTTCAAATTTGATTGTTGGTGCGCGTAATATCGTTAGATCGATTATCGATAACGGGCAATAACAAAATCATCAAAAGTCATGTACACAAACATCATAGAAGCTTTTCAATAAATGATAAACGAGCTAATAACATCATGATTCATTATCGATTGCATAATGATAATAAAATATAATTAGTTATAGTTTAGTTAATTAAAACTATAGAGTGATAGAGTATTTACAAAGCGCCGCCAGCGACTCGTTGTACTAGATTCAGAAAGTACCTGTAAAAGATAAAAAAGTTGATTATTTACAATAATAATTATTTTTATAATGTAGGAGTAGTAGACGAGCATGCAGTCCACCTGATGGTAAGTGGCTACAGCTACCCACGGACATCTGTAATCAACCCCAGATAGGATTAGATATTCCTACCTGAGGTCGGCCACAGGTGCGCCGCTACCCCTGAGGTCAGCTGAGATGCCTCGAAAAAAGTATATCTGTATCGGAAAAACTATAGGCAAAACACTGGATAGATTGAATATTAATAACGGGCGTACCGTAAGGCTGCATGCAGGTTGGTTTTGGGTATAATATATTCACAAACTTTCACAACAGATGGCATTGGCTTCGAGGAAAATTAGTTTACCCATTAACAACACAGATGTCACTGTACCAAAGTTGAAACGCGGTGACGATGTTACGTTGTAGATACTATAAGAGGAGAGGCGACACATATTTATCAATATATATAAAAGCGAAAAGAGATAGGGTTAAATATTAATGCTACTTTATCGTTATATATTTTTGGTGGGACACTGTGTAGTGTCCTTTATAAAATGTGGTATTACTAGTAATACTGTTATATATTTAACACACACACTGTGTGTTAAATAAATGTGAGGACTAAGCTGGAACGCCTCGGAAAAGTATGTTTCCCATCCGTTCATATTCATAATTTATACCCAACATAAAATTAAAATAATATGTATCTTACTAACTATGTAGTGTCTTTAATAGAATTGGTCATAAAATAGTGTTGTAATAAAAAAAACACTGCTAAAAATAATAAATGAGATATTGAAAACGCGTAGTGTCTATATCGCTCCGACAATATAATACAAATCCAAAGATACCTATTTTTTATAATATGTAGCAGACGAGCGTACAGTCCACTCGATGGTAAGTGGCTACTGCCACCAAAGGACATCTGTAATCAACCCCAGATAAGATTCCCATCTTAGGTCGGCTACAGATGGGCCACTACCCCTGAAGACTAAGCTGAAACGCCTCAGATGTCTATATCTATGTCTCCCTTACCCATCCTTCAAACCAGAACACAGCAGCATTTAAAACTGTTAAAGTGTTAAGATCCGTAAAGTCGTTAATGCCCGTTATTAATACTCTATCTATCCAACTAAATCGAAATTTGTAAGAATAAGATTATCAAATGTACAACTGAAGGAATTGTCAAATGTCCATCTTTAGTAGGCAAAACAATGGATAGATTGAATATTAATAACGAACGTAAGGTAAGACTGCATTCACCTTGGTTTTAAGTAAAATATGTTCGCAAACATTTACAACAGATGGCGTTGGCTTCGAGCAAAATTAATTTACACATCCACAACACAGATGTCGCTGTACGAAAAGTTAAAACGCGGTAACGATGTTACGTTGTAGATACTATAAGAGGCAAGGTGATTGCTATTGATCATTATATATATAATCCTATTCTTACCTATTTTTGACAAGGCACTATAACTGGTGTCCTTCATAAACAATTACACAGTGTTCTCGAACTCGAACCTAGTAGTAATACCGAAAAATCGGTAGGTTCGAGTAATTTACTACAGATTTTGGCCCTGTCCTACCGAAATACCGAAATGCATTGATTTTTCCACGATTTCAGAGGATGTGAATTGTAAATTATACCGATTTTTAATACAGAGTGGCGAATTTGTTAAGAAATTAAAACATTCCTGATAATCTAATCTATACAATAAAAAAAGTTAAACGGTTGAATTTCAAAATTAAACTGTGAATTATCGTATTTTGAGCTACCAATTTTTTAGAATTTTATAACACAAAAAAGTGTCCGAAAAACATTTTGTTAAATCATTTTGAATTTTCACGCGGAAACGCTAGCCGCTATTTTATTTGACTCGCGAAGTGACGTCATTTATCGCCTAGTAGCCCCATTTAAATCAAGAATAGATACTGAATTATAATTAAAGCAAATCGACATTTCTAGTTTCCTTATAACACAATCTACAATTTCTAAAACGTATTATCAGTTTTTTTTAAATCATGTATAAAATCGTATTACGAAACTGTTCGTCTGTTAATTCAAATATTTTTATTTTATTTTTATTTTTTATATCCTTTATTATTGATAGAGTCACTCACCGATACTCGAGACACTACAGCTACTCACCAGTACTCAGACGGCCCTAGTTACTCCCACGACCCCAGTTAGTACTTGCGAGGCCACAGTTACTAACAGGTACTCTTGCAGCTCCTTCCCCTGATCGCTACTTGCACCGCACGCTACTCTCGTGGCCCAGGCTACTCTCGCAACCCCAGCTATTCCTTGATACTCGTGCAGCCCCAGTTACTCACCGCTTTTCTCGGAGCCCCAGTTACTCCCTACTACTCTCGCAGCACCGGCTACTTACTGCTACTCTCGCGGCTCCAGTTACTCCCAGCTACTTGCGCGGCTCCGGCTACTCGCAACCCCAGCTCCTCCGGGAACAGCTCGCGCAGGTCCGGGCTGTGCTCGCGGACGGGAACAGCCCCAGCTACTCCCCGCTACTCCCCGCTACTCACCGCTACTCGCGCAGCGCGGGCAGGCGCGCGGGCGGCGTGCGCCACACGGCGGACGAGGTGCGCTTGAGCCGCGCGCGCTCGATGGCCGGGAACAGCTCGCGCAGGTCCGGGCTGTGCTCGCGGACGGGAACAGCCCCAGCTACTCCCCGCTACTCCCCGCTACTCACCGCTACTCGCGCAGCGCGGGCAGGCGCGCGGGCGGCGTGCGCCACACGGCGGACGAGGTGCGCTTGAGCCGCGCGCGCTCGATGGCCGGGAACAGCTCGCGCAGGTCCGGGCTGTGCTCGCGGACGGGAACAGCCCCAGCTACTCCCCGCTACTCCCCGCTACTCACCGCTACTCGCGCAGCGCGGGCAGGCGCGCGGGCGGCGTGCGCCACACGGCGGACGAGGTGCGCTTGAGCCGCGCGCGCTCGATGGCCGGGAACAGCTCGCGCAGGTCCGGGCTGTGCTCGCGGACGGGAACAGCCCCAGCTACTCCCCGCTACTCCCCGCTACTCACCGCTACTCGCGCAGCGCGGGCAGGCGCGCGGGCGGCGTGCGCCCTTCGATCACTAATAGGAACTAGATACACAATCAGCGACGACAGAATGACGCGACGAAAAGCGCGCCCAATTTGACATTTGGGCGCGATTTTAGGTTAGTAGTGTTTGAACGATCGGAGAATAAACATGCCTCAGTGCTCGTTTAAAAACTGCAAAAATCACACGTCTAGGACGTTAAAAAAGGATGGAATATCGTATTTTCGGTAAGTATTATTATTATAAGTATGTAATTGCTATCACTTAATTATAAATACTGCTTTATCGTGCGTAATTAATTTATTTTTAAGTTTTCGAAATTGTCAACAGAATGTATAAACCATGTAAATTGTAAAGTCTGTTACTAAGCGTACAATTATTACTATTGCATGCCCACTTGATTTGTTCGGATAACATGGTGACTCTGTTCTATTTTGAATGGAGTCGCTATTGTTTTATATTTTTTTCTTTAATTATTTTTTTCTTTTTTTTGTTTTATAAAAATATTTGTTTTGTATAATAATCAAATATATGCCTGGTTTACCTAAAAGGTTAAGCAGCGGTTTTAGATACCAAATGTAAATAGGAAATGAGTAAAATTAAATTATTAAGTAAAATATTATATAATATATTTTTAGCTTTCCTCGAGATCCCTTGCGTTGTGAAGAATGGATATCTATTGTAGCACAACAAAGATGCGAGGAATTCTTTAAGCCATCTCAATACAGCGTTATATGTTCGAAACATTTTCTAGAAAGTGATGGATATATTACCAATAAAGGAATCAAAAGGCTACACAAAACCGCTGTCCCTCAAATAGTATGTAAAATTATAATATACATATTGTGTTCACTTATTAGCCTTTAACATGGATTAGTATTTATGATTTTTTGTTCATAGGAAGGAACTGATAATCATGGAGATGAGTCTTCTGTTGACAAAAAACCAGAAAATGAACATTGTTGCTTGCAAGTACATGTATGTGTTTTAAAAATGTAATCATAATATCAATCTGCAAAAAATATTTTGTATATTTTACAAGATAATATTTTATCGCATATTTTATTATAGTTTATTTATTTTCAGAAAAAAAATGAAACAACAGTTGCTGTCACTTCGAAAAGTCCAACTTCATCACTAAGCATTGGCTCGATTCTGGACACACCAAGAAAAAGTCGTATAAAAAAGGAACTCTTTGCTTGCAAAAAACTTATAAAAATAAAAGACATTAAGTTATCTAATTTACGAAAGCAAAATAGTAGACTAAAGAAAAAATATAGTAGTTTGAAGGGTATCATGACTAAATTAAATAAACGTCAAACAGTAGATCAGTCTTTACTTCATGATCTATCAAAACACATAGAAGTAACAGAGACATTTAATGCTATGTATTTAAAGAACGTAAAAGGGAAGAAACGACCTTTTGCTCAATATCCTCCAGCTGCAAGAAAATTCGCAATTACGCTACACTTTTATTCGCCCGCAGCATATAAATACATACGAAAAATGTTTGACACTTGTCTACCCCACCCAAATACTTTATGTAACTGGTACAGAAGTATAAACGCAGAGCCTGGATTTACAGGAGAATCATTTGACAGACTCAAAGAAAAAGCACAAGTAACAAATAAGGTAATAATAGGTGCTATTATCGCTGACGAAATGTCGATTCGGCAACAAAAGATATGGACTGGTAAACGCTATGAAGGTTTGATTGACATGGGTTTTGGCAACATTGATGACACAAATGATATAGCCAGTCAAGTGTATGTCATAATGTTAGTAGGAGTAAATGATTCATTTAAAATCCCTTTAGCATATTTTTTTATATCGAGCCTGACAGCTGAAGTAAAGGCAAATTTACTTAAAATTGCTTTGGAAAAATGTCATTCTGTTGGTGTAAAAGTGATATCGTTAACTTTTGATGGGTGTAAAACAAATATTTCTTGTATGAGAATCCTCGGTTGTAAAATAGACAATTGTTCAAACATGAAAACCCATTTCAAACATCCTTCAGGCAACTACGAAGTAGCAGTGTTTCTAGATGCATGCCACATGATAAAACTAATGCGCAACACATTTGAGTCAAGGATGCCAATCAGAATCTTATAAAATGGGATTTTATCCGTCGCCTTCACAACTTACAGGAAGAAAAAGGACTACATCTTGCCAACAAATTATCTCATCGTCATATAGCATTCAGAAATGAAATAATGAAGGTAAAATTAGCTACTCAGGTCTTGAGTCGAAGTGTGGCTAAAGCTATTGAGTTTTGTGAAAAAAGCCTTAAACTTACCGATTTTAAAGACGTTAGTGCAACAGTAGAGTTCATTTTAATTTTAAATAATATTTTTGATATATTAAATACTAGGAATCTAAAACATCATGGATATAAAAAACCACTAAGTGCTAGTAACGCTGACCAAATTATTCCATATTTAATTAAAGCTAAGCAATATTTAATATCTTTAAGTGTTGATATCCGTAGGAAAAAAACTGTTAAAACAAAAAACGAAACGAGGGTTGTATACAGTTCGGAAAATACTCCGTTATGGAAATGTCAAGCCAATACTGGTGTGATTGGACTTTTAGTCTGCATTGAAAGCTTGATATATCTATTTAGGACTCTAGTTGAATCTGATACCCTTTCTTTTCTTCTAAGTTACAAATTTAGCCAAGATCATATCGAATTGTTTTTTAGCCACTTACGAAGTCATGGAGGTCATAACAATAACCCTAATGCAGTGCAGCTAAAGTCCGCTTATAAAAAAATGCTAATGCATTTAGAACTTAGTAATAAATTTACAGGAAATACTATACCCCTGGAAAATATTCCGATTTTAAGTGGTAAAAATACAATACCCAGCCTTAACTATACTTCAGTAGGATATCGCGCAGAAAATGAAAACGAAATAATCAACTCCAGCAATACCTTTGAAGATATAAATATTGAAAAAAACTGTGAAATATTATCGTCGAAACTTAATGATTCCGAATGTAGGTCTGAATATGTTGATCAAATCGTGGGATATATAGCTGGAGATGTAGTACGTTATTTAGTCAAAGTTATGAAATGTGATGCATGTGTAAGTAGTTTGTTAGCCCACGATAGATTGTTCTTTCACAATCTTATTGATGTAAAAAATTTAGGCGGTCTGTTTTATTCATCTCTAGACGTTTTTCGTGTTTGCAAAAAAACAGAAGTTACAATTAGGCTTTACCAGACGTGTTCTAACAAGAATTTAGTTTCTATAATTTCCACCAAAGTATTATCATCATTTTTGGGTGATGATGTCTTTTCACTTAACTGCCGTGACAATTATCATAGAATTATTATAATAAAGTCTATTGTCGAACGGTACACTAAAATAAGAATGCATTATATAGCCAAAAAAGATACGGAAAAAAATAAAAATCCATCGAAAAGACTGTTATACAATAAACTCATTTTATTTCAAGGAAATTAATGACATCCTCTTGATTCCGTATTTTTATTTTTACCCGACTGCCAAGAAAGGGTTATGTATTTCGCGCGTATCTTGTATGTATCTTTATAAGCTGACTTTAGCTGCACTGCATTTTATTCCCTCGAATTCAACAAACGGCTGTGTGAATTCCGACAGTTAAAGTGTCATTATATTCGTCTCAAATACCCAAGTGTCTTTAGATAGGTGTTGGAAAATCAATTTTTTCAACAAAACATATACTTCCGACTTCTATGTCACTACAAAGTAAAAAAAATACAAATAATTGTTGATTTAGTACATATTTCTGAAGTCGGCGGCAATATATTTCGTTGGATAACGACATAAACAGCGTAAAGTCCAATATGAGCTCAACACAACATACACAACACAATATACAGCACAACACAATATGAGCACAAAATATAATATCGATGGATTTTTATTTTTTCGTTTTTGGTTATGTAATGCAATCTTATTTTAGTGTATCGTTCAACAATAGACTTTATTGTAATAATTCTATGATTATTGTCGTGGCAGTTGGATGAAAAGACATCATCACCCAAAAATGATGATAATACTTTGGTGGAAATTATAGAAACTAAATTCTTTTTAGGACACATCTGGTACAGCCTAATTGTAACTTCTGTTTTTTTGCAAACACAAAAACGTCTAGAGATGAATAAAACAGACCGCCTAAATATTTCACATCAATAAGCTTGTGAAAGAACAATTTATCGTGGGCTAACAAACTACTTACACATGCGTCACATTTCGTAGCTTTGACTACATAACGTACTAAATCTCCAGCTCCATATCCCACTATATATTCACTATTCAGATCTACATTCGGATTCATTGAGTTTCGACGATAATATTTTACAGTCTTTTTTCAATATCTATATCTTCAAAGATATTGAATTTCGACAGTTAAGTTGTCATTATATCCGTCTCAAATACCAAAGTGTCCTTAGATAGGTGTTGAAAAAAAAACAAAATTTTTAACAAAATATAGACAACAGACTTCTTATTAGTGATCGAAGACCCCACCTCATAGTTTTGGTTAACTTTTTTTAAAAACGTGTTACTATTTCGGAAAAACATCCACGCTTTATAAAATATATAACTTCAGTAATTCAAAGTTCTGGTAATTATTTTATATCGTTAGGGGTAGAATTTCATTATTTTTATCCAACAAGCCAGATACAAAATTTCATAGTGTTTGCGTCAAAATTGACGGTTGTTCAAATTAACTTTTAACCCTTATTTTGCCCTCTATGGGGTTGATTTTTCGGAAAGGGATGAATAGGTGTGTCTTTATTTCTATCCAGAAAGCCAAATACTAAATTTTACAGTAGTTGCTTCAAAATTAAAGGATTTGAAAAAAACTGTCATATGTTTTACCCTCTTAAGGGTAGAATTTCCAAAAGGGCTTTCTTAGTACTTATTTACGCTATATAGCGAACCCATGTGCAAAATTTCAGAACTCTAAATTAAGCGGTTTTGGCTGTACGTTGATTTCTGAAAAATTAAAAAATAATTTAGTCCGTCAATCAGTCAGTCACCTTGCTATTTTATATATATACAAATATAATAATATTACTATTACGCGCCAAAAACCCGCCATTTTGATTTTTTTTTCTAACCCCTATCTAAGGACACTCGGGTCATTGAGACGAATATAATGACACCTTAATTGTCGACATTCATCCAGCCGTTTGTTAGATCCGATCAAATAAATAAAGAGAAATATACAAGATACGCGCGAAAAACATAACCCTTCCTTGGCAGTCGGTAAAAATAATTGAAATAAATGTTGGTTTACTACATATTTATTTAGTCCATTTCGTTGGATAACGGCGTAAACAGCTTGTTGATTTTTTAATTAAATTACTTGTATTTGGTTATATTTTAATTTTAAACTTATTATATTTTTATTATAATAAATTGTGACTGCATATTACTTACTTTCATTGATAAATTATTATTATGTTCATTAAAATTAATTACTTCAACCTAATAAAAATATTAAAAGTAATGACAGTTCGTCTCCACTAATTCCTTGTCCAAGTGACAAACCACGGTCGTCAATTTTTTTTTTTCTTTGTTTTTGACGTCAATTTGACGCCACTTTTTAAGTTCTTTTTTGTATGGGATTGTGTATCTAGTTCTTATTAGTGATCGAAGCGTGCGCCACACGGCGGACGAGGTGCGCTTGAGCCGCGCGCGCTCGATGGCCGGGAACAGCTCGCGCAGGTCCGGGCTGTGCTCGCGGACGGGAACAGCCCCAGCTACTCCCCGCTACTCCCCGCTACTCACCGCTACTCGCGCAGCGCGGGCAGGCGCGCGGGCGGCGTGCGCCACACGGCGGACGAGGTGCGCTTGAGCCGCGCGCGCTCGATGGCCGGGAACAGCTCGCGCAGGTCCGGGCTGTGCTCGCGGACGGGAACAGCCCCAGCTACTCCCCGCTACTCCCCGCTACTCACCGCTACTCGCGCAGCGCGGGCAGGCGCGCGGGCGGCGTGCGCCACACGGCGGACGAGGTGCGCTTGAGCCGCGCGCGCTCGATGGCCGGGAACAGCTCGCGCAGGTCCGGGCTGTGCTCGCGGACGGGAACAGCCCCAGCTACTCCCCGCTACTCCCCGCTACTCACCGCTACTCGCGCAGCGCGGGCAGGCGCGCGGGCGGCGTGCGCCACACGGCGGACGAGGTGCGCTTGAGCCGCGCGCGCTCGATGGCCGGGAACAGCTCGCGCAGGTCCGGGCTGTGCTCGCGGACGGGAACAGCCCCAGCTACTCCCCGCTACTCCCCGCTACTCACCGCTACTCGCGCAGCGCGGGCAGGCGCGCGGGCGGCGTGCGCCACACGGCGGACGAGGTGCGCTTGAGCCGCGCGCGCTCGATGGCCGGGAACAGCTCGCGCAGGTCCGGGCTGTGCTCGCGGACGGGAACAGCCCCAGCTACTCCCCGCTACTCCCCGCTACTCACCGCTACTCGCGCAGCGCGGGCAGGCGCGCGGGCGGCGTGCGCCACACGGCGGACGAGGTGCGCTTGAGCCGCGCGCGCTCGATGGCCGGGAACAGCTCGCGCAGGTCCGGGCTGTGCTCGCGGACGGGAACAGCCCCAGCTACTCCCCGCTACTCCCCGCTACTCACCGCTACTCGCGCAGCGCGGGCAGGCGCGCGGGCGGCGTGCGCCACACGGCGGACGAGGTGCGCTTGAGCCGCGCGCGCTCGATGGCCGGGAACAGCTCGCGCAGGTCCGGGCTGTGCTCGCGGACGGGAACAGCCCCAGCTACTCCCCGCTACTCCCCGCTACTCACCGCTACTCGCGCAGCGCGGGCAGGCGCGCGGGCGGCGTGCGCCACACGGCGGACGAGGTGCGCTTGAGCCGCGCGCGCTCGATGGCCGGGAACAGCTCGCGCAGGTCCGGGCTGTGCTCGCGGACGGGAACAGCCCCAGCTACTCCCCGCTACTCCCCGCTACTCACCGCTACTCGCGCAGCGCGGGCAGGCGCGCGGGCGGCGTGCGCCACACGGCGGACGAGGTGCGCTTGAGCCGCGCGCGCTCGATGGCCGGGAACAGCTCGCGCAGGTCCGGGCTGTGCTCGCGGACGGGAACAGCCCCAGCTACTCCCCGCTACTCCCCGCTACTCACCGCTACTCGCGCAGCGCGGGCAGGCGCGCGGGCGGCGTGCGCCACACGGCGGACGAGGTGCGCTTGAGCCGCGCGCGCTCGATGGCCGGGAACAGCTCGCGCAGGTCCGGGCTGTGCTCGCGGACGGGAACAGCCCCAGCTACTCCCCGCTACTCCCCGCTACTCACCGCTACTCGCGCAGCGCGGGCAGGCGCGCGGGCGGCGTGCGCCACACGGCGGACGAGGTGCGCTTGAGCCGCGCGCGCTCGATGGCCGGGAACAGCTCGCGCAGGTCCGGGCTGTGCTCGCGGACGGGAACAGCCCCAGCTACTCCCCGCTACTCCCCGCTACTCACCGCTACTCGCGCAGCGCGGGCAGGCGCGCGGGCGGCGTGCGCCACACGGCGGACGAGGTGCGCTTGAGCCGCGCGCGCTCGATGGCCGGGAACAGCTCGCGCAGGTCCGGGCTGTGCTCGCGGACGGGAACAGCCCCAGCTACTCCCCGCTACTCCCCGCTACTCACCGCTACTCGCGCAGCGCGGGCAGGCGCGCGGGCGGCGTGCGCCACACGGCGGACGAGGTGCGCTTGAGCCGCGCGCGCTCGATGGCCGGGAACAGCTCGCGCAGGTCCGGGCTGTGCTCGCGGACGGAGAACAGCTTGTCGATGTGCGCGGTGCTCACGCGAGCTTGCACCATAAGTTGCTTGCGACGCGCCTGGAAGCAGCACACGGTATAATTGTAGCGTCTTACACGAGCGAATGCATTATCAAGCTATCCGAGGCGTTGACACACGAAGTCGTTGCGATGCAGTGCGACACGACAGCATGTTCTACATTTATATGTGCGACATATTGCACATATGTAGGTAGAACAAAGCCACACCAAGCACCACAGTTACTTCGTTAAAAAATATAACTTCAAGTGCGTGCGCACGCATATTCCCACTCCCACACACACACACTAAATCAAACATACACACAAACACACATGCGTGCACGCGCGCATGCATACGCATGAGCTTATAAGTTCGCACGCAAGCACACACGCACATTCACAACAGGCGCACACACACATGTACTAATGCGTGCGCGCATTAACAAACGTACTCAAAATCACTACACCTACACACAAACACGCTTAAATACGATTGCGCGTGTATCCATAGATACGTACTCTTACTCGCGTGTCCACACACAAATACATTTAAACATACACACACATTCTCTTTCTGTCCCACACACATAGACGCAAACGCGCACGAGTGCGCACGCACATACACACGCTGACGTGAAACCTACGCGTGCGCATTGATATGTACGATTACATATACACGTAATCATGCACACATTTGCCTCTATCGGTATACACACGCTCCCACCCACACATAACACTATCATGTGCTCATACATGCACAAGCGCGCGCATTTTTCTATCATACACACACACACGCACCCGTGATAGCTAGCCCCAGAATATTTAAACACGCTCACACATGAATACACAATATTCTGGTTCCGCCATTACACACAAAAACCGTTTGCACGCCTACACACACACACACAAACATATACGCAACGCACTCTTGCGCACGCACATGTCTGTATTAAAATCTGGAAAATCACTATTTTTGTGACTATTCTCTACTTATAAAGACCAATTCCTTGAGCCCAAAAGAGATATATTTGCTGTAAATTATAGATGGATAAGATTCACTGAAAATGAATAAATTTTTAAATTACGAAATAATTTGTTTCTTTTCTCTTTTTTATTAAATCTTAAGATGATTTAGAGAAATACTAAACAAATATTCCGTTTACAAAATATTAAGTAATCTATACAGTACGATATGGAGTTGTAATCGATTTGTAGTAAAAATCGGTTTCTTTGGTAATCGATTTGTGTGGCACATGCTTAGTGCCGTAGCGATGGCATGTATCAAAATGGGCCTATTAAATTGTGACGACTATAATTCACTGTGCGAGAGAGTACCGCACAGAACGAAACCGCTTACACTTCCGTAATTAAGCGCAGCTCATTAAATGAACACTAATTTTGAAACTTCCACCCCTAAGGGGGTAAAATAGGAGTTGAAAATACGTTTGGATGACTACCAATAGCAAGGCAAACACTATGAAAATTTGTATTTGGCTTTCTTGATAAAAATAATGAGACAAAATTCTACTTCGGCCTTTTAATGTAGTCGAGATTAGGCGTTTTTATTAGCTTGGGTTGTATGTATGTGTGTATGTATGTATGTAAGCCATTCACGTTGCTGAGAACCGGCACCGTTGGCGCAATATAGTCCGGGATAAGGTGATCCGTGAAGGGGGTCACGACCCTCAGCATTGAGGACATCGACGCAAGGAGGGAAGGAGGATGTATGTATGTATGTAACGGAATCTTTGAACTCGATCTGTACCCACTTTGAACGGTCCGATTAATTTAAAATTTCGAACAATTATCACGAACCGATGACAATACACGATTTTAATAATTCTATCCCATTCTCCTTATCAGGATCGTCAGGAATCAGGATTAACGATATTCCTTGTGCGATTTTAGCGTGGTTTTTAGTTTTTAAACTATGTATGATTATTTGAAATAATTCTTGTTATTTAACTTCTGCACCTATATGTATACTTTCTTAAAAAAAAAAAAAAACTACATCCGTGGACATACTCTTCAAATCAATACTCTTTATTGTATCCAATAAAAGAAAATACATATAAAAATTAATAACTAAATTAACAAATACTCTCTTCCAGACAACCATTAGGTGAGGAGTTATAGTAGGGATGAATGGGAAAATAGGTAGGGTCCAGAATAACAATTTTAGGACTAAGATAGCATAAACATGTAGGGTTAAATAAAATATACAATAAAATAAGCATCAGTAAAAGAAGGAAACTGAAATAGAATGGATAATTAAAGAATAAAATAGCGAAGGACCAGAGTTAAAGCTGTAAGTAATAGGATTTCACCAGATTTTTAAACGAGTATAAGGATTTAGCGTTCCTAGTCTATATGTCAATCTGATGCACAAACTATATTATTTCAATCAATCAATCGAATCCGTAAAGCCCTTTTCCATCCTCACAAACTTTCGCCTTTGTAATATTAGTAGGATATCATACCTTGGAAGTAGACCAGGCGGGTACAGGCCTATCCACCGGTTCCTCATCCTCATCAGAGTTGAGGTATTGGAACCCATCAGCCATGTACACTGGCTCCATAGGTGGTAGAGGCTGGCCACTAGGTGTTCCTGGTGTCTTTAGGGGCGTGAATACTGGGAACAATACAATGGATTTTAAAATACTGGTAAAGGAGTGATTTTAAAAATAAACTTTAATAAAATTAATATTTATCGAGTCAGGATTAAAACTACCAAAGTGTATGATGGTATATATTTGAATCCACCATTCTATATACCATCACACATATCGGTAGTGGAGTGTTGCAAAGAAGTTTTAATCCTAACTTAATAGCATGGATTTGTTGTAAAGTAATACCTGATACAATTAACTATAGATATATTTTATTGTTTTAATCTTGAAGTTTCTAGTATATAACTGTGATTGTTATAACAATACTACAAATAAAAATAAAACATACTATGAAACAGTATTTGTTGGCGTTTTTAGATTATGTCCATAATGTTCTACTCAATTAGTTTTGATTTCATTTATGTTCCAACCTAACCTAACCAATCCTATAGTGGTTCATACAGAATCTTTCAGGATAGGAGAGGTTAAAGTTTTAACTATGATCTAATAATACACTATTATACAGGGTGAATTTTTCAAATAAGGCCTATTTGAAAAATTCACCCTGTGCCAAGTCCGAAACGTTTGTCATTTATCATTACTTCCCAGATTTCGATCCTTATAAGCAACACTATCAGATAGTGGAATAATAAAGAGGGTGTATTATTTTTTAAAAATGAACTCGTTCGATTCCCGGCTAGGGAATAAGTTATTTAAAAAAAGTAATGACGCAGTTTTAGTTTTTATCAAAATCGGGCTCGTACCTCCTTTCAGCATTTTTCGCTAATCCAATCCTTATAGTATCGGATTTGGCCCTGAAGGCCCGTTTGAAAAATTCACCCTGTATATTTTGAATGTACACAAGCACTTACTTTTATCTCCCTCCATTCTCTGTTTCATCTTCTGTTTCTCTATGTACTCCTTCTGTCTTTTCTCTATTTCTCTCGCCATGATGGCCGCTTCCTTCTTTGTACTGTAAAGGTATAAAAATATTGATTGAATATTTTATCTTCGCTTGTTTCGCTGTTTCATATTTTTTTTTGGTTACTTGAACTCTAGCCTCGTCAGGCCGTTTCATTTGATCGTGTCAACACGAGTCGACGTGAATATAAATAACTTACTAATAAATAATATTTTTTTAGATAAATAAATAAACGCTTTCTACACTCATAGCCCCACACTAGGATTCCCTGTGTCGTGGGTGCCATGGACACACACAAAGACGAAGACACACACCTAGGCCCAGAACAGATATCCAAATTCATCATTTAAATATCCGTTTTAATGTTATTGTTTATTTGCGTTGTTTACCTTATTCTATGGAAATAAAGAATTATGAATTATGTTTTGGCCGGGAATCGAACCCAGTGCGGGGAGAGGGTGCCGGGGTGTGATGGTGGTGTGATAGCGGTGCGGGGGGATGCTGCGGGGGGTGTGACGTTGGTATGTTGGGATCAAGGGCGCTTTGTGGAGTAGCAGACGAGCATGCAGTTTACCTGACGGTAAGTGGCTACTGTCGCCCATGGACATCTGTAAGCAACTCCAAATAGGATTAGACATTCTTACCTGAAGTCACCCACAGATGCGTTCCTGAGGACTAGGCTGGAACGCCTCGGAAAAATATGTCTCCTTTAGCTCAAACCAGAACACAGTAGCGCCTAACACCGCTGTTATTAGGCAGAAATAGGTGTGACGGCGGTGCCGCCGGACACCTTTACATTTCTTCGTTACTCTTCCGTCTCCGCTGCCTTGCGCACTAACTCCTGCTTTGTCTGACAAATGTGCAGTGACTCACGCTTAAATCTCTTCAAGCTGTTTCCTCCTAGCAACATCGTTTTCGCGAGAATCTCGCGAGAACACGAAAAAACCCCTATTCGTATCGACTCCACATTCTAGTTTCTCGTACTTTTCTCGCGAGAATGTGAAGCGGGCGTTATAAGAGTAATTCACGTCTCAGTCTCCTCCTGCTGTTTCCTTCTAGCCGCATCAGCTCGGCGTTGTTCCTCTGCTCTCCGCCGCTCCTCGGTCTCCGCTGCTTTGCACACTAACCCCTGCTTTGTCTGTCAAATGTGAAGTGACTTACGCCTTAGTCTCCTCGGCCTATTTCTTGCTGGCGGCATCAGCGAATGACAGCATCGCGCCTGTTCTTCTGCCTTCCGACACTCCTTCGTCTCCGTCGCTTTGCACACTAACTCCTGCTCTGTTTGACGAATATTAAGTGACTTACGCCTCAGCCTCTCCTAGTTGTTTCCTCCTAGCAACATCGTCGACTAACAACGTCGTGCCTGCTCATCTGCCCTACGTAGCTCCATTGTCTGCACTGCTTTGCACACTGACTCCTGCTTTATCTAATAAGTGAGAAGTGCCTTACGCCTCAGCCTCCTCCGGCTGTTTCCTCCTAGCAACATCGTCGACTAACAACATCGCGCTTGTTCACCAGTCCTACGACGCTCTTCCGTCTCCGCTACTTTGCGTTAGTTCTATAGTCTGATTCATAATTGGGTGTTCAAAATGTCCGACTTAGCTAAGGTTATTTTTAGGACCATTAAAATAGATTTACTTGCTATGGGCGGAGTATCGTTTAATACAGATGTAAAGTTGACAATTTGCGAGAATTACTTTTTAGAGTGAAATCCGAGTGATTGCTAAAAAAAGAGATATAGAAAATCATATTTAACGTTGAAACGAAGTTGTAAACAACAAACAATAAGAATTTACTATTTATTCAGTTATCTATTTTCATTAAAAAATAAGTCCTAAAAACGGCGGTAACTTATTTGCCAAACTATTACTTTCTTATACTAAGTCGTATGTCATAGTCATAACATCGAATAATTAGTTGATTAACCAACAAATTCTTCAATGGTATGACTTATGTCTGTTTCTAAAGAATTATACATAAATCATTTGTTATGTATAATCCTTAAGGATTAGTATGCCAATGTATGGAAAAATACGTATTTTCTTCAAAACTTTCCTTTTCCTTTAATCTGTCACATAACATTACTTCCCAGAATTTGATCCTTATAAGCGACACTATCAGATAGAGGAATAATATAGAGGTGTCATTTTTTTCAAAATGAACTCGTTCGATTCCCGGCTAAGGAAAAAAATATTTTAAAAAACTAATGATGCAGTTTTAGTATTTATCAAAATCGGTCTCGTAACTCCTTTTAGCATTTTTCGCTAATCCTTATAGTTTCGGATTTGGCCCTGAAGGCCCGTTTTAAAAATTCACCCTGTATACATATTTAGATATATGAAGTGCCTTACGCCTCAGCCTCCTCCAGCTGTTTCCTCCTGGCGGCATCAGCTCGGCGTTGCTCCTCAGCGAGTCGTTGTCTCCGCGCCTGTTCCTCCGCTCTCCGCCGCTCCTCCGTCTCCGCGGCCTTGCGAGCTAGCTCTTGCTTTTTCTGGAAACACATCGACATAATATCGCTGATTGTAATGGAAATTGTTTTTTTTAGCAAACTAGAGGAGTGATGTTTCTCGAGCGTATGAATGGCATGCACTATAGCCTAAATGATTTGAAGGATTTTGACATACTTATATCATAAAAAAAATTGATGAATTTGAAGAGATTAAACTCGTCTAAATTTTTATAATATAAATGTAGTTAGCGAGAATACAATTCGCCTGATGGTAAGTGGCTCTTGTCGCTCGTGAACCTCTGTCGTCGATCCTGGATAACATTTAGATTCCTACTTGATCAAACCGACTCAGATAAGTATGTCTCCCTTACACTCTTCACACCAGAACACAACAACACTAAACACTATTATTATTTAGTACTAGCTGACCCGGCAAACTTTGTACCGCCTCAAAATCTATTTATCAAATATATTTCATATAAAATATAGCCTATGTTACTCGTGGATAATGCAGCTTTCGGACGGTGAAAGAATTTTTAAAATCGGTCCTTAGTTTTTGAGCCTATTCATTACAATCAAACAAACAAACAAAGTCTTCCTCTTTATAATATTAGTATAGATAAATAGGTGTGATGATGATACGTCCAAGTGCAAAGATGCACCAACAAAGGGATCAAACCACCTTAATTACGAAGACTCACATCTGTTATGAACCCCAACTACTCCTACTGAGATCAATATACACATATATCAATACATTACTATCCTAAAACTAAATTAAATTTTAACACCTCACATACACGCTCTTCTCTTACTATATACTTCAATGAAACCAAACCACGAACATTCTATAGTCCGATTCATAATTAGGTGTCCAAAATGTAAACAAAGGTGTTGACCTATCAAGAAAAAACGTTTCAAATGGTAGTTTCTTATTTTTGACAATATTAAATTAATACAACAATAATAAAATAATAATCTAAATAAATGAAGATCAATTCACATTTTATAATATTTATATTACCTCAATTTCGTTCCATACCGTAATAATAATAAAAAACAAGGTTTATGGTAGAAAATTAAAATGTGATAATGGTAACACAATCGGAACCCAAAACATTTCTTGTGCCGTCATTTTTAAGTTTCGTAGCTGATGTTATTCATTTCCGTGAATGTAATCGAACTCAAATGTATTATCGTTTTCCTAGCGCGTTAGTTAAATTGTGAATAATTGTAAAGTTTTCGTTTTTTGTTGAGTTTGTTAAAGTTTTTGTTTCTTTTTAATTTTGACGGTGACATTTGTTTGTTTACATTTTGGACACCCAATTATGAATCAGACTATATGTACCACGCAATATACCAATATTGTTAACCTAAAAAAACAGAAATACTAACCCGTTCAACTTCTTTAAGTCGTTCCAGTTTCCCCAGGTCCGCGTGAGCCTGTTTCTCCAATCTCTCCTTCAACGCAGCCTCCATGGCAGCCTTCCTCTCCCTGTCCGCCATTTGCCGCACCGCAGCCGCGGCGGCCATTTTGTCTTCACGTTTCCTGAAAAAATACAATTTTTTTTTTGTAAGAAATTCAAAATCTTCCTGTAAATTAACAGGTAGGTATCTTGGTGGTTAGTTCTTGTGAAGTTCTTCTTTTCTTCTTGTACCTCTTTTACACTTCAAACCAGAATACACAAGAGCTCAATACTGCCACCATAAATGTAGTACTATATTAGTATACTATAGTAGATTGACTCTTTTTTTTAAATAAAAGCATCACACTAAGTACTTCGAAAAAAAAATGTTGAGAAACTTACAGAATCGGTAGAAATGTACCTACATTATAAAAGGAGATTTCAAAATTTGTCATCATGACCATTATTATATAAACAAAAAGAAACGAAAAATTTACCTTCCGCAAAGGGTGTAAAAATCGGATAATAGGAACAAATCTGAGAAGAAAAGAGCCACTTACTTCTTCTGCAACTCCCGTTTCGCCTCCAGCATGGCTTCCTTCTTCTTCCTAGCGTCTTCCTTCTCTCGCTTCTGTTCTTCGGCCGCCTCTCTCGCCTTGTTGATACCACTGAGCTTCGAAGTAGATGACGGTATGAGCGACTTCGGTTGTGCGGTTGTGTTGGCACGGAGTTTGCTTGTGGAGCTTGATGTCTATGAAAAAGAAAATAAATGTATTTATTTTGTATAGATATCCACAAATAATCAGTAACAATTTTTAGGGTCCTGACCTAATGGGTAAAAACGGATTCTTGATTACTCATATACTTTTTTTTATACTTGATTTGATACATATTTTTTTTTACATTTTTTTATAAGAAATATGTACAACAGAAGCCGCTTTAAATGAATACTAAAAATTAAATTTAAAAAAACTTGAAAAAAATGGTAGTCACCCTACAAGAAACTGCTATTTTTCGATGTTATTTGCTTCATCTATTGAACCAACTAGGCAGTTTAAATTTTCACAATACATTTAGTTCAATGCCTGCTATAATAACAAATATAGCCCGCGCCAAACTGTTAGTCCGCTCTGAAGTTGTTGCGAGCAGGTGTAGTCATACAATTTGCTGTGGCAACGCGATTCATTTCTATATTCAGAGATGACTATAACATAAGAAGGTTTTAGCTACTACTTGAACGCTAAAGTTACTCGCTATTCAAGCGATAGCAGTCATAGATTTCTGATTAAGTCATAGGTAGTCAAAATCTAAATTTATTGGTACGTTAATCTTATATATAAAATTCTCGTGTCACAATGTCAGTTACCCTACTCCTTCGAAACGGCTTTACCGATTTTCACCATATTTCATATGCACATTCAGTAGGTCTGAGAATCGGCTACTATTTATTCATCGTACCCCTAAGTGATAAGGGTTGTTCACCCTAAACATTTTTTTATTTATATAGCAACAAAACGTTTGCCGGGTCAGCTAGTTAGTATCTATAAAGTGTTCAAACTAACCTGCGGTGGTTTCCCATTGAAGATCATACTGTTCATTTTGGTCAATGTCTCCGCAGATAGAACTGGTTTTGTTGGCTTGTCCGGTGGTGTCTGAGTTTCTGTTTGTTCGTCCTGCTAATAAATTAAAATTATTTATGAATAAAAGAGAATTATTAAAAAATATATAAAGTATAAAAAACTAAAAACCATGCTAAAATCACACAAGGAAAATTGGTTATCCTAACAATCCTAATGAGGAGAATGGGACAATATTATTTAAATCGTGTATTGTCATCGGTTCTTGATAACTGTTCAAAATTCTGAATCAATTTGACTGTTCAAAGTAGGTAAAAATCGAGATCAAAGATTCCGTTACATACCCAGATACATAATAAAAATGTGTTAAAAAACTTAGGGACTAAAAACTGTTGTGAATTATCAATTTGTCCAATTTTTACTTACCAGTGCCTAGTATGAAAAAATGATCAAATGTTGATCTTTGATAGGCAAAATATGGGATAGACTAATTAATAATAGCCATTAGAAGGTATAGTTCGCGCCAAACTGCTAGTCCGCTCTGAAGTAGTTGCGAGCAGGTGTAGTCATACAATTTGCTATGCGACTCGATTCATTTCTATATTCAGAGAGGACTAGCAGTTTTGGACTATTTACCCTGATCCTTTTAAAACTTCAAAATATTTCTACCATCAAAAATATCTAAATACATATAACTCAAAGGTGACTGACTTACATAGTGATCTATCAACGCACAGCCCCAACCACTGGACTGATCGGGCTGAGATTTGGCATGCAGGTAGATGTTATGACGTAGGCATCCGCTAAGAAAGGATTTTGATCAATTCTACCCCCAAGGGGATAAAATAGGAGTTGAAAATATTACTTCGTAACGCTAGCGAAGCCGCGAGCAAAAGCTCGTCAAAGAATAAAAATAAACATACTTTTTTGGCCATAGCTCTCGTTTTGGTCCTTGTTACTCTTGAGGCCATCTCTTCAAATTGTTGCACCTTTTCTTTCACAGCCGATCTGCAAATGGACACATAAAAATTATAAAACTATGTATTTTGCTCAAAAATTTGGTCAGAAAGTGATAGCACCCTTTGTGGTTCGACTCCGGCGGCACCACCGCCACACCTATTTCTACCTAATAACAGCAGTGTTAGGCGCTGCTGTGTTCCGGTTTGAAGGGTGTGGTAAGGGAGACAGACTTCCGAGGCGTTCCAGCTTAGTCCTCAGAGGTAGCGGCGCATCTGTGGCCGACCTCAGGGAATATCTAATCCTATCTGGGGTTGATTACAGATGTCCATGGGCGGCAGTAGCCACTTACTATCAGGTGGACTGTATGCTCGTCTGCTACTCCTATATTATAAAAAAAATATAACAAAATAATATTAGTCTTATAACTCAACTATTTGATGGGTACTCAATATATTGATAGTAGTAAAATTAGTAATTCGAACATCGAAATAAATAATCTCTCATGGATTAGAAGTTTGTTTACAAACTTTTTTGACAATATTGATGAAGTGGACAGATTTCGATAGGCATATTATGTTCATATTACTAGCCCCACGGAGACTTCTTGCTCTTCTTGTAGTTTGGAGCTAAGGCGCCCTAATATCAGACAGGTTTAGAGTAATATTAAGTTAGTTACAATAAAACCTTCCTCTTTACTAAGAACCTGCCTGCGACATCACTACATTCTATTCTGTGTGTCGTGTTTGTGTGCCTGTTTGCGTGTGTGTGTGTGTGCGTGTCTGCGTGTGTGTATGCGTGCGTGTGTGTGTGTGTGTGTGTGTGTGCGTGCGTTACTGCGTGTGTGTATGCGTGCGTGTGTGTGTGTGCGTGTGTGTGTGTGCGTGCGTTACTGCGTGTGTGTATGCGTGCGTGTGTGTGTGTGCGTGTGTGTGTGTGCGTGCGTTACTGCGTGTGTGTATGCGTGCGTGTGTGTGTGTGCGTGTGTGTGTGTGCGTGCGTTACTGCGTGTGTGTATGCGTGCGTGTGTGTGTGTGCGTGTGTGTGTGTGCGTGCGTTACTGCGTGTGTGTATGCGTGCGTGTGTGTGTGTGCGTGTGTGTGTGTGCGTGCGTTACTGCGTGTGTGTATGCGTGCGTGTGTGTGTGTGCGTGTGTGTGTGTGCGTGCGTTACTGCGTGTGTGTATGCGTGCGTGTGTGTGTGTGCGTGTGTGTGTGTGCGTGCGTTACTGCGTGTGTGTATGCGTGCGTGTGTGTGTGTGCGTGTGTGTGTGTGCGTGCGTTACTGCGTGTGTGTATGCGTGCGTGTGTGTGTGTGCGTGTGTGTGTGTGCGTGCGTTACTGCGTGTGTGTATGCGTGCGTGTGTGTGTGTGCGTGTGTGTGTGTGCGTGCGTTACTGCGTGTGTGTATGCGTGCGTGTGTGTGTGTGTGTGTGCGTGTGTGTGTGCGTGCGTGTGTCAGTTCATAGTCTCAACGGAGTAGGATCCTAGCATTGAATTATGTGTGTAGATACTGCCATTTTGATAATTGTGTATGAGAATTATGTGAGTACCATTATGTTAATCACTGTGCATGAAATGAAATGAAATATATTTATTTGTATAGGCCAATGGTGGCACTTAGAAATTGTCAGTTACAATATTTTTCTTGAACTACTATACTTACGTGGGTTGATTGGGAGGGGGCGGTCTGGGCGGAGTGCAGTCTTGAGTGTCGCTGTCGTCCGTTATCAGTGAGTTATCGTCCGTTAATCGCTCGCCTGCCTTTGGATCTGAAAATAATTCATGTATTTTAAATTTTTAAGACTAATGGAATGAATCAGCAGATTTAAAAGTAAATATGCGTACTGGTAACAACGTAGTTAAGTAGTGGTCAACGCAATTGTTAGAAGTTGCTCAGCAACTTAGAAGCTTCAATACAAGACATAGACAGTAGTTTAGATTTTCGAATAAAATCAACAAGTATCTTTTGTCCATCTCTCAAACGACAAGTAAGTCTATCAACAATAGTAATCTATCAATTGATGAAGCGACAAAAAATTCCGTTATTAATATTTAATCTATGAAATTATTTCTACCAAATTTTAAAACTTGTCAATTCAAAACGTCGATCTATCTTTGACAGGCCAATCAACAGATAGATCGATTATTAATAAAAGGCGTACAGCTACCACTTACGCGATAGTAGCCAATTGGTGGTTAGCTTAGCTCAGTTCAAAAAGTTATCTTACCTTTTTCAATAACAACAGTCGCGTCCATTATAGCTTTAGGTTTCTCCAGCACCATGGTTTCTCTACTGCAAGTCTCCAGTACTACAGTTTCGTTCATATTACGCTGGAAATACGTTATCATGAATACATATTATAGCATAATACTTTAATATTCAACACAAATATTTAAATTGATGTGAATAAGAATTAATTAGTAATTTAACGAATCGCATGGTGGAGCGGTAATTGTACATGTAGTGAGTTCCGGGTTCGATCCTGGGCAGGCAAATGTCGGAAAGATGAATTTAGATTTCTGTACTAATTCTGAGCGTTTATGTATTTGATTTTGTATGTGTCTATGGCGACCACATATTAGAGATTAATTATCACATTCGTAAACTGTAGAGGAAATGTTGAGAAGTTTTCTTTAAAGAACTCTGGTACATATGACATCTGGTTCTTTGACATGAGGACTAAGCTGGAACCCTTTGGATGTGTTTTTATAATATAGGAGTAGCAGACGAGCATGGAGTCCACCTGATGGTAAGTGGCTACTGCCGCCCATGGACATTTGTAATCAACCACAGATAGGATTAGATATTCTTACCTGAGGTCGGCCACAGATGCGCCGCTACTCCTGAAGTCTAAGCTGCACCGCCTTGACAAAGTACGTATCCCTTACCATACCCTTCAAACCAGAACACAGCAGCGCTTAACACTGCTGTTATAACAGAAATAGGTGTGACGATGATGCCAATGGAGTCGAACCACAAAGGATTCTACCACCTTTGATAAAAAATTAAGTAATACTCACCACATTCTTAGGCGTAACCGGCGCATGGTTATAGACACCATTCGGCAATACGACCGTCTTGTCCATATCCCCATTAACCACATTAGAATCCTTCGGTATAACCCTCGTTTCCTCTAAGGCCATGTTCTTAACCGGCGACGCGAAACTCTCTTGGATCGAAATGACTTTCGTTGTGTCATTGATAAGGTTTATTTTTGACTGGGTTCCGTCGATATCATCATGTTTTGGTTTTTGTTTCTTGGTTACTTTCGGTTGTATTATGGGTGAAGGTGGTAGGTTCATTTCTGGTTGGGATATCCTCTCCTCTTTGGGTGATAGCAACTCTGATTCGGCCGGTTTTGGTTGCTCGATTGGTTTTTGTGGTTCTTCTTTTTCACTGTAAATAGTATTAATATTAAATTATATTTGATGGAAGTAAGAGGAAAAATAAAAAAAGTATAATAATTTTGTAAAATGTAAGTTTTAAGTAATAAAATTATTACGTAATAAAATCTAAGAACTAGTTAGTATACATACCTAAGTTTTTTATTAGATATTATTTAAATTTAGGAATAATAAATAAGAAACAATAAATCTAGACTGTTTAAATAAAAATTTAGAAAATTCTAACGACACCTCATATTTTAAAATCAGCAGCAGTCAATCATTATGATAATAATATGAGTAAAAGTATAATCAATACTTACGCAGCTTTTTGGCCTCTTCTTGTCCTTTTTGGTCTGGGTTTCTCTGCTGGGGAACCTGTAAAGTAACAGTTTATAATTATAATAAGGTAATAATGTGGTACATAGATTAGTAAAGATACTTCGCCGCCTTGAAATTGTATGAAGCCACAAATGGCTTATTATCGTAAGTTCTTTTTTTGAATTCTTGACAAATAAAAACATTTTTAGAGAAAATTTACGAATAAATAACTAACACTGCGTAATTTACATGAATTTACATAATAAATAAATAATTATTTCAAATATTTTAGGTATATTTTAGCACGGAGACGTGGCAAAACTTTTTTACGCAAGTATTTCAATTCTCAAAACTGGGTACATTCTCTAGTTAGGAGTGAGTAATCTTTACTAATCTATGATGTGGTATTATAATGTTCAGAGTGCAAAGGAAAGACGCATAAAGTAGTAGGCGCATAAACATTTACTTATAGTGTAACTATAACATCTAAAAAAAAAAGAAAATGACAATAATTATCGAAAAAAAATGTAAGCCGTCACGGGACGCCTGGCAGATGTGAAACATCGACATTATTTTGTAAAAGTAATATGCAGAAAAGAACATATTGTGATAGGAACTAAATATAGGATGTCATAATGATAAAATAAAATATTACGATGTTTTTCCAGATAACGATGACTATTTATTGAATTCGATTGCGCATGGCGACGCGTCGCCACACCGTACACACTACTGCATATAGACTGTATATATATACCATCGTATAGCGTGTCGCCACGGCATGCGTCGCCACGTCAGAAATCGGTTTTACGTGCGGCTATAGATGTTTCACATCAAAAAGATAAACCCGCTGAGTTTCTTACCGGATCTTCTCAGGTGCAGTCGTGTTCCGATCCGGTAGTGGCATAAGAAAACAATATTGTAACTGACAGTTAGAAAGTTTTTTTTTGTTATAATATAGGAGTAGCAGACGAGCATGCAGTCCACCTGATGGTAAGTGTCTACTGCCGCCCATGGACATCTGTAATCAACCCCAGATAGGATTAGATATTCCTACCTGAGGTCGGCCACAGGTGCGCTGCTAACCTTGAGGACTAAGCTGGAACGCCTCGGAAAAGTATGTCTCCCTTACCAAACCCTTCAAACCGGAACACAGCAGCGCCTAACACTGCTGTCATTAAGTAGAAATAGGTGTGGCGGTGGTGCCGCCGGAGTCGAACCACAAAGGTTCTACCACCTTCAAAAAGTGCCTCTATGCAGGTCTATACAACATAAATAATATATTTCGTTTCATAAATTCATAATTTCTTTTCATTATTTCACAGATCAAGATCACTAATCAAAGATTGATTAAGGAAAACAGTTAAAATGATATATGTTATTACCAATTCCATTTTCTTGTGGTGCCTGACTTTCTTTCTCAGTATTTGAAGAATCAGTATCGGCTTTCTGTAAAGAATATGAATACATTTTATATTTAATTTTCTCATTAACATTATGCAGTGGTTATTTTATTATTACAAGTAGAATGAATGCATGTTTGTTAATTTAATTTCATATAGATGATAACTTTTTCATGATAAAATATGTCATAAAAAAAATAACATTACATTATTTTGTGATCCAAAATATTATATATTCATATACATACATAGATTTATTTTATTTTTATTTAAAAGGTAGAATCAGTATAGTTTATGTGAGAACAATCACATCCACGTTTATTTTTATCCTGAAACAGTACTAATGTTTCGGTGGAAGGTTTTGGTTGCCTTATCTTGTTCCTCAGAAGTATCAACGCATCCGTGTGTCTCAGGTTGAACTTGTTCTATATAGAGTTGGTTACAGATGTTCATGAGCAACCGTTAACACTTACCATCAGGTGGACTGCATGTTCATTAGCTACATCAATGTAATACTAGACATTATTATAAACACAAAAATAGTGCTGCTTAAAAAAATAGCATATGAATACTCCCATAATGTAGACGAACTAATGACAACTTAGATGTTAAAGTCGGTTAAATCAAGAGTGAGACAGGCATACATACATACATATGTACATACATACATACGCTCGCAATACATTACTATCCACAGTTGGGTAAATAAACAAAACATACCTTCTTAGCCCTAGTGCGTTTAGGTCTTGCAGTCTCCTCTACTGGCTGCTCAGGGGCTGCAGGCTCCGCTGTACGAGTGGCGCGACTGGCGCGGGTGCTTCGCCCCCCCGCTACATGAAAACAGATAATAAATAGTGTCATGTCTTGATAAATTGAAGGTAGAACCCTTTGTGGTTCGACTCTGGCGGCATTACCGCCACACCTATTTCTGTGTTAATAGCAACAGTGTTAACCGCTCTCATTTTCTGGTTTGAAGGGTGTAAGCGAAACATACATTTCCGAGGCGTTCTAGCTAGAACTAGACATTTAGACTAAGCTTAGTCTTCAGGGGTAGCGGCGCATCTGTGGCCGACCTCAGGTAGGAATATCTAATCCTATCTGGGTTGATTACAGATATCCATGGGCGGCAGTAGACACTTACCATCAGGTGGACTGCATGCTCGTCTGCTACTCCTATATTATAAACAAAAGATACTCCCACAAGGGTTGGTATTCAAGGAAGCATTGTATTTGTGATTCGTGCGCTTACAACACGACCGTCTTTCGCCGCTGCCTGAGTACGACTGAGTCAAGTCGATCGGTGGGTTTTAATGTCACATTTTTTATACAAATAGTGGGTAGTACACGACAAATATTAATGAAATTATTTAAGAGAATGGCATCAAAATTGCAAAAAATATATACAAGACAAAGTCAACTGGATATTTATATTAATTTGTTAATTAATATTTATACCAATTCTTAAGATACAGACGTATAAGTATATGTTCATCCATCCATCTTAAGATTTGGTAGAAATATTTGAACAATTAATATTCGAAATAAATTTAATTGTGATCTGTCAAACACTTTATTAATCCTTACTAATGTCATTTATAGTTCACATTTCTGTGGTGTCATGTGAACTATCCTATAACCCAAATACATAAATCATATAAAAGATCTTAAACTTATGTTCTGAAAGGTTGTCTCAAAACATTATATTAATGCAGTTATATAATTGAGAGGCCTGCATATCTAGTAGTAGAATATACAAAGAGTTGACTACTGAATTCCTTACCAGGTGGCGCCGGCATTGTATCAGTTTGTTTCCTAGTCCTGGTGGTGCGTCGTCTGCTACTATTGCCATCTTCTTCGGATGACTCCTCAGATTTATCTTTCTGTACTTGTTTGCGAGGCTCTGTATTGAAGATTCAAGTTACGTATGAGTGAAACAGCAGTGTTAACAACTGATCTTGATTTGAAGGTAAGAAGAGACATATAGATGGGGCATTCCAACATAGTCCTCAAGGGTAGCAAAGAATCTGTGTAAGGCAAGTTATGTATGAGTCAGCAATGTTAACAACTAATCTTGATTTGAAGGTAAGAAGATACATATAGATGAGGCATTCCAACAAAGTCCTCAAGGGTAGCAAAGAATCTGTGTAAGGCAAGTTATGTATGAGTCAGCAATGTTAACAACTAATCTTGATTTGAAGGTAAGAAGATACATATAGATGAGGCATTCCAACAAAGTCCTCAAGGGTAGCAAAGAATCTGTGTAAGGCAAGTTATGTATGAGTCAGCAATGTTAACAACTAATCTTGATTTGAAGGTAAGAAGATACATATAGATGAGGCATTCCAACAAAGTCCTCAAGGGTAGCAAAGAATCTGTGTAAGGCAAGTTATGTATATGTCAGCAATGTTAACAACTAATCTTGATTTGAAGGTAAGGAGATACATCGCGTGCTTAAAGGTAAAAGGGCCTATAGCTAAGGGTTAATAGGGATTTATGCTGAAAGGGCACATAAAAAAATTTTTTTTTGCCATTCGGTTTGAAATTATCTGAAACGTAAAAAATGTTTAGTTCGGTTTGAAATTATCTGAAACGTAAAAAAATTTTACGTTTCAGATAATTTCAAACCGAATGGCAAAAAAAATTTTTTTTATGTGCCCTTTCAGCATAAATCCCTATTAACCTTTAGCTATAGGCCCTTTTACCTTTAAGCACGCGACATATAGATGAGGCATTCCAACAAAGTCCTCAAGGGTAGCATCACATCTATGCCCAACCTCAGGTAGCTCAAACCTTGTCTGCGGTTGATTACAGAAGCCACTTAAAACCAGGAGGTTCAATTTCAATTTCAATTTCTTTATTTGCATAAGGATAAGGTACATAAAATGATCTTAATGTATAAATTACATCGTCTCTTATTCTACCTTTATAAGGTGTGCAAATTATCATTATATTCTTACAAAATAACATCATTATTACAATTAATTTATTAAAATATATTATTGTTCAAATAGCTAAAAAATATATATTAAAAATTTGTATGTCAATTTTACTTATTTCTAAATATTCATTTGTGGTATAAAAACATTTATTTACTAGCCACTTTGTCAATTTTGTCTTAAAAGTATTATAAGTCAAAAGTTTTAGGGTTTCGGGTAATTTATTATAACATTTAATGGCCATGCAGTGTACATTGTTTTGATACAGTTTTAGTGCACAGTAAGGTAAAAGCAATTTATTTGGATATTGTACTGTCCTAGAGGAATGGTCCGAGTTTTTAGTAAAATATTCCAGATATCTGTGGACCAGTAAGCAAATTTCCCTAATATATAAAGAAGGAGGTTACGTAATCTAGTATAACAAAGTTTAACTCTAACAGCACTACCACATCTATTTGTATATCAGTGTTAAGCTGGTTTAAAGGGTGTGGTAAGGAAGACATACTTTTCTAGGGATTTTCAAATTAGCCCTTAGAAGTAGCAACACATTTGGGTTATACTGAGTTTCACCAAATTTTATATGCATATTCAGTAGGTCTGAGAATCGGCTACTATTTATTTTTCATACCCCTAAGTGATAACGGTTGTTCACCCTAACATTTTTTATTTATATGGCAACACAATGTTTGTCCGGTCGGCTAGTAATAAGTATAAACGATACATACTGAGCACAGGCGCGGCGGGCGGCGGCATTGCAACCTCGTCCTCATTCACTTCTCGTTTCATCTCAATGTTGACCGGCAACTCCATTACCTGCTCCATTTGCTCCGGTGGTAGCGATATCTTTTCCTGTTTCACTGTAAACAAAGATTTTCTCTTTTATTGTTATCTTTTACTGGTCGTTTATAACATTCCAAACATAAAAATAGATACTAAAGTGGGTGTTTCTTACATCAGAATATAATGCTCGCAATGCATTTCAAATTGTTTCATTAGTTGAAAATCATTAAAGAATATTAATTATTGCCATAGCTGCTGTGTTTAAATAAGAGTGACATTTTTTAAAACATTCTGCATCATAACAGTTTACCCATATCAAGCATGCAATTTTCTAAAGTATAATCATATGACATATAATCTATTTGAAACTAAGTTTTAACTGCAGTTACGTTCGCGGTCAGAGGTTTTTAGGTTATTTTTTAATGGGATAAAGGAAATATATTTTCTTTTCTGAATCCCTGACAAAATTTCATGACAATCAGTTAATATGAAAAGACAAATGTAAAGGGTATTCGTTACCTTGTATAAGTGGCACGGGCTCTGTATTCTCCTTATCGTCGTCCTTACGACGTCGTGACCGAGACTTATCTGAAGGCTCCTCACGACGGAGCTTCTGATTTAGATTTACGTTCACCTGAAAATGTTAGTTGCATTAAACATTGCTTTTGAGCAGTGGTGTTTGTGGCATGAATTTTGATTTCAAAATCTCGACTTAATAAATTACCAGTCTGCTTAAAATTAATTGATTGAAGAGGCAAATAAATAGTACAATAATAAAATTGATATTACTAGAAAATTTCTATAACCAAGAAAATAAATAACCCGACCTAAGAACACGACATATATCACTCCCATAATATTGACTAATCCAAAGACACCTTATATGTAAAAAAAAATAGAAATTTAATATTCTTATGTCCATTATTATTGTAGCCCATGCCAAACTGCTATTCCTCTCTAAGTTGTTGCGCGCAGGTGTATCTAGAGTCAATGAGGTCGAACACAACTACAAGCATATAGTCCGTAGCAATTTAAGGGCACACTATCGCAGCTATGTACCAGCGGGCGAGATCAGGGAGCAGAGGGTACCGGGGGGTACCACGCGGTCTTCGTCCCGCTAATATCTAAAATTTGCTATTGCAACACAACTTGTTTGTATACTCAGAGCAGACTAGCAGTTTGGTATGGATTATACATTCCTATCAGCAGCACATTACACCTTACTTGTCCCTATGATTTTACAATTTATTTGTGTTTAAATCTACCTGTTTGCTAATAATGCTCTGTGCTTTAACCGATGCATTTCTCTTCTGCCGTTTATCCTGTTCTGGGCTGGACATGCCGTCCACCTCATTCTTATTGCGCTTCTTAGACCCTCGCCTTTCTCCATTGCTGTCCAGGGAGCTCCGAGCATCATCGGTGCTCTTGGCTGCCTCCTCACTAGACTCCGTTGGGGTTTTTCTTGATTCATCTATGGATAAATATGACTAAAGTAGGAAGATGTGGAATATGAGTAACATAATATTATATGCCAGATGTGGCATGAAATTCCATCTGAGGCATTCCTGAAGAGCTATGACATGGGGCTCTTTAAGAAAGGTGAAAGAGCTCTTATTTCAAAGCCGTCAATGGATCGGTGAATCCTTTGGAGTTGAAAATATTAAATGTAGACAGTAACAGCTTTTCATAAGGTAGCCCGCCTACTTTATAGGTAATTTGATCATACAAAATAAGAATATCCACATACAGGCTAATAAGTTCAGACATATTATAACTTTAAACTTTAAATAAAAATATCTTGTATTTATTAAGTGCTTTTATTTTCAAGTAAATTAGAGAAATGAATGTGATATCTATCCACTAGCAATCATATCAGAGTGAGCAGAGCTTTAGGCCATAGTATACTGCACAGACCGAGTGCAATTCGCGGTGTAAGAGCCAGAACGTATCTACAAAAAAATCAAAAATCGTTTTTTTCCACAAATCTGTTCATAATGTAGTCCTTTAACGTAATTGCAAAACAACGTAACATTACATTAAACCTGTGAGGTTCCAAAAAAACTAAATAACATTAGAAACACTTTTGATTGAAACAGAATAACATATTATGAGTAACATTAAATTAGTTTTAATTATCATGTTATCTGTTAGACCTTTAAGAACTTTTTGCAAAAAATATGTTTTTAATCCTAGAATATTGTTTGTTCACAATATTATAATTATGAAGCATTTCAACTTAGCTCTTACGTTGCGACTTTCACACTATTTTTGTTCTCCTGTAAAAAAGGACAAAATGTAGAAACGTTCATCTGACGTAGGTAATTAATAACAAACTGTTGTAAGTTGACTAGATATTTCAATGTTACTTGTATTTAATGCTATCTATTTGCTCGTAATGTATTTTTGTGTTATTCTGGTCGTACAGTAACTTATATGACTAATAATTAGATTGTACATAAATGGTTTCTGGTGAAAGTTATAAACTGAATTTACTAGTAGATTAAAACATTGTGAGATAACTGTGTTCTGTACAAATGTTCTAAAGGGTGTGTGAAGCCAGCGCAGTGGACTAAGGCCTATAAAACCCTCTATTTCTGTTGCCCAGCAGTGGGATAGTAATGGTTTTACAATTATTGTTTTCTCTGGTGATAATAAAATAAATAATCGTCTTCATAACATACCTTCGTCCTCATTAATGCTTTGGAGGGTTGTCATAAGGTTTTTATCTTTTGGTGGTTTCTCCCGCGCTCGAATTCTTCCATTTTGAAACTCCTCTTCAAACTTATCAAAAAATTGAAACGCGACCTGGAAATCACAAGCATTTACACTTTTAACACTAATACATATTTAACACACATTTTTGTTAGAAAATATAGCACAAAATTCAAATAGTTTCGAACTCCACACTTTAATTTTGATTAGTAATTACACGCACGAATCATGAAATCACATTTTACCTTTAACTCATCATTGAAATCCTTGATGTAATCTTTCGATATTTCTTTTATTTTAGGCAATAACTCATTAAAAATTGACATAATTAAAGAAAAGCTTCACTTTTACAATAGTATAAAATTTCATTGACAATACTACAACGACAACACTACACAATCGAAAACCGTTTGAAATTGAAATAACGCGCTGCCAACATTAAGAACATAACTGACAATAAGATGCGTTCAAAAGTCAAATGCGTTCAAACAAAGAAATCTTTATTAATTTAGTAAAATTATTTTAATTTTCAAATGTCTATTTTTTATTATAACTATATTTTATTTTATTAATTTTGTTAATTCGTTACTGTTAAAAACTCAGAACAATTTTAAAAATACATGTTGTTACAGAATTGTAAATAGCGCCATCTACTGTACATTCCAGAAGTAACGTTTACATAACAATGGCAGAAGTTCACACTAGATGGAGTAATCGTATCCACAATGTACATTTCCTTACTCCAAGTATCCATAGCTAAATAGCTTTATTTTCATCATATGTATTAAAACCTAGGACAAGTGCAAGAAGAACGAGTTAAGAAGTCGTATATTTATGAACTCTCATAAGTATTTATGAAGGTGGTGGAACCCTCTGTGTTGACTCCGGCAGCACCACCGCAACATCTTATGTTTTCTAATTGGTACCAATATAGGAATAGCAGACGAGATTGTTGTCCACTTGCTAGTAAGTGGCGATTGCCGCCCATGGACATCTGTTATCAACCCTAGATAAAATTAGATTCCTACCTGAGGACTAAGCAGGAATGCCTCCAAAAAGTATGTTATCCTTACCAAATTGTTGTAATGCCAAGTCGTGAAACATATTTAGAGTTTATCGCTGAATTTCGAGGCATTTTGTATAACAAAATTCGTGCGTGTTGCGAGCAGCGACGTTGTTCGCCAAAATAAAATGCAATAAAAAGGTCGATATGGAACCAGCGATTCCGTTTTCGGAAGGCGAAACGCAATGTACAGGCGACGAGAAAAGTGAATAAATATAATAATCTATTTTTATTATTTTCTTTGATACTAAATTTTATGATAATTATAAACATGCTCATATATTAATATTTTTAAGTTTGTTATTATTTTCTTTTCAGATTAAACATTAATTTATATTTTTTTAAATAGAAGATTTGTTTTTGCTTTCTTCATAATTTCAAATATATGTATTACTATTCATAAGAAAGTTATGAAGTCTTCGTACGCAACAGCGAGTATTGTTCAGATAAATACAAGTTTTTTTCTTTATGACTTTGTAGCTAGCTATGGAGAAGCATAAATAAAAATAAATATTTAACATTTATTTTTTACACATTTATTTTTTACTTTGTTCGTATTAATAAAATAAACCTATTTCTTGATCAAATTTACAACTTCTATAAAAGTTTGTTTATAATAAATTATTCCCGTGTGAAATACAAGTCTCCCCTCAAGAGCGTTATTTTTTTATGCTAATGAATACAATCATGTAACGCATACAGCCAGTGATTATATAAATAGGCACTTATTATTATAAAAATAATACATCATGAAAATGACATAAAATAATACTATAATGAAATAATTTGAATATATTTCTAACAGTATGTTGAAAATCTACCTACAAAGTCCTAGTTCTATTTTATGTGCCCGACAGTACTAGGGTATGTTAGGCGTCACTCTGTCGCATGTCTATTGAACTACCCCACTTCACCCCCGACGCTTGCCAAAACCATCCCTCAGATTGTATGTGGATAACTGAAATATTTATAATGTTAGCAAACTTTCTCGGTCTAGTAAGAAATGCAATTAATTTGAATAAGTTAACCTAATAATAAGAATAAAATAAATAATATAAATATAATAATAAGAGGAGTCATAATAATAATATGATATAATAATAATAAGAGGAATAATAGTGAAGTAGTGTAGTGTACGGATCTCCTCTCAGAATGAGAAGGATTAGGCCATAGTCCACCGCGCTGGCCAAGTGCGAATTGGTAGACTTCACATACCTTTGGAAACTTTTTTTTAAGATTTTTCAGGTATGCAGGTTTCCTCTCGATGTTTTCCTTCGCCGTTTAAGCAAGTGATAATTAATTTCTAAAACGCACATAACTTTGAAAAATCAGAGGTCTGGGATTTGAACCTCGGACCCTCGACCAAGAGGCCGAGTTGCTTAACCACTAGGCAACCACTGGGCTATTACATTTATTAAAAACATTACCCTCTACAATCGAGGTATATTAAATAGTAAAAACAACCTTTTAACTTTTACCGAGATGTGATTGTCCAATATTTGAATAATGTTTATTTATTCAGATAATACATCTGAAGTGTGCTTTAGCCAACAAGCCGGTAATCGGATTTATACAATTTGGTTTTTTACAAATATTGGGCTGGATTAAGTGTCTTGTCCTAGTATCATCGAAGAAAGAGAAACGAGTAGCCGGTAAGTAATACAACTTAAATATTGAATGTGGTAAACATGGATCATTTATCAAAGGTGGTACAGGTACCAAATATACGTTAAGTTCAACACATCTTAATTGGTTAGACTTTTAAAGGTAGATGATTTTTTTTGTAGCAACAACATTACACGTATTTTTCCTGTGGTTAGGTTTTAAACTTATGGTACAATTATATGAGATATGAGACAATTATACGAGGTGTTAAACGTACATTTGATAGGTAGCGACAATTTCATGTGTAACCTTAAGTAAATTTCTCTTTTGGTTTAATTACTTATAATTAACAGTTTGGTTTAATTACTTATAATTAACTTATACTTACAGTAAAAAAATGTTAGTGCAGTCGAAATACAAAAGGTTTGACTACTTTTTGCTATGTTTCTATTTCACGCTAATCCTTGCAATGTTTTGCATAAATTATTGGTTTAAGTGGGCAAGCGATAACATCGGCTATCGCTTACTCGCTGGTGTTAGGACAAGTGCCTTAATCCTGTCAGTGTAACAGGGTTTTTGACGCGTAAGGGAAATACGGAAATCTATAATTCCCACTGACGTCACAGGTACAGCTCTATTATGACGAGATGACAAACTTAGCCAGATTAAAATGCTGGGTGACAAAACAAAATTATTTTTTGTTTTTTTGAAGCAATGATGACTCTATTATGACCATGTTATGAGTAGGGTTGTCAAGTTTTCTTGCATTGTTTCTATTTAAAAGATCGTCAATAATTTATCCGGGTATTTTTAAAGTCCATAATAAACCCAGAGGTTTTTTGTATTGAGGTTTTCAGAGTGTTTTCCTGGATTGGTAGACGTAGAGTGTCCAAAAGTTATCGCACTTTATTCGGGTAAAACCTGATTATATCAAGGATAATTAATAATTAAAACTAATCTCATTTATATTAATAATTTGTGGGCCTCTGGATATGTATTGTACAATACGATTAATTTATTATTTATTTCAAGAATTGTGGCATAAAATATGTAATAAATTAATAATAATATTATATTTGAGAATTTTGACTTTTAAAACATATAATAAGCTTAGTAAGGAAGTTATTCCAAAATAGACAGTAACTACAGTAAATCTATAGATTCATAAAGATTTTATCATTACGAAAGAAACTATATGGTGCCTACATTGTAGAGTACCTACCTATCAAAAACACCTTTGAACACTTAATGCCCTTATTGGTACCACGTTGCATCCGACCCAATTAACGTAATGATGATCATTATCAGACAATCTTAACGAGGTTTCCGATGTAAGAAAGGTTAACGTGTACTGAAATTGATTCTCTTAAAACACCCAAATTATAGAGGTAAGGTAAAAGGTGTGATGGAATTTATATTAAGAGAGATGAACTTTACTTTTTTTAGTAATAATGTACATAGAACACACGATGTACTGAATGTCCATCTCATGGTAAGGTAAGGGTGTGGTAAGGGTTACTGCCGCTGATTGACATCTGTACCCTTTCCATGAGTTTTTACGTTTTGACAAATATGACTGTTGTGGCATTTGTTTTACGTATTTGCCCATACAATTTCCAATCAGCGCCCCTAGCGGATTGTATCAGAACTATAGTTTCTCGTTTTTGCGAACATGTGAGGTAGACAAAAAGACTTGAGCACTGACTTATTGTTACGTTTACTCAGTCTACTGAAGAAAACGGAACAGAATAATGGATTGAGTAAACGTAACGTAAAATTGTAGGATGTTTTGTAAACGCATGGTAAGGGTACTGTAACTTCACAAGGAACAAGTTTTTACTTGAAAACGATTACAGATGCCTTACTACTCTTACGGACTATTAAGACTTTTTTGAAGGAGGTAGAACTTTTGTGGAGCGATTTCGGGGGATCGGGGATATCGCACCTATTTCTGCCTAATAACAACAGTGTTAAGCGCTGCTGTGTTCCGTTTTAAAGGGTAGGTAAAGTTCACCATTTCAACTTAGTGCTCAGGAGTAGTACGCATACGTCGCTGACCACAGGTAGGAATCTAATCTTCAAATAATGTAGATAAGATACATAAATAAATATAAATAAATAACCGCTTTCTACACACACACTCACAGCGCCACACTAGGATTCCCTGTGTCGTGGGTGCCATGGACACACACATAGACAAATACACAAACACCGAGACCCAGAAACAGAAATCTAAATTCATCATTTATATACCTGTCTGACCGGGGATCGAACCCGGGACCCTCTGCGCGTCAGACCGGTATGGTGACCGCTCCGTCACGCGGGTCGTCACCTTCAAAAAGTTGGTGTACCAGCTTTACGTCCAGCAGTGGTACATAAAAGGGTTGCAGGGCTTAGCATATAGAATGAGGAATATGTGTGGCTGTTGGATTAAGGCGTCGGAGGTGGCTCTACACGAGGCGGGCAAGCCTTCGTTTTACTTTTTACACACCAAATTAATTCAGAGTGTGAAGTACTGCTTGCAACACAAGTAACATAAAAACAATAACATGTAATTACAATCAGGTTTCAATGAATATGTTCTTTCCTAGTGGAATACTGTTTTTATAAGCAGAGCATACAAAGTAAGTGATGAATTCAGGTATAATATATTTATTTTTTCGAAGTTTATCGAAAACTTCCCCCATCCTTAAGTGAAAACACAGTTGAGGGAAAACATAGAACAAGAAAACCCCTTATCACACCCTCTAAATCAGGGCAGCAGCGTTTAACAGTGCTGTTATTAAGCCGAAATTTGCAAATTTTTAAGCCGACCTTATATGTGATTTTGTTATGTGACCTCTCGCTACTCGTCAAGAGATGGCGCTTCTGAAACACGCTATCGAAGTTTTCTAAACATCTTGCATATATACAAGCTCCGAACTGATACTGTTGGAGCACGGCCGCTCCCCGGGCATAATCACCTAGCCCGGCGGGAGATCTCCCTTTGCCAAAGATACAACGTAAATTGTACGTCAATATGTATTGAAAATGAAATTCCCTTTTATGCTGACGGTACCTCAAGTAGGGCGGATTAGCGGCTAGCTTTAATTGTTGCTCTGGCTCTCGGATAACCCGATCTCTCGCGTTATTTCAAACACATAATACATTAAAATATCTTATTTATAACAAATGCCCTGAAAAGTAAGTTGTAATATTTGGAAAAATATGCTTCCCTTACTACCCTTTAAACCAGAACACAGTAGCGTTAAACACTGCTGTTATTAGGCCGAAATAAGTGTGACAGTGGTGTCGCCGGAATCGAACCACGGGTTCTACCACCTTCTTTGAATCTTTGACTTCTTCTTGACTTTGAATTAGCTTGATTTTTGCCAATATGTACTGTGAATAAAATTCCCTTTTATGCTGACGGTACCTCAAGTAGGGCGGATTAGCGGCTAGCTTTAATTGTTGCTCCGGCTCTCGGATTACCCGATCTCTCGCGTTATTTCAAACATAATGCATTATTGTATTATATTTTATAATACCTAAAGGGTCTGGCGTTTCCCCGTGTCCTTAGTTAGTTTATTTTGTGTGAAAAGAATTAAATTGTATGTGTTAAATTTCATAATTTGGAATACTTATATTGTGAGTATTTTCTTTGATTATTTTTAGTAAAGCTGATTTAACAATAAGTGTTTATTTTGAAATTAAATCAAAATGAGGAATCTGTAATGAACTCCAGATAGGATTCAATCCTCTTACTTGAGATTGGCCACAGATACGTTTGCACCTTTTTTTATAATATAAGAGTAGCAGACGAGCATGCAGTCCACCTGATGGTAACTGGCTACGGCCGCCCACGAACATCTGTAATCAACCCCAGATAGGATTAAGTATTCATACCTGAGGTGGCCGCAGCGCCGCTACCCCTGAGGACTAAGCTGGAACGCCTCGGAAAGTCTGTTTCCCTTACCACACCCTTCAAACCGGAACACAGCAGCGCCTAGCACCGCTGTTATTAGGTAGAAATAGGTGTGGCGGTGGTACTGCCGGAGTCGAACCACAAAGGGTTCTACCACCTTCAAAATCTCCACAAACCTCTGCGGATAGTTGAAACTCATCGCGTAAATGTTTACAAGACAGTAACCATAGTAAACCAGAAACCTTATAACCAAACCTTCAAACCAAGTCACAACAGCACTTAACAATAATATAGGTAAGTCAAAAATAGGTGTGACAGTGGTGCCACCGCAGGTGAACCGCTAAACGTTCTACTTGTAGGTCTGCAACAAAACACAGCAGCACTAAACAATGCTATTATAAGTCCGATATAGGTGTGACAGTAGTGCCACCGTAGCCGAACTACGACGTTATACTTTTAAGTCTGCTCTTAAATCTGTTATAATGAAATTCTTTTTGAAATCACGTAAGTCATGTTTTGTTAGACATAATATATTTCAAGAACCCTATCGGAAGGATTTATTGTATCCCTTCATAGTACATAACAAGGCTTGGACAATTTATTACTATGCTGTTTTGGCTACGTTTTAAATGTGTTGGCAAGAATCTCTTGTGGATGATAAAAAAGGTTTATCCAATGCATTATAAAAGAAGCACAATTTTGGGCACAATTTATGAGAGTCTTACTATTAAAATGGTTTTTATCTTCAGGAATTAAAAAGTTAAAAAAGTTTAGTTTAGTAATATTTCAATAGATACATTGTGGTTCAAGAACATATTATTTTCTGAAAAAAAAAAAAAACACTTAATCGTATCGTTATTAGCTGCCACGACTTTGAAGCTAAAATCTTAAAAAATGATTTATTTAGATCATTATTGATTCAAAATGGTTAACAGGCATTTTATCTAGATGAAGAATAGTTTTCCCGCCCCTCAACACTATATCTCAATGAAACTATAAAACACCAGTTGTGAAATAAAAAAAAAAACAACTTCCCATAGACAAGCTGTCAAATGTTTTAAAAATAAACGTCTGACAGCCCGCACGCCGCGAATTCGAATATCGAATCGAAATAGAGATGTAAACTTCGAACAAATAATGCACAATGGTACAGGCAGGCTTTCAAACGGTGAATGGAATAATAACCGAGACGTGCGTTCACAAACGGTTTTTGAACAGACAATGGAAGTATGAAATCCGTCTGTCGAAATTGTTAGTATGGAATCATATTCTGAGTAAAGAGGTTATAATTATTATAATAATGGTGTACATTATAATATATCATGTTCTGGATAATTTCGTTATGAAGGAGATCTTAATTTGATAAAGGGTTTTTATAACGGTTAGTTAATTTGTGCGTCTTTTTATATTATTTTATGGTATGCAAGTAGATAACTATAGTGTGCAAATGATTTATTTGATACTAGTGGTGCCCGCGGCTTCGCCCGCATTTTAAAGAAATAATATGACATACTAACATACAAAAAAACTGAAAATTCGTACCTTCATTAGAACGACAGTGGCACCATCTGGCGAAAATTGGTCGTACCAACTCTGGAACCTTCGTGGGCTCATGGACAACAACTTTGATAAAGATCATCACTTGATCAAATGCATAGCTTACGATTCAGTCCTTACTAATATCGATTAAAATAATCGAACTTTTGGTCCAAAAGATCGATTCTCCGATTAATAGATCTTAGATCGCCATCCCTAGTTCCCGTGGGATTTCCGGGATAAAAACTATCCTATGTCCGTTCTCGGGTCTCAGACTATCTTTGTACAAAATTTCATTAAAATCGGTTCAGTGGTTTAGGCGTGAAGAAGAGACAACCAGACTGACAGACAGACAGAGTTACTTTCGGATTTATAATATTAGTAAGGAGTAAGGATTAGTAAGAATAAGAGAAAAAAATACCATAGGATTACCTTGACAATAATTTTGCACCAAACGCGCATCAGTCAATCTATCAATTTTTTGCGTACCGGAGATCCAAATTTGTCAATTTCTGCCTACTACAAATTGTAAAATTTTGATCTTTGAGAGGCAAAAATCTACTACCAAATCCAAATCTACCTAGATCGATTATTAATGGGCGTTAGATATGCGTTAATCTCGTCATTATGTCGCGCGCAACTTCGGCACGAGCTCGTCATGTCATACAAACGCGAGGTCCGTTTCGTCACGCTTTCCTAGAGTCATTCTAATACATATTCCATTTCGCAATACGTTCGTCACGTCATTTAATCGCGAGTTGGATATAGGCACACATTTGTCATAAAATTTATTTTTCGATTTCATCGTATCATCCATTCGCATAGTTTGTATACTTCCTGTAATAACATAACATATCATATTAGGGAGCTTAAGACTCTGAAAATAGATTCTTCAGACTCAAAAATCTAGGACAAAAGTAAAGATAGCTAAGAAAAGTTTGTTCGGTAACATGTTGAAATGTGGTAGAACCTTTTGCAGTTCGACTCCGGTGGCACCACCCCCACATCTACTTCTGCCTCATAACAAGTGTTAAACGTTGCTGTGTTCTGGTTTGAAGGGGGTGGTAAGGGAGACATACTTTTCTCAGTAGCGGCGCATCTGTGGTCGACCTCAGGTAGGAACTAGGAATACCTTATCAGGGGTTGATTACAGATGTCCATGGGTGGCAGTAGCCATTAGGTGAACTGCATTCTCGTCTGCTACTGCTATATAATATAAAATAAAAGTTCAGATACCCTACGCTCATGAAACATAGTCTACATAATCTATCGTTGGAACACTTAGGAAGTGTTAGCTTACATGCCAGTTTAATTGTGGGTCATAGGAGACCTGCAATTGGAACTTTGAGCCCATTCCGTAACTAGTTAGGGGCAATAACAAACTTTAAGTTCTATAGATCTCGAGTTTGAATTGCGATATACGAGACGGGAGCTAATGGCGAAAGACCACACCATTGTTAGTCGACTACAGAGGGTACTGTTTTTCAAGTGTTTCAACATTATATATTAGTGTATGCATGTATATCTGTATGTCTCAATCTCGATGAATTTTAACGTAAGTTGTCGTTGGATTCGTCTAAATTGTGGGTGTGATAAAGACTGCGTTACTTCCTTTTTCAGATCATTTTAGGGATTAGCAGGGGATTTTTTGTCTAATTTCAGAGTGATATAGGTCCCTTCTATAACTTTATAGACAGTTTTCAAGCCTATATGAATTTCTCAAAACGATAAATAATTTCCAATGCGCACAAAACTTTAAAAAGCCGGGTATGTAATATTGGAATTAGAATATCAAGGGCCTAGATTGGTAAGCGAAAATAAGCTCTTCCTAGTTAAATAACAGTGTACGGGGCAGAATTTCTAAACATCATATCATGGAAATCAGAGATTATAATATGAATCAGTAATGAAACGTAGTCTAAAGTCAAACTCCCGAGCAATGGCCCGAAGTAGAAAATGTGGGTAGAGAGGGATTAGGAGCGGTTTCTGTCCAATTAAATATGGCGTTAACTCATCTTCAGTGTCACCGCGGGTAACTTTTGTGGGGAAACTGTTAGGCATGTGTGACTTTGTTGGACGGTTTGTTTGCATAATTAGAGTTATTTTGTAGAAACAAAAGACGTACAGTGGACCCAGTAAGTGGGCCGTGTATACTTCGATAGGTATGTGATATGATGACTGACAGTTAAGGTATGGCCAGGGAGATATACTTTTTTTTTCTTTTTTTTATAATATAGGAGTAGCAGACGAGCATGCAGTCCACCTGATGGTAAGTGGCTACTGCCGCCCATGGACATCTGTAATCAACCAGATAGGATTAGATATTCCTACCTGAGGTCGGCCACAGATGCGCTGCTACCCCTGACGACTAAGCTGGAACGCCTCGGAAAAGTCTGTCTCCCTTACCACACCTTTCAAACCGGAACACAGCAGCGCCTAACACTGCTGTTGATAAGTAGAAATAAGAATGGCGAAGGTGCCGCCGGAGTCGAACCACAAAGGGTTCTACCACCTTCCACCACTACCTTCTACTACTTATTCGTAGCACCGCATTTGTGCGGCCACAATGCGACTTGACGTAGGACTTTAATCTTATTTGGAATTGATTACAGATGTCCATGGGTAACGGCCACTTACCCTCAGATGAACTGCATTAAACACTTTTTTATAATATTAAAGTAACAAAGGCGCATGTAATCAACCTCATGGTAAGTGGCTATTGACGCCTATGGAGTAACACAGCAGAAGACAAGAGTCCTCCTACCCGAGGTCGGCACAGATGCGTTACTAACTCTGAGGACTAAGTTGGAATGCCTCGGATGCATGTCTCCCATACTCCTTAGGTACTTCTATATAAAAAAACGTTTACTGGGAAATAAACGAAGAAGACGACGGCCAGGCAGATTTCTAAATGATGAATTTAGTTTCCTGTTTCTGGGTCTGGGTGTTTGTGTATTTGTCGTGTGTGTCCATAGCACCCACGATACAGGGAATCCTAGTGTGGGGCTGTGAGTGTAGCAAGCGTTTATTATTATTATTATAGTTTTCCATGGGCATTTTTCCACTACATAATTCTTCCAGATTCATTCTGTAATCAAATACAAACTAAACAAAAAGTAATAGCGTAGTCGTGTTCGTGTTTACGGAATCCCTGTTGACTCGAAGTTGGCGTCGTTAAAAGTTATCTCGATCGGCTGTCAGCGCGGCCCAGATATGCAAGTTTATACAAAACTATAGATATCAATATTTTACTATTAACTTTATATCTAGGTAAAAGTATGGTAAGTAGTAAAAAAGGGCTGTTTATTCAATTAGTTCAAGCAACCTATAGTTTGGAAGGGTGGTCCTACCACCCTTATCCCTGTAGTCCCGGGACTACAATAGGGCTATGGTATCCCCTGCCTGTCGTATGAGGCGACCAAAAAGGGTGCTTCCGGGGTTGCGGGCGGCAAGAAGGTCGAGTTGTCCAGCAAGCAACTCCGGGAAGTACGCCGGTATGTGTGGTCGCATACCGTCATAAACACCAGACGGTGTGATGAGTCCTGAAGCTCACCTAGGAGGAGCCCGAAGGGGCGACGCGATCAGAGGATTCCGGTTCCGTTCCGTAGGAGATCCCGGAGTCGTCTTGGCAACGCTGAGGACGGCCGAATCCCACATAACCCCGTGTCGCTCCCACGACACTGGGTACCTTTTGAAGGTTTCCCCCTCGTAAACAAAAAAGAAAAAAAAGGTCCTACCACCCTGAGGTTCTGTCCCTTTAGTTCCAGGACCAAAATAGGGCTTTGGTAAACCCTGCATGTCGTAAGAGGCGACTAAAAAGGGGCTTCTGAGCTTTCGCGTCGTAAGAGTGGGAGCTCGAACCGCCTGGTAAGCCACCTCAGGAAGGACGGTGGTATGTGTGACTGCATACCGTCGTTCACATCAGATAGTGTGGCAAGCTGTATGCTCACTTGGGCGGAGCCCGACGGGGCAATGCGCTATGAGGACTCCGGTTGCGTTCCTTTGGAGATCCCGGAGTCCTCAACGCAGTGTCGAGGACGGTCACCGGGAGGGTTTTAGTGCGGTAAGAGTTCCAAGAATTCCACATAACCCCGTGTCGCTCCTACGACACAAACACACACAAAATCTAACGTGTTTGTAAAATAAATTCAATTAATGGGGTTAACTGGTTTAAAATTAATCCCTTATATCCTAACAAGACATGTTAAATAAAATCTTGAATAAAATCTTTAGCTTAAAACAGTACCTCCACTAATTTGATTTAATTATACATATAGTGACTATTCTTAGTATCTTAATTAACATAAAAATAACTAACCTCTATTTCCTCATAGTTTCCATTTCTCGATGCTACAAAGAGCCTAGTTCAGAAATAAACACTGGTTAGCGAGCGGTATTTATTCGCGGCAGTATCAACACTAATATTTCGCGGTTAGAAACCAATTTAGCGCAGCAATTAGAAGCAAGTTGGGAACTTTGAGGCGAGTTCGCTTTGTTTCGGCGACTTGGGAATGTCGGGGTAAAGACGTGTTATTACAAAACGCTGTGATGACGATTTCACGATTGTGTCTAGAACTTGGTTACAAAATTGTTATTTTAAGCAAGTCGGCTGCGGGCGGTCACCACAGGATCAAGGTTCAATTAGCCGGCGATGGACTCTTCGCGTCGCTTCAATTCCGAGGGCCGTTCCGAAGCAATTGGTACTCTACACTGGTATGCAGTTATACCTAGGTAATGAAACGAGTTTATTTTTACCAATGCAAAGTAAATTATAATTTACGTTATGTTTTCACGTAATTTTAATATTTATTCAGCTTTAATGCGCGGTGTGCTATTTAACGCAATTCTTTGGTATTACACAGCTCAAAGAAAGTAAAAAAATGTGTTCAGAAATTGCAAAATCGCTTCAATTAAAATATAACTCCATAGTTATTTACATGAAATATATGATAACATCCATATATTATAATATATTTAACGTAATTTGTAGGAGGTATTGAGTACAAGAATTACAATCGCAAAATCGCAGCATTAAAAACGTTATATTGTACCAGACTTGGCTACAAAATTGTTATTTTAAGCAAGTCGGCTGCGGGCGGGCACCGCGGGATCAAGGTTCAACTAGCCGGCGATGGACTCTTCGCGTCGCTTCAATTCCGAGGACCGTTCCGAAGCAACTGGTACTCACAACTGGTATCCAGCTGTAGGTAATGTAACCGAGTTTATTTCTGCCAATATACAATACATTTTAATTTAATTGATTGAAATCAATTAAATTGGGATTATGTGATTATACCTATTATTATGGAGTAAAATTGGGATTATGTGAACATAATCCCAATTTTCCTCCGGCTTTGATTCAGGTTCTGCTATTTAAAGTAATTTGTTGGTATTACATACTCCAAAGAAAATGCAGAAAACGTTCACAAATCGCTAAATCGTAAACATTTCAATGTAACGTTTAAAGATATGCTATAAATATTGTAATTTATTTGTATCACATAATAATTAAAACATAATGTAGAAAAATTAAAAGTATGAATGTAAAGGACATAAAATTGAATAATTAGTATCTAGGAGGTACTGGGTACAAGAAACATAATACAAATCGCAAAATCGCAACATTTAAGCAACAACTGTGTCTTTAATTTGGTTACAAAATTGTTATTTTAAGCAAGTCGGCTGCGGGCGGGCACCGCTGGATCAAGGTTCAATTAGCCGGCGATGGACTCTTCGCGTCGCTTCAATTCCGAGGGCCGTTCCGAAGCAACTGGTACTCTGAATCGATATTCAGTTGGAATGGAATCTACTAATCTATTGTTGAACTGTCTTGGCTTTTAGTTTTGCTTTGTTAATTAATTTTATAAGTACAGGATAATGACTAGAGGCTTATACTAGTAGTTGAGGTTAGTTGATGTTTTTATGAAAGTGTATTAAATTTCGAAAATTTCTTTGAGCTTTTTAGAATTTTCAGAATAGAATTTGTCTTGAATTAAATCGACTGCGGACTAGTTATACATCATACAAGAAATAAATGTGGTATAGTCCGCGCCTAACTGCTAGTCCGCTCTGAAGTTGTTGCGAGCTGGTGTAGTCATACAATTTGCTATGGCGACGCGATCCATTTGTATATTCAGAGCGGACTAGCAGTTTTACGCGGACATACGTACGATTCTCCAAATCCGTAAGTAGCTTTTTAAATAAATAATTTTGAGTTTTTGCAGTTTCATCGTTATTTAAAAATAAGGCAAATTAAAAGCTCCTTTGCAAGACACTCCAATTTGAAAAACAATATAATACAAGATCCATTGTAACTTTAGTTGCTACAAAAAAAACTAAAACTTATAGTATCGATTTTTATAGAGGGTTCATATGAGCAATGAATTGGATGCCGGAAACTATAAAATTGGGTTGAGAATTTATATCTCAATCCAGTTTTCTATAGGTGTAAATTGTACACAATAAACTTTACGGAACAAGGATAAAGAATGATTTAATATGTTATTATTGTTATATATCTAAGTGACGTATATGAGTATTTTTGTATGTTTGTCCCTTTGTGTGTATAGAACGGATGTACATGGTTTTGGGATTGGCGATTTTTAGAAGATATTATGATGTTCTGCATGGCCATTACCATATAGGTCTTAGACAAAGGTTACCGGGTTCAACGCCTGGCTAGGAAACATATCACATGACTCTTCCTTTAATAAGAATCGTATTGATAATGGTGAGTAAACATTCGGTTATTAAGTAGAGAGTAGATGCTGGGTGTCTTACATCATAGAGTGAATTGTATATTCTCAATGTGTTTTAGTTACACTGAAGTTGAAGGGAAAATAAATTCAAAAACCTTTACAAAAACTATATCCCTACACTTTCAATAAAAAATAAATAACTGGCAGGTCTGTGTAGCTTGTCCCTGTAGTTCCGGGATCAGAATAGGGCTACGGTATCCTCTGCCTGTCGTAAGAGGCGACTAAAAGGGGGCTTTCGGGGTTGCGGACGGCAAGAGTGGGAGCTCTAACCGCCTGGCTAGCGACCCCGGGAAGAACGATGGTATGTGTGACCTCATACCGTCGTCCACACGGAGTGGCGAGCTTCATAAGCATCTGGACGGAGCCAGACGAGGCCACGCGCCAAGAGGACTCCGGTTGCGTTCCTTTGGAGAGTCCTCTACGCAGCGCTGAGGATGGTCACCGGGGGGGGTTTTAGTGCGGTAAAAATCCCACATAACCCGTCGTTGCTCCCACGGCGTCGGGTACCTTTTCAAGGTTTCCCCCTCGTCAACAAAAAAAAAAAAGGTCTGTGTAGCTGGCAATGTAATTACAAGTAGTTTGTATGGTTTATGTTTTTCTATTGTGAAAAAGAATAAACAGTTGAGATAATTAGTGTGTCATGTAAAAAATCTAGGGGAGCAGAAATATAATGTTTTGGCTTAAAATTGTAAAACATCTTTTATTTAATCTCAACAATAATTTAGATTAGAAACGCCGTTACTAATTATGTTTTATTACAGTACATATCGTCACATTATGTCACGCATCACTTCACCTAATTACACTACATAAGAATTATCCTAGCAAACAGAACCGCGAGTAAACTCACTGTACACATCGAACACAAAGAAATGTGTTCCAAGTGTCTGATACAAAACGGAACCCCTCCTTATCTTGTCGATGTAATCGCTTTTATTTGGTCCAATTCCCCCGAATCACTAAATTTCTAACGTAACCGTCGATCTCAATAAAACGCATATAAATGTAAATATTTATGTTAAAATTGTACCCAGTTTTAACTGAAGTCACCGCGCCGTCTCGGTTTAGGATGTGGTGCAAGTCACAAACTTAGAGATATTTAATTAAAATAAATAAATGTAAATATTATGTAGGTACGGTTTGGTTAAGTTAGTTTTTATTATTTAGTCCAATTCCCCCGAATCAGTAAATTTGAAACATGACCGTCAATCTCAATAAAACGCATATAAATGTACATATCTCGGTTTTGGCTATGGTATAAGTTTTAACTTGTAAGCTTAGAGATATTAATTCATTATTTAAATGAATAAAATTGATGTGCAAAGATATATGCAAGATCCAGAATATTGGAAATCGTTCTCTTGTTGTACGTTTATCAAGAGTTTTAAAGTTGGTAAGAATAGTTGAAGTTGTTAGTAAGAAGTTGAAATGAAAAATGAAAAGAACGAAATTATCATGTATTTGTAATACTTAGTCCCGAAATATGCGTTTACATTAAAATTGTAAACATTGTGAAAATTTTATATTACAAACTTGTATTGCATAATTGTAATTGCATATCCCAAAAAAAAACAACCATATTCGTTTTTGCGCTGCTGAGTTCTACTTTTAAAAATAGAAAGAGCACAACACCCATATATCATGGAATTTAAAAATGTATGCATGTAAACAATATGTAACTATTTCTTATAACTTAAACCGGTATCTCCAGGATGGTCTGAGATGATCGTTAGACAGAAAAAAATCTGAGCGATCCAATTTCATTACTGGACTATTTTACGACCTCTGTATTATATAGCCGTATACAGGGGGAGGTTTTAAGTTTATTGTTCCATTAACATTATTGAAATACATTCTTCATATAAAAATATAAAATATTATGAAGGCTCTTGATTTTTGCTTTTTGTTTTATTAAATGAAAAATGTTTCAAATATTAAGAATTATATTACAAGTTTCACAATGGAGATTTGCCAGGTTAGATGTCATATCTGGATAACTATCATAATTCATTTGTCACAGTTCAGAGCTTTTACATGATTTTAAGAAAACTTCAATAGCGCGATTCAGAAATTATTTGTGTTTATGTGTCTATGACATTTACGGCACAAGGAATCCAAGTGGAGGATGTATGTGATAGTGTATTTTTTTAAATTACTTCAACCTTTGATGTGCCATTGTTGGACACGGATCTCTTCTCACAACTAGAGGGACCCACCACCACGCTCCAATGCATAAATTCCAAGCATACAGTATTAAAACCGACAACGCGACAATGAAAATATAATAAACAGCGATATTAAATATATCATAAACATTACTCACGGCAATGAAAAGGCAGTTAAAATAACTTTTTATTCCTCATATATTTCGTTCAGCGTATAAAATTTAATAAACGTATAAATTAATTATATTCGTAAATGAACACCCTGTGAATATCACCCCACTTAACATTGGTAGTAAAAGTTGATAGCGTTCGAAGGACGGCATTAATGCGACAACGCGTACCTTCGGAACGCCTCGTGTTCCAGTTGTTTTGATTGACAACAGCCTGTATATCAAAAAGGTGACTTCTTCATTATTCTTCTGACTAAAGTGGCGCTGACTATTATAAAAGTAAGTTATTTGCATAGTAACATAGTCTGATAATGCTTAGAAAAATGGAAGCTATATTTTAATATACAATTCTATATCCATAAATGAATTTAAGTGTCTGTTTGAAATGTCAAAATAATAGATTTTCACTAAATACATACACCATGTGTAACTTCAAAACAACAAAAAAGGTTTACCTATTTTTTTTTGTTTCTTCGTCCCGGCTTCTTTGGTTGTGGTAGAATCTTTTGTGGTACGACTCTGAAGTCACCAATGCCACACAATTTTCTGACTAATGATAGCAGTGTCAAGTGCTGCTGTGTTTCGATTTGATTGTGTAGATGTACATGGTACTAGAATAGGGCTACGATATCGCCTGCCTGTCGTAAGGGGCGACTAAAAGGGGGTTTCCGGGGTTGCGGGCGGCAAGAGAAGCTCGAATCGTCCGGTAAGCAACCCCGGGAAAGACGGCGGTATGTGTGGTCGCATACCGTCGTAAACACCAGGTGTGCGGGAGGAGCGTAAGCTGCTCCCCCAGGGCGTAGCCCGATATCGGCTTCGCGCTCCAAGGACTCCAGTTGTGTTCCATCGGAGATCCCGGAGTTCTCCATCAAGCGCTGAAGACGGCCACCGGGGGTTTTTAGTGCGGTAAAAATCCCACATAACCCGGCGTCGCTTTCACGTCGTCGGGTACCTTTTGTTGGTTTCCCCTTCGAAAAAAAAATAAAAGATATGGTAGAGGAAGATATTTACCTAAAGCGTTCCAACCTAGGCCTCGAGGGTACTAATACTCATTTGTGATTAACCTGAGGAAGCTAACCTGAGCTCAAAAAAGTGCTTTGTAAAGAACCTATTTTGAATAAAAAAAATTGATTTTGATTTGATTTGAAGAAGGAACCTAATCCTGTCTGGGGTTGATTATAGAAGATGGATGATAGCGGCCATGAGGTGGACGGCATGCTCGTTTGTTAGTTCCGTATTTTCAATACTATGAAAAATCCTTTATAAAACCACGCGCAAACCCGCTTGACAAAGCTCAACACACTCGAATAATTAATTTAATTATTGTACAAACTGTGTAAAAGTTGAGCGAGTGGGATTTTAATAAAATCGGAGCCACGAGTTCATTGCGGTTACGTACGAAATGAGTTTTTTCAGCGAAGTTCCGACCGCCTCAAATTGTTTTAACGGCAACGGCGGTAACGGCCGTTATGTATAACGAGCGTTACGGATGCGAAGCGATTGAGGATGTTATTAGTGTTTTTTATATGTATACCTAAACGATTAGGCGGACGGGCTACCTGATGGAAAGCAGTCACCGTCGCCTATGGACATTTGCAACACCAGAGAAGTCGCCAATGCATTGCCGGCTTTGGAGGAGATCTTTTTTTTCCTCTTATTTTAAGAGCCCCAGTGTTAGTTTTTAACGGGATTGTCATAGTTAGCTTACATGCTACACGTGGTGTTCAGACTTTTTCCCCTCGAGTGTTGGTATTTTAACACATGAGCTCATATGAACTGTAATAGATTTTTATAATATAGCATGTTTGTTTGTAGAGTAGTGAAAGTTGCGACCGCCTCAAATTGTTTTAACGGCAACGGCGGTAACGGCCGTTATGTATAACGAGCGTTACGGACGCAGTGCGATTGAAAATGTTATTAGTGTTGATTTTTAATGGGAACTTCATAGTTAGAAGCTTCAATACGCTCTATATCCTAAACCGTAACATACAGACACTTGATTTTATTATTTGATATGTTTTAACGCGTGTACTTGAAAATAACGCATTAAAATAATTGTATAACGTATTAAAAGAATTACGTATTATTTGAAAAAACCTTTTTATTTGCCATTTATAATTACTTCCAAGACTTTGATCCTTATAAGCGACATGTCATCTCGTTTCGTGAAGTCTCGTCTCGCCTCACTCCACCTCATCTCATCTCAGTTCATCTCAATTCAACTTGGTACAGCTAACTGTAGCTCACCGCAATCTCGGTAATAGTACTCAATGCATTTCAGCTCACCTCTACTTGCTTTAGCTCAGCTCACCACAAATCATTAATAATCTATAATGGACCATAATTAAATTGTCCTCGTTTTGACGTGATTATATAAGCAAATCTTTAAGATTAAGCACATTATATAACAGATAATAGGTAAATATGTATAGGTATAACTGTTGCAAATTCTCTACATTCACACAGGGTTGACTGGTCGAGAATGCCATCAGGTATTAAGTTTGCCCTTTTACCTATCTCTTCATAGAGGTGATGCAATAAATAATTAAAGATTAAAGAATTAATTAGAGAAGATTTTAAATAAATAATTAAATATATCGCTTTTCATTTTCACTGGATATCAAGCCTTCCTACAATGCCTTCTCAGCTGAAACGAGTTAAAACGTGTCCAAATCAAACAACCAACCGAAATTAATTCTATTCGAATGTGTTCTCTTCAAATACGAGATTATCCTCCACGAATGTTAATCTCGGGTTTGTCAATTGTTTGATCAAACATTTGTCGCGAGATAATTAAAAAATCATCAGCAAAAATTAGTTTTATTCATTTATGATAGGTAATTTTGTCAGTTGTTTGATCAAATATTTGTTAGAACATAACATGATATAATATCTTTATGTATTTCATAATAAATACATAATGTATAGTTTGCAAGAGTTAAGTGATTATCAAGCTTAGCAAGAACTGGTAAATATTGTTAGAACAAAAAACCGACGGCATAAATATTTAACTGTACCAACTGTAGACTATGTCACTTTTACAATTTAGACGAATTCAACGATACCTCATATATACAGAGATATATACAGATATACATTCATACATAGACATTAACTGACACAGGATTCTAATCCTATCCATTGTTGAATATTACCACTTGCCCGATGGCAGTCGATACTGAACCGCATGTTTATTTGCAACTGAAACAATTGCGTTAAGAAAATTGAAAAATAATTCTCCAAATGATTTTCTTATTCACGTGTATTCTTAAACACAATATAAATACGACAAGTCAAAGTATCTTTGCCAAAAACTAAAAACGTTTGTGGTTACATAAAAATATTTTCAAACATATTTAAATTAAAAGGAGTTAAATAAAAAAAAAACGCTTTCTACACTCACAGCTCCACACTAGGATTCCCTGTGTCGTGGGTGCCATGGACACACACATAGACAAATACACAAACACCCAGACCCAGAAACAGAAATCTAAATTCATCATTTAGATTTCTGTCTGGCCGGGGATCGAACCCGGGACCCTTTGCGCGTCAGACCGGTATGGTGGCCGCTCCGCCACACGGGTCGTCAAAATGAATATAACACAAGGGATTCAAATTAGACACCGGCCACAACAATCAATTGAAAATTATCTCATAAAGTATTGAATTAAAGTTAAATCGGGTAGAAGTCATTTTAATTTATTCGAAGCCTCGTCACCACAATAAGTGTATATGATATTTATTTGTGGTACATTATCGTTATTTTTGGTGAAAAGAGCTTTGTGGCTTGGTATCGATACAGATAATTAAAATATGGAATTATTAATTCGAGCTCATTTCAGGCTTATAAAATTATTTTCTTTTCATAATTTAATAGGTAGTTGTAAAATCACTTGTATTAATATTCATGTATATTATTTTTTATTTGATAACTAGAGAGTTATTGTAAAACAAGAAACTGGACTGCTTTAAAATTTAGCACCCAAAAAACAAATAAAGGTCTATGAAATTTACCTACGTCACTGACACAATTTTGACAATTTCTTACAATCCTATAGGGTTCGTACACAAAACTGCGATGCGACGTCGCATCGCAAAAATCTGCGAGCTCCCTCGACGAGAACGAGCAAGAACTTGCGAATTGATTCGCATCGCACAGTGGTTGTTGTTGTTGGTCACCCTGAGAGACGCTACGCCGCACGATATCGCATCGCAGCAATTCGCATCGCAATTTTCTGCGTTGCGAATTCGCATCGCGTCGCATCGCAGTTTTGTGTTCGAGCCCTTAAGGCATTTGGGCAAGTGCGTGCCAAAGAATGACTCATACGCTTAAAAATAATTCGCCAAGGACGAGTCGAACTCGCACATGGAGGCTTCCGTACCATAAAATGTTCATTATTTTAATTCATTTTATGATTTTCAACAATACTTAGTCATATGAATCAACAATAGATGTCGTTGGGGTGACAATGGGGCGACGATTATACGTAAACAAAGTATAATAAAATTAAAATAAGTATATTAAAATATATTTTATGGTTCTTATTTGTATTTATTATAATAGCAGTAATAGTAGTACACGTATTGTAAAAAATTCAACCGTATTCCTAGTACAGTTTAACAGTTAGATCGAAAAATGCCGAAAAATCCGGTTTGTTGTATGGAGACCCCCTTTAATATTCAACTTTATTTTATTTTTAGTATTTGTTGTTATAGCTGCCACCGTTATGCCTCCTCTGTCAAAATTTCATGTGTCTATCTATTACGGTTTAAACGGTAGAGCCCTGTGACAGACGGACAGACGGACAGACAGCGAAGTCTTAGTAATAGGGTTCCGTTTTTACCCTTTGGGTACGGAACCCTAAAAATTACCCTGCACAGTCCGGTAAATAAACAAAAAAATATATACTTTACATTTCCACGATTCGGTTTGCACGGTCATTTTTGCCGCGTACGTGCACAAAGTGGTATGAACTTCCTCCTGAGGTATTCCCTCAGGGCCATAGCCCCATGTCATAACATGGGGCTCTTCAATAGGGGTGTAAAAGAGCTCTTCTTCAAAACTGGTGATGAATTGGCGACTCCTCTGGTGTTGCAAATGTCCATAGGCGACGGTGACTGCTTTCCAACAGGTAGCCCGTCTGCCTTATCGTTAGATTAAATATAAAAAACTAATTTCATTTTAATTACCTTACGCAAATGTTCACAATCTTTAACTTTTCGAGTTAACTAGTGCGCACATCAATTTAGCTTAAAACGACCTTAATAAAACTCGAAATAGATGTATTAATAAAGCTAATAAGAAAGTCGGATAGCAACACTGGCCCATGCAAATGGTCCGTGAGCGCGATAATTCCTGAATACGAATCGCCTAATCTATCAAATGTGATGGGCTTCGCAGCCATTTTGTTTTATTCATCTCCCTTATAAGATCGACCGTTCGTTTTTAGGGATCCGCGTTACGACAAATTGTGCAACAAGAATGTGTGTTTTTTTTTAATAGACAAATACTGAGAAATTATTGTAAAAATAAAAAAAAGATATGCATAAAACAATAATCTACTGAAAAGGTTAAAACAAGTACCACATTACAATAATAAATAAATATAATATTAAAATAGCACAATCGATAAAGAAGACATTCAAAAATTTGAGCACAGCTATGGGTCTTTTTCCTGTCACGCAGTGTTATGCGCGCATGCGAATCTGGTCCGCTAGCGTGCCATTACATATTGTCATTTCATTGATAACTACTTTTTGAGTCATATGAGCCATATACCGCCGGTTTCGAGGAGACAGCAGTGGGTATCTTCACGCCTGATTGAGATACGTACGGTGACCTAATATCCGCGTGACAACAATGCCACTAAGAAAACTTTTCTTGCCACGCGGGTTTCTACACGCACGCATGCTACTTGTTTTCAATACATATGCTATATATATATTTTTAATAGCAGACGAGTTTGGAGTCCTGATGGTAAGTGGCTACTGTCGGTCATGGACATCTGTAATCAACCCCAGATAGAATATTCCTACCTGAAGTCAGCCACAGATGTGCCGTTGATCCTGGAGACTAAGCTGGAACGCCTCGGAAAAGTATGTCTCCATTACCACACCCTTCAAACTAGAACACAGCCGCGCTTAACACTGCTGTTATGAGGCAGGAATAGGTGTGGCGCTGGTGCCGTCGGAGTCGGACCACAAAGGGTTCTACCAACTTCTGATCTTATACATATGCTATACGTGTGTGTGTGGAACTTGCGTGTGGACATAAACAAACACGAAAAGACCGACTTAAAGCATATTGTCGCGTGTCAAGTTACGGAACCCTGAAGGCCGTTAGCATTCACGCTTGTCCCATTTTATATTATTTGCCGTTCCGTTGATTTACTTCCATTATCGCCGATCTACATTGCCAACTGTACGGTATTGTTTGTAATTGAAATTCAGTAATGTGCGTACATTTTTCTTTGTATTATTATGGAAACTAGCTTTTACACGTTCCATTGTAATTTAAAGTAACTTTTTTTTTATAATATAAGAGTAGCAGACGAGCATGCAGCCCACCTGATGGTAAGTGGCTACTGCCGCCCATGGACATCTGTAATCAACCCCAGATAGGATTAGATTATCCTACCTGAGGTCGGCCACAGATCCTCAGGGGTAGCGGCGTATCTGTAGCCGATCTCAGGCAGGAATCTTATCTTATCTGAAGTTTATTACAAATGTTCATAGGCGGTAGAAGTTATCTACCATGAGGTGGACTGCATACTCGTCTGCTACTTCTATATTACACTTATACCCATATTACTTTTATATTTTAATTTTTGTACAATTAAGTGCTATATTCCATGGACGGTGTCATGGCGAATACGACAATTTGACACAAAATGGCGAATGATTTACGATCAGATTAACGTATTTTGGCCGGGACATTGTTTTCAGAACCCCTTTGTTTAATTTGAACGTGTTAAATACACACATCAACTGTCCTAATCCGAGCTAAAACATATTTTTTTATTTTTATTTATTAACTGGGGTCATAAAAATTATACTTACTTTTTATAATATAGGAGTAGCAGACGAGCATGCAGTCCACCTGATGGTAAGTGGCCACTGCCGCCCATTGACATCTGCAGTCAACCCCAGATAGGATTAGATCACTACCTGAAATCGATCACAGGTGCGTCGCTGCCCCTGAGGGCTAATCTGAAAATATGTCTCTCTTACCTCACCCTTCAAATCAGAACACAGCAGCTCTTAACACTGCTGTTATTAGGCAGAAATTGGTGTGGCGGTGGTGCCACTAGAGTCAAAGCACAGGGTTCTATCAAAATCTATACATTTATGTTTGGGTCAAATTGCTACTTTTTAAATTACTTCCTCACACTAAATCTTATCTGGGTTTGATCACAGACGTCCAAGGGCGGCAGTAGCCACTTACCATCAGGTGGACTGCATGCTCGTCTCCTACAACTATAAGAAAATATTTTCAACACACCACCACTAAGCCACAACGTTTCTACACGGGCGAGTTATAAACTGTAATTCTCAGCGCATTCCCACAGAAAACAGTTGTGCTGCAATTGAAACGAAATTTTGAATGCAAAGTGGGTATTGTTGGCAGTTTTTCAATTCATATTTAATTAAACTAGCCATCCTGTGTTACTAGTTAGTTGTAATAAAAAGTACAAAAATATATTTATGTTACATTACACGTTTTTTAACTTAGTATACAATGCAAGTAATGGTTTTAAACTTTTGTAATTATATCAATCAATTATTGTCCCACTGTTGAGTCAGAATGAAAATGTTTCAAGCCATAGGTCATATCGCGGCTAAAAGATAACTAGACCTTATACATTTTTTTTTATAACAAAGGAGTAGCAGACGAGCATGCAGTCCACCTGATGATAAGTGGCTACTGCCATGGTCATTTGTAATCAACCCCAGATAGGATTAGATATTCCTACTAAAGGTCAGCCACAGATGCGCCGCTACCCCTGAGGGTTTAAGCTGGATCGCCTCGGAAAAGTATGTCTCCCTTACCATACCCTTCAAAAACGAAACACATCAGCGCCTAACACTGCTGTTATTAGGCAGAAATAGGTGTGGTGGTGGCTCCGCTGGAGTCGAACCACAAAGGGTTCTACCACCTTTAAACATATACATAAAAATGTTTAAGGACTTTATTGAGAACTTTCAGATATGTAGGTATGTTTCCTTATGATTTTTCTCCCTCTCAATTAGGGGTCCAAGGTATCGGGATGCGTATTAAAAACTAATTACCGTTTACATAAAGGGTGAAGGAAAACATCGCGACAAATTGTGCACGCCTGTGAGTTCTTAAAAAAGTTCTCAAGGGTATGAGAAGTCTACCAATCCGCGCTTGGTCAGCCCAGTGGACAATAGATAAATGACTCTCATTCTGAGAAGAAATCCGTGCTAAGCAGTGGGATAGTAATGGTTCGACTACAGTACCAACGTCTCAACGTAATAACGTTGAGGAAGGATTTATTTTAATTTAATCTCTAAGTATACATAATTCTAACATCTATTCACCATATATTTTTAAACTCGCTGACCTGGCAAACTTTGTACCGCCTCAAAATCTATGTATCAAATATATTTCATATAAAAATATAGCCTATGTTACTCCTGGGTAATGTAACTTTCGAATGGTGAAAGAATTTTAAAAATCAGTCCAGTAGTTTTTGAGCCTATTCATTACAAACAAACAAACAAAGTTTTCCTCTTTATATTATTAGTGTAGATAATATAATTACTATTATTGTACTCATAAGCGAACGAACTCGCAGGCGGACACTAGTGTTGTAAAATCCATGGTTTAAATACACCATAACAAGTTCCATCTAAACCATAATAATTTACTTTCCCATGCACATCTCAAACCGATATGTCAATAGCAGTCAATTTGAAATGCACGACCCGAGAACCGAACCTCCACCTATTAACCTCTGACCGCAAGTCAGCGCTAACTATATTATGTGAACTCTGTCGGTCGGTTGTCACTCAAAATGCACCGTTAAATGTAAGTAGTTTAAATAAAGAAAATATAACTTATTTCATCTTTAAATTTAAGTTATCTCTATATTTTTATATTCTTTGTCACTTTTTGTTACGAGTTTTTGTTACGAGTTATAGTCCGCGCGAAACTGCTAGTCCGCTCTGAATACAGAAATGAATCGCGTCGCCATAGCAAATTGTATGACTACACCTGCTCGCAACAACTTCAGAGCGGACTAGCAGTTTGGCGCGGACTGTACAGGCCTAACGGCTTGACGGATTTTAACGTAACGATGTCGTTGAATTGTCTAAATTGTGGGTAAAGTAATTTTTAAGCAGTTGGTTTTTTTGTTCTATAATTATTCTCTCTCAATTTTATCTCAATTTTCTCTCAATTAAGAAATAATTTAATTTAGTCGTGAAAATAAATCTGGGCAATAGTGTAATACTATTTTTATAACATTGAAGTACCAAAAAAGCTGCAGTGTACCCGATAGTAAGTGGTAACTTGCATATGTTTAGGAATTAATTATCACCTACTAAACGGTGAAGGAAAACATCGTGAGGAAACCTGCATACCTGAGAGATTTATATAAAAAAAAAATCTCAAAGGTATGTGAAGTCTACCAATACGTACTTGGCCAGCGCGGTGGACTATGGCCTAATCCTTCTCATTATGAGAGGAGACCCGTGCCCAGCAGTGGGACAGTAATGGGTTGCTGGTGATGGACTTGCATATGTAACCAACATCACATAAATCGGGTTTAGCTGAAGCTGATCACAGATGCATTGTCACTCCTGAGGACATACACGGTCGTCTTATTTGTTAGTAGGATGTGCCTATAAGGGATAACGGGACCGATTTTGATCTAGCCGCGTATCGAAAGATTCAATTTACAGGATCACATTATGTAAAGATATGTGTTATGATTAACTAAAGAAAAAGGTTCATTAAAAAAATACGTTTTTATTACATTTTACGAACCCTTAATTAATTGGGTTCAATACGTTTTAAGGAAGGTAGAAATTTGTATAGCCCGAAATATAGGTTTTGTATTTGGTCTTCGGTTTTCTAAAGGTCTATTCTGAGAGCACGAAATCAATGCTTTCGTCTGAGAACTCGACCGTTTCCTACTTCGAAGAATTTGGAACATAAGAAATCCTGTCTTTTTGGGTGTACACCAATTGCACAAATACAATACAAATTATGTCGATTTCGTGTACTTCAAATAAGTTTCTTTTTGTCTTGTTACTATGAAGAAGGTTTAATTATGTAATAACACTGACAATATTATTACAGAATTTATTTATATTTATTTTAATCGTATCGCATCAGTTGGAAAGAAAAACCCGTATTCCTTCTATGGCGCAAATGCCGCGTCTACAATTTAGCCAAACTTTAACAATCCGTCACAAACACAAACGTGTGGATAGAGTATTTGCTTATTTTGTGTAGAAGTTCGGAGTATGCAGCAAGTGTCTAGCGTTGCAACTACCAGTGATAGCCTTAGTGGTTAAGAAACTTGGCCTCTCGATCGAGGGGTCCGAGGTTCAAATCCCAGGCACGTACCTTTGATTTTACAAAGTGCGTATTACAAATTAATTATCACTTGCTAAACGGTGAAAAAAAACATCGTGGAGAAACCTGCATACCTGAGAGATTTATAAAAAAAATTCTCTAATGTATGTGAAGTCTACCAATACGCACTTGCCAGCGCGGTGGACTATGGCCTAATCCGTATTGAGAGGAGACCCGTGCCCAGCAGTGGGACAGTAATGGGTTGATGATTATGTCTAGCGTTTCAAATGAGGACATATGGATAGAACGTTTGATTTGTTTGGTGTAGCCTTGCAAGCGCTTATAGTTATAGCTTTTCATAAAGCCAAACGTTTGTACATGGAGTTTGCGGTCAATGCTAACTGGTGAGGAGGCAAAGTCACTTCTGAAGGTAAGGGAGACATACTTTTCCGACGCATTCCTGCTTAGTCCTTAGGGCTAGTCCTCAGGTAGGAATCTAATCTAATCTGGGGTTGATTAGTTATGTCCAGTGGGAGCAGTAGCCACTTACCATCAGGTGGACTGCAGGTTCGTCTGCTACTCCTATATTATAAAAAAAAGTATCTTAAAATCCACTTCACAAATTAAAAGTCGCAAGTTGCGCCCCAATGCAATATTACCTAAGTAACGAAATTAAATTTTATAGAACGTGATAAATTTCGTGTCCAAAAGTGTATTTGGCAGAAAAAATGATGTTTCCCTGACCTCTCGGCACAGTAATGAATTGGCCGTCGCTGCCACCCCTTGACCCTCTTATTTAACTTAATTACATTAAATAATGTTACTTATGTAACTAAATAAGATATTTTCAGTATTTTTGGGTTAAAATGCTGAAATGTTTTAAGGTGAGGTATTGAAGTGTAAAATGTTAGGGTTAAACGACAGAAGAAGATTGAGGTCAAAAGTAGCAGAGCTCGCCGTAGTTTTAATCTGGAGGTACCTCTGTCATATCTATTTTTGCCTTATAGCAGCAGTGTCAGTTGCTGCTGTGTTGTGGTTTGAAGGGTGTCGTAAGGAGTAGGTAAATATACGAGGGGTTCCAATTTAGTCCTCAGGCATCGAATTTGCAGATAGTAGAACTTACTGTGGTTCGACTCCAGCGGCATCACCGACAAACCTATTTTTCCTTATACAGCAGGGCTGCAGTGTTTTAGTTTAAAAAATATAGCAAAGGAGGCATACACATCTGAGGCGTTCCAACTCGGTCCTCAGGATGGCAATGCACCCATGGCTCGTGATAGGTAGGACCCCTAATCTTATCTGGGTTTGAATACAGATGTCCATATGCGGCAGAAGCCATTTACCATTAAGTAGAATGTACACTCGTTTCCTATATAAACAATTTATATATGTATAAACTATTTATATGTTAAGTGCTCCATCAGCGCACTGCATAACTGCATGCTCATTTGTTATCACAAAGCAGAGTTGTGGACAATAATAAATTTAGAATTTTCTCATCATGGTGTTGAAAAGGCTGTCGGTGACAGTGACAATAATTATCTATGTATTATAGGAACAAAGGTTTTTAATTATAGGGCAACATGGCTAGCATGGATTCCTGGAATTTTAGACAATTTCCACTGCAGTGAATTTAATAATATACGATAATTAATTTTTGTTTAATGGTAAAACTTGCTGGTAATATTGTAATTATGATAATTATATTGTTATAAAGGTAGCAAAAGGCTCTTTCTCTGGTAAATAAAGTAGTTAATGATAGACACGTTATAACTCACGCCCTTTTCCTGTTTTATTTGGAATTACTTTACAGATTGACTGTACTGAGCATAGCATTTGCCATCAGTTGGCATTTTAAGTCAGCCGGCATGTGGTGTTCGAAGGGTGTGAACCCTTCGAACGAAACGCAGAACGGCTTGAAGTTAGAAATAGGTGTGGTTGTGGTACCAGCTCTGTCACCACACTGCTTCTACCTCCAAAAAAAGTATTCAAATATTTAGGCAAGCATGACCGGGAATTGAAAGCTGAACCCTATGCGTTAATACTGCTACATACGTCATCAGATATATAATGTAGTCTAAGATCTAAGATCACATCTGCGAGTTATATACACATAAAATAAAATTCTAGAATGTTGGAATCTGCAAGTTACATAAGAAACTGCGCACAACGCATTAAAATGCAACGACAAAGTCAATTAGAATTTAAGTGACAACTTTATAATTGGATTCCTTTGCGTTGCATACATATAAAGCTGGACTCTTTCCCGAGGGAGCGATGGGAATACAAGGTTATTCCAGACTAATTGAGTTACTCCAGTCTAGAACTAATCGTCAAGTCTTTAACGTATTATCTGTACAAATAAATGTTTGTATGTAGTTTGAACATACAGCTCAAATCGCCCAAAATTTATTTAGTTTCTTATATAACGTAAATATGTTAGAAATTATTTTCAAAAATACACGTTTCAAGAGAATCAGAGAATCCTTAAGAGAAAACAGGGATTAAAGCTTATATAATATAATTAACTTATATTTCTACTTAAAACTTAGCAAATATTGTATATGATATGTTAAAAGCTCCGACTTTTTTTACACTCAAATTAAAAGCATGTAGAAAAATAGATATACCAACGCTATTTTTGTGTTTCTGCTAAGAATTTTTTAACTCTTTATCCTACAGAAATAATAATAAAATAATGTTTTCCCGTTTGTTTCTATTTTCTTTAACAATAACGATTTTTCAATATTGTATATTTCACTCAAATTATTGTACTATTTGTTTCAAGCTACCTTCTTGGCTGCACTCCCGCACATAAAATAATTATATTATAAAACGAATCCTCCATAAGGGCTTTCAATTCCTACGCAGAAATGTTATTATTAAGATGCAATTATGATAAAGACTAGCATAAGTCTTTCCCAATTTAGTCTATATTCCTGAAATGAGAATCTGAATAAAATCAGATCTCAATTGAAGGTAGAACACACCTTTCTGCTTAATAACAGCAGTGTTGAGCGCTGTACTGTACCGTTTTGAAGGTTTAGTAAGGAAATATACTTATCCGAGGCGTTCTAACTTAGTCCTTCGGGGTAGCAACGCATTTGTGGCCGATCTCCAGTAGCACTTTAATCTTAACTGGGTTTGATTACAGATATCTGTATGCCCGATTGCTACTTTTTTATTCTTATATATTCCTAACTAGCCCAAAAAGACAGAAAATGTAATTTATTAAACTGTTTATTTTTGTGAAACAAAATTGTATACTTACGTATACATTGCTTTGAATCATAAACTGCATTAGTTGCCTTATTTTTTTGATTAAAAAATCTGAACAAAAGTAAAAACCACACACCTCTTTAAATTAATAAATTTACGTACAAAGTTTAAAATAAAAAGCTTGAATATACGCTTATTAAAATGCCAATGCACGTTACAGGAATTTCTATAAAACTACACAAGCGTTAAACAAAAACACCAACACCTGAATTTGAGAGGTTCTGAACGCTTTCCTTTACGCTGCAAAACAATTAATTTTCGCGAGGAGTCGAAACAAAAGGCTTTCTCACGCCGCGGGGTGTAAGGCCGCTTTCAAACGGTATAACGCAATGCGACATACGCCGTTTCGTAGTACAGGCAGCTCCATGCGCAAACGGCAGAGTGCCGTACGGTGTTGTCGCAGTTGGACGTACGTTGCCCGCGCGATCGGGACGACGGAAATTCCAAATTCAAACTTACGTCGTTTCGTGTGACGGCCGCGGATTTTGTTTTTTAATTTTTTATTTAAATGATAGTGCAGTGTTCGTGTAGTGTTGTGATTTTTCGGAGCTGTGTTGTGATTTTTTGTGTGTGATTTTTGACGGGATTTGTGTGTTTGTTGCGGGTTACGGATTGGAGCGAGCTGTAAGTAGTTTTGAATTTTTTTGAGGATTTTCAGTGATGACAAATGTATTGAAGAATAATTTTTTATAGATTGAATAGTAATAACAAAAAATAATTAAAATTGTATAAATCCAGTAAGCTTGATTATAATTCTAAGTGCTAACATAACACAATATTTTTACGTTTAATTTATTAAATTAACATAAACAAAAGAATTTGCTGCACTATGATAGCTTGTAATACGTTAAAAATATAGTTTCTTAAATAATATGTAAACGCAAAATATATTAATAATAATTAAAATAATTGACCAACATATTAATAAAAAACTAAATTCCAAAACTAATAATTTCATTTAAATAATAATTACTAAAAATAAACACAATAATTATCGTAATTCTCAACCATAGATTAGTAAAGATACTTGGCCGCCTTGAAATTGAATGAATCCACAAACGGCTTATTTTAGTAAGTTCTTTTTTTGAATCCTTGACAAATAAAAACATTTTTAGAGATTATTTACGAATAAATAACTAATTTACGTAATAATTACGTAATTTACGTAATAATTAAATAATTATTTCAACTATTTTAGGGATATTTTAGCACGGAGACGTGGCAAAACTTTTTTACGCAACTATTTCAATTCTCAAAACTGGATACATTTTCTTGTTAGGAGTGAGTAATCTTTACTAATCTATGTTCTCAACAATTAAATTGACAACGTGATATGATGACATGATACAATACAATTAGATTCTAAACCTATGGATATGGGATTCGCCGATTTGCATTAGATTGGCGTGGAGTATGCTTCAGGCCTTTCCCACTTGTGGGGAACTTATGCCCAACGGTGGGACATAAAAATAACATAAATAGTGAATATAAATAGGGCATAAAAAGTGGACCTACAAAAAATATTATGTAGGGACCATTAGGTATTTATGGAGGATTTTTTATTAATTTTATTTTTTCAAATGAATAAGTAGGAATTCCATCAATATGAATTTTGACTATAGACAATATGGCAGTTGTTTTTAACAGTATAACCATAGATTAGTAAAGATACTTCGCCGCCTTGAAATTGAATGAAGCCACAAAGGGCTTATTTTAGTAAGTTCTTTTTTTGAATTCTTGACAAATAAAAATATTTTTAGAGAAAATTTACGAATAAATAACTAATACTGCATAATTTACGTAATAAATAAATAATTATTTCAAATATTTTAGGGACATTTTAGCACAGAGACGTGGCAAAACTTTTTTACGCAACTATTTCAATTCTCAAAACTGGGTACATTTTCTTGTTAGGAGTGAGTAATCTTTACTAATCTATGTGTATAACACGCAATAGGGCTGTACTATTATATAGTAATACATAGTATAGCTTTCATTAATCGTTGTTAATGATAAAAGTTTTAAACAACTGTATCAAATTCAATGATCATTATTGAAATATTAAGGACGACATTAATTTGTTTCCAAAAAAGGACTTAAGTTTAAAATAAATAACTTAAGTTTAAAATAAAGAACTTAAGTTTTTAAAGCGTGTAATTTTAGATATCTACGAAACAAAAAAGAAATTTGTTTTACAAATAAAAGAGAGCAGTACATACTATTTTAACTGACTTAAAAAAAAAAGAGGTATTCAATTCTGTGTTTTTTGGATTGACATATCTTACATATAAAATTCTCGTGTCACAATGTTAGTTACCGTACTCCTCCGAAACGGCTTTACCGATTTTCACCAAATTTTATATGCATATTCAGTAAGTCTGAAAATCGGCTACTATCTATTTTTCATACCCCTAAGTGATAAGGGTTGTTCACCCTTAACATTTTTTTATTTATATGGCAACACGACGTTTGCCGGGTCAGCTAGTTTATATGTAGATTTATCTAAGTAGGTAATAATATTTACCTAACTGCTTCAGTCATGTATATTTCCACTTACTAATCAGATCCATTAGAAGCCCAATCAGTGAAAATTGCAGGGCGGGCGCAACTCAAAAGCCTTTTCCAACGTTCTATTACAAGGCTCTATTGGTTAATACCTTTAATTGGAAATGTAGTTCATCTGATTGTAACATCTATGGACATCTGCAACCTATTTTCTTTTGGTATGAAAGTAGGTTAAATCTTAATGTAGAGATTTTTTCTATGCCATTCGTCGGCGAAAATAAAAAAGAAAAGTCGTATTTGAAGATTATCTAATCCTTACGGGGGTCGAACCCCTGACCCCCCAGAATATAAACACTCAGGTATGTTATTCGTGTCGTAGGAAAACTATAAGCTTTATTACCTTTCATTTCATACGTAGAAGAAAATATGACATTTTCGGTCGTCACCGCACTTAACTGGATGTAAGGGGTTTTTTCTTTTTTTTTATAATATGAGAGTAGCAGACGAGCATGCAGTCCACCTGATGGTAAGTGGCTACTGCCGCCCATGGACATTTGTAATCAACCCCAGATAGGATTAGATATTCCTACCTGAGGTCGGCGACAGATGCGCCGCTACCCCTGAGGACTAAGCTGGAACGCCTCGGAAAAGTCTATCTTCCTTACCACACCCTTCAAACCGGAACACAGCAGCGCCTAACACTGCTGTTATTAGGTAGAAATAGGTGTGGCGGTGGTGCCGCCGGAGTCGAACCACAAAGGGTTCTACCACCTTCAAACTACCTACATAATAGTGGGGTAGTTCCTTACATAATAGTTAGTAATATAATAGTTTTGAGGGTAGTAGAACCATTTGTGGTTCGACAGCAGAGACAACTGTCACACCTATTTCGGCCTTAAACGGCAATATCAAGAACAACTGAAGTTATTATAATGACAACATACTTATTCGAGGTTTGTCAACTTAGTCCTCAGGGGTAGCGGTGCATCTGTGGCCGACCTCAGGTAGCAATATAATCCTATCTAGGGTTGATTACAGTTGTCCATGGGCAGCAGTAGTCACTTACCATCAGGTGGACTGCATGCTTGTCTGCTACTCCTATATTATAGAAAATATATTTTTGAAAACTAAGATGGCCGAATCATGTGTAAGTCAGCCGACATTCACATCATACCACCGAAACACACCTTTACACTATAAATTGGTGTGACAGTGGTACCACCCGGTCAAATCATACTCATTCGCCTCTCAAATCTTCTCAATCAATCTTTAGAAAAATCATTAAGATAGGTAAAGATAGATATAGATAATATATAAAGATTCGCACCGACCCCGGCCCATTCCCTTAATGACATAGCACCCCTGACTAAGCGAAATCACTCCCTTATTTCGTGAAGGGTTAGAATTAAGTGAGGAGCTTGTATTGGCTTGCATCCCTTACCTTGCCTGTTCTACTATTTTAGTCCTTAAGGGTGGAATTTATAAATATAGGCATTATTATAATAATGTGTGATAGGGATTTTTATAAGACTGAAATAGCAAGGAAGCATGTAATCATGCAGGGTGTCATTCTCGTCCATAGACATCTGTTATCATCTCCATAGGCTTATTTCTGAAGACCACGAACTAAGATAGTCGCCTCATACGAGAAGCTCTCTTCCTAGAACATGCTTATACAAAAAAGTTTCACCTTATCCTATATTACAAATAAATTATAACTTGCTTTAAAGGTGAAAACATCATGAGGAAACCGGCATATGATAATAGAGAACTTTAAAAAGGTTCTCATAGGTATGTGAAGTATATCAATACGCACGTGGCCAGCACGGTGGACTATGGCCTAACCCTTCTCATTCTGAGATGAGACACGTAAGCACACGTCAGTATTACTAGGCAGTAGTGGGAGTAATGGGCTGCTACCTTAGTCTCATAAATAATAAAACATAATAGTAAGACAAAAAGAAAGATTAAATATAGATATTCGATATGAATTGGCGTCGACCTCTGTCCATTATCAGAAATGACAACGATTCTGACGAAGCGAAAACCGCTTCTATTCCACAAACTAGCGAAATGCTAGCGTTTTCATCGATATTATTATATACGTACAACGAGCTTTTGCCCGCGGCTTCGCTCGCGTTACGAAGTAATTATTTCATCCCCTATTTTATCCCCTTGGGGGTAGAATTGATTAAAATCCTTTCTTAGCGGATGTCTACGTCATAACATCTACCTGCATGCCAAATTTCAGCCCGATCCGTCCACTGGTTTGGGCTATGCGTTGATAGATCACTATGTCAGTCAGTCACCTTTGAGTTATATAGCAGTGATAGCCTAGTGGTTAAGAAACAGGGCCTCTCGATCGAGGGGTCCGAGGTTCAAATCCCAGGCACCTCTGATTTTCAAATTTATGTGCGTATTAGAAATTAATTATCACTTGCTTAAACGGTGAAGGAAAACATCGTGAGGAAATCTGCATACCTGAGTGTTTTATAAAATAAAAAAAAAATCTTAAAGGTATGTGAAGTCTACCAATACGCACTTGGCCAGCGCGGTGGACTATGGCCTAATCCTTCTTATTCTGAGAGGAGACCCGTGCCCAGCAGTGGGACAGTAATGGGTTGTTGATGATGATGATGATGATGAATATTAATGAGTGATTCGTATTCAAATGCATGCAGATCGCGTAGATCGTAATAGATGAGGATCTAAAACGTTAACCAAAGTCATGTGGTCGAGAGATGGATGGGTGACCGTTAGTGGTTTAACTGCGCTTCGAAGTCTTTACGCCCTTTAAGTAAGTTCCGATGTAAACTTTTTATGTTCTACTGCGGGTGCACAACGAGTTTCTGCCCACTCCCCTAGTAAGCCTGAAGTATACTTATACTTCATCACGCTGCTCCAAGGCGTGCCCAAAACCCAATAGCGCGGTTAGAGCATAAAGGCCAAATCTAGACAGATGTTTGCAAACCTTCTATAAGGCCTCTGACTAGGTTAAACTATTGATAATCTACTTGTTATTGCTAGATATCAGTCGTTAAACCTTTTGAACTTATACGAATGATAAAAGATTTTAGAGCTAACTCACTAACTGGGATGACTAAGCAGTGATAGCATTATCTTAGCCTCTCGATCGAGGGGTCCGAAGTTCATATCCTAGACTCCTCTGATTTTCAAAGCTATGTGCGTATTGCAAATTAATTATCACTTGCTCAAACGGTGAACGAAAACATCGTAAGGAAACCTACATACCTGAGAGATATTTACAAAAAATCTCAAAGATATGTGAAGTCCACCAATTCGCACTTGATCATCATTGAAGGTGGTAGAACCTGTTGTGGATCTACTCCGGCGGCATCACCGCCACACCTACTTCTGCCTCATAACAGCAGTGTTAAACGCTGCTGTATTTTGTTTTAAAGGGTGTGGTAAGGGAGACATAATTTTCCGAGATGTTCCAGCTTAGTCCTCTGAGGTAGCGGTGCATCTGTGGCCGACCTCAGGTAGGAATATTTAATCCTATCTGGAGTTGATAACAGATGTCAATGGGCGGCAAGAGCCACCTACTATCAGGTAGATTGCATACTCGTCTACTACTCCTACATTATAAAAAAATGTGAAATATACCAATTCGCATCATGATGGACCATGGCCTAAACCTCACTCTGAGAGGAAACATGCCCAGTAGTGGGACAGTACTGGGCTGACTACGCTATTAGAACGCAATGGTATATTCCTGAAACGTGCAAGTGATTTTCCACCGCTCGCCCCTGAAATTGTGAAATTCGTACTGAAAATGGGACGTATGCATTTCTGCCATATCTACTTCCGTACCCGCTGAGGTGTTAGGCAAATGGTATGAATGCTTTTCATGCTGGCGGACTAGGATCACATTCCAGCTAGAGAATAAATAATAGTTAAAAAAAACTAAATAAAACCTTAGATATAGGATGTCAGCGAAAAAATTCCAAGTCTATGAATAAAACACTCTTAAATATAAAAAGTATTTAAAAGTGACATAGGTTGTCAATCGCCAGCATTTATGTGATCTATACATGAAAAAGTGTGATGGGACTGTAACACAGGGGATAGTTAATTCATCATCAACCCATTATTGTCCCACTGCTGGGCACGGGCCATAGTCCACCGCACTGCCCAAGTGCGTATTGGTAGACTTCCCTTTGTGATTTTTTTATATTTTATAGGTTTCTTCACGATTAATTACTTACTGAAAAGTTATACACCTGGGTTTTGAACGTCGGACCCATTGAACGAGATGCCTAATTTCTAATTACTATGACTGCTTCTTATACCCACATTCAGGTTAAATAAAACATTAAATTTCTCAAATAGGTTCTCTAATTGACACACGAAATCATATCTTAAAACTATGACGTGTGAATGATGACATCACATAACAAGCCGTGAATAAAATTAATTAAACAGATAAGGCAGCTCCAATTTAATTAAATAACTAATTTACCATTAAATTGAAGACGTCTTTTGCATTAATTTTGAATTGATTTCCTTATGAGATATGCATATTAATGTGTGTTAATTATGGAGTTTAAATGGTTTTTAAAATGTCGTATCTTGAGATAAAGGTGTTAACATTCTGAAGATTTTTAAATACTGGTACAAATACTTGGTCATATATCATTTAAATGGAATTATTGTTTAAGTTTTATCTTTAAAATATCTTTTTGGAGCGAAGTTTTTAAATGCGGCTTGCGGTATGAGTTGAGTAATCATCTCATCATCAAATCATCACGTAAGGAATAATTGTTATGCCGCCTCCATGCAACTGCTTGTGACTTTATTACCTTTTATCTATAAAAATAAATAAAGTTGAAGTGTCTGTTCGCAACGCCAAACTACTAAACAAAAACTTCGCACTATATAAAAAAAGGAATTTTGGGCATTTTAGGTAACTTCATACAACATTACAAAGTGTACCTTCTAAACCAAACCATCTATGCTGAACGGATCGTAAACAGTCGTTTAGAAACAAATTCAACTACCGTTCCCACTCTACCTTTGCTCATTACAAGTCCAAGGTGTGCTCATTATGCGACTTTAGGTAACTTCATACAACATTACAAAGTGTACCTTTTGAACCAAACCATCTATGACGATTAGATCGTAAACAGTCGTTTACAAACAATTTCAACTACCGTTCCCACTTTACCTTTGCTCATTACAAGTCCAAGGTGTGCTCATTATGCGACTTTAGGTAACTTCATACAACATTACAAAGTGTACCTTTTGAACCAAACCATCTATGACGATTAGATCGTAAACAGTCGTTTACAAACAATTTCAACTACCGTTCCCACTTTACCTTTGCTCATTACAAGTCCAAGGTGTTCTCATTATGCGACTTTAGGTAAGTTAATATAGTCCGCACCAAACTGCTAGACCGCTCTGAAATTGTTGCGAGCAGATGTAGTCATACAATTTGCTATGGTGACGCGATTCATTTCTATATTCGGAGCGGACTAGCAGTTTTAGGTGGAATTGACAAAAGTACAAACTGAACCTTCTGAACCAAACCATCTATGACGATTAGATCGTAAACAGCCGTTTAAAAACAATTTCAACTACCGTTCCCACTTTACCTTTGCTCATTACAAGTCCAAGGTGTGCTCATTATGCGGTGTTGGCGCCCGTGTATCGATTACACGTCTATATAATGTAGATAAGCTGTCTGTTTGTTCGTAAAATCATAAAGTAGTGAATGCTCGTTGAAAATCGGATTCTTAATTGGGGGTTCGTATTTCCGACTCTGACTTTAAAAAGTTAAAAAATAATAATTTACTTAATATGTGGTATAAATAAGGGGATGGCAACACTGTGTTGGAAGTAGCAGTCAGTTGTTTTAATATCAATATGAGGTTTCAGTGTTTAAACGCGTTTTTCTCAATTAATAAATTTGTGTGTTAAGACATAGTACATGATCACTAAGTAAGTGACCTCTATAGCTTGTAAGCGGTAAAGTCATAAGCGGCAGAGTAGAGCGGTATAGTCCGCGCCAAACTGCTAGTCCACTCTGAAGTTGTTGCGAGCAGGTATAGTCATACAATTTGCTATGGCGACGCCATTCATTTTTATATTCGGAGCGGACTAGCAATTTTACGCGGACTATACATAGACTGAGACCAACTTAGTATAGAACAGTTTCTACCTAAGTCTAAATATATATAACTCAAAGGTGACTGACTGTCACCTTTGAGTTATCTATCAACGGACAGCCCAAACCACTGGACGGATCGGGCTGTAATTTGGCATGAAGGTAGATGTTATGACGTAGGCATCCGCTAAGAAAGGATTTTGATCAATTCTACCCCCAAGGGGATAAAATAGGGGATGAAAATATTACTTCGTAACGCGAGCGAAGTCGCGGGCAAAAGCTCGTCTATCATAAATACCTTTGAAGACTAAGATAGTCACCTCAATAACTAAGCCGTCACTCACACACACAGAAAACGCAACGGCTTCGAAATAGGCATCTAGAGTAAACAAACAGAGAAACATAACATAAAACAAATGAAATATGAAAACGGAATCCACATAAGCGAGTTTAATCGAATGCAAACATCTAAGGATTTGCTAGTAATTGCAAACAGTTAATGGTAAACATGTAGTCATGCATACTAATATGTCGGCACGGTTTCATATGCTAACCTTCTTGTGTTCTGTGCTGGGAAATTTATTTTTAGGGTTCCGTATCGTAGTGTAAAAACGGGACAATTCAACGGTGAAATGTATGAAAACCCCCATCTATTTTTAAGCGTCTTTTTTGTTGTTATAGCGGCTACCGTACACATACCCTAAAAGTCTGAATTGTCTATCTATTACGGCTTAAGAGACAGAGCCCTGTGACACACGGACAGATGGAAAGAAAACGCAGGCTTAGTAATAGGGCTCTGTTTTTACCCTTAGGGCACGGAACCCTAAAAACGAGACTAATTTCTAAATCTCCGCTGTCTGTCAGGGCTCAAAATGGTGGTATGGACTCATCAGTGTCTTGAGATGACTCGCTCTTAGCTAGTCATTATTTAAAAAAAATATACTTTATAACAGAAAGAGATGTAGCATCTCTAAGTACCTTAATCTTAGACGAGTAAAATTCATAGATTGATCACTTCTAACAAGAAAGTGTGACCAGTTTAGTTTTGATATCGTTGCGTAAATAAAGTGTTGCTACGTCTCCGTTCTGAAACGTCCCTAAAATATTTGACGTATAATAACTATTACGTAAATTACGTATTAGTTATTATACGTAAATTTTCTCTAACCATGTTTTTATTTTCAAGAATTCAAACAATAAATGATAAAAATCCTTTTGTGACTTCATTCAATTTCAAGGTGAAGTATCTTTCTACTTTACTTATCAAGTTCTAATATTAATATTTAACAAAGAAACCGAGAAACATTCTTAAACAAAGAACGCACGGTATGTCGCTAAACAAACATAAAAGATTAAATTCATAACTCGAAACCGGATTATGCTTATTAAATATTTTATTCGGCAAGATATTAATTTCATTTAATTAAATTCGACGGTGGAGGCTGAACGTATTTGCGATTCCGTTAGAAATAGGTACCGTTAGGGATGGATCTGATATCGATTAATCGACTTTTAAACCAAAAAAAATTAACGGATTTTTTAGACCAAAAAATTTTAATTGATCTCCAGTAACGGATCGATTCGGTGAAATTGGATCCTAAAAAATCGATATTCGATTTTTTCGAAGTTGATGATTTGAGTTGATTCGAAGAATATTAACAAATGTGTTATAGACATTTTTTGTTGACGAATACGTATTTATTGTTGTTTGGTATAATTGTTTGGTCTTGACGACCTTTTTTTTCGCTATACAGAGTTCGCCCTTGAATAGATCGAAGATAGATTTTTAGAAAATTGATTCTTTAGTCGTCGATTTTTTTGTGAATCGATTTATCATACTTCGATTTGAATCGATTCAAGAATCGATCTTTGTTGGAAAGAATCCCAATTCCTAGGTGCCATGTTTCGTCAATGGAACGATTATGTTGGAATTTGACGTTCATCTTGGCTTTTAAATCAAATCAAATATATTAAAAGGGGATAATTTACAGAATTCTTTTTGAATGTCAGTATTTATCTAGTACCACTTCGCAAGGTGTTTTGTTATGGAGAAGAAGCGGCGAAAGAAACTCCACAACACACATCTTTTAAACAATAATTATCTACAATGATAAATTTAATCTAATGGAAAATGTGGTAGCAAGGTTCTGTACCACCGTGAAAAGTACTAAGTAACTAGTTTTATATTTTTAAAATAGTTTATTTAGTTAGTTTAGACCCTACCATTAATTTCAACTTTTTTTTTATTTTTTTGTATTTGTTACTATCGTGGCCAATGTTCTGTGTCGTGCAAGAAATAGAGCTCTGTTACAGATGGACAGACAGCGGAAGCTTAGCAATAGAGTCCTATTTATACTCTTTGAATATCTGCAGAACCCTAAAAAAGTAGGACACAATCATTTGAGTCTTCCAAAGGTTCTACCTTCTGATAATCTTCCTTAGAAATTCACTAATAGTGTGTCAATATTACGGAACTACAATCTCAATAGACTCCCAATAACATTACCACAATATTTAAAATTGTTTACATGAAACACTAGAAAATTAATCATAAAAGTTCACTAATAATGCATCAATACCACGGAGCTACATTCACAATAGACTCCCAATAATACCACAATACATTTAAACTTGTTTACATAAAAAACATAAAAATTAACAATTTTATGCCACCGCCTGCACGGGCGCTTTTACGATATTTATACATTTCGTATTTCCTTTATGTTCGGGTTTTATAGTATTAATGGATTGGTATTCACACCCTTTCTGTCAGAATTTCAGCCCGACACGTGATTTAAATATTTTTGAGGTAAATAAACGAGGTGGAACATTTTGCGGGGTTGCGGCATTTACCTTCAAAATAACCAACACCTTCAACATATCTGATTTATATACAATTTTATAGTATTGAAGTAGCATACGGACAGTGCAATTGTAAGTGGGTGCTGTCGACTTTAGACATCTGTAATCAATCCCAGCCAGAAATATGAGTGGCGGTGTAACCACTGAAGTTGAATCACAAAAAGTTCTACTATTTTCAAATCCTATAACTTTTAAAAATTTTAATCAAGCTCAGGACCCATTAGCCCTTTATTAGACACGAGCTTTTGCCCGCTGCTTCGCTCGCGTTACGAACTAATATTATTAACTAAGAACTAAGAAGATTTATACAAAGTTTCATCCCCTATTTTATCCCCTTGGGTGTAGAATTGATCAAAATCCTTTCTTAGCAGATGCCTACGTCATAACATCTACCTGCATACCAAATTTCAGTCCGATCCGTCCAGTGGCTTGGGCTGTGCGTTGATAGATCACTATGTCAGTCAGTCACCTTTGAGTTATATATATTTAGATTACGCGTTTAACGACGAAGTTACAGATATTAGTGCGAATATTCTTAAAAATGAAATGTAAATCATAACTTCGAACTAAATGTAACTTGAATATGATTTTTATATTGTGTAAATACGTCGCTACCAGAAAGACTAACTTATAACGCACTAGTTTTTGCCCGCGGCTTCGCCCGCGTTTAAAAGAAAATAACATAATATACTAACATACATAAAACTGAAAATTCGTACCTTCAACTTTGCTAAAGATCATCACTTGATCAAATGCATAGTTTACGATTTAATCCTTACTAATATCGATTAAAATTATCGATGTTTTGGGTCCAATAGATCGATTCTCCGATTAATCGATCTTAGATCGCCGTCCCTAGTTCTCGTGGGATTTCCGGGATAAAAACTATCCTATGTCCTTTCTTGGGTCTCAGACTATCTTTCTACAAAATTTCATTAAAATGGGTCAGTGGTTTGGGCGTGAAGAAGAGACAACCAGACAGACAGTTACTTTCGGATTTATAATATTAGTATGGAATAGTAAGGATTACGTGTTAGTGAAATATTTACATACTTTGTGTCATATAAAATAACACTTTTACAACCTAGACAACACAACCCAAAGAATATTCTCGAATCAAAGTGAATATTTCCCAGATAAATTCTATAATACGGGAGCCATTGATTCCCGTAATGCGGAACCAGCAACCCCATTCTGTCAAGGGTAGCTGTCCAATATGGCGGCATTCCAACCCTCTGGGTAAGTCGTCTAGTAGATTCAGGGTAATCATGATGTACCCATTTTCTGAAGCCATCTTGAAAAATGGGTGAAAATAACGTGCATCTAGAAAAATATGAATAATTAGATTTTTTTCTACCAGCATAGAATAACATTTTCTCTTGATTTGGTAAGTGATTAACGAGCGTTATTAATATTCAATCCATCTAATTTTGTCACCAAAAATCTGCCTTTTGAGACTTTATGTGTAATGGCTGAGGAATGGATGGAATTATCAAATCCTTTGTTCTCAAAATTAATATACAGTCTATAGTGTCCAGTGCAAAGAATTTATGAAGAAGTACGAGTAGCTTTTACCCGCGGTTTGTTCAAGTTAGAAGTCGATGGCAATAGATGTTTTTATCCATCCGTTGGGAATAGTTATTTTTCGGGATAATAGGTCATAGGGTATGACCTTTCTGAACACTTGACAACGTGTGTATAATAATTTCACGAATGTGCAATGCGTAGCAAACAAACAAGTGGTATTACCCTTTGTGGTTCGACTCCTGCGGCACCACCGCCACACCTATTTCTGCCTAATAACAACAGTGTTAAGCGCTGCTGTGTAAAAAAATGTAGGTTTGTTCATAATTACCCGACTGCCAAGGAAGGGTTATGTTTTTCGCGCGTATCTTGTATGTTTGTCTTTCTTTATTTGATCCGATCTTACAAACGGCTGGATAAATTTCGACAGTTAATGTGTCATTACATTCGTCTCAATGACCCGAGTGTCCTTAGATAGGTGTTAGAAAAAAAAAATCAAAAGGGTGAATTTTTGGCGCGAAATAGTAACAAATTTAAAAAAAAAAGTTAACCGAACCTATCGAGTGGGATATGAAATGAAAGTAAATTAAACGTAGATTATAAAAATATATTTGTATATATATAAAACAGCAAGATGGCTGACTGACTGACTAATTAAATGACTTTTTCATTTTTCAGAAATCAACGTACAGCCAAAATCGCTCAACTTAGAGTTCTGAAATTTTGCACATGACTTTGCTATTTAGCGTAAATAAATACTAAGAAAAGGTTTTTGGAAATTCCGCCCCTAAGAGGGTAAAATAGGGAAAAACAGTTTTTTTGAAATCCTTTAATTTTGAAGCAACTACTATAAAATTTAGTATTTGGCTTTCTGGGTAGGAACAAGAACACACCTCCCCATCCCCTCCCGAAAAATCAACCCCGTAGAGGGTAAAGAAGGGTTAAAAGTTCATTTGAACAACCGTCAATTTTGAAGCAAACACTATAAAATGTTGTATCAGGCTTGTTCGATAAAAATAATGAAATTCTACCCCAACGAGGTAATATAACCACCGGATAGATCTTTTATAGATCGTAAATGGTGGATATTTTTTTGCGAAATAGTAACACGTTTTAAAAAAAAAAATCCAGACCTATCGAGTAGGGTATCAAAATAAAGGAACTTAAAAGATATTACACATACATTATATAATATATACATATATACAACATATTGAGATGACTGTCTGACTAAATGAGTAGTGCTGCTGTGATAAAGATAAACGCAAAGGAAAACCGTTGTACTTTAGAAATTTACTCATAGGGTATTTATATAGCGTAAATGAGCTCTACGAGGATAAAATAGGATAATATTGTTTGAAGATCTTTTGATTTTTAAGCAGATACCTTATATAAAACTATGTATTTGGCTTTCTGGATAAAAATAATAAAACGCCTATTTCGCAGTTTTTGGAAATTCGACTTTAGCTTTATAGTGCAGTCGGGTTTTTTGATTTTTTAATTAATTACTTGTTTTCATTTAGTCTTTTAAAATTATACTTTACTAATTGTAGGCTTCGGCTTAAATCTATAGCCATTAATAAACGTTGGCCTAATTCTAGTCCAATTGTTTTTTCCATATTTTATCAGACATCTTAAATAGTTTTGAAGAATTTTGTTTACAAGTTCCTTATCGCAGTAAATTACCCCAAGCGATTATTATAGGTAATTAGCGTTCCGAAGCGACGTTTATTGATAAATGAACAATTTTTGGAAAATGTTTGTGCTTTAATAACTATGGATACTTTATCATTTCTAAGGTGATAATAACGGTATTGCTGCGGTAACACTGCTGTTATAAGGTAGAAATAGGTGTGGAGACACCTATATCTACCTTATAACGTTAAGCGTTGCTTTGTTCTGCTTTGAAGGTTGTGGTGTGAAACATATTTATCCGAAACGTTTCAATTTAGTCTTCACAGATAGGCACGCATCTGAGACTACCGTCAGGTAAGAACCTTATCACATGTTGATTACAGATTTCCTTGGGCAGATGCCACTTGTCATAAGTTGGGCTGTTTGCATTTTTCCATTCCAATTTCTTTTTTTTTTCAATCCAAATCTATTTAGAATTGATGGTAGATCTATCCACGTTAGTGACCACTTAACATTACAACTGCATGCTTTTTAGCTATTTCTACTTTATAAAAAGAAAAAAGAACAGAAAAGAAATATTGGCCAAGTGCAAGTGAAACTCGTACACGAAGGGTTCACTACAACCAAAATTTTATAAAATTCTCTATTTTTAGTATTTGTTGTTAAAGCGGCCACCGTTATACATACCCTGTTAACATAGAAAGTGTCTATCTATTATTGTTAGAGATAGACGTGATAGACGGACAGACAGCAGAGGCTTAGTAATAGGGTTTCGTTTTTACGTTCTTTGGGTACGGTTAGAAGGTGGTAGAACCCTTTGTGGTTAGACTCCGGCGGGACCACCGCCACCCCTATTTCTACCTAATAACAGCAGTGTTAGGCGCTCCTGTGTTCGGGTTTGAAGGGTGTGGTAAGGGAGACAGACTTTTCCGAGGCGTTCCAGCTTAGTCCTCAGGGATAGCGGCGCATCTGTGGCCAACTTCAGGTGGGAATATCTAATCTGGGGTTGATTAAAGATGTCCATGGGCGGCAGTAGTCACTTACCATCAGGTGGACTGTATGCTTGTCTGCTACTACTATATTATAAAAAAAACCGAACCCTAAAAAGAAACTATAATAATACGTATTTAAGTAAACAGAACTTCGCGTGATACGGAACAATTAAACAGAAGCCATAACCGTGGGTTAGAGGCGTTTAAACAAATACTGTTTAGACTAACAAGAGTTCAAGTTAACTATGATACCATTTACACTTTGTAGAGGTGAGCTGTGTTATGACTTATGGGGTGAAGATAACGTAACTTTGTTACTGTGGTTTAGGTTAGGTTACTTTAGGATTAAATTTATTAGCTTACTATCGGGAAATACTGATTTGACCTCAGAGGCTGCACCACATCTATTTCTGCTTAATAACAGTAGTGTAAAATGCTGCTGTGTTTTCGTTTTTAAGAGAGTGGTAAGGGAAACTTAAACGTAGTAGGGAGGACACTTATCCTCAGGCATAGACAGATTATTTGGTTTAATGAAAATAATCTTGGATTACTTAGTATAATATTTTGACCAGTATTTAATAGAAAATACTAATCAAAATGTTGTTGAGAGATTTGTAATATTTCTCTCTGCCAATATTAGAGATGCTAGAAATAATCGGTCTCGTGGAAATACACGTGAGATAAGTTTGGTCCTGGAAAGTTATATACGAGTAAATCCTGTGGGAACAGCGATTGCTGAATATGGATTACTAGTTAAGGCAAATGGTGTTACTAGTCAAAATATATATTAAAAATAAATAAATTATATACTATAGTGATGATGAATAAATTATTGTACACACAAATTATATCATTTTATATGTTAAAAAAACTATTTTATAAGCAAGCTTTTTAGTATTAAAATTTTGTCAGCAAATCCTTTCATTTGATATCCATTTTATAGGGTGCATAGAAATAATTGGTCCACCGTATTGAGGCATCCGCCATATTGGATTTAGGATGACGTCAATAAGCTAGTCAGATATTATTGTTTAAACCAAATGTATGCTTAAAATGCCAGTTCGTCGTTTGATGTTAACTGTTTGAAATTCAGTTGCAAGATATAACCTCCATGTTCATATAAACTAAATCAAGTTGAATAAATACTTGTAAAAACAAAAGGAAAACTCACTGCTAAAAATAATTAATTAAAGAATGAAAATTATTAAAATAATGAAATGAATGTATTTCAATAGAAATCAAATAATATAAGGTGCTAGAGACGAATATGGGCATTTTTTACTGTAATGAATGTTCTGATACCAACAGCGTAAAAACTGAAGTTATAAATGCGTGTAAGTTGGTAAATTAAACAATTATGTAGATGAAAACTTAAAACTCTTTTTAAAATCATTAACTTATTTCGGCAATACCTCTACGATGCTATACAAAAGATAAAGAAAGTTGTACTCTATAACCACGTAGACTTCTCGTGTAAACATTAAAACAGTAGGACTACCATGAGTTTACAAAAGTATTACTCGCTAGCGACTGCGTAAAATAAATGTATGAAAAATTGTACAGCGCCTCTGGTGTTTACTCGTAGAACTAAAATCCGTAGTGAGTCACTACGTAACTCGATACGTAAAAAACCTATCGAAATCAAATCGCTAGCGAATGTCATTATGATCTATTGCCATACAAATTCGGTCCCATGAGTCATTAATTTGACAGACGTTGTCAAGAAATACCGTAACGATAGTAGTTATGTTATTCACTAGCAAAATGACAATAGTTTTCTATTTACAATTTCTATAGTGGCGTTTCTATGCCAACTCATGGTAATGCTACAGTTATATGTTACGAATGACAATTAGAAATACCTAAGTTTTGACAAAATAATATTATATAAATTTATTGTAATCCTGACATTATCATTATTGACATCTTTGATTATAATTGTATTAATTATTATTATTATTGTTAGGTACAATTATTGTGTTATTATTATTATGTAACTACACTAATGAATTAGGCTATAAACTTGTAATGTTAGATGTAAGAATTATAAAACTAAATAAATATATAAATATGTGCTATATGAGCAGATACAGCCACATAACTATGTAATATTTTACAACAAACTTTAGTTTAGAATCGCGTGTTATTCAACAATTAAACCGCTCGCTCTACATTACACAAATAGAGCTACAACACCTTGAAGACAGGGTGTGAATGACCATACGATTGTATCAGTAACCTACATTCCTTAACATGAAACTCTATAATCAACTGAATTAAATATGGTTATAGAGCGGGCATTGTCAAGATTTTCATACAAAAACTTTCATCGTGTTTCATACTGAAATCATCTCGGATTGCGAACATCATATTTCCAGTAAATTTTTGGTTGGTTCTCAAAGTGAGAAAGATTTGGACTTTAGTCCTCTACGCTGGCCAAATGTGTTTTTTTTATAAGATTGATGTAAAAGAACATGCAGTCGAAGTCAAATTTTAAGGTGGTGCTACATTTGTGGTTCGCTTTCGACTCCGGAGGCATCGCCACACTTATTTTTGTTTAATAACAGCAATGTTAAGCGCTGCTGTGTTCTGGTTTTTGTAAGGAACACGTACTTACTTGAGGCGTTGTAGCTCAGTCCTCAGGGGTAGCGGCGCATCTGGGGTCGATCTCAGGTAGGAATATCTAATCCTATCGGGGGATCATTACAAATGTCCATGGGCGGCAGTAGCCACTTACCATCAGGTGGGCTGCATGCTCGTCTGCTACTTCTATATTATAAAAAAAATCAGACTTGATATTGGAACCCTGAACTCCTGGCTACGTCGAAAAAGTCCAAAATGCCGAGCTATCACTTTTAAAATTCAATACATTTAGAAAATACTGCATGTAGCAGCGTTCGTCCTACGATGAATAGTTTTAGTTTTTTACTAAAATACTTGCTATTCACGTATCTACAGGAAAAATGTTATTTGAAAATCGTGAAGGAATAAATAAATTTTAATCCTTTTAGGAATTTTACGGGTACTATAGATTTGGTGCGTTACCGATCTTTGGTTCGATCCCAGGACAGGCATAGGTCAAATACGATTTTACGTTTTGTTATGGGTCTCGGTGTTCGTCTAGTCGTATGTGTGTGTCCATGGCATTTTCAAAATGCTAAAAACACAGATGGTCTAGGACCAGGTTTTTTTAGTTAGTGTAAGTTTAAATATTACTTATTCTACGCGCATTGTATTTCGGTAGAAATATCGGTATAAATAAAATAAATAAACGCTTTCTACACTCACAGCCCCACACTAGGATTCCTTGTGTCGTGGGGGCCATGGACACACCCAGACCCAGAACAGATATCTAAATTCATCATTGAGATGTCTGTCTGACCGAGGATCGAATCCGGAATCCTTTGCGCGTCAAACCAGTATGGTGACCGTTCCGACACGCGGGTCTTCATCATAGGTATGTAGATAAGAATTCAGAACTTATTTGGAACCACTACGGAACCTTGAAAAACCAAATCCATATCTTGGATTTGAATCCAAAACTTATCGACGAGATTCAACATCAACATCACACAAAATCGACATTAAAATCCCTGTATTTTTCCACAGCATTGGTTTTCAACAAAACCAATCCGCAAAATTCCCCATGGCGCCACTATATAGAAAACCATTCCCCATTCTGCTGTCGGAAAATATTTGGAATACGCCCGTACTGCCTAGTTTTAGTTTTTCAAAGGAATGTTTGCGTACGTTTTTGGAAATAAAAAGCGTGTAATAGTTTGTACAATACCTGCTTCGTACCTGAACATAAACTTTATGTACAACGTTTTGGATCTATGTGTACGGCCCTGTAGTTACATATCGTCAACCCGTCGTCGTCGTGAAGGTGGTAGAACCCTTTGTGGTTCGACTCCGGCGGCACCACCTCCACACCTATTTCTACCTAATAACAGCAGTTTTAGGCGCTGCTGTGTTCGGTTTGAAGGGTGTGGTCGGTCGGTGTGGTGGCCGACCTCAGGTAGGAATATGTTGTCCTATCTAGGTTGATTACAGATCACTCGACCGTTATATTTGAACCATTTCTTAATGGTTCAAATATAATGGCCGAGTATCATGCCAACTAAGTTATAGAAATATAAAATAAAACTTTTAGCCTTTAAAAATATAGTCTAGGTAGTCTTCCACCATTTAGATGAATCCAACGACACCTCATATGTTTAAATCGGTCAAGTCGTTTGGGTTCTTTCATACTTACACATTTCCTCTTTTGTGTTCTATTCTTCTTTTCTTTTATTTGTTCCTTCTTTATTTGTACCAAGTTTGTTATTTTTTATCGTCACATATTCGTCATTTATCAACTTACATGAAATTAAAGTATTACCAGATGACCAAAATCCTTGGGAATTGCTTTGGTTAACTGTGATAACCGAAGCCTGATTAAATATATTTGTAACATTATATATTTAGCAACTATTCATTCTATATTAGGTATTCCAGGCATTTTACCCCTTGGAATATCTTAGTAGAATATTAGGAATAGTTTGGGGTCTTCATATAAGATACATGCTTGCCAAGGGTTAAATATGTTTACTGAATATCTATAATGCTATTTGATACGCTTTGATAGTTGCCTAAATTCTGGGGATTGATCTGAAGTACCTTTGAAATTCTTGTACAAAATAATAATACATTTTCTGAACAACATTTTAATCATTTAAGTACTTATTACTTGGACAATCTCTTCGAAAAAGGTGCCAAGAGAGCTTATATTCAAAGTCGGCTATGCATTAGCGACTCCTTTGGTGTTGCAGATGTCCATAGGCGACGGTGATTACTTTCAATCAAATAGCTTATTTACCTTATTGCTAGGTTCAATTTTAAAAATAAATTGTGTATTTAAGCTACTTATATTAGGAAGGCTTAAAATGGTTTAGCCATACTTAAGATTTTTCGATCAATCTATTCGAAAACAAAGGTACTAATGAACAATTTTCTATAATCTTTCAGAATCTGTACAATTTTCTAATACCAATATTATATTCTTATATCAATTAATCTATTGTTGAATTTCTTCCCCTAGATATGTGATTAGACGTATAATAACTCTGAACCCATTATCACATTAACAGAAAACTATTGCGTGGCAAATGGATATGAAGACTGAAGCACGTGAGTTTTCATGTATTAAATTATATTATTACTGAACAATGCGGTTAAAATGTAGAAATTTGTTATACAAAATGACCAGTGAATTTCGACGAGATAATTAAGTCTAATAAATCTTTCGCTCATAATTAGCCAACTGATAAACTTAGTTACAGTTATAGTGCGTAAATTTACGTTAAATTTACTGGCCAAGTGCGTATTGGTAGACTTCACATACCTTTGAGATTTTTTTTTTATAAATCTCAGGTATGCAGGTTTCCTTACGATGTTTTCCTTCACCGTTTAGCAAGTGATAATTAATTTCTAATACGCACAAACTTTTGAAAAATCAGAAGTCCGTGCCTGGGGTTTGAACCTCGGATCCCTCGATCGAGAGGCCGAGTTTGTTAACCACTAGGCTATCACTGCTTTATATTGGCTATAACTGCATTACAAAAATGTAATTAACGCTCAACGAGGCGGACACGAGTCGCCTAGTCTACACTAATATCATAAAGAGGAAAACTTTGTTTGTATGTTTGTTTGTAATGAAGAGGCTCAAAAACTACTGGACCGATTTTAAAAATTATTTCACTATTCGAAAGCTACATTATCCACGAGTAACATAGGCTATATTTTATATGTATATTTCATATATTTGATAAATAGATTTTGAGGCGGTACAAAGTGTGCCGGGTCAGCTAGTCTTCTAAATATATATAACTCAAAGGTGACTGACTGACATAGTTATCTATCAACGCACAGCCCAAACCACTGGACGGATCGGGCTGAAATTTGGCATGCAGGTAGATGTTATGATGTAAGCATCTGCTAATAAAGGATTTTGATCAATTCTACCCCCAAGGGGATAAAATAGGGAATGAAAATATTACTTCCTCGTAATAGATAAATTTCCTAAATTAATCTTATTGACTACTACTAATACTACTATTATAGTTGAAACCGAAAGTGTTACTATCAACATAAATAAAACCGAAATCAGATTATTGCATAATCCACCAAAATACACTTAAAATTGATACAAATAAAACAAAATATACATGCGAATTTAAACTTTTTACCATAACTATAGAGTTGATAACTACTATGTTATGTTTAGGAACTGCAATCTGGAGTTATCTCTTAAAGTTCACTCTTATCTCAAGATTCTTGATAGAAATGTTTAATTAATTCAATTAAATGAAAATGACATGCGATTTTAACTCATAATACGTGATATTAAGATCGACTTTGGTTAAATTAAACCACGCAGTTATCTCCATATGGTAAATAAATACTAGATAACCATTATCAGGTTGCGTTGTAAATATAAATGTTGAAAATAAGAGAAAACAGGAAATTCTCATGAGCTAATGAAATTAAATGGTTTGTTGATGGTCGAATATAAGAAAAAGTTGCAACGTTGTTTTTAATTATCGGCTTCCGCTAGATTAAGAAGATTAGAGAGTGAAATTGGTTTAATATATTGGTTAAAGGTCTAAATATTTGTACTGATAAGCTCTTCAAGAACACAGCAGCGCTTAACATTGCTGTTATTAGATGTTATTAGATTGAAGGTGGTAGAAACCTTTGTGGTGTGGCTTTGTGGGACTCCGGCGGCACCACCGCCACACCTATTTCTGCCTAATAACAACAGTGTTAGGCGCTGCTGTGTTCCGATTTGAAGGGTGTGGTAAGGGAGACATACTTTTCCGACGCGCTTCAGCTTGGTCCTCAGGGATAGCGGCGCATCTGTGGCCGACCTCAGGTAGGAATATCTAATCCTATTTGGGGTTGATTGACATATGTCTATGGGCAGTAGCCACTTACCATCAGGTGGACTACTTACTGGATACATACTCGTCTGCTACTCCTATATTATAAATAAAAAAAAATGAAACGGTTATAACTCCGTATTCGAACCACGAAGGCTTCTACATGTTACACATTCTCATGAGGTACCAACGTCAATGCATCGGTTAATTACTTAATTAACGTAACTTATTAGAAACTATTCACACGTACCTCAACCAGCCGAGTAATTTGCCCGGGGCGGCAGATTTTAGGGCGGCAAGTTTACTTCCAATGACTTTTCTGCGCTAACTTTCTGCCTGTTTTACCGATTATAGGGGTCGGCAAGAAAAAGTGATAAGCCTTATGAAAATAACGCCTTTCTTATTACAGCTATAAGACGCTGCAGCGATGCTTTTCACACGTAACCACTACTTGTGGACATTTTGTCGCTGTTTAATCGTAGTATGTGTGAACAGACCTCATATGAGGTCGGTCACAAGTACGTTGAAGTTGGCCGCAGGGCTGTCTGAGTGATTAAATTTAGCCCTTCGCCCTTTAAGATATAGGTACCTAATGTGTGTGCCTAACATGCAATGGGTTTGATAAATCTTCTATATAAAAGTCTCGTGTCACAATGTTAGTTACCGTACTCCTCCGAAACGGATTTACCGATTATCACCAAATTTAATATGCATATTCAGTAGGTCTGAGAATCGGCTACTATCTATTTTTCATACCCCTAAGTGATAAGGGTGGTTCACCCTTAACATTTTTTTTGTTTATATGGCAACACAACGTTTGACGGATCAACTAGTAATCTTTATAACTTCTTTATAAGTTCTTTTACATAGAGATTTCTAGAGATATAGAGCGTCGCAAATGATATGGTATGAGTATTAACATATTTAGAACAGGTGGTTAAACCCTTTGTAGTTCGACTCCGGCTGCACCACTGCTACATCTATTTCTGTCCAGTACCTTTACCATGAGTTTATACGTTTTGACAAATATGACTGTTTTGGTATTTGTTTACGTATTTACCCATACTATTTCCAATCAGCGCCCCTAGTGGGTTATATCAGAACTTGGAAATTGTATGGACCAATACGTAAACAAATACCAAAACAGTCATATTTCTCGAAACGTAAAAACTCATGGTAAGGGTACAGTAGTGGTTAGCGCTGCTGTCGTGGTATTTGAAGGCTGTGTTAAGAGGCTCCTGAGGACTAAGTTGGGACGACTCGGATAATTATGTAACCAGTACCCTTAGTATAAGTTTTTACGTTTTGACAAAAATGACTGTTTTTGTTTTTGTTTATGTATTTTCCTTATATTTCCAATCAGTTCTGATACAATCCGCCAGGGGCGCTGATTGGAAATGTATGGGCAAATACGTAAACGAATACCAAAACAGTCATTTTTGTAAAAACGCAAAAACTCATACTAAGGGTACAGAACACAGCAGCGCTTAACACTGCTGTTATTAGGCAGAAATATGTGTGGCAATCTTACCACCGGAGCAAACAACAGAGGTGTCTACCACCTTCAAAACGATTAAATTAAAATATTATTGGGCCTTAAACTATAATAATTTGTAACAACTTATTTGAAAACGTCCTGTCACTACACACATACTAATAATATATTAAACCATCTGTTTCTTGTATAAGATGTAAGACTTTTATTAATAAGGTTCTTTTATCATAGTAATATGTTACCCTATTATGGGACATAATATTATATTAACAACCATATTGAAACTACAAACTTAATTATATTATTATAATGGTATGCTAATGGGGTCTATTAAATACTTGTTTGTCGAAATATATGATACGAATTAACTTTTATTTATTTTATGGGTTTTCCGCGCGGTTCTACCTGCGTATACCCCCGTACTAAAGAGAGGAGGGATTTTAACTTTTTACGAGAATTTAAAAGCAGTAATAGACTATTAGTTAGAAACTCGACCTCAATTGGAAGGTGTGAGGTTCCAAACCAAGGCATGGATTACTGACTTTTGAAAAGTTATGTGTGTATTAGAAATTAATTATTACTTGCTGAAACGTTGAAGAAAAACATCGTGAGGAAACCTGCATGCTTGAGAGTTCAGAAAAAAATGAGTTTTCAAGGATGTACGAGTATGTCTACCAATTCGCACTTGGCCAGCGTGATGGACACGTTCTGTGGAGTAGACTTGTGTTGAGCAATGGACAGTTATGGGTTGACATGGAAGCGAATTCCCATAATATTTTCTGGTAAAGAATTTGTCATACAATTTTCAATATTATATGAATATGAATTTTGGTCTCCAATTTTCAACGATGTAAGAAAAGAACGCTTTGCATGCCAACGACTCCGTAAACACACTATCATCACACTATTCAAACCAGAACATATAATTTAACATTGCCACTATAAGGCAGAATAGGTGTGACGGCGCCTCCATAGTCGAACATCGAACGGTTTTACTACTTTCAAATTAATAAAAAGATGGTTTTATGAAATATCATTAATTAGTTTCATCCATAAACATATAAAATAATTATAAATATGATAGTTTAACCATTTATAACGGAGATATTCGAGGAATGCGCTTTATACCCCTCACGATCAATTAATTACAAAAATCGGAACATTTGTAAAATTAACACCATCTGTATCTGTCGTACGCTTTCATCTCTGAATATATCTTATTTAAATTGGTTGATAACGAGGTAAGGTAACTAATGTTACTGATATAGGATTTGACTATGGAATTGCTTGCGTGAAGTTTACAATTTTTGGTAAATTTGGTATTAAGACTTTTTTTAAAGGCTTATTTTTTTAACAGTCTTCAAAAAAGAAGGCTGTGAATTCGACTGCTATGTATGTATATATGAAAGTTTGTATGTCGGCTAATTTCTCAAAATATACCAATCCAATTTGAATGGAGTTTTGGTTATTAGTTCGTATGTGTGTGAGGGACAAATCTTTGAACTAAATATTTAACTAAATTTAAAGTTAAAACAAACGCAACTAAATATTAGACCAGTTAATTTTAACTTGAAATTTGGCACATACATTTTAATGCTTGGATAATCATACACTGTCGTATGATTATTTTAGTGACGTCATTCTAGGGGATTTAAGGTACCTATTCTAAGGAATTCTAAGGACTTCAATCAAAAAATATTTCTTTTATAAACTTTTATTGTTATGTACAAACTTTTTTTGTAATGCAATGTAGACATACCAGCGCATTCCAACCTACAATGGGTTCCTTTAATCATAGAAAAATCTAGATATTTAGAAAGACGACAGATTTTTGATCATTCGGTATTAACTTAATAAATTGTTACTAAAATATTGATTTTAGTATTAACTACTCATACTAATGGTATCAATAAGTATCAATATTATAGGAGTTAATAAAATTTATACCTCTATCATCGTAATGAAATTACATATAAGGGTGTATTCACACTATTGTTGTACGATTTGATATATTGTATTATTTTTAACATCGATACGCTCACTGCAATTAAATCTTCCTATAAGTCTACGTAATCGGTCTGATTTCGCATTTTTTCTATATATAATATAGAAGTAGCAGACGAGCATGCGGTCCACCTGATTGCTAGCTAATGCCGACATGTCTGTAATCAACACCAAAGAAGACCAGATTCTCATCTGAGGTTGACCACAGATGCGTCGCTACCCATGACGACTAACTTGTAACGTCTCGGAAAAGTATGTTTCCCTTACCACACCCTTCAAACAGGTACACAGCAGTAACATTGCTGTTATTAGGTAGAAATAGGGTGGGGGTAGTGCCGCCGCTGTCAAACAAAGGGTTCTCTCACCTTCAAAACCCTAGTGGTTAGGGATGATACTTGAAATTTGAAATTTAAGTAGGACTCTATATAGGTAAGGTTGAAAACAGATGTCCATGGGCTTCATACAGTGTGTATTAAACCTTATTGATTACTTTAGCATATTCGCAAGTGGCAATATTGTGGCAATCAAATTGAAATTATAATATAAACGCTAATTGGTATTATACCAATAAAATGTGCTAATTAGAAGTAATCTAAATTACTAAAAGTTGCCCCTAATTATGTGTTAAAATGTTCAAGTATTTTTAGTACAATTTTAATTTTAAGGGTTTTGAATTTAACGAGTGCTAATATAACTAAGACTCCGCTGTCTGTCCGACTGTCACAGGGCTGTTTTTCATGCATAGTCCGCGCCAAACTGCTAGTCCGCTCTGAAGTTGTTGCGAGCAGGTGTAGTCATACAATTTTCTATACGACGCGATTCATTTCTGTATTCAGAGCGGACTAGTAGCTTTACGTGGACTGTACCGTAATAGAGGCAATTGAAATATTCACATATGTATAATGGTGGCCGCAATAACAATAAATATTTAAAATAAAAAAAATCAAAAATAAATAAGGGTGGCCATACAAAGAACCTCTTTTTTTTTTGGCGTTTTTTGCTTTTAGCCAGATATAAAGCCCAGTTTTTACTCGTTGGGTTCGGAACCCTGAATAGCTGTACTTAATCAGTAGACATTAATCGAGTAATGATGGTATAGGAGTATATTATGTATATGTAGGAACATATCCTACCATTTAACTAATAATCACATAAGGTAATTACTGAAATTGCTAATACAATTGTATGGAGTGTAATTGAAATGGGGAAGGGGTGAACGTCTCCATTGTTCGTAACGTAACCTCGTTATAAGTGGTCTATTCTCTACGTTATCCGTAGTTTCGTACGAAGTTTCGGGTGTTTTACGAATGGCTTTTCTAGATAACGAAACAAATTGTTGACGTACAATTTCTATACGAATACTAGCTGCCCCGACACGTTGTGTTGCCATATAAATAAAAAAATGTTAAGGGTGAACAACCCTTATCACTTTGGGGTATGAAAAACAGATAGTAGCCGATTCTCAGACCTACTGAATATGCATATAAAATTAGGTGAAAATCGATAAAGCCCTTTCGGAGGAGTACGGTAACTAACATTGTGACACGAGAATTTTATATATAAGATTTGAATCGAATATATTGCGTAATAAGGTCTATTGTACTCGCACAACTTAGACATATACCATCATCATCATCAGCATCAACCCATTATTGTCCCACTGGACACGGGTCTCTTCTCAGAATGAGAAGGATTAGGCCATAGTCCACCGCGCTGGCCAAGTGCGTATTGGTAGACTTCACATACCTTTGAGATTTTTTTACATATGTAACCTTATATGTAAAACCCTTTAAAGATTGTAGGGCATGCCAAAGAATAAGATAACCATACATACAAACGCTCGACGGTATTACCTTCATATATGCTAAAATCCGTAAGACTTGTACCGGAGTCTAAACCGTTCGAATCTTTGGTCGATACTACGTTCCGTGCGTAATAGACCCTTAGATTAGGATAATAATAAGACGATTACAATTGGGTCGAGCACTTAGTTATTATTACATAGTGTTTCAGGACGACCTTCGTTTTGAAGTGAGAATTGATGAGGGTACGCTAAGCCGAATCGAACTCCATTCTAAGTCATCACTTATAATAGAATCAACTAAACCTTATCCCTGTTCAAGATTAGATTTAATAGTTATCAGTTATATAATTAACCTGTGTCCAGTTGTTACTTAATTTGCAAGAATATTTTTTTTATTGTGTCACATAATCACTAATATATACATTATACGAAAAAATAAATAAGCAATCCCCATATTTTTCCGACTGCAGAGAGTAATGTTTTTTTAACGTGTATGTAGCTCATTCTTTGGCCCGCTACAGCTCATACGGCGTGACGGATTTTAACATATGAGTTGTCGTTGGATTCATCTAAATTGTGGGAGTAAGATGGCCATATTTTAACCAGTTGGTTTTTAATATTTCTCTACTTTAGTAGTCCAAAATTATGTTATACTAGCTGTGCCCCGCGATTTCACCCACGTAAAAAAGAAACAGGGGCACAGCTAGTTCTAAAATATAAGTAGCCTAAGTAACTCCTTATTACATCAGCTACCTGCCAATAAAAGACCCGTCAAAATAGGTCCAGCCATTTCAGAGAATAGCCAGAACAAACAAAGAGACAGACAAAGAGACAAAAATTGTAAAAAAATGTTATTTTAGTGTATACAGGGTGAATTTTTAAAACGGGCCTTCAGGGCCAAATCCGAAACTATAAGGATTATCGAAAAATGCTGAAAGGAGTTACGAGGCCGATTTTGATAAAAACTAAAACTGCATCATTAGTTTTTTAAAATATCTTTTTCCCTAGCCGGGAATCGAACGAGTTCATTTTGAAAAAAATTACACCCTCTATATTATTCCATCATCTGATAGTGTCGCTTATAAGGATCAAATTTTGGGAAGTAATGTTATGCGACAAATTAAAGGAAAAGGAAAATTTTGAAGAAAATACATATTTTTTCATACATTGGCATACTAATTTATAAGGATTATACATAATAAAGGATTTATGTATAATTCTTTAGAAACATACATAAGTCATACCATTGAAGAACTTGTCGGTTAATCAACTAATTATTCGATGTTATGACCATGGCATACGGCTTAGTATGAGAAAGTAATAGTTTGGCAAATAAGTTACCGCCGTTTTTAGGATTTATTTTTTAATAAAAATGGATCACTGATTAAATAGTAAATTCTTATTGTTTGTTGTTTACAACTTCGTTTTAACGTTCAATATGATTTTCTATATCTCTTTGTTTAGTAATCACTCGGATTTGATTCGAAAAAGTCATTCTCGCAAATTGTCAACTTTACATCTGTATTAAGCGAAACTCCGCTCATAGCAAGTGAAATCTATTATAATGGTCCTAAAAATAAATAACTGAACTAAGTCGGACATAAAAATTTAAATATCTGGAGAACAAAACATCCGTTTTCAAATGATATGAAACATTGAGCCAAAAGTATTGTTAATACGGGAGATGTTTAAATTGATGAATGGCGGGAACTTAACGGCCAAATTAATATGAAAAAATATGTATTTTCTTAAAGTTGAGGCTTTTCCTTAAGTTTGTCATTTATCATTACTTCCCAGATTTTGATCCTTATAAGCAACACTATCAGATAGTGGAATAATATAGAGGGTGTATTTTTTTTCAAAATGAACTCGTTCGATTCCCGGCTAGGGAAAAAGTTATTTTAAAAAAGTAATGATGCAGTTTTAGTTTTTATCAAAATCGGCCTCGTAACTCCTTTCAGCATTTTTCGCTAATCCTTATAGTTTCGGATTTGACCCTGAAGGCCCGTTTGAAAAATTCACCCTGTATATCGTATCTGCATTCATATGCATGTAGTAAATAGCGGTTATTTCAATATTAAAAACAGACACTCCAATTTTATTTATATGTATAGATTTACAATTTATTTCTTGTTTTACTGCGGCTATATAACTATTCTACACATTAGATTGATTGAAGTGATATTATTAATAAAATCATGAATATGTCACATATTATACTAAACATGTCGGTAAAAAGCTTGTACGTAACATCACTACATCGCTCGCAGCGTTAGATTAACCTTTCTTCACTACACTGTAGGACTTAATCTGATGAACTCTAGTTTCACTGAGTTTTAATCTAGTCTGAGAGTTAACTTGGCGTTTAAAAAGTGATTTATTATAATACTTGAGATTAAACTTCTTATCTTGTCTCATACGTCTCAAGACTTGGAAGAAAATATCTGCGACATGTCTACTATTATAATTTGTGTTGTGTTTTGAAGGTAGAACCCTCTGTGGTTCACTCCGGCGGCACCACCGCCAAACCTACTTCTGCCTAATATCAGCAGTGTTAAGCGTTGCTGTGTTCTGGTTTGAAGTGTGATAAAGGAGACATATCTTTCCGAGGCGTTCCAGCTTAGTCCTCAGGGGTAGCGGCGCATATATAGCCGACCTTATTTAGGAAAATTAGCACAAAATTAGTTTGTTTATGTGTGGCTGACTTTAGGTAGGAATATGTATTCCTATTTTGGTTTGATTACAGATATCCATGGGCGGTACTAGCAACATGGCATCATATATTATAAAAAAATCATAGCAATGGGTTTAAGAAACAAAAAGCTTCAAGACTCAAAATCTAATTGAACAAAGCAAATATCGATAACGTATGAAAATAATAATCGACACATCTTCTCACTATTACAACGTTGATCCGATTTTATAAACCCTTTTTCATTTCTAACCAAATGAGCCTTAGTTTTCGCGCTGAGAGATTGCTCTTATCTAGAACAGCTTTTCTAAGCAGTGATAGCCTAGTGGTTAAGAAACGCGGCCTCTCGATCGAGGGGTCCGAGGTTCAAATCCCAGGGCACGCACCTCTGATTTTCAAATTAATGTGCGTATTAGTAATTAATTATCACTTGCTTAAACGGTGAAGGAAAACATCGTGAGGAAACCTGCATACCTGAGAGATTTAAAAAAAAAAAAAAAAAAACAAATATCTTAAGGGTATGTGAAGTCTACCAATACGCACTTGGCCAGCGCGGTGGACTATGGCCTAATCCTTCTCATTCTGAGAGGAGACCCGTGCCCAGCAGTGGGACAGTAATAGGTTGATGATGATGATGGTGAGAACACCTTTTCAGATTAGAACATTAATTCACTGGAAATTTTAAAGCTTATGAATAGATGCTATAATAAAGAAGGGAAGTCAGCTACTGCGAAGTAGAGATTGAAGTTTCATGTTATAATTAATAGTCACATGACAAAATCTGACATGGAGCTCTTCAAAAATGGTGTAAAAAAAGCTCTCTTCCAAATCCGGCCATGCGTTGGCGACTCCTGTGGTGTTGCAAATGTCCATAGGCGACGGTGACTGCTTTCCATCAGGTAGCCCGTCTGCCTCATCGTTTAGATATAATTATAAAAAAAAAACAAAACATATAAATAATACTGAAGTATCTGTGTGTAATGTCAAAATAACAGGTTTTTAAATGCAAATGATGTAATATGAGACGTATAACAAAAAAGTATTTTTAACAATAATTTAATTTATTGTTTGCCTGTCTGTCTGTTTCCTCCGGTTTATCTGCGTAAGGGCTGGTTCGATTTTGACAGGATCTTTAGGGACAATTACCTCATGTTATAATGAGTAACGGGGCCTACGTTTATTTTATAGAAAAGATTAGGTTTCCGCGTAAAAAATAGTCTGTACAAATAGCTAAAATTCGATCTTTGATAGGCAAAATATTGGATAGATTGGTTATAAATAACGGGTGAATATGTCCTACTTTTGTAGTGATAATGTTCAATTACTTATAGGTACATTTGCCATATAAAAATACGTGGTATAACTTCTTGTAGTTCGATTACGAATATACCAACTACATACCTATTTCTGCTTCATAACAACAGCGCGCTCCTGTGTTTCTGTTTGAAGGGTGTGGCAAGGGATAGTACTTCATTTAACTTAATATGCTTGGGTGTTACTTTCCTTACATATCATTTTATTTGTACAGGCGCCAAAGATCTGTCGGCGACTCTATATATATAAATAATGTTATGGCTATGGGTTATCGCTGAAATCGTATTTTACGGCGTCTCAAATTTTATAGCTAAGTTTTATTGTAAGGGCGCAGACTTGTGTCACTAGGGTTGCCAAGTTTAAGGATAACTAGACAATTATAAAATTATAAAATCAATAAACCCGAATTCTTAAAAATAAAGCTTCTTACAATTTAGGCAAATCCAACCCCACGTTAAAATCCTTCGAGGTGTGTGGGCTGTGGAGTATGAAGGAGAATGTATGCTCCATACGTACGTGAATATGTTTGAAAAACATTACCCTCTGCAGTTGGGTAAAAGGTAAGCTTGTCATTATATTTCACCTTTGTTTTTTTGAAGTCTATACGTATTTTATAAGATTTCCAAAACGGTGCAGGAAAATATCGTAAGGAAAACTGTATGCATGAGCACATAAAAAATGCTCAAAGGTGTGTAAAGTCTTCCAGAATACAATTAACCAGCGCGGTGGACTCATAGACATAGGGCCATAGCCAAAATCTCTTGCACTATGAAACCTTTGCCCAGCAGAGGGACAGTATTCCACAACGTTCTACAGACAAACGTCGTCAACCCAACTGTATCATTACTGGGCACGGATCTCCTCTCATAATACGAAGGATTACACCATAGTTCACCAAACTAGCCAAGTGCATATTGACAGACACGTCAACTTTATTGTGGATAGATTACATAAATATTTTACGACATCTCAAATTTTATAGTTTAATATAAGTGTAGTGGAATTTCGCACACAGCTGTTAGGGTCCTGGTTCGAGGCCTCGAACACGTCCATAATAAATCAGAGTTATCGCCGACGGATCAATTAATAAAACATCAAAGCCTCCGACCTATTTTGATATTACGTTCAAAGGATTTTGGGGACCATGTGTTCTCGAACGAAACTCACGGTTAGTTACTCGATTTAGTGAGAGTAGTGGTCAGTTTTTCTCGAGTTTCCAGGAATTCTCGGGAATTTTTGGTTGAGAGTTCTCGTGTCATGAGAAACCAGTTAAGTGTGAAAAAAATCTTATAACTGCAATAATATGCAACTTAGGCCACGCGTCATTACATACTTTTTCGACAGCGATTTATTTTTAAACCTATTTTTATCATGACAAATCAAAATATCAGAAAAGTAAATAGTAATCCCTCACGCCATCGAAAAACGAAACTTTTGTTTTATCAGAATGTACCTATATACATTTTAAGGTGGTAGAACCTTTTGTGGAACTCCGGTAGCACCACCGCCACACCTATTTCTGCCTTATAACAGTAGCGTTAAGCTCTACTGTGTTCTGGTTTGAAGGGAGACATACTTTTCCGAGGCGTTTCAGCTTAGTCCTCGGAGGTAACGGCTCATCTTTGGCTGACCTCAGATAGGAATATCTTATCCTATCTAGAGTTGATGGCAGTAGCCACTTACCATCAGGTGGACTGCATGCTCGTCTGCTGCTCCTATATTATAAAAAATCTAAAATTATTTGAACAAATAGTAATTCAGAAGTTTGGGAAGGTTGACCAGTTTCAGTTTCGACTTGTTAATATGAAATGAGCGGACCGACCGTTGATTTTGTAGTTAGATTATAATTATCGTCCATTCTATGTCGTATCGATTAGTATTCAAATTCATATAATACGGTTTATTTTAGGCTTTTTTTACCTACTTAAGACTATTCATATGAAGACTACGTACTCTTCATATCATTACAAAAATCGTAAATTGAACAAAAATCTAACTGAAGTCGATCACAGGTTTGTTCTTTTTTTATTTTTATGAAAAGTAAGATAGTCTTAATAAAATCATGTAAAATATAATTTCGCTAAGAAAAATATAAATTTAAATTTTCAATTGAATACTCCTGTGCTTAAAGTGAAAATTTAAACAACCTTGTATATCTATGAAAGTTCTCTATATAAGTACTTTTTATCACAACATATCTCCAAAAATATTCTAAAAACTAATTTCAAACTCCGCCACAAACAAGCATTACAGGATTAAAGTTGTATTTTTATAAAAACGAATTATTATTATTAATACTTTTACTATCATTATTAAAACGAATTATTATTATTATAATGCATAAATATATTGTGGTAGAACACTCTATGGGTCGACTCCAACGGCACCACTGCTAACCAATTTCTGCCAAATAATCGTAGTGTTAAGCTGTGCTGAGTGCTGGTTTGAAGGGTGTGGTAAGGGAGACATACTTTTCTGTTCTTAGGGTAGCGGCGCATCTGTGGCCTGAGGTAGGAATCGAATCTTATCTGGGGTTGATTACAGATGCCAATTCTTAAGTAACTGAAATCCCAAAATTCGCATCAGAGTGTAATTTTCAACTAAAAGGAATTGGACCGCCATATTTTCTAACAACGAAGTTATGTATCATTCTGAAAGACAAGTCGCTTCAGTGTGACAGAGACAGGTAATACGAACCATGTAATAGACAAGGATAGCGCTAAGGGTAGTTCGGGGTAAATGCCCCAAGCAAGGGTAAACAACGGACGAACTGTTTATTTACTGATGTTATTACGAGTAATAAGTCAGTAAACTTCGTGTGACGTTAGCTGCCCACAGATGGCGCTGTTTCATAAATTCGCAATATTTGTCTTAATAACCGGTGTAGAAAAGTTTCGCGAAATTGCTTAAATCTGATATTTTTGAGGGAATTTGTTATTAATACAAGAAGAGCCTGAATTTCCAAGCGCTTTGAATGTGGAAAGTTCGTACAAAATGTTTGTTTCAAGGTGAAATTGAATAAAACATTATAATTTTAGTGTTGAATCCCTGTTGTACAACTTTTAAATCTGCAGTTTATTTTTATGTAACAAAGTAGAAAATGGGCAAGATATTTTCTGGTAATGGTAATATTGCATTATTTAGAACCTTGGCCTATTAAAACTTTATCAGCATGCAGCATACTTTTAGGATACTTTGAAAATGTTACAAAAAATGTTAGCGTGCGGCAGTTGCCTCTTATTTTAAGGTGGACTGCATTTTCATTAGCTACTTCTTTGTGTATTTTTTATTATTGAAGTATAGTCTGCGTAAAACTGCTAGTCCGCTCTGAGTATAGAAATGAATCGCGTCGCCATAGCAAATTGTATGACTACACCTGCTCGCAACTTCAGAGCGGACTAGCAGTTTGGTTTGGACTATACCATACCATACAAGAATGCAGCCTACCTGATGGCTATAGTGGCTCATGGACTACCAATCAACCTCCAACAAAATTAGATAACTACTTCAGATACGCTACAGATGCGCTATCCCTGAGGACGCCTCGGATATGAATGTCTTTCTTACCACACATCAAACTAGAACAAAGCAGCGTTGAACACTGTTTCTAGGCAAAAAAGGTGGCGATGGTGTTTATTGAAAACTTGTTTTTTCGCTAGTCAATTCTGTGCCAAAAGTCCTAATCGATTTCTAAAATAATCGATTTTTTACTAATCGGTTTATAATGGAAAAAAATTAACAGATTTTTCACTCGTTATCACCGTGCAAATGGTCAAATATGTTACATTATCTCTATCAATATCAACCCATCTGATATAGCATCGGTAGTAAATATCTAAACAACATTACGCAGACCATTGTACAGATTTATGTTCAATTGAGCCATTATTCTCGTGCTGTGCTAATTACCGAAATTAGTGCGTTCTTCTAGGTAAATTAGTTTTAGTATTGTGGTAAATTATGAAATTGAGGTGGCAAAATAGTTTTGTGATGGTAAGTCACTATTGACGCCCATGGAAATTTTTAATCAATCTCAGATAAGTTTAGTGTATTACCTGAGAAGGGCCTTAGTTACGTGTTACTTATGTAAAGTAAATTCTAATGCTTCGGATAAGTCTTTATGCGGAACACAGCAGCGTTTAACACTACTTTTATTAGGCAGAAATAGATTTGGCGTTGGTACCGCTGGAGACGAAGCACAAAGGCATTTTGTTTTTCTACCAATTTAAAATTTCATAATTGTAAACAGGATTTAATTGCTTCTTAAGCTCACCCATAGATTCATTCTAGTACCTGACAACTAATTTGGAACGCCCCATGTCTCTTACTATTTTCAATTTATACGGCAGTAAAGCTTAACACTATTGTAAGACAGCTTATAAGGCTGAGTTACCAGTATAAGGCGTTTTGACTTACTCCTCAAAAGCAATACATATACCGACCTCACGTAGAATACTAATCCTATCTATATTCTCACTGGCCTAAATACTTATTTTCTATTTCTATTTCATAACAAAAGTAGGCTACAACCTCATTTACTACCATTACATAAAAAATATAATATCAAATATGAATATCATAACAAAGATCTTTTATGAGGAGCTCATATTATTATGTTATGTACTCCATAATACCGCATTGAATGGGGCGTTAGTTTGAAAAACTCCGCAACTTTGCACAATGGGAGTTGCGAAGTCGGCTGCGAGTATATACTTAGTTCTTAGGAATTTTCATCCTTATAAGCAAGTAATACCTAAAGTAGTAGGATAGTTGAATGAAACTGGGTCTACATTCTGGTCCGGGATTCGAGTCTTGATTTTTTATATTGCAGTAGGAAATGAACATGCAGTTCACCTGATAGTTACAGTAGTGACAGAAGTCTAGATAATATTAGAGTTTTACCTGAGTTCGGACACAGATGCGTTCTCCTGAGGAGAAAGGCAGCTTATAAGGCAGAGTTACCAGTATAAGGCGTTTTGACTTATTCCTCAAAAGCAATATATGCATATGTAGCCGACCTCAAGTAGGACTTTAATTTTATCTACAATTCCAGTGGATTAAATAGTTATTTCTTTTTCATAACAAAAGTAGGCTACAACCTCATTTACTACCATTACATAAAAAATATAATATCAAATATGAAAATCATAACAAAGATCTTTTATGAGAAGCTCATATTATTATGTTATGTATTCCATAATACCGCATTGAATGGGGCGTTAGTTTGAAAAACTCCGCAACTTTGCACAATGGGAGTTGCGAAGTCGGCTGCGAGTATATACTAAGCTCTTAGGAATTTTCATCCTTACAAGCAAGTAATAAAGATAGCAGTGATAGCTTAGTGGTTAAGAAACTCGGCCTCGATCGAGGGGCCCGAAGTTCGAATCCCAGGCACGCACCTCTGATTTTTCTAAATTATGCGCGTATTAGAAATTCATTATCACTTGCTAAAACCTGATAGGTACAGTAGTGACAGAACTCCAGATAATATTAGAGTTTTACCTGAGCTTGGACGTTCTCTTGAAGAGAAAGGCAGCTTATAAGGCAGAGTTACTAGTATAAGGCGTTTTGACTTATTCCTCAAAATCAGTATATAGATATGTAGCAGACATATGGGAGTACATATGGGCGTTAGTTTGAAAAACTCCGAAACTTTGCACAATGGGAGTTGCAAAGTCGGCTGCGAGGAATCTTAGGAATCGAGGAATCGGGGAATCTTAGGAATTTTCATCCTTACAAGCAAGTAATAGCTAAAGTCGTGGGATAGTTTTTCCGCATTCACCCAGGGGTTGTTAGTTGAATTGCATTTAGTCTACATTCCTTTAGGAGATTCGAGTCCTGGTTTAATATTGTATTGAAGTATTAAATGAGCATGCAATCTGTAAGTGGCTACTGCAGTTCGTACACATTTGTAATCATCCCATCTGGGATCTTATCTAAGATTAGATTTCTATCTGCAGTCTGCCACAGTTACATTGCTACTCCTGAGGACGAACTACTCCTACGAACGCTTGCGATATGTAAGTCTCCCTCACCACGTCCTTTCTAAAACAGCAGTGCTTAAAATTGCTGTTATTAGGCAGAAATAGGTAAAGAGGTAAGCTTTGGTATTATAAGTTGAGATGATGATAGTATCCAGCAGTGGGATAAAAAATTGTTAGGAACATGAAGCTCATCTATCTAAAGTTCTCTTATATATTGTACTACCATTTAACACTAAATTATGTCTAATAAATTAATGTCTTAATCAAACCGACGTAGCAAATCAGTTTTAGACTGTCATCAGTTAGATGGTCAGAGGTTACTACCGTCTTTAGGCGTTTAGAATGAACCCTAAATTTTATGGGTCCTCTTTTCGAGATTGTTATTGAATTATAAGTTAAAGAGGCACAGATTACCTAATGTAACACAAAAATAATAAAGAGAAGTTTGTTGTAACATTTTGTTCCATCTTAAAATTCTTCAAAGCAAAACTCTGTAGCGCTTAAAAATGCTATTATAAAGCAAATAGCTGTGGCGTTGGCACCGTCATTCTCATAGAGTTTTACCTTTAACAAGTAGTTAGTTGGAGAAAAAATCTCTCTAACGACTCTACAAACTAAAGTTTGCAACTCAGCTCATAAACTAGTAGAGCTCTTAAGAAATTTTCATCTTTACCCGCAATAACGTGAGTTAAGCGCTGCTTTGGATATGAAGAAAATTCTTCGCCGTATGTATGTTATTAAAAGACATTTTATAAACGCATTAGGTTTAGCACAGCCACACCTATTTCTGCATTATAGCAGTGTTAAGTACTGTGTTCTGGTTTGAAGGGTACGGTAAGGGAGAGAAACTTTTTCGAAGCATTTCAGGTCAATCTTCAAGGGTATCTGTGGCTGATCTTAGATAGGAATCTAATTTTATTTGGGGTCGATTACAGATGTCCATGGGCGGCAGTAACCACTTACCATCAGGTAAACTATATTGTCGTCTGTTATTCCTATAATATAAAAAAGAACGTTAGCAGTTAACAATGAACAAGCGAAAGAAATAATGGAATATTTTAATATCTAAGTAATCTATACATAATTTCCTTGAAAAAATATTAATGTTAATGTATTTTTAATAATAATTACAGTATAAGATATTTTTCTTTAGTGATACTCTCAAGTATTGTTTTAAAAAAGTATTGTAATTGATGAAACAAGCTTGTGGTCAATAGGCGCCACTTGGTGGCGCCAGTGAGCGAATTGACATTAATATCTGAAAAAGGCGGGAAAATCGAATAGACGAATAGAAGTTGATCCGATCAATTTGGTTTTATTGTTGAGTGATAAAGTGTCTTATAATAAACTGTTATAAACAATATTGTGTTTTCCTGAACTGATCCTTACTTGACACGATACGAGTAAGTAACTTTTACTATAATATAATTAGATGTTATTGTAAATGAGCATTAGTCCATCTGATGATAAGTGTTACACGGTGTTAGATAAATTGGTTGCCAAGGTACTTAACGATGCTGTTACAACGCAGAAATAGGTTAGTGTTTCTGCCGCCGCAATTGATGCTTACCACAAACCACAAAATTAATTTATGCCCATTATTTGGTACGATGTTCTCTACGTAAGCAATCATAAGCTTATTTTACCAGGCTGTTCCACTTATGTAAGCGGATAGAGGAATAGATTTTCTGAAATGAACAAAATGCACACGTTTTTTTTAAAGATTGAAGTAGCCAACGAGCGTGCAATTCACCTGAGGGTAAGTGGCTACTGCCGCACATGGACATCTGTAATCAACCCCAGGTAGGATTAGATTTCTACGTAACGTTGACCGCAGACGCGCCGCTACCCCTGAGAACTAAGCTGGAATGCCTAGCAAGTTTTGTTTATGTTTTCCTTACTACACTCTTTAAACTAGAACACAGCAGTGGTTAAAACTGCTGTTATTAGAAAAAAAATTCTGTGGCGTTGTTACCGCCAGATTCAAATCACAAAAGGTATTACCACCTTCCTTTATTAAGTTACTTTACCAGTTTCTTGGAAAACCAACATCTTTATCCCAACGTCTCTAAGAAAAACTCATATGAAAGGCTTATTTCAGGAAATTTTCATATTACCTTAGCCGTAATAACTAGCTGGCTCGCCCGCAGGCAATCTGTGTAGATATACTGTCATAAGGGGATAAACAGATTTTATTCATGCATACTTTTTACAGAGTTTTCCTAGTTTTCGCTCTCGGTCTAAAAAAATGAGGCATTTCGAGAAGAATATTGCTGGTAAACATGGCTTATTAGAAAACTGTGGTCTAAACTTTTTTTGTGCTTTGCAAAAAACCTTATTTTTTATTAAATTGGATTAGGACACGAGCTCGCAGCACGCATATTGGTTAATAGTAACTGCCACCAAGTAAAAATGAAGTTTTACTTAAGGTTGGTCATAAATGCTCTTCCTCTCCTGAGGATTAATTGGAATTACTAAAGAAATATAACTAAATCAATAATAAATATTATGTGAATAGATGTAACTAAATTATAGGTTTTTAATTTTCATATAAGACGTTTTTACTGGTTAGTCGCTTCCCAAAATATTCTTAATTAAATTACTCCTAAATTAGGACAGATTTTTTTATATAATATAGGAGTAGCAGACGAGCGTACAGTCCATGGACATTTTTAATCAACCCCAGATAGGATTAGATATTCCTACCTGAGGTCGGCCAAAGATGCACCGCTACCCGTGAGGACTAAGCTGGAACGCCTCGAAAAAGTATATCTACCTTACCATACCCTTCAAAACGGAACACAGCAGTGCCTAACACTGCTGTTATTAGGCAAAAATAGGTGTGGCGGTGGTGCCGCCGGAGTCGAACCACAAGTGGTTCTAACACCTTCAAAATGAATATTACCCGTTACACTAGAAACAAAAATTGTTCTACCATCTTCTATAATCCACCATTTTTTAATAGCCAATTAAGCAAACATTACTAACGAAATTACTATGAAATATGGCTTATTATAAAAACGTGCTACAAATCTGGCTAAAGTTGAGTAGTTAGGAATATTCAACGTAGCTGAATAATGAGGCTTGTAATAAATTACTTTTACTGCCTAAGCTTCAAACTCCACCTGCTGTAACTAATCATAGATTTTTTGGACTTTAGAAATAGCAAACAAGCATATAATCTACCTGATAATTAGTAGCTACTGTTAAAAATGATGGCTTTAAAAAAATGAAAAAAGACTACTTAATAATTATTAGGTAAAAAAAGACAAACCCACTGAGTTTCTTATCGGATCTTGTCAGTTGATGTCGCGTTCCGATCCGGTAGTAGGAAAAATATTGTAACTGACAATTTGTAAGTGCCTCCGTAGGCCTATACAAAATAAATATATTTCACTTCATTTAATTTCATATCGAAATAATTATACTGCTACCCATGGACATCTGTAATAAACCCCAGGTAAGATCAGTTCTTCTTAAGGTCAGTCAGAGATGCGTTGCTATGGTTGAGGGATAAGTCAGAACGTACAAGAATGTCATACCTTCAATCCACAACACGACAGCGCATACCACTATTGTTGTAACCGAAAGAGGTGTAATTGTAGTGCTTTGACTCCGTAGTCAACGAGGGATACCTTTTAATCATAGAAATATTTGTATTTCGAACAAAATTCCCACTTTAACAACAGCATTGTTTATTAGTTAAAGGTAGGGAATAATGAAATTACTACGGAATTAAAGTGATCTCGTTCCACTCGGAATTTCAATTGCGAAGTAGTAAAATCTACCTTTTACCGACCCTTTCGGATTTCAGAAATGCCTACTTCGAACAAGTGAAAGTTAGGAAGGGGTTTGATTGAAAACGAGTAAATAATGGCTTATTACTTATGTTACACGGGTAACGTTGAAGGTGGTAGAACCCTTTGTGGTTCGACTCCGGCGGCACCACCGCCACAACTATTTTTGCCTCATAACAGCAGTGTTAAGCGCTGTTGTGTTCTGGTTTGAAGGCTGAGGTAAGGGAGACATACTTTTCCGAGGCGTTCCAGCTTAGTACTCAGGGATAGCGGCGCATCTGTGGCCGACCTCAGGAAGGAATATCTAATCCTATCTGGGGTCAATTACAGATGTCCATGAGCGACAGTAGCCACTTACCATTAGGTGGACTGCATGCTCATCTGCTACTCTCATACGAGTATTAAATAAAAAAAATAAAAAACAAACGTTGATTTATATCTTCTTTAGTTGAGATTAGGGAAGAGTATTTAAAGTTTTTTGAATTTTAAAGCGAGATGAATGTATTTGAATCAAATTTTTATATCTACACTTTTAACGCAATAATAGATAAAAACATTTTTTGGTTTCTATTTCTGCTTGTGTACCTATCGGTAATATTTTGGACTAATTTTATAAGAAGTATCTGAATCTTAGGATTCTTAAGATTTTTAATTGAAATCCCCCCCCCCCACAAAAATTACGTGTTAGGCGGTTTACAAAAAAGGGCAATAAATCTACTCGTAGAACTATTTTCTTTAGCTATACAATCGCTTATCGTTCATACGACAGCGATCAGACAATTCGGTAAGACAAGTTAATGTAAAGAGTGAGATTTTATTGCGAGGCCCATTTTATTGAATTTATTCCGTCTTAGGCCCAGGTGCCTATTTGGGCATTTACCCAATAAATTTTAAGGAGAAATTAAGGCCGTCGATACTAATATTTACTTAACGAGTTATTATATTGACGGTGGTTTATGGTAATTGTAAACATTTAGGAATTCATTAAATGAGAGGAATTTGAGTGTTGCATAAGCGTTTGCTTCTTTTAGAGGCGTTTGCGCATCGAACGCTTCTTATGGTAAACTTATTTTAAGGTAAGGGCAATTGGTAGAGGTACCCTAGGTAATTCATGGGGAAAATTATGAATTAATATCCCCTTTCATCTCAAGGCAAGGTTATCTATATGTTAGAACGTAGCTGGGAATGAAGATCATTTGTTTCAAATTTGCATTATAATCCTTATAAATAATAGACTATAATAATATAATAAACAACAAATCTGTCATCCTGAAAGGAATATTAGTAGGCGGAAGAGTAGTTTTTATGAGCGTCTTGACTTCTAACCACCCTGATATCTAGCAAAGCACTAAACCGTGGTAGCACTAGCATTATACTACGTGCTTACTACTTATGAAGGCGAGTGCAATAACATAAACTAGTTCGAACCAGTTTCCGCGATATTAAAATCGCGATACCGACGTGAAATTTTATCACGAGCTCTGAGAATTTCGCAATAAATTCCCGGCAATCTTCCAATAGCTTCGATAAATATTTTTCGGAAAACACATTTACATAAAAATATATGGGAGTAGTAAAAGTTTACAATGACTAACACTGATGGATATTTTCAGTTATAAGTACCAGAAATAGATACCCTATTTGTACTTATCTTATTATTTTTACTAATTTTGGTCAAAAATACGTTGTTTCCTTTGAAACTTAAAGGGGATACTTACATCTGTTTGATTTTCGAAAAGAATACCTTTACAAGGTATTTGGTGCCGTGTACTTAGCGTTGAGGATGGCCAGGAGGGGTTCAGAAAAAATTCCCACATAATCTGGTAAGGCTCCCACCGAATAACTTTTCAAGCCATGTCAAAAAAATACTTTTTTAAATTTGAGCCTAACGATAAAGTAGATGTCCATCCATCCATCCATCCATCAGCCTTTTGAGGTCCACTGCTGGACATAGGCCTCCCCTAATTGGCGCCACTCCAACCTGATGGAGTGGCGCCAATTAATAAAAGTAGATGTACCTGATGGAAAGTAGCCAACGTCGCCTATGAACATTTGCAACACCAGAGGAGTCGCCAATGCAACGCCGGCTTTGAAGGAGAACTCTTTTTGCGCCTTTTTTGAAGAGCCCCATGTCACAGCGGTCCGGAAATACTACAGGAGGCACTATCTCAGTTTTATCCTTGACGGGAAGGTTTCTTTGTATACCTTAAACACAGCTGTAGGTACCTATATAATATAGAATCGTTGACAGATCAAAAAAAACTTAATTCTCCAAATAAAAATTCAAATTGAAACAGTTGAAACATAAATAGCGAGTAAGTAAAACGTTTTATGGCCACAACCATCGTAAAAAAAGCGTAAAATCTACCAACTAATGATGTTATAATGTTGGCTGCAGTCAGTCGCTCCCATAAAGATTTCCTCTCAAGTGAGGCCTAATTTTGGTTAAATTATTTTTATCTGCCACATAAATGTTTTGATTGATAAATTATTGTTACTGTTTAACTGGCTTATTACTGCTGCTGTATGCTTAACATTATGTTGAATAGCAAAAGTGCTAATACTAAAATTTTACATGAACGTAATTTCATGTGAACTTATTGACAATTTTAATCAAATTAAACATAATGTGCTACGTTAAATACTAAAACAATATTATTGTTTTTCTGTTGAAGCTTCGGTTATTTATTTATGAATCCTTATCATAGTATGTATTTGAAAAAATTGGATTTGGTACCTTTTTTTAATCTTTTAAACTTTCCAAACAGAAACAAGTAAGTGACCATCTTTAAATTGGATTTCAATTATATTGTCGGTCCATCATTACATTTGATCCTGTTCTGGCTATCCGTTAGGTAAATTCCCAAAACATATTTACAGACCAAAACTTTCGATAACACAAACACGAGAACATAAAACAATACTTTTTATAAGCAACAACAAAAACAGCAAAGATATGAGGAAAAACAGCAAAAACAGAGAGTTACGCAGAAGATCGTCAGTCGAAATACACGTCAACTTTTTCATTAAGCGATTGCCATTCAGTGAACGTTTTGTTTTTCTCAACTATTCGCAACGAGATACTTTTCGATGGATTCACCATTAATTTCCACTTTGACGGACTTTCCGGGAAGTGTAACTTCTCTTTGAATAGGAACTCGATTTCACTGAGTCGGAATCATCGTGGTAGTTATTTCTGCTGTAAAATTGGGAAGTATTATTCTGGTTTCAAGATGCTGTAGAGCATTAACATGAGGCCTAATTTTGTCCTCAAATGTTCCTACAGTTGAACTACTGTACTATATGTAGTGCAGGTCGGTTGCAAATATCAGGTGGACTACATAACTATCCCAAAACCACATATAATAACACCGTTAAAGAATTCTAAATTTTCTGGTTAGAGGCATTAAACAGGCATTTATAGTTTAACTTTTGCTGTTCATCTAGCTAGTTAATAAACCAGTTTCTTTTGAATCAGTCAACAGTAGTATTCTGAATCGAAGAAAAAACAGTATATTCATGTTAATATAAACCAAAATACTTTATATTTAGTTTAGCAGTACAATACCGTTTACGTAAATTCAGATCCTTTTCACAAAAGACAACCAACTTACAGTCCCAAACTTTTATATTGGTTGCCCTACAACAACATAACAATTGGTCGCCCTAGCGAATGTAACAAACAGAATTGGTGAAGAATGCGAGACAAAGCGTTTTTGTTGTCGGTACGAGTCGGGTACAGAGCGGGTAGTATTTTCTGCTGACTGTATTTCGTACAAAGGATCTGCTGATTCCCCTGTTCTATGCACCGTTTCGAAAATATTTTCATGAAGCGTAATGCGTTTTTGTGAATTGGGTTTTTGGTTTAATTTTGAATTTTGTTTAAAAGTGGTATATTTTGAATTCGCTGCAGTTATGGTGAGTTTTTTTTATAATTTAGGAGTGGCAGACGAGCACGCAGTCCACCCGATGGTATGAGGCTACTCCCGCCCATGGCCATCTGTAATCAACCCCAGATAGGATTAGATATTCCTACCTGAGGTCGGCCACAGATGCGCCGCTACTCCTGAGGACGTAGCTGGAATGCCTCGGAAAAGTATGTCTCCCTTACCACACCCTTCAAATCAGAACACAGCAGCGCTTAAAACTGTTGTTATTAGGCAGAAATAGGTGTGGCGGTGGTGCCGCCGGAGTTGAACCACAAAGGGTTCTACCACCTTCAAAATAATTACACGTTTCGGATTTTAAAATTGCAACTTAGTTCATCTTTTATGTACAAACCAACTTTACGATGTTATTATACATACAGACTTAATGTTATAGCATATAGAGTTGTGTGTGCGACCGTTGTAATCAAATTTGTCGGGTTAAGTCGGGACGACACTTAGATTATAAACGAAATAAAATCGATCTCTTGGCGCCAACGTGTCGGCGACGCGCGAAATGGGAAAACTCGGGAAATTATTTGAGATTGAAGTTATCGTGTGATTGGGGTGGGATTTAGTTCGTTGTGATTGGATTTGGATTTAGTTAGCGGTTGGGATGTGGTTATCAATATTATTATTGAATTTTCGTTTAATTTAATGAGGTCTTATGAGTGGATCTGACACGGGTTGGTCACTAATATTTATACCTTCGTGCAGTCTACCTGATGGAGACTACCGCCAATGGACATTTGTAACGACCGTTATTTATTTATTTATTTATATTACATTTATATGCTTAACAAACATTACAGATACATGTCCAATGCGTTTATTTAGCCAGAAAGAGTTTGAACAAATTTGCCGGCCGTACTACGAAATACGGCAGGTGCTGAGAAAAAACATGTCTAGGCTGGGATTTGAAGTCAAAATACCATTGAGTAAGGTCAATGCACGAACTAAAGGTTAACTAAAACTAAAGTTATATAGAACAGCGATTTTAACTGAAGTCGAAGACTGAGGTGTGCCTAAAAATGAGACATTTATGTGCATATGTATACGGGGTGAATGTTCCAAATGGGCCAAATCCGAAACTTCACAGAATTTGATCCTTGTAAGGGATCCGATTGTGGAAGAATATAATAGATTGTGGAAGATAGATTGTGTTTTTTTTTTCAAAAATAAACTCGTTCGATACCCGGTTAGGGCAATAATCAAAAACGAACGAATGACGCAGTTTTAGTTTTTATTCAAATCGGCATCGTAACTACTTTCTGAATTTTTCTCTAATTCTCATAGTTTCGGATTTGGCTCTGAAGGCCCATTTGAAAAATTTACCCTGTACCTATATACACACACACTCAAAAAATATTACCTTTTGCCTTCGGATAAAAAACGGGACCTTGAATGGGAAAATATGGTTGACAATGAAGCATCAATCTGTGTTATCATAAAGACCTTGAGACTTCCAAGCCGATTAAGTATTCGGTCGAATCACAAAACTTTGTTGACTTTGGTAAAGCAATTACTTTTAATACAATAAATATAATTAGAAACTTTGCTTAAATAGAACTGTACGTCATCAACCTATACTACTGGGTATGAGTCTCCTCTCATAATAAGGGTTTATGCCATATATATATTTTATATTTCTACCTAAACGATCAGAAAGACGAGTTTTTAATGTAAAGCAGTTACCGTCGCCTATGGACATTTGCATCGCCGGCTTTGGACTAGAGCTCTTTTTGAATCATTTTTGAAGAGCCCCATTACATAGCGCCCCGGGAATACCTCAGGAGGTGCATTGTCCACCGTGCTGGCCAAGTGTGAATAGACTTTACATTTTCAGAATCAACTTTCAGGCGTGTAGGTCCACACGATTTTTTCTTTCAATTCTATCAAGTGATAATTAATTTCTAATACGCACATAACAATTAAAAATCAGAAGTGCCTATCTTAGGTTTGAACCTCGGACTCCGATAGAGACGTTGAGATTTACCCATTGTGCTTTCATTGCTCATATTTCTTATACAATAAATATAATTAACAACTTTGATTCACTTCGTTCTAATCTAATAGTTAGTCTGCGTAGCAATCGTAGCGTCGTGCTACGAGGTTCTACGAGAATTGACGCTCCCTTTAAAATGTAATGAAATTATTGAAACAATGTTGTTATAATTTCGTTATAATGATTAGTATTAGGTCCTTTGTAGAAATCCACGTTATAAAGTAAGGAAAACTACTTTACAATAATCCGCTACCAACATTTATGATGGCGTGTAATATATGAATGATGGTATGTACCGAATATGTATCTTTTAGTCCCTGTACTTATTAAGGCAGAACGTATCATGCCTTTTGTATCTTCTATTTTTTACTACAGTCTCTCATCTACTATTTGTTCTCTGCAAACCAACCCAAATCTACTTTTTACTCAATAAGGTAGATAACCTTTGAATTTATGACTTATATTTCAAAAAACCTTTATTCCCGTACGCTAGCAAACGGAAATCGTCCCAGGAACACGTACAAGATTCAAGCAGGGATAATGTGTCTCGGATTATGTCTCCCGCGGGACCTTCGGGGACATCAAGACGGGACGTTTGGTTCATGTCATTGAACATGTATTACAGTTAAGGAAGCGCAAAAAATAACAGGAAGACAGGAGTAATTATATGGACTATTTCTTTTATAAATGTTGAAGTATTAAGTTAAGATTAAAACTAGTTCGCTACAATCCGCTACAAATATGTATGATGATATATATTTTTAAACCATGCAGTATTTACCCTCCCTTCCTCAAAGGATGCGTGCAGATGCACAAAATTAAAAATATACCCCACCATACATACCACCACCAACACGTGTTTCGCTCCAAAAAGGAGCATCATCAGGGTAAGTTGACTCTACGACGGTTAAGTACGTTAACCGACGTAGGTACCGTAAGTAAGGGGAAAGATATATACCATCATACATATTTGTAGCGGATTGTTGCGAAGTTGTTTTAATCTTAACTTAATAACATGGATTTCCGCAAAGTAATGCCTGATACAATTAACTAAATTTTGAAATATCAAACGAGTATACAGTCCGTGTCCAGCAGTTGTTATAATAATTTATCTTATTGCTGGGCATGGGCGTCCTTTTTAAGTGAGAGAGGTTAATCCATGATCCATCGCGCTGGCCAAGTGCAACATGGTATATCTCACACACCTTTAGCACCTTTCTAAATAGGTATATTTCTTTGAGGTGTAGGTTTTCTTGCCATGTTTTTTATCTTTGTTAAAACAAGTGAACATTAATTTTGAATACGCAAACATATTTAAAAAAATAAAATACGGGTTTAAGATTTGACCCTCGTATGTAACAGACTGTGAAGCCAATTTTGAAACCACTAGGTTTTTATAGGTTTCAAAATGAATATCTAAATATATATAACTCAAAGGTGGCTGACTGACATAGTGATCTATCAACGCACAGCCCAAACCACTGGACGGATCGGGCTGAAATTTGGCATGCAAGTAGATGTTATGACGTAGGCATCCGCTAAGAAAGGATTTTGATCAATTCTACCCTCAAGGGGATAAAATAGGGGATGAAATTTTACTTCGTAACACGAGCGAAGCCGCGGGCAAAAGCTAGTTTTTTTATAAGACTGAGTAAGTAGTAGTAAGTAGTAAACATATCCGTGCCTCTTTATGGTGAGTCACTGTTGCCCATGGACTTCTATTACCTACTCCATATAGAACAAGGGTTGTACCTGAAGCCGATTACAGATGCAATACCACTCCTAAGGACTTAGAGGTTACTTCGCGTAAGTCTGCATCAAACCCAAACCCAATTATTGTTTCGTGCTAGAAGTAAGTATGGCGTTGATACCCATCATCATCATCATCAACAACCCATTATTGTCCCACTGCTGGGCACGGGTCCCCTCTCAGAATGAGAAGGATTAGGCCATAGTCCACCGCGCTGGCCAAGTCCGTATTGGTAGACTTCACATACCTTTGACTTTTTTTTTATTTAAATCTCTCAGGAACATCGAACACCTTATGCAGGTTTCCCCACGATGTTTTCCTTCACCGTTTAGCAAGTGATAATTAATTTCTAATACCTAATTGATACCCGGTTGACCCATACTCTTTCTCACTTTAAAACTACACCACAACATACAATAACACCATAACGTAGATACAATCGATGCTAATGTTTACACAAGAGGCTTGCGTGCTGCCCAGTGCCACTTAGCTGAATTTACGGTATCGAAAACGATTTGTTAGTCGCAGATAGCGGTATGATTAGTCGATATCTGATGTATAGTACGGTGTCATGCTACGGTTGTTTGATTGCCATAATGTTTATTTTCTACTATGATTGGCGTTTAAAAGCTTCAGTACCCTTACCATGAGTTTTCAAAACATCCTACTATTTTACGTTACGTTTACTCAATCCATTATTCTGTTCCGTTTGGTTCAGTAGACTGAGTAAACGTAACAATAAGTGATCAAGTCTTTTTGTCTACCTCTCATGTTCGCAAAAAAGAGAGACAAGACATAAAGCGTCATTTTGTCAATTTAGACATTTAATGTTAGGTTACTGACGCTATAGTTCTGATACAATCCGCTGGGGGCGCTGATTGGAATTTGTATGGGCAAATACGTAAACAAATACCAAAACAGCCATATTTGCCAAAACGTAAAAACTCGTGGTAAGGGTCTGAAAAATTAATTCAATGTTTTTTATGCCGCAATGTATTTCTTCGAAATAAATTCGTGTGTGTTTCTAATATAAATAAAGTCTCTGTGTATAAAGATTTATGGAGCAAGATTTTCGATTGTTTTCTAGGAATCCTAGATATATTTATGGTAGACTGCAGCTTTGTTTCCTGTGCTTCAACCATTTCTATAAAAAAACACAATCATGTTGCAATAGTATCTATTAATAATTTGAAAAATAGATTTTTGTCTTCGTAGTGCGTAATATTAAACGGCATTTTTTAATAATATTGAAGTTGCAACAAAGTATGTAGTCTATGTTTTAGCTTGTTGGAATTTCTTGTTAAGGGCCAGTGCCATCTTGGCACTTATAAAAAGATGTGCTGATGATAGCAGAAGTCGACGTCATGATGCCAAGAATCTAATCGGACGCTATTTGAAACGAGTATCACTTGTTCGAACAAAGCTCTTCGTTCAATCTTAGGAATCGAGAATCTTTCACTTCACTTTTTCTCTTCCTAGTCAATAGCGGTAAAAGGTTTTGTGCTACAAATCTAGAATTCTTTGAAACGGTATCTCGTAGATTCTGAAAACGCTTGGAGAATATTAGATCGGAATGCTTAATTAAATGTTTTACGTAATTTATGTTTAAATTCCTCAACTCAGTCTAGTGCTTCTGATAAAGTTATTATGTTGTTACTGTTACAACTAAATAACTAAAGAAGCAGAAGTATTAAAATACTTCTTGTCTAGCTTTGCTTTTAACATAATTATTAGAAGCTTTTATTTAACCTGTTTATTTATTTGTACGTGAGAATTAAATTTATTTATAGAATTTGAAAATAATCAACCAATATTTTAAAACAAATACGTGTGGTGAAGATTATAGAAATCGAAGTCATGACGTCGAGAATCTAATAGGACGCTATTTGAAAAGCGAGCATCACTTGTCCGAACAAAGCTCATTCAATCTTAGGAATCGAGAATCTTTCACTTCACTTTTTCTCTTCCTAGTCAATAGCGGAATGGTAAAAGGTTTTGTGCTACAAATCTAGAACTCTTTGTAACGGTCTCTTGCAGATTCTGAGAACGCTGAAGCGTAATAAGTTGAAACGCTTTATTTAATATTTTTATTATTAAATTCCTCAACTCTAGTGACTTTGTTAAGGTTATTATTCTGTTACTTAACTAAATAAGTACATATAACTGAAGGAGCCTTGCTTTTAAAATATCATGTCCTGTTTAATAGTGAAATAAAAGTTTACAATAAAAAACATAAAACAAAAAAATACAACCGACTTCTATGGCACTACAAAGTAAAAATAATTAAAATAAATATTACTGTAGTACATACATCTGAAGTCGTTGCTCAATATATTGTCCTGGGTCAAAAACAGTGTCAAATATGAGCGGGCTTTGGGGTAATTGATAAATTAATTATCACTAGCTTAAACGGTGAAGGAAACCTGTGTACCTGCGAAATCTAAAAAAAAAAGTTTTCATTCGTATGTGAAGTCTACCAATTCGCACTTGGCCAGCGCGGTGGACTATGTTCTAATCCTTCTCATTCTGAGAGGAGACCCGTGCCCAGCAGTGGGACAGTAATGAGTTGATGATGATGGTTGTAATGCAGTCGAAAACGTGAAAGTAGAGCCTAGTACAATACTGAAAACTTTAAAGAAACAACTCAATTTGCTTTTATAGAAGCTAAAACCTTTATAATAAAAACAACAGACTAAATACAGCTAGTATAAATTTAAACAGAGTAAAAAGCACGTTGGGAACCACAGAGTAAAAATAGAGAGTTTACTCTCTAGTACATTATGCAGCCAAGAGCGCCGCCCGGCACTAATAAAATATTTAAATCCTTTGCTCCAATATCGTTACACATTATACATATTATCGCTATCTTTGTATATGCTTTAACAATCCATACGACCGTCCATTTATTGGCGTGATAATCAAGGTGTTACTTCGCAGAAAAACTGAGTACAGAAACTACTTCGCAATAACCCACTACCAAAATGTATATTGGTATGTATTAAGTCATGCAGTATGCACCACCTTCAATTTTTTTATAATATAAGAGTAGTGGACGAGCATGCAGTCCACCTGATGGTAAGTGGCTACTGCCACCCATTGACATCTGTAGTCAACCCCTGATCGGATTAGATATTCCTACCTGAGGACGGCCACAGATGCGCCGCTACCCCTGAGGACTGAGCTGAAACGCCTCGGAAAAATCTGTCTCCCTTACCACACCCTTCAAAACGAAACACAGCAACACCTAACACTGCTGTCATTAGGTCGAAATAGGTGTGGCGGTGGTGCCGCCGGAGTCGAACCACAAAGGGTTCTACCACCTTAAAAAATATAAGATACCAGCGCATATGAAAAAATAAAATGTGTGTTGGGCCGCAGTCGGGTAAAAAGCAGTGATAAACAGTGTAAAAATAATATGCACACATTAAAAATACTTTTTCTACACTCACAGCCCACTAAGATTCCCTGTGTCGCGGGTGCCATGGACACATACAAAAACGAATATACAAACACCGAGACCAAAACTGATATCCAAATTCATTCAGATGTCTATCTGCCCGGGAATTGAATCTTGGCCCCTTTGAGCATTAACCAATATGGCGAAAAGTCATTGCTCAAAAGAAATAAATATTACAAGTACCAAAAGTTGCCGGGTTCGATCTCCGGCCAGACAGATATTTGAATGATGAATTTAGATATCTGTTCTGGGTCTGGGTGTTTGTATATTTGTCTGTGTGTGTGTGTCCATGGCACCCACGTTACAGGAAATCCTAGTGTGGGGCTGTGAGTGTAGAAAGTGTTTATTTATTTAAGTAATAATCCGTTGGTACAACTTAACTCTGCACTAATGCTTTAGCCCTCAATAATTACAAAGATGACTCCGTATCTGTCATATCAGATTATTATATCTGTCTCTAAAATAATAAATAACCTTATTACTGAGCACAGAATAAAATAGCGGAGTCACGGCCTCCTACATTATACAGCCAATAACGTTGGCCACTCCTTATAAAATATTAAAGCCTGTTCTCGTTATTGGGTAACGTTTTAATTTTTAACTACACTGAGCGCTTATATTTAATCACTTTTTAACTGAAATCGAAACTTCCGAAGGCAGAATCCTTCGTAATCACAGAGGCACAATCGGAACTTAAAGGCGGTAGAACCCCTGTGGTTCGTGTCCAGCGGCACCACCGCCACACCTATTTCTGTTATAACAGCAGTGTTAAGCGCTACTGTGCTATGATCTGAAGGGTGTGGTAAGGGAGACATACGTTCCCGAGGCGTTCGAGCTTAGTTCTCAGCGGCGCATCTGTGGCCGACCTCAGGTAGGAATTATCTATCTGGGGTTTGATTACAGTTGTCCATGGGCGGCAGCAGCCACTTACCATGGTGGACCACATGCTCGTCTGCTAATCCTATACTGCCGCTACTCCCGAGGATTAAGCTGGAACGCCTCGAAAAAGTATGTCTCCCTTACCACATCCTTCAAACCAGAGCATATCAGCGCTTAACACTACTATTATTGGGCAGAAATACGGTGGTAGTTCCGCCGGAGTCAAATCACAAAGGGATCTACCGCCTTCAAGTAGTTGTGTAAAAAAAGTGTGTATTTTTATGTCAATGTTATACTACATCATACGTATCACTGTCCCACTGCTGGGCACGGGTCTCCTCTCAGAATGAGAAGGATTATACCATAGTCCACCGCGCGTCCCAAGTTACACGCATAGCATATTTCAAAATATAGTTAAAACAAATAAGAGATTTTCAAATTTATTTTATATTTTGTTTACTTAGTTTTGAAATTGGATATTTTTATAATTTCGCGGTGACATGGACCACAAATAACAGTGTAATCACGGTCCAGTACATTATACAGTGGGGAATACTCGGCGAATTTCTATTATAATTTTGTTTTTGAATGTTTGGATACTGAAGTCGAGGCTTGAGATTTTTTACTCGAAATTTTAGCAGAGAATAAACACAGTAGATTATATTTTGTTATTCTATTACAGTACCACTGTAGGCATAAGTAATAAATAAATACATAATAATATACAATAATAATAATAACGCTTTCTACACTCACTAGGATTCCCTGTGTCGTGGGTGCCATGGACACACAAATAGACAAATACACAAACACCCAGACCCTAGAAACAGAAATCTAAATTCATCATTCAGATATCTGTCTGGCCGGGGATCGAACCCGGGACCCTTTGCGTGTCAGACCAGTATGGTGATCGCTCCGCCACGCGGGTCGTGGCATGACTTCCCAGTTTGAAAAGGGCTTACGTATGTTTCGACTGCTGCACCTATTCCTAGCCTGGAAGATATTTTACATGCCGGCATAGATAAGATTACTCACTCCTAACAAGAAAATGTAACCAGTTTTGATAATTGAAATAGTTGCGTAAAAAAGTTTTGTCACGTCTCCGTGCTAAAATGTCCTTAAAATATTTGAAATTATTTATTTATTATGTAAATTACGCAGTATTAGTTACTTATTCGTAAATTTTCTTTAAAAATGTTTTTTATTTGTCAAGAATTAAAAAAAAAATAACTGACAAATCAACCGTTTGTGGTTTCATTCAATTTTAAGGCGGCGAAGTATCTTTACTAATATATGCATGCCGATTGACTTACGTATGAGGAGACTATCTTAGTCCTAAGAAGTGGTAAGGGATCTATGGTCGGCTTCAGGTACCATCGGTACTATATGGAATTGGCTACGGATGTCCATGTGCGGCAGTGATTTACCATCAGGCATGCAAGCTTGTTTGCTATTTCAATCTATTGAAGGTGGATCACGTTTTAGTTAGACTCCGGCAGCCTCACCGCTACACCGATTTCTGTCGAATGATGGCAGTGTTAAGCGCTGCTGTGTTCTGGTTTGAAGGGTGTGGTAAGAGAAATATACTTTTCCGAGGCGTTTTAGCTTAGTCGTTAGTTCGTCTTTAGTTGCCTAGTTAGCTTTAAGGGTAGCGGCACATCTGTGGCCGTGAGGTAAGAAAGAAAGAAACAAAAAGAAGAACAATTTTTTTCGGATAATTGCAAGACAAATTATATAGAAGCTAATCTTATCTGTGTTTGATTAAAATTGTCCATTGGCGGAAGTTGCCATTTACCATTAGAAACTGCATGCTCATCTGGTACTCCCATTTTATATTTTTTTATAAAAAGACATAACAAGATGATACTAAAGAAATCGTGAGGAAATACGTACAAACAATAAGTACGTCGTTAGTCGCAATCGTGTTCGGAGCTTTCGCGAACATTTCGAATATAATTACAGTAACGCGTCTAATAATGCGATCTTCGCTCGAGGGTGCTCCGACATGGGCTCGAATAGAACGACAGAACGGATAAGGCGTGTTACAGTCGAACGATTTTTAGTCGCTGCAATTTTTTGTCGCTACGAAAAATCTATACTAAATTGCGTATTAATATGAATGTTATTTTGAACGATAAGTATATAACTGTTTTTCATCTGCTGTCTCTTTTCAACGAGTAAAATTAAGAAATATAATAGTTAATTGGTTCTTAATTAAAGTAGTGTTACATCAATCGACGATAACATATAAATGGCATTTAAAGAAAGGGAAAAAGAGAATAATTATTATTAAAAAAGACAAACCCAATGAGTTTCTTACCAGATCTTCTCAGTATAGGTCGCGTTCCGATCCAGTTGTAGTTTAAGAAAATATTGTAACTGACAATTTGTAAGTGCCGCCGTTGGTCTATACAAAATAAATATATTTCATTTCATTTCATTTCATAAAATCGTAATTATATCAAATATTCACGTAAATAATCGTAGAATATTGAAAATAACATTACTGTCTAAAATAAGTTGTAATTCTGTTTTACTTAAGTACGGGTTTTTTCTATTCATCTTTATGTCTATTTGTCCACGCATATTTAGCATTCAGTAAATAAAATTATTTAAAAAATATTTCATGTTACGAATTTTATTTTAATAAAAAAATAAAGTCACACGTCAAATAAATAAAAAAAATAAAACGATTGTATAACGAATTCTACTTTATTTTCTTGCAGCCTAAATCTGGGGCTCAAAGGTTTGTGCATTTAACATAAAAAAAATAAACAAGCACCTTGAAATATTATTTATTTTTCTCTGGTATTTTTACTTAGACAGTAATCTAAGTCGGTCGTCGGTACCCAGCCTAAGCTCGCGCTTCGTAGAATGCGAAAAAACAGCGTATTTTTCCAACGCCTCATTTTATGAGGCAAACAGTGAGAAGGCACGGCCACTTGTTCTGCCTTTTACTGGAATATTTTCTTTGCTAGAACGTTTCTTTTGTGAGGCAACGTGAGGCAGCGTGAGGCAATGTGAGGCTAATGTGTCGGACTATTGGGGATGATTGTGCTGTTATGAACTGTTTTGTTTTCGCGAAACGGTTTTCGTTTCGAGTTGGTGTGTGGGCACCACTTAAGAACAGGCTGCGGTATTTTTTATAAGACTGTAGCAAATGTGAATGCAGTCCATTTGATAGTAAGTCATATTTTGCAAAGATCGAACTATACTGGGTTCATCTTAGCAAGATATGAATATCCTCGTATTAATATGATCTTAGCAATTTCTGTCATTTTGAAATAAATAATAATATTCTGACGCTTCCATTTACATCCGGATATTGGTTATAAATTATAATTTATACGGAAGGTGTCTTTGAAGCTTAAAGCTTCAATTCCAGAGCTTTATCTGATAAACTAATTTGTTTATTTATTTTATAAGTTTTTGTACACAGAGAAAGTAATAAATAGTAAACATAATAGAAATAAAGTACAAAGGACTGCTTATTTCACAATGAAATTTCTTCCAGCAGCCCTGAGATTGGAAATCTCATACAAAAACAAATTCAGCGCGCAAAAACAAAACAATAAACTATTATGGTTATAAATACGTTGTTTTTAGTTTTGAACGGGAATAAACATTTATATATTTTTTTAATTATGTGCGTATTAAAATTAATTATCATTGCTAAAAAACTTGCTTAAACCGTGAGAAAACCTGTACGCCAGAGTTCGAAAAATATTAGTTCTCGATGGTGTGTGAAGTCTACCACTTAGCACGCCAGCATGGTGGACTATGGCTCACATCTTCCTCACTCTGAGAGGACGTCCGTGCCTAGTAGGGGACAGTAATGGATTGAATAAGACTATTTGGTTCAATAGTTCCCAATCTTTTAAGCTGAAACCAACTATACTGACAGACCTCAATTGAAAACGGTTCGGATATAAGCGTGTTCAAAAACATGATTTGTCTTATATATAAAATTCTCGTGTCACAATGTTAGTTACCGTACTCCTCCGAAACGACTTTACCGATTTTCACCAAATTTTATATGCATATTATTTTTTATACCCCTAAGTGATAAGGGTTCTTCACCCTTAACATTTTTTTATTTATATGGCAACACAAAGTTTGCCGGGTCAGCTAGTATACTTATAGATTACTATTTGTTCAGAAATCCTTCTTTATTTAACATACATATTAATCTGTAAGTATGAGTTTGAATATTATTATGATCCCTTATAACATGGTACGCGAAGCCTAAATAAACGATATTATTAAAATTTATTGGCGTAGAAATGGCATGCAAACAACAAAAAGGGCTAAGTAAATAGAATCCGATATCTAAGGGATTGTCCTTGGTGTATGTTTTGACGTGAGATTCTGTAGCGTATTTTTACTTTCTACCCGCCTGTAGAGGGTAATGTTTTCGACCGTTCGTATTTCCCAATTTTTGGCACCGTACTCAGACGCGGATGTACCAGGTTCGATCCCCGGTCACAGATATTTGATGAATAAATTCATGTTATCTATACTTAATATTATAAAGAGGAAAACTTTGTTTGTTTGTTTGATTGTAATGAATAGGCTCAAAAACTACTGGAATGATTTTAAAAATTCTTTCACCATTCGAAAGCTACATTATCCACGAGTAACATAGGCTATATTTTACATGAATATATTTGATAAATAGATTTTGAGGCGGTACAAAGTTTGCCGGGTCAGCTAGTTTGCTATAAACATCAAAATGTTTTAAATAATTTATACCGGAATTTGTGTAAATATATCAAGTTAATCCATTAACTAATTCTAGTATGACAGTAGTATTTAATATAAATAAAATATTACTTACAATAAGAAATATGCATTAATTTAAAGAATCTAAAACCAATTTCGATGATATGTGCCCCAAATGTAATAAACTATTAAAAACATATTCATATTGAACTGACAGTACATTCATAAATGAAATAACAAAATGCACAAGATATTGATTAAATCTAGATAGTAGATTTAGAAATAGAAATACGTAGAAGCTGCAGGAATAGACCATTGGATTAGAGCTCTGATTTTCTGATTACGCGGCTGTATCTCTCGAGTTACCTTTGCCTGACTTAATCAAGGACGTATTTCCCTGACAAATAATATTAGAATTCTGGCGGGAATTCATGTTATTCTGTTTCGCAGTTTGCAATAGGTTATTCAATACTAACATGTTTGATTTCGTATTAATAATTTTGAATTAAATAACAGTAGTGATAGCCTAAGAGAAATTTGTAGGGTCCGAGGTTGTGGTTGCAGGGTCAAAATTATGTGCATATTTGTAATTATCAATTGAGAGTTCTTTAAAAAATAAAGTTGTCAAATGTTTGTAAAGCTTTGACGACCCGCATGGCGGAGCGGTCACCATACCGGTCTGACGCGCAAAGGGTCCCGGGTTCGATCCCCGGCTAGACAGATATCTTAATGATGAATTTAGATTTCTGTTCCTGGGTCTGGGTGTCTGTGTATTTGTCTATGTGTGTGTCCATGGCACCCACGACACAGGGAATCCTAGTGTGGGGCTGTGAGCGTAGAAAGCGATTATTTTTATTTATTTATTTAAAGCCTACCAATTTGCACTTGGCCACTGTTGTGGACTAAAACTTAAGGTCCTCTCACTCTGCGAGATGACCTGTGCAGATGACCAGCAGTGGCACAGAACTCATCCTCTTACTCCTCAGGATTTGTGATCGACTTCAAGGAGATGTTTACAAATGTCAATGAGTAGAAACTTACTATACTACTACTTACTTACTACTACCATAGATTAGTAAAGATACTTCGCCGCCTTGAAATTGAATGAAGCCGCAAATGGCTTATTATAGTAAGTTCTTTTTTTGAATTCTTGACAAATAAAAACATTTTTAGAGAAAATTTACGAATAAATAACTAATACTGCGTAATTTTCATGATAATTAAATAATTTATAATAATAATTTCAAATATTTTAGGGACATTTTAGCACGGAGACGTGGCAAAACTTTTTTACGCAACTGTTTCAATTCTCAAAACTGGGTACATTTTCTTGTTAGGAGTGAGTAATCTTTACTAATCTATGACTACTACCTAAATCTTTAAAAGATAATATTATATTCTATTATATATAATCAGTACATAACATTTGGCTTCGGTACTGAAATATCGTACATATTGGCGCATTTGTCGAAAGCCGCTCGCCGTGCAGTGGGGATTGACTCCCTTCATATGCATATTTTATAGATCGCTGAACTACAGAGGCTTTTGGTTTTACGGAAAAGAAAAGCGTATTTTGATAGGTTTTTGCATCTAATACAAATGTATAAGTTGACGAATAATCACAATTTTAAATTTTAAATTTTTTATAGTCCGCGTAAAATTGCAAGGCCGCTCAAAATCCGCTAGCACGCGAAGTATAAAATTAGTTAATAGTAAGTATTAAATAAGACATTCAAAAGGATTCCAGTCGTAGTTTAATTTGGTGGCTAACTAATAAGTTAGTAAAACTATAGTGAATAGTATCCGAATGGAATTTTTAAAAATATGTTATTCTGAATCACTAGTGGGACAATAATAGATTGTACGAAGACAATTACTCATAAGATTTAATTTCATGTAATTTTACTTGCATGTATCTGATTGAAATGATGATAGAATTCAAACTTTCAAACACATTGCCCGCTGCTTATATTATGTACCTGTGCGTTATAAATCACTAAATCCAACGTCATATGCATATGCCGATATAATATGCCGATTTCATGCAAAATCTCATGCAGTGAAGGGCGACAGTGGGTAGTATTTCATGCAACTAAAGGTGACAGTAGGTAGTATTTGCACGCATGCATAAAGTATAATGCATATTACATTCCGGGCAATATGCCGGGCGCTAAGTAGCAAAAGGTGTTCTACCTCCAAGCTCAGTTTAACTTGCCCCATTAACCGCGTAGATAATAACTTGTTTTTATTCAGAAGGTAAATCATTTCTGGGAATATGGTAAAATGTTATGAAGGTGGTAGAAACTTATATTAAATGTTATGGAAATTAAATATTTGAATTACAATTATTACACCCATATTAGCATAGTAACTTACTGTAATTTTGACAACGAAACCAAAATAGTTGTAATAATTTGAAGAATTGATTAAAATGTCTGTATTCTATATTAAGTACAAGTGGTCTATGATTCACTGCTCTACGCATAGATAAATATGAAAACAATCAATATTCTATTTTGACATTTAATACAATTTCTTGTGACTTGTTTTAGCGCACCACCGCGTATTTACCTTACAATAGCGGTTAAATGCCTCGGTTTTTTGGTTTTAAAATATACAAAAAAAAAAAACAGAAAGCAAAAATAAAACATTCTTTTACGTCTGTCAAAAGGACAAAGGATTCTGCGTACTGTTTACTCTATGGTTCGCCGCTCTACGCATAGACAAATATGAAAATATTCATGATTCGGCCAGATTTGCTCTCGGCCAATGATTTTTAAATTTATCTTCGGCCGGGGAGTGTTTTTTCATACGAGAACGGGATAAAATATAAATTAGGTTCCCATATCCCTTTCCTGTATTTGAATAAAGTACGTCGGAGCAGAATAATTTGTATGAACGGCTTTGTTATACATGTTAGGTTTTTTATCGCGAAATAAAGTCGGCGGATTATTTATGTTGCGAATAAGGTGTGGTTTAGCGTTTTGGTAACTGTATTCGTGAATAAAGAGGGAATGGAAGACTGTCGTTTGTAGTCTTTAGGGTTCTGTACAAAATTCAAGTTATCTTTTACGAAAAATTAAAAATCCTTGGATCGTGAGTAGGTACCCGTTGTAGTTCCGGGACAAGAATATGGCTATGGTATCCCCTGCCTGTCGTAAGAGACGACTAAAAGACTGAGGACGGCCACCGGGGGGGTTTTAGTGCGGTAAGAGTCCCACATAACCCTGTGTCGGCACAACGGCATCGAGTACCTTTTGAAGGTTTTCCCCTCGTGAACAAAAAAAAGGTACCCGTTACAAATTGAAAAGTTAATTTTTTTCAGTATGTTGTGTATGTTACTTGATAAAACTCAACTTTTTAGTTTCAAGTCTTGTTACAATAATATAAATAGCAAAAACATTATAACAATTAAAATAATATGAAAAAGAGAATCATAATAATATAACCATATTATAAATTAAATATAAAACTTATAAACTAAATCCTATTTACATATTGACAATTGTAGCAACTTCAAAAGAGCCCAAAGAATCGATCTCTGATTTCTTGCTATTAATTAAATAAGTGTACATCAGGTGACGTAAAAACAAAAAGATCTTCAACTTTTAAATTGCATTACCTTATTTCCGTCTCAAAATTTACGCGAAATCTCAGCGGAGGCATAACAAATTTGTATTTTGCGACAATAATGATATTCCTCTACATTGCTCCCGCTCCGCTAATAATGTACCGCGCCTACTGCTTCCTCTAATCAGCCCCTCAAGGGCTGTAAAGACGGCTTCAAGACATGTCGAGAACTTCGTAACCGTGGTTTATTTTTAAGTTTCGTAACTGATATTATTAATTTTCGTGATTGTGATAGAACTGTAATGTTTTCTCGTTTACATAACGCGTTTGTTAAATTGTGTATCGTTGTGTCGTTTTTCGTTAAGTTTGTTAAAGTATTTGTTTCTTGTTAATTTTGACAGTGACATTTCTTTGTTTACATTTTGGACACCTAATTATGTATCAGACTATAGACAGTTATTTAAAAAAATATATATTTCCGTCGCAAAATTTACGCCAATACTGTATATTGCTCCCGCTTTGCTAATAATGTACCGTGCCTACTGCTTTCTCTAATCAGCCCCTCAAGGGCTGTAAAGACGAGAACCTGGTAATTGTGCTATTTTTTAGGGGTGTAGGCTGCCCCACGTAATTTTCCTTCACCTGTATAGCAAATGATAATTAATTTCTAATACTCTCATGACTGTGAAGAATCAGAGGTCTGGGATTTGAACCTAGGACTCCCGACTGAGTCTGACTAGTTGGTTAACTAGACAGTTATTTAAAAAAAAAAATTCCGTCGCAAAATTTACACCAATACTGTATATTGCTCCCGCTTCGCTAGTAATGTACCGTGCCTACTGCTTCCTCTAATCAGCCCCTCAAGGGCTGTAAAGACGGCTTCAAGACATGTCGAGAACTTCGTAACCGTGGTTTATCGTACTGTTTGGGTTCTGTATGTCGTATGGTTTATAGAATGTTATAACTTATAAGGAACAGCTGTGGGAGTCGCAGTTTCCAAAAAAAATGCTTATTTTTGTAATAGTGAAATAACAAACGAGAATCCTGTGTATCTGAGAGCAGGTGATTATCGCCGTCCACGGACATTTGTAATCAACCTTAGATAAGATTTGATTCCTACTTGAGGTTGGCCAAAGATGTGTTATTTTACCCCTGAGAACTAAGTTGGAACGCCTCAGCAAGGTAAGCTCTTTACTCTTTTCTCTTTGCCCTTTATTCTCTTTAGACCAAAACGCTTAACACTGCTATTATGAGACAGTAATAGGTGTGGCTGTGGTACCTCCGGATTCGAACAACGTGTTCTTCATGTAAGTTTAAATTAGTTATGTAACTTTGTTTTCCGGAACGCTAGAGGTCCTGATTAGGGAACAGTACGCGCGATATTAGGCAACGGGGAGCTATCACAAGGAATATAATTATTGTCGCAAATACAAATTTGCTGTCTCCGCCAAGATTTGTCATGTAAATTATGGAAATTTGTGATGGATTAAATTTGAAGATTATTGACTTATTTGAGCGTGGTATATTTGAGCGTGTTGTTATTGTCTCATTATTCGATCGACATCTACGTTATTTGGGTTCCGTACCAAAAGGGTAAAAGCGGATCCCTATTACTAAGCCTCCCTTGTCTGTCCGCCTGTTACAGGGCTCAGGGTAAAGGGATAACCTTTTAAGATAATAGATAGACACTTGAAATTTTCACAGAATATGTATAACGACGGGTTTCTTCTAATACTCAAAAAATCAATATTTTTGAAAAATCAAAGGTGCCTACCTGGGATTCGAACCTTGGACCCTTGTTTAAGAGGCCTTGTTTCAAATCATAATCATTAATTTATTATTCCATAAAGAATCTAAAAAGAAAATTTTAAGTCTTTTTCAGCCAGTTGTACCAGATTTATACCAAAACTTTCCTACCTTAGTTTTTCTCTAATCTGGGAATTTACACAATTAAAACTAACACTGAACCTGTTTTAGGAGTTTCTGAACTCTTTATGCACCCATTTCGCACTACTTTTTAAAGAACATAAAAGGGCGGTAAGACCCTTTGACTATACTCGGAGAATAAATACATGCGAAACTTTATGTATCTACTAGGTATATTAAGAAATTAGAAATTGTAATTTCAGATTGTATTGCAATAGTGTGGAAATTAAACTTAGAATGTATAACAGGAAAGAAGGTTTGAAGGTGGTAGAACCCTTTGTGGTTCGACTCCGGCGGCACCACCGCTACACCTATTTCTACCTAATAACAGCAGTGTTAGGCGCTGCTGTGTTCCGGTTTGAAGGGTGTGATAAGAGAGACAGACTTTTCCGAGGCGTTCCAGCTTAGTCCTCAGGGGTAGCGGCGCATCTGTGGCCGACCTCGGGTAGGAATATCTAATCCTATCTGGGGTTGATTACAGATGTCCATGGGCGGCAGTAGTCACTTACCATTAGGTGGACTGCATACTCGTCTGCTACTCTTATATTATATAAAAAAAAAAAACAGGAAAGGAAAAGGTACATGCCTTGTACACATATAAAGTCAAGATGAACCCTCAAACCTAGAACTTTCGATGGTCGACAATTGTCATTTTAATGTCTGCCTGCCTGGGAATTGAATCCGGGTCCCTTGGCTTATGCAATGGTGACTACACCTGTATGGTTGCTGCCAAATGAATTATTAATTGTTTTAATGCTAAAAAAATATAATAAAATGTATATGCCTAAGGGTGACACGTGAGTGACAGTGACAACAGGAGCAACATATCTGTGGCCGATCTTAGGTAGGACTCTCATCTTAACTAGGGTTGATTATAAATGCCCGTGGGCGGCTGTAGCCACATACTATCAGCAGGACTGCGTGCTCGCTTGCTACTTCTATAATATCTATATTATATAAATAAAATCTTTTAATTTGATTTTCGCTTGTATCTCTCTTTATTAGTGAGACCATTACCTAAATGAGGTCGAAAGCAGTTTTTATGTAGCGTGAAATGGAACTGTAAACGTTGTCATGATTAGTCAGTAGGTACTCTATTTAGAACTTTGCGACTATACTCCTATAGCTCTGTTTATAAGTGCCCAGGTCAGTCATTTTGGCATCATAAAAAGATGATATGTTTTTTTCTAGTTTATAAACCTTTTTTTTATTGCGCCACTACCGCCACACCTATTTCTCCCTAATAACAGCTTTAAGCGCTGCTGTGTTCGAGTTTGAAGGATGTGGCAAGGGAAGCATCTTAGTCCTTACAATTCCTATGATTTTACACAAGCTTGTGTTCTTATCAATCTGCTTATCAATTGTGAGATAAAAATTATAGCAATAAAAAAAAGTGATCATGGAAGAAAGACAGCCCCATTGATTTTCTGTTTGGACACAGTATAAGAATATATTTGTACCGTGGTTTGGATCTCAGTTGAGGTAGTATAAGATGAAAATGTAATTGACAAGATATAATATATTTCATGTTATTTCACCCATCGTTTAGTGTTTTATATGGTAGATAATTATTGAAACTACCTAACTTTTGTTCCAACTTAGTCGTCAGGCACATCAATGTATTTGTGATCGACCTCAAATAGATCTTCTGCTTGAAATATTGCCGCAAATAGGTTTAAATAAAGTTGAATAAGGAAGGAAAATTTTTATTGTGGAAGTCTCCTTAAAAACGATTAAGCAGTTTTCATTTTTTTTTATTTGTACCACGCTCTTATTAGCTTGACCTGTATGTGTGTAACAGAATCTTTAAACTCTATTATTACCCACTTTGAGCGGTACGATTAATTTATAATTTTGAGCAATTATCAAGAATTCGGTTCTTCTTTTATGACAATACACGATTTTAATCATTTTATCCCAATCTCCTCAGGATCGTCAGGAATCAGGATTAACAATTTTCTTTGTGCGATTTTAGCGTGGTTTTTAGTAGCTTACTATAATTATTATTTCATTACTAACTAAGTATGAGTCTATGAAGATAATTTGTATAATTTTACACAATTGGATGCGATGTTTAATAACAACTAGAACTTAGAACTAGCCTTCTAATGCAATAGTAGTTCTCAAGTGTAACGTTGGTTCACCAACTGTTGTCAAACTTGTGTAATTTGTCGTGCATTGTCTCTCAAAGTGTATTGTTGTGGCTGAAATCAGAAAATTAAGCAATGTTTTTCTATAATATAGGAGTAGCAGACGAGCATACAGTTTACCTGATGGTAAATGGCTACTGCCGCATACATCTATTATCAACCCCAGATAGGATTAGATATTCTTACCTGAGGTCTAAGCTGGAACGCCTCGGATAACTATGGCTCACATACAATAACCTTCAAACCAGAATATAGCAGCGCTTAACGCTATGAGGCAGAAATAAGTGTGGCGGTGGTGTTTGAACCACAAAGGGATCTAAAACCTATAATTTTATTAAATTTAAATAGTTATATAATTAATTAATTAATAATAATAAATAATTTAATAGCTTTAAATTTAAATAGATAAAAAAGCAGCGATATCCTAGTGCTCGAAACCCGGCCCCTCGATCAAGGGGTTCGAAACTCAGGTACCTCTAACTTTTCAACTATATGAGCGTATTAGAAATTAATTAATTATCACTTTCTTTAACGGCGAAGGAAAACATCGTGATGAAATCTAAGAAACCTTTAAAAAAAGTTCTCAAAGGTATGTGAAGTCTATCTACCAATACGCACTTGGTCTGCGCGCAGGTCTGACGCCTAAAACTTCTAAATTTCTTAATTAACATATCCGTTCTAGGTCTGAGTACTTCTGTACTCCCCTTTCAACGTTCCTAAGCGTCTATCGTCCATATCGAACGTCATCTACAGCACAAATTTACATTTTTAACTACAAAAATCATTTACAAACTTCGCAAACTTTTTCGCAAATAAACGACAAAGTAGTATGTGCGAGCATAAACTACTGGAAAATCAGTCTGTTGACAGGAAAATCGGTGAGCTGCGTCTACAAAGATGCAGACAGCTGACAAACTGGGGCCGTAAACACCGGATATCGGATGGGAGTTTTTGTCGCAGCCGTTTGTGACACACGGTTGTTAAGGATGAACGACACAAAAATATTGAAATAGTATACAGTAATACGGTTTTTTTGTGAAACTAAATGCAGGTGAAATTTCATGATACACAGTAGGTTAGCATGACGGACATAATAAATAAAAAATAGTACAAAGTGATTGTGTTTTTTTTTTGTGAAATTGAATAAGTTCGAATGATAATGTTTTGATAATTTTTTTTTAACTCTAAATGTGTTTTCTACAAGACACTTTTTCACGGATTTTGAAAAATTTGGGATGTCGTTGTATTCATCTAAATTGTGGTAGTAACATAGACATTATTTTTATTCTTAGTTATTGTTTTAAAGCACTTGGGGTTTTTGTTAACCAATCAATAGTATGTTATACTACTGGAACCATAACCAGTAATATAACATACTCGTGCCCACTATTATAAAGATAATATACCCTTATCTTTAAGTCAAGGCTTGAAAAATGCTTTATATGTTTTTTTTTATTTTCTACTTCATAAATAGTTAGCCATCCTTTTAATCCGTGTGTCGTACATTTGATTGCGAAGTGTCTTCAGCTCAGTTCAAATGCCTTTTGGCTTGTTTGCCAGCAGTTGCTTAGATAAATTGCTGAGGGTCGATTAACTCGACTTGTGGTGTGGCTGGTGCTGTTTGCTTGTAATGTAGCTCCCTTTCTTATAGGTTTGTAGTTACTTAATGTATGGAGGTAGTAAAGGTACCTTTAATGGGTTGTGGGGTCACTTGGTATTCTTATTGTTAGTGTAACAGCAATCTAACGTGTTCTGTCGTGGTAAACCAAAGGTACATAAGGCGTTCTGACTTAGTCTTGGGTAGCTACGCATCTGTGACCAACTTTGTTGATTATATTTTGATTATGATCACATCCGAAACACGGAAGAGTGGATTTTGAGTCACTGAAGGTTACCCATACAATTCCCGACAGCGTCTAACATTGCAATTGGCAGAATGGTGATTTACCTATGCATTTACCATTACAAGCCAATGCTTCATACATTTATATCCCACATTTTATACATTTATATTCCACGTTTCTATATGGTGGGTGCCATGGACACACACAAAGACACAAACAAAACAAAAAAAATAATTCATCACTTTATAATTTACTGGCCGGAGATCGAACCCAAAACCCTCATCGTGTCAGACCGGTATAGTAACTGCTTCGCCACACATGTCGTCGTAATATACATATACATATTTATACATATAACTACTACTTTATAGTATAAATCTTTATATATATATTACTTATGTGCGTGTGTATGTCATTGAACTCCTCCTAAACGACTGGACTGAATTTGATGAAATTTGTTGTGTGTGTTCAAGGGGACTTGAGAATGGTTTAGATCCACAATTTAGTCCGTGGGAAAAGGTTTTTTAATTAATTTTTAATTTGTAAGTAGTTATAGAATCGGAAACTGTGCATTTGATCAAGTGATGATCTTTAGCAAAGTTGTGGTCCAAGAGCCCACGAGGGTTTGGGAGTTAGTAAGACCAATTTTCGACAGATGGCACCACTGTCATTCCAATGCAGGTACAAATTTTCCGTTTTATGTATGTCATATTATTTTTTTAAAATAAGGGCGAAGCCACGGGCACCACTAGTAATACTGTAGTATTTTAATGCATTCCCTATTTGATGCCAACACTCACAAATTTTATTCGACATGAAAATAAAATGAAATTGCGTGAACGAATTTTTAATCTCCATATTTCCGCATATTCAAGCGAAGTGCATGAAATTGTGAACGTATAGTGAAATATTAATATCATAACGTCGACGCGAATATCATAGGGTGAGACATTTCCCACTTCATGACGTCGGCGTCGGCCTGTCTTGTGGGACTGCAAAGAAAATATGAAATGGTTAAATGTTGGAATTTATCAAAATTTCCTTTAATTTGGTAAAAAGTCGACCGTCCATTACACCTATGCCATCCTACAATCGCTTGCAAACCTATACAAATGAAGCCCAATGCTCTTTCCGCACGTTTGGATTTATAATTTTATGTTTGGCAAAAGTGTGGACGTGGCGGTTTACTTTCCGTGATGCTTATTACAGATTATCATACAGTGTGTATAACATTGAGACTTAAGATACACTTATTATATAAGTATTTCTCCCTCTCCATATTTCCGCATATTCAATCTGAGTGCATGAAATTGTGAACGTATAGTGAAATATTAATATCATAACGTCGACGCGAATATCATAGAGTGTGTTACCCACTTCATGACGTCGGCGTCGGTTTGTCTTGTGGACTGCTAAGAAAATAGAAATAGTGGTTGAATGCTGCGGCAAATTCCCTTTGATTTGCTTAAACCGGCCTTTTGATTTGATTGGCTACACATGCTTGTAAACCTACAGAAACCAAGCCAAACGCTTTGTCCACATATTTTGATTTATAATGGTTTGTTGATGTTTGGAAATAGTGTGGACGTGGCAAAGGGTTTCATTCCTTGATATTTACTACATACACAGTTATACAAACTGAGAATTGGAATACACTTAATATATTTACATATTTCTCCCTTCCTATTTCCGCTAGTCAAGCGAAGTGCATGAAATTGTAAACGTATAGTGAAATATTAATATCATAACGTCGACGCGAATATCATAGGGTGAGACATTTCCCACTTCATGACGTCGGCGTCGGTCTGTCTTGTGGGACTTCCAAGAAAATAGAAATAGTGGTTCAATGCTGTTGAATGTGTGAACGCGGCGCAAACGCTTGCGGCAAATTCTCTTTGATTTACTAAAAAACAGACATTTCATTTGATTGGCTACAAATATTTGCAAATCTACACAAACCAGTTCAAATTCTCTATCCACACGTTTGTATTTGTAACAGTTTGTTTAGTTTTGACAAGCGTGTGGACGCGATAAGATTAGATAATATCGATATTGTCGGAATATTGGTATATCATTGCATCCGTAACTGAGATACATTCATTATTTTTAGGTATTTCTCCTTCTCCATATTTCCGTATATTCAAATGGAGTGCATGGAATTGTAAACGTATAGTGAAATATTAATATCATAACGTCGACGCGAATATCATAGGGTGAGACATTTCCCACTTCATGACGTCGGCGTCGGTCTGTCTTGTGGGACTTCCAAGAAAATAGAAATAGTGGTTGAATGCTGTTGAATGTGTGAACGCGGCGCAAACGCTTGCGGCAAATTCTCTTTGATTTACTAAAAAACAGACATTTCATTTGATTGGCTACAAATATTTGCAAATCTACACAAACCAGCTCAAATTCTCTATCCGCACGTTTGTATTTGTAACACTTTGTTTAGTTTTGACAAGCGTGTGGACGCGATAAGATTAGATAATATCGATATTGTCGAAATATTGATATATCATTACATCCGTAACTGAGATACATTCATTATTTTTAGGTGTTTCTCCTTCTCCATATTTGCGTATATTCAAATAGAGTGCATGGAATTGTAAACGTATAGTGAAATATTAATATCATATCGTCAAAACGAATATCATAGGGTCAGACATTTCCCACTTCATGACGTCGGCGTCGGCCTGTCTCGTGGACCGCCAAGAAAATAGAAATAGTGGTTGAATGTTGCATACACACACTTGGCCCTTGTCGCAAACTCCAAACTTCACAAACGCACAAACGTGTGGATGCGTTACAGGGGCTTGCGCCAAATGTCGTTAGATTTGAAAAAAATGCACTTCATTAAATCGGCTACAAATGCTTGCAAACTTACACAAATCAAGTCAAACGCTCTATCCACACTTTTGTGTTTGTAAGTTTGTTTAATTTTGACAAGGGTGTGGGCGCTAATATTAGTTAGATATTATCGATATTGTCAAAATATTGATATATCATTTCATCCCTAACTGAGATATATTAATTATTTTTAGGTAATTCTCCCTCTCCATATTTCCGTATATTCAAGTGGAGTGTATGAAATTGTGAAGCGTATAGTGAAATATTCATATTATAACGTTGACGCGAATACCACTTAGGGTGAGACATTTCCCACTTCATGACGTCGGCGTCGGCCTGTCTTGTGGACTGCCAAGAAAATAGAAATAGTGGTTGAATGTTGTATACATACGCTTGACACTAGCAGCAAACTTTAAACATGTACAAATGCCCAAACGTGTGGGTGCATTGCAAGGGCTTGCGGCAAATTTCGTTAGACTTGCTGACAACAAACTGACACTCCATTTGATCGGCTACAAATGCTTGCAAATTTACACAAATCAAGTCAAACGCTCTATCAGCATGTTTGTATTTGTAATGTTTTTTGAGTCTTGACAAGCGTGCGATAGCGTTAGATATTATCGGTATTGTCGAGATGAGCAATGAACATCACTAACTGAGATAGTACTTTTATTATTTTTAGGTATTTCTCCCTCTCCATATTTCCGTATATGCAAACGGAGTGTATACAATTTTGAAGCGTTAAGTGAAATTTTAATATTATACGAGTAACGTTGACGCAAATACCACTTTGGGTGTAACATTTCCCACTTCATGACGTCTTCTTCATGTAGTCAGACTGTCTTGTGTGACGGCCAAGAAATAGTGGTTTTTATTCCTTAGTGCTTACTATATAATTATACAGTTACGTACGCTGAGATAGCAAGCAGTGGTAGCCTAGTGGTTAAGAAATTCGGCCTCTTGATCGAGGGGTCCCAAAGTTCAAAACCCAGGCACGCTAGCAGTAGGCATCTACCGTGCAGTACCTAGGATTTTTCAAAATTATGTGTGTATTAGAAATTAATTATAACTTGCTTAAGCGGTGAAGGAAAACATCGTGAGGAAACCTGCACACCTGAGAAATCTTAAAAAAAACAACAGTTTTCAAAGTTATGTGAAGTCTACCAATTCGCACTTGGCCAGCGCGGTGGACAATTGCCTAATCCTTCTCATTCTGAGAGGAGACCCGTGCCCAGCAGTGGGACAGTAATGGGTTGATGATGATGATACGTTGAGATTAGGGATGCAATTTTATGAAATTAAGGCTATAAATATCATCATTTATGTCGATGACTCGAAAATATCGATAACTAACATCAAAAAAATGGGTTATCGGGAAGTGAGTCCCTTGCAAGATTTCAACCATACATACAAAATGACACAGGAAATTTAATAAAAACTTAAAAAAAATACACTGTTCTTGTTCCCTCTTGTTGTAATAACATTTTAGTTTGAAGAAGACTCATAAAGAAAAGTATTTAAATGTCTGTCTGATGATTTATTGAGATTACGTTCAATGTAGCAGAAATTCCTAAAAACTTTCATGTAACATACAAGTTTTTGTATTAGTACAAAACGTACTCATTTGTTCATTCGAACAAGAACAAATAATTAACAATAAACGAATAAAAGAGAGAACAAATGAAACAATTATTCTTTATTTCCCACACAAGAACAATTGTGTTACGTGGAACAATATTTTCGCTAATATTAATAGTAGGTATAAGCTAAGCTCATAGCGTGCTAAAGTATTCTTTATGGGCTCAATAAAGAGCTTACATAGATTTGTTCGTTCTACTTCGAAGGTCGTTCTGATTTGATCAATATAATCGAGGTCGGTTATAAATACTAGTCTGCTGTTTCAGTGACGTCGGTACCGTTGTCATATGAGCCTTCAGCAGGTTTGCCTTCAGCTTATATATATATGCATAAAGAATATCTTTATATCTCTTTCTGGTTTGAGCATCACTACCATTTTTATTTTTGCTGCTTTTTATTCGACTGTGGTTATTTTTACCTTGCAGAGGGTAATGTTTTCTTATTCTTCTATAAGATTTAAGTAGCAAGCGAGCATGTTGCTCCTGATGGTAATAAAGTTGTTGTCGAGAGATGATTTTTGGACATTTATAACCAACTCAACTAGATGAGTTGCCGTTCTTAAGGACTAAGGTGATTGTATCTAGTGTTAGCAGGGCCCCAGAATTTATCTCCATAACGCAAAAACTTAATACTAGAAATACCTGTAGTAGTAAATTTTCAGCTACCACCACCACCTTTTTAACGTCACGTCAATTTTTTGCTTCCGATTGTGGGCGGTAGATTTTTTGATAATTCTTACTGTCAATATGAGAGACAAAAAGCTTTCTTTCTTAGTTACGTTTATTGATGTACAGTTGAGTAAATACTTCTATATCGGATCATTCTTCAAGAATAGGAACACATCTGTGAAACCAGTTCAAGGTATGATTCTTATTCAAAATCTCTAGGTAGACATATTACGTAAGAACGGTTGCCAATAAGTTTTCCTTTGAAGGACTGTTTTCTTGGCAGATTCCCATGTTACTTTCGAATTTCGAATGTGATTTTGTAAGATATAACTGTAATTTAAGTATTTTTCTATAAGTGACTAGCTGACCCGGAAAACGTTGTACTGCCATACAAATAAAAAAAATGTTAAGGGTAAACAACCCTTATCACTTAGGGGTATGAAAAATAGATAGTAGCCGATTCTCAGACCTGCTGAATATGCATATAAAATTTGGTGAAAATCGGTAAAGCCGATTCGGAGGAGTACAATAACTAACATTGTGACACGAGAATTTTATATATAAGACAGGGCTAAATTGTAAATCTAAACCATTCTCAAGTCCCATTGAACACACACAACAAATTTCATGAAAATCAGTCCAGTCGTTTAGGAGGAACTCAGTGACATACACACGCACGTAAGAAATATATACGAATTTATTTAGTCTCTAGTCTCTTGTGTAGATATGCCTTGTGTAGACCATAATATTCTAACATTTAATAATATTTCTCTGGTGTTTGCATACACTAGAGAAATATTATTAAAATAAAAAACCTGACTGCTTAATTACATAGCCTATTACTCCCACAATTTAGACGAATCAAAGGAAACCGCGTATGTTAAAGTCCGTACATACATACATACGCTCAAAAACATTACCCTCTGGAGTTGCGTAAAAATGGAACATTTTTATATCCGTTATACTTTGCCAATGCCTATATTACACGCATACTGAAGCATACCCAACAAAAAGGCTCGTGGGAATAAATAATTAATAAAACATCTTGATAGAACGCAATCCGAAAATAGCATACCGCCTACGCTATTACTTTAGCAATTATTCTCTTATTTTTATACAATGTTAATACGGCTCATTAATTCTAGGTCGTTATGATTTAATCAATATACGGAGGTCACAAACTGCCCCAGTTCAATCATGCATTGTAGTACATACTCTTGGCGTGGTGCCAAACGGCCCCAGATTTTGAGATCTCTTTAACCTTTTGTTCTGTTTTGGAAGATTATGGGATGGAGTGGATTAAAAAGTAGTTACTAAGTGAACTGAATGTCTAAAATAATCGAATGAGCTTCCGTTTGAGAGGTTCTCTTAATGTTATGATTTGAAGCATAGATTAGTAAATATACTTCGCCGCCTTGAAATTGAATGAAGCCACAAACGGCTTATTAGTAAGTTCCTTTTTTGAATTCTTGACAAATAAAAACATTTTTAAACAGAATTTACGAATAAATAACTAATACTGCGTAATTTACATACTAAATAAATAATTATTTCAAATATTTTAGGGACATTTGAGCACGGAGACGTGGCAAAACTTTTTTACGCAACTATTTCAATTCTCAAAACTGGGTACATTTTCTTGTTAGGAGTGAGTAATCTTTACTAATGTGTGATTTGAAGTCCCAAAAAGCTAAGCTAGATAAATGTTGAGCTTGATAAGAGTGTGTAAGGCTCCTAGGTCGATTCCAGAAAAGCTATCTCTGTCTTATATTGCAAGTATTAACTTCAATATAGGATTATTCTTCAAGAATAGGAACGCATCTGTGAAACCAGTTCAAGGTATGATTCTTATTCAAAATCTTAACGTAGGTAGACATATTACGTAAGAACGGTTGCCAATAAGTTTTCCTTTGAAGGACTGTTTCCTTGGCAGATTCCCAAGTTACTTTCGAATTTCGAATGTGATTTTGTATTAAGATATAACTGTAATCTAAGTATTTTTTATAAGTGATATGAATTTATTTATTCTCTGGTTTCTAGTGTAGACATGGCTTGTGTAGACCATAATATTCTAATAAACTATTATATTATATAACTATTTTAATCTGGTTTGAAAGGAGTGATAAAGGGAGAGGCACATATAAAAAAAACCTACTTGGACCAAGTTGGAATCTTTTATATGTACCTCTCCCTCTCCTAGCAGCAGCAACGCGGCTAACTTCAGGTAGGACTAAAACTTATCTGTTGTTTACGATTGACACAGAACTACGAACAGTACAAGTGTTTTTATGTATAAACAGACATAACAAAATAACTTGACGAAACAGTTACTTAAAAAACAAAGATATTTATTTTATTCAGTACACTGTCCCTTTGAGTTATAAGTAGCATTATTCAAATCTATTGTAAACGTTCTCTTTATTGCAATAACGAACAATTGTGGTCGAAACAAACGCGGTTCGACTGTACCCGCTGAACATGCTACGTTGAGTCGACGCTTTTCATTGTAAAACGCCCTCAACCATTTCATTATGTGTTTTATTAACGCTAGTAAAAATCCATCCTTCAGCTCTTAAAGTCCTTTTACTGAACACTGTCTTTGTTTAAACAGGAAAATTTTGTCTTGGTCACGTGACAGATAAATTAGATTTGCTCTAATGACTTCTCCTGCATCTTATATCATAGAAATTTCGTCATAGTCGTAGAACAAAGTCGGATTTAACAAATACCAAATTTTACAGGGCAGCCATTTCAAATTATTCACAAACGTCATTTTATTATGAGCGTTTAAATGTGTCGTTATACCGACTGATTTATTTGAAAACTAAAATATACACAATTTTCTCTGTAATGCAATAATAGTATTTATATCACGGCGTGCGTAAATGGACGTTTTACGCACGCTTCGCGTGCGCAAAACCCCCATTTCCGACCCCGTAATATAAAATTTTATACAACACGCGGACGAAAAATGTTTTTCTGACTCGTGTGATTGCAGTCCTCGCCTGCGGCTCGGCCTGCAAACTCACACTTGTCAGAAAAAAAATTTTCGTCCTCGTATTGTAATGTACTATTAGACAATATGTTATCCAAACATGATAAAAAGTGAATTTCGCATTTTTGTGAAATCCGTCTTTGATCTACGACTATAACGATTTTATCATTTAGTCACCTCTTATTACATCTACGGCATTAATCAATCATTCTTTGGTGGGCTTTTAAAAAACTGGTTTTAAAATCATTTAGTTTCTAAATTTATAAATTTCCTTATCAAATATTGCTTATAATTAATTTACTGGTACTCAAATGTTTTCTTTATTTAATTATTTGTAAGTTAATTAGAACATTGTAATAAACGTCGCGGTTTCATTGTTCTCGCTAGGTATACAATGTCGACTTCACTGTACGCTTTGCACGCTATATTTTTTAACCCGACCATTTTGAGTTGTTACACTCTGTCTTATTAAAGGTAGTTAAATGACCTTTGCGTTCTAATTGTATTCTTTATAACATTAACTGTTAGAACAATAACATTGCGGTTAGAATAAACGTCGTGGTTTTTTCCAAGCATGCAACCTCGAGTCTTTGGTTCGCTTTGCTACACTTATAAACTCAACCATTTTAATTGTTCCGCTGTCTATCATTTTAATGCTGATAAATATACATCGGTAATTAAATGTATTCTTTGTAAAATTAACTGAAAGAAGATTAACTTGCGGTTGGAACAAACGTTGCAGTTTGATTGTACTCGCTACGTATGAAATGTCGAGTGAACACTACACTTTGTATGCTATAATTTTTAACTCGACCACTTTCATTTGTTTTACTGTCTTATTAAAGGAAGTAAATAACAATTGAGTTTTAAATGTATTCTTTGTATGTTGCATTCCTGTAAGAACAATAACATTGTGGTTAGAATAAACGCCGTTGTTTGACTTCGCCAAACCGTAACCTCGAGTCATTATATCGCATTGCTTGCTACAATTTTATAACCTTTTTTAAACTCAACCACGTCTAACTGTTCCACTGTCTGCCTTATTAATGCTGATAAACAATCATTAGCAATTAAATGTAGTCTTTATAAAATTAAACGCAAGAACAATAAACTTACGCTCAAACAAAAGTCGCGGTTTTATTGTTCTCACCAACCATGTAACTCTTAGTCGACGTTTAGCTTTGCTCGCTACTCTTTTTACCTTAACCTTTTTACTTATTGTTTATTTTATTAATTCTGATAACTACTGGTAAATAAATGTACATTTTGTACAATTAACTGCAAAAACAACAAGATTGCGGTAGGAAAAAACATTGTGCTTCATTTGTGCAAGTTTGAGCCCATGTTTTGTTTCACACGATACTTTTAAACTGTTTATTCCAACCAATTTCAACTATCTCACTTTTTTTTTTAATGTTGATAAGTAACCAATGCCACTTAATGTATTTTTGTAACATTAACTGCAAGAACAATAAAGTTGCGGTTGAAACAAATGTCGCGATTTGATCGTTCTCACAAACTACGAATATTGAGTCCATGTTTCATCTTGCTCGCTATTATTTATAGCTGTTTAATCTAGCCACTTTCAACTGTTCCACTGTCTTTTTAATGCAGGTAAATAGTCAATACTGCTTAAATGTATTCTTTGTAAAATTAACTGCAAGAACAATAAACTTGCGGTTGAAACGACTGTGCGGTTTGATTGTTCTCACGAACCATGCAATTCTGAGTCGCCGTTAACTTTGCACGCTATTTTTTAAACTTAACCACTTTCAACTGTTTTACTGTCTGTCTTATTAATACTGATAACTGTAAATAAATGTGCTCTTTTTTAGAATTAACGTCTAGAACAATAAAATTGCGGTAGGAATGAACAATGAAGATTGTGGTTTTATTGTTCTTACTAGCCACGCAATTTTGAGTCCATGTTTTGCTACTCTTTTTATATATTTAACCTACTCAATTTCAACTACCTCAGTCTTTTTAATGCTGATAAGTAACCAGTGGTACTTAATGTCTTTTTGTAACATTAACGGTAAGAACAATAAAATTGCGGTTGAAACCAATGCAGTATGATCAACTATGCAACATTGAGTCGATTTTTCATCTTACACACTATTTTTTTAACTATTTAATGTAGCCAATTTCAACTATTTCACTGTTTTTTAATGTAGATAAAAAGCCAATACTACTTAAATGTATTCTTTGTAAAATTAACTGCAAGAACAATAAAATTGCGGTTGAAACGAACGTTGCGGTTTGATTGTTCTCACTAACCATGCAATTCTGAGTCGACGGTTAACTTTGCACGCTATTCTTTTTACCTTAACCTCTTTTATCTATTTTACTGTCTATCTTATTAATGCTGATAAATAACTACTGGTAAATAAATGTACTTTTCGTGAAATTAACTGCAAGAACAATACAATTGCGGTAGGAACAAACATTGTGGTTTGATTGTTCTCACTTAACATGCAATATTGACACGTTTTTTACCTTAACTACTTTTCCCTAACTATCTTTCTTGCTAATGCTGATAAAAACACTGGTAATTAAACGTATTCTGTGTAAAATTAACTGCAAGAACAATAAACTTGCGGTTGAAACGACTGTGCGGTTTGATTGTTCTCACTAACCATGCAATTCTGAGTCGCCGTTAACTTTGCACGCTATTCTTTTACCTTAACCACTTTCAACTGTTTTACTGTCTGTCTTATTAATACTGATAACTGTAAATAGATGTGCTCTTTTTTAGAATTAACGGCTAGAACAATAAAATTGCGGTAGGAATGAACAATGAAGATTGTGGTTTTATTGTTCTTACTAGCCACGCAATTTTGAGTCCATGTTTTGCTACTCTTTTTATATATTTAACCTACTCAATTTCAACTACCTCGGTCTTTTTAATGCTGATAAGTAACCAATGGTACTTAATGTCTTTTTGTAACATTAACGGTAAGAACAATAAAATTGCGGTTAAAACAAATGCAGTATGATCAACTATGCAACATTGAGTCGATTTTTCACCTTACACACTATTTTTTAAACTATTTAATGTAGCCAATTTCAACTATTTCACTGTTTTTTAATGTAGATAAAAAGCCAATACTACTTAAATGTATTCTTTGTAAAATTAACTGCAAGAACAATAAACTTGCGGTTGAAACGAACGGTGCGGTTTGATTGTTCTCACTAACCATGCAATTCTGAGTCTCGTTTAGTTTTGCACGCTATTCTTTTTACCTTAACCACTTTCAACTGTTTTACTTTTCGTCTTGTTAACGCTGCTAAATAGCCATTTGATTGTAAATGTATTATTTGTTTCTCAACTATTTGTTTCTGTAAGAACAATCAAATTGCGCTCGGAATAACAGCCGTGGTTGGATTTCGAAAAGCATAGAACATGTATTTTTAGTAACTTTGAACTTTCTATTGTTTGAGTATCTTTTTTATATAATTTAGGAGTAGCAGACGAGCATGCAGTCCACCTGATGGTAAGTGGCTCCTGCCGCGAATGGACAACTGTAATAAACTCTGACAGGATTAGATATTCCTACCTGAGATAACCACAGATGCGCCGCTACCCCTGAAGGCTAAGCTGGAACGCCTCGGAAAATTATGTGTCCCTTACGCTTCAAACCAGAACACAGCAGGGCTTAACGCTGGTATGAGTTAGAAATGTGAGGTGTCGGGCCACAAAGGGTTCTACCACCTTATACGTCTTATTGTGTCCTTTGTACAAGAAAAGAAGAAGATTAAATGTTGTGGTTTCATTATTTACTGAGTATACCATGTGGAACCAATGCAGTACTTCCCACTCCTTCTTCTTTTAATATCTACTTCTGCTTTTCGTATTTTATTCGTCCACTCGTTTATAAGGAGCTTTTTGTTTGATACAAAATAGTTTTCTATTTACAACTTTATCGTTATATGTTTTCTTTGTAACATTAACTGTAAGAACAATTACATAGCGATTAGAATAAACGTGTTTTGACGTGGCTAAGCATGCAACAATATTACTCTTTTCAAGAGACACAGAAAAATATCGTTTCAAATTTTATTATGAATGAAAAATTATGTGTACTCCTTGATGTCTAAAAGGAAGAAGAAATATGTATAAATTTGAAGAATTTAATTTCCTTACAAGCAAGACTTGGTAGCGAGTGGGAAAATTTAAACTTTTCTGCTTCGTACCATCGAAGTTTCTCAAAGTCGACGTAGACTAAGACACTGGTTGGCATACATTAACCCAAAAGTTTGATGGTTCGGTCCCTTGATTAAAACTGCCTGATCGAGGATATAAAGATTCCTTACTTTCGGAATTAGGCAAGAAAAGTCAGGGTCTGCCCCCATGTATCCGCGTTACGGTATTTCAATACTTATTGTTCGAAATTTAAGATTTTTAGTCTAGATACGTTTTTGGAAGTGTTTTAAATTTTAAACGTAAATAGTTGATGTATGTAGTTGATGTTAAAGTTAGTTGATGATAACATCTTGTAAAATAAGTTGTCGTCATCAACCTATTACTGTCCCGCTGCTGGCTACAAGTTTCCTTTCAGAGTCAATATAAGTATGACCGCTTAATACAACAGTAATGTTCACCCATTTAAATTGCTTTATCAAAGAGAGGATACTGCTATTTTTGACCTAAGACAATCAATAATATTTGCAAAGTTACCTAGTTATCAAGTTACTAAGTTAATCGATCTTAGATCGCCATCCCTAGTTTCCGTGGCAGGATAAAAACTATCGTATGTCCTTCCTTTCTCGGGCTTCAAACTATCTTTGTAATTTTTTTTATTAAAATCGGTTCAGTGGTTTAGGCGTGAAGAAGAGACAACCAGACAGACAGACAGAGTTACTTTCGGATTTATAATATTAGTAAGGATTGTGTTTTGAAGGATATTTTAAAATTATGTTACTACTTGGGAGAAGTATTAACGTCGGAAATAAGGGAATATAAGCTGCTATTGACATAAATCCTATTTGGGGTCAGAACAAATGTATCCACTTTATACAACATCCCTAGATTATATTTCAATACTTGTAAGATTTCGCCTTCGTTCAAATCAAACAAAATTTCAGTATCTCACGCCGATTACACGCTGTCAAATGGTGTATCGTGCCTATTATAGAAAAGGTCGAGAAAATCTCATGGGAAACGACCATGCTAGCTATAATATGAGGGTGACAAGATAAAATTTCGGTCAGAAACCTCATTTTATGCTAGTACGTCAGAATTCTTGGGAAGGCTGCGAATAATGAAAATTCTTCCATTTTGAAAAGCAAACTTTCGTGCGGATGGAGTTTTAGTTTAGTTGTAAGAATTTCGGCTTCTCGGCTTATACTGAAGTAGGTTTTCATTACTACTCGTACTATGTAAGAATAGAATTGTATTGAAGATATATTGAACTGGTTGACTATAAAACGTCTGAAATAAGAAGTTATTTTGTTTGAAGTTAAATCTTTCACAAATGCAATTTCATATTAGTTGGTAGAACCGTTTGTGGTTCGACTCTGGGGGCACCACCGCTACACCTATGTCTGCCTAGCAGTGTTAAGCGCTGCCGTGTTCTGATTTAAAAGGAGTGTTAAGGGAGACATACTTCTTTCCGTTCTTCAAGGCGTTCCAGCTTAGTCCTGAAAAGTAGCTTCTGTGGCCAAGCTGATGTAGGCAAATTTAATACTATCTGGGATTGATTACATACGTACATGGGTGGCAGTAGCCACTTACCATCAGGTGGACTGCATGTCTGTTACTCCTACATTTTATATAAAAATTCAGCCCAATTGTTTTACCGTTCGCCGATGAACACTTCTCGCTATTTACATTATGATGACAATCCTTTCGTCAGCACAACCTAATGTGAACAAAACCCTCTTTTGTAACTTAGTTTGAACAAGATTAGTCAGTCGTGAACAGTGAATAAATACGTATCAGTTTAAGTTATACATTGACCTGTTTATATATATAAATTGACCTGTTTTAGTGCTTAAGGATACTTGGAAGACATAAGAGTAAAGAATAAGTACTTTGTAATGTTCTTAACAATTCGTAAACTCCCATTTGGCACCAAATCGTATTTGGCAAGCGTGGTAAGCCCTAACCCGCCTTGTTTTTAGAAAGAGAGAAGGAAACGGGGTTTGTACTTATCCCAGTAATTTATATATATATTTTTCATAATATAGAAGTAGCAGCGAACGAGCATGCAGTCCACCTAATAAGTGGCTACTGCCGCCAATAGACATCTGTAATCAACCCCAGATAAGATTAGATATTCTTATCTGACGTCAGCCAGCTCAGCTCTGAGGACCAAGCGGAACGCCTTGGAAAAGTATGTCTCCCTTACGTCACCTGCAAACTAGAACACAGCAGGGCTTAATACTGCTGTTATTAGGAAGAAATAGGTGTAGTGGTACTCGATATTTGGAACGCTAAATAGGTCGCTATACGAGTAGCATTGATCATTTTCAAAGCCTATTCAGAGCAGCTCTGGGTATGATTTTTGTCATAGAAAAATACAACTTAATTCAACTCTATTAAACAAAGGTGAAGTGTATTTTGGTCTGATAGCCTAGTGGTTAAGAAACTCGGCCTCTCACTCGAGGGGTATGAGGTTCAAATCCCAGGCACGCACCTCTGATTTTCGAAGTTATAATATAGGAGTAGCAGACGAGCATATAGTCCACCTGATGGTAAGTGGCTACTGCCGCCCATGGACATCGGTAATCAACCCCAGATAGAATTAGATATTTCTACCTGAGGTCGGACACAGATGCGCCGCTACCCCTGAGGACTAAGCTGGAACGCCTCGGACAAGTCTGTCTCCCTTACCACATCCTTCAAGACACAGCAGCGCCTAAGACTGCTGTTATTAGGTAGAAATAGGTGTGGCGGTGGTGCCGCCGGAGTCGAACCACAAAGGGTTCTACCACCTTCATATCTGAACAGCATACATACTATGTATGTTCAGATATGAAAGTGGCCTAAATAAGAACGCAAGCCAAGTCACACAGAAATCAAATACACACAATGGACCAGCAAATATTGAACTAAGACGGTCCAATCAAAGCAAACATTTATATTTATAGAGAGTAGAATAGATTCTATATTGCAAAATGTTTATTACAAAATTTGGTACTTTAAGGCGTGTACTTCAAGGTTTAGGTCCAGGCACATAAGGTCTTATACCTTCACTGACGAATTTTCCCTTGAAATGATTTTTAGAGTTTGATCAATTTTTATTGAATTTCATATCAATCGAATCAACCCCTTTTATAGTATGTCTACTAGTTAGCCAATATGTTCTTCATATTAGTTCATGCTTCATTATTAAAAATAGTAAGTATTAATATATTATTGCACTATGGAAGTGTGTGAAAATAAGTATTATAAAAAGTTTTAGGATTTTGGGAGGCCGAATCCTCTTTGCATAGGTGAGCGAAAATGATTTAAATGGCAGGTTTTTTAATATTTCGCTGAGTTTCAGAAACTATTTATTTCTACCTTCTTAACATAACTAAAACTAGGAGGTAGGATGGTTGTTGGGCCGACTGATGTACTCATAGACCTTCCTCCAACAAACCTATAGCTTCATCCATAAACCTATACATATATACTAGCCAAATACACTTTGAAACTGGTAATGATAAGCAATAAATTAACATACAAATTTGGGAACAAATAGACAAATTTACGATGAAAGCAAGATACAAATATTCCACGCAGCGCGCAATAACGGCGCAAATTGAAAGAGCAATAAAAGATACGATCGTACGCAAACAAATATTAATTATTAGAACGAGCGGGAGATTTTTCAATTCGCAATGGAATTTGTAGCGAAGTTACCGCTTAAAGCGTTGGAGCCAACTTCGGTAATAAAAGTCTGTTTGGTGCGCGGAATGAGAAATTGGCGATTATGGCTTTTTATAACACGAAAATAGTAAACGAGGATGCATTAAACCAGGTGGTAGGCAGTAAATGCCGTCCATGAACATTTATAATCAACCCCAGATAGGAATCCTATGTGAGTTCGGCTACAGGTGCGTTACAACCCCCATGACTAAACTGGAACACTCTGGATAAACGTTCAAAATGAGTTCTGTAAATAAGCGACTTTAGATAAAATATTTTTATTAGAGTTGATTTGATTTAAATATCTCTTCTTTATCACATCTTTTAAACTATAACAAAGCAACTTTTAATATAGTTTTTACAAAGCGTGGTGTTTGGAGTAAGTAGTGATAAATTAAGATACTTTACGATAAAAGTAAGAAACAAATATTCCACGCACGGCGCAATAACGGCGCAAATTGAAAGAGCAATAAAAGATACGATCGTACGCAAACAAATATTAATTATTAGAACGAGCGGGAGATTTTTCAATTCGCAGTGGAATTTGTAGCGAAGTTACCGCTTAAAGCGTTGGAGCCAACTTCGGTAATAAAAGTCTGTTTGGTGCGCGGAATGAGATATGGATGATTTTGGAGGTTGGAACTTCTTTTTATATATAATGGAAATAATAAACAAGTGTGTATGAACCAGATGTCGAAATGGGGAAATGTCGTGAGGCGAGTCACATCAACCCCCACACACAACACATGATGACCACGACAGCTCTAACAAGAGCGAAACAACTGAGAAGAATGTACCAGATGGTATATATTAATTTATAATAAATTCTAGATGGAGTGAGAATCCTACCAGAAGTCGGCCACAAATGGGTTGCTACCCATGAGGACTTAATTCAAACGCCTCTTATAAATGTCTCTTCCTTTCGTACCTTTACATCATAACATAGCAGCACTTATCGCTGTTGTTAACGCCATGGCGTTGTGCTTTCGGGGTGGGCAGCAATAAATTATTCTACAAATTTATTAACAAATCGACAAATTTACGATCAAAGCAAGTTACAAATATTCCACGCACGGCGCAAATTGAAAGAGCAATAAAAGATACGATCGTACACAAACAAATATTAAAGTTAACTAAGAAACACGAATTCCTAGTCTTTTAAATGCCTGGTCCGATATTGATGTAACTCTCACGATTACATAGCTACTTCGCAAATCATAGTGAAATCCACAAATATTCGGATTTATTTTGAGTTCCTTTACAAAAATATGTGTATACATTTTATGCACAATTTTTCAAATGTCCATCTCAGTCAGATGGTAATATCTGGTATAAAGTTTTGCATGCAAAACGTAGTAATGATAAATATGGCTTCTGACAAAATTCCTAGCAAAAGTTGTTCGAAACAGAAACTTTGCCAGTTTACACCGCGAGATAAAATGTCGAGGTGATAAATAGTGTAGCATCTTTATGAGTCCCGCGAGATCTCTCGCTACTCTAGGCTTTTTTAGTTTCTCTGTTAAGTTAGCGTTTAAGTTGCTATGGTTGAAGTATTTTGAAGGTAGAACTATTTATGAGTCGACTCCAGGGGCACTGCACTAACGCTCTTTGCCTAATAACAGCAGTGTTAAGTGCTGATGTGATAAGGGTGTGGTAAGGGAGACATACTTATCCGTGGCGTTTCAACTTAGTCCTCAGGGGTAGCAATACATTTGTAACAAATCTCAGGTAGGAATCTAATCTTATCTGGGGTTGTGAACTGATGTTTGATGATGATTGATGATGACTGATGATGATGATTAAAAAATACATAGTTTTGTTTACGATGCTTTCCTTCACAGTGAAAGTAATTGAACATAAAGTGCATGCCCAGGATTTGTAACCCGGAGCTCTACCATGAAGCCAAATGGCCAAGGTCAGTTTACACCGCGAGATAAAAATGTCGAGGTGATAAATAGTGCAGCATCTTTATGAGTCCCATGAGATCTCTCTACTATAGGTTTTTTTACTTTCTCTGCTTTAGTTAACGTTTAAATAAGGATGATTAAAGTACTTCTATTTAATAGTGTAGCGTTATGTCAGTATGTGTATAGGTCTAAATTTAAGTATTATTTTTAATCATCTCCGATTCATTTATATGGACTGCATGCCCGTGTGCTACTTCAAATTTATAAAATAATTAGTCAAGTGCAAGTTAAACCCGCATCTGGAGGGTTCCGTACACCCATTATTTTTTTTTTATTTTCTAGTATTGACTATTATAGCAGCCATTGAAGTACACACATTGTGAAAATTTGAACTACCTATAACGGTTCAAAAGTTACTTGGAAAAATGTCGAATAGCAGTTTGTTGTATGGGGACCACGTTTTGTATTCAAGTTTTTTTTTATTTTTAGTATTTGTTGTTATAGTGGCTACCGTTATGCATCCACTGTAAAAAATTTAAGTGTCTATCGGTTCCAGAGATAGAGCCCTGTGACAGACGGACAGACGGACAGACAGCGAAGTCTTAGTAATAGGGTTCCGTTTTTACCCTTTGGGTACGGAACCCTAAAAACATATCTACATGGGTGCAGATAGGAAAGTATAAATAGCGATTGTAAAGCGTTAACAGCGCGTTTAAGTTACGTTACCGGCGCGTAAAAAACTCGTCTGTACATGCCCTTAACGCGCTCCCGTTGAATAATCGCTTGGTATTTGTTTCGCTGCCAATAATTGTCTACGACGTCGAATATTTGCACGGCCTAGGTTATACATGTAGGGTGGGCTGTAATGTTGGACATTTAAAAGGATATAATAAGTAAAAAGATATTTTTTTTTTTGGATTAGCCCATTTATCCCTGTAGTTCCGGGACAAGAATAGGGCTACGGTATCCCCTGCCTGTCGTAAGAGGCGACTAAAAGGGGGCTTCCGGGGTCGTGGGTGGCAAGAGTGGGAGCTTGAACCGCCCGGCCAACGGCCCCGGGAAGGACGGCGGTATGTGTGATCGCATACCGTCATAAACACCAGATGGTGTGAGAGGAGCCAATCAAAATGAGCAGAGCCCGATCGGGGTATCGCGCTTGGAGGACTCCGGTTGTGTTCCCTCAGAGATCCCGGAGTTCTCCAACAAGCGTTGAGGACGGCCACCGGGGGGGTTTTAGTGCGGTAAAAATCCCACATAACCCGGCGTCGTTCCGACTTCGTCGGGTACCTTTTGAAGAACAAAAAAAAAAAAAGAAAAGTTTAAACATGTAGGATGAGCTGTAATGTTAGACATTTAAAAGTAGAATAAGTTAAAAGATAATTAGTTTTTTTCTGGATTAGCCCATTTATTATTTGGGTTATTAATTTAGTTTAAGTTCGTACAATGTTCAATTTTCGTTGATGTTTTTTGTTTCTAAAGCAATGTATACATCATCATCATCAACCCATTATTGTCCCACTGCTGGGCATTGCTCCTCTCAGAATGAGAAGGATTAGGTCATAGTCCACCGCGCTGGCCAAGTGCGTATTGGTAGACTTCACATACCTTTTACCTGAGATATTTTTTTTATAAATCTCTCAGGTATGCGGGTTTCCTCGCGGGTTTCCCAAAATATCAACATTTTAATGTTACGATGAAATAATGTAACTGTATTGAGCATTAGCTAACTAACGCTTTAAAAGGCGAATATTTCATCTCGTGTATTTTTTTAAGTTCTAATTCATTCTGTCCGTAGACTCCCAAATGCGTGGTGGTGCTAAGAGTGTGGAAATTGATGGACGCGTAGCCCCAATGGGAGGCATAAAATACATTTTCTTGTTCGAAACAGCTATCCGTTGTATTTTAGTTCACGCGTAAGTGAATTTGTTAGAGATATAGCGTTTCATACAGTGAATTATTGTATATAAGAGCTTTATTGTATTAATATCTTTATTTATACACTAATCGCTACTTTGTAAAACAATTTTAAGGTTTTACAGGGTTTATTTTAAATAACTGATAAGATCATTTTTATTCTTAAGGTGGTAGAATACATTGGACTACTTTGAAAGGCATGAGGTATATTAACACGAGGCATTTCATCTTAGTCTTCTATTTAACAACGCTTCAGTGGTTGATCTCAGATAGGATTCTAATCTTATATGGGGTTCATTACAGATGTCCATGTGGCAGTAGCCGCTTACCATTATATGGTATATTATACTGGTATATAATCGATACAGATCACCCTCTTTATTCTAATTTATATAAAAAGCGTACCAAAAAGCAGCAGGTTTTCGTAAAAGCCTCTTCAGATTCTATCAATTTAAAATCTCTTATGTTTTTAAAGGAAAGCTCCCAACCCAAGATCACGAACAAACACTTCAATTCTATTATTTTGCGCACCCGTCGATATCCAAAAATTGGCCAAGTACGTCAAATTCGCACACGCAGGGTTCCGTACTACCAAATTTTCTTTAACTTTATTTTTTTCTGCTTCTTATCATAGCAGACAGTTTTTTTTTGTTATTACCTTTACCCCTGTTTATCATTAGTAGCTATTGATGTCAGGCATTGTGAAAATTTTAACTGTGTATCTACGAGTATTACGGCTCAATAGATAAAGCGAAAAACGCCGATTAGCGGCTTCTTGTATGAAGGCCCCCTTTTATATTTAACTTTTATTATTTTTTGTATTTGTTTTAGCAACCACCGTTTACACTCAGTAAAAAGCTCAGTAAAGCAAGTATATATCTATTGCAGTTAAGAGATTGCCCTGTGACAAACAAACAGACAACGAAGTCTTAATACCATGGTTCCGTTTTCACCCTTTGGATACGGACCCCTAAAACGGTAGCAATAAAATCCTTAGAACAAGTGAAAATCAATAGGCCCTTCCAACGAACAGCCTTAAATAGGCCCCTTTAAGATATCTCAAATTTGCATCCGAGTTACGTTACTTCAGAAATAACACACGGCATTTGAAACTTTAACATCATTCATTAAAATTTAAAGTCCATGGAAATCCAGATAGGATGTTTCGTAATTGGATTGGGGCCTGAAGGGCATTCTTCCAGACGTGAAGGGTTTTTATAAGGGTCCTCGATAAGTTGTATGGGGCTTTATGTACACGTTTAGGAGATAAGGAAGCGAACAGTGGATGGAATATTTGATGGGCACCGTTACAAGTTTAGGGGCTATATTTTCCGTGTAATATACTTTCAAGCAGTGATAGCCTAGTGGTTAAGGAACACGGCCTCTCGATCGAGGGGTCCGTGGTTCAAATCCCAGGCACGCACCTCTGATTTTAAAATTTATGTGCGTATTAGAAATTAACTATCACTTGCTTAAACGGTGAAGAAAAACATCGTGAGGAAACCTGCATACCTGAGAGATTTATAAAAAAAAAATAAAAAAATCTTAAAGGTATGTGAAGTCTACCAATACGCACTTGGCCAGCGCGGTGGACTATGGCATAATCCTTCTCATTCTGAGAGGAGACCCGTGCCCAGCAGTGGGACAATAATGGGTTGATGATGATGATGATGATACTTTCGAGGCGTACTGTGTTCAGTGAGTTGTAATAGAAGAGAGCACTAATGTTTCGTGATTATGTGTTACACCTTTATTAGTAGTAGACGAGCATGCAGTCTACCTGATGGTAAGTGGCTACTGCCGCCAATGGACATCTGTAATCAATCCCAGATAAGGTTAGATATTCTTAGCTGAGGGCGGCCACAGATGCGCCGTTACCCCTGAGGACTAAGCTGGAACGCCTCGGAAAAGTATATCTTCCTCACCACACCTTTCAATTAGAACATAGCAGCGTTTAACATTGCTGTTATGAGGCAGAAATAAATGTGGTGGTGGTTCCGCCGGAGTAGAACCCTTCGGTTCTACCATCTTCAGATTGTTGACGTTCAAAGAAAACTCTACTTGGAATGAGAATCTATTTTTGATTTTTTTAACCTTCAAGAATTTATGTAACTTATACAATCTGTATAATTTTATAGAACCGAGACATGTTATACAAAGAAATCGTGACCACAAATTTATTCAACACGGCACTTTTTGTGTCCACAGAAATCTGATTAGCATACTCACTCTACATCGGGCAATAATCAAGGGCTTATGAACTTTACTGCCATAGTTATAAAGGTGTGTGTTTGTGGAAAGAAATAACTAAATTAGTGACAGAAAGTTAAGTGAAATGGGTTACGCATTAAAATAATTTGAATTTGAATCTTACATTGTTATGTGTGTTTTCTTGAGGAATAATTTCCCATAAAATGCAAGATGGAACGAAAAAGTAGAATTCCTTTATACTTCCGCTCAACCATACATTCAATCCGTTTCCTATGATTCTTTATTAACCTATTGGTACCCCACTGTTTTCAAAATAAGAAAGAAGGAAGAAGAAGGTGAAGCTATTGAAGGTGGTTGAACCCTTTGTGGTTCGACTCCGGCGGCACAACCTGTTTCTGCCTCATAACAGCAGTGTTAAGCGCTGCTATGTCCTAGTTTGAAGGCTGTGGTAAAGGAGACATTCTTTTCTGAGGGGTTCCAGCTTAGTCGTCAGGGGCAGTGGCGTATCTGTGGCCGACCTCAGGTAGGAATATCTGGGGTCCTATCTGGGGCTTATTACAGGTGTCTATGGGCGACGGTAGCCTCTTTCCATCAGGTGGACTGCATGCTCGTCTGTTACTCCTGTATAATAAAAAGAAGCAGATCAACGCCCCTACCCTCGCCGATAGCATTGCACACTTCATAGACCTTTGAGAGCGTATGTATGTAAAATTTTTTGGCACGCCCTATTTCGGTAGCCCATTTAATTTGACAGATTAATTACCGACATGTTACTGCCATAATTAGGCAGATTCGTCATAATTAGTCCACTTGATGGTTAGAGACAACTGTCGCCTATGGACACCTGTCATCAACCCCGATAAGACCAGGACCGCATACCATACCATCCTACCTGTGTTCAGCACAAATCTGTTTGTATCCCTGAAAACTAAATTGGAACGCCTCGCATAACCGTTAAGTACAAAACTAGTTTCGTACACAAATATACGAATATACGAATATATGAATATATGAATCATATGGATTGGGTCTTCAGCTAATCGATTCAGCGAGTATCGAATAAACAGAAATGTTTATGTAAATTAATCGAATTAGATGCGTCATAAAATCGATTAAGGTGATTGATATCGATTATCTGACGCTGCCAGTTATTTTAACACAAATTAATTATTATAATCGCTCTAATCCGACCGGATTATGATTCTCGCGGAGGTTTTAGGGTTCAGTGGGAGTGAAGGGAAACGCTAAGCTCTTATAAAACGATCTCGTGGCAACGATTTGGCTCGGAAAGGATTTTAGGTCTATTCTCTGTTTGAAAATTGGTAGAATCAGTATGATTCGATTAAGGAGGTACAGTCCGCGCCAAACTGGTAGGTCGCTCTCAAGTTGTTGCGAGCAGGTGTAGTCATACAATTAACTATAACGACGTGATTCATTTCTATATACAGAGCGGACTAGCAGTTTTACGCGGACTATACCACCATCACACCTATTTTAGCGTGAAATAGTTCTTGTGTCAGAAGGTTGTGGATACCAGCTTATGATTTAGTCTTCAGGAGTGGCAACTGATCTGTATAGAGGAATCTTGTTTTATATGGATAAGTCCATACAGTACAGATACAGATAGTTACAGATGTCCTTGGGAGGTAATGACAACTCACCATCAGGTGCATTGCTCGTTTGCTGTTTTTTTTTTTATAAAATAAGAGTAGCAGACGAGAATGCAGTCCACCTGATGGTAAGTGGCTACTGCAGCCCATGGACATCTGTAATCAACTCCAGATAGGATTAGATATTGCTACCTGAGGTCGGCCACAGATGCGCCGCTACCCCTGAGGACTAAGCTGGAACGCCTCGGAAAAGTCTGTCTCCCTTACCACACCCTTCAAACCGGAACACAGCAGCGCCTAACACTGCTGTTATTAGGTAGAAATAGGTGTGGCGGTGGTGCCGCCGGAGTCGAACCACAAAGGGTTCTACCACCTTCGTTGCTTGCTTGCTACCTCAGTATCATAAAAAAAATAGAGATTGACTTAGGTTTTTGTATACGTGTCTGTGTTTATGGCACAGAAATTTAGGCACGATAAAAAAACGTTTTCTACAGTCATATACTACACTAGGATTCTCTGTATCGTGGGTGCTATGGACATACACAGAGATAAATACACAAACACCGAAACCTTGAAACAGAAAACTAAATTCACCATTTAGATATCTGTCTGGCCGGGGATCGAACCCGGACCCTCTGCGCGTCAGATCGGTATAGTGACCAGTCCGCCACGCGGGTCTTCGGATAAAGAATTATCTTTACAACCTTAATTTATACAAAGTACAGAATTATTAGGGAACCCTTCAAGAGAGTCGAGCTCGCACTTGTCACTTTTATTTGGACGTCCGCTCACGTTTTGAGAAATATCTTTCATAATGTGGGTTAATAAGCTACCGTGGATTGCAGGTGTCGGAATTAATATAGATAACGAATACACATTTACGCTCGCGTGCACGCTCGAGTGACATATTGAAAATTATTAAAAAAAAGTGTTCATTTTTGAAAAAGGTAAAAGATGAGGTAAATTGTGTAAATGGTTCGAGTGATTAGAGAAGAAAACTCCAGGTTTTTTTATTTACGAAAGAGTAAAAAAATTAGGTAAATAGTCAAAGACTTTTAAGTGAAAATTCTACTATGTCTTACTGTATTGCACTGTAATTCTAGTTTGATTTTAGGAGTAGCAGAGGAATATGCATTCCATGTGATCAGTCAGATGCCGATACATCTGTGATCAACTCCAAATAGGATTAGATATTCCTACCTGAGGTCGGCCACAGATGCGTCGGTACTCTTGAGGACTAAGCTGGAATGCCTCGGAAAAGTATGTCTCCCTTACCACACCCTTCAAACCAGCAAACATTATTATTACATTATTAGGGAAAAATCTATTTCTATCCAACAATATAGGTTTGGTTATATTATTTCTAACAATATAGGTTTGGCGATGGTGCTTCCGGAATCGAACTACAAAGGCTTCTACCATTTTAACTACTAGCTCACTAACTCAATATAAAAATTCTAAAACTATTTGACCCAGCGAATATTTCAAAAGTATTTCTTTGACAATTAGTTACTTTGAAAAAACAGTTATTCCGTATTCATCGCTACTTTATAATTATACCGTGGTTTTGTACATCTGGCTTCGTATTTGGGTATCGCATGGCATGAGCTCCCATAACCAATTCCCGCTTCATTCCATGCGACGGGTACCGTAAATCATAAATGCATATTTGATTAGGGTCTTGTTTTAGTGTGAACGATAAACGAGTAGATATTATTTCTGTCTAAAATATAGAAAAAATCTATACTTTCACTTATTGTCTTTGTATAATAGTTAATTTTGCTGTGATTATGGTGTTAAAGTAGTTCGTAAAGAAAATAAAGTTAAGTTATGTACGTCGAGAACTGCCAGAAGTTGTGTGGTTGACAGTTAGCATCTTTTTACGCAATTGCGTACTATGGTACTTCATAGAGAAGAAAATATGTTGACCTGGCTATTATATTATCATGGGATCTAATTGGATTTGAAGTCTTTTAAAATGGATAGGCCACTAATTTGTATTTCTTCCACCTATCTGCAACGGAACGGCGTAGTTAGCTATGCTATCCGTTACCCGTAGTTGTACCCATAGTATGAGTTTTTACGTTTTTACAAAAATGTCTGTTTTTTGTATTTGTTTACATATTTTCATACATTTCTAATCAGTTCCGATAAAGACCGCTGGGGGCGCTGATTGGAAATGTATTTGCAAATACGTAAACAAACACAAAATGGTCATTTTTGTAAAAACGTGTAAACTCATACTAAGGGAATACCCTTAGTAAGTTAGTTAGGGAACAATAGTTCCCAACAATAAAACAAAATTAAATTCGCAGCTAGCAACAGTCGTATGTTGCACAAATCCATCAAAATCGTGTATCAACTTATGTTTTACGTTGTTGCTCTTAACTAAATATAGCTTATCGCTTACCCACAGTCAGTGCAACAAGTTATTATTATGAATATTCGGATTGCAGTAAACAAATATTTTCGCTTTAAGGTTGTATTTTAGTCTTTATTCCTTTATAATAAGTGATTAGTTTCGAATTCGATCGCAGTATTTTAAATTAATACACTGTAGAAAGTTTTATTCAATATTAATGTGTTTAAGGGCTAAGGTCACAAGGAATATTAAGTTTTAATGACCCTCTGGCTGCTGTATAATTATTTCGTTTTCACATATTTCATAAGAATCGTTGTTTTCGCAATATAGACAAGATTTATCTTGTACTAATGTGTGAATATTGTTTATGTTATGAGTTTAAATGTTTTATTAGTATTATTAGGGTGGTAGGAGTGGAAATCTTTAAATATATTAGTAGATTATAAGTTTTATCCAACGTCTTGAAAATTGGTTATGAAGATGTTAAAATGGGTATGGTTCTAAGGAGGAAGCACCTTCACGTCTATGTCTAGTGTTTTTTTTATAATATAGGAGTAACAGATTAATATGCAGTCCACCTGATGGTAAATGGCTACTGCCGCCCATGGACATCTGTAATCAACCCCATAGGATTAGATTTCTACCTGAGGTCGACCACAGATGCGCCGCTACCCCTGAGGACTAAGCTGGAACGCCTCGGAGAAGTCTGTCTCCCTTATCATACTGCAAACTCCTTTGCTTCAATTCTTTAAAGAAGTAAACATTTACCATCCTGACTATACATAATCTCCGTACTTCAAATTCAAAAAGCCCTAATAACACTTCAAATTATTAATATTTGTGCTCACAGTTCAATTCTCCACAAGACGCTTCGAGGTTGTTTAATTAAAACGTACCCACAATACCTTTGGAACAAAAGATCCGCGGATCAATATCTGAAAGCTCTTCACTATTATTATCCGACAATAGCGTACGTCCCTAAAGAAGTCTACGGCCATTTTTATTTAAATACGTAACGTCGTTTGTTTATGACGTCATGGCATTTGGTAGAAATGTGTGCTTATAATTATTGTTTGTTTTTTCCACTCGTGGGACGTCTCGTCGATAGATGTCTAAGGAAGAATTTGAATTTTGAAAATCAATAAAAGTGAATCTAATGTTTATTTACATATGTATGGAGGTCGAAGGTGGAAGAACCCTTTGTGGTTCTACTCCAGCGGCAATTCCGCCACACCTATTTTTGATTAATAACTTTGGTCTGGCTTGAAGAAGGGTGTGGTAAGAACTTTTCTGATACTTTACCGAGGCATTCCAGCTTAGACCTCAGGATTGCGGTGCATTTGTGGCCGACATCAAGTAGGAATCTTACCTGGGGTTGATTGCAGGTGTTTACGGGCGTCAGTAGCTACTTACCATAAGATGGACTGTATCGTCTGCAATTCTTGGATTATATAAAAAGTCCTCAAGGGTAGCAAGACTATTACACTCTGATCTTATCTGGGGTTACTTATAGATGTCCATGAACGGCATTAGCCACTTACTATCTGTTTGACTGAGGACTCTTTTGCATTTATTCTAATAATAAAAAAAATCAAGGTATTGTTGACCCACCCTATATTTTAATTATAATGGGACAAAAAATAAAAAGCCACAAACATCTCCCAATATTCCTTAAAGTCGTTCCCGTGAACATTTTGATCCCAGAATGGGTTCTTCATATGTTTTTATATCCTTTGACAAATTGGCTATTTTACGATCGCCAATGTTGGATACAATAACGTTTCGTATTATTGTGGATTGCCACAAACCTTGGATCAAGTCAATTGGCCAATCAAGTGGCTTCGATGCCATTGTTTTATTTCAAGAGGATTTTAAATTGATGTGCTTTTTGTTATATTTCGTATTTTGTATCCTTTTTTTTTTTTAAATAATTCTCGAGTTTATTGACGTTAAGTGGTGTCCATGAATGTGTTGTATCTGAAGTTTATGTGACATATGAGCAGAGAAGATATATAAAATCGTTAAGGATAATATAATCTTTAATTTTTTTTTAAACATTCAATTGTAGTTTGCATAGTATTTTAATTATATTTTGACAAATTCGCCGTTTTTAAAATATTACTTATAACATTTTTATTTAAAAAACATGTATGAACTTATGTACGTAAGAATTTATACTTCTTTGGCGTATTAAAAAAATAACAAAGAAGACTGCGTGTATCAATGTGTAGCACGGAAGAAAGCCCGACAGGACAGAATCGTATCGTAAGACACACATCTTTTCTGTAAATTTTACAACACTTACTAACGCAAATAGTGTCAATTTTAAATACAATTTTGTATAAATCACTTATATATTTTTTAAAGGAATCTTCAGAATGAAACAAACAAATATGTATATAAACTAGCTGACCCGACAAACGTTGTGTTGCCATATAAACAAGAAAATGTTAAGGGTGAACAACCCTTAACATTTTCTTACCACTTAGGGGTATGAAAAATAGATAGTAACCGATTCTCAGACCTACTGAATATGTATATAAAATTTGGTGATAATCGGTAAAGCCGTTACGGAGGAATACGGCAACTAACATTGTGACACGAGAGTTTTATATATAAGATAATACAGTTACATCTTAAACACATATTTATTTTTGCTATCTTGTGTGAACAGTTCGTTGATTTACTAAAACCTTTAATAAAAGCTTAACACATATTTACCTACACAGTGATTCACGCACATATCTGGGTTAAAGAGGCGATAATTTAAATCGATGGGTTATTTACGAGCACTGTAAGTGGCGATTAAAACAAAATCGGAAGGCTGTATTTATGGGAACAGCGGGGGTCTGGCGGCTAGAGGCTTTCGCCACTTTGAGGTCTGTATCTATATATAGAAGTGAATTATACTGTATGTCTGGTGACGAAGTTAGTTTCATTTTAAAATAATTTACCAAAGGATTTTTTAAGTTTGGAGTAGCAATTGAAATTGCTGTCTACTGGACGTCCACCTAATGGTAAGCGGCCACTGCCGCTCTTTTATCAATCCCAGGACCCACACCACAGAACAGCAGCTCTTAACTCAGTTGTTATGAGGCCAAAGAGGTATTTAGTATAATTTAGTATAATACATGTCAATGGAACAAATTCTACCTGAAACTGATCACAGAATCATTGTCACTCCTGAGGAGTTCAGTTATTGCCTCATTTGGAAATCAGCCGGTACCCACACCCTTCCACTAAAATGCAGAACTCCTTCACGCTAGAAATAGGTGTGACAGTGGTGCCTCACCGGTCGAACTATACTGTCTCTAATATCTATTTACGGAACCCTAAAAAAGTATCCAGAACATTCCAAATTAGGTCAACAGATTAAAAATGTAACGAACTGAGCTAATATGAGAGCTTGGAAAAATTAGAGCAAGTTTTTATCTGATTATTCATTAAACTACTAATTCTGACTACGTTAGATGATGTTATTAGATCTTGCAATGTGTATTCAAAATGGCAAATTAGTTTATGAAGTTTTAGTTTTTTGCGCGTTTAAAAAAATATGGGAGCTAATATTTAGTTAATTACATTGGCCGCGCATGTCGACATCTATAATCGACTGTAACACATTTATTTTATAAGTGCCTTAAAATTATGTAAGTCGTATAATGGACTGAGCCATTTGATATTGCTATGGCGTTGTTACTAGCAAGTACTCAATGGACTTGATTTTTTTACTTTTCTTGCAAACATATGAATTAAAAAAAAAATTTTAACAAAAAAATAAAACCGACTTCTATGTCACTACAAAGTAAAAAATAATTGAAATAAATGTTGGTTTAGTACATATTTCTGAAGTTGGCGCTCAATATATGTCGTTTGATAACGGCGTAAACAGCGTGTCCAATATGAGCGCCGACTTCAGAAATATGTACTAAACCAACATTTATTTCAATTATTTTTTACTTTGTAGTGACATAGAAGTCGGTTTTATTTTTTTGTTAAAATTTTTTTTTCACCCTTTTTAGTGATGGTATGCTAACGTTTGTATTAATATTATGTAAAATTGTATAAAGGTGATCATGAATAAAGGTAAGGTCTGAATTCATACGGATTGGACCCACCCGCTCGCAGGGCGCTACCGCGCCCTTCTCGCTTAGTTTTACATTGTCTTATATGTTCCAACCTAACCTAACCAATTCAATACGAAACACTATAGGTGAAACACGATAGTATCTCATATAGGATACTATATTATTGGCTAGGTTAGGTAGGAACAGAAAAGTAAATAAATCAAACTAGGTGGTAAAACTCTGCGAGTGAGTCGGTCCAATTTACCTTAATTCAATAGTTAAGAAAAAGTAAAACATATTCTATGGTTTAGCTTGGAAGCATACCAGCATTATCAGAGTGAAAGAGTTTAAGGTCATTTTTTTACATTACATTACATTTGTCTGCGTGATAGTTATATGTGTGAAAGCACTAAATGGCTTATTCATGTGGTTTAGGCTGGAGGTACCTCTGCATCATCAGATCTAAGGAGTTGAAGGTCAAATTTTTCAGCATATCTCTGTCTAGCTACTTCATTACAACAAATGTCTAATCTATATACTTTACATGGGAGGCACCTCTGCATCATCAGGATTGAAGAATTGAAGGTCATATCTTCCATCATATGTCTCTACTCAAAGACCTTATCATATATTCGTAAGCTCCAAATGCCTAAGTTGTATGGTTGAGGCAGGAGGCACTTCTGCATTATCAGAGTTGAAGAGTAGAAGGTCAAATTTTCCATCATATATCTCTACCTATCAACCTTATTGAATATTCATAAGCATCAAATGCCTAACTTGTATGGTTGAGGCAGGAGGCACCTCTGCATTATCAGAGTTGAAGAGTAGAAGGTCAAATTTTCCATCATATATCTCAACTTATCGACTTTATTAAATATCCATAAGTTCCAAATGCCTAACTTGTATGGTTGAGGCAGGAGGCACTTCTGCATTACCAGGGTTGAAGAGTTGAAGGTCAAATTTTCCATCATATCATGATAACCTAGACACTGAATGTTAATTTTAAGTTTCATGAGAATTGAGTGGGCAGAAGGTAAGTTGTCATAAAATATGTAAAAAGCAGGGGTAGTGATGATGTGTTCCACCCCATAACTTAAATTCTAATCATCAGAGCGTACTAATGTTAAGGTAGGAAAGTACCGCAACGAAACACCCTTTCATATGAAAAAAACAAAATTGAAATTGGTTAAGAAATACTCGACTTATTCAAGTTTATATGAAATCGGGTTTTTCCAATTTTCCGGGAAAACTGGCGGAAATTTTCAAATTTCCTCGAAATGGGACCCCCTGTGAAACTAGCCGCATACAATGGTGTATGAATCATGTCGATCGGTCGCGGCATCGCGAAAAAATCGCCGAACAAACATAAAAAAAAAAAAAAAAAAAAATATATACGGTCGAATTGAGTAACCTCCTCCTTTTTCGAAGTCGGTTAAAAAACCAGTGATGGTCTCCGGTCTTCTTAGCATGTTGCCCTGTCGGGCTCCGCCCAGGTGAGCTTGGGGCTCGCCACACCGTCTAGTGTGTACGACGGTATCAACCCATCACTGTCCCACTGCTGGGCACGGGTCTCCTCTCATGATGAGAAGGATTAGGCCATAGTCCACCGCGCTGGCCAAGTGCGTATTGGTAGACTTCACATACATTTGAGATTTTTTTTTATAAATCTCTCAGGTATGCAGGTTTCCTCACGATGTTTTCCTTCATCGTTTAGCAAGTCATAATTAAGTTCTAATACGCACACAACTTAGAAAAATCAGAAGTGCGTGCCTGGGATTCGAAGCTTGGACCCCTCGATCAAGAGGCCGCGTTTCTTAACCACTAGGCTATCACTGCTTATATCGTCGTAAAAAAAAAAGTTTTCAAATGTTTGTGAAGTCTACCAATACGCACTTGGCCAGCACGGTGGACTATGGCCTAATCCTTCTCATTCTGAGAGGAGATCCGTTCCCAGCAGCGGGACAGTAATGGGTTGATGATGATGATGATGTAATAAATCAAGTAATCAAATACTTCAGAAAAGTGTCTGGACTTTGATGTCCGAACCCGCACCAAAGCTTAGAACTTACCCACTAAACTATCTTATAATAAGCGTAGAAAGCTTTTATAAAAGGTTATAGAGCTTTTAAAGCTTTGCAGCTTCCAGTCACTAATTAGTTCTCATTGTACCGGCGTGCCTTTGTCAGTACAACTTCGATGTTTTCTGCAAGTTAAAACTTGAAGCTTTGTTATCGTCGACTTCGATGTCTGTTTTTTTGGATTACAGGAAAAAGTGTAGATATTCTTGGCGTTTTTAGTGAATTCAAAGCCGTAAATTTAGAGTCATTTTTCTTAGACTGCGAAGGGTAGTAATGTTTTGAGCGTACGTCTGCGTGCGTGTGTTTACGTATACAGGATGAATTTCAAACGGGTATTTAGGGCCAAATCCAAAACTATAAGGATTAACGAAAAATGCTGAAGGAAGTTACGATAAAAACTAAACCTACATCATTGCTTTTTTAAAATATATTTTTCCCTAGCCGAGAATCGAACGAGTTCATTTTGAAAAAAATACCCCCTCTATATTATTCTACTATCTGATAGTGTTGCTTTCCTTAAGGGATGTATAAAGTCTTTTATTTTTCTCACCCCTTTCTTATATGTATATATTACGATTACGTCATACTTGGAGTATAGCTGCAATACTTCATGTCCCACTGCTGTGCAAGAGCTTCTTCTCACAACTGGGGGATGATAAGTAAGAGAGATGTACTTTTCAAAGGCATTCCAGCTTAGTTCTAGTCTTGCCTGGGATTTTTTAAAATATAAGTGTAGCAGACGAGCATGCAGTCCACATAAGCAAGTGGCTACTGCCGCCCATGGACATATGTATAATCAAGTCCAGATAAGAATATATATTTCTACCTGAAGTCAGCTGCAGATGCGCCGCTACCCTTAAGGACTAAGCTGAGATGCCTCGGAAAAGTATGTCTCCCTTACCACACCCTTCAATCCAGAACACAGCAGCGCGTAACACTGCTGTTATGAGGCAGAAGTAGGTGTGGCGGTGGTGCCGCCGGAGTCGAACCACAAATTAAATATAAAAAATTTGGTTCCAATTTGGCCCAAATTGATCATAACCAGATCTCTTATTGCATAAACGTATAATTTGGCGAATCATATCAGCTAATTATCGAAAATATTTATAGCTTCCGGCTATAAAAACCGCATGTTCATTTGCTATAAATTATCTTCAATTATTGGTAGGATACTTAGATAAAAAATACAGACGTAGCCTATTGAAAAAAGTATATAAATAAAACCAAATTCATCTTATATATAAAATTCTCGCGTTACAATGTTAGTTACCGTACTCCTCCGAAACGGCTTTACCGATTTTCACTGAATTTTATATGCATATTCAGTAGGTCTGAGAATCGGTTACTATCTATTTTTCAGACCCCTAAGTGATAAGGGTTGTTCACCCTTAACATTTTTTTATTTATATAACAACACAACATTTGCCGGGCCATCTAGTAATTTTATATAATATACACGGCTTAAGGTGGCAGAAGACTCTGTGGTTCAACTCCAGCGGCTCCATCGCTAACACCTATTTCTGCAATAACACGGTGTTAAACGCTGCTGAGTTCTTGTTTGAAGGGTGTAGTAAGAGAGACGTATAAAATAGTCCTTAGATGCGTCTGTTGCGGACCTCAGATAGTACTTTATTCTTATCTGCGGTTGATTACATATGTCCATGGGTGGCATTTGCCAGTTACTATCAGATGGAATACTTTTACTGGATTGCAGAGAGTAATGTATTACGAGCGTACGTATGTATGTATGTATGTATGTATGTATGTGTTCTATGTCACGCCTTGCAGCCCAAACGACTAAAACAGTAATTTGTTAACTTACTAACAACATCTAATTATGTAGTGTGAGACTTAACATACGAGGTGTTTTTATTAGTTTATTTATATTTTAAACCATGACGCAGACGGGCTACCTGATGTATAGTAGTCAACGTCACATATGGACATTTGCAACACCAGAGGAGTCGCCAATGCATCGCCGGCTTCGAACAACTTTTTTTGCATCTTTGTTGGCTTCGTCTAAATTATGGGAGCGACATGGCCTATATTATATTTTTAAAACAGATTAGTCTTTTTAGAATAATTCTAAGACTTCTATGATAAATAAAAATATAATAATATTTGATGTTGTATTCATTCACGCCAAAAACATCCTTAATCAAACCGTAATATATTAGATTAATCTATTAATCTAATTTACCGTAACTGTTAACATTATCAGGTGAATACAGAAATTAATGATTTCCGGTAATGGATTAAATGATGGCATAATAACCAGGACTTCTCATTATCATTTATTATCATTAATCATTAATTTATTGCTGAGTAGCGCACGATTTTTGGTTAATGATTTTTTTGCAATTTGTGTACGTAATATATACATATATGTGCGTATTATTTTTTATAATATTTAAGTTGTAAGGTGCAGTCTACCCTGATGGTTGGTGTTCATTTCTGTCTGTGGACACCTGAAGCTAACTCCATATAATTTTTTTTTAATAACTCTAGGATGTGTAGGTTTATTCGTAGGGTGATTCGACTCCGGCGGCACCACCGCCACACCTATTTCTGCCTAATAACAAAAGTGTTAAGCACTGCTGTGTTCTGGTTTGAAGGGTGTGGTAAGAGACATACTTTTCCGAGGCGTTCCAGCTTAGTTCTTAAGGGTAGCGGCGCATCTGAGGCCGACCTCAGGTAGGAATTTTTAATCCTATTTGGGGTTGAATACAGATGTCCATGGGCGTCAGTAATCACTTACCATCAGGTGAACTGCATGCTCGTCTGCTTCTCCTATTTTATAAAAAAAAACAATATTTTCCTTCTGCGTTATAGCAAGTGATACTTAATTTACGATAATTAAGTGACAATAGCACAAATCCGACGTACGTCTCTTGGGCTTGTAGCCTGAACCCCCCGATTGTTAGGTTGAGCTTGAACCACTATACTTTAAGACTCCTTAATATAAATTACTTCTTTCATCTGTAGGTAGTAATGATTTCAAGAATTGTTTATTAAGTAATTTGTTAAGACGATTTATTTTAATAATTTTAACTATATACATTTCTGTTACAGGTAAGCGTCAATGATTAGCGGACTACTAAGTAAGTTTTGTCATATTTTTACTTTTAAAGATAACATATGTTTTAAGATTAATATCTAACTTGAAGGGAACATGTTTTTAGGTACTTGTGATAATTTTATTTTTAAGTATATATGCGTAATCAACCTTAGGTAAAATTATATAACTGATATTGGCCATAGAGTAGGTAGAACCAAACAGCGCTTAATAGTAATGTATTTGTCAAACTCTATCTCAAAAATACTGTCAACAATTGATAACAAATTCCAAAGTAAAATCAGTATCTAATTTCATAAAACATACACAAATTAATTATGGTACATAAATAAATGAATATAACAATTACTTCTCATTAACATTATAACTACACATACAAACTCAGGTTAACTGATCAGTATTCAATTTACTCGTTTAATACATGAACAACATTTCAAAATACTACATAAAACATCTACATACAATTATATGTTTAACACATCGTGTTGAATGATAACTCAATTATTTATGGGCCGTAAAATTAAAACTGGCTTGCGTAAATCCTTAATTATATCAACTTAATTATGTGAATTTCAATATTAATCGTGTTAAATTAATAATGCGGTGTACGGACTTTGATCTCGGTTTAATCTTTCGTTTAGTTAAGACTTAAGTTATGTTTTTCAAGTTTGATAATGTTGACATAATCTATGTTAGAATACTGTACCCTTAGTATTTGTTTTTACGTTTTGACAAATCTGACTGTTTTGGTATTTGTTTACGTATTTATTCATACAAATTTCAATCAGCGCCCCTAGTGGATTATATCAGAACTATAGTGTCAGTAACGTAACATTAAATGTCTAAATTGACAAAATGGCGCTTTATTTTTTGCGAACATGTGAGGCAGACAAAAAGACTTGAGCACTTACTTATTGTTACGTTTACTGAGTCTACTGAAGCAAACGGAACGGAATAATGGATTGAGTAAACGTAACATAAAATTGTGTGATGTTTTTAAAACTCATGGTAAGGGTACTGAACACCGTATAGTACACCGGAACGTCCCCATACACGGTACCGACGTGCGGTTGACCTGTACAGGCAAACCTGCACAGGCAAACTGTCCAGTAGACCGTAGCATGTTTTAGATGACATGACATAATAATATTAGTAACGTAATTCTAAATCCAATATGGCGGTCTTCACAAGATGGCAGACCAATTATTTTGTATGCACTCCTGTGTCAAATAAAAGTGTTATTCGAGAACAGTACGAATACAGTACGAGTACAGTTGTAAAAACGTAAAAACTCATACTAAGAGGACAGCTGTTTGAAATATATAATAAATACATACATACGAACGATCTAACAAGGTAAGTTAAAAGTTTCTTATAAAAATAGCGATACTTGATACTTATGCCTTTGAAGGAAATGGAATTTGTTATTTTCGTACAAAATTGTTTTAACGTTGCAGCCCACCTGATTGCAAATGTCACCGCCGCCCACAATATCTATAATTGGTCCGAAATAGGACCTGAGTCAATCAAACTGCTTTCGATTTAATTGGTTCACATCTTTATATCACTTTTTAGCAGATTTTTTGAAGGTGGTAGAACTCTTTGTGGTTCGTCTCCAGCCGCACCACCCCCACCTATTTCTGCCTCATAACTGCAGTATTAAGCGCTGTGTACTGGTTTGAAGGGTGTGGTAAGAGAGAATAACTGCAGTGTTAAGCGCTGCTGTGTTCTAGTTTAAGGGTGTGGTAAGAAAGACATAATTTTCCGAGGCGTCCCAGTTTAGTCCTCAGGGGTAACGGCGCATCTGTGGTGGACCTCAGGTAGGAATATCTAATCGTATCTGGGGTTGTTTATAAATGTCAATGGACAGCAGTAGCCACTTACCATCAGGTGAACTGCATGCTCGTCTGCTACTCCTATATTATAAAAACAATCATCAGTCACAACAAACATTCTAACATATCCTTGTTAAGTACCTCAATGTGAATAATTCCCATTGTTTTATCATTTCCGATTGAAATGTTTCAAGCGTACTGTTTGCTGATTACAATATTGGGGTTCTACGCACGTCTTGGGAGATTAGCATTTAATCTGCTATTACCATAGGGATACTTGGAGGCAAGGGAGATAGGGTGAAGTTATTTTTTATTATAAGGGTTTTTATGACTGTATTTTGATGGATGAAAAAGGAATGGGAGGTTAAGTTGAGTATAGGTCTATGGTAGAGACTTTGTCCCTGTAGTTCCGGGACCAGAATAGGGCTACGGTATCTTCTGCCGGTCGTAAGAAGCGACTATAAGGGGGCTTCTGGGGTTGCAGACGGCAAGAGTGGGAACTCAAACCGCCCGGCTAGCGACATATCAGCTACTTGCATACCGTCGTGCACACCAGACGTTGTAGTGACCGTGAAGTTCACCTGGGCGGAGCCCGACGGGGCAAAGCGCCAAGAGGACTCCGGTTGCGTTCCGTTGGCGATTCCGGAGTCTTCTACGCAGCGCCGAGGACGGCCACCGGGGGGGTTTTAGTGCGGTAAGAGTCCCACAAAACCCTGTGTCGCCCCCACAAAAAAAAAAACACTATAAAAAAAGGTCTATGATAGAGTTTCATGACTGTGGACGCCCTACCGCAAAACCTATTTCTTCTTTATAATAGCAGTTTTAAGTTGGTTTGTTGTAACAACAGTGTTAAGCGCTAAGTCCAATTTGAAGGGTACTAGTAAGGGAGACATTCTTTCTTCACTTACCATTAGATAGACTGCATGCTCGTCTGCTACTCCTATTTGAAAGTGGTAAAACCCTTTGTGGTTCGACTCCGGCGGCACCACCGCCACACCAATTTTTACGTAATAACAGCAGTGTTAGGCGCTGCTGTGTTCCGGTTTGAAGGGTGTGGTAAGGGAGACAGACTCTTCCGAGGCTTTCCAGCTTAGTCCTCAGGGGTAGCGGCGCATCTGTGGCCGACCTCAGGTAGGAATATCTAATCCTATCTGGGGTTCATTACAGATGTCCATGGGCGGCAGTAGCCACTTACCATCAGGTGGACTGCATGCTCGTCTGATACCCTTATATTATAAAAAAAGAAATGTTATAAAAAAGCAGCAATTTATTTCAAAATATTTGTGAAATAAAATTCTAATATACGAGTAGGTAAGAAAACCCTAAACAATTTTTAGAATCAATATTCTATTACCTAGGTATTTTAATATAGCTAAGTAATTTGAATATCAGTATCTCATAATATATTCTCAACCCTTCGTAGAAGTACTTGGTAAAGGTTAGAGGTCCTGAAAAATTTATACATTTTTTATTTAAAGCCTTTCATGTTAGTGATGTTATGACGCGGGACCTTTTTTATCTTTATCTATTTTTATCTTTTACTCTATGATATATCTTTAGTGCTTAAGGGCACCAACAGATATGCTTCTTTTAACATTCCTACCAATAGTTCCGTACACTAATATTATAAAGAGGAAAACTTTGTTTGTTTGTTTGGTTGTAATGAATCGCCTCAAAAACTACTGGACCGATTTTAAAAATTCTTTCACCATTCGAAAGCTACATTATCTACGAGTAACATAAGCTATATTTTATGTGACATATATTTGATAAATATATTTTGAGGCGGTACAAAGTTTGCCGGGTTAGCTAGTTTAAAATAATAACATTAATCGATTTTCATAATAGATAAATAATCAATCGATTGTTTAAATGAGCTTTTGATAATTCGCGGCTTCGACTCCATCCCACGGTGTTTTCTAGAACCTAGTATTCAGTGGCACATTTCTTAAGTACCTTTTTGCCGTCAATTTCAGGGACTACATGATCTTTTTTCCGACCAATTTAGAGTTCAATTTCAATTATTTTACAAATCAATTAATTTTAATTTATTACTAATCGATTGATACTGAAAAAAGAAATCGATTATCGTAATCCATTTTTTCACTCCTTGTCACATCCCTACGAGAAACATGGTATCAACACCATGATCCTATACATTGTAAATAACGACCAATTAGCTTCATTATTAATTCATATCGCATGTAGACCAAAGTCTATCACACGAACTCATTCCAATTACAATTCTATAAATATAATAAAATCGATTGTCCTTCGAGAAGTACAAGTATGCAAATAGTCTTAAAGGCTATATTTGCTTGTATGTATTTAACATGTTTGTGCGTTATTTTATAGTGTAAGTGTAGGATTATGCAAACGATTATAGTCTTTATAGTTTCTCGTGGTTAATATGTTCAATTTATTTTACACGATAGGGGAAATGTATACGAATTAGAAATTAATTATCACTTGCTTTGATGGTGAAGGAAAATATCGCGAGGAAATGTGTAGGCTTGACAGTTCCGCAAAAAATATTTTTATGATATAGGAATAGCAGACGAACATGCAGTCGACCTGATGTTAAGTAGAACCCTCTGTAGTTCGACTCCGGCAGCATCTCTGCTACATCTATCGCTGCCTAATAACAGCAGCGCTGCTGGGTTCTGGTTTGAAGTGTGTAGTAAGGGAGACGTACTTTTCAGATGCGTTCCAGCTTAGTCCTCAGTGGTAGCGGCGCACCTGTGGCCGACTTAAGGTAGGAATCTAACCTATCTGGGGTTGATTACAGATGTCCATGGGCGGCAGTAGCCACTTACCATCAGATGGACTGCGTGCTCGACTGCTACTTCTATACTATACAAAAAAGATAGATGTACTATTGATATTGCAAGATTTTGTTTTAATTATTTGATACAATCGTAATTAATATTCTAGTACGAAAATGTGTGGGTGGTTTTATGTTTATGTGTGGGAAACGTGGTTATTTGGTTTTAATTGGTTATTTAATGTTTAATTAATTAGGTTGTTTAAATTTATGATAGTTAAAAGAGGAACAGTTAACACGTTGTTAATGATGTTAGTTTTAATATAAAACATTTAAAATGAAACAAATAATCTATTGCTAAATTTTTTTTTTAAATAATCAATTAAATAAATAAAATTTCTAACCTAACCTTAGCAATTTTAAGTAGCATAATGACCTGAAATTAAACCTAATATGGTAATTCTTGATTAATAAACGCTTTCTAAACGCTTTCTACACTCACAGCACCACACTAGGATTCCCTGTACCATGGTGCCATGGACACACAGAGACAAATACATAAACACCCAGACCCAGAAACAGACACCTAAATTCATCATTTAGATATCTGTCCGGCCGGGGATCGAACGCGGGACCCACTGCGCGTCAGACCGGTATGGTGACCGCTCCGCCACGCGGGTCATCAATTCTATTGGACGTTGTAATATTATTTAGTCTGTGACATTAAATCTAACTTAATATAACCTCACCTATTCTAAGTTAGGACGTCTGTCATAGTAATTCATATTCTGTGAAAGATCTCATCTTAGTACATTTGAGCCCATGTTTTGGATAGATCTTATATGTTAAAATCGCATACTCGAAAAACATTACCCTCTGCAGTGGGGTAAAAAGTCAACCTGCAGTTTTCTTTTTATTTTTTTATTTGCCATTAATAGTGAGTAACGTGGGGCAAACTGGCGCTCGCTGACAGACAGTGATGGATGGTGCACCGGCCGGAGTGGGACAAACATATTGCTGCGGAAAATACGCGAAAATAACTACGAACTAATACAACCTAAGCTTCCATACCAATAAAATAACATAACCGAACCTCACCTTAATAAATGACGTTATAAATATACTAAACTTATTTTACAGATTAATATTTTTTTATTATTAACATAAGCGTATACATAAGGATTCGCGGGTCAATTACTTTAAATGAAAAACCTAACCTACCGTCCTTTATGTAGTACTATTTTTTATTTTGTTCCGTTAATTCTAACCTAATCTAACCTCACCTATTGTAAGTTGGAATTTCTGTAATATTACAATTTTTGTGAAAAATCTCATCATAGTCCATTTAGGGCCATGATATGCATAGATCTTATACGTTAAATCAACTTGCAGTTTTCTTTTTAATTTGCCATTAATAGTGAGTAACGTGGGGCAAACTGGCGCTCGCTGACAGACAGTGATGGATGGTGCACCGGCCGGAGTGGGACAAACATATTGCTGTGGAAAATACGCGAAAATAACAAGAATAAGTTTTGTATTCTATGTTAAAGATACAGATCTATAGAACAATTCTAGTTAATTCATGGTTAGCGTAGTTACCTTTGTCTGGTACCGTTCCTATATTTTTGTACTAGTTTTTGCCCGCGGCTTCGGCCGTGATTAAAAGAAAATAATACAAAATACTAACATACATAAAACTGAAAATTCATACCTTCAACTTTGCTAAAGATCATCACTTGATCACATGCATAGTTTACGATTCAATCCTTACTAATATCGATTAAAATAATCGATTTTTGGGGTCCAAAAGATCCGATTGGGTCCGATTAATCGATCTAAGATCGCCATCCCTAGTTCCCGTGGGATTTCCGGGATAAAAACTATCCTATCTCCTTTCTCGGGTCTCAGACTATCTTTGTATTCAATTTCATTAAAATTGGTTCAGTAGTTTAGGCGTGAAGAAGAGACAACCAGACAGACAGACAGACAGAGCTACTTTCGGATTTATAATATTCGTAAGGATAAGGATTATATTGATGTTATAAACAATGCAGTCCATTGAATGGTATCAATAGTCAATACCGCGCATTAATATCTAATAATCAACGCCAGATAGCATTAAGGTCCTATCTCTGGTAGGTCACTGATGTGTTTCTACTTCTGAGAACCTTTGGAACGCGTTGGTTGAGTATTCTTTCTTGTCACATCCTTCTAATCGTAAAACAACAGCATTTAAAACTGCTTTATATACGACAGTTTCTATGTAATCATACTGTGACAGTGGCACGCATACTTTCTAGATTCGCACGCGTGATTAGAAAGAGCCTAAAGCCTAAATCGTTAATGTTATTTTAAAATTTGTACATACAATATTATTATGTAAAGTCCAATATTATTTCTTTGTCTAGTTTTGAACCAAAAACAAACAATCAAAATCTGAAACACGTAAAATCAACACTAAACTTCACTCAAAATTTCCATTATACAACCACGCAATTTTCTAACATAAATAAAAAATGAACCAAACTCGATTACTTTGCGCAAACTATGTAATATCATTTCATAGCCTGACCGCGACCGTCCCCAAATATTTGCGACCCCTGATTCCTATAATCCCGAGTGCCTCTTGGGGCTCGCTTAGGCTCTTGTTGTACTGGTGGTTTAGGGCGAGCGTTTCGTAAGTTAAAAAAACTTTAAAAATAGATCTGATGTTAATAACATTTCAGTAAATAATATTTTTAAATATTTATAATAGCAGTGATAGTTGAAAAGCGACCTCTAAGTCGATCGGTCCAAGGTTCATATCCCGAGCGCCTCTCATTTTAAAGTTATGTGCGTATTATAAGTTATATTTTTACTTGCTTTAACGGTGAAGGAAAACATCGCGAGGAAATCTGTATACCTGAGAAATCTAGAAAAAAAGTTTTCAAAGCTATGTGAAGTCTTCCAATCCGCCAGCGCGGTGGACTATGGCGTAATCCTTCTCATTTTGAGAGGAGATCCATGCCCAGGAGTAGGACAATAATGGGTCGTTGTTGAAATATAATAGTGGATCAAGACCTGTCTTATTTTTTTTTTTTATTATTTAGATCAATAAACAGTTACGCATCAAGATATAATACATATAGATAGAATTAATACAAAGTAGATAGCTGTAAACCAGCACGGTTAACCACAGTTTACTTATTATAGCAGTATTTAGTACTGCTGCGTTCTGGTTTGGTGTGTGACAAGGATGATATAATTGTTTGTGAAGTTTCAGTGAGACAGCGGCCAACGCATGGCTGTGGCTTCAATATAGCAAAAAAATGTCAAAAAATCTGTCGATGTTTTTTTTTTATTTCTTGAAGCTTACACGCGTGTGAAACAACATTTATTGTAGCGTTTAGGATGCTTGAAATTCAGAGATTTTACCGACCTCGATAAAGAAAATGTATGCTAGCAAAACGATGTATTTATGACGCCAGCAAAAGTCACTAACAAACACTTTTAAAAATAAACGCAGCGTTCCAACCGCTCGTGTGCACAAACCCTTATACATGCCAGAGGCGCAAATGATTTGAATAATTTGTGAAGGCCGATACCGAACAAACTTGCCTCCGCTGGGACTCGAACTGTGTACCGCATGGCGTTATGTACGACGGCTTGTTATTCCGATAATATAAATATTTATCGAGGACCGGATTTTCAATGTAGTTACGAAATAGGCATTTTATATGTAAAATGTTGAAAGTTTCACATTTGTGGTTCGACTCCGTTGGCACCACCGTCATATCTATTTCTGTCTTAACATTAAATTATAAATACAATAAGAAACTACTATTGTCCAGTGATGCTCCTTTGACATTTTCTATTGAGATACTACTGACATTTTTCATTTTTATCTTTACTTATGTATCATTTTATTGATATTGACATTTTATCTTATTAACGTTTTAATAATATTTGAATTTAGTATCTACAGTTTAATAATTTGAACTTATAAAATGCGACTTAAAACTATATTTGTACGCCATTTATGACAGAATGAGCGAAAATTCTTGATTATAACACCAATGTATACACCTTAATCTACAAATAAAGATTTTTGTATTTGAAAAAAAAAAATGTATTTATCTTATAACAACAATATTAAGCAATGCTGTGTTCTTGTTTGAAGGGTGTGTTAAAGGAGACAGTACAGACAGACAGACAGACAGAATTAGATATACGAGGCATTCGTCGGGACTGCGAACAAATGCTTCTAGACTAGGAACCCGCAGTCCCGAGACAGCTATCCTCTTCGCTGCCCCTGCGGCTGACAGGAATCCATGCTGGGTTTCCCTGCAAAAAACGGTTCACGAGACGTTTTAATTTAGTCCAGTAGCAACGTATTTGTGATTGCAGTTTGGGCATATCTGTGGCTTTTATTGTACTTTTAGGAAGGTAGAGACCTTAGGCATCTATTTACTTCTGGCATAAGAAGTGAAAAAATACACAAGTGATTCACGAAGACGGAGCCATGAGACAAAGATAGTTAAAATACAAATATGATATCAGTAAGTGCATCTTCCACCTTACATTAACACCAAAGCCCTGTACTGTAGCACTACCATGAGTTGGCATAGAAACGCCACTATAGAAATTGTAAATAGAAAACTATTGTCATTTCCTAGTGAATAACATAACTACTATCGTTACGGTATTTCTTGACAACGTCTGTCAAATTAATGACTCATGGGACCGAATTTGTATGGCAATAGATCATAACGACATTCGCTAGCGATGTGATTTCGATAGGTTTTTTACGTATCGAGTTACGTGGTGGCTCACACTACGGATTTTAGTTCTACGAGTAACCACCAGAGGCTCTGTACAATTTTTCATACATTTATTTTACGCAGTCGCTAGCGAGTAATACTTGTGTAAACTCATGGTAGTGCTACTAAGCCTCAGGCCAGTAATAACTCTATTCTATCACATTTAAGATCAATGTAGGTACAAATAATTGTTCCGGATAATTAATTACAGTGTATCATTGTAAGTAATTATTTATTCATCTACGACTAATAAATTATTGGTGCTTAAATGAAATAGTGAGAACCTAGAAGTTTTTTTATATATATAATATAGGAGTAGCAGACGAGCATGCAGTCCACCTGATGGTAAGTGGCTACTGCCGCCCATGGACATCTGTCAATCCCAGATAGGATTAGATATTCCTACCTGGGGTCGGCCACAGATGCGCCGCTACCTCTGAGGACTAAGCTGGAACGCCTCGGAAAAGTATGTCTCCCTTACCACATCTTTCAAATCGGAACATAGCAGCGCCTAACAATGCTGTTATTAGGCAGAAATAGGTGTGGCGGTGGTGCCGCCGGAGTCGAACCACAAAGGGTTCTACCACCTTGTTGCGGTTGTTAGAAGTCGGGTCACAAAATAAAAGGTCCTAGATACAAATTCGAAATATCCATTAAATCTCTGGCATTAATAATAACTTACGCGTAAAAAAATGTTTCCCTTATTTTCGTATGAGGGGTGAACACAAACAAACACTTCATATTCCTATTATAATGCGTCTACACGATTAGTACTTGCCGCAAACTCCAAACCTATACAATCGTTTGGCTTCACTCGGAAAATCTATATCGGAGCTAGAAGCCATCTACAAAAACCAAGTCAAACACTCCATCCTCACGATAGAAATCATGACGGTTTGTTGAGATTTGGCAAGCGAGAAAATGCGACAACACAACACAATAGGGTATTCCAATAGTTATCTGTATGAAATCTATAGAGAAAAAGGGGATGTAGGGGAAATTGTAATCACTTTCCTCTTGCACCCACTCAGACGCCCTTCACATATATCGCGTGTTCTCAAAGCACCCCTATGTCCCTTAAGGGACGTACTTGATGCATACATAATTATTTTTATATATTATTGAAGTATCTAACGAGCGTGTACCACCTGATAGTTGCTACTGTCCATGGACATCTATAATCAAGCTTAGATAGATAGTCTGAGGTTGGCCACAGCTGCGTTGCAACCCTTGAGGACTAAGTTGGAATGGAATATAGGTAAGTCGTCCATATCACTCTTTAATTCATCATCATCAACCCATTAACATCCCACTGCTGGGCACGGGTCTCCTCTCATAATGAGAAGGATTAGGCCATAGTCCACCGCGCTGACCGAGTGCGTATTGGTAGACCTCACATACGTTTGAGATTTTTTTTATAAATCTCTCAGGTATGCAGGTTTCCTCACGATGTTTTCCTTCGCCGTTTAGCAAGTGACTATTAAGTTTTAATACGCACATAACTTTGAAAACTCAGCAGTGCGTGCCTGGGATTTGAACCTCGGACCCCTCGATCGAGAGGCCGAGTTTCTTAACCACTAAGCTATCACTGCCTACTCTTTAATTATAAGGTAGAAATAGGTCTGTGGTGGCTTTGGAGATGACCCACAAATGGTACAGTTACTTTCTTATTTTCATTTAATTTTATTATTTTCTTAATATTTTACGCTTTAATTTCTTTAAAAAAATAAAAAAAACACTTCTTATAACAAAACTACATTAAACTTTCGCCAATAGCTTGAAACCGTGCAGTAGTTTGGTTCTCAAAGTTTTAATTTCAATTTCAAAATAAGTTTCTACACGAAAACTGTGGCAAACATTGTATGCGTTGCTTTAATTTTATAAAGTCGTATATAGTATTGCATACTAGTAATCGCTTAACTGTATATATTTTTTATTAAGACCTCTACTAAAATGTAAGCGCTGGAAATCTTAGTGTCGTGTTTTCACGTCAAATTGTTTATGGTCTCTTCCTGCAGCTGGACGCTTAAAATATATACCACCAATGTGCTAAAATCATTCACACATCTATTAGTTAGATTTCATAAACTTAATAAAAACTAAAAAAAAGAAATTATTTACAAATTTAAAAAATTAAAATAAGCCATCTAAAATTGCCGTGTGAGGCATGGTTCCCAAAACGCTGGCGGCGTTACCTTGCTGCACGGCAAGACTTAATCTTTATACAAAGTAGCCGCCAGCATTTTGGAATATTATTACTTAATAGAATATTATTTTAAGAAAAAATGGCAAATTTGATAGACTATTGCCAATTATTGCAGTTTCATACATGTTTTTACTGCTTACTACAAGCGGACGCGTAAACTTAAAATCAAAAAGAAAAACATTTTATTCCATTAAACGCTTCAATGCGATAAAACCCTACCAAATACAAGATAAAGTCCAATCCAATCTAATCTGAAACATCAAAAGCCATCAAAACGTACATTTACGTGTAAGCAAAAAGTGGGCATCGTTCGCGTTAAGGCCGACGTAATATGGCGTCATTTTCATCTCACACGCGCAAGGCAATTTCAGACGAGTTCTCTCCTGAGCTTTGGAACTATAGCCGTCCAAGCGATGAGAGGTGGCGAGTATAAAAAAATACATGTAAGTTAAATATATTATATGTACAGAAACTGACATTAAAGTTGGTTGACGTAATATGGCGTCATATCCATCTCACACGCGCAAGACAATTTCAGACGAGTTCTCTCCTGAGCTTCGGAACTATAGGCGTCTAAACTATGAGAGGTGGAGAGTAATAAAAATATGTAAAAAACTTTTACATGTTAATAAAATATGGATATAGCAATTCACATTAGAGTTGACGTAATATAACATCATTTTTAGATGGCTTTCCTTTTTGAGCTTTGAAATTATTTATATACAACTTATGTTAGGTAGCGACAATCAAAAAATATATAAGATATATTAGTATATAAGAAAATAGGAGTACTGCAATTTACGTTAAAGTTGGTGTAAATTATGGTATCATTATTATTACGCACGTGTATGACTACGAGTATTTCACATATATTCTCGTCTGAACTGCAGAACTATAGGCGTCTAAATAACAAGAGGTAGCGAGCATTTAAAAAAAAATAATAATGATAAATTTAATAATTTACATATGAATAGACTATTACAATTTAAGCTGAAGCATACATTCGTGTCAATTTTGTGTCACACGTGGCATTTATGCAAAAAATATATTTACATGTAATCAAATTAGTGTAGTAGTTTGAGTAAATTTTCATTTCGCTTGCGCAAGGCAATTTCAAAAAACATGTTTGAACTTTTAAACTATTGGATGGAAGTGATAAGAGGTAGCGTTTATTCGAAATAACGTTACATGTAAGCAAAAGCGCATTTTATTTCGTGTTACAGTTGACGTTATATACCGTCATTTTCGTTTAACACGCGCGAGTTTTTTAACTCATGAGTTCTCTCTTGAGCTCTCTCAAGTTATATGCATGTAAGTGATAAGATGTAGCGTTTATTAAGAAATACCATTTTTATGTTAACGAAATATGGTTATTTCTTTTCATAAGGCCAAGACAATATATATCTTCATCTCGCACGCAATAATTTCAAATGTTTTCGCTCTTGAGCTTTCAAACTATAATATACACAAAAATTGAAGACGGGGACTGGACGATTTGATTTGATTTGATTGCAGAGGGTTATGTTTTTCGAGCGCATGTATCTATGTCTCATTTTAAGCATGCCCTGCATCCCTAACGGTCTGACGGATGGATGGTGTCAGTAGTCTGCACGTCACATTAGTTGATAATTATATTATTATTTCATTAAAAAAATATGGAGTCGCGTTTTTTATTTTTATAATAATTACTAGTAAAAAACAGTTAATTATATTTAAGCAATTGGGATTTTGTGTTTTTATAATAATTACATCAATTAAAACATAAATCTCTGCACTCTCCCACCTTGCACCAAACAGCTGAAACAAGAGACATCAGTCATAGGTTTGGGCAAATCCCTTATCTGTCAGAATCCTCTGTTATGCCAACTGCGCTCTGGCAGGCTATCTGCTCTAATACTGCAAAATTGTATTCCTAACTTGAATTGTATTTGTATTGTTTGTTTACTGAATGTGTTTTTCAAAAATGTGTGTGATATGTCTGACATTTTTTTAGACATACCAAATAAAAGAAGTTAAGAAACTAAAACCAGACTATGTAAAAATCATCACAAAAATAATGTGAAACAAAAAATGTGCTTACTATTTACAAACATAAGACGCATGCCTGGGATTTGAACCTCGGACTCCCAGATTAAGATACCGAACTTCAAGCAGGTATACTGCTATTTTGTATTTTCTATAATTAAATTTCAGTATAATACATATATCCACAATGTCTATTACCTAATAAAATACTACTTTTAAAAGCTTCTAAAGGACAAAATAATTCAGAAAATATTTTCTCGCCGAAAATTATATTTAGTTATGTAACAACTGTATCTAAGAGTTACAGTTTAACAATTATGTCATATTCTATGCCACATGCGGTCCCACGGAAGTGGAGCTGAGTGATGGTTGCGAAACAAACAAACGTGGTCGATGGTACTCCACGGCCCGTTGCACCACACGCCGGTAAACGATCTCAAACAGAACTGAGTCAATAGTATTTTTAACTAATTGAGTGAACTTGTAAGGCGTGCAATAGTGTACGGCAGATGAATGACTGTATGGAGATCGTAACGAATTTCGTATCAAATGCTACGTTTTTTTTTATCTGAGTGCGGAGGGTAATGTTTTAGAGAATATGTGTGTATACTGTGGAACGTAATGTCTTCGAGTCTTATTCTTTGGCGCGCTCTACAGCCCTAACGAATTGACGGATTTGACTATATGAGGTGACGTTTGATTCGTCTAAATTGTGGCATAATGGCTATATTTTCATTTATCATATCATATCATATATTTCATTTTTATTTAGGAAGTGGAGCTGAGTAGTAGTTGCGAGACAAAACAAACGTGGTCGATGGTACTCCACGGCCCGTTGCACCACACGCCGGTAAACGATCTCAAACAGGACTGAGTCAATAGTATTTTTAACTAATTGAGTGAACTATATGAGTATGGAGTGAACTAGTAAGGAGTGCACGAGTGTACGACGGATGACTGTTTGGAGATCTGTAACGAATTTCGTATCAAATGCTACGTTTTTTATATGAGTGCGGAGGGTAATGTTTTCGAGAGTATGTGCTGCAGAGGGTAATGTTTTCAAGAGTATGTTTTTATGTATGTTAGCGCACCCTACTGACGACGGTTTGACGGATTTTAATATAATTATGAGGTGTCTTTAAAATTTGAGATCGGTTATAGATGCGAAACCATCCATGAAGACTAAGTCGAAACGCTTCGTATAAGTGTGTCTTTCTTACTTTACTTCAAATCAAAGGACAGCGCTTAACACTGCTGTTATTAGACAGAAATAAGTGGCAATTTTAGAAGTGTGTTTAGAAGACACAATTGTATACACTGCAGTTAAATCATTAAAACGGGATGTCAAATGACGTCAGCAAGATGTTGTGAGACACTAGCGTCTTGAGTTACCTAAGGCAACATATCAAAGCTAATTTGTCACAGAAGAGAAACACTGAAAGAATCGTGTCGTAAAGAGAATAATTGAAGTGACATCTCGAGCGTAAAGTGCGAATATCAAATTGAAACATCATGTAATAACAAACTTATTTCTGCCTTTTTGTTGACGAGAGGAAACCGTTGTAAGGTACCTTGGGGGCATGGTTTTATGGGATTTTTTATCCTCTAAAATTCCCTGGTGGCCGTCCTCTTACATGGGAGACATACATTTACGAGGCGTTTCAGTGTAGTCCTCTCGGATTACGGAGCATCTGTGTACGACGTCAGGTAGGAATGTAACTTTATCTGGGGTTGATTACATATATCCATATGCGACAGTAGCCACTTACCACAGGTGGACTGCATGCCGTCTGTTACTCCTATATTATTAAAAAACATGAAATTGATCACAGATGTCGAATGTCCATTTATGGCGATGGCTACTTACCATCAATGGACTGTACTACTTGCTATTTTAATATTATAAAAAAAAAAACTCTTAGATTTTTTGCATACAGATTTCAAAGCAGTTAAATTCCGGCGCCTAACTGTTTAATATTTCCTAAGCAATCTGGTATTTTTATTAACTCATAATTATTCAATGTTAGTTTATGCTAGTCACATCATTAGGCTTCTGTTAATGAGTTTGACTAATGGCTTTTCTAAGTCCCATTTACATAATTAACTTTAATTACTCATGTACGACATATGTAATAAACATGACTGATTTTTTCTTGTCATAAGTAATTGCTTAATTATTTATTATTTTTGTATGTAAATTTAAGTCATAATTTAATAAAATTCAGTGTCTATACGTAGCCATAGCCAAAGTATTTCGTCTATGGCAATTCTAGCTAATCAAAATTAGGCAAAAAGTTTTAAACTGAATATAATTTTCTAATTATATACGTGTGAATATAATAATTATAATCATTATCTCAGTGTAACATTAAATTATGTGTAACATTCAACCGTATTTATTTATGTGAGTTTCCAACAGGTGATCCGAATTCAAATACGGATACCGAGACGGATACGGATACGGATACCGAAACCGAACTGCTTCATACAAAAAATAGGCAGGGTACCTACCTGATTGAGCAATGAAACATTTGACTTTAAAAGGTTTCAAAAGGCGACTAGTCTTTTTATTACCTATTACTTACTCTAGTCTTTTTAATATATATTCTATACTATTACAATATTACTAGCTAACCCGGCAAACGTTGTGTTGCCATATAAATACTTAGGGGTATGAAAAATAGATAGTAGCCGATTCTCAGACCTACTGAATATGCATATAAAATTTGGTGAAAATCGGTAAAGCCGTTTCGGAGGAGTACGGTAACTAACATTGTGACACGAGAATGTTATATATAAGATTTCCTTAGTACTTATTTTTTTTTTTGTCAAAAACTTTATTTCACTTTACGATCAATAACTACTAGGAACTCAACAAAGACTCAGTTTCTAATAACATCTGTTTGTTCTAAGCCTGAGGGAACAAGTTAATCCCGAGCTATTTGTCCCAAATATTTACATACAGACAAATATTATCCCAGTTCACATTTAAGTGGCAATGGAGCTTGTGATGCCGGTTTTGAAAAGTAAAAGCTTATGGAGTTACGAAATAGGTCAGGGTATGTGGGAGTCACGTTTTTGAATGATGCTTCCATTTATTTTGTAGTTAGGATTTTGTGTGATAGTAGAGATAGTATGGCAAAGATATCTTTTCAAAATTAAAAGTGCTTAGGTCCTTGTGCACCGCGCTGGCTAAGGACTAGGACCCTCAGATGTGTTGGTTTCATCTCGATGTTTTCCTTCGCTGTTTAAGCACGCGATAATTAATTTCTAATATGCAAATTAGTAAAATTAGACGTACGCCTGAAATACGAACCTCAGAACCTTCAATTGAGGGGCCGAATTTCTAAGCACTGAGCTATTACTTTGTACCACGTCTTTAAAATCAGAAGACGGCAGCTTAAAACTCAGAAATAGGGGTGGCGGTGCTGCCGCCGTTAAAACACAGGTTCCCTTCAAAGCACCTTCAAATTCATCTTCAAAACTTTCAATTAATATCAGAATGAACAGCAAAAGCCGTCGAGTTTAGCTAGTATTCTAGTATAAAAAAGAAACGCTAATGCAGTCACTTTGCACTTTTAAAAAGAGGTCAAGTTTCTAACTCGTTCGTCTTGGGATTCAGCTAAAATATATACTAGATGTTATAGTGTTTTTATATCTAGACATCGTACGTGTTAGACACGTCAAGCTATTACTGTCCCACTGCTGGGCACGGATCTGGCGAAGATACGAGTAAAGGAGTGCCGCGAGTGCAATAAATTGACGTAAACATTCAGTACTGCTTTTTGATTTTAGTATTTTTACCTATGGTTAATTCGAAGCTATATCTCTATCATTATGATCAACAACCCCTTACTATCCTACTGCTGGGCACGGGTCTCCTCCCAGAATGAGAAGGATTAGGCCATAGTCCACCGCGCTGGCCAAATGCGAATTGGTAGATTCCACATACCTAATAATAGAGATTCTTTCTTTCGAAATTGTAAACAACTTTTGTACTTCGCACCCAACAACATTTACGTAACAGTTACTAAACGTAAAAGTAAATTTCCCTTCGAAAAATATTACAGTAACTTTCCCGTTCCCGACATTAATCCTCGTCCCGAAACAATTGCTTTGAAAAACAACTCCGCCCAACTTTGAAAGTGATTTACTTAAAAGCCGCTAATATTTTGACATATTGTCCGAACACAATAGGATTTTTCATACAAATCGCCTTTGTCCAATAACAAGGGATGAAGTATGGTACGGATATAAAAAAGATAAAAAATCGCCGACGATTCGTACAAATCGTGTGTTTTTACCGCAATAGAAATATGTGGGTTTTGCTTGAATGGAGCCCGGATGCTGAGTTGGTCTCATTTAGAAAATGTAGGTTTTGTTCTGGATATTACTGTTTTCACACTGAATTGTTGAAAACATGTTTAGTTTTTTTTAAAGTATAGGAGTAGCGGACGAGCATGCAGTCCACCGTATAGTAAGTGGTTAGTGCCCCTCATGGACATCTGCAATCAACTCCAGATAGGATAAGATATTCCTACCTGAGGTCGGCCACAGATGCGCCGAAACCCTTGAGGACTAAGCTGAAACGTCTGGGAAAAGTATGTCTCACTTACCACACCCTTCAAACCAGAATACAGCAGCGCTTAACGCTGCTATTATGAAGCCGAAATAGGTGTGGCGGTGGTGCCGCCGCAGTCGAACCACAAATGATTCTACCACCTTCAAATGTTTGAATTTATGTTTAGATCTTTAATAGCGCATGTTTTAGTTTCGAAGACATCTTAAAATTGTGATAAGTAGTATGAAACTGTACGTCAGCCGGTGTGTACGCCCACAGAAATGCAAGACTATTTTATGAATAGAAATAGGTGTGACGTTCAAACTTTTGTAGGTGATCTGAACAATTGCTTTGATGAAGAAAGTACGAAGAATGTGTTCTACTTTAGCGGATTTTTGAGAAACCGGCTGAGTGTTTTGTAAATTATTTCTCAAGAAGAAAATCAATTAGGCAGATGGCATCCTTATGAATTTGGTGAAGTGAATGTCCATGAAATTCACCTAGTTTGGCCTAGTAACAGCAGTTATAAGTGCTGCCGTATTCTGGTTTAAAGGGAGCCATACTTTTACGAGGTATTCCAGCCTATTCCTCAGGGATAGCAATGTATCCGTTGCCAACCTCAGGTAGGAAAGTAACCTTATCTAGGGTGAATCCACTCTTTGTAAATTTAGTATTATGATATATTTCTCTTTATAATATTTGTATAGAAAAACTCATGGCATATAATTCAACTCTCAGAACATTAATTTCTAGATTATTGTTAATATTTTTAAAGATGTGTTAAAGTTTATTAACCAGAACTAGTCCAGAGGAATAATATGACCTAAACTTTATCATTCTAAGAACTAAATTTATTGTATTTTTCATGCATAAACATAATTCTTAATCTTATAAATAACGCATTCTTAATTCTATGAGAAAGTAGGAAAAAGCACTAACAACAAACTATACTTAGCTTGAAAGTTCAAAGTTACTATACGCAAGCTCCAAAGTTTATCGGAAAACTTGTGATAAGCATACTTAACTTTTTCTGCTAAACCATAGTTTCTAATGCAAAGATTCCACTCGAAAAGTTACAGTTAAGTTAGCAAACATGCTTAAACTGTTGACAATTAAGAGGCTTGACTTAATCGCATTAACCTTAATAAAGTGCAGATGTTAGTAGTGGTTAAACCATATCATGTTCGCATGAAAAGTAGTTATATAAGAGCGAAGATTTTTCTAGCAAAAAATAGTGATCTATGCATATTTTTTATTGTTTGACCTAGGTGGCACTACAGCACGTATTTTTGCCTAATAACAACGGTGTTCAGCACTTCTGTGTTTCGATTTGTAGGGTGTGGTAAGAGAGAAGTACGTACTTTTACTTATTCGAGGCTTTCCAACTCAGACATCATGATATCAAGCGTTTGTGGTCGACCTCAGGTAGGCTTCTTATCTGAAGTGGTATATATGTACTATTGGCGGCAGTGGCCACTTCCCACCACTACAATACACAAATATCCATTGCCATCAGGTCAACTACATGTTCGTTTGCTACGACCTTAACATAAAATACATTAAATGGACTACATGCTTACTTCTGTCTCTACATGTAAACATTGAACCATAACACAATGCACTCCATTTCACCGAATGGTTTCGAAGTCGTGCATTTGTCCTAAATCCGAAAGAATGTGTTAACTCTCACGGCGGGCGAGTTTTACTTAAACATCATTATCTTAAGTCTTGCATGTAACCTGTAAGGTAGCTGTCAGACAAGCTACGGAAAGCGAGTTAGTCGAAGTCGTTGTGAATCTTTCCTGATTTAGTTATACATTGATATTTATTGTTACCTTGCCTTTTAAATAATTGTTAATCTGTTTTACTAATATAGATTTTTTTCAAAACGTATGCATGAGAGACCTTAGAATTGAGTGTCTCGGAGATACGATTAATGAAGGAATATAAAACATTTTTTTAGTCTAAACATTCGCTCTTCTCGCTCGTTGCCGGCGACAATTGCCTCGCATGGAATTTTTATTGTATCCGTGTAAACAGAACTTCAAATCAGGTGGACAGCATACTCATTTGCTACTTCTTCATAAAAAAATGTGAAGAATTTTATCAGCTCGTATTGCAATTAAAGCGACGATGTCCACTTATCGCTAGCTGTTAACAATGAAGCGTGTACCTAAGGAGAGCTCAGATGTAGTCCTTAAGTTAATCCCTCCGGCGTTTATCAGGGTATGCAGGAGTATGACAGGAATTATAAGAGGTCGTTATCAACTTAGCGGATAAGAGATGTGGGTAGGGATGTAGTGTATGTAAATTAATTAATGGTCCAACCGTATGTATAAAAATGTCTGTCTGGCGTTACTAAGCTGTAGTACATACTAGAGTTGGATTTAAGTTTAGAGATGCAAGCGGATAAAGATAAAGATCAAATTAAATTTTATAGTAATGATGTAGTCGTAGATAATTAAGAAGGGGAATCTCAAAATTCAGCCCTTAAGGGAACAAAGTAGAGTAGACTAACATTGATTGACACGCAAAGCACCGCTTCATACAATTTAAAAAAATCTCATTTTATGAAAATAATATTTAATTAAAACCGATCTAACGCATTTGTTTTCTAAATAATTAGTAGTTTGATGTAATAAGTTTTGCTAATTTGTTGTTGAACGCCGTTATACGTACATTTTTATGATTTATGGTAACAAATTATAACATTGTGTTGCCTCAAAGGTGACCGTTGGTATTTAAAATAAATGAGCATAAAAACGTATGTTCGAAAATATATCCCCTGAGGGGCTAAGTATGGGACTAAACATTATAAAATCTAAATTCCCTGTTCATCATACTCTGTAACAAGCCTGCATTGGATATATTCTACTGCAGTGGCCGCAACAAGGTTTGAATATTTTAGCAGCAGAGCACCGTTTTTAATTTAATTTCGCTCAAAATACCTTCGAGGTTGAACTTTGTAATCCTTTTTTTAAGTAATTAACTCCTTTATTATTTATGAATACAGTGGCTCCGGTTTTGACCTTCATGTGGTTTAAATTTTTTTATGAACAAATGCTAAATATGTTCTGAACGTAGCTTATGTTACTCAAAGTAAAAAAAAAAAATTGGTTGGTCGTTTCTAAGATTAGTTTATACTAATAAACCTACAGTTTACCAACGATTTTTTATTAATATTGTGCAAGAAATGAATGTGATCCCACAGAATGTCAGTTATTTTAATCCAGACTCCTAAATTGTATTGTATTAGATACATAGATATGGGTGAAGTGTTTCAAAGCTTGTTTTGTAAGACACGGAAACGTGGGTTAACATTTTATGATCGACTTTAAAGGTATCATATTATTATCTTTCTTCAATTTGACTTATTTATAAATGTATACGGGTAGTATTGACCACTTAATATCAAATTCACTGCACTTAGCCACGCAAAACTTTCTTTCTATCTTTAATTCCATAACGAAACCTGAAGAAAATTGGGCTACACTGTCCCAACGAATTGGTCGATGAAAAATGATTCACCCCCAGGGGGCTTACATCCTTCCACCCGTTAAAACATGTTCCCCTAAATACATATTTACAAACCCTCAAATATAAAATTTGGCGTAATATTTTGAGAACGCTTTTCATTGGTGTCAAAGATTTGGCAAACATCTTTGATGTTTTCATTCATTTACGTGAAAAATCCGTCTGTAAACAAGAATTTGGTGTGGTGTAAGTTATAAACGATGTGATATTTGATATTTATATTTTGTCTTAAACGTATAAAGTAGTAAAACTGCTGAACATAGATGCTTTTACCTGACAATAATGTTTTTTGAGTGTATGCATGTATGTCTCAGTCTTTGACACGCCCTGTAGTTCAAGCTGAAACGCCTTGACCAATCTTAACAGATAAGGTATCGTTAGATTCGTCTAAATGTGGGAGTGATATAAGAGCTCGAAACAAAACAGGTTCAACTGGTAATTATCAGCTTAGAGATAGTACTTTAGTCGTATATATAGTCGTATGTTTCAAAGCATCTACTTGGTCTAAGTAACCTGACGGGTCAAAACACGTTACCCGCTCCTCTATATACATCGCTCCTCTATATAAACCGATCGCTTTGCCTTATGACTTGCACCACACGCTATAACCGCTTTATCTTACAACTTGCACCACACCCTAGAGAGCCGGTTCGTTACACATTTTTTGTCACGCGTCCTTCTGTTTGACGAGGCCTTAATTAACTCGATATTGTGCCGGAGCCTGTCAGCCATGTTGACTATTGTTATAGCCTTTCACACTGGTGATCGGGATTGCTATCCTGATTAATTGGTGCTCCTTTCTCTATAAATCTCCTTCAAAAATTGCATCGGTTTTAAGAAAATTGAGGTTAGCTACGACCTATTTCCTAAATAAGTTTTTGGAGTAGAATAAGGTCTGGATTGTCTGTTTTCTGATAGTCGAAATCCACTAGATATAAAATGAATGAGAATGAGAACAGGTGTCAATTAGAGAAAGCATATTCAGAAATTGAATCCGACCTGTGAACTTGAGAATGGCATGATAATGCAATTTATGGAAATTCCGGTGACAATGAATATTAGGAGGATCTCTCTTGTCTACATGGTCTAGCTAACTTTATACTCGTATAGAGAGATACTATGCTATTATTGAAGTAGTAATGTTCAAATTCTCTTTGAAAGATTTAAGAACCGTAGAACATTTACACATAGACATTAATTATTTAAAACATATAGATTATATTATACATTTTTGAACAAGCTCACATCAATTTGATGACTTTTACCACCTTGATGATGAAATCAGCAAATCTATGCAATCTCAAAATTAATGATCAGCAAATCTGCGTAGAGATTGCATAATCTTAACAATAATAGGCGAGTACATGAGCTGCGAGTACTGAAGTAAATATCTCCAAAAAAATCAAGAAGTAAGTTCTATTCAAAAAATTCAGTTATCCAAATGCATCACACCATGTATCCGTAAACGCAGCCATGAAAGGCTTTCCCTGTAAGCAAAAAGGCAAACAAAGCAAAGTAGCACAACTAAGTAGTAAGCATTGTAAGCAAGTGACTTAAAATAAGTATGACTTAACGAGGTTTGTTAAAATGAACGCTTGTACAAAGAAAATGCAACTTGAAAACACCGGATGAAATGCCAGTATGAAAAACGGATAACGCTGACGATTTTATGTCTTATTTCATTACGAATTGAGGCCAAATTGCTGTAACGTCATTAGTGACACTTGTTAGAATAGCGAATTAAGCTTATTATTCTACCAAACGAAATATTGTAAGTGACTCCTTAATATTATTACGAATAAGAACAGTTTTCTTACAGAGCATGTTTAACCTTCTCTAGTTCGACTCCGGAGTCACCACCGCTACACTTATTTCTGCCGCATAACAGCAGTGTAATGCGCTGCTGTGTTTTGGTTTAAAGGGTGTGGATCGGGAGATATACTTTTCCGAGGTTTCCAGCTTAGTCCTCGTAGAGGTAGCGGCGCATCTGTGGCCGACCTCAGGTAGAAATACCTTATCGTATCTGGGGTTGACTACAGTTGTCAATGGGCGGCAGTAGCCACTTACCATCAGTGGACTGCATACTCCTCTGCTACTTCTCTTATAAATAATAATAGTTTAAAATCTAACAATCACGCTAAAATTGCACAAGGAAAATCGTTAATCTTGATTCCTGACGATCCTAATGATGAGAATGGGATAAAACTATTAAAATCGTGTAATGTCATCAGTAGCACTACCATAAGTTGGCATAGAAACGCCACTATAGAAATTGTAAATAGAAAACTATTGTCATTTTCTAGTGAATAACATAACTACTATCGTTACGGTATTTCTTGACAACGTCTGTCAAATTAATGACTCATGGGACCGAATTTGTATGGAAACAGATCATAATGACATTCGCTAGCGATTTGATTTCGATAGGTTTTTTACGTTACGAGTGGCTCACACTACGGAATTTAGTTCTACGAGTAACCACCAGAGGCGCTGTACAATTTTTCATACATTTATTTTACGCAGTCGCTAGCGAGTAATACTTTTGTAAACTCATGGTAGTGCTAAAGCATTAGTGTTCAAAATTTTAAAGTAATCGGACTGTTCAAAGTGGGTAAAAATCGAGTTCAACGATTCCGTTACAAAGATACAAAAGCTAATAAAAGCGTGGTAAAAAAAAGATGTCCATCAACAGCAGTAGTAGATGGACTGCAGCACGTCTGCTACTTCCATTATAGATGTAATATTTTACGTGACACTTAACGAAATATAGTCTATGCTTCTTAATACTATTACGAGTATAGAATATTTTTCTAAGAGAAATGTCTGACGATCCTACAAATGTAACCCTCATTAATATTGTATGTTGAGCCTATTTTTCATCGGATTATAGCAATTATGTGTTACTACTACCGTAATAAGGCTTCGTGATATATTTCCTTCGCTACAAAAATAATTGATTAATTTGGGGGATAGTACTTTCTTACAATGTTTTATCTATTGATGTTATTGTGTAGCTGGCAATTTCTTCATTATCATCATCAACCCATTACTGTCCCAATGCTGATAACGGGTCTCCTCTCAGAATGAGAAGGATAAGGCCATAGTCCACCGCGCTGGACAAGTGCAAATTGACTTCACATACCTTTGAAAACTTTTTTTTAAATATTTCTCAGGTATGCCAGGTTTCCTCACGATGTTTTGAATAATTGAAGAAACAGTGAAGGAATCACTGTTTCTTCAATCGTCAATTTCCTAAAGGGATGAATAAAATCGAATAAATTTAATTTGGTCAAAATAAGTTCTCAAAATAGATATATTGTTAAATTTGTGAATAAAATATTTTATTGCATTTACCTAAATACTATGTATGCTACAACTGGACAACAGATGGCATCACAGAATCCTGAATCACGCTATCAAAGTTTTCCAAACGTTTAGTACTCGTATATATATAACTTAGAACTATGGTTTATTTAATTTAATAAAACATATTTCACTTTCAAAGGTATAAACGTCCATTAGCTAGATTAACATAACGTACATTGTAACAATAACAATACAATTAAATAATACAAAAATGTAATAATTAAATGTTTCTTACGAGGATTTATTCATATTTGCCTTAACGGTCAGTCAACGGAGAGTCAGGGCTCTTTTATCCTTATCGCAAAAAAATCGTGGAACAGGTAAAAATAACGCTTCGTTCGCCAAGAAGTGAAAGAAGTTTCCTCAAAAGTTAATGTCATCAAGTTCAATTTAAGGAAAACCTATGTAAACAAAGACATATTTGATAAGGTTGGAAGGGTGTGGTAAGGCATACTTAATCCATTCCAACTTAGTCCATAATGGTAGCAACTTATGGTCAATCTCGTGTAGGTACTTTTCTGGGGTTGATTAAAGATGTCCGTGGGCTGCAGCAAGCATTTACCATCAGGTGAACTGCATGCTCGTTTGCTTCTATATTACAACAAGAAGTCAATTAAAGAACCATCTAAACGAGGAAGATCTGTCATCATAATCTACTCATACTTAAGCGAAAAATGTCCCAACGTCTCCATTCGTCACAGCGATACCGGCTCGTTAATTTGCGACAAATTTTCCAAAAAAAGAGACACCTCAGAAACTTGCTCCACAAATCTTGGCCTAATCGCCGAACACGAAAGCTTCCTGTATAAAAAGGGAATGGTACTTTTTGCGTAAAGACCCACTTTTACAAATTATGGGGTACGAAACGGCGTGGCAATTTGGCTTGACCTGACACTTTGGTAATTAACACACGTTGTTTTACATCACGTCTTAGGTGACCCCAATGAAGGTTACTTTAATGTTCAGAATTTTTCGTCGTAAAATTGAGGAGGCTTCTGTTAGGAGTTTTGTATGGGTTGTTAAAGGTCGTCTTGAGATAGAAATATAGAAAAATGTAAGAGGAAGAATAGTACATTTATGTTGAAAATTATTTGAAATGAAAATTTCTCGTTGTGCACTTTTTGTGGGGGGGACACGTGACCTGATCGAAAATTCGTAAGACGGCAATGTGGTAATAAATGTGTTTAGACGTTTAGTCTCAGCCAATATAAATACGTATGATTGTATGTAAAATTGTGTTTTTTGTATTTGTATTCTGAGTCAATTATATGTGCACGGTTTAACTAATTTCTGAAAAAGATTCAGATATTTCAAAGCATTTCGTTCACTCATGTCCACCGTCAAATCCATCTATCTTTCTTGAAAAATCTCCTTAAAAAGCTACTTTAGAGAAACTTGGCCCACAAATCTTGGGCTAATAGTCTAACAAGGGTTCCAAGTACTTTGCTCATATATAAAAAGAAATTAGAATGAGGTTTCTGGTAAATTTACTTTAAAATTAAGGTCTAAATGGCGGAGCGAGTTAATTTAAATTTGAAGGCATATAACTAACAAAGCTGAGTGATGAAACGGTTAAAAGTTAAATCTTTTTTATAAGGTTGGAGCAGCAAACGAGCTTGCAGTTCACCTGATGGTAAGTGGCTACTGCCGCCCATGGACATCTGTAATCAACCCCAAATAGGATTAGAATTTCCTACCTGAGGTCGGCCACAGACGTGCCGCTATCCCTGAGGACTAAGCTGGAACGCCTCGGAAAAGTATGTCTCCCGTACCACACCCTTCAAAACGGAACACAGCAGCGCCTAACACAGTGAAAAAATGGTTAAAAGGCTGATCTGTTTTTTAGATTGTAGTAGGAAATAAGCTTCAAAATCACTTGATGGTTAATCTTTAACGTTCTTCATACACTCGTAGTCTTAACCACTAGGTTATCACTGAAGGCAGTGATAGCCTAGTGGTTAAGAAACTTGGTCTCTCGATCGAGGGGTCCGAGGTTCAAATCCCAGCCTCTGATTTTTCGAAATTATGTGCGTATTAGAAATTAATTATCATTTGCTAAAACAGTAAAAGAAAACATCATGAGGAAACTTGCATACCTGAGAGATTTAAAAAACTATATCTTAAAGGTAAGTCTATCAATACGCACTTGGCCAGCGCGGTGGACTATGGCCTAATCCTTCTCATTCTGAGAGGAGACCTGTGCCCAGCTGTGGGACAATAATGGGTTGATGATGATGATGTACTTGTAGATACATAGGTTCTGTCTGAAGTTGATCACAGATACGTTGCTACTTCTGAGAACTAAAATGGTCGTTTATATGTAAGTCAGCCAGGGCTTACACTCACCGAAACTTAAGAAGTACTTTACTTTAAAAATAAGTATATCCCTGGTTCTCTGCCGCGCAGAGTGCACTCATTGCTCTGTGAATCCTATTGTGGAAGTGTTTGTGTACAAAACATCTGTTGAAATTTCTTCCAACAAACCATCCAATGTTTTAATATTGTTCATTTTATTTTAAATCCCAGTAGGACCCTAACAAACGACCTTAACTTATGATTGAACTTGAAGAAAGTGTCAACAAAACACCTATTATTCCTCGCGACAAATTATAACAAACAAATGTTTCACATACTTGTAACACACAATTAAGACAGAATTCAGAAAACTCTGATAAAAAATCTGTCAAGAGTGGCCTATCAAGAAACCGCTGGCTCATCTAAATTTCTAAAAGAAACCAAGATAAATAAAATTGTAATTAGGTGCAAATTTCATGAATAATGAATCTTGAGATCGTGGTGTTTCTTAAGCCAGAATCTCAGTCTTCATTTAACTGACAAGTCGCACTGTGATAGATAAACGATAGGCGATGATTGATTTAATCGCTGAAGTAGAGAGGTTTGATAATTGGCCAAATGCTAGTCGAAGCCGCACACGGAGGGTTTCGGATCACAAAATTTTCATTTTGTTCATTTTTACATTTACTTTTTGTTATTATTACTCTATATATTTACTAATTACATAAAAATTACGTTAAAATAATAAAATAAGCTTTAAATCCAAAAGAAGAACTTGTTTGCGAAATGTATCTTAATTTTTATAGAGCCCCGTGATATACAGACGGGTAGACAGCGTAAGCTTTGTAATAGGGTTCCGATTTTACCCTTTGGGTACGGAACCCTAAAAATATAACTATGAAAAATTGTGATTTACTTACTTTGCAATACATTCTTAATTTAAGAGTTGAGTCACACAACTAAATGTTAAACTATAGGATACGATGGGTGTTCTCGCTAAAGTAAAAGTTAGAAATATAAGTTGTATTATATAACATGACTTATACAAAAATAGACTCTTGCAGGAGTTCATGAAGCGAACTTTAAAGGTATTTCCACACTTCTCAGTAAAGTAAATGATATCTACTTTTGTTTTAAAAATAAACTTTTATACTTCGTTCTTATATTTACTACGAATAGTATGAGTTTAAGAACTGTAAGTTACTTACCAATTATAATGGGAGCCTTAACTTAACCTTCTCAAAGATAACCTTGAAACCCACAGTACATTATTTAATAATACATACCATATTGAAAATGATTATCACCTTTTAAAACATCATCTTTATTTATCATTATGGTCCATTTTGTAATTTCTGTAATGTAATTTTCTATCATACTTTTCATTATTTTCGATAAAATAATGTGTACGAAATCATATTAAACATTTTGCAATCGATAGAACAGTTTATTCATATAGAAAGTTAAAACTCTGAAGAATCTGTTTTCAACATTCAGTAGACATATTGATACCTTCATAATAAAATGACTATTAAGTCATCTTACTGTATTTTTTTCTTCATTTATATTTTTTCGTTCACTTCTTATTTTATTGATTCAATCTCGCCATTGCCAAATCACTTATCGTTATTCGCCGTCAATCCAACAGGTCCCTTAGGAGGTATTCCTCTAGACGGTGAATTTCACAATTTAAAAGGTTATATATTCTCCCCCGGCGCGAGATATGCCGAGCATTTATCGGGAACCACAATTTATTCGCTCGTTCCAACTGGCTTAAGAGGTGCCCCGTGGAAACTCTTTAGTCCAAAATAAAGTTGCCTCATACCTGCAGTTTGTGCTCCGGTTCGTGACTTATGGTCCTGGTATGATTTATGGTTCTCGTCTTTAAATTTTAAAAGCAATTCCTTTTACGACGTTGTTTGTTGTAATGTGAAATTGTGATGGGAAGTTGAGGATTTCTTTATTTATGGAGTCTTCTCTTATAATCAAGGTAGGTTTAAAGGTGGAAGAACCCTCTGTGGTTCGACTCCGGCGGCACTACCGCCACGCCTATTTCTATCTAATTGCAGCAGTGTTAGGCGCTGCTGTGTTCCGGTTTGAAGGGTGTGATAAGGGAGACAGACTTTTCCGAGGCGTTCCATCTTAGTCAAGGGTAGCGGCGCATCTGTGGCCGACCTCAGGTGGGAATATCTAATCCTATCTGGGGTTGATTACAGATGTCGATGGGCGGCAGTAGCCACTTACCATCAGGTGGACTGCATGCTCATCCGCTGCTCCTATATTATAAAAAAAAAAATCAAGGTAGCCACTGCAGTGCATAGTCTATGCTCAACAAATCCATTGATCTAAGCTATATTTGGATCTTCTCTTAATGATCATAGTTTACCAAATTTTGCAGACGTGAAATGAAGAATATAAGTATATCAGTGTCAGTTTCCTCACGACGATTTCCTTCACCATCAAATCAATTGACAATTATTATTATTTTTTTATCAAATGCTAACTAGCTTAAATAATCTGGTTTGAGTTCCCGACACGTCGGGACGACCCTGGTTGTCCTCATTAAGACAGCAGTCTTTAAAACTTGCTAGAGGTACTATGAGCGATTAAAAACACCCATACAGTTTACAAATTCCTCCATTATGAAGGTGAGGAACCCCTGTGGTTCCCCTACTCCGGGGGCACCACCGCCACACCTATTTCTGCCTAATAACGACAGTGTTAATTGCTGCTGTACTCCGGTTTGAAGGAAAGATTATATATTTATCAGTAGCTTTCCAATTAAGTCCTCAGAGGTAGCGACGTCTCTATAGCTGATGTCAGGTAGGAATCTAATCTTATCTGGGGTTGCTTACTAATGTTCATGGGCGTCAGTAGCCACTTATCATCAGGTGGACGGATACATGTTTGTTACCTCAATATTATACAAAACTTATCAATATGGCATCAAAATGATGAGTTCTAGGCCTCCTCCAGTTTTGAAGGGAGACCCTCGCTTAGTGGCATGCAACGCGTTGAACTCATACATAAGTGAAAATTCCTACCATGCCGAAAATTCATATCGCATATTCGCTCCATATAACAGTACATATAAATATAGCAATACGAAACAAGTTCACGGCTCGAAGCGCACTCAAATACAAATATTGTCATAACTCCGGGGGGATTTGTTTAATTTGACACGAGCGCCGTGTCTGTAAACACAGAGTAGTTTGAAGAAGTGCCACTGTATTCGTCTTTACGTGGACGTAGTATAGGAGCAGCAGACGAGCATGCGGCCACCTGATGGTAAGTGGCTACTGCTGCCCAAACACAGACTAGTATGAAGTAGTGCGTCTTTATTCGTGATGAAAATGTATGTATGTTTTATTTTTTATAATATAGGAGTAGCAGACGAGCATGCGGCCACCTGGTAAGTGCTACTGCCGTTGGACATCTGTAATCAAAACCAGATGGGATTAGATATTTCTACCTGAGGTCGGCCACACATTCGTCGTTACCCCTGAGAACTAAGCTGGAACGCCACGGAAAAGTATATTTTAGTATATCTCCCTTACCACAACCCAACGAGAACACAGCACCACTTAACACTGCTGTTATGAGGCAGAAATAGGTGTGCCGGTGGTGCCGCAAACGCAACGCTGCCGACATAGTGCTCGGTTCACGGGTTTAAAATTATAATGCGGAAACCTTATTATATTAAAAATAAAACCAAAAAGTAAGTAAGCGAATTGTCGAGGAAAACACAATTTCCACGGTACATTTCTAAAATAACTACATTAAACTACATTGTAGGAATAGTACAGTCTGCATAACAACTCTATGACGCACCACTGCGGGAGAGATAAGCAAGCCAAATAGAGAGGTAATCTCGGCGCTAGTTTTATGGCTTTATTACAGCGAGGGTAAACGACCTACTTTATTCGGCCGGGTTGGAGTTTTTCAGGCTTTTTGTAACACAAATCCTAAGCTTACGCTTCGCTTTGTCATAAGTTCGTAACTGAGACTGCATTTTTGATGTTTCTGCTGTGTTGGAGCTGATTTTTTAAATATTTATACAACGGGATTGAGGATTTTTTGTGTTAAAAGTTTTTATAATATAGCGAACGAGTATGCAGTCCAGCTAAGTAGCAACTGAAGTGGCAACTGCTGCTCATGTATGTATTGACATCTATTACAGATGTCCTAGACAAGATTAGTTTTACCTACCTAGGATTGGTCACAGATGCGTTGCTACGTCTGAGGACTAGATACGTACGTCTCTCACACGACAAAAAATGTTAGTTTTCGTGGAACGGGTGAGTGAATTTTGGTCATTGGGAGACAGACCATGTGATGTCAGATTTTGATTTGAAATATATCGTCTTTATCTTCAAAAGCAGTATGATACATTTGAGCTACAATACGTAAATTTTTGCGTGGCAGTGGCTACATACCACCAAGTGGGCTAGTGACGATAGAACCCTCGCTAAACTTTGCTCAAAAACACTAATTTCACTCGTATAAGTGATTTTCGTCGTAGATTTTACTTGAAATCAAAGCTTTTTATGTCATGCCATTTGTATGCTCTTAATCTACATCCTTTGAATTTCTATTTTTTTTAGATATTTGTTCCTAGAAGTTGATGCTATTGACTCACTCGACTTTTATTTCCATTAAACTGTCCGGGATCATTTTCATTATCTGCCCAATTCGTATTCATAGCTAAAATTATTATACTTCAATATGTTTGAGAAGCCTAGTCGATCCTTTAAGTTATTAATTTAGATCGTTCATGAGAAATAGATTTTACTTCAACCCCAAAATGTAATATTTGTCGACGCCCACGTTAACTTTACAGCCAATTCCGAAACTTACTAAAATAACTAACTAAAGTATAAAGGGTTAGATTGCTTAGTAAAATTAACAAACAAGTTTTGGGGTATTGTGTGTTCTCAACTCTTCGATACTGACGGAGTTTCTTGTCTCGCTAACGACGATCGAGCGATAGCGATATTTTTAGAACTTTCTTAAGAACTTTCATGGGATTTTTCTAACGATATAAGAGTACTGAAAATTTACTGTGAAATGTACTAAAAAATCCTGAAAATTCTAGATTTATTTAAACAACTACGGAGCATGAGTCTCTTTGGTACGCTCAACAGCCCAAGTCGCATGATGGATTTTAATATATGAGGTCTCTCATAGTGAGAGAGGTTTAAAATATTGTCCATCGGGCTACCCAGATAGACTTCACACACCATTGATTTTTAATAGCTTTCTGGCAAGTTTCCTCTCGATAAACGTTATAGTATTGAAAGTTTCGGGATAATTCTCTGTATTTCCCCTTCCCCTTTTGTTTTTTCACCGACTGCGATAATTCTTCGAGCGATAGGCATATCTCATTCTTTGGCACGGGTTAACGGTCACAATATGACCTATCGATGGGTTCGCCTATATTATGAGAGTGACAGGTTACATCACAGTTGGGTTTTTATAAATACCCGCTTATATTCGTTATTCGCACACATTCTGACACATACCCAAGTATCCCAAGTATCCGATACTGTGGACTTACGGACGTACAAACATCACATTTCTTTCTATAGATGGTAAACATTTGACATTCGGACGGCAAGGCTCGTTTACAAACTTTGGTTTTTGTTATGTACGTGATACAGACGGGTGGTTTTTGGGTGTTTCATTTATTACTCAGAAAAACGTTATAGCGTTAGTAATTTAGTTAATTAAAATTATATAATTAGAATTATACTAAGTTAAAACGAAGTTATTCCTTTTTTTTCAATAATCAGTTAATGATAGCAGTAACAAAAAACTAAGAAATCGAAAAAAAAAGATTGAATTAAAACTTTTAAGTGACACTTAAATTTTAATTGACATTAAAATTATGCGTACAATGTACCGAATAAATACAACTTTGACTTAGTTTGCATCGAAAAAATCCGCTATAATACTTTTTGTGGGCGATTTATTCCTCAAATTGTGTTGTCAGTACACGTAAAACGGTTTGTCTCATCCTACGCATCTTATACTCGTATGTAGCGACTTCCAAACGCTCGTCTATATACCACATTATAAGTTCGTTAGCCACTTCTCAGAGGCTAATTTAAATCCCACCTTATTTTATTACTTCTCTGTAACCAGTTTTGACTTACTTAGTTTGTAGTTAATCGTGTTTTTTGTACACAAAAACGCTAGTTTCACGTTATATTAGCGTTCCAGACGCCCGTCTGTGCTGCCCTATAAGTTCGTTAGCCGCTTCTCAGAGGCTAATGTGAATTCCACCTTATTTTATCACTTCCCTGTCACCATTTACACTGTGAGGTATTTACGAAGTTTGGTATATTACTAAATACTAGACAATTGGGCTGTTAACTCATTTTTAACCGACTTCCCAAAGGAAGGGAGGTTATCTATTCGACATGTTTTTTTTATGTATATTTAGTGATTTTTTCGCGATGCCGCGACCGAAACACATGATTCAAACATCATTGTATGCGGCTAATTTCACAAGGGGTCCCATTTCCCCGCGCCGACTTCAAAAATATGTACAAATCCGACATTAATTTGAATTATTTTTTACTTTGTATTGACATAGAAGTGGGTTTTATTGTTTTTTTATTTTTTTATTATTATTATAAAGATGTAGTGAGCATGCAGTCCACCTGATGGTAAGTGGTCACTACCGCCCGTGAAGTATAATCAACCCCAGATAAGATTAAAGAACTGTAGGGTTTGGAAGTCCCTCTGTTTCTCTTTCTCTGTGTGTCTCTTTCTCTAACTCTATCAAATTAGAACGTTGTAGTGCTGTTATAATATATTGTAGTGAACCATACATACCTATGAAAGGTTTAAAAAAACGCAGTAGTCTACCAATTACTATGACTATGACTATGACCTAATCCTTCTACTTCTCTAATTCTGGGGACGGGCAGCAATGAGACGGTAATGGATCATCAGTAGATGATAATGATGACGATGATAGCTGTTTTAAAGTAAATAGGTATGCCAACGTGCCCGGAGCCATACCATAAAGGATTGATTCAGCGATCCACAAACGACACTATGCAATAATAGATTTTTCTTTATAAAATTCCTATTTAACTACTAGTAAAAATTATATAAAATTGAAGCCCACTAAAAATACAGAAAGTTCGCTCTAAACACACAACTAAAGATTTAATAATAATATATCACAGATTATCACCATTTTGTGAATTTTCCATTTTCCTTTAAATATAGTTATTACCCAATAACACTGAAATATTCAACAGGATTTACCCTTATATGCAAACCGGTTAATATATAATAAATATTTATTATTTTCCTATAATAAATCTCTCGAATACTCCGTTTAGATACGGAACCCGAAAGGGATCGTGGAACGTAAATCAAATCGCGGAATTGCGTCTCTTGACAGCCCACGATACTTTATTTGCAAATGAGACGCTTCATACGATACGACAACGATACGACGTTCAGTACGACATACTTGTAGTTGTAGGGATCGTGCAATAGATCGTCGTAGATGTAAGTGAATTAGCAAAACCCACACACGTAACAACATTCAAGAAATCAGTCCCACACAGACACGCATATTCAGGCTCTTGCACACAGTGACAATATTGTTAGAAGAATACACACGGTCGAAGGTAATAACATCTGTTGGTGGACTGCGGTGGCATCACTGTCACACCCATTTCTGCCTAATAAATCTGTTAATCGCTGCTATGTTCCGATTTTAAGCAGGGAGACATACTTTTCCGAGGTATTTCAGTTAGTCCTCGGCGCATCTGTGCCTGACTTCCGGTAGGGATCTAATCTTATCTGAGGTTGATTATAAATGTCCATGGGCGGTAGTAGCCAGTTACCGTCAGATATGCTCGTCTGCTACTTCTTTATTACACGAAAACGTTTGTTGTACGTTTATATACCTACTTGTGTCTTAGTTCTCTAAAACATTCGTTAACTTCGCAATTGTTTAGTGGGCGTCGACGAGAAACCTGTATAGTTCTTATCACAATGTTAATCAGTACACCTTATGCTATCTCCACATACAAGGATTACTTCTCATACAAAAACTCATTTAAAAATATTTCAAAATAAAATGTTGCACTTACGAAAATATCTCTCGAGGTTAGTGCAGTTAAGTACATAGTTTTTGTATTAAATTTTTCTCGTAGCAAACTCTTGGTTATTTTTTATCTTCCAAGCTTTTAACGTTAATGCTTTTACGGAGGTGTGTTTTCTAATCTGTGGAGATTGTTTTTTTAATAAATACGAGTATCTCGGGAATCAGGTCGTGGCTTAAAAGAATTTTCTTAGATTAAAAATGGTTTTAATGTTGCAGATAAAGTGTGATTACTGTGGATCAGCTGGTCTTTTTATGTCCCACTTCTGGGAACCAATCGATCTTCTGAGCAGGTCTGGAGTAGTGGCCTGGAGTTTAGAAGAAAAGGTTGTTTGTTCGTCACGTTGGTTATTCTAAAACCAATATGCCACAAATGTCTATTGTATAAAGATTTTCAAATAGTTTTTTTTTGTAATACAGTAGGGCAGACGAGCTTGCAGTCCACCTGATGGTAAGTGGCTACTACCGCCCATGGACATCTGTAATCACCCCAGATAAGATTAGATTCTAACCTAACCTAACCTAACCTGAGATTAGACCCGAGGTTGTTACAGATACGCCGCTACGCTTGTGGACTAAGCTGGAATACCTCGGATAAGTATGTTCCCCTTACCACACCCTTCATACCAGAACACAGCAGCGCTTAACACTGCTGTTATTAGGCAGAAATAGACGTGGTCTGCCGTGGTCGCTGTGTGGTTCAACTCCGGCGACACTTGGTGGTTTTTTATTTTTGATTTATCTTCAAAATAGTAGTATAAGAACCTTATCTGTAATCTGTCATTGGTCGACTCAGCTAGTTTACTACTTTTTCATAAAAATCTAGTTCAAAAGTTACGTAAACGTGAACACGAAACATAACGTGCCTCTAAATAAAAGCCCGCTAAAAGGCATTTGACATTCATAGTACTGGCCGTTGCCAGATTGCTCAGTTTTAGAGCTCTAACCTATTTGATACACATCTATTTCTATAAATAAAATTGTAGTGTCTGTTTGTAATACCAAATAACAGTTTCCTAAATTAATATGATATGATAGCTATTTACTATGGATATGAAAGTGTATACGGTAGTTATATATACCATTTTTTGTCTGTCTGTCTCTTTGTTTGTTCTGGCAAATTTCTGAAACGACTGGATTGATTATGACGGAACTTTCACTGGTAGATAGCAGAGATATGTCAAATTAGCAGCTGTTTAAATAAAGTCTATTCGATACTTACCTATACCAAAGTTTCTTGTCTGTCTGTATGTTTGTTCTGGCGTATTTCTGAAACAACTGGACTGATTTTGATGGAACTTTCACTGGTAGATAGCAGATGTAATAAGGAGGAAGGCTACTGTTTCATTTAATTATTGTTTTGAAGAATGTTGTCTTGTTAAGAAAAAGGAAATATACAATTTTGGTTGTCATGTAATCATATCTATCCGTACTTCGTTAGACGAATCGAACGACATCTAATATTTTAAAATCTATCAAGTGAACGCAAAACATAACGTGCCTCTAAATAAAAGCCTGCTAATAGGCATTTGACATTCATAGTACCGGCCGTTGCCAGATTGCTCAGTTTTAGAGCTCTAACCTATTTGATACACATCTATTTCTATTTCTATAAATAAAATTGAAATGTCTAGTTGTAGTGTCAAATTAACAGCTGTACCCTTAATATGATTTTTTACGATTTACAAAAATGACTGTTTATGTATTTCTCATACACTTCCATTCAATTCTGATACAGTCCGCTAGGGGCGCTGGTTGAACGTAAAAATCATACAAAGGGTATAGTGTCGTTCAGATTTATTCGGTACTTATCTATATCATTTTTTGTCTGTCTGTCTGTTTGTTCTGGCGATTTCCGAAACGATATCAACGAGCTGGTAGGAACAGATGATCGACAGACGAATCGAACGAAAGCTCATATATTAAAATCCTTCAAGTCGTTCGAGCTGCGTGGCATGGCATGAAAATTATGTTCATACGAGTACATACGCTTAAAAAAACATTACCCTCCGCGACGGGTAAAAACAATTGCAACTATACAGATCACAAGACGCAATTCACCAAACTCCAACACAAATAGAATTTAGACTGCGCATTAGGGATAAATCGGTCTAAATTGGTAAAACAGCTCAAACACTTCCGGTGTTAACCCAGTGGTTTTCCGGGCCATTGCAACCACCGATTACCTTATCTAATTAGACGTTAATTGGCTACATCGGACGGACGGACATCAATTAGCGATGGATCTGAGTCACGGATGAAATATAGAGTGAATTTCCATGAGATTTTTTTGAAGTTATAAACGGGATATGTTGAGTGAATTTCCATGGTGATTTTTTTTAGTATTTGTAAACGAGCATGCAGTCTACTTGATTTGAAGTGGCGATAGGACTGAGTACTCATCTATAATCAATAAGCAGTGATAGCTTACTTGAAATCGGCTTCTCCATCGATGGGTCCGAGGTTCAATTCCCAGACCTGTTAATTTTTCAAAAGCTATTTGCTAAGTATTATCACTTGTTTTAATGGTAAGGAAACCTGCACTCCTGACAGATTTATAATACTCGTATAAAAATCTCAAATGTATGTAAAGTCTACCAATACTTAATCCTTTATTCTGAGGAGGCCCGTGCCCAGCAGTGGGACAGTAATGGGTTGGCGACTATAATCAACCCCGGATAGGATTAGAGTATTATATAAGTTTGGCCACAGCCTATTCCTATGTTGTGTGTTTGCTTCAAACCAGAATATACCACTGTGTTCTGGTTTGAGGGGTGTGTGATAGGAGACACACTTTTACGAGGCATTTCAGCTTACGGTAGCGACATCAGTGGTCAACCTCATATAGACATCTAATCTTATCTGGGGTTAATTACAGATGTCCATGGGCGGCAGTAGCCACTTACCATCAGGTGCTCATGCTCGTCTGCTACATATGTAATGAAAACCTTGTCTCCATGAAAATTACCTTTTGGTGCAAAATTTCATTCTTCTATACATTCTATCTTAAGCTGGCAATTAGAGGTTGAAATAAACGCACCAGGTGTTGACCATAGAATTTTATTTGCTATTCATAAAATATGGCTCTCGGTTATAGGTCAAAATTCGTGAACAGCTCTTGAACTGTCTAGATAGTGAAAGTTATATTTAAATCGGTGCGTTGGCTTTCGAGTTGTACGCAAATATGTTTACACACGTTTTGTTTACCGGTATTATGTTTAAAAATCGCATTTTTAGGTAGTGGTTAAGCTTATCATCATCAAACCATTACTGTCCCACTCCTGGGTACGGGTCTCCTCTCAGAATGAGAAGGATTAGGCCATAGTCCACCGCGCTGGCCAAGTGCATATTGGTAGACTTCACATACCTTTAAGTTTTTTTTTTTTCTTATAAATCTTTCAGGTATGTAGGCTTCCTCACGATGTTTTCCTTCACTGTTTAAGCAAGTGATAATTAATTTCTAATACGCACAAAAAGCAGTGATAGCCTAGTGGTTAAGAAACGCGGCCTCTCGATCGAGGGGTCCGAGGTTCAAATCCCAGGCACGCACCTCTGAAGCTTATCAAATAGCTAACAATTGAGCATAGATTAGTAAAGATACTTCGCCGCCTTGAAATTGAATGAAGCCACAAACGGCTTGTTAGTAAGTTATTTTTTTGAATTCTTGACAAATAAAAATATTTTTAGAGAAAATTTACGAATAAATAACTAATACTGCGTAATTTACATAATAAATAAATAATTATTTCAAATATTTTAGGGACTATTTCAATTCTCAAAACTGGTTACATTTTCTTGTTAGGAGTGAGTAATCTTTACTAACCTATGCAATTAGGATGAAAGTCAGAATTTCAGTTCAAAAAAGATTTTGCCTTGTAGGAAACAGTAATAAAGCAAATAAAATCTATGTAAGGAAACTTTGTGGTTCCGGAGGCTCACCGTCAGTCTCTTATAGAAAGTACTACCACCACATCTCTGTAACAGCAGTGTTAAGGGCTGCTGTATTTTATTTGAAGGGTGTTGTAAGAACGACTTACTTATGTGAGACGTTGCAACTTAATCTTCAGGTGGACTGTATGCTCGTCTGCTACTCATGTTTCATATAATAGTATACTTTTTTAAAATGTAAGTAGGAAACCTCCAGTCCACTATGGTAAGTGGCTACTGCCAAACATGGACATTTGTTGTCAACCCCCGATAAAATTAGATTCTAATCTAAGGTCTAAGCTGACTTCCCACACCGTCTAAACCAGAACAGAGCAGCGCTTAACACTGTTTTATTAAACAGAAATAGGTGTGGCGGTGACACCGCCGGAATCAAAACACTTAGGGTTTTTCCACCTCGAAAAAAGTTTGGATTAGTGTGGAATATTTTAAACTTAAGGATCGGTGAGGGAACAGGGCGAAATAGCAGTATTACATTATAAACCAGGATGTAGATATATACACCATGAAATACTATGACTGTAAAAAATGTTTAAAAGATTGGTTACAAAAACTTAATTATGAAGAAACAGAATCTCTTCTTTGTACCTTCACCTGACATGCACCTTACACTTACATAAACACATACGTAAGCACACACAGACATAATACACTGACACTATTTCATATTCACTATATATACATTATATTCTATTATATTTATTTTATTTTATATACATATAATCTTAATTATAAAATAAAATTAATTCAACATTGTTCAAATAATATATATTAAATCTAATATATAAAATTCTCGTGTCACAGTTTTCGTTGCCATACTCCTCCGAAACGGCTTGACCGATTTTGATGAAATTTTTTGTGCTTATCCGGTATCTATGAGAATCGGCCAACATCTATTTTTAATCCCCCTAAATGATAAGGGTAATTCACCCTTAACATTTTTTTTTTATTTATATAGCAACACAACGTTTGCCGGGTTAGCTAGTTATAATATATTTGGAAATTTATATTTTGTAGTACTTACTATTGTATAAGGGAAGAGCGGGACCCTCTACTACAGGTACTAACGTACTCAAAAGAGGATACCCAACAATATTGTAAAACAATGTACTACTTTTGATGCAATAAATCATTTTTTTTTTTTTGTGAATTTTATGGATAACCACAATTCATAAAGCCATTTTAAATACAGTAAACGTCGTGAGTGTGAACACCCACGTCTACATGTCGACTCTTAACATTCAATTTGTTTGAACAACTGTACCACCAATTTGTAGATGGATTCCAAGTGGTGAAATATTTTTTGGGTTCTGTATAGTATACCGCTTTTAATTTTTATTCAATAAAATTTTAATTTATGTTTCAACGAGCTTTTGCCCGTTACGAAGTAATATTTTCATCCCCCATTTTATCCCCTTGGGGGTAGAATTGATCAAAATCCTTTCTTAGCGGATGCCTACGTCATTACATCTACCTGCATGCCAAATTTCAGCCTGTACCGTCCAGTGGTTTGGGCTGTGCGTTGATAGATCACTATGTCAGTCAGTCACCTTTGAGTTATATTTATTTGGATTAAAAGGGAAAAAAATATTTTTGTCTTACGTAAATGTGCATGTATTAAATGAAGAAGTTAGTGGTCGTGTGTGCGTGTGTCACAAGTTACACTTCTTTCAACTTATCTTTAAACTTTTGTATCATCTTATATATAAAATTCTCGTGTCACAATGTTGGTTACCGTACTCCTCCGAAACGGCTTTACCGATTTTCATCAAATTTTATATGCATTTTATATAATTTTATATATAGTAGTTCTGGGAATCGGCTACTATCTATTTTTCATACCCCTAAGTGATAAGGGTTGTTCACACTTATTTTTTTATTTATGTGGCAATACAACGTTTGTCGGAGCAGCTAGTAACATCATAAAATATTGCAATAAAATAATATTGTATTAATATACCTACAGTAATTAAAAATAAATTAGTCTTGAACTATTGTAGTATCTGTGTGACCGTGAACAGGCATTATAAATATTTTTTTTGCTTTTTTCCCTGAAATGCCTTAGAAAGTGATACTTCGAAAATTACTTCCGTTATTGAAGGAAGCGTTGCCTAGCTTTAAGGCACATTCACAGAAACAGCTAAAAAAGAAACGCCAAGTAATTAACGAGAAATACTTAATTATTTCCGAACATAATTTGAATGCCTATTCCTAACTAGACTTCAGGGCTTTTAGGCCTAGATACCAAAACGTTTGTAGGCACATTTTCGGAATTAGAACAGTCAGAACAAATTCTAGGTTGTAGCTAGCGCTGAAAATAGCTAGCATTTTAAGCTTAGTTTAGAAATAAGTGTGTTAAACGGTCTAGGTATGAAAATGTAAAGTGTAATCTATTTTAGGGGGTAGAAGAAACTGCGGCTTCGCGTGTGTTTAAAAAAAAACTGAAAATATGTACCTTCATTGGTAAAACAGTGGCGCCATCTGTCGTAAACTCGACAACCGAGCGAACTGAAAAAACTTCATGGGCTCATGCACGACAACTTTGCTAAAGAACAAAAGTATAGTTTACGATACTATAAGGGACAAAAACTATATATAAAAACTCATTTACATTGAATTAGCTTATGTCATTCGCCAGAAATAGATGTAACGGTCATGCTTTCGGTGTCGAACTGCAAAGGCTCTTACCTTTAACTATATTTTGGGGCTATCACTGAGTAACGCCAAAAAATATATTACTGTTTACATTTTTATAATAAGTAAGTACAAACTTTGTAAATTTTAAAAGTGGGTTTTTGTCTTCAGAAGGAACCCTAAAAATTACCAATTGAAATGTACACAAAATAAACACTGTCTTATATTTGACGAGACAAAGTTCAATTTGTTACGCAATATGAGTACTTAACACAATTACGGATTGATAACTTTATTGTCATTTAACCATTGTAATTGAATTATTTTTTGGTATCAAAATTTTAATCTTAGTAAAAAGAGTGGTGGAACTATTATAGCTATCATTCCACATTTATTTGGACGAATGTGGAATGATAGCTGCATCCTGCTTAAACGGTGAAAGAAAATATCGTGAGGAACTTTGCGCAGGTACTTGAGACATCTTAAAAAACGTTTTCAGGCTATGGATCAGTCCTTTTCATCCTGAGAGGAGACCAGCAGCGATGATTATAGGTTGATGATAATGGTGATGATGATGATCCATGGGCAATAAGCATTTACCATCAGGTGGGCTGCATGCTCGTTTACTACTCCTAGAAGGTCCAAATAGACCATTCGTACTTCACAATATTTTGACGACCTACGTAGCGGAGCAGTTACTACTGTCTGACGCGCAATGGGTTCCCCGTTCGATTTCCGGCCAGAGAGATATCTAAATAATGTATTTAGAGTTCTATTCTGGGTTTAGATAATTGTGTATTCGTCTATGTATGTGTATATGGGCATATGGAATTCTAATGACTGTGTGTGTAGAAAGAGTATTTTTTCATTCGACAAATATTTTTGTAAGGCGCTTACGGTTAAAGCTGGTTTGAACCTCGGACCTCATCCAGATGCTATTCCTACTAGGATATTTTTATAGTTAAATTTATACCACCAATCAATCGACCAGATAATCTCAACCCTACGATACAGCGTGAAATAAATCGATTATTTAAAGGTACAGTCAGCTCCAAAAGTAGATTAACATATTAAGGTTTCAAAAATGCGTTCTTAAGTAGCTGAACATAACTAGCATCAAAATTAGATAAACGAAGTAAAGTTTTAAAAGTAGATTATTTTTTATAATATCACTTACCACACCCTTCAAACCGGAACACAGCAGCGCCTAACACTGCTGTTATTAGGTAGAAATAGGTGTGGCGGTGGTGCCGCCGGAGTCGAACCACAAAGGGTTCTACCACCTTCCAAAGCTACTTATAAACGTATTGGTCTATAAGTAGGGTGTATATTTTTGGAATTTTGATTTTCTCATCTACTGAAGCTGACTGTACATCCAGCGGCCCACGCGTGGGCGTCTGGGCGACCGATCCTATCGGTCCTTTCGTATAAATAGACTGGACTTACGATAGTGTGGGATGGAGATACAAGGTAATGATTAAATTTGTTTTATTTGCGACTTTGGAATTAAATTCGACGACCCGCGTGGCGGAGCGGTCACCATACCGTAGCACTACCATGAGTTTACAAAAGTATTACTCGCTAGCGACTGCGTAAAATAAATGTATGAAAAATTGTACAGCGCCTCTGGTGGTTACTCGTAGAACTAAACTCCGTAGTGGCGTAACTCGATACGTAAAAAACCTATCGAAATCAAATCGCTAGCGAATGTCATTATGATCTATTGCCATACAAATTCGGTCCCATGAGTCATTAATTTGACAGACGTTGTCAAGAAATACCGTAACGATAGTAGTTATGTTATTCACTAGCAAAATGACAATAGTTTTCTATTTACAATTTCTATAGTGGCGTTTCTGTGCCAACTCATGGTAGTGCTACCGGTCTGACGCGCTTAGGTTCCCGGGTTCGATCCTCGGTCGGACAGATATCTAAACGATGAATTCTGATTTCTGTTTCTGGGTCTGGGTGTTTGTATTTGGGTATGTGTGTGTCTATAGCACCCACGATACAGGAAATCCTATTGTGGGGTAAGTGTAGAAAGCGTTTTTGTTATTGGATGTGGCATTTTTGAATTGTTAAAGGTTAAATTGGGATAAAAAGTAGATCTGATTTAAAATGTTATGTTTAGTTATAAACATGGTTTTGAACCGATGTTAAATTGGTAATGGGATTGACGTTAAAACTGTTCACCTCTTGAAAATAAATTTTGAGAATGTAAAAAAAAATGCTTTTCATCTCTCAACCCAATTCTAAAAGGTCAATAAGGCCCATCATTGACTTTGGCTATTAATATTTTCTACCCTTGTAGAATAAGTTATTTTTCTTTGTTTTCCCTACAAACCAGAATACAGCAACGCTTAACACTGCTGTTATAAGGCAGAAATAGGTGTGATGATGGTGCTTCCAAAGGCGAATCACTAAGACTTCTTCTTGAAGGTGGTAGAACCCTTAGTGGTTCGACTCCGGCGGTACCATCGCCACATCTATTTCTGCCTAATAATAACAGTGTTAGGCGCTGCTGTGTTCCGTTTTGAAGGGTGTGGTAAGGAAGACAGACTTTTCCGAGGCGTTCCAGCTTAGTCCTCAGAGGTAGCGGCGCATCAGTGGCCGACCTCAGGTAGGAATATCTAATCCTATCTGGGGTTCATTACAGATGTCCATGGGCGGCAGTAGCCACTTACCATCAGGTGGACTGCATGCTCGTCCGCTACTCCTATATTATAAAAAAAAACTTTTACTTCTAAATTTGTAAGTAGAATTACTAAAGTATACCAGTCTACTCCTACGGTCTTAAGTACCAAATTTCGAGCAACAATGCACATGAAAGTGAATATACGAAAAGCCCTTAGAAAGCCCTTTGTAGTTATTTTTAAGGCATCACCCGCATTATTTGCGTATATGTGATTAATCATACGAGAAAACCCTTTTACCCTTAACTTACAAACGAATAACATCCCTATGCCCTTCTACCACAGCTGATTCTCAAACCTGTGTGCTATCCGACACTGGTTTATTTATAAAAATGGGTCATATATGAATATTATAATAAACTTGTTTGACCCCCATTTCGCTCAGAACATGTTTCAGTTAAGAACCATACACTTAAATGAAATGTGCTAACATTATTCGGTAACCCTTTTGGGGTAGTTGCGTAAAAAACCTAAAGATCCTGTTATCTTTTTGGGATTCCAAATAGCTCTTTACTACGATAAGACTCGATAGACTTTTGTTTTATAATGTAGGTGCAGACGAGCATGCAGTCCACCTGATGGTAAGTGGCTACTGCCGCTCATGGACATGTATCAACCCCAGATAGGATTAGATATTCCTACCTGAGGTCGGCCACAGATGCGCCGCTACCCCTGAGGACTAAGCTGGAACGCCTCGGAAAAGTATGTCTCCCTTACCACACCCTTCAAACCGGAACACAGCAGCGCCTAACACTGCTGTCATAAGGCAGCAATAGGTGTGATGGTAGTGCGAAATCGAACCATGAAAAGTTGTACCATCTTATCAATTATATATTATTTTTGCATTTTTACCAGAATGTGGAAGGTAATGTTTTCCGAGCATATGTATGTATTCTCTGGCACGTCCTACGGCGGTTTGGTGGTATTTAACATAACAGGTGTCGTTAGATTCGTCTAGATCAGCGGTTCCCAACCTTTTCTTGGTCGGGGACCACTTTTATGTCATTCTTGTTAGCAGGGACCACAACGTAGATATAACAAAAATAAACTGTAATAATTATACTAAAACTTTAATTAAACAGGTTTATTTAAAACTGAATAGGAACATACATATAAATGGAATACGTATAGATATTATAGGATAACTTATTATAATTTTGTGTAATATCTAATATGATTTCTGAACATCTTCACTAGTTCGGTTATCCTCGGAATAATATTGTTACCCAAAACTATTAAAGAGTATATTTTGTCTTTTGCGGACCGCTGGTGGGCCACGGACCACTGGTTGGGAACCGCTGGTCTAAATTGTGGCAAAGACTATGTTTTAGCGGTCGGTTTTTTGTTTTTACAAAAATCGCTACTTCATTTTCAATCCGGTAAAAACTTTTTACAGTCAATAAGATCACGGATTGGAATTCCGATCACGACTCACCTCTCGCTCTTTGAAAAAACTTCGAAAGTCAATTCATCAGAGCTACAACTTGGATTCTTATTTATTCCCTCTAATTAAAGCAATGTTTTACTTTTTGTAAAAGGAGTAGGTTTGAAAATGTTTCAAATACCTATCTTACTTTGGATAAAAATAGAAAAGCAAACTGGACATTCAATGTTTTATTATGGTTTTTTAGGGTTCAGTACCCGAAAGGTAAAAACGGAACCCTATTACTAAGTCTTCGCTGTCTATCCGTCTGTCTGTCACAGTGCTCTCTGGAACCGTAATAGACATTTAACATTTTTATAGAATACTAGCTGACTCGGCAAACTTTGTACCGCCTCAAAATTTATTTATCAAATATATTTCATATAAAATATAGCCTATGTTACTCGTGGATAATGTAGCTTTCGAATGGTAAAATAATTTTTAAAATCGGTCCAGTAGTTTTTGAGCCTATTCATTACAACCAAACAAACAAACAAAGTTTTCCTCTTTATAATATTAGTGTAGATGTATAATGGTGGCTGTTATAACAAAAAAAAATACTAAAAATAAAAAAATAAAAAATAGAGGTCGCGATTCCAGAGACGGCTATTCTTCGACTATTTGCGGATCCCTAAAAACAAATCCCCAAAAAGACAAAAACAGTTCAACTCTATAATAAAATTCTAGCCCTTTATTTCAATCAAGAATCGCTTCAATCTTATTTTTTTCCCTTTTATACACGTCAGTATTTCTCTAATTAAAACGCAATGCTTCGATAAAGAAAATGTTACCATTTACGATAGGGCTCTTTAAATCTTAATTACGTACACGCAAGATGTCTTTTGTATTTTATTGTATTACTTTTGCGTATCGGGGAGTGACAGAAATATATAGAACATTGTTAGGGTTCCGTACTTAAAGTGTTAAATCGGATCCCTGTTACTAAGTCGCTGTTACTAGACGGACAGCGTAGTCTTAAAACGGAACCCTATTAGGTTCCGTTTTTACCCTTTGTGTACGGGACCCTAAAAAACGTTCTCGAAGGTATGTGAAGTATATCAATTCGCACCAGCGCGATGAAATATGGCCTAAGCCCCTCTCATACTGATAAGGATTAAGGCCACTCGATGACCTATGTCCAGCAGTGGGACAGTAATGGATTGAATATTGATGACTATTAAATAAAATCTTGCAGTGATAGCCTAGTGGTTAGGAAACTCGTCCTCTCAATCGAGGGGTCCGAGGTTCAAATCCCAGGCACGCACCTCTAATTTTTCAAAGTTATGTGCGTATTAGAAATTATTTGTCACTTGCTAAACGGTGAAGGAAAATATCGTGAGGAAACCTGCATACCTGACAGATTTATAAAAAAAAAATCTCAAAGGTGTGTGATGTCTACCAATACGCACTTGACCAGCGCGGTGGACTATGGCCTAATCCTTCTCATTATGAGAGGAGACCCGTGCCCAGCTGTGGGACGTTAATGGGTGGATGATGAAATAAAATCTTATGCTTATACAAATTGATTATCAACATTTCTCCGTTTAATTCTAAATTGTCTTCAAGATTTTATCGACAGCCGATAAATTCTCGGAATTCCACAACAAACAATTTTAACCGTGGCTCCTCGAAATATTTAGACATAGAATTAAGGGTAATAAAACACTTCTAAAAATGTAGCCTGAATTCGTTACTCTAGTATTAAATTGGGGTAAAGTACTTATAATTTCACAAAATTAAATTTTGCTGAATAATTTTCATGGTTTGTATTTGGTAAATATTTGTTACGATCTATTTCTACAAGGTTTATTAAGAATTTTACGGAACTATAGGTAGAGCTTTTATATATTTGCGTTTCTTGGTATATGAAAAATGAGAATAATTATCATTAAAAATAAAAAAGACAAACCCACTGAGTTTCTTACCGGATCTTCTCAGTAGAGGTCGCGTTCCGATCCGGTAGTAGTTTAAGAAAAATATTGTAACTGACAATTTGTAAGTGCCGCCGTTGGCCTATACAGAAAAAATATATTTCATTTCATTTCATCTTTTTGAGATCCGTATCTAAGGATAAAAAAAGGGCACCTGGTACTAGCTCTCTGATGTCTGTCCATCTGTCCTTGTTAAATCTTTTAAACAAACTTAAATAGATAATAGATAGACAGTTAAACGCATTTTTCAAAATAAATATATTTCTATATCGGCTCTTATAACAAATACTGAAAATAAAGGTGGTATAGAACCCTCTAATTCACACGTAACACACCCGTTAAATCGACAAGAAATAAAAGAAACTCAAGTAAACATTAAACTATATGTGTAGACCCGAACTCAAACGACTTTGATACGGAGGTGCGCCGGACAGACACGGTAATAACATTCAATCTAATAAAAGCTACCATAGTACTGTGGTACAAGTTAATAGCGGAGCGGATGTGGATTTAATATGAACTATAACAAGCGGCTCAAAACTCTAATTTATTATAGATATTAATGGCTCTTATACAACTTTTTTATATCCTAGTTTTGGATTCTGGTTGCGCCGCACAACCATAAGTGAGCTTGGAGTACACTACATCCTAAATTTAGTCACTAGCGGTCACTCATACAGTGCAGACAGTTGATACAATGACGTTAATGACAAATAACTATAGTCTGATTTATAATTAGGTGTCCAAAATGTAAACAAAGGTGTTGTCCTATGAAGAAAATATGTTTCAAATGGTAGTTTCTTATTTTTGACAATATTAAATTAATACAACAATAATAAAATAATAATCTTAATAAATTAAGATCAATTCAAATTTTCTAATATTTATATTACCTCAATTTCGTTCCATACAGTGATAATAATAAAAACAAGGTTTATGGTAGAAAATTAAAATGTGATAATGGTAACACACTCGGAACCCAAGATATTTCTTGTGCATTCATTTTTAAGTTTCGTAGCTGATGTTATTCATTTTCGTAATTGTAATCAAACTCGAATGTATTATCGTTTTCATAGCGCGTTTGTTAAATTGTGAATAATTGTAAAGTTTTAGTTTTTTGTTGAGTTTGTTAAAGTTTTTGTTTCTTGTTAATTTTGACAGTGACATTTGTTTGTTTACATTTTGGACACCTAATTATGAATCAGACTATAGGTGCAACACAGAATTGTTACATCCGATCTTTATAGTCAAAATTATTGTTGTAGTAAACTCTAACCCAAGTTATAAATGGCCTATGCTGCAATTTACTCTAAGTAAATTGGAATATGCCCAAGCCGTAAAGCAGTGTACACGCTTGCGGGTAAGGTAAGGAAAGCTGATGATATACGAGTACTTTTGCTACCACTGATGACTATGGTCCACAATTTCATTATATTTATTTGTATTATTTTAGACACATTTCATAGCATCTTTCAACGAAAAAAATATTTGTGTTATCCAAATGTGTGTGTCTATACAAATGAAATAACAAAACCGCTTATTTCTTATAACTTGCAGACTTGTCAGAATGACCGCAACCCTACAGAGTAATTTCGTTTTACAGTAATTATAAGTGTTAGGGTGTTTTGGTTATGGACTTTTTGCACTGTGTTTAAGGGGATGAAGTGGATTTTGTGCGTAAAAATATTGAGAAACGGTTATTTAAAAGGTTTAATTTAACATTTGCCATTAAAATTTTAACGTAATTGCAGTTACTGCTAGCCTTTAAATAATTCGTGGAAAAAATGAAATTTTAATTTAAAACATTGTAAATTGAAAGCTAGAACTTTCTGTGGATGATGACCTATTTATGCTTATAAAACAGCAGAGTTAAGCGCTACTACGTAACGGTTTTAAAGGTGTGCTAGGGGAGATTCATGGGTGGCTTCAGATAGGAATATTGTCTTATCGGGGGTTGTTTAAAGATTTCCATGGGCGGCAGTGATCACTTACAATCAGGTGGACTGCATGCTTTATATTAGTACACATACCTACACACACATACATATACCTGACATTTCAAACTTTCTAGTTTTTAGTTTTCTGTATTCTTACAGCAGCTTTGCACTACTGTATAAAATAAAAGGTTTGGCGGTGGTAGAAACTTAGGACGTCTATCATTAAAAATACCAAAAAACTCTCTGCTCGCAGACCTATTATATAAATAATGTAATCAATTATAAAAGTAATAAACAAACAAGGGGAAAAAAGAAAAATTACCGAAAGAAATATTTTTACCGGCCATATTTCTCGTGTTTATGACAACTGGGATTTTATTATGAAATCGCGGGATCATTCGTCTACCTGCTCATAGCTTTGTATAATCTCTATCGCCATCTCTCTCTGTTTCCCCCAATAAGTTACGGGTGAAAGAGACAGAGAGTGGTTTATTGTGACAGTATTAGGGTAGGCTTCCTTAACAGGACTATTTACATTTTGTTATAATTTTTCACGTCTCCCCTGTTTTTGTTGGCTAACGGCTAAAGGTTTCTTTACAGGTGATGTTTGTTGTATAATAAACATTTCTTACCTAATAACTTGACACTTTCTGGTGCCGTGATATAAAAAATGAGTTAACAACTTATTTTTTGTGGTGGCGTCAAGATATGAAAACGTTAATCTACTAATGTATAAGGAATGATCCATGGGAAAATAAAACAAAGTATTACGGCAGTAAAGTATCTACCAGACTCACTTCTTTTAACAATTTTTGGCGAATAACTGTATTTGGTCGCGGTATTGGGAACATTTTAGGAACTGCATGCATCGCGTTTTTGCAACTAACTGCATTTTATCGCTCGTAACAAGACATTTTCCGTCTGTGGTGTGCGTTTGATCGCTTAATCTTGCTTCCGAAAAGCAATACCTGTCAACGATGTCTGTTGGGTCCCTTATTAGATGAAATTTCATTATAATTTATGTACCTATGTATGTAGGAATGTAATTTAGGCTTACTGCAAGTTTTGAGTGTCATCTATCATTCAGCTTTAAACTGATAATATGGGCATTGGTTTCTTCTACGAGAATTTCCTACTTATAGTAATTGGCGCCAGCCCGACCAGTTCTAAGTCCTCTGAATCCAACGGTCTCTCACTGTCTTCTTCTATTCTTCGATTCACCTGATTTAAGGCAACATATGCTCCTCTTGCCTGTACCTGGCGATTACAGACTTTCTTCTTCAATAGTTACTGGTTCTCCAAGCAATGTGGCTAACAATAATTGCCAACTCAGTTTGCTGATTCTAGATCTTTACCAGTAAATTACTTCATCTAAGTATTTTAGTGGCTAAAACTTCGTATAATCTTTCGTTAAATTTACTTTAGTGGATCCAAAAATATTTCTTTAAAGTTCCTTTTCATAATTCAACAAATAGAATCCACGAAGTTCTTTAGGCAAATTACAATCGAAATTTACGTAAATACAAACGTAATTTGTTTTAACTTATTATCGTCTTAAGCATTAAATAAGGCTTTCAAACAAATCCTGTCCATTTCCAATTCAATATTAAAGTTTGTTAGCCATGAAGGCAAAGGTAAGGCATTTGCTCCACTACCATGATGTTAGCGATTAATGGCCCAAAAAATAACTTTATATCACGGCGTGCGTAAATTGACGTTTTACGCACGCTTCGCGTGCGCAAAACCCCCATTTCCGACCCCGTAATATAAAATTTTATACAACACGCGGACGAAAAATGTTTTTCTGACTCGTGTGATGTAACTCACACTTGTCAGAAAAAAATTTTTCGTCCTCGTATTGTAATGTACTATTTTGTATGTATGTTTTTGGCACACCAGCATATAGTCCAATTGATGGTAACTAGTCATTGTTAGACATAAAACCAGCTATATTAGTTTAATATACCTGAATTAAAGACAGATAACGCTACTCTTTAAGACTAAAATGGAACGTTTCGAAAATGCGTAGTTGCTTATCTGTGTAGTGTTCTTATATTGCAAAGTAATTCTGCTATATAAATCTTGGCAAGTACAAAATAAATAAAGAATCCTTACTAATTAACATTTTATGGGCAACATCGACAATACGCCAGAATAGCTAGACTCTGTGAATTTCTTGTCATATTACTACAATTTTTTAATGTATTTTATTTGGATAAGTTGCTGGCGACATAACCATAATACTCCATTGCGATAAATGTAATCGATAAAATTCATAAATCTAATCCCGCTTCGAAATGTTATTATTTTTTAAAACATGAGAATATTTTTATAAAATCGCCGATCGCCTATACTGAAGCAACTGCCCCAAACACAAAACTAAATCCTGTTTAATTCCCATGTTAGCCAACAACAAAAACATAATCAGGCGTAAATGATGAGAAATGGTCTCTTTTCAAACGATTATCACCGAGTATGTTAACAACAAATTTTAAATATTACGCCTGTAGTTTTGTATATTTAATGCTTTACACACTAAACAGGTAATAAATTCTTTTAAATTGACAACTGTGGGCCAAGTTTAGGACTTATAGCGTTAATTAGGCACGAACATAGCAATTAAACGTGTCCAAATAATTCGGTGTCGAATAAAATTGAAAAATAATTCTTATTTATTTTTTTAATTACAATTCTATTTAATAAGTACCATAGATTTTTTAAATATTATAGAATTAAAAGCACGTATAGAGGGTGAGGAAATTAATAAAGTCAATAATGTTTTCATCTCATTTTCATCCCCTTCCCCCTGGACTTCCGTTGTGAGTAGACGTGCCTCGAACTCTTGTCTAACTCATTTAATAAAATAATTGCCGATTTTGTGAAAATTAATTAGTGTTAAATATTCGGAGTTCATAAGTGCTAAGAAGGCAGCGGACGACAACGAAGACGGCGATATCTCTGTCTCGACGTGGTATGTAATAAGCTCCGCCTATACTCGTCTATTCGATTACTTGCGAATCACAGACGCTCGCAAATACAAGCGCACACGCTGCCCCTACCTCAACTACATCCAATCTGCAGCATACCACCTGTTGAACATTAGAAACTGTTGGCGATACGAGTTGGCCGTTATCTGCGCACGCGCTGCCCCTACCTCAACTACATCCAATCTGCAGCATACCACCTGTTGAACATTGGAAACTGTTGGCGAAACGAGTTGGTTGTTATCTGCACACGCCCCGCCCACTGCTACTCGGTGCCTAGCTTATAATACCGTGCGTCTATGAGCTCCTGGTACGTGTTGTGTATTAACTTGCTGCAAACTGCGGGTGTAATCTCGCTGCTGAGTTATTAAATATATTATTAAATATATATATATACACAACGTAGACATGCCACTCCGACGCACACCTCCAAACACACCGCAACCGTTTCAAACGCAAGAACAACCGAGCAAACTATATGACTCAACTTCCACAGTATTGCAAAATTTACAGCACTGCGCGTCCGAACCGGACCTAAATAAACCTAGATCAGCCGAGGAGTTGGACGTTGGAATTCACAGCGTCACACAGCGTTCTAAGCGTAAGCGAATTGATAACCCCGAAACCCAGTTAAGCGACTTTATGTCAGAAATGAAATCTATGTTTGAGGAGTTCAAGGTGCACCAGCGTTCCCAGGATTTAAAAATGGAGAAAATATCTGTGGCTATTGAAGAAATAAAAACGCAGAATATTAATATGCAAACTACCGCAGAATTCCTTGCCAACAAATTTGACTCCATACAGACTCAGATAGAAACACTAAATTTTGAACGTAACAAAAATTTACAACAGATACAATTACTAGAGGAGAAGATGGAACACTTTGAACGGCACAAACGGGCAACCTGTATAGAGATTAAAAATATCCCCTATGTCCAAGGTGAAACAAAACAGACCCTTCTGAAGCATGTTCAAACTATTGCCAGTGTTTTGAATACCCATGTTGACCAACACTCGGTTAGGGATGTTTTCCGGCTTACTAAAAAGGATTCTGAAGATAGGACTATCATTGCAGATTTTACAAGCGTACTAACAAAGGAAACCATGGTACGTAAATACAAGGACTATAACAAGAATAATAGAACTAGTAAATTTAGTACGGAATCCCTTCGCTTGAGTGGCCCGCGTAAACCGGTGTTTATCTCTGAAAATTTAACACCTAAAATGAAAAGGATTCTTTACTTGAGCAAGGAATATGGGCGCTCTAATTCTTATGACCATTGTTGGGTATCGCATGGCCGAATATTCATGCGGAAAAAAGAAGGCTCGGCTGCTATTCAAATAAGATCTGAGCTCGATTTAGAAACTTTAAAAACTGCTAATAACCTGTGACTAATAGTGCAAAAGTCTTGGTGGTCTCCTTATGTTTTATTTCTTAGCTTTATAATCTGCTTATCGATGGTTTTAAAAAGTTGCTTGTCATTTATATTCATTAATAAAAAACACACACTCCCTCAATTTTGTAACAAATACACTCACATTACTCTATCACTACTCATTTACACCCAGTACTGTATATTTCAATTATCTATCATAAATCGCTACGTAGCAATGCATTTCCCGCTATTCAATTTCCAATTATCATTTGTTTTTCCTTCCACCCATTATGGATAGTACACTTGAAATTAGTTATGACATCGAGGCTATATCTGTCTCTCAATCGTATACCTGTCTACCTGAAGATTGCATAAAGTACCTAAGAAACCAAAGTAGCTCATTGACGGTCTTTCATCTAAACATAAGAAGCATTGGCTGTAATTTTGGAGAACTTCTAGTTCTCTTGAAGCGTATTAACATTATGTTTGATGTGCTTGTTCTAAGCGAGTGCTGGTTGAGCAAGTGTCCTCACTTGCCTATTTTACCTGGCTATAGTTCTTACAAAAGTAAATTTGACAATCAGAATGACGGAGTGGTGGCATTTGTTAGGAATGGCTTAGCGTGTACAGTTGTTAAACCTGCTCTTATTGATGCCAATGGACTTATCTTAAAGTTCACTAATGAATTGGCCATTGTTGCTGTTTATCGCTCCCCCTCAGTGAGGAATATATCAAATTTTTTAGCGTCTTTGGATAAATCATTAAAACTTTTGTCGCAATTTAATACTATCTCATTAATTGGGGACATGAACATTAACATAGTGCCTGGAAATGAGGATCCACTTGCAGATATATATCTGACTTTAGCTGCAACGCATGCTATGCTACCTGCTCATATCTTTCCTACCAGGAACAATAGCTGCCTGGACCATGTTTTACTAAAAACGAATACTCCCTGTATCACCCTAGTGGTTGAGTCATTTATTACAGATCATGCCCCAATAATTTTAAGTTGTAATAAGAATATTAGGAAGAGTAAAGCTGCTTGCACTAGAATAATTAATGACGAGAGTGCTTGTGTGAAAGACCTCGAAGAATTTAATTTTTCATTTATTCTATCGATGAGTGACGCTGAGCTGGCAGCGAATGCATTTATACATATTATAATGAATATAGTTAATACTCATTCACGCATTGTAAAAATTCCTAGTAAACAACGCATAATCAAACCGTGGATGACAGCCGGCCTCCTGCGATGTGTACGAAATCGCGATCGCCTACACAAACTCACCAAAAGAGACCCTGATAACCAGGTAGCCAAAATTACATATACGCGCTATAGAAACTATTGCAGGAATCTGTTGAAACGTGTTAAACAAGCTTATGAACGGTTGGAGTTTCATAAAGCTAAGAATAATCCTAAAGCTACATGGAAGGTAATTAAAAACATCATTAATTTCAACGCTAATATTAATACGCCCACCGATTTACTTCAGACAGCTGCTACGCCCGAACAATCCGTAAACTTTGTAAATGACTATTTTAGTAATATTGGCAAAGACCTTGCATCTAAATTTAAAACCGCATCTAAATATGATAACAGCTCTACACCATCGTTAAGTAATTCCATGGTAAATTGGCCCTGATTAAAACGGATAATGAAGAAGTTGAGCAATTGATTATAGGTCTAAAACAGTGTGCTATTGGTTGGGACAACATCTCCTCATCCCTATTAAAAGCCGCTCGACATCATTTAACACCAGTAATAACGCATATTTTTAACCTTTGCTTCTCCACTGGTGTCTTCCCAACGGTATTCAAAGAGGCTCTCGTACACCCAATACATAAAAATGGAGATACACACAGTGTTACTAACTACCGCCCAATATCCGTATTATCAACGCTTTCCAAAATAATAGAAAAAATTCTTAATAACAGATTGATAAATTACCTTAACACCTTTTCCATTATCTCTAACAATCAGTATGGCTTTCGGAAAGGGAAATCCACAGAGGATGCAGTCTTACAGCTTACGGATACTGTTGTAAGCAACATTAATACCAAACATAAGACTATTGGTATATTTTTAGATCTCTCTAAGGCATTCGATACAGTCTCTATTCCCATACTTATAAATAAACTGGAGCACATCGGAGTACGAGGAGTAGTCCTCGACATTTTCAAAAACTATCTGTGCGAGCGAAAACAAAAAGTATTAATTCGTCCTTACACAAGTGACGCGTTACCTTTGACCTGTGGCGTTCCTCAAGGTAGTGTCCTCGGACCTACCTTATTTCTTATATATGTCAATGACCTGTGTAACTTGACCTTAAACCACACTAAAATATTCGCCTATGCAGATGACACTGCTTTACTCGTTCAGGGTGCTTCTTGGCAAGAAGCTCGCTTTCATGCTGAAGCTGCAATGAGGGCAGTAATTTCATGGTTAGATAGTAACTTACTAACTATTAATTTAACTAAAACTGTATTCACTACCTTTGCTATTAATTCTTCAAATTTGCCGAAACAACCATTTCCTGTGGTGGCCCATCAGTGCACGAGTGGTTGTACTCCTTGCTCCTGCCCCGAAATAACTTACACATCTTGTGTTAAATATTTAGGAGTATATGTTGACAGCCTGATGACATGGAAGAACCAGATCGAAACAACAACGTCTAGAGTCAGGAAATTAATATATGTCTTTAAAAACCTAAGAGCAGTTGCGGACCAGAAAACTCTAATGACTGTATACTTCTCTTTGACTCAGTCCGTTCTCACTTACTGTATAGCGGCCTGGGGTGGCTCTGTTAAAACTAGCTTCCTTCGTTTGGAAAGAGCTCAAAGAGCAGTGCTACAAGTGATGTTATCGAAACCTATTTTATTTTCTACCACAGAACTTTATAAAATTGCCAACGTTTTAACTGTAAGACAGCTGTTCCTTCAAAAGATACTCTTGCGAAAACACCTTAGCTTACCTTTTAGAAATTATCCTCGGCGAACTGGTCGAATTTGTAAATTGAATAACGGGCGCACAGCACTTTCAAGACGACACTATAACTATATTGCATCTAGAGTTTATAATACAGTTAACAAAATAATCAATATTTATCCGCTCACGTACTGGGAAGTAAAATCAAAAATTACAAAATATCTTAAAACTCTCACATATAATGAGTGTGAAACACTTATAGTAGGAAAATGACAGTACACATACATCCACACATGCGCACACGCGCGCACACACACACACACAAACACACACACTCTCTCACACACACACACACACACGCGCACACATGCACATACATATATTAAAGTTATTGGCTATTCTCTTCTTAAAGATATAACTATAATTACGTAATTTACTAAATGTATTTGTAATCATATATATTTATTATAGTTGTAAAAGAAAATTGTATTAGTTCAGTAAGCAGAACATACTTCCTCATTGTCCAGAGGTGGGCGTAAATGGCTGCGTCACAGTTCTTAACTATAGCAGTCGTTTACGAACAATTACTATTTGTGAATTAATGTTTTATGTTCAATAAAAATCTTTAAATCTTTAAATCTTTAAAATCTCTCACAGCCCACGCACAAAGAATTTTCCTGTGTCGTGGGTGGTAAACAAAGACATACCCAGAACAGGAATCTAAATTCATCATTGAGATATGTCTGACCGGGAATAGAACTCGGAACCCACTGCATATCAGACCCGTATGGTTCCGCTCCACCATGCGGAAGTGATTAGCATCCAAGACCGATTTGCGTCCGTTCTTAATAGTCAAACTATCAAATGTTTTGTCTACCAAAGTTCGTTGTTTATTAATTTCTAATAGGAAGAAATCGTCAATGTCAATCTTTGATTGTCAAGATAAATAACTAATAACGTTAGAGGCTAATTATGCATTAGCATTAAAATTATTAATATAACTATTAGCATTAATATCGCCCCAGAATCCGCTTACCTCCTGTAACCTGTGCCATGGGTAAAGGAGCTTACGCTCACAATAATTTATACCAGTATCTCACGACTACGTAAGACCGTTCTTCCATCACATTCCTGTAATTATGCTTCAATAGCTCACACTTTCAAATATTTCTAAATTCTCTTAAACAAGCGGATCTCAAAGAGTTGATGCATGGAACAAAATATTTATTTATAGGCTTTTTCTATAAAAACTATTGTAGAAGTAGCAAGCGAGCAGTACCCTTAGTATAAGTTTTTACGTTTGCTCGAAAACGTTCATTTAGTTTCACATTTATTAAATTTAATTTTGATAGCGTTATTTTTTTCGTTTTTGTAACTTATACTGCGGAATTTTAGTTCCGATGCAGACCACGGTGGCGCTTTGTAAGCGAATTTGTAAACGTTGAACATTTTCGAGCAAACGTAAAAACTCTTTCTAAGGGTACTAACTTGAGTGCATGTCTACCAATAATAAGTGGTCACAGTTTCTGCAATTTCACACAAAATAAGATGTAACTGAAGCCAATTAGAGTCCGCGCCAAACTTATAGTCCGCTCTGAATATAGAAACGAGTCGCAACAGCAAATTGTAGATGTTAGCGGGACGAAGACAGCGCAGGTCGCCTACACCTGCGCGCAACTACTTCAGAGCGGACTAAAAGTTTGACGCGGACTATACAGATGCGTTGCTGCTCCTTAACCCGCAAGGGTGAAGATGGTCGCGTCATATTAAAGACATTTCAAGACGGTTAAAATTAAATCAAAATATTTTTTAATATAAGCACAACAATAATTAAATATTAGCACTTATATAACAAACTCTTAAAGCGAACAGTAAATTTGTTCTAAACAAGAACAATATAAAATAATATTCTTGAAGCGCCATAAAACGTGTTAGAAAATATAAAACTTCCACACTCGTTAAATTCCTCTTAGTGCGAACTAGACTAAAATTCCCGGGAATCTCAATAAATTCCTTGGGAGAATAAAAATAAAAGTACTTAAGGCATAAGCTGTCCTCCAATTATACAGAACAACATCCAAGAAGCAAGATCTCATTAAGGATCGTTTCAAATTTTCCGACCAATCGAGTTATCGATTCGTTAAGACCGACCGAGTCGACACAGAGAGCTCGAGACGGACCAATTAAGTGGAATCATTAAGGAGAATCGAACACAGTGGCGTAGATGGAAAACGGCAACGCTGTGTCGAATGTTTTCTTGTTAGAGCTGAGTTTCTAAGATGGTTTTGTAGGGGTTGAGAAAACAGTGTCATGCGGACAGGTACTGCCATAATAGTCTTATTAATCGGCTTCAAAAAAGGAGGAGACTCATATTGGACACGCTGCTTACGCTGTTATCCAACGAAATATATTGAGCGCCGACTACAGAACTGTGTTTAAAACAAACATTTATTTGAATTATTTTTTTAATTTGTAGGAACATAAAAGTCGGTTGTATTTTTTTGTTAAAAAAAATATTTTAACCTACCACTTACATTGACCAAACGTTATGTAAGTAACTTTATTATAAAATAAACAATTATTTGACAGATAAAACGATGTGGTCATTGTACATTTTTTTGTGTGTTATGGAGTTTCTTTCGCTCCTTCTCCATAGTGAAATGATGTTTTTTTTTTTAAAGAGTTCGGTTAAAGAATGAATAAAATTAACTTTATTCTTTTCTTCAATCAACTTTAACGGTGAAGGAAAACATCGTGAAGAGACCTGCATACCTGAGAGTTCTTATAAAATCGCACTTGGCCAGAGAGGTGGTCTAAGCCCTTCGACATAAGACCTGTTCCCAGCAGTGAGACAGATTACGTTAAATGTAACACTGCTATTAAGCACAGATAAGTGCAACGATGGTTCCTTTGGAATCGAACCACAAAGAGTTTCTTCAATTGGCCACATAATACCCAAATACATCTCCTCTATCGCTAGTAGGGCAAACAGAATTGGTACGTAAAGGGACCCCGTGCATCGTAAACCCAACGCTAGGGTATTTGTTACAGGATCCCTTTGGTCGTGTAATTTTTGAATAAGTGTCGTAAAGTTACTTTATAGTAGTTTAAGCGGTACTCAAGAGATGCTTTCTACACTCACAACTCCACACTAGGATTTTCTTTATCATGAGTGCCATGGACGAATACACAAATATCCAGACTCAGAATAGATATTCAAATTTATTATTCAGATGTTTGTTTGGCCAGGGATCGAACCCGGAACCCTTTGGGCGTGGGATATGGTAACCGCTCCGCCATGCGGGTCGTCACCAAGTTTCAAAACTTCAAGCTTGCTACAGCGGTGGAACCATTATGGTTTCACTAGGGAGGTACCAATGCCACACCTATTTCTAGTGTGAAGCAGTACGTTTCTGTGCGTATGGATGCTGGTTGACATGACTTGAATAGATGGTGGTAGACTTTGTTTGTCTCCGAAGTCACCCACCACACTTGTCTGACTAATAACAGGAGTTTTGTGTGGTAAACAAGTCATACTTATCCGAAGAGTTCCTATTTAGTTCTTAGAGGGAGCGGCGCATCTGTGACTGACCTCATATAGGTCGCTTATTTTATCAGGAGTTGATTACAGATGTCCATGGGCGGCAATGACGTGGTCATCAGGTGGTCTACATGCTCGTTTGCAACTTCTTTAATATAAAAAAAACTGTTTGTCCCTATGGCATGTAGAGAGTCCAAAAGTAATAGGTGAAGAATGCGTCCTTTAAACTCCAATTCTGTAATCCCAAATAACACGTCACTATATAATTTACGTGTATCATTTAATGTCAATTACATGATAATAAAAAAACAGTACAAACTGCGTGTAATCTCACAACGCAGGGTTTACGAGGCCCGCGTCCCTTTATATCCCGATCCTGATTGCCTGCTAGTACTGGTGGCAAAAAAGTCAACACTGATTTTATATGTAATACAGATTTTTTTTATATATAAACTTATCGATTTGCATCAAATGGTCCGTCATTTGATGCAAAGAAATCACCGGCGCCATAACCATCAACCCATTATTGTCCCACTGCTGGGTGCGTGTCTTCTCTCAGAATGAGGATTAGGCCATAGTCCACCACGCTGGCCAAGTGCGTATTAATATTAATATAATAATTTCTAATAGGCACATAATTTTGAAAAAAAACGCCCATGGACATTAGCAACTATTGAGTAATCGCCAATGCGTCGGCTTGGAGGAGATGTCTCTTGGCACCTTTTTTGGAGAAATTACTAAATGTTTCCTATACTTCCTATCAAAACAAAATTTGAATGATGTTAAGCTTAAACTGGCGAGTTTCAGAAGCATAACAAGTTGTGCATAAATACTTAACTTTAAAAAATATTTTTAATACATTTATAGGGTTCCGTATTTTAGCTTAACGTTTAGAAAATATCATTTACATAACTAAATTATGAACTTAACTCTATTTTTTTATTTTCCTCTTTACCACTATTTCCATATATTTCGTTAATAATATCGTACGTTCTTTGAACAATTCCATTTATTTTTACAACTTTGTTTGCTATCCGTACTCCCCAATCTCAGGAGGAGCGCTCGCGAGCATTTTACCAATAATCTATGTAGACGCTTCTATGTTATGATTCCTACAGTCGGATTGTTACATTGTTGCTATATAGCAGCGTTTGTTAGAAGTTGTTTTGTAAGCGTTGAATAATGTATAAAGAAATATTTATTTGGAAATTTTTTTATTATGTAAGAGTAGCAGACGAGCATGCATTCCACTTGATCGTAAGTGGCTACCGCCCATAGACATTTATAATCAACCTCAGATATGATTAGATTCCTGCCTAAAGGTGTTAGAACCCTTTGTATTTAGACTTCGGCGGCATCACCGCCTCACCTAGTTTTGTATAATAGCAGCAGTGCTGTGTTGTTCTGGTTTAAAGGGCGCGGTAAATGAGACATACTTTTCCGAGGCATTCCAGGTTACGAACGAAGGGAGCGACGCCTCTGTGGACGACTTCAAGTAGGAAACGTATCTTATCTAGGGTTGATTACAGATATGGGCGGCAGTAGCCACCATCAGTTGGGCTGCATGCTCGTTTGCCACTCTTATATTGTAAAAAACAGTCTTACATAGCTTTAAAGCGGTACAGTTAAGTCATGTGTAATTAATTTATAATACGCACAAAATATTCAACCATCATGGTAAGGATTTGAATCCTGGACTTCCGATATATAATGCCAAAGTATAACCTATCAGCCTACCTCCGCCCAGCTTATTTCAATTTTCACCTCACTTCCTGAAACATAATAGAACTCGTTCCGTTCAATAAATAGAGCCTTTAAACTGTAGCGGAAGGGGATGTTACGAAATTAATTTTTCCAAGAATTGACATCAGCCTGGTTTTGACGTGTCATTAATACTATAGAAAATGGAATGGCCACCCCAGGGTAAGGCTATAGGGCTATAGGGTAGTGTTTATTTATTAAAATTACGAACGATAAATATATTTAGAATTGCTACCTTCACTTATGAAATAAATTAAAATAAGTGCTATACCAAGGGTATAAATATTTTGTAAATATGAAAATAATAACAAATATGACACGGATACAATATATTCGTATAAATAAATACCCAGATGGAGGACTAAAAGAGTCGCCTTATACGAGTATATAAGTTTGAAGGTGGTAGAATCCTTTGTGGTTCGACTCCGGCGGCACCACCGCCACACCTATTTCTGCCTAAAAGCAGCAGTGTTAGGCGCTGTTGTGTTCCGTTTTGAAGGGGTGGTAAGAGAGACATACTTTTCCGAGGCGTTCCAGCTTAGTCTTTTCGGGGTAGCGCCGCATCTGTCGCCGACTTCAGTTATTAATATCTAACCCTATCTGGGGTTGATTACAGATGTCCATGGGCAGCAGTAGGCACTTACCATCAGGTGGCCTACATGCTCGTCTGCTACTCCTATATTATAAAAAAAAAGAAAAAAGTAAGCAGACATCATGACCATCCCTTCCACCAAAACGTAAGATTTGCTTGATACTTCCTGGTGTTAATACGTTCTGAAGGATTCCAAATATACAATATATTGTCCTATAATCATCAACATTTACAAAAATACATCTTTACCCAATCATTTATCACATTTCCATTACGAAAATATAAAGCGTATAGAATATGCAAAAGTAAGTGTGACTATTTTTTCCCTGTCACAATCCTTGGGTAGTCCAAGCTGTTTACTTGTTTATACCTGCCTACTCAAGAGGTGTGACGGGAAAAAATAGTAAACTTCCGTTGCATATTCTATAGGCTTCATACTTTCAATTGGTTTGTAATTTGTCTATTAACCAAATCAAAGAAAGGTTTAAGAATAAAAAATCTCTAGACTGAAATTTTAGTCAACCCATTTGCAATTTTTTATGACATACGAGTATTTAATATTATATGTATACAAAATTCTCGTGTCACAATGTTAATTACCGTACTCCTCCGAAACGGCTTTACCGATTTTCACCAAATTTTACATGCATATTCAGTAGGTCTGAGAATCGGCTACTATCTATTTTCCATAACTCTAAGTGATAAGGATTGTTCACCCTTAACATTTTTTTATTTAGGCAACACAACGTTTGCCATATAAATAAAAAAAAGGTCAGCTAGTTTGATATAAAAAACGTTTCTTCTATTAACCAGCTCGGTGCCGATCTACCTAGAGCGGTATCTTAGATCAAAAGAAACACCAATAACATAATTTATCCCAACGACTGTAGGCTAGCGCCTTAGCATAATTCCATCCTTGTTTACCTCCCAGCCAGCTATTTCTTAGCAAGAAGCATAATTAAGTGTTTGACCCCCAATTCGTATGCGACCCCCGTTCTTGCATCTCACCTACTGAACTAACTCAACCCTTAAAGGAATTTAACCCTTATTTCATACGGCTTAACCATAAAATGACTTATGACCTTTCAGTTCTAGTCAGCATAATCTCATAAGTATATTTATTTAACTAAATTGGAACGTAACATGTTCCGTTTAGACTCATTTTCGCTTGCAGCGAAGTGTTAAGATCTATCTGTATACAGGTTGAGAGAAAATATTCAGCTTAGAATTAATTTACTTTTAGAAATCTAATGCATTAGGACTCGTACAGGGTGGTTGAAAATAATTAATGTCTTTCATTATAAATGCTTTAAAAGTTGGTTATTCAATATTATAATGGCGTATAGGTAAATGTGCTATGTTCGCCTGAGGGCAGAGGGTAATGTTTTTCGAGCGTACATGTCTTATTCTCTCGGATTTTAATACATGAGGTATTCCTAGATTCGTTTCAGTTATTCAAGTTTCGTAGGTATTTTTTTAAACGCTGTGTTTTTTTCTAATATATTTCTCTACTAAGAAGTAATAATTTTTAATTGTGTTCAAAATATTGAATTTAAGATTTTTAAAATTTGACCGATTTTTGTAGTGTAAGGAGAAACTGATAAATCCAAATGTATTTTTAGCAAGTTACGGAATTGTCGCACGTCGGTTACGGAAACTGCGTACTGGGTTGACACATGATGTTGACTTTCAAGGGAGACCTTTAATATTGTACACAATTTAATCTTATATAAAATTTAATATCATGCTAGTTTTTTGTGAATATTATACCATTGTAGATCATTGTTTAGTACACTCCAATTAAAGAATTAATAAAATTTGCTAATAACTGCGTTCTATTGAATGCCATCTAGCGGCAACTTTGTAAACGGTTAGGCAAACATTTGAACATGCGGTTTGAAAATAAGTTTAAACTCTTGTACTCGTTTTTGAAGGTGGTTCGACTCAGCTTTGTGGTTCGACTCCGGCGGCACCACCGCCACACCTATTTCTACCTAATAACAGCAGTGTTAGGCGCTGGAACACATTCCAGTTTGAAGGGTGTGGTAAGGGAGACAGACTTTTCCGAGGCGATCCAGCTTAGTCCTCAGGGATAACGGCGCATCTGTGGCCGACCTCAGGTGGGAATATATAATCCTATCTGGGGTTGATTACAGATGTCCATGGGCGGCAGTAGCCACTTATATTATTCTTTATTTTAAAAATATTTTCAAAAGTACTTGCAATTAAAAATTTTGTACGTTTTCCTTAAAAAGCGTCTAAACCCAGCACCTCCATCACAATGCGGAAGGATAAAATTTTGTCCAACAATAAATTAGTATGCGACCCGAATTGGGCACATCTGGCCCTCATTAGTGCCAAAGTTGACTATAATTCAATTAGTTTATCGTACCGGTCGTACGGTCAAAAATTATCCGGACATGCTGTAGTTGCTAAATGAGGGTGCTTTTAATCTTTTTCGGTTGCTTCCTGGTTTTAATTATATAAGGGATGTAACGAATTGGTATATTATACTGCATATAATTATACCGATTAAAAATGTGCTTCCATAGTCGAGAAAAGAACGAGTTCTTTTGAAAAAAAAATTATTAATAATTAAAAATAATAATTATTTTCAAGAAAATACATTTCTAATATTCTCACACTAAGCCTTATCTAACCGTATTCTTTGATATTATGTATGTATTTTAATACATAGGTGTAAAGTCAACAGTATTTCTATGAAGGGTGCGTAAGGGAGATACATACTTATTTTTTTTATAAGATAAGATGAGCATACACTCCACCTGATGGTAATTGGATACTGCCACCCATGGTCATCTGAAATCAACCCCAAATAGGATTAGATATTCCTACCTGAGGTCGGCCACAGATGTGCCGCTATCCTTGAGAACTAAGCTGGAACGCCTCGCCATAGTATCTCTCCCTTACTATACTCTTCAAACCAGAACACAGCAGCGTTTAACGCTGCTAATATGTGGCAGATATAGGTGTGGCGGTGGTGCCGCCGGAGTAGAACCACAAGGGTTCTACCACCTTGAGCATTATTTGGGTATTATTTAATTTTTTTGGGCGGCAGCCACTTACCATCAGATGGAATGCAGATTAGATTTTTTCTTCTATCTACAAACTATAATAATATTATAAAGAGGAAAACTTTGTTTGTTTGTTTGATTGTAATGAATAGGCTCAAAAACGAATGGACCGATTTTAAAAATTCTTTCACCATTCGAAAGCTACATTATCCACGTGTAACATAGGCTATATTTTATATGAAATATATTTGGTAAATAGATTTTGAGGCGGTACAAAGTCTGCCGGGTCAGCTAGTCGTACATAAAAATATAATTTCGACTTAGTTTCTTGCCTTACGAATTTCCCGCTTATCCTTAAAGTCCCATTAAATTCGCTTATAAAGGCCACTATATCTGTTTCAGGCGTCGATCACTGAAAATCGTAGTGCTTCTGTAGAGAGCTCGAATGCCTCTTATCTTAGCCTCTTGCCTCTTACCATTCACGTCAAAAGCAAAACTTGATTCGATCATTCCAATGGAATAAACTGTGCTCAAGTATCTAAGAAGCATTGAAGACTGTACGAGTAAAATAGTAGTAGAAGAAAATAAAGTATGTGCTAAAATGCTTATTTGTGCCATAAAATAAGACAATTCAACACTGATGTGTTATGATTTGAAATGTGTGAAGGGAAAGATACAAGATAGGTAAATTCTAAGTTTTCAGGGGTAGCATTATAAGCTCCTGTATTTTGGTTTCAAAATGTGTTAAATAATAAACACTTAAGTCTGGCGTAAGTGTTTATCCAGCTTAGTCCAGAGATAGAAACGCACATGTAGCCAAAATAAAGTAGGTATCCAATATTATATGATGATTGATTGATTGATTGATTGTATTGATTAGAGATATTTATGAGCGATAATTGCCACTTACCATTAGATGGCCTGCATGTTCGTTCGCTTCTTTATTCTTTATATAATATTAGCTGACCCGGCAAGCGTTGTGTTGCCACATAAATAAAAAAATGTTAAGGATGAACAACCCTTATCACTTAGAGGTATGAAAAATAGATAGTAGCCGATTCTCAGACCTACTGAATATGCATATAAAATCTGGTGAAAATCGGTAAAGTCCTTTCGGAGGAGTACGGTAACTAACATTGTGACACGAGAATTTTATAAGATGAGAGTAGCAGACAAGCATGCAGTCCACGTGATGGTAAGTGGCTACTGCCGCCCATGGGCATCTGTAATCAATCTCAGATAAGATCAGATTCCTACCTGAGGTCGCCCACAGATTCGCTGCTACCACTAAGGACTAAGCTGGGATGCTTTGGATAATTATGTCTCCCTTACCCTTCAAATCAGAACACAGCAGCGCTTAACACTGCTGTTATTTGGCAGAAGAAGCGGTGGTGCCGCCGGACTCAAACAGAGGGTTCTACCTTCAATAGTAGAAGGCAACTCTTTATGGGTTGACAGTCTTGTTTGTTTGTTTGTAATCAAATAGTATAAGTCGATTGACCCAGTTCCCGATGAGGCTTGAGGCGTGTAATTAAGATCTGATTACTCAGAACAGAATCATATTATGGGAGTCAATGAAATGCAGAAATCTTGGTTCACTCAGGGTAAATACTGGGACCTTAAGATTTGTTTTTTATTCGATTGCAAAGGGTAATGTTTTTAGAGCTGTAAATGTTTTTAGTCTGTCAACAGGATATGCACGTATGTGTGTATGTATGTATGTATGTATTAATGTATGTGTGTGTGTGTATGTATGTTTAATTCAGTGACACTTTCTGCTGCCCAAGCGGTTTTAATGTCGTCTAAATTACTAATACAGACCATATTTTTAAGTAGACGGGATTTTTATTCTAATAATAATGCTCTATTTGTGTAGAATATATTTGGATTTTAAATATATTTTTATTTTATTTCATGGCACTTAGCTGTGGTGTCAACATTCAGAAAAATACTATTTCTAACGTGGAAGGTGGTAGAACCCTATGTGGTTCGACTCCGGCGGCACCACCGCCACACCTATTTCTACCTAATAACAGCGGTGCTAGACGCTGCTGTGTTCCGGTGTGAAGGGTGTGGTAAGGGAGATAGACTTTTCCGAGGCGTTCCAGCTTAGTCCTCAGGGGTAGCGGCGCATCTGTGGCCGACCTCAGGTAGGAATATCTAATCCTATCTGGGGTTGATTACAGATGTCCATGGGCGGCAGTAGCCACTTACCATCAGGTGGCCTGCATGCTCGTCTGCTACTGTTATATTATAAAAAAATAGTCAAAAGTCATAGTAAACTAAATTAGAACGTTTGGTACACCAGTTAACTCATCAAGACAATTGATTTGCGCCGGGAAAATAATTCGCACGTTTTCTGAAACGGCGACCTTTTCTAATTACGAAATTAATTCATTTATTCTATCGATAATTAGTATTCGGGCTCCGTGGAGCAGCTGGGGCTTATTAATGTCGCTAGCCGGGATCGGGTAGGATCCCGGGGGAGCGGGATAACACAATTTCCCGGGATAGGCAGTCGACACGTTATTCTGGGGAGGTGCGACGTATTCAGTTAGTCGGTAATGGGTTTTGCTAACTTGGGTAAGTGGGTTCAACGAGTTATAAGTGTTGGGTGTGAAGGATTTGTTGATGAAAAAGATTATGTTAGGTACGGAAAGTTTGATTAATGTGTTGTAATTGTGGAAAAGTAGTTGAATTAGCAAACGAGCCATCTTATGTCGAATTAAGTCTTATCTGATAATAAGACCTTACCGGATAAATACGCTTATCTAGACTGGCATGTTACTAGCAAAAAGTGCACTTCTATCTTCAAAACTGATATAGGTATTTGCTACTGCTCATGAAGAATAATATCATCAATTTAAATTTGATTGGAATTCCACCTGAAGTCTATTACAGATTATTACTACCTTTGATGATCAAGTTGCTACGCTAATATTTTCTCCTTTACCACACCCCTCAAACCAAGACACGGCATCTTTTTATATTCCTCTTATAAGACTGAAATGTGGTGGTGATGTCTCCATAGTTTAACCAAAGCGGATTCTACCAACTGCAATAAGTGGAGGAACATTTCTCCATATACTAAAATACCTAAAATTTCCATCTATGTACCCACTTCAGTATTAGATCATCAAAGCTGAGTATGCAAGCCAGTATCAAGTAGGTAATTAATTTAAAAGCTTTCATGTACGTAAGCAATAACCCTATATAATATGTTCATCATTGTTCTAATATGTAATAAGATAACTGATATCTATATCCAATCTATTCCCTTTGACCAATATGCTTTGAACAATAGGATTAATATTATCGTGAGTAGCTTCGGATTACAATATTATAGTTTAATAGTAGCCAAAATCAGTTTATATTAGACTAAGACTAATATTATTTTTTTCTAAAATCAGTGATAGCCTAGCAGTTGTAGCTCTGTCAATCGCGTGGTCTGACGTTCGAATCCCAGGCACGCAACTCTGATTCAAAAATAAGTAAATATTAAATTAAATGATTACTTGATTTAACGAGCGAAAGAAAACATCGCGTGGAAACGTACACATATAAAAAACCAAAAAAAATAAAGTTTTCGAAGTAATGGGAAGTATCTCAATTCACACTTGGCCAGCGCGGTAGACTGGGGCTTAATCCTACAAATTCTGAGAGGAGACCCGTGCCCAGAAGTAGTAGAACAGTAAGTGTTGATGTTGATGATAGGTATAAGTTGAACAGTTTTAGAGTTTATTATCAACAGTTTTAGAGTTTATTCTCCAAATAGAAAAACGTTGAACAATATACATCGAAAGTAAATTAATCGAGCTCGCTTCTAACCGCCAACTAAAGTGCATTGTGCGATATAAATTCGGGTTAAAACTAGCTTATAGCTTTTAGAATAATCTCCCTCATTAACACTTCGGGTTAACTACCCATTTAACTAGTTTAATTAGATCACGGTACACGTAATCATAAATTGAATCGCGAGTGCAACAAATTCACCAAATTATACTACGGTACTGGCTCCTAAAATCAAAAAGCAGTATCATGTTAACGTGAATTTGTTGCACTCGCGATTCGATTTATGATTGCGTGTACCGTGTATTTAAACAATCTAGTTAAATGGGTAGTTAACCCGAAGTGTTAATGAGGGAGATTAGTCTGAAAGCTATAAGCTAGTTTTAACTCGAATTTATATCATACAGGTATACACGAAAATAAAACCCAAAACCTATTTCTGTTTTGCCATCAGCATGGTAGCATTGTTGTGTGTTGTTTTAGAGTCTAAATACAACATTTAATGGTTCGCCTCTGAAGTTACTACCGCCGCATCTATTTCTGACTACTAGCAAAAGTTTTAAGGACTGCTTTGTACCACTTTGAAGGGTGTGTATTGTGTAAGGACGACATACTTCGTACATAAGGATGTGTTTTCACAAATGTTTTTAACTAACAAGCGTACTTCAAATAAAAAATCAGTGCTGGATGTTAACGTAAATTTGTTGCACTCGCGATTCGATTTATGATTGCGTGTACCGTGATTTAAGCAATCTAGTTAAATGGGTAGTTAACCCGAAGTGTTAATGAGGGAGATTATTCTAAAAGCTATAAGCTAGTTTTAACCCGAATTTATATCATACACGAAAATAAAACCCAAAACCTATTTCTGTTTTGCCATCAGCATGGTAGAATTGTTGTGTGTTGTTTTAGAGTCTAAATACAACATTTAATGGTTAGCGTCTGAAGGTACTACCGCCGCATCTATTTCTGACTACTAGCAAAAGTTTTAAGGGCTGCTTTGTACCACTAATTATTCTAAAAGCTATAAGCTAGTTTTAACCCGAATATATCGCACAATGCACTTAAGTCGGCGGTCAGAAGCGAGCTGGATTAATTTACTTTCGATGTATATATACAGTATAACTTTTTCTAGTTGGAGAATAAACTGTGAATCTATCGATCGTTTCATTGTTGAATTTTAGGCTGACATTAGCTATGGTTTGGATGCAGTACTTTTAAATACGAAGTTTTTAAAAGCAAGCTTTTTATTACAATAATTTGTTTTCGAATTGTTCTTGGAAAACCCTTTCGTTCGATACCCCAATCATGTGGATGCATAAATATTTATGGGAAATCCGCCATATTGGATTTAGCATGACGTCACTAATCTAGTTATTTACTGTCAAAAAAATCAAACCTATGCAATATTTCATCTCAATTCCAAGGTACCTGGGATTCGAACCTGGACCCCCAGGTTGTTGAAACCATTTCAAACACTATCATTGCTCATCATAAGAATCCACTAACCGTTTGCGATTCCGCGTATTATTACGTGTAAGCAATTGCGCGGATAATCAATCGCGATCTCGGTTCAGCGATCAAAGCGCACTCGCCAGAACTGCTGAGTCCGATAATCACGTTGGGTACGTTTGTATAGACGCGGGGTGATTGCTAAGATTGTATATAAACGTACCTGAAATAGGTTAATTCAATGCGAGTACTTGAGCAAGAAAAAGCTTCGAGGTTTTCTTTTTAATGCGCTTTTATTAGCTTGGGTTGTATTGTATCTATGTATATTTGTATGTAACGGAACCTTTGAGCTCAATTTTCACCGATTTCCACAACTTTGAATAATTTGAAACTTTGCATACATATTAAGGACCGATGACAATGCAATAATTTGATAACAGTTTCCCATTATCCTTATTAGATGAATTAATTCGCCATTTTTTGAGTTTATCACAGACTAAAAAAATAAAAATAAATAATAGTTTAAAAAACTAAAAAAATACGCTTTTATTGCTAATAGAACTAAAAACTAAAAAATATTTTAAGTTATTAAAATAATAATTCAATTCAGAGTAAAAAATGTGTGGGGCATTTTACTGCGGTTCATAACTATACTCTCATAGATAATTGCCAATAGAATGATTGTAACATTTAAAATATCAAGCATCCCACGCATAAAGAATTATTATTATTGATACGCTTTTCAATTTTTTTTAAGTTAAAAAACATCTAAAGTAAAATACGGCAACCAAACAGAGCTGGTGTCAGCCAAAAATATCAACAGTTTTAGAGTTTATTCTCCATATAGGAAAACATTGAACAATATACATCGAAAGTAAATTAATCGAGCTCGCTTCTAACCACTAACTAAAGTGCATTGTGCGATATAAATTCGCGTTAAAACTAGCTTATAGCTTTTAGAATAATCCCCCTCATTAACACTTCGGGTTAACTACCCATTTAACTAGATTGTCTAAATCACGGTACACGCAATCATAAATCGAATCGCGAGTGCAACAAATTAACATCCAATGTACTGCTTTTTGATTTAAAGTACGCATGCTAGTTACAAGCATTTGTGAAAATATTATGTCAGAACGCTTTGAATAAGTAGATCTTCCTTACACACCCTTCAAAGTAGTACAAAGCAGCGCTTGAAACTGCTGCTAGTAGTCAGAAATAGGTGCGGCGGTAGTAGAGTCTAACCATTAAAGGTTCTACCAACTTAAAAATATAACTTGTATTTAGACTCTAAAACAATACACAACAATGGTACCTTGCTGATGGCAAAACAGAAATAGATTTTGGGTTTTATTTTCGTGTATACCTCATTAACATTTCGGGTTAACTACCCATTTAACTAGATTGTTTAAATCACGGTACACGCAATCATAAATCGAATCGCGAGTGCAACAAATTCGCGTTAACATGATACTGCTTTTTGATTTTAGGATCCATTACTGTAGTATAATTTGGTTAAGTCGAGCCAATATCCTCTGCAAGTTTATGTTTAAAAATTGGCCAAGTGTAAGTCGAACTCGCAAAAGAACCGATCCGTAGCAGTAAAAATTTTATTATTGTTTATAGTATTTGTTGATATAGCGGCCACGGTTTTACATACTCTGTAAAATATTGAAGTGTCTCTCTATTACGGTTTAGGATATATAGCCCTTTGTCAGACGGAGAGACGGTCAGACATCGGAGGATTTTTACCCTTTTTAGCCTTTGGGCACGGAACCCTAAAAAGACGCTTTTAACACTCATAACACACAAAGATGAATACACAAACACCAAGACTCAGAAAAGTTATCTAAATTCATCTTTCAGATATCTGTCTGGCCAAAGATAGAACCTGGGACCCTTTGCCATCAGACCGGTATGGTGGTAATCTTGTTGATATGAAAAAGCCGTAATTTGAATGTGGTTATTAAAATCATTATGGTTTGTAATACGCCATTACATCCACGGATTTTCCGTAATATAACAGCTTCAATCTATTAAAGTATGAGATGGAAAAATAGAAAATTATCGTCTATTTTAAAACTATTATACTACTTTAACTAGTTGAATTGATGCATAAAAGAAGATTGCGGGAAACTATTGAATGCAAAGAGCATTGGACCGGAGTGGTGCCAATTAGGGAGGTTTATGTCCAGGAATGGACCGATGGATCAATAGAAGCATGAGACGAGGCAAATATAGAAATAACTAGCGATCCCGCAATGTCCCTCGATTTTAATAGTGCTTCATGTTCGGTTCTTGAATTTTTTAAGCATACCCTAATTATTTTTTTTAAAAGAAGTAGCCTCAGTTAGTACATACCCTAAGCCTCCTTATAACATCAGATAACTCAAATCCTGTTAATATCAGTGGAGCTGAGCCGAAACAAACAACAAATGGAGATAAGCCGAAACAAACAGACAGCTAGACAGACGAACAGACACACAAAAAATATGAGTAGCGTTTGTATTTTCTTATGCATTTAGTAAATAGTAATTTTGATATTAGAAACAGACACTTCAATTTAATTTTATTATTTTTTAACATATGAAAATCTTCGTTATATGAGGAGAACAGTACTTAGCTGAGTTATGGTTTATTAATGACTTATGATTAAACTATAACATCGCAGAACAAAGGAGTTCCGTTGACTTTACGTTGTTTATGTTTGTGTCCACATTTAGACTAGTTTGCAGACCTAATATTTGCAGCGCTATAATTAATATTATGATGTATGGCAAAAGAGTTGTGGCGTCTTTCTATAATAGCAAGAGATGGCACCACGAGTACTCTGAATCACGCTGTCGAAGTTTTCTCAATTTTTTTTAATATAGAAGTAGCAAACGAGCTTGCAGTCTACTTTATAGTAAGTGGCTACAGCCGCCCATGGACTTCTGTAATCAACTCCCGATAAGATTACATTTGTTGCTACCCGTGAGGACGACAATGGAATGCCTCAGAAAAGTATGTCTCCCTTGCCACACTCTTCAAACCATAACACAGCAGCGCTTAACACTGCTGTTATTAGGCAGTAATAGGTGTGGCCGTAGTGCCGCTGTTCAACAAAGGGTTTACCTGCAAATTATTCTTATCACCTTAAATATAGTACTTAAAGGTTTTCGCATTTCCTACGATTTTCCATTGTTATACGAGTTTGCAGCTTTAAACTTCAGTAATGCCAAATATTAATGATTGAAATCTCCAAAGCTTGCTCGGTGCAATATCGGGCTATAACTCAGGGGAACAATGCCGATTGAACAATTAACGCCATTGTACTGAGCTTGTCGAAGGGAATTCGATCCTGGAATTAGAATGGATGGGATAATGTTTGGTAATGACGAGGTTACTGGATAGACTGCTAATGAAAATTTGAGTTTTGGTGTAGTGTGTTCATTCTTTTTATGTTCATGTCATTTGCCGGTATGTCGTGTAAAAGGTCTTAGGTTTGATTTACGGGTAGATGAAATTCATTTTTGGATTTGTACATGTTATTTTAAACATTTGTGAATATTTTCTATTGGAAAATCTCCCTTACCACACCCTTGTAAGCGGAACACAGCAACGCTTAAAATTGCTATTAGTAGGCAGAAATAGGTGGTGGCGATGGTACCGTCGGAGTCGAATCATAAAGGGTTCTACCATCTCAAAAGATACAAGAAAAATAGGCGAAGAACACTTTTCCCTACCTAAAAAAGACTTTTTGAACCTATGAGCGTTTAAAAGTTTAAAATACACAATTGTCTTACATTACTAGACTATATAAAAAATAATCCATCATGAAAAATACCCAACCGGACAATCTAACCTGGAACTCACGTCAGACCAGGTTATTAGCTATGATAAGATGTTATAATATTCCAGTGTATATGGTAATAGAATCAGTAGAACCTTAAGTTGACAGGCAATCCAGTCGAGCTCCTGAGGGACTTCGGGCTGGTTACGCTTCAGGGGTTCTGAATTATTACCCCGATTTCATATAAGCAACGGTCGAATGTATATCCCATTGACGAAATAAGGAAATCGACTCCTAATAGTCGCTTTATGCCTATGACCAGTCGGTGTTTTTAATGGAAATCATCAATCATTAATCATGAAGTAGCAAACAGTCCTGTTGATATTAAATGGTCAATGCTGTCCATGGATAAGGTAGCGTTTGTGCCCAGTTTCACAACCACTCTCCTAAAACTAAGCCATAATAAGAGGATTCGCGATCGATTCCCAGCTCAGATGTGGCCAAAAATAATCTTCTAAATAAATAATTTGAATTTATGGTCCAGGTTATTTGAACCAGGTTTATTTTCTTATTAGATTTTTTTTAGAATTTTCTCAAGCGAACAAAAAATATGCTTTATAAAAGCTAACACCAAGGAAAAGTAGAGAAGAAAAATATCCAGGGATGTACTAATATCCTTGGTTATTTTTAATAATAGCTTTCAATAATATGCTGAAGTCAAAGAAAAGGTAAGTTTCGTAAATGAAGTCAATATAGCTTGTAAAGTAATAGTTGGAAAGCAATTCAATTTGACAAGAGTTGATATAGGTCTCCCAAATACGGTTTACTGATTTGTATATCGATTGATTTTCGGTTTCGTGCCGATCTTGATTCTGTCCTGATTTTGGCATTAGATTTAGATAAATAATAATATGTATATAGTTTGATTCAGTGAGGGATATGTGATAAAATTAGTAAAGAAACAAAAATATTAAAACACACATGTGTTATAACTGAATAAGGACGAAGGTAATAAGAGAAGATATGATATAACAAGTAATTAATTAAAAAATCAAAAAACCCGACTGCACTATAAAAGCTGAAGTAGAATTTTCAAAAACGGTGAAATAGGCGTTTTATTATTTTTATCCAGAAAGCCAAATACAAAGTTTCATAGTAGGTATCTGCTTCAAAATCAAAAGATGTTCAAACAATATTATCCTATTTTATCCTTGTAGAGCTCATTTACGCTATATAAAGAACCTATTAGTAAAATTCCAGCACTATAAAGTTCAGCGGTTTCCCTTTGCGTTGATCTTTATCACAGCAACACTACTCATTTAGTCAGACAGCCATCTCAATGAGTTAAATATATGTATATATTAAATAATGTATGTGTAATCTGTTTTAAGTTCCTTTATTTTGATGTCCTACTCGATAGGTTTGTTTAACTTTTTTTAAAACGTGATACTATTGCGCAAAAACAATCCACCATTTACGCTCCATAAAATATATAACTTCAGTAATTCAAAGTTCCGGTCATTATTTTACCTCGTAATGGGTAGAATTTCATTATTTTTATCCAACAAGCCAAATACAAAATTTCATAGTGTTTGCTTCAAAATTGACGATTGTTTAAATGAACTTTTAACCCTTATTTTCGGTATCTTTGACTAACTATCTAGTTAGTCAAAGATACCAACTAAATAAATAGACTAATCTTAGTCATGAATAGTAGATATATGGACGGTAATTTTAATAAGAGATAGAAAGCCATAAACGGCGAAGAGGAGCCAAAAAATACGTAATAAAGCCACAGAAACGAGACTAGCATATACATGGCATATATCGAATAATCGGCTTATAACGTAAAGTTGAACATAGAAATAGAAAAAAAAAGAAATAGATTAAGATGAAATAGATTGATAAATTTAACATAAAACGTATAGGACGAAAAGTAGAAAAAGAAATAGAGAATTTCTGAATTTCAACAATGATTACATTTAAAGAAGATTCTTTTAATATTAATATTACATTATCATTTTCGGTTTGAAGCCATCACTAAGTTCTTTGTACTACACAACCAATATTTGTGTATTGACACGTTATATTATTCTAGAAGCATGTAATATACAGGCAATCAGAATATTCGAACATAATCAACAATATCAACACAGAATTTGGTAATAGTTATTTGCCGACCACAATTGAATACCAAAGTTGAATAGTAAGTGAGAAATCTTGGAAATATTATGCTTAGAAAACGAAATGTAGTATAATAATTTGTAGAGAGCAAATTAGTAATTTTTTGCTAATTTACTAAGTGATCCGGTCACTTCGAACCGGCCGATTTATATTTAGACGCGGCAAGGGCCATAGTTTTTTATAGTATTGAAGTAGCTGACGAGCATGCAGTCGACGTCGTAAGTGGCTACTGCTGTCCATGGACATTTGTATTCAATCCTAGACAAGATTACAATCTGAGGTTGGTTAGCAGATAGCTTGTTACGCCTGAGACCTCAGCTTAAAATAACAGCGTTTAACAATGCTGTCATCAGGCAAAAGACTGCTTGAATACCTTAAAATAAAGCGCAAAAAAATAATTAATTTTCAGCTATTATTATCATTGGCGAAAATCATTTCATTCATTCATGAAATAAGAACTTTATTTAGAGTAAGACATAGACAAAGAAATAAAATAGTATATAAATGAATTTATTCAGTACAAAAAGAGGTCATTCGAAGTAAGACGTTTGGTTTTAATAGTAGGTCTGTACCTAAATTATAGACTGCCTTGAAACTCCCTGAGGCATTAAAGTTCTATAAACTGTAGGTATTGTATTATGTATTGTATGTATTGTAGGTACAATTGTATTATAATAATACAGGCTTTTTCGACCTAGGGATGGCGATTCTTTGCGAACAAGATCGATTCTTGAATCGATTCGAATCGAAGTGTAATAAATCGATTCATAAAAAATCAAGGCTCAAAGAAGCGATTCTCCGAAAATCGATATTTGATCTTTTCAGCTAAAAAAGCGCAAAGATCATAAGGTCATCAGAACGAAACAAGCACTGAAATACGTATTCGTCCGCAAAACACATTCAACCAATTTCGAAAAGAACGACTTTCGATTTTCTAGGATGAAAGATCGATAGATCGAATAGATCCATTGCTGGAGATCGATTAAAATAATCGACTATTGTGGCCAAAAAGGTAGATTCTTCGATTAATTGATCACAGATCACCATCCCTAGTTCGACCTAGATGTTCGTTTATGAATTGTTAATTGAAGTATCGAAAGTCAGATGTGATTGGGTTGGCTTCTAATGAAAATTATTATCGATTTGGGTAGAATGGAGAAATTGTTAAATTGTCTCTATTAAACACGAGGTTCTTTTACACGTGTTAAGCGCTGCTGTGTAAGTTTGGAGGGTATAAGGGAGACAAACTTATCGGAGGCGTTTGAGCTTATTCCTCAAGAGCAGTGATACGTCTGTTGCAAACCTAGGGGGACCCTATCTGGGGTTGAAGATGAAAAAATGATTCTTCTACAAAATTTTGAGAAACATGTGTAAAATTTTTAATAAGTGTATATTGTAATATGTAAGTGTAAAAAAATCAAAGTTCTTTACATTATAATAATGTATTTATCTCCAAAACACATGTTTCAGTAGTTTTCAAGACAATAAAAAAATAAATAACCAAGTAAGAGGGAAACCGTAAATAATAGTAAGAAAGTATAGGAAAAGCCATAAAAACTAAACAAATCGACGTGGTCAGTAACGACTAACCAGTAGAGAGTGATAAATGTGGGGTCAGCGGCAACGCGGACCAGAAACATTGCGAGGGAAACGGCCTGAGTTACGTGCGTGACGTATGTGCCTGTGTTTAAGATGGATTTAGGCATCTTTCACATACAGATATAAATGTTGCGTATACCTATAATTGACATGCATTCGTGTCTAATCTGGCACGTCTCGCAAAGACGATGCAAAAATAATTGAGTTTTATAACCAAAAATTATATTTGTTTCTAAGATACCACGACAAAATTCCATTTAATATGTTTGTAGCTATTATAGCGAGAAAAGAATAAACGTATAGTCAGCGTAACACTGCCAGTCCGCTCTGAATATAGGAATGAATCGCGTCGCCATAGCAAATTGTATGACTACACCAGCTCGCAACAATTCCCAGAGCAAACTAGCAGTTTGGCGCGACCTATACTTACTTAAAGTTATGCTTTCCTATAACTGGCATGCACACGTAAAATACAATAGTAGAATAATACAGTGCCTAAAAAAAATCGTTATTTAAGCTCCTTAAGATAAATATAAGTATCTTTCACACAATTAACATTAGATAAAAATCATACTACATACCTTCTAAAGTTGTACACTTTATAAAATTGCTCGATATTGAAAACATTTATTACATAGTACCCATCGTAAGTTCCAATTATTGTAACACTCCAAACGACTTCATAAATTACCTTCTAATCCCATTACTTTGTAGAATCGGACTTTAATCCCTAAAAAGTGTACAAAATCGTAATGTATCAGCTTTGATAAGTAAAATAAAAAGATACTTCACCGCCTTGAAATTTAATGAAGCCACAAAAGGTTGATTTATCGGAATTTTTGACAAATAAAAAACATTTTTAGAGAAAATTTACGTAAAAATTACTAATACTCCGTAATTTACGTAATAAATAAATAGGTATCTCATACATTGTAGGGACATTTTAGCACGGAGGCGTGGCAAATTATTTACGCAACAATTTCAATTCTCAAAACTGGTTATACTTCTTGTTAGGAGTGATGTATCTATGTATTTTACTCATCTAAGTGTACCAGTAACAAATGTTAGGGTCAAGCAGTTGACAGGCGGCGAATGGCGGGAAAGAAAAATGGCGGAGTTAGGAGAGACGGGCAGTAAAACTTGATGCCGTTGGGAAAAATGTGTTTCAATTATATTACACGAATTACAAATTAAAAGAGTTCAATAGACTATGCTCTAGTTAATAGAATAGGTTGTTTTTTAACTGTGTATGTATGGATTCGAGGATTTCTAGACGGGAATTGTCAAATTGTGATCTTTGGTAATCCAGTAAAATTGGCTTAAAATATACTATATGAACCATAACCTATAATGCTTTAAGTATTTATAACTCCACACTAGAAACATTGCCTTTCCTTCCTTTCCTTTGGAGATCCCGGAGTCCTCTACGCAGCGCCGAGGACGGCCACCGGGGGAGTTTTAGTGTTGTAAGAGTCCCACATAATCCCGTGTCGCTCCCACGGCACCGGGCACCTTTTGGAGGTCCCCCTCGTTAACAAAAAATAATCCTGAGTGCCAATATCACACACTACGACGACAACAAGATAATGTATTAAACTTTCTTTAACCAAATTCCATAAACATAATTCAAAATACGTTTCTATTTCATTTAACGCAAATAAATATACTTATTCCCGGGAATATACATGTAACGATTAATAAAAGCAAACCGAACATGACTTTTTTTATAATATAGGAGTAACAGACGAGCGTGCAGTCCACCTGATGGTAAGTGGCTACTGCCGCCCTAGGACATCTGTAATCAACCCCAGATAGGATTAAATATTCCTACCTGAAGTCGGCCATAGATGCGCCGCTACCCCTGAGGACTAAGCTGGAACGCCTCCGAAAAGTATGTCTCCCTTAAAACGCAACACAGCAGCGCCTAACACTGCTGTTATTAGGTAGAAATAGGTGTAGCGGTGGTGCCGCCGGAGTCGAACCACAAAGGGTTCTACCATCTTCAGAAGAAGACTTCATCTATCAAATCCGCTTAGGGATTATTCACTATATTAAAGCACACGTACGTGTAAAACAACTCGTGTTAAACCAACTTAGTGCACGCTTGGCTTAAAGTTATTAGTTTGTCACGTGACGTGAACGGATTTGTGATTTCTTGCACTTTCTCGAAGGAGAATTGTGAAGAAAAATAATGGATTTATTTCTGTGCAGTAAAGGTAAATACATCTATCTTAATTTATATACAAAATAAGCAATTGTTTAATAGCTTTAGCGGTAATCTACATGACTGTCGTTCGCGTAATAGTAGCCAAAGGTCGGTCAGCTCCCTATCCCATAATTAGGAAAACTACAATTATGTATCATACCATGAAGTTCCAACTGTATCAAGTTGAACTCTCGTCTTCTCTGGGATTGATTACAGATATCCATGGACGGCAGTAGCCACTTACCATCAGCTGGACTGCATGATAATTTGCTTGATATGTATTATAAAAAATGACCTAAATTAAGATTCCTGTCCTCCGGCTTTGTTATTCTTTAACCTAACGATAAAGCAGAGGTTACCTGATGAAAAATAGTCATCTATGGACATTTGCTACACCAGAGGAGTCGCCAATCGCCGGCTTTATATTGTTAGCAATATATTCAAATGATTTAATTACGTATAGTATTACTTTGTATTATTTTCATGATGTTTTATTTTTATAATAATAAGTGCCCATTTATATAGTCACTGGCTGTATGGGTTATACGATTGTGTGCATTAGCATAAAAAAAGAAAAAGAACGCGCTTGGCGCGAGACTTGTATTTTACGCGGGAATAATAAAAATTGGATCAAGAAAATAGTTTATGTTATTAGTATGAGAACTCTTTTTGTACCTTTTTTAGGTGAGCCCCAAGTTATAGAGCTCTGAGAATACCTCAGAAGGAAGTTCATGCTATATTTTGCACTTTTGTGGTAGAAAGTCCATGTGAACTAAATCGCGGAGGACCGCCACAAGTCTTGTTGGTGTGGATGGAACTTTACCCTTCGGCGAATGGTGCGATGAAGGATGGAAGTGGTCACTGAATATAAAAATAACGTATATAAGTAATCTTTCATAACATAAAAAATAATAGATTCTACAGCCTGTAATTACCAGTATAGGTACCTTAGAAGCGAAGTAAAGAACCATAATGACAAAACAATTTCCACTTCCGAATTAATTATAATTCAGATTCTTCCTCAATAATAATTTTAATTAAAAATACAATGAGAAGATAGACCCTAATAACGAGGGCGTTATAATAACGCCTGAGTTTTCTTAATTAATTTATATGTCAAGTTATATGACATTCCATTGGGGAAAAATTGAATTTCTGCGAATTTGGAAGTCTCTTATTTGAAACAAGCTGTGCCCCGCGGTTTCACCCGCGTTAAAAAGAAGTGTAACAATATACAAAAAATAAAATATAAGTACCCTAAGTTTCTCCTTATTACATCAGTTACCTGCCAGTAAAAGTCCCGTCAGAATCGGTCCAGCCATTTTAGAAATTGGCCAGAACAAACATACTGACAGACAGACAAAAATTGTAATAAATGTTACTTTGGTGTATGTACCGTATGTTTATTCATATGCATGTAGTAAAAAGCGGTTATTTCAATATTAAAAACTGACACTCCAATTTTATTTATATGTATAGATGAGTATACTCTAATAGAAAACTGTCTCGCACTTTTTTAATTTATGGAGTAACAGACATGCATTCAGTCCACCTGATAGTAAGTGGCTATTGCCGCTAATGGACATATAAACAACCTCAGATAAGATTAGATTCCTACCTGAGATCGGCCACAGAAGCGCCGCTACCCCAAAGAACTAAGCTGGAATGCATCTGAAAAGTATTTTGCGTATACTACTTCCTTCAACACATCAGCGCTCAACGTTGCTGTTATTAGGAACTGTTATCATTACAGAGAATATCATTATTACAGAGAATAAAGCTACTTCTTAAAAATATAGCCTATGTCACACCCTCATTTTAGAGGAATCCGTTTATATATTTATATTACGGCGGAGATAGAGCCCTGTGACAGACGGACAAACAGCGGAGACACAGTGATAAAGTTCCGATTTTACATTTTGGTACAGAATCCCTAACACTACTTAGTATTAAAATATTTTATGAAACAATAAAATGAAGAATAAAATAATAAAAACACGAAATCCAATTATATTAAGAAAGGAAATAAGATGGAATAATTTAATTATCCGTGTGACAGGTGGCCATTTTAATTTGTAATTCAGAGTTTCAGGTCAGAGGTCTTCATTTGGACCCGATGTTGCATTAAGGTCCATTAAAAGGTCCTTTTCATGTCAGGTCCGAGATGGGAAATTTTATTTCATTTGAGGTTGACCTTTTGAGTGGGTTTCGTGGTGTGTCATTAAGATTAATAGCTGATTGATTTAAATATATTGAGTTTTACGAATGTTTTAAAGGTGGCAAAGCCGTGGTTCGACTCTGGTGGCATCATCGCCACACCCAGTTCTGCCTCATTACAGCAGTGTTAGGCGCTGCTCTGTTCCGTTTTGTAGGGTGTGGTAAGGGAGACAGACTTTTCCGAGGCGTTCCAGCTTAGTCTTCAGGGGTAGCGACGTATCTGTGGCCGACCTCAGGTATCCTATCTGGGGTTGCTTCAAGGGCCTGCATGCCCGTCTGTTACTCCCATATTATAAAAAAAAACTTATCCGAAGCAACGTATCTGTGGTTAACCTCATGTAGAAGTGTAACCTTATCTGGATTAATTATTGAAGTCCATGGTGGGTAGTAGCCACTTAAAGCTCGCGCCAAACTGCAAGTCCGCTCTGAAGTTGTTGTGAGCAGGTGTAGTCATACCATTTGCTATGATGACGCGATCCATTTCTATATTCAGAGCGAAATAGCAGTTTTTCGCGGAATATACCATCAGGCGGACTGCATGCTAGGTCATTATAAAAAATCCACGAAGACCTTAAGAAACTATGTAATTTAGTTTTCGAAATTTATTTTAAGTAACATGATCATTTGTGACTCATAACAGGTGGATTCTAAACTTATGTTGCATAAAGAAAAAATATAGCGTTTTCGTAACACAGGGTTAAGAGGTCAAACGTTAATAAGATCAAGAACATTACTGTCAAAAAAACGACCACAAGCATCTTACCGTCTCAAGTTTCAATATTTGGGAATATCGAATATCCATGAATAGCTATAACTTAATATTATACCACGAATATCAGTGTAGTATTGTATCAATATTAAAATCTGTAATCTTCAATATATTAAATGTTATCCATGTAAATTATTGACAAGATCGGACGAAACGGCGGGTGGCGGCGGAATTTTAATAAATAAGTAATTTATAGACCTAATTTCATTATAATATTAATAAATGAGCCGATGATAAAATCTATGCAAACATTGTAGAATGATTTTCGTAAAGTATGGAGTCGTAAGTTGGATTTGGAGAAAATTGACTAGAAGTAATTTTACCTTGTTTTTTATGATGTTATATGTCATGTTAGAAGGTAGTAGAACTCATTGAGGTTCGATTCTGGCGGCAACACCGTCACACCTATTTCTACATAATAACGGTAGTGTTAAGTGCTGCTGTGTTCCGGTTTGAAAAGCAAGGGAAACATACTCTTCAGTAGGCGCATCTGTGGCCGACAGGTAGGAATCTAATCTTATCTACGGTTCGTTGGGGTTAATGGATGATATATGTGGTGTCGGTGGTACCGCCGGAGTCGAACCACAAATGATCCTACCTTTAAACATCAGGCGGACAGCATTGTCCTTTGCTGCTACTATACTATTTGATAACTAGTGTTTTAACTTAGTTATGGTGATATATCTTTTGAATTTAATTGACCAAGCTAAGAAATACCATAAGGTAAGTCCAGTTTATCTAACAGTAATGTTCTTTGTTTCAGGTTGCAAGAATTTACGGCGGGGTTAAACGTAAGTAGACTTTGCATTTTTATGTTACGAGATTTCCTTTTAAGGTACTTGTCTGACTGTGGTATTGGAAGTTCATACCGGTCTGAAAACTTTACCGTTACTTATAGGCACGTGGCGGAGTCAACGGTTGCGCGCAAAGGGTTCCAGGTTCGATCCCCGGCCAGAAACATGCATGTCTTTGGATATCTGTTCTAAGTCTGTGTTGTATATTCATATTTGTATGAACAATGGCAACCACGACACAGAGATCTTAGTATGGAGTAGAAAACATTGTTTGTTCATAAAATAAAGTAACGGTAGAGGTGTAATCTATACTAATATTATAAAGAGGAAAACTTTGTTTGATTGTAATGAATAGGCTCAAAAACTACTGGACCGATTTTAAAAATTCTTTCACCATTCGAAAGCTACATTATCCACAAGTAACATAGGCTATATTTTATATGAAATATATTTGATAAATTAAATTTGATGCGATACAAAGTTTGCCGGGACAGCTAGTATAATATAAAGGTAGTAACGGCCCATATATTATATGGGCATACCCCTTCCTCATATTTAAGATTTTTATTTTAAGTATTTGCTGTTATTTATAGTATTTGGCCAAGGTAATACACATTATGTAAAAAAATCTATCTATTTAGACAGTCAGACAAACGAACAAATAGCGGAGGTTTAGTAACAGGGTACCGTTTTTACTATTTCAATAGGGAACCCTAAAAACAAATGTTGCTTCTGCAGCGATAAAATCTTTCATCGCTCTAGAGTATTTTCATTGTACAACAAATATGTAAATGCTAGAACTTTATGTTATAAAGTATGAATATAGAATCGCTTATGCACCCATGTATAAAATATTTAGTTGTTCTATTTTTAGTGAAGTACGGATTTTTCTTGAGTCTGTCTTCTAGGAACCTTAGATAATAATAAACATAAACAATAAAGCTTTCTACACTCACAGCCCCACACTAGGATTCCCTGTATCGTGGGTGCCATGGACACACATAAAGACGAACACAAACACCCTGACCCAGAACAGATATCTTAATTCATCATTCAGATATCTGTCTGGCCGGGGATCGAACCCTTTGCGCGTCAGACCGGTATGGTGATCTCCCCGCTACTATTCCATTATTTTCTAGGAAAAACCCTTATATTACCATTAAATTCTAAAGAATTATGTAATTCCAACATAAATATTCGTATTTGTGAAAAAATGCTTGAGAACTAATTCGGAATGCTTCGTAGAAGTTTCTTATCAAAACCTTCCAATAGCCGTATAACTTAGTCTTCAAAAATAACAATGCTTTTTCACGCAACTCAAAATATTGATATCAGTACTTTATACTACTGATATCAATATGTACCGATATCAAACTGTATCACTGACAACCCATTACTATCCCACTGCTGGGCACAGATATTCTCTCTGCATGAAAAGGATTAGGCCATAGTCCACCGCGCTGGTCAAGTGCGTATTTTTAGGCTTCACATACATTTGAAAATTGTTTAAAGATTTATTTGGTAAGTAGATTTCCTCATGATTTCCTTTGCCGTTAAAGCAAATGATAATTAATTTCTAATATGCACATAAATTTGAAAAATCAGACGTGCCTGGGATTGGAATCTTGGACTCCGCGATCGAGAGGTCTTTACAACTACTAAGCTATCACTATAAAGGTAAGCAGACAAATAATGTCACGGTAAAGTTTCAACTCTAATTAATATTGTAGAGCAAGCCTCAATTTCATTAATGAATTTCTGAATTTTTAATGACAATGTCGCGTTAATTCTGAATGCGTATTGGGAATTGAGGTACCTTAAGAATACAAGCCTTTGAATGTTTTAATGATAGTTCAAAATTAATGAATGTTTGACCGGAATTAGACGATTGTTTTAAGTTAGTTAGAAGGTTCGGTTTAGTTCGAGTACGGCGGCACCACCGCCACACCTATTTCTGCCTTATAATAGCAGCGTGAAGTACAGCTGTGTTCTGGTTTGAAGGGTGTGGTAAGGGAGACATACTTTTCCGAGGCGTACCAGCTCAGTCCTCAGCGGTGCATCTGTGGTCGACTTCAAGTAGGAATCTAATCCTATCTGGGGTTGATTACAGATGTCCATGGGCGGCAGTAGCCACTTACCATCAGGTGGACTGCATGCTCGTCTGCTACTCCTATATTATATAAAAAGGGTATAATTTGTGATGTATGCGTGGAGTTTTAATGAAAAGGGATTTTTTTATCACGCGTGTTTGTACATGCGAATCTGAGTTCACGAGATATTTTGTCATGGTGAAGGAAACCTGCGAGAAAAACTATACGCCTGACAGTCTTTACAAAAAGTTCTCAAATGTGTGTGAAGTCTACACATCTACATTTTGCCAGCTCAGTAAGCTATGGCCTAAACAAGGTATCTTCAAGAGGATATCCATGCCCAACAGTGGGACAGTAATGGATTGACAACTAAGATTTTGACACCTATTTCTACCTAATAACAGCAGTGTTAGGCGCTGCTGTGTTCCGGTTTGAAGGGTGTGGTAAGGGAGACATACTTTTCCGAGGCGTACCAGCTCGGGCCTCAGCGGTGCATCTGTGGCCGACGTCAAGTAGGAATCTAATCCTATCTGGGGTTGATTACAGATGTCCACGGGCGGCAGTAGCCACTTACCATCAGGGTGACTGCATGCTCGTCTGCTACTCTTATATTATAAAAAAAAGATCCCCTAGCCGAGATAACACCGCTTTACAATAATCGGTAAAGTTTTATGGTAAATTTATCTAAAACGATGTAAGAGAACAAACATAAAGGTATTGTTGAAATAAGAATAATCGCATAAGAATGCTAATTTAAAAATTCTATTATATAACGCCATAATAAAGCAATCAATTCTCTATTGACAAATTTATTCAATCTTTACGTAAAGTTATTTTATATTCAGTAAAGCCCGTTATTAAGAATTAATCTATCTAATGTTTTGCATGCCAAAGATCAACATTTACAATTTCTTTATAGACATTGTCAAATTTTGATCTTTGGTAGGTACAAACTGGATGGATCAATTATTGATAACGGGCGTAAATCATTAAAATTCTGTACTATGGTAAATAAATGTTAACAAATTATTAAGCCTTTTCCGTGTTGCAATAAAACTAAGTTTTAGTAGTTTTCTTCTTGAAAACATTACTGTGGGGCCACGAAATTAGCGGGCACGTGACTTTTAGTAATATAGATTTGAAATAAATGTGTCTTGGCGATTTTAGTATTCATTAATAAAAATGTCTTAATACCATTAAATATTTACTAACACTCTCTTTGTATTAAATGGCATGGTACCCGACTCGCTTACATATACCTGCTCGTTATATCATTTTTATAACTGATCATCAATTTAGCTATGCATCTTTAACTGTTTTATAGTAGATGCCAAAACTGTTGGTAGTTCAACTATAAAACCACACAATGCCACAAATATTTTCAACATTGTTATCGGCTCTTGTTTTGTGGTTCAAAGGGCGTTTGTCATGAGGGTCTGATACGTGGTATGACAATAGTCTGTTGTAACTGTGGCCAATTTAAGATAGGATGGAGAATTTTATTTGAGGATCAATTATAGATGTATACGAGCTTTTGCCCGCGGCTTCGCTCGCGTTACGAAGTACCTAATATTTTCATCCCCTATTTTATCCCCTTGGGGGTGGAATTGATTAAAATCCTTTCTTAGCGGATGCCTTCGTCATAACATCATGCATGTCAAATTTCAGCCCGATCTGTCCAGTGATTTGGGCTATGCATTGATAGATCACTATGTCAGTCAGTCACCTTTGAGTTATATATATTTAGATAGGCAACCGTGGTCGCTTACCATCAACTCGTTTACATGCTCATTTACTGTGTCTTCTACTCGTAAATTATAAAACAATAGCTGGATATTCTCCTTTGCCTTGATATCTTTCACAGAAATTTATCTAGAAGCATTTATAAAAAGCATTTACGTAAATCAGGTCATTGCCAATGTATTACGTCTCCTCCCGCTCGTTTCATGGCCACGTACTCATCCGCTAATGACCGCGGGAGTGCATTTTTCCAGGTCACCCTTCTTTGCACTCAAGTACACAACTGCAAATACTGCATTTTGGTTCAGATGCGGTACACATTTAACTGAAGGAAGATTTACTAACTTGTAGACCTGTGTATAATGCAATATTATAGGTGATAGAACTTTCTGTTGTTCGACTCCAGCGGCAGCACCGCTACACCTATTTCTACCTAATAACAGCAGTGTTAAGCGCTGCTTTGTTCTGGTTTGAATGATGTAGTAAGAGAGACATACTAATCCGAGGCATTCCAATATTTCCAATTTAATTTTCAGGGGTTGTCAAGTTGACAGATTTATAAAAAAAATATCTCTAAGGTATTTGAAGTCTTCCAATACTCACTTGGCCAGCGCCGTGGACTATGACCTAATCCTTCTCATTATGAGAAGAGATCCGTGCCCAGCAGTGGTACAGTAATGGGTTGATGATGATGATGATTCAGGGGTAACAACGCATCTGTGACCGATCTCAGGTAGGAATCTCATCTTATCTGGGATTGATTACAGATTTCTATACGTGGCATGGGTCATTCACCATTATGTAGACTGCATATTCATTTGCTATTTTTGCTCTAAAGCCAGAACTCTAAAACTAGACCAAATAAAGAGAAAATAATTATGAAATCATTCTCACTAATCATTTTCTCATAAAGATTAAGCTTTCTCTAAATCGAAGTATTACTAAGTACTTGGAGAAAGTAAGGATCATTCTATTATTTCACTACGTAAAGTGTATGTAGCAATATAGAGTATTTTTAAGCTTAAAGTAACCGAGTCATAAGTATTGATTTTAGGAAAGCTTTTGTGAGTCAACCATAGATTAGTAAAGATTACTCACTCCTAACAAGAAAGTGTACCCAGTTATGAGAATTGAAATAGTTGGGTAAAAATGTTTTGCCACGTCTCCGTGCTAAATAAAATGTCCCTAAAATATTTGAAATTATTATTATAAATTATTTATTTATTATGTAAATTACGCAGTATTAGTTATTTATTCGTAAATTTTCTCTTAAAATGTTTTTATTTGTCAAAAATTCAAAAAAAGAACTTACTATAATAAGCCGTTTGTGGCTTCATTCAATTTCAAGGCGGTGAAGTATCTTTACTAATCTAATGGAGTCAACCATGAATAATCGAAATACACCTATTTCTACTTTACAACAGTTGTTAAATTGTTGTTTTGTTGTTGTTGAAGAGTGTTGTAAGGCTGATCGCAGACTAGTACGATATGTTCTAAATTTAAATCGCTTTCATTATTTTGATACCCATATCATGGGGGGTGGATAAAAATCGGTCGCCATATTGGGGCATCTGCCATATTGGGTTTAGATTGACGTCACTAAACTATTCATGTATTGTCCTGCATATATTCAAAATTTCAGTTCAATCGGGTGGGGTTAAATGGTTCAAAAATTCAGTTGCATGATTTAACCATTACATGCATACGACCTATCATGGCAAGTTAAATAAAAGCGCTTTATACGCTTTTTTACATAATATAGGAGTGGCAGACGAGCATGCAGTTCACCTGATGGTAAGTGGCTACTGCCGCTCTGGACATTTATAATCAACCCCAGATAGGATTAGATATTCTTACCTGAGGTCGGCCACAGATGTGTCTTAGGACTAAGCTGGAACGCCTCGGAAAAGTATGTCTCCCTTACCACACCCTTTAAACCAGAACACAGCAGCGCTTAGCACTGTTGTTATTAAGCAGAAATAATAACGAATAATATTCGCTTATGAGAGGTATTTATAACTGAATTTTGAGGTTTAGTTTAATCTAAGGACAATACAAAGGGCTACCCATTATTTGCGTTAAGAGGCTCTTGAAGATGGGTATTTCTGTACAATTACGACCTTTGGAATAAGGGTTGTTATTTAGGATCATAATAAATTAAAACTAAATACGGCTGAGGATAAAGATGTTAAAATGTAATTTCAATATTAATAAAACTTAAACTATTGGCAGGTTGATGTCCCCGTCACTGCTATTTTTCAGGCGTGAAACAGTTCTACTTTATGGTAGAAACGAGCTATAGCCCGCGGCTTCGCTCGCGTTACGAAGTAATATTTTCATCCCCTATTTTATCCCCTTGGGGGTATAATTTATCAAAATCCTTTCTTAGCGGATACCTATGTCATAACATCTACCTGCATGCCAAATTTCAGCCCGATCCGTCCAGTGGTTTGGGCTGTGCGTTGATAGATCACTATGTCAGTCAGTCACCTTTGAGTTATATATATTTAGATGCCGGCTGACTTACAGCGTAACTTTAATCGGCTTTAAGTAACACACTTGTGTTATATGGAGTTGGGTACAAACAACATCTTACATATAAAATTCTCGTGTCACAATGTTAGCTACCGTAGTCTGAAACGGCTTTACCGATTTTCACTAAATTTTATATGCATATTCAGTAGGTGTGAGAAGCGGCTACTATCTATTTTTTAAATCCGTAAGTGATAAAGGTTGTTCACCCTTAACATTTTTTTATTTATATGGCAACACAACGTTTGCCGGGTCAGCTAGTATATTATTAGTTATATTGTAACGAAATATATTTGATCGCCGACTTCAGAACTATGTACTAAACAAACATATTTTATTTGCATTTTTCTTAATTTGTAGTGATATAGAAATCACTTGTATGTATTGTTTTTTTTTTAATTATAAGGTAATTCTTAATCAGTTTTTTTATAATATAGAAGTAGCAGACGAGCATGCAGTCCACCTAATGATAAGTGGCTACTCCCGCTCTGGACATTTATAATCAACCCCAGATAGGATTAGATATTCTTACCTGAGGTCGACCACAGATGCGCCGCTATCCCTTAGGACTAAGCTGGAACGCCTCGGATAAGTATATCTCCCTTACCACACCCTTCAAAACGGAACACAGCAGCGACTAACACTGCTGTTATTAGGTAGAAATAGGTGTGGCGGTGGTGCCGCCTGAGTCGAACCACAAAGGGTTCTACCACCTTCAGTTAAAATCGTAACTTTTAAAAAACGAGTTAGTTAATAATAAAGTAAAAATAAATAAAATTAAAACAGTAAATCATCACTAATATTAAAATATTCAATATCTATTTGTATAAAATCTAAGAAAAACGTAAGTCCATTACACTTCCCGCACAATCAAATCAAAGTGTCATAGGAACATGATAAAGTCACCTCCGTGACTCAGAACGATACATTAGAAATTATCGACAGCCCTGAGCGTTTCTTTGTTGGAAACCATAGAGTCGATATGATTTAGATGTGTCTTACATCCGGGCTTATGTTTTGAAATCCTAGGGATTTTCTATAAGGAAAGCCGCTTTTGTGAGTAAAGCTCTTTTATAACACAATTTAACTTAAAAAGAATTCTCCTCTAAAATTAAAAAGATGAGATAGATTCGTCTTTGCAATTCAAATAGAAAAAGTAAAGTGTACTCGTATATGTAATAATGTAAATTTGTATATTTACTTGTTGTTTATTTGAAGCCTATTTTTATTTTTTTTATTATAAGTCTATGTTATTATATTATCTGTGTGCGTAATGAAAAAAAAATAAAAAAATCTTATTATTAGAAAAAAAAGTCGACTAGAAATTGTTACATATATAGATATGGCATGATTGTTTCAATGTTGCTTTTGAAAAGTTGTCTAACATACGTCAAAAATACTTTAAGGTATGATACAAAATTTGTTTCGCACTAAGAAATCGCTCACACACATTTAACACATCGTAAAAATATTGCAATAGTAATTCAATATCAAGATATGATTTTATACCTATTTGCTTAATTATTCTCAAAATATACTTTTAATAAAATTGTTTTTACGTTTAACAAAACCTTTTAATCGTATATCCTATGCGTTTCTTACTTTATTTTGTAAGTTTGGGTTTCGAAAGCTATTATTCGACTTCAGGGGAGACATATTTGTTTTTAAAAAAAATGAATTTTAAAAAAAATGAATGAATTTTTAAAAAAAACTCGTACAAAAACTCCATGGTTCATCTGTCAATTTTGTTCATTATTAGTTCTGTGGTACATAGACCATAATGACACCTTATCAATATGTTGCTACATATTGGAATTTTGTTTCAACATGATTCATACTCCGATCGGAAATGTTAATTTGTTGTGACGTCTTCATCTTAGATATTTATGACTTATGTAAAATAAACGACAAAAATACATTTTACGCCTATAGAGGTTGAACGTGTCAAACCTATTTCTACCTATTAACAGTAGTGTTAAGCGCTGCTGTGTTCTGATTTGAAGGGTGTGGTAAGGGAGATACTTTTCCGAGGCGTTCCAGCTTAGTCCTCAGGGGTAGCGGCGCATCTGTGGCCGACCTCAGGTAGGAATATCTTATCCTATCTGGGGTTGATTACAGATGTACATGGGCGGCTATAGCCACTTACCATCAGGTGAACTGCAAGCTCGTATGCTACTCCTATATTTAAAAAAAACACAGTCCGAGGCAAGCAAAATCGTATTATATTATTTTTCTATGCAGGTTTTTGGTAGGTTTGGTTCTTGGCTGTGCGATTACGTTGCTCAACATAACTACATTAATTAAAAATTATATAGGATAATACCCTTTTCTCTAGATCTCAATCAGTAAACTACCAGAAAAAGTCTCGTCAAAATAGGTCCAGCCGTTTCAGGAATTAGCCGGAAAAAACAGACAAATAGACAAACAGTCAAATTTCTAATAATTGTTTTTTCTTTTCAGTGCCACATACTATGTATCTTACATATATGTAAGATACATAGTATGTGGCTTTAAAATGTAATTTTGGTATGACGATCAGTTTTATTTATTTGTATACAAGAAAACCAATTGTATAATAAGAACGATGGTAATGTACCTCTAAATATGCTTTCATATTTTCTCATACAACGCCCCAATCCCCTTTCCCGAGTCTCATCACTGAGAAAATCCCGCAATATCAATGGACAATAATATATTTTATACAAAAATCCTTTTGGGACGCGAAAATAAATATTGACTGGACCTTGTTAACGAGGGTCCTTAGTTTTAGGGTCCCCATTCTGTTGACTTCGCCTATCTTTTTGGGATTTTGGATCCGAGATTTTGGGTTTTAACATAAAATTATTGGTCTAATGTGTTTGCGATGATATTTTTTGGTAATTCTTCGACAAGCCAATTATGAAAATTTGAAGGTGGTAGAACCCTTTGTGGTTCGACTTCGGGGGCACTACCGCCACACATATTTCTGCGTAAACAGCAGTGTTAAGCGCTGCTGAGTTCTGGTTTAAAAGGTGTGGTAAAAGAGACATTCTTTTCCGAGTCGTTCCAGCTTAGTTCTTAGGGGTAGCGGCACATCTGTGGCCGACCTCAGGTAGGTAATCCGATCCGATATACGATATGTAATCCGATCAGGGGTTGTCCATGGGCGGTAGTGGCAACTCCTATATTATAAAAAAAGCTTATTCCACGTTATATCTCAATATTGTCTCATCTATTATATTTCTCATCACCAGATCCGAAACATCAATGGGCAATAATGTTTAATACAAAAATCCTTTTTGCGCAAAATACAAATATTTGCCGAACATTGCTAAGGGTTTGTTTTGTTAGCTTTGTCGGGTTTTGTTGTCTCCAATTCCTATTATCTTTTTAGCAATAGAAGACCTTAGTAATTTTGATTTTTAGGGTTCCATACCGAAGGAGTAAAAATGGAAACCTAATTTAACACAGGAGTAGCAAATGAGCATGCAATTGGTATGGGGCGTTGGGATGGTAAGGGGCTTCCGGCGCCCATGGACATCTGTACCCTTACCATGAGTTTTTACGTTTTGACAAATATGACTTTATTGGTATTTGTTTACGTATTTGCCCATACAAATTCAATTCAGTGGCCCTAGCGGATTGTATCAGAATATAGTGTCAGTAACGTAATATTATATGTCTAAATTGACAAAATGGCCCTTTATGTTTTGTCCCTCTTTTTTTCGAACATGTGAGGCAGACAAAAAGACTTGAGCACTTACTTAATGTTACGTTTACTCAGTCTACTGAAGCAAACGGAACAGAATAATGGATTGAGTAAACGTACCGTAAAATTGTGGGATGTTTTGAAAACTTATGGTAAGGGTACTGTAGTCAACCACATGTAAGATTAGATTCTTATCTGAGTTGGCCACAGATCCGTTGTTACATTACTAAATTGGAATGTCTCGAAGTATTTTTTTTTATTTTTATAATAAGAGTAGCAGACGAGCATGCAGTCCACCTGATGGTAAGTGGCTACTGCCGCCCATGGACATCTGTAATCAACCCCAGATAGGATTAGATATTCCTACTTGAGGTCGGCCACAGATGCGCCGCTACCCCTGAGGACTAAGCTGGAACGCCTCGGAAAAGTCTGTCTCCCTTACCACACCCTTCAAACCAGAACACAGCAGCGCTTAGAGTTGAACCACAGAGGGTTCTACCTTCAAACTACAGTTAAGTATTTATTTGTTATTTGTTTATTTATTTATTTAAAGTAGAGTAGAGTATGTAGAGTTTGAGTGAAAGGTGATATAATAGGTCTCGTATGTGAAGAATTATGCCTCTAACCATAAATCAACGGTGAACTTTAACGTTAGTGACGTCACACTTGGGCATTGTAACAATGGCCTAATTTCCAAACCATGTAAATCATTCCCTTGTTTTCCTTTATAGACTAGGAGTCGGTGATAATTTGATATGGGTGATATGAGTTGTATGTTTGCTTATAATTTTACCTGATTATAGAGGGTGATGTTTTTAGAGCGTATGTATGTATGTATGTTAGAATGTCCCAAAAAAACAAAATTGTTATTTTTTAACGCGGTATGCATATTTTAAGGTACAAGGAGAAAATAGGAGGTATGCGTGTCAAAATTTGCAAAAAAATACTCCATACTATCTTGAGACACCCTAATGTGTGTATGTCTCATTTTTTAATACAGCCTAAAGTTTTAACAGGTAGCGCAGCTGAACTTTTTCGCCTCTCAAAGAACCGTGAGGGATTTAGACAGCTGATAGCCGACCTTGCCTAGTTGAAGAGGCACCGCAAGAAGAAGAATGCTTAAATAGATTGACAAATTTTAACATGAGGTGTCGTGGGATTCGTCTAAATTGTGGGCATGACAAAGTCTATATTTTTAAGCATGCGAATTTTCTGTTTTTATAATAATTGGAAATTGAATTATTTTTTATTTTCAATCAAATTTTTTTTCGTAATATCTTCACAGTTATATAAATACTAAAGAGGCGTGATGAGATATCGTTTAAGTTATTGTCATTCTATACCATTTAATTCATACATAAAGACTAAAGTCTAACAATGGAAGAGTAAAGTAGATACTGTCTACTATGTCAGAAATTTTACCAAACTAAATAACAAAGTGTATGCTATAAAAATGACACTTGATTTTTATAAAGTTTAAAGACGGCGAACACTACAAAGTTTACTGGAAACTTTTATTTTATAAGTATGACGAGTTGGTTAGAAACGGTAAAGTTTCGGCGCTTGTAGAACAGTATATTAAAAGAAGATTTTGAAATATATTATTCGTATCTAGACAATAAAAAATAATATCATTGTTTTATTTTTTAATAAAATATTAAACTACTTTAAAGTTTGACAAATATTTTTTCACATTTTGTTTTTATCTATATTTTCATCGTATCCTATGTGTAAATTATTTTACTTTTCAAAACATCTTAATATGATGTTATTATAACGGTTATATTTTAAAAAAAACATTAAATGAAACCTGTGACTTGCACGTCCCATCGTCAACCCACTACTATCCCACTACTGAACACGGAGTGACAGAGGTAAAAGCCATAGTCCACCACGCTGGCCAAGTGCGAATTGGTTGACCTCAGAGTGAGATTTTTCTCAAGTACTCTCAGGCGTTCCAACACGTCCCGTGGGACAGTAATGGGACGCAATAAACGCAGCAAGCGCCTATACTATAACCGAGCACCACTTGAGGTCACAAAGACTTAATGAAATTCCTGTCCCAGTAATTGAACCTATTATATCTTGTTAAAGCTATTGTGTGTTCAAACAATGAAATATGTTTGGACATTAATTTGTTCCCGCTAATTTATGACGCTTCGATAAAATGGTGTAATGATTCCGTTGAATTGTTATATTGATTGTTAGGTGTGAGAATGAAGTATGAATGTTGATAATTAATTTTGTGAACTATTCTTGATAATTGGTTGTTAGTAATTGATAAATTGCTTTTGACGTGTTCTTTGTTTAAAAAAATACATAGAAACATTTTTAGCAGGTCCATCTGATACTACTGCTGTCTATAGACATTTGTAATCAGCCCCAAATAGGGTTAGTTTTTCTGAGGTCGGTTACAGATGCGCTGCTACCCCTGAGGACTAAGCTGGAACGCCTCGGTAATATATCCCTTACCACGCCCTTAAAACACACACAGTAACACTTAACACTGCTATTATTAGACAGGTGTGGCCGTGGCGCCGTGAAAGATAACCACAAAGGATTCAACCTTCAAACTTTTTAATAAAAATATTCTAACCGTAATGAAAAGATTATTAAAAACTGAAGCTAATCCCGTTTATCTAAGCGAGTTTAACCCGTGTTTGCTTGTTTACTAAACTGTGTGTTTGTTCTTTGGATTTTTCAAAACGTTTTAAAGATTAAAGGAGACATACTTTTCTGAGGCATTTCACTAAGTCCTGAGGAGTAGCGGCGCGTCTGAGCTCAGGTAGGAATCTAATCTTATCTGGGGTTGATTATAGATATCCATGGGCGTTACTTACCATCAGGCGAACTGCATTCTGCTGTTTTGATTTTTCGAACTGTTTTCAAGATTAAGGGGGACATACTATTCTGAGGCATTACATCTTAGTCCTAAGGAGTAGCGGCGTATCGGTGGCTGACCTCAAGTAGGAATAACCTCTCTTAACTGGGGTTGATTACAGGTATTCATGGGCGGCAGTAGCGACTTACCATCAGGTGGACTGCATACTCGGCTGCTACTCCTATGTTATAAAAAAAAATGTGGCGATGGCGCCGTCAAAGTCAAATCACAAAGTTTAACCTTAAAAAATATTGAAAAAGGTTAAAAATTACAAGGAATAAAAAGGTTATTAAAAACTGAAGCTAATCCCGTTTATCTAAGCGAGTTTAACCCGTGTTTGCATGTTTACTTAACTGTGTGTTTGTTCTTCGGATTTTTCGAAGTGTTTGCGTTTGGGAGAGTTATGGTAATTCTGTTTCCTGTTAAGCCTTTTAATTATTACTTTGTTCCTGGAATCATTTGGAAATTATCGTTTGTAACTAAAGTTTGTTTGAGTTTTTTGTTTTCTTTGGTTTTTGGGTAACTGTTTGTGACATCAGCGATACGTGTCTCATAATTTTTCTGTAGTTTTTCCATTTAGATATTTGAAGTAGAGTTAAATTTACTCGTATTATAAGTTAATCACCTGATTATATTGGTATCTATATATGGATAAAATTGAGTACCTAACACATAATTCATACATTCGCGCCGACTCGCAAGTTACATCTTGGTAACACATGCTAAAAGTATGTGTTTCATCTTTACGCGCAACTTCATCTCACACTAAAACTAATATCTTCCTTAAAGCTGTCAAATTAACTTGAAAATAACAATCTTTAACTTTCTACATCCTAAAAAGCTGAAAGCTTAGCACCTCCCTATTTTCAGTAACGTCAACTTATTCCGTTATCCTCAGCAATATTTTTAATTTCACATGGGTGGTCCAAAGTCTGCTTAAAATTAGTTAAAACAAATAAAAAAATTAAAATCCCGACGCCAGGGGATTAAAGGGTGAAACCTAAAAGGGTTGCATGTAAAATATTTGTCTTCTTTTGATAAGAATACCCTTGCCTCGTTTTTTACGAATTCCAAAAAAATATATGAGGTTTGGTGAAATTTTATCTCTGCTTAAAAATATATCCGTACATACTCATGTAAATGTGTGGTATAGATATGATCTTTTGGTTTATAAAACTATTTTAAAAATCGCTTTTCTTGTATAAGTCTGTGCAAAGAATCATTTTTTTTTAAATGAAATGAAATCTTTATTTGTTGCAATGTGGTTACAATTTGATGTTGGTTACAGACATATAAGAATCTCACATTTGCCACATGGTGGCGTACAAATTGAGTCAATTAGAATTAAAATTAAATAATAACTTACATTAGACAATTTATCATAAATATAAGAGATTGTTTATTGGATAAATTCTTCTAGTGCATAAAAGCATTTGTCAACTAGCCAACTACGTAGTGTTTTTTTAAACATGTTACATTTTAATTCTTTTATATTATTAGGTAATTTATTATATATTTTTACACTTATACATTCAGAGTTTCGAGAACGCAGGACCGTTTGGGCAGATGGTATACATATTTTATTTTGGTTTCTAACAGGAAAATAACAATTGTCTTTTTTTTGTTTGAATAGATTCATATGGTTTTACTCTAAGCTCCTTATGAAGAAACTCATGAATAAACGCTTAAAATTCCGAACTGAAACGGAAACTACATATATTAAGTTACCCTATTAGTAAGCTTAGTAAATATACATTTTCATTTATTTTTCTGTCTAGCTGGGAATTCGGGGTTCTCTCTTCATCTGACTGCTATAGTTCCCCCTTGGACATGATGATATTTGATTTTTTAATATGGAAGGACCTTCTGAAGTTGGACTCCGGCGACACCACCACACCTATGTATTTCTGCAATAAAAGCGTTGATTTATGGGCAGTAGTAGCCACATACCATCAGGTGGTGGATCAGGTGGTTTGAAGGTGGTAGAACCCTTTGTGGTTCAACTCCGGCGGCACCACCGCCACACCTATTTCTACCTAATAACAGCAGTGTTAGGCGCTGCTGTGTTCCGGTTTGAAAGGTGTGGTAAGGGAGACAGACTTTTCCGAGGCGTTACAGCTTAGTCCTCAGGGGTAGCGGCGCATCTGTGGCCGACCTCAGGTAGGAATATCTAATCCTATCTGAGGTTGATTACAGATGTCCATGGGCGGCAGTAGCCACTTACCATCAGGTGGACTGCATGCTCGTCTTCTACTCCTATATTATAAAAAAAAAGGTGGACTGTATGCTCATCTGTTACTCCTATATTATTTATATACAAAAAAGATAATGTGATAATCATATTCCATCGCAGATTGATCTTAGATTTGTTTCATATTCTACGCTAATCAATATTATTAGGTATTTAATGGAATAACACGTTTACCTACGTTCATCCTGACTGTATTTGTTCAGAAAAATAATATTGAGTTTATTTAGTTAACAAATATCACTTAGTAAATATTTGCTATTTTTTGTAACTATTCTGTTCTGTCTGATGTCACAATTCTCTCTCATTTTCAAAAATGAATTCGAGTTTTGACCTAGCTTCTCACGAATGATGTTAGGAATCATCCATTATGTTCTAGACAGCCCCAGTTTCCAGTATAATTCAGTTTCGTCTGGGTCAAACTAGTTTATCTGCAGCGAACCGGTTTTATCCGGCTAAACCCAGTTTGAACTGGTCTAAACAAAACTGGCCTGATTCAACTAGATATAGCCTCGCAATCAAATTATTTGCATCGTTTTGTATATTCGTTTCTTAACAGAGTTAAGTGGTTATCTGATGAACCACGGCCTCTTAATGAGCGGTCTCGGGTTCGAATCCTAGGCACTTCTTTTCAGTTATACGCATTAGAAATCAATTATGACTTGCTTTAACATTAAAGGGAAACATCGTGAGGAACCCTGCATACTTAAGACATCGAAGAATCTCAAGGGTGTGTGAAGTCTACCAATTCGCACTTGGCTAACGCGGAGGACTATGGCCTATCCCTTCACTCTGAGAGGAGATCCGTGCCCAGCAATGGGACAGTAATGGGTTGATGACGAAAACAGTAAGAATAATGCTAAAAGATCTATAATTAGTACTACTGGTATAAAAGAAAGTTATGCGAGTAATAAAAAGTTTTCATAAATCTAGTTTTTTTGTATATTCCGTAAATTCGAAGAAGACAAGAATCTATTTAATTGTAGGTACTGCATATTAGCACCAACAATTTTATTAATGTGTTTTTAAGAATGTGATAAGGTATCTGCCTTAACAACGCACACCTTAATTACTCAGTGTTTGATCAACTCTTGTAGAACTCCTCTTAACGGTGGTGCCGTAGCATCTACCAGAAGAACGGTCTCTTATTTTCAGAAGAAAAAACTAAATTTCAACAAACGTTCCTGGCCAATAGCAATTACAATCAACCTAATTCAACAGCGCAGTTACAATAAAACCCGATAGCAAAACGAACAACTCTCGTTTTTACATTTTCCTCCAAAGATAACGTTTCTTCAAAAAACCCGAGTCGCGACATATCTTTATTTGGAGACGCCGATAAAAAAATAATGTCCGACATTAAGGGAGAACTTAATTTAAATATTTCTGACGCACCCAACCGTCCTTTTTTCACTTGGGTGTTCTGTATATCGCTGTCCCTTTCCCCCGGGCAACAATAAGTCACAGGGTTGTCGCAGGGTAAATGCCTTTTTAAGTGAACCCGAAGAAGTTTCCATTTTTTGGGAATGTAATGTTATAGATTCGGTTTCTCCATTACGGCGAATCGTCTTTATTGTACGATTATTTGGGGTTTATTGTTATTACTATGTTTAACAGTATTCATGATATTAGAATAGAGAGTCAAGGTGGTTTGACTGGGTGAGCATTTTTTTTTATAATATAGGAGTAGCAGACGAGCATGCAGTCCACTGGTAAGTGGCTACTGCCGCCCATGGACATTTGTAATCAACCCCAGATAGGATTAGATATTCCTACTTGACGTCGGCCACAGATGCGCCGCTACCCCTGAGGACTAAGCTGGAACACCTCGGAAAAGTCTGTTTCCCTTACCACACCTTTCAAAACGGAATACAGCAGCGCTTAACACTGCTGGCGTTTAAAATAAATATAAAAAATATATATATTTTTTTTTATATTTATTTTAACCAACTTCTAGTCAGTTAATGATATATGAGTGTGTTATATTTGTGGGTCGCGTGACCTTAAAAATAAATAAATCAATTAACCTTAACTCACCTTGTAAAATTTAACTTATAAGACTTTTAATAATTATACTTATTTAATAAAGAAAAATATACACCTTAGTAAAGTGGCAATCTTAATTCTTTACCTCATTATTTCCGAGTCCAACTGTTGTCCAATTATCTGCCATCGTCAAAAAGGACTTTGTTCGGAGTCTATATTATTACTTCATCACTGTTTCATTCAAATAATTAAACATTTAACACGTGAACGAATCTGACAATGTCAATTAATAACAACAAAACATAATCAATTTAATCAATACCATCTGAGTACCAAAAAACCTCATAATTCACTTCTCAAATCCCATAACTATAACACCATAAATTAAATTAAAGTCAGGCGTTCGAAACATTTTTTATCCGAAATTCCTTACAAAAAACTGTTTTTATTGTCATTCTCTCCATGTGAGGGCGAAACGTGTTATCTGATTTATTGTGGTTTTAGGGTTCTGCACTCCAAGGGAGAATCGGAACCCTATTACTAAGACTCCGCTGTCTGTCCGAGGGTTCTATCTCTTGAAATTGATATAGATAGACGCTGATATTTTTACAAAAGTATGGACGACAGTGGCCGCTATAACAGCAAATATTTAAAATAAAACAGCTTGAAAATAAATAAGTCTTGCTAAATAAGAAACGGTTTATCGCTTTATCTATTGAATCTGAATAGGTTAAATTTTCACAATAAAATAAATAAAAATATAGTTAAGACTATGTTTCATCTTAACAATGCATTTAATATTGCTGCTATGACAGCAAATACTAAAAATAACCAAAATAAAAAAATGGTGTTACTGAACCCTACGTACTAGTTCGACTCACACGTGGCCAATTATTTCTTTATTTTTCTTTTGAGATTAATTTTAAATTAGGAGTTATCTCACTTCGACTGTGGCTTAATTGGGCTTGAAGATTGACTAATGTATTTTTAAACCACTTCTAGTTAGTATTTCCATAGTGTGTGATGCTTTTTGAAATATTTATGTGCGGAAGTCTAGTTATATTAACGTTTTAAGAGTTCAAAAATAGGTTTATTAAAAGAATTATGAACTAAACTTTTCTTCCTTTAACTTGTAGCAGTAATTTTGGTTTTGTGGATCACCGCTATATCTATTTCTGTCTAATTTTTCAAAATAATTAGATCTTTTACATAATTATTTTTGAAGAAGGTGGTAGAACCCTTTGTGGTTCGACTCCGGCGGCACCACAGCCACACCTATTTCTACCTAATAACAGCAGTGTTAGGCGCTGCTGTGTTCTGGTTTGAAGGGTGTGGTAAGGGAGATAGACTTTTCCGAGGCGTTCCAGCTTAGTCCTCAGGGGTAGCGGCGCATCTGTGGCCGACCTCAGGTAGGAATATCTAATCCTATCTGGGGTTGATTACAGATGTCCATGGGCGGCAGTAGCCACTTACCATCAGGTGGACTGCATGCTCGTCTGCTACTCTCATATAATTAAAAAAAAAAAAAAAGTCAAAAACTTCCATTATTTATAGAGAAGAAGCGGTACTTTATAACATCCTTTCAATAAATATTAATTTACCTAATATGCCTTTTACTTTGGTTGATTATTTAGCTTGATATACAATTTTGTCCTATCAAAGATTGAAAATTGACAACATCTAGGATGAAGAAATTGTCAAATGCAGGTCTTTAGTTACAAATATAATTATCTATACTAATATTATAAAGACGAAAACTTTGTTTGTTTGTTTGATTGTAATGAATAGGCTCACAAACTACTGGACCGATTTTAAAAATTCTTTCACCATTCGAAAGCTACATCTACGAGTAACATAGGCTATATTTTATATGAAATATATTTGATAAATAGATTTTGAGGCGGTACACAATTTGCCGGGTCAGCTAGTAGTTAATAAAATAATTATTAGGAATATTAATTTGTACTAACATAAGTGGTAGAACCCTTTGTGGTTCGACTCCGGCGGCACCACCGCCACACCTATTTCTACCTAATAACAGCAGTATTAGGTGCTGCTGTGTTCCGATTTGAAGGGTGTGGTAAGGGAGACAGACTTTCCCGAGGCGTTCCAGCTTAGTCCTCAGGGGTAGCGGCGCATTTGTGGCCGACCTCAGGTAGGAATATCTAATCCTATCTGGGGTTGATTACAGATGTCCATGGGCGGCAGTAGCCACTTACCATCAGGTGGACTGCATGCTCGTCTGCTACCCTAATATTATATAAAAAAAAAAAAGTGAGTGCAGAGAAATATTATTTGAAAATTCACCTTGTAAGAAAGTAGCATGAAATCTTGTTCAATAAAACAATTATTACTAATTAACGTTTATTACTTCTTTCTGTGGCGTATCCAGATCTATCTTCTGTGGACAGCAGGCTGGGTATGGCTGGGTGAGGTTTCCGATCCTGAAGTACCCCAGTTCTGTACTATCTTCGCATCTGTAATATAAAACATATATCTTAATATATAGTAAACTAGCTGACCCGGTTAACGTTGTGATGCCATATAAATAAAAAAATGTTAAGGGTGAAAAAACGTTATCACTTAGGGGTATGAAAAATAGATAGTAGCCGATTCTCAGACCGACTGAATATGCATATAAAATTTGGTGAAAATCGGTAAAGCCGTTTCGGAAGAGTCCAGTAACTAACATTGTGACACGAGAATTGTATATATAAGATAATTTTAGAAAAAATATAAGCAGTGATAATCTGTTGGATAGTCGGGGGGTCCGAGGTTTGAATCCCAGACAACTTTGGTGTTTCAAAACGTGCGTTGCCGTATTCATCAACCCATTACTATCCCACTGCTGGGCAAGGGTATTTCAAAGTAAGAGGGGCTTAGGCATGGCTTAGGCAATAGTCCAAAGCGCTGGCCAAGTGCGAGCAATTGGTGGATGTTTTAACGCTACGCTATCTTTATTCATAGACGCATACTAGGATTTATCCTGTGTTTTATTTTCAAAATTATTAACAAGAACGATTACAACCTGACGCATTATTTCGTTGTGCTTTGGAGCGTGTAGTAAAACTTTATTAATTCGAAAAAACATTAATATTTACAATTATAATTACACTTAAAATTAAAAGAAATAATGTGTGTTATATGTGTCATGAATACACACAAAGACAACAAAAATACCCAGAACATAAAACTAAAAAGATCGTTTAAGTATCTGGATTCGAACCAGGAACTCACTGCGTATCAGACCGGCACGATGACCACTCCTCCACGCGGTAGAGTGCCTCGTGTGTTTTTTTTTATAATATAGGAGTAGCAGACGAGCATGCAGTCCACCTAATGATAAGTGACTACTGCCGCCCATGGACATTTGTAATCAACCCCAGATAGGATTAGATATTCCTGCCTGAGATCGGCTACAGTTGCGTCGCTACCCCTGAGGACTAAGCTGGAACGCCTCGGAAATGTATGTCTCCCTTACCACACCCTTCAAACCAGAACACAGCAGCTTCTAACAGCTTCCAACAGCACAGTGCTTAACACTTTTAAGACAGAAATAGGTCACAGAATACACTATTACTGTTTGAACTATAAAAGTATAAAAAGTTCAAAGTTCGTCGTTTAAAAGATGCTGCTGACGCTTCCCGATAAACTTTAGTTATAAAAACTGTCAATTGAAGCTTCTATCAGTAACTATCAATAAAATTAGTTGTACTAAAGAGTAAATTAATAGAAGTATCAAACAACAATATTTAGCATTTTTTTTGGTCCTTATTATAATTTTTTAACTATTATATTCGTCGTGTACATATTTTTGGTTTAAATGATAGGAACATCTGTTATTAAAAAAATATGTGCGTATTTATCATGATCATTTACTTTATTAGTGAAGACATTTTATCATTTTTATTTTTCCTGAAAGGTAACTAGAAAATAAGTTCTCAAACTGTGTGTAGACTACCAATCTATCCTGAGTAGTAGACTATGATCTAAGTATATCTTTTTCATTCTGAAAGGAAATGAATTTCCAAAATATTGTTAATAATGAATTAATGATGAATTTCCAAACCCCATATATGCTTATAAAAATAAATAAGTCGTTTTTATAAATTATATCATTCTATTGAAACAAAACTTATAAACGGCTCAACAGATTTTGACGAAATTTTCACGCAATAGAAAATATAACAACAATGCTTTTATCTGCAAATTAATTAGAGTTCCGTCGTAAAATCGAAATACCGCGCGCTGAACGCGTAAAAAATAAAGAACTTGACGAAATATTACGTCGTTTACAAAAACTTTCGTAACAGACCATTACTGTGTTTGGACGGGTTCGGTTGCTTTGTTTATATTCTCACTTAGGGTTCCGTGTGTAAAGTTTCAAATATTGTTCATTTATATAAAATATACACAAGAAATGCGTTCACAAAAGTTCGAAACGTCTTTGTTTAATTTAATGACCACATAATTTTAGGTTAATACGAAAAATAACACAATATAAATTCTGTTATGACGAAATGTCTCTTGAGGATCATTCGTCCATAGATTTTTGTCTATAATTTTATTTTTCTTTTTTTAATTTCAGAAAATTTTGAACGTCGTAGAACCCTTTGTGGTTCGACTCCGGCGGCACCACCGCCACACCTACATATTGCTTCCTAACTACATAACAGCAGTGTTAAACGCTGCTGTGTTCTGGTTTGAAAGGTGTGGTAAGGGAGACATATTTTTCCGAGGCGTTCCAGCTTAGTCCTCAGGGGTAATGGCGCATCTGTGGTCGACCTCAATCAAATCAATATTGAATTTTCGATATCTTTACAAGAGCACGGAAGTTTAAGAAAAAATATAATATACTCGTATTTATAAATAGACAATATACTTAATAAGTTATCTAACGTTCATATACGACGATGCCAATCAAAAACCAAGTATAAAAAGAAGCAAATTATTTTAATATTATTAAAATATTCTACAGAACCCAACGCTACCAATCTTTTTGTTTCTTTCTTGCACTGCACTTGTCACTACTGGCGGGTTGCCTGTAATTTGTCATGTTAGTGGAGGTTTTGTCTCACATATGCTTAATTTCTTTTTAAGTTTTTGTTTTGGTGAGACACTTTTTTAGTTATGATTTTTTAGATCGTATCTATTTTGTTATGACTTTGTTCATGAATTTGTTATACATCAAATTTATAGTTTCTATTTTATTTCATTGATTAGGTAAGTTTTGACTCCAACTTAAAGTACAGATAAAAATTATAAGCTTATTAAATAGTAACTATAATAATTATTGTTAGCTTAAAGTTGATATGGAAAGAACGAACTCATAGTAGAAGCTCAATCTCACATTAGCATTATTTCTTAATAAGTATTGATACGCTACATCATCATCCTAGGTTTTACCACGCTTTTATTAGCTTGTATGTATGTATGTAACGGAATCTTTGAACTTGATTTTTACCCACTTTGAACGGTCCGATTATTTTAAAATTTTGAACAATTATCAAAAACCGAAGAAAATACAAAATTTTAATAATTTTATTCCATTCTCCTCAGCAGGATCGTCAGGAATTAGGATTTTTAGCCCTTGTGCAATTTTAGCGAGGTTTTTAGTTTTTAAACTATAATTATTTTGATGATGCGCTTCATTTTTAAAATTGAGACAATGGAACCAGACTCTAAAATGATGGTATGAATTATGAAGCCATATTGCGTCCCCCAAAAGTGAGAATTTGTAATACAAACTCGTTAATTTTATAATTATTATTAAAATTCCCATTGAGCAATCTATTCAAATTTAATAGAATCATTTTATACGCCAATATAATATATACATATATACCTGATTACATAATGTGTTAATACAATATTTGAATATACTTACGTGGTTCTGTCTAAGTAGGCTTCAAATTCATCTTCTTCAAATTCTCTGTTATTTGATTCTAGGACATCATTGATAACACCTCGTTTTGTTCTTGTGAGATCATCTAACTTTATCACCTTTCCTACTCTCTCCGACTTAATAATCTTCCTTAAAGGAATAGGTTTCAGGGACTTTGGTTTATCAACATGAGCTCTTACTTCATTTAGTACTTTTTCTGATAGCGGTGCAGTTTGCCAATCTGGTAAACCCTTATTTTCTTCCTTACTTTCCATTAATTTCTCGAATAAATCTGTTCTTAATGCCTTTTCAGACGAGTCTTCCTTTTCGGTTTTGATGTATGGCGAATAACTTGGTATTTGAGCTACATATGGTCCATAGTATGATTGTGGGTAACTTCTATGTTTGCTGTAATCTGGATGTGCCCACGGATAGTTGTAGTAGTAACTTGACGGATAGCCGCTAACGTTATAATGGTATATATAAGAAAAGGGATACGGGAGCAGTGTTGATGGTTGAACCATTACCTGTGGTTCTGGTTTCTTCGGCGGTGCAACGTACCAAGGTATGGCAATGTAATTATAGTTATTCGCTGGCTTCTTGCAAGGCTTTTTACCTTTCGTAGACTTGCCTGGCTTCTTCGAACTAGGTGTTGTGTGCACATACGACGATAGTCTTTGAAAACTGGATATTGGATAATAATATGGCAATTTCCCGAAGTCTTTATCTGATAACGGACCACTGAAGTACGTTGGATTTGATTTGGATGGTGGTTTTTTGGTTGATATAGCGTTAGTTGCTTCATGAGACATATCTATGTGTTTGTTATGATATTGTAGCGGTTCATACCAATATGACTGCTTATCATCTTTAGTACTTTCCATTTTTTCCAATTTCCCCGCTTCAATCGTCTCTTTGACTAGTTTATCGGCATTACTACTATCTATTTCCTTATAAATATCTTGAGCTAAATTGTATATATCTACTATTGCTTCTAAATCACTTTTCTTGACTGTATGAAGCATATCAGTTATTGTTTTTATCTCAGCTTCTGTTAAATATCTATCATTTTCTGTAGATTCTTTGTTAAATATTGGATCTTTTTCTTTCGTTTTAATATAACCTTTATGGTATATAGGTTGTTTATCGTTATTCACTCTCTGAGTATATGTAAGTGAGTTTACACTAGGACTAATATGCATTTCATTTTCGCTGTCTTTGTGTATGTTGTAGTTAGATATATCAATCTTGTGTATGGGTAAGTATTGCGTTTCTGTGATGTTCTTTCTTCTCAGCTTGCAAGTGTAGTTGCCGCAAAATGTTTGAGATGGCCATGTGGAGTTTGCAGCGTATAATTTTCCTGTATCTGGGTCTTTGCAGTATAAACCTGAAAAATAGTAAATAATATAAATAAATAAAAAGATGATAGAACTTTTCGCTGTTGGAGAATGTGGTATGAAATCGTATTTTTGTAGGGAAGTGGTTGTGTTCAGTTTGAAGGTTTTGATACACTTACACTAACATAAGATTATCATTGACACTAAGTAAGTGCTAAATGACGCGAGAATCTTTGAAAAAATATTTTCTAAGGGGACTATATATGGAAAGTTTATCACATGAAAACAAACATAATTTTACATTTTACTGATACTTGAACATAAAAAAGTAATGGCGGGTAAGTGTACCTATGTAGGTATATTAACTGGAGAACTGTCATGAAACATGCCGACTGCATAAAATGTAGCCTATATAACATTAAAAATTTTGAGGAATCCTACGACACCTCATGTGTTAAAATCCGTGAAGCCATTTTTTTATTATAATATAGGAGTAGCAGACGAGCATGCAGTCCACCTGATGGTAAGTGGCTACTGCCGCCCATGGACATCTGTAATCAACCCCAGATAGGATTAGATATTCCTACCTGAGCACAGCACCGACTAACACTGCTGTTATTAGGTACCACCTTCAAATTTTGATTTGACCATAAGCGTTCCTAAGACTGACACATACGTGTGGTCGAAAAACACTATCCTTCGCAGTCGGGTAAAAATAATATGCAAGGTGCATATGCGCATAGCATGTCTCGCATACATTTCATAGAGCCATCAAAATGACTCATGCTTCTCTTGTTATCAAACTCTCGTGCGCTTCATGATCTCATATCTATGAAAACATTACATAGTTTGCTTTGTTTTTGATTATTCTATCAACAATAAATTCATTAATGAATACATCAATTACATCATACATTGGTAGTGTAAGCTTTAATGATTATTCTGAACGTCATTAATATTCTAAATAATATGTTTCATTGCACGTGATTTATTTCTTGTTTAACTTTTTAGGGAACGATTTTAGACCCTTAGAGCTCATCTCATCTGATATTACTCCTGATCAAAATATAAAACCATATACTAAGTCCTAAAATAGGGTATGGCCTAGAAGATATAAAGACATACTAGACATACTGCATACACATTGTAGACCGGCCGTTATTAATAATCAATCTATTTTTTTTATGATTTTGCGCACCAAAAATGGACATTTGATGCTGTCTTCTTAAGCCCTTCAATAAAATTAATCTATCGAATATTTTACTTCCCAAAGATTACTACTTGACAATTATTTTATATAAGACATTGTCTAACTTATTTTTTTGGGATAGGAAATATCATATTATATTATATTGTTAGGAATTATATCGATCTTTGGTAGGTAAAAATTGGACAGATTGATTATTGATAACGGGCGTAGAACGATATGATTTTGTTTTGCCACTGACCACGTCTGACATGTACGATGTCTGCAGATATCAATTCGTCAAATCAAAAATATTTTATTCAAAGTAGATTCTTTATAACTCTTTTTGAACGTCAATATATCTGTCTCCTTTCTATAAGATGTTTCGTCATGGAGAAGGAGCGGCGAAAGAAACTCCATAACGCACATCTTTTAAAAAACAAATATCATCTACATTTTTTTTATTATATAGGAGTAGCATGCACGAGCATACAGCAGCATGCAGTCCACCTGATGGTAAGTGGCTACTGCCGCTCATGGACATCTGTAATCAACCTCAGATGACAACCTGAAGTCGGCCACAGATACGCCGCTACCCCTGAGGACTAAGCTGGAACGCCTCGGATAAGTATGTCTCCCTTACCACACCCTTCAAAACGGAACACAGTAGAGCCTAACACTGCTGTTATTAGGCAGAAATAGGTGTGTATGTCATATGTATGTGTAATGTGGAACTGGAGCATAAAACATAGTCAAACCAGAGCATAACGACAAAGTTAGGTAGATAACTGACTGTAGAATACAAACAGCTGTAGACCTTTCCAGGAATATTACTAATTGAATAGGTTCTAACTAGGCATTGGCGGACAAAAGCCTTGTACACGGCAAAGTAATCAGAAATCCCGTAATTATGTTCGACACGTAATTCCTAGAAAGCCTTTATGTGGAAATTAATATACGCAATAGGTATCTTTATATCATCGATACAATTTTGCTTTATAAATACGAACATGTACATTTGATGTAACATACTATGTATTTTTCATACTACTAATTTCTAACTAAATGTATGTTCATTTGTACCAATTTTAAAATAATTGCCTTGAATTTCTCTAATATGTTTAGGTAATGTTGTCAATTGTTCCAATTTTTTGTGGTTCTTCTAACTACTTTAAATATGGCACTTTTAGGACGTAGTAATTTTTTATTTCTAATATATCCGAAATATAACGACCCGAGTGGCGGAGCGGCCACCATACCGGTCTGACGCGCAAAGGGTCCTGGATTCGGTCCCCGGCCAGACACATATCTAAATGATGAATTTAGAATTCTGTTTTTGGGCCTGTATGTTTGTGTGTTCGTCTGTGTGTGTGTCCATGGCACCCACGACACAGGGAATCCTAGTGCGAGGCTGTGAGTGTAGAAAGCGTTTATTTATTTATTTATAAATAAAAAAAATCTATTTCGATGCAACTTTCGCATTAAATAAGATATATTAAAACATTTTTCAAAATCAAAATCACAATCAAAATCAAAATCAGCTGGACTGCAACCATACTTCATTTGAAAGTATAGGTACTACTTTAGGCGCGCCCTAAGACGGAATAACCGGTGAAACGATTTTTGTAACGGAAGCGGTTACACTGGAGTGTAACGATAATAATATATAATTAAATTATTAATAATCTAACCTTTCACAACATGGGCAGCTTGACTAACGCCGACCAACAGAGCTATGCACAAACACACAACACTCGCCATTTTGTCAACTGCACTGCCGCGCGCACTTTGCGTTGTTATGATTACTCGTCCGCTGCACTGTGCGGTTCTCAAAGTTTGTGTCAATTTTCAATCAAAACATATTATTTGTTTGGGTTGATATTGTTAAGCTTTCTCTGTATTGCGGCTTCATTTAAAACCATCGACATAGATTTTGTTCTCTCTGTAACAGACTGCTAGCTACAAACTTACAACGTTTTTAAGCGGTGTATGATTTGAAAAATGTGGCAATGAGTTTTTTTTATAATATAGGAGTAGCAGACGAGCATGCAGTCCACCTGATGGTAGGTGGCTACTGCCGCCCATGGACATCTGTAATCAACCCCAGATAGGATTACATATTCCTACCTGAGGTGGGCCACAGATGCGCCGCTACCCCTGAGGACTAAGCTGAAACGCCTCGGAAAAGTTTGTCTCCCTCACCACACCCTTCAAACCGGAACACAGCAGCGCCTAACACTGTTGTTATTAGGTAGAAATAGGTGTGGCGGTGGTGCCGCCGAAGTCGAACCACAAAGGGTTCTACCACCTTCAAAAATGTGGTAAGGGGGAGTCAGCTATTTTAGTTAGCTATGTCGTGCTGGAGAGAAATACTTGTAACTACATTGTTTAGAACGCCTTATGTTTTCTAACTTAGCTCTCAGGAGTACCAATGTTATTGTGAAGCGACTTTAGGTTCTGTTGACAATGCTAGCTTTTGTAGAAAGATAAACAGATAGACACATGAGTTATCTTATCTATCTTTAGAATTACCATAATAGTAATGATAATAATAGCCTTTATTAACAATCTTATTCCTTACATTTTATGTTTTCATGTTATTATTATTATTATTATTTTACATTTAATTTATTTTAAGTATTTGTGGGTAATTAATTTAATTTTAAATTGTCTATCTTTTCTTCTCTTTTTATATCTAGGACACCATTCCGTCACTTCGTTGGCCCATTTTTCAGTATGATTTCTAATCAAATGTCCATACGATAGAATTACCATAATAAACTTTAAAACTATGAAATCATTGAGATTTAAATTTTATAACAGAACAGTTTATCTTAATATTTCACCTACAGTAAAGTATGTGTTCAATTACGAATTTAAACGAACCGGGAGCTTGAACATAACATATGAGACGTTACGTAAACTGTTACGTACACGAAATAAGTTTGTTTCCGGAAATATTGTTGGCAACGAGAAAAGTAAATAACGAAGTTAGAAACGGGATAAACTACAACCATTAGTACAAGTAACCTGTAGGAGAAATATATTGAGAGGTAGCATTGTTATGCTGAGTTCTACTGACTCTGATAGACTTAATTTCATTCGTAATGTATAAAAGTCCATCTATGTATTAGGTCCATTATTGGATACAAGTCTTTAATACAACAAAGTTCCTTGCCATAGTCAACGAGCTGAGACAAACATATACAAACGGAAATAAGATGTAAATTACACGATATTGTCATAAAGTGGTAATAAACTCGTGGTTTTCATTTGGTGGTACCATCGGTTTTAAGTTGTTACGTTTTTGTGGTCTGGTATAATTCGTGGTCCCAACTTGTTCCTTGAAGAAAGCAACTTATCAGTACCAATCATTGGTAAGGCTGCAATCCTATTTATAGTTGATTATGAGATGCCTTAAGATAATAACTACTTACACTTAGTTTCACTGTAAACCTGTTCACTCCTCCAATTTCTGGAAAAAAAGAAGAAAATAGCTCCATAAATTTAGCAGAATCACATAAATTTGAAGTCAAACAAGTAATTAAAAGGAAGTAAGTTTTCAACCAGAAAAGTACTAAAATCACTGAGAAGAGGCGAAGTAATTACAGCCCAAGCGCCACGGCTATTAGTGTGTAATGAATCAGCTCTACGATTCAGTTACGTGCTCCGTAGAGCATAATAACTTGGGTAAAATTCGCAGGTAATACATTAAAATGTGATAGCAATAAAAGTTGTTCAATTTCTTACAATTTGTATGTAAGTAGTGGTAGGATTACAACTGTATTATGTGTATGTACTAATACAGTTGTAAATAAAAATTAAAATGATAAAGAAAATTACAATGACGACAGTAATTAGATAACATATGTAAAATGTGGTTGAATTTATTGACAATTTTTTAATATAAATAAGAATTCTGAAGGAACAACCAAGCCTACTCTTTTATTGCCCTCGTTTTAACAATAAATATGGGACTGTATCACAGATTTTTACATACTTATAATACATACATATAATTATAACACGGAGTCTAATACATACTAACTTAATTAACATTCAGATAAAAGACTATACATTGAACCTAGGAAAGATTTAGTCATTTTAAATATTCATACATGGATTGCTGCGTAATTTGTGGTTTGTCCTGATGGACATCTATATCTGATGCTATTACCCCCGTTCTACTCAATACTTACGCTCAAAGGATATCACTATAAAAACTCGAGTACATGCAATAACAAACAGATCCATCGAAATAATTCGAGTCGCTTTATCGCAGTCCAGTAAATTGCTCCTTCTAAATCGCCGCTGAACAAGATTTACGCTCTCAACGCTCAAGTTATTGGCTGAAACTCTTTTTCCTTTTACAAACTGAATTTATTTTATTTTTAAGAAAATGTAATGAACTGAGCGGACTGAACAGTGCTGAGAAAATACAGCCAAATGCCTAAAGATATTTTAATTTAAAAGTATTGAGATGCATAATAAATGTTTAATTTAAAATATAAGGATAAAAAATCAGTAATTTATAAATGTATACATTTTTATCTATCAAAATTAAATTAAAACACAGAAAATAATTCGTTGTAAAACTAGTGTGTGTAACAGCTGTGTTCAACACTTAAAATATACTGACAAAGCTAAGGCATTTGTTCTAATATTCTCACACGAGAAGTGAGGGGACTAGAATAGTGCCTTGCAAGACGCCTGTAAGTAGTATAGATCCAATTGACTTAAGAGCATTAAATAAAATAGTACATTTTTAAAATAAAATCTCGTTAGCTTGATACATAACGTTAACTAAGAGCTAAAAAAATAAGGTCCTTACCTTATTCTAATAAATCTTATTATAATAATGACAATATATAAATATACATTTTAAATTTGCAGTAGTATAATACAAAGTTTTGTCTTTATTGGTATTTTAATTGACATTTAAATAGTACGTATGATAATAATGAAAATATAAATTTTAAAGACATTTCTAATAATGACCTAACTGAGTTTAATATATAATCAAGGAAACATTTTTATGAAAGAATGTTATATGCTTATAATGTTATATTCCATTGATAATAAAATTAATACTTTAATTATATTATCAATGGAAAACGTTATTTCTTTCTCTGAGCCTCTTATTCAGTAAGAAGTTTACCGGACCTGGAGTGTTGCCTTGTGAAACGCCCTGGATACCGATCCAATTCGAGTAAGAGTGTTCACGTCAATGGAAGGCACTTTAATAGAGTAAGTACGTTCACGAGTCGACTCTTATGTCCTTCTTGGAAGTTAGTACCTATTTTTAAGTATGTTTTAGAATTTATTTTAGGTGGACATATTGTTCGAAGTTTTACCTTTAATATAATAGTAGTTTAAGTTTCGACGACCCGCGTGGCGGAGCGGTCACCATGCCGGTCTAACGCGCAGAGGGTCCCGGGTTCGATCCCCGGCCAGACAGATTTCTAAATGATGAATTTAGACTTCTGTTTCTGGGTCTGGGTGTTTGTGTATTTGTCTATGTGTGTGTCCATAGCACCCACGATACAGGGAATCCTAGTGTGGGGCTGTGAGTGTAGAAAGCGTAGAAAGAAAGTTACGTATTCGTACATGATGATCTCCGAAACCGTTAAAACGATTTTTTTGAGTGTGTGTAGTTGATTTCACTTCGAAAAGTATTCTACTTTTGAACTCGATAGGTAGCGCTTTTTTGTCGCAAGATAATGTATGCTTTGGTCAACTTAAATTCAATTAATGTTGTATTTATTAATAATTTAATTGACATCCGATTTTCACCAAATTTTATATGCATATTCAGTAGGTCTGAGAATCGGCTACTATCTATTTTTCATACCCCTAAGTAATAAGGGTTGTTCACCCTTAACATTTTTTTATTCATAGATGTATAGGTAGTATAGGCGATTAAGTAAAATACTATTAATTTAAATTACAAACAGTTTAAAAAATATTATTTATATATACCTAACTGAGATCGACCTGTGATCAAAGCAAATAAAAATATACTTTTGGAATATATTTTTATTTGCTTTTATTTATTTGCTATATATTTATTTTTATAAATAAAATATATATTATAAATTTGAATGCATTAAACTTTGAGAAGCGCTATAGCCAAGAATTCGCGAACGTGCTATAATATGATCCACACTATCAAATACGTAGCATTTTATGCTGATCATCGATTTGTATTCAGATAGCGATCTATTATAAGTATATTAAGCCAATTTTAACACCTAAAACAGTTAATAATTTTATCAATTATTATAATTAAATATTAAAGTTGGTAGAACCCTCTGTGGTGCGACACCGCCACACCTATTTCTGCCCAATTACAGCAGTGTTAAGCACTGCAGTATTGTGATTTCAAGGGTAATTCTAATTTACTTTTATTAAAAATAGGTACGCTTGTCAGTCGGTTATAGTCCCATGAAAATTATTAGAATCGTTTCGGAGATTAGCCGGAACCAACAGAAAAATCATTCGGAACTTCCTGACCGGGAATGTAACCTGGACCTCCTTGCGTGGCCAGTATAGAGAACGCTCCGCTACCGGCTTGTCATATAGTTCTCCTAATTTGTAATAATTAGTTGAATACACAGAAAACAAATAGAGGTCTGTGGTTGAATACATTGCCTAATTATTTATTATTAATTATTTCTACCTAATAACAGCAGTGTTAAACGCTGCTGTGTTCCGGTTTGAAGGGTGTGGTAAGGGAGACAGACTTTTCCGAGGCATTCCAGCTTAGTCCTCAGGGGTAGCGGCGCATCTGTGGCCGACCTCCGGTAGGAATATTTAATCCTATCTGGGGTTGATTACAGATGTCCATGGGCGGCAGTAGCCACTTACCATCAGGTGGACTGCATGCTCGTCTGCTACTCTTATATTATAAAAATATATATATATACAAGTTGACTTCAAGTTGATTCAATACTTATACCGAAGCATATACACATAAACATTACTTGTATTGCAAGGTCGTTCAAACCCACATACCACACCTACTCTTTTTCAAAACAAAAACAAAAGACACTCAAGCATTCCATCATCCCAGCACTTAGCAGAAACAAATCAGTGAATCCAAGGTATCTGAGATAAAGGCACCGACTCATTTATTTTTTCAACGCTCAGAGTGTGAGCCCCCGCGGAGTCGTATCACTGTCGGCACCTGCTGTGCTACCCTTGAGTTTGATGTACTAGCTGTGTTTGCGACTTTGTCTGGCCAATAATCTCTCTGTGATACTGAAGTTATTTATATGTAACTATTAGAGTAGTGCCCGCGGCTTTGTTCGCGTTTTAAACAAAAAAAAGTATCATCACGTACATATAACTGAAAATTTGTACCTTTATTGGAATGACAGTGGTCAAATAATATTGTATGCCCATTAGGCCGGAATATGGCGGACAATTACCCAATATACACCTATGTTTTTAAACCTATGATTTGATTTGCTACAGATCATCACATGATCAAATGCATAGTTTACGTTTATTCTATCTAGAACATACAGACAAACATTCATGTTAATATTTAAAGTTTTTTTTTCTATAATAAATTAATATTTTTAATCAGTTTGGTTACAGATGACATGTACCAAGTAGGTAAAAGATATAACTTCTTAGCGAAGTTTTGCTTTTACCTTCAATCAGGCGATAAGATAGTTTTTACCAGTAGGTCATAGATTAGTAAAGATACTTCGCCGCCTTGAAATTGAATGAAGCCACAAACGGCTTATTAGTAAGTCCTTTTTTTGAATTCATGACAAATAAGAACATTTTTAGAGAAAAATTACGAATAAATAACTAATACTGCGTAATTTACATAATAAATAAATAATTATTTCAAATATTGTAGGGACATTTTAGCACGGAGACGTGGCAAAACTTTTTTACGCAACTATTTCAATTCTCAAAACTGGTTACATTTTCTTGTTAGGAGTGAGTAATCTTTACTAATCTATGCAGTAGGTACATTAATTCCCGCCTTTCTTACTTACACGATTTGTGGTGGATTTGTGGTTGCTAGTTATATAGAATAGATATGGAATTGAAGAGTTTCAAGTTCGTCATTAATAATATCAACTATGAACGAGTTCCAAAAAGTTTTTTTTTATAGCAAAATAACAAACGAGCATGCAGTCGACCTGAGCGTAAGAATTTACTGCCGTCGTTGGATATCTGTAGTCAAACCCAGATTAGAGTCTTACCTAAGGTCGGCCACAAATGCATCGGTACCCTTGAGGACTAAGTTCGAACGCTTCGATTAAATATTCTGTAGCTCTACTCATTCTGAGAATACCACCTAGTATTAGGAGAGTAATGAGCTAATTATCGAGAAGGCTTGAGCCTAGCAGACAGTAATCAGCCAATGATATATGAGCCACCTCAGCATGACGCTCAAACAATAAATTTGACCACAGCACAACACAATAAGCATTACATACCTCAGAATGGGCAAACTTAATTTGCCAGACAACCGAATAAATATCGTTTCTTTAACACCTACACAAAACGAAACTGCAAATAAGAGTACTCGGCAATAATTTTTCTGCTGTCCGTACCGACTGGCAGAATAAAATATCAGCTTCAAGATAAATCAGTCGAGTATTCTCGAGATAGCTGTGTAGCGTCGGCAAAAAAGTTGCTAGCAATAAACGCTCGAAAGTTTCATACTTGTTTCGTAAATACAGAGAGTGGAGGAGCGTTGGCAAAAAAACTGCTCTCGTCTCGATTCAGTAATGTCTTTCGATCAGTGTAGAAATGAGATTTCTTAATAGGATTTCTTAGACGTCTAGATCTATTTATACAAACGGGCTAAGTATTCTATATATTTTTAAAATCTAAACGGTCTTTGACCCTTCATGCAAAATGTAAAAATTTCAAAATGTAAATATTTAATTATAGATGTAACTTTGTATTATTAAGGTATGCAAAAAATGTAAGTGACGGGAAAACTAATGCGAAATACATTCGTCTAAGCAAATATATTTTGACTTTGTTTATCATATATGTATTACAAAAAATAATTCATTTTATTCCCGAGGTAGTCTTGTATATAAAATTCTCGTGTCACAATGTTAGTTACCGTACTCCTCCGAAATGGCTTTACCGATTTTCACCAAATTTCATATGCATATTCAGTAGGTCTTAGAATCGGCTACTAAAAACGTTCAGGGTTGTTCACCCTTAACGTTTTTTTTATTTATATGACAACACAACGTTTCCCGGGTCAACTAGTATCATATAAATATTAATTCATGTCTACATATTATATTGCCTATTGGGAATCTAAACAAATTCCCAATACAATATTCCTGTAATTTATTAAAATGACGAATAGGAAAAGTCTATTTACTTTTCCTATTTGTATTTTATCTATGTTTTTTTCGTATACCTAGTTTCCTAATACCTAATATAAAACTACTCCACGAAAAAAGGTTATTTCGAGAATTTACGAATAATAAAATTTCAATCATGAAATCCCTGAAGACAGCCATATTCTTTCTTTATTAGTATTCATTCATATGTTTTCTTTTTCTCAAATAATAACTGAATATAAATGGGGAATATTCCCAAAGGCAAAAAGAATTCCTATTAACTTTTATGCTGACCGTAGATTAATTATTTGGGATCCCCCGAAGAGGTTTATAAGAAATATTATTCGGCTACAATTTAGCTCTATGTTTTATAGAACCTAATGGTATAATTGTTTTATTTGTACATAATACACATATTATAAAATAGCTGTGCCCCGCGGTTTCACTCGCGTTAAAAAGAAACAGGGCTAGTCCTAAAATATAAGTAGCCTAAATTAATCCTTATATCAGCTACCTGCCAATAAAAGTCCCCTCAAAATCGGTCCAGCAATTTCAGAGTTCAGCCAGAACAAATAGACAGATAGACAAAAATTGCAAAAAAATATTTTGGTGTATGTACCGTATGTATATTCATATGCATGTAGTAAAAAGCGGTTATTTCAATATTAAAAACAGACACTTTATTTATTTATAAATTCGTTGAGGCTACCATTTCACTGCTAATACTGAATTAAACAAATGTTTGCCTACCAAAGATCGAAATTTGTCAATTTTTTAATCAATAATTGTCAGAAGTGGCACATCTGTGACCGATAATGAATGATGGCCATCTGTTAGAGATAATGATCGATACCGCCCATGGACAATATGGACATATACATAACATAACTAACGCCACATAGGACAGGGATTTAACCTGAAGCCGATCACATATGTGTTGCCACTTTGAGTCTCATGAAGACTAAGATGGCCGCCTAATTCTTAAGTCAGTCAGCTCTTCCACTGGAACACAAAAGCGACGCTAGAAAATATGGCTATGGTTCTTTCTGGCAAGTAGGCACCCCTGGTTGAACGATTTTTTTTTACTGAATATAGGAGTAGCAGACGAGCATGCAGTCCACCTGATGGTAAGTGGCTACTGCCGCCCATGGACATCTGTAATCAACCCCAGATAGGATTAGATATTCCTACCTGAGGTCGGCCACAGACGCGCCGCTACGCCTCGGATAAGTCTGTCTCCCTCACCACACCCTTCAAACCGGAACACAGCAGCGCCTAACACTGCTGTTATTAGGTAGAAATAGGTGTGACGGTGGTGCCGCCGGAGTCAAACCACAAAGGGTTCTACCACCTTCAAAAAGTTGGTGGGACATCATTACAAATAATTTTTCATTTTGAGCGATGTATTTGCTTATTTTTTAGTTGACGAGGGCGAAGCTTCAAAAGGTATCCGGTGCCGTGGGACAGTATGTTTTGTGGGAGTTTTAACTAATGGTTGGCGGGGTGGTTTGATCTCTCACGGTTCCTGCCTTGATACCCGGAAACCCCTATTTAGTCGCCTCGTAATACAGGCAGGAGTTACCGTAGCTATATTCTTGTCCCGAGACTAGTGTTATAATATATTACACCTGTTCAATACCCACCTTTTGTATGAAATAAACAAGTCTACAAAAGCATTGAGCGCTGTCGGATACATTATCATAATATATTAAGGATGTAATTTAAATGTCGTTATAGGAAGGTTTTGTGAAGCTGAAAGCTGAACGGTTTGTTAGGCTTAGAAACTCTATTAACTAGTTAGAATCTGTGACTTGGTCTGGATTTGTTTGGTATATTCCACCATATTAAGTGCGAATTTGACTTTACATTTTTGAAATATTTTTAAACTCTCTTGTGTTTCCTCAAGTTTTTTTTCATTTATAGGAAATGATAAATTCATTTTAATACGTACATAACATTGAAATATCAGAGGAGTGTGCCTGATATAAGAACTTCGGACCTCACGTCCTAAATTCGGATCTAAATTTGCGTTGAAACTTAAACAAAATTAATATTAAAATGACCGACGAACTTTAATATTTATATAAATCTTTACTAATCTGTTAAATTATCGGTAGGACGGCCCTATATGGAGTTCTTTTGATATCAACAATGATAGCATTGCAAGTAATGGACTAAGAAACAAGTGGGTAGAATGGAAGTCTCTGTAACTTTCTCCATTTAGCAGTTAAATAAGAAGGATATGAATGTATGAATACTGGCTTTGGAACGCCTTGTGTTCCAAATAAGTAAGTACTTTTAATTCATTGCCTGACTGACGACCCGCGTGGCGGAGCGGTCACCATACCGGTCTGACGCGCAAAGAGTCCCGGGTTCGATCCCCGGCCAGACAGATATCTAAACGATGAATTTAGATTTCTGTTTCTGGGTCTGGGTGTTTGTGTATTTGTCTATGTGTGTGTCTATGGCACCCACAACACAGGGAATCCTACTGTGGGGCTGTGAGTGTAGAAAGCGTTTAAGCGTTTATTTATTTCGATTTATTGCCTGAATAAATTACTGCATAAATCAATTGTCCGTTCAAATAAGCCTAATCAATCAACTGTTATATCAATAATTGGATTGATTGGCAAAATAACACATTACTTAAATCAATTGCATGAATAAAATGCATAAATGAACACATTTCCTAAATGAATTGCTACTACAATCAATTGCCGTACCAATTAGTTGCCATATCAAGAAATTACTATATCAATTAACAACTAAATCGAACAATTGGATCAAACAATAGCTGGACCGATCACATCAGGGGCGTTCTAAAACGCGATCACGTGACCCGTTCAAAAAACAATACTCGAAGAAAATCTCCGAAACACAAAAGTACAAATCGTCGAATAAACGCCGCTCGTTCAGAATCAGGTCGAAAATGTTCGGATCGCGTGACGGCAATACATTTGCGGCGTATTGTTCGCGGCACGGAAACTCGCACTCGAAGGAACACGCGGTTTCCCAACTAGCTGGCACTGTGTTCGCGATTTTTCAAACGCTTTGCTGAGTGTATGGACGTATCCACTTAGTTCAGGGTAACATCTGTCGTTACTGTCTATATGGCTCTCTGAAAGTTTATGAAGCGTTCAAGGATAGAAATGGTCTAAATGTTTTTAAATTTAGTGTACTAACTACAGCTGAGACGATTATAAGCATTCCAATAATAAAGATAAGACTTCACAAGGCTTATTGTTTTAAATTATCTATCGATCGATCGATCTATTGTTTCATATTCCTTAAATGAGTCTTCTCGTCTCATATTCGATCCATTGATCAATCAGCCTAATTATTTTACGTATGAGGAATTAATCAGGCAATCTTATTGTTCTGTATTATGTTGATCCATCGATCAATAGATATGATCGGCCAATCAATATATTTTATCCAACCTACTCGATATTTAGTCATTGGGCACCATTATTCGAGCAATTGATTAACTGATTTTATTGTGCCGTGTTTGATCAATCGATATAATTGTGTTATAATCGATCCAATTATTTCGATGTTCGTTCAAACCTTTGACATTTTTGACATCAACATTTCAACGATCATACTTTACACCTTGATTGCTTCCATCAAGCCTTTAATCCCTTAATGTGCAATATGTTTCAGTTCGAGCCTTTGACGCCCTAAAGAGGTCAATTTCCTCCGGTAGCGACCATTTTCTTCAGACCCTTTCTCGCCTTTTCTCGAAAGCCTTTCTTGTTGCTACATTAGACAAATCGGTTAGCCCTTTGTACTTCGTATGTCTGTCACTCTTTTCAAGTAACTGTTGAGATTGAAATCTTTGTCTGAGGACGTATTATACGTGTGAAGGGATTCATTAAACGCTTGAGTAGTTTGTTGAGAGAAATGTATTTTATATTTATCATACAAGTAAGTGGAATAGTAATGGAGTATGCACTTTGGTAAGTAGTCACTGTCGCTCATAGATACCTGTAACCAAGTCCACATGAACACGAGTTCTTCCTAAGGCCAATAGACTGAGGCATTGCCTCTTCTGACAACGAGCTAATCGCATCATATTTAAGTCAGCCGGGATTCTGGGTTGCCGATCTTCCACCGAAAAGCAAGACGGGTTTTACATAAAGCCTAACACAGATGCTTTGTCTCTCCTGAAGACTTAGATGGTCGCCAATGGGTAAGTCATTCAGCATCTACAATCTTCCACAGAAATGTAGCAACTGCTTCACGATAGAAATAGATGTGTACCGCTACAAAGATCTTGCCCGATGGAACTATATTGATCCCACCACATTTCAGATTATAGATGTTCCTGACCACTTCCCGGTATCATCACATAGTCTACTTCGGTAGATTCGTTAAGATTCGTCTTAAATAAATCGCCTCGTTTCGACAATATAGTACGAACACATCTATCCAAATCCATCCAAAAAATTTTTGATGGAAACTAAAAATGATACACCAAAAATACAGACACAGTGTTTCAAATTCGGCTACGATACGATTATGGCGAAATGATGGCATTGTTTGCGAACGTATGGGAAATATTGGTATCGTTTTGAACTTGTATATTGTCTATTCAACTCGTAAATCGACTTCGTGCATATAAATAACTTGCACGCTATGTGACTTTTATGGTAGTGGATATGTGAAATTTTCTATGGTATTTCGTCGTCAACCTATTACTGTTGTACTGTGGTACGGCTCTTCTCTCAGGATGAAAGATTAGGTCATAGTATACCGCGCTGGCCAAGTGCCTGCTGGAAGACTTACACCTTGATAGCTTCCATCAAAGCCTTAATCCCTTAATGTGCGATATGTTTCAGTCCCAGCCTTTGACGCCCTAAAGAGGAGCCTAAAGAGGACCTTTGGGAATTGTTTCTTTTAATCTCTCAGGTATAAAAGTTTCCTTACGATATTTTTCTTGATCATTTAATGCAAGTGATAATTTATTTCTAATACGCGTAAAACGTTGCTAAACTCGCAGGTTCGCACCCAGGATTCTCGATCATGAGGCCGAGTTTCACTGCCTCATGACATCAAATCATATATTATATTTTAGGTCTGCAGGAAAGTAGTTGACAAAAAATATATTTCGTACACATATTACGAGTATGTACTCGTCGATACGCGTAAGAAACTTTGAACTTTTGAACTGAATTGTTGAAACTTTTTTTGTGTTTGTTGATTTTTGATCTGAGTTAAGCTGTTATCTGTAAGTTATTGTTAGATCCTAAAGTTAATCTTATCTTAAAAGATGCATCGCCCACAAATACCTACCAATATAATAAGTATGTCTCCCTGAGCACACCCTTCAAACCAGAACAAAGCAGCGCTTAAGACTGCTGTTATGAGGCAGAAATAGGTGTGGCGGTGGTGCCGCCGGAGTCGAACCGCAGAGGGTTCTACCACCTTCAAAGATATATAAAAAATAATTCTAAATAAACAGAATAGATAATCTCTCATATCTAAAACATCTAAAGCAGTAGAAGCCTGGAAATATACCACTAGATCACTGACCATTTCTAAAGCTCACAACAATAAAAGCTCTAAATTTACGGCTCGCCTAATTAAGTTCCCGAAACGAGCATTGTTGTAGATAATTGGGTTGTTAAATTTTCGACGGCTTTTTATGTAGTTTCTGAATTATCTCTCTTTGTTTGGAAGCAATAATTCTGATATAGTAACAACTTTCGACTTCATGGATGGAACTAGTTGTAGAAAGTAATAAAATAAGAAAAGAATATGTTAAACGGTTGCATCGAAGAAACAAAGGATAATTCGGAAAATAATTCGAAAGGTCCTAGGTAGCCTCATCACACCACTCTCCTCAGCAATCTACGGTATGGATCTGTTAAAAACTAGTAAAATCTAAACTGAGTAAATATGTAAATACTACACCCAAACATTTTATTATTAATAAAAAAAACACAATAAATTAGTATCCCTAAAGATTTTTTTATTCTAGATGCACGGCGGTGTATCTATTTTTTATTTATAATATAGGAGTAGCAGATGAGCATGCAGTCTACCTGATGGTAACTAGCTACTGCCGCCCATGGACATATGTAATCAACCCCGGATAGGATTAGACATTCCTATATATGTCTGCCACAGATGCGCCGCTACTCCTGAGGACTAAGCTGGAACGCCTCGGAAAAGTATGTCGCCCTTACCACACCCTTCATACCAGAATACAGCAGCGCTTAACACTGCTGTCGTGAAACAAAAATAAGTGTGGCGGTGGTGCCACTGGAGTCGAAACACAAGGGGTTCTACCACCTTCAAAAATTCAAGTTCAAAATATCAAAATTCTAGTTACAATTACATTTAACCAAATTAATAAAGTCATTTTAACAATTCAATTGAATTAATTCTCAATAGCCCATACATTTATAGATTCTAAAGACTTTAAGAATAGTCAGTAATCCTTTTAAAGTATGTTACAAAATATTTCCCGGTATTTTAATAGACTTTTCTCTTTTATTCTTCTTTCTTCGTATATTTATTTTTAGAATAACTTAAAACGTTAGTTTTAAAAATGGCTTCCTTTTTATCTGGAATAATATTTTCTAGAATTTTATTTATTTATTTTATTTATTTACAAATTTGTGTACACAGAACATAACAAAGAAATAGAGTATTAAAAAGAAATGTAGTACAAAGGACTACTTATTCCAACCTGGACTTTCTTCCAGCAGCCTCTATGGTCAGAAAAATTGTATGTAAGGCAAATAAAGTGTGCACAAAATAGATAAGTAGGATAGATATCATATACATATACATATATATAATTATATACACATAATATATACAATAATATATACATATGACAATATATACATACAAATATATACTTAATTATGACAGTGATAAGTAGTGCTCTTTTACTCTTCTTTTGAACAAAGAAATACTGTTGGAAAGACGAATATGGGGCGGTAGTGAGTTCCATAGTCTAACTGCATGAACGGAAAAGGAGCGGGAGTAGAAAGAAGTTTTGTGAGAAGGATAATTAAGAAGGGATTTCAGATGAGATCTACAAGGTGCCAGAGAAGGCCGTGTATATGAAAAACGGTGTTTCAGATAGGAGGGGTTTTATTTATTCTTTTGATATCAAGTTAGTTACGTGTAAGCGACAGCCCTACACGTTAAGGCTGCATCGCGCCAGCCCTACACCGTTCTCACGCTGCATCGTGCTTGCGCTGCATCGGGCCTTCGCGGAACGGCCAACGCTGACGAGGCGCGCAGGTGGCCGTCCCACGCGCGGGTGGCCGTCCCACGTACAGGTGGCCGTCCACCATGGAATCAGTTCACCTCCATCGCGGAAAGTGACTCGACCTATCCCATCAATTTTTTTTTTTATTTCATTTTTGTTAAAACTTGTGTAAAATTTGTGTTAAATTTAAATAAAAATTTAATTTGTTCGCGAAATAGACTGCAATTATTTCCTCGACGCCCAGCTCCCATAACTGGCGCAGTCGAAAGTTCCCGGTTTGTGCGTGTTTCGGACTATCGCAATTAAACGAGGAACCCATAAGTGGCGCAGAACCCATAACTGGCGCAGTCGAAAGTTCCCGGTTTGTGCGTGTTTCGGACTATCGCAATTAAACGAGGAACCCATAAGTGGCGCAGAACCCATAACTGGCGCAATCGAAAGTTCCCGGTTTGTGCGTGTTTCGGACTATCGCTATTAAACGGGAAACCGAACCATTGAACGAGATCCGGACGTCGGGGAACCCTGCTCAGCTCGCTACATCCAAAAATCGATGTGCAAATACGAGATGAAGCTACTTCTGTGAGTAATAAGTAGATATTAAGTATGTACCTATTGGTTGCAGCTCCTATACAACATATGTCCTTCCTATCCTTATAAATATAATTTTATTGAAAATTTGAGTGAACAGTGACATAAAATCTTTCAAGATTTTTTTATTACGAGCAAATAAGGGTAGTTCACCCAGTTCTCCTCAGGAAATTCGTAGATCTATACGAGACCGTAATCGTAATGTAGATTTATTTGTCATAGAAGAATCATTAAATATGACAGAAAATTCAATGCCAAGTGTAAGTGGAACGGCAATTTCTGCTTCTTTGTCAGACAAAACCGATAAAATTTTTAATGCTTTAAGATTAGTCCCTGAGTTTGATGGAAATTCAAATGTTTTAATTAGATTTTTAAACATATGTGATCAAATTGTATTAGCATATGTCGATCCGGCATCTGGAAATGAGTTAAATAATTATGCAGTGATAAATGGAATTTTATATAAAATTAAGGGACCCGCGGCTAGAACCTTAGCTACGAATGGCATCCCATCGGATTGGAATGGAATCCGCGCAGCTCTTATTAATACCTTTTCAGATCATCGTGATGAATCTTCATTGTATAGCGATTTATCTATGTTATCTCAAGGTAATGACACACCCCACATTTTTTATGAACGAATTCAGAATTTACTCGGTACAATAATGACATATGTTGAGTTGCATGATGATATTTCCACTACCGTTGAAGCTAAACGGACCTTATATAAAAAATTAGCTTTACAGACTTTCCTTAAAGGCTTACGTGAACCATTAGGCTCACGCATACGTTGTATGAGGCCTCCAACGCTTGAAAAGGCCTTGGAGTTTGCTCAGGAGGAATTAAATATTATTTACATGCAAAATAGAAATTCTTATTCACGAAAACTTACACAACAGACACCATCATTCAGAACTAACAATTTTAATCCTTTCTTTAATAAGCAAATTAGCCAGCAGTCACGCATGAATAATTCTCAGATGTTGCCACACTTAAATAAGCCTTATCAAGGTCCATCAAAAACCCAGCAAATGTTTAGGGCTCTACCACGATCGAATATGAGCACTGGTTTTAGGATACCACTTAGGGAAACTCACCCCACACAGCACCAACGCCAGGTCAGTAATCAAATGCACGGACAGCCTATGAGTGGCATTAGCCACCCCAAAGCCCGTACATTGCCACCGACTTCAATGAAACCTGACTGGAGCCGACAAGGTCAGTACCGTTCTCCAAATTATTACCAAGAAATTAATACTAATGAGTATGATAACTGTGATGACATTGACCATAACTTCGTCGATAACTATGACATGAGCTATGACACCCCATCTAACGTAGTTGAACACTTAGTGGGAAACGGTTACATAAATGACCAACAATTTATTGAACAGACTGACGAACAAACGGACGAAAATTTTTTGTCAGCTCAAATTTCAAGTGTCCCAAGATAGAATTAAATTTACAAAATAAAAGACAGCTTCCATACATTCAAATTCATAACCCACCTCTGAAATTATTAATAGATACAGGAGCAAATCAATCCTTTATCAATCCAGAAGCTATAGAAAGATACTATTCGGATTTACCATTATATTACGACCCTTTTATTGTGACAAATATTCATGCTTCTACTAGAAATGACTATTCCATAGAAATACCATGTTTTTCTGAAATTAATGACAATAACCCCATAAAGCTTTACATTTATAGGTTTCACAATTATTTCGACGGTTTAATAGGTTGTGATTTATTAGAGCAGTGGCAAGCAAAAATTGATTTAGGCTCTCGCATACTTAACACACAGTTTGCAAAAAATAAAATCCATATGTTTGAATCTGGCAGTGTAAATTTAATAGAGGTGATAATACCAGCACAATCTAGCAAAATTATTAAAGTGCCAACTACTATAGCTAACGGTGAAATTATTATAGATAGACAGACCATTTGTGAATGTAGTATTGGTGATTGTTTGACTATTTCTGAAAATAGCCAAGCCTATGTAGAAGTTTCTAACCCTTCTAAAAATGATGTGATTTTCACATTGATCCAACCAATTTCTGCAAGTTTATTCAGTGAACAATCAGTTTCGGCCTATGATTTTTGTAATAAAAATAAAAATTTAGATCGCACTCAAAAAATTTTATCCAGATTACGAACTGATCATTTAAATAAGGAAGAAAGTGCAAATTTATTTGCCTTATGCAAAAAATATGCCGATGTTTTTTATGTAGAAAACGAGCCACTTACATTCACCAATAATATCAAACACCGTATAAAAACTACCGATGAATTTCCTGTTCATTGTAAGACATATAAATACCCTCATGTGCATAGAAATGAAGTACGGGCTCAAATAAAAAGTATGATTGATCAGGGAATTATCAGACCATCTAGTTCTGCGTGGAGTGCACCCATCTGGATTGTACCCAAAAAGGCAGATGCTTCGGGTAAGACTAAGTGGAGACTTGTGGTTGATTTTAGACGACTGAATGAAAAGACTATTGATGACAAATACCCCATCCCTAATATTAACGACATACTTGACAAATTAGGTAAATGCCAATACTTTTCGACTTTGGACCTAGCTAGTGGTTTTTATCAAGTGGAGACTCACCCTGATGACATACATAAAACTGCATTTAGTGTTGACTTTGCTCCCGGACACTTTGAATTTTTAAGAATGCCCATGGGTCTTAAAAATGCCCCATCAACCTTTCAGAGAGTCATAGACAACGTTTTACAAGGCTTACAGAATGAAATTAGCGTAGTTTACTTAGACGATATACTTGTATTTTCCACCTCACTACAAGAACATATAGTTAATTTACGTAAAGTTTTTGACCGACTTCGTCAATCCAATTTTAAGATTCAAATGGACAAATCCGAGTTTCTGAAACATGAAACACCGTATTTGGGACATATTATAACATCTGACGGAGTAAAGCCAAACCCTGACAAAATTAGTGCTATTTCAAAGTATCCAATTCCCAAAACTACAAAACAAATTAAAGGATTTTTAGGCTTGCTAGGTTATTACAGACGTTTCATACCTAACTTTGCAAGACTGACCAAACCACTAACTAGCTGTTTAAAAAAAGGTGCAAAAATAACCTTGTCTGAAGAATACATTGAATGTTTTAATCACTGTAAAACACTACTGACTTAAACTTAAATGAACGACTAATGCAACAATACATTCAAGACCATCGTCATAAAATGGATTTAGTATATAAAATTATTCACGACATTTCACAGACTGAACGTAACACACTTATGTCTCAACAGAATGCACGTAGAGAACCACAGATAGATTATGAAGAAGGACAAGAAGTTTACATTAGGAACCCGGTAGCTACAAGACAAAAAATTGCACCGCGTTACATACATGATAGAGTTATTTCAAACTTACCTGTACATATATACACTTCAAAGAAGCGCACACCCGTAGCTAAAAATAGACTGAAACGTAAACGCAAAACGTCTGGATTGTTACAGATGTCTGGTGATCCTGATACACCTGGCCCAAGCACAAGACATTCGACTTGACAGTTTAAATGATGGTCCTGGCATTCTTCCTTTCAAACTCGGACCTGCAAAAATAACCTCACATTATCACACCTTTTTACATGATATTAATTTTGATGAAATTCAGAAGCAATTAGATTTGACTAAAACTCAGTTAACTGATGTCACAAATAACTTAACTACTAGAGGCTTCGCTCTTTTTAAATATCAAATCATACACTTGTCTGACAAAATTAAGGAAATAAATTCTCAATTAGATACTTTTCTGCCAACAAAAAGAACCAAGCGTGGTTTAATCAATCCATTGGGATCCATAATTAAAAGTATTACGGGAAACCTCGATTATAATGATGCTTTACAGTATGAGCAAATGTTTCATATCTTACAGAAGAATGATGTAGATTTAGCTAATAGTTTAAATAATCACATAAGTTTATATAAGCAGATGTCTTTCCATCAAACAGAAATATTAAGTAATTTAAGTAGCAATCAAGTTAAGTTAGAAAAAGCTTTGACACGCTATATTAATACTACAAGTAATAATACTATACAGCTTACCCGTTATGTCCAATTGTCGCAAATATTAACACTTATAGCTGAAAATATTCAAGATTTGCGATTAGAGATAGATAGAATAGAAAATATTTTAGCGTTTAGCCGTACAAGTACCGTACATCATTCTGTTTTAAGTACTAGTAATGTAATTGATATGTTAAGCAGATTGAAAGATATATATAACCAAGATCAGATTATTAATTTAGTTGATGCTCGACTCTACTATGATTTAATTAGGTTAGGATGTTATTTCGTAGACAATAAACTCATTATTGTTCTTAAATTTCCCATTGTATCTCCATCAACTTATGACCTTTACCGTTTGTGTCCAGTTCCTAATAAGCACCATGAAGTTATAATTCCCCCATCTCCTTTTGTTGCAACCAACTCCAAGGAATATGCATACATGGAGGCAGAATGCCCGAAGGTCGACACCATATTCATATGCAAGCAACAAATGAGCTATCAAACCAGAACATCTCAGGACTGCATCAGCACACTAATTCATTTACAGAAAATAGATGAAACGTGTCACCCCACGCCTATTTTTCTGTCTCAGGAGGCTCTACTGGAGCTTGACGATCAACACTATATACTATCTTTTCAAACCCCCACGAAAGTACAAACGCTATGTGGACAGGAACGCCATCAAATCATCGAGGGTAGTTTCCTTGCTACTATACCGAGAACCTGCAGCATCAGAACAACAGAATTCACTATCACCAACGTCAACGATAAACTCCGTGGACAGCATTTCGAAATACTTACATTCACAAATTCTGAATTATTAGCCTTGTCATCTTCAAGGAATCGAAAAGCTCATTTCAACATAACTGCAATAGATCTTAATAAACTACATGTCATTGAAGACCAAATATCAATGGAAACTTCACCAAAAGTAACCGACGCCACTTCGATGAGTACTTACCATACTACTCTTCCTCTGTACCTGTTAATCCTACTGGGTACAATTGCTCTCGCTATTGCGTACATAAGGCGATACCGGCGAAATAGAAAATCAGAAGACATATCAAAATCGAATGTTGAAATATCTCTTCAACCGTGTGCAACCTCAAGTGAGCATCACTCGTCGACAGCTACACGAGAGGACAAGAAGGCCGCAATATTTGCACTAAACGTAGGCAAATAGTTGCTCAGCTGGGGCGGGAGAAGTTACGTGTAAGCGACAGCCCTACACGTTAAGGCTGCATCGCGCCAGCCCTACACCGTTCTCACGCTGCATCGTGCTTGCGCTGCATCGGGCCTTCGCGGAACGGCCAACGCTGACGAGGCGCGCAGGTGGCCGTCCCACGCGCGGGTGGCCGTCCCACGTACAGGTGGCCGTCCACCATGGAATCAGTTCACCTCCATCGCGGAAAGTGACTCGACCTATCCCATCAATTTATTTTTTTTATTTCATTTTTGTTAAAACTTGTGTAAAATTTGTGTTAAATTTAAATAAAAATTTAATTTGTTCGCGAAATAGACTGCAATTATTTCCTCGACGCCCAGCTCCCATAACTAGTTTTATGTTGTTGTTGTTTATGAGACATTTTCAAAACAATTCCTTACAAAGCTGATATCTTCCTGCAAAAAAACACATGAGCCGCAAATAAATACAAAATTTGAAATGTGTGTTGTTTTAGAAATAATTTAAAAATATCTCATCCATCTTATTTAGTTAACTTAGTTTTATATTCGCACTTTTATTTATCAGTATAAAACATTTGTCTTTACACACCGTCAGACAATTTTCAAAACTGTTCACATATTGGCACCATACAAACTCACTTGCTCAAAATTGACTTCTCTCTTCTCTGATACAGACAGACACTCCAATTTAATTTATTCGTGTAAACTTATATACATTTCCTTCCATCTCCATGATTTCAGATTTAACACGGCGTGAACCATTTTGACACTTCATACACTTTGATAGCCACGTTGTTCGTATAATTTCGTTTGAAGCGCTAGCATTATAATTACGTCACAACACGTCCTGGTTTTAGGGTTCCGTACACAAAGAGTAAAAACCAAATCCTGTTATTTAGCTTCCACTATCTGTCCGTCTGTTACAGGGCTCTCTCTTTTTTTTATAATATAGAAGTAGCAGACGAGCATGCTGTCCACCTGATGGTAAGTGGCTATTGCCGCCCATGGACATCTGTAATCAACCCCAGATAGGATTAAATATTCCTACCTGAGATCGGCAGCAGATGCGCCGCTACCCCTGAGGACTAAGCTGGAACGCCTCGAAAAGTCTAAGCTTACCACACCCTTCAAACCAGAACACAGCAGCGTCTAACACTGCTGTTAGGTAGAAATATGTGTGGCGGTGGTGCCGCCGGAGTCGAACCACAAACGGTTATACTTATACCACGTTCAAAGCCGTAATAGATAGACAATTGAATTTTTAATTAGGTATGTAAAATGTGGCCGCTGTAACATCCTATTTCAATCTATTTCGTGGTAACAACAAATACAAGATGTCCTGGTTTTAGGGTTTCATGTACAAAGGGTAAAAACGAAATCCTATTATTTAGCCTCCACATCTGTCCGTCTGTTACAGGGCTCTCTCTTAAGCCGTAATAGATAGACATTTGAAATGACTACTGCGTATGTGAGTATGGCCTTCGTAGCAACCTAGTTTTTTCTGTTTCGTGGTAACAACAAATACAGCATGTCCTGGTTTTAGGGTTCCGTCATAGATTAGTAATGATACTTCGCCGCCTTGAAATTGAATGAAGCCACAAACGGCTTATTTTAGTAAGTTCTTTTTTTGAATTCTTGACAAATAAAAACATTTTTAGAGAAAATTTACGAATAAATAACTAATTTATGTAATAATTACGTAATTTAAGTAATAAATAAGTAATTATTTCAGATATTTTAGGGACATTTTAGCACGGAGACGTGGCTAAACTTTTTTACGCAACTATTTCAATTCTCAAAACTGGGTACATTTTCTTGTTAGGAGTGAGTAATCTTTACTAATCTATGGGTTCCGTACCCAAAGGGTAAAAACAAAAAAATAAAAAAGTATGAAAATAAATAGGTCGTTATACAAGAAACTGTTTTTCTGCGTTTTTCGCATTACCTATTGAACCTTTATACGTTTTTTTTTTATATTTGAGCCTAACTATAAAGCACACATGCGTGATGGAAAGTAGTCAACGTCGCCTATGGATGTTTGCAACACCAGCGTAGTTGCAAATGCATCGCCGGCTTTAAAAGAGAGCTCTTTTTGCACCTTTTTGTGCACAGTTAAAATGTTCACAATGCTTACTTCTATGACTGTTAGGTAACAAATTTATTTGTGCGGAACCCTTGCGTGTCTGAGTATACACCATTATAATAACACGTCACAACATGTCCTCGTTTTTCGGTATTTTAATGACGTGTGTGTAATGAGGTTAGAACGTTTTGGTGAATGTTGCTGATTATAGGGCTGTTTCAGCCAAATTATTTGTGATTAGATTTTAAGATATTTTCGGTTGTTATTAATTAACAACGGTGTTTAGGATAATTTTGCGGTTAATAAAAGGCGTATGGAAGACATAATTTACTGAGCCGTTCCTGCTTAATCCTCAGTAGTAACGACGCATCTGTGGCCGACATCATATATACTTCATACTACAGCTGATGTCCATGGGGATGTTTGTCGAAGTAAGTAATTACAAATGAAACAACTGTCTCAGGAGTATCGCTTACCATCAGGGGACTGCATGCCCGTTTGCTACTTCAATCTAATAAAAAAAACAGGCAAGAAACTATTATTGGGAAGTTTAGGTGTCGGACAGTATGTCCCTGTAGTTTCGGGACCAGAATAGGGCTACGGTATCCTGTGCCTGTCGTAAGAGGCGACTAAAAGGGGGCTTCCGGGGTTTCGGTAAGAGTGGGAGCTCGAACCGCCCGGTAAGAGACCCCGGGAAGGGCGGCGGTGTGTGTGGTCGCATACCGTTGTACGCACCAGATGGTGTGGCGAGCGTCAAGCTCACCTGGGCCGAGCCCGACGGGGCAACGCGCTAAGAGGACTCCGGTTGCGTTTTTTGGAGATCCCGGAGCCCTCTACGCAGCGCTGAGGACGGCCACCGGGGGGGGTTTTAGTGCGGTAAAAATCCCACATAACCCTGCGTCGCTCCCACGGTATCGGGTACCTTTTGAAGGTATCCCCCACGTGAACAAAAAAAAAAGTGTCGGACAGTAAAAAGCGAGGCCAGAATTCAACTTCTAAAGTCGTTTGTCCACCGCACCGTCACCGAGCCGATTGATCTGTGTATATTGATTGTTGTTTAAATTCAACTGTAAGTATTCAATAAGGAGTATTCTATCTGTCTGTCTATGTATCTCCAATCCTATCGAAGTCGATAGGATAGAACTGCATACTTATTATTACATTCATAATAATATATCATTGTTAAAGAAACCAGAATCAGTATTAAAGAAATCCCTCCGTTTCGTCCCCAATTAAGGACTATACATAAGAGAGAAAAATGCTACAAATTCTACCAATTAGAAAGCCGATTCGTTATCTAAATTACAATTATAGCCGTAACGAGAATTTGGTTGGGGTTTTAATTAATCAATTCTGTCAACTGAAGAAGTTGCCATCAATAATAAATATAAAAAGGTTGATCTATAACAACGGTGTGTGGTGTAAGTTGTGACAGAAACGCGGATTTTTGTGTTACTATTATTTTGTGTGTTTATTGTTATGTTGTTGTGTGTTGTGTGTTTATTATTTTCTTCTTCTATTATATAATTAATACTAATGTCAAAATCTACTATAAGTGTGCAATAAAGTATATTCTAATCTATTAAAATATCGCTATATATGATTTTAGACTAATATTACCGCGAAATTGAGACATTTCAGTATATAACAGGTACACAATATACGTGGTTTCAATTTATTTATTTGCACCCAGTTAAATATATCGTAGTCAAGTTTTTTATGGCTATTTCCAATTAATTTCAATTTTAATTAAATTTAGGAATTTTAGGATTTCTATTAGAAATGATTATTGTAAATCAATATGTGTTTATTCTTAGATTCAAAATTTGTGTGGCTTTGATATTTCTTGTATCTTTATGCTTTGAATACTATATTAACTAAATTACATACTTATTTTGTATTAGTCAAATATATGTTTTGAAATTAGATTTAGGCGCACGGCAGTGCGTGCACTAAGTTCAGGGATTATGTTTGAATATAAATCTGTTACTATTTCACAAGAGCGTTAAATTTCGTATTTTCGCTCCAATCCTATGACTTAAACTATATAGTTTAACATAACGAGCTCACAGATTTTTATTCAAATATCAGATTAAGGATTACTTTGTGTCATAGTTTTAAGGGCTTTTCTACCTTTCATACAATTTTTGTATTACCAATTTACATTTGAACTTGAATGTTATTCAATATTTATTTTACATGTATGTGTATTTCAGTAAAATATTTTTGTGCTCAGGTTTATTTTACTTGCCAATTTATATTTAACTTAAACTATCATATTTCAGTAGCACTACCATGAGTTTACAAAAGTATTACTCGCTAGCGACTGCGTAAAATAAATGTATGAAAAATTGTACAGCGCCTCTGGTGGTTACTCGTAGAACTAAATTCCGTAGTGCGAGCCACTCGTAACGTAAAAAACCTATCGAAATCAAATCTATTGCCATACAAATTCGGTCCCATGAGTCATTAATTTGACAGACGTTGTCAAGAAATACCGTAACGATAGTAGTTCTGTTATTCACTAGCAAAATGACAATAGTTTTCTATTTACAATTTCTATAGTGGCGTTTCTATGCCAACTCATGGTAGTGCTACTGTACTTACCACATTATAATGTAATAAATATTATCTACTGTAGTATTTTTATTTACATTTTTTTTTAATTAATACAAGAAGTACTAAAATAAAAAGATGAGTAACACACTCGCCTCCTCCACGAATGAGGAGAGACTCGTGCCCAATCGTGGGCAACAAAAAGAGTTGCAACTTACTAAATTTACCTATTAAACTCGAATACACAAACACCCAGACACAGAAACAGAAATCTAAATTCATCATTTACATATTTGTCTGGCCGGGAATCGAACGCGGGACCCTCTGCGCGTCAGACCAGTATGGTAACTGCTCCGTCACGCGGGTCGTCAATATACAAGAATCGTGCACGAATGGAGAAAGCAGAAATAAAACTGCCAAAAACTTCGAAAATATCCACATATTACTTCAAGTTGTTTCAGTAAACGCAAGAAATATTACTTGTATGTTCTCAGTTGAAACTAGAACCGTTCATATTGCACTGTACCCTTACCATGAGTTTTTATGTTTTGACAAATATGACTATTTTGGTATTTGATTACGTATTTGCCCATACAATTCAATCAGCGCCCCTAGCGGATTGTATCAGAACTATAGTGTCAGTAACGTAACATTAAATGTCTTAATTGACAGAATTGCGCTTAATGTTTGTCTCTCTTTTTTGCGAACATGTGAGGCAGACAAAAAGATTTGAGCACTTACTTATTGTTACGTTTACTCAGTCTACTGAAGCAAACGGAACAGAATAATGCATTGAGTAAACGTTACGTAAAATTCTGGGATGTTTTGAAAACTCATGGTGAGGATACTGTTGTTTTGTCGTTTTAGAAGTTTTCAATAATTTAATAACTAGTTTGCGACTTCATTAGTGTTCGTTTTAGTAATTGTTGGCACGATTCGCGGTACTATATGTCCTCGTATATAAAGAAAATGTAACCAAATTTCACACGTGAATAAAGACCAAATTCCTGTACAAAATATCGGCCGAACTTTTGAGATCTAAATTTATACGAAATTCTGTCCACATTTTTTTTATATTATTGGTTTGGGTAAGTATTTACTTACCCACTCTTCTTGTCTCTAGAATACATAACGGAGCTTAATATAATTTGTTTTGAATAACAATTTCAAGTATTTATATTTCCTTCCTTTCTTCGAATTTTAGTTGGTAGATCCATTTTTATTTATTTGACAGGTTTCTTTATTCATCATCATCAACAACCCATTACTGTCCCACTGCTGGGCACGGGTATCCTCTCAGAATGAGAAGGATTGGGAAAGAGTCTACCGTGCTGGCCACGTGCGAATTGGTAGGTTTCACATATTTCTGTTTTTTTTTTATTTTTATTTTACTAAGTTTCTTTATTAATACATATAAACGGATCAGCAAAAACTACAATAATATCCACATAATATTTTGATTTGCTTCAGTGCACGGAAGAAACATTACGTTTACGTTTTCAGCTGAAACTTGAACGTTTCCCGGCACAGCTCATTTTATATATATAATTTTGTACTGCTTTAGAAGTTTTCAATTATTTAATAACTAGTTTTAAACTTCATTCGTGTTCTATTTACAGTAATGACTTGCAGGATTTTTATAGAACTTATTATTAGCCTCATACTAGGATTATCTGTATCATGGGCGCAATTAAAACGCAAACTTACATGCACAGACAGAAGCTGGGATCGAACCCGAAACCCTTTTACTGTCAAAGCTGGAGATACATTGACGACTCGACCTTCAACCGTGACCTTTTACCATCTATTGCTACTTTGCAATTATCTCAAAAAATCCATTTCTTGATAATTGATTCCCATACAATGGTTTTCGAACCTCAAAAATCTACAAACACTTCAGAATATGTTTCTCTATACAACTCCATATGTGTGTCATATTTAATAACAATATTAAAAGTCGTACAAATATAGAAAAATAATATCCCTTATTTTTGGGTCCTTAATCGCTTGAACATTTTAAGGGCAACAAAGAGCGACCCCACTAAATCTCAATAAGTATGTAAATGGGTCATCTATTTTAATTAGTCGGTCGCTCTGTACGTGCGTTTGATGCATGGCGCCCATAGAGCTATGAGTGTACAGAAATGGCAAAAAAAATTGTACGGTCGTATATTTCAATTAGTTTTACGGTTGCTTACACTGTAGAGTTAAATAGCGTAGAACTGAATGTTCGAGTTAGCGAATTGTATGAAACGTGTATTTGTAGTCGGTCTTATGATGTGTGTATTTATTTTACAAAGATTTTGACATGATTAAAATAAATTAGATGTACAACCATAAATGAACTAAAAATCTAAACAAACAGATAAAATCACTTGTTTTCAAAAATTGTAGACCTGAAAAAAAAACATTTCCTTAATAAAAAAAAACAGTTTTATTACTAACAATACTAGGCCAGTAAACTAAATGTAATGTGTATAGTTGTACAATCACGTAAAGGATTGATGATGCCCAAATAAAACAAAAGGATACTAAAACGCAATAGAGAAACATAAAATACTCAAAAACGTATAACAAAAACCAAAATAACACATACAAAGTTATATTAAGCGAAGCGTCTGTTCGTTTCCAAAAACCACCAACAGTGCAACCAACTCGAGAAATCTGCATAAATTACATGCAACAATTATTTTGCTTTTCACAAACAATAAACTTGCAAATATACAACCGAAACCAAATAAACAGTTTTTGCTATATAATTTTAAATGTGTACTGCTTGTGTATGTTTGCATTTAAATTTATATAATTATAGGTTTAGATCGTATTCGTGTGGTTAAAAACTGTAATGACTCCGTGACCCCAATGTAGGGCCATTTTTAAAAATGGGTCTATCCAATGTTTTGCCAACAAAAGATCGAAATTTGACAATTCATTCATAAGTATTAGACGATGTCAAATTTCAATGTTTGGTGGGTGAAAATTGGATAAAAGCTGTGATAGCCTAGTGGTTAAGAAACTCGGCATCTCGATCGAGGGGTCCGAGGTTGAAATCCCAGATTTCAACCTCTGATTTTAAAAGTTATGTGCGTATTAGAAATTAATTATCACATTCTAAACGGTGAAAGAAAACATCGTGAGGAAATCTGCATACCTGAGAAAATTATTAAAAAACAAAGCGCGGTAGACTATGGCCTCATCCTTCTCATTATGAGAGGATACCCGTGCCCAGCAGTGGGACAGTAATGGGTTGTTGATGAAAAATTGGATAGATCGTACATACATTTTCATTGCCAACCTTTATTTATGACATAAACTTATTTAAGTTTTTTTTAATATTTGCTAAGTAAATAGAAGGTTGAGCTGTCTTCAATACATAATATATATATTATAGAGTAGTAGAGACAAACAATTAAATAATATAATCTAGGCGGAGTACTTTTTTAAATAGGTTTTAGACGATTCTAAATGTTCCAAAGTCTATGTACTATGTACACTCACAGCCCTTGGATTTCCTGTGTCGTAGGTCACACACCCAGACACACAAACCCAGAAACAGAAATTTATATTCATCATTTAGATATCTGTCTGGCCGGGGATTGAACCCGGTGCCCTCTGCCAGACCGGTTTGGTGACCGCACCGACAAGCGGGTTGTCATTATTTAAATCTACACAAAAACATCAAAATAATCAAAAAGTCAAGAAGGAATTACCTAGTATAATTTCATTTTATTTTACACTAGCTGACCCGGCAAACTTTGTACAGCCTCAAAATCTATTTCTCAAATTAATTTCGTATCATATAAAATATAGCCTATGTTACTCGTGGATAATGTAGCTTTCGAATGGTGAAAGGATTTTTAAAATCGGTCCAGTAGTTTTTGAGCCTATTCATTACAACCAAACAAACAAATAAAGTTTTCCTCTTTATAATATTAGTATAGATATAACTTAAACAATAACAACCATTTATGTTATTAATTTGGATTTTAAATATATTAAAACCTATTTATTTCATAAATGTTGGCTACATAAAATGTATAATTGACTCACATAATAACTCGTAGAAAATACTAAAAACAGGTAAATATTAAAAACAGGACAAATTAAGGGAATTAATATGAATAAAAAAATATCTGTCAAGTAAATTAAAGAAACAAGTAAAATATGTAAGAAACTTAAGAGCTCTGTGGTTTTCACTCTGTAACTCTTAAGTACGGAAATTATTAAAACAATCTGTGTTTCAAAGTTTTATTGTTGTTTTCAGTATGTTAGTCTTATGGAGGCTGTTCTAACTTGTTATGAATAAACTGGGGTAATATAATTAAATTTATTAAGAGGCGCTTTCTACACTCACAGACCCACACTAGGATTCCCTGTGTGCTATGAGCACACGCACATACGAGTACACAAACACCCAGACCCAGAACCGTTAGGTTTTTTTTATATATATAATATAGGAGTAGCAGACGAGTATGCAGTCCACCTGATGGTAAGTGGCTACTGCCGCCCATGGACATCTGTAATCAACCCCGCTAGATTAGATATTCCTACCTGAGGTGGGCCACTGATGCGCCGCTACCCCTGAGGACTAAGCTGGAACGCCTCGGAAAAGTATGTCTCCCTTACCAGGGTAGTACACCCTTCAAACCAGAACACAGCGTCGAAAGCCTGCCGCCGAAGTTGAACCACAAAGGGTTCTACCACCTTCGAACATCGTGAGGAAACCTGCACACCTGAGAGATTTTATAAAAAAAAATATCAAAGTCATGTGAAGTCTACCCATTCGCACTTCGATCGAGGGTCCGGGTTTCTTAACCACTAGGCTATCACTGCACACGAGAAAAATACTATTATGAATTTTTACAACTACTCGTATTAAAGCATTATTTTAGCAACAGTTATAACATATGATCGAAAACTATGATACATATTACAACAAGTATGAAGTTGCACGCCAAAATCCTGGAAAACATTCCCTAACTCCCAACTAGGATTATTCCCATATAAGTGGAATGAGTTTACTTGCCAAGCTGCCACCGATTCTCAACTTTCTTCCTAACAGCGTAGAGGTCGTTTTAAAGTTTGAGAACCGCTGGATTTAAGTTTGTCGTAAAGGTAGGTAAGCAAGTGCAAATGGTATTGGCTATTGAGATGCGATCTTCAAGATGTAAGTCTTATAGATCGAATAAAGTTTATAAGGTACTTAAGGTAGTGTTTCTCAAAGTTATAAAAGTTTTAGAGATCGTTTTAAGGCTCACATGCAAAGTATAGTACTATAAATTATTATTTGGTACAGAAATAAAATAGTGCAGATATACTTTACATTAATAGCAAAATACATACTCAAATGAGACCATAATGAAAGACGAGTATTTTTACAGCAAAAAAGTAAAAGATATAAGAAATGCTTGATTTATCTACTACTAGCTTTTGCCCGCGGCTTCGCCCGCGTTTAAAAGAAAATAATATAACATACTAACATACATAAAACGTACCTTCAACTTTGCTAAAGATCATCACTTGATCAAATGCATAGTTTACGATTCAATCCTTACTAATATCGATTAAAATAATTGATGTTTTGGGTCCAAAAGATCGATTCTCCGATTAATCGATCTTAGATCGCCATCCCTAGTTCCCGTGGAATTTCCGGGATAAAAACTATCCTATGTCTTTTCTCGGGTCTCTTTGTACAAAATTTCATTAAAATCGGTTCAGTGGTTTGGGCGTGAAGAAGAGACAACCAGACAGACAGACAGAGTTACATTCGGATTTATAATATTAGTAAGGATTTTGTAATTTACGCAATTTTTCAATTTTTCACAATTCTATAACTGCGAATACAAGTATGTACTAAAAATAAAAAATGGTCGTAAGGAACCATCCGTGTAGGAGTACGACTCGCACTTGATTTTTTTTAAACAACAAAAAACTGCTGCTTTAAGAAACAAAAAAGTGACATAAAAGAAAATCAAACATAATTTTTAACGTTATAACCAGAGACAACCATACAAAAACCATAGATAAAAGACATACTGAAAATACGTGATGTGAAACTGAATAATCGGAAGGCATTATGTCGCATCGCCGACTTCCGCTTCCGGTGAGCTCTCCCAAACAACGGCAGCCTTTTATGTTATACACATAATATGTCTCATATGTGTCTACTCTTTATGTGGTTTTGTTACTCCTATTTCTGCCTTATAGCTGCTATATTATAACATAACAGCAGTGTTAAACGCTGCTGTGTTCTAGTTTGAAGGGTGTGGTAAGGGAGACATACTTTTCCGAAGTGTTCCAGCTTAGTCCTCAGGAGGAGCGGCCCATCTGTGGCTTCAGGTAGGAATATATAACCTATCTGGGGTTGATTACAGATGTCCATGGGCGGCAGTAGCCACTTATCATGAGGTGGACTGCATGCTCACCTACTACTCCTATATATACATTGATGAACGTCTTGCATCTACTTCAATTCCATACAAAAGGCCGCACGCAACTGTTTCTATTATAAGGCAGTACTGCCATTCAGACGCACAGTTTTGTGAAATATTTACGCAGAGGTGAGCGTCTATGCTTACATACCGTATGTCACATAGGGTTGCTTGCATAAGAGTTTTGATAAAAAATGACGTTAACACATTTTTTACTGAAACGCGAAATATTTTAAAATGTAACTCATATTATAATAGATATCATAGTGTTGGATATTAAGTCTCCAGGCAACCGAGTTGTTGATTGTCAATAGAAAAAATATAAATATTATTTTACATTCCTTATTATTTTTATCGTTATATTATTTATTCGTTATAACACAGAGACAACACAGATACAGATACACAGAGAGTATCAGCGTGTTTGTGAGAGTGTAAAAAGATACTTATTTTATTCATACACCACGAATAAATAGCTGCTTTTAATAGTAGTAAGATAGTACTGCCGCCTGTACGCACGTTGTCTCGTTGAAATATTCAAGCGGGAGACAGCGCCGCTCACACACTCGCTCGGGCTGAAGTGTTACATTCAGCTCTTTATGTCGTTCACAGGAGAGCTAGTCTGTGTGAACTACACGGAACTACAAATGCACAATTATTATTCAATTTCAATTATTATTATTATAGACGGACAACCTGATAGTTAGTAGTGACTGTCGCCTATGGACATTTTGAATACCAGAGGAATTGCTAATGCACTGTCGCTTTTGAAGAAGAGCTCTTTTTGCACCTTTCTTGAAGAGCCTCGTATCTTAGACCATATTTACCTCACTGTACCGGTCTGACGTGCAGAGCGTTCAGAGTTCAATCCCGGCCAAACAGATATCCAAACGATGAATTTAAATATAAGTCCTGGGTCTGGGTGTTTGTGTATTCGTCTTTGTGTGTGTCTATTGCACCCACGGCATAAGAAAGATCCTGGTAAGAAAGTAAGAAAATCGTATCTAAGAAAGTAAATAGCGTTATTTTCTAATTTATTCTAATTTATATCGTAAACCACAATCAGGTAGAATGTCTTATCGTCGATTGATTACAGATGTCTACGGCCGACAATGGCCACTTACCATCAGATGTACGCATGCTCTTTTGCTGCTTCTATATTAAAAAGCTATAATCATTTTAGTTCTACTTACAAATTAAATTACTGATTTGATTTAAAAAATATTAATAAGCGATACTAATTTATTTTATTGAAAAACTACCAAGTCTTATTTTAGAATTTATTCCTTGAACTGGAAGTTCCTGAGACTAAAATTCCCAATCGTTCTTTAGCGAAACTGTTCAGGAAACTAGTTGAACTGAACGAACTTTTAAGCCCATACTTATTTTCGCGATAACAAGACTAAGACCTTTCAAAGGTCTTAAATTTTTGAGGCCAAAGTATTTATTTAATCAGCAAATAATTGGGGCAATATAGTCTTTTGGAAATACATTTCGTCTGGATTTCCGCCTGAGGCTGCTCACAGATGCGCCGCTACCCTTGAGGACTAAGTTGGAACGCCTCGGAGAAGTGTGTCTTCCTTACGACACATTCAACCCAGAACATAGCAGCACTTAACACTGTTGTTATTAAGCAGAAATAGGTGTAGCGGTGATGCCGCCGTAGTCGAACCACAAAGGGCTCTACCACCTTCAAACAATACGAACTGCAAAACTGTACGTTGCTTTCCCTGAGAACGGAGTTGGAATGCCTCGGATAAGAATCCCTTACAACACGTTTCAAAGCCGATCACAGAAGCGCATAACACTTTTATTGTTAGGCAGTAATCGCAGCATATCCTTCTCATTCTGAGAAGAGACCCGTGCCAAGCAATTGATGATTATTAGGTGTAGTGGTGTTGCCGCTGGAGTCGCATCATAAAGGGTTTTACCATTTTCAAAAATAATACTTATTCATGTTAGTAGGTATAGTCCGCTCCAAATTACTAGTCCGCTGTGATTTTTTTGGGAGCAGGTGTAGTCACACAATTTGCTATGGCGACGCGATTCATTTCTATATTCAGAGCGGACTAGCAATTTTACGCGGACTGTACTTTGAAGAAAATCCTTTACATCAAAATATCCGCACATATTGTTAAGAAATTCCATATAATCGTTTCCCTTATTAAAATAACAATGGCGTATAAGGGAATAAATTATGAAGTGTGGTGTGATTGATGGGTGGTGTGGTGTGATGCGGTCGATAACGGTGTGCAATTTACCAACTTTCGGGTGAGCACACTGTGATGGGGTGTCGCGTTTTTGATTAGTATTTTCTAGGAAATAGACGATAGCCGTTAGTAGCAAGTGTGGTACATACTTATCTATCAGAAATTAATAAAATGATAATTTAATTATTTATTTAAACAAACATAGACTCATTTTTGAATTACAATTACTATTAAAAACGCTTTCTACACTCACAGCCCCACACTAGGATTCCCTGTGTCGTGGGTGCCATGGACACACACATAGACAAATACACAAACACCCAGACCCAGAAACAGAAATCTAAATTCATCATTTAGATTACTGTCTGGCCGAGGATCGAACCCGGGACCCTTTGCGCGTCAGACCGGTATGGTGGCCGCTCCGCCACACGGGTCATCGTAACTATTTTAAGTTACATTACAATTTTAAATGTAGAAAACTGCAATGAGAAAATATCTACAGTCTACTCTATTGCTTATCATCTTCAGGATGCTGTTGGAGCTATCCCGGACACGGTACACCATGCACGTTACACCATAATGAGAAAAAGATGCTTTTTTCTAATTATGGTGTAAAAACAGTTTACATGAGCTTCAACAAACATCCTTGATGAACTACAGTACCTTGATAGTCCCAGCAGCATCCTGTAACCATTATTATATTGAACTCTAAAAGCATTGTAAGATTTTTGGATGTATTAATAAAGGAAACCTAGAGGCTTATAAGTTCTTGCGAAAATGTATTTAAAGCTGTGTAAAGTCGGTGGATGAGCTTAACTCCTTTCACTCTGAGAAAAGACCAGTGCCCAGCAGTGGGTTAGTTTCTATTCGGTAATTTTGCAAATTTTTAACTTTTTGACGTGACAACGTCTTAAATTAGGTTGCGGCTGGGAGTCACTTATGAAAAAGTGTAACGCCCGGTAACGTTACGATGAGTCACCGAACGAGAGAGAGGCCCGCCGAATGCCTTGCGTCTCTCTCCCACTCAACTATGATCGGTCTGCCGCGCGCGCAGCACTAGAGAATTAGGCGCATTGAATCGGCGCATGCTTGTGTCTCTGTCTTTGTCTTTCTCGAACGTTCTTGGCGTTGGAAAAACAAGAAAGCGTCACAATACAAGTTCACACGTGTGGTTAAAGTATCGTCAGCTGTGTCTGTAGTGAAAATATTTATATTCATATCAATAAATATTCTACCGAGAAAAAGACGTTGTCACGTAAAATCTTCGCCCGTAAAACCGACTTTACAGGCAACCATTTTTTTTTTATTACGGATTTATCGTTTATTTTTTGTTTCATGTTTCATTATTTTTCCTTGTTTTAAAATATTGATATCATACCATTTACAATCTACTTCACAGACATGATTAATAAATAACTTTACTTGTACTAATTGACACATCTTACACTCAACTTATGTTCCACACAAAAATATAGGATAAGGTTGCGTTAGGCGTACCCCCTTTTTTTTGTTTACGAGGGGGAAACCTTCAAAAGGTACCCTATGCCGTGGGAGCGACACGGGGTTATGTGGGATTCTTACCGCACTAAAACCCCCCCGGTGGCCGTCCTCGGCGCTGCGTAGGGGACTCCGGGATCTCCAAAGGAACGCAACCGGAGTTCTCTTAGCGCGTTGCCCCGTCGGGCTCCGCCCAGGCGAGAGTGGTGCTCGCCACTCCGTCTGATGTGCACGACGGTATGCGACCACACATACCGCCGTCCTTCCCGGGGTCGGTGGCCGGGCGGTTCGAGCTCCCACTCTCGCCACCCGCTACCCCGGAAGCCCCTTTTAGTCGCCTCTTACGACAGGCAGGGGATACCGTAATCAAAAATATGTAAAGTGTAAAAAAATCTGAATCTAGATTATTGAAGAAACGGTTAAATTTTATTTCTTTATATATTTTGTAAAACCGCTATTTCTTATGAATATGGCCGCACCCAACATCCTTGTTAGTAACAGCCAAGTCACGAAGCTTCCATAAACTATGTGAGGGGACACCGAATTATCCAAAATGACATGATATTTTCAAAATAATTGGTTTGGGTTACGATTAGGCCTACAGGGCTACATATCTACTTAAGTAGCTACGTGAGTTATTAGATATAAGAATTGTTTTATGGAAAAATCTATACAAAATACTCGCAACATTAGAATGTAAGAGAATGATATATCTCAAATAATACTGAACTGGACAGGTCTTGACCGGTATTTTAATGTAAAATTATTTCTTTGTCCGACATGCACAGAGCTTCAAGTTTGATTCCTAGTCAAACACGTTTAAAATTTAGCTAATTTAAATAAAGATTTTGAAGATGGTAGAACCCTTTGTGGTTCGACTCCGGCGGTACCACCGCCACACCTATTCCTACCTAATAACAGCAGTGTTAGGCGCTGCTGTGTTACAGTTTGAAGGGTGTGGTAAGGGAGACAGACTTTTCTAAGGCGTTCCAGCTTAGTCCTCAGGGGTAGCGGCGCATCTGTGGCCGACCTCAGGTAGGAATATCTAATCCTATCTGGGGTTGATTACAGATGTCCATGGGCGGCAGTAGCCACTTACCATCAGATGGACTGTATGCTCGTCTGCTACTCCTATATTATAAAAAAAAGAAAAAAAGGATTCGTCATCATCATCATCAACAACCCATTACTGTCCCACGGCTGAGCACGGGTCTCCTCTCAGAATGAGAAGGATTAGGCCATAGTCTACCGCGCTGGACAAGTGCGTATTGATAGACTTCACATACTTTTGATAACTTTGTTTTTTTATTTCTCAGGTATACAGGTTTCCTCACGATGTTTTCCTTCGCCGTTTAAGTAACTGATAATTAATATCTAATAAGCACATAATTTTGAAAAAACAGAGGTGCTTGTCTAGGATTAAGGAAATAACGATTAATGCAAATTGATTTGCAGGTTTTAAAACATAATTATATGTCTATATACCACCCAAAAGAAATATATCTCTTGAAAGCGTGTTTTCCTCTAAACACTAACATAAAACATAACCATAACTTTACACTATCCAATAACTAATTAACCACAAATACACTTAATCATTAAAACGCCAGTTAACCATAACAACCGTATCATAATCGATAACCATCGCACGCGTCACTGGAGCCGCGCCAACAACGCCATCTGTTATCGAGTGTGATTGATATAACTCTATCGGGATGCGCTCGTAACGTTCATTGCATAGTAGCTTCGATAGTGACTTTGCTTGGACTGACGTAGAAGTAAATGTATTTGTGTGCCTGTGAGCGTGGTATGCGTACGTGTGTCAGCACGCGTGGGTTTGTGCTCTTGTGTGTACGTCTGTCGTGTGTCACCGTGTGTGTATGCACCCTTGATTGCGTGTATACATACTTACCTATGCGTGCGTTTGTATGCGTGTACGTACGTATGCGCGTGCTTGTGTGTGTGTGTGTGTGTGTGTGTGTGTGTGTGTGTGTGTAATTATTTTTATAGATTATTTTTATCTAAACACTAACATCAAACATAACCATAACTTCAACACTATCCAATAACTAATTAACCACAAATACACTTAACCATTAAAACGCCAGTTAACCATAACAACGTATCATAATCGATAACCATCGCACGCGTCACTGGAGCCGCGCCAACAACGCCATCTGTTATCGAGTGTGATTGATATAACTCTATCGGGTTGCGCTCGTTACGTTCATTGCATAGTAGCTTTGACAGTGACTTTGCTTGGACCACGGTGCAAATATCTATCTATATATAGATCCTTATACTGTGCTTGGACTGACGTAGAAGTAAATGTTGACGTAGAAGTTTGAAGGTGGTAGAACCCTTTGTGGTTCGACTCCGGCAGCACCACCGCCACACCTATTTCTACCTAATAACAGCAGTATTAGGCGCTGCTGTGTTCAAGTTTGAAGGGTGTGGTAAGGGAGACAGACTTTTCCGAGGTGTTCCAGCTTAGTCCTCAAGGGTAGCGGCGCATCTGTGGCCGACCTCAGGTAGGAATATCTAATCCTATCTGGGGTTGATTACAGACGTCCATGGGCGGCAGTAGCCACTTACCAGCAGGTAGACAGCATGCTCGTCTGCTACTCCTATATTATAACAATGTGCGTGAGTGTGTGCAAGTGGACGACTGTTCGTGCGCGTGTGGGTGCGTATGTGCATGTGTGCGTACGTGTGTTACAACAGCACTGTTATGCGCTACCGGCCTTGCTCTGAAAGGTGTGGGGAGTCATTGTAAGAAGGAATCCGCGCCAAACTGCTAGTCACCTACGAATATAGAAACGAGTAACGCAATAGCAAAATTGTAGATATTAGCAGGACGAAGATAGGGCGAGACCCGCCCGGCACCCTCCGCTGCCCACTCTCGCCGACTGGTACATAGCTGCGTTAGTGTGCCCTTACGTTACGGAGTATAAGCTAACTAAACCTGCGCGTAACTTAAGAGCGGACTAGAAGTTTGACGCGAACTATACTCAGGATTGAAACTGAATTCCTAATAAATGCAAAAACCGAATAATTGCCGACCACTGGTAGGCCTATCTGATGTTGATTATAGATATTCATGAACACTTACTACATAGACACTTACCATCAGGTGAAATTCATGCTCCTTCATCAAAAACATATAAGATAAATTTTACTGACAGGATCTGTTTGAAATATTATTAGTACATTTTCAATCGCCGTCAGAAGTGTTAACTATTTTGCAAACTCCCTAAAACGAGGGTCGAAAAGACCCTCTAATTAAACTAATGAATTTAAAATGCCGGCCACTGATTGTTAGCCTCTGTTTATGGTATAGAAAACTCGGTTTTAGTTATTTTATTTTAGGACAGGTACCGTCTTGAAAACAGAACTCTTGATTATTTTTTGCATAGCATGAGAAGAGGTGCCCAGCAGTGGGACATGAAAAGTTTAAAATAAAAAGCCAGTTAGTCACAATGATTACGTTATACAGACTTTTAAAGCAGTGATAGCCTTGTGGTTAAGAAACTCGGCTTTTTGATCGAGGGGTCCGAGGTTCAAATCCCAGGTACGCACCACAGATTTTTCAAAGTTTTGTGCGTATTATAAATTAATTATCACTTGCTAAACGGTGAAGGAAAACATCGTGAGGAAACCTGCATACCTGAGAGATTTATAAAAAAAATCTCAAAGGTATGTGAAGTCTACCAATACGCACTTGGCCAGCGCGGTGGACTATGGCCTAATCTTTCAAATTATGAGAGGAGACCCGTGACCTCGGGACAATAATGGGTTGATGATGACATACGTTAAACCCATTATTAATACTCAATCTTTTCAATGGTTTGTCTTCCAAGATCGAAATTCGACTAATTCTGCCTATTGGAAATTGTCAAAATGTTGGTGGGCAAATATTGGATAGATTTATTTTATTAAATAATAAATAATGATAGTGGTAGAGGCCTTTTTTCGAGGCGCCATACTTTTCCGAGGCGTTCCAGCTTAGTCCTCAGGGGTAGTGGCGCATCCGTGACCGACTTCAGGTAGGAATATCTAATCATATCTGGGGTTGATTACAGATATCCATGGGCGGCAGTCGCCACTTACCATCAGGTGGACTGCATGCTCGTCTGCTACTCCTATATTATAAAAGGGCCTTAGCAGAGTCTAAGATATTCGCATATATATTTTAAGTTTTTTTCCCATTCAATTATCGTTTATACTACAAAATATATTTTTTATCAGTTTTATTTTTAAGAAAAAATCTTCTAATCATATCAGTGCTGTATTCCAATCAGTTGATTTTCCTTAACAGGCTGTGTGAAATGTCCTCCAATAGAATAGCGATTGCCTCCTCTAAACGTGGAACCTGAGAGTAGTAACAAAATAGAGCGCACGCTTTTATCGTGTCATTTCATTTGGGCTCGGTGTTGAACCTACATAGATGTGAATGGAAATTAATAAAAAATACTCCGTAATATATTTTTTTATTCACATATGCTCTTTTATGTTGTTGTGCTATAGACATACAAGGATACAACCAGAGGACCCAGACCCAGAGGAACTATCTAAGTTATTTAAATATTTGCTTATCCGAAAATCAAACGTAAAATTATTTACAAAGCTTACTGGTTTGTATCTCACATATTATAAACAGTCTTTAAAAATCAATCAAAAAATGTTTACAAGTAAGGCATTTATTTCTGCTTTTTTAAAGGTACCATTTATGTTATTGCTATTTTTGATTTAAAATAAAGTAGTAAAAAATACCAACTAACATTGCGGTTATGCAATGAACAAATTATTTTAAAACTACTTCATCCCTGACATCGCGATCGGCGCTCTATCCTTATTCTAACTCCAAGTCATTTCTTTCCCTACCTTTATTTCTTTTATTCCTTTTAATTATTTCGTTCGTTATTTCCAAAGAGTGCTTCGGTCCAATTCAATTAGTTTCTGTTTTTTAATAATCCCAGCTTCCATCATTAGTAAGATTACCGAGTTTTTATACGAAAGATTATTCTAAGATTCTTTGGTAGAATCTTGAAGTGTTCAAACTTATTTATAGAAAGAACTCATTATTAAGAGAGGTACGTTTCCAGGGGCCTACCACCATCTTTTAAAAACCATCATAGTTCAGGAAAGTTTTATTTCCTCCTTAAAACAGTAAATTATTCCGTCATACACAGTTGAACAAACTTAAACCTTTATCAATTTTTCGCTTATCCATTGTAGAAAACCAACTGAAATTGTCATATTTTGATTAAAAACTAAAATTTCCTGCAAAAAAAGTAAAAGTATGATTAAAACAATATTGTGTTAAGAGATGGTAGTAACCCCCCAGTAGTGGGAAATAAAACATGAGCATATAAACTTCCTTATACATTTATGTTTGTGTAGCTATATAAATCTGTATCCTGTAAATGTGTGAAGAAGAAAGTGTTAATTACAGATGCATAGTTACTCTTGAGGGCTTAGATGGACCGAACTTTATATTATCTTTAAAAACTTTCAGAATATTATATTGCGTATTATTCCTAATTTGGAAATGATGTGATGGTAAATCACTATAGTGGTACATGTAGAATTAAATAACACAAAGAATAACACAAATGAAGATGAAAGAATAACAGTATAATTTTTAGTGACATATTTTTTTTCATATTCTTCTCCGAAAACCCATTCATTTGATACTTATTATAGGAGCGCATTATTATCGGTGGACTATGGCCTAATCCTCCTCATTATGAGAGGAGACCCGTGCCCAGCAGTGGGACAGTAATGGGTTGCTGCGGAATCCAAACCAATCGTGTATTTGAAATTTCAGCTCAGTGAATTTGGATTCAATGGCTTACAATTCAGCTGTAAGGTTTGACCCTCTTACATATTAACAAAATATACTCTTACGAATTAACAAAATGAGTTAAAAAGGCTTAAAATAACCAAAACTCCATGAAACATACTTTAAAATCACCATCAAATCATGAGTTAAAGACCTACCACAAATGTACATAAAGATAAATATCCACACAAACAGTCGTCAAAATTATAACACCGCTTTCAGGTCATAGTTAAAAAAGGTTTAAAACCACCGAAAACGTAACATTCATAACATATTGTACGCTAGTCCGCTCATTCGCGACCTAAAAACATGCTCGAATGCATTCCTTTCAGCTGTGGGATTAGGTATGGTTATGATAAACCATATCGTTACAAAAACGGTTTCATTCATATCACACTGTATCGATAAACTTGACATAGCTAACTGTTGAAATGAAATGAAATTAAAAGAAAATTATTTATTGCCAGAATGTATAATGGGAAATGGTGACAAATATTTTATATATTCTTACATTCTTCTATCAGAATAATGTGTGTCAATTTCATAATAATAATCGTTTCCAATGAGATGGAGAAATATATGAAAATAATTACCCAAGGTTATGTTAAAATTGTCTTTAAGCGCATATTTATTACGTCTCTATTCAACTGTTAAGCCCGCTCCACATTCTCGCGAGAATCTTGCGAGAATCTTGCAAGAACGAGAGAAAACCCGTTTCGTATAGGCTCCACATTCTCATTTCTCGTGATTTTTTTCGTGTTCTCGCGAGATTCTCGCGAGAATGTGGAGCGGGCTTTAATACTCATTGAGGTGAGAAAGATATAAAGTGTCACCCCTGAGGACTAAGCTGGAATGCATCGGTAAAGTATGTCTCCCTTACTATATCCTTCAAACCAGAACACAGCAGCGCTTAATACTTCTGTTATTAGGCAGAAATAGGTGTGACGGTTGTACCACCGGAATCGAAACACAGAGGGTTCTGCTACCTTCATAGCGGCTGTTATAAGACAGACAGGTAGGATGGTGATGCAGAACCGCAAAGGGCTAAACCCTTACACTATATTTTTATAGCAGTTACTCATATTTAAAAATAAAATATTGCTATCAATTGCAAATAACTTGAAAGCATTAACGAGGGCGATATTCATATCTAGATTATTTGCAAGCACTCACGAACATAACGTGCTAATCAAGCTCTTTAACCAACATAGATTTGCTTTTAATAAAAGTTCCATTAGTATCGGTATCTATGAATAGATAACTGGTAGATAAACTTGTATATGCCATTATAATGATAAAGGCATTTACTAAAAACATTTTCGTGTAACTCTAATGTGAGTGGCAATTGTGAAAGTACCTACACTTTTGATGGTTGGCCCACGTGACGGGGCGGTCAGACGCGCAGAGGGTCACGGGTTCGATCCCCGGCCATACAGATTTCTAAATGATGAATTTAGGTTTCTGTTTCTGTTTCTGTTTCTGTTTCTGTTTCTGTTTCTGTTTCTGTTTCTGTTTCTGTTTCTGTTTCTGTTTCTGTTTCTGTTTCTGTTTCTGTTTCTGTTTCTGTTTCTGTTTCTGTTTCTGTTTCTGTTTCTGTTTCTGTTTCTATTTCTGTTTCTGTTTCTGTTTCTGTTTCTTTTTCTGGATCTGATCTGGTCTGGTCTGTATTTGTCTCTGTGTGTGTCCGTAGCACCCACGACACGAGGAATCCTAGTGAAAGGCTGTGAGTGTAGAAAGCGCTTTGTAGTTCGACTCAAAGGTCACCACCGCCATATGTCTGCCTAATAACGGCGGTGGTAAGCGTAGATGTATTCTGGTTTAAAGGGTGAATAAATAAGGTGGCAGAACCCTTTGTAATTCGACTTCCTTTGCACCACCGCCACGCCTATTTCTGCCTAATTACAACTGTAGAGCACAGTAAGGGAGACATACTTATCCGAGGCGTTCCAGCTAAGTCCTCAGGGGTAGCGGCGAGTCTGTGGTCGACCTTAGATGAGAATCTAATCTTACCTGGAGTTGTCCGGAATTGTCTTGTTGGAGTTACAGATGTCCATGGGTGGCAGTAGCCACTTACCATCTGCTGGACTGTCTGTTACTTTTATATGTCTACTTCTCTCTCTACTCATACTCTTTATTTTTCATATGGAACTGAAATATTATGGTGCACTTAAAATACCACTAAGCTTATGTCTTCTAAAAAGTTTTTCTTCTACCATTGTCTTACATCCTACTTATGCATTCCCGTGAAACGTGAACTTAGTGAAAGCGATGCTTCCCAAATCCCAGAGGAACTTCGTCGAATCGCCGAAGAGTTCCGAACTTTTCCGAACTTTGCCGAACTTCCAGAAAGTTCTTTAAAGGCTTCGAAGACGGTAACAATCGAATACCGTTTGAGTATGCACTCCCGAATTGTTTTTTCAGCTTTCAGGTTTAGTGATAAAGTTTTGGTTGTGTGAAATTTCACTCAAAATTAAAGGTTGTAATGTTTTTGGAATATAAAGATGTCAGGGTACATACAGGGTGATTTTTTGATAAAGCGATCGTTAATCAAACCCCAATAAATACCGGGTGGTGCAAAAAGTTCCAAGAAATAGCAGGGCTGATTTTGATAAACTAAAACTGTAGGATGAGTCAAATAGTGTTTCTTAAGGAATCTTCTTGAAAACGTTAAAACAGTGAAGAAAAACGTAAGAAAACTACACGCTTTAGAAAAAAAATCGCCAGGTAAAAGTCGAACTCGCACATGGAGGCTTTCGTACCACCAAATGTTCATTATTTTTTACATGTTCATTTTTTTTTGACTTTATTATTTCCAACAATACTTAATTATTTGACACAACAATAGATGGTGTTGGGGTGATGATGAATGATGCGTAAACAACGTACAATAAAATTAAAATAATTATATAAAAATGTGTTTTATAGTTCTTATTTGTATTTACCAGTTACCATACCAGTTATAGTAGTAAACGGATTGTAGAAATTTCAACCGTCTTCCTAGTACTATTTAACAGTTAGATCTAAAAATACTGGTTTGTTGTATGGAGACCCCCTTTAATATTCAACTTTATTTTATTTTTAGTATTGTTTTTATAGCGGCTAACGTTATGCATCCTCTGTAAAAATTTCATGTGTCTGTCTATTAAGGTTCCGGAGATATAGTAATAGGGTTACGTTTTTACCCTTTGGGTACGGAACTCTAAAAATCTCAACATACTTAGCTATCGCGAACCTAAACCCTACTCAGTTTGAGAAGAAACTCTAACCCAGTCGTAAGTAATGAGTTGGTGACAAAATACCTACAACCTTTTTCCTTTCCAATAAACCCAGTGTAAAGTTGCCAGATAACAAAACGAATCGAATCCGTTTTAACGCAGTGTTTACAGACTCAACAATGCAGTGTCGCATACAACGGCTATTTGCTTTTAAAATCACATCGTGCTTCGCGCCACCGAAACAGACTTTGCCTGAAATACATGTATTTTAAATGAATATATAGGTTATATATTATTTAATTGTTTTACTAATTGGCTCTGTTGCTACCTAAAGCCATTGTGAGTGAGTATTGAGCTTTAAATAACAGAAGAAATAATTTAAAATTAGGTACAAGGTAAAATTAGGTAGGGTCAAAACATTAACTATAATTAGTACAAAAAACTGAACTGAACAGATTGACTTTCACGGTTTTCAAAAGAGAACTTCATAAAAATACATTTTTTATGGTTTTCATAAATCTACACAAAAACAAGAACATTTTAGCAATGCATTATGAGTGCAACTACAGGAACAGCAAACAGTTTTTCATCTCCTGCTTTCATAAGAAAAGAATATTAAAAATCTTACGTTACTAAGGTATTTTTTTCTGGAAGTTATAAGAAAAACAATAAACCTCATTAACCGAATGCAATGAAAATGCAAACACACTTTGCGATCAAATTTTAAGCAGTAACTACGAAAACCAAAACCTATTTCGCTGCTTTACTTGTACTTTAGCTGTATAGAAAACGAAAATCAGAAAATTCCTTTCAATATTTGGAGCATACGAAACGCCATTACGTGAAACGTGTCGATGTGGTTTGGAGCGAAGCCCGCTCCTACTCGCCGGAGCACGTTTGATTTTATGTTGATTCCAATGCAATGATGCTGTAGTATTTTTGAAATGTGTATATTATGTACTACCTCTTTCTGCTATATAACAGGAATTAACTGTATTTTTAGTGTATTTTAGTAAAGTAGTTATCATTGGTTATATTTTTAAGGTTGAAATACTTATACAAGTCGTTCTGTTAGGTGAACTGCAAGCTTTTTTTATATAATTTTATACAAACAAATATAATTAAACAATCTTTTAGAACCATTAACACTGAAGTAAAATATCCAATAAGAAAAATTGGAAAAAGGAATTTCTTTCGCAGACTTTATACAAAGAAAATTCCTTTGCTTTACAAATACTAAAACAATTTTTGCAAAAGCCAACATTATTAAATTGTAAGATTAAATTGTAAGCAAATTGTTATTAACTATAAAAACCAAAAATTGTTCTACTTCTACTTTAAGCGGTATAGAAAATTCCTTTCAATATTTGGAGCATACCAAACGCTATTACGTGAAAAGTGTCGATGTGGTTTGGAGCGAAGCCCACTCCTACTCGGCGGAGCACGTTTGATGTTATGTTGATTCCAATGCAATGATGCTGTAGTATTTTAAATATATGTACTACTCGTACCTATTTTTGCTATTTAGCTAAAGTATACGCTGTATTTTGGTGTTAGAGGTAATATTTATTGGGCGAAGATACTTCGCGATACTTATTCAGGTGAACTTCAAGCTTGTTCTTAGTTTTATAAAAAATATATACAATTAAACGATATTTTAGAATTTTTAACACTGAAGCAAAATATTTAACTAGAAAAATGGTAAACAGTTTTTGTTCGCAGAGTTAACAAAAATCTTTAGCTAATGAACTGAAATTAAAAGTAACTACGAAAACGGTGACAATTTTTTTAAATACAGACTATAAAACACTCATTTAATGATCAAATTGTAAGCACAAACCCACTTTTGGTTTACACAGCATTGCTTCTACTTAAAGCTGTATAGAAAACGAAAATTAGAAAATTACTTTCAATATTTGGAGCATACGAAACGCCATTACGTGAAACGTGTCGATGTGGTTTGGAGCGAAGCCCGCTCCTACTCGCCGGAGCACGTTTGATTTTATGTTGATTCCAATGCAATGATGCTGTAGTATTTTTGAAATGTGTATATTATATTCTATATACTCTTTCTGCTATATAAGAGGAATTAACTGTATTTTTAGTGTATTTTAGTAAAGTAGTTATCATTGGTTATATTTTTAAGGTTGAAATACTTATACAAGACGTTCTGTCAGGTGTATATAAACAAATATAATTAAACAATCTTTTTGAACCATTAACACTGAAGTAAAATATCAAATGAGAAAATTTGACACATAAAACTGGATTGATTAGCATATAACACAAAGGAAAAAATCATCAAATAAAAGGATTGTTTTTTTTGACTCTCATAGAAATTTCAGACATTGAGGGAGAAAAAATATTTCAAATAGGAAGATCTGCTTTTTCAACAGCCTCGACTACGCTACTACTATTGGACCCACTACTTAATACTTTAGCTACGCCGGTAGTCTACCACATTAAGAAAAATATTGAACACTCAAGCTAGCCTTTTCACTATTACTATTCTTCTTGTAAAAACCTGATGATTAAATTCTAAAATGCAAATAATGACTCATAATTATTACAGTCAAATTACTCTCCATTGAAATCAAACATGTTCTACAGTAGAGCCGGCTCTACTCAAAACCACACCACGTTTTCGTAATGACACTTCAAAATGCGCCGAATATTGAAATGTCACCTTGACATTATTTCTGAGTCCGTCGAGAAGTAAAATAGTAACTTGAAGGTGGTAGAACCCTTTGTGGTTCGACTCCGGCGGCACCACCGCCACACCTATTTCTGCCTCATAACAGCTGTGTTTGACGCTGTGTCTGGTTTGAAGGGTGTAGTAAGGGAGACATACTTTTCCGAGGCGTTCCAGCTTAGTCTGCAGGGGTAGCCGCGCATATGTAGCCGACCTCAGGTAGTAATATCTACGAGTAATCCTACCTGGGAATGATTACGGATGTCCATGGGCGGCAGTAACCACTTACCATCAGGTGGACTGCATGCTAGTCTGCTACTCCTATATTATAAAAAAAAACTCATAAACATATAAAGCATTGAAAACACATTTTACAAAAACTTTTAGTAAAACTATTCCGCTTCTGTTTTGTTCGTTATTCGTCGACAGGAAATAAATAAAAAAACTTTCGTCAATGTACAGGATCCCATTCCGTATATTTGCCGTTGATATATTGCAGAATAAGTTTTTAGATAAATTGGGCTTTGGATAGACAGGAGAAACGGAATATTGTAATGTCAGATCAGAAGTTTTGAAGGTGGTAGAACCCTCTGTGGCTCGACTCCGGCGGCACCACCGCCAAGCCTATTTCTGCCTCATAACAGCAGTTTTAAGCGCTGCTGTGTTCTGGTTTGAAGATGTGGTAAGGGAAACATACTTTTCCGAGACGAGGCAGCTTATTCCTCAGGGGTAGCGGCGCACCTGTGGCCGACCTCAGGTAGTAATATCTAAACCTACCTGGGGTTGATCAGATGTCCATGGACGGCAGTAGCCACTTACCATCAAGTGGACTTCATCGTTTTATACTTCAACATTAAATAAAACAACCCTAATTTTCGACCAAAAATAAGGACCTATTCGCATCAGGACTGAATAATTGAGTAGTAATATTGTATTTCTTTGTTTCAGGTGGGAATGACGTAATACCGATATGATATCTGGGGCGTAACAGGATGGCGCAGGCACTTATCCTCCTTGCGATTCTATTCACGGCTGTTGTAAGTATATCATTTATATTTCTGTATCGATATCGATATATTATTATATTAGTATTCTGCTCCGCGCCTAATCTAGATCGGTTTGGCGAATTATGTTCCATTATCTTTATTTTCTACGATTCTAGATATTATTGGTATACAGAAGCTGTTTTGTTCATGTATATTGTTGTAATAAAAGTTATTACTATGGTAATCAGAAATACATAACGCTTTCTACTTGAAGATCTCAAGGGTGTGGTAAGGGAGACAGGCTTTTCCGAGGCGTTCCAACTTAGTCCTCAGGGGTAGCGGCGCATCTGTGGCCGACCTCAGGTAGGAATATCTAATCCTATGTGGGGTAGATTACAGATGTCCATGGGCGGCAGTAGCCACTTACCATCAGGTGGACTGCATGCTCGTCTGCTAGTCCTATATTATAAAAAAATACAAATGGTAATGGTAAATGAATAACACTCACAGACACGCAAGATGTTTCTTGTGTCGTGAGTCATTGACACACACAGACGAACACAAAAAAATACCCAGACCTAGAACAGATCTAAATAAATCCTTTAGTGGCCACTCAGGCACGCATGTCACAAATATTTTTCTTGTTTAAAAGAGGCGAAATATAAATATGTAATTTCATAGAATGTTGCGCCTTACTAGAATATTCCAAAGCACTAGTAGCTAGCTGACGTTCTTTAAAAATCAATTTTGAATACTTATCATTTGACTTTTAACATAAAAGTTTTGCATGCGAGGTTTCTGACTTTTTTCACGTAAACGTATTCTACGTTCCCTAATAATCTTGACATAGTTGGATTCTGTATGATTTTTTGCTCGATAAATTATGCGTAGTATCACCCAAATGAGTCAAGCAGTTTCAAAGTTATATTGGACAACCAGACGGACAGACAAAAGTTGAAAAAACTGTTATTAACATTTTATTTCAGTAAATATACCATTACGTAAATTGGATACCTTACTCAAATTCCATTCCAAAATTTGAAGAGCTGTCATCACGAATGCACATCAAAATACAATAAATCAAAAGCATTTTTAGATGAATAAAATACCAAATGAACTATTTGACAAATTTTTAGTTTTCATTCGAAAAACCAATTAGTCAGTTAGTTTTACGTTGTAACACAATATTTAAATTAAAACCGTAGCAAAAACTGAAATGCCACTAACGAGCATTCGTTAACTGGTATCCTATACGTTGGTTTTTAAATTAGTTAATCCTGGAAAAACTATGAAGGGGTGTTAATGACGTGCTTATATTATATAAATATAAAATGGCTTTGGTGTAATTAGTAAATACATTTTTACGGTTCCGTACCAAACGGTAAAAACGCTGTCTGTCCGTCTGTCACAGGGCTATATCTCGGGAACCGTAATAGATAGACACATGATTTTTTTACAGAGAATGCATAACGGTGGCCGCTATAACAACAAATACTAAAAATAAAATAAAGTTGAATATTAAAGGGGGTCTCCATACAACAAACATACATATCAGTACTAATCACCCCAAGGCCATCTATTTTTGCGTAATCTAAGTAAATATTGTTGGAAATGTACGTATCATTCATCATCACCCCTACGCCATCTATTGTTGTCTGATATAATTAAATATTGTTAAAAATAATAAAATGAATAAAAATAAATAAAAAATAATGAACATTTGATGGTACGGAAGCCTCCATGTACGAGTTCGACTCGTACTTGGCGAATTATTTCATAATATAGGAGTAATCGACGAATATGCAGTCCACATGATGGTAAATAGCTCCTGCCGGTCATAGACGCTTCAAACCAGAACACAGCAGCACTTAACACTGCTATTATTAGGCAGAAATAGGACTGGCGGTGGTGTCGCCGGAGTAGAACCACAGAGGGTTCTACCACCTTTGGTTAATTGAATTTACCTTATTAAAATAACTATTACAGGACGGGGAAGTGAAGATGCGCTCCAAATTATAAAATAAAATCTCAAAAAGTGTACTGTAAAGATTACCAATTTGCTGCCTAGCCTACCTAACCTTCAAAAGGTATCCGACGACGTTGGAGCGAAGCCGGGTTATGTGGGATTTTTACCGCTCTAAAACCCCCCCGGTGGCCGTCCTCAACTCTTGTCGGAGAACTCCGGGATCTCCGACAGAACGCAACCGGAGTACTCCAAGCGCGATGCCCCGATCGGGCTCTGCCCTGGGAGAGCAGTTTTCGCTCCTACCACACCATCTGATGTTCACGACGGTATGCGACCACACATACCGCCGTCCTTACTGGACGGTTTGAGCTCCCACTCTTGCCGCCCGGAACCCCGGAAGCCCCCTTTTTCTCGCCTCTTACGACAGGCAGGGAATACCGTAGCCCTATTCTAGTTCCGGAACTACAGGGACATCGCTACCTAGCCTAGTGGCTAGCGCGGTGGCCTACAGCCTAATCCTTCCCATGCTTAGAGGAGACCCGCGCCCAGCAGTGGGACAAAAATAGTACGACAGTGTTTTCAACATAGTGCGAAAACTTTAGTTACGAAAATTTTCTAGAAACAGCCAGCACGGGTGTATCGCGCGAAACAGTGCTAATAAATACTGGTTAATTAGTTTCCCATGCAAATGAGCTCTGTAGTATGTTACTATCTACATTCTTACACTCTCGCCTTATTTATCTACGATGGAGGCGTTTTCATTGTGTAGAATACATTTATATCGAGCAGCGAGAGTATTTACAGTACCGAGTTACAGCCTGGTGGTTGAAACTCTGCTTAGAATCATAGACTTCTGATTTATCCTTACTAATATTATAAATCTGAAAGTAACTCTGACTGTCTGTCTGTCTGTCTGTCTGGCTGGTTGTCTTTTCTTCACGCCTAAACCACTGATCAGATTTTAATGATATTTTGTACAAAGATAGTCTGAGACCCGAGAAAGGACATAGGATAGTTTTTATCCCGGAAATCCCACGGGAACTAAGGATGGCGATCTAAGATCTACTAATCGGAGATTCGATCTTTTGGACCAAAAAGTCGATTATTTTAATCGACATTAGTAAGGATAACGTAAACTATGCATTTGATCAAGTGATGATCTTTAGCAAAGTTGGTGTCAATGAGCCCACGAAGGTTTCAGTGTTGGTACGACCAATTTTCGCCAGATGGCGCCACTTTCATTCCAGTGAAGGTACGAATTTTCAGTCTGATGTACGTTAGTATGTTATATTATTTTCTTTTAAACGCGGGCGAAGCCGCGGGCAAAAACTAGTTAACAATAATCGAGGGATCCAATGTTTGAATTGCAGATTGAGTTTTTATCATTATGTGCGTATCAGTGGCTTTAATAATGTAGGAAAATATCGAAAGTTCTCAGAGGTGAGGGAAGTCTACCAATCTGTACTTGGCCGGTGGGTTATAGCCTAAACCTAATGAAAGGGTCATTTTGATTTCAATTCTTATGATATTCTGGTTGAAAGGTACATAAAGAATTTGTAACAGAAAAGGTTTGGCAAAAGAGACTTCCGAGGCGACCTCGAGTAAGACTATCTAGCTGAATTAGATTATAGTTGTCTTTAAGTGGCAATGGCCATTTACCATCAGACGGACTGCATATTTGTTATAACAGCTATGAAGTTAGATTAGTTTGATTAATGTAAAGGAAAATGTTGTGTTAAATTTTAGACAGCATTTTCGTACATAAACAATTAATGGTTTTTAGACACAATTTTTTAAGCCGCTATAATCTTTTCACTTGCACCACACGTTAAACAGGTGTACGCTAGTAGCGATTACATGACGATTTGCATTTGAAACATGCACATGTGACCGAATTTCATGATACTTATCATAATTTTATACCAATTTTAATTTGCTGGTATCTTTTAACTTGCACCACACGCTAAACAGGTGTACACTAGTAGCGATTACATGGCGATTTGCATTCGAAACATGCACATGTGACCGAATTTCATGATACTTATCATAATTTTGAACCAAATTACATATATGTAGATTATAGACATATAGATTATATACATCAAAGTAAATTAGTCACACGTATACACAAGGGATATATAATTTGTTTTTGAAAATACGAATAATTAAATAAAGAAAAACAGCAAACGAAGCATTGATGCTACTATTCGAAGCATTATTATTTAGTTCTAAAAGTTGAAGACTAAATTACAATGTTTGGAAAAAGTAAATACACCGATGTAAATTAAAGTAATAATATATACTGATAGTAGTAATATAGACACACAAAAGATATGTGTATATTTATTCTATGAGAATAAACATTTTAATCTAATTCGAAACATTTTAATTTAGTCTACAAGGGTAGGAATAAATTGTAATGCTTGGAAAAGTGTTTCTTCCTTCATCATCATCATCAACCCATTAACGTCCCACTGCTGGGCAAGGTTCTCCTCTCATAATGAGAAGTATTGGGCCGTAGTCCACCGCGCTGGCCAAGTGCGTATTGGTAGACTTCGCATACCTTTGAGAGTTTTTATAAATCTCTCAGGTATGCAGGTTTCCTCACGATGTTTTCCTTCACCGTTTAAGCAAGTGATAATTAATTTCTAATACGCACATAATTTTCAAAAATCAGAGGTGCGTGCCTGGGATTTGAACCTCGGACCCCTCGATCGAGAAGCCGCGTTTCTTAACCACTAGGCTATCACTGCTTTAACAATTGGTAACTGTTTCTTCCTTACCACAATCCTAAGAACTAGAACACTGGAGATATAGTTACACCCATAATTTAGACGAATCCAACGATACTCCACATGTTAAAATTTGGTCGGCAAAATACATTACCCTCCGCAATAGGAAGGTGGTAGAACCCTTTGTGGTTCGACTCCGGCGGTACCACCGCCACACCTATTTCTACCTAATAACAGCAGTGTTAGGCGCTGCTGTGTTCCGTTTTGAAGGGTGTAGTAAGGGAAACAGACTTTTCCGAGGCGTTCCAGCTTAGTCCTCAGGGGTAGCAGCGCATCTGTGGCCGATCTCAGGTAGGAATATCTAATCCTATCTGGGGTTAACTACAGATGTCCATGGGCTGCAGTAGCCATTTACCAACAGGTGGACTGCATGCTCGTCTGCTACTCCTATATTATAAAAAAAAGTAAGGTAAAAAACATTGCCAGTAGTGAATATTTCCGCAAAACGTCTCAGCTTAAATACCCAACATACCGATATCAATACTGTAGCAGAAGCAATTTTAAATTTCTTCGTTTTTTACATTCAAAGAGCCACAAAGGGTGAAAAGGAATTCGCTCGGAAAATGGAAAATTCAATACCGTTTCCGTCTCCTGATTGCAGAGAATAATATTACAATTGAGTTAATATCGATTTATACTATAAACTGGCTGTTTCTTTGATTTGAAGGTTCTTTAAAATTGTATTGTTTAAGGCTAAGACCCACTTTCGATAGCAGTTATTTTGTTATGATATTTATAGTCTGATTTATAATAAGATGTCCAAAATGTAAACAAAGGTGTTGACCTATCAAGAAAATACGTTACAAATTGTAGTTTCTTATTTTTGACGGTATTAAAGTAATACAACGATAATAAAATAATTACCCAAATACATTAAGATCAATTCACATTTTCCAATATTTATATTAACTCAATTTCATTCCATACAGTACTAGTAATAATAATAAAAACAAGGTTTATGGTAGAAAATTAAAATGTGATAATGGTAACACAATCGGGATCCAAAACATTTTTGTGCCGCCATTTTTAAGTTTCGTAGCTGATGTTATATATTTCCATGATCGTGGTCAAACTCGAATGTTTTCTCGTTTTCATAGCGCCATTGTTAAAATGTGTGTAGTTGTTAACGTTTTCGTTTTCTATTAATTTATTCCGGTTTACAATACCTGTAATCGTATTTTGACAATGACATTTGTTTGTTTACATTTTTGACACCTATTTATGATTCAGACTATAGCAGATATAACTGCTATTATACAGAAAGTAGCTACTACTTATGTGTGGAGATAACTGGTTTTGTATTTAAAGCTATGCAGATATAATTGCTATTGCACTGAAGATTTTAGCTAATCTATGCAAATATAATTAAGTACAAAATGCAATTAACGAATTGATTTCGTAATGGAAAAAATGCGTTATATATACATGATGTTTTCCACTTGCAAACAGAAAATATAATCCTTAAATTTAAATGAGATAATTTATATTTATTTTTCAAAGTACTTGTTATACGTTAAAACAATATATAAATACCGCATTTTTCATTTTTTAACTTTTTTAATTAACGCACATTAACAACACAAATGGGTTGAAGGTGGTAGAACCCTTTGTGGTTCGACTCCGGCGGCGGCACCACCGCCACATCTATTTCTGCCTAATAACAGCAGCGTTAGACGCTGCTGTGTTCCGTTTTGAAGGGTGTGGTAAGGGTGACATACTTTTCCGAGGCGTCCCAGCTTAGTCCTTAGGGGTAGCGGCGCATCTGTGGCTGAGCTCAAGTAGGAATAATCCTATCTGGGGTAGATTACAGATGTCCATGGGCGGCAGTAGCCACTTACCATCAGATGGACTGCATACTCGTCTGCTACTCCTATATTATAAAAAAAAGGTACACAAAAGCATTATTATTTTCCCCTTAATCATCAAATCATAACAAAAGCTTCTCTAAAATAATCCGTATTAAAACATGAAGATTATTAAATACAACGTATTTTCACAAAGCCTTTGAGATTTGACGTTCGTGCTCCTGAAGGCCTTGTTTGACAAGACTTTGAAGGAATATTGGATGGAATAAGAGTTATTGTGGAATTCCTTCAGGTTCCGTCAATCGCCTGTCAATTATCAAAAAGGGTACAAGTCAATAAGTTTTCCAAAATGGACGTCCTTTACGATATTGGTATTGTTTATCCAAATTTTGACTGCATTATCGTAATATGATATATTTTTTGTAAACAAATACAATAATTTACGATCGGCATATTCGCACGTGTTACAATTCCATTTAGTTTTATAGCAGCTATATTTTTATTACAGAATATCTAACTTATAACAAACGAGCTTTTGCCCGCGGCTTCGCTCGCGTTACGAAGTAATATTGTCATACCCTATTTTATCCCCTTGGGGGTAGAATTGATCAAAATTCTTTCTTAGCGGATGCCTACGTCATAACATCTACCTGCATGCCATATTTCAGCCCGATCCGCCCAGTGGTTTGGGCTGTGCGTTGATGGATCATTATGTCAGTCAGTCACCTTTGAGTTATATATATTTAGATTAATTAACCTTACTAAGTTTTCGTCGCGACTTCAATATGTACATTAAAATGCTGTCGACAAAGCAGTTGCAATTAGTCAACATAATATTTTCGCTAATGAGCTAAAGATCAAGTAAAGATACTAGAATATAAGATAAACATTTTAATAAATTGATTTTTGTGTATATTTTATTTATTGGTTGTAATAAATAGCAATATATGTGACACTATCATGAAGGACATGAAGGTGGTAGAACCCTTTGTGGTTCGACTCCGGCGGCACCACCGCCACACCTATTTCTGCCTAATAACAGTAGTGTTAGGCGCTGCCTGTGTTCCGGTTTGAAGGGTGTGGTATGGGAGACAGACTTTTCCGAGGCGTTCCAGCTTAGTCCTCAGGGGTAGCGGTGCATCTGTGGTAGACCTTAGGTAGGAATATCTAATCCTATCTGGGGTTGATTACAGATGTCCATGGGCGGCAGTAGCCACTTACCATCAGGTGGACTGCATGCTCGTCTGCTACTCCTATATTATAAATATATATATATATATATATATCACTCACTGCCGCTCATGGACATCTGTAAAGAACTCTAAATTAAGCAGGATTTCTATTTGAGGTCGATCACAGTTGCGGCGCTAGCTCTGTGACATAAGTCGGTTTGGCTCTTTACTACATTCATCAAACAGTACCCTTACCATGAGTTTTCAAAACATCCCACAATTTTACGTTACGCTTACTCAATCCATTATTCTGTTCCGTTTGCTTTAGTAGACTGAGTAAACGTAACAATAAGTAAGTGCTCAAGTCTTTTTGTCTGCGTCACATGTTCGCAAAAAGAGACTATGTTAAGTTACTGACACTATAGTTCTGATACAATACGCTAGGGGCGCTGAATGGAATTTGTATGGGCATATACGTAAACAAATACCAAAACAGTCATATTTGTCAAAACGTAAAAACTCATGGTAAGGGTACAGAACACATCAGTGCTCATAACTGTTTTACGTACAAAAATACGTACATATAGCCCGGTCAAGTTAGACATAAAAATAGTGGCTAAAATTCCGGGAAAGCCAAATTTTTGTAGAGACCTTGGGTTTACCATTACAAATAAAGTGTCAAAAGTCCCTATCGGTCCGAAGTGTGCGTCGGCAGGTATTGAAGATAAAAGATAGAAGAATAAAGAAAGAAGATAGGAAGAATAAATCGAAGAAAACATGATTATTTAAGTGGAATATGAATCAATTTTTTTGAATGGGATAGAACTCTTGGTGGTTCGACTCCGGCGGCACCACCGCCACACCTATTTCTGCCTCATAACAGCAGTATTAAGCGCTGCTGTGTTCCGGTTTGAAGGGTGTGGTAAGGGAGACATACTTTTCCGAGACGTTCCAACTTAGATAGTCCTCAGGGGTAGCTAATTTGTGACCGACTTTAGGTACGAATATCTAATCCTATCTGGGGTTAATTATACATATCCATGGGCGGCAGTAGCCACTTATCATAAGGTGGACTGCATGCTTGTCTGCTACTCCAATATTATAAAAATATATTAAAGTAACAAAAAATTAATACGACAGTTGAACTCAATAACCAATATCAATAATCTTCATACTATTACTACATCCTAAATAAATCTTGTTGCTGGAAATAACATCATAAAGGTTCATGAAACAATCCTCCCAGGGAACCAAACCACGTTAAAAAAAACGCTCTGAGTATCCTATTTCACAGGTGGAAATATGTGCATATCGTGTACTCGTAACTCTTACAAGCGCAATATCTGAATAATGATAGGTTCTAGAGAAAAAAAATATAAGGACTATTTTATAGAGAATTTTAAGAGCTACAACTTTGGCCTGAGGTATTTTTCGATAAAACTTACCGTTTTTGAGAAAAATCCAAAAAACCTTAAATTTTGACGTTTGACCCCGAATAATTGCCGACGCACACGTCAGATCGATGGGGACTTTTGACACTTTATTTGTAATGGTAAACCCAAGGTCTCTACGAAAATTCAGCTTTCCCGGAATTTTTGCTATTTCAATGACTAACTTGACCGGACTAATATGGCGCTACCATTATCAAACCACGATCCTACAACACTACATATGAATCTCCAATTTTACGATATGCAGTGCAAACTACTAGTACATACACTTTTTTCTAACAGTATAAAAATAAACTGTTAAACAGTTTTACTTTTTGCACACTACACGAAAACCTCAGTTTTTCCAACGTAGCTTGCAAACACGGTAAAAACAGTGCAAAGAGCCGGTAAAAACAGTGCAAAAAACCGGTAAAAACCGGTATTAATTAAAAGTTTTGCACCTCGTATGTAAATGTTGCAGCGACGACATAATGTTTTTGGATCCACTTGTTTATTTAGTTCCGATAACTACACGTGGTTCGTTTACATTTTATAAAAATTCGTGGAAAGTGATGTAGTTGATAATAAGTGAGTTTACTTAATTAAAATTATTTTTTATGTGAGATGTCCTAGAAATTAAAATATGTTAATGTAAACCTAGCATTACATTTCGATTTGGTGTTTGAAGTCTGATAAATAGCAGATAATGATAAATGCTATGAATATTTTTATAACTTTTTTTATAAATTAGCGAGCATTCCGTCCAATTGATAGTAAATGCCTAAGGCCGCCAATGGACATCTATAATCAACCCCAAATAAGATTAGGTTCCGACACGAGGTCGGCCGCAGATGCACCACTATCCCTGTGGGCTAAGCTGAAACGCCTTGAATAAGTATGACTCTCACCACATCCTTCAAACCAGAACACAGCAGCGCTTAACACCGCTGTTATTAGGAAGAAATAGGTGTGGCGGTGGCGCCGCCGGAGTCGAACCTCAAAGGTTTCCTTTCTAAATTCTACCTTACGTAATTTATTTATGAATAATATTATATAACTTTCTAAGTATAGATTTATCTCATTAAACTTAAGAACATATAACGTAATTGCAGCCCCTGCATGTGACAGCGCTTGTTACCTTAATACAAGACGAAAGGAAACTTCGTTAGCTAAGTTAATTAATTTGTATCTGCTTCGATATTTTATACAATATTTCATGTTAAGTAGTTTTCCTGTTAAGATCGACTTTAATATTGCAATAATGCCATAGATAAATTCACAGTACCTTTGATTATTTTATGTAACAGTAATTATTAGAAAAAGTTAAAGAAAGTACAAAAAGATTTCGTGGCAATTTCAAGATAAAAATAACATTATTATTTTCAAAACTAAAAATCACGCTCTAACAGTTATTGAAACTAAAATGGTATTATTGTTGCAATTTAGTAACTTTGCGATGAACTTTCTCTAAGGCGCTCGAACACCGCCTCGAAAATTTTGATAAGGACTATGGAACAAAATTATTAAAATCATGTATTGAAGAAGAATTATGAAGAACCGATGACGGTTCTTCATATTTCTTCAATATTTAAATATAAATTAAACTGAACGTTCAAAGTGGATAGAAATCGGGTTCAAATATTCCGTTACATACATACATACATACATACAACCCAAGCTAATAAAAGCGTGTTAATAATAATTATAAAGAAACACTCTTATTCAGAAATACAAGGTTGTGCAGTAATTCGAAGACAATTCATTGACGACTTGTTTTGATTTGCGGATACAAACATATTTTTTCATATTACTGCAAAAACATTACTTTTTTTAAAGATAATGTCAAGTCGAGTAGTGCACCTTTAGGACTTAAAACACTAAAGAATAAATATTCTAAAACCTCTTAGTGGTCGGCGTCATTACCTCGTAACATAGACAATACAGCAACTAACTCATACTAGAATGTATATGTATAACGCGCAATGGACTGTTAAGTTGAAATATTAGAATCATAAAGACCGTCTGCTACAGTTGACCTCTTAATTGTTTTGTTTTTCATAAACAAACAAAGGTGAGGTTAGTACAGAATACTGTTGACGTTGATTATTATTTACGAACGTTGGATATTGCTGTGTCCACTCGCCTCATCATATTAGCCCTGAAACGGGTTGGACGGTGTTATTCTAGAGGGGGTCATTTTTTATTTGTTTTGTTTTATCTCATTTTTGTTTTTGATTTTTTTTCGAGATGCAAGTAATTAGGTCGTTTTTTGTTATATCTGTATAGAATAACAGCTCTATATAAACTCTGTAGTATTTTTTTACACATTTTTTTCGTCTGAAAAGTCACCGAATTACAAACTCAGTGTAATTCCATAATCGATAGTATATTTAAAATCACTCATTGAAATAAATAACTTTAATTACTTACTGCTAAAATACTTCCTATATTAGTTATGATAACAGGTTACAACTAATTAATTTCTCAGTTCAATAAATAGTAACTCTTCGAATAAAATCTATTCATTTTTGTATCTGAGAACTTTAAAGTAAAACTTTTTAGTTTTCTTTTCAAACTTCTGAATCATCGATGAAAGTAATCAAGTAAATTGAAGTAACAGGCCAAATAGCAGTTTCTCCGTTAAAAACTTTCCTTCGCTTCTTTCACTTAGTACTTAGGACTAGTTTATTAATTGAATGGCTAGAACATCAATCAATGTCTAAATTAAACAATGAAGTTAGACAACTATTACTGATTTTTATCTTTTTAAAGCGGGTTTTCTAAAGTACTTATTTTAGAGTCCTTGATTATAAAATGTAATGTCGGTTATTACTTTATTACTTATTATTAGTTTTTACTTTAGCGACACTCTTTTAATTATAATTAAAAGATATAAAGTAACATGTTCTTAAACTAAAAATTTTTGAAGATGGTTACACTCTTTGTCGTTTTGCGGCGGCACTAACAGTGTATCATAACTCTCTTTAGTCCTGGTAAGGGCTAACTTAGAATGCCTCATGTTTATAAATTTAATTTACTACATTAAAATCATATATTTTTTCTGAAATCCGATAATAAACAAAACTAGTCGTTTCAATAATGCTGCCACTGCCAACTATGAAATGAAATTTCAAAAAATAACACTTAACATAAAATCACTTTCAAAATATGATGAAAACAATGAAAATAACTGTTAATATAATAATATGAAAACTCATTAGTTTTTTTAATTATAACATCTTAAAACTAGCCGGATTAATTTTCGCTGATAAAAGACAATGGAAAAGTTACACATAGCGTCGACTGAGCTTGATTAAACCAGAACTGAGATTTTCTTTTGATTTTCTCTTTTTTCTAGAACCAAAAATGTCTTTTTAATTTCAGTAAGTTTGAAAAACTTATAATTAGTAATCAACGAAATCATAGATAACAATTTAAATTTTTTTAGTAGTAAAGCAAATAAGCGTACAATCCATGCAGTGTGACGACAACTGCCGCTCAAGAATATCCAGGTAAGATTTCAGTCCTACCTTAGATCAGCCAAAGATGCGTTGCTGCATTAGGACTAAATTAGAGAGCGTTGAATAAGTAATGTGGTTTTAAAGATAAAACCAAAACGTAACTGCGTTAAAATTGCTGTTATTAGGCAGAAATAGGCACAGCGGTAGTGCATCACAAAAGACTTTAAATTACAACGATTATACAGTACGCTACATAATACATACTACATTAGTACGGTTTAATTAGTGCAGTATTTTCAAGCTTGAGTGCTCTAAAAGTGTATCATCATTGTATTTTCCTGAAACTTTTATATTAATTTAAAGGCTTTTCCCTACTTAGCGCTCTTAGGGAATAAGTTTTCTAGAACCCTAATTACTACTAATTTATGTTGAAAGTGAAGTGTAAGTTTTAATATTAGAGTAGCAGACGCCTACTGCTGCCCATGATCATCTGTAATCGAGCGCAGATAAGATTAGATTCTTACATGCGGTCGGCCATTGACGCGCCGCTACTTCTGAGGACTAAGCTGCAATGTAATGAAAAGTATATCTCTCTTACTACACTTCAAGCTAGAGCAGCCGTTAACACGGTGTCGATCCACACCTTTACCGCCTGTCATTACAAATTGCCGTGGTGTCGATGATTGCCTACGGTCAACATTCGAATAAATACGTAACTTGTAAATTAATATTTTTTGAACAATGTTGTCTTTTGCAATGATTTAAAAATCACAGTAGGTATTAAATTCTCCAAAATTATGAAATAGCAATTCGCATGTAACTTTTCAATAACAAAAAATCCAAACAATTTTCTGTAGCGCAAATGCTATTTAATTTAACGTTTCTTTGTACATAAAAATATTTGACTTTGCAAGCCATTTCCTAGAATACCAGTCAACATAAAATCCCCTCCAATATTTCACTCTCGCATAACACCGTCCCTGTGAGGGTGTCGATTTACCAAAATTGGGCCGAGGCTCGATTGAGCGCCTCTGTTTTATTGCGACACTTTCGCTCAATGTTTATAGTATTGTACGCTTTTGATGGACGGCTTAGCCGCGCGTTCTACTGGAACGAGTGGAAACTAAACTCATGTACGGTATCTATATAAACAAAGTGCTTAATCATAATCATATGAGCGAATATTGTCAACATTTTCATGAAAAAACTTTCATTCCTCTTCTCCTCTCTAACTGGAATTACTGACATTTGGAATTTCAGAACAATTTAATATCAATTAGTAATAAGTAATTGATAAGTCTTGTCCTCCCTTGGTAGATTGCTTTATAATTAAATTATTTTTATATAAACTAATTTTACCTTACATTAACATTATAAAGTGGTCAGTAACATCCAGACAGTGGGTTTTTCCTACCGCACGTGTTTAAGCCCGTACGCGTTTCCCACCACGCGTACCTAAAGAAGCTCTAAAATTTTCTACATTTTTATATAGTAATACATAATATTTTCCATCGCTTTTCGCTTACTCACACACAGTACAACCACGCACATTACAACATAAATTCAAAAGCTCATCCCTTACCAACCCTACTCCAGGAAAATAAGGTTTATTTTACCGTATCATCCCTTAAGATGAAGTAGTAACCGTATTGTCATAAATATAAAGTCTATTATGTTTCTTGATTTTGGGAAATGAAAGGGTTAGTCCATTTGTATGAACCCGAATACTTGTTTTACGAGTTTGGTCGAGATAAATTGATGTTTATTAAAGTAGCGCGGAATTGGGTTTCTTATAGAAACAATACCGTCTTACGGTCTTTAGAAACCCTACAGAGATATACTCTTAGGTTTCGAGTAGTTGAAATAGATACGTTCATGTTCTAAGTGTGGTCTATCTATTACGTATTAATTCTATTCATTTTGCTTCTCTTTACTTCGTTTTTTCATTCCACTTTTCTACGTTACGTATGACTTCACTGCGCTTCGCTTCATAACCACTTTGCTTCTCTTTAAGTCATTTCCCTTCGTTACGCTCCGATTAGCTTCACTACCCTTCACCCCACTCACACTTAGCTCCTCTTCAGTTCAGTTAGCAGTGAAGACTTCATGACACAATTGTTTTGCATGACTCAGTAGGACCTCGCTATGCTTTACTTCAATTTCCTTCACTTCACTACTTATCACTTCGTTTCACTTCTCTTAAACTTAGCTCCGTTTCATAGAAGTCTTAAAATGAGAAAAGAACGCAGTAAGACTTGTATCGAATCAGCTCATGTTTAAATTAAACTTGAACATAAACAGCCAACAAACAAACGAAAAATAATGAAAAACAAAACAGAGTTACTGAAAGCAAACTAAACAAAACAATTTTGAGCATGTACAAGAACAATTTCATTTATATTTTAAATTTTTAAAACGAGTAGAACTGAAATACGAGTAACTGTGAGTTAGCAGAACTATTGTTCTGAAATACCGCTGTGACGGCGAATGAAAATAATGCTGGAAATACGGCACATGAAGAATTTATTATGTGTTTTGACACACGTGTCACCACGCTGGTAATTGGGATTGATTCCCTTAAAAATGATGAGTTTATTTTTTTTGGGTCTACCATTTTTACATGATCCCATGCAGTTTCATACACTTTCATGGCCATGGTCAACAAGGACCATGGAGCAAGTTAAACTGGTAAGTGGCCATTGCTGAGCATAGGCGAGTATTCCACCTTGATAGGCGCGGTAAAGAAGCCATACTTACCCGTTCGTTTGAACTTAGTTCTCTAGTAAGGTTGATTACAGATGTACATAGGCTACTTACCACCAGATGAACATGCGCATATGCTACTTCAACAAAAATATATAATAACATATGAAAACCCTCCTGGTTTTGTTAAATCAATCCACGAAATATTAAAACACATGGAGATAGGTACACATGGCTTCGATCCCCACATTATGTACGAAAAATTACCCAAAGATATTATTACGGTACCGCTCATTAGGCCTATCTACATCAGGTAATCCATAGGGTGAAATAACATACCGATTAGCCACGTGTTCCACTACTATTTTGTAAGCGATATGCGATTTACGATTATCGCTTGCGAATTAAACGTGGCTGAGTTGGTAGACTATGATAGCGCCACCGTAGCGTCTATCTTTGTTTGTATGTAAAGGAAAGATTACAAGATGCGAAATTAATTCTCATAAGGAGCGAAGTATTTGTAGTGAAATTAAAAAAAAAATAACAAAAAATACAACCGACTTCTATGTCACTACAAAGTAAAAAATAATTGAAATAAATGTTGGTTTAGTACATATTTCTGAAGTCGGCGCTCAATATATTTCGTTGGATAACGATGTAAACAGCGTGTCTAATATGAGCGCCGACTTCAGAAATATGTACTAATGATTTGATAATATGCAGTGCAATGACATTAATATCAGCCAGATTATATTTTTTCTGAAACAACTAGGACATCATTGTCACTATTCTACCTCCTACTACTACCTACTCCTACTACTTTCTACTATATTGTTGTAGTTTGCAGCTGTGTTAAGCGGCACAGTGTTCTAGTTTGAAGGGTCTGGTAAGATAACACAAGGCACCAAAAGAAGTCTTCAGGAATTCGTAGCAACGAATTTCTGAGTACTTCAAGTAGCTTTTACTTCTAATTAAGATTGTTTCCAAATATTTATAGTTAGCAGTAACCACTTACCATACAATGGAGTGCACGTTTGTTTAATACTTACATTTTAAAAACTAAGTAAAAGTAAGTAATTTGTGGTAAGGGAGACAGACTTTTCCGAGGCGTTCCAGCTTAGTCCTCAGGGGTAGCGGCGCATCTGTGGCCGACCTCAGGTAGGAATATCTAATCCTATCTGGGGTTGATTACAGATGTCCATGGGCGGCAGTAGCCACTTACCATCAGGTGGACTGCATGCTCGTCTGCTACTCTTATATTATAAAAAAAAAAGAAAAAAAAAACTTGTTTTTACTCGCTCGTTGCTCGTTGCTGATGAAACAAGTGCTTTATCTCCTTCCAATAAATCTGCTGCGGTTGACGTCGATGAATATTGATGACAGGTACCGACACCAAAAATGTATGAGGTTGAGAAAATTTTGGGCCGCCTCGGTTTTTGATTTGTGAACTGAACAAATAACGGTATTTTCTTTGCATGATTAATGAGCGGTGTTTTAGGTTTTAGCGGTATAAATGTACTAATATATCAAAGGTATGTCATGATATTTAAAAAAAAGATAAAAATGAAGCGTTTCAGTTTAGTCTTTATGTCTTTGGTTGAGTTCATGTAAAATTGTTTTTTAACAATATATGTAATGTTGAAATAGTTTGTATGAGGTATACCAGCATAGACCGGTTGTAATCGATAGTGAATAAAATGTTATTAAAGCTATTTACTTCAGGCGTTCTAATTTAGTCTTTAAGGTTAAGTGCCACTTATAGACTGCATATTCATTTGCTAGTTTATTCATTAACAATTTCATATATAAATAACAATTGGGTCGCGCCCTGGTGTGGGATGTTACATGCGTGGACACTCTAGCCCCAACCTACATACATGACACCTGCAGTAGTGTTGGGGCAGCAGCCAACCGCGCTCAGTTTCTCAAGCGCCGCAAATATGCTACTATTATAAAAGATTATGAGTTTGCGGCGCTTGCAACTGAGACGTTGGGTCCGTGGTCGGCTGACATGAAACTTTTCATGAAAGAGTTGTCCCATCGGCTTATCCTCGCTTCGGGTGACCAGAGGGCTGGCAGCTATTTTGCCCAAAAAATTAGCCTCGCCATACAGCGAGGCAACGCTGCCAGCGTTCTGGGCACTATGCCACAAGTTGGAGTTTTGGACGACATCTTTATCTTATAAGTTTTTTTTTTTTTTTTAATATTAGTTAATTTTTAATTTAATTAGTATCATATTTTTATTATTATTATTATATAGATTATTTAGTATATTTAATAACTGACATTAATTATGAATAAACAATATTTAAGTATTAAATAACAATAACTTTTTTAAATTGGTACTAAAGTTATGTCGAATCATATAATAAAGTTTACTTCTTTTCTCTATTTGAACAAAGGAAAATAATGTTCATTGAATAATACAAATGAAAAAAGAAAAATCTGAACATTTTATTATTATTTTATTAAAATAAAGTATGCTAGTTTAAGTGATTAAAGATATAACCAGACAAATAATACAAAGAATTTATTTTTATAACTTGAAGAGTCTTTTTTTTCAATATAAAGCAATTAAATTCAACAGTCTCAAAAATTCTTAACAAGAGGATCGACGTCCGTTTTTAACAGTTACACAAATAAAAGACATTCACCAAGTTTTCCTTCTCCCATCCATTACAAAGTTGGGGAGTTTGCTAACGGTACTATTTGGCCAGTGGGCATGCGGTACTTTGAGACGATTTTTCACCGATCGCATTTATAACTGCAAAGTGCAGTGTGAAATGACTTGAGGATATTTTTGAGAGAAATTGAAGTATTCATGAGCATCTATGAAATAGTAAGGTCCGTGACGCTGAATATCTGTAATAAACTAAAAAAAAGTGGATAGAAATCGGGTTCAAAGATTCCGTTACTCTGAAACATACATACATACAACCCAAGCTAATAAAAGCGTGTTAAAAAAATTGGATTGAAGGTCGGATTTAGACGCTTTGCTACTTTCAGACTAAATTGTAACGCTTCGTGTAAATTCCGCGTATTTTTAGAAATTTTATTAGTATGAATACGTAATTTAATGTCTGTGAATCTGTCTGTTGTTTTAATAGTATTTTATATTGATGTTCTCAGAATAAGAAAATTTTAACATTATAAGAGTTACAAAGATTATTTTAATTGTTGCATTTGAAAGTAAACATGGAAAAAGCGTTAGCAATCCGTAGTAGTAACCTGATCAATGTTTTGTTTAAATATGTTTATAGACAACTAGCTGACCCGGCAAACGTTGTGTTGCCATATAAATAAAAAAATGTTAAGGGTGAACAACCATTATCACTTAGGGGTACGAAAAATAGATAGTATAAACAAAAATAGAATAAAAATAGATAGTATAAAAATAGATATGCATATAAAATTTGGTGAAAATCGGTAAAGCCGTTTCGGAAGAGTGCAGTAACTAACATTGTGACACGAGATTTTTATATATAAGATTATCAATGTTGGATTGAAAATTCTCCACGAGTATATACAATGTACATGAGACACTTAAATGAATAATATTAATCATAATTACGTAAGAGTAGGCACCAAATGAAATTTGAATTTTAGATGTTGGTGGTGTTTCTACTCTAAAATAAAACAAAAATATCACTATATCCACCCTCAGGAAGGAATAATTTTATTGGTTTCAACATAATAACTTCACGAAATTAACATTAAAAAGCTAAAACAGTTAATCCGGCTCGAAGGACCAACTCACGAGACCCTTTTTATAGGGAACGAAAAACCCGTATTACGAGTAATATGTCACGGAACCTCACAAAGGTAGATAATAGGGATTAGTAAGTTGACTGCCATGAAAAGTGAAAAACATATTAACCTGTTTTTTTAATATATTTTTACTTTACTGCGGAGGGTAATGTATTTCAAGCGTATGTAAGTTTTTTTTTCTTTTTTATAATATAGCAGACGAGCATGCAGATCACCTGATGGTAAGTGGCTTCTGCCGCGCGTTGACATCAACCGCAGATAGGATTAGATATTCCTACCTGAAGCCACAGATGCGCCGCTACCCCTGAGGACTCCCTCTGAGATCTCAATCGGGGGCATGCATCTCTTGTCCGTATATTTCAATAGTGCTGGGTACGCGATCGCCTTTCTGTCGTAAGACGTGACTAAAAATCATTTGCTGTTACGACAAAGGAAACTATTATGACAGACCTATTTTGAACCAAAGACAAAGTTGAGAAAGGTTAGTTAAACTACTCTCATACTTACTTACATTTTATAACTACAAGCTCGACATATAAAGTTCCGTTCTTGACAATGTGCCAGCGATTATGATCGAGATTCTATCGAACTGCATTCTGTAAGTTTTTTACAAGAACATACTTTCATACTTGTTTTTCACTTGGCCTATGCAGTGACTAGAGATTTTTTGTATAAAATAAAAACCAGATTGTTTAAACATATGGTGTTTATCACTCCCATGATTTTGATGAGCCTACAGACATATCATAGCTTAAAATCTGTCAAGCCGTTTAGGCTAGAGGCCCTGCCAAAGAATGAGATATACATATAGTCATATATATGCTTAAAAACATTACCAACCGCAGACGGGTTAAAGCGTGATAGTGATAGCTTTGTGGTCCGAAATTTGGCTCTTCTATCGGGGGTCCACGGTTTGAATCCTAGGCATCTCAGAATTTTGTAAGTCTTTAATAATCACTTAGCTCTGACGAAGTAGGAAAACATCGAAAGAAAACCTGTACGTCTAAAAATTAAAAAAAAAAAACTCAAAGATGTGTGAAATCTATCTCCAGTTGACCAGCGTAGTTGACTACAGCTTCAATATTGACAGGAGATCCATGCCCAGCAGCGGAAAAATGTAACATTTTTAGATAGCATTAGTTATTCCTACCTGAGTTCGTACATAGATGCGCCGCTACCTCTGAAGACTAAGCTGGAACGCCTTGGAAAAGTCTGTCTCCCTTACCACACCCGTCAAAACGGAACACAGTAGCGCCTAACACTGTTGTTATTAGACAGAAATAGGTGTGGCGGTTGTTCCGCCGTCGAACAACAAAGGGTTCTACCACCTTTAAATACTCTAAACATACTTTTCAGTCAGAAATCGTGATATAATAATATCTTCAAAGCATATTTTATTCGGGGCGGCTCTCAAATTGAATATGAGAGGGGTTGCCGCAAATTCGGCACGAATAATAATTATATCCCAGTAAGTGCTCCTACGTGATAGCGTGTACGTGAGTCGGGTGGTGGAGCGTTTGAACAGGCCAATTTAATGGAGCTAGTAACTAGATACCTTAACTAGATTTTTTTTTTTTTTATAATATGAGAGTAGCAGACGAGCATGCAGTCCACCTGATGGTAAGTGGCTACTGCCGCCCATGGACATCTGTAATCAACCCCAGATAGGATTAGATATTCCTACCTGAGGTCGGCCACAGATGCGCCGCTACCCCTGAGGACTAAGCTGGAACGCCTCGGGAAAGTCTATCTCCCTTACCACACCCGTCAAACCGGAACACAGCAGCGCCTAACACTGCTGTTATTAGGTAGAAATATGTGTGGCGGTGGTGCCGCCGGAGTCGAACCACAAAGGGTTCTACCACTTTCAAGTTCACCTTAACTAGATATAACAGTTATAGTCTAGTATAGACCGCGTGAAACTGCTAGACCGCTCTGAATATAGAAATGAATCGCGTCGCCCATAGATTAGTAAAGATTACTCACTCCTAACAAGAAAATGTAACCAGTTTTTAGAATTGATTTACTTAGTTGCGTAAAAAAGTTTTGCGTACTAAAATGACCCTAAAATATTTGAAATACTTATTTATTTATTATGTAAACCACGCAGTATTAGTTATTTATTGGTAAATTTTCTTAACAATGTTTTTTATTTGTCAATAATTTAATAATAACTGACAAATCAGCCTTTTGTGGCTTCATTCAATTTCAAGGCGGCGAAGTATCTTTACTAATCTATGGCGTCGCCACAGCAAATTGTATGACTACACCTGCTCGCAACTTCAGAGCGGACTAACAGTTTGGCTCGGACTATACCTTCCTATTTTTGCACATCTTTGATAAGTTTTTTAACAACGCTTTTATTAGCTTGACCTGTATGTAGGTATCTGAGAATGTAATGATGCATGTAGGATTCTTCACGATGTTTTCATTTACACCTAAAAAATAAGTTATAATTAGTTTCGCATATTTTTTAGGTGGTGGAATTCTTTATGGTTTGACCCCTAAAGGCACCGTCTATACACGTTGCCTTTTTTTTTGTTTACGAGGGGGAAACCTTCAAAAGGTACCCGACGACGTGGGAGCGACGCCGGGTTATGTGGGATTTTTACCGCACTAAAACCCCCCCGGTGGCCGACCTCGGCGCTTGGTGGAGAACTCTGGGATCTCCGATGGAACACAACCAGAGCCCTCCGAGCGCGATGCCCCAATCGGGCTCTTCCTTGGGGGAGCAGTTTACGCTCCTCCCACACACCTAGTGTTTACAACGGTATGCGGCCACACACATCGTCGTCCTTCCCGGGGTTACTTGCTGGACGGTTCGAGATCCCACTCTTGCCGCCCGTAACCCCAGAAGCCCCCTTTTGTTCGCCTCATACGACAGGCAGGGGATACCGTAGCCCTATTCTAGTCCCGAGTCTACAAGGACATACACATTGCCTAATAACAGCAGTGTTAAGCACTGCTGTATCCTGGTTTGACGCATGGGATAGGGAGACAAACTTATCCGTTCCGTTCCGTTTATTTATGTTTAAACAATGTACTTCATAATTAGATATTAATGATATTTTTTACAAAGCAAGATATTCAATATTTAAGCAATATTTCAAAAATTATTAATTCAGTGATAGTTAACAATAAAAAGTATGATGAAAAAAGGTTTTATGTTGTACAGGATTATATATATTGTAGTAGTGTTTTAAAGTAGTCTTTTTTATAATATAGGAGTAGCAGACGAGTATACAGTCCACCTGATGGTAAGTGGCTACTGCCGCCCATGGACACCTGTAATCAACCCCAGATAGGATTAGATATTCCCACCTGAGGTCGGCCACAGATGCGCCGCTACTCCTGAGGACTAGCCGCTACTCCGGCGCTCCACCGCCACACCTATTCCTGCCTAATAACAGCAGTGTTAGGCGCTGCTGTGTTCCGTTTTGAAGGGTGTGGTAAGGGAGACATACTTTTCCGAGGCATTCCAGCTCAGTCCTCAGGGTAGCGGCGCATCTGTGGCCGACATCAGGTAGGAATAGCTAATCCTATCTGGGGTTGATTACAGATGTCCATGTGCGGCAGTAGCCACTTAACATCAGGTGGACTGCATGATCGTCTGCTTCTCTTATATTATATAAAAAAAAAGAAAAAAAACCTAGAGAATCCTTGTAAAAAACCGAACTGCTTAAAAATATATCCTGTGTTACTTTCACAATTTGAACGCATCATACGACCCTTCATAATATGTTAAAATCCGTCAAGCCATTTGGATTGTAGGACGTGCCAAAGAATAAGACATACGTACATATACATACGTACATACGTACAAACATACATACAGACACACATACATATAAACACAATAAATATATTGCCCATCATAATATGTTTTTTTATAATATAGGATTAGATATTCCTACCTGAGGTCGGCCACAGATGCGCCGCTACCCCTGAGGACTAAGCTGGAACGTCTCGGAAAAGTCTGTCTCCCTTACCACACCCTTCAAAACGGAACACAGCAGCGCCTAACACTGCTGTTATTAGGTAGAAATAGGTGTGGCGGTGCCGCGGTGGTGCCGCCGGAGTCAAACCACAAAGGGTTCTACCACTAGGATGGAAGTCCTAGATGTATATAATAGTCTAGTCCGCGTAAAAGCAAGCTGAAGTGACTGCGTCCTTCCGGCCACATGTCTCAACGGACATTAAAATCCGTTAAGACATATGGCCTGCAGGATGTGTCAAAGATTGAGACATACCTACATACATACATATATAGACATACACACACTCAAAATACATTGCCCTCGGCAAACGCGTTAAAACTGTCACTATGTTTACGCTATGCTTTCCTAGTCCACTTAAAATTTCAGACAGGTGACAAACATAGTAATAGACCAAAATAAATGTCTACAAAGTTTGGCGTTCAGCAATTTCCCCTCCGCTTAGATATTCCGAATGTAGAAACAGTTAGTTAAATCACTGCGTTTGTTGAGGTTATAAAGCTTATTAAGGGTTGCTTGGATAATCAGGTAGACTCCAGCACAATAACTAAATATCCAAAAAATGATTTCAATGTCAATTAATTTTGTGGTAAGGAAGACATACTTTTCCGAAGCGTTCCAGCTTAGTCTTCAGGGGTAGCGGCATATCTGTGGCCGTCCTCGTGTGAGAATCTGATCTTTCCAGGGGTTAAGCAGGTGATAGGCGGCAGTAACTGCGTAATATCAGGTGGATTGCGTGCTCGTTTGCTAATTCTATATTTAAAATAAATATAGTCCAAAAAACTAAAAAACACGCTTTTATGATAAAATCAACTAAAAAGTATAAAATAATTTTCAATCTAGGAATCAATTAAGGAACAGTAAATAGTATAATTGTGAAAAAAAGCGTGGGGTGCTCCATTTTTCAGTTTTCGAAAAGCACCCTAGTAACTTGCGATAAACTCTCTCTAAGGCGCAATCTCGCCTCGAAAATCGTTAATCCTGAGGATGTTGATAAGGACAATGGTACAAAATTATTAAAATCGTGTATTGTCACCGGTTTTTGATAATTTTTCAAAATTTTGAATTAAAGTGATCATTCAAAGTGAATAGAAATCGGGTTCAAAGATTCCGTTACTCTGTTACGTACATACATTCATGCATACATACAACCCAAGCTAATAAAAGCTTGTTAAAAATACTATCGCCACAAACTTACAAGTGCTTCAATTCGAAAAAAATCACGTTAAAAGTTACTTTCCAATTTTTCATCGGCCATCGGCATAGCTTTCGGAACTCATAAATAAGTAATTAAAACTGGGGGAAGTACAGCGTACTTTTAACAGCCCATTATAAGACCGCCCTTAAGTTGTGTCCTTCGTGACAGCCTCGATAAATGTCCTTTACAAAGCATTTTTCCTAGTATTTGTATGGTAATATTTTGGCCTTGTTATGGCTTTTAAAAGTACGAAAATGCCTCTTATTAAGATATAGGTTAGAGGAAGAAGTAAATACATTTTTAAAGTTGTACGTTTTGTAGGATTCCGTACCCAAAGGGTAAAAATGGAACCCTATTACTAAGACTTCGCTGACTGTACGTCTGTCCGTCTGTCCGTCTGTCACAGAGCTATATCTCCGGAAGCGTAATAGAAAGATAGACACATGATTTTTACAGATGATGCATAACGGTGGCCGCTATAACAAAAATACTACAAATAAAATAAAGTTGAATATTATGGTGGTAGAATACTTTGTGGTTCGACTCCGACGGCACCACCGCCACACCAATTTCTACCTAATAACAGCAGTGTTAGGCGCTGCTGTGTTCCGGTTTGAAGGGTGGGTAAGGGAAATAGACTTCTCCGAGGCGTTCCAGCTTAGTCCTCAGGGGTAGCAGCGCATCTCTCTCAGCGTTTAAGCAAGTGATAATTTCTAATGAAAACTTAATATTTCAAACATAATTTAGAGCTAGGGTGAAAAGGGGCCGAACGGTGTGTGAAATCTTATGATCTATTTCAAAACATCACACTCCCTGACAGTGGCCGACATGTCCAGTACAAACATAATAGAGCATTGTGTGTTATCTTCACACTGCAGACTTATCTGTCCTTTATGTAGACCTAGGGGAAGTAGGGGTAGGTGTGACAACGGTGTTTTGTAGAATATTGGTATATTTCTGGTTTATGTTAGAAGAACCGAAAAGTAATCAATATTTTGTTTGCTTTTTGCGGGCGAAAATAATTATTTATTAAAAATCTTCCATCCATCAATTTTTAAGACTTTTTGCCATTGTTAGATTATTATGGAAATTCTTTAACAAATAACTGTTTTTCTTCACTGAACAAATTTTTGATTACTTTTCGAGTTTCCTAATATATGCATACATACTTTCATACATGTGCAATGTGCATACATAAAATATCCTATTTATAAATGCATTTATATAAAGTGGTCACGTTAGTAGTGTTCAGACCACTATGATATACAGTAAATTCCGGGTTCGACTCCCAGGCAGGCAGATTGCATTTAAATAATGCATTTAGATGTTCTGGGTACATAAAAAATCTAAGTGTGCGGTTATGAGTGTAAAAAGGAATTTTATTTATTTATGTATCCAACTCTATCATTACAAATACTACAAGAAACGTCTAATGAGCGTTGTAATTATGGGAATGTTCAAATCCATGACATACGAAAATATGGCCTGGAAATGACAAGGATAAATTACATTTCGTCCTAAGTACCTATGGAGTAACTTAATATAAAACTTTTTTTATACACTCTGTTGAACCAAGTATGTTTTTTATCATAGAGGAGTGGCAGACGAGCATGCAGTGCACCTGTACCCTTACCATGAGTTTTTACGTTTTGACAAATATGACTCTTTTGGTCTTTGTTTACGTATTTGCAGGTACAATTTCCAATCAGCGCCCCTAGCGGATTGTATCAGAACTATAGTGTCAGTTGTGTAACATTAAATGTCTAAATTGACAAGATGGCGCTTTATGTTTTGTCTCTCTTTTTTGCGAACATGTGAGGCAGACAAAAAGACTTGAGCACTTACTTATTGTTAAGTTTACTCAGTCTACTGAAGCAAACGGAACAGAATAATGGATTGAGTAAACGTAACGTAAAATTGTAGGATAATTTGAAAACTCATGGTACCCTACTGATCGTAAGTGGCTACTGCCGCCCATGGACATCTGTAATCAAACCTAGATAGGATTAGATTCCTACTTGAAGTCGGCTACAGATGCGCTGCTTCTCTTGTTGACTAAGCTGGAACGCTTCGGAAAAGTATATCTCTCTTACCACACTTGTCAAACAAGAACGCAGCAGCGCTTAACATTGCTGTTATTAGGAAGAAATAGTAAAGTAAGGTAAAATAAAAAAAATACTGAGTTTTTTTTTATAATATACGAGTAATAGACGAGCATGCAGTCCACCTGATGGTAAGTGGCTACTGCCGCTCATGGACCTCTGTAATCAACCCCAGATAGGATTAGATATTCCTACCTAAGGTCGGCCACAGATGCGCCGCTACTAAGCTGGAACGCGTCGGAAAAGTATGTCTCCCTTACCACACCCTTAAAAACGGAACACAGCAACAGCAGCAGCTTCGTCACTTTACATCCAAACGCAGATACGACGTCACAACCCGTATAATGTTTTTAATTCACAATTTCCCTTTTCGCTACTCAGCGTTAATTACTAAGGGCGTACAGCATCTCACATCCCTTGAAACACTTGAATAATATATGAAGATGTCTTCCCTTTCCTCTTAGTCCGTGCTATAATGATGTGAATGCGCTGAGCCCATGAAATTATTATTAGCCAGGCCTGCCTTTATATGTCCGAGAAGGATTTTGTTACTCATCTCTGTAATGTTATCAAAGTTTTGTGTGGCTCTGCGAATGTGGTTGTGATTTGAAGGTGGTAGAACCCTTTGTGCTTCGACTCTGACGGCACCACCGCCACTCCTATTTCTGCCTATTAACAGTTAAGCGCTGTTGTTTTCTGGTTTGAAGGGTATGTTAAGAGAGACATACTTTTCGAGGCGTTCCAGCTTAGTCCACAGGGGTACTGGCGCATCCGTTTTGAAGGGTGTGGTAAGGGAGAAATACTTTTCCGAGACGTTTCAGCTTAGTCCTCAGGGGTAGCGGCGCATCCGTGGTCGACCTCTGGTAGGAAAATCTAATCCTATCTGGGGTTGATTACAGATGTCCATGGGAAGCAGTAGCTACTTACCATTAGGTGGACAGCATGCCCGTCTGGTACTCCTATATTATATATCCTTATATACAATATAATGTTCCTAGAGATGCGGTTGATTACAATCGACCTGTTATGTCCTACTCCTCACCATTTTTAAAGCAGTAGAATCCTTTTTGGGTTTCAGAGACACCATCGTCATACCTATTTTTTTCCTAATAACGCCAGTGTTAAGCTCTGACTTGATAACTTAGTAAACTCAATAAATTAAACATTCGGCATTAGAATTTTATGTCTAAATGATATTTATATATTAGAAATTAATTATCACTTGCTTAAGTGGTGAAGGTAAAATTAAAAGGAGGAGGAAACATACAGGCTTTCGGGTTAAAAAAATTCTTAAAGTTGTGTGAAGTCTATCATCGTCTGCCATGACGTAGACTGAGAGAGACTCTGAGAGAAAACCTGAGCCCAGCAGTGGCATAGTACTGGATTGGCCACAACGGAGATGAAAATATGTTTGACAAATCAGATGTGTGTCTAGGATTAGAACCTTTGACCCTAAATTGGGAAGCATAATTCCCACCACTAAGCTATCACTACATGTTAACAAAAACACTAATGGTGCTACAAAAACTGCAAAAGACAAAACACCTAATGTGTACTCACATAATGATGATACGACGCGTAAAGCTTCTGAAAATATTATTAATGTTAAAATTGGGTTAATGCGGTACATAGGTGTTTGCTGTCACAACCAGGTAAGGCTGATTAACTGCTGGATTAAACTGAATAAAAGCGAAATATACTTGGATGTTTTCCACTCATTAGCTATGAAAGCTCGCCATGTAATGGGTTCTACATTTGTATCTCTGCGCTAGTTTCGTTTTGTATAAGTGACTTCGTTTTGTGTAAGAGTATACGCGGCTTCGCACAGGTTTAAAAAAATAAAATGACATACGTATAACTGAAAATTTTGTACTGCAATCACAGTGGCGCCATCAGACGTAAATTGGTCGTACCAGCTCAGAAGCCTTACTGGGGTCATGCGCAACAACTTTGCTAAAGATCATCTCATGATCAAATGCACAGTTTATGATTCTATACAGGACATACAGACAAAGATTTATTTTATATACATAGATGAATACGTAACCGAGCATAAAAACAACAAGACCTAGAATTGTTACTTACCTAATATTATAAAAGCGAATGTTTATTAGGATGGATAGATATTTGTCACATTTTGTCACAAAAACAGCTAAATAGATTTGAATGAAATTTTATTATTTATTTATTCATTTATTTCAGACAACAAGGTCCATATTACTTATACCTTACAGACTAACATACATACTAATATATATTTATAACTAAATCACGTATTTGCGGCGACGTGAGACGCGAGTCTGGTGACTTCCGGGGGTCCTCTCCGTCCACGGAACTTCCGGAACACAACTCCCTTCGGCCACAGCTCCTCCTTCAGGAAGGTCGACAATTGCTCAGTTGGGACGCGTACAACAAATGAACTAAAGTAGCACACAGATATTTTATTACCTAGATTAACATATACATTACTCTTTATCAGAATAACAGTGAGTTTAAACCAGTGCATAATACCAGTAGTTTTTCAGCATCTAGTAAGGACGACATACATATCTGAGGTGTTCCAACATAGCCCTCAGGGGTAGCAACGAATCTATTGCAAACCTCTGGTGGGATCTAATCTTATCTGAGGTTGATAACAGATGTCCATGAAAAGTAGCCACTTACCATCATATCGACTGCATGCTCGTCTGCTACTCCTATATTATAAAAAAGTAACTGCGATGTTAAATAAAAGACTTACACAAGGAGGTCCAACGGGACCTATACATTAGATAGGGTTCTCTCCCTTACACCTGAAGTTTGAACTTCAATTATCAAATTACAATGAACCATCCACTATATCTCTATGACACTATATTTGTAACAGGACTATTTGAAGAGAATCAAAACACTAAATAGATTGGACACTCAGCAAACCTTTCCTGCCAATGACTCGTGCATGATTGATCGCAGGAACGGAACAGCGGGCAGATATAAAAGAAATCCGGAATGACGCATGGCTTTTTGTGATTTGAGTTTGACGTACAGATAGACATATTACACTCTATCATATTACACTCACTCGATCATTATGAGACAGAAATAATAATGGGTGCTGAAAATGTAAATAACTTCTCCGGGGCATTCCAACTTATTATCATTAATAATAAGTTGGCCCAACAAAATATACAAATTTCTATCTTTGTTAGAAGCAAAATAGATAGATTGCTTATTAATAATGAGCGTAAGTCCTCAAGGATAGCAACTCATGTATGGTCAACTTCAGTTTATAGTCTCATTTTATCTGGGGTCGATTACAAATGTCCATGACCGGCAGTAACCACTTATGATCAATTAGGTTGCATGCTCGTTTGCTACTTCCATACTGTGAAAAATCTACGTACAATGATTATTGTATATATTATAAATATGACTAAAACCATCAATCTGTTTAGTGTTGAGACTCTGTAATTCAAACACTAAATAGATTGGACACTCACCTTCCTGCCAATGACTCGTGCATGATTGATCGCAGGAACGGAACAGCGAGCAGATATAAAGGAAATCCGGAATGACGCATGGCTTTCTGTGATTTGAGCTTGACATACGGATAGACATATTACATGGACTCGATAGTAATAGTCAGGAGGAAAGAGATATAGAAATAATAATGCCTTCTATACACTATTATCACAAATTCAGAGAAAAAGTTGATGAGGAAGTTTTGTCAGAAATTAACAGATCCAGAAATAGAAATTGTTATGGAAACTAATTTATAATTAAGGTACAGGAAAACATTGTAAAATTGTGATTACAAGAAACTGACTGCACGGAATAGCAGTGCAGGTTACTGATGTGGTGAATTTTATACCATTTTTTTGGCCAAAAGGATCCTATAGAATTAGAATAGTTATCAACAAAAAATATCGCTACGTCATATTTAAGAATTTTAAATATTTTTACGCGGAAATATACTAAATTCTAACATAGTCCTGAAGGATAGAAATGTGAGTTAATCAGCTTAAAAAATCCCGCCTGTCTCTTATTTAAAATTTTGAATTCCGTTAGCTTATGTGTCCAGACAATATGAAATGAGAATTTCAAATGAGTATATGAATATTTTCCGAGTGTATATGACTCAATGTTTAACACGCCCTGCAGCACAAACTATTTGACGCTTTTTAAACGACTTCCCATAAGTGGTTTCCTATTCGTCGCGTATAAATATTTTCTAACATGTGAGATGTCATTAGAATCGTGTAAATTATTGGAGTGACACAAGTTATATATTTAGCAGCTGGATTTTTAACAAATCTCTAGTTCAAAATCAAAATCCTCATAACGAAAGATTTAAACTACAAAATACCTTTCATCCACATTATGTGAGAGAAAATCAATAGCTTGTACTAGATCATCCAGTATTAATGCTGCTGACGCGGGACTAGACGATGTATCATCGTTCAGTAATACGACAGCCTTGATTTAATCAACATCTCATCCATATTCCTTTATGACTGAGATATGGAGTTATTTTTGCGTAAATTACGATGAATTTGAAATAAAATTCAATGTGATGTATTAGATATTGTATTTAGAATAATGAAGTTAATGGACAGGTACTGGTGCTTATATGACGAGAAGATTTTTGATAAATACAATTGATTTAAAATAATGCCTAATAATACAGTGCTGTATTGATAAATCTATTAGTGGCTGCAAGAATAACTTTAAAATAACGATAACTGACTGAAATGGAAGAGTAACAACATTTTTATTACATTAATGAAGACAAGTGCCATAGATTTAGATGTTTTATTTCAATCTACCTCGACCTAATTAAATTTTAACTAAACTAAAACTTATACAGTGCCATATGGATGGCAGCAAAGAACAAACTGCTATATACAAGTAATGATTTTGTCGATAGCCGTTTGTTCTTTGATGCCGTTGTTATATTATTTCTGAAATAAAAACTAATATTAATCACGCTTTTTTAATCTACTCGGGGTTTGAGCATTTAAAACGTATAATTAAGTAATCAACCTATCTGAACCGCAATATCTCTACCACAAAACAATTCATCCTGACAAATAAATAGTGTAATAACTGATGTGATAACAGAATTGAAATAAATCAAGAAACTAAGCGACAGTTATAATCTTGAAAAATTAAAATCCATGAAAAACATTCAAGAAATTTGAAGAAAGGCAAAATATGGCTAAGGCCATACAATCTACGATTTTTAAACGGACAATATGTTTTTAACAAAGATTTACACTTCTTCACTTTCGAAGTACTGGTTTCCAGGAGATATTATTAAGCCCATGGAACTGTCTCTTCATGTTCTGCCCATCAGCCCATTTGGAGTTCAGGTAGTTATCATCATCGTCCTGCTCTAGTTTCTTCCATTCCTCTTGCTTCCTGTAGGCTTGGAGCATCAGCTGCTTCCTTTCCTCTTCCGTCATGATTGGCTCGCGACCTGGTGCACCCTCAGAGCTGGAGCAGAGCTTCACCGTTACCTTGGATTTGTCGTTTCTACCTGAAATACCAGTTACTTAGCTGTTATTCTAGTCGACGTTACTGCTTTGATCAATTAAATTCAACTGGTATGAGATTACATGAGATCAAAAACCAATAAAATTAAGTAATAAGCTAGTTTTGGCTGGAGTGACGTGATAAGACTGAGTTACTTATAGGAGCGGTTCTAGGTTTTAGCTTAAAATATAACTCTTATTGCTATTGCTCTTAGAAATCGCTGTGTAAATTGGATATTTCTTTTATGTAACAATAGTCGTGTTAATGTAGATAAATATATATCAAACGCAAAAGTGGATGTGCTTAATAATAATTACATAAGACACGCAGCATAATTGTACACCAAATCGCGATACGAAGTAATCGGACTGAGCCTCACAAAACTAAATTGAAACAAAGAGAATCGTAGAAAAGTCTAGCGTCCAGCGACCGTAGTCCGCGTGGAGAGAAAGATTTACTACGTCCGCTTGTTTAATACTTTCCTCTGGAACTTTCAACGTATCTCTTCCCGGTTCGGTTACTGCTTTACGGGGATCTGTTTTAAAATATATACGGTTGGGTTCGATTGGATTAACTTTTTGCACGCGATTTATATGTCGGATCCTGTCGGGGGACACCGTTTCGAAAAATTGATTTGGTTCGCTCGAATTTGGATTACATAATTTATTATTTGGAAATAGATTAAAGTTGGATGTTTCAATGGAACTTCTTATTACATTAATCTTTCAAGTTATTTTTAGAGAACTTTTTTACTAAAATTTAATGAAACTTAAGGCATTATATTCAGTTATGCACTTTGCTTTACCTGATTTGAAATTTAAATTTTCGCGCTTATTAACATTTAAGTTATGTATTTCATAATTTTCTAGCTCAAAGCTTACATGGCTTATTTTGTAGATAACTATTTCTTTGGATTATATAAACATTTTAATGACCCGCTTGGCATAATCATCCAACTGATCTGACACATAGTGGGCTTCCGTTATGATTCCTAGATTTGAATTGATTTTGATTGATTTTGATTTCTGTTTCGATTATAGGTGTTTGTAGTATTTGTCTGTATATTATGTCCTACGATAATATTCCTTGTGTAAAGTATAGGAAGCGTTATTTTAACACGACAGGAATAATTCTAACTTTCATCAAATATGGTTTAGATTTATTATAAGGAAAAGTTATTGTACTCATACAACTTACCCAAATGATCACTTAGCTTGTTGCTATTAATTAGTTTCTTCCCGCACGCCCACAAACAAGCTCTCGATGGGTCTATCACCTCATTGGCAGCCTGGGTGCCAGTCAGATCTTCAACATTGTCAAGCTCCATCCTCACAGGATCATGGGGCGGTAGGCCAGCAGGGAACACTATCTTCGTCGCTCCTCTTAGCTCATCCAAGGCTTTAGCAACATCTTTCTGGGTCATGCATTTACGCAAATCCACCTGAAAACATAAGTTAATAATAACTTAATATGATGACTTAATATAAGTTGATTTTATTTGAAGGATCATAGTTGATTGCCATCAGTTGCTTATGGCCAACAGTGTTATTGATAATTATCAACAGCACCTTCCTTTGCTCTTTTGTCTTTAATTCTTTTAAAATGTATATTTTTTCTAAGACTAACGTGGCAATTGACCATGCAGCCCATCTGATGGTAAGTGATCAGCACTGCTCTTTGTCGCCTGTACTCAACTAGACGTTCTACCTCAAACCCACCATAAATGTGTTGCCACTCACAAGGTCTCGCCTTAAATAAGACGGCATATGCAACTTTCCAACAAAACAAAAAACCGCTTCAAGCTAGAAAATGGTCTGATGTTGATACCTTCCCAGTCATATTATATTGTGCCAATATTCGACAACCTAATATTGGATTTTTTATCCGGGGAAGATTGAAGTACCCGGTTAGAAATACCCAAGAAATATTAATGTTAAAATCATTAACCGACCCTCTTTGTTCAAAAGTATTACTTGACCTAAATTTCAGAGTCTTCAAAATATCTACTCTACTCACTCTAGTTCTATAAAAAATTAAAACAAAAAATAAAAAATACCGCGTTTTTGCCGTCGAGATCTCATATCTTCAAATGGGATTGCAGTGAAATATTGTTGGAAAACAGATTTTTATTAAAACAAAAATATAATAAAGCTGGAACGTTGAAAGCATTTTCAATAAAGTATCTACTTTTATGATTCAAACTATGTAGCGTTTTTGTATAAGCTGTTTATAAAATTTTAATACTTATGATGCACGAATTATTTTAAATGAAATTTCTGAGGTATTCCCGGAGCTCTATGTCATGGTGTTATTCAGAAAGGCGCATTGACCAATAGATAATATCCATAGGCGATATTGACGTTTTGCTATCAGATAGCCCGTTTGTCTTATCCTTAAGAAAAATATAAAAAATAGAAAGAGATGTATCCACTACAATTTGTACCAGTTTAACGATCTGTCTTATCTTCTGTATTCTAGTACAATATGGGAGATTTTCTGAAGAAACGCCAAGTGCCATAAGAATGGCATTTAATGATAAATCACTAAAAACTTACATGCTTCTTGCTAATGATCTCCTTAGCAGTTTCGGCAGCCTTCTTCAACACCGCCTGCATATGCTCCGGTGGCGCTAGACCACACCGTCGACCCATCTCGTCCTTTTTGAAAACATAGCCCTGAGGTGCACAGCGCTGCGCCCATGGGTCTTCTAACTTCAGTTCTTGTATCTCAAGAAAATAATAAAACCTTTTCTATACTCATTGTAGCATCACACTAGGATTTTGTGTCATGGGAGGCAATTCATATAGAGACTTGAAAATGGTCGACAAAACATAAAATACACCAACACACAGTATGGAAGCACAAAAGAGGAATTTCATTATCATTATGGACACTTATTTGGTAAGTTAATTAAAATTCTAAGGACTAAGTTGGAACACCTAGTATGTCTCCCTTTCCACATCATTTAAACTGAAATATAGCAAATCTTCACACTGGTTATTAGGCAGAAATAGGTGTGACGGTTGGGCCTCCGTCAGTGAGTTATTTGAAAATATCTCTGACCCATTAGTTATATTAAATATGACTTTTTCTATATATGTATTTACGTCATATTACTTAATTTAGGTAATTAGGTACCTGCTCATCAGTCAATCCTTGCATTTCCTGAGGCAGAAACGTCCCGTGCTCCCGCAGTTCGTCCAATTCGTAACAAATTCGCGTCACCTTCAGCCTCCCATTGAAAATAGCCACTATATCCTTTACCACCTCATCTACTGACTTATCAACACTTGTTTCGTACAGGAATTGATTCTCATCACCCCGTTTCACATGCAAAATCACCATTTTATCTGTTTTAGTAAATTTTCAACACACTCCGAGCGAATTGAACAAATACGGGTTGCTATGGACACGGGAATGTCTGTCGCTGTGACAACGGATTTTAAATGAATATCGTGTTGGCTAACAATTGGATGCCAGTGTTTACAAAGCGCTTTGTTAGGAATATATTATTTTTGTTCTGTAGTAGTCTGTGATTGTACTCTTATAGCTCTTAGCGCTATTATTGGTTTATGTTTAAGTGCGTTATAACACAATATGAAGATACTCAGATACTAAACAAGTTATGGATCAAATTTCGTTTTGAATAATAATTTGAAGTTGGTAAAACTCTTTGTCGCTCAACTTCGGAAATACCACCGCCATACCTACTTCTGCCGCGCTGCTATATTTCACTTTGAAGGTTGTGTTAACGCAGATATACTTTTCCGAGGCGTTCTTACTTAATCCACAGGGTTAGTAACGCAACTGTGGCCAACCTCATGTAGTAATGTAATCTTATCTAGAGTTGATTACAGAAACCCATGTGCGGCAGTAGCCACTTACCATCAGCTGGATTACATACTCATTTACTACTCCAATATTATAAAACGTTATAAAGTTAAAAGTATTTTTATAATAATCCTGAAGTATTCTTCGAACATTTTGTAATGAGGCTCTTTAAAACGGTACTTAAAGAATTCGTTTTCAAAACCAGCGATGCTTGGCTCCTCTAGAGTTGACGACTTTCAATCAGGTGACCTGTCTGCCTTTTCGCTAGCATTACTTTAAGACTTTTTATCTATTCAAGATAGCGCGTATAGACGGATAAAAGATAAATAAAACCTTCATCTTCTTGTTGGCAATTACAGACTGCTTCAATTTTATTTATTTGCGCAGATGACGTTCGATTCTCCTCATTAAAGTGAAGATGGTCCCAAATCGCTTGTGAACTTGTATCAAAACCAATTCATTGTTTCAATTTAATGGTTATCGAAATTGTGTAATTGAATTAATGGACTTCGGTACACGCTTTTGTACGCATTCAATGCAAATGCTAATGTTATTAAGTTATTATAATTAAGGTTAAAATACTTATCGTCAACCTTTTATTGGACCACTGCTGGGCACGTGCCTTCTTTCAGAGTGAAAGTGGCTTAGACCATAGTCTGCTTGCTGGCCTAGTACGAATTGAACATCTTCACACGTCTTTGAAACCATTTTTTCTCAAAATTTAACTAGGATAGGACAATAACCTTATTTCAGGTTTTTATACATATCCATGGGCGGAAGCCGCTTAATATCTAACGGGACTCCAAACTTATTTGCTACTATCAACAATCTATATATTTCAAACATAATTCGACAAACTTTGTAAGTATCATCTCTGTCAATTCATAAAGATTCCTCTACCACCAAACTTCATATTCGCAGTTTGTATCACACATAAAAACTTCGATATTTACTTAAAAATTCAGCCAAGAAGCCTCAAAGTGAGGAAGCTAACCTTCGCGATTGTTTCAGAAACTTTGGATGTTAGAAAGCCAATTTTCCGTTAGATTAACTTTGGGCGACTCAAAAATAACTTCCCCAACTTCCGCCCATCATCATTCGGTAATTTTCTTCCCCTTAAACCTTAAGTTACCTCCAGAACCTTAAGTGGATATTGCACTTTTAGTTAAGAGTGGAATGTTTTGCTAATGTTTGTTAAAATGTTTTGTATTTCGCTTTGAAGGTGTTGAGTGTTCTTAATATTAGTACGCGTAAGGGAATTACCCCTTTTAAGGCCTTTAGTAGAAGATAGTAGCTGAAACACAGACCTTATTTGTATCTTAATGTTGCTCCAAATAAAATGATCTTAGAAGTCGATTACCGTTATGTTACCGCTCAAAACTAATATAGTAGAAATGGAAATAGCTTTTTAGAAGGAATTTGTGTATTAGAATTTAAAATTCTTCGTTCCAACGTTCCAACGTAGTCCTCAGGGGTAGAAATACATCTGTGATCGCCTTTTGGTAGTAACGTCAGACTGACGACAGACCTCTTTTGTAAGCAGTATGGTAACTACCATCAGGTGTATTTCATGCACGTTTGATTCTATAAAATACCTATAATAGTACAACAATCACATCAATTGTTAATCTGAAAACCAGATCCACCCAACAAACCCAATTCTAAAGTACTTAAGCGAATAATTCATATTTTATCCATGGAATCAAAATAGTCTATTCAGCATAACATTCCGATTCTAACCAATCCGTATTTGAATTAGATGTCGAACAATCCACATACTCCACAAACTCGGCAGATAAATTTCTATTCACTCGAAAACTCTTCCTTGCATTTTTAAATTTTGGACGAGATTCAAGCACATAGATAAAATTCTAGACGCGGAGACAGTTCTTTATCCGAAATTGAATTCAGCTCGATTGCTATCTCTCATCCCTTGGAGTTGAATTGAAAGTACCTAAGCATTCTTTTCTTCGAATGGCTTATATTCGCAATTTAATATAAGTACTCTTTTATTTATTTTATGCTTATTATCAGAAGAAAACGGTACCACTTATAAACGGTGCTTTGGAATTTGTCCACAGCGGCACCGTTATCTACTGTTTAACAGAAATGTATATAGCTTTATTATGTTTTAGTTTGGAGAGTGTATGGTAATACAAATTGTGATTTTCTAACGTAGTCTTTTAATAGCAATATATTATTTACTTATGTCAGCTAGAATGCCAATAACTCGTACATAGATTGCTTCGGCTGACACACTGATTCTATTGATAGTTCATTGCATATGTTTATAGACTCCTCTTCTATTTGCTCGTTCCATTGACTAGATTGTAGATAGTGTATCAAAACCCGATTGTAGACTCGGTCTTTCTCGTCAACGTATTGCTCCATTTATTTGATAGCAGTGAATTACTAGTATCAAGAATCTCGGCCTGGTTTTCAGGAACTTCGAGATTCAAATTTTTAGAGTTATATATATATCAGAAATTAATTATGAGTCTACCAATTTGCACTTGACCAGCGCGGTCGACTATGGCCTAAACTCCTGCCAGTGAGTAAGAGAGTGCCAAGCAATGGGACAGTAATGAATTGACGACTTTTTTCCTCGAAGCGTCTTACAACACCACTACCGTCAGAGCACAGCAACAATACAATAAAGTGGGAATATGCCGCAGTTAAACACAAGCGTTACAAAATTTACGCTTATCGCTTACGCTTTTTACTTGAAGCCTTCACGTTTGGACATTATCCAGTCCAGTACACATCTCGCGGTACATTAAACGAGCCTACATGGTTTCGGCGTACTTGAATTTTTGGGTACAATTCAAGATATTTTATAAAAAAATCCTTCAAAAAGACGAATGTCACTTTCCGCATTATAAAACAAAAAAAAATAAGTTTTGGAAACCAGTTTATGCAAGTAAATATGTAAACATATTTATTACTTTTGCTGCAAATGGAATAAAGGTAAATCCCACTAGAATAATACCAGTTATCGACTACATCAGCAATGGTTAAACAAACAGTTGATATTATTAAATGCATCAGTGAACCAACCTACAAAAAATATATAAAGTTACTGAATGGAAAAAATTAAATGTTTTACCATTTTTTTCATATAAATATCTTTTTATCATATACCTAATAATTTTGTTATCTTTAATCATTTTTCTAACAAAGACTGACATTTTACAATTTCTTCATAATAGAAAAAAATCATATTCGATTTCCATTCAATTTCGAATTTTGAAAAATTATGTAGATTGTTATTAATTATTAACAAGCGTAAGTCTATCAATCAACGAGTCTTTTATCTAATTACCTTTTATTTTGCTATTAAATTTTCCATATATATGTGTTAATACATTTCTTTAATTATTTTTACATTGACATATTTTTACCCAAGCATCATGTACCTAAGCATCTATAAGATATCTTTTACCTATTTCCGCTCGTCGCTTATCACATAAGGCTATCACGCGGCAACATTATCCAGTTCAGTGGTCGCTCGCGCTACATTAGATGGAGCCTGGTTCACTTCGGTAGAGGGCAATGCGGCGATTTCAAAATGTATCGACCCAATCAAGTTTTGGCACTTTTCGGTGTTTGGCGATTAAGATTTGGGTACATATTTTTTTATAATATAAGAGTAGCAGACGAGCATGCAGTCCACCAGATGATAAGTGGCTACTGCCGCCCATGGACATCTGTATTCAACCCCAGATAGGATTAGATATTCCTACCTGAGGTCAGCCACAGATGCGCGGCTACCCCTGAGGACTAAGCTTGAACGCCTCGGAAAAGTATGGCTCCCTTACCACACTCTCAAAACGGAACACAGCAGCGCCTAATTCTGCTATTATTAAGCAGAAATAAATAAGAAATAAGTTGTATATGTTAGGCGATGAACGTAAAAATGCCTACAAGTTACGTGCCTGAGAGTTCTGTAATAAATATCCCCAAAGAGGTGTAGAAGACAGTAGACTATAGCCGAACCATTCTCACTCTGAGAAGAGACTGTGCTTATACCGATATATAGGCACAGTAAAGGCAATATAGTAAAGGGTTAATGATGATATGATAAAGTCGTGAAAATATAAATATATACTTCATACTACCCTTAATGGAGAATCGATGGAGAATAAGAGAATAGGAATTGATAGTCATCGTTCTGTGACTAAACAATAAAAATAGCTTTATGTACAATCCAGACCTTCCTTTTTTAAAATTTAACTTAAAAGCTAAAAGTAATAGAGCTCTTACCATACCGATCACGTGAAGTTCTGGCTTCAAACCCAGTCAGGGAAATATATACATGCTAACATTATCTATAATTAATTAATCCGATTCTTGATTTCTTCATGACACTCATGTCATAAGTTCATAAGGTACGAATATATGTCTTACTAGGAATAAGAAATGACATTTTGTTTTAATTTTTCAACCTCGTTTCCCGAAATAACATCTGGAGCCAAAAGCCGATACAATCCGATACAGCTGCATTTCATCGACATGAAAATATCGAGCAGCTGCTAGCGACAGCTTTATCGAACTTTCTTGCAATCGCTCCATTTGTTTTAACGCGAAAATAACTGTAGTATGTATTGTTCCAGCTTGATTTTGATTACTTTAAATAAGCTTGTTCTTATCAAAACAAGTATATAAGTACGCTGAATAATGAAAGCATTAGTTAGAACCTGCTTCGTACCACAACACCACACCATGACAGCAAATCATAATCATCAGTAATTCTTTTTTATTTTAAATCTTTCGCTAGTATACTTTTATAGAATTAATGTTCAAAAGCTTGCCTATATTTGTCTATAAAACCTCTATTTTCAGGTATAAGTTTTATCAAAAAGCAATTAAAAATATTTCTGTGATTAAGAGACAAAAATGAATTTATAGTTTTCTTTGTTCGTTATGATTTCCTTTAAACAATTAGTACTAAAAGTTAATTAAATGTTTCTACACGATCTTTACAATGAAATGGCAGCTTTTTAACTTGCACTAATTGAAAAACACATTGTTCATCGTATTCGAATACAACTGAATAAATACAGAAGTTCTGCGTACAAAGTCTACCAATACACACTTAGCCTGCGCAGTGAACTATAGCCCTTACACAGAGAAGACCTAGTAGTAGTAATATAATGGGTTGATGATATACCTGAATATGTTTTAAAATGTTCCCCATTTTCTTTGTTTCAGATACCAGGCCGCTGCGCGCACAGACACGGCCACGACATATCCACAGAGGATCCTGAATTAGTTGACGCTAACCACGATAATACTACACACCATGGGAAGGTAATATACTATAAATAACAAGATTTAATTAATATGTTAAAAATAAACCTTGTTTAACAAGCTTTAATTAATATTTTAAGAAGTAAAGAATACCTAATTAAAAATTATTCTCAATGAAGAAGTTGCAATACGACATATTGCTAGGAATTTTCATCAGGCGCTCAAACAATTTTCAGTAAACTCACGGAGTGTTTGTTTCTGCTTTCGCGCGCTTGTTAAGTGTTTTTTGTTTTGAAAAAACACGCACGCGTAGATTATCAAAGTGTAAAGATAGTTGTCATTTTCAAAATAAACGATAGTTTTCCACGTCTCTCTGCATTGTATCGAAGGAAAAACGCTCCATAGGTAAGGTATGTGAATTAAGTTCTCATCATTTCTAAAAATTGTATTACGTCAGTCAGTGGATGCAACTATTTTTGAGTACATTGAGTACATATTAAAGACATACTTATAAGATTTAAGAGTACAAGCATACAATCCAGAAACAGACAATCTCTAGTTTTTGAAGTCAAAACCAAATAAACGCTAAAATTGAGCCGCGTAGAGTCATAAGAGCTACAATGTGTAAATGGAAACTTTGGGGCGAGGACAAATTGAAGGGGCTGTAGATTTGCATAGCCACTGTCGGAATCTTGTTTTTGCGAATTAGGGCGTTGTCACAGTTCCGATTTGCGAGCTTTTTGATGTAATGGTAATGGCCAAATATATTGGCCATCTATCGTAGAGTTCATAGAATTCATCCAGTTTTTTATAAAGAAACTGAATAACTAGAAGCCTTTATTAGATCGGACAGAGAGACGTTTGTAGCCTTGAATACTACTTTTTAATTTGTATCTTATAATATAGAAATAGCAAACAAACATGCTGTCCACCTGATGGTAAATGGCTACTGCCTCATGGACATCTTTAATGAACTTCAGATAGGATTATATTCTTACCTGAGATCCGTCACAGATGCGTTGCTACCCCTGAAGACTTGCTACTTTAAAACATCTTAGTGTCTGGCTCATTACACTTTTCGGCACTTCAAAATATCTAGTGTTCTCTGCCTGTCTCTGCCTTTTTTAATTCAAAATAGGTTCTTTACTTTTTGAATATCAATACAAACAGCTCATAACACTACTTATAAAAGATCTGGAGGCACGGCAGTGCCTCCGCCAAGTCGGGCCAAAAAAAGCGGCACGGCCGTACCATTCTTTTCTCGAAGTAATTCGGCCCCTTTTTTGACCCCCGTAACTTCGTTGCATATGAAGCTAGAACCGTGAATTTTCAGGAGCCAAGCAAGCATTGTATAGACACGGTATATTTCAACTTTCAACCAATTTGAAACAGTGGTATAGTAGAAGTGCCACCATAACCTAAATTACAAATAGGACAAATCGCTTGTAACTTAAACCACGTATTCCAGACAATATTTAGATTGTAAATTCCACTGTGGTTACCATTGTTACCGCCTCGCAGCCGTTGTGATGATTATGTGGTTATTCTGTGGTTAACACCATCGTTCATTATGTATGTTACTCGTATATTGATTACTATATTATGTACTCGTTTGTTCCCATAGAGATAGTAGATAGTTAATTTACTAAATCAGCGTAAATTGAAGTGTTTAGATAAACATTATTTAATGAAAGTAAAGATGTAATCCATACTAATAAATAGACGCAAATGTACCTTTATATACATTTCGCTTTCATGTCTAAACCGGTGAACTAATTTTAATGAAACTCCCAAAGACGAACATAGCTTACTTTTTAAGCCTTTTTAATATTTTTTAAAACCTGGCCATCGTTAAAAAATATTTTTATTTATAATATTATGTCGATAAATTTCAAGAATGCTACGCCCATGGACCATGAAACCACCATGATGACCATGAAACTTGGTATAAGTATTTTTCAAATAGTCTTATTTTAACCATATTACATATAAGTAACTCATGATATATATATGATAAACTCCACGCAAACGATGTTGCCGGTAGAAGCTAATAACCCTTCTAAAATGAGGTGCCTGTATCTTCAACTATACCAAGAAACCCATTTGTTTCTCGCCTCATAATAGAACAGTAACATTTAGGTTAAGGAGGGTTAACTAGCGGTTCTCCCTTGCGGTACACTCGGTGTATCGAGGCTAAGGGTTAATGTTATGGGTGCTTCCGGTTAGGGTGTTATTTTATGAGTATGATTACCTACTCATACATTTTCTCCAAAAATCTAATCTTAAGTTTAGGGTTGGTACTGAACTTCAGTACCAACCCTGAACTTAAGATTAGATTTTTGGAGAAATTCATTGCCGATTTCGCAAATCTGAGTATGTGTTTATGTGTGACGATTTGTAAGTAATTGTGTTTGTTCATGAGTATATGCATGCTTGCATAATTATGTGTGTAAATATTTGTGTCAGTGTGTTTTTCTCTCTATCCATTTTCCTGCATCCATGTACGTGTGTATGTATGTGTGTGTCTGTCTAGCTTTCAAAGTTGGTGGTTCACATACAAATCACATCTATGTAGTTGTTTTTATATAACTTCAAATTCTGACAGCAAAACCTATACCCAGTATATCTTACTATATGAAACATTTTGTTTCTCACCCCATAATAGAACAGTAACATTTAGGTGAAGGAGGGTTAACTAGCGGTTCTCCCTTGCGGTACACTCGGTGTATCGATCCTAAGGGTTAATGTTATGGGTGCTGTTTGTTATGGGTGCTTCCGGTTAGGGTGTTAATTTATTAGTATGTATGCTCTTCTGCGTGTGTATATGCTTAAATGTACGTATGTGGTGTATGTCTTTCTTCGCTTTCCTGCCTATCTTACTCTCTCTGTCTCTCTCTCTTTCTCTCTGTCTTTTTGTGTGTATGTATGTATGTATGTGTGGGTGTGTATAGCTTTAAAGAGACTCTTTGAATTGTACTGTACAAGAGTTAAATTCATTGTTTAATTATAAATTCGGAAACGAAACTTGTGTCCAGTATATCTTAGTAAATAAAAAATCTATTTATTTCTCGCCCTAATAAACATAACACATACATAATACATACCTAACCATACCTAATACATAGAACAGTAACATTTAGGTGAAGGAGGGTTAACTAGCGGTTCTCGCTTGCGGTGGAGACGGCGTGTTAGTCAGGCGAGAGGGTTAATATTAAGGGTGATGTTTGATGTGCTACTGGCTATTGCTTATATATAATATACGAAGAAATGCAAATTATTGAAGAGTAAATTATGTACTTATATATGACGTCATATAACGTGCGTGCATGTGTGTGCGTATGTGGATGTATGGATATTGGTGTGTTGGTTTGTGTGTGTATATCTTTTTCTCTTCCTGTCTGTCTCCATCTCTCATTTTCTCTCTTGCTGTAAGTGTGGATGTGTGTGTGCTTATGTGTGTGTGTAATGATAACCTTTATGTTTCAGTGTGTCATGAGTTTTAATTTAAATCGCCAGATTAAAATCACATGTGCTTGATTTTTCTCAATTCATTTCACATTTCCGGATGAAACTTGTATCAAGTATTTCTTAGTTTTGTTTCTCACTCACACATTAGACTAGTTACATTACGGTGAAGGAGGGTTAACTAACAGTTCTCTCTTGCGGTGGAGACGGCGTGCTCGTCAGGCGAGAGGGCTAATGTTATGGGTTCTATTGTTATATTGCGGGTGTTACCTGTATGGATGTTTGTGAGAATTACGACAGATTCGTGCATCTACAAACAAATTGACTGGTAACTGGAAAATAATTTTGTATGTGTATGTGTTTTTGTGTGCGTGCGCGTGTTTGTGTGCGTGCATCCGGGCATTTATGTGCATAAGTGTGTGTTTTTAGCTTACGATGTGGTCGTTTGGATTGAAATTGCAACCATTCCAGAGAATTTTGCATAACATTTCTTTTTACGTTCCTAGAGGAATAGAGTGTTTTATGTTCTTAAGAATAAATTAATTTATAACTGTATTATACACCGTTTTAAGTCACATTAAGAGAAAAATTTTGTCCAGCAATGTGCCACAAACAACACATTACAAAGCACCATACTCTGTACTACCTACATACAACGATATTTACAATTTGACTTTATGAAACACTTTTATTGAAATCATTCTAGGGCGTATAAATAAAAAGAGTCCGCCATTCTTATTCGTCAGGTTTCACGTTTTCCTGTAGCATAATGAATAGCGTCATTTCAAAGGCTGTTTCCATTTTTCTGGATTTACATAAGTCTAGTCGCGAGCTAATATTGCTGTGTTATGACGTCATCGTGGGAATTATGACGTCATCCTGTTTGCACGGCTTCCGGTCGCTAATAAAAAATGTATGAGCTTGATATCGCATTGTTTCGTTTTATCTTTTTGTTTTGTTTCTTTTTTATTTTTTCGTTGTTGAGTTTTCTATATTTTGGATACGTCGTGGGTAAAATTGAAAGGTGGTAGAACCATAGGATTGGGAGAAATACCACTGCCTCAGCTATTTGTTTGAAGGTGGTAAAATCCTTTGTGGTTCGACTCCGGCGTCTCCTCCGCCACACCTATTACTGCCTTATAACAGCAGTGTTAAGCACCGCTGTGTTCTGGTTTGAAGAGTGTAGTAAGGGAGATATACTTTTCCGAGGCGTTCCTGCTTAGTCCTCAAGAGTAGCGGCGCATCTGTAACCGACCTCAGTTAGGAATATGTAATCCTATCTGGGGTACAGATGTCTATGGGCGGCAGTAGCCACTTACCATCAGGTGGACTGCATGCTTGTCTGCTACCCTCACATTATATAAAAAAAGTTCTGCATTTCGGTGGAATAATGTGAATGCCGGCAGACTTACAATATTATGAGGTGTCCATCTTAGTCCTCAAGCGTGGAAACGCATCTGTGATTGGCTTCAGGGAGGAACTGTTCTATATGAAATTGGTCACGGACCATCGACCACTTGACATCTGTGATTGGCTTCAGGGAGGAACTGTTCTATGTGAAATTGGGCACAGACCATTGACTATTTTTTAATTTGACCACATGACCACTTGCCATTAAGTGGATTGCGTCCTCGAACAACACTGACGTTCTTGTACTCGTCTTTATGTATAAAAGTACAATATTCATCATAAAAACAATAAATTGAATACCCAAAACTTAGGGCTAAAGGGAACATGTACCCCTGTGTTTATTTCCGACCACCTCACACCAAATGGAAACAGATTGTACTATTTAGCGCGAGAAATGACCAGAACTTTAAAATATAAATATTGCTGGACCTCGGTTGGAGATGTGCTGGTTCGTAAGGATGACACCTCCCAAATCATAAAAATCATGAACGAGACACAAATACAAAGCATGTATGAACTCAAGTGACTACTGGTTTTTTGTGTATTAAGTTGCATATTGTTCTATTGTTTGAGTAGTGCTCAATCCTTTAATGTAATTTACATGTATAACAATATAAAACTCATGTTAAACTTACATTACCATAAATATGTATTTACCAAATTCACACTTACAACTAACACATTCATTCTCACACACCCTAATCATTACATTTACTTCAACACACTTACAAACATCACACTCACACACCTTCAAATTTATAATCTATTCATACATAACATTACGAATATTCTCTCAGATAGTTGGCTAACTGATACAGCCCATAATTATAATCATATAACATGGCATAACAGAAATATAACTATAAACATTTACTACTACTACTATTTTATCGATTTTAATATTCTTATTGTGAATGATTCTAAATTAATACTTATTAGACAAGCTTGCTACACCACAAATCTTTTTCATCACTATGGATAACTTGTCTCATCCATATAACGATATAGACAATTTTAGTATATCTCAGGCCATCATCTGCTCGCCTGAAGAGTGTTATTCTCACATCTCAACGGAAAATCATTTAACTATACTCACCCAAAACATAAGGAGTATTTATAAAAATTTAGATTCTTTTCAAGTCGTGATCCAGTCTCTCAAAATAGATTGCGATGTATTAGTCATGACAGAATGTCATATTTCAAAATTTAAAAGCATTCCTAACCTCAATAACAACTACTACACATATTTTACACATATCACATTAAATCAATGCGATGGTGTAGTTTTTTACGTCAAAAAGAATCTAAACCACAAAATTTTTGAACCAAATATTAAAAATGCATCTTGCCTTGTACTGACATTACGTGACACAGTTATAATTGGTGTTTACCGTACTCCTTCAATAAGGAACTCTGATGAGTTTACATCTTCCCTTCAATCTCTTCTCCAGAACTATAATAGTTATCAGAATATTATAATAACGGGTGACGTCAATATTGATATTAAAATCGACAATAATGACTCCAACTCCCCTAATTATTTAACAACGCTTGCTTATTATGGGATACTCCCAGCCCACAGGCTCCCAACTCGTGATAAGATGTGCTATGATCACATGATGATAAAATCTACTCATTCAGCAAAGTCACTAGTCCTTACTAATGCACTGACTGACCACAATACCGTTATTCTTAACTTGTTATTTGAACCTGAGAGACGCAACATCTCAAAAACTAAAATAACAGTTAATTTTGACGCTACTTTAAACGAAATTCAGACTGACTTAACCGATATCCTAAGTTTAACCGACCCTAGTGACGCTGCTAAGGTGCTGATCGATAAGATCTCCACAGCAATGAGTAAAAATCAAATCATTAAAATTATCCCATCCAGAAAACGACATATCAAACCCTGGATAACACCAGGAGTTCTACGTTGTCTTCGCAATCGCGATAAGCTTCACTTGAAATTTAAAAAGAATCCTTTCAACGAAATTTTAAAAGTAACCTATACGCGTTATAGAAATTTTTGTAGTAAACTTGTTCGGAAACTTAAATTAACCTATGACAGAAATAACTTAACAGACAGTGCCAACAAAAATCCTAAATTATTATGGAAAACAATAAAATCTATTTGTAACTTAAATAACAATAATAATGATCACGCTCATAATTTAGTGTCACTTAAACATACTCCCATTGAATCAGCAAATTGTGCTAATAATTACTTTTCAAAATTAGGTCAACGACTGGTTGAGAACTTGTCAAAATCCACCATAGCTTACAGTAGTACAGTTATTGATAATAATAACTATTATTCTCTACCTAATTCGTTCGTTCTTTTAGAAACAGATCCGGCCGAAATAAATACAGTTATTGCTAACCTGTCTAACGCTTCCGCCCCAGGATGGGATAACATTCCTACTGCTTTTATTAAAATGGCCAAAACATATCTTACCCCAGTCCTTTGTCATATCTACAATCTCTGCTTCGAAAAAGGCTGTTTTCCCTCGGTTTTCAAAAAAGCTATTGTTACTCCTATTTATAAAAGTGGAAGCAAATCAGAAATCGAAAATTATAGACCCATCTCTGTTCTACCAGTTCTAGCAAAAATTTTAGAAAAACTTATTAATACCCGCTTAAAAATATTCCTTTCCAAAAACAACCTGCTATCAAAGAATCAATTCGGCTTTCGTAATGGCGTCTCCACCGAAGACGCAGTCCTGGCACTTTCTGACACTATCTGTAAGCATTTAGATGGCGGCAATAAATGTGTTGGAATATTTTTGGATCTGGCCAAGGCCTTCGATTCTGTTTCAATTCCAATCTTATTAAACAAACTATATAATACAGGTATAAGAGGAATTCCCCATAAATTACTTACCGACTACCTAACTAATCGGCAACAACAAGTAAAACTTGGTGAGGTAATTAGCCAGTCGTCATCCATTACTTACGGCGTTCCACAAGGTAGCGTGCTTGGACCTACCTTGTTTTTAATATATATCAACGACCTCTGCAACCTCCGACTACCAAACTGTGACATATTTACCTACGCGGACGACACTGCTCTAATTTTCAACGCAAGCACCTGGGAAACCCTCAAAAACACCGCTGAACTCGGACTACAACACATATGTCATTGGTTAAGATCGAATTTACTAACCCTTAATGTATCCAAAACTAAATATGTACCCTTTACGATACGAAAATCTACTTTGCCAGACCCTTCATTTGCTTTAAAAATTCACAGTTGCTACCAACCCCAGACGAACAACTGTCAATGTAACGATATTACTAGGGCGACCGACATTAAATATCTAGGTGTTACTATTGACCCCCACCTCACTTGGAACAAACAAATTGAGTATACTGTTGACAAGATTAGAAAAGTCATATGGATTTTTAGAAGACTTAGATGCGTCGCTGATAACAACATCCTTATTTCCACGTACAAAGCGCTTGCCCAATCCGTGCTAAGTTACTGTATTACTGTGTGGGGTGGCGCGGCCAAATCTCATTTAATAACCCTCGAAAGGGCTCAGAGAGCGCTACTGAAGGTAATGTTCTTTAAACCTATTAGATTTTCAACGCATGAACTACACACATTTTACAAAATTTTAACAACTCGCCAACTTTATATTTTAAAAAGCATTATCAAAACCCACAAAACCTTACCGTATACTGCTCCTCCGACACTAAGACGCAGAAATCCACCTGGCCTTAACATTATACACAATAAAACTAAATTTAAAAATAATCAATTTGCAAGTAAATCGCGGCGCATATATAATAAACTAAATCGCAGACTAAATATTTATCCCCTTACTTGTGTCGAAGTTAAAAATACTCTAACAAAAACTCTTCTATCCCTTAATTATGAGGAAACAGAACTTCTTATCTCTTAGTTACTTACTCTCGCGCAAGCACGTACACGTACACACACTCACGTGTACACACACACTCACACGTTCGCACACTCTCTCTCACACACACACATACACACACACACACACACCTACACGTACACACACACACACGCACCCACAACACACACACACACACACACCTACACGTACACACACACACGCACCCACTTTTATAATATACCTTAACTCCATTGTAACCTTTCATTTTTTCTCAACTATGATTAGATTTCAAATTGTTTATATCGCTTTGCTTGGAAGAGCGGGGTACCCAGTAACACAGGTTTTTCAACCCAGTACAGGGGCCCTTGCCACTTGTTTTGTAGACACCATTTGAAAGCAATAAACTATTTTTATTTTTATTTATTTTTTTTTTTTTATTTATGTGTATAGGGTACACTAGTGTGCATGTAGTATAGCAGATCTGTTTGTCGGATATCGAACCTGGAACTCTCTACATGATATCATGACCAGAAAACCCCAATGCCAAATAAATCGAACCCAATTCCGAAATCAGACGTCGTTGATACAGCCTTTAGATAGCAGATAAGTGAGCATTTCATATGTTACATAAACCCTTTGAGTGCCCTATATGAAGGGACTAGGGCTCATATTCCCGTGTTGCCTGATATAATTACATATTCCGGTCAGTTGTATGCTAAGCAGGCACGTGCTACCGAATTCTTGCTGAGGGAGATTTCCAAGAAAATATAAATATAATAACCATAGTAGGTGATAGTCTAGTATTTTGTAAGGTTTGAGGAGAAAACGTTTGCAGACCATTTGAAAGTAGTAGAACCCTCTGTGGTTCGACTTCGGCGGCACCACCGCCACATCTATTTCTGCCTTATAACAAGTGATGAGTAAGTGATGAGGGTTGTTCACCCTTAACATTTTTTTTTATTTATATGGCAACACAACGTTTGCCAGGTCAGCTAGTTTAATATATTTTCTTTGCTACAATTTTGCTACAAGAAATAAGCATTGCAAGTAGTCTTGCTACGACGTGAGCTGAACTGAAAGTGCTGGTAACTTAGAGGTGTACACTTGGGGAATTTTCGAGCGTAACTTGAGGATTCGGTCGGGTTACGTTATCCTTTGTAGCTAGAATGTTAGGTAAACTTAGACATTTTTACAGGGAGAAGTTGTTTTAAGGAATAGAAGGGATAAAGGATGCAGCCGACCTGATGTTACATAACTCGTTTGTGATTTTACTTAACTCCACATAAAACAATAATTCTTCCTGTATTTACATACATATATGAACCGGCAAACGTTGTGTTGGCATATAAATAAAAAAATGTTAAGGGTGAACAACCCTTATCACTTAGGGATATGAAACATAAATAGGTGCCAATTCTCAGACCTACTGAATATGCATATAAAATTTGGTGAAAATCGGTATAGCCGTTTCGGAGGAGTACGGTAACTAACATTGTGACACGAGAATTTTATATATAAGATAATACATTACACTGAGGGGGAAGATAAAATGTCTTAAAAAAGGAGTTCTGACTTGTCATCCTTCAAACTAGAGCATAGCAATGCTATAGTGCTGCTATAGGCAGATATACATGACAACACCAAGTGAGAGGACCATAAGGTTCTCCACAGTCTCCATGGTTGTTCTTGCCACAAACGTGTACGATGTGGAATTAGTTTTCTCCTGAGCTATCCACAGAGAGCTATGACATAGGGCTCGTCAAAAAATATACAAAAAGAGCTCCAACAAAGCCGGCAATACATTGCCGACTACTCTGGCGTTGCAAATGTCCTTAGATGACGATGATTTATTTCCATCAGGTAGCACGTTTTTATTTTAGCTTCAACAAAAAGACGACAAAGAATTCTCATTACTTAGAATATACTACATCTAGAATGAAATATAAGCACATGAATAAGCCTAACTTATTACCAAAAAGTAAAATGAGCATATTTCCAGCATCTATTGCTTACCGGAATGTTGGCGGCTGCCCAAATGAGATTAGGCGAAACACTGAACGTAAAGTAATAAACACAAATCAAGTAAGCAAGTTTTTTTACTAAACATTTAGATGAAAATATAGTGGCAGATATGTTTAAGTTGGTTATTGGTTGGTTGGTTGTTATTCGTTTATGAACACAGGTAAACATATATCGCTGAAGACGACGTGGGCTAAAAAAAACGCTTTAAAACGCTTTCTACACTCACAGCCCCACACTAGGATTCCCTGTGTCGTGGGTGCTATGGACACACACAGAGACAAATACACAAACACCCAGACCCAGAAACAGAAATCTAAATTCATCATTTAGAAATCTGTCTGGCCGGGGATCGAACCCGGGACCCTCTGCGTGTCAGACCGGCATGGTGACCGCTCCGCCACGCGGGTCGTCAAGGCTAAGGGAGACATACTTATGCGAAGCGTTCCTACTTAGTTCCTTAGCGATAACAACGCATCTATGTTTGAACGTAAGAAAGATCTTATCCAGGGTTGATGATAGACGTCCCTGAGCGATCACTGCTTACTGTCTACTGAGCATTCTATCATCGTCCATCGCTTGACTTGACTAAGTGCGAATTGATGAAATTCACACATATTTGAGAACTTTTTTTTAAAGAACATTCAAATATGTACATATGTTTCCTCAAGATATTTTCCGTCACCGTTAAGATAAGTGATAATGAACTTTTAATACTCACGTTATTTTCAAAAATTAAAGGTTTGAGAGGTCGAGGTTGAACCACAAGAGAGGAATTGCTTTTCATACCGGTAGCGATTCGGGTTCGTTCCCTGGCCAGATTGATCTAAATGATGAATTTAGATTTCTGTTCTAGATCTGAGTATTCATCTTTATGGGTGTCCACAGCACGACACAAGGAATCTTAGTCTGGGGCTATGAGTGTAGAAAGCCTATTTACTAACTTACCGTCTAATTTAGTATTCACCAACATGTAATTCCACGTCACTTCATTCTGCTTTAATTATTTCACCGTAAAACAGACAGATGGGTGTATTGTAGTTATTGCTCAGTAGAGCGTTGGCGGCTACCCAAATGAGATTAGCTGGAACACCCAATGTATTGTTTTGAACACAAATCAAGTGGAAGTGGAGTTCTCTAAATTAAATTCAGGGAACCGTTGTACATTATCATGTCTTGGTAGGCTTGTCTTTATGAGGGAGTGAGGAATAAATGCCTCAGAATTCCCTGCAATGTTCTTCAAAACGTGTGATTTGTGAGGGTGAAAATGCCTTAGAAAAATCTCGATGAAACAAAAGTATATATTCAAATTGTATTGCCTTCGTTTTTAAAGTTGACTGGACAAATATTTACCCAATTACATGAAAATTTTAATAATCAGAAAATATAAAAGAAAATCGGATTGCTTAAAAATATAGCTACTGTTACTCCTAGAATTTAGACGAATCCAACGACACATTTTAAATTTAAATCCGTCAAGCTGTCAAGTCTGTAGACCGTCAAGGCATGCCAATGAATAAGACTCCGGCGGCACCACCGCCACACCTATTTCTACCTTATAACTGCAGTGTTAGGCGCTGCTGTGCTCCGTTTTGAAGGGTGTGATAAGGGAGACAGACTTTTCCGAGGCGTTCCAGCTTAGTCCTCAGGGGTAGCGGCGCATCTGTGGCCGACGTCAGGTAGGAATATCTAATCCTATCTGGTATTGATTACAGATGTCCATGGGCGGCAGTAGACACTTACCATCGGGTGGAGTGCGTGCTCGTCTGCTACTGCTATATTATATAAAAAAATAAGACTATGTATATTCGAGTGTATGACACCCGAAAAACATTACTCTCAACATTCCCTTACTAATTACCCTCCACACTTCGGTAATTTTTACCGGAAATATTTTTGTAAAAATTTATGTAAATGTATGTGACTATCGTCAATCATGTATCTCTCATACGCTCGAAAATCATTACCCTCCACAGTCATTTCGTGGTATTTACTACAATGAAGGTAATGTTTTTCCAAACAACCTAAATCCACATTTATCGCTGACTATAATTTCATTCCAGCGATCCATCGCATAACCCAAAATATTACTATTGATCAAAATTCCATTTTGAATAGCATCCGAGTAGAAAGGGGATCAAAGCGTGCCAACCTGGGACAGTATCGGAATTTAATTTAATCGCTTGTAAAGGAACATCACTAAACATGGGAATGTATATCTCATACACTCCAAAAACATTACCCTCCATAGTCACTTCGTCTTAATTTTACCAGACAACGAAGGGGTAAAATTTTGTAGATATGTACCTATTATAAATATGTCATCATTATCGTAAAAAAAATTATTTCTCATACGCTCGAAAAACATTACCCTCCACAGGCACTTCGTGGTATTTTAACCAGACTATGGAGTAGTAAAATTTTGTAAAAATGTACCTTTTATAAGTATATCTTCATAATCGCAATAATGTATTTCTCATACGCTCGAAAAACATTACCCTCCACAGTCGCTTCGTGCTATATTTACCAGACTATGGAGTAGTTAAATTTTGTTAAAATGTACCTATTATAAATCATAATATCATCATAATCGTAAAAAAAAGTATTTCTCGTACGTAATAATTTAATTCTCAAACGCTCGAAAAACATTACCCTCCATAGTCATTTCGTGGAATTTACTAAATGTGGAAGGTAATGTTTTTCTAGACAACGAAAATCCATATTTATCGCTGACTATAATTTCATTCAGCGATCCATCACATAACCCAAAATATTACTATTGATTAAAATTCCAAAACGTCAAAATTCCATTTTGAATAGCATCCGACTAGAAAGGGGATCAAAGCGTGCCAACCGGGGACAGTATCGGAATTTAATTTAATCGGTTGTGAAGGAACATCACTAATGCGGCCTAACATGGGAATTTAATTAACAACAAATTGGGGCAACAAAGCATGGTTAGTTATTTAAGGTGTGGTTCTACTGCCAAGGAAGGGTTTTTATTTTATTATTGATGTGAAACATCTATAGCCGCACGTAAAAAAGATTTCTGGCGTGGCGACGATTACCTTTAACTACATAGACAAATGTTCTATAAGGGACAGAGCTATTAGAACAATGTGATAAAAAAAGACAACTAGTGTTTGACCTTGCGTTTCAAGTGTACGCAAACGTAAATATTGACCATGGAATATAGTGACCAATGATTACTTCAGTCAAAACGGGACATCGATTTTTTTATGTCAAATACTTTTTACTTGAAAAAATATAGTTAGAAATAATAAAAAACACGCTTTTATGATAAAATTAACTAAAAAGTAGAAAATAATTTTCAATCTAGGAATCATTTAAGGAAAAGTAAATAGTATAATTGTGCAAAAAATGTGGGGCGCTTTATGAAAACTGATAAATGGAGCACCCCATGTTTTTTTCACAATTATAATATTTACTGTTACTTAATTGACAATGGCAACGGTTCATTTCGGAGACAACGGCACGAAGCATCGAAAAAAGGGACTGTCCCGTTAAAACGGGACGTATGGACGTATATTTCTCATTGATACTCATGCTTGTCAAAGACAATGAAATAATGGAACAGAAGGTAAAAAATGTCCAGAACTGTCGATAATAGTTTTAGTACATCGTTTACGTAGAAATGTTATAGTACAGTTTAAGTAAATAAATTATTATTATATAGATATATAATTTGATGAAAGAATGTATCTATACAGATGTATCGACTGGTTTAAAATATACGATTTAAAAATCGTTTATATTTATTATCGTATATTAGTAAAGATTACTCACTCCTAACAAGAAAATGTACCCAGTTTTGAGAATTGAAATAGTTGCGTAAAAATGTTTTGCCACGTCTCCGTGCTAAAATGTCCCTAAAATATTTGAAATAATTATTTATCTATTATGTAAATTACGCAGTATTAGTTATTTATTTGTAAATTTTCTCTAAAAATGTTTTTATTTGTCAAGAATTCAAAAAAAACTTACTAATAAGCCGTTTGTGGCTTCATTCAATTTCAAGGCGGCGAAGTATCTTTACTAATTTATGTTTATTATTTTCAGTTTTATTTTACACACGACCATTAATTGCAAAGTTGTGTACATTTTATAAATGTACTAGCTGACCCAGCAAACATTGTGTTGCCATATAAATAAAAAAAATGTTAAGGGTGAACAACCCTTATCACTTAAGAGATATGAAAAATAGATAGATAGTAGCCAATTCTCAGACTTACTGAATATGCATATAAATTTTGATGAAAATCAGTAAGAGCGTTTCGCAGGAGTACAGTAACTAACATCGTGACATGCGAATTTTATATAATCTTACCGTGGTCTTTTGAGGATTAATTTCTGGCTATACAAAGATTGTTTATTAAATTATGTTTAGGTTAATTTATTCAATTAATGAAATTTTAAAATACCGTATACTATCCTATATAAATTTTATGGTAATATTTTTTATTATTTACCACAGATATCGAAGAAAATTTAGAGATTAGGATACAGAATTTCCCATATATCGATTTTATTTTATTAAAATAAACTATAAAAAGTTATATTTTGACTAAAACACACTAATATAAAAATTAAGCAGTGGGATCTTAAACTATAATATACACGTATGAACATCGTGAGCTTCAATAAAATGTCACTTCTGTTCTGTTGATCTATGGTCATAGATCAATGAAAATTTTTTCATTGATCTATGACAGTTCAATTCAATCAATGAAAGTTTTTGTCAATGAAAGTGATAAAGACGCAAAATGCATGGTCATGCATTTTGCGTCTTTATCACTTTCATTGACAAAAAGTTAATTAGTAAAATAAGGGTTAAAAGTTCATTTAAACAATCGTCAATTTTGAAGCAAACACTATGAAATTTTGTATTTGGCTTATTGGATAAAAATAATGAAATTCTACCCATTACGAGGTAAAATAATGACCGGAACTTTGATATACAGAAGTTATATATTTTATGGAGCGTAAATGGTGGATTGTTTTTGCGAAATAGTAACACGTTTTAAAAAAAGTTAACCAAACCTATCGAGTAGGATACTAGGATATCAAAATTAAGGAACTTAAAAGATATTACACATACATTTTATAATATATACATATATAAAACACATTGAGATGACTGTCTGACTAAATGAGCAGTGTTGCTGTGATAAAGATCAACGCAAAGGAAAACCGCTGAACTTTAGAGTGCTCGAAATTTTATTCATAGGTCATTTATATAGCGTAAATAAGCACTACGAGTATAAAATAGGATAATACGCCTATTTCACCGTTTTTGGAAATTCTACTTTAGCTTTTATAGTGCAGTCGGGTTTTTGATTTTTTAATTAATTACTTGTTTATAATATAGCAGTAGCAGACTAGCATGCAGTCCACCTGATGGTAAGTGGCTACTGCCGCTCATGGACATCTGTAATCAACGCCAGATAGAATTAGATATTCCTAACTGAGGTCAGCCACAGATCTAACCTCCGAGGACCCCTGAGGACTAAGCTGGAACGCCTCGGAAAATTCTGTCTCCCTTTCCACACCCTTCAAACCAGAACACAGCAGCGCCTATGACTGCTGTTATTAGGTAGAAATAGGTGTGGCGGTGGTGCCGCCGGAGTCGAACCACAAAGGGTTCTACCACCTTCTCAACGCTGAACCTATCTAATTGACAAATCTTTCAACTTGTTTCAGGAACGTGGAGGCTGGTCGCAATGGAGTGAATGGTCACTCTGCTCCCGAACATGCGATGGTGGCGTGTCGCGACAGCTCAGAACATGTTCGTCGCCGGCTGGTTGTCGAGGGGAGCCAGTGAGATACAAGATATGCAACATGCAGGTAAGATTCCCTTGATATTTTTGAACTATTTTTCTTTTTAGAAGCATTTATTCATTTTCGTCGTCTTTTATATCATACAAATTATGTTATGTAATAAATTGATAGGTTTTCTTCAATTTAAAGTTTATTTTCTTCTTTTTAAAGTATGTAAAAAAAAACTTCATTCATTACATATTTATAAATTAGATCGTACAACTTTAACGGCGATTTTAGTTGTAAAGTAAATAAGTTATTCAAAATTACTTTGAACATAATGAAAGTTTTGTACATACAAACACGGATCTCTTCAAATATTTCATGGGGTGATTTTTCAGATTATGAAATTATTAAGAAATCAATATTCGGAAGTCCTAAAAATATTGTCTTTAGTTTTTTATATTTTTTTTATAATAAGCTTCATTAGTATGCAGAACATGTTCTCGCTAACCACGTGTACATAGTACATAGAACATGTTTGCAAGCGATTGCAACAAGAGAGGCAATTATCACGCGTGTGACCGCTGCGGACGTGTTGGAACGTGTCTTTGTTTACCGCTGTCCTGTTTCGTTGTATAGAACAGACAATATTAGTATGACATAATTGTTCCGGTTTTGACAATATGATGAACAAGTAGATGAAGATTGATGATGTCATATTTACCATTTTGAAATCAGTAACAGGAACTTTAAGGTTATTAACACGTCATAAGCATAATTAGTATGCAGAACATGTTCCCGATTTCTACGTATACGCATAACATGTTTGCAAGCGCTTGCAACAAGAGGGGCAATTATCACGCGCGTGACCGCTGCGGACGTGTTGAAACGTGTCTTTGTTTACCACTGTACTGTTTCGTTGTATACAACAGACAATATTAGTCTGTAGTCTAACATAATCATTTTGGTTTGGTTTACTACCAGGTAAAAATCTAAATGATGATTTATGAAATAGAAAATATGATTTCTATTTTGAAATTAGTACAGGAACGTTAATGTTATTAACACGCCATAAGCATCATTAGTATTCAGAACATGTCCTTAATATCCACGTATACAAAGAACATGTTTGCAAGTGCTTGCGACAAGAGAAGCAATTATCAAGCGCGTGACCCCTGCGGACGTGTTGAAACGTGTCTTTGTTTCCCGCTGTCCTGTTTCATTATATACAACAGACAATACTAGTCTGAAATAATTGTTCCGGGTTTTGATAACCAGATGAACATCAAAATTATTATTGATGATTTCATATTTTCTATTTTGAAATTAGTTCAGGAGTGTTAATGTTATAAACACGTCACAAGCATCATTAGTATGCAGAACATGTCCCTGCTATCCACGTATACAAAGAACATGTTTGCGAGCGCTTGCGACAAGAGAAGCAATTACCAAGCGCGTGACCCCTGCGGACGTGTAGGAACGTGTCTTTGTTTACCACTGTCCTGTTTCGTTGTATAAAACAGACCATATTAGGTATAATTGTCCCGATTTTAATTTCCAGATGAACATCTAAATGATGATTTTTTTTGTTTTATTTATTTAATTCCAAAGTACACATAAAATAAATTTAATTATAGCTTACAAAACTGTACATACAGTTCGTTGGCAAAATATATGCTCAGCTTGTATACACATGTTTGTACCCCCTCATATTATAAATATAAATACTGTACCAAAACAAAAAAAAAATAGAAGATGATTTCATAATTTACCTTTTGCAATTAGTGACAGTAACTTTAATGTTATAAACACGTCATAAGTATCATGACATGCTTCTGCTATACACATGTACGCATAACATGTTTGCAAGCGCTTGCACAAAAGGAGCAATTATCACGTGTGTGACCGCTGCGGACGTGTGGAACATGTCTTTGCTTGTAGCCTATTTTGTTGGACACACATAGTTCCTGATTTTGATCCTGACAGGTCGACGTCAAAATTAATTTATATTTGTGAATTAGTATTAAATAATGTAGACACACAAGAGGAATTTTCATGATTTAAATTTCTGTAGAATCATCAAGAATCACGTACTCCATGTGTGTAGCGTACAAAATATTTTGAAAGAAAATACATGAAGGAAAACATCGTGACAAAAAGTATGTACATAAGTTTTTTCTAAAAAACAGTTTCCAAAGGTTAGTTAGGACTTGTCAATTCGCATTTGAGTAGACTACGTGCTAAAACTTTCTCATCATGACAAGAGAGAGATCCATAAGCCACTATTTTCATTAAATCTTTACTGAATTGCATCACATATTACGTAATAGCTATCAGATTGCCAGACCAAATTCTCCGAACACTAAAAGGCCAGATTAAATTACCCACCAACATGAACAGCACGGCAGTAAAACTTTGACCTGTCAGTTTGCCTCCGAGTTTATTTAATAAGCGGAACCCTCAACTATGTAAATGGTTCCGTATTAAATGCTATTAAATAATTAATACCAACTTCTGAAAGTTTGTGAAGCTATTAGGCGGAATATGATTATGGGTAATGGGTTCCGCAGCTTTATTCTGCTTTGGTTTTATTACTTTTTAAGTGGTAAGGTGGTCGAACCTTCTGTGGTTCGACAAAAATGTACCACCATAAGTACCACCTCGACTATTTCTGCCTAATAACACCAGTGTTAAGCGCTGCTGCATTCTGGTTTAAAAGGTGTGGTAAAAATATGCTTTTCCAAGGCATTCCAGCTTAGTCCTCAGGGGTAACGGCACGTCTATGGCCTCCCTCAGGTAGGAATCTAATCATACAGATTGGTGGTAGAATCCACTTACAATTAGGTGGACTGCACGCTCGGCTGTTACTCCTATATTACGAGTAAATAAACGCTTTCTACACTCACAGCCCCACACTAGGGTTCCCTGTGTCGTGGATGCCATGGACACACATAGACAAATATACAAACACCCAGACCCAGAAACAGAAATATAATTCATCATTTTAGATTTCTGTCTGGCCGGGGATCGATCCCGGGATCCCCTGCGCGTCAGACCGGTATGGTGACCGCTCCGTCACGCGGGTCGTCGAATAAAAACGAGGTTTAGCTAGTAAACATTTTTCTCATGGTTTTATTCAGTACATCAATGAAATATAGCCAATATATAAACAATGAAGCTTTTTCAATGTACAGGAATTAATAAAATTATTTCAGTAAATTTAGATTTTATCAATTACAAGTTAAAAAGAAGTATATGAAGATAATACAATTTGATATATGAAGTGTGAATTAACTAAATTTTCAGATATACTATACTGTTTTTTTTTAAAGTAAGCTGGAAGGTTCAAAATTATCTAGAAATGCATTGATTTTTTTACATTTAATTTCTGAGCAAGCTACTGTGCACCTACAAATAGAAAGACATAAATTAATTCATATAAAACTTAACTTATTTATAACTTAAATTAATTGATATAAATTATTATAAAGCATGAAGAAAATCCACTTCCCAAATTTCATATAATTAACAGCTTTTGCAACTCCTTGCGAAGTTCCACAAAACTGAAGTTGATGTAATTGGGTAACATTTTATTGTACGGAACCCAAAGATCACATTTATGACAATAATTTATGTAAGTAAATCTTAAATCTTAAACTCGACTTTTACTCACTTTGAAAATCCAATTTAATTGAAAACTTTAAACAGTTATCAAGAATCGATCATAATACACGATCTTAATAATTTTGTACTATTGTCCTTCTCAGGATCATCAATACCCTTACCATGAGTTTTTACGTTTTGACAAATATGACTGTTTTGGTATTTGTTTACGTATTTGCCCATACAAATTCCAATCAGCGCCCCTAGCGGATTGTATCAGAACTATATTGTCAGTAACGTAACAATAAATGTCTAAATTGACAAAATGGCGCTTTATGTTTTGTCTCTCTTTTTTTTGCGAACATGTGAGGCAGACAAAAAAACTTGAGCACTTAATTATTGTGACGTTTACTCAGTCTACTGAAGCAAACGGAACAGAATAATGGATTGAGTAAACGTAACGTAAAATTGTGGGATGTTTTGAAAACTCATGGTAAGGGTACAGGATTCATTATTTTCAAGTTTTAGTTACTACAAGCAAAGTTACTAGATATCAACAATTATTACTTTTAAGTTTGATCAGCAATAAAAGTGAGGTTTTTAGTTTTTCTAAACTATAATTTATTCTATATGGTCTTTTGTTGTGTAAACAGTGTGTTTAGTAATAAATAAGTATTCCTAGTATAACTGAACTATACATAAGCATATTTTCTATTTACCCATAAGTACTCTTGAAGAAGTTATTATGAGTACAATACTAGTTTGCATATGAAAGTATAATTTGAAATATACCGTGTCTATACAATGCTTGCTTGGCTCCTGAAAATTCAGTCTTCTAGCTTCATATGCAACGAAGTTACAGTGGGTCAAAAATGGGCCGAATTGCTTCAAGAAAATAATTGTTGGCTCGACTTGGCGGAGGCACTGCCGTGCCTCCAGATATACGGTACATATGACCAAAACAATTATTAAAAAAATGTGTCTGTCATACACTCAGTTTTTCCGACTTGACTGCGAAACGGTTGAACCGATTTTAGACGTAATTCTTCTGAACAAATTTTCAGGACTGAATTTATTTTTAGACTGATGTTATAAGAAGTAACTTAGGCTACATTTATATTTGAAAAATAATTAGGGTTTCGCCATAGATTAGTAAAGATTACTCGCTCCTAACAAAAAAATTTAACCTTTTGACAATTGTCACTGTCAATCATTTTCGTGTTTGAAAAATATTTAAAAAATTGTACTTTTTAGATCTTTTACGAAGGAAACGATATTTCTTCGCACTTTTTCTTTGATTTCGGGTCTTAACGGCGCATGTCGGCATTATTCCGCGTAAATTACGCCATGACAGACATTAAACGGCTGACAGAATTTTCAGCTGTTTAATTTTCTATGGTTTAAGTCATTTAATGGCTTCCTTCAATTACAAGGCGGTGAGATATCTATACTTATCTATGGGTTTTGCACAAAAAATATATGAAATCTTCGAATATTTATACTTTTAAATGCAATCGAAACGGCGAAGGCACAGCTCGTAAATAAAGAAATAAGAATTCCTAGTAAACCTGAAGTATACATAAGCGTATTTACAAGTTCGCCTTATAAGCAAGTTTCTCATACATTGATACCAAAAGTACTCTTAAGGAAGTTATTATGAGTACAATACAAGTTACCGAACTTTAGGCTTCCGATTCTCGTTATTGTTACAAGTCTTATTGTTCATTATATTGCTGTTACACATAATATACACACACATAAATAAAATTAAAGTGTCTGTTTGTAATATCAAAATAACAGTAAATAATGCTTTATTAATTATATGTATAAATAATGGCTTTTAAAAAAATTAAAAAGAGAATAATTATTTTTAAAATTAAAAAAGACAAACCCACTGAGTTTCTTACCGGATCTTCTCAGTAGAGGTCGCGTTCCGATCCGGTAGTAGTTTAAGAAAATATTGTAACTGACAATTTGTAAGTGCCGCCGTTGGCCTATACAAAATAAATATATTTCATTTCATTTCATTTCAGTTTTTAATAACGGCATAGGATATTATAATATATGGTACATATGAGAAAAACAATTATTTAAATTTGGTCTGTCTTTCTGGGTTTCTGTCTAAAAATTAAGTTTGTTCCAAAGTATTTGCGAAACGGATGAACCGATTTAGATTTTAGATTGAACTGTCACTGGTACATAACTGATAACTGATACTCGTATTACAAGCAGTAACTGTGACTACTATTATTTTAGAAAAATAATTAGAGTTCCTCTCAAAAAATATTTGAAATCTCCGAGTATTTACAATACAAATAATGAAGAATTTCTAGTACATAACTATATATAAGCGCATTTACAAGTTCGCCTTGTAAGCAAGTTTCTCATACATTGATACCAAAAGTACTCTTGAGGAAGTTATTATGAGTACAATACAAGTTACCGAACTTTAGGCTTCGGATTCACGTTATTGTTACAAGTCTTAGTATTGTTCGTTATGTAATATGAAATGTATATAATGTAATAGATATTTGGCTAAGTACGAGTCGATGCGGAGGGTACCATGCCACCAAATTTTAATTATCATTATTTTTTAGTATTTGTTATTTTTAGGGTCCCGTACCCTTTTTTTTGTATACGAGGGGGAAACCTTCAAAAGGTACCCGACGTCGTGGGAGCGACGCCGGGTTATGTGGGATTTTTACCGCACTAAAACCCCCCCCGGTGGCCTTCCTCAACGCTTGTTGGAGAACTCCGGGATCTCCGAGGGAACACAACCGGAGTCCTTCAAGCGCGACGCTCCGATCGGGCTCTGCCCTGGGGGAGCACTTTTGGCTCCTCCCACACCATCTCCCGGGGTTGCTTGCTGGACGGTTCGAGCTCCCGCTCTTGCCGCCTGCAACCCCGGAAGCCCCCTTTTAGTTGCCTCTTACGACAGGCAGGGGATACTGTAGCCCTGTTCTATTCCCGAGACTACAGGGACACCGCGCCGGGGGGCGCTATCTAGGGTCCAGTAACCAAAAGATAAAACAGAAACTTATTAGTAAGTCTCCATTGTCCGTCCGTCTGTCGCAGGGCTCTATATCCTGAACCGTAATAGATAGACACTTAACTTTTTTTAGAGTATGTAAGTGTGGCCGCTGTAATAACAATTAGTAAAAAATAAAATAAAGTAAAAAAAAATAAATGCTGGTCGCCATACAAGAAATCGCTATTTTTCGACGTTTTTCGCTTCATCTTTTGAACTGTGGTACACAGTTCAAATTTCCACAATTAATTTACTTTTATACCTGATATGAAAGCAAATACTAAAAATAAAAAACGTGATGAAAATTTGTTGGCACGGAACCCTCCGTGCGAGTTCGACTCGGACTGGCCTAATTATTTTCCACTACAGAAGAAAAATCTTATTATGGAGTCATGAGTGCAGAATAGGGGGAATAGAATGTTTTCCCGGCATATTTTTTTCCCGACCCACGGGATTTCCCGACCACATTTTCCCGGGAATTCCCGGGAACTCGAGAAATTTTCAAAACACTATGAATTCTATGTCTTCAACCTTTCTAACTCTTATTTATGGGCATTGCCCACTTTTTGTAACTGGGGGAGGCCAGGACCGTATTATACTATGCTCCTCTGCTGTACGGATTCGTGGAAAGACGTACGGATTAGTGGCCGAACTATGTCAAATGTTTTATCCATTATCCATAAGGGCTCTAACAAGGTTTAACGACTGCTATGCCTATGACTCCATGTCACACCCGTATAGGTTGTTGTTATGCGAATGGGGTTACTCGCAGAATCCACCTCAGCTAGTTTACGTGCGGAAAAATATGGACTGCTTTCTTACCCCGAATTCCTCATCGTCTGAATTTGAAATTATTGAGCCAGTGACGACTTATGGCGCTAAGAAAAGAACCTTTACTGTAGGCTTTAGAAGCCTCAAAGCCGAAAACTCAAAGTCGGAGGGAGTTATGATCGGAATTAGGTGTAGCTTAGCCAGCTTAAGCGGCGTTAACCAGCCACATCACTCGATAGGACCGACTGATATAATCAATGATAGTCTCGCCTTCCAAAGACTTAAAAATAATTAATAAACACAAAACAAATACTATTAATAAGATTATATTAGTTATTAGAAAGTCTGCCTCTTACTCGAGGGCTCTGAGTTTAAAATGCACCGCAGGCGGACGCACAGCGGATCCTGAACAAAATAATGTTCCAGTCTTAACAATGAGTAATTAAATATCACACCTTTTCTTAGCCAGTTATACTAGGGCTATGCAGTCCTCTAAAGACAATAAAAATGGATTATAATAATAAAAGATAAACCAAGTATAAATCGGATGGGATTCAGTATGAAAAACCATGGCTGCAGCGTCCGTTTTATTTAAAGGGTAAAACGGAACCATATTACTAAGCCACCGCTGTCTGTCAATCTGCCACAGAGCTCTATCTCCTGAACCGTAATAGATAGAAATTTGAAAATTTTGCAGAGTATGTATAATGGCTGCTATAACAATAAATACTAAAAATAAAATTATATAATAAGAAGCCTATGTCCAGCAATGTTCCTCAAAAGGCTAATGAATGGATGGATAAATAAGACTGCATTTAGTGCATCATTTGCAAATGTATTTCTTACATTGACATGATTCTTAATTTTTTAAACATATTTCATTTCCGTCAGCTTGTAAGCAGTACCATTAAAATATAGTTGAAACTTCGGTATTAATTTGTGCTTAAATGACATATTCTTACGCGATAAGGTTTACTTTAACATTGTAAATATATTCTCATCGAGTATTGCATGTTAAAATCATCATAAATGTTAAAATCTATGAGTAATTTATGATTTTTTAAAGTTTTTTTTTCACCTTTGAAATTTCCCGACTTCCCGGGATCCCGGCCCATTTTTCCCGTCCCGGCTCATCGTGTTTTTCCCGGGAATTCCCGATCCGGGAATTCCCGACCAGAAACCCTAGTGCAGAACGCATTATCTCAATGAATATAAATAACTCAAAGGTGACTGACTGACATAGTGATCTATCAACGCACAGCCCAAACTACTGGACGAATCGGGTTGAAATTTGGCATGCAGGTAGATGTTATGACGTAGGCATCCGCTAAGAAAGGATTTTGATCATTTCTACCCCCAAGGGCATAAAATAGGGGATGAAAATATTACTTCGTAACGCGAGCGAAGCCCCGGGCAAAAGCTCGTTTTTTGTATAATACCCATTCATAAAATCACTACACAGGAAAAATCTTAATGTGGGGTCAAGAGTAGAGAATGCGTTATTTTTTGTATAGTACCCATTCATTCATGAAATAGTACACATTAACGTAACGTTATCTTATATGGCGTTAACATTTAACGTTACAACTTCAATACATCTCTCAAAGTTTGAAACTAGCTGAGATATTACGTTATTGTAATATTACCATTTCGAGATGAGGGTTAAGTTCAGACAAGTGAAATTATTGACTTTAACTAAGTTCGCACGTCTTGTGTGCCGGTACATACAACTTTACTATATGTTAAGTGTAACGTTCAAATATAATAGTAGTATATGTATACTGTAGTATATGAACTGGTTGGGTAGACTCCGTATTTGCTTTATCATGACATCTAAACATATTTATCCCACTGCGGAGAATGTTTTTGGAACGTATGTATAGTCCAAATGAATTCAATAACACCCCATATACTAAAACCATCAAGCCCATTGGGCTGTGGCATGCCCAAAAATGAGACATACATACATACGACAAATACGCTCGAAAAACTTTACCCTCCACATTCCGTTAAAATTAATAAAACTACATAATTTCCAGAATATATGGAAACTGCAAATAAATGAACACACATGACACATACTAAATCTATTTTGCTAAAAATCTTCACAAAACTAAAGAAACAAAAGCAAAAACAACCATTCCACCGTATTTCAAAACATATACCCCGCGTCGGGAAATTTCCGTTTACAGGCAAACAAAAAAGAATCACGAATATTCCTAATTCTTACAAATTAGCTACCTAATCAACCCGTTTCGCCTCTGAGTACACAGTTATGATTGACTCTTAAAAAATATACAGTCTATGTTATATCACAATTCAGAAGAATCCAACGACACCTCGTCTTTGTTAAAGACAAGCCGTTAGGAACGCAGGGCATACCAAAAAATGAGACATATACCTACCCATAAGACATATATGTTCGAAAAACTACCTGAATGTTTGTCAACTGCACCAAACGCACACGAAACATACGGATAAAATTCTTTACAAAACTAAAGAAACAAAGGAAAAAACAACCATTCCACTTTATTTTAAAACATATTCCGCGTCGGGAAATTGTCGTTTACAGGCAAACAAAAAAGAATCACGAATATTCCCAATGCTTACAAATCAGCTACCTAATCACCTCGTTCGCCTTTGAGTAGGCAGTTTCGTTTCTACAACAAAGACCTTTGAAGTTATGTGACGTTCCCCAAATATTTTCATTCCTACCGTTCATACTGTTCGGTTTGCAATTTCCTTTACCAACTGTTTAGATACAAACAGCTATTAGAAGGTAGGTAAGTGTTTGTGGAATTGCTTTCTTTCATGTTATGAGCAGAAAGGATTCGATTCTTAGAAATTCTTAACTTCGATAAGTAAAAAGATTGATAAGATTGCCTTACGTAATTTGTCTATAGTGAGCAGTGATAGTGGTTGAAACTTGACCTCTCGATCGAGGAGTCCGAAGCTTCAATCCCAGGCATACAACCCTGATTTTTCAAAGCTATGTGCATGTTAGAAGTTAATTATCATTTCCTTTAACGGTGATGAAAAACATCGCGATCTGGGAGATTTCTAAAAAACATCTTAAAGGTGTGTGAAGTCTACCAATAATCACTTCGCCAGCGCGGTAGACTATGGCCTTAGCCTTTTGATTCTGGGAGGAGACCTATGCAGTGGAGCAGTAATGGAATTTCATCAACACATTATTGATCCACCGTCGGGAACTAGTCTCCACTCAAAGTGAGAACTTTTATTTAAAGAACTCTCAGGCGAGGGCAAAGGTACCCGACACCCTAGGAAGCGACGCCGGGTTCTGTGGGATTTTTACTGTCGGACTCTGCCTTGCAATTTTCTCTCCTCCCGCACAATTGTTGTTTACGACAGCTTGCTACCACACATACCGCCGTCCTTCCCGGAGTTGCTTGCTGAAGGGTTCTACCTTGCCACCCGCAACCTCGGAGGCCTGTTTTAGTCGCCTCTTACGACCAACAAGGGATACCGCAGCCCTATTTCCGGGTCGACAGGGATAGTCCTGTATAACATAGCTCGGAAAATTTTCTTTTCCCAAAGGCCTCAAGAACTTAGAACTTAAAATCTTCTTCGTCCCCAGCCGTGCCGAGGCAACATCTCGCTGTTAGAGGAAGATATCTGGAGGGAGCAGCAGTGCAGTGCCCATGACAACACGCCGTACGGTGGCGAGCTCTTCCATTGGCGAGCTCATAGAGATGACGCGGAGCCTTGCGCGTTGACTTGCAGAGGAACGCCTCAGCATTCTGGGCAACGACCAGAGCCGGTAAGTTATACCAAAAATGGGACTAGAACTTAATTCTGTATTAAAATGCTTAGGTACTTATTATATCCTGATACGCCGATTTCTATGCGCCAGTATCAAAATATCCGTGTAGAAGATCAAATCCATGTTCATAGAAGTCCATTGTTGAACATATGTTACATAGGTGTCTCTTAAACACGTAGTTTTTGCCATTGTCACTGTCCTATGAATCTTCAGAAAAAACGCTGCTAAGGGACGAAATGGCAATTGGCGCTAACATAAGATATCACACAACTTTGTATATATACATAACGTATAGCATAAAATGATAACTAATAGATGTTCATGTGGTTGTTAGAACTGAACTTCTCAAAAGCAATCAATTCCAAATGTGACTAAAGCCCTGAAAGCGAAATTACACGAAGTCGCAGTCTCACCAAGGATTCTGCCACGTTCAGTCAACATATTATTTATCTAACATAATCATACCGTAACATCTTTGGTTCTACAGACGGTGTCTTTGGATGAAGAAGACCGCGTGGTGGTGGCAGTCCTCGCTGCCAGGGTCTCTGACGGCACCAGGTGCAGGCCAGGCAGTCTTGATATGTGTATCGATGGAAGATGTCAGGTAAGCAACTACATAAATCTTGATGGGTAATCATCACATGTAATTATTTAAAGTGGCTTCCCATGGGATTGTTTTGTATTCATCTTGTTATATTTTTTTGGATAGTAGATATATGATAATTTTAGAAATACAGTTTTTTTTATATTTAACCTAACGAAAAGGTAGAGGGGCTACCTGATGGAAAGCAGTCACCATCGCCTAGCGACATTTGCAACACTGAAGGAGATTGAAGGAGAGCTCTTTTTACACCCCTCTTGAAGTTATTGATGTCTGTTGATAAGATCAATAAAAAATAAGTGCATAAAAGTAAATAACAACATAATAAAAATAATTGAAATAGAATATTACTCATTATCGACGCTTATTATTAATTGGACTCGCATATTGGACATAAATAATGTTGCGACTCTTAATGTGATACTATTTCAAACGCCAACTATGTATATCAATTAATTGAATCTACATTATATTACAAACACTTTTCCTGAATCTATGAAATCGGTTTTACTTACAAAACTTTTACTAATAATCATATTTCTCCATACTCGTATATAAAGTTGACAAATTCCCAAATTCCGAATAGAACGACATAAATTCCCGAATCCAGGCAAATGGTTCGATAAAATATTCAAGTCTCATCGGGAACAAGTTATGTTGGTAGACAGGGCGTGTTTATTCCCGCGCTCCTCGCCATAAACAATGGCGCTAATATGAACGCGTGTTGGGAATTTTTGGGAATATTTGCGTGTGCGATGTGGGAATAAATAAAATTGAAACGAGTATTGTGCCATATTTGTAAAGTATTTGTTATGTTGTCTGAACATGAGGTTTTTATTCAGTTCGCGGTATATATATTTTTGTAAAACAATACTATGTGATTTGTAAAATATAGTATTTCACATGAAACATTTATAAACAAAGGAGTGATATTTTTGATATCATGCGATTTAATATCCTCTAATATGTACAAATTATTTAAAAAAGCTTAACTTTATTGTTACTTATTTTCCACTTAATTGCTTATTTGCCACAATTCAGAAGGGCATACCAGACCACCATAGTGCTTCAAGACGTAGAGGAAAAATAAAATTAAAAGGCATAATATAAAAATAAATTACAGATTAGTACTAACCCGTGTCGAATGATGACTCTTCGGTACCAGTTGTTATAATTATTATAACGAGAACTGATATGACAGTCCTTAAATCACATAGAAACTTACTACCTTACAGACCCACTTTCACAACAAATTTCTAAAGTAGAGAAAACTAAAGTCCCTCTGCTTAAAATATAATGTAGTCTATATAACTCCCAGAATATAAGCGTATCCGAAGACATTTAATATGTAAAATATCAGTAAACGAGCATTTGCCCGCGGCTTCGCTCGCGTTACGAAGTAATATTATTACGTAAGAAGATTTATACAAATTTTCATCCCCTATTTTATCCCCTTGGGGGCAGAATTGATCAAAATTCTTTCTTAGCGGATGCCTACGTCATAACATCTACCTGCATGCCAAATTTCAGCCCGATCCGTCCAGTGGTTTGGGCTGTGCGTTGATAGATCACTATGTCAGTCAGTGCTTTGAGTTATACATATTTAGATTACAAATTAAGTTCAGTATGATGTACCTTGATTAGTGTATATCTTCTCATTTGTATATGTATAACACCTACAACTCAAACATGAGCTTAACGTATTTATTTTATTTTTCAAACAAAATCTAACGTTATTATAAAATATTCAAGTTCCATCAGGAGCAAGTTTGTTGGGGTGTCGTTTTTATATTCACGTCTTTCTTGAACGCCGCATTCGCCGTAAACAAAGGCGTCGTGTCGGGATTTTCTGGGAATATTCCCAGTGTAATATGGAGGGAATAAAATTGAAGCAATTATTTCGATATATAAAATACAGATATAATGGCTGTGTCTACGTTTTTGAATTCATAAGTAGCTTTCGAGTATGCATCTCAGTATTTTTATAACGTTAAATAGCATATTACCATGCAGTCCACCTGATTGTAAGTGGATTTTGTCATCCATCAACATATGTAGTCAACCCCAGATAAGATAAAATTCCTACCTGAAGTTGATCACAGATGCGATGCTACCCTTGAAAACTAAGTTGGAACGCTTCGGAAAAGTATGTCTTCCTTGCTTACATCCTTACACCCTTCAAAAGAGAACACAGCAGTGCTTAACATTGCTATTATTAGGTAGAAATAGGTAGGAAGGAGTCGAACCACAAAGGTTTCTACCACCTTCAAACTCTGCTACCCCTGAGGACTAATTTGGAATGCCTCGTGTTAGTATGTCTCCCTTACCACACTCTTCTCACTGTACACAGCAACGCTTAAAACTGTTACTAAGCTGAAATAGGCAGAGCGGCGGTGCCTCTAAAGTCATACCACAAAGGGATCTAGCACCTTACAAGAATATGAATAATCATTCTTAAAGATATGTAAGGGAATACCGAGTAATGAAATCTAAATTCATTATTTAGAATTTTCTTTACTTGGAAATGGAACCTGGAATAGAAGCACTATGATTCTAGTAAGTGATTTGTCAAATATTTTTTAATTCCGTTTTCTTAGAACTTATGCCGTAAACAAGACCTTGATGTTGGGTCGGAATTTTTCTGGAAAAATTCCGAAAATATCAAGAAAAATAGAATTAAAAGGAATAATATAAAAAGAGATGTTAGTGTATGTCCGATTTATTTACTCTTAGACTCTACCAAAAAAATTGTCATTTCGAGTTTCTATAAGAAGGTTTTAATTCCATCGACAATTGTCCACGTAGACGTCAGATACGTCTACGTGGCGCTAAAGAACCTACTTTTATACTTTACTCCATAAAAATTTAATAAAGGTTTTTTTTATAATAAAAATATAGCAAAGAATGACGCCATCACATTGATAGTATATTGCAACTGCATTCCATGAATATCTATAATCTACATCAGAAAGCCAGCGGTCAGCCACAAGTGCGTTACAACGCTTGTGGATTAAGTTGAAACGCCTCATATACGAGTAAATATTGATAGTAGTGATAGCCTAGTGGTTAAGAAACGCGGCCTCTCGGTCGAGGGGTCGAGGTTCAAATCCCAGGCGCGCACCTCTGATTCTCGAATTTATGTGCGTATTAGAAATTAATTATCACTTGCTTAAACGGTGAAGGAAAACATCGTGAGGAAACTTGCATACCTGAGAGATTTATAAAAAAAATCTCGAAGGTATGTGAAGTCTACCAATACGCACTTGGCCAGCGCGGTGGACTATGGTCTAATCCTTCTCATTATGAGAGGAGACCCGTGCCCAGCAGTGCGACAGTAATAGGTTGATGACGATGATGATAATGATGAAATCAGAGAGCCAGTGGTCGGCCACAGATGCGTTACTACGCTTGATGAGTAAGTTGAAACGCCTCATAAAAGTATGTTTTTCTCACCAAATTATCACACCCGTACAACCAGAAAATAGCAGCACTTACAACTATGGTTAAGGCAGAAATAATTATGCCGGTTGTATCTACTGAGTCGAAGAGTATTTTTTTTAAACCAGCCAATATGGGTAGCACCTCATGTCAAAATTGTATTACATTCTTAACCCATAGCTACTCACGTATCTTTTTAAATTATTATGTAACACTACTTGCGTTGTAGGCAAAGCAATAACTATAAGTTGAAAAGTTATATTAAAAAACTTTGCGTACGTTTTAAGGTTGTAACTATAGTTATTACTGAGACGTGGTTTTACAAGCGGTTTTGTGTAATCTGTAGAAAACTAGATATTTGAAGAAAAATAATCTGTGTTGCAAAGGCAGTGATAGCCTAGTGGTGAAAAAACTCGGCCTCTCGATCGAGTGGTCCATGGTTCAAATCCCAGGCACCAGGCACCTCTAATTTTTCAAAGTTATGCGCGCATTAGAAATTAATCGTGAGGAAACCTGCCTAACTGAGAGATTTATGAAAAAAATCTTAATGGTATGTGAAGTCTACCAATACGCACTTGGCCAGCGCGGTGAACTATCGCCTAATCCTTCTCAATCTGAGAGGGGACCCGTGCCCAGCAGTGGGACAATAATGGGTTGATCTTGATAGTGAATCTGTGTTGCTACGTACCTATAATGCAAATTAAAATTGTTTATTTTAATCTCAAAAACGTCTATCTTTCGTAAAAGTCTTCAAAAATCAATAGAATGGAAACTGCCAGGATGTGTTACAAAAAAAGAATTATTAAAATCGGTCCACTAACGGCGGAGTAATTCGTGTACATACATAGAAAAAAAAAGATACGGCCGAATTGATAACCACCTCCTTTTTGAAGTCGGTTAAAAAATGCATGTAAGCATCATACATATTTTCACAAATTCTAATTAATTATTACATAATAATAATAAACATTTGTGGCGTTTAAAATACAAAAGAGTACATACACATTACAAGCTAACTTAAAATTAATACTGGGCAAAAGGAAGTGACTCAGATTTTGCTGACAAAGATTGTGATCCTGTTCAGCGCTGATTTTCAGTCACCCCCTTCTCCCTATGGTGTTATGCGGGAGAAAAGGTCCTGGGTTCCCAACCATTTACTCACTTTTATCTCTAAATCTAAACTTAAAATAATAGAAACACGTAATATGCAGAGAAATAGACATATGGGATAAAAAAAATAAAGTAACAAACATTTTACAAACTAATTACATCGAAATAACTTTTACCCTTAACCCTGTAACGCTCTCTACACTCATAACCCTACACTACCATTTTATCTAAATCGTGGATGCCATAAACACACAAAGAAGATATATAAAAATACAGACCCAAATCAGAAATCTAAATTTATACTCAGATTTGTCTGACCGAGAATCGAACCCAGAACCGACTGCAATCGTGACCGCTCCACACGAATCATCAAATAACACAACATAGCATTCCAATTACAATACTATTTTAATCTACTTACAATATTGATTCTGGTCGGCATCTATTAAATATTCAGGGCGCGACCAAACTAGCTCACCCTGGGAATGTACGCAAATAACTCAGTTATTTTTATATAAGCCACCGAGTTATTAGTTATTTGATGCGCAATGTATTTTGATTTTTATATAAGCCGCTGAGTTATCCGTTATTCGATCCGCAACTCGCAATCTCTAGAGAGAAGAGAGGTTTTTTCTAGAGTTCCGTGGTTAGACAAGAAAAGGGGAACTGTATTTTTTTAAAGATTGAAGTAGAAAAAGAACATGCCGTCTACCTGATGGTAAGTGGCCATTGCCGACTATGAGCTTCTGAAACCTACACCATATAGAACAGGGCTAATACCTGAAGCCGATTACAAATGTATGACTGGTCGCCTCATATGTAAGTCAGTCGGCATCGAGACCCTTCGATAGAACAAGAACTGTTTCACGCTAGAAATAGATGTGACGGCAGTACCTCCCTAAAAAAACTTTTTCTATCCCCCTGCAATCCTCCACGACGTCCTACATAGTGGAGTAGATACTAGAAATGCAATAGGATCGACGTTGGATCCTTGTCTAGTCAGAAGTCTAAATTATAAATTAAAATGCCTGTTTGGGTTCCGGATATTTGTGTGTCTACGTGTGTAAAAAACGTTACATACGGGTGGGTGCTATGTCTTGTTTGACAAAGGGAGATTTCCGGGGCTAGGTGATCATGCCCGGGAAGCGGCCGTGCTCCGACGGTCTCAGTTCGGAACTTGTATATATGCAAGATATTAAGAAAACTTCGATAGCGTGATTCAGCAGCGGCATCTCTTGATGATTTGCGAAAGGTTTACATATACGCGCAGTCTATTTTGTGTCATTAACGAAGATGTAATATTTACGCCAATTTACTATTTACTAGTTCAGACCGACGATTTGCGCCTGAATGTTTAATGGCACACGGATGCAGTGGCGTTGAGGTAATTAGAGGATACCACCTATATGCTCGATATAGCAATAAGCTTGTTGTGTTTACAAATAATATTTTTTTAAATGTAAAACGAGGTAGCGGTCCACGTGATGATGAGCAGTTACTATTGCCCATAAAAATCTGTACTCAACTTAAGATTAGATTGGAGTTGTATCTAAGGTCGGACATACATTCGCTATTACTGAGGACTATGTTAGCAGACGAGTATTTTATTATAGTAGCAGACGAGCATGCAGTCCACCTGATGGTAAGTGGCTACTACCGCCCATGGATATCTATAATCAACCCCAGATAGAATTAGATATTCGTACCTGAGGTCGGCCACAGATGCGCCGCTACCCCTGAGGACTAAGCTGGAACGCCTGGGAAAAGGCTGTCTCCCTTACCACACCCTTCAAACCGGAACACAGCAGCGCCTAACACTGCTATTATTAGGTAGAAATAGGTATGGCGGTGGTGCCGCCGAAATCGAACCACAAAGGGTTCTACCACCTTCAGTACACAGTAGTTCAGTAGGACGAGGATGTATCTGATGCTAATGGCTACTGCCGCCTATGGACACAATACATGTAATAAGCCCCATACAAAATTATACTCTTACCTGAGGCCGTTATCAGAGCACAGCAGTGCTTACCACTGCTGTTGTAAGTCAGAAGTAGGTTTGGCATTGCCACTGGAGTCGAACCACGAAAGGTTATCACACCCTTTAAATCAGAGCACCACAGCGCTTAGCACTGTTATAGCAGAAATAGGAGTCGCGGTAGTGCCTCTGGAGGATTCTACCATCTTGTAGCTACTTAAATACAAGCTAGCCTAATAAAAATAAACGAGCAAAGATGAGAAGACGTTTATCCATTGAACGCTGAGTAAAGTGAAATTTCCAGCGGAATAATTAATAAACGCCAAACGCAGAAGAGGCTGCGGCATCATTTGTTTACAAACAAAGCAACACTCCTTTGGTAAAGCCTTTTCAATACAGAAAATCAAGAGTGCGGTGCCGAGCCATTTATAAAATCAGTTTCTTGGGGAAAATTGAAGGGAATAAGCAAAGGCGGGAGCTACGGGCGGTAAGGATAGATGGAAAAATGTTTTAGAAAGAATAATAATTTTAATAAATAAGAATGTTGTCTTGGAATGTGTCAAAAACATGTATTGCAGTCATCAAATGTCACAACTTATTGCTGAGACAACGGCTTAACCCTCTTTCCAAAAGAACTTCCACTACTCTCATTAATTTATACAGCCAGCTTAAGATACATGTGCAGACGAATAACAAGTATTTGTAATCACTTACTCGTGTGTATTCGGTATTCGCCACGACGCTCCGTTTCCCGCAGGATCTAATAAAGATTGCATAAAATACACAATGCAAATAAGCATGCATTCTGATTAATGGTGAGTGATCACTTACACCGTTGCATCTCCTGACGACCAGAATGAACCTTACAGGTTCAACTCCCAGGCACACAACTCGTATTTTTCAAACTTATGCGCGTAGTACAAATGAATTATCACTTACTTAAACGGTGAAGGAAAACATTGCGAGGAAATCTGCAGACCTGAGAAATAAAAAAAAAATGTTTTCAAAGGTATGTGAAGTCTACCAATTCGCACTTGGCCCGCAGTGAACTATGGTCTAATCTTTCTCATTCTGAGAGGAGAGCCGTACCCAGCAGTGGGACAGTAATGGGTTGATGAATATTGAAAATGCACGATAGTTTGCCGATTTACTGAGCAGTATGTATCATTCAGAAATCTCTTTGAAACATTACGAGCAGATCGTGAATTTCAAAAGGCCGTCGAAGCGCCGCAGTTGGATTAATGTTCGAATGATGATGCAAAGATGGGTGACTGTACATTTTGAAGTGTGCAAGGAATAAGGGAGATAACAGGAAGATCTGAAGCTTGCTTTGACTGACGCAAAATGAAGCTCATTTTCTTTTCAAGATTTTCCTTAAATCAGCACATCTCTTCGTGAAGTGTATTGAAGTAAAGTACTTGAAAAATGATGACATGAAGTAGCACGTTTTGGAAATTGGAGTTCGAAGAAAGTTTCTAAATCAATTTGAAAGATTATTTCACTCTTAAAATTATGGAAAATTTAAAGGTAAATGAAAGTTTATAAAGATGTTTAAAGTAATACATAGAATCAGAACCTATAACTGGTAGACAATTTAAATAATTCGAAGATGGCTATTTCTTATTTGGCCTCCGACACCACCGCCATGCATAATTCTGCCTTATAACAACATTTATAAGCGTAGGTGTTTTCTGGCCTAAGAGATGTGGGAGAGGGACCTATCTCAAATATCTATTTCTATGAGATGTTGCAACTTAGTTGTCGAGGATAGTAAAACATCTAGCTGACATCATAATAATGCCAATCCTATTTAGGATCGATTACAGACGTCCTTGAGTGTCAGTTGCCACTTACCATCAATTCGACGATAAGTATATAATAAGACGGGCCAATTACTTCTACCTAATAGCAGCAGTGTTAAGCGCTGCTGGGTTCTGGATAGAAGGCATTAAGGGAGACATTTTGCCGAGGAGTTTCAGTTTAGTCATCAGGGGTAGCGGGACATCTGTGGCCGACCTAAGGTAGGAATATCTAATCCTACTTGCGGTTGATTACAGATGGGCAGCAGTAGCCACTTGCATTCAGGTGAACTGCGTGCTAGTCTGCTACTCCCGTATATAAAAAAAATACAAAGAATTGAAATAGATTGAATCGCTGATAAACCCAAGAGACTCAGCTAGTTTCAAATAAATTTATAAAGCAAACAGAAAAATAATACAACAGGTAAAAGCCCACTCAAAACTTGAAAACAATTTCCAGCCCCTCGACACTTCATTAAGAATTGGAAAGCGTCGTCTTGAATAAAAACTGAAATTCAGAAAGGAAACGCGCCAGAAGTCATAAAACGCGAAAACTTGTACATTACTGACTTGTCACACTGAGAGTAGATGAGCGACATGATTTACAAGCAATTAATGTTATTGAGCTACAAGACAAGTGATTCAGAGATATGATTTACTCATCACCGTCATTTCTGTTCCAATGCAAAGCACGGATCTACTTTCAAAGTGGAAGAGGCTTCATAAATTTCAATAGCCATTAATATTAAATAGCCAACGATTTTTATAAATGCGATAATAGCATACATGTATGCAAATGCATTGGATATTCTCATTTTATAAATCAGAATTCTGCATCTAACTGCTGAAAAACAGCTTAATCGTAGATCGTCGAAACTATAAGATGCATTTCCACTGGGCCCCTTATATTTATGTATCATAATTAATCATGTCATTTGAGAAGACACTAGACTTTTAAGTTCGTTACTTCGTCATCTTCAACCTATTACTGTTTCCACGAGCCACTGGTCTCCTCTAAGAGACCTCAGATAAGAACTCAGAACTCTCAAATAATACTTTGCCATCTTTAAGTTACGTAGGTTTTCTCACGATCTTTTCCTATTTTTGGCTTTAAGGATACCCTTAAAGCCAAAAATAATCTACAATCGTCAATAATTATAATCGTATTAAATCGTTACTAAATTGCGATAAAACAAGTCATTTAAGACAAATTCAATTTTCCGAATCCACCTGAACAAGTTCGGAAGTTTTATTGTGAAGAAGTAAGCAGTAAAGTAGGTATTGACTGTTTATTTGGGTATGAAGTAATAAGTTTTAACAAGTTTATTGAAATCCTTGAACAAAGTAGGCGTAGTTAAAATTTTCTTTCATAATTCACTAAAGTGCTCTTTACTACGATTTATTTCTCACGGCTGGGCTTCAACCCTTAAGTACCATTGAAGGTGGTAGAACCCTTTGTGGTTCGACTTCGGTGGCACCACCGCTACACCTATTTCTGCCTTATTTATAACAGTACTGTTAAGCGCTGATGTGTTCTGGTTAAACGGGTGTGGTAAGGGAGACATACTCTTCCGAGGCGTTCCAGCTTAGTCCTCAGGGGTAGCATCGTATCTAAGGTCAGCTACTCAGGTATGAATACCTAGTCCTATCTGGGGTTGATTAACGATGTCCATGAGCGGCAGTAGCTACTTACCATCAGGTGGACTGCATGCTCGTCGATTTTTTTTTGGTTGACCACAAACCTCAGGTGAGGATCAATCCCAGCAGTGGAACTTAAGAAGATTACATCCCAAAAGCACATATAAACACGTTTTCCCATTTACATAAAGATTCTTGTAAATAAGCAAATCGTACGAAAGAATGTAAGCAAAGATCCTCAAAGTGAACTAAAGTTGGCTAAAATAAACAAGGTAGGGTCCCGATTTGAATATCTAGTCGAATCATGGCTGTCGTATTTATTTAACTATTGACGGGGGTCTATTTTGTTCGTGCCTACTAAAGGAAATAGACTCCTAAGTTGTATTAATGGAATTGGGACGGAGAACTCCGGAGAAGATATTGTATAGAGAATATTAAGGAAAGGAGCAGTAAACATATCAGACGATGATTACAGTTAGGGTGCCTAAGGTCAGGCACAGGTGTAGTGCCGCCCATGAAGACTAAATAGTGACGTCTACATTAGTATCTTTTTACCACTCTTCACGCGTAAAACGACAATTATTTATTCACCACTGTTATGATTTTTTTTTATATAATATAAGAGTAGCAGACGTGCATGCAGTCCACCTGATGGTAAGTGGCTACTGCCGCCCATGGATATCTGTAATCAACCCCAGATAGGATTAGATATTCCTACCTGAGGTCGGTCACAGATGCGCCGCTACCCCTGAGGACTAAGCTGGAACGCCTCGGAAAAGTCTGTCTCCCTTACCAAACCCTTCAAACCGGAACACAGCAGCGCCTAACACTGCTGTTACTAGGTAGAAATAGGTATGGCGGTGGTGCCGCCGGAGTCGAACCACAAAGGGTTCTACCACCTTGTTATGATAGCGTTTTCAGAGTAGAAACGTACATTTGTGGCAGACGAGCATGGAGTCCACCTGATGGTAAGTGGCTACTGCCGCCCATGGACATCTGTAATTAACACGAGATAATACTGCAATCCTACCTTGTCTTTTACCACACTTTTGAAACCAGAGCACAGTAGTATATAGCACATAAGTGTTTTTAGACAGAAAAAGGTGTGGCGGTGATAAGACACTACCGCCACGCCTATGTCTGCCTTTCGGAGTCGAACCACAGCGAGTTCTACCACCTTGAAAGCTTCGAAAATTAAAGTCTTAATTAAACTTATTTCTAAAATATGTGCCAATAGTAACACAGAGCAGTAGTGACAAAGCTTTTAAGCATTTTCACTACAATATGCAATAGCGTTGTTTGACTTTCGGAGTCGAACCACAGCGAGTTCCACCACCTTGAAAGCTTAGAAAATTATAGTCTTAATTTAACTAATTTCTAAAATACTCGTATGTGCCAATAGTGACACAGAACAGTAGTGACAAAGCTATTAAGCATTGTTAGTACAATATGCAATACCGTTGTTTGTTATAGTTATAGCAAATAGCATTGGGGGATTTGGAGTCTATATTTTTATCACGTCAATGTTTTTGTCCCTTCTCAGATAAAACACGTCAAACTGTTAGTAAGTTTCCTCGATAGTAATGGACTTGGAAACTTCGGTGTTACCGCTCTGACTTATGTTTTTGTGTAGATGTTTTGATTGCTTACGAAGATTGATTTTAGTTAAAGCCAAGTTATTGTATTTCAACCTACGCTTATAATGTTCATAATTTTAGAAGGTGGTAGAACTCTTTGTGGTTCGACGCCGGCGGCACCACCGCCACACCTATTTCAGCCTAATAACAGCAGTGTTAAGCGCTGCTGTGATCCGATTTGGAGGGTGTGGTAAACTAATGTGGGATTGATTATAGATATCCATGGGCGACATGCCGCCTATGGATTATTGGGATTTCAAATTGATCCAAAAATACAAAGAATAAGTAAGAAATATATATTTAGAATAGCGAAGTAGGTCTGTCAGTATGATCTGTATTCTTTATAGTAAGTTATATTTTATCCATTAACTATATTAAGAAAATTAAGACGAGGATTTTTTTTTGATAAATCTCCCGCTGAAGGGCTAAATAAAGGATTAAAACTAGTACTCTATTAAAAATGCCCGAATTTATTTTAAATCCCATCAGTATGTTTTTCAGTGACAAAATTTTTTTCAAAGAAAAAAAGAAAAATAAAACTTCCAAGGAGATTTACTTAAAAGAAATGTCCCTTACACTCCCTCTTACAAGAATCGGAACGCTTATGTAAATCGTACATCGTATTTACATCCGAAACGAGTTTGAAGGCAGTACTAAAAAGATGTTGTATGTTTTAGTAGGGGAAAGATGTCATGAAATTTGTTTTGGTCTACAGATCGATATGGGTAGTTTATAAAATATAAGTAGCAGATTTAATTGTGGTAGAAATGTAAACGGTTCGACTCCGGCGGCACCACCGCCAAAAAGATGGTAGAACTCTAAGTGGTTGGACTTGGCGGCACCACCGCCACACCTATTTCTGCCTAAAAAGGCATTGTTAAACGCTGTGTCGTGGTTTGAAGGGTGTAGCAAGTTGACCAAACTTTTTCGAGGTCCAGCTTAGTCCTCACCGGCGCGTCAGTGTTCGACTTTGGATAGGGGTCTAAGCTTACCTGGGAACGATTACAGATGTCCATAGGCGGCAGTAGCCACTTACCATCAGGTGGACTGCATGCTCATTTGCTACTTATGTATTAAAAATTTAGGTCAAAACTTTTTCCATTAGTATAACATATAAATCTTTTGACGACTCGCGTGGAGGAGCGGTCACCATACCAATCTGACGCGCAGAGGGTTCCGGGTTCGATCCCCGGCCAGACAGAAATCTAAACGATGAATTTAGATTTCTGCTTCTGGGTCTGGGTGTTTGTCTGTGTTTCTGTGTGTCCATAGCACTCACGATACAGGGAATCCTAGTATGGGGCTGTGAATGTAGAAAGTGTTTTTTGGCCCCACACAATTCCATAAACAGTGTATAAACTTTATGTATGGCCCGTGTTAGTGCCACACATAAACAAATATTTGAACAAACAATTTTTTAACTTGTCACTCATGTTATGGTCTCCTAGTAACTGGACTGCTCATATGTAGCAGGCTCCGCACATATTTGAAGTTTAAAGTGCGCTCGAAAAACCGACACCAAATGGCAAAGTGCAAATATTTGAAGCAAGCTTTGAACAAATTCTCAATTACCCGTACTTCTCTGTGGTTAAAAATGTGTTCAAATATGTGTTCAAATGTTTGTGCCATGTCTGGCACCAGCCAAATACACAAATAAATGTACCGTTTTGTAAAACAATGCGGTGGCACTGAATTTGTTTGTTAGGATTTGTTTGTTAGGATATAAATATCTTTCCGCGGACATTATTGAATGTACCGCGGCATTTACGGTTGGGTTCGAATGAGTGGAAAATATTACGTTAATTTATTGTAGCGATGTCAGTGAAACAAAACATTGTGTGAATACTAGTTATTACCTGCGACTTCACGTGGTCACAGGGTTTTCATCCAACAGGAATAGTAAATGTTCGGGATAAAAGATACCTTATATTCTTAACATACATAATGTATGTATGTGTGGCCACTGTGGTCAGCCCCAGATGCGCTGCTACCCCTGAGGGCTTAGTTATAATGCTTCGGGTAAGTGTCATGTAGGTCTCAAGTAATCATTGTCCCTGTAATTCCGGGACCAGAATAGGGCTACGGTATCCCCTGTCTGTCGTAAGAGGCGATTAAAAGGGGCTTCCGGGGTTGCGGATGGCAAGAGTGGGAGCTCGAACCGCCCGGCCAGCGACCCCGCGAGCGACCCGCGCGGGTGGTCGCATAACGTCGTGCACACCAGACGGAGTGGCGAGCGTCATGCTCACCTGAGCGGTGCCCGACGGGGCAACACGCCAAGAAGGCTCCGGTCTCGTTCCTTTGGAGATCCCGGAGTGCTTTACGCAGCGCCGAGGACGGCCACCGGGGGGGGGTTTAGTGCGGTAAGAATCCCACATAACCTAGTGTCGCTCCCACGGCATAGGGTACCTTTTGAAGGTTTCCCCCTCGTAAACAAAAAAACTGGACATAGCAGCGCTTAACACTTCTACCATAAGACAGAATTAGGTGTGGCGATGGTGCCTCCGGTCACCTAATTCACTGTCAAAACACAGCGTTCTACCGCATTCAAAATAATAATTTGATTTAACAATTTGTCATTTCAACGTTATAAAGTAACTTATGTACGTAATGTAGCAGTAGAAAATCAGGGTATCTTACAATATTTGATGACAAAAGTTCCATTCTGCATTCATATCATGGAGCGTATTTGTTCGTCGTTATTGTACGTCGCTTGAGGTTTACGAACAGACACACCTACTTTAGAATATATAATAGAATGATTTATGTCTCACGTTGTAAGAATATTATGAAAGTGAAATGTATTCTTTATTTATTTTTGGTACAATATTTCTTAACGCGGCTTGTGGTAGAAGGTGAATTGTAGAAATTATCATGTATGGAAAAAGCGTCATTCCTATGAGATTTTCTCTCTCTCTCTCTTTCTCTGTGCCCCTTCTGTAGCACTACCATGAGTTTACAAAAGTATTACTCGCTAGCGACTGCGTAAAATAAATGTATGAAAAATTGTACAGCGCCTCTGGTGGTTACTCGTAGAACTAAAATCCGTAGTGTGAGCCACTACGTAACTCGATACGTAAAAAACCTATCGAAATCAAATCGCTAGCGAATGTCATTATGATCTATTGCCATACAAATTCGGTCCCATGAGTCATTAATTTGACAGACGTTGTCAAGAAATACCGTAACGATAGTAGTTATGATATTCACTAGCAAAATGGCAATAGTTTTCTATTTACAATTTCTATAGTGGCGTTTCTATGCCAACTCATGGTAGTGCTACTGACAACTATTTATGTAGGCATTGGAATTTAGTTTGAAAACCTATTTATTATTATTCCTCTTATAAAATTATACATAATTCAAAAACAGTAAATCAAACAAAACTGAAACAGTAATATTTGTTGAAAACTTTTAACACCCTGAATATTGTCAAGACGGTAATTATAATCGAGTTCTACTTGTCACGAACGGAAGAAGCAAATTTTTTCTGAGATTGGGAGTTAAAGACGTTGAGTTTTTGGGTTGTACAGTTTTTTGGGATTCCGTAGGCAAAGGAAAACGGGAGTTTATTACTAGTCCGTATGTCCGTCTGTCACAGGTTTAAAAATGCATATTATATATATACTAAAAATGAAAAGTTGACATTGTGGGAGGTGCCCATGTGGGCAAATTTAGCATGTTAGAGTTTTTCTATTATAAAATAATAGGTAGACTTTAATAAAAAAGATAGGTGTAATCGGGTTTTAATTTTAAAAATAATTTTGCGTATAATTCCTCTTACCATACTTATAATTCAATACATAATTACATAATTCAAATCAAAACAGTAAATCAAACAAAACTGAAACAGTAATATTTGTTGAAAACTTTTAACACCCTGAATATTCTCAAAGTCGGTAATTATAATCGAGTTCTGCTTGTCACGAACGGAAAATGCAAATTGTTTTCAACCACAACTTCGGAGTTTGGAGTTAAAGACGTTGAGCTTTTGGGGTGTACAACAGTTTTTGGGGATCCGTGGGCAAAGGGTAAAAACGGGAGTCTATTACTAAGCCTCCGTTGTCTGTCCATCTGTCTGTTTGTTCGTCTGTCCTTCTGTCACAGGGCTCTATCTCCTAAACCGTAGTAAATAAACACATAATTTAAACGGAATATATACATATAAGGGTGGCCGCTATAGTATGGTTTAGTTTGCAATCTTTTGGTGTGTAACCCTAAAAATGGTTATAGAGAACCCTCTGTGTGCGAGTTAGACTCTTACTTGCGCCATTTTCATTAATAATTTATACATTTAAACGTGTCATATGTAGTAGAACTCTTTGATTACAAATGTTGATGGACTGCAATAGTCACTTACCATCACGTTACTACTAATTAAAAACAATATCCCTAAAGATCACGTAGACAAAAAAGATATAAAACTAACTTCATCATTTAAATGTTTGCCTAACCGGGTATTGAACCCGGAACCATTGCGTGTCAGACCGTGATTACGTGAATCATAGCGTACTAACTGTAAAGGCAAGGTATTAATTTGTTGCCTAAGTATACCACCGATAGCCCAGCCCTATATTTTAACGCAAATTCTGACTGGACGAAATGCTTGTCCGGTCCGTAATTTTGTTAATTACGCTTTGAAACCGGAATGTTACGGTTTGTACGGAACAATCCGTAAACACCGCAAAATACGGAACTCAAAAAAGTCAAGAGAGAGTTTATACATTTCTGGCCATCATGTAATATGTGTACATTTATGAAAGAAATTGTTTTAGCTTCGCTAGGGAGCAGTTTTAAAAATGTTTAAAGAGTAATTAAATGGTATTTAAATACATTAAAAACTTAGTAAATATTTTTTGTACAGTTATTTATTACTATTTTTTAGGATATCTGGCACATACTATGAAAATTTGAACTATCTGCCTATTACGGTTTAAATGATAGTCTTAGGAAACAAAAGCAATCATAAATTTAGTAAGAGTGAAAATAATTATAACAAGAAACAGAAAATTTAAAACAATTTTAAGTGGAATTATATCTATTGTTTCACATTCACTATTGCAGGAATAAGTACTGTAACGTTTTTCCTAAATATTTAAAGATTACCGGATACCGGACCCACTATTGAAATTGCCGGTAATGGGTTAAACGTCACACTTTGAGAAACACTGCCCCGTGCCAAAAACTAAAGCGTGAGAAATTAAACAAAATATTTTCTTTTTCGTCATTCTTTCTTTCATTTTAATTTTATAATTATTACTTTAGGTTGGTATATTTTTCATTAAACAGTTTCACTAGAAAATAAGAGTTTAATTAAATATAAGCGTTTCAGGCTTGCAAAATGAACGAAGTACGTTTTTATTTATTAATTAAAAATTCGCAGTTTTCATTACTGCTGATACGATTTTCAGGGAATTTTATAACTAAATGTTGGTTTATAACTAAATTTACTGCGTAAATATTAATGAAAGTTTCACAAAACTGTTGTTTTCTGTGAAATTTATTATCTCTCGTTACTATACCGATGAAACTAGGCTTCTCAATCGTAGACTCCGGGGATCAAACCCCAGTCTAGCATCTCTGATTTTTCAAAAAAAAAATGTGCATATTAGAAATTAATTTTATCTTACTTTAACGGCCAAGGAAAACATCACGATAAAACTTGCATAACTGAGATATGAAAAAAATGTTCTCAAAGATATGTAATGTCTAACAACACGCACTTGGCCAGCGCGGTGGACTATGGCCTAATCCTTCTGATTCTGAGACCCGGGTCCAGTATTTAAACACTAAAGGGGTTAACGACGACACACCCGACGATGAAGGTGGTAGAAGCCTTTGTGGTTCGACTCCGGCGGCACCACCGCCACACTTATTTCTACCTAATAACAGCAGTGTTAGGCGCTGCTGTGTTCCGGTTTGAAGGGTGTGCTAAGAGAGACAACAAAAGAGAGAGACTTTTCCGAAGCGTTCCAGCTTAGTCCTCAGGGGTAGCGACGCATCTGTGGCCGACCTCACGTAGGAATATCTAATCCTATCTGGAGTTGATTATAGATGTCCGTGGGCGGCAGTAGCCACTTACCATCAGGTGGACTGCATGCTCGTCTGCTACTCCTATATTATAAAAAAAAAACAAAGCATCTTTAAAGTACTCTTAAAGGCTTACTCACAATATTACATCGTTTAAGCAAGTGACGATTATTTTCTAATTTAATTAACCTTCAAATTACTCCTATACTTAATGTATAAGTGTTTCTATTTGAGTCTATTTCTAGTGTTACAGAATAGTAGTGAGTTTCGTTCCCCGCCTGAATATTTAACGGTTACCGGACCCGCCATCGAAACAACCGGTAATGGGTTATCCGTGTTACACTTTGAGAAGCGCTGTTCTGTACTAAAGACGTAACTAAAGATGTAGGGAATTTAATATACTTGGGAATAGAATACTCCTTATTAATTTATGGACTTAAAATATGATAATGTGTATTGGAAAATATATCGTTATTAATTAATTATATTTCAATTGTAACACACATTTTTCAGACGTAGGTCATATACATTTTTAAATTTCTGTTCTTTGTACAAAAGATATGTAAATATTTCTACTGTTGTACAAAATTGATTCTTTATAACGTGATCATGATATCTAATTTGATTTTATAAGATTGAAGAAGCATATTAACATATACTCATACCAATTAAAGAGGTAGAACCCTCTGTGGTTCGACTCCGGAAACACCACCGCCACACCTACATATTTCTGCTTAAGAAAAACCAGTGTTAAGTGTTGTTGTGTTTTAGTTTGAAGAGTGTGGTAAGCGAGACATACTTTTCCAAGGCGTTCCAGCTTGGTCCTCTGGGCTAGCGGATTATCTCTGATCTCAGGTAGGAATCTATTCCTATCTGGGGTTGATTACAAATCGTTATGGTCGTGGAACAAAGTCGGATTTAACAAATACCAAACTTTACAGGGCAGCCATTTCAAGTTATTCACAAACGTCATTTACTATGAGCGCATTTCAAATCCGTCGTAATACCTACTGATTAATTTTAAAACTAAAATACATAGATTTTTTTCTGTAATGCAGTAATAATATTTAGACAATACGTTATCCAAATATGATAAAAAGTGAATTTTGCATTTTTGTCAAATCCGTCTTTGTTCTACGACTATGACGAAATGTCCAAGGAGGGTAATAGTCACTTACCATCAGGTAATAGCAGATAATCATGCAGTCCGCATGCTTGTCTGCTATTCCTGTATTATAATGAAGTTCATCTAATAGTAAATGGTCAGTACGGACACGGACATCTTTTACTATTAAACAGGTACTCTACTTTAGTCCAAGTTTTGAAGGTGGTAGAACCCTTAGTGGTCCGACTCCGGCAGCACCACCGCTACATCTATTTCTGCCTAATAACAGCAGTGTTAGGCGCTGCTGTCTTCCGTTTTGAAGGGTGTGGTAACGGAGACATACTTTTCCGAGGCGTTCCAGCTTAGTCCTCAGGGGTAGCGGCGCATCTGTGGCCGACCTCAGGTAAGAATATCTTATCCTATATGGGGTTGATTACAGATGTCCATGGGCGGCAGTAGCCACTTACCATCAGGTGGACTGCATGCTCGTCTGCTACTTCGATATTATAAAAAAAAAACAAAAAAAAAGTCGACCACTCATGTAAAGCAACTCCTGAGGACTAAATATTAGGTAGAGGATATTTTAAGATCAGAAAAATACTCTGATTTAAATATTGACATAGTTTTTATAATATAATAGGAATGCCAAAGGCAAATAAATAATGAGATTCCACGTACAATTACGAATATAAGGAAACTCTATCCTATACAGAATTCCTCCCCTGGGACTGTTTTTGAAGATCCAAATTAATTCTTTGCGTTTTCAATTTTGTCTTTAATGAATGAAAGAATGAAAGAAAATATCTATTTATATTTTATTATTACATGCTCAATTTTCCGTTTTAATGAGGAAAATTGATACGAATAAGGGTTTCTGTACTTTGTTCTTTATTGGGTTGTAGGTATTTGTCGCGTACACGCCTATCAAGTTTAGTATTTCTTTACAGTTGTAAATACGAAAAATTTCATATTTTATTCGACTAACAAAATGAACAAAAATAAGTACCAATTAATTATGATAAAAATAAAAAGCTGATTGCAAAAAAATAATAAACTAAATAGAAAAGTAGTGTTGCTTATGTCACCTCCACAAATTAGATGAATCCAACGACACCTCATATGTTAGAATCCATCAAATCGTTTAGACTACAGAGCGCACCAAAGAATAATACATACATACGCTTGAAAAACATTACCCTCCGCAGTCTTGTAAAAAGAAGAATAACTTCCAAAAGTAGATATTATTAGTAGATATACCAATTAGTAAGTGTAGAAAACGCCAAATGTGTTTTAAGGAAATAATATTTGAATCGTAGAACCATATCAAATCGCAGTCCTACAATGCTCTGATTAACGGAATAGCGAATAATACTACCCCGCAAAAAAAAACCAAGAAATAACTTGAAAATAACAAACTTCTGAATAAACTCGTTCAAAAACCTATGCGATAAACTCTTCTGAATAAATTAAATAAATAATGCAACAGAACTATTATCCATTTGTGTCCATTACCGTATTTCAAGAACCTATTTTCCAAGCACAAAAGTCTACCGGTCTGAAAAATGTCATCTTTTCTACAAAACAATGCGAGAATCCTTCATATTATTTATTCAGCGTCTGTTAAGAATAGTCCAGGAGCCTGTCGAAATAATCGCTAGTTGCGCAGAATATTCTAAAAGGTTTTTTGAGCAAACACAGTTCTTTCTGGCTGCTGAACAAAAAAAAATGGGAATTGAAACCTCGTGACACAATGCCGGATGCGACCTGACATCATCAGGGAATGGGGCCACGAAATAATAAGGCTCGGGCTTGGCCCAAGGGAAAGGATGCAGCGGATAATTATGGACAAATGAGCCGTTATTAATGTTAATGTGTTGGGATATTTTTTTATTTGAAATGGCAGTAGTTATATAATTTGAAACAAGTATATTCTCATTTCTTAAACAGATAAATGTTTTTGGCCTATCATTTTGAATATACATGTTATATAACAATAACGTTTTAATACTATGCAAAAGCAATCGCATCATTGGTATTAAAACCTAGATGAACTTTATATAATTAACAGCACGCAGATGTAGGAAAGATTCGAAATTTTAGTTTTGATATTTCACTAAAAATATTTAAGTAGAATATCGCAAACAAAATTTACACTACAAACGTATTTAAAGCTTAATAAACTCGCTGTGATAAACAAAAATGTTTAATTAAAATAGAACAAAACGGTCCAAAAAATTTACCTTCTACTTTTAAAGTTTGTTTTAATAAGAACATGATTTCAAATTAACTTGTTTCTTTCTTTCATTCTTACTCAGTTCAAATATTGACCCGCTTCCGCATATAACTCAGACCGCGCACACCATTCGTACCGGGTACGCCTTTGTCTAGGTACTGTTCGCGCTATGTTTGTTCCCGTTTCTAAAATTAAAACTATGCGGCCCGGAATCCATTGCGATTTCGTTTGATATTCCCTGATGAAGGGTCCTTTGGTAATTTCTTCATAAATGTATTGTCACTTAGTTTCTTAATTACGAAGTGGGGAAGACGCATGTAAGCTACAATCCTTATTGGTTATAGTCAGGCTCGGGTAGTGTCCGATTTAAGGAGGCCTGGAATACTCCAGGCCTCGTCATTTTAAAAAAGTACTCTAGTATAATTGTACTCTTATACCCAATACACATGCTGCTACAATATGGAACAGTGGATTAAGTTGGTGACAAAGTTTTGAAGGTGGTAGAACTTTTCTTGGTTTAACCGCTACACCTATTTCTGCGTTATTAGAGCAGTGTTAAACGCTGCTGCGTTCTGGTGTGTAAAGGGTAAAGGGTGTGGTAAGGGAGACATACTTCTCCAAGGCGTTCCAAGCTTAGTCATCAGGGGTAGCGATGTATCTGTGGCTGACGTCATATAGGAATCTATTCGTATCTGGGCTTGATACAGATGTCCATTCGCGGCAATAGCCACGTAAGCGGAGAGCATGCTCGTCTCACTCAAAATCAGGTGGGCTGTATACGCGTTTGCTGTTTCCATTATTCCAAATTATATAATATTCTTTAAGGAAAAGTAGACAGAAATATCTCGTTTTTGTTACCAAGACTTTTAGGTCAAGTACATTTTAAGTATAATCGATGTTAAGTAGTTTCTAAGAAAATGCACTCTCCACTTCAAGCTTATAAAGTGGATTTTATGCTACTTCAGAAATAATAAGCTTTTTAAACTCGGAGTTCTAAAAGTTTGCGTGTGTGAGTGCTATAGATACACGAATGGGTACAAATACACCGACACCCACAGAACTGTATTTGTTTTGAGGTGTGTACCCTTAGTATGAGTTTTTACGTTTTTAAAAAAATAACGGTTTTTGTATTTGTTTACGTATTTGCGCATACATTTCCAATCAGCGCCCCTAGCGGACTGTATCTGAACTGTTCGCTATTCGCTATTTTGTAATGAGTTCCTAATTAAACGTTGTAGAACGTTCAAGAGATATTAGAACATATTTCCATACAAAAACATGTGTGTATGTTGCAAATTATATGAAATTACACTCTGACGTAATTAATGAAATACTTTTATGCATTTCAATAAATTTTGGGTGAGTGAACAGCTAATAGACAAAAGAAAATATTACAATAAAAATATGTGTTACATCGAAACTCGTAACTTCGACCCACGCTAATAACCACAGACCTGTATTTGTTTTTTAGATATATGTCTATGCCAATAACTTAGAAAATCTGTTTTCCCAAACACTTCAAAAAAGTACAACTAATGAAAATTGGTACACAGGCCGACATTTCAATTTTATTTATCCCAAATAAACCCCTAAAAATCTTCGCTATTAATTTTACCAAGAATTTAGTATTCGGTCGGTCCGTCTCGTAAATTATGTAAACGACCTCCACCGAACTTGCCACTTAAATAATATATGAAATTATGCAAAATACAGAAACTCGTGGTGAGTTCCAAGTTGTATGACATTTTGAGCGTCCAAAGATATTGGGAAAATACTTTTGGAGGTGGAAAACGTGACTTTTGCGTAATTGACTTCAGACACTTCTGAAGGGCTCTCGTGTCAAGAATACAGCGAAATGACGTGTGCGCGTCTGACGTGTAATGTATTTTAAGGTTCTGTATCCTTACCAAGAGTTTTCAAAACATCCCACAATTTTACGTTACGATTACTCAATCCAATATTCTGTTCCATTTGCTTAGTAGACTGAGTAAACGTAACAATAAGTAAGTGCTCAAGTCTTTTTGTCTGTCTCACATGTCCGCAAAAAAGAGAGACAAAACATAAAGCGCCATTTTGTCAATTAAGACATTTAATGTTATGTCACAGACATTATAGTTCCGATACAATCCGCTAGAGGCGTTGATTGGAAATTGTTTGAGCAAATACGTAAACAAATACCAAAATAGTAATATTTGTCGAAACGTAAAAACTCCTGGTAAGGGTACTGTACACAAACGGTAAAAACGGGATCGTGTTACTACGCTTCCGCTGTCTGTCTGTCTATCTGTCTGGCACATGTCTCTATCTCTTAAACCGTCATAGATAGCCTCTTCCTATATTTATGGCCGCTATAACAAATAAAAGAGTAAAAGGGGGGTGTCCATACTGCTCGTGTAAGTAAACAGTATTTTTCGCCGTTTTTCGATTCGGTTTATTTATTAAACTGGTAAGCGGCGTCCGCATGCTTTCCGTTTGCTGCAAATTTAAAACCGTTTGGATTCATCAAAAGCTATGCTACAAAATCTACACAAACCAAAGTCATACGCTCTATCCATACCAAACATTTGACGATTTAATAAGCGTGTCATTAATCGTCGTATAAAGAATAAGAACAAATCGTATAAAGTGTTAAATGTGGTAGAACCCTTTGTGGTTCGACTCCGGCGGCACCACCGCCATACCTATTTCTGACTCATAACAGCTGCGTTAAGCGCTGCTTTATTCTGGTTTGAAGGGTGTGGTAAGGGAGATATAATTTTCCGAGGCGTTCCAGCTTAGTCCTCAGGGGTAGCGCATCTCTAACCAACCTCCGATGGGAATATGTAATCCTATCTGGGGTTGATTACGGATGTGCATGGCCGGCAGAAGCCACTTACCATCAGGTGGGCTACATGCTCGTCTGCTACTCCTATGTTATATAAAAAAACGTGAGGGAGCTGCTTTATAAGAAGACATACAATTTTCACAACGCTTATAACTTTGTAACTGCTAAAAAATGTAACACTGAATCGTCCATTACCCATGCCAGTCGCCAGCGACCGTCATCAACTGTCGTAGACATGGTCTATTACTCTATAATACCCCCCCTCCCTTAAAGTCATCATCATCAACCTATTACTGTCCCACTGCTGGGCACGGGTCTCCTCTCAGAATGAGAAGGATTAGGCCATAATCCACCGCGCTGGCCAAGTGCGCATTGGTAGACTTCACATACCTTAGAGTTTTTTTTTTTTAAGTTAAAGTCAAGCATCATAATAAATGCATTTCTCACTAAACTTTATTACAACCTGGTCTTGCAAATATGATTTCATGTATTTTAACTTAAATTTATGACCGCAATTAAGTGCCGTTAACAACTGAACGGGATTATAGTGGGCAATCAAATCTCGTAAAAAGCTAGTTGTCTCATTCCTTCGTTTGCATTTTCGGTGTGTGAGAAAGGGACAGACACCTACTTTAATATGATAATCGGAAAATTCTGCACATTTGTGCGGATAGCTCTCGACTCGATTACAGCGTCCTGAATATATGATGAGGATTGTCATTGCTACGTATCTGGGCAATTTATAAGGGTTGTGGCCGAAACTGATTTCGTGGGTAAACGCATAAAATTCTGAATGTATCGGTAATGTCTGCGGTTAAATGCAGTATTTTCAACGGCTTTACGAAATGTGCTATAATAATAAATTGTTTATTATTGTGGAATTCTTACCGCACTAAAACTCCGTGACCTCTCGTGACTGTTGGCCGTCCTCGACGCTGGGATGAGAACTCCGGGATGTCGATAGGAACGCAACCGGAGTCCACCAAGCGTGTTGCCCCGTCAGGCACCACCCTGGTCGCCTGCTCGCCACATCATCTGGTGTGTATGACGATATGCGGCCACACATACCGCCAACCTACTCGGGATCGCTTTCCGGGATACTTTGATCCATAAAGTTAAGCAACGTCAAGCGAGGTAAAAAATTGGATAGGTGACCACAAATGTCAAAATTTTATACGCCCCTGTGCTTATAAGGATACTATAAGCTATAAGTCTCGTTTGATATGGTTAATAAATAGTTGTTCAAACTTGTCGAAGGCCTTATAAACAATTCGAAAATATTCGACATGGATTGGTCGCTACCAAATTCAAATATTTTTTATTAAAACTCCTGGGTGGAATATGCCCTAAGTCATACAATTATACGAAGAGATTTTAACGCAGTAGTAGAAATAACAGCGAATTGTAATCGTCAACCCATTGCTATCTCACTGATGAGCACGGATCTCTTCTCAGAATCTACCAACCTTATTTTTTTTTTGGTTGACGAGGGGGAAACCTTCAAAAGGTACCCGAGGCCGTGGGAGCGACACCGGGTTATGTGGGACTTTTCCGCACTAAAACCCCCCGGTGGCCAGCCTCGGCGCTGCGTAGAGAACTCCGAGATCTCCAAAGGAACGCAATCGGAGTCCTCTTTACGCATTGCCTCGTCGGGCTCCGCCCAGATGAATATGACGCTCGCAAACTTCGTCTGGTGTGCATGACGGTATGTGACCACACATACCGCCATATTTCCACCGTCCATCCACCCGCAACCCCAGAAGCCCCTTTTAGTCGCCTATTACGACAGGCAGGGGATACCGTAGCCCCATTCTGGTCCCAGAACTACAGGAAGACAAGAAACCACCATGCTGGCCAAGTGCGAATTGGTAAACCCATGAATTTTTTTTGAACTCTCAGGCGTACTTCGTGATGTTTTCCTTCACAAAATAAATAAATGGTAATTAATTTCTAATACATAACTTTCAACTTTTGTACTAACTCCTTTATTTTTAACCCAAAAACATCGGTTTTCTAACAAAATTGGTCCTAAGTAGGTACTAGGCGCCCATAAGTCACCTGGAGTACATTCAAAGATCGGTCGTTTCCGACGTCTCATAGAATATTCATAGCGAATTCGGGTAAACTCTGTAATTTGTCAGCATTACATCGCAATTAGATTCGGTGACATTGAAATTTAGTTTATTCGGGAGATTAAATGATTGTGGGTTGTGGGTAATAGGCGAAAGTAATAATAAAAATTATAGGTAAGTATGCATAATCTAGATAGCATTATGATTTAAAATTTGGCTCTTCAAGTTACAATCTAGGGGTTTGAAACATAATTCCAGCTTCGTCATCAGGGGTAGTGACGCATCTGTGGACGACCTCGGTAGAAATCTAATCTTATCTAGCGTTGAGTACAGATGTTCATGGGCAGCAGTAACCACTTACAATTAGGTGGATTACATTCTCATATGTTACTCCTATTTTATAAAAAAATATGAAATAAATAAGTATTGTCAAAAAACATCTGTCATCATCATAAATAATGTGATACATCGGCGCACGCAACTATCATCCCCCGCTAAAAATACATTTCGTTGTATTTTTCGAAAAGCATAATAAAAAACACTGTAGAAATACTAAAAAATATACCTTACATAAATTTAACACATTATTTATCGTAGGATACACTTTTATTAATATCTTTGAAGATACATCTGTCCGTATTCAAGCATTTCAAGAAGGCAGGTACCAGGCGGTCATACGTCACCTGGAGGTCTAAGATCGGTCGCCGCGTCTCATAGAATATTCATAGCGGACACGCCGGGGAACGCGGTAATATGTCAGCATTACATCGCAATTAGGTTCGACGACATTGAAATGTGGTTCCCTTAAAGGTTTTCTGATCTTTTCACTATTTGTCGGTTTGGAATTGCAAAATTTATTCAATCTTATATATAAAATTCTCGTGTCACAATGTTAGTTACCGTACTCCTCCGAAACGGCTTTACCGATTTTCACCAAATTTTATATGCATATTCAATAGGTCTGAGAATCGGCTACTATTTTTCATATCCCTAAGTGATAAGGGTTGTTCACCCTTAACATTTTTTTATTTATATGGCAACACAACGTTTGCCGGGTCAGCTAGTATGTTTATATGTTTATGTAAATGAGAGATGTTTCCAGTTCAGATTAGATCAGTGGATATCAAATTAAAATGAAACTAGTAATATATTTAAGTATTCGTATCTGCTTAATCTGCGATTAATGAGGATTGATTATAAACAAATTAAATATTTTTGTTTTAATTCCTTCTTTATCTTTTTATGGGACTTAAAATAGTAAGTATTATATTACACGATTGAGGAGGATATTATCATTAATTTTTCGTATATACGTATTCAAGCGAATGTATATGTTTGTCTCATTCTTTGGTACGACCTGCAGTCCTAACGGCTTGGCAGATTTTAACATATAAGCCGTCATTAGATTTGTCTAAATTGTGAAAGTAACATAGACTATATTTTTGAGCAGTCGGGTTTTTGGTTTTAATAATAATTCTCTAGTAACTGTGTGGTAAAGGAGACATACTTCTCCGAGGATTGCAGCTTAGTCCTTAGGGGGCGTATTTGTGAGTGACCTCAGACAGGAATCCAATCTTATCTGGGGTTAATTACAGATGTTCATGGGCGGCAGTAGACACTTACAATCAGGTGGACTGCATGCTCGTCTGTCCGCCGTCGCTAGTCTTATAAAAAGTCCGTGCTATAGTTCCTTTACTAATTCTCGTCTTCATCAACAGAGGGTCGGCTGCGATCTTCGCGTGGGTTCAGCTCGTCGCGTCGACGAGTGTGGCGTGTGTGGTGGTGACGGATCATCCTGCTCCAGGCCTCGGTACCACTGGCTCGCCACTCCTGGATCACTGTGTTCTGCTACATGTGGTGGAGGTAAGGTTAACCGACTTTCGTATTATTTTGGAGGTAGGAGATCTATTTCCATATATTTATGGTGAAAGGTTTCTTTAAAAACATTACACAATTTTTTGACATCATCTTTAAGAATATAAATATTAAACTGATAACATTATGATTGTGTGGTTTGAAGTGACTCCAGCTCCACATGCACCTTAACGTAAGCTAATATATTTTGATATTTAAATTTTCGAAAGATGTGCACGATGAATTGATTACTTGTATGTCTAGTTAATTAGATTCTTCTCCGCATCTACTCTATGACGAAATATCTTGCGACGTTGTCGTAATTTTTTGTTTAAAAAATATTTTGCAAAAGATCTACTTTACTTACAATACTCACTTCGATTTAGAACCACATGTTTGTGGAATTTGAACTTACGTGTAGGTCAATAGGAAAAAAACCTAAAAAATAATTCGTAAGTATGTGAGCTAGAAGTAGCAAATAATTTCAATTAATGCAAGTAACGTACAAACTTGTACTTACAAAAAATAACGTTAGTTGAGGTATCGTAAGAATCATAATTTAACATAACAAAACATAACATGTAACGAAATATAACGTAACATGTTCTAAATGAAGCACATTCCATTTCCATACACATTCATCATAGACTCGTCATTTTAATAAAATCCTTTGATTCTCGCTAAAATGAAACAAAGTAATGTGTTACGAGTAACAATGATGCATGTTTTATGTTACAATGAACAGGAAAGGAATATGTATATGGAACATTTTTGCGATGCACTAGTGATGTTATAGAGCTTCGTAACCTTAACCGAAACTATCCAGTATCCGAAATAGAAATGGATCCGAAGCCGTAACCGAAACCGATAAAAATTTCGGTTGGTATGGGTAAATTCTAACGCTCTTTATTAATAATCAATCTATTTAATGTCTTTCCTGACAAAGTTTGCGCTTTAAAATTTCAAGTTTAAAATTTCAAGCTTGCTAGAAGTTGTCAAATTTTGATCTTTAATAAGCATCTGTGTCAATCATTAGATAGATCGACAACATATTAGTGTTAAAAGTTTTCATCCCTAAACGTCTATGCAGTTCAGTTACTTTACAAATAAAATCAAATCATTACCTATTTGTAATTCCTTTACTTTTACAATTTGTTAATAAATAATCTATACTTCCTTCCTATCCTCATCTATCCTTCATTACACGAAATAAACAAACGGATCACCCGAAATAATTCCGTATCCGTAACCGTATCCGAAAAATATTTTAATAATTCGTATACTGATCCGAAATTTCGTATTCATAACATCCCTAGCACGACACGGCCATTAGTAAAATTGTCATACCGTAAAAAGAAATAAACTATAGCGTTATTTATGTAGAGCAATGGAAGAACAATTTTCGAAATATAAATACTAATTAGTTCCGAAAATTGTCTTCAATGTCCACGTTTTAGGGTGTTGTCTGACTGACAGAGGATACCCGATAAAAGATATGCGGTCAATTAATTTTAATGGGTCGCGTTGATTTAGAATTTGCATTTGGATCTTATAGCTTTGATGTATAGCTGTTTTTGAATTAAGACAATGATCAAACATAGCTACTAATATAATAGATCTAATATCATAAAGAATAAATTTGATTCTGTATTTATATTAATTGTTCCTACGAGGCATTATAAATTTGGATTAAGCAATGCTATAATAAACCATAAGGTTTTCTTACGTCTTCCTTGCCTTATTTTTTCCTTGGTGAAATACAGACTTCACCAAAATAAAACGTAGTCCGTCGAGTGGCTGAGCAACATAACGGTCTAATACGTAGAGATCCAGGTTCGATTCATCGCCCAGACATCTAATTATGAATTCGTACTTCGATGTGAATTTGGTTAGGGTACTTATTTTTATGTCTCATAACATCTAATGCCCGAAAAATCCTAGTGTGGACCTGTAAGTTTCAGAAAAAGAAAAAATGAAAAATCTATATTGCTTAAAAAGTCTTATATCTTAAGTATGCAAAGCTGTTACGCATATTCGCTCAAACTCGCTTCAAGCTGACGATCAAACAAGCACTTCACTGGCCCGTTACTCGAAGGCTCAGTATAATTTGTCGCCAATTTAATGTAAAATATCGTTTTAATTAACAAATTCACCTCTTACTACTTCAGTTAATTACCTTTTTTATTTGCTACCTGATAGATGGAGTTCGAGTTTCTTTTGTATTGGAAAAACAAAGAATTTGTTTTCAGGGATAATTTGTTTTATTTTTCATTTTCACTGAGGGTCTTAAACCCTTTGTACACAATTGCTAAACAAAAACTTAATAAAGGTTTCTTTTAGAAGAACGGAATAATAATAAGTATATTTATCTACCTTAATGGTTAGTAATTAATCTTCATTTCTTTTCTAACCTACAACATAATATAGCAAACGAACATACAGTCCACTTGATGGTAAGTGACTGCCACCCATACCATGAACATTTATAATCAACCCCAGATACGATTAGGCTCCTACCTAAGGTTTATGCTTTGCTATCCCTAAGGAATAGCTTGGAATGCCTCAGATAAGTGTATGTCCATTACCACATCCATCCAACTAGAATACAGCATCACGTAACATTGCTGTTATTAGACCGAAATAGGTTTGGCGTTGGTGTAACCAAAAATAATCTAATTCACATAAAACATCCGAAAATGTTCTAAATTTTGTCACTGTAATTCATTTGCCTTACTACTTTGAATATCATGGAGGAAGCTATTTAAACTGCGCAGTTTAATAAAGAGTCTAGGCTGTTAATTGAATGGATAATTAAGCCTGTAACGTTACCATCAGGTGGTTTGCATGGTTGATAAATAGGATGGTGGAATATGAAGCAAGCAAGCTTTAATCAGAAATGGATTATACCCAATACAGAGGATTACAGGGTACTGAGACAAAAGGCACAGATACAGAGATCAAGATAGGCTCAGTACTAATGGTATTGCAAATGTCGGCACTAATGGTCGATAGTCTATTGCACATGGCGATGCTATCTTTAATGGTGATGAATGATCGATACACAAAGGAAGAACCCATAGGTATAAATAACAGTATTCAGCGAAGCTAGATTTGTTTTCAATTAATCTTATAATTTTTCAAACACTTGGATAATCCATCGTATTATTTATATGTACAAAGACAAGTCAGACGGACTACCTGATGGAAATTAGTCACCATCACCTATGAACATTAGCAACACCAGAGAAGTCGCCAATGCATCTCTGACTGACGAAGCACTCTCTTTGCACCTTTCTTCAAGACCTCCATGTCATAACGCTCTAGGAATACTTATGTTATTTAACGGATTGGTCTAAAGTGTGTGAAGTCGTCCAATCTATAATTGGCCAGCGTGCTGAGTTATGGTCTAGGCCTGGGAGATCTTAACTGTCTCCAACCAAGAATGATGATGACAGTTTTAGAGATAACCCATGCTTTGCAAATGTTGTAACCTTTTTTAATAACGAAGGTAAATGTCCTTAAGATATCTTTCATCATTTTTAATATCCACCAATCTATATGTACAGTAACTGATAAATCATTTATTTGAGAGAACAGTACACTAAGAACTTAAAATACAAATGCTGATGCTACCACGAAAGATACCCTGGTAGACAGTAAAAAAAGTCACATAAAATTATTTTTTAATTCCCAAAAATCGTTAGTATGTACGCAGCTTTATCCCCAAGAAACTGTTGCACAAGACAAAGGAACCTCTGATTTATCAGACGCCGATTGATAGCGGCCGCACAAATTGCGAGCCGACGCTCCGATTAACAATGTCGTATTGTAGTTTATTGGGGTTGGATTGGAATTTATTTCTTTGGATTGGAATTATATCTGGAATTCGCGTTTATCATTTCTGAGTTTGGGATTGTTTATGTGCGATCCTTTAGATAGAAATGTAGATAGCCACTTCAAGCTTGTTGAATTGAATGATTTACGAACTGAAGCACTTTACGTCAAAACTTAAAGGATTGCGAAGTAAAAATCTATATATATATATATATATAAATCAATTATGTACGTTAGTCTCGCTAAAACTCGAGAACGGCTGGACCCATTTGGTTAATTTTAGTTTAGAATAATTTGTGGAAGTACAGGGAAGGTTTAAGAGGTGTGTAAATATGAAATATATTTCTTAAATAAATTCTGAGGCAGTACAAAGTTTACCTGGTCAGCTAGTAAAGTAAAAGTTCTTCCAGAGAATTGAGGGTGTCCTGTGGTAATACTTGTGGAGATACTTACCCGAGGTGATCTAATGCTGTCTTCATGGTTCCTAACGTATCCATAGCCGATCTCAGATAGTACTCTTATCTTATCTGGATAGATATGACAGACTAATACACATGTACAATTAAGAAGACATGCTTGTTTGATACTTCAATCTTATAAAAAATACAATCTGATACAATAAGGATGCTTTCTTCACCCACAGCACCACACTAGGATACCATGTGTCGTGGTTGCCATAGACACACACAGACGAATACACAAACACCCAGACCCAGAACAAAAATATTTTATGATTTAGATATCTGCCTGCATCTCCCTGTCTGTGCAACACCACGTGTGCACCACCAATTATGTAGCAGTTTTACTTATGTACAAACAACTCAAGACTGAACCCGGACAAAAATCGCACGTCTGTAAAGAGCCTAACGCGAACTGTGGGCCAATTCTAATTAAGAAAGCCGTGAACGATGAACGCACAGATAAGATTTAGGACCGAGATGTTCCGCTTTATTTGTTCAGCGACCGAGATGGAGTGGATAAGGATTGTTGGATGTTTCATCATCTTTCCGCGAAAGTTCGAGAGAATTGAGTAGCTGAGAGTATTCGAGTGACGTATTAGGTTTCTGCTGAATTAATTCTTATTTAGTATTTAATTTGTTTTCTGAAATAAAGTAGCATAAGTCTATTTGATGGTAAACTGTTGCCACATATGGACATCTGCAACGAACTCCATGTAGGACAAGGGGTTTTACCTGACGCCGATCAGAGATCCGATGTCACTCCTGAAGACTAAAATGATCACCTCATAACAGTCCCTCCATAAACCCTTCCACCGAAACACAAGAACTGCTTCACGCTAGGAATAGATGTGGCGGTGGTACGTTCCCGCTTGTATTTTTAATTATATTTTTATTATTTGTTAGTTTATTATTTCTGCCTCATAACAGTGTTAGGCGCTGCTGTGTTCTGGTTTGAAGGGTGTGGTAAGGGAGACATACTTTTCTGAGGCGTTCCAGCTTAGTCCTCAGGGGTAGCGGTGCATCTGTGGCCAACCACAGGTAGGAATATTTATCCCCTCTGGGATTAATATTTATGCTCGTCTACTACTTCTCTATTATATAAAAGATGATTGGCGCAGCGAAATCTAAGTAACATCTAAGTAAGTTAGACATCCAAGTATAATAACATCTAAGAACAAAATATGGATTCCAAGTAAACGGACTACGTAATTAAATAATAGCCACGTCTCACCGTTCTAAGTCCCATCAATCAACGTCCACAAAAATATAATGCTCTTAAAAAGAACATTAAGTCCGTACCGTTGTATTTCAACCCTTTAACCGACGAAGGGGTCTGACGTACCCCATTTATCATTGGTGCTCTGACACCTAATTAACAATTGAAACGTCTGTAGGAGTGAAGAGGGCCAGTTTGTCCCGGGTCAGTGAGGCCGGCAGATAATCTCAAAGGTAGCTGACGGGTTGAAGCCGGTACAATACTGGACAATACCCAATATAACTTGACGTTGCCTTTGTTAGGGTTTCTGTTGAAACAATAATGCTATTTGGCAACAATACAGCTGTTGTTATATAAATATAAACGGATTCTGATTCAAAATGACGACGATTGTGTATATTTCGTTTGCTCATTAGTGAACAAGCGAGAGGCAAATAGGAATGCCGTCGTTTGGATTACAATTTTTATTGATTAAAATACTTATGACCAAAAATACATTTTTGGAGTTTACTCCTTAAGAAACGATTTGAGTTATAAGGCCCGGTACGGAAATTTTATGAGGAGTAAAATCAAGTGTAACACGAAAAGTTGAGGCGTAACGGTAACCAAAATATTAATCAAGAATGCTTTTATTAATTTAAAATACAGTAAGTTCAAATCCCATATGAAAGTAATTATTACAATAAAAATAATTAGCAATATATAAAACATTAAAACGTCATTAACTAATTTGTTTACATTTTTGCATAAATTAAGTTATAGGTTTGATCATTTATAAACACTGTGAAAAATATGAACATTGGCGCCATAATATGATTAACAATCTTTTATGAACGTTTTTAAAGAAGAGTAACATATAAAATCAGTAAGCAATTGAATAAGATATAATATTAGCAAAATAAGTTTTTAACATAAAGAGGCTTTTGTAAGTTACTGATATATTAATTTAACTTATAAAAATGGATGCATTATTGATCAGCACCATCTATCAACGATAAACGGGCAAAATCAAAACAGTATTATTTAATATTTATTACAGAATTATTGCTAATGAATTATGTTCAAAATAAGTTATATAAAATTAGCAATACGTTTTAAATGAATTCTAGAATTATAAAACATTCAGAAACATTCCAAATTACATATAATAACATGTTTATTGAGTCTCATATAAATTTCATCCGTAAATTGCAACAAGGATATTTTATAGATGGCAAAGAAATTATAATTATTAAGTTTTAAGTTATAAAACGTTTAACATTGTTTTAAATATAAATAATTATATTTTATTAAAATTTACTTTAATATAAACAATTATATTAAGTTACCATTATAATATTTGGAACCAAAATACATAGATTGATAAACTTGCAAACTTACAATTTGTAAAACTTGCCACTAGATGGCGCTATTTTATATTATTTTGTAACATACTTTATGTAATACGCATTATTGAAGTAATATAAATAATCCGAATAATTACAGATATATGTTTGTTTCTCTTATCATTTTAGCAGATGCGTTCATTTACCTACCCTTTTTTCTATTCGATATATACGAGTATCATAATTATCATTCGTAAGGAGTAAACTCCAATCGTGCGTCGTAGCTGACACACACACACTTTTTTTTATAGTTAATTGTAATAGGCGTTACTTTGTGGAAATCTATACTAAGTTAGAATTAAAACTACTTCGCAGCAATCCGCTACAAATATGTATGATGGTATATATTTTAAACCATGCAGTATGTACCACCCTAAAATATGTCACGCATCATTTGAGGGAGGGAGCTCCCTCAAATGATGCGTGACATATTTTTTATATTATTAAGGTAGAAAAAGGGGCGATCCACGATGGTCAAGTTCACTGCCACTCATAGAAATGTGTAACCAAATCCATATTGAAGAGGGGTTGCACCTGAAACCAAGCATAGATGCGAGAACACTTCTGAGGACTAAGATGGCCTCCTCATACACAAACCTAATACCTTAAACACACCCATCAGACATAACCCAAATAGGTGCGACGATGGCAATTATCTCGTCGATCCATTCGTTTTATATCACCTTCAAATTAAAATAAATTAAAGCCGGTTTCAAAAAAAAAATAAACCGATATAAAGAACTCCGGGATCTCCGACGGAACACAACCGGAGCCCTCCAAGCGCCATGCCCCGATCGAGTTCTACCCTGGGGGAGCAGTTTTCGTTCCTCCCACACCATGTAGTATTTACGACGGTATGCGACCACACATACCGCCGTCCTTCCCGGGGTCGCTTGCTGGACGGCTCCCACTCTTGCCACCCGCAACCCCGGAAGCCCCCTTTTAGTCGCCTCCTACGACAGGCAGGGGATACCGTAGCCCTATTCTAGTCCCGGAACTACAGGAACGATAGAGTGCATACCAAGCGCTTATACTGTATTTAACAAATTATTTATTTTTATAATAACATAGGACTAAGCTGGAACGCCTCGGAAAAGTATGTCTCCCTTACCACACCCATCAAACCAGAATACAGCAGCGCTTAACACTACTTTTAAGAGGCAGAAGTAGGTGTGGCGGTGATGCCGCTGAAGTCGAATCACAAAAGGTTCTACCAACTTCAAAATATTAATCTATTCATCAAAATATAAGCGAAATCTCAAGACGGAATTTTCAAAGTTGCAACTGCTATTTACATACAAAATATTACAAAAGTAATTGTCGGCTCAGCCGGCTTTTGTTTTTAATTTACCCTTCTTTGTTCGGAGTAGTGATTTCTGACGTAGCACCGATTAATTTTCAGATCGCTACAAAGCAGTGCCAGTCATATATTTAAGAGTACTTTAGAGTTGTAATTAAAAATTTGCGATTTTGAAGTGGAAACTTCGGGGGTGTTGTGAGATTTTTGGGTTGAAAATCTTATAGATTCGCGTCACCAACTTAGAAATAATGATAGTGTTGCACTTGGCTTGCGGTGAAAACATACTTTAGATAATTTACATACTAAAAGTAATAATAAATATTTTTTTTTATAATATAGGAGTAGCAGATAATCATGTAGTCCACGAGACGGTAAGTGGCTACTGCCGCCCATAGACATCTGTATTCAATCTCAGATTAAATTCCTATCTGTGGTCGGCCACAGATGCGCCGCTTCCCTTTGAGTACTAAGCTGTAATGCCTCGGATAAATATATCTTTTTTTTATAATATAAGAGCAGCAGACGAGCATACGGTCCACCTGATGGTAAGTGGTTACTGCCGCCCATGAACATCTGTAATCAACCTCAGATAGGATTAGATATTCCCACCTAAGTTCGGACACAGATGCGCCGCTACCCCTGAGGACTAAGCTGGAACGCCTCGGAAAAGTATGTCTCCCTTACCACACCCTTCAAACCAGAACACAGTAGCGCTTAACACTGCTGTTGTTAGGCAGAAATAGATGTGGCGTTGGTGCCGCCGGAGTCGAACCACATACAGTTCTACCACCTTTAATCCATCAATGTTCGGCTTCAAATACCCATGTCCTAGGTCCCCTTGCTAGTTCAATCTTACAAAAAAACAATATCTCCAAAAATAAGGTATTTTATTCAGTAGCCAACTAAAATTTCTTATTCATCGAAAAGCGAATTTTAAAAGCTTATTACAAAACTATTCAAAGTTACTTTATGAATAAAATTTTAAGCGAGACAAGGGACCGTTTTCAAAGGCAACCACAATAGTGATATTTCTAGTATTACCGGAATGCGATGAGCCTGCAATATTTAAAGAGCCATTAGGTAAGCTGAACAACGTGGTCACGGATGTAGAGGAAACTAATTTTACTAGGAATAAAAGTGGACTGTATTTTTATTCGACTGCAGGACTATTATACACTCGTATTGTTCGGGCTGCACCCTTACGCTGTTTGTCCACCAACCACGATACCGAGCCGATACCGATAATTAATGACGGCGCCGAAGTAGCGTACATACATTTGCTATAGCAGTTTGTCCACCGAACGTCCGTCACCCGAGCACCGTCATCCCATAGTAAATGTATGTGTACGCTACTTCGGCGCCGAGATTAATTATCGGTATCGGCTCGGTGACGGTGCAGTGGACAAACAGTCTTAGTATGTCTTTACGTTGTTACAAAAATGACTGCCATTATATTTGTTTACGTATTTCCCATACATTTTATTTTACTATCAGTTCTGATACAGTCCGCTAGGGGTGCTGAACGGTGCGTATGAACGTAAAAACTCATACTAAGAGTACTGATGTCTCTTTCTTAAACGGTTCTTCTCAATTGAGGTCGCGTTCCGATCCGGCAGTAGTTTAAGAAAAAATATTGTAACTGACAATTTTATTTGTAAGTGCCTCCGTAGGCCTATACAAAATAAATATATTTCATTTCATTCTTTGGCCACAGCAGTCCAAACGGCTTACGTATTTTAACAAGAGCGTTCGTTGGATTCGAGTTAATTGTGGGAGTTATTCTAAAATTTTGTTAAATCATATAGAAGTAGCAAACGAGCATGCAGTCCACCATTAGTTGGTCTATCCGGTACGTGGTCATTACCGCCCATGGACATCTGTAATCAACCCAGATAGGATTAGATATTCCTACCTGAGGTCGGCCACAAATGCGCCGCTACCCTTGAGGACTAAGCTGGAACGCCTCGGAAAAGTATATCTCCCTAACCACACCCTTCAAACCAGAACAGAGCGACCCTTAACATTACTGTTAGGCAGAAATAGGTGTGGCGGTGCCGCCGGAGTCGGACCACATAGCGACGCTTTATGATCCTGTGTCCTGTGAGTGTGTGAGTGTGTGTGTGTGTGTGTGTGTGTGTGTGCGCGCCTGTGGTCTACCACCTTCAGAATTAAAATCACATTATCTATAATTTATTTATAGTTCACATCCATTAAATTTCCATCCATGTTCAGCCTAGCGTCATGCTAATGAGCGATTAACGAGGCGAAGAAAGTCGAAGCTTCTTTTGAATATATAAATATGTAAATAGATAAGTTCATTTAGTCTTGAGATTTGCGGAATATCAAATTGGGAGAAAACGATTTCGTTTGCGCCCAGCGCCCTTCGAAAGTTGGTGAACGAATTTTAGAATTTATTTTTGTTAAATTTGTTTTTACTCGACTGCGGAGTGTTTTTCGAACGTATGTATGAATGTATGTATGTATGTCTGTCTCATTATTTGACTTTCTCTGCAGCCCAAAGGCCTTTATGGATTTCGACATATCGGTGGTGCCGCCGGAGTCGAACAACAAAAGGTTCTACTACCTTCAAATGAATCCTAGCCGGGGTTGATTACAGATGTCGATGGGTAGCAGTAGCCACTTACCATCAGGTGGACTGCATGCTCGTCTGCTATTCCTATATTATTATAAAAAAAGATATTCCTACCTGAGGTACGCCTTGAAAAAATATGTCTCCCTTACCACACCCTTCAAACCAGAACGCAGCAGCATTTACGCTGCTGTTATGAGGCAGAAATAGGTGTGGTGGTGGTGCCGCTGGAGTCGAACCATAAAGGGTTCTATCATTCGAATTAACACATTGCGTCTTTACATCCATATTCTCGAAAAACATTACCCTCCGTAAATACAACAAGATTTATTATAAGCTTTTAAAAAGAAGAAAAAATACCAGGGCAAGAGCTAACAATAACACAATATTACCCTATTTAAGTTACGAAAGTTAAGCGTTTTCCAATACAATTCCGCTCATTTAACTATGCTCTCGGCGTTACACTGACCACATCGTTATTATGCAGAAGTGGAACTATTACGTGCTAATACAACTGGCTTACAACATTGACTGTAGTTGTAAACCAACTATAACTGATACATGAAGTGAGCTTTTGAATGAAAGGGGCGTTTAAATGATTTTACCACATTTTTACTAGCTTGATCTGTATGTATGTGTGTAATGAAATCTTAGAACTCGATTTTTACCCACTTTGAACGGTCAGTTTAATTCAAAATTTAGTACAATTATTGCGAACTGATTGCAATACACGATTTTAATAATTGTGTATGGTACACAATTATTAAAATCTCTGTCTCTGTCAGGATCATTAGGATTAACGATTTTTGACGCGGTGTTCGAGCGTCTTAGAGAAAATTCAGTGCAATGTTACTACGCGATATATTGCAATAATTATAACTTTTTAGTTTAATTTTACTTAATTTTAGTTGCATCATTTTTATCTTATTTTTATTTTTTGTTTCTTTTGTTTCCTTTTTAACCGACTTCAAAAAGGAGGTGGTTATCTTTTTCACATCTTTTCTAATCTTTTCTTTTGTTCCAGGTTACAAAATGTCTCTAGCGGTGTGCAGAGACCGTCTCACCGGGACCGATGCGCCTGAGCAGCTGTGTGACGGCTCCAGCAAGCCAGCCGCCTCTGTTGTACGGTGTAACACACATCCGTGCCCTTTTAAGTAAGTTCTTCATGTATTGAAATGTGATAGACCCAGTGTGGTTTGACTAAGGTACCAACGCCACACCCGTTTCTATTATGAAGCAGGTCTGCGGTTTGGTGAAGCAGTGGATGCCGACTGACTTGCATACGAATCGACCATGTTAGTCTTCAGGATTGGTGACGCATCTGTAATCGATTTCACAGACACACCCACATAGTCACAAATGTCTGTAGGCGGCAATTAGCTCTTACCATCCGTCCAGGTGCGCTGCAAGATCGTTAGCTACTCCATTCTTATAAAAAATGCATATAAACGGATCTCATATGAAGGACCTTCTGAGCAGATATTGTAAGCAAGCTACATCACACTAATAATAATGTTATATGTATTAACGACAATATGGTTAATATTGCAATAAAGGATCATACAATATCAATATTGTTTAACAAGGAGACAAATCTGCAAAATTATAAATACTATCAGCAGGTTAATATTTGAACGGATTAATTTAGAATTTTGTTTTGGGTCTGGGTGTTTGAGTATGTCCTTGGCACCCTTGTCACACTGAATTCAAATATAGAGCTGCGTAGATAGCGTGATTTTCAAGCGTCATTGAGTAAATCCATAAAAGACCAAAATTACGAAAATCTCAGGAACCCTAACAATTACGCCAAGGTGAATGCTGAATATAAAATCCAATCTTTTCAGATCTAAATTACAGTTCGAATCGTGCTATAAGTTAAGTGGAATAGGTATAATGGAGTACATACACGTTTACGGGTCTGGATTAGTAAGTGGAATATTATTTGGGGAGTAATATTTGATTTACGAATGTTTTATGAAGAATGAGTGTTACACTTTTATTACACTAATGGTAGGTGGTTACTAATTAAATAACACTTATAAATCTCAAATCTGAAGGCCAACATGTACAACAAAGAATTATAATTATTGTTGTAATTTTAATTAGATATAAAAAAATGTTATCAGTTGTACGCCAATATTTGGTACAGTAAGCGTTGTTCCCAAAGTGCAAATATCCAATATGGTAATCCTTACTGACAAATGAATAAATGATTATGATTATGAACAGCAGTGTTAAACGCTGCTGTGTTCTGGTTTAAAGAGTGTAAGGGAGACATACTTATTCGAGGCGATCCAGCTTATTCTGCAGGGGTAGTGGCTCACATGTAACCGACTTCAGGTAGGAATCTAATCCAAGGTTGATTACAGATTTCCATGGGCGGAAAAAGCCACTTACCATCAGGTGGACTGCTAGACTGCAACTAAAATAAAAGAAAATAATTTCATACGACATAGAAAATTCAAAATGGTTTATACAGGTCGTAAATAGGTAAATTGGTGGCAGGGATGTAGAAGACCTTAATTCCTATCGATCTTATCCCTGAATGGTCGCCGATTTTCAAAAGTTCTAAATTTTCGTGTTTTTATAAAACCTAGATTTTTGGCATGAAGTTCGGAAATTCAGACAGAATATTAAGGCTACGAATCTTGAGGCCTTTCATACCCCTTACAAAGGGGACTTAAGAAAAATCAAAATAAATGAAAGCGTGTAAAACCTTTGTTAATTTTTTATGAAAAGTGAACGACGTCAGGTAGGAATCTAATCTTATCTGGGGTTGATTAAAGATATCCATGGGCGGCGGTAGCCACTTACGATCAAGTGATCTGCATGTTCGTCTACTCCTCCTATATCATAAAAATCAGCCACGCTATACTACTACTGTTATTAGGCAGAAAACTTGAAATATATATGGTGGTAGTAGTCTATTACTGGGAAGAACGCTCAGAAAAAGTAACAGATGTTTGTATACCTTGTAAAATAATAACATCTTTGTACTCAGGTGGTACGTTGGAGAATGGTCATCATGCAGCGTGACCTGTGGTGGAGGGGTACGAACTCGAAGGGTCCTATGTGCCAGATCAGCTAACGTGTCTCGGGCTGATACTTATGAACCAGGTAAAGATTTTTATTTTTCTATCCTGACTTTCTGCAACTTGTCAAAAGATGGCGCCATAGTGGTCCTGAATCACGCTATCGAAGTTTTGTAGGAATGTTTTTTATATATATACTAAGCTCGGAATTACGACTGATGTGAGGCAAGGATCTTACAGAGATAATAGCTAATTTTACACCTGTTGCTGGTGCACTACATAACATGCCGCGATGAAGCCTTTCGTAGCAAAGTCATTAGTAGTACAGTCTAGTCTTGGACTTATAAGTGTTAATGGGTATCACAAAAAACACTTTAAATTAAAATGATCGTAATACATTAGAAAGATAAAAGAAAATTTCATGTATACGTAATGAGAAGGACCTAAATATAAAACCGTGAAAACGAAAAGTTTACATCAATGACAATTGATATAAATTAGAAGTAGTACAGTTGTAAAGATTTGCACAGTATTCACTAAGAGCGTCCTATGTGAATATGTACCTGTTACAATTTTCAATAAATTTCAGTTACATTCTAAAATTGACTAAAATTGATAGACGTTGAACCTTTGATAATAAAGGAGTTGTTTTTATCGAATCAAAGGTTACAGACCAAGGGTTGAAGGTCAAAGGTTTGCTGTTACTGGATAATAAGTAAAACAAAAACAACAAAAGGTCGAAGACTTTGAGATGTAACGAAATAATGAATAAATGAGATTGTACTACAGGTTAAAGACCTTTGGTGGATGATAGGAAGGTTGTACATGAACGACAGTAAGATAATACACAAGTTACAGTCTGCGCTGTCGGTAAGTTACCACGGTCGTTCTTGCTACGTACATGCAAGATGTGGAATGATCTTCCTCCTGAAGTATTCCCAGAGCGTTATGACATGACTCTTCCAAAAACGTGCAAAAGGAGCTCAAAGCCGGCGATGCATTGGCGACTCCTCTGGTGTTGCAAATGTCCACAGGCGACGTTGACTACTTTCTGAAAAATATCTGCCGTCGACAGTTCTATACGTCTACGATCGTCGGCGACTGTCGTTTGCCGTCACAACGAACTTAACGATTAGCAGTGGCCTATGACGTATCTGTTCTTAGGTCGCTGACGACACTGGTGACTGCCCCCAACCGTCTGTCGTTAGTGACTGCCATCGACTGTCAGAGGCGGTTGGGAGCGCGACCTGTCGCTCGTATGCTGGGTCCCTTACAGGAAAATGAATAAAAATAAAATAAATGTAATTTTTCTGGTCTGTAGATTTTTAACGATGAAGACAAAAGGTTAAAAGCCTTTGTTTTTTTTTTGTTACGAGACAAAAAATAAATAATAGGGAACTTTGGCACGTACGAGATATAAACTGCTCCATGTTTTACAGCTGGTAAAAAAATGTCCAATTAGTTGCGTTACTACGTCTACACAATTACAATTAGAAAATAGCTTTTAAAGAAGTCCTAATGTAACAAAATCTTAGGGAGCTGATACAAAGATACAGTCGACGACAGTTAGCAAAAGTTGCTGATAAGTGGCAGTATTAATGGCTGACCATCAGTGACAATCGCTTATGACAGGTGACACCTATCGGTGGCCGGTCGCATGAACTATCACTTGGGCATAAGCTCACTGTCACACTTGCAACCTTCCCAAAACCTAATATCTACACCGTAATCTTTGATATATAACGACACCCATTGACGACTTGATCGACTTTTCATATAATTAACAACGCAACCAAAAAAATCACACGAAAGACGTTTATTTTTATTGCCCTTTTTTACCCGACTGCCCAGGAAGAGTTATTGTATGATTTTTATGTTTCAATTCTTCTTCTCTTTTTGTTATTTCAATTGTATAGCGATTATCCGAATAATATTTTTTTCTTTCTTTTTTCAAAGATTTTAACTAATAACATTATTGATATAGGGTCCAGTGCAGAGCCAGGGTGCGCCTCACCAGCTCCAAGGTCGACACAGCCCTGCAATGATCACACATGTCCAACCTGGGTCGCTGGCTCCTGGTCTGGGGTAAGTCAAAAATTATACGGATAATGACTTCCACTCTTTATAGTAAATTGCTGGACAGAGGTAAAAGCCTTGAGTATATTCCACTGTAAGCACAGTGGAATATACTCCAATTAGTGAAAAGAAGTACCGATTAGTGGACAATCCGAGTTGTTTCCAAATCGTTGCTACTTTTGAGGACTGACTTACAATACCACGTTACCCCCATCCTTCAAAACAGAACTCAGCAGCGCTAAACACTGGTTTTTAAGGCAGAAATAGGAGTCGTGGTGGTCTTCTCGATTCTACCACCTTTATTAATATCTTTATCTTTAATATTGACACATTTTTTAACATGATGGATGACGGATGGTATATCGTGAAAATCTTCAGAAAATACACCCGCATAAAGTTTTATGTTTCAAGTGAACGTAATACAACAATGTTTTGTACCATCATATCATAACTGTAGGTCTTGTAACAACAATGTTTGCAAGGCAAGAGCTTTTCATCATCTAATTTAATTTTGAAATTACGTTGACAAGCAACATAATTGTTGTAAGACGGCTTTAAATTTCAATTCATTTGTTTTCAAATCATTTAATTTTTTTAGATGTGTCATCTTTTAGGAAATGACTTGTGTTTGCATCAATAAATATTTTCATTCTTTTATTTATGTTTTTAACTTATATCAGCATAAGTTACTTTTATAATTATGTAAATAAAACCAATTTAAGATAAAATATTTACCAGAACCTTTGTTCAATCAATAAACAAACAATAAACTTCGAATGTTTCACCAAATATTTATAAATATTTCAAATATAATATCATCTGATAAAATAATTTCTTTAGTACAAAAAACAAATAAGTGAAAATAGAACAGAATTAATATACTGAAATGGAACAAGATAAATACGAAATATTATCTTTTTTCAGAGCAAACGTTTACAAACTAAGTAAATAAACTGAAAGCATCAAATATTTTCCAGGAACTATCATTTACTTAACTACAAAATTATAAAACCCTGCAACGGGAGTATGTTTGCAAATATTTTGAATCAAACTTACTAATAGATGGAAATAGGAAGTAATATGCTTTAAAACCTCTTTCAAGAGACTTTGAGGTGTTTTCGAACGACCCTCTACTTGAATTTTAAATATTGGAGCTATCTAATAAATTAAATGGAAATAATATTTGTAATAAACACTATTTATGGTATAATATTAGTCGTAGTTTGGAGAGGAACTTCATGGAAGGAAGTCCGTAAAGAACAAAACTCTTGCTGGCTTATTTTAATTATTAAACTATCAAATGCTTTCGTGCTACAAATCAAAATTTTATCATCTCTTATGATGATATTTTGATGTTTGCGATCAATAGTGGCTAAAATTTCAGATCAATCAGAACTAAGAAATTTAAAAGCAAAGAATGGGTGAATAAACGACGATAAAGCAAGGCCAATTATAACAAAAATCTCAAAGGACTATACTTAAAAAAATTAATACACACAATGTTATGTCCAAATATCGGGCATGCATATAACACGTGGCATGATTTAAAACTTACACCTTTTAAGTAAAAGGCAAAATAAACACCACTTTCGCAACTCTTCGAAAAAGCGTGCAAAGAAACTGAAACAGAAAAAGGGTAAGCTAAGGATAGTTTCAAGTTGCTACGAGTACAAGAACTTCGCAACTAATTCCTTAGAGTCAATACGAAAACAAATACGACACAAGTTGAATTCTAGATAGCCTCTAACAAGTAACTAAGCGAACTTTCGACTATTTGAAACGTTAACATCGTTGATAAGTTCGATGAAAAGAAGTCTTATACTGGAACAAACAGAAAGAAAAAATCAAGAACAGCTAACAACTGAACAGGATATATTACTTATTATTATTTTGTAGTTTTGCAGAAAGAACGTAAACAAATAATTAAACAAAGTTCGTAAATAAATACAACAAATCAGACGCGTACAAACATTCACATGTAAAAAATCATGAAAATAGCTATTTATATAGATTCCAAAATTGCAATAGAACCGGTAACATCTGAGTATCAGACTAATACACCGTATACACTAAAGATATAGCCAACATACACAGTGACAGTGAGTGACACACTGAACGTATTACTGGGTATCTGATAAATTATTCCTAAATGTCAGAGCAAAGCAGCAAAATTATTAGATATATTAACCTAGTATTCATTTCGGTTCTCATGTTTTTTGTTTAATTAAAAAATACTTTAGAAACTCTACGTCATACATATAATTACTCTAATTCTTTCCTCACAGTGTTCAGTGTCTTGTGGAGAAGGGGTTCAGGTTCGAGGAGTGGAGTGCACTCCAGTCGGTGGCGGCTGTGACCCTACCACCCGGCCGGAGATCTCAAGGTCCTGTTCCACTGGTATCAGCTGCCCATCTTATAGAGAGGCCGACGAGTCTGATGTAAGTTTATAGCCTTTTCAAGTGTTTTTGAGTTTTCCAAAGGGATTTCTGATGAAATTTCAAATAATTGGAATATGACTTAAAGTTCATCTAAATTACGTTTTGTTTTGTTGAATTTAAACCTGTGCATATCAGGAATAGATTAATCAATTTATAGGTGATGGGCATGAATAAAACAAGGGTTTAATGGAATTGGAGCGTGTGCGAGGGACATTATTAGAAAAAGCCGATAGAAATATTATGAAAATAGTTTGAACAAGTGACACAAAAGAAACTTATACATAAGAGCCTACAAAAGAAACATAACACATAAAAACCTGCTGCGCTAACTAAAATAAACCAAAATATGAATAAAATACATAAATCAATAATAATTAAAATACATAGTGCGTCGCCTACACCATTTGTATTAGGCTATTGAAAGCCATATAATGTCTATAATATTTCCTACAGGATGATATAGAAGACCTTCTACCAGGCGTGGTTTATCACACACAACCACTTATCCAGCCATATCCACCTCCTCAAGCGAAGGCTGAACAGCTTATTGGGGAACCAGACGTTCCAGTGGAGGCCACGTAAGTATTACTGTATTTAGATGTAGCTAATAGTTCTTGTTGTGGAGGCAATATGGATTTTGTCTACACATCGTTAAATTTGAAAGTATTTTTTGAAATATTAGAAACCATTGCTTCCACACAGAACTGAAATCTTCGTAGATGTGGAAATCCTAACACAACTAACGCTAGACCCGTTACTTGTTTGATAACAATAAAATGTAAACAAGCATGCGTTTACATACAATTAATACTAACAATAGCATATGATGAAGTTTACTGTGATAGAATAATGAATACTGTGTCCTGTCCTATGTCTTCCATAAGAGCTCAGAGTATTTTGTTGTTGTTTTCAGCAATTACAAAATATTCTTTGCGTGTGGCTGGTTGTATGTAAGGTATTGTACCTGAAACTCCAGTTTTAAAGGTTTCACTTTTAAATTCAGAAACATCACACATTTTATTACAAGGAATGACATTACCCCTTCCATCTAACACGACTCCAGTGGATGCTTGCTCCTTTTTGTTCTCAGCTTCTTTACCGATATTCAGAAATGTCTTAACGTTTTCTTCTTCAACATCAAAGACTTTTTGAATATCATCCAACACTGAAGACTTCTCCTTGAATTAGATTCGGAAGCGTACGTATCCAACGCTCCGGCATCATAGAGTTTAGATGCAGAAATGAAACACTGTACAGAGCAAATTCGAACAATTACCATCTCACTTGAATACTGGCATCAGATTCGTTCGCACATACTCCTCGTTTTCTATGATCCGACCATTACTACCACAGACCATCGCTTTCGACTGACGATCACGATTTGTCTATTTTTCTACTCTCTGCACTGCACTGTAAGGTTTGAACTTCCTCGCACAATATACCACACTGTCTACAATTTGTCTTACTATTATTTTCTTTGCTTTTTGACTCTTTCCAATACTCTTATACTGAACATTTCTGGCACAAACACTAACACAGCTACATTGATTTTTTCCAAAAATTTAGATCGCAGATTTTTGACATGTTTCCTATTTGAATGTTTTAAAGATTGCAGGTTTAAGGGTTAACGATTGGCGATAACACTACAAACACACTGGTGCACATACTTCTACATATACCAGCCAGAATTGATGAAATGTATTTAGGATTGGTAGACCCATGCCCTCAGCACCCAGCATGTATAACGAAAGTCTTGAGTGAATCTTCCATAGTTTTGTCATTAGATGTAACAAATTCGTTGGCTGGTGAATAAACTTCTAACATATTCTATAAACGGCGAACATATTCTAGATTCAGTCTATTCAATCCTAAACTATTGTCTTTATACCTTGTCTTTTAATTAAAACCAATTGTTGTTAGTAAGAAAAATCATTCATGATTGGGGTATTATATCCTTTTTCTATATGTTGATGTACTAAAATCAGGTTACCCTAATAAGATTTAAAATCATAGTCATTAAAAAACTTGTCGTTACTCTACCTACATAGTTTTTGTATTTCGCCAGCTATTCCGAATTTGATAAGTATCTTGAACTTCCGTTTTTTTCTGTAGGTAGATTAGCGTTTACAAACTCTTTAAATCCAGTTTCTCTTATAGCTACATCAAGGATGACGAATGGGGTCCCTGCAGCGTGACTTGTGGTGAAGGTTGGAGGAAGAAGGAGGTTCACTGCAAGATCTTTCTGGAGTTCAGCAGGACGATTGCCAAACTACCGGATAGCAAGTGCATGGGTCCAAAACCTTCGGAAGAGACCGAAAGATGCGTTATGGAACCATGTTCGATGGCGTATGGCACGTCCTTTGGAGATTCTGGCATGCCGCCTTATAATGGAGGTGATAGGTAAGTTTGTTTATATTCATAAAACAACAATTGTGTGGTCAACTCATTAATATCCCATTACCGGGCACGGGTCGTCCTCTGAGTGAAATAGTGAGCTTAGAGCATAATCTATCGTAAATATAACAATCATTTTATCGATATCTAATGAACTAAAATTTCGCTTCGATGTACTGCATTTTTTTAGTTATCACGAAGATGAATTTTGAATTACATATTATTTACCGTCCGTAATTCTACAATTAACCACGATTTATTCAAAATTAAACCACGTTCAAAATAATCTCAAATAACATACGATTTCGACAAATCAGAATTATGTTTGCCATCTACTATTATCGAGGATCGAAAGTCACAGGCACTTTCACTCATTGAAACTGAATAAAATGCAGGTAAAATAATTCATTCTGCACTCCGATATATATTTCTATCTATGTTCGGTTGCAATCCAGGTTTTTGACGTAAATCCGAACCAATGAAATGTAACAGAGTTAAACGAACCTGCAAATCTGAAGGTTCCATTTACATATTGGCTTTTGAATTACATAAATGGCTTTTCAGTTTGAATTTTAATAAAATTTTGCAGTGTAAATATTTTTACTCATTGAGTCTACGTTTTTCAAGTTATGAAATGCAGATAATTTTTTAACTTGTTTAAAAATAACTAGTAAGTAATTTTAAAGCTTTTTATTTTTAATAGATGTATAAAATGACACACCATTTACTAGTTTATCTTTTCAAACCCTTTCGCCTTTGTAATTATTAATAATAAATAAATAACAACAAAACTCTATCAAAAGCTTTTGTTAAATCCAAAAATGAAACAAAGATCTTAAAGGACAATATTCTTATCTACATTCTGCATATTATATACATATTTTATGCCAAGAAACATAGATATCTATGAATTGTCATACAGTCCGTTTCGCGGTAGAGCGGAGATGAATAATAAATCTCCCTTATCGCTGCACTTAGTTCGCTAAACAATGCATAAAGTGTTACAGGGAAATTGATGGTTGCTTTTGTCTTTATAACTGCTGTTTATATCGCAGTTGGTACTATATGAAAAATGTTAAGAATTTAAAACATGTTAAGAATATCTTTTAAAATTTGAGCTTCATAAAACCAATTGAATTTGAAGGTGGTAGAACCCTTTGTGGTTCGACTCCGGAGGCACCACCGCCACACCTATTTCTGCCTAATAACAGCAGTGTTCGGCGCTGCTGTGTTTCGTTTTGAAGGGTGTGGTAAGGGAGACAGACTTTTCCAAGGCGTTCCAGCTTAGTCCTCAGGGGTAGCGGCGCATCTGTGGCCGACCTCAGGTAGGAATATCTAATCCTATCTGGGGTTGATTACAGATATCCATAGGCGGCAGTAGCCACTTACCATCAGGGACTGCATGCTCGTCTGCTACTTCTATATTATAAAAAAAAAAAAAATTATGAAATGGGACCAAAAATTAAATATTCAAAGGATTTCTGTGAGTGTTGTGTGGTTATGAAAAATTTGTCAGTCCTAATTTGAGGTACTCAGTTTTTATTAACTTTCAAGTACATAATGTTATAACACAAATTAATAAAATTTCAGCGTGTAATTAACAATAACCACGTTTTATAACAAATTTATAAGTTACTAGCTGACCCGGCAAACTTTGTACCGCCACAAAATCTATTTATCAAATATATTTCATATAAAATATAACCTATGTTACTCGTGGATAATGTAGCTTTCGAATGGTGAAAGATTTTTAAAATCGGCCCAGTAGTTTCTGAGCCTATTCATTACAATCAAACAAACAAACAAAGTTTTCCTCTTTATAATATTAGTTTAGATGAGTCTTATCTAGTATGATTTTTCAATCTATAGCCATTAGTAGGTCAGTTAACTTCTAGTACGTACGCGACATAGTATAATTTAAATAGGAAGTAGTGGATTAAATTTTCCTGCCACGTTTTAAATATGTTTCTAACGTACTTAAATATTTTCGAGATAAACATTTTTACTATTTTTAATAACAACGCTCTTTGAGTGCATTCGTGTATTAAGCAAAAGATAAACATAAACCCATCAAGGTGGAAGAGCTGTTGTAGCACGAAGAGCTTTGTTTTGTCTTAAGTGCAAATAGTTATGAGTATGAGTTATGAGTTCATACGTGTACATAAGTGTAAATATTTTGCTATTATTTTTAAGCTTTTAAGTAACTTTAGATTTATAATGAAAAGGAATGCGCCTTTTAGATACCTTGTTTAAAAAAAACAAGTACACAATTACAATTCACGTTTCGATATTTAAAAAACGAACAAAATCAAACATTTGCATCCCAAAATCAAATCGAAAGCTTTTGATTAATCCAAAAATGAGTATAGATTTTTCCTAACAAATTTCAGAGATATTTCTAATTCATAAAATGTTTTAGAGGTAAACATTTTTATTATTTTTAATAAAAACGCTGTTGCAGTGTATTCGTGTATTAAGCAAAAAATAAATATAAACCCATCAAGGTGGAAGAGCTGTTGTAGCACGAAGAGCTTTGTTTTGTTCTAAGTGCAGATAACTAAGAGTAGTTGTTCATACCACTTTTATGATTACTTATGCGTTTAGTCTATTCGTAAGTCGTTTGTGTGGAGTTTTAGATTTATTTTGACAAATTTGGTTTCTTGTCATTTTTTTATATTTGTTCTTTTGCACTTAGTTATAACATCCTGCGACTTGGCAGCATAAAATAAGGTTTTATGTTCGCCTGTGTGTATTTTTATTTTAGACCGAGAAGGCGCTACCGACAAAATTCAAAGGCGCTTCCTAATTTGAAATGCATTTTACTGGCTATACTATATATTCTACTTAGATAACATGTTACAATTATTTATAACAAATTACAATAAAAAGTATTCAAAATATGATAATGAGAATGGCTAATAAAATTAGCTACCCATAAAATAATAGGTAATCATCATAATACACTAACATTTAAATCATTGAAGACTTTCCAATCAATCAATAGGATTACAATTCAAAATAAAAAAGTAATCCGCATTTAGTCAAATGAACCACAAAGTTTGTGAGTATTAGAACTTCAAACTCTTAAACATTCATTCTATTTGTTTCTGCTTATTTACTTTGCGAAGTTTGAACAGAGCTTAATTCGAGACTGTCTCTTTAAGCGTTGACTCTTATTTGGTAATTCCTTCGCAAGGAGCTTTAGAACTTTCTTGTTGTAGTACCTTAGTTTGAAATCGTTTCTTTTAATAATAAAACCTAACCTTGAAATAACAACATTTTTGTCTTCAAAATCCCTGCTTTGATTATCTTGTTTAATCTTTTTATTGCTAATATTGAAAAATGCTGGAGAAAAAAATCCAAAAGGTAATATACAACCAACGGACAGAAACTTTTACCAGTCTAGTATTAAAATAAAACATTACTTGCAATTACGAAGCAAGGAAATAGAGTTAAAAAGCAAACTATTCAAGTATTTATTATATTTATTCTAACTCGAGTTTACAAATTTGATCCAAAACTCCATTACGGACTGCCTCATTAACGACATCATTTACTCTTATTTCGAAAACGTTTTCCTTTTCCTTTTTTTTAATCTCTAATTCTTCATTTTCAGAATCCTTAAATAATGCTTCATCTTCTCTAGTAGTGACTATTCTCAATTCAATCAGAGCTATTATAAGACCAAATGGCAAGAATTCTTTCATGTCGCTTTCAAATGCTTCAACCGGGTAAGCGCTATTCGCATCTATGTTGAATAGATTTAAGAAGGATTTAAAGCTATTGTAATAGATTCTTTTGATGTCTTCGATGTGATTGGTCCTGAATTGGGAGTCAGTACAGATGTAGAGGAAATAGATGATGTCCGTGACGGGACTTGCGTGCCGCATCGCTTGGAAGTCGAGGAAACATACCTTTGTTTTGTTTTCCTGAAACAAGTTGAAAATATTTTATTATAGTATAGTGAAGTGGCGTTAATGTTGGTTGGCAATGGCTATTATGTACTAAATCTACAGCTTTATTTATTTAAGATTTATAATACTTAATATTAGAGTAATAGCCAAAATGGATTTACATTTTACACTATAGATACAGTCACTAAATAAACAAGTCCTGACTTGTTTGAACGAAAAATAAAAGCGTCGTAAGAGAATCTAAGTTCCCAAGACCATAATAGTCCCCATAATAGTCAACTATAGTACAGCAAAATAGGTTTATTAAAAATCGGCCCTCAGTAAGAATGTAAAGGCCTCTTGAAATGTCAATGCCAAATGCCATATTTATAAAGCCTTCATTAAATAATTAAGCGTTTTATTAAAGTTTTATAAGCATAACGTCTGATTTAACTTCAAAGGGTTTGAAAGCGGTCTAAAAAATAAGGCCCTATAAATAAACTTACTGAATAAAATTTCAAACTAGTTCATTATTTCTTACTCAATCAATATCACTATATCATCAAAGTACATAATCAAAACTACAATATCGTTATCTTTATATATCATCAGATACTGAATATCAAATCATGGTCTTTATAATCAGTAATATAAGATACGATAAATATAGTAATCAAGGTTTAGTTTCTTGAACAAATAGTCTTTAAACACTAAAACAATGTTCTAATTTATGTAGAAGTCAGCAACTATGGAATAGTTAGCTAAGTCTTTAAATTAATATAGTGGTACAAAATCAATGTTTGAACTCTAAAATTATTTACATTTATATGATATTGAGCACTTTAATCAATCCTAAACACTGACAAACAACTCAAAACTTAAGCCAGGAAATTTAGAAGTATGAAATTTTGTACAGGAGTGCCTTATATAACGTAGATGAACACTATAGAAGGATTTTTGAAAATTCATACACCAGTGGAACTCAAAAGTGAAAGCTTATTTGATGTACTTAAATTTGTTATTAGAACGCAACATTTAACACGCTCTAATATTTATAACTAGATACTTATTGTAATAACTAAATAACCGACTACTTAAACATATAGTGTAATTCTATGTCACTCTCACAATTTAGACTAATCCAACAACACCTTATATATTTAAACCCGTCAGACCGTTAAGTTAAGTTATAAGTGCTAAAATATTAGACGTATCATACACCCCTGAAGAACATTACTCTCCGCATTTAGGTAAAATTAATAATAATCTTACATTCGAAGATTCCGATCTTAATGTGAAGAGACTTGTAACAAACCAGTTTATGACGGGATTAATTAATTCCCGGAAAGAGACACTTGCAACAATAAATCAAATAGAGTATTTTTGCATTGCGCAGTCTGTACCCTGAAAAGTCCGTGTTGTAAAAACAGCGATCAAAGAACAAACAAAATCTGTCATATGAATTGATATTCATAAACGAATACGTTAGATTAATATGGAGTTATTATTTTACACTAGAATATAAGGTGGTCCATTTCAAGTACTCTGTAGAAGGTGTAGACTAAAGGTCGTAGAACCTTTCATACACATCATTACACTTCATCTGTATCATTATAATCAACAGCTAATAGGATTTAAATCCTATTTCTTTCGGACCCAGATAAATTTCTACCCTTGAGGATTACGTTGGAACGTCTCATCTTAGTTCTAACTTTATCAAACTCCTTAAACCGGAACATTTAAAATAAGTGTTCAACCTTTAAATATATTAGTATTTTAGCCCTATCGTATACATGTCACGGTCTGACACGTCGCTAAGATCCTACAGGATTAAAGGGTCTTAAGAAAACAAGACTCAAGGAAACAGTTAAACTTTTTAAAGATGGAATTAAATATTTAGAGGAATTACTTTCTCGGTTTGTTTACAAGTGGCCCTAATTTTGTGCTCTCTTGTTATTAATTTCTTCTGTAAGTAGATAAGTAATTTGGCCTGAATTTTTTACGGCTTTGAGTAATGGCCTTTATGAAAATGGGATTAATAATGTTGCTTCTTTATTTTGTATAATTAGGTTACCTAAATATTGGATGTAATTGTTATAAGCTTTCTTATAACAGCTTAATAGCGCAGGCAGACCGTAATATTATTTAAATGAAACAGTATTCTTCCATTGTCAAAACTGACCACTGGCTACTTATAAAAAATTTGGATCTTCTAACCTTTGGAAGGCACCACAATAAATAAAATCTTGTTGACGTAAATAATAGTAATTTGCGTCTGTAGAAATTAGCATAACGTAATTGTAATTTAGTTCACAGATTTCTTATGTATTCCTGTAATTTTTCAGTACTTATATTTAATGGTGACCAATTCTTCAATTTTATTTATTTACATAAATATAGTTAAGGAAAATGTACCACATGTATATAATGTAAAACGTTCTAATTAAAATGTTTATGTGCGTGTGAGTACCTTTATAAATACATAGTGTGTTGGTCACAGACCTATATCTATACAAAACAAATACAGGTCTGTGATGTTGGTCTTGTAATAAATATTTTTAAGGTTCTTTCTTACCTGATGACTAAAAACAATATTATTAATCCAACAATCTCCATGACACAGTACACTATATTTCTTAGGCTGTGAGTATATTTTCAAAATTTCGAATAGTTTAGTTTTGATGCTTTCCAATTTCTCTTTCGCTTGTAAATCTTCAACAGCATTAACAGACATCTCGTAGGATTCCATAAAATAATTTCTAAGTTTGGTTTTATTAATGAAACTATCCCGAAACATCAGATCATAGAACTGGTTTTTTACTTCTGCATATCTGTTGGGATCAACTCTTTCAAACACAAAAGATAAAGCATGCAATTTTCCCATTTCCGCCATAATGACACATACTTGGTCGAAATTTAGCTTTTCAAATTTTTCAACTTTACAATCAATCTCAAATCCACTTAGAACTAGATCTTCCAGAATTATAACTTCATTGCCTTTTTCTATACTAGACGTTATACACTGAGGAAATATAACTCTGTTGTCTTCATCTACATCACTTTGTATTTCATTGTATTTATCGATAACTTCCGTATAAGCGATTACTTCCCGTTTATGTAGTTCATGAAACAGCTCTTGTCTTGTAGTATTCACTAGAGTTTTGACAATAACACTAACATTCTTATCTTGATTGCTACTATCTTTGATAAGGACTCTGAAGACATTCGCGATGTAATTTTCTCCTTTCCCACATAAATAATCAACGTGATAAGTAAAATCTTCAATGTTTTTGATATCAGCTACTGTTTTGATGCAGTTATGCAATTCGTTGCAATTAAACTCATCTGGTTCACTGAAGTTTACGTCCAAAGACATTTTAGCTGTGCACTGATTCACCGATACCTTAATAATGACTGCAAAGAAATTCCTGGCGTAATCAATGATAAGAGCGATAAGCCGATAATAGTGTTAATAAAAATAGTTGTAAAAGATTGCGAGTAATCGATTACGTAATCGATTTGTCATAGTGATTATCCATATATTTTTAAAAGTAAGAATTGTGACGGTTCGACAAATATATTAAGTATTTTTATAACTAAAACCAGAAAATAAATATGCAGTCCACCGGACAATAATTAGCTACTGCCGCCCATCGATATCTGTAATAAAAGATAAGAGTTCCTATCTGAGGTTGGCTACAAATGCGTTGCTATCCCTGAGGACTAAGTTACAATGCCTCGGATAGGATAGGTACTATAAGTATAAGTATACCCTTACCGTGTACTTCAAACCAAAACACCGCACCGCTGAACACTATTATAAGGCAAAAAAGGACTAATCGAATTACGAAAAGTTCTACCTTCAAAATATTTATTTTTACACTGAATTTAGCATAAGAATAGAAATCTTCCAAAAGACTGTTAGCCTCATTTATGATTTCCAGGAAAATACCTATACCTATATCTATACATATATCTTATAAAATTCCCGAAATTGTCATGAAATTCTTGTCAAAATACGATCAACCATTTCCAAGATTTGGCCAGAAATAAACATAAAATACTAGTGACGAGAATCATATCACTGTATGTTAAAGAATAACTTTCTTTTAATATGATATATAATATAAGAGCAATGATAAACCATATACAATAATATCGTTCTTTAAATATTTCGCGTTTCGAAATTATTCATGTACAGGAAAAAAGGAGTGATAGCTTATAGTTAAAGCTCGGCTTTCTCGGCCTAGGTGTTCGAGGTTTATGCATGTACCTGTGAGTTTTCAAAGTTATGTTGCTAAACCAGTGAAGGGCAAAATCGTGAGGAAACTACACATCCAAGAGATCTTTAAAAAAATCTAAGATGCACAAGACACTCTGAAATGAGACCCAAGACCGTACCCAGCAGTGGGACAAGAATGGATCAACGACAACTAGAAATTATCGTTTACTTCAGCAACTAAAGACATTGTGGGAAAACTTTATGCCCGAAAAGTTCTCCATATGTTTTGCATTTATATTTATAGTCTGAAGTATTTCACTATGAATTTGACTAATATGTTCAACTTTGGCCTTCCTTATCGTTCTTGACAATGTTTGAACAATGTGCGAAACATCCTTGTGTATGTGTAAACAATGATGATAAGAAAATAGTGATAATCCCATTAATCTGAACACCACGTTTGTTCAACAGGTCACTCATCTTCGGAACGTCAAGCAACATCCGGGTGGCGCCTGGATCCCCTGGGAAGTCGTATTCGTGGAAGGAGAAAGGATACACCAGCTGTAGTGCATCATGTCTCAGCGGTGTTCAGGTAAATACTTGGTAATCATGTTAACGGTATTTGAAACATCACATTTCTACATTAGGAGTCAACCATAAATACGTCACACATTAAGGGATAGGGAGGGAGTCGACGTCTTGTGGCAATGTGTGACAAGGGGTGAGAAGGAGTCCTAAATTGTGACGTAACATTGCAAAAAGTTAATATCTATAATTTTATTATATGTATAGATAATATAAATGGAAATAAAATACATTCGGAACTGATGTTTTAATTTAATAATTTCGAGATGTAGATTTGCGAAATATGTGACGTCACACTACGGGTGGTCTAACAAAATGGGGACTAGTAAAGGATAGAGGAGTGGGCGAATAACCAACAAATTCGTGTGACGTAATTTATGGCCCCTTATACCATTTTTCCGCTGTTCTAAAGAATATGGTTAAGGAGACATAATCCTTAAGAGTTGTGATCTAGCTTTTGCCCAATATCAGTCTATGAATAACATTTGCACCCATAACAAAACGTGTCATGAGCACACAAGTCCTTTTAAAATAACCACTAATCCGTTTTTCATCTAAAGGAACTGATCATCCAGTGTGTGAGAGACGAAGATGGGAAGAACGCATCTCCATACATGTGTGATCCGTTGACGAAGCCTGAAAATAGAGTGAGGACCTGCAATGACCATCCGTGTCCACCAAGGTAAGAGTTAAACTTTCGTTACTTCAGCATCATTTGAAGGTAGTAGAACCCTTTGTGGTTCGACTCCGGCGGCAACACCGCCACACCTATTTCTACCTAATAACAGCAGTGTTAGGCGCTGCTGTGTTCCGGTTTGAAGGGTGTGGTAAGGGAGACAGACTTTTCCGAGGCGTTCCAGCTTAGTCCTCAGGGGTAGCAGCGCATCTGTGGCTGACCTCAGGTAGGAATATAAGTATAATCCTATCTGGGGTTGATTACAGATGTCCATGGGCGGCAGTAGCCACTTACCATCAGGTGGACTGCATGCTCGTCTGCTACTCCAATAATATAAAAAAAAAATATTGTGACTCTGGAATCCCAAAATTTGACTTTCATACACCACATACACAATTTCTGTGTAATAACAACAGTGTTAAGCGCTGTTATGTTGTGCCTTAAAAGGCGTGTTAAGGAGAGCCTGTTGTACATTGAATTTCAACTTAGATATAGAACTAATATGGATATGGATATAGATCCAACTTGTAGGATTCCAATACTATTTAGGATATTTAACAAATGTTCATACATGGCAGTAACTACTCGTATTTACCATTACAAAGCTAAAATCGCACCATTTAAAATTTCAATGTAACCTCTAATTTAAATATAAATATTAATCCCCAATAAAAATTTTGTACTTCTTTATGACGCTGTATAACAGCATAAAATTTATTTTGACTAAAATGAAGCAATTTAAATTTTTAACGCCCACTGCAATAAAATTAACACGCAAATGATATGTTCTTGTTTACTTCAACATATAATCTAGCGCGATGTATATTATTCAGGGACTATAAGGGTTTTTAAATGGGAAAAATAGGAAAAATGTCCTTAAAAATAATACATTTATCAAACAAAGTACTATTTAATGATATTTTCTATAAGGAGAGAGCTATAAAACCAGTAAACTAAGTCCTTCACGATATATTTTGTGAGAAATAACTGAAATTATTCAAGCCATAATCCAGTAAATTCAGTTTTGTCCACATGCAGACAAAAACAAAGCAAATAAAAAGAAACTTTCTTTTTTCGATAAATTTTCGAGCATATTAAGTGACCCTTCATTTCAATTGTACGTTTGATGAAATGAAGCAATTTAAATTTTTGACGCTGCTTGCAATAAAATTGTAACAGACGCAGAGGACACGTTTTATTTTGGGAGGAACAAAATACTATTTTAATTAACATAGGTATTATTTTAGAGATTTAATATTTCAAAATATTCAATAGTATCATTAGTATCCATTTAAACAAATAAACAAAGACAAAAACATAATTAAACATAAACAAGTAATTTAATTAAAAAATCAAAAACCCGACTGCACTAAACAGGCTGAAGTAGAATTTCCAAAAACGGTGAAAAAGATGTTTCGTTATTTTATGCAGAAAGCTAAATACAAAGTTTCATAGTAGGTATCTGCTTCAAAATCAAAAGATGTTCAAACATTCAACATGTGTACCCTTTTAATTTAATTTGTTTTTATACACTATCGATAGGTTTGGTATTATTTTTAAAACGTGTTACTATTTCGCAAAAAAAACACCATTTACGATCTATAAAAGATCTATCCTGGTGATTATATTACCTCGTTAGAGAGAGACGCTTGTTTCGTTTCGCACGAGTAAAATACTTATGTATACGTGTAGTGAAATGAAGCAGTATAAGTTTCAGTTTTCAGCAATATAACATTCAGTTGCGTAGACGACGACTACGACGTACCATACACACATATTAACAAAGATAAAACATAAAATAGTTTATTTTTGTTGCAATAAATAAAACAATATAGAGAGACTTCATGTATACGTGCGAAATGAAATGAAGCAATTTAAATTTTTGACGTCCGCTACAATAAAATTAACGTAACGGACACGATGGGGACGCGTTACATTTCGCGAAGAACGAGTTACTATTGTTTAATTAATACAACTGAAATTAGTTTGGAAACTTTTATTTTTAAATATTCTATTGTGTAGAAGACGTTCATGGCCGTACCATACATGCAAAAAAAATAAAGACAAAAAGATAAAATAGTGTCTTTTTGTTACAATAAATGAACAATACAGTGACGCTTGATGTCCATCCATCCATCCATTTTACTGATGTTAGACAATGGTCATACCTTACTTATGGTTAAACATAAGCAAAAGGCTTAAATTATTTCTTTTTGTTGCAATAAACAAAAGAATACAGAGAGACGTTTCAATTTTACTCGTGTATATGTGCGAAATGAAATGAAGCAATTTAAATTTTTGACGTCCGCTGCAATAAAATTAACGTAACGGACACGAGAGGGACGGTACACGCGAGGAATGAGCTGTTATTTGATTGAAGTTAACACGTTCACGCAATACTGTACACTGTACTGAGATGAAATTATTTTAGGGCATTTTCACACTTTTTTTTTGAGTAAAACGTGTGTTATGTTTTTTGCGTTTTAATTTAAATAATCGAAATTAATTATCACTTGCTTAAACGGTGAACGAAAACATCGTAAGGACTGCATACCTGAGAAATTTATAAAAAAAAATCTCAAAGGTATGTGAAGTCTACCAATACGCACTTGGCCAGCGCGGTGGACTATGGCTTAATCCTTCTCATTCTGAGAGGAGACCCGTGCCCAATAGTGAATCAATAATAGGTTATTGTTGATGATGATGATAATGGTTACGTGTATATCCTAAAGGAAGACCTTGAAATTAAATTAAGACCCCGGGAGGAGCACTTCAGTGGCCATTTAGTCTTGACATTTTTTTTTTGTTTATGTTATTGTTAGATTTATTTTTAACGCGGGTGAAATTGCGGGGCACAGCTCGTATAATTATAAATTGTTTTGTTTATAACAGTAAAATATGTTCCACTCCTAACACATTTAAACACACAATTATAACGGTATGTCACATGAAACAGCTCCCAGCGGTAGCGGCCGCTGTTAAATACGGAGTGTGATAGTGTCATTATGTTTGACCGTCGTATGTTTATTAGACTCAGACCAAAAATAACCGATAGTCACTCGAATATAATGAAATATACTAAATTCAGATAAATAATTTAATAATATTTTGAATGACGTTCTTATAAAGATGGTAGAACTCTGTGTGGTTCAACTCCGGCGGCACTACCGCCACACTATTTCTGCCAAATAACAGCAGTCTTAAGCGCTGTTTGTTCTCGTTTGAAGAGTGTGATAAGGTAGTCATACTTTTCCGAGGCATACCAACTTAGTCCTCAGGGGTGCATCTGTGGCCGACCTTAGATCGGAATCCGATCTTATCTGGGGTTCATTGAAGATGCCCATGGGCAGTAGTATCTACTTAACATCTTTGAAGGTGGTAGAACCGTTTGTGGTTCGACTCCGGTGGCACCACCGCCACACCTATTTCTACCTAATATCAGCAGTTTTAGGCGCCGCTGTGTTCCGGGTAAGGAAGATAGACTTTTCCGAGGCGTTCCAGCTTAGGCATAGCGGCGCATCTGTGGTCGGAATATCTAATCCTATCTGGGGTTGATTACAGATGTCCATGGACGACAGTAGCAACTTACAATCAGGTGGGCTGCATGCTCTTCTGCTACTCCAATATTATAAAAAAGGTGGACTGCATACTCGTAGCGTGATCTCAGAAAAAGTTTGAAATTAAGTTTTCGATTCTATTTAAATAATCTTTGCTTGGAATAGGAAACACTATTTTATTTTATAAGATTGAAGTTACGAGCGAACAAGCAGTCCACCTGTCTCTATATAGTAGTATATGTATGTTCTACCTAAAACTAATCACAAATGCATTGCCAGTCCTGAAGACTGAAAGATCAACTCCTAAGTCATCCGATATAACTAGAAATTTATTTACTGGTATCGGTATCTTCGATATAATTTTATTTATTGATACACAAAGTGCCATTATCCGTAGCGAAATAGACACGAGCAAAGCCGCGGGAACAACTAAGTCGTCAGTAAATCTAACTTAGATCATGTAAGCTGGAACTCAATTTAAGTTAGGCTGATATATCGATGACATGCTCCCCACTTGATAGCGTTTCATAGAATTCAGTCTAAGTTTGGCGGAATTATACCTCGTCAAATATCTTGTAATAAACTATGTACTGTAGTTTGAAACGCGTCTGTGTAGTCTTGTAGTTTGTGTAGCAACAGATCTAAAAAGTTAAGTAACATCGGCCGCGGCTAGGTTAAAGATGGGTGACCGTTAGTGGTTAAATTTCGAACACATATTTTTGAGGGTCAATTAAGCGGTTTTTCCAGGTTTTTATAATGAGATAGCAATCGTTAACCCTATACTTGACATTGTGCACTTAAATGCACATTAGAATCAGATTTTTTTTTCGGATAATGCGACATCGAATCTTACTAATAATAACTGAAAGCGAATTAGCAAACGTTTCTTTATGTCAGAAAATGAAATCAATATCTGTCTCGTTCACACATTGTAAATGGTAAACAAAATAGCGAGCCGTCATTTAGCGCCTGCGCAACGCTCTCTAAGAATCTTATTTTATCTGAATGAAATTAAGTTATATGTACGAAATTTATATAATCTTACTTTCTGCAAGCTTTATGCAATGTTTTGGTGATATTTTTTTGAGATATAATGTTTTGAATATATAGTAATTCATGACTTTTGTTATGTGTGCATTAAAATGCACACTGCCAACGACATACAATATTACTGTTTGTCAATATTGTGTCTTTAAATGCACACTGCCAACTTTGCTACAATATACTATGGTTCTTCACACAAGGTAGGGGGTTGGGTGAACAAAGTTAAGACAGAGTTTTTTTTTTATAATTCATGACTGAAATTAATATTTCCCCGTTTCCACTAAATTCCCAGTCCTTAGCTTGCAATATTTTTTTCAGATGACTGGAGGCCGAAAAATTCTAGCTTTGGTATCTAAATTGCGTAATTAAATCGGATGTAGAATCCAGCAAATCCCTAGGAAGATGAATTCCAGATGTCTAGGTCTCATAAAGACGTCCCTGAACTCAAGTCCTGCCCAATCAATAGCGTCTTTTGTCAAAAATGTAAACATCTCCAATAATGATGATTCCAGAACATCCGCAATATCAATCCCAGATAAGACCAAATTCCCACTTGAGGTCGGCTATAGATGCGCCACTAGCCCTGAAGACTAAGCTGCAATGACTCAGAAAAGTATATCTTCTTACCACATCCTTCAAACAAGTGGAATAAAGTCCAATCAATATCAAGCTCAAATTTAATACAACATTCTAACGGAAACATGGATGCAGGTCTTAACAGACAAGTCGCTTTATAGCGTACAAATGTGATAGGATATTGTTAGTATTGTCCTCACAGATCCTGGACATCTTCGTTTGTAATTCCTGGTTGCTGTTTCGTCATGGGAACAGCGGTAAACAAAAATTATTGCCACTCAAAAAGTTTCGAGTCGCTTTATGTGGGAACTGTGTTTTTTTGGGAGGAGGTCTTCTAATCTCTCAACTCAACTAAAATATCTCAACACTTGTTGACATGTCATAACTTCCGAGACTTTTATCTTTAGTATTTTCAAAATGTATGATATTTTTTATATTTTTTAATTATTTCTTAGTTTAGTGAGTACTTGGCGGTGTGCATTTAAAGACACATATTTTTTTTCTCGTGAACCTGGCAGTGTGCACTTAAAGACACATACTATAATCTGAAAACTGAAATTCAGAGATTTTTTATTTTATTTTTCCTAATATCCTTATAACCCAATTAACGCAGGGAAGTAGCAAAAGTATATTTTTTTTAGGATAAAATTCTCTGCCAAGTATAGGGTTAAATCTTTTTGGAAATCTTAGAGAGTAGTAGACTTCACACACTTAGAGATTTTTTTAAACTTTATGTGGATAGCTTTTCTCACGATGTATTCCTTCAATGTTATAGCTAGTGATCTTTGCAAAATCAGAGATATGTGCCTGGGGTATAATCCTCGGTCCCCTGATTGAAGCCGCGTTTCCACAATTAGGCTATCGGCTTAACAGCTTCGCCACGTGCATTCTGAAGGTGGTAGAACTATTTATTGTTCGACTCCGGCGACATCATCGCCACACCTATTTCTATCTTATAATGGCAGCGTTAAGCGCTGCTGTGTTGTGGTTTGAAGGGTGTGGTAAGGGAGACATACTTTTCAGAGTCGTTCTAGCTTAGTCCTCAGGGGTAGCGGCACATCTGTGGCCGACCTCAGGTAGAAATATGTGATGCCATCTGAATTTGATTACAGACATCCATGGGCGGCAGTAGCCACTTACCATCAGATAAACTGCATGCTCGTCTACTACTCCTATATTACAAAATGTAACTGAGATATTTTTTTTTCAGATGGAACTACACAGAATTCTCCCAATGCACAAAGTCTTGTGGCATTGGGATTCAAACGCGCGAAGTGACTTGCATTCATGAGGTGAGTGAATGTGTTATTCATGGCAGATGGACTACAAAGTATTCGAGCGAATGTTCCATCTGATTTTAATGTTACGTTCAGATTTATGTTATCGCATGTTACATTATGTTTAAGTTCGTATGTTGTATGGAGATTATATGAGGAATGATAACATAATCGGGGGTAGCAATTGTATTTTTGAAGTCTTACTGATATTTTTGATCTTAAATGTTATTATAGTGTCTAATTAGAGGGTAGCTTGGCCGGCTGTCACAGTACACACTTCTGATTGTGTTTATACTTTTTTATTTTATTTTGTTAAATTTTAAGCAAGTTTTGCGGTGTATAAGTGGACATTGTAGTCGTGTAGTGCGGTATAGTGTGAAAATAGTAGTGATCACAAATAAATATCCGGATTCGGTCCCAATCGAGCCATTCTAAGTTGATCAGCTGATAGCTACGTCACAATCAGCTGTGGTTTCGAGGTAATAACGCTAGCTAATAAAACTTCCTTTTGATCTGAACAATTTTTATTTACAAACAAAGTGATAATAGTGTTAACATAATCATATTTCAAAAGGTACATTAATTAATCTGAATCAAGACAAATATAAACAATATACAATATAAACAAATATTGAGATCAGTGCCATCTTTTATTACACGTTAGAACTTTTTTATATACGACCTTAGTAGCCAAAGCTATGGCTAATAAGTGTGGCGCTTGCGGAAGATTCGCTTCTACGAACGAATCAGTTAAATGCACCAAATGTTCGGTTTCATTCCACAAGCAATGCGTCAAAATCAGTAATGACGCTCGAACGCAAAAATGGCAATGCAGGGAATGTAAACCTAAGGCGCCTGGCGCAAGCGCCGCGACTGTTTGTACGCCGAGTCCAGAGGGTAGCAGTGGTACGGACACGGAATTCACAGATGCGCGTATCGAATCGGCGGATAGAGGGCGTTGTGAAAATGCCGATTTAACAACCGACATTAAATTTATACGCGAACAGCTTAGTAACATATTAAGAGAGATGACATGCTTCCGCCAAGAAATTTTAAAAATCAATAAGAACTTAGGAGATTTAAGTAATAGGGTTGGCGACGTCGAAAAGAGAATTGAAGTACTTGAACAAAGAACGTCGGATACCAACGTCTCTTCGGTTGCCTCTAATTTGGAGGAGTCTGTGACCGAGCTAAGGTGCCAGCTTAACGACCGCGACCAAGCATTGTTTTTAACCGATGTCGAAATCACAGGCGTAGAAGAAACCAAAGGCGAGAATCTCCTTAGCATAGTCTCATTAATAGCTACTAAGATTGGTGTTTCGTTGGAGGAGCGCGACGTCGTAAGTGCGATGCGTACTGGTGTCCGGCGCCCTCATGATAACTTGACAGGTGCGATTAAGCAGAGACCGCGGCCCTTAGTTGTTCGTCTTGCGCGACGGGCGGTGCGTGACCAACTGTTGAAGGCGGCGCGCGTTCGCCGCGGAGCCGACACCGCCGGAGTGATTGTCGGATCGGAGCCCCGTACATTTTATATCAACGAACGTCTAACTTACAATAACAAGCAACTTTTTTACAAAGTACGGGACGCGGGACGGCGCAAGGGTTGGCGTTACATGTGGACGCGGGACGGATACATTTACGCGCGGCGGGATTCCGAGTCACCTCGCTATCGTGTCCGTACTGATGCAGATATAAACAAAATTTTTGGTTTATAAAACGTTTGCTGCAACACACATTATTAATTAATTTATTAGTTTTATGTTATAAATTAAAAATAATTAACTTTCTTGCTTTTGTTACACTTGTTCTACAATATTGTCTCACTTTGCTCCTTATAAAATATAAGACAAATTTTGAAAGTTATATAAATAAAAAATGTTTCAGTGTTTTGTTTTATACTTTTTGGTTAAAAGATAACAAATGTCTGTTTTTATTTTGTTACTTACACTACTGCATATCCTGTAGCATAATAAGGGCAAGTCAGGGTAGAAAATTCCTATTATACTTTGTGGGGTATACCCCACATGTTTATAAACCAACATTTATCGTGCTGTCATATTCCAATATTATGCGCTGCAATATAATGCTATTAAACTATCTACATAAATTTCAAAAATACCACTTATTTATTATCAATTCTGTTCAAGCGTATATAATATCTATTTTTAAACTAATTTCGCCTGCTAAGGATACATTTCCTCCATCAATAAAGAAAGATAATATATCACATTTAGTTAAAAAAAATAATTATTTGCTAAACTGCGGTATCGACTGGACAGTAATTTTGTCTTATTGGTTTTATGTTTTTAAAAATGATTAAGGTAAATAAATTAAAAATTGGTTTGTTGAATCCAGGCTCTTTAGGCACCAGTCACGATGAATTTGTAGTAGCTATGATGCGCCACTCAGTCGATATAATGGCGATTAATGAGACGTGGCTTCGGGCCGGGGAGGAAGGCCGTGCCCCAGCAGTCCCGGGATACCGGCTTCGACATATTCCCCGGCCAGTTGAAGTGCGCGCGCGCGGAGGAGGTGTAGGATTTTATTTAAAACAAGACATAAATGCGCAAATACTTGAGCATCCGAGTTGCCCAACGGTTGAGCAAATGTGGCTAAGTATTAAAGTTACAGGTAAATCTGTACTCGTTGGCACTGCTTATCGCCCGCCTTGGCTAAACATACAATTATTTTTCGATGCTCTTAGCGAATCCTTAAGTTCCTTTACACGATTCGATTACACAGTGCTAGTGGGGGATTTTAATATTGACTTTTTAAATAAAACCCATGCTAACTGTAATATGCTCTCTGATTTTTTAAGGGGTTATAACCTTTCACAGCTAGTAGTAGAACCGACGCATTTTACGGACAGTAGTGAAACCCTTCTTGACTTGATATGTGTTGATGCTCCGATATCTGGCGTTCATGTTGACCATATAAAAGAACTAAGTAGTCACGCGTTTGTTACTTGTGTTCTCGACTTCCCTAAAGTGCGTATTAAGCCTCAGTGGGTGACGTTCAGGTCTTTAAAAAATATAAACACTGATTGCTTCGTTGAACATTTGAATTGTATAAATTGGGACTTTATATTAACACTGGACAATGTAAATGACATGATTAATTATTTCAATAGTATTATTTTATATTTATTTGATGAATATGCACCGCTCAAAATTTGTTATTTAAAAAATAAAAATAGTTTCCCCTGGATCACCTTTAATATTAGAGAAATGATGAAAACGAGAGATGAGGCGCAGGTCAGAGCACGTAACACTAAACTGGATTTGCATAGAACTTACTACAAACAGCTTAAAAATATTGTAAGTACTGCTATTGTCCGTGAAAAATCGGCATATTTTAAGTTTTATGTAAATTCTAAGATAGGTCAACCTAAGGAAATGTGGAGACATATTAAGCAGCACGTACAAATAAAAAACACATATAATTCTCTCCCCTCACATCTACAAGATCCTAATGTTCTTAATGACCACTTTCTGCTGGCTCCTGGTAGTAGTGATGTGTCTATGTCACTACTTACGTCGTTTGAATTTAATGGGTACTCTTTGGATACGTTTCAATTTAGGCCTGTTTCAGAATGTGATGTGCTTAAAGTTTTTAACGCACTGAGCTCTAATGCAGTGGGATGTGACGGAATATCACTAGAGATGTTGAAATTGGTACTCCCCAACTGTCTCAAGACAATAACGAGCTTTATAAACAAGTCGTTTGAAACTGGTATCTTTCCTGAAGCGTGGAAGCTTTGGTGAAGCCAGTACCTAAAATCGATAACCCAGTTGCCCCCTCTGATCTTCGACCCATCAGCATCCTTCCCTGCCTGTCAAAAGTTATCGAGAAAATAGCTTCTGCCCAAATAATTAACTATCTCGAGTCGAATAATATTTTACCTCTTAGGCAGTCTGGATTTAGGAAGAAGCATAGCACAACCACGGCTTTAATGGAGGTAGTGGATGAAATTTTGTCTGCCCAGGACAAAGGAGAGGGTTCTATTTTAACTTTATTAGACTTCTCGCGCGCGTTTGAAACCCTAAACATTGCACTGCTGCTCTCTAAGCTTTCGTTTTATGGCTTTAGCTTAAGAACTGTGAAGTGGTTCGACAGTTATTTCACAAACCGAACGCAGTTGGTCGAACTTCGCAAAGATGGTAATAGTTTAATGAACCAGTCAACTGCCAAGATCATTACTCGGGGAGTACCTCAGGGATCTATTTTAGGGCCTCTTCTCTTCATCTTATATAGTGCGGATGTAATTAAAAAAATAAAATTGTGCAAATTTCACATGTATGCAGATGACTTACAATTATATATCTCATTCAAACCAGGTGAAACTGATACGGCAGTAAACAAATTAAATTCTGACCTTGAAAATATATCCCTGTGGTCTAAACACAATGCCTTAGTATTGAACCCGAAAAAAACAAAGTTTTTGATTTTGGGAACACCAACACAGATCCGTAAGATTGGTGCAAAAAGGCCGACGATTACTTTAAACGGAGAACAAATAGAAAGAGTGACAGAAGCACGAGATCTTGGGGTCGTCATTGATGAAAATCTTAGATTTGAGAAGTATATTATGAACACGGTACGTAACTGTTATTATAGGCTAAAAATATTATACCGTATAAGAGATTATCTTAGTGAGACATTGCGCGTTAATCTCTGTGAAGCACTTGTTCTGTCTAAATTAAATTATGGGGACACTCTTATTGGGCCACGACTTCTAGCACGTACAAAGAAAGTCATCCAACGAGTACAGAATGCCTGTGCGCGTTTTTGTTTTAACATCCCGCCTCGCTCTCACGTTACTCCCTATATTAATACAGCCAACATACTAAAAATGGATCTTCGCAGGCACTTACATCTCGCCACGTTACTATTTGGCATTATAAAAAATAAAGAACCGCTTTACCTCTTCAATAAGCTGGCGTGGGCCAGAGATTATTTACACGATAGAACCAGATCAGCTCCAGACAAATTGTGGTACCCATCCTACTGCTCAGCTGCCTTCAGGGGCAGCTTCAGGTACAGCGCCACGAAATGTTGGAATAACATACCGCCTCCTCTTCGGAACCTAAAAACAATAGGGAGTTTTAAATATAAACTAAAAATGTTACTATTACAAAAACAAAAAGAAGATATAACTAGCTAAGGTATAATAGGAAACATAGTAAAGAGTTATTATCCCATATTGAACAACGCTCGCACACGTACACATATTTTATACCACACGCACATATATTGTATACCTATTATAATTCCTTTGCCTTAGTTCTAGTTAGGGCTTAATCTGAAGTAACCATAACCTACCTCTAATTTGTAGCTCATTGGCATGGATGCTGGTTTCCACATTTCGGGCGCGGTGCTACTGGGTAGTGGGAGGGTATGATCGGAGCGCATGGCTATAGTCATACGGAAATGTTCCATTCTCAGTCGTCCTGTGAATAATAAGATAGTACTTAAAATTTCTTGGCTCAATAATAAGATTATTTGTAGTGTACATGTGTCTATAAAATATTTGTACTTACCAATTTATATAAACAATGAGTAGTAATCCAGTGGAGTTTCGAATATATGTATATTATACAGGTACATCAAAAATTATTTGTAAAATAACTGTGTCGGGCAGGCGGCGGCCGTCCGAGCCGCCTCGTATCATGGGGCAAACTGAAAACCAGAGCTGTGGGTAGGTGTTTTTAACCGCTCATGGCAGAATTCTGAGTTTGCACCCTTTCGCGATTGTTGCAGCGCATAGTACTTTAACAGCACTAGATAATTATAACCTTTGTTTTGTTATTGCCTTTTGTTTGTTTTTGTTCAAGTTTTTATTTCTTTTTTTTTTTTTTTTTGTTTTTCTTGTTGTTATTACTTTTGTTTTTTTGTGATTTTTGTTTTTTTTCTTAAATTTATTTTTTAATTTTTATATTAGTATATTTAGTTTTAAGAAATTGTACGGTGTACTGCAATTGTGGTGAATAAATTATATTATTATTATTATTAATTGACAATTGAAATTTGATTACAGCTATGTTGCTTGTTTTATTGTATAATTTAAAAAAAAAGTCCAATAAGTTAATTTCAATACCCTCTCTTCTTTAGAAAGTCGGTTACAAGATAGAAATTTCAAATGTTCATTTTATTGATAAAGATTGAATTGATTTATTTCTTTATATTACTTGCTACTTGTTAGTGTTAAAAACCTATGTGATAAACTTTTAATTTTTATCTTACAATCTCATACACTCTCAATACACAAAGCTATTATATGCTTTGTTTATTTTTACTAAAACGCCTAAATACAGTTATTTAAAAAAATACATAGTATAAAAAATAAGAAATGTCATAGTAAAACATTATCTCAGACTATATAACTTCCTCACCAGGTGACCCGCGGCGGTACAAACACAGTGGTGGTACCACACAGCATGTGTCCGCAGCCGCCGCCCCCCGACCGGCAGTACTGCAACGTTCTGGACTGCCCCGTGAGATGGCATACGGGAGACTGGTCGAAATGCTCCAAGACTTGCGGAGGGGGAATGAAGCAGAGAGAGGTAATGGCTTGGATAAAAAAAACTGTTAAGAGTAGTGATGTTATTGACTGAAAATATTTACTTTTTTATAGTATAGGAGTAGCAGACAATCATGCAGTCCACCTGATGGCAAGTGGCTACTGCCGCCCATGGACATATGTAATTGACTACAACAAGGAGTACATTCTTACCTGATTTCGGCAGATGCGCCGTTACTCCTGAGGACTGATTTGGATCGCCTCCGGAAAGCATGTCTCCTTTACCACACCCTTTTTTTTTTTTTTTTATCTTACTATAGGCTTGCGTTTGGCTGCAACAAACCCTTCAAATCTTCAAACCAAAACACAATAGCGCTTAACGCTATTGTTAATAGGTAGAAGGTGTGGCGGTGGTGCCACCGGAGTCAAACCAAAAAGGATCCTACCACCTCCAGAACATAGTATTTATAAACATATATAGATTGTATAGATACTCAAAACACGGGTAATATTATTATCGCTGAAACTGAGAGGTTTCCCTTAACTGTCACTAACACCCAAACAAGGATCAACTATTAATCATAGTTGTTGTTGCCTCGAGTTGAAATACGCTGACACCACATACAAATTACTTTGGGCTATGGCTTTCAACGGCAGATAGTTTAGTGGTAAATTTCTTGTTGGGTCTGAGGTTCAAATCTAGGCAGATTTTAAACAATGACGTAGCATACGACAATGCAGTCCATCTGATGGTAAGTGAGTATAAGATTAGTGTTCTATTTATGCAGCGCTACTCGCTAATAGTGACAACAGTTATAATCATTACGGATAACGAGGCGACTGTCCCCATCAGGAATCGTGTGGCCTGTTGGTGTAGGCGTGGCTCCGCAGATGTTGTGTGGGGACCGAATGCAGCTGTATAGCGTTCGAAGCGGAACCACAAGGGCCAGACCTGAGCCCAGATATATCCGTATCCGAGACTATCAACTTCAACCTCAGTGGTAGCATCGCATCAGTGGCTGACCTCAAATAAGTCCTTAATCTTCTCTGTCTCTAATCTAATCGAGGTTGATTATAGATTTCCATGAGCAACAGAAACCATTATCATCAGATGGACTATATACTCCATTACTATTTTCGTATTATAAATAAACCGAAATCGTTCTGATTCAGCAATAATAACAGTAAGACTGTTGTCTTATATCTATAATCAATTACTTAATGATGATGATAATAATGATGTTAATGATCTATCATCAGGTGGAGTGTAAGCAAATAATGGCCCAGTCACACGTAGTGGAACGTCCAGCAGCGCTCTGCAATACTCCACGACCAGCGAACACCAAGTCCTGCAACAGCCGACCCTGTCTCATAGACACGTCGTCTCCAGAGATCTCCCTGGCTAACTCCTCGTATATACAACACGATCCGAAGAAGAAAAAGGTGAGTTGAAACTATCAGTTGACTTATTAGTAGTAACAGCAAACAATCTTAAGTAATTTTTGCTAATCATTGTTCGAAATTTTAGTTGACGAAAAATTGACGAATTTCAAACGGATGATTGCTTATTAAGAATTATTTTTTGTGTCCCTTATAATAAGTTAATCTTTTCAAAGTTAAACTTTATTATATTACCAAAGATTGAAATGTAACAATAAAGAATTTTCCAATGTTGTTCTGTAACAGGCGAAATATTGGATAGATTGTTTATTAATAACGAACGTAAGAGGCGTGAAAATAAAAATATTTTCAATTGTTTGCCTGCAAATAAAATTAGTTCGTGAAAACATCTAAAAATGTGTAAAATAATTTTAACCGAAGTTTGATGTAGGAATGGCCGTAAACTGATAATTTATTCACAAATGTTTGATAATTCACATATCTATGACGAAAGTCATTAATTATTATCAGCTGTTAAAATGAAATTATATCTGCAAATACAGTGGTCTAAAATTTAGCACAAAGGTTTGTTAAAATCCTCACCAATATTATAAACGGGAAAGTATGTTTGTTTGTTTGTTCACACCATAACTACAAAACGGATTATGATGAAATTTACTACACACGTTAGTATGGAAAAGGACATAGGGTAATCTTTTATCTCGAGAAAGTATACACCACCGAACATACCATCAAAAAGGGGTTGGCTCAAAAATAGAGCATCATTAGCATTATCATTAGATATCATTATCTAGACATCATTAGATTTCCGCAAAGTAACGTTATACATTTAACTATTAATTTATTATTTATCAGGTAACAGTGAAGGTGGGTGGCTCAGCAACAATATTCTACGGAACTCAAGTGAAGATAAAGTGTCCAGTGAAAGGGTACAACAGGACGAAGATACAATGGGCGAAAGACAACCAGATCATCACGAAATCAAAGAAGTACAAGATATCAAAGAAGGTAATAATAATGTTTGAATGTTTGTAAGTTAATTAAAAGCAGTGATTGTGGTTGAAACGTGGCCTCAATAGAGAGTTCCGAGGTTCAAATCTCAGGCACGCACCTCTAATTTTTCAAAATTATGTGCGTAGTATATAGTTAATTATCATTTGCTTTGACGGTGCAGGAAAAACATCGTAAGGAAACCTGCATATCTGAAAAATCTTAAAAATGTTATCAAAGGTATATATGAAGTCCACCTATAAGTACCTGTGACCACGCTGGCGCGTCGTCGACTGTGGCCCAATCCTACTTATTCTGAGAGTAAACCAGCAGTAGATAGTAGAAATAGATGTAGCAGTGGTGCCATCGGAGTTGAATCACATAGGGTTCTGTCACCTCAAAACAGTCCTGGCGTCAGTCAGTCATTAACGTCATTTTACATTAATGTGTTATGTAGTCTTACATTAATATTAATGAATGTTTATGTGTAATGCAGTTGCAATGGTTAATAATTAACAAATTTATTTATCCCGCTAATTGAAATCAATTTGCAATCCAGGTCAGTGTACATGTATTTTAAAACCTGCAATCTGTAATCTCATTAAATCCGTACAAATTGAGCATGAAATTTTCAATATGAACGAAACCTGAAACACGACCCATAATTTATTTATTTATTATTTTATTTTGTTCACTCGGTTTGTGTAAATTAACGTATGGCAAATAAAACTACATAGCTGAATTACTTAGTCAAAGGAAATATTTTATTCAGAATATTTCCTTTGACTAAGTAAGAAATTATTCTAAGAACAAATAGGTCGGGTTTAATATCTCGCCTCTTTATTGAAAGTGAGTAAATAGGTATCTGATAGTAAAATTCATTATAATTAGGTCAACTATTTCATGTTTATTCTTTTGTAGTATTTAATACGCTTAGTTATGTCATCTACCAAATAAGTAGTAAACTACGACTATGTGTCTTTAAGAATATATTTGTATAGTATATAAATATTTAATGTGGGTTATGCTATTTAGGGATTGAGGGTTGCAGGATCTGGTTGAAACAAAATATTCCTACACCAAAACTATATATTTTATTATGTAACGGGTACTCACGATATGCGTTTTTTTATTGCCGATATTTCGACTCAGTTGCATGGATCGTGGTCACGGCGAAACTGAAGTGGACTCACAAATAGTACAAAGTATGGTGCGTAAGGATATTGTTAGTGTTGTGTGTCGTGATATGAAACCTAGAAATGAAAAACGAACTAGACGTAGAGTAGATAGATTAATCTACCACTAGTAGTTTTCAACGGTTTCTCCCCTCCATGCAACTGGGTCGAAATATCGGCAATAAAAAAAACGCATATCGTGAGTTCCCGTTACATAATAAAATGTCTTAATTCCGCGATAATTTTAGTCTAAAATCAAAACTATATAACCTTCTAACTTAACAAAAACAACTTCAGAACCAGAACTGCCAAAATTGTAGTTCTCTAAACTTACTGACTATTAGGCTCCTTGTTTTTACCGCCGGCTTTCCAAGTAAGTCACAGTTGTTAGCTCGCAAACTTAGCAAAAACGTTTGATACAAACACACTCCACTGCAGCGTTGTTCCAGTTAAACTAAAGACAATATTTCAAGATCTTGCTACTGGATTACGCTAACGAGTTGATTTTCAACATTATCTCTGGACTTGCACGTCTTAGTTTGCATATAAAATTATCTTAAGTAAGATTTTGTGAACATTACGCGCAGGTGTTTCTCAGGGTATAGTTTTAGTTCCTGTACTCTTTGTTTAGTTAATTTGTATTAATTTGGACAATAAAGTGTTATTATTAGTATGTGAATAAAAGTGGTAGGCATTTTGTTAATAAAATAATGGTGTGCTGATGTCTTAAACACTTTACTGTGTACTTAAAAGTGCCTATCATGCAATATATCATATTTATTTCACTTTTTACTTCTGTTGCTCTCCCTTGCCTTTCTTATAAAATCCTACGGACTCCATTTTTATCGAACCGTATATCAACGTTGTAAATATATTTTCATGCATGTGGGTACTTATTGCATTTCATTTCTTTTCATTTATTTCATTTTACACTACATTTTACAGGAACTTCTGGAAAACATCTTGTGTAGTTTTAACCATATGTATATTCCAAGATATTGTATGATGTTTGTGATGTGATATTTATTAATGTCTGTTTTTTTATCAGGGTGCTCTTCGCATAACGTCACTATCGCTTCGAGACCATGGGGTCTACACCTGCGTCGCTGGCAGGTCTAGTGCTAACCTGACCTTGTTAGTTAAACCTAGACCTGGGGAATTCCCGTCTAGTGAAGAGATTGAGAGACACAAAGCGTTAGACGAGCCGTCCTCTCCTTTGGCTGATAGGTGAGTTGAAACGTATTTCTAGTAGAATTTTTGGTTTGATATATTTCGTTTGGGTCGTTTGGAAAAAATTTTAAGAGAGAATTATTACAATACCGACATATAAAATATACACCGTAAAGTTGGGTAGTAATTATCGCAAAATTTACAGAAAATACCAAGAATGTCATTTTAAATATCGTAATTGCACTTCGCATCATATTTTTAAATATATTCAACCTTTATTTTTAAAGAATTAAGTCTCTGGTCTTTGATCTTTCCTAGGACAAATATCTTTCCTAGGATAATAGATAATATCATTTGCTTTCCTTTGAAAAGGCCTATTATTGATAGTTAAAAGGACCTAATACAACTAAACTTAAATAAAATATATGATGCAAAAAATAAACAATAAAACAAAAAAGAATACTTTTTGCAAATATATTTTCAACAGTAGAGCTGACGGGCGGTATCGCGCCATCATCGGTGGGCGATCTGATGACCAGTCACATGAACAACGGCCCGGAGACCAGAGGAAGAACTATAAGAATCGTCAGAAAGGCAAGTATTGCTATGATACTATAAATAAATAAACGCTTTCTACACTTCTACACATAACATTGAATAGTCGATATATTTTTGAACGTTTTGAAATGAAATTAGACTAATCCGAATACAAATACAGCTAAACCATGTTTAATCACGTTCATGTTTGTGATATGTGCATTCATTGATTCGAATGAATTCTGTCATTCAAATATAGTGCAGGGGGTCGAAATAGGCCTGAATGACTTCAGGAAAAGACGGTTAGGGCTATGTCCTTTATCAATCTGAGAGTTAGAGGTTCAAACCCCACCTCTAATTTTTAGAAGCTAGGTATGTGCGTATTAGAAATTAATTATCTTGCTTTAACGGTGAAGGAAAACATCATGAGGATATATACACCCTTAGAGCTCTCTAAATAAATAAGTTCTTAAAGATTTGTGAAGGCTACCAATCAGCACTTAGCCAGTGCGATGGACAATAGCCTAAACTCCGACCTCAGGTAGGACTTTAATCTTATCTCGGATTAATTACACATGTTGATTACACATTAACCATCAGATAAACTTTATGCTCATTTGCAATGTTTATATTACAATATTATATTCAACCAAAGACAAAGTTATCAGAATCAATATGTACCACAATCGATAACCGCAATATCAAGTCAGCGGTTCCCAAAGTGCGGAAGTGCTCAATGAAGTTGGTATTTGTAATACGCGGTCGCTGAGGTCGGAAACTTTGTCTTGTCACCGGTATAATATATATTAATACTGGCAAAGTCGTTATGTAGGGATCTTTGTGTAGTGTATATGGAAAGATTTGAACGTCACTTGGAGATATTTGGGCACACGCTTGGACAAATGTTGGCGCAAACAATTATATAAACACGCAATCAGAATTTATTTCTTTAGTGTTACCGGTATAGGGATATTTTATATTAATATTGGAAAAGTCGTTGAGTAGGGACATTTGATTACAGCCAAGCTTGCACGGTACAGTACCCTACAACAGAAATACTTACCATAATATTTATTAATAAAAAATCTATTTAAAACAGGCAAAATAGACAAAGTACGCGACGCCCTCTATGGAAACCCAGCGACAACTAGCACCAAAGCATCGCCTAGCTTCAACAACCAAGCTAGAGACATCTATGATGAAAATGAGGTAAGTTTACATTCTGATTATATTTAATAACTAAACTGTATAATATATTGTATATTGGATTTTGTGGATAGATAAGTTGTCTTTGAAGTAGTATTAATACGTGTAATTGAAATAACAAAAGCTACTTGAGTCAAAACAAAGAAAGAATACAATACAAATAAAGTTAGTCAATAATAAAGAGAAAATAATATTTAAGAGGAATAAGAAGAATTCTTGAATAATAGCGTCATAGCGTGTACAATAGCGTATATAGCGCCAATAGCGTCTAGGTCATGTAACTTCTGAAAATGATAGTATAAATAAGCGCATAGAGTGTACAAATACTACGAGTAAGACTACACGTCTAAAAACGAAAATATCTAACCAATACAAAAGAGAAACTTAATTAAATCAACTAAAAGTTGTCAACTGACATTTCAACAATGTAAAACTTCGAGAGACTCGTATATTTAATCATATCCAATCAAATTCAACTAAAACGAAGAAAGACTGAATAAAATGTAATTTTGTTGTTGACAAAGTGGCACTAGAGACAATATATTTGAGATAATTTATAGACAAGGATACAGATGATAGGTAAGAGACATTTCAGAAATGTTGTTTGGTATATTGGCGCAGAAGTTTATCTCGTGTTATTTATTTAGTAATTACTACTACAGAGGTATCAATAGTTATAGAGGTTAACACAAATGTAATTTATTTGAAGGACTTAAATAACTAGAAAATTATTAAAGCTAACTGTTAACTGTTAATTTAAAAGAAACAATTCTACAATTTAAAGAAATCCAACGACAGCTTATATATTAAAATCCATCAAGCCGTTTTGGCTGTAAAGCGTGACAAAGAATGAGACATACATGACATACATACAATCGAAAACATTACTCTCCACAGTAAAGTAAAAGCCATAAAAATACTTCATCATAAATACATACGCAAATATTTTATACCCATAAAAAATAACGGGCATAAAAACCATAAAAAATCCTTGAATTCAAATCAATGACAAACAACCCATAACCAGTCTAGACATAGCACTATTATTCAGCCAGAAACATGTATTTCAACGTATCAAATCAGCTCCATCTAAAACATAAAGCAAAATCTGAACACATAAAGAAAAACATCGTAAAACCAAAAAATAAAAGTTCGTGTCACGAACTTTGTTCTAAACGAGAACAAAAAGTCTTCGGAATAGTTGATAGACAAACAGCGTAAGTAAGGTCCTTTGAAGTTTATGTGTTTTTGAGCGTTTATTTAGTATACGACGTTATATAGTTAATTAATGATAAAGCTATGCTATTTAAAGGTCTACCACCTTTAAATAGCATCATTTAAAGCTTTTATTTAATAATAAAGCAGTGATAGCCTAGTTAAAACGGCCTCTCATTCGAAGGGTCTGAGGTCTAAATCCCATGCACCTCTGATTTTTCAAAGTTATGTGCGTATTATAAATTAATGATCACTTGCTTGAAGGAAAACATCGCGAGGAAACCTGCTTACCTGAAAGTAAAAAAAAAATCTCAAAAGTAAATGAAGTCCACTTATTCACACTTGGCCAACGTAGTAGACTATGGCCTAATCCTTCTCATTCTGAGAGGAGACCTGAGCCCAGCAGTGCGATAGTAATAGGTTGATGACAATTCTGAGCGGCGTATCCTGATCAACCGAATCGGGAGAGACCTTACTCCGCCAGCGGTAGTAGCGGCTATGCTGGAAGAGAAACAAGGATGGAGGGTGGTAGTCTCCTTCTGTGAGACCGTTATGGGTAAGGAGGAGAATGCCGAACGGGCTCGGGAGAGGGCCGATCGCACTCGGATACGGAGACTTCGGGCGGAGGTGCTCCCCATGTTGATCCGTCTGCACAGTAGTGCTTAAAGAGGATCTCGAGGTCGCAAGCGATTAGAGTGGGGGCCAGTGACCAGAGCGACATGCGACATGAAGATGGCGACGATTTGTGGTCACAAATTGTTGTTTTTATAGTGGAAAGTGCAAATCGCTTCGAGGGAGGCCTAAAGGCATCACACTGGGGAAGCAGCGCTGCGTTCATTATTGAGATCCCGAGGCTTCTCTATTTCATGCGTACTGAGGCCACCGAGGGGTTTTAGTGAGTAAAAATCTCACATAACTCGGTCTTTCCCCCAGAAGATCAGGTATTTTTAGAAGATTCCCCTCCCCCCTCCCCCCACGAAACAAAAAAAAAGTTGATGACAATTAAAATGCTACAGTCTATTTTCGGTAGAAATCATATTAGAAAAGCCTTGAATAAGATCCAATAAACAAACCTATTCGAAGTATAATTATATTTGTCTTATAGTTTTATGTCTTTACATAAAATATCTAACAAAAATAATTTCTGACTCAAGGTCTCTCATTGTAGAACTCTCATTGTAGAACAAACACTAGAAATATTCGTACTCAAAGAATAATAAAGAATAAGGCGTCTTGCACACGACTTATCACGATTTTTTATTGCCGTAAATTCAATAAAAATTGTTCGAGTGCGAGTCGAACTCGACAAGGAGGCTCCCGTATAACCAAATTTACATTTATTTTTCATATTTAATATTTACTATCATAGAAGACACACTCATAGAAAAAAATTACCTTTTTTTTTTGTTGACGAGAGGGAAACCTTCAAAAGGTACCTTATGCCGTGGGAGCGGCACAGGGTTATTTGGGATTCTTACCGCACTAAAACCCCCCTGGTGGCCGTCCTCGACGCTGCGTAGAGGACTCCGGGATCTCCAACGGAACGCAACCGGAGTCCACTTGGCGCGTTGCCCCGTCGGGCTCCGCCCAGGTGAGCTTGAAACTCACCACACCATCTGATGTTCACGACGGTATGCGACCACAGATACCACCGTCCATCCCGGGGTTGCTGGCCGGGCGGTTCGAGCTCTCACTCTTGCCGTCCGCAACCCCGGAAGCCCCCTTTTAGTCGCCTCTTACGACAAGCAGGGGATACCGTAGCCATATTCTGGTCCCGGAACTACAGGGACAAGAAAAAAAAAATATCTATTATGGTTCAAAAGATAGAGCTCTATAACAGATGGGCAGATAGTGGAGACTTAATTATATAGTTCCGTTGTTTCATGTTTAATTTTAAATCAGCAATAATATATCGAATCAACATCGCAATATTTCTACTTTAAATATTGCATTTCGAAATCTTATTGCTTCGTGTGTAAGCAGCCTTATCAAAATTGCTTCTGCTATCTCTATTACGTGCAATAAAAACCTTCTTAGTTCAACAATAAGTCTCTCGAGTACACTTGGCCGTAACCTTGGAAGTCCTAGGCCTCGTCTACTCGTCTAGGTCGTTTAAGTTTATAGTACTTGTCGCTAACAGACTTAGAGTCGATTTCACTAACACATAATTTGTACTAGAGTAGCTATCCCGGTATAACTTTAATCTGTCAATTTATTCCATGGTTAACTTCAATTTCATTTCACCACGTTAGTCTAAGGATATCTTACTCTCGCATAATTACTCTATGACGTTGAACGAATGAATTGAACAAGTACGTAATGCATCCAAGTAAAAGAGACAGTTTGACGTATACTTGCACAATAGCACTGCATATTCTTACATTTGTTCGGATAATACGTTATCTTGATAGTTGAGTTGACAGTGATCTCGCGCTTTGACAATGACACAATGACACTACTAATCTTAGAATAGCAGCTTACTCGGGCGAAATCGGCGGTATACGACTTTACTCCAGTATGGAGATTTTATCCCTATGATAAATGTTGGTGAAACGTAAAATAGGCTTACTCGCGAGTAACCAACGACTTATTCTGGGAATAAGATTTATGCGACGTTGGTGAAATCGGCCCTTAATTGTATTACTGTCAATTGGGCTGTTGACTTTTGTAAAATTTATTACACCCACGTCTTATTTAAGGTTTTGTTTCGAGTGGGTAACTATTTAGTCTTTACTTTGACAAGTAAAGATATTTATAGAAAGAAGTAAAGATAGAAGTGAGGAATATTTACTAATCTATGTTTTTTTTATTAAAAAGTACGTCTTAACTGATTTTGTCACTGTAGTAGTTTCCCCCTTGGCACCAAAAAAAGTTAAGCTCCTGCTTAGGGAATATGTACACGCGGCAGATTATGTCGACGACTGTCGCCGATCGTCGCCTGTCTTCAACAACCGACGATCAACTGCGATCGTTGATAAGCAGTGACAGTCGACTGTTATCAGTACCCTTAGTATGAGCTTTTACGTTTTTACAAAAATGACTGTTTTTGTATTTTTTTACGTATTTCCCATACATTTCCAATCAGTTCTGATACAGTATACCATAATGCCATACCACAAAGGCTTTCACCACTTCAAACCATTGAGTTTTACCACCTATTGTTACTAACATTGCTTTTATAATGTGCTATTTGTGCACTTATTTGAAGGTGGTAGAACCCTTTGTGGTTCGACTCCGACGGCACCACCGCCACACCTATTTCTATCTTATAACAAAAGTGTAAGGCACTGCTGTGTTCCGTTTTGAAGGGTGTGGTAAGGGAGACAGCTTAGTCCACAGGGGTAGCGGCGCATCTGTGGCCGACCTCAGGTAGGAATATCTGACCCTATCTGGGGTTGATTAAAGATGTCCATGGGCGGCAGTAGCCACTTACCATCAAGTGGACTGCATGCTCGTCTGCTACTCCTATATTATAAAAAAAAATCTTATACCATTACTATTAAATGCCTTGAGGAGTGGAACCCTAAAATCTAGCAGCACCAAACTTATACTAACTTTGCAATTAGAACAAGCAGAGTTACGACCGCCATAACTATTCAATCATCGAATGGGTTTAATGTCTTTAGTTTTACGGTTGCTATCATAATTACCATTCTGGTGGAACGAATCAATTCATATTTTATGGATACCCTTATGAAAGTAGTTATGTGTTATTGAACAGATGAGTGTCTACCCTCTTGTGATTAAGTGCAATTTCTAGAACAGTTTATATTGACTATAAAGCTTTTACAAAATAAAATCGCAGGTATTTGTGATGTATTAAGTGTGATACCGACGATGTTTATGGTAGAACCCATTATGGATAGACTTCGGAAGCACCACTGCCACATCTATTTCTGCCTTATAACAGCAGTGTTAAGCGCTGCTGTGTTCTGATTTAAAGAGTGAAGATAGATATACTTATGTGAGATTTTTTTTTTATAATATAGAAGTAGCAGACGAGCATACATTCCACCTGATGGTAAGTGGCTACTGCCGCCCATAGGCACCTGTAATCAACCCTAGATAGGATTACGTGCTACCTGCGATCAGCCACAGATGCGCCCAGGCTCAGGCTCAGGGGTAGCCCTGAGGACTAAGCTGGAATGCTTCGGAAAAGTATATCTCCCTTACCACACGACATGACACTTACCCTCAGGTGGACTGCATGATCGTTCGCTACTTCTTTAGTATAAAAAATCATAAGGCATGTCACCACTTCCCATCAGTTAAACTGCATACTTATTTCCTTCACTTCAATTTTAATCATTAAAAGTATTTAACAAAGAAAGAAAGAAAGTATATAAGTCTCTGTTGTATGTATCAAAAGTAATTACCAGTAACGCCATTCTATCTAACTTTGTTTATAGTTTATTTGAACGCTACATTATGTATTATCTGTTGTCTATGCTTGTAGTCTGTGTACTGTCAATAAAAAATGTCCACTTCCTGTGCGTGTGCCACTGAAAACGTTGTTTTATTAAAAGGTTATGGGCTATAATATAAGTAAATAGTGAGTTTGACAGTAAATATGGCTACGAATATAATTTCCAGTATACCAAAGTTAAAAGGAAGAGAAAATTATGAAGATTGGGCTTTTGCAGTTGAGCATTTCTTAATCCTCGAAGGAATGCAAGAGTGCATTAAGAAAGATGGCGATGTTAACGACGCGAAAGCAAAAGCGAAGATCATTCTAACCATTGACCCGGTCTTATATGTACATATTAAAACAGAAACCAGTGCAAAAGCATTGTGGACTAAGTTAAAACGTATGTTTGACGACACCGGCTTTTCTAGAAGAATTGGACTTCTACGTAACCTAATTTCAATTCGTCGTGAAAACTGTGATTCAATGGCTCAGTATGTGACATTAATTGTTGAAACAAGTCAAAGATTGAATAATACAGGATTCAGTATTGGCGATGAGTGGATTGGATCACTTCTGTTAGCTGGTTTGCCAGATAAATTTTCACCTATGATAATGGCAATTGAGCATTCTGGCATTGAGATTACAGCAGACGCCATTAAATCGAAATTGATAGATATGGAGGACGGAAGTGAAGCGAACCAATCACAGCAAGGTGCATTCGTATCGAAAGGTTGGCAACATAAGAAAAATATTAATCATAATAAGTCCATAAAAGGAAGCGGAACCGGAATAATGTCAGAAATGTCAAACGCAAAATCGAACGTCAAATGTTATAAGTGCAAGAAATATGGACATTATAAGAATCAATGTGAATCATTTAAAAATAAACAATCTAATGCATTTAACGCGGTATTTCTAAGTGGAAAATTTAGCACTTCAGATTGGTATATAGACTCCGGTGCCAGTATGCATATGACTACTAACAAACATTGGTTAAACAACATTTCCGACAAAATTGAGATAACCGAAATAGTCATTGCTGACAAGTCAAAGATATCTGTGGAATGCTGTGGTGAAGTGAAAATTACGACAGTGGTGAACGATACTAAGTTCCATATTCCAGTTACAGATGTATTATATGTGCCTAGTCTAGCTACCAATTTATTGTCAGTAAGCCAGTTAATTAATAAGGGCAATAAAGTGACCTTTGAACGCAATCACTGTATTATACGCAATCAGATGAATGAAGTAGTGGCCACTGCAGACTCCGTGGAAGGTGTTTACAAACTGAATGTCGCAGAAGTTGATTGTTTGCTAGCACCAGTATCGGGAAGTGTTTGGCACAGAAGGCTCGCACATTTAAATAGAAGTGACCTAGAAAAAATGAAAGATGGTGCTGTTATTGGGTTGTCATACACAGATGAACCCAAGGCCAGTAAAACAAATTGCATTGTATGCTGTGAGGGAAAGCAAGCGCGATTGCCATTTTCACATATTGGTAATAGAAGCCATGAATTGCTGGACGTGATACATGCAGATATTTGTGGGCCGATGGAAACAAAATCTATAGGATCTTCCAGGTATTTCCTATTATTTATTGATGACTACAGTAGAATGGCGCATGTTTATTTTTTAAAAACAAAGGATGAAACATTTTCTTGTTTTAAAACATATAAGTCATTAGTAGAGAATCAGACTGGTAAAACAATAAAAGTCTTTAGAACAGACAATGGATTAGAATTTTGCAGTAAGGAATTTGAAAAATACTTACAGGATGCAGGAATAATTCATCAAAAGACAAATCCATATACACCGGAACAAAATGGTCTGTGTGAGAGACTTAATCGAACTATTGTTGAAAAATCTAAATGTTTATTGTTTGATGCAGATTTACCAAAAAGATTTTGGGCGGAAGCAGTGAACACCGCTGTGTATCTGAGAAACAGAACCGTAGCATCAGGATTAAACAATAAGACTCCATTTGAATTATGGTTTCACAGAAAACCAGATGTCAGCCACATTAGAATATTTGGCAGCAAGATTATGGTACACATACCGAAAGAAAAACGACTGAAATGGGATAAAAAGGCGTTTAACTGCATTTTAGTTGGCTTTAGTGAAAATGTTAAAGGTTACAGAATATATAACCCAAGTAGTAATACAATAAGCACTAGTAGAGATATAATAGTGATAGAAGAAGGGAAGAACAGAAGTAACGTAACAATTAACATAAGTAATATAGATCCTGAAGTAAAAGAAGAAATTAAGTCTGAAGAGGATCAGGAAATAGTGGGGAATTTAGAGTCTTTAAACTCTGATTCTAAATTAAAAGAAAACCATGATAGTGACGATGATAAGGAAAAAGAAAATCTTATGATTTTAAATCAAATTTCTGATGAAAAGACAGATGATGTCACCCAACTACGACGTATACGAAAGAAACCAGATTGGTATGGTATGACCAGCATATCTATGGCAACGGAACAAGATAATGACTATGGTGAAATAAGTCTAGAAGAAGCATTAAATGGACCAGAGAGTTTGCAGTGGAAGCGAGCTATCAAAGACGAATTAAAATGTTTTGAAGATAATGATGCGTGGGAACTTGTAGACCCTCCTAGTGACAGTTCAATAGTACAGTGCAAGTGGGTGCTCAAAAAGAAATATGAACTTGACAATCAAGTGCGTTATCGTGCTCGTTTAGTGGCAAAAGGCTTTAGTCAGAAATATGGAGTGGACTATGAAGAAACTTTCTCACCAGTCGTAAGGCATACCACTTTAAGATTACTTTTTGCTTTGTCTGTAAAATATAACTTGGACACAAGTCATTTAGATGTCACTACTGCCTTTTTAAATGGTGATCTCAATGAAAGTATTTTTATGCAAAAACCAGTATGTTTTGATAATTTTGATAATAATAAAGTTTTAAAATTAAAAAAGGCAATATATGGGTTGAAACAGTCTTCACGAATGTGGTATCAAAAGGTAGATCAGTGTTTAATTAAAAATGGTTATGTAAAATCCAAATTAGAGCCATGTTTGTATTACAAATTGAATGATGATACAAGTAAAACTTTTGTTGCTTTATATGTTGACGATTTCTTTATTTTTTCGAATAATTGTAAAGAAACTGAAAATTTAAAATTGATATTGATGTCTCAGTTTAAAATTAAGGACCTAGGTCAAATTAGACAGTGTCTAGGCATGAGAGTTAAATACAGTAAAGATAAAGATGTATTGACATTAGATCAAGAAAAATATATTGAACAATTGTTATGTAAATTTTACATGAATGACTGTAAAACAGCTGATACTCCCATGGAAAATAAATTGTATCTTAGTAGAGAAGAACATTGTGATAAAAGTTTACCTTATCAGCAATTAATTGGGAGTCTTATGTATTTAGCTATTTTAACACGTCCTGATATAGCTTTTTCAGTAGGATACTTAAGTCAGTTTAATAATTGTTATACTAAAGAGCATTGGGGTTATGTTAAACACATTCTGAGGTACTTAAAGAAAACGAAAAATTACGGTTTAAAATATTGTTCAAGTGAAAATTCAAAATTAGTTGGCTTTGTTGATGCTGATTGGGGAAACAACATTGTTGACAGAAAATCATATACAGGATTTTGTTTCAAACTCTCGGGCAGTCTTATATCTTGGGGTAGCAGAAAACAAAAAAGTGTAGCATTATCAAGCACAGAAGCAGAATATATAGGATTATCAGAGTGTTGTAAAGAGGCAGTATACTTAAGAAACTTGCAGTTTGAAATAACTAATATGTTATATAGCATTTTAATATATAATGATAATCAGAGTGCTCAAAAGTTAATAGCAAATCCTGCCTTTCATAATAGATCTAAACATGTTGATATCCGTTATCATTTTTGTAGAGATGCTGTAGCTAATAAAATCATTGAAATTCAATATATGCCTACAGCACAAATGCCCGCAGATTTATTAACAAAGAGTTTATGTTCCACCAAACATTATGCATTGTTAAAATGTATTGGCGTAGGAAATTGTTAAGTATTAAGATATGTTTGGATTTATATTTGTTGTATTGGTTGTTATTATTTTGATAAGTGGGGATGTTGTATGTATCAAAAGTAATTACCAGTAACGCCATTCTATCTAACTTTGTTTATAGTTTATTTGAACGCTACATTATGTATTATCTGTTGTCTATGCTTGTAGTCTGTGTACTGTCAATAAAAAATGTCCACTTCCTGTGCGTGTGCCACTGAAAACGTTGTTTTATTAAAAGTCTCAGTAAGCCTCACCCTTGTCGCAAAAGTTCTAGCAATCTATGTTATACTGTACACATTCAATAATAATTTTATTGTAGCTATAAAGCTGGCTATAAAGTTTATAGCCGCTTTACTGTTCAACTCCGAATTACTTCAGATAGCTAATCATTACGTCATCTGGGCACCTTCGACTTTGTTATGTGGAAAGTTATTGTAGGCGTTGTTTAAGTGTCGTGGAAAATCAAGGTTAGATATTATCATTTTGGTCTGCATCCATAGATTAGTAAAGATACTTCGCCGCCTTGAAATTGAATGAAGCCACAAACGGCTTATTAGTAAGTTCTTTTTTGAATAAAAACATTTTTAGAGAAAATTTACGAATAAATAACTAATGCTGCGTAATTTACATAATAAATAAATAATTATTTTAAATATTTTAGGGACATTTTAGCACGGAGACGTGGCAAAACTTTTTTACGCAACTATTTCAATTGTCAAAACTGGGTACATTTTCTTGTTAGGAGTGAGTAATCTTTACTAATCTATTTATTACATTTTTTTATTTTTCGTATTTCTTATCATATAAGTCATAAAAGTAAATTCATTATGAACATTTTAATTGTCCACCTATTACAGTTTAATAGATAAACCAATATACCGAAGCAGAATAATATGGGCATTCTGTATTATCTTTATGTTATTGTAATACATGTTATTTAGAAAATCTAGTGTCTGTATTTTGGTACAAGAGATGGACTTATTACAGACGGACAGACAGTGGGGACTTAGTGATTGGGTCCCGTTTTTACTCTTTGAGTACGGTACCCTAAAACTAAGGATACTTATTGAACTGATACTGATATTTATAGTATAAGAAAGTATTAGTGATGTGCCTTTTTCATGTCATTTTACACGATGACGTCATTATGTAAAACCAAGCCGTAACTAATACACATCACTATTAGACTAAGTACAAAGACAAGGCGCAAATTGTCGTACTGTCTTCCAGAATTGCTTTCATTGGCGACCAGTCCTCGGGGAATAAAGGCGATTAATCCGATTCCATTAGTCATGAACCAAGCAATCAGGTCTTTTTTTTAACGAATCCCCCTCGTTCTTCCTTACCGTTCCGTCTGTACCTTCAAAAGGTACCCTATGCCGTGGGAGCGGCACGGGTCTATGTGGGATTCTTACCGCACTAAAACCCCCCCGGTGGCCGTCCTCGGCACTGCATAGAGGACTCCGGGATCTCCAAAGGAACGCAACCGGAGACCACTTGGCGCGTGCCCCGTCGGTCTTCGCCCAGGTGAACTTGAAACTCACTATACCATCTGGTGTTCACGACGGTTTGCGACACAATTCAGTATTTAAAAACTTGTAAATTTAAAGTAAAATCTAATCAATCCCTTTTTGAAAAATGTAAGGTATTAATGTAAGGTATTAACCTTATAATATGTAACTATTAAAACACACTAAAATGTTCCTTGACATACAATTCAATATTTAAAAACTAGTAAATTTAAAGTAAAAGTTAATTAATCCTTATTTGAAAAAATGTATAATACCTTGTAATATGTAACTACTAAAACACACTAAAATGTACCTTGAGACACAATTCAATATCTTAAAAACTTGTCTAATGTATTTTTAATACACAAATTGTTGGCACTCAAAGTCTAGGATAACATATATTAAGTTAGCTTAAGATGTTGTAATGTAATACATGACTGTCTGTGTCCAAAATACAATAAAATAAAATAAAATAATTACGAGTACTTCCCACAGTTCTATTCTTATTAACAACACTATCCGATGATGTAATAATAATATAGTTTTTTCTATCACATTATAAAACATATTTTATTTGAAGCCTGTTATTGACATTTATGGGTACTAGTATCCGTTTAACTAAAACTTACTGATATTAGTGATGTGCTTTTTTAACGTAATACGTAACAGTGACGTCATAATGCAAATCCTAATCCGTAACTAATAGCCCATCACTATTAGAACAATTACAAAGACAAGGCGCAAATTGTCGTACTGTCTTCCAGAATAGCTTTCATTGGCGACCAGTCCTCGGGGAATAAAAGCGATTAATCCGATTCCATTACCCCTGAACTAAGCAATCAGGTCTAAGGTCAAATCAATGGTATCCAGGGATTAGCAAGGAATGTCTAAGGCTAAATACCAATAATAGAACTTTTTTAAATCTCATCTTAATACAATGTTTTAATTGTAATATTTAGTAAACACTGATGAAAGATCTAATATAATGATGACCTAGTGGTATAAACTTGGGCCTCTAATGTTTAGGGTTTAAGGTTCAAATCCTGGGGCCCTTTGATTTTCTAAAATTACAATACTATTACGGTTCGAAAGACAGCCCTGTGACAGATGGACTGACAGTGGAGGCTTATTAATGGGGGCCGATTTTAGTCTTTAGGTATGGAACCCTAAAACTGAGCCATTTATTTTGGTTTTTCACTTATATTTTTTTCTAAATTTGATTATTATTAGCGATACTATACAATGCCGCAATAATTTAGATTTTTTAATCACAAAACAAAGCCTATTTTATTTGAAGTTTGTTATTTATATTTTTGGGTAAGTGTATCCATTTAACTAAAACTTACTAATATTAGTGATGTGTTTTTTTGTGTGATACAGCTTAATGACGTCATAATGCAAATCCCAAACGGTAACTAATAGCCCGTCACTATTAGACCAATTATATAGACAAGGCGCAAATTGTCGTACTGTCTTCCAGAATAGCGTTCATTGGCGACCAGTCCTCGGGGAATAAAAGCGATTAATCCGATTCCATTACCCCTGAACTAAGCAATCAGGTCTAAGGTCAAATCAATGGTATCCAGGGATTAGCAAGGAATTTCTAAGGCTAAATACCAATAATAAAACTCTTCTGTGATCTCTGTTTAATACGATGTTTTGATTGTGTTAATTAGTGAATATAAATGAAATGTAATGAAATGATAGTCTAGTGTTATGAACTTCGGCTTCAAGAGGCTAGGTTGCAAATCTTAAGGACCTCCCATTTTATAAAGTTTGAATAATAGAATACGGTTTGAAGGATAGAGCCTTGTGACAGACGGACAGACAGCGGAGGCTTAGCAAAGCCACTTAATCGTAATAAAATACCTTGTTCTATGACTAGAGCTTTATATAATGATTTGCTTGTATTAATTAGTAAATTAATGATTAGTAAAAGTAAATACAACGATAGACTAGTGGTATGAACTTCAGTTTCAAGTTTGTCAGTTCAGTTCAATTATCTATGTAGTGGAAAATTATCACATGCTTTAACTTGATGGAAAACGAAAATGTACTTTACTGACTTCTCGTAAAAAAATCATAATGGTCGAATTTTGATGTTTACCTGACCGAGGGTTGAACTTGGACCTCTTACGTAACGGACCATACATCATACGGCATTACATAAGCACTAATAACTTAACCAAATTTGTCTTGTAGCGCATAACCAATAACCTTGGTTGTGGATCGCTGTCATGGCCGACAATTCCCCGGAGAATAAAAGCAATTAATACGATTCCGTTAGCCACTGAACCAGGCAATCGGGTCTCAGGTCAGGTCAGTACCGGTCTCCGGGGATCTCAGTCAAAACAAGATTCAACGTCAAAGTCATTTTCATAACCGACAATACTGTTATAAAATTGTCTGCTTATTCGACAATATTACATAATAACTGCTCGTTTTAGTTAAACATTTATTGCAATTAAAAGCGTTATATTAGATGGAATTAAAAAAGCAATTTATACGATTTCATTAGCCACTGAATCAAATCGGGTCTCAGGTCAGTACCAGTCTCCGGGGATCTCAGTCAGAACAAGATTCAACGTCAAAATCATTTTCATAACCTACAGTACTAATATAAATTTGTCTCTTTATTCGACAATATTACATAATAACTGCTCGTTTTAGTTTAACATTTATTGCAATAAAAAGCGTTATATTAAAACGAATTAAGAAAGGAACTCATACGATTCCATTAGCCACTGAACCAGGCAATTGAGTCTCAGGTCAGGGTAGTACCGGTCTCCGGGGATCTCAGTCAGAACAAGAATCAACGTCTAAGTCATTTTCATAACCGTTTGTGCTTTTATAAAGTTTACTATTTGTTTGAGTATTGCAATTATATAAGCAATCGTCCTGTTTTTGGCCGACAGCGGAGGGTAATGTTATATCGAGCGTATGTATAACATGACATATATAATTTAATAATAATTAATTTAATAATAATAATTTAATAATATTGTAATATTAAATGTTTTAAAATTTAATTTGAATAATAAGAAGACATTTATGTATTAATTAAAATTTTGCATACCTCTAAGAGGTGTAATATAGAGGACAATTTTGAGGATATAACAACTGTATACCTATATTAAGCAAAATAAATGATTTGATTTGATTTGATTTGATGTATGTATGTCTCATTCTTTGGCACGTATGCATGTCTCGTTTTCGTGCAGCCCAAACGGCTTGACGGATTATAACATATGAGGTTTTATTTGTGTAAATTATAGGAGTAACATAAGGTACATTGTGTTAAAAGAATATTGTTGGGCTTAAGAAATGGTATACATTTTTTTCTCAATGGAAACAGAAGCTGAAGTTATAAAAAAACACTACTAATGCAAGAAAATTTGAATTACAGAAGGGTTCGTTTTTTAATGTCTTATAGCATTCTTTTTTTTTTAATAAAACGAAACAACAAACGAGTATGGAGTCCACCTGATGTTAAGTGGTTACCGACCCTGTATCTGTATCCAACACCAAATAGAACAGGATTTCTACCTAAAGTCAATAACAGATGCATTGCCCATTCTAAGAACTAAGGCGATTGCCATAAGGCAATCGCCTTAAGTAATATTTAAGTTAAAAGCTAAACATATAAATGTTTAGCTTTTAACTTAAATATAATGGACATTTTATATCGATTATGATACACTTTAGAACAGCATACAGCTCGTAAATAATGCACAAAGTGGACATAATGTTACGATAGCCACAATATATGATGCGAAGTAGCTTTAAACTTTACAAAAGCTTTCAGTTATGGATAATAATGGATATAAAGGACCAAATAATGTGCTAGTTGATACGTTAATAAATATTGGTGAAGTTTTAGAGAGTAATGACAATAATATTTAAGTTACCATTAAATATGTTAGAAAATAAAAAAAAATAACCAACTACTGTGAAAATGGCGTAGATTTTTAATACTAGCGTGGTAATATTGTTTCAACAAATTTCATTCACACATCGCTTATTTTTCGAAGCAAGAATAATATAACAATAATCAATTGTAATAATAATAATACAATAGGCTACAAATAGAACATCTGAACATAAAAAGGAAACAACTACTGACAAGCAAATTGTATCATCATAATATTCAAATACTAAAACTAAATCCAAGTAATAACTACCTAGAAACATCCTCAAGTAGCAAACAGAAATGTATCAAGACAACTTATCAATCCAATTAAAACTTCCTAACAAACTGTCGATATACGTAACGAACCTTTGCATTGCACGCGGCTTGGAAAGGAGAGTGCTATATCGTCTCAGATGCTTCCGCCAAAACGCAGCGGCGGCTCCCGGCTCTTGCCGTGCCTGCATTACGTTGTTATGCAGCTTCAGGTGAGGAGTTACCAGAATAGAGCATGCCTGGGTCTTCTGTTTCTTATTTGTCGTCCACGGTTTAGATGTATTCATCAATTTTGTTTTATTGCCCTAATGAACCTTTCGAGTAGTATACATTACTGCCTGCGGTGCCGTAATTTGGGAAGCCACACCGTGCTTCTTGATTTAATGAAAACTTCGAAAGAAATTTTTCAATTTTCATAGCTAGACCTGAAGAAGTAAATAACCTATATAAGGTTCATATAATTACCAAACCTTGTATTTTTGGAATATTGTATTTGCCTTTAAATTGTTCCTTGTTGATTCCTAAATTCCACCTCATTAAATGATTTAACTTAGTACCTGTTCTTGGTTTCTTAGTTCCCATTAGTTATCTTATTGTTACTTTAACGAGTTTTCTATAAACACTATGGGTAAATCCTATGTGGTGAATAGTAAGGCAAGTTTTAACAGCTCAGGAACGGCATTGAACTGTAGTTTCATATAAATAAAAGATAATTGACATCAGTAGAAATGGTAAACAATTTTTTAATTTATTTTATCAGCAATTTCCATTGACGTTTTTTATAACCGTGGACGGCAATTCAGGTGTTCTAATTTCTGGGTTATGTAGTTCTTCGGAGTTTAGTTCAGCATTTTCAGTTCTCACCTCATTGATGGGTTCCTTTTTAATACTTTTTGATTGCGGGTCTCCATTTGTATGCACTTTTACTTTACTAGGATTAGTTCTTCTGTGTTTTACTTTACTGTTATGATTTTTGATATTTGTTTTTCAGTCAATTCATATTATAGTTTATTTCTATTTTTAGTTAATTCATTTCACCCTAATCCCTAACTATTCGACATTTGAGTCAGTTAAGATAATTTAATGCCGTTAAAAGTTCTTTTTACAGTGAGTTTTTCATAATAATCTACATTTCAGTCAATACCATCATTTCTTTAAAATTAAAATTTTGCAAATCATAGCTACTCTTTTCATTTTTAAAATATGACGTCACAACATTTTTTATCAATTAACTCACTTCATTTTTAATTCATAACAAAGAACAGCTATAATTGATATGTCCAGATGTTTTGGAATTTTCAGACCGGAATCGGAAACTCGAGAGGTCAGCGGATGATCGATTCTGTGATTATGTATCAAAATTATGGAACTCCTACAAAAACTCGGGTCGTAAACCTTGAAGACAAACAAATAGTGTTCCCCGAAGACGATGATTCAGATATTATAATTGTAAATGAAGATTATAATAGGAATACTATACAAGAAAGCAGAGTTGAACATTTGAAGGAAGATATGAGCGAGATGGTAGAGTCTACCACCGAATCTACGGAAAATAAGTAAGTGAAATATATTTTTGCAATCAATTAAACATTTTGATGTTCTTTTTCCAATCTAAAATATTATAACAATGATATTACTAAATATTTTTTTGTATTGAAATACATGTTTACATTAAATATATAGTTTTAAATTTTTGTTTTATACTTTGTTTATCAAATGTTTTCTTTTTTTAGAATAATAGCTGTTGATGCCAAAGAATATGTATGGATGACCACCGAATGGTCACCGTGCAGCGCCCCTTGTGGTCAGATTGGACATCAGATCAGAGGAGCTGCATGTCAGGTAAATAAAACTTTTATTTTCTTAAGATACACCTGTGAAAAGTATGTGTACTTTAAATTCACATTACATTCTTATTTTTGGAATATTTTGAAAATTGGTCTTGCATAGAAGTTATAAACATTCTTTATATTAGTATTTAATATTCACTCAAAATAATAATATAATTATGTTGATGAATTATTAGTAATAATAATGGTAGTACTTATGTAAAAATGATGGCATTAAAAAAATAAAATAATTATTATTAAAAAAAAAGCCAAACCCACTGAGTTTCTTACCGGATCGTCTCAGTAGAGATCGCGTTCCGATCCGGTAGTAGTTTAAGAAAAATATTGTACCTGACAATTTGTAAGTGCCGTCGTTGGCCTATACAAAATAAATATATTTTATTTCATTTCATTTCATTTCATTTCATTATAGCATGTAAGTCTTTACACTGTGATAAAGTCATCTTTATTTAGTCAAAAATAAAATAGAAACGTTAATTGAGCGAACTATTTATTGTCCTTTAAGATTCTTAGTCAAATAACCTTTCAACGAATTATATTCCACTCGAGATATAAATTGAATAATTGAATATGAATCTTGACGAAACCAAATTAGCTCTAATTGATCCACTATTTCATCCCGCGCCAAATGAATCACATTCCTCTTTATATCTTTGACAGATGTCTTCAATCTCAACAGATTACCACTTAGGCATTTTTCCCTCCTTCAGTTTCAATACTTTGGTTATTCTCTCATATTTCTAATCAAAATTTTCTATCAATTCTAAAAAAATGTTCCTATTTAATTTAGTGCTTATGACGAATTTTTTGCCCGACAGAACTGTTCAAATATGTCTTTAAAAGTATGTGAAGTCTTATGATGATGATAACGGGTTCTGAGAATCATCACATTTTTGTATTTCGCTATATTTGTACCCATATTTATATCCTACTTCTGGGCACACATCTCTTTCCAAAATAGAGCAAAGCGTAGAACGAGAAAAGCCTAGAATGTATTTCACCGGTTTTTGAATTTTAATCAGAATTAATGATTACAAAAAATAGTTTCAAAAAATCCATATAAAGTCCTGTATTCTTTATTAAATAAACTTAGTAATTTAATGACTGATATAAATATTGCCTAATAAATTTCTTGTCCGAAGTAAATTTACTCTCAGCACAATGAAGCTCAACTTAAGAAATAAATTGGATATAAATCATAGTGACGATGCCAAATTAGCTCCATCCTTCAGATCCACTATTTCATCCCGCGCCAAATGAATCGCGTTTCTCTTTATTCCTTTGACAGATTTCTGTAATTCCAAAAGTACTGTCAGATTCACTGTGTTAGGATTTAGAACATTAGGTATTAGTTTTAATAATTGTGTGTTACAAAGTAATAATTTAAGTAGAATTAGAATTGTCTTCGGTTTCTTTTCGGATAATTAAAATATTTTTTTATTACTTTTATGTTTTTATTGTTTTTAATCAAATCTTATTTTATGTCAAATGTTATTTTATGTGTTACAAAATTATTAAAATTGACTTGTTTATTTTTTGATACTTATTTAACAGTAAGCCTTATGTTTTTGGTTATAGTAAACACGGTATAGTTGGCTATAGTAAATTTTTAATCTCATTTTAATATTTAAAAACTTGTATTTAACATTGGCTATTTGTAATTTTTAACAATAATTTTATAGTCTAACTACCTGATTCATTTAATCATTACTTCAATATATCAAATATTCTTAAATTCCCAGAATATAGCTAAGATAAGAACTATCCTTTATATCAGGAACCTGGCACATACTAAACTTACAGAATTCGATTGTTCCTTACATCAAACGTTAACTTAAGAATTTTATTAAAGCACAAGAAAGACAACAAGACGACCACGGTAGAGGCGGAGGAGTGTCTCTCTAGAGCGGCGACACCGCCTCAAGTGTTGCGTGAGTGTCCCGGAGACAGCTGCGCGGAGTGGCGGACATCACCCTGGTCTCCGGCTAGATGTCTGGCTAGCGGGGCTGGTAAGTCATTAAAATCTACATTTTTACAAGTAAGGTTGTGGTAATCGAAACATACTTTGCCAAGGCGTTCCAGCTTAGTCCTCAGTGGTAGCGGCGCATCTGTGGCAGACCTCAGGTGGGAATCTTATCCTATTTGGGGTTGATTACAGATGTCTATGGGCGGCAGTAGCCATTACCATCCGGTGGACTGCATGCTCGTCTGCTACTCCTATAGTATGAAAAAAAGGTTTATTTAGGTTGCTTTGTTGGTTCCTATGTTTTTAAGGGTAAAATTTGACACAGTTCCCGGTATCTTATTGAGCTGACTAACAACGTATTAGCTTAGTAGTTCCAGTTCATAACTGACATGACTTAGCAAACTCAGCCAAACAAGTTCTAAAACAAGCAGATCCACATCATATCCCTCAGCTTATTGAGATTCCGGGAATAGAAACCTCGACTCTCGACTCCTAGGTTATTTATATTCATATGTTCACATAACGAACCAAATTAGGGTAGGTATCCTACTTGACATTAATTTTTCATTAATACAGCCACCTATGGACATCTGGAATCAACCCCGAATAGGATTAGATGCCTATCTGAGGTCGGCCATAGATGCGCCGCTTCTTTTGTATATTACTACTATTTATTCACTCAAGACGTTAGACTAAAATAATGTTATTCCTTATTTTTTTCTTATTTCTTAGCAATATCCCGTCGTCGAGTGCAATGCATCTCCAACAACGGTACTGTGTTACAAGAGACCGCTTGCGCCTTCAGCATACAGCCGGAGAAGACTAGACGAGAGGAGCCGTGTAAACCAGTCTGGTCTGTTGGACCGTGGAGCAAGGTGGGTTAAGTCGCATATCTGACAATGGTTGAATTTTCAACATCTAGTCCTGTATATGATGCGAATAAAATGTTTCTGCCTGCTTTTTGTCGGTAATATTCTTAATTTGATCTTGAGTTCGTGCATCGTACGAAATCTTAAAAAAATTGAAACACCAACCACACTACCAATTATTTTATTTTTCTATAACTTTTTACATTCATTGCATAATAGAGTTCAGAGGATATTGTTATGCATTTGCATGCAGAATCTTATAAGAACTTCTGCCAAAACTAAAAATCTCATATAGGATATAAAGAGCCAATTAAAAACCTTGCTCTTCCATTTTTCTTTACGTTTTAGAATGTAAATTCTCATGAAACCTGTCCTAATCTAGAAAGCAATTGTATCGCAAAAACATGCTTGTAAATTTATGAATACGGTATTTTTTTGCTCTTCATCACTGGTAACTTGTCCCCAAAACTTCACTACTCTACACTAAATTACACAAAGTGATTTTTATGGTTTCCTGTTCTAAAGAGAGTTGCTATTATGATTTCTCCTCCAATATTCTGAAGAGAAAGTACATTTTTCTTATTCTCCAACAGTGCATAGGCCCCTGCGGAAGCCCAGGTCGCCAGCACCGCATCCTTAAGTGCGTGTGGCGCGCCGTCGGCAACGTCGGCAAGCGGCTGCGCAGGGAGCGGACCTCCGCCGCCTGCGAGGGCATGAAGAGGCCCAACGTCACCAAGGACTGTGATGTGTCGCCTTGCGTGATGAAAGGTAATTACCGAAATGGTAGAAAAACCTAATTGTAAAATTTAATTTTAATTTTGATGCATGATGATGATGATTGATGTATCAAACGAGCATTTCGATATGAAGATAAGTGGTCATTGTCGCCCATGGACATCCGTAACCATATATAGAACTGGGGTGCTACCTGAATCCGATCACAGATAGGTTGGTTCCGCGATTAACGTGTTCGACTCATTTATAAGGAAGCTGACATCCACGCCCTTCCATAAAACCACAAAAATAGTCAAGGTTAGAAATAGGTTCAGAGGAAGTACCAATATGGATAAGCTACACTAGTCCTACCAGAACATATTTATCCAAAGCGTTCCAATTAAAAACATATATCTCGAAGCTATGTGAAGTCTACCAGTACGCACTTGGCCAGCGCGGTGGACTATGGCCCAATCCTTCTCATTATGAGAGGAGACCCGTGCCCAGCAGTGGGACAATAATGGGTTGATGATTGATTGATTGATTGTTCCAATTCAAGCCTCAGGGGTAGCAACGTATCTATGACCGACTTCAGGTAAAACTTTTTATCTGGGGTTGATTAGAAATGTCCATGTCATTAGCTAGTTCATTCATAAGTATCATCAGGTAAACAGCATGCTCGTTCGCTATTATTGATACCTCGAATAATTTGACCTCGAATTTTATGTGTAAAAAATGAACACCTCATCAAGATAAATTCATAAAACAATATTGATGTTCGTTCATAAAGCATGAATTTCCTGCTCATTTTTCATTCCAATCAGCAATAATGTGATGAGTTAACGAATTGTGTTAAATTAATTAATGTGTTGGCCTGTTTGATGAGCTCGTGTTAAGTGGATGAAGTGTAAAGAGAAAATATTTGTAAATGCTCCATTAATACTGTACTTTGAGTTACATTGTTTTATTAGGTTTTTTTTAAGCTTTTATTTAAATTGTCTGGTTAGTTGGTATGTATGTGAGGGTAACAAATTTTAAAACTAGCTAATTAATCCTTAACAATCGAATTAAAATTTTGCAAATATATTTGGTTTGTTATGGTGGTTTTATAATTATTAATATGTCTTTGAAAGACAATTACAAAAACATGATTATACTTATGGATGCAAAGAAGTTAAACTTCTTTGGCGTATTTTATTAAAAAAAAATACTATTGGGTGCATCTAATAGTATAAATACCGTAACGAATGGTAACGTATTGTATCACCCTTTTAGAAAAGGAGACTGTCAGGTGTAACATAAAAGAAATTTTGGTGAGGATCCTTGTCTGTCGGTTTTATAAAAATCACTCATATTTTTCCCTAATGCCCCAATAGAAGTATGACTTCAAAAAATAATTAATCTTTATTTTTTATTTAATTTTTGTCAGATAATAATAATTATTTACATTTTGTCCAGCAGATGGAGTATGCAGAGACTCCTCCCGTTTCTGTGAAAATGTCCGTGCAATGAACATGTGCGCGCTCCGCCGGTACAAGGAACAGTGCTGCAAAACTTGTGATGACTGAAATGTACCCCGAAGCCCACAAGTATACGATACGAAAGAAGTTTTCCAATTAAACCGGATAAATAACTAAATCTATTTGGAAATATGACCGAAATATGACCAGTGTGGTTTAAGTTTATGCCATTTTTAAATAAAAAATGTAAATGAGTTAATACTTGGCTTATGTAATTTCTAGAGTTTTCGAAGAGTAACTTCTTTTCTAACAAAAAGTAAGTAACTCCTTATGACATTAACTGTCTGCTTTTAAAAGGTACGAAAATATCGGTTTCAGAGATTAACTAGAGCAAACAAACAGATGGACGGACAGACAGACAAAAATTTTAATTATAGTTTTTTTATTATATACACTATTATACTTTCTTGAGTATTATAGTTATTTTGACACTACAAACAGTCACTTCATTTTTATTTATGTGTATAAATGAACAGCTCAGGTACTACGCGTTCTGTAATAAAATTATAATCCATGTTTGTGTTCATTCTGAGTTTTTGGATTATTTATAAATATAAATTATAAATTTTTTTAAGAAGTTTTACTTCTATTACCTGTATTACGTTTATTTTTTAACTAATATTGCAACTTGAGAAGTGAAAGATGTCATTAGAAAACTTTTTTCGTATTGAAAACTTATAGTGAGGCTCTTGGGGTTACCCAACTAGGGTAGTTTAACAAGTAAATGGAAATTTCGCGCGCAAACAATTATGGACTTATTTTATTTAATTAAAATATTAGTCCAGTCACGATCAATTAATTTTATGTCGTTTTAATTTTACATTTTATAGTCGTATCTAAACTGGTTTAAATCTAAATTAATATTCGTATTTCAGAATAAAAAACCGTATTGTTTGCGCCGAATTTCCATTGTATTGAAGATGTTTAATTGAATTTTGTATATTATTGTTCTCGTTAAAAGAACATTCGTTTGTTTTAAACGACAAACAACGCTTAAACGTAAGAGGGCTTTCCCACTGGCCGTGTGACCGGCGTTTAAACGTTAACGCGGCGGCACCGTAACAGCGATACAATAACGGCACAGCGATACAATAACGGCACAGCGATACAATAACGGCACAGCGATACAATAAGATCATAAAAGTACAACGTGACGTAGAAACAAATTATAGATAAGCAAATAAGTTGGCATTAATATTATGTATTAAATTATATATTATATAGTAAAAGGAACATATTATAATTTAACAAATATACTAAATACCCGTCGAGTCCTAGGAAAACATGTAAAAAAATGTTTTAAGAACATCACTATTTGAATTTAATGTCTATATAATAGAAAAATTATACAAATTTCATAAAAATATAACATATTATATGAGAGGTTATTTATAAATAAAATTTGGTTGAATTTATTACAAACACAATATGTTGATATGTATATTAGAAAACGTCGCATAATCGCGGCGGGTACGTAGCGTTTCCGCAGCATAATCGTCGTTCGCACGTTAGTGTGAAAGCGCTAATAAGTCATCTAAATTAAAAATATCACAAAAATTTAGGTGTACAGAAGTGTAAGCTCCTCCGTATATAAAAAAGAATTGGTTAGTATGTAATATCGGTGTGAGCACAAATTAGCTAGTCGTGGGAGGCACTTTTAAAATATTAAATTATTGGGACCTTTGTCTGGTCGTACGTGGAATATAGAATCAAATTTTGGAAGCAAAGTTGTATGAGAAGTATTTTTTTTCTGTATACGAGAAATTATTCTACAAGTAACAAATTGTAAATGTTAATATGTTTGATTTCTTTAAGGTTAGCGGTGGGTAAATGGCATATTTATGTAGAATATGACCTTTATTACTTTGACATATCTTTCCCATTCTAGCAATAACATAACCAAGATTGAGGATAGGTTGACTGGAGTTAGGAAGAGTTGGAGGATTGCAATCATCTTACAGGAGGTCTGATTTATATTAGCTGGTGTTATCAGGAAAAATTGTGGAATTTCGCCGCACCACCACTTCAGCACTTATGTATGAATTTGAGATAGAAGATTGGTTTTCTGGGGAATCGGGGATACTTGGGAGATTGGACAGTATTTAACCTGAATTTGTATCGAATTAATATAAAATATTATTTCACTATGTTACATATTTTCGTCGTCATAATCGGATTTTTAAATAAAAAATATGCTAAATATAATCTAAATAAAAAACTTCTTATACAACTTTGCAAAGTAAAAAAATAACATAGCCTCAATTGATTTAAATGTAAGTAGGAAAAAATGTTTAGTAAAAAATGTTTTGTACTATATATTAAGACATTTATAATATGTAAATACATGAGAATAAGAGCACAGTATCGCTACGCTTAGATCTACGGTAAGATTCAAAGTTCTGCACGAAAACGTATAGGTAATGGACTTGTACACTGTTCTGTTTCATTCGAGTACGAATGGGTAATTGCGCAACAAAAAACTCTAAAATTGAAGTCTTATATATCAAATTCTCGTGTCACAATGTTAGTTACCGTACTCCTCCGAAACGGCTTTACCGATTTTCACCAAAATTTATATGCATATTCGGTAGGTCTTATAATCGGCTACTGTCTATTTTTCATACCCCTAACTGATAAGGGTTGTTAACCCTTAACATTTTTTATTTATAAGGCAACACAACGTTTGCTGGGTCAGCTAGTCACTAAATAAAAAACTAATATTAAAGGTAAACTTTGACGGCTCAATCTATGCGCTTATTTCTGCCTTATAGTACAAGACTTTTCAACGTAATCTTCAGTTATAGCACTTCTATCGTTGGTCTAACTTTGAGGTGGCTTTACTTCGGTCTATGCCAATCCTAAGCGGATCTAATGGCCATTAGTGATCCTCGGACTGTTACTTCAAAGAGAACTGAGAAACTGTGTATGTTGGGTATTAAATCGTTATAGTGCGACGTTTTTGACTGGGGGCCCATTGGATAAATTTCAGAGCAAACTTTGCTATTTATCAAAAGCTGAAAACAAGTTATATCTGTATAACAATATAGAAAATTTAACGAAAATATGCGTTTTAATATTTCGTGCTCGAATAAGAGACGGACAGTGTATACAGGCCTTTAGTAGTAAAATCTGCCAAATGAACGCACTACGCAGTGTATTGAAAATACAATCGCGTGCTAAAGTGTTTAACTGTTTAAATATTGTCAATTTAGAAAAAATGTTATCGTTAATTAAAAATGATTTTCGGGTCGAGTTTTTGATCTCAACTCTAAATTGCTAATCTTGCTCATACTTGAGATCTGAAAAAATATTATGACTCATGTGACAACTTTCCATTATTACCCAAAAGATGGCACTGGTAGTATTTAGAATCACCCTTTATAAATTAACTTAGAAAACACAAGAACACATAAAAGCAAGGTGCTTAAAAAATTTCAACAGCGTGATTCACAAACACTATCAACGCCATCTCTTGACGGGTTCCGAAAACTCGCCACAATAGATCAAAAATTCGACCCCCACCGTAGTAATTCACGATAGATTAATGTAATGTAAATTGACAAATGTAATCTAAATATATTATTATAATATGAATACGTATACTGATATATAAATTAATCAAATTATATTAAAAAGCAATATGGTATCGCTTAAAGTAACTATGTAAATACAGCAAAATGCATTTGTTACCCTGTTCATGGAATAGGTTTAGTGAAATAGTTAATTTGACCATTTAGTTAGAAAATCGCAATCAATCATAATCATGTTAGCAATACGAAGCAGTTTGAATCAGTTAATTCATTGTCAATTGTTAGTAACCGTTGTATATATTATAATAAAGGTTCCAAAGTATAAGGCATTATTAGTTTAAGCAAAGGGTAAATTGGGGTACGGTCGGTACTGGAAAAAACTGAATGAACTTTACATCATGATCATGTGGTGTTTGATGTTGTCAATTTTTAAATTATGCCAATTTTAAAGGTTTGGAGTAAGAGTACCGTCTTACCCCAATGTACCCATTTCACTGTCAGAATTAACTAACTATTCCTGCTGACAATGACCGCTGCATCTTATTCTAAGCTATAAGTTACAGCTTATACGAAACAATGTTCTATAGCATTAGATATTTATACAAAATTGTAAGCAATTCATAATGTTATGGAATGTAGATCTGATGTAAAAGTACAGTTTATGAAAGGTAACCTTGCCATATCGGTAATAACTGCCACATTTAATAAATGTTTTCTGTCCGCGACTATACCATTATTACTCAAAACAGCTTTGTTCGAATTATGACGGGGTATGAATCTTATCAACTAGGCATTTATTTACATTTTTAAACTTTTAATAGGTTCCACTTTAAAAATATTTAAACTAAAAAGATGGTTTTCTTATTTGAAAATGCTAATCGAAAAGTCCTTGCTGTTTTGTTTTTTTTAAGGAATTGAAAGACGACTACATTAGTTCACTTATAAAATAGGTTTTAGCTATCTTTATAACAATTATCATTAGTTAATAAAAATCGGTAATCAAAAACTGATGATCCAGTTTAACCCCTCTTTAGTTTGCGACGTCGCATACGCCGGAGGTCAATTAAAATGATTGTTAGAGTTTTTCATGTGCAAAAAGTGAGAGTAAGAATAAGTAAAGTGTTGGGGAAAGAGCTATAAAGTTGTAAAAGACATTATTCTTAATCGTGGGTGAAATCACGCAGCATAGCTCGTTACGTATCATTATCATTTTAAAAATGGAAATCGAGGTGAAATGTAACGTCATTACTATCCAATCGGAGATTTTGCGCGCGTTTTTACAAAATTTATTACACAGTAAATTCTCACAGGACTTTCGGATGGTCCCGCCATATTCAGAATGTATTGGAGAAATTATTGTGAAAATCGTTTTACTTTCATAATCATAAAAATTATTGCGTTTTCTACACCCTGTATACAAGCAACTTCTAAATTATGTCGATAAGATTCATATTTCGTCGTATGATAACGACGCCAAGTCTATTTTTGTGAAAATTTAATTAAAGAATTAGAATTCAATTTACCTTTTATTAATTTACATTTTTTTTTAATATTGGCATACATATAATAAATGGATTGCAAGAAAAAATATAATTTTTTTTAAATAAAATATAATATTAATAATTTTATGAAAATTATACATATAAATGATGTTCACAAAAATAAACTTGGCATCGATTAATAAAATAAAAATAAGTAATTCCTTTACCAGCGTTTACAAACAAAATGTTCTTGATGTTATTCCAATTTTTTCCAAACCCTTAAATTTAAGCCCTTATTGTACATTGTACCCAGAATTTTCAAATATAAAAAAATATATGAGTAAGTTACTGAATCTTGTTGTTTTATTAAAAACAAACGTATATCTATGAAATGCATACAATTGCCATCTAATTTTATAAATTGACTGGTAAAAAATGCAAGGCAACTTATTAATTAATAAAAAAATCTTAATATTATTGTTTTTAAGTATTTGCTTCATTGCTTCCGCAAAAATACAATTTGAAACGATGACAGTAAGCCGTGCAGCCAGAATCGAAAACAAATCTACCTATACCAAGTAGTTTTTCTGATTTATTTAAATGTTACTACAATATATAAATAGGTTAAATCGGCAAATGATAGACATGGTACAGATCAATCTAGGTCTTCAAACCAGATTCAGGTTCAATTCCGTTATTTCAAGAGTTGATGAATGCAAATTCTGTTCTGGATCTAGCTTGTGGACTTGAAATTGTGAAGATGTTCTGGAGTTAATCACAGGTGACCTAAAGTGTCAGCGGCTACTTACCATCAAGTGGACTGCATACTCGTTAGCTAGTTTTCAAGTTAAGTCTTAAGAAATAACTTACCTAAATGAAATAAGTAATGTATATATCGTAACACATTATCGACTGAGTAACTCACTGGTTGCTTAATCTCAGATTTAATTATCGGTAAGCGGTAATAGGGTTTCCCGAGGGATTTAATATTCTGGGAAGTATAACCACATTCTTCCCACAAGTAACGTAAGTCCTTTTACGTAAGATACGGAAAAATGTGACATAAGCTGAATTTATCTACAGACACACAGCGTATCAGACACGGAGCGTATCAAGACTATAATATCGTTCTTTACAATATTTATTTACGTATTTATAGCTTCCGTTATGTCACCGCACAGACTTAGAGCCTGTCAAACTATTGCAAAAAAAAAATGTTTTTGTCTGGCACAATACGTTGAATGCCTGTGGATATACATGGGGCCCCACACTTTCATAATATCCATAATAAGGAGTGGTAAGGGATATATATATTTCGTAGGCGTTCCAGCTTAGTCCTAAGGAGTACAGCGCATCTGTTTCCGACCTCAAGTAGTAATGTAATGTTATCTGAGGTTGATTATAAATCTCTGATGTATAAAGTGGCAGTGGCCACTTATCGTCATATGGACTGCATGTTTGTCTATTACTCCTATCTACACTAATATTATTAAGAGGAAAACTTTGTTTGTTTGTTTGGTTGTAATGGATAGGCTCAAAAACTACTGGACCGATTTTAAAAATTCTTTCACTATTCGAAAGCTACATTATCCACGAGTAACATAAGCTATATTTAATATGAAATATATTTGATAAATAGATTTTGAGGCGGTACAAAGTTTGCCGGGTCAGCTAGTTTATATAATACTTAATAAGACACCACGTATTATGTATACTACACATTTCTTCAACAACCCATTACTGTCCCACTGCTGGGCACGGGTCTCCTCTCAGAATGAGAAGGATTAGGCCATAGTCCACCGCGCTGGCCAAGTGCGTATTGGTAGACTTCACATACCTTTGAGATTTTGTTTTATAAATCTTTCAGGTATGCAGGTTTCCTCACGATGTTTTCCTTCACCGTTTAGCAAGTGATAATTAATTTCTTAATACGCACATAACTTTGAAAAATCAGAGATGCGTGCCTGGGATTTGAACCTTGGACCCCTCGATCGAGAGGCCGAGTTTCTTAACCACTAGGCTATCACTGCTTTTACTACACATTTACAAAGACACATACACCCAGAAACTGAAGAGTATCTACTTAGTCATATAATAATATTAATCAAAAATGACTAACCATTAAACGTGTTACCATCTAAGAAAAAAATACATACAATTTTCTTAAGAAAATCTTCTAACAACACTACAAACAAACTTGATGAATAAAAAATTGTCCAGAGCTTTTATAAAAGCTCACTATATTCAAAACTTTGCTAATATTTTCTGAAAACAACTCTCTAAGCTACATTTTATTCACAGTAGCTTTTGATTTACTTGCACCTAAGGGCCACAGTAGACACGCTACTTTTAAAATTATTGGTATGATAAAAAACCTTGGCCGCTCATTTGGGAGGTTCAAATCCCAGGGGTGTACCTCGAATTTTTCAAAGTTATGTACATATAGAAATTAATTATCACTTGCCTGATGGTGAAGGAAGACAACGGTGAATTCAATCGTGAGCCATAGACTAGTAAAGATACTTCGCCGCCTTGAAATTGAATGAAGCCACAAATGGCTTATTAGTAAGTTCTTATTTTTAATTCTTGACAAATAAAAACAGTTTTAGAGAAAATTTACGAATAAATAACTAATACTGCGTAATTTACATAATAAATAAATAATTATTTCAAATATTTTAGGGACATTTTAGCACGGAGACGTGGCAAAACTTTTTTACGCAACTATTTCAATTCTCAAATGTGGGTACATTTATCATCTTGTTAGGAGTGAGTAATCTTTACTAATCTATGTCGTGAGCAAGCCTGCTCGTCTAAAAATAAAAAAAAATATATACGGTCGAATTGAAAAAACCTCCTCCTTTTTTGAAGTCGGTTAAAAAACAGTTTTCAAGGGTGTGCGAAATTTACAAATTCGCACATAGCCAGCACAAGTGTCTATAGCCAAAACCCCTCCCATTCTGCGTAGAAAGTCTTGCACAGCATTAGGATGGTACATGGTATCAAATGGTATGCTAGTCTCAGGCATGTATGTGCTTTCCTTCACTGCCCAAACAATTGATAATAATTAACCAATTTCTAACTTCTAAAATGATGCCTAGAACTCGAAACCAGGACCTCTAGCATCAGAAGCAAAACTCAAACTACTAAACTATCACTTTTTAGTACTTCATAAATAAGCTGAACTGATTGTTAGCGCCAAGCGCTTTATTTACGACTTGGCAACTGCGAACGTTTATACTCGTATAACTTGGCGGCGCAACTAATGCGCTCTTCTATACGATTGTTAGAACAAATTCGTTATAGAAATGTTTATAGCTCTGTTTTGTTCAGAGATTCTGTTATATGATTTGTTTTATAACATTGAAGTAGCAGATGCACTGGATCATCTGATAATAAATGGTTATTGCTACATGGATATCAATAACCAACTTCATACAGAACAGGGGTTTTACCTAAAGCCTTTCATTCACGTAATTAATTTCAAATTTCGAAAATTATTTGTCTGAAATTCGTACCCTGGTCCTCTAGCTTTAAAGGCAAAATTTCCAACAACTACAGTTTTTAGTACTTCATAAATAAGCTGAACTGATTGTTAGCGCCAAGCGCTTTATTTACGACTTGGCAACTGCGAACGTTTATATAACTTGGCGGCGCAACTAATGTGCTCTTCTATACGATTGTTAGAACAAATTCGTTATAGAAATGTTTATCGCTCTGTTTTGTTCCGAGCTGCTTTCCGCTGAAAATAGCTGTATCCAATTATAATCATCCTGTAGATTTCTGCACATTCATTTCTATTTTGAAACAGTTCTTGCGTTTTGGTAGACGGGATGCCGGCTTAGTCACTTTTGTGGTGATTTTCTTAGTTCTAAAGAGGAGCAACGGATCTGTGATCGGCTTCAGGTAGAATAATAGACGAATAGTATTTTATAACCCACTCTGGGTTACAAATTTCCAATTTATATATAAGTATGAAGGGTTCTATATGATCATAGAAGAGTTCTATCTGAAGCCCATCACATATGCGTTATAACTACAGAGGACTAAGTAAGTCGCGTCCTAATAAGTCAGCTGACATCCACTCCCTAAGAACTGCTTCACGCTAGAAAAAGTTATAGCGATGGATCCTCCCTGGTCTAACCATACTCGATCTATCCCTCTTATTACCTTTCTTTAGTCGTTCACTCTTGACAGAGCGGTCGTGGTTTCACGATGTTGCATCAGTTCTGGACGCTGCCACCCTTGCGATGCGCCTCCACTTGTTGCGGTCTTCAGCGTTGCGGCAACATTGGATAATGGAGGCTTGTGTGGTACTCTTTATTAAGTCGGTCCAACGTGTAGGAGATCGTCCGCGTGACCGCTAGTCGTTTCTTATTACTTAATTTTTTATTATTATACGACAGTTATTTGTACGTGCTTTGGAGAACTGTAAGTGTGACCAGACTTCTCCTACTTTTAATACAAGAAGCCTGCCTAATAAGGGGACATGAAAACATGAAATACGTTCAATTCCATTTACATTCATAATACCAACATTATTTCAGCAATCAGCTTCGTATATTCCAGAATTTCGAATTCCATTACCGTTCCCAAAATTACAATTCTGTTAGACCTAACTAATAATTAGATTAACAAATGATAGTGAATTAGTTAATAATTAAATTTATATTTGGATTCGGAACGCTTTCAAATATTTATATTAGTTTTCATTTGATTTATAGTGTTAATTAATATTTATGTATTTTACAACCGTTTTCGAGTTTAAATATTCAGTGAGCTAATTTTGGCTCTTGTTTTTGTTGTTTTGAATATATTTACATTTATCTATTGTACATTGGCCTACTATGTTAATTGCGATTTTGTGTACATTTAGAAAGACAATTTTAAATACGATGTGTAGAAATTTCTTTTTAATTGATGAGCAAATATCAATTTTATTAACTTCATGGAAAGCGGTTACCTCCCCAGACGCGCCGCTAGCCCTGAGGATTAAGGTGGAATGCCGTGGAAACGTATGTCTCCCTTACCACAACCTTCAAACCAGAACCAGAACCTAGCGCTTAACACTGCTGTTATGAAACAGAAATAGAAGTGTATAGAATAAAGGTTCTACTTAACCCATCACAGATGCGTTGCCACTTCTAAGAACTAAGATGGTCGCTTGTTAATTACTAAAACATCCTTCCACTGAAATATAGACCTGTTCCACTCTAAAAATTGGTGTGGCGATTGTACCTCCCCGTTTTAATCGGGTCGGGTCTACCATCCGCCGAATATGCTTAAACAGCAAGATCATAATATCAGATAGATGTAACGAAATAAAATCGAAATGGCACAAATTAAAGAGAAAACTACACAATACTTTAAAAAACGTAACGCACGTTGCGTTACGTGTATTACAAATATATAGTTTTCTCCAAAGCTTGATGTATTTACCAGCGAACTTTATAGTGCCAATTTTTATCCCTCGATTATGTGATTTTTTAAAAGCCACAAAGAACTACGAGTATAACTTCAAAAACAATGTTCACCGAAAATTAACAAAACACTACACACGAAAACATATAAAAACTAAAAATCTCTCAACACCGTTACGCGATGCACAGCTTCCATGTCGCCTCAATTCCACAGGATCGGGGAAATGTCCACATATTCATAACGTAATGAACAAACACCGACGGCGCAATTAGGCTCACAATGAGTCTTATGAATCATTTATTGCTTCTCTTGGACAAGCTGGCGGGAATAAATTGCAAAGGAGCTATGAGAGGATTCGAATCGTTTGTTTGAGGTTGTATTCGGCCATATTATGTAGGTATCTAATAGGTAGAAATATCATCTGTCATTAATAGTCAAAATATTGTCATTACCATTTTTTCTCTGCGTTTGAGAAAAAAAATATAATGACAAACTACTAAGGCTGAGGAGTTGGAAACTTTCAGAGTGAGAAAGATTTTGGTAGACTTCACATAGATTTGAGGAGTTTTTGTAGCAGGGATAAATCTCGGCCTCTAAATTGAGTGGTCCTCGATTTAAATCTAAAGCACGTCAGGCATGCCGCAATTGCCCAGCGCGGTGGACTTCTCACTGTAAGACCCGTGCCACCGTGCCGTGACACTTTCTACACTCACAGCCCCATTAGGACTCCCAGTGTCAAAGGTGACATACATAGACAAATACACAAACACCCATACCAAGTAACAGAAATCTAAATTCAAGATGTTTGTCTAGCCGGGGATCGAACCTGGGACCTTCTACGCGTCAATGGTATAGTGACAGCTCTGCCACACGTATTTTGCTTCATGTAAAACGTGAAAGTGTTAAAAATGCGAAGCTCAATCGAGATCGAATTCCGAGTGAAAAGTAAAAAGAAGCATGTTATCAATGATATTAATCACCTGTCTCTGAAACGCCGGGCCGCGGAAAACAGCGGGCTCCAATGATACGAGTATCTTCTATCTGTGTTGTATTGAGTAAGGTCGGGTTGTAGAGACTGCGATGCGATTGAAGTTAAAGGTCGTAGAACCCTTTGTGGTTCGACTCCGGCGGCACCACAGCCACACATATATCGGCCTCATAACAGCAGTATTAAGCGCTGCTGTGTTCTACTTTGAAGGGAGACATACTTTTAAGGGAGACATACTTTTCCTGAGCGTTCCAGCTTAGTCCTCATGGCTTGCGGCGCATCTGTGGCCGACCTCAGGTAGGAATATATAATCCTATCTGGGGTTGAATACAGATGTCCATGGGCGGCATTAGCCACTTACCATCAGATGGACTGCATGCTCGTCTGCTAAAAATAATAAAGATCTGAGTTTTTCCGACCGTGCATCCCACACATACACACCCATGACAAAAGAATGCTCTGTGAAGAACCTATTTTGAATTTAAAAAATTGATTTGATTTGATTTGATATTTTTTATATGTAGGTACGTTTTGCAATTTTATTAAACGAATTGAGGTGAATTGACATTAACATTTATTAAAAGTAATTGTAAAAATATGTTGGTGTAGGCGTTTTTGTAGACAACTAAACATATTTTGCTGATTTGAGATGAATAATAAATGATGATGTTGATGATGATTAATTTCGCAGAAAATTGTTATGGCAATCTTTGCATCTAAACCATTTGCATTTATAATCATTATCTGACATATTATAATTAAAAACTTTGTTGTAACGCTTATTCGTTACAGTTTAAATATTATTTAAACAGTTTAATATTAAATCGTACTCGCGTCGCTGTCTCTCGACACAACCCTAAAATAGGTGGGTGTCATAGATTAATCCCTTAATGGAGTAGACGTGTTGAAATGTAAGTGGGTGGCAAAAACCTTGCAAAGGTAGAATTTGGTTACAAATAGAATGAAATTTCCTTTAAACATATTAATAATTCTTGAACAGAAAACTGGTTTGATTGACGTATCATTAGATTAAAGATATCGTAACAATTTATTTTTTATTTACTGTAAGTACTTATGTGGTTTGATTATTAAATACAATGATTTTAGATACGTAAAGTTCTCTGTGGTCATAAAAATATTGCTACTTATTATTAAAGCTCTTTTCCTGTCACGGTTACATCCCCATGCGTGAGACTTGCAACCTATCGTTTCAAACGCATATACACACAGCTCGTGAAGTGATCAGCAATTTATAATGTATGCAGATAAGACGCGTGCAGGCGTACACGCATGAAAGGAAAAGCGCCTTTATGAGGCTGATTTTTGGTATAACTTTTCTAAGCTTATCTTATCTAAACCTAGTGGTTTTCTTATCTTATCTAAGCCTAGTGTTTTCATCGCTTTTTGGTAATTATAATACATATTAGAAATAATAAAGGAACAAATATTTCATTACAAGTTCTTACGGTAGAGGTAAAAATTGGGTGAAGATTTCTCAAGAGCTTTTAAAAATGTAATCCGCACAACACGTGTACGTGTGCCTATAAAACAATAGGATTCAAGTAGATTATATGCGTGTTGAATGCATGTACTTACGTAACCACGCATGACAGGAAAGCGCTGAAAGTTCACTTTACATTACTCAAAACAAGGGTTATTTATTTATTTGCACACACAGCAGTACACACAATTATTTCCATTAGTATTACACTATTGGTAAGACACGTGTGCATGCCAATTATAGACGTGCGCAATATTTACAGATTTTGCAACAGACTTAAATTTCGGGTTCGCTGATAAATATCAATCGATATATATCATGATATATATTGATTGATATTTGTTGATATATATCAATTGATATTTATAAGATTTATTGTCTCAGCTAGAAAATAAACCAACTAACAACCAACTAGTTAACTGTTTACTAAGTAAAACTGACTGTGATTATTCCTTATTATTAAAAAAACTTGAAAATTGTTTTTTAGGTTTTTTTAATTATTTTGTAATAAATAAACAAATATTAAATAAATCAAACTCAATCTTTGTTTAACACTTTTGATTTGATAGATCCAATCCTAAATAATATTTCATTATATATTATACGCATATTTCATGTGCACGATAATTATATCCGACATGTATCGTATAAATATCAAATATCGGATATTTTGATAGTCCTTATAAATATCGGTTTTTTTCTGTCCAAAAACTAAAATAACTTTTGTATACGCTTTAAACATTTTCATTATTTAATCTGTCGTCGGTCGCGCGGCCGCAGTGACATCATAATTCCATAACGTCCTACTTCTTATTCATGACGGACTTGCAAATTTTACGGTACGATCTAAATAGGGGTAGCTCGGTTATTTATATTCTATCGGTATAACTAAGTAAAATAATAGCTGATGAAAGCACTGAAGAGTGTGGTGTAGTGTGGTTAGACCGGGTAATACCACCACTCCTATTTTTTTATAATATAGGAGTAGCAGACGAGCATGTAGTCCACCCGATGGTAAGTGGCTACTGCCGCCCATGAACATCTGTAATCAACCCCAGATAGGATTAGATATTCCTACCTGAGGTCGGCCACGGATGCGCCGCTACCCCTGAGGACTAAGCTGGAACGCGTCGGAAAAGTATGTCTCCCTTACACCCTTCAAAACGGAACATAGCAGCGCCTAACGCTGCTGTTATTAGGCAGAAATAGGTGTGGCAGTGGTGCCGCCGGAGTCGAAACACAAAGGATTCGCTGGTAGGGTGTAAATACCGACTGACTTACATATAAGACGACCATCTTAGTCGTGAGTGGCAACCCTGTAATCGATTTCAGGTAGAAATTCTGTTATATATGGTCTTAGTTACAAAAGTTCATTGGCAGCACTAAACACTTACCATCAGATAGACTACAGGTTCCTTTACTACTTCAATCTTTGAAAAACCTACCTTTAACTAAGAGACCAGCTTTTCCGAGGCGTTCCAGCATAGTCCTCAGGGGTAGCGGCGCATCAGTGGCCGACCTCAGGTAGTAATATCTAATCCTATCTGAGGTTGATTACAGATGTCCATGGGCGGCAGTAGCCACTTACCATCAGGTGGACTGTATGCTCGTCTGCTACTCTTATATAATAAAAAAAAAACTTTAAAAACCTACCTTACTGTCTTAAATGCTTCCTACCTCGGCTTAGCTTCGGACGTCGGTTCATCTGTTTCCTAGTTTTTCCTATTACAAATAATAAAAGAAGTGATTGATTTTTTCATTACAATCACATGAAAATCGAAAATTATTTCAACGACTTAAACAGACAAACGCATTCATTTTACAAACACAAACACAAACTCATTCTACATGTATAAATGTCAATATAATTACACACCACCACTTCGCAGCACTACTGAGTGATGACGTCATAACACTGAAGTGCTTCTGTTATTCATGGCATGATATTTTACGGCCACGATACCGTAATGGGAGGGACCCTATCGATACTGGGCGTCGATTTATGTTTTAAATTACCCTCCGGTCAGCTGGCCTTAAATATTTCCTGTAAAATTGTAGTAGAATGCGCTCTATGATGGTAGGTGGTCAGTGGCATATATGGACACTTTTTATAATACAGAAGTACTTGTAGTAAAGGAGCATACAATCCACCTGATGGAAAGTGACTTCTGCCGCATATCTGTAAATCAACACCAGTACCCTCACCATGAGTTTTCATAATATGCCACAATTTTACGGTACGTTTACTCAATTCATTATTCTGTTCCGTTTGCTTCAGTAGACTGAGTAAACGTAATAATAAGTAAGTGCTCAAGTATTCTTGTCTGCCTCACATGTTCGCAAAAAAGAGAGACAAAACATTAAGCGCCATTTTGTCAATTTAGACATTTAATGTTACGTTACTGACACTATAGTTCTGATACAATCCGGTAGGGGCGCTGATTGGATTGTATGGGCAAATACGTAAACAAATACCAAAACAGTAATATTTGTCAAAACGTAAAAACTCTTGGTAAGGGTTACAGAACATAGCAACTAGCTTCGCTTAATGCTGTTGTTAATGACCAATATAAAATGCATATAGCCATAAAACATTTTTGGAAACTTTTCATGCATTTAAATGCATGATAAATTTTTCATGCATTAATTTACAACACTAATTCAAGCAATTTAATGTTAAATAACTTGCGTGGTACAACCCTACCGGAGTTACGACGTCGGCGTCGCGACGTCATACAATATTGAGCCTCTGCGCCGGATTTAATGCCGCCCGGTTATTATTAGCTATTCGCCTGGAAGCATTCATGTTTAATAAGATGGTCTGTACCATGTTGACCTATAGGTCCTGTATAGGAGCAGTACCTGTAGTTAACTCGTTTGTCAAACATCATGCTTGTCAAATAAACAATCCCTCACAAACTTAGTTTGTCAAATACGCAGTTTGTCATAAATATAGTTTGTCAAACACGCAGTTTGCCAAACACGCAGTTTGTCACCAACATGTTTGTCAAACACGCAGTTTACCACAAACATAGTTTGTCAAACATTCAGTTCGTGACTTATATAGTTTATCATACAGGCTGTTCGTCAAGCACGTAGTTCGTCACAAAACCAGGCTACCACTATAATGTTGTAAATGTAAATTTTTCATAGTGTACATGAAGTAATAATTGGTTACATAATTACGAGTAATAACGTAGCTCACACATTCTACGAAAACGGTTTCGTAGCACTTCGTATTGGTTGTTCTACGGCGTAGCACGGCGTAGCGTCTTGTATTAAGATGTGTTCAAAAATCAATTTCATGACATTTTATACATTAGTTCGATACAAAATGACACACACGACACGACAAGCAACGCGACGTGACTCGATACGACACGGCGACGTGACATCATGCGAATCGTATCATATATCTAATTATTTTTTCTGCGAAGCATACAAACTTTTCTAATGACGACGACCCGCGTGGCGGAGCGATCACCATACCGGTCTGACGCGAAGAGGGTCCCGGGTTCGATCCCCGGCCAGACAGACATCTAAATGATGAATTTAGATTTCTGTTTCTGGGTCTGGGCGTTTGTGTATTTGTCTATGTGTGTGTCGTGTCCATGGCACCCACGACACAGGGAATCCTAGTGGGGCTGTGAGTGTAGAAAGCGTCTAATCCAATTTATTACGTCGATTTTTATCTGTCACTTTTTAAAAAAAATCTCACATTTTTTTAATACGCCCCAAAATTCATCTTAAACAAAAATTAATCCCCGGAAACAAGAAAGAAGCTTGTCATTAACCCTTCCCAAGATTGCTTCATCAGGAAATCCTTTATTCTATTCACAAATCCGCTACCTTGCGAAGTTATTGAAAATTATTGCATTAATAATGTAATATAAAACATTGAAGCGAAGGTTCATTGAGAACGAAACCTCGTTTTACTACACAAAGAGCTCCTACCTACTCACTTTAAAACGTAAAAGCTTGCACAGTGTAGGTGAGTTGTAGAGACTTCGAGATTTTGTTATATTGTAATTAACTGCAGATTAAAATATTATGAATTCGTTCAAAATAACATTTCTGTCATCTATACTAATATTATAAAGAGGAAAACGTTTGTTTGTTTGATTGTAATGAATAGGCTCAAAAACTACTGGACCGATTTTAAAAATTCTTTCACCATTCGAAAGCTACATTATCCACGAGTAACATAGGCTATATTTTATATGAAATATATATGATAAATAGATTTTGAGGCGGTACAAAGTTTGCCGGGTCAGCTAGTTTATTATATTTTATAAAAAATTAAATATTTAACACATTAAAATTGTATACATAGTTCTCGAAGTTAAACTTCTTTTCGACGACTAAAATCTACACTTTAAAATTCGTTACAAAGATATATATTTGTTTACGTATACACATAAGTACACATATGCTTTAAAATAATGTTTTAAGGCTAATTTAGATCTCAGCCACATTAATCCACGTAAATACTTATCGAATGAGTTTAGTTAACCATATGCGTTTTAGAAGTAATTTATTGATTTAACCATCTACATACATAAGTAATTCAGATATTTCAACCCATTTAAACAACAACCACTTCATTTTTTCTTTGCCATTCTCCTAATCAACGCCAGTATAATTTATAATTTCTCACATAATTTCGTTTTGTGTACTTTCTTTTTTCTGATGGTCTGCAGCTACCATCACTCATGGATATCTGTAATCAACTCCAGATTCACCCACACTTCCTACCTGAGCCTGGCCACAGATGTCTTAAATAGTGCACTATAGTTCAGTTGCGGTCTCTGTTCCAACATTACTCTGTGTAAATTAATGCAAGAGTTCGTACCGCGGAGACGGCGGCTTCCTTAGATCAGATTTTGCTTTCACACTAAAGATTTACGGAGGAACGTCTTAAAATCGTGGACACCACGCCAAATACGTTTAGCGCTATTTAATGGATCATTTGAATTATATGTTAAGTGCAACGAATAGAACGCTTTGTGGTTTGATAACAAAGTTCAGTAACCTTTTATTTGACGAGGGAGAAACCTTCAATAGCGTGGGAGCGATACAGGATTATGTGGGATTCTTACCGTACTAAAGCCACCCCGGTACTCGTTGCGTTGAGAACTGCGGGATATCCAAGTGAACTCAACCGGAGTCCTCTCAGCTCGCTGCCCCGTCGGGCTCCACCCAGTTTAGCGTGACGCTCGCCGTCTATCTTATATCATGTGGAAACCTTTGTGGTAAGACTCCGAAGGTATCACCGACACACCTATTTCTGCCTCATAACAGCAGTGTTACGCGCTACTGTGTTCTGGTTTGGAGGATGCTATAAGGGAGACATACTTGTTCGAGGTGTTCCAACTTAATACTCAAGAATAGCAACACATCTGTGGTCGACTTCAAGAAGAACTCTTAACTTATCTGAGATTATTTACAGAAGTCCATGGGCGCAGTATCGATTGGAATGCATTAAATTATTTTCTAGTTTTTAGTTCGATTAGCAATAAAAGCGTGTTTATTTTAGTTTTTTAAATTATTATTTAATTATCATTTTTTAGTCTATGACAAATTCATAAATTGGGGAATAAAATTATTGTATTGTCATCGGTCCTTGATACGTGTGCAAAGTTTCAAATTAATCAGAATTGTGGAAGTTGATGAAAACTAAGCTCAAAGATTGCGTTACATACATACATACATAGATACAACCCAAGCTAATAAAACCCGTTAAAAAGGGATAGGAAATACATACATGTCATTTATAAAAAATAGCATATTAAAAATGATCTAAGAGTTTGAGCCGCAAGGAGTGCTTTACGAATGAGAAATACATAAAGACATACATACAATGTATGTCATACAAAATACATACATTCGACAAAACATATTTATATACAAAAAAATGTGAGCCGTCACGGGACGCCTGGCAGATGTGAAACATCGACATTATTTTGTAAAAGTAATATGCAGAAAAGAACATATTGTGATAGGAGCTAAATATGTCATAATGATAAAATAAAATATTACGATTTTTTTCCAGATAACGATGACTATTTATTGAATTCGATTGCGCATGGCGACGCGTCGCCACACCGTACACGCTACTGCATATAGACTATACGTCGCCACGGCATGCGTCGCCACGCCAGAAATCGGTTTTACGTGCGGCTATAGATGTTTCACATCAAAAACGGAACATAACTGTTACATGCATGTAAACCGTTACATGCACCATACATGCATTACAGTCTCATACGACATGTTGCCGAACATGTCGTATGTGGCTTGAGTATTAGTCACTATAAGTTTGACTATTAGTCACAGTGCGGTATAAGTTGTTATTGTTGTATTGTTGTTATTACTCGTTTCAATGGAAGTTGTATTCCAAAATGGTATGTCTATAAGATTATTACTTCTCTTCCATCACCAGTCAATCACCTTCTCAATTTGAGAGTTCTTTGCGAATTCCAGGCATACCTCTATTTTTTTAAGTTATGTACGTATCAAAAATTAATTATCACGCTTTAACAGAGAAGATAAATCTTGTGAGGAATGTCACACATCTAAGAGTTTCCTAAAAAAGGATTCTTCAAATTTACTTGGCCAGCATGGTGGAGCACAGCCTAAATATTTCGGGATGAAACCCGCACCTAACAACAGTAATAGGTTGGTTGGTAAAGTTGGTAAAATATAAAAGGTTTATAGATATTTATGCACAGTTTTTTGCGTATTAGAAATAAATTATCACTTGTTTAAGCAAGAAGGAAAATGTATTGAGAAAGCATACACGCCTGAGACTTCATTTATATAAGTTCTCCAAGATCTGAGAAGTCTACCAGTCCTCACTTGGCCAGCACAATAGATTTCTCTAACTCTAAGATTAGTCTCATGCCCAACAGTGGGATAGAAATGGGTGAAAGAAATGGGACGAAATTTCTCCCCATTTTCCCTTGTCTCGTCCATCCGTCATCCACTCAATTTACATAAAAATATGGACCCTATCATCAACTGTAGCCCATTTGGTACATTTACAGAAATAATCTTGAAACATTAGGGCCGTTCCGAGGCGAGCCAACATTACCTCCGCCCTTCGTATTGGGGTCAATGGGCCTCGCTATGCTACTTCTTGTGTAAACTTGCTAGATAGTAAAAAGGGATAATTTTTGTTTTGATAGTTAATTTCATACCTTGCCTTCATCATCAACCCATTGTTCCACTGCTGGGCCCAGGTCGTCACAAATGAGAATGATTAGGCCATAATCCATCGCGCTGATCAAGTGTGAATTGATAGACTTCACATACCTTTCAGAACTTTTTTTAAGATCTTTCAGGTGTGATGTACTGAGAACCTACGTTTTAACCACTAGGCTATCACTGGTTCCTATCAGCCTTTTATAAAAGCTTAATTTGCTATGCCCTGATTTAATCTGGCATGACATGACAGTGACATTTACTCGGACACAAAACGAAAGATAATAAATAAATATATAAAATAAAGCCAGTATTATTTGACCATGAAGGTACCACTGGTACCCTTATTTCTGGGTTATAATAGCAGTGTTAAGCGCTGCTGTGTTCTGATTTCAAAGGTGTGGTAAAGGAGACATACTTATTCGAGGCATTCCAACTTCGTCCTCAGGGATGGAAATGCACCTGTGGCCGGCCTCAAGTAGTTATTTAATTTTATCTGAGATTGATTATATTTCATGGACGGCAAGGATCATTTACCGTAAGGTTGACTACACCGGCTGACTTATCACTGAAATAAGTCAAAAAATTGAATCGTATCTGTGATCGACTTCAAGGAGAACCTTTGTCCTATTTTTTTTTATATAATATAGGAGTAGCAGACGAGCATACAGTCCACCTGATGGTAAGTGGCTACTGCCGCCCATGGACAACTGTAATCAACCCCAGATAGGATTAGATATTCCTACCTGAGGTCGGCCACAGATGCGCCGCTACCCCTGAGGACTAAGCTGGAACGCCTCGGAAAAGTCTGTCTCCCTTACCACACCCTTCAAACCGGAACACAGCAGCGCCTAACACTGCTGTTATTAGGTAGAAATAGGTGAGGCGGTGGTGCCGCCGGAGTCGAACCACAAAGGCTTCTACCACCTATATTTATTTAGAAGTGACTACTTACCATCAGGTTGCACGCAATACATTCTTTACTTAGACTCTTTCCAAGCCAATTAGCCGCCACTCCCTGTATAGACACAACAAACAACACCCCGTACACGTCTGAAGTTCCCTAACGTGAAGACACAACAAATTGTATCCAACCCTAAATCCAGCTGCAATTGAGCGCACCCTTAGAAAACGTAAGGGTTGCTTGAATAATGATTTGACTTAAGTTCTAAATTTAATATTTTTTACTTAAAATATCTTTATAAATTTACTTACTGCCTTTAAACAATAGTGTTAAGCGCTGTGTACTCGTTTGAAAGGTATAAGGGTCATTGGTGTCCTCCCTTCTTCTTGAAATGCTTCTTTTAAGAAGCATTTGAACTTAGTCCATAGACTTCTGTGACACGCTTGTGTTAACAAGTGAATGAATTTCAGAATTTTGAATTTTGTTCTAACTCTTGTATGATAAATGATACACGATCACAAGTGAAATTCCATTAATTCATCGGGTATAATTTTATTAGTAAAATCTATTCAAAGGGCTACGATGCACTAATCAACCCGATTTGAACAAAAAACGTCCTGAGAGGTCCGATGTATTTGTAAGCAACATCAAACGCATCCTAATCTACCTGGGTTGATTATAAAAGTCCATGAGCGGTAGTTGTCACTTGCAATCAAGTGCAACGTATGCTCATTTTTTACTAGTACGGTTATTAGAATTTTCCCAAAAACCTGTATATTTTGAGCTACAATTTTCATTTGTATAGCATCGTTACCGCCGACAGCCCTGGCGCGACACGTGACGCGACTCTGTAATTGTCAAGTAATTGTTTCCAGATTGCCCCGTGATGTGATTTATGCTGGCTGTACGAGCGACAGACTCCGCTAAGAAGATAATGATTCAGTACTAAGATATAGCATGAGGCGAATCTTCGTGTAAATAAAAACCGAATCCTAAATCCGGTCTACTCAGCAGTAGAACATGAAGAGGTTAATTCAACCCTTTGATTTGATATATCCTCAATCAAATAATTAATTGAAATGCTCTTATCTGTCTGTCGTATTACTCATGCTGCATTGTGCAAGCATTGGAATTTAACCAAAAAACCTGTAACCTCGTGTATCAGGTACAATTCTGAGCATTTGTATAGCATCGTTACCGCCGATAGCCCTGGCGTGACACGTGACGCGACTCTGTAATTGTCAAATAATTGTTTCCAGATTGCCCCGTGATGTGATTTATGCTGGCTGTACGAGCGACAGCTTCTGTTACTAGGCGATATAAGGGAGATTTCTACAAATATAAGCTTAAACCTGGCCTATTTGTAGAATGAAATTTGTCCTCAATGGTGCGACAAAAGGGTGAACTTAAACCCTTCGATTTCGTGCAATGGCTATTCAAAAGTAGTCCCTTCAAAAGTTGTACAATGGCAGCGTAAAAACTCTTTCTGATTTTTATAACCCAGCCGTTCTATATTTTCGTTTGAAGAGTGTGTGAAAATAGAGATAAAGGAAGCATTTACTTAGCCTTAAGAGATAGTACAGCATCTGCGATCAACTCAGATACTCATACTGCATCGAGTAATTATTTGACTTCAACCAAAAAACCTGAAGCCTTGTATATCAGCTACAATTCAGTTTTCCAGTTCAAGGATGTGTCTTGCCCATACCACACCCTTCAAACCAAAATACAGCAGCGTTTAAGACTGTTGTTATTAGAGAGATATAAGTGTGGCGGTGGTGTCGCCGGAGTCGAACCACAAGGGGTTCTACCTTAAAAAACCTCCCGAGATTTCTCTTTACCATTTACGCACAATAAGAACATATTATTTTTTTTTATATTCCACCGTTTAGGGGGTTAAATAGGGCTCGAAAGTTTATATGAAAGTCCACCAATTTTATAGCAAACTCGATGAAAATTGATTTGAGCATTCTGGCTTAAAATAATAAAACATCAATTTCGGAGTTTTAACGAAATCTACCCTTACCGTTACCGTTCGTTAAATAGGGGTTGTAAATTTTTTTGATAATCCAGCTATTTTGAAGTAAGCCTTGAAAAAAAATTTGGCTTTCTGGCTAGAGATAATAAAATATTAATTTTGCAGATTTTTTAAAAATCAACCCCTAAGAAGGTAAAATAGGAGTTCAAAGTTTCAAATCACTACACTTTACAGAATAAAACCCTAAATAAAGTCGAAGTCGAACAATACAAATCCGAACAAACACGACCACTCAAATATTCCGACGGTACATCATTTCGGCAGCACTCCGACGAACAATAAATCTTATAAATCAATGTGGAAATCTGTAAAGAATAACACCACATCCGTACCCCGGTCACGTTGGGCACGGCTTTGTGGAAACATCTTATCTATTGCGAGAATTTATCATAAATTGCGCTGAAATGTTTCGTGGTTGAAGAATTAAGGAGCTCAAATAAATGTTGGTGTTGCCACAATGTTCTCAAATCGACATTTTATTTATTAGTCGTCAACTCATTGCTGTCACTCTACTGGGCACGGGCTTCCCCTGAATGTGAAAAAGATTAGACCATAATCCACTGCGTTTGTCGAGTGTTTGGTCGACTTCTCAGATACACCTTTGAATTATTTTTTTTTTATTCTCCCAGGGGTGCAGGTTACGATGTTTCCTTCGCCGTTAAAGCAAATGATAATTAATTTCGAATACACACATAAACTATGCAATCAAATTTTAAACCAGTGAATCCCAACCGATTGAGCTGACATTTTGTTTATGTTCTAAACAATTATGTTTATGTCGAGAGATAAGTATAGATATCTCACCGCCTTGTAATTGGAGGAAGCCATTAAATGGCTTAAATGGCTGACATTTCATGTCATGGTGTAATTTACGCCGTACAATGCCGACATGCGCAGTTAAGACACGAAATCGAAGAAAAAGTGCGGAGAAATATCGTTTCATTAGTAAATGATCTAAAAACTACATTTTTTAATATTTTTCAAACACGAAAATAGATGACAGTGACAATTTCAATAGTCAAAACTGGTTACATTTTCTTGTTAGGAGTGAGTAATCTTTATTAATCTATGTTTATGTCCTTAATCCAATATAGGGGATGCCCAATGACCGCGGCGGATAATTCTTTTATTTTTTGTAACATATTAAATGAAATTAGATTAATTTATGTCCAAACTTAATATGGCGGACGTCCTAGGATAGCTGACCAATTTTATCATTGTTTTTGTTCTAAACAAAAGTTTTGTATAAATCTACTTACTTAATTATTTTTACTTTTACTCATGCTTCATGTGATCGAAGCCTTCTTGAAGGTAGTCATGTATAAAGATTGTCACATATACGGTACAGAGTAACGACATTACAATTACACGTAAGTAGGTACACACTAGTGATTAGAGGTATTATAACTATTCCCGTTATTAAACTGTTCTTGCTGAAGTCTCCGACCAGAATGTCGCTCTCTGTTAACTCGAGCGTCGCCATGATATCATCCCCACTTGACATCCCCACTGCATCTATGTTTGAACTGTAGTTATCAAATGAGTGACTTATTATTTTAAAGTACTAATATAAAAATGCGATATCGTTAATATTCAAGCTTCGTATTAACGATGATAACATTCGGCCGTCCTGCTCACACGTTCGTCCTCGATCATGTATGGTCTGATGCAAGAGCTGCAAAAGAAAGCGCATTGTTTAATGCCTAAATCCACAAGAGTTACACATTTTCTTGTAATACAGACTCGATCGTAAGAGACCCGATCTGCTTATCAAAAACATGATTTAAACTTTACGCATTTTCCTGCAATACCGACTCGCACGTAAGAGGCCCGAACTGTTAATGCGAACCAAAGCTTAAACTAGGTGATGTTCATATAGGATCACACTAGTTGTGTATTACCCTGGTTTTAAAACAGTGTTCACCACGGATTTCTGTTGCAGACATAGTTCATAAGCACTCTTTACATAAATATTATATGCGCCACAGGTATTGAAGCGAATGCATTAGACCATTGTTAAATAACAAAAACTCGGCTTTAACTAGGTGATGTTCATATAGGATCACTGTAGTCGTGTATCACCGCAGTTTTTAAACATTATATTATACCTTGTTTATGATAACATTCGGCTAGTGCTCAACTCAAGCTTACTCCAACAGTGCGATATTCACTTAATGTTTCAAGGTACGCGATGCCTTTGGCCAACCCTCCCAAATGAATCGCCAAGAGACACCCGCGAACATATCACTGCCCGAGGCACCTGCACTAAACAATTTTAATTCCAGATAAATAAAAATCAAACCATCTGTGGTTCCCTACACCCACAGTAATGACAACATCCAGCTGTCCACTTTACTTATGCCTGGTTTCTGAGTCGGAGATGTCTCCAACAGCTATTGATTCGATAAAGCTATGCATTAGATAAACGACGTTTATCTTATTAGTGCGTTTCTGAATGCTCAACAACCTGTTTAATAACTATGAAACCGATAGAGAGTTGTATAACTGGCCACTGAATGTCTGTGCCACTCAAAAATACTTTCTTACAAAGATAATTTCGTGTTTTTATTTCCAACTTTCGTCTTTTATCAACTGACAGGGCAGTGTCAAAGTAAATTTATTATCGTTATTCATGTTTTACGACTAAACAGTGCGAATAAGTTAAACGAATAAACAGTGAGTTATTAAAGAATATAACTCGTAATAAGTTGTATGAACTTGAAATTTAACGTCATTTGTCACAAAATGAAACATCAAATACAGTTCTGGAAAGGATCAATGGACAGAAACATGGTCAGTTAATCCAAACTGAGTTTAAACAAAGTTTGTATTACATTGATTGCTCGGAAATGCGATTTTGGAAATTATCAAACGGGTAGTGTTACATAAACTACCTACCGAAAAAAATACTTCAGAAACCGGCCATTACTGGCCATCTATACTTATTTATGCCTTCAATTGATAAAAGATTCCATGTTTTTTTTTTTTACATAACATGTGGCCCCTTATCAATCACAACCTAAATTTTCTATAACCTGAAAAGGTTTTTTTTTTTAAGTTGTTTATGATTCTGCACCAGGCTGTGCCTGTCAATACCTGTCTTACGATAAACTTTATTACCGACAAATTCATATTCATTAATTATATTTTGAACGCCTCGGCTTTACCTGACTTTTGATATAGTTAAGTATAAGAAAACCCCATCGAAATGTAACTATGCTTTTATTCGGCATATCAAACAGCATTATTATTCATTTGGCTATGATCCACATATAATAAGAATGAAAGCTTCGCGTGTCAATACATCGACTGTATTTGAAAAAACAAAATAGAAGAAAGAGGAATAAAAAGCAATTTCAATGATTTTAGAATTTTAGTCCGTCTGTTTGTATGTATTTGTAATTGGAAATGGATTGAAAATATGTTTCTAGTCAACATATTGAATTAACATTTAGTCTGTATCCTTCTAATCGATCGTCGTCGATCAAATCAAAGTTAACAACAATTTAATGTTAAAAGCATACATCATTTTTTTTTTCAAAATTTATATAAGTTTACCAACGTGCTCCTCGATCATAGCAGAGGGCATTGTATAATTTAAATTGTATTCTGAATCCGTACCAAGTGGATCCTTTTATCATTTCGTAAGTGGCTCACCTAAAGTGCACTTTATTCCCTTTTTTTATAATATATTTAGACGTAAACAAATATTACACATGTCTAATTTTCTTTGCAATACTTAAAACATCTATATAAATTATGTGACTATGAAGTCTAAGTTTACCCAATACGAAACTCAATTCTTGAAATATCGATAGTCTAAGTGTCTCAATAAATTCTGAATGACCAACCACGGTTAAGGTACAAAACCTCATTTACCAGTATTTGATAGCGCCCAATTTTAAAACCAAAGGGCGTGTAATGTTGAGGTTTCAAATCAAGAGTTATAAAGAATTATTAACACAAAGCGAAACATACTCAGTTTCTACGTGCAGAAATTTAAAACCGACATGTAATATTGTGTACCAGTGAGTCAGTCAGAAGTAAAATGGGAGATTTTCAGAATATAATGTTCCAAAAACCGCTGCACATAAGTTTCATAAGTCTCAGTTTTCTTATAGATCATCATATTACTAATGTACATGTATATACTAAAGCTCATTTCTTTCAAGTAGAAATAAATCGAGATATGATAGGAGTAAAAAAAAACCCCTGAACCGTTTATTCGTGCAGTAGTACACAGTACTGCGTGAGTTCGGCTACGATTAGTGGAGATTCAAACTATATTCAAATAAACCTAAACCTTTTTTTTAATACATTTACAATTTCTCTTGCGGGTATGATCAGCCATTAGATACGGTCGTGATCCTGGCTTATTTGCAGTCAGTTAAACTATCTACGACGTGGATATTTTATATTTCTGTACAATTATCCTTACTCCTTCCTAATATTATAAATCCGAAAGTAACTCTGTCCGTCTGTCTGTCTGGTTGTCTCTTCTATACAATAATAACAAATGTACATACGTGAACCAAGTTAATTTAACAAGAGAAGTTATCAAAAATGAATTCATATCTGTATGCAATTTCTGGCGCACATTGGCCCATATTTTTTTTTTTATAATATAAGAGTAGCAGACGAGCATGCAGTCCACCTGATGGTAAGTGGCTACTGCCGCCCATGGACATCTGTAATCAACCCCAGATAGGATAGATATTCCTGAGGTCAGCCACAGATGCGCCGCTACCCCTGAGGACTAAGCTGGAACGCCTCGGAAAAGTCTGTCTCCCTTACCACACCCTTCAAACCGGAACACAGCAGCGCTTAACAGTGCTGTTATTAGGTAGAAATAGGTGTGGCGGTGGTGCCGCCGGAGTCGAACCACAAAGGGTTCTACCACCTTCAATATTACCGAACATTAAGTTCCCATATCTATGAAAGTCTGTCATTTAAGATCAAAAAATCCTTGTAATGTTTTTCATAAGGAGGTGTATTTATAACCTTAACTTTAGACCAATTAGGGATTTACTTTTTACACAACAGACTATAACCAAATGATCAGATTTACCACAAAAACAGCCTTGCAAAATTTACTTTATTTCACACTTCTTCACAGAAAATGCACTTATTTTGAAGTAAACGCCTCCGTTTACAATGTTGTATTGTTAATGTGAGAAGAACAAAGTTTGTTCACAAAAATTTAAGTATATCGTTTTCAGAGGGTATTAACATTCCATTGAATTATTAGTCAAGTTATGTAAGGCTAAGGACAATTCGATCCAGTATTAAGAATTGCCGGTATGCACAACTAGGTACTTTTCTTAATAGAGTCTCCAATAATAACAAAAATAATAAATTACATCCTATTTTCAATATACTAGTCTCAATATATCCGTTTTCTCAATTCAAACGCGTTTGCTCTTACATCAAAGATATTTATCTACCCCCTTTTTACTTATTGTACTAAGCTTGAATTCACATATTATGACAAAATAATGTTTTAACTCACGGTTTTTAGTCCTGTGTCAAGTAGGTATGTCCGTACTCACGTACCGATCGCCATCCGATTGTGAACTGGTACAACTTGAAGAACGTGATCTGCACTTACGGTTTCTGGGCACTGCAGGGTTCGGTGGACACTTCTGATGTGATCGAAGCCTTCTTGAAGGTAGTCATGTATAAAGATTGTCACATATACGGTACAGAGTAACGATATTACAATTACACGTAAGTAGGTACACACTAGTGATTAGAGGTATTATAACTATTCCCGTTATTAAACTGTTCTTGCTGAAGTCTCCGACCAGATTCATTTTAATAATATTTCTTAGTTATTCCTTTATTATGCTTGAGATACCATCAACTTTACGAAACATTTCGCACTTGCCCGTTATTGGGGCATATTTTGCGGTACGCGGAGGCGTCCATAAAATTAATTAAACGGATCACAGGAATGATAGTTATTTACGAGGAGTTTCGGCGCTCTGCATAATGTAAGAGGCCCGAAGTAAATCCTGGGCAGATTCTTACTACGCCGCGCCAAATAGAATTTTTGGCAGGGACATCATTAAGAGCTGATATTACTCACCTTTTTATAATTAAAAAATGTCAATATATGATAATATGATATGCTTCAGAAAAGAAATAAAATCGAATATTATTTTTGTATACCAAAATTAAAACTATGCGGTTCACAGGCTCCTTGGTACGCCGGGCTCAGGCGCCTGGAAAATTTTGCCCGCGCTTTGTTCTTATTGCGTCGCACTTAATACAATATGTGACAGGGACATAGTTAAGAGGTGATAATACACTAAATTATTTATTTATAGACGACAAAATAATAAAGAAAAAAATTTAATTAGTTTTTTTTTTATATTTTAACATTTCTACAATAACATTAACCATATTCCAAGGAATTCTCTGTAATGAAATCATTTAGTAAAATATCAAATAAAACTCATTTCAACATCAAAATTTTTATTTACTAAACTTATGTTTTTATTAAAATATTGAAATAAGTTTTGCGTAAACAACTCTATATAGATCCCGTAGGCTGCATTCGCAATGCGCTGCCATAGATTCTCAGACTCACCCACACAGCAAATTGCCATTCTAGAATTATTGTAGTAGTAACCGTGACGTGTAGAACCAGCTTTTTATGCTTGTATCCCATACACATACATAGGAAAGTTCGGATGCATCTGACACACACAATGCTTTTTTCTTTTTTTTTTTTTTGTTAATTTTGTTTTCTTTTTTTTTTGTTAACGAGGGGGAAACCTTCAAAAGGTACCCGATGCCGTGGGAGCGACACGGGGTTATGTGGGATTCTTACCGCACTAAAACACCCCCGGTGACCATCCTCGACACTGCGTTGAGGACTCCGGCATCTCTAAAGGAACGCAACCGGAGTCCTCTAAGCATCTTGCCCCGTCGGGCTCTATCCTGGTGAGTATAAAACTCGCCAAACCATCTAGTGTGTACGACGGTGTGCGGCCACACATACCGCCGCCCTTCCCGGGGTCGCTTACCGGGCGGTTCGAGCTCCCACTCTACACACATTAATACACTACGGTGCACCGGAGAAGTCTACCAGATCAGGTATACCTGCGCAGGGACACCGGACTTTGTGTGTGTATAGACCTGTGCAGGCGACCGGCGCAAGATCAAAAGTCGTGTTACACCGACGGGGCGTCATCATCTTCAATCAACGTCATCGCAAACAGAACTGTACCCTTAGTATGAGATTTTACGTTTTTACAAAAATGACGGTTTTTGTATTTGTTTACGTATTTGCCCATACATTTCCAATCAGCGCCCCTAGTGGATTGTGTCAGAACTAGGAAATCCTATGGGCCAATACGTAAACAAATACCAAAACAGACATATTTGTCGAAACGTAAAAACTCATGGTAAGGGTACTGTACCCTTAGTATGAGATTTTACGTTTTTACAAAAACGACGGTTTTTGTATTTGTTTACGTATTTTCCCATACATTTCCAATCTACTACTACGACTGTACTAGAACTGATTGAACATGAACATACGGTACACCGGAACGTTCCCATACACTCTACGGACGTGCGGTTAACCGTACCGAAGACTGTCTAGGGGACAGTTTACCTGCACAGGTCAACCGCATGCCCGTGGCGTTTATGGCTTATACTCGTATATAAAAAAAAACATCCAAAGCCAGAGAGCAAATAAATTTATTATTTGCATGTCGCATGTCGCTTCTATGTTCTGGTTTGAAGGGTGTGAGGGAAACATACTTTTCTGAGGTGTTCCAGCTTAGTCCTCAGGGATAGCGGCACATATGCGAACGACCTCAGATAGGAATCCTATCTGGGGTTGATTACAGATGTCCATGGGTAGCCATGGCAGTAGGCACTTACCATCAGATGGACTACATATTCATCTGCTACTCCTATTATAAAAAAAGCCTTTAAAAATACCTTCAACGTCAACCCTTTCATAACCAAGTAGTGATAAAATAATGGGTGCAATGACTTCAACCATTATAAGGTCGTTTCAAGGAATTGCCAACGAAGCGTCGAAGGCAAGCAATAAATATTCAAGGGTCAGCTATCTTGTCTGAACAGATTTATTCAACTCCCAGATAACTGAGAAGTAATATTTTACTGTTATTGCCACTCAGTGGCTCAAAATAACTACATAGTTTTATATACAAGTTAACGAAGCTTCACTACAAAATACAGTTTCAGTACCCTTACCATAAGTTTTTACGTTTTGACAAATATGACTGTTTTGGTATTTGTTCACGTATTTGCCCATATCCATTCCAATCAGCGCCCCTAGCGGATTGTATCAGAACTATAGTGTCAGTAACGTAACATTAAATGTATAAATTGACAAAATGGCGCTTTGTGTTTTGTCTCTCTTTTTTGCAAACATGTGAGGCAAACAAAAAGACTTGAGCACTTACTTATTGTTACGTTTACTCAGTCTACTGAAGCAAACGGAACAGAATAATGGATTGAGTAAACGTAACGTAAAATTGTGGGAAGTTTTGAAAACTCATGGTAAGGGTACAGAAGACTGTCTTCGTCAATTAGTGTGCCACTGCTGGACACGGGGCTCATATTACAGAATGAAATGTTCACCGTGCTAGCCAAATTGACAGATTTCACACACCTTTGAGAAATATTTTCATCTCTTTTACTAGCATTACAGATGTAATGCGTTGTCCCACTTATTAACAAAAATACAAGGTTTCACTTATTCCTATTACAGTTCAGCAAACAAAGATACTATCCTCCTAATATGCCTCATTTATACAAAGGCAATTCCGTAAGGCAATGCAAGGCCTTTAAAACTATTATACAGCCGTAAATTAAACTATTATATTATATTGCAAATACTTCAAAAAATTCCAGCTAATTCAAAAACATTAGACCTAATTCAGAAACATTGTAACCACGAGTACTTCGAAAATAATGCAAATAATTCAGAAAAAAATACAACTAATGGAGAAATATTTTAACTGATTCAGAAATGATGGATTTCTTGCAAAAACATTGCAACTACTTCAAAAATATTTAAACAACTAATTCAGAAACATTACTTGTAATTAATTCAAAAATAGTGCAACTAATTCAGAAATACGTGGACTTAATACGACCGGCATGTAATATTTTATCATACTATACCGTCCACTCTGCTAATATATTTAATTAGCCTCTACCTTACTTTTAAAACAAAGACACAGCAGCTAATTCAAAAATATTACAACTGCTTCAGAAATAGTGTAATAACAACTTAAGAAAAATTGCAACTAATTCAAAATCATTAGAACTAATTCAGAAATATTGCAACTAATTCAGAAACATTGCAACTACTTCAGAAATAGAGCTAATAATTCAGAAACACGCGGACAACACTAGTCCATATAACCAAAACTCAATACGACGGGCAAGTAACATTTTATAACACTATACCGTCCACTCTGCTAATATATTACATTTCGGTAACCACTACCTTACCTAAAACCAGGAGATATCAATTTACTAATTCGAAAATATTGTTTACCTACTTAAGAAATATTCCAAGTGATTCAGAGAAAGAAACAACTAATTGGGAAATATTTCAATAGATTCAGAAATGATGCATTTCTTTCAAAAATATTGCAAGTACTTCAGACATATTTTTTTTTTTTTTTAATTTTTTTTATAATATAAGAGTAGCAGACGAGCATGCAGTCCACCTGATGGTAAGTGGCTACTGCCGTCCATGGACATCTGTAATCAACCCCAGATAGGATTAGATATTCCTACCTGAGGTCGGCCACAGATGCGCCGCTACCCCTGAGGACTAAGCTGGAACGCCTCGGAAAAGTCTGTCTCCCTTACCACACCCTTCAAACCGGAACACAGCAGCGCCTAGCACTGCTGTTATTAGGTAGAAATAGGTGTGGCGGTGGCGCCGCCGGAGTCGAACCATAAAGGGTTCTACCACCTTCACAACTAATTTAGAAATAATGCATTTACAGTGTTTTACAGGCTCCACAGAATAACAGCGTTGCAGATGACTAAGGTTACCTGAAACTTAAAGCTGAGTGAGAACCTTTTCTGTCTAAAATTTTATAAAATTTTTCGTATGCAATTGTGTTTACTGTAAATTTTTGCCGAATAAATGACTTTCTTTCTTTCTTTCTTTCATTTATTCAAAAATAGTGCAACTAATTCAAAAACACGCGGACAACACTATTCCATACATCCGAAATCCAATACGACCGACAAGTAACATTTTATCACAGTATACCGTCCACTCTGCTAATATATTTCGTTTGCAGCCCGTAAAAATGCTGTAACATAAAACGGAGAATTCTTTAGTCGGCGGTTTTACAATAAAGTATGAATTTTACAGAGAACTTTATTCAACTCACGTGCTGTAAAACTTTGTTTGTCTTGCTGATATTGGGTTTCTTTATATTTTACGGTGAAATAAGTTTTAAACACAAACTTTTAAGGGTAATATGTTATTTATAATTTCGTAAAGTTTTAAAGTAAAGTTTAAGTGAGTTGAATATTTCAAAGATTTAACAACGCATAAATTAGAAACAATAAAAATAATGAAAGTAGTAGAACGATTCGTGATTGGACTCCGGAATCACCGCCTTATCTATCCTATATCTAACTTATAACAGCTGTGTTAAGCGCTACTGTGTTTTAGTTTGAAAGTGTGGTAATGGAAATAAACTTTCCGGGACAATCCAACTCAATTCTGTGTTAGAAGCGTATCTTTACCCTTACCATGAGTTTTTACGTTTTGACAAATATGACTGTTTTGGTATTTCTTTACGTATTTGCCCATACAAATTCCAATCAGCGCCCCTAGCGGATTGTATCTGAGCTATAGTGTAAGTAACGTAACATTAAATGTCTAAATTGACAAAAAGACTTGAGCACTTACTTATTGTTACATTTACTCAGTCTACTGAAGCAAACGGAACAGAATAATGGATTGAGTAAACGTAACATAAAATTGTAGGATGTTTTGAAAACTCATGGTAAGGGTACTGTTTCCTATCTTACGTAGAACTACAATTCGATACGGACTTACCATCAGATGGACTGCATGATTAATTACTATTCCTATGATAAAAATAAAAATTATAGTATAAAAACTAAGAGTCACGCTAAAATCGCTCAATGAAAATCTTTAATCCTGATTCCTGACGATCCTGATGAGGTGAATGGGATAAAATTATTTAAATCGTATATTGTCATCAGTTCTTAATAATTTATCAATTCTTTAAATTAATCGGACCATTAAAAGTGGGTAAAAATTGAGTTCAAAGATTCCGTTACATACATACAGGTCAAGCTAATAAAAGCGTGGTAATAAAACAATTCTACATATTTATTAAGCAATTAATCAGAAGACTACTAAATAAATTCAATATATAGCAGCAATAGAACAGACATGGCGAAAAAAAGCGAGTTACTAATTGGTAGTAAGTAGCTCTGTCATATATTTCAACCGCCAATCAAACCAAAATGATGTTAATATGAAACCGGTAAAAGTTTAGTGTGAAAATCTCGATAATATTCACAATAGCCTTATATTTAGTCTCTTCGATACTAGGTCTCTACTAGATGATGTATGTCAATAATCTGTCGCTGGTATCGTCAGCTTCCAGGTATTGATGGCTGTGACGGGAATATGAGATGCGATGTAGGTGCACTGTCGTGTGACGTAACGATAGATTAGTCTACAATGTATCACAATGTGAGTGATAAGCTACAGTGTAATGATACATTTTTAAATTATGTATATTTAAGTGTAAAATTTTTACAGATGGATAAACATATGACGTCATAGTAAGTAAAAAAATGACGCGCTTAGTTACATACAGATGACGCATGGACTATCAATTTAAATTTTTATTTATGGCCAGTACTGACTGGCAAGGCAAGGCAATACTTTATATCGGTCGTTATAGTATTGAAACTGACATAACTCAGAATTTCATAGCCACCCCATCACTAGCCCAGTCTGGACAGGTATAGTCCGCGCCAAACTGCTAGTCCGCCCTGAATATATAAACGAGTCGCGCCAAATAGCAAATTGTAGATATTAGCGGGACGAAGACAGCGCGGGACTCCCGGCACCCTCCGCCCACGGGTACATAGCTACGTTAGTGTGCCCTTACGTTGCTACGGTGTATATGCTTGTAGTTGTGCGCAACAACTTCAGAGCGGACTAGCAGTTTGGCGCGGACTCTAACGACGCAATAATGTATCTTATTTATCGTATATGTTGTGGGATGAAAATGTTTATATGAAAATCTCGACAATATACACAATAGCCTTATATTTAGTCTCTTCGCTACTAGATCTCTACTAGATGATGTATGCCAGTAATCTGTCGCTGGTATCGTCAGCTTCCAGGTATCGATGGCTGTGACGGGAATATGAGATGCCATGTAGGTGCACTGTCGTGTGACGTAACGATAGATTAGTCTACAATGTATCACAATGAGTATATAGTACCTTATATTTAAGTGTCAACATTTTACAGGCCGATTAACGTTAAATAGAAAACAGTGGGAAACATTATTGGACCCATTGGGTTATTAAACATTATAGTGCCCTTATGACGTCATAGTACATAGAAAAAAAACTTGTACGCCTAGCACGTATTATACAGATGGTGTTAAAGGGGTATTTAAATTTGTATTTATAGCTAGCTATTGTAAATTCTGTTCTAAATTCTCTGTACTTAAGTGTGAACATTGTACAAGCGGATAAACTTCAAGTGAAACATTCTGCACTGGGACGACACGACACGGCATGGTATCGTTATTATGACGTCATAATATGTGGAAAACAATCGTGACAGTACGTAGAAATTTGTTTTTATGACACTGATGAAGTTGGCAGGCAAAAATCGAATATATCAATTTATAATAACGACCATATTCGTTAACGTTTTATAGCCACCCCGTCACTAATCCATTGCGTACAGGTAACGTAATGGTGTTAGTGATGTATCGTTATTGTCGTATGTTGTGGCTTGCAGCTATCGATAGTTGACAAATATTGAGTACTGAATTTTTTTAAGTTTTTTTTTTATTAGAGTAGCAGATGAGCCTACATTCTACCTGATACTAAGGGGCTACTGTCGTCCATGGTCATCTGTCATCGACCCCTCATAAGAATTTTATACCTGCGATTGGAAGAACTACGTTAGAACATAGACTATACTATTTCCATTTCTTTATTTTCTCGATGACAGATCGACGCCCATGTAGTTTTATGTTGTTTACGTTAAAATGTCACACAGATAATACTGTACTTCATGGACAGGTAGGGATTGCTACACATAATGATTACTTTAGGAGATATAACGATAAACGTAACACGATAACAGACCCGTTTTTTTTTACAAAATATAAGAAACTAAACTACTGCCGGATTCTTTTGTACAAATTTATTAACTATAATATTATATTACATATACTTATAATATTATATTTCATTACAAGATGTTACACATATACATTTTTGTTTGATAACACCTACTTCTTTAAAATTTTCGAATCTGTTGTAAAATAAGTAGGTATAGGTATAAGAAATAATTATTACGACAGGTAATCTTTATTTATTTATTTTAATCAAAATTTGTTCAAAATACATATAATAAATATATGCGATCGATATCATTGCTTATTTGGTCACAACACTAAAAAGAACTGTCATCGATAAAATATAGAAATGGAAATAGTATAAGAACTAAGTTGGAACATAGTAGCTACCTCGTACAACACTGTTGGTACTGCATCCGCCTTATAAACTTCACTAAATAATCTTTAAACCTTATCTAAAGAAAATGTTAATAGTTCTTAACTCTTTGTTATATTTCCCTCCTACACGTTTTACCTACTAATAATATTTATTCCATCTAAGATATTTCTATAACAAGTTTTATCACAAGTACAAGGTTTTACCGAGTACTAAAATAGGAATAAAATCGAACGAACTCAGTCAAAACTGAGTCAGCTCTAACATCTAACAGAACAGAGCTTCTATTTTATTATACTTTATATACTGCATGCAGTTGTGAACACCTCCTTTTCATATATTTAGCGACTAGCTGACCCGGCAAACTTTGTACCGCCTCAAAATCTATTTATCAAATATATATCGTATAAAATATAGCTTATGTTACTCGTGGATAATGTAGCTTTCGAATGGTGAAATAATTTTTAAAATCGGTCCAGTAGTGTTTGAGCCTATTCATTACAACCAAACAAACAAACAAAGTTTTCCTCTTTATAGAATTAGTGTAGATAAGGAAAGCGAGCTACCTTTTTTTATAATATAGAAGTAGCAGACGAGCATGCAGTCCATCTGTAAGTCCGGGAAGTGGCTCCTGCCCATAGACATGTGGTATTAACCCCAGATAGGATAATTTTCCTACCTGAGATCGCCCACAGATGCGCCGCTACCCCTAAGCTGGACTGAGTAGGGTAAAATTTTTCAAGCGTATGTATGTAATTTTCATTCTTTGATACGACCTACAGCTCAAACGAGCTGTTAACGATTTTTATCGTAGCATTCTTAAACTCCAGAAAATTTACTTCGCCATCCAAACACGGTAATGTGTCAACTAAGTTCTAAAGAAAGAAAAAGACACAGGACCATGTCTACACTTTATTTTTATACTTTTGATATAAAACTAAAAATGTAAGACAAACAAATTTAAACAAGATAAGTACAAGTTGATGGGGCCGTGGGGTTCTGATGATCTTTTTTTAAACACCTTTCAAGACGTCTGATCGAGTGCATCCACGACCAAAGGGCTGGCGCTTACCTCGGGCAAAGAATTAGCTTTGCTATTCAGCAAGATAATGTCGCCAGCGTTTTGTGGACTCTTCCAAGTGACAGCAATTTGGATGAAGCCTAATATGTTTAATTATTTTATTATAAGTATTTTTTTAAAGCCTGTTTCATATATTATTTTGTACTTTTTTATTAGGTTAATATTGTAAATAATTAAATGTAACTTGTTGAAAATAATAAAGTTATAGTATAATGTCGTTAAACAAACGCTATGTAAAAAAGCGTACTATAAACTAAGTGATTATTTGACTGACAAACGGTGTGGTCTGAAGTAGTTCCAGCTCCACATGTACCATTAGGTTAAGTTTAACATTGTAAAAACATTTTTTTAAAAGATGTGTGTTATGGAGTTTCTTTCGCCGCTTCTTCTCCATAACGAAACACCTTGTGAAGTGGTGGTAGTTGTATTGACATTCAAAAAGTGCTCTGTAAAGAAACTATTTTGAATAAAAAAAATTGATTTGATTTTGATTTGAATGGTAAAGATAAGTACATGAAATTTTCTTTATTTATCAAGACTGAGACTAATTAGTCAAATTTCATATATCTTCACCAAAACACCGAATACAAAATTACGTATCAAATAATAACGTTAAGCTCTACCTCCGATCATGTTTATTAATTAGTGTGTCGAAACTAAGCCTACATACTACATAAACTCATTAAACTCTGTTCGGGACCTGCTAACTTAGAAAGTCAAGTATACTTAGCTTACTTAGCAAGTTGGGAACTCCATCGCAAATTAATTGACTTAAAATTGCTTGGGTTTAACTATATAATTTAGCGCGAATCATGTTGGAAACGAAACACTTTGAAATGTTATTTCAGTGGAAAAGAATTTACAGACTATTTAAGCCGTTATTAGTAAGCGAGCAATTGTCTACTAAAGATCGTTATTTGAATTTTTTTCATACTTAACTTAGTAAAATTTCAATCTTCAGTAGTTAAAATTTTAAATAGATTGAAATTTGTTACCAAAACCCTTTTCTTTTTTTTTAGTGAATAAATCTTGTTACAATAACTGTGCTATGGTATAATGACATGAATATAAAAGTTTTCTTATAGCGGCGCATCTGTGGCCGAACTCAGGTAGGAATATCTTATCCTATCTGGGTTTGATTATAGATGTATAAAAAAACCTACTTAGAATCTGGTATATATAAATATATAACACCTAATGTAACCACCGCAGTAAGTCACAGTCAGAATTTATTGCCTTCCCATAGTCATGAAAAAACCAGTATCGAGCAATCAGTTATAATTTCAAAGAATACTCCATACAAACAGGTACGTTTATAAACTAACATCGGTACATATTTGCACAAAGGTGGTCGTATAATAGGCCCGATCTCGTTATGTAGCCCCGTGTGTAGACAAAGACCCGCTTGTTCTGGCACAACCGGTTTAAACCGGTTTGGTGCAAATTGGAAATAATCGATGATTGGACTGTTTGATGAATTCCGTGCACTATTGCAATCATATTTTGTTGAAAAGAATATGAACAACTAGCAACCAATCGATGATTTGACAATTCTCGTGTCACAATGTTAGTTATCGTACTCCTCCGAAACGACTTTACCGATATTCACTAAATTTTATACGCATATTCAGTAGGTCTCAGAATCGGCTACTATTTATATTTCATACCCCTAAGTTATAAGGGTTGATCACCCTTAACATTTTTTATTTATATGGCAAACACAACGTTTGCCGGGTCAGTTAGTGTAATAAAAAATAATACTGAAACTGGTATGTAATATACCTAACCTAATCTAACCTAACCTACCCTAATTGAACCAGCGCATTAAACTAGACTTAATTTATTGAATTCTTCAAATTACTGTACCCACCAAACAGTACTCATTTCAAAGAATACTCCATACAAACTGGTATGTTTATAGACTAACATCGGTACATATTTGCACAAAGGTGGTCGTATAATAGGCCAGATCTCGTTATGTAGCCCCGTGTGTAGACAAAGACCCGCTTGTTCTAGTACAACCGGTTTGAACCGGTTTGGTGCAAGTTGGAAACATCAGCGATTTATTGAAGATATATGAAAGATTTCAACCAAAGAAGCGATGGCGAAAGGGGATGAACTTTATATTTCTTGTCTGCTGATGATTATTATGTTTTTTTTTTAAATATGGGAGTAGCAGACGAACATGCAGTCCACCTGATATAAGAGGCTACTGCCACCTACCTGATAACATATTACTATGGTCGGCCACAGTTTCGCCCGTTACCCCTGAGGCCTAAGCTGGAACGCCTCGGAATAGTTTGTCTCCCTTACCATACCCTTCCTTCAAAATTCATGTTCATGTTAATGATTAGCGTAGCGTCAAAATTCTTATGTTCCAGCTTAATCCTCAGGGGAAGCGGCGCATCTGTGGCCGACCTCAGGTAGGAATAGCTAATCCTATCTGGGGTTGATTACAGATGTCCATGGGCGGCAGAAGCTACTTACCATCAGGTGGACTGATTATAGGATTCCTGATTAAAATTAAAACTAGAATACATAACTTAACAGGCCGAAGCCCCTAAATCTAACAATTTCAAAGAATTCTACCACCTCCAAATATGACAGATTATTGATCAGTATACAAGGATGAAGGAGAGATTTAAGACTGCATGTTGACTACTTGAATATTATAAAAAAAAACAGATAATAATTTTCGCTTACCACTTGTCACTTGTAGCCCATTTCCAGAACAAATCCACAAAGCGCTGGCCTTTACAGCTGTCCGCAGCGCTCTTGCAAAATATGGTGGTTTACATAAATATCTATATAACCGGCCAATAGAAATGTTATCTCATTGGTAATAATTACAATATACATATAGCAAAGGTAGGGACAATGTAACGGTTTGAAATTCAGCTTCTCAGGTAGAATTTGACGGTGGTAGAACCCTTTGTGGTTCGACTCCGGCGGCACCACCGACACACCTATTTCTGCCTCATAACAGCAGTATTAAGCGCTGCTGTGTTCCGTTTTGAAGGGTGTGGTAAGGGAGACAGACTTTTCCGAGGCGTTCAAGCTTAGTCCTCAGGGGTAGCGGCGCATCTGTGGCCGAGCTCAGGTAGGAATATCTGATCCTATCTGGGGTTGATTACAGATGTTCATGGGCGGCAGTAGCCACTTACCATCAGGTGGACTGCATGCTCGTCTGCTACTCTTATATTATAAAAAATAATAATAATTACAATATACATATAACAAAGGTAGTGACAATGTAACGGTTTGAAATTTAAAACAACAACCTAACACTGCTTACAACGCAGAAATAGTTATAATGATGGTGCTTCCGAAGTTGAAGCACAAAGAATTCTTTAAGTAACTAAGAGTATCATATACTAAGTAAAATTTCTGTAATTTGCTTAAAACTCTTAGATTCTTTGCAAAGAAGATAAGAAATCTTCTAAATTGCATACTGCTTCGCCTTTTCATCTTATTAAGAACCACTTTGTATTCAGTGGCTATTTATTTAAATGAAAATCAAACTAAGAATCTTAGCATTCATAGAATTCACATTGTACTGAATATAATGCTATTATTCGACTCCTTTTCGGCTTTTTGTTATACTAACTTACTTTAATACAAAGCATTTAATTGCCAAATTTCAAAAGAGTATAGTTGATTTTATTTCGATGTTATGTTACATTTTTGTACGTCATTGAATATAAATATGATTGCGTAAAAATCCGTCAAAATCTAGATATTTCCAGTTCTTATCAGGTCATCGTCATCATCATCATCAACTCATTATTGTCCCACTGCTGGGCACGGGTCTCCTCTCAGAACGAGAAGGATTAGGCCATAGTCCACCGCGCTGGCACCAAGTGCGTATTGGTAGACTTCACATACCTTTGAGTTTTTTTTTTATAAATCTATCAGGTGTGCCGGTTTCCTCACGTAGTTTTCCTACACCGTTTAAACAAGTAATAATAATTAATTTCTAATAAGCACATAACTTTGAAAAATCAGAGGTCTGGAATTTGAACCTCGGACCTCTCGTTCGAGCGGCCAAGTTTCTTAACCATTAGGCTATCACTGGCGTTATCAGGTATAATTTGTAATACTATATTCTTTAAAACTATATAACGTATTTTTTTTATTTAAGGAGTAGCAGACGAGCATAGGAGCCACTTGAAGGTACGTAGGTACCGCCAAATGGACATCTGAAATCAACCTCAGATAGGATTAGATATTCCTACCTGAGGTAGGCCACAGATGCGCCACTACCCCTGAGAACTAAGCTGGAATGCCTTATAAATGTGTCTGTCTTACCCCTTCAAACTAGAACACAGCAGGAGTCGAACCACAAAGGATTCTACCACCTTCAAACTTCAAAAATATTTTAGACGTCATCTAATTATGTTCTGTGTTCTAAGATATCGTGATGCAAGCCAAGATTTGAACAAAGACTATTCATTGTGTGCATGTAAATACGAAATGGAAAACTAAGAGAATTTTTAGTTTATTTTAGTTTTGCAATCGAAGCTGAAATAAAATAAAATAATAATAAGAGAAATGTAATTAGAATTCAATAATAATCAAAAAATATGATGGTACAGTTTGCTTGTTTGCGGGGGATACTAATTAATTCCCGGAAAATGTAAGAGAATAATAGTTATAAGTCAAGTGAAACATCTTAGGATATCACCCCTTAAAATCCACTTGAAATTCAAATCAGATTTATTTAAATCAACTAATAATCTAACGACTTTTGAACTCGATTGTATTTCTTATTTAGAAGAGTACAAAACTCCAGTACAGCCAAAAAAGTGTATTGAACACAAACATGAAAAAATAAACATGTATATTATAAACGATCTCACAAAAAAACATGTCGGTAAATTACGGAAAGAGTTTTAATCTCTAAAACTCTAATGCCAAGTCGAGCCAAAGCCAAAAAAGCGGCACGGCCGTAGCATTCTTTTCTCGAAGCAATTCGTCCCATTTTCGACCTCCTGTAACTTCGTTGCATATGAAGCTAGAAGCCTGAATTTTCAGGAGCCAAGCAAGCATTGTGTAGACACGGTATATTTCAAATTTCATTAAATTTGAACCAGTAGTTTAAGAATTACAAGTAGTCAAAGTTCGTAATTTTGTCACTCACTCACTCACTGACTGACCGATCATCAAAAGTTTAAGGCACTTCTAGCAGACATAGAAGGTTGAAATTGAGAATACAATTAGTGTTTAGTATATAACTCATGGGAAAACTAAAATATTTTGCAATTTCTGTCCAGTTATCTAGATACACCAACTACATTAAATAACTTTGTATCCTATAAAAGTTATATAGGATGACAAAGTTACATTTGCAGTTAATGAATCTGTGTTTGTGTCCGCGAAATGTACGAGTAGTAGGGGAGCCCATGATGTTAAATGGGTAGAAACTCGAGCGTCGATAGGACCTATACGTTTGTGTAGATTACACGTTAGAGTGAAGAAAAGGTTGTGTGATATTTTTCGATTCACCGTGGGAATAGTTTTAAGACGACTCGAAAGATATAAAAAGCAGAGTCAGACATACTCAAGGCGCGGCAGGTTAGTGATAGAGTATATCTCTGATGCCGGAAATATGTTTATCTGCTGGTTTGCATATTGGGGCAGCCATACGAGAGGTAAAAATGGAAAAAAAAGTAACCAGCGCATTCGATTTTCAAAGGGGATATGAAGTTACCCCAGATGAGTCGCCCATTCGAAAGACTGACGATCCGATTCGAAAGACTGTCAGTGACTCTTCGAAAATGCAAAAAAAAAAAGATTATTATACAGGAAATTCCAGCTGATGTTTTACTTATCATAACCCTTCATCTGACGATTTAGTGGAGGGGTTTTTTATATTGACGATTTGAATAAAAATAGAATGAGAATGTATAAAGAATAATGTATTTTCCATAAAATTAGCCTTCACCATTACTTTCCAGGGATTCATGCTAATAAGTAGCGCTATCAGATAGTGTATATACATATTTTCCTTTTAAATAAGTTTTTTGTCACTACATCAACGTGTGGAATGATTATGATGTTACCCGTTTTCTAGCTTTATTTCCTTTATATTAAAAAAAATACCGCACTCGAGTATGTTCAGGTATAGATTTTTTTGCAACTTATTACTCCCTAACGCTGCCCTCAAATCGTCAGGTTAAAATTTATTGTTTTCAGCATGTAATTAAGCTACATAGATAATACTATTTTTTTTTAATAATCTGACGGACTTCCCTGGTTGAACCCCCAAAATGGATGGTTTAAGATGCTCTATAGGATGTAAGGTATCTCCCATATCTTAATCTGCCGCGTTCGAGTCACTCTCAAAATCCCGTCTTGGGCTCCCCTACTATTATTGGCGACGACTTCAATTGTTTCTATTCTCGAGACATAAGACATTTTCTATTCCAACTTCAATTTAAATTCAATACAAATAATTGGTGAATCTAACTCTTACACTAAGGGTTCCGTACCACAAAAATATTTGTTTTTTTATTTTTATTTTTACTAATTGATATTATAGCTGCCATATAATGCATTGTGAACATTTCAACTGTAACATCTACGGTTCAATCATTAAAATGAAAAACGCCAAAAAATAGCAGGTCCTTATATGTTTGTCCCTGTAGTTACTGGATTAAAAAAGGGCTACGATATCCCGTGCCTGTCGTAAGAAGCGACTAAAAGGGGGCTTCCAGAGTTGGGAGTGGCAGCAGGGAGCTCGAACCGCCCAATAAGTGTCCCTGGGAAGGAAGGCGGTATGTGTAGTCGCATACCGTCGTGAACACGGGATAGTTTAGGAGGAGCGAAAACTGCCCAGGGCAGAGCTTGATCGGGGCATTGCGCTTGGAGGACTTCGGTTGCGTTCCGTCGGAGATCCCGGAGTTCTCCAACAAACGTTGAGGACGGCCACCCGGCGTCACACCCACGTCGTCGAGTACCTTTTGAAGATTTCCTCCTCATAAAGAAAAAGAAGATCCTTGTATGGCAACTCTCCTTTATATGAAAGTTTTTCTTTTTACTTTTAGTACTTGTTGTTAAAGCGGCCACCATTATATATATTCCGTAAAAAAATAAGTTTCTATCTATTAAGGTTCCAGAAATAGAGCTCTATGTCAGACAGACAGCTTAAAAATAGGGTTCCGTTTTTACCCTTTGGGTATGGAACCCTAAAAAGTAATATAATATCAAAAACATTCCGAATTTCTGACAAATGTCATGACAAAAAACTAGATGTTACGGCTAATGAGGCCGAAATCAGTTAAAACGCAGATTAACTTGCCCATTACCTAAAGTACAAAACGAAGATTGTATCAATTTTCACCCCTTGACGTCGACCCGTGCATGTCATGATGCGTCGTCGTGTCATGAATTTACGACAAACATTGTATATTTTCACGAAACAATATCGCTTTGTGGCACAATGTCGCTATGTGTCACGATAAGTCGTCGTGTCGTAAAAAGGCATGTGTTTTAGCCCTAAGAACAAGTCTGAAAAGATGTTTCGAATTTTAACTACATAGTTAATCTGCATATTTTCTAGCTAATCTTAAGACTGCCGAGTTAATGTGTATGCTAACGTATTCTACAATATAACGGTAACATACAAAAAATACAATAACTGTCGTGAGGTAAAGCAACTGTCACCGTATTATAAAATAATAATAAGTTTGTTTCCAAGGAAACAAATGTGCAAATTTCGGCCTTATTGCGCTTAAATAAATGTCTGTATGAAAATAATAAGCTTACATATACAAATTTACAATGTCCACAATGAAAAATCCCTAATAACTTCTAAACGGATTACCCTAATTACACAATTCCTTTTGCCCTATTCGTTTTAGACCTAAATCTACCAAATGGCCTTAAAGACGAACCAATATCTACACAAACAAAAAAACATGTTTTCAACTTACGTAATATTTGATACGTAATATTACATAAATTTAGTTAAGTTCGTTTCAAATTATTCGAAATAGGAAACTGTTACAACATCTCATATTAAAAATCTTTTATGTTCTAAATAAATTAACGTGGCAATCGTACTGCAAGTCACATTGTGTTTTCATCTTATCATATCGCATCACACAGGTAACATTAGTACGATTGCCACGTCAATTTATTTAGAACATAAAAGATTTTTAATATTGGTATGGTCCCATGAGATGTTGTTAGGTTAGATAGTGAGATAATACCTTAAGACAGAAGGTCCCTTAAGTAGGGACTGCATACATTTACCGGTTTTACATAGATCTCAAAACTTTTTACGGTAGAAGAACTGAATGGCGAGACTTGGATCTTTTTACAAGCATTGTTTTTGATGGCATCTCATTCCTTTTTGTACATATTTCTACTCTTTTCCTTTCCGGTACCTTCTACTAGTTGAATCTCAACAACAGATTTTTTAAAGCCAATTAAATTTTTGTAGTTAGTATTTGTAGTTAAGTAAATAATCTTGCCATTCATCATCACTTTCATTCGAACATGACAATAAATTAAATCTAAAAAAGTTACTATTTTGACAACTGAAATTATTCCCATTATCCTCAGGAAAAAACATCTCTACTGATTGTGATTTATTTATTTATTTATTTATTGTGATTTAACGTGTCTTCGTATTAAATAATCGACATCCCTTACTTTCTTCTGAATATCCGACAAAAATCATTGGTAATCTTTCACTGACTTCGTCGGACTCCGGTTTTTGATATAAACAGTATTTACTGCTCTTGCTCAAATTCGTTTCAATTTATAATAGACTTCTGACTTCTGAAATGAAATGAAATATTTATTTAATAATGATAACATTCGTTTTAGACTTCTCGCATTTACAATAATAGTTCTGTTAGCTGTTTCAACCACAAAAAAATGTTTAGGGGTATATAGTATCGCCTTCTGATGTAGAATTCCATTTGTTGACAAGAAAATATTGAAAGCTCTATTACAAAATTTCGTCCCACTATCTGATCTCATACATTTGTTCGACTTGCTAGTTCCCTTTTCAACACTTTATATTTTTGAAATTTCTTAAAGACTCACTCTTATGTTTTAGAAAATAAACATTCATCGTGTCATTCGAGAATAATAGTCGATAAATAATAACATGTACCTTGAACCGTTGAGTGAAGTAGCTTCCATGGGACCACATAAATCTGTATGTACGATCTCCAGTATATCGTTCGTTCGCGTTCAGAGGTTTGGAAATGGTTTCTTACTAGTCGTCATATCCGTCGTAATGTTCACATTATCAAGACCAGTCACAATATTCTTTAAAATTCGCATATATTCCGGATTAATATGGGCTAGTCTTCTATGCCAATATTTATTTGACATTGTCAAATTACATATCGGTGATTTGACAAATTGTTTCAATTTATATATACCATTTACGTTGTGGCCAGTTGCGATAATATTATCCATAGAGTTACTAATAGTGCAACCGTTTTTCAAGAAATTAACAGTAAATCCTTTTTCAGTAAGTTTACTCACCGCTAACAAATTCATACTTAAATTATTAGTCTGCACTTGTCTTCTGCATTCAACCTGTAGTTATTTTTAGAATTAATATTTCCAGAGTATATTAATAATACATATTTTCAGCTAGACTATATTTTTATTCACTTCTATTTAAAACTTAGCTCACCGAACAATATAATTTTATATATAACTATTATGTTTGTTTTGTACGAGCAATGGAGCAAAAAAAATACCCTAATTGTGCAATGGACGGTTGTTTAAATTCAACATTAAACTGTGCATTTTCGTTTTTTTTATAGCTATCAATTTTTTAGGGAGGTAAGTCGGTATTTGCTGTTGTACCGAGCCACTAGGAGCTGATATTTTTGGTGGTCATGGCAAGAATATGTTATAAAGTGGCTATCTAAGCTCGATTTATATAACAGTTTCTTATTTAGAATAATTTGAAACGAACTTAACTAAATTTATGTAATATTACGTATCAAATATTACGTAAGTTGAAAACATGATTTTTTGTTTGTGTGTATATTGGTTTGTCTTTAAGGCCATTTGGTAGATTTAGGTCTAAAACAGATAGGGCAAAAGGAATTGTGTAATTAGGGTAATCCGTTTAGAAGTTATATGTGTATATATATGAAGTACAATGACGTATCGTGACACATAGCGACATTGTGCCTCAAAGCGATATTGTTTCGTGAAAATATACAATGTTTGTCGTAAATTCATGACACGACGACGCATCATGACATGCACGGGTCGACGTCAAGGGGTGAAAATTGATACAATCTTCGTTTTGTACTTTAGGTAATGGGCAAGCTAATCTGCGTTTTAACTGATTTAGGCACATTAGCCGTAACATCTAGTTTTTTGTCATGACATTTGTCAGAAATTCGGAGTGTTTTTGATATTATATTACTTTTTAGGGTTCCATACCCAAAGGGTAAAAACGGAACCCTATTTCTAAGCTGTCTGTCTGACATAGAGCTCTATTTCTGGAACCTTAATAGATAGAAACTTATTTTTTTACGGAATATATATAATGGTGGCCGCTTTAACAACAAGTACTAAAAGTAAAAAGGAAAACTTTCATATAAAGGAGAGTTGCCATACAAAGACCTTCTTTTTCTTTATGAGGAGGAAATCTTCAAAAGGTACTCGACGACGTGGGAGTGACGCCGGGTGGCCGTCCTCAACGTTTGTTGGTGAACTCCGGGATCTCCGACGGAACGCAACCGAAGTCCTCCAAGCGTAATGCCCCGATCAAGCTCTGCCCTAGGCAGTTTTCGCTCCTCCTAAACTATCCCGTGTTCACGACGGTATGCGACTACACATACCGCCGACCTTCCCAGGGACACTTATTGGACGGTTCGAGCTCCTTGCTGCCACTCCCAACTCTGGAAGCCCCCTTTTAGTCGCTTCTTACGACAGGCACGGGATATCGTAGCCCTTTTTTAGTCCAGGAACTACAGGGACAAACATATAAGGACCTGCTATTTTTTGGCGTTTTTCATTTTAATGATTGAACCGTAGATGTTACAGTTGAAATGTTCACAATGCATTATATGGCAGCTATAATAACAATTAGTAAAAATAAAAATAAAACAACAAATATTTTTGTGGTACGGAACCCTCAGTGTAAGAGTTCGATTCACACTTCACCAATTATTTGTATTGAATTTAAATTGAAGTTGGAATAGAAAACGTCTTATGTCTCGAGAATAGAAACAATTGAAGTCGTCGCCAATAATACTAGGGGAGTCCAAGCCGGGATTTTGAGAGTGACTCGAACGCGGCAGATTAAGATATGGGAGATACCTTACATCCTATAGAGTATCTTAAACCATCCATTTTGGGGGTTCAACCAGGGAAGTCCGTCAGATTATTAAAAAAAAATAGTATTATCTATAGTAGCTTAATTACATGCTGAAAACAATAAATTTTAACCTGACGATTTGAGGGCAGCGTTAGGGAGTAATAAGGTTGCAAAAAAATCTCTACCTGGACATACGGTCATTTTTTTAATATAAAGGAAATAATGCTAGAAAACGGGTAACATCATAATCATACCACACGTTGATGTAGTGACAAAAAACTTATTTAAAAGGAAAATATGTATATACACTATCTGATAGCGCTACTTATTAGCATGAATCCCTGGAAAGTAATGCTGTGTAACAAACTAAAGGAAAAGGCTAATTTTATGGAAAATACATTATTCTTCATACATTCTCATTCTATTTTTATTCAAATCGTCAATATAAAAAACCCCTCCACTAAATCGTCAGATGAAGGGTTATGATAAGTAAAACATCAGCTGGAATTTCCTGTATAATAATCTTTTTTTTTTTGCATTTTCGAAGAGTCACTGACAGTCTTTCGAATCGGATCGTCAGTCTTTCGAATGGGCGACTCATCTGGGGTAACTTCATATCCCCTTTGAAAATCGAATGCGCTGGTTACTTTTTTTTCCATTTTTACCTCTCGTATGGCTGCCCCAATATGCAAACCAGCAGATAAACATATTTCCGGCATCAGAGATATATACTCTATCACTAACCTGCCGCGCCTTGAGTATGTCTGACTCTGCTTTTTACATCTTTCGAATCGTCTAGAAACTATTCCCACGGTGAATCGAAAAATATCACACAACCTTTTCTTCACTCTAACGTGTAATCTACACAATCGTATAGGTCCTATCGACGCTCGAGTTTCTACCCATTTAACATCATGGGCTCCCCTACTACTCGTACATTTCGCGGACAGAAACTCAGATTCATTAACTGCAAATGTAACTTTGTCCTCCTATATAACTTATATAGGATACAAAGTTATTTAATGTAGTTGGTGTATCTAGATAACTGGACAGAAATTGCAAAATATTTTAGTTTTCCCATGAGTTATATACTAAACACTAATTGTATTTGTAGGGAAAAGATGATTAGAACATTAAGGGGAACAGTAATTCAGTAATAATAAAATTAGTTATCATAGTCAGTCAGTCTACTATATAGCAAAATAACCATAGCGAGGGCTAGGACAGTCTATTGAAACAGACAGCGATCCGTGCACCGAGACGCATCCAAACCAAATGCGTACTGATCAAGTGTTTCAACCCTTTTTATAGGAAGAGCAGGTAAAGTAATCAGGTAGATGGGTCATAAGGCGATAAGGAATGTCGTCCGGTGCAGGTGCCGCCAGCATCTGGTATTACGTCATCCGCTTTTAACGCCTAGACCTGCCCCCGACACGGCCATTCTGACAATCGCACGTCCTCGTGCGTAGGTACAATCTTTATATGTCTGCAAGAGCAAATACGGTACATGAAAAAAAAAGAAACCCATTTCAATAGCTCATCATAATCCACTGTATAACACTAGTAAATTAAACCATACTAGGTAGCCTCTTCTAGCATAGATGAGATACTTACAACTTAATAATACTGGTCTATATCGTCATTTGCAAAAGCTAAGGAGATCCCTACAGCCACACAATGCTGGTCTAGATCGTCCTTCACAACAGCAAAGGAGACCCCTACAGCTACACAATGCTGGTCTAGATCGTCCTTCACAACAGCAAAGGAGACCCCTACAGCTACACAATGCTGGTCTAGATCGTCCTTCACAACAGCAAAGGAGACCCCTACAGCTCCACAATGCTGGTCTAGATCGTCCTTCACAACAGCAAAGGAGACCCCTACAGCTCAACCAATGCTGGTCTAGATCGTCATTCACAACAGCAAAGGAGACCCCTACAGCTACACAATGCTGGTCTAGATCGTCCTTCACAACAGCAAAGGAGACCCCTACAGCTCCACAATGCTGGTCTAGATCGTCCTTCACAACAGCAAAGGAGATTCTTACCCTTTCATCATATTACGACAAATGTCATTAGACAGCGTTCGAGAACCAAGAAATAGGGTTTCATCTACCTATTTGAATTGTTACTATTCAATGTCTGAGAACTAGCTTACAAAGTCAATTTTAAGCTTCTCCGAGATAATGTATGAATTTCTAGCTAAACTAGGTATATTAACGTTGGGAGACATCATTACTAGGCAAGTTAATTTTCGGAATATCATCCAATACGGATAAATCCCCTTTATCAGGATGAAATTATATTAAGGAACATGTGACGCTGCCGGAGAATTTGGATGCTTTTTAACAAAAATTGGTACTATGTTTGTTGGAAAAGCAAAGAGGAGGGTTATTATTACTGATAACTAATCTTATCATTACCAAGTCAAGGACTTCAACACAATGATCACCATCAAGTAAACGGACCCTTGTACTTGAAAATTAGTCAGATTTCTTTCTTCATTTTTAATCAAAACTAGTTTATTTTAGCTTTACTTTTATCAAACCTTCAAATTCAAATCTTATTTATTCAAAATTGATTCATATACTTAGAATACTTATTGAAAGTCAACAAACTACCACCGCTTCGGAAGGGGTTTCGCTATGGAGAAGAAGCGGCGCAAGAAACTCCATACGTGTGCAAATTTGCATCTTTTTTTAAAAAAGAAAATAATTTGTTGGAAAAAAAAAATAGAAATGAAGGTACGGTGGTCCAAATTGTGGCGTTGTAGGGCACACAAGGACCACATGCTCTTCGACCACTCACTTGCAGTAGGTATCTGTAAACATATTTAATTAAAATGTTAGAACACGGTCAATAATTGTTAAATATTCACTATGAACCCTATTTGGAGAAACGCAAAAGTTCACTGGACACCAATATTAGTCAGTTATACAGCTTCGGAGCAGAATAAGGAAAAAGCTAAAAACAGATCACTTTTTTTTTTTCGAAATGTGTGACGAAGACTGAGCTGAAAGGAAAGTATAGTTTTAGTCATCGTTGCTGGTGTCCTAAAACGTCCACCTTCGCTAGAGGGTCGAGCAGACTTAATATCTCTTGCGTATATAGGCGGCAGCGCAGACAATACTCAAACGTAATCACCGACAAACCGCTTTTGATGTCTCCAGCTAGTGCCATCTCTTAGCGTACTAAAACCAACTCCCTATTGGCCATCTGCGATATGGCTATCGTGACAAATCAAACGACCTCGTGTGCTGTTCCTGTAAGGCAGAAAAACCAAGCGAATATTAAAATTTCCGCTCGGCCAATCCTGATTAACTCGTATTAAGGTTATTCGCGACGTTAAAACTAAAAGTCTAATGATAAATAGTTTATTTCAAATCACATAGTCTCTCAACGCACAATACAACCGTACTCAAATTCGACCTCTTTTACATTACTACTACTTTTCTTATTACACAAAATTTTACACAAAATCGATCGGTCGCCTTATCTTTATAGGATTCCACATTTTCTACAACACCATTTAAACAAAAGAATTAGTCCTTTAATATAAAATTCAAACGCGTAAAATAAATTCCAACGATTTTTTTTTTATAAACTCAAGAGCTTAGCCGACTAATACCTTCTACATAATTCCTTAGACCAAATTCATTCATTCGAGACACTTAAGCACTACATGTGATCGATGGATACGCATAGCCCAGTAACCTCCCGTTACTTTTCATTGACGCAAAGCCACTCACATGAATACAGATAGTTTCCACTGAAACTAGACCTCCGCCATACCTGCCTGCCCACCGCATACTACGGCCACACGACAACCTCTGGTAAGATTCGATCAACATGTTTACTCAAGTTCTCAAGTCATTATTGCAATTACTTTAAATGAATTTAGTCAGCTTAGCTCCAATCACCCCTTATTTGTATATAGAAAAAAAATGAGAGATCTCTGGAAGCTCATCAAGGACATTAAAACCCAAATTTTTAATGTTATAACCTAAACCACCTTCACCTTGCTCAATACAACACACCGTTAAATTCAAACGCGAGCGCCACTGAACGCTACGGTATCGTATCTTCGCCGAACCTATCTCACAAACACATCTATTGAGCCTTTACACACCAGTATCTCCATTGAGCAACGTGTAGACTATTAAAATTGCATTAATGCGACAACCGTCAGAAATTTTTCACAAGAAATAATGAATGTACCCGCAAATTCGTTTAGAGACTAAGTAAATTCTTTCTGGTGGTCAAATTCGAAAAACCGTCAAGTACTTCAATTACATTTAAATAATAAAGTCACTTACCGAAAACGCACTTACTAACTCATCGCCTTGGTTTTACCAGAGTCAAAAAGTATCCTGCCTTATTTGGCCACCTTCCGGTACGTTCGCGGTCAACACAAGTCCAGTGTAGTTACAATACCACCAACAAGCAGCTATAGTAGTTTCTTATCCTGTGAACACTCAAAAATTAGGTGAACATTATGAAATTACAAGATGTGATTATAAGTATCAAAATAGCAACGTGTCGCCCGTATGAAATAAACTGTCATACTACACTAGGGTCCACCCTAAATTGCACTGCTCCATGCGTTCAGTCCCGCCATAATCAACGCATCCAAAGGCTGTCAAAGGCTTTACCGATGGCGTAAGGCTCCCCAAGAAAATGACCAAACGCATGTGCGCGCCATTGCCCCGAACTAATAAACGTCACCATTGGTCGCCACAATGACCATGTGGGCACGTAGGTCCATCCCACTTCTGATGTAGGGAAAAGATGATTAGAACATTAAGGGGAACAGTAATTCAGTAATAATAAAATTAGTTATCATAGTCAGTCAGTCTACTATATAGCAAAATAACCATAGCGAGGGCTAGGACAGTCTATTGAAACAGACAGCGATCCGTGCACCGAGACGCATCCAAACCAAATGCGTACTGATCAAGTGTTTCAACCCTTTTTATAGGAAGAGCAGGTAAAGTAATCAGGTAGATGGGTCATAAGGCGATAAGGAATGTCGTCCGGTGCAGGTGCCGCCAGCATCTGGTATTACGTCATCCGCTTTTAACGCCTAGACCTGCCCCCGACAATGTAGGGAAAAGATGATTAGAACATTAAGGGGAACAGTAATTCAGTAATAATAAAATTAGTTATCATAGTCAGTCAGTCTACTATATAGCAAAATAACCATAGCGAGGGCTAGGACAGTCTATTGAAACAGACAGCGATCCGTGCACCGAGACGCATCCAAACCAAATGCGTCCTGATCAAGTGTTTCAACCCTTTTTATAGGAAGAGCAGGTAAAGTAATCAGGTAGATGGGTCATAAGGCGATAAGGAATGTCGTCCGGTGCAGGTGCCGCCAGCATCTGGTATTACGTCATCCGCTTTTAACGCCTAGACCTGCCCCCGACATATTCTTAATTTCAACCTTCTATGTCTGCTAGAAGTGCCTTAAACTTTTGATGATCGGTCAGTCAGTGAGTGAGTGAGTGACAAAATTACGAACTTTGACTACTTGTAATTCTTAAACTACTGGTTCAAATTTAATGAAATTTGAAATATACCGTGTCTACACAATGCTTGCTTGGCTCCTGAAAATTCAGGCTTCTAGCTTCATATGCAACGAAGTTACAGGAGGTCGAAAATGGGACGAATTGCTTCGAGAAAAGAATGCTACGGCCGTGCCGCGTTTTTTGGCTTTGGCTCGACTTGGCGGAGGCACTGCCGTGCCTCCAGATAAGTCAAGTGAAACATCCTAGGATATCACCCCTTAAAATCCACTTGAAATTCAAATCAGATTTATTTAAATCAACTAATAATCTAACGACTTTTGAACTCGATTGTATTTCTTATTTAGAAGAGTACAAAACTCCAGTACAGCCAAAAAAGTGTATTGAACACAAACATGAAAAAATAAACATGTATATTATAAACGATCTCACAAAAAAACATGTCGGTAAATTACGGAAAGAGTTGTAATCTCTAAAACTCTAATGCCAGCTTCCCACGGGCCGGGATTCTACGCACGATTGGACGGACGCAAGCGAGAAGAGCTTTCACCAACGAGTCGTGGAAAAAGCATTGCCTGCGGTAGCGCGGACGAATCCTTAGCACTGATACGATACACCAGAGTTAATTAGTAAAAAGTAACTTAAAGAAACACATTATGGCCTCTCACTGCTTGCAAACTTTTATGAATTATGATAAATATTTTCGTGGAATTGAGGCTGCCACTCCAATTCATTTATGAATTGATAGGGTTTTCTAAGAAGAATAAGAAAAGAACTTGATATTAAAAACTTTTTAAATATAAATTTCTTATTACCTTTTCACTTTTCATTTTGAATTAACAAAATGTCTTCAAATGTTAATGCCGACAGTCCGATTATAGCAGTGAGTCGATCGAAAATCCGCAGAATCTTAGACCGTAGGAATGAATCCTTGGCAAAACCCCAAAAAAAAAGACGGAAAAAATCCGCCGTAGCAACATAACATTAATAAATCACGTTACATGACTCACAGTCTTATAGTCACTTAGCATATCACTCGATATAGCCTTCCCAATTTGCTAAGAAGTCATCCAGTTATACAAACGAAAATCACCCTTACAGCAAAGTAATAACAGACATATTCGCACAGTTGTCTACGCACTGCAATAAATTTCTTACGAAACAGGGCAGCTACGCAGTTGAGTTGCGTAGATTAAGCAGTGATGTAGAGGGTCGCGGGCCCATTTATGCCTATTTGTTAAGTAATTAAGTTGTCAAGGTCATCTATCATCATCAACCCATTACTGTCCCACTGCACGGGTCTCCTCTCAGAATGAGAAGGATTAGACCAAAGTCCACCGCACTGGTCAAGTGCCTATATTGGTAGACTTCATATACCTTTAAAAACTCTTTTTTATTTTCTCAGGAATACAGGTTTCTTCACGACGTTTTCTTTACCGTTTAAGCAAGTGATTTAAGAGTGAACTTTGAAAAATGGGAGATGCATGGGATTTGAACCTCGAGTCCATAACCACTAGGCTGTCATTGCTTTTTTCAAGGTGCAAGTTTTCAAGGTGTTAAATAATATTATACAAGCAGATAAAAATACAGTACCAATGTTTACCGCGCTGACCACGTGCGTTCCAAATTCCAAAAAAACCACTAGGCCATTACAACTAATGAATTAAACTTCTTTTTGCAAGCCTACTACAATACTAGATTTATTCATTTGTGAAAACTTTAACCATGTAGGTACTTTGGCTTTTACGTATCTAGAACGATCTTTACTCTATGATCCTCCGACGCCTGGCAGTCGGCGGCGGCTGGTGGCATAGCCAACACTCTATTTGTGGCTGTAATGCTCAATCTAGCATGTCTACTGTTACACTGCAATTGTTCATACGGTCTCTGCTAAAACAAGAACCATGAAACATTCCGTCTTGAAAATATCTTCACACTATTATCAATTTTAGAAATGTTACCTAACAATCTCTAGTATGAAGAAATTGTCAAATTACGACCTTAGATGGAAAAATTAGACAGATTGATAATTAATAACGGGATTGATTATTAATCAAATTTTTACCTACCAACCTTTAATATGGAGAATTTGTCAAATATCGATCTGTGATAGGCAAAACAATGGATAGATTGATTATCAATAACGGGTACGACTGCATCCCACGTATTATTGTATCTGGGTGGCCACTTATTCTATGATCCTCCAGCGCCTGCCAGTCGGCGGCGGCTGGTGACATAGCTAACACTATATTTGTGGCTGTAATGCTCAATCGAGCGACACGTCCACTTACACTGCAATTGTTCATGAGTTGTCTACTAAAACAAAAGCCATGAAATGTTCCGTCTTAGATAGCATTGAAATTTAAACTGAATTAAGTAACGCCTTCTACATTTATATACTCAAATTCTGTGCCATTCACAAAAACATTACACAAACACCTTCAGACGTCCTAAAAACGAATCTAAACTCATCATTTACACGTAATTTTGACCCGGAATCGAATTCGGAACTTTCTATATTTTACTGGAGATCTATACTTATATTATAAAGAGGAAAACTTTGTTTGTTTGTTTGATTGTAAATGATAATAGTTTTTGAGGCGGTACAAAGTTTGCCGGGTCAGCTAGTTGATAGTTGATAAGTCATTTGAGTTTAATCTATCGTAGGTTTCACCGCGATAGCACGTATTGAGATTATCTGACCTGGGATCGAACCCGGAGCCCTCTAAGAAAAAACCGGTTTGATGAAGCCATACCACGGCGTCGTGAAACATTAACTGCAACCCTTTACTGCTGGACTTATTCCCCACTACTGAAGAAGATATGAACCACTCTTAAGACTGGAGAATGAATTCTCGAGGCGTTCCCAATGTTAACTCTACTTGAGACTCTAACGACACTATTACGTCCTATTGGACCTAAGTTTCCTCACGATTAGAGAAGGTGTGAACCATACTTAAGACTGGAGAATTAATTCTCCAGGCGTTCCCAATTTTAACTCTATTTGAAACTAACGACACTATTACGTTGTACTGTTGGACCTAAGTTTCCTCACAAGTAGAGAAGATGTGAACTATACTTAAGACTGGAGAATGAATTCTCCATGCGCTCCCAGTGTTACCTCTACTTGAAACTAACGACACTATTACGTTGTACTGTTGGACCTAAGTTTCCTCACAAGTAGAGAAGATGTGAACCATACTTAAGAATGGAGAATGAATTCTCCAGGCGCTCCCAATTTTAACTCTACTTGAAACTAACGACACTATTACGTTGTACTGTTGGACCTAAGTTTCCTCACAAGTAGAGAAGATGTGAACCATACTTAAGACTGGAGAATGAATTCTCCAGGCGCTCCCAGTGTTAACTCTACTTGAAACTAACGACACTATTACGTTGTACTGTTGGACCTAAGTTTCCTCACAAGTAGAAAAGATGTGAACCATACTTAAGACTGGAGAATTAATTCTCCAGGCGTTCCCAATGTTAACACAAGACAGATAACACGAATTCCGACAAATCCCCAACTTGATGTTAATTCGAGGCTGTAAACAACTTCGCCTAACACTTAAGTTACCCGCAATTATGCCTCCAAATTGTCTGAATACAGACGTACTTAGTGCTAGTCATAAATTAGGGGCAAATAGACCTCTAATTTAAGACAAAGTTGGTAGTATTTCTTTTTAAACATTGAAGTAGAACGAGCATGCGGTCCACGTGATGGTAGGTGGTTACTGCCGCTCATGGACACTTCATATTGTACATATGTTCTATATATATAGAATATTACATACATACACATTATAGGCTACCACAGAAGCATTGCTACTTCCGAGGACTAAGATAATCGCATATGCAAGTAAGTCCTTGATGGTGGTAGAACCTTTCGTGATCCAACTCCAAATTACCAACACTCCTATTTCTGCGTAAGGTTTAAGGGTCGTATTAATGGAGACAAACAACTGAGGACTAAGTTGGAGGCTTCCAACTTAGTCCTCAGTAGGTTTTGAAGAGCAGTGATAGCCTAAAGGTTAAGAAACTCGGCCTTTCGATCGATTTTTCAAAGTTATGTGCGTATTAGAAATTAAATATCACTTGCTAAACGGTGAAGGAAACCATCGTGAGGAAACCTGCATACTGCATACATTTTATGTTTTTGATGGGATATAACATGACATACTCGACATCTGTTTCATGTTAGTCCAAATGTAGACATTGATAAATGAAGAAATGGGTAAACGTAAAAAATTGAATGTAAACGATCACATGCCACTCAGACCCTAATTAGTGGTGAAAACAGATGAAAAACAGTCCCGGCCTTCAACTATCAATTGGAGATTACAGAAAGACATTTACACTATGCTACATTTTTATAACACCAAGACATAATAAGTAAATATATTTAAAATAAAAATGAGTAAATTAAAAGGCTTAGTAATTATAAATTCTTGTTTAAGTTAACTCTTTTCATAGCAAAAGATCTTTTGACCACCTATAGTTTTATACATCCTCCTAACAATCCTAAGAATTTATTATTAACTATATTTTTTTCTCTTTGTAGTTGGATTGCAGAGGCACCATGTGAGATAATTTAAAGACATGACTCTAACACGAGATATCTTGTTTAGTTCTCAAATGTGCAACAAATTTTAACTATTTTCAGATACGACTTCGACGTCGACGTCGACGTCTACAAATGCATATAGAGAGCAGTGGTCACTTGCCATACATTGAACCGAATTAATTTGCTACTAAAAATTTATTAAAAATATCTCAATGTATCTGAAACTCAGCAGCGCATGTTTAACAACTAGTGGTCACATTGCCATCTCCTCCCCACATTGACTTAATTGGCTGTAAACCCATTGTAGTCTCACTGCTGGGTGCGAGTCCTTTTATCAGAATAATGGTTTAAATCCGCGTTTCCGCGTATTATGTACAGTCCTTGGTATATGTATGGGGGTCCGCGGTGTCATCTCTTGACCATACCGCCACCGCCGCTTTACTGCTTTTTTCAACCACATACCTATGTGAAAAGGTATTCCCTACTCTTGTTTATACAAAAGAACAAATACAGAAACATATTACAGCTTAGTAGCAACATCAACCCGAATATCCCTGATTTAGTTGCAAAAAAAGCAAGGGGTCCGTGAAAAGTTAAGGGGGTCCGTGAAAACTGTGCTTGATATCCTAAGGGTCCGTGGACTGAAAAAGGCTGGGAAACGCTGGTTTAAATCATCAATTCTACACACTCCCTATGAAACTTTGTCCTTTTCTCGAGTGTAAGGATTTCTCATTATGTTTTTAATGTGGTAAAAATGATATAATTTTTTTAAAACGCACATATCTTCAAACAATCAGAAGTTTACCTGGGATTCAAACTGGACTTCTGATTAAGAGGAACTTCAACACATTCATCAGTGCTTTTCTTTACTTTAGATCATTAACTTCTAGTGGAATTATTTGGAAAGATTCCCAATTTCAATGTCCACTGAACAAAGTCGATTCCACAATCCCGCTGCATTTTTTAGATAAAATAGTTTTCGAAGTTGTCAGCTGGTCCGTCCGATGTGCTCGGAAATCTTTTAAAGACTAACCCAAAGTTTTAATGGGAAAAAGTAGTTAGAGTTGATGAAAAACGTATCACAATGAGATGGTCCTTTTTATCTCAACGTGAACTGGGTTCCTATTGTAGAGGTTTTCCACAAGCTTGTTGGTTCGCAGCCCTTTAGAGTTAAGGCAAGTTTATAGAATCAAATTTAGTGTAAAAGTATATTTAAAAGAATAAACATCTCTGTTACATACATCTTATCCTAATTTATTTATAATAATTTGCCTAAAACAAAGCTTACGCTTTAAGCCAGTATAAAATGTTCATTCCTTGGATTTATCATTGTTTTTGATGGACAGAAATACGGTATTATTTAATTTTATCAGTACATTGAAACCTTTTATGGAACATTTCTCGAAAAAGGTTTAAAATTGGATGGTTACAATTAATACAATTTAAATCGATAATGGCTTTTTGAATAAAAGTCTCTGAAATATATATACTTTAATTTATTCATCGCAGACTGTATACAGGTATCGCTTTTGTTATGAAGATCAATTCATAATTTAAGCTGTGTGTGAAACTAACAAAGTGTGAAAAACTAACAAATTTTCGCATTTACAGACCTAGATACATTCCAAAAAATCACTTATATAATATTCGTAACTATTTTCGATACGTACGTTATGAAGATTAATTCATTATTTAATGTAGTCGCATAGTAACAACCACATTTTCACATTTCACTCTAACATTAGGTAGGATTTAGCAATAAACACATGTCCAAAACTAGTTATAATATCTATTTTAGGCATGTCCAGAAGCTATTACGCGTATGAATGTCCCCCTCAACACGTCCACAGCTGTCCGCAGCAATACACAGTGAGTGATCGCGACACGTCACAGTTCCGTCCTGCTAATAGCCAATCTTCATATTACGAAAGGACTCGTGTATGTACCCTAATATATTTTTATTTATAAGCTTTTGTACACGGAAGTGTTAATAGCAAACTTTATGAAAGTACAGTACAATAGAATGCTTATTTCAAAACACTATCTACTTATTACTTACTAGTTGACCCGGCAAACTTTGTACCGCCTCAAAAACTATTTATCAAATATATTTATATAACATATAGCCTATTTCGAATGGTGAAAGAATTTTTAAAATCGGTCCAGTAGTTTTTGAGCCTATTCATTACAACCAAACAAACAAAGTTTTCCTCTTTATAATATTAGTGTAGATTATGTAATAATATCCTTAATTGTGGTTTTGTGGCAAAAAAGTTGGTGTGGTCGATAGTCGTCATTATTTTAAACAATATGGCAATTTTATAAAAATGGGAAATATGTAAAGCAATGCCCTTTTCTTCATATTTTCTTGACACCTGTGTCCATAAAAGAGAGAAATTTAAATTAACAAAATAGTTACACAGATTTTTTTTAATTGCTGTAATCCTATCTTCGTTTTCATAATACGAAAATTCATATCTGAATTTTCAAAATAGCTGATCGATACGAGTATACTGGTATGGAATTCGTAACTATTTTCGGTACATACAGAAGCTATTACGCGTATGAATGTCCCCCTCAACACGTCCACAGCTGTCCGCAGCAATACACAGTGAGTGATCGCGACCGACACGGCACAGTTCCGTCCTGCTAATAGCCAATCTTCATATTACGAAAGGACTTGTGTATGTACCCTAATATTGTTTTATTTATAAGCTTTTGTAAACGGAAATGTTATCAATAGCAAACATTATGAAAGTACAGTACAAAAGAATGCTTATTTCAAAACACTATCTACTTATTACTTACTAGTTGACCCGGCAAACTTTGTACCGCCTCAAAAACTATTTATCAAATATATTTCATATAACATATAGCCTATGTTACTCGTGGATAACGTAGCTTTCGAATGGTGAAAGAATTTTTAAAATCGGTCCAGTAGTTTTTGAGCCTATTCATTACAACAGAACAAACAAACAAAGTTTTTCTCTTTATAATATTAGTGTAGATTATGTAATAATATTCTTAATTCTGGGTTTGTGGCATAAAATGTTGGTGTTTGTTTCGATAGTCGTGATTATTTTAACCAATATGATAATTTTATAAAAATGGGAAATATGTAAAGCAATGCCCTTTTCTTCATATTTTCTTGACACCTGTGTCCATAAAAGAGAGAAATTAAAATGAACAAAATATTTACACAGATTTTCTTTATTTGCTGTAATCCTATCTTCGTTTTCATAATACGAACATTCATATCTGAATATTCAAAATAGCTGATCGATACGAGTATACTGGTATGGAATTCGTAACTATTTTCGGTACATACAGAAGCTATTACGCGTATGAATGTTCCCCTCAACACGTCCAGAGCTGTCCGCAGCAATACACAGTGAGTGATCACGACACGTCACAGTTCCGTCCTGCTAATAGCCAATCTTCATATTAGGAAAAGACTTTCATATGTTACGACATAACATGGTCTCGATAATGTTTATACTTCGTATGTAATTCTTTAACTGAATATATCGTTCCTATTTATTTCTTTAGTGAAAGTGTCGTGACTAATGGTTAAGCTTTATTTGAAGTCACATAGACAAACAGAATTGTAAGCAAAAATATTAAAAGAATTATAAGCAGTAAAAAGTGTGCTTATATCGTTTTCGAATTGTGCCAAAAATATTTCGTTATATAAAAAATATTTATTGTTCTCACGATGTTTTCTGTTTTCCGTTTAAGGATGCTTTAATTAAAAACATACACATAACATCTTGTAACTTTAACATGCTTGGGATTTGATCCCTGAACCCGTTTCGTACTATTAAGCTGTCACTGTTTACTAAAATTAATATTTAACAAAAGTATTTTATTCGCTTTTATTCAAACAACTCCTCTTCCAGGAAAGTAAAATTATTATTTTCATTAAACAAAATTAATTGCGACTTACAAAGAATTACAGAAAGTTCGTGAATTGACTAATTATAAAAGAATTAAATGTTCTTAGCCTTGGTTTTATTTTCTTTACAAGAAGCCGGTGTGAAATATTACAAAATATTTCGCTGAACAAATTTGAGGGTGCGTTTATAAAGAAACTTATAACGTAACAATACTACACACTAAATTAAACTAAACCAAACTAATTGGAGTAGCATACTAAGTTCGTATGCTGCCAGTCCACTGGATGGTAAATGACCACCGCCGCTCGTAGACCTCTGTGTATAGAACAAGTAGTACTTGAAACCGGTCATAGATTCATTCCTGTCTACTTCGAGGGCTAAGATAATTGCCACATGTTAGTCAACGGACACATTTCCACTGAAATTCAGAACTGATTCACGCTAGAAATTGGTGAGATATTGTACCTCCAGGGTCAAACAAAACTCTACCACCTCGTAAACTAACAATCATATATTTTTATTAAACTTCGTAAATACATCGTATCAAACGTGTTCCAACTCTTAAGGTAATGCAACTCTTCGTCGTCCGACATCGGAGCCTGCCAGAATAAAATATTTCCCGTTTAAAATATTTTTTATACTATAGTAGACGAGCATGTAGTCCACCTGATGGTAAGTGACTACTGCCGCTCATAAACTTTTTTAATTAATCGGCCACAGATGCGCCACTGAACCCCTGAGAACAAAGCTAGAATGCCTCGGCAAATTATGTCTCCCGTACCATACCCTCCAAACCAGAACACAGCAACGCTTAACACTGCTGCTATAAGGTAGAAATAGGTGCGGGGGTGCCGCCGGAGTCGAACCAGAGAATATTCTCCCATCGTCTCTATAAACTCACCCTCAGAACTTTCGAATTGAGTCCGACTAATTTTGCGTATGCCTGAGTTAAATTACTCCACTTCTATACAAAATTCACCTTAATTTTGTACAGCGAAGCTACATTTTGGAGCGAAACTGTTCGTAGTAAGACATTGATACACCGCCCAATCAGAGAATTTTAATTGAACATTTCGTTCATTCAGGAATGTAAATGTTTGGTCCATTTCAATAATAATTCGCTTGAAACAAAGCTTACGATTTAAGCCGGTATAATTTGTTCATTCATTGGATTGATCATTGTTTTTGATGGACAGAAATACGGTATTTAATTTTTTAGTACAATGAAACCTTTTATGGATCATTTCTCGAAAAGGTTTATTATTTTCGCTTTTTGATATATGAGATTTTAATTATTACAATTTAAATCGATCGATGGTCTTTGTAAGAAGAATTCATATTATTGGCTTTATTATTTCTTTATGCATTAAAATTATATCAAGTTAATTATATTTTTTGTATAATATAGGAGTAGCAGACAGTCCACCTGATGGTAAATGCATACTGTTGCCCATGGACATCCGTTATCAACCCCAGATAGGATGAGATATTACTACCTGAGGTCAAACCAGAACACAGCAGGTAGAACCCTTTGTGTTTCGACTCCGACGGCACCACTGGCACACCTATTTCTTCTTTATAACAGCAAAACGCTGCTGTGTTTTGGTTTGAAAGGTGTGGTAAAGAAGACTTATTTTTCCGAGGCGTTCCAGCTTAGTCCTCAGGGGTAGCGGCGCATCTGTGGCCGACCTCAGGTAGGAATATCTAATCCTATCTGGCGTTGATTACAGATGTCCATGAGCGGCAGTAGCAACTTACCATCAGGTGGACTGCATGCTCGTCTGCTATTCATATGGAAAAAAACATTTTAAACCAGAACACAAAAGCACTGCTGTTATCAGAAAGAATTAGGCGTATGTATACTCACTTACTATATTTCCCAAAAACACATACAATACATATTAGATATATCGAAAATTTCACCAAACAATAAATAATTTATAACATATCACCATAATAATTGCATAATATATGAACTTGGGTATTTGTCGATTTTATTCGTATTTCGTTCACGAGAATCGACGGGTACAACAAAATCTGCCGGCGCAGAGGTGAAAGTTTACACCTGGTATCGACAGCCTTGCGACTACGAAGTATTGGGTCTCGGGTGTATTTGAATAAACGTTTAGCAAAGGGAGATCTCCCGCCAGGCCAGGTGTTCATCGGGAGCGGCCGTGCTCCAACAGTCTCAGTTCGGAGCTTGTATATATGCGAGATGTCGAAAAAACTTCCATAGCGTGATTTAGAATACGTGTAGCGCCATCACTTGAGTAACGGTAAGTCGCCACAAATATATGGTAATCTTATTTTTATAGGTGATAAAACTCTGTGTGGTTCGACTCTTGAGGCACCATTACCACACCTTTTTTTTATAATATAAGAGTAGCAGACGAGCATGCAGTCCATCTGATGGTAAGTGGCTAATGCCGCCCATGGACATCTGTAATCAACCCCAGATTGATTGGATTAGGTATTCCTACCTGAGGTCGGCCACAGATGCGCCGCTACCCCTGAGGACTAAGCTGGAACGCCTCGGAAAAGTCTGTCTCCCTTACCACACCCTTCAAACCGGAACACAGCAGCACCTAACACTACTGTTATTAGGTAGAAATAAACACCTAGTTGTGAGTAGTAATCACAAAATAGTAATTACAAAATCGGATTAATAAATATAATGGATATAGAGACTAACAAATAGAAAAATGTTGCGGAAAATCTAGTGATGGAAACTCGGTCTCTCAATCGAGGGTCCGAGTAGAAACCCAGGCACCTCTGATATTTAAAAGTTATGTGAGTATTAAAAATGATTTGTCACTTGCTCTAATCTTAAAAGAACCATGGTGAGGTAACCTACACACCAGTGTTTAAACATCTCCATGATATTTTAATTCAACGCGGTGCACTACGACCTGAACCTCAGTCTGAGAGCAAACCCATACCAAACATTGAGACAAAACTGGTTTGATGACTAAATAGAAAAATATAAAATCACTCGCTTTATTCGCAAATCATCTCAAGTCCACAGTATTAGTAGAAACACGTTTCGAATACGGAATATCCGCCGCATCCGCTTCGCTCTGGGGACCGGATCTGCACCTTTATTATTTATGCCTTGAACTATGCCGATGATAAATTATTATCGGCCTCATCTTTATGCTTTAACGTGTGTTTTGATTTAGGAATGTAAGGAAAAAAGCTCTTAAACTGCCAACGAAAAGAAGAAAAATCTGTTAAAAGAAAAACATATGGAAGGAATTTTATGAAAGTTGCAGAAGAAGATGCAGTCCGCCAGATGGTAAGTGATTACCTACTGCCGTGGACAACCCCTTATAAGATTTAAGTGGTATAGTCAGACAGGCAGTTGTAGACAATTGCATACTACAGCTAAAAACTAAGTAAAGTAAAGATAAATTAGACCGAATCGGATAAGTATACCCTTACCACACCCTTCAAACCAGAACACAATATGTGTGACTAATGCCGCCATAGTCGAACCACAAAGGCTTCTACAAGTGCTGATGAAAGTGATGTTAAGAAATATATTTCTTTTCTTGTGTTAAATATTTAACTATTGAATTGAAAGAGTTCAAAAAGACTAAAATCGGGAAAAAAGTGTGTGTGTGTCAGCTACGACGCACGATTGGAGTTTACTCCTTACGAACGATAATTATGATATACTCGTATATCGAATAGAAAATAGTTAATGACGTTTTAATGTTTTATATATTGCTAATTATTTTTATTGTAATAATTACTTTCATATGGGATTTTAACTTACTGTATTTTAAATTAATAAAAGCACTCTTGATTCATGTTTTGGTTAAAAACGCTACTTCCTTTTTGAGAGGATATGATGATTGTAATAAAAAGGAGGGATTGTAATGGATCATTGCCGCCCAGCGACATGTATACATGTCCGAAACGAAATGTACCGTAACCGTCCACGGACATGTATACATGTCCGAGTTTAGCACCTTCATATTTGGCTTATTTTAAATTATCTATGTTTTATTTGTGGCTAAAAATAATTTTAATATGTAGTCTGTGAACCTATTTTACCGATACAACGCATTCCTTCACGTAACTAGTACAAAAAAAAAATGACATTTCTATTCAGTGACTTCACTGGTGTTGCGCGTAAAGTGTGGATATATATGTTTGTCTCTTTCTACGTAACGCCTCAACTTTTCGTGTTACACTTGATTTTACTCCTCATAAAATTTCCGTACCGGGCCTTATAACTCAAATCGTTTCTTAAGGAGTAAACTCCAAAAAAAATATCATTACCGGTTGCAAACAATTTTAGAGGACAGTTACATTACTACTAGTTGTTTAAGATTTGAAGGTGATTTGAAGCTCCAATACATTTGACCATGGCCATATTGACCATGCATTGCTGCTATAAATCAGAAAAAGGAGTGACGATGGTACCACAGGTCAACCACGACTGCTTGATTCATCCACCATAATTATAACGTTAAATCAATGATATAAGTTTTTAACTAAACGTGAACATAACCACAACATTCGTTTAATTCATAAAACTACATCAATCATCATCATCATCATCAACAACCCATTACTGTCCCACTGCTGTGCACGGGTCTCCTCTCATAATGAGAAGGATTAGGCCATAGTCCACCGCGCTGGCCTTTTTTTTTATGCTATTGCATAGCTTTTATAGCGGGCCTTGAGCGTGGAGACCGAATCCAGAAATTCCGTAACGAAAAAAAACCTAACACCCCCCACTCCGACCGGCACAGCGGTGATACTTTTTAGTAGCGATCTGTGCGCCCCGGGGCGCACACGCCAGTTGACGGATTAATGACTTATTGAAATATCACGCTTGCAATTTGCATAAGTTGATAAAAAATGCTATGCAATAGCTTTACCGCGGCCACACATATTTTTTTTGTTTACGAGGCGGAAACCTTCAAAAGGTACCCTATGCCGTGGGAGCGATACGGGGTTATGTGGGATTCTTACCGCACTAAAACCCCCCCGGTGGCCGTCCTCGGCGCTGCGTAGGGGACTCCGGGATCTCCAACGGAACGCAACCGCCACCACCACCACCACTCCACCGCGACTATGCCCCGCTCGGAGTGAAGTTTGGAGCATGGAGGATCTCCTTCGCCAACTGCCCAGTACACGGCAACAGACTGCACTTGGTCTCCGACCCATCGCGACCGCGCTGGCCTAGTGCGTATTGGTAGACTTCACATACATTTGAGATTTTTTTATATAAATCTCTAAGGTATGCAGGTTTCCTCACGATGTTTTTCTTCACCGTTTAGCAACTGATAATTAATTTCTAATACGCTATGTGCGTAACTTTGAAAAATCAGAGGTGCGTGCTGGGATTTGAACCTCGGACCCCTTAATCGAGAGACCAAGTTTCTTAACCACTAGGCTATCACTGCCTTCAACATAACCACATAATACGTTTAATTTATAAAAGTACGTTTAACTTTGAACAAGAACTTGCAGATACACGCCGGTTCAACTTTTACATGTGAAGTTGAAATAACTTTTCATTAAAACTTGTAAAAATGTTTACTTTTTGAATTTTAATTCCCACTCCCGCGGTTATTGAACAAATTTAATTAAACTTTTTAATTAAATGCCGCCAAATTGTTTCATTTTCAGTTTGGACTTAAAAAGTGAATATATTATTTCGATTTGGACACGTGACTAAAGATACTTTTAAGTGTGACTATTGCTATAGGCAGAAGGCATAATATAGGCTACCGTAGACTATCTATTACGTCTACCAAACTCAAACAAAATAATTAAGTTATCAGTCTCGAAGGACCAAAAATCTAACTACCATTCAGACTTTTTATTAAGATAATAATTTCAATTTATAAGATTTGTAGCTCATATAAATTTCACTAATATAAAGTCTGTTTTATAAAGAATGTAATCCAAAGCGACTTGCGAAGTGTGTCTTGCTGGTACATTATAGGGAATGAGCGAGAGATAAACACTAATGTCGCCATTTTGGAGTTCCATCCTTATACAAACATATTTATTATCAAAACCTTACACATATTCTCTTCAACGCCATTAATGTCATACGTAAGGTCATGTCAGTTCTACAAAATCTAGATATAATCTAAATTGAAACATTCCCAAAATAACCTTAGCAATGACATTAATTTGATAACCAAGTTTGGTTATGACGGGCACTTGAGGTTAACAGTGTCAGCTCCTACGATATGATAGGCTTCTAATAACATCTAGTTAGGCCTGAAGCACTAGGTTATAGCTGACTACGTAACGATATAGAATTTCATAGAAATAGAGTCAGGTATTAAAATAACCCGAGCTAGATATAGGGCAAAGAGGGTCTACCCTGGAGCCTCTACAAGAGAGAGCCCCACAATTAGAGAAAAAAAATGCGGCAAATACTTTCAAAGTCAAAGTCAAAAATATTTTCTTGAAAGTAGATTATTTACAGAAATCTTTTGACCGTCAATATCTACAGCCACTATGCAAGGTGTTTCGTCATGGAGAAGAAGTGAAAGAAAGTCCATAACGCACGTCTTTTTCAATATTAATAATAATATTATGTACTTTCACTTCTTATTTCTTTCTTATATGTTTCAAACCATATGCCTTGAAAATAAAAAGTTTCAACTATATTTAAGTGAGATTATAAACTATCCGACTCGAAGGACCAAAAACAAACATCTACTAGAAATAAAGTTAAATTGTTACGAAGTTTGGTTATGACGGGCAGTTGAGGTTAACAGTGTCAGCTCCTACGATATGATAGGCTTCTAATAACATCTAGTTAGGCCTGAAGCACTAGGTTATAGCTGACTACGTAACGGTATAGAATTTCATAGAAATAGAATCAGGTTATAAGATAACCAGGGATAGATATAGGGCAAGGAGGGTCCACCCGGAGTCTCCACAATAGAGGGTCCCACAATAAGAGAAATAAACATGCGGCAATAACTTTCAATATCAAAGTCAAAAATATTTTATTCAAAGTAGATTCTTTACAGAACTCTTTTGAACGTCAATATATCTACCACTACTTCGCAAGGTGTTTCGTCATGGAGAGGAACCGGCGAAATAAACTTCGTATCACACACTTTGACTTCTTCTTTCTTCCTTATATCATTCAAACCATGTCTTTAAAATAAAAGGGTCAAACTATAGTTAAAGTGAGATTATAAAACTGTCCGGCTCGAAGGACCAAAAACTTATCCACTAGAAATACATTTAATTTGATACGAAGTTTGGTTGTGACGGGCACTTGAGGTTAACAGTGTCAGCTCATACGATATGATAGGCTTCTAATAACATCTAGTTAGATTGTAAGCACTAGTTTATAGCTGACTACGTAACGATATAGAATTTCATAGAAATAGAATCGGGTAATAAAATTGCCAGTGCTAAGCATACAGTTCACCTCGTAAGTGACCAATGACAATATGGACATCTGGAACTAATCCAAGATAAGATAAAAGTGTCGCCTGAGAACAGCCATAAATACGTTGCACTGAGAACTAAGCTCAAACGTCTCAGTTTTTTCTTTTAACCACACCCTACAAATCACAGCACAGCAGCATTTAACACTCGGTTATAAGCTAGAAATAGTTAAAACCTTATTTTGAAAGTATCCGTGTCGAAGGACCAAGACTAAATGAAGTTAATTTGATACAAAGTTTGGTTATGACGGGCAGTCGAGGTAAGTGTGACAGCTCCCTGCAGCGACATGATAAACTTCTAATAACATCGGTGGCCGCTCGCGGTAACTTTCAAATGATCGGTGACTTATTACGTATTCGTATTTTTATAGAGTTGCCATATTTTTTTTGTTATATAGAAGTAACAAACGAGCCAACAGTTTATCTGATGGTAAATTGCTACTGCCACCCATAGCCATTTGTATCCAATCCTAGATAAAAATGATTTTCTATCTAGAGATTACCACAGATGCATGCTACCCCTGAGGACTTAGTTGAAACGCCTCGTATAAGTATCTCCCCTTATCACACCCCCCAAACCAAAGCACAGCAGTGCTTAAAACTTTTATAAGTTAAATCTTCATTATAAAACTATCCTGTTCGAAGGACCAAAACTAGCAATGAAGTTTATTTGATACAAAGTTTGCTTGTGACGGGCAGTCGAGGTAAGTGTGACAGCTCCCTGCAGCGATATGATAGGCTTCTAATAACATCGGTGGCCGCTCGCGGTAACTTTCAAATGATCGGTGACTTATTACGTATTTATATAGAGTTTCTATCATGTAAGGAAAATTGTTTTACAGTTTGTACGCGTACGTGACAGATAATAACTTCAATATTCTAAGCTATTTCTTAAAGTTTCCAGTTATAATTTTTTTATGGAATGTAATGTTTTTTTTATTAATGGTATGGTATATTGCAGGGAGTAAAATGTAGAAAAGTTAAATTGAATATGACATATGTTAATATTTACTGTTATTTCATATAATTCAAAATAGAGCCAATTAATCGAACATACTTATCGAAAAATTATTGCTAGCTATAAAGTATGCATGAAAACAGATTTGAAACAATAAGCGCATATTTCGTAGGCATTAAATATGATCGCATTATTCAAAATAGAGCCAATTAAACGAACTTACTTTAACGAAAATCTATTGCCAGCCACAAAGTATTCATGAAAACAGAGTTGAAGCAATAAGCTCATATTTCATAGACAACTGCATTGTTTGCTTAAAGCCGCTTTTCTATTGAATAATTTGAACAGGAGAAAGACAGGAATTGAACAAGGAAATACAATATTTGCACAATTACAGCTATAGGTTTTATTCACGGATACGCTTGCTCGAAAACATTAAGTTGTTTTTTTATATTTTTGAATTTACACTTCTTTTAATGCGTTTTAAAAATGTGTTCTATTTTTTAATACTAACATCTTACATTGACAGCATAACCAATTGTTTAGTAAATAAAAAAATATTTAAACAGTAATATTGTCATTATAACGACACGACACGGCCGACACGACACAGGCTTTTATAGTTATTAAGTTAAATGCCTTAAAATTTATTTACATTCTTTAGATTGTCCTCAGGACATGTGTATTGTGTATATTTACATAACATTTTTTTCTCTTAAATTGTAAAGAATGGGATAAAAAGAAATATTTCTATTTAGAATTTTATGAAATTGAATAGACAACCCTATGATTCCCGATGACGAAATCCGCGCGATAGGAATGCAGCAGTCGCGCGACCGAACGATACAACCGCGCGACACAACGCCTAAATTGAAAACGCCCTAAACTCACTGACGCGCACTGAAAAAACTGCTTAAATATAAAAATCTTAAACAGCACATATAACAAAAGAGGCCAATACAACATTTTATACACGTAACATAAATTTATGTTATAAAATTGAATGTGAAAACTAGCTGATTCGTTAAGCCACAATACCGGGAAATGTGGAATAAGGTTGGAATATTTCAAGAAGTTACTCGAACATTGTCGTTTTCTTGATGTGAAATATTCTAGAGTTTTTTATATCTTTTTCATACACTTTGCATAATGTTAAGGGTTTAGGAGATTAGCTTTTAGCATCGGCGATTTGCGTTTTAGCGTTTGCTGCTGCATCATGTGAAGGTGGTTAAAGGTGGTAAAAACGTATGGTTAGACTCCGGCGGCCACCGCCACACCTATTTCTGTTTAATAACAATGCCTAATAATAGCAATGTTAAGCGCTGCTGTGTTCTGGTTTAAAAGGGGTGGAAAGGGAGACATACTTGTCCGAGGCTTTGCAACTTAGTTCTCAGGGGTAACACTTCTGTGGGCGACCTCAGGTAGGAAATTAAACTCATCTGAGGTTAATTATCCATATACAATTATCCATGGCATAGCCATTTACCATCAGGTGGACTGCTAGCTCGTTTGCTACTTCCATATTATAAAATATCAGCATTCCTCGGTTTGATGATTGCAACGATGCCGCATTACGTTCTAGCGACTAGCATTCAGTCACAGTATCAAAACGCGCGTATTATTGATTGCGTTAATACTACGAGTACATTGCGTTAAAGCATTCAGTTATTGCATTAAGCGTTTAAAAGTAGCTGCGATCGGCGTTCAAACGTGTTCAAGTAGCGATTGATAGCTGCATCTAACTTTCGAAAGGCGTCTTAATCGTCGATCACTGATGCTCAAAGTCGGCTATGATGAAACTAAATAATTTCTGAATACCAGCACAGATATTTAATTTCATTATAAAATATCTGACTAGCCGAAATTGAATTCCGAATGTTTTAATTTGATTTTTATTTGACGTTACTATGCCTGAAAGTCCAAAAACTTCATAATTTGGTTCATGAGAATTTCAATTTTTACGAGATACTCGAGCTGTATTCAAGCTATTAAACAAACTATGCCCTTTGATGTTCTGTATAATCTTTTGGATTATTTTCCATTCATGTTCAATAGATGTAGATATAACCTCATCCTTCTCCGAGTGATGCGATGGAATACGGGTGATTCACCAGGTCGAATAATTTAGGTAGAAGAACCCGTAGAACACGCAGATGGAGTCTCTGTTCCGCTGCAGGCTTTGATGCTTTAATATACATTTTATATTGTTTGATTTATCATTGTAACCTATCCAACGTTTCATATTCCTTCTCTAACTTAATCCACACTTCTCACTTTCCCCTCTTATTCTCCTTCTCTTCTCTTTATTCTCTTTTGCATGCACAGGTTGTCTGGAAGAGATCACTGCTTACCAATAAGACCGATTATTGCATACGATTAAACTATATAATTGTGTATTATTGTTAAGATCGACCAAGGTGTGCAATCAATAATATTCTATTTATAAATATTGATAGCAATAGACCCCATAGAGATTATACACATAATGAGACAGCTCTCCTGTACACGTCACGAGTCACCGTCAAATTGGCAGAGTCAGTCTGCGGCGACGTCGAGTGTCTTTCCATCTAAACTGACGGGAAGGGGTTAATTAAAGAGTGGGACACCTATACATCGATCACGTTAGCGAGAAAGAGATGGCGCTATGCTCGAGCACTCTCAAGTTTCAATTCCCTGTTCAATACAGCCAGAGTGCAATCTAATTTGATGAATGGATATTGTTGACGTTAAGCCTGTCATGTCCTATGACTAACTTATTAATTTGAACTTTCTGCCGCGTCCGCTCGCTGCGAAACTATCACAAACTGAAACGTGTGGATAGAGTGTTCGTCTTGGTTTGGGTAGGTTTGCAAGGTTGCTTTTGATCAAACCAAACGTTTGTAGAGATTTCGGCAAAAGGTCTGCGAGATAGTAACACCTTTAAGTTTGAACCCGAAAGGTCGCGGATTCGAATACCAATGAGGTAAAATTTTGAATTTGCCTCATTGGTATTATAATAAAGGGCAGTGATAGCCTAGTGGTTAAGAAACTCTCCTCTAGTGGTTAAGCCTCTGGATCGAGGGGTCCGAGTTTCAAATCCCAGGCACGCACTCCTGATTTTTCAAAGTTATGTATTATCACTTGCTAAACGGTGAAGGAAAACATCGTGAGGAAAACTGCATACCTGAGAGATGTATAAAAAAAATCTCAAAGGTACGTGAAGTCTACCAAGACGCACTTGGCCAGCGCGGTGGACTATGGCCTCATTATGAGAGGGGACCTGTGCCCAGCAATGGGACAATAATGGGTTGAAGATGATGATGATGATTATAATAAAGAAGTTATACCTACCTAATGCGACATTATCTGTAAAGAAGCATTTTAACCTCCTGGGATCTTTCGTCATATATATATTACATAGAAAAGAAAAAAATGTAACAGCACCATCTGTCAATATTTACGAGATCTTTTAGTTTTATTCAATAGATAGCATGTTGGTCCACCATTTAAAACTGTGATTAGCTGATAGGATGATACTATTTTATTGCATTGTGAATTTTAACCAAACGATGGCGTCACGGTCGGAAACAAGTAGTAAGTGAATTTGAGATTTTAGTTCAAATATCGATGTTTTTATAAAAAATATGTATTTTTATCGTTTATAATAAATCATTTTTACTAAATATGAGTCTGCAATGCTTGTAGGTTACATTAAAAATTATGAAATATCGGATGAAAGTTTTATGTCATACTGGTACCACATGAGTTCCCAATTACTACTGTGAATGGAAGAGTCCCAGTGTAATACTCATATGACATAAACATAGAGCCTTAAGGATTTACTTTGGGTGAAACGGCAGTCCGCAAAATTTGCGAAATACTTATATCAGATTAACATTTTTATTGTGTTCATTATTTCACTAATACAAAATTGGAAGACTTTTTGAAAGGAGGTTTTCATATAACGATAACTATTCAACTAAAACAGATTTGCAAAGACCTGCGAGTTTTCTAATGAAAAAAGCGACGGGAATATCGAAATCATTAGCTAGGATAAATAGTTCTCACATGGTGGTTGGACAACAAACACACTGGACTATGTCATTACACTGAATCTGACAGTAATTCGAGTTCGATTGGCAGTTCGAAGACGAAGACATATTAATACAAGGCTAAAATAAAACCCATGTCAACCGAAAGTTTCCGTTATCATAAAGTACATAATTTAGTCCATTACTCCAACGTTCCAAATAAATGCAGAAAACCAAAATACAGCAACTAAAAGAGCATATTGTATTAAATGCAATATATATTTCAATAAAACATAATTGTTTCTTATAATTCAACAAAAAAAATTTTTTTAATCACCATTTTATACTTTTTGTAACCATATTTTGTGTTCAGTTATCAATTGTGTCATAATAAGAACGTACCGCAAATTTATTAAAAAGTATTATTTTTACTTTTAAAAAAATATTTATATAATCTGTGTACTGTGACTTTATAACGGAACATATTTTAAGTTTATTTGATGACTGTGATATATGTTAGAAAAAATATACAAGACAACAGACAGTTAAGTTTACTGCTGAATGTGATTGTGAGAATCATTTTTTTAAATTGAGTGTGACTGTGTAAAATTATAGATTAAGATATAATTGTACACAACACAGACAGTATTTTTTTACAATACATTTCTCATATTACCAAAATTTTACATTAATATATATGATTAATGTTCTATGTCATATATATATGACACAAATAAAAGTTGTAATTGGGAACTCACGTGTTATATATATGACATTGAGAAAATCCATATTTTCCGACTTACATTTTTTGTTATATTTTTTCCTGTAATTCTGTTACCTATTGTATTGGTCAGGATAAATTTAATTCAAATTCCTAACAACTTTTTTTCCTGGGTCCCAGGAGGTTAATACACGAAGCGATCACTTGTGACTGATGTAGGTAGGCACCAGAATCTACTTAATATGAAGCAATCATCTATTAAAGACCAGAAATCTACCTATTCGTTTTTTTATAATATTAGAGGAGCAGACGAGCATTCAGTCCACCTGAAGATAACTGGCTACTGCCGCCTATGGAAATCTGTAACCAATCCCAGATAAGATTAGAGTCCTATTCGAGGTCGACGTTCCCATTCGAGGTTCCCTTTGTATTTTATCTCGCGTTATTTTATATAAAAAATTAAATATGGCTCCGTGTAAGTAAGATGTATGTACGCGCGCACAAGTCGCATTTATCAGCACATCGGCTCGAGGCTACCGGCGCCCGACGGGACTTGGGTAGGCTGGGAGTCGGTTGCGTTGTAACTACACAACTAAAGACGAATTCTACACTCACAATCCCATACTCGGATGTATGTATGCGCGCACAAGTCGCATTTATCAGCACATCGGCTTTAGGCTACCGGCGCCCGACGGTACTTGGGTAGGCTGGGAGTCGGTTGCGCTAGAGCTATAGAACTAAAGACGATTTCTACATGCACAGTCTCTTACTAGAATTGTATCGTGAGTGATGTGGAAAAAGACGAACACACACACACACCCAGACTCAGAACTTGTTGAACATGTCTAACTTCATCTTTTATCTGACCGGGGATCGAGCAAATATCCAGAACAGATATCTAAATTCATCATTTAAGTATCTGTCCGTCTGGAGGTCGAATCCGGAACCCTCGGCGCGTCAGAGCGGTGTGGTGACCGCTCTGCCACGCATGTCGGGTATTAACTAACAATTATTCCATAACAAAACCCGAGTGCTTAATAATATCGTATCCTATGACACCACATAATTGTTTTAAATCCATCATGTCATTTGGTCTGTAGGGCGTGCCAAGTAATGAGTCATACGCTCGAAAAACATTACCCTCTGCAGTTGGGTAAAAAAATTGACGATGCAGATATAAAATATCCGACATTTTATTATCACTTTATTTTACAAATTTCCTTAGTAAGGAACATTTTTGGTGACAAGCTAAAACACAGCAGGCGCTCGGCCTATCCCTCAAAGCGCTCACAAGTAACAAATTGGCAAAAATTCTTACACATGTTCCTTTCAGTGGTTAAGTTTCCGAACGGCATTTTATACTTTGCGGTTGTTTTGAGATATTATGGGAATTTGTCATGAGCTTTCGCTGCGCATTATCGGGAGTGGTTTGGGAATATTCGGGAATTTTTTCATCTTTAACGGCTTGTTACTTGTAATCGTTGGCTCGGGAATTCCTGAGAATTTGCTGTGGTGCGTCCTAATTTTGTTGATATATCGCTTTTGTTTAATGGAAGTAGAAAGCAAATGGCATTCTTTGTTTTCGTTTCATTTTGAAGGTGGTAGAAGAACCCTTTGAGGTTCGACTCCGGCGGCACCACCGCCACATCTATTTCCACCTAATAACAGCAGTGTTAAGCGCTGCTGTGTTCCGTTTTGAAGGGTGTGGTAAGGGAGACAGACTTTTCCGAGGCGTTTCAGCTTAGTCCTCAGGGGTAGCGGCGCATCTGTGGGCGACCTCAAGTAGGAATATCTAATCCTATCTGGGGTTGATTACAGATGTCCATGGGCGGCAGTAGCCACTTACCATCAGGTGGACTGCATGCTCGTCTGCTACTCTTATATTATAAAAAAAAAATTAAATACCAATACCTACGTAGTCCACCTGATGGTAAGTGAACATTGCCGCTCGTGGACTTATGTGATTAAATATGTATAAAACAGGTGACCTACCAGAAGCCGGTCATAGCTATACGTTGCAGTGGCAACGTTTTTTATTAGTAGTTTAGTATTTTTTGCTCCTTATTTTTAGTCCTTAGTGCCTAAGGACAAAAAATAAGGAGCAAAAAACAGTAGCGCTAGTATTGATGTTATCATACATGTGGCATTGGTGCCGCCCGAGTGTGATAAGTGTGGCAGTGATAGCCTAGTGGTTAAGAAACGCGGCCTCTCGATCGAGGGGTCCGAGGTTCAAATCCCAGGCACGCACCTCTGATATTCAAATTTATGTGCGTATTAGAAATTAATTATCACTTGCTTAAACGGTGAAGGAAAACATCGTGAGGAAACCTGCATACCTGAGAGATAAAAATCTTAAAGGTATGTGAAGTCTACCAATACCCACTTGGCCAGCGCGGTGGACTATGTCCTAATCCTTCTCATTCTGAGAGGAGACCCGCTCCAGTAGTGGGACAGTAATGGGTTGATGATGATGATGATGAGTGTGATAAAGGAGGCATATTTATCCAAACAGTTCTTAATTATTAGGACACAAAGAATTCTTATCTTATCTGAAGGTCTCTAGTAGGAGCCACTAACCATCAGGTAGACTAAATTCTCATTCGCCCCTTGTATATTAAAAAAAAAAATGTGAGCCGTCACGGGACGCCTGGCAGATGTGAAACATCGACATTATTTTGTAAAAGTAATATGCAGAAAAGAACATATTGTGATAGGAACTAAATATGTCATAATGATAAAATAAAATATAACGATTTTTGCGCATGGCGACGCGTCGCCACACCGTACACACTACTGCATATAGACTGTATATATACCATCGTCGCATGGTCGCTCCGACGCATGCCGTACCATGCGTCGCCACGCCAGAAATCGGTTTTACGTGCGGCTATAGATGTTTCACATCAAAAAATTAAGGCTCACATTTAAAATATACTTAATAAGGTAATAATGAAATACAGTACAAGCAAAGCAAATAAAGCAAAACATATGTGAGGCGGTGGAAAATTTGGCAACTGTTTCGTACAGAGCCTTCAAAGCGCACAGTTGATTTAGCAAGCGTTCCGCAATTCGCTAATTTCGCTGGGAGTCCTCCCTCTTGGGGAGAGATGTGCGAAGAAGGGATGCTGTGGAAAATGGATAAGCAAGAATTTAAGTTAGACGGCTAATGCTCGGGAAATTATTGTTTGTTTTGAGATGATCTTGGATTAAATACAAAGTGTAATATATTGGAAATATAGACCGAAACTATTAAGGGAAACACTAAGCGTAATTTAACAAATCACTTGAATCAAGTACAAACAAATCGAGTAGCCACTCCATCACATATTCTCATGTACCCTCTTATTATAACATTATGCATATACCACACAAAGTAAGACATCTAGCTAATAATGTAAATCGTCATTGTATCAAATTAACTTATTAACATGAAATTGCTTTAAATTATAATATATATAAGATATATATATATAAGATTAAATATAGATAAGATTATATATATATATAAGATTTCAATTATATTCATTAGCTTTTTTCAGCGTTACAGAATATGTCATATACCAATATTATTATGTCTATGTCTAGTTTATGTCTAGCTTCCATACACGTACAGTGGACGTACACATAGATGTAAAGCGCTAACAAAGAGTACACCAAAAGTTGGTAGTAATGGACTTCAAATAGAATTTCTGCCTAATAACAGCAGTGTTAGGCGCTGCTGTGTTGCGTTTTGAAAGGTGTGGTATGGGAGATATACTTTTCCGAGGCGTTTCAGCTTAGTCCTCAGGGGTAGCGGCGCATCTGTGGCCGACCTCAGGTAGGAATATCTAATCCTATCTGGGGTTGATTACAGATCTTACTTACAGATCTTACTTACGATCAGGTGGACTGCATGCTCGTCTGCTACGCCTATATTATACGAGTATATTAAAAAAAAAAGAATTGATCTCTTTGAATTGGTTCGTAAACTTCATGACAACTACTTTCCCATTAAATAAAAATGCATACTCATGCATTTTCTATGACATAATTTGGCAATACTAAAAACACAAAATTCATTCACTATTTTTCAATTTAAAAATTGGTTTCTAAATTTTTATTATACCACCTCCAAAAATATTTTCTATCATCCAAGAACATCCTATCCTCGTGTGATTGCCACCGTCTCGTATATTTATTGAATAAATATTAAATCGTTTCATTTGTTCGTGCACGTTGTCAAACTCTCGACTTCATTGACTTCACTGAGTATATTAGCATATTTTCTTAATCTTTTAAGAAGTTTTAAACTTGAGATTATTTCAGTATTATTAACATATTTTATTTAAACAATATCTTCCGACATTGTTTACCGTTAGATTTATTGATCATGAGTATATTTTTTAAGAAATTATTTATATAAAGATTTCTTTTTTATTCATCATTTAATGTCACCCAGATTTAAAATATATTGGAGAAAGGGTAAAAAAATATAAAATGAAAAGAAATGTTTTTTTTTTAATATACATATATCATCACATACATACAAAAATATTTATGAGGAACCCTTATTTCATATTGGCACAAAGGGTTTATAATAAGGGATTGCCGTATCCAGAGAAAAATATTCTGTCATCTAAGAAAAGACTTTCCGCGTCTGATTGCCGCCGTCTCGAATATTTATTGAATAAATATTGAATCGTTTCATTTGTTCCTGCACTGTCAAACGCCCGACTTCACTGACTTCAATGAGTATATTTACGTTTCGTCTGCCTTCAAGTTACTTGGGAACGCTTAGACAAAACTACAAACAGAGTTTCAAAGTTCGAGTTTCAAAGGCACATTTGCATTAAATTAGTTTCAGTTTTAAATTATTTATGTATTCGTTTGGAACTTTTAGAGTACATTTTGCACTCTTATGAGTTTTGAAGAAGTAAATTGAAACTATTAATGTAAATGTTCTTTTCAATTATGATAAGAATAGCCTGAATAACATGAGTTATTCATTATTCTTTCCCACAGATTGGCATCCCGAAACACACACGTCTAATCATAAAAATACAACTTAAAAATTTGATAGCCTAGCCGAGAATCGATCCGATAAACCAATGCGTACATAGTGACTGCTCCTGTATGGCTGTATTTTTTGGGTCAGGAATAGAAACCAGAAGTCTGTGTGTCCAAACGGTGCTATAACCGCTCAGTAACGCTCGTCATATGATTTCATACTCTTAAGTGCACTTTTCCTGTCGCCCGTGTGTAAACCAGCAAGCACGTTGTGGCGACCTCCCGCTACTCGTCAAGAGATGGCGCCACGAGTATTCTGAATCACGCTATCGAAGTTTTCTAAACATCTGGTATATATACAAGTTCCGAACTGAGACTGTCGGAGCGCGGCCGCTCCCCGGGCATGATCACCTAGCCCGGCGGGAGATCTCCCTTTGCCAAAACCTCTCTCCCAAACACATGAATTAACAAGCTGCAGTCTTCGCGACTCGTTTGCATGCGTGTACGACAAGATACAAGTCACACGCATGCGAATAGGACACGCGTGACAGCATATATACGCGCGATATGAAAGGCTCTAATACAAACCTGATTAAGTTAGTATTCAAAGTGATTATCCATGGAAAATAATCAAAAACTGCGAATCTAAAGTGCATATTGCATACTGAATGTGTTAGTTGGAAATAAGGTAAACACAAAGCACGCACAAAGTAAATTGAACAATGTTTATCGGATTCCATTTTGATTACAAAAAAACTTGTGTGACGTGTATTGTGGTTTCGATCAGTATATCTAGGATTGAATCCAGTATACTTTTGAATTATAGTAGACAATTTTTTTATTTTTTTTATAATAATGGAGTAGCAGACGAGCATGCAGCCCATCTGATGGTAAGTGGCTACTGTCGCCCATGGACATCTTTAATCAACCCCAGATAGGATTAGATATTCCTACCTGAGGTCGGCCACAGATGCGCCACTACCCCTGAGGACTAAGCTGGAACGTCTCGGAAAAATCTGTCTCGCTTACCACACCCTTCAAACCAGAACACAGCAGCGCCCAATATTGCTGTTATTAGGTAGAAATAGGTGTGGTGGTGGTGCCGCCGGAGTCGAACCACCTTTAAAGTGGAGTTTCTTGCGCCGCTTCTTCTCCATAGCGAAATACCTTCCGAAGCGGTGGTAGTTTGTTGACTTTCAAAAAGTATTCTATATGAATCAATTTTGAATAAATGAGATTTGAATTTGAATTTGAAGTATGAAATAATTCGCATAAGATATACCTGACGGAATTGGTGGTTCTTTATCGCCCATCGTAATCTTCTGTGGGCTTCAGTGGTCAATGTTAGCACGAAATAAACACTGTTTTGATCTCAACCACCGTTATAATGTCCATTTTCGACATATCCAATACTTTAATTAATAAAGTCTGTTTCACTACCACAATTTAAACGAATCCAACGACATCTCATATGTTAAAAACCGTCAAGCCGTCTATACACATGTATACAGACATACAAACATACACACATGCGTACAGACATACATACGTATAAACTTACACACATAAATAAATACGTATGCCCACAGAACATTACCCTCCGCATTTAGGTAAAATATAGAAAAAGTTAGGTGAGGTTCAATACAACCAAGTCACGGTATAGAGCGGATTTTTCAAAATTTTGTATAACAACGAGAATCTAAGCGCTTTATGTCCACATCACTCCGTGGCTTGCTATAGTTAAAATTCAATAGAGTAGCGCAAAATCTGCACAGAGAGACCTTATGTTGAGGAACGATAATATTCCGATACTATAATATAACGATTAAAAAATACTTTATCTATTCAAAATAGTTATTATTATACTTTCATTGTTTTGTATTAATTAAATGTGTTGCTATAACATTTATCCGATACTATATTATTACAATTAAAAATACTTTATCTATTCAAAAGAATAATTATTATAATTTAATTGTTTTGTGTTAAGTAAGTAAATGTGTTGCTGTAACATTTTAAAAAATAAATTTTATAATTTTATTGATTTACTAAATACTGTTTGATTGAATTAATAATTTAATATTATTTCGTTAATATTACTATTATAAATTGCAAATTGAGGATGATGATAGGTAGATTTTCAGTTTGTACTTTCTATCGTCCGTTATCAATATTTAATCTACATAAATTTTGTCCACCAACGATCGAAACTTGACATTTTCTAGTCTGCAGAAATAGTCATTTCTCGTAGGAAAAACTTTCGCACAAGGTTCACACATTTGTACTTAAAACTTATTTTAAACGAAGCGAAGATAACGAAGCAACACTTCGTCCTATAACAATAACATCAGAAGTATAACTTCAATATCGTGACAATCTCGTTCCTAGTAATAAGGGACCATGTCCATCAATATTCTCTGTACAGTTTATGCAAAACTGTAGTTGCTTCTGGACAAAGTTTGCGGCAGCCCTGATCATAACATTTACGTTGAACAAACTATCTTTACATAATAACTAGGTGTGGTAAGGATTTTAGACATATTTCGACAAACGGCCTACCTTTGTCCATTTTTGGTTTTTAATGGGTTATACAAACTTACATTACATTTTTGGTTTTAGCTACTTTATAAAATGAAACTTATAAACTTATTTTTTTATATTTTTGTATTTCGTTTTTGTATATATGTACATTTTGTAAATAAGTTTCTATTAGTATATAATTTGATTTCTTTTTTGTTTAATTAGTTTTTAATTTTATTGATTCAAATATTGTATATAAACTTATTATTATCCTATAAATAAATAAACTCTTTTAATTGAGTAATTTTAAAATAAAAAATGAAACTTCTTGATTATTTTTACCCGATTGTGGATGGTAATGTAGACTAGCTACATCATGTTTATTATTTTATGTACGACCGAAACGATTATAAGTAATATGTTACTTTATAATTTGTATGAATATTTAGTTTATTTCTCGTAAATGATTGTTTAATCTTAAGAGAGATATATTAATAAAGATCTTAAACCATAATGTTTTATGTACGTATACAAAGTGGCAAACGAGCATGCAGTCCACCTGATGGTAAGTGGCTTCTGTCGCCCATGGACTATAATAAACTCCAAATAAGATTCCTTCCTGAGGTTGGCCACAGACGCGTCACTACCCCTAAGGACTGAGTTAAATACCTCAAACTATGTCTGCCTTACCACACCTGTCAAAGCGGAACACAGCAGCGTTTAACACTGATGTTATTAGGCAGAAGTAGGTATGGCAGAGGTAGCTCGGGAGTCGAAGCACAAAGCGTTATACCAACTTATAATACCCAATTTATTGTCACAATATTATTTTTAGAAAATAGTGAAATTTGAATAGAATATAGACCTATTTGAAGAGTACTTAGTAGTATCTGATCACTAGTACTCCTGGCATATAGATGACGGTGTCAGTAATTCCACTCCGTCAGTTTAATACCCTCAAAGTGCATTATTCAGTTTGCTTGTCAGTGCACGAAAGGACTGTGATATGATAAAGCTGCTTATGCCCATTTTGAAAAGCTAATTTTGACGTAGTAATTAGTGCATTTGGACCCGAATGTGCGTATTGTATAACCTAAAACTGATTTACGTAACTATAATGAGCTTACATAAAAAAAAATCGACATAAACCTTTTTGGGGTAACACATGGCTAACATTAAGAGAAATTGATAAGCAAATTTTCAAAAGTCTAAAATTATTTTTATTATAGGTAATTGGTATACAAACTCAATAATTAGTGATGATATCGAAATTTCGACATCTCACACGAAGAATCCCCGAATCGAAATGAATTATCATATGCTTGATTGAATAAAAATGTGACACCTTCATTATATGTGAGAATTCTCTAAAATTAAAATTCTCAATTTTTTTCAGTCCAGCTGTGGGACAATAATTGGGTAATAATGGTGACGTAATAAATATTATCATCATCATAAAGATATTTCAAAATCATTTTCATGATAACATCCTGTAAATACACAGTATAAATTCATTTGTAATACAATTAATTTTACCAGCTCAGTCGTAGCTTATCGCTACGGCGTAGCACCTCATTGAATTAAATTATGAAATTCGTAGAACTCGTAGCTGTCAAAGCTACGCACAATTGGATTAGTTGATAATAATAAATGAATAGAGATTTCATTTCTAGGAATCTGGACTTCTATCTAGATGAATTTCAGTTTAATGGAAATTAAATCCATTACTGTCCCACTGCAGGGCACGAGTCTTCTCTCAGAGCGAGAGAAGTATAGGCCATAGTCCACCGCGCTGGCCAAGTGAGAATTGGTAGGTTTCACACAACTTTGATCAATATTTTTAAGGTTAGATAAGGTTAGATAAGGATTTCTCAGGTTTTCTTATGTTTTTCTTTACCGTTAAAAGAAGTAATAAGTAATATTGATACCTAATGCGCATATAACTTTTAAAAAATGAGTTTCATGCCTCTAAGAGACCTTCGTCCCATTAATTGAGAAGCCGAGTTTCAACCACCAGTTCTGGCTAGGTTTGGACTACTTTATGTATAATTTCACACAACTCACACAAAGAAAATTCAAGCAACGACCTGTGCTATTTCTAGTTCAATGTCCCAATTATCCAAAAAAATGGGGAAGCCCATTTCTCATACTATTGAGTTCACCAAAAAATAAAAAAACCTAAAACATTGACCTCTTCCTTCATAACCCCGTCGTGCAGAATATATATCATAACTCATATTCTTAAAATGAATTTACCTAAGACTAAGGCATACAAAGCCGTGTAAAGCTAAGCGGATACTAAGGTAAAATATTTCCAGTATTACCTGCGTACATTCCAGCTGAAAACTGTATTAAGCGAAACGTACGAGATATCTTGTTGCGGAGAAACTAATCAGCGTCACAAAAATCTACCTAATAGCAGCTGGCGGACTTGTGTGGATAGCAAAAAAGGTAAATTTAAAAAATAAATATCGAGTAAAAAAAATGAATTGAGAATATTTCTCATTTTTTTTATATGGGTGTAGCAGACGAGCATGCAGTCCACCTGATGGTAAGTGGCTACTGCCGCCCATGGACATCTGTAATCAACCCCAGATAGGATTAGATATTCCTACCTGAGGTCGGCCACAGATGCGCCGCTACCCCTGAGGACTAAGCTGGAACGCCTCGGAAAAGTCTATCTCCCTTACCACACCCTTCAAACCGGAACACAGCAGCGCCTAACACTGCTGTTATTAGGTAGAAATAGGTGTGGCGGTGGTGCCGCCGGAGTCGAACCACAAAGGGTTCTACCACCTTCTTATTTAAACTTATATCGCACGATAAAAAATAAAGTAAATAAAAAAAATCAAGAGTCTTAAACGACATTTTTAATTTATAAGTTTATTTTTATTATTTATATTTTAATTTTTAGGTCATAATTTATATTATATTTATAATAATAGGTCATATTATTTATATTTTGTTATTACATATAATATATAGTTTATATAAACAATCAATATGTATAAAACAAATTAAGGTATATTTTATTCTTGGTATTTACTATTGTATTATGTGTTATTACTTATATTATTATGTTAAAAATAAAAATATGCACATTCACATACGCACATACACACGTACACACACACACACACACACACACACACACACACACACACACACACACACATGCACGCACATACACACACATGCTTATAATATTTCTTAGTGTTGCAGTGCAATTGAATGTTATAGTCCGTAAAATGTAAATCCGTAATTGGCTAATTAGTTTAACATAGAAAGTATTATATATATCATTTAAGTAGCTGTGGATTTTGTTGAATAAATAAATAAATAAATAAAATAGTTTAGTTTAAGATATGAAATATTTCATGATAATATATTAGATTAGACTTATAAGAATGTCATAATTAACTTCATATCTCATGATAACTATATTATACTAAATCCTTCATCCTATACCAGTTATGCCCCACCGATTGAGCTGAAATTTTGAATATACGTTTGGTTTAAATAACAATGCATAATCAATTAGATTAATAATGACGTTATTCGAAATTAATTATAGCGGACAATGAAAGGTTCTCTGAAAAGAATTGAAAAACAAAATGATTGTTTTTCGATTCTCCGTACTGCTGTTTTATTTTTACCTTTTTTAAGTATATTTTTATTTTTTCTGCTGACGGTACATCTCATCAATATTCCCGCGTTCGGCGTGACGTCGCAATAAGATTTATTATTCGCTCTCTCATTACTCATGTTCTCATATGTTCTACATATGGGATATTTACACGTACGTTGATACGTTCATACTCAGTTGTATTTTAAGAATCAGGTACGCTTGAAGATCTTTAAATTTTGTAAAATTCGTACCGAGTAAATTGGCAAGACATTTTTGTCCATATTATAGAAGCAGACTTATCAAAGTCGAGATATCCTTGCGTTTCGGTGGAGGTGTGGAACTGTGGATTCTACAGGCTTTATATATAAGATGGCCATCTTAGGTTTGGCAGCACATCTGTGATCGCCTTCAGGTAGAATGCCTGGTCTTTATGGAATTAGTTAGAGACAAAGTCATGGCAGTGGCCACTTACCATTAGATGAACTACATGCTCGTTTGCTTTTTTTTTATAATATAGTAGTAGCAGACGAGCATGCAGTCCACCTGATGGTAAGTGGCTACTGCCGCCCATGGACATCTGTAATCAACACCAGACAGGATTAGATATTCCTAGTTAATTGTATCAGGCGTTACTTTGCGGAAATCCATGCTATTAAGTTAAGATTAAAACTACTTCGCAACAATCCGCTACAAATATGTATGATGGTATATATTTTAAACCATGCAGTATGTACCACCCTCCCTCCCTCAAAGGATACATGCAGATGCAAAAATTAAAAATATACACCACCATACATACCACCACCAACACGTGTTTCGCTCCAAAACGAAACACGTTTCTCTCCAAACGAAACGAAACACGTGTTTCGCTCCAAAACGAAACTCCAAAACGTGTTGTTCAAACGTGTTGTTGGTAGTGACTAGTGAGTAATCTTTAATAATCTATGCCCAAACACAGTAACGCCATACTCCTGTAGGCAATAGCTATGACGATGGTGCCTTCGAACGTCAAAGAAATATACGTACCTATACTTGTAATCTGCAAAAGTTTAGTCGAAATGAAGTCGTGAGGCTAATATTAAAATGAACCCCGAAATGAATGCACGAAATAGGCCTTTAATATTAAAGAAACCATTTACTTTACATCCAAATAGATTTGCCTACGACAAAGATTTCAAGTTATCTATAGGGTTGTCTACAAAGTAAAATTAATTATACTTATTATTTTACTTGTAAAATTAAATTAGTAGTAACATATTTTGCAATAATAAATAAAAATAGTTTCTTTTTTTTATATTTCATAGATAAAATATGAAATATAATATAATCGGCATTTTAAGTGAGATAAGAGAGTAAAATAGAAGAAGAGATCGAGATATGACATGGGATGGAGAAACTTATAACGAAATAGAATAAATTAAATTTATTATTTAAAGGGTTTTTTTTCCGTCACCATACCGCATTGGAGAAAAGCCCCCTAGCCTACTAGGCTTACCAGGTCTCGCCTAGTAGTTTGACTAACTCATGGACTCATAGAAGCCTATTCTGTACTATTATCCCTTTACACTTTATATTTTTGTTATAACAAATATATTCTTCATTACTACAAGGTGACAACCCTACTCGCTCGCCAAGTCACGTGACGCATTTAAATGCAAGGCAAGTGCTTGTTCCAAGTCCTGCCGCAGTTTGTTACAATTTTTTATTTTCTTTGATTTGATTTGTACAAGCTAGATTCCCTTTACAAGCCATCTTGAATAGAATACATTTTTGAACTATTTTCTGTCCCTGCACATTTTAGACTTTTATTGAATAAGAAAATGAAAATAAATTGTACCTACTTCATAACTACAAGGTGACAACCCTAAACGCTCGGCAGGTCACGTGAGGCATTTAAATGCAAGCAAGTGCTTGTTCTAAGTTCCAGGAGTCCCTTAATAGCTAAACGAACTCACATTAAGTGATCAGAAAAGCTGTACTCGAATAAAAATGTAATATAAGACATTTTAAAGTCTGTCAGTGTGTTCTGCACATTTTCACTTTTGTTACCTTAATAAAATATAAATATAGTCCTTCATTACTACGAGGTGACAACCCTACACGCTCGCCAAGACACGTGACGCATTTAAATGCAAGGCAAGTGCTTGTTCCAAGTCGGGCCGCAGTTTGTTACAATTTTTTATTTTCTTTGATTTACAAGCTTGATTCGCTTTGGAGGCCATCTTGAATGGAAAGTAGTTAAACTTCGTTTCGCAGTGTTATTTTCTTATGAAAGTTTGTTGTTTTATTTTTAAAAAATTTGTTCTTTCTATTTTATATATTTTTGTGATATTAAATTTTGAAGAACGATTTTTTGTAGCTGACAAGCACGCAGTCCACTTATTGGTAAATGTTTATCTGTAATCAATCCCAGATCAGATTAGATTTTTACCTGAGGTCGGCCACAGGTGCGCCGCCATACCTGAGGACTAAGTCGGTATTCCTTGGAAAAGTATATATCCCTTACCAAATTACTCAAACTACAACGCTTAAGACTGCTGGTTATTAGCCACAAATAGGTGTGCCGGTTGTGCCGCTGGAGTCGAAGCAGAGAAGGTTCTATCACCTTCAACTATTTACTTAATTGATACCCGTACAAGTTATACGATGTAATCTCATCTTAAACTTGATCTAAAATTGATGAACATTTATAGTTTATGTAGTAATCCTTTAAACCATTATTGAATTAACTATAACACCTAATTAGTTAGTTTAGCTCATGTAAATATGTGTCACAAAATGTGTTACAAAAATAATTAATTTTACTGAAATTGACGTTTGCAATTTACCAGAAAACGTATAAAGTAAATAAGCACACGTGTATTATGCTATCTATTTTATCTATAAAACAGATTTCCATATTTCGACTTTTAAAGTATATTGAAAGCTTCCAAGTCAATGACGTCACTTGCTTTGACGCGCTATCGCAAGGAAACAGCGATAACCGATCTGCCGTGTCGTGCTTAATTAACAATTTTCTTTCTACTTTAAGATTGTCACAGCGATAGAGTATCCTTGGCGTTTTAAAGTAATATTAAACTAAAATCCGGCTTGAAGGACCAAGTTTAGAATTTTTATGTACGTTTCGTTTAGTCTAAGACTATAATTATGGTTTTGTACGATTAACTTTATGACCTATGTTTATTTAATAAATAAATAACAAAATTAAAATAATTGTCAATCGGATAGAAAATTCTGGTTCGAAGGACTAATATTCAAATTTTACACTTCATACTAAGAGAACCAGTCTTTACCAGTCTAACAAGGTTCCATATTCGATCCCTGACCAACCGGGTTATTTTATTTGTCCCTATATGCACCCATAGCACTCGGGGCAGAGAAAATTTAAATGTGATGCTATGAGTGTACAAAACTAAAAACACCTTTTACTTTCATACAAAATCCATTAATTTCAAGGCTATTTACATTTTACATACATACATATGTATTTATATGTCTATGTATGTATGGTTCCCCGTTCACCAACAACACAGAACTTAATATAAAGCCATAAGATTATACATTGTTTTTCTCACATACAAAATCCAACTAACTCCACGGCCATGCATGTATGTATGTCACCTAGTTGTATGGCGAGCTTGTCTCTATTCCGTGTTAGTGGCAGCATAAATTCCGTGGGCGCTTAACGCCAGCGCCAGCAGAGCTAACGTGTAATGTACACCTCATTATTCAAACGCACGTCACACTGTAGGCGGTGTGCTCACGTTACGACTAATATAAGTTAGTATGACGAATAGTCGTTTAGTTAGGTAATGAAAGTTTATGTTTGTATAAGTTAAGAAAATAGCGTTAATTTAATTTATAGTATGGTTTAAAGGGGTTTTGAAACGTATTGTAAGAAATGCGATTCGAAAAAAGATGACAACATCAGAAATCATCATCTTAATCAGGCATCATAAGATATATTTATCATCACAAGTAGCAAAGTATCTATAATAAATTCAAGGTATGGTTTTATATACATATGAAGTTGGAATTACTTTAAAAAATATCTTATAACTCTAAAAATATGTAATATCGGAATTATGTACTAAAGTAATATCTATTTCAATTATATTATCTTATTATACTCACTTTATGATTACATAAATCACTTCTTTCATTACATTTTAATATGTAAACCTACTCAAGACACGGTACTTTTAAATCAATATGTCAACCAACCTGATCACGTTTACTTACCCAACCTGTTTACATATCAGTAACAATGTAAACACATATTATCACAGGCACGCAATCACGTCATCTGATAAACACGCCACAAAGCGCATTGTATTGTCGCGGCGTGAATGGAGAGCTTTAGTCAAGAACAACACGCTTTGATTACACGCTTACCGTATGCATAGCTTTATTAAGTTACAAATAATTTATTGGAAGACTTAAATGTGGGAAAATCTTTGTAGTTATATGCTAGCCGGTAAAATAAGCCTTAAATTTTGGGGGAATCTTAATAGAAAATATTGTGTTAGTTTAGTAAAAACACATTTATTGTTAACCCCTTAGTATCCCCACTGTTGGATCTTTCTCTCAGAGTGAGAGGTTAGCTCTAGGCCATGGTCTACGGTGTGTAAAAGTGTGAATTGATAGACTTCACTCACCTTTTTTCATAGATTAGTAAAGATACTACGCCGCCTTGAAATTAAATGAAGCCACAAACGGCTTATTTTAGTAAGTTCTTTTATATCACGGCGTGCGTAAATGGACGTTTTACGCACGCTTCGCGTGCGCAAAACCCCCATTTCCGACCCCGTAATATAAAATTTTATACAACACGCGGACGAAAAATGTTTTTCTGACTCGTGTGATTGCAGTCCTCGCCTGCGGCTCGGCCTGCAAACTCACACTTGTCAGAAAAAAATTTTTCGTCCTCGTATTGTAATGTACTATTTTTGAATCCTTGACAAATAAAAACATTTTTAGAGAAAATTTACGAATAAATAACTAATTTACGTAATAATTACGTAATTTACGTAATAAATAAATAATTATTTCAAATATTTTAGGGACATTTTAGCACGGAGACGTGGCAAAACTTTTTTACGCACCTATTTCAATTCTCAAAACTGGGTACATTTTCTTATTAAGAGTGAGTAATCTTTTTCTAATCTATGTTTTTTTAAAGAACTCTTAAGCATGTAGGTCATCACGATGTCCTTCACCATTATACCAAATGATAATTTTTAATACGCACATATCTTTAAAAATCAAAGTAATCTTTTTTCGCCTTCAGTGATAAAAGCATAAGTGATCAAGCTAAGGTACTTAGCACTTCAATCTTAATTAAATGGTGAAATAATTAAAATTGTAGTATCCAATTTACAGTATTAACACTTATTAAAATTCGCTTTTGGTTCTTTTCTATAATAATATTATAAAGAGGAGAACTTTCTTTGTTTGTTTGATTGTAATGAATAGGCTCAAAAAACCACTGGACCGATTTTAAAAATTCTTTCACCATTCGAAAGCTACATTATCCACGAATAACATAGGCTATATTTTATATGAAATATATTTGATAAATAGATTTTGGGGTGGTACAAAGTTTGCCGGGTCAGCTAGTATCATATAAAATGCAATTATCAAGTTACAATTAATCACTTACCATCCTGTTTCATGTAATCCTACACGTCTTCTACAACATATATCTCATACGTACATACACTAAAACCTTATCAAAACATCTATATTATACCCTATTGTGGACACACCTATTGTCGACACCGTACAATCAAAGCCTATTGTCGTGTCGTGAATAGGCAGCTTTAGTGTCAAAGGTGCCTACATCCATGGTTTTATTATTGTGTTGTAAGCCTTATTTCTTTAAAATATGTATTAATATCGTCCTCATATATTATCACTATCCATATTAAAATATTTTAAAAGAACAATACAAAATCTCGAATAAAAAGCCAGTTACAACAACAATGACGTCATAAGGACAATGAAAAATCGATTTAGATGACACATTTAATGCATAATGCGAGGGTCAGTAAATAACTTCAATTGAGGTTCAGAAAAATATATTTTATATCACGGCGTGCGTAAATGGACGTTTTACGCACGCTTCGCGTGCGCAAAACCCCCATTTCCGACCCCGTAATATAAAATTTTATACAACACGCGGACGAAAAATGTTTTTCTGACTCGTGTGATTGCAGTCCTCGCCTGCGGCTCGGCCTGCAAACTCACACTTGTCAGAAAAAAATTTTTCGTCCTCGTATTGTAATGTACTAATTTTAAATAGTTTCCGTGTAGCCAAATTAATAAGCAAATGTAGTGGGAAATACCACCATCATTTATCCACTACCGAAAAAAATGCGTGGTGCATTTTTGTGTATACTTGTTAAATAATCAATATAAATAGCCAAAAGCCTTTTTTGTACTCTGTACAGCCCGAATTTAGAACTAAGGTTTGCCAATCTTTTAACCCTGCTCTGATGATTTAGCAGTTAACTGTTCTTAACTAAGGGCTCTGTCCAACACATCCATTGTTGCCGTAACACAGCTCTATTACACCTATTGTTACACGGTCATCACATTGTCGTGCCGTGAACAGACGGCTTGTAGGTCAAGAACAACATTCTGATTAGACGGCTACATGCATAGCTTCATTACTACTGAAACACCACAGGCGCTGCACATGCAGTGGGAACCAGGTTCGATCCCTGGCAAGATAGAATGGTAATTTTTGATGTGAAACATCTATAGCCGCACGTAAAACCGATTTCTGGCGTGGCGACGCATGCCGTGGCGACGCCACGCTATACGATGGTATATATATATACAGTCTATATGCAGTAGTGTGTACGGTGTGGCGACGGGTCGCCATGCGCAATCGACTGTGCGATTTCTGCATATTACTTTTACAAAATAATGTCGATGTTTCACATCTGCCAGGCGTCCCGTGACGGCTCACATTTTTTTTTTATTTCTATTTATGGTTTAGTTGTTTGTGTATTTGTTTTTGTGTTTGTCCATGTCACCCATGACACAGAAATATCCTTTTGTTCGATTATGGACGTAGAAAGCGTTGACTTCGACACCATTTTATTCATAAACACAGCTTTATTACAACCACTGACACTGAAAAAAAGAGTATTGCCGTGAATAGTCTGCTTTAAGGTCAAGAACAACACTCTGATTAGACGGCTACATGCAGCGGTTAATGACTGCCGAAACACCACAAGCCGCTGCAATAATGAGATTGCGGCGCGATAGAGCCCGTGATAGAGCTCTCATCTCACAATGGCCTATTGTGATGCTGTGTTGTTATAATTCTAAGAAATTAATTAGTTCATTAATCAGATATAATCTACTAGTTATTGCCCGTGGCTTCACCCGCGTTTAAAAGAAAATAATATAACATACTATCATACATAAAACTGAAAATTCGTACCTTCAACTTTGCTTAAGGTCATCACTTCATCAAATGCATAGTTTACGATTCAATCCTTACTAATATCGATTAAAATATAATCGATGTTTTAGGTCCTAAGGATCGATTCTCCGATTAATCGATCTTAGATCGCCATCCCTAGTTCCCATGGGATTTCCGGGATAAAAACTATCCTATGTCCTTTCTCGGGTCTCAGACTATCTTTGTACAAAATTTCATTAAAATCGGTTCAGTGGTTTGGGCGTGAAGAAGAGACAACCACACAGACAGACAGACAGAGTTACTTTCGGATTTATAATATTAGTAAGGATAAGGATTTGGCATTTCGGTTTACTTCGGAATATGGATTCAAATCTCGGAAATGTAGAAAATATTTGTATTATTTTTAGGTATTTCAATGTAAAATTTCATGTTGGACACCCAGTTGGTGCAGCGGTTTCTATACCAATCTGACACGTAATGAGTTTCATGTTCGATCCCTGACTAGACAGATATCAATAATGAATTTTGTTTTCTGTTCTAGGTTTTGTTCAAGGTACCCATGAAACGAGAAAATCCTATGGGGCTATGGGTGTAGAAAACTTTATGTGTACCATGTGTATGTAATTATTAAGGAAACACCACAAGCCGCTGCAATAATGAGATTGCGGCGCGATAGAGCCCGTGATAGAGTTCTCATCTCACAATGGCCTATTGTGTCGTGATCATACTGATTATGTAATAAATGATGTAGAGATACTCTAATAAGAATTTCGGCAATCTTATTCGGAAGTTTGGGTTCGAATCTCAGTGATATTTCAGAGTTATTTGGGAATTAGAAAACTTAGTTATGAAATTGTTTACTTTATCTATACTTATAATAAATCTGTAGAGAGGTCAATTCTGTACATGAAATATATTTCCAAAATAACTATCAGGGGGTGATTAGAGATCGATACTGATGCCAAAAATGCAATCAGTAAAATTTCTGTCTGTCTGTCTGTCTGTCTGTCTGTATAACCGTTATAGAAACAAAAACTACTTGACGGATTTTAACTAAACTTCGTACAATTATTTTTCATACTTCTGAGCTGATTATAGTATACTTTTAATCACGCTACAATGAGTAGGAGCAGAGCAGTGCAGGGAAATGTTGAGAAAACGGGAGAAGTTACTCCAAATTTTAAGCTTCCTTCGCGTGTGCAACCTTAATGGTTAAAGCTACACAGAAATCATGTGTGACGGAAATGTTCTCCTTAAAATTATATAAAACATATCCCAGGACAGCATATGTCTATCTTTTATGGTTAACTCACAATAACACGTGTAACTCCCGATAGCTTAGCAGTTCGAAGCTTTCTGATTATATTTGTCTGCTCCTACGTTTATAACACTCTCAGTCACCCCTAATAAAAAAGTTAGCAGTATTAACTATTCCATAAAAAAGAATCATAGAAATCATACCCCTGAGTGATAAGGATTGTTCACCCTTAACATTTTTCTATTTATATGGCAACACAACGTTTGCCGGGTCAGCTAGTATAATAATATGTTCGTAAAACTTCGGCAACAAAGTAAATCGAGTTATTTGATTGATTATCTTAACTTAATTATTCATCACATTGTCTGGTCATTGTGAATATCCTTACGTGACGGTTGAGCGTTGATGATTTAAATTGTTTTTTAATCATCAACGCTCGATGAAATTTAGATCAATCTTATAAATAATTTTAACCAATATACCTTATACAATCTCATATAAAAGCATATATATTCATATATATTCCCATATGAACCGTTACATTCGATTGGAATTTGAGAGCAAATATATTTTTCTACTGAAAGGAAGTTCAAGTAGCAAGCCCCAAAAACAAAGCAGTATGAAAATATTCATTTCTCAATTTTATTTATTAAATACTTTCCCTTAAAATAAAAATTTCATTAATCGATTAGACTCCGATCAAGTGGAAAGGCCACAATTCCAATTATCATATTTCCGAGCAGATGAAATGAGAAAATATAAGAAATGCAATTTCCTCTCGAACACGAACAACATTGTATAAGAGACGAGGGAACGGAACGTAATGACTTGAATAATTTTTGTATCATAATTTTTCTTTGTGCCTCGACATGTTTTAATTTATTGCGTGTTTCACTGCAAACGATGAGCGATAAGCGATATTTTTTTCTAAAGAAACAGCATAGGAGCAATTTTATTTTGGCCAAACGTTGCACTTTACTCAAGCAGCCCTAAAGAACCAGAATAAATGAATTAAAAAAAATCAAGTAATCACTTTAATATTACATGTAAAAAAGATTACTCGCTATTACGGAATAAGTTTCCGACATCTTTCAATTAACATATTTCCGAGCGGATGAATTAAGAAAATATAAGAAATGCAATTTCCTCTCGAACACGAACAACGTTGTATTATAAGAGACGAGGGAACGGAACGTAATGACTTGAATAATTTTTGTATCATAATTTTTCTTTGTGCCTCGACATGTTTTAATTTATTGCGTGTTTCACTGCAAACGATGAGCGATAAGCAATAAAATAATTTCGAGAAAAGAATGCTACAGCCGTGCCGCTTTTTTATATTTTTTGTTCGACTTGCGGAGGCACTGTCGTGCCTCCAGATGTCTTAAAGAGATCGATGCACAAGTGTGATAAATAAATTGACGGCTATTTTATTATGGCCTAAGGTTGCACTTTACTAAAATTAACCTCAAGAAACGACGACCCGAGTGGCGGAGCGGTCACGATGCCGGTCTGACGCGCAAAGGGTCCCGGGTTCGATTCCCGGCCAGACAGATATCTAAATGATGAATTTAGATTTCTGTTTCTGGGTCTGGGTGTTTGTGTATTTGTCTATGTGTGTGTTCATGGCACCCACGACACAGGGAATCCTAGTGTGGGGCTGTGAGTGAAAGCGAAAGAAAGAAGAAAGTAGAAAGCGTTTATTTATTTATTTATTATTATTAAAGAAAGTTAGTTAAATTATAGAGGAATACTGTTTCGTTAGACAAGTTCGATAACACTAGATATAAATGCTCCTTAAGCCGTGGCTAGTGTACTACCACATTAATTAAATTAAAAGATCACATGCCTTAAACGCAAAAACACAGGTATACAAGACGTAAAACTGATATATAAATTAGTGATTTATGGCGGGTAAAATACGAGCAACATTCTCTAAGAACAGGTGGCAACTGTCCACAACGGTCGTCAGTGCAAGCTGTCGTTTATGTATAAGCTTACCAGTATGATGTTTTATTCATATTACTATTCTATTTTATGGGATTTCAATTGAGCCGATCGCCCGCGCGGGCTGCCTGTATTTCAAAGCCTTAGTTGTCAGCCTAAAGAAACAGTGTACCAAAAACTTCTATAGTAATATAATCCACGCCAGTTATCATAACCTTTCATCGCTTAACCTGTCCTCGTGAGACACGTACCTTACGCCGCTACGTGTTTTAATTTAAGCTCAGTTATTCAGCTTTGTTTTCCCCAAATCATACATAATTTTTGTTGAACTAAAGATTTTCAGCTTCATGCAAATGTATCTCCACTTTCTGTTTAACATTTAAACCTCATATTGACAAAGTTCAAGGTGGTTTTATTTAGCAAGGCTTTTTAATTTAGAAATGCAAAACGTTGTCATTTAGAAAATGAGAACGTGTGACGTAATATACTGGTTAGACAGAGAGGGGTCTGGGTTCAGTTCTCGGCTGTTTTCTTCTGCTTTTGGGTCTTTATGTACTTGTCTTTGTATGTATGTGTCTACGAGTATGTCACCCACAACTTAGAAAATCTAAATTAATTAATTATTAAGGAAAAAAACGTTTATTTATTTTAAATTTAGAAAAAAATGTTGACATAAATTGCCAATTACATTATACCAGTTATAAATTATGTAATTTGTCATCGACACATCTATAAGAACCTAAAGTTAAAAAATCTAAAGTTACTTGGACTAACAATTGATAGAACTACAACTAACTAACATTTTATACGAACATCAGATAATAAATAATCCTCTTTGGATTTTTACATTAATAACCTTAATAAAGACAGACCACAACAAACCAAGCCAGTCTCAAGCAAAGAACAAAAACGATTAACCTATATTCTTTAAAACCCTGTATATTTTTTACATCCCTCGCTCGTACGTGCCTTTCCCGCTTCTGGGAACAAAGACAACACTTGAAGCACGAGGGTTCTTCGAACAACCCGAGGGTTCTCCGAACCACCCCGATATAGTGTCAATGCTCTGACGAGACGGCGTACAATGGAGCTGTGTGAGGCAAGTTTTTTTTTTTAATAGATAAGTAGGCTAACGAGAAGAATAGATGATAATTTGCCTTATCTTTCACGCCTGGTTTTAAGAATAGTCGGTTCTAGGCTAAGAAGAAAGATAGATAATTTTGCGTAACTTTTAGGCCTGTATTTTAAGAATAGTCGTAGGCTAATGAGACATTTCCGGGACTAGAATAGGGCTACGGTATCCCCTGCCTGTCGTAGGAGGCGACTAAAAGGGGGCTTCCGGGGTTGCGGACGGCAAGAGTGGGAGCTCGAACCGCCCAGCAAGTGACCCCGGGAAGGACGGCGGTATGTGTGGTCGCATACCGTCGTAAACATACATGGTGTGGGAGGAGCGAAAACTGCTCCCCCAGGGTAGAGCCCGTTGGGCATCGCGCTTGGAGGGCTCCGGTTGTGTTCCGTTGGAGATCCCGGAGTTCTCCAACAAGCGTTGAGGACGGCCACCGGGGGGGTTTTAGTGCGGTAAAAATCCCACATAACCCGGCGTTGCTCCCACGTCGTCGGGTACCTTTTGAAGGTTTCCCCCTCGAGAAGAAAAAAAAAAAAAAAAAAAAAAAGGCTAATGAGACATATACTTATATGTCATAAATTGCGTTATCTTATATTTGTTTTTAGAACAATTTTCCGTAGGCGAATTAGAAAGAAAAAAATAGGTAATAGTTTTACTTATCTTCCACGCTTGTTTTAGCAGAGTTAGTGGTAGTCTAATTAGAAACATAAGTGATAATTTGGCTTTAGTTTCGAAATTGTTTTTAAGAACAATTTATCCTAGACGAATCTGACATATAGATGAGAGATTGTATTCTGCCATACTATTTTTAATAACAATAATAATAAGTAGTAGGATAATGGTAACAATACAGGGCAATTTTCCTTTTATATCTAAACCTGATTTTTAAGAAAAAACAGAATGTACAAACAGAACAAACATAACCATTCGCGCTTGTTGAAGAATCAGTGGATGAGTTTAACTTTTTTTAACATTATTTATTATTATTGTGAATTTGGACGACGCTTTAGCGTTTATTAGGCGCGGCGCTTTTAGCGAATCCTTCATATAGGCCAGTCGTTTTGAGCAGTAATGAGTTTGTAATCAATTGCAGGTGGACTGCAAATGTGTTGCAGACAAACTGATTTACTGCACGTGCGCAAATCGCCCCTAATTGCTAATTGCTGGCTTGTAAATGCATTAATTATCCAGTTAGTTAATTCGCACTCCTATGTTTGCTTCGATATGGGTTTGTGTTATTGTTTTTACGTCTGGAGGAGGCCTATACCCGCAAAGGGGCTTTAACTTAATTATTTTATTTCTCGTTTTTTATTACTTAACTTTTATTATATGTGTCTAGGTTAGGTTAAAGATAAATAAAAGGCTTATTATTATTATTATTATTTATTTTTATGAAATTAGAGTAAAGGAGAATGCAGTTGAACTTATGAAGTGTTACAATCCGCGTAAAACTACTAGTCCGCTCTGAATATAGAAATGAATCGCGTCGCCACAGCAAATTGTATGACTACACCTGTAGCATTACCATGAGTTGGCATAGAAACGCCACTATAGAAATGGTAAATAGAAAACTATTGTCATTTTGCTAGTGAATAACATAACTACTATCGTTACGGTATTTCTTGACAACGTCTGTCAAATTAATGACTCATGGGACCGAATTTGTATGGCAATAGATCATAATGACATTCGCTAGCGATTTGATTTCGATAGGTTTTTTACGTATCGAGTTACGTCACTACGGATTTTAGTTCTACGAGTAACCACCAGAGGCGCTGTACAATTTTTAATACATTTATTTTACGCAGTCGCTAGCGAGTAATAGTTTTGTAAACTCATGGTAGTCCTACTGCTCGCAACAACTTCAGAGCGGACGAGCAGTTTGGCGCAAACTATAACTGTCACACTGTCTGAATTGACTATACATTAATACATAGATATAAGATTGGACTTCTATTTCACTCTTACATACATGTGTCCTATCTCTAAAGATGTCGATATGTGATAATAATTGCCTAGAAAATTTGTCATTTTTTTTCTTTGCTAGGCAAAAATTAGTTAAGACTGATGACCCTATCACATATCCTTATCCCATGCTCAAACCAGAAAAATCTTAAAAATGGTAAAAAAATAAAACGAATCAAAAGTTTCTATAAAAGTCCTTAAAGGTACATGTAGGTGGTAAAACCCTATTTTTGCCTAATAACATCAGTGTTTAGCGCTGCTGTATTCTGCTTTATTTTGAAGATGGTCTTAGGAAGATACTTATACTTTATTACTTATATATACTTTCCTTAACGAGAATTGAACCCGAAACCTATTACATCATTTCGCCCACTTAGTAAAATACCTATATTACTCTCAACGCTCATTATATTGTAACAAGCATCTAACACCTGGAGGCAATCAACACCTCGTTAATCACTATTTTCTAATTAACGCATTAATTAACCCACAACCCATTAGTTAATGGAAACATTTGTTTCGTTGTGCAAACTCCCCGTCAATCTGGCGCAAAATAATTGGTTTATCAATTTGATTGTTGGCCGCAGCACCGATTTTGTAATACCTTTATGCAATTTAAAAATCGGCTGTTTATACAGAAAATGTTTTATCCATTACAATTCAATTAAGTGATTTTTTTATATTACTTAAATCTAGACGCACGGCTGTGCATCCACCAAATTCAGGGATAAAAGTGATGTTATTAAAAAAAAACTTGAATAGAAATTTATCAATATTCATCATCGATATTTCTATTTCTACCTAATAACAGCAGTGTTAGGCGCTGCTGTGTTCCGGTTTGAAGGGTGTGGTAAGGGAGACAGACTTTTCCGAGGCGTTCCAGCTTAGTCCTCAGGGATAGCAGCGCATCTGTGGCTGACCTCAGGTAGGAATATCTAATCCTATCTGGGGTTGATTACAGATTTCCATGGGCGGCAGTAGCCACTTACCATCAGGTGGACTGCATGCTCGTCTGCTCCTCCTATAATATAAAAAAAAAATCGATAGACATCGACCAGGATGTAAAAAACGATGTTGAAAAGAATTGAAGCAGTCGTATTAATTACAATTAAAACATAATTTAACACCTTGTTGTTTTTGAAATATTTTTAGAACCAATTAAGGGCAAAAAGACGAATCCTGTTTCAGTGTATTTATCTTTTAAACCAAAATGCAGCTCAATTAGCACACAACTACTTATTACACTATGTATTACACTATGCATTTTTTTTAATTATGATTAATTAATTCAATTCAATCTAATTGCAATATTTTTAAAATTCTTGATTATTTTTGAAATGACAATTTATTCATTAACATCTTTTATTATTATTTTTTCTCCACAATATTCTGTTTGTAATGTAATTTAATAATATTTGTATTTTTAATTCATAGCTTTTATATCATTGACTTTTGTTAATTTGCATGTTGTCGTCGCCTATAATTGTCCTGGCACTTAGACTTATACCTACTTGAGTTTGTTTTATATTTAATGTATAAGTGTACAGTATGTTGGCGATTCTATAAATAAATTAATAAATAAATAAATAAATAAATTATAAATATTTAAATACAAAAAGCATTAAAAAATTAAAAATATATATAAAAGTTATGTTACCATAAAACAAAAAATATTTGACCACCATTAATTTTCTAAACAAAAACGCAGTAAGCACGGGTTACCCGACCTAATGCGAAGTCGGGAAATAAATCCTAATCGCTCGGACCATGGTTTGAATAGGAACAAAACGTGGCACCGTTGTTCTCGGTTCGGGGCAGAACAATAAATTAATAAGGCAAAGTTCGACCCGCCATCTCGGTCATTGTTTCAAGTCGGGTCGCTCGCCCTAATCGATTTTAAAACGATTGCTTGTTATTGTTCCATTAATGATTTATCTATCGTATAACTAATACGTAATTCTAGAAAAATATTGATGATATAAGACAATACAATGCAAAGGAACTAGGTAAAAAGATTTCTATCTACTTAAGTATATCATACTAAACTAAAAGAAAACATGAATTACGTTTCGTATTAGAACGAACACAAAATATAACAGCTAGGCGGACACAACACAAAAAATATTTTACCACCGATATTTCAGAACAAAAACCACGCACGGGTTAACCAGCCCCTAGGGAGTTAAGGAAATAAATCCTAATAGCTGTGTACGGGTTTGAATAGGAACAAAACGTGGCGTTGTTCCCGGCTCGGGTGGAACAATAAATTAATAAAGCATAGTTAAACCAGCCAACTCCGCCATTGTTAGATTTCGGTCGCGCCCTAATCGATTGTAAAACGATTACCAGTTATTGTTCTTATACTGTCTCATTCCCATCCTAAAATCAGTCAACAGTGCCTGAGTTACTGCTACTATACGTTCCAATAGATCAAGTTACCATTGTAGATAACTTTTTTAAATATGTGTGTTATGGAGTTTCTTTCGCCGTTCTACTCCATAACGAAACACCTTATGAAGTGGCGGTAGATGAATTGACGTTAAAAAAAGAGTTTTGTAAAAAATCTATTTTTAATAAATCATTTTTGATTTGATTTTATTATAAGGCAATACAAATGCAAACGAACGGTCGACATTTAATTATTACATATAAATCATATTACATACCAACAAAATATAGTTACATTCAAATTGTAGCATTAAGAACGAAAACGTAAATATTACAGCTAGACTGGTACAACACAAAAAAATATTTTACCACCGATATTTCAGAACAAAAACCACGCACGGGTTAACCAGCCCCTAGGGAGTTAAGGAAATAAATCCTAATAGCTGTGTACGGGTTTGAATAGGAACAAAACGCAGCGTTGTTCCCGGCTCGGGCGGAACAATAAATTAATAAAGCATAGTTAAACCTGCCAACTCCGCCATTGTTAGAAGTTCGGTCGCGCCCTAATCGATTGTAAAACGATTACCAGTTATTGTTCTTATACTGTCTCATTCCCATCCTAAAATCAGTCAACAGTGCCTGAGTTACTGCTACTATACGTTCCAATAGGTCAAGTTACCATTGTAGATAACTTTTTTTAAAGATGTGTGTTATGGAGTTTCTTTCGCCGTTCTACTCCATAACGAAACACCTTATGAAGTGGCGGTAGATGAATTGACGTTAAAAAAAGAGTTTTGTAAAAAAACTATTTTTAATAAAACATTTTTGATTTGATTTTATTATAAGGCAATACAAATGCAAACGAATGATCGACATTTAATTATTACATATAAATCATATTACATACCAACAAAATATAGTTACATTCAAATTGTAGCATTAAGAACGAAAACGTAAATATTACAGCTAGACTGGTACGACACAAAAAAATATTTTACCACCGATATTTCAGAACAAAAACCACGCACGGGTTAACCAGCCCCTAGGGAGTTAAGGAAATAAATCCTAATAGCTGTGTACGGGTTTGAATAGGAACAAAACGCGGCGTTGTTCCCGGCTCGGGTGGAACAATAAATTAATAAAGCATAGTTAAATCTGCCAACTCCGCCATTGTTAGAAGTTGAATTACCAGTTAACGATTACCAATTATTGTTTTTATATTGTCTTATTGCCTCCCTAAAAGCAATCAACATCGCCCGAATTACTGCTGCTATAAGGCAAAACAAATGCGACAGAACTGTCGACATTTAATTATTACACCTAAATCATGTTATATACCAACAAAATATAGTTACATTCAAATTGTAGCATTAAAAATGAAAATAAAAATATTACAGCTAGGCGGATACATCACAAAAAAATATTTTACCACCGATATTTCAGTACAAAAACCACGCATGGGTTAACCAGCCCCTAGGGGGTTAAGGAAATAAATCCTAATAGCTGTGTACGGGTTTGAATAGGAACAAAACGCAGCGTTGTTCCCGGCTCGGGCGGAACAATAAATTAATAAAGCATAGTTAAACCTGCCAACTCCGCCATTGTTAGAAGTTCGGTCGCGCCCTAATCGATTGTAAAACGATTACCAGTTATTGTTCCAATATTGGAAAGCTTTTGAATTTGGAAACTAAGTTATTCATCACGGTATGTCACTACTGTAACTAAAGGAACTGTACCCTTAGTATGAGTTTTACGTTATTACAAAAGTGACTGTTTTTGTATTTATTTACGTATTTGCCCATACATTTCCAATCAGTTCTGATACAGTCCGCTAGGAGCGCTGAATGGAAATGTATTGGCAAATACGTAAACAAATACCAAAACAGTCATTTTTGTAAAAACGTAATAACTTATACTAAGAGTACTGTTTTGATTCATTGTATGCATATATTCTGATTCAATTAATGTTTATTGTTCATCCTTATTTAAATTAATTGATTCTATTATTACACAGGGAGAAATACTTGATCATTTATGTTCACTTTGACTCTTTTCTAGTAGATGCTAATAACGCTATAAATTGTTAAATTCCTTAAGCAAATCCAATAGATTAAATAACCACACACTGCATAGTTATAAAGTAGGAACTATTTAATATGTTATACAACTGAATACTTAAATTAATGCGTCACTTTACCTACATAGATTTAAATATAAGACCCGAAAAAAGAAAAAATATCAAGTTGTTGACATTTTATTCGCCACACTTTACCTTCCATTAATTTTATTGAGATCTCACATAAATCTCCCAACAAAAAATCACATTTACATGAATTTAAGTCAATTTTCGCTTAAGTCGCGTAAAATCTAAATGTTTATAACCATGATTCAGCTAAGTACGTCTATATTTTTTTCACATAAACGCAAATAGAGTTTTTTTATAATGTGTAATTAGAAAAACGAGTATACAGTCCACCTGATGGAAGTGACTACTGCCGCTCATATATATCTATTACCGCCCATAGATAAACCTCAAATAAGATTATATTCCTACGGGTAGTCAGCTACACATGCGGTGCTACTCCTGAGGACCATATAGCAATGCCTTCAATAAGTATGGAGATATACTTATCGTCTCACAGCTTTTTTTTAAACCACAACACAGTACCGCATAACACTGCTGTTATTAGGTACAATAAGTTTTTTTTTTGTCCCTGTAGTTCCGGGACTAGAATAGGGCTACGGTATCCCCTGCCTGTCGTAAGAGGCGACTAAAAGGGGGCTTCCGGGGTTGCGGGCGGCAAGAGTGGGAGCTCGAACCGTCCAGTGTGCTACTCCGGGAAGGACGGCGGTATGTGTGGTCGCATACCGTCGTAATCACCACATGTTGCGGGAGGAGCGAACGCTCCCCTAGGGCAGAGCCCGATTCGGGCGTCGCGCTTGGAGGACTCCGGTTGTGTTCCGTTGGAGATCCCGGAGTTCTCCAACAAGCGCCGAGGACGGCCACCGGGGGGGTTTTAGTGCGGTAAAAATCCCACATAACCCGACGTCGCTCCCACGTCGTCGGGTAGGTACCTTTTGAAGGTTTCCCCCTCGAAAAGGAAAAAAAAAAGGTACAATAAGTTTTGCCACCTTCATTGTTATTGAGCAGAAAAAGAAATAGTAGGGTAGAAGTAAAACAAAACGTCAAGAATAATTTAATAAATCTTTTCAATCCATCAATACGAAATCGAAGTATCGAAATATCGAAAACTAAAACAAAATGTCTGTACTTGATTGGGAATAATTTAATAACGTCAAATTGAACTTGTCCGTTGTTCGAGGGAACCCTAATCTATTGTGAAGCGATTACGTATTGTTCGAATTACGAAACACGTTCAAAACTTGAACAAACTTTGCCCTCTTTCAGCCAAACTGAATATTCGAATTTAATGTTTAATGAATTGAATACTATGAAAAATAAGTAGCCACTAGTGTAAGAGTTGAAGGTGGTAGAACCCTTTGTGGTTCGTCTCCGGCGGTACCACCGTCACACCTATTTTTACCCAATAACAGCAGCGTAAGGCGCTGCTGTGTTCCGGTTTGAAGGGAGACAGACATTTCCGAGACGTTCCAGCTTAGTCCTCAGGGGTAGCGGCGCATTTGTGGCCGACCTCAGGTAGGCATATCTAATCCTATCTGGGGTTGATTACAGATGTCCATGGGCGGCAGTAGCCACTTACCATCAGGTGGACTGTATGCTCGTCTGCTACTCCTATATTATAAAAAGAAAAACATATGTATGAGCTTCAGGCTCTTAGGCTGTTTAAGGTTCAAATATTAGGTAATATATGATATTAGACTAATACTAGCAGACCCGACAAACGTTGTGTTGCCATATAAATAAAAAAAAAGTTAAGGGTGAACAACCCTTATCACTTAGGGGTATGAAAATTAGATAGTAGCCGATTCTCAGACCTACTGAATATGCATATAAAATTTAGTGAAAATCGGTAAAGCCATTTCGGAGGAGTACGGAAACTAACATTGTGACATGAGAATTTTATACATAAGATTATCCCGGAATTCAGACATTTTAATATGTAACGGGTACTCACAATACTCGGTTTCTTTTTGTCGAAATTTCGACCCAGTTGCATGGATCGTGGTCACGGCGATACTGCGGTGGCGGGGAGAAACCGTTGACAAGTACTAGTGGTAGATTAATCTATCTACCCTACGTGTAGTTCGTTTTTTTTCTCTTTTAGGTTATCGCGACACACAACACTATTAGTATCTTTACTCATCGAACGTTAAATCTTAAGCACGTTGATTTTTACGAAGTTATGTTTGTATAAGAAGCCCGCGATTTCGAACGCTTATTTATTTATTTTTATTTATTTATTTTTATACACCTTAAACTAAGGGTTACAAAGGGTAAACTTAATGCCTAATGGCATTCTCTGCCAGTCGATCCTGGGTGATGGCGATAGCATGTGATAGGCATAAACATAAGCAGTGATGATAAAATATCAAGAAATACAACTATGGAAAAAAACATACAATATCTACATATAATAATTATAAATAAATATAAATAATATACATATAAATATATAATAAAAATATTATATATACAAATAAATATATACAACACAGTGAATTAAGGAAAGTTGAAAGACTCAAGTATTGGAGGACATACGTAAGTAATGCTCCCGAACCATTCTCTTGAAGGTGTTCCTACAAGTGGCTTTCCTAATGTTTTCGGGCAGGGCGTTCCAAAGTCGTATCGCCTGTACTGTGAAGGAATACTGGAAAAAAACACTATTATCCCATAAATCCTTTTTAGTGCGTACCTACATCTCTCGATGATCTCGCTGAGACGTCATGGTCACGTTGCCAGGAACGTATCCAAATATGACATATTCAAAAACAGACAATGACAGTTAATTCTCTTGCCAACGGTTTTGGTTACGTCGCCAATTTGGTAGCAATCATATATTTCACCTTGATTGGTTTGAATACGCTGGCGACGTAGTCACGGTGTATCAATGTATCTTAAGAAGTACACTTTACAATCGATCGATCAGTAGCATTACCATGAGTTGGCATAGAAACGCCACTATAGAAATGGTAAATAGAAAACTATTGTCATTTTGCTAGTGAATAACATAACTACTATCGTTACGGTATTTCTTGACAACGTCTGTCAAATTAATGACTCATGGGACCGAATTTGTATGGCAATAGATCATAATGACATTCGCTAGCGATTTGATTTCGATAGGTTTTTTACGTATCGAGTTACGTCACTACGGATTTTAGTTCTACGAGTAACCACCAGAGGCGCTGTACAATTTTTCATACATTTATTTTACGCAGTCGCTAGCGAGTAATACTTTTGTAAACTCATGGTAGTCCTACAGGGTGAACGCACCAATTATGAACGATAACCGAGTTCAAAGCATTCATGTTGATTTTTGTTCCGCTAACGTTTAATACAATTTCCTGACTATCTTTAATAAAATCTTTATCTTTATTAAAATCGGCCAATAAATATTTTATGTTCCTCCAAGCTTCGATAATATTATCCGATACAAACAATTAATATAAACACCAATTACAAACAATAAGCACGCTGGAACAATCAAACTTTATTAATCTATCGTTAATTTATACGTTATAGGCAAACAACAGTTCCAATTTAGGTTTTTATTATCAATATCGGCTTTATTATATGTGCGCTACCATGTTCTGGTTCCAATTTTGAGATAACATGACATACAGTACACGAAGCGTGCCAAGTTAGTCCTTCGGGATATCAATGCATCCAAAATTGGCTTTAGCGGGTTTCCTATCACAAATTTATTCACTACATAAATATCCATTTACTTTTGCATATAAATAGTAATTAATTGTGTATCCGTTTTAATATTAAATAAATCATAAATTGGTACGCGCTACACAATTGGACGAAACAATAAATTAATAAAACAAAGTTATGCCTGCCAATTCCAAACAATGACCGGAGTTGGGGCATTCACCCTAATCGATAGTCAGCTAGAATTTGTAATATAAATGTTTTTTTTTATAATATAGGAGTAGCATACGAGCATGCAGTCCACCTGATGGTAAGTGGCTACTGCCGCCCATGGACATCTGTAATCAACCCCGATACGATTAGATATTCCTACCTGAGGTCGGCCACAGATGCGCCGCTACCCCTGAGGACTAAGCTGGAACGCCTCGGATAAGTCTGTCTCCCTTATCGCACCCTTCAAACTGGAACACAGCAGCGCCTAACACTGCTGTTATTAGGTAGAAATAAGTGTGGCGGTGGTGCCGCCGGAGTCGAACCATAAAGGGTTCTAGCACCTTCAACAGATGATTCAGTAGCCAATATATTTAATCTCATAAATAAATAAATAACAACTCTTAGATCAAGATCAGCCACCATAAGATTTAACTGTCACTATCTGACCACTAGAATCTGACTAAACTAAAGTTACACTGGCATTTTAGTACAATTTAGAGATGGTTGCAAATGACCAACACTTCACTTCGATAACACAAAAAAATAACAAAATGTTTCGTTCCACTCTGTAGGCACCACCGTCACGCCTATTTCTAGTGTGTCCTAGTTTGAAGGGTGTGGTGAGGATGATATACTTATCCGAGGTGTTCCAACTTAGTCCTCAGCAATGCATCTGTGACCCTCAGGTAGGAATTTTATCTCACCTGGAGTTGACAACCTGGTTATCAACCTGAAGTTCTAACATATCCTTTGTTCCTTCCCTTGTCCCTTTGTTCCCTTCTTTTGGCCCTCGGACATCTGTAATGTCCAAAGAGCAGCAGCCACCTTCAGGAGGACTGCTCGTTTACTACTCCTACATTATAATAAAAATCCAAATATATCCATATTACGTGTGCTTTATAAAACTATCTACGCTACGTTCTAATTTGAAGAGTAAATTAAAAAATAATTCAGGTCAGTACAGCATACAGCATATTGTGTAAGTGGGTCAAAACGCGGCATATTCATTATGATTATTGCTGTAGGAAATATATTTAAGCCTCAATATGCAGTGGACAGGACAGTTATGAGTGCTGATATAAAAGTTGAGATGCATTCTAGACCGCTCGCTCCAACGGACTGTATGTAAGGGTAGCAAAAAAACATTAAATTTAAATTAAACTATTTATAGGATTGTAATATTAAAACCTCGTGGTCTATATGGTGGTTGATAACTTAGTGGTTTGAAAGTCTACCTCTCAATCAGGTAGTCCGAGGTTCACACCCGGGCACGCACCTGTAATTTTTAAAATTAGTTAACACGGTAGAGGGATTGTATTAAATGGAGGCAGTTTTGAATGACATTGAATTAGTTAGTATCCAGTGAAAACTAGACAATAAAAATAACTCATTTATCACTTGCTCAAACGGTGTAAGAAAACATCATGAGGCATACAGCCTGACATTTCTAAAAATGTTTTGAAAATCGTACTGAAAACAAATTTACGAAAAAAAAAAGAAAAATATTAACCATGCTCGTTCCTTTTCTTAGGAACAAAATAACATATCATGTATAAATAAAAACACATTGTGGGTCCTTAATTTTCATATACGTAATATATTTTATCCTTCTATATTAAACTAATAAATTACAAATATTATTATCATTTGTATACTTACACTTATTCTAAAAATAACGTGATATAGATATAAAAATAATTACTCCTTTCCGACGGACACTCTTAGTAATTATAAACAAAAACAGGGAAAATCGTTTACTTTTCGAAATATCAGGGTGCTTTTATTAATATTATACAAAACACAAACAGCCCTCGTTGAGATTAAAAGGATTTGGGATTTATTAATTCCGCCGAGCCATCATTACACAGCGGAATTAAATTTATTAAATTTGCAATTAACCTTTCGAGGAAAATATTGTAAACAAACTCAAAAAGTGGTAAACTTAATTCTGATTTTGATATTAAATACCGTGTCTGCTTTTGTCAAAATAAACTGTGCCTTGTCAGTTTATATTTTTGTCCTAATGCACAAAACTTTTTTATTAAGATTTAGTTCCGTTTTTTTTTTTTAAATCAAGAACGACTTTATTTGTACCAGTATATCCGATAAACACACAAAAGCATAACATATTATACTTGTAAGTGAAAAAAATGTAGGTGTGTTTTAACAAAAAATAAAATTTCAAATTAAATTCAGTGATGGTTTTACGGAGGGCGTTGTCAGTAAAAGCGAATATGCTGGCCCGCCGGTTTGCGCGCTGCTCAAACAACGTTAAGATTACGTTGTTTAGAGCCTTCTGCTCTACTTTTTACAAGGCCAAGTTCTCCCAAAAAACATATAGCGCCCTCCGGGTTCAATATAATAACGCGTTCAGGGTGCTGATGAGACTGCCCCGGTTCTGTAGCGCGTCAGGGATGTTCGCGGCAGCGCGAGTAGATTGTTTTTATGCCACCATGCGCAAAAGACGTGGGTCCCTGGTGCGCCGGTTGGAGGGCAGTACCAACAGCATCCTAAACATGATTGCGCATAGGCTAGACTGCAGCTATGTGAGCCATTGCTGTGCTGTTTCTAGTGGAATGGCACGGCAATGAAGCACATTATATTTTTGTATAAGATTAGATTAGGTACTAACATAGGAAATAAGCTTACTGTATTACTAACAAATATGAGTCAACAGTCGCTCGAAATAAAAAGGTTATTATTATTATTATTACGCGACGTCCTGCGTGAGCGATCTAGACGCGAACGCGAAGCGGCGCGGCGCGGCGCGAAAACAACAAACATTCGAAACCTATTGAAGTGGCCTACGTGACCAAACGCACGTGGGGTGCGGTGCGGAGCGGCGCGAAATGAAGCGAACGCGATCAGTTGGCTTGATATTTTCGCGCGAAGTGGACGCGTCGGCCATATTTTTTTCAAGCAAAAATTGTAATGTCGGAAGTAGAACTTCTTGTTAATGCTATCCAAGAACGTCCTACATTATGGGACAAAAGGAATAAAAGTTATCACAACCGGTTATTATCGCACCGCGAATGGGAGGCTGTGGCTAAAATAATTGGGACTACAAGTAAGTACAACATATTTCTTTATTATCTTTGCAAAGGATGTTGCTCAAAATACAGTTTAAAGTTTTCTCTTGCCTGTGCGGCTGCTCGTGATGTAGCATTGTATCTTCTTTGAGAATTATGTCTTTGTGTTAGTGACATATTTTGATATGTTTTTCGGAAAGACATTAACTCATTCTCATTTATTGATTCAAGATCCCTTATAATATTGTGTAGTAAACATATGGCTTTGACGATATGAACTGCATTTGTAACATTCGTTTCGATAGATTTATGTAGAATTCTGAATTTAGAAGTTATTGAACCAAAAGAACATTCCACCACCATTCTGGCTCGAGATAAACGATAATTATAATTATCTTTGGCGTCCCCTTTAACCGTTGACTTTTCTGGAAAAGGTCGCAATAGGTATTTCTTTAGAGGAAACGCCGCATCTCCAAGGAGCACATACGGAGCTATGATATTAGAGCCCGGTAATACTTGTTCTTTAGGTATTTTTAGTCTTCCTTGTTCTATTGCTCTTCGAAAGGGGCATTCCTCAAAAACACCGGCATCGTTGTCTTTTCCATAGGAACCCACATTTATCATTACAAACTTATAATTTGCGTCAGTGACTGCTAACAACCCAATCGAAAAAAAGGATTTGTAATTATAATACATGGAACCACTCTTTTTTGGTTTTTTTATGCGAATGTGCTTTCCGTCAATACATCCAATGCAATTAGGAAACTGCCATCTGTCCCAAAAACATTGCGCTATGTTTTTAAAGCTATCTTCTGAAGGTTCGGGCATGTGTTTCCTAACTAATTGAGTCCATATAGCTTTGCAAACTTGTGGTACGATTGTAGAAATAGTAGATTTTGAAATTCTGAACGAGAAAGCGAGTTGCCGAAATTGTATACCTGTGGCCAAATACCTGAAATAATGCAAAATATTAAGTTATTATTCCTTTTTTTTTTCAGGTGAAATAACTAAGAAAAAATGGAAAAATTTGAGAGACACGTTTAGTAAAGAATTAAAAAAAATTCCTAAGCCACGTTCTGGGACTGACGCCGATAATGAGCCGAAGTATACAGGCACATGGCCACATTTTGAGGCCATGTCTTTTTTAAAAGTAGTTCTGAATCCCCGACAAACAGAAGGGAATATTATATCAAAAGACTCCGAAAGCAATTCTGTAGATCTGTCAGTGTATTCAGACGCGGCTAGTCCGGAAGAGATTTTCAACATGAACGCATCTGACAATGACAACACCCAGCTCCCTGAATCTGCGTCTATTTTAGAAGAAATACCACAGAACATGTCCATAGATAACAACCTTCGACAAGATCGTCCACCTTCGCCCTCGTTGCCAGGTCCTTCGCCTTCATCCTCGTTGCTGGTGCCTTCCCCTTCGTCCTCGTTGCCAGCTATCACAAGGCAAACACGCAAAAGAAAAGATATAAGTCTCGAAGCATTTCTCGATATTGAGAGAGAAAAAATGAAAATTCTTCGCGAAGATCAACCAGATAATACTGACGACGACCTTCTTTGGTTCAAATCAATATTACCTTACATGAAACAGTTGCCATCACTCAACAAATTACATTTTAGAACGCAGATGCAGGAGCTTCTTCTAATGGAGCTGTCAAAGTTAAACCCACCACAATCCAGTGCTCAACAACATGGCTATTACACATCTTTGTGAAAGTATTGCAATTATGTACATACTTACTAATTAAACTTAATTAATATTATATGTAATCTCTAACATTTATTTCATAGTTTATTATTTCATAGTTTTCTTACCTCAAAGTCACCATAAGTCGTTCTTCTACAGAAATAGGTTCCTGAAAATTTGTTGTAGTAAATTGCAGAACAGGTTTAATGGCTTGTACAATATAGTCAAACGTAGTAGGTAACATTCGACAATATTCCTTGAACAACAGGGGTTGAGTACGTAAATCGTGGTACAAATTATGAAATTCCCCATGAGTATGCCTTTCTAAGTACACAGTATTAGTTCCACTTCTCTGCTTTATACACTTCTTCAATATCTCATATTTAAGATATGAATTTTCCAACAACATTAGCTTCCGTCCGTCCATGACAAATGTTTAATGCTAACTGAACTGAACGGCGGCGGAGGGCGCGGAGGGGACGGTTCGCGCGCAGACAGGACAGAGTAGCCGCGTCGCTCCGCACCGCATTAAATTCGCATCGGATCGTTTCGCAATCGCGTTCGCGTTGAGTCGTCCACGTAGGACACAGCGTTATTTATCTGTTAAAGTTTTCACACACTCACGTGTATGTATGTAATGTACGTATGTACAAATACAAGATGTACTTTTGAAAGAGTGTATGTATGTGTGTGTGTTTAGATGAACTTTCACAGCATAAATCACGTACAAAAATCAGAAGAGGATTTAATTTAAAATTTTATTGTTTTTGTTGACTGTACTATGAATAAAAGAGTGCATATAGAGGAGATACTACCTCCCTCAATAAGCATATTCGAGATATTCATAATACGGCCAGTGCAGGTCGGGTGTGGTCTAAGTCATAGAAGAAAGAGGTTCTGTACTAACTAATAGTGTATCTCCATTTATGTTGCAGTAACGTAAGTTTACATAGGAGCGTAGCTAAATAAAAAAAGTTGATTACACAAATACCATACAAGTACAATATTTCACTTACTACATTCGTTTAAAACTAATATAAGTAGAGTATTAATCCAATAAATGGTCGGTAATATTTCAACGAGCCTGATAATAGGGACCTCAAAGTTTCATCAATATCGTTAAATGTCATTTAGAATTTGGATAGACTTACTTGCCACTTCTGACTAAAACATGCACAAATTATAATTATCCTACCCAATACCATTTCAAATAAATCAACATATCACATGAATATGTGATATGTTGATTTATTTGACATGGGTGACGACCCGCGTGGCGGAGCGGTCACCATACCGGTCTGACGCGCAAAGGGTCCCGGGTTCGATTCCCGGCCAGACAGACATCTAAATGATGAATTTAGCTTTCTGTTTCTGGGTCTGGGTGTTTGTGTATTTGTCTATGTGTGTGTCCATAGCACCCACGGCACAGGGAATCCTAGTGTGGGGCTGTGAGTGTAGAAAGCGTTTATTTTAAAGCGTTTATTTTTTATATTAATTTTAAAATCCGCTCACTGCCTGTAACTTGGGGCACAATCGAAACACCGAGCGATTCCATAAGTGGTAGCGATACCGACCGTTCAATATCCAATGATCGGACCCCGAACGCGTACGTTTACGTTAAGTATAATCCGTATACAAATGTAGGCTATTTAATACCACGATACCGAATTAAACGTTGAACTCTGCGATTTGGTCATTATGCAAACTAAGGGAATTCTTGATGGAATGGATTTTAGTCAGGTGAAGCAATATGCGATTTTGAATACTATATTTCGGAACTAAAAGCAGCACTGATGTGTTTTGATTTTAAGTTTCGTGTAGTAAGGAGCGACAGCTTAGTGATTGAAACTCGCCATTTCAGTTGGAAGGTCCGAAATTAGAATCCTAGTCGTATACTTCTAATTTTTCAATTAAGTGCTCTTTACCTTGATATTACGATGAAGGAAAAAACTGGCACCTGAGAGGTCTTTAAATAATGTTCTCAAAGGTGTGAGCAGATTCGTACTAAGCAGATGCGTACCTAATATCTCTCACTCTAAGAGGAGACACGTACCCTTTTTTCCTTCAAAAGGTATGCCATGGGATCGTCACGGGGTTATGTGGGATTCTTACCGTACTAAAACCTCCACGGTGGCTGTCCTCGGCGTTGCGTAGATGACCCTGGGATCTCCAGAGGAACGCAACCGCAGTCCTCTTAGCGCGTTGCCCCGTCGGGCTCCGCCCAAGTGAGCGTGACGCTCGCCACACTGTCTGGTGTGCACGACTGTACGACCTCACATACCACCATCCTTCCCGGGGTCGCTGTCCGAGCGGTTCGAGCTCACCCACTCTTGTCGCCCGAAACCCCAGAAGCCCCCTTTTACTCGCCTCTTACGACAGGCAGGGGATACCCTAGCCCTATTCTGTTCCCGGAACTACAGGGACCAGCAGTGGGAAAGTTATGGGTTTACGATGATAAAATGTTAATAGTAAAATTTGTAGTCCACCTGATGATAAGTGTTCCGCCAATAGACATCAATTAACAACTGCATATTCCTGCAAAACAATGGTTCTACCTCAATCCAATCATAGATATATTTCCACGTCTTATTACGAAGATAGTGGCCTCATATGTTAGCCAACATCCATACCCTTGTTCCGAAACACAAGAATAGAAAGGTGTGGCTATACTATATGATTTTAGACTAAAATTATCGCGGAATTGAGACATTTTATTATGTAACGGGTACTCACGACATGCGTTTTTTATTGCCGATATTTCGACCCAGTTGCATGGATCGTGGTCACGTTTATGCAAGTCACAAATAGTGCAAAGTACGGTGCGTAAGGATATTGTCAGTGTTGTGTGTCGTGATATGAAATCTAGAAAAGAAAAACGAACTAGACGTAGGGTAGATAGATTAATCTACCACTAGTACTTGTCAACGGTTTCTCCCCTCCACCTCAGTTTCGCCGTGACCACGATCCATGCAACTGGGTCGAAATATCGGCAATAAAAAACGCATATCGTGAGTACCCGTTACATAATAAAAAGTGGCTATACTACTTAACTAATTGAACCATGTTCGTACTTTCCCTCAAAATTCTTCCCAACGTTCCCCTGTCATAGCTTCTTCAATCACACTTTCCTGACTTAATACCCACTACGGCTAATGTACGAACAAGCACCTAAAACTCAAGCATTCGTATTTCGTGTGAAAAGATTTTGTGCATGCATTGCACCTACGTAGAGGCTACGGCGTAGCTTTGCCGTAGCTTTTGACGTAGCTTTTTCGTAGCACCATTTACTTCGGAAACTCAACTAGGAACGTAGAAGTAGCTTTATTGACTCTTAGTTCTTTCGACTTGTTCCTCATTCAAATGTGTCTTTGAAGTGCATTTGGCTTTACAGGATTTATCTTCAGATCGTCTGTGCCTCATGCCTGTATTAATATTCAATCTATCCCATTGGATAGATAGGCAAAACATTTTTGCTATTAGATAATGTCTGCTTGCTAGAAATTCTCTTTCGATCTTTGCTGGGAAAACAATGGATGGACCGATTATTAATTACGGCTGATATTATGTGTGTTACTAGTTGCCTGTCATTGCGACAATATTCCATAGAGGTGGTTTGAAGTTACAACACTTTGTTGTTCAACTCCGGAGGCGCCGTCACATCTATATCTTCCTAATAACAGCAGTGTTAAGTGCTGCTTTGTTTGATTTGAAGGGTGAAAAAACATTTATCCAAAGCGTTCCAACTTAGTCCTCAGAGGTAGCAATGCAGCCAGCCTGAGGAAGGATTCTAATCCTATCTGGGTTTGATTACAGATGTCCGTGAGCGGCAGTCGCCACTTACCATCAGGTGGACTGCACGCTCGTCTGCTACTTCAACCTTATAAAAAACAAAAAAAAATCTTACAAGACTTGATTTGAAGTGTAATCAAATATTACCCAATAAAAACCTCAGCGTTTTTCAGTTTTCCGATGGTTTTACAAACTTCTTTTCTAGTTAGCTGGGTAATTGACTTTGTTTTAGCGCAACGGATATCCGTAGTAGCTATTCTAAGGCTCTCATGCATAGTGATGTAAGAAGCGTCGATATATCGATAAAATATTGCCAATGGTTGCACATGCAAAAGAGCTCTCATACAAAGCCGGCGATGCATTGGCGACTCCTCTGGTGTTGCAAATGTCCATAGGCGGCGTTGGCTACTTTCCATCAGGTAGCACGTCTGCCTAATCGTTAGGGTAAACTATAAAAAAAAATGGTAACCATAGCGGTAAATCCCATTATGGATTACCAATTTTGAGTCGTAACCACCAAGCCCATTTCTGGCATTTTGGATGGCATGGACATCTACCTGATGGTAAATGGCAACTGCCGCCATGGAATCTATAATGAACCCCAGATAGGATTAATTTCCTACCTGAGTTCGGCCACAGATGCGCCGCTACCCCTGAGAACTAAGCGAGAACGCCTCGGAAAAGTATGTCTCCCTTACCACACCCTTCAAATCAGAACAAAGCAGCGCTTAACTTTATTGTTATTAGGCAGAAATAGGTATGGCAGTGGTGCCATCGAAATTTAACCACAGAGGGTTCTACCACTTTGAAAAAAATTTACTCTTACGTACATACGAACTAATAAGGCAAGTTAAATATAATTTCGATATATAGATGACCAAGCAAACGTTGTGTTGCCATATAAATAAAAAAATGTTAAGGGTGAATAACCCTTATCACTTACGGGTTTGAAAAATTAGGAGCGAAGTCTGTGAATCCAATGAGAAACATTCCAAAATCAACAACTACTTACGAATTAAAAAATAATTAAAAAACCTTTTCCCACAGACTAAATTGGGAATCTAAACCATTCTCAAGTCCCCTTGAACACACACAACAAATTTAATCAAAATCAGTCCAGTCGTTTAGGAGGAGTTCAGTGACATACACACGCACATAAGAAATATATATATATATATATAAAGATATCGATTACTTATCAATTAGAGCGGGGTCTTACCCTAATGCCGGATTAGCAATTAAATTAATTATTTAGTCCCAACATCGATTACATTAATCAGTTAGATTGATAGAGCCTTAGCTAATCAGCTTTCATGTTGGAAAAGTCTCGAATTACAGTTTCTTCACACACAGTCTACATATGTACGTGCGGCCATCATACCGGATTCGATCTCCGGTGAAACAGTACCCTTACCATGAGTTTTTACTTTTTGACAAATATGACTGTTTTGGTATTTGTTTACGTATTTGCCCATACTAATTTCAATCAGCGCCCCTAGGTGATTGTACCAGAACTATAGTGTCAGTAACGTAACATTAAATGTCAAATTGACAAAATGGCGCTTTATGTTTTGTCTCTCTTTTTTGCGAACATATGAGGTAGACAAAAAGACTTGAGCACTTACTTATTGTCTTACTTACTTATTTACTCAGTCTACTGAAGCAAACGCAACAGAATAATGGATTGAGTAAACGTAACGTAAAATTGTGGGATGTTTAGAAAACTCATGGTAAGGGTACATACAGGTAGGACAATATGATGATTACATACTTACGAGTATTTGCGGATTCAATATTACAAAAAAAAAATTCTCTACATATCGATCTCGATGAATACATTAGACATACCGAATATCACAATAAAGTGAAGCTGAGTCCAGGTAAAGACGGATCGCGTCGACTTGTCCATTTGCATAATTTTATCTTTTTTATCTTTTTACCGTATCTTGCGAGAATGGAACGTTGCTTTTAATCAAGTTCTAACAAGCATCTAACGTAAAAACACAACGTACTCGTAATGTACCATCTTATTTTTGGGTTTTATTAGTTAAAGTATAAGTAAACATCAAATATGAGGAAAACTTATATACTGCACCCTATAATTGTCTTTTAGGTTCCGTATCCAAAATAACCCTTAATGTTCGACTCGCACTTTGCCTTTTTTATAATATAGGAGTAGCAGACGAACATGCAGTCCACCTGGTGGTAAGTGGCTACTGCCGCCCATGGACATCTGTAATCAACCCCAGATGGGATTAGATATTCCTACCTGAATCGGCCACAGATGCGCCGCTACCCCTGAGGACTCAGCTGGAACACCTCGGAAAAGTTTGTCTCCCTTACAACACCCTTCAAAACGGAACACATCAGCGCCTAACACTGCTGTTATCAAGTAGATGTGGCGGTGGTGCCGCCAGAGTCGAACCACAAAGGGTTCTACCGCCTTCAAAGTAGAAAATGTGTAAGCAGTCCACCTGATGGTAAGTGGTCATTGCTGTCATGGACATCTGTAACCAACTCTATATATACTCGTAACTCCTTATAACATAATTCTATATTATGCAACGTTGCAACTCCTGCGGACCAAGATCTACCTACCCAAGAAATACTTCACGCTAAAAACAGGCGGTAAATTCGTAAATTTATTTATCGAGAGTGTTTTTAAACGCCATGACTATATCGAAACAATTCTAAGAACGCCCTTGCCCAGCTACTGGACTTCTAAGTCCACACATAGTTATAATAATACGATAAAGTCCTGCACAAACCAGAACATTGTTTGCTAATATAAGAAATACAAAGAAATAGAAACAGTCAATAAGTCATATGTGTTCTTAGTATAAGCCGACGAAGGCACAACGTTGACAACGCGCTCACAATTTGCTTTCTGCAAACCAAGTTTTAAGCTGGCCTTGGTGGGATAATGTTACACTGTAGTGTAATAGAAGTAAATGTAACTAACGAATGAGCAGCTTACTGTAGCTAATTCAAGTTTAGAAAAAACTGTTTCAAATTCTTGGGAGTTTTTTTTTATAAGATTGGAGTAGCAAAAGAGAATGTTGTTCTCTAAATTTTATGTGCTATCGTCGACCATGGACATAAACTCGTATTATAACACATATAATAACCATCTTCTTACCATTTGAAGGAGGTACAACCCTTTGTGGTTCGGCTCCTGAAGCACCACCGGTAAACCTATTTCATGCTCTTAGCAACAATAGTAATCGCTGATCTGTTCTAGTTTGAATACTAGAGACTTTCGAACTTAGTTTCAACAACTCAGAGGCAACAACACATCCGTGGCCGATCTCAGGTAGTAATTTAGTCTTATCAACCGAAAACAGATGTCCGACGCCGTCAGTAACCACTTACCATCAAACAGTCTGTCTACTACTCCTATATTTAAAAAATACAAATTAAAATGCCAGCTTACCCACCAGTGTAACAGGCAGCCGTATTTAAGCCGATGGATGGAGGAACATAACTTGTTTGCATTCCTCCGAACGGCACCGAGTTGTCTCACTCCGCTACTTTTGTCATGTGCAACGCTTAAGGCGATGTTACGACAACTTGACAATTGCGTAAGTATATTTGTTTTAATTTTCTTTTCTTTTTAGTATAAAAAATAACGGAAGAAAGAGAGAATTCTTTCGTTTCTTTTCCTTTGTTAACGATCAAGACCGTTTCTTTATTTGTATATTTGCTATTTCCCTTTGTGATTCAAGAGGGATATGTCCAGCAATGTAACAGTAATTTGATAATGAAATTGGAAATTCTGCTATATTACGTCATCACCAATATGCCTATTATGTTCTACTTAAACACATAGCGACTTTGATAAGTTAGATAGAGACAACAATAGTTTCATTCTTCGCCTTATATTGTGCTGCGTTGTTATACCGAATTTGTTTGGGAAATTGTCGTCGTGGATTTAAATTTGAAATAGTATTGAATAGATTCTGGGCACACCTTAGCGGAAAATATTGGAAAAGTTTGGAGTTTTCAGTGAGTATTGTAATGCGCAATGAAATTTTGGTATTTGTATAGTTTTCAAAATTTCAAATTTTTTGTTATAATATTACAATTACCCAATGTCTTATATTTCCCGTAGGATCTATGGGAGGAAAGTATACAAAAATACGTATTCCAGGTGGTAGAAACCTTTGTGGTTCGACTCCGGCGGCACCTTCACCACACCTATTTCTACCTCACAATTTAGATACACCATGATAAAATCAGTGCCAATAGGTCATCGCCGTCACACCTTTTTCTAACGTGAAGCAGTACAGCGTTTCAGTGGAAGGATGTGGATGTCGACTGACTTATATAAAAGGCGATCATTATAATCCTCAGGAGTATAAACGGATATGTGATCTGCTTATAAGCCTGTATTCTATGGATCGGTGAAAGGATGTGAATATCGACTACATACAAATAAGGCGAACATTTTAATCCTAAAGAGTAGAGTCTATGATCGACTTGTATGCCTGTATTCAATTCAATGGACTTATTTACATATGCCCACAGGCGACTACTAACACTTACGATCAGGCTGACTGCATGTTTGGTCACTACTTAAATATTATTTAGAAAAAAAATAAACAAGAATTTTCTTTTCTGATTAGTCACAAGTTACCACTGAGGACTAAGTTAGAACGCTTAGTTAGTTAAAAGCTAAGTTAGAAAACTGGCTCAAATAAAAAATAACTATTTTTATGCTTATCGTCCACAAAAGCTTCAATCACCCTTAAATTCTCAACAAAACCATTCATTTCAACAATTCATTGTTCAAAATAAATCTGAATTCACTATCAAAGCCTTACTTAATCTATGGAAATACTTTCAAAGAACCAATTTAATAAGAGACCTTCGGTACGTCGTTAAAGAAACGTCAACTATCGACGAGCGAAGAACGCTAATGATTTGGCAAGGGCTGTCAAAATAAGGGCTGACGGAGCAACACGCTTAGAGGACTCCAGTTGCGTTCCTTTGGAGATCCCGGAGTCCTCTACGCGCCGAGGACGGCCACTGGGGGGTTTTAGTGCGGTGAGAATCCCACATAACTCTGCGTCGCTCCCACGGCACTGGCTACCTTTAGAAGATTTCCCCCTCGTCAACAAAAAAAGAACAAAACGTTCGATTCCGGCGGCACCACCGCTACACCTATTTCTGCCTAAAACAGCAGTGTTAAACTGCTGTGTTCTGGTTTAAAGGGTGTCGCCGACCTCAAGTAGGAATCCAATCTTACCTTGCGTTGATTGCAGTCCATGGGCAGCAGTAGCTACTTACCATTAGGTGGATGCATGCTGCGTGCTCATCTGCTACTCGTAAATTATAAAAAAGTTAATAAGATTTGCGTTTCTTACCCGAGAGCGGAGGGTAATGTTACTCGAGCGTATGTGTGTCTTATTGTTTGGCACACCCTGCTTACCCGGTTTGGTAAGATTGGGCTTGATGGATTTTAATATCAGAGTAGGATGTGTAGTTAAGTTCGTTTTAATTGTAGTAGTTACATAGGGTTTTCCTTTTTTTTAGTTAATTATTTTTAAACAGATATATTTTTTTTTTATAATAATAACGTTAATTATTTTAAGCAGACTTTTTTTGTATAATAATGACTAGTTTTATCATAATTATAGGAGTAGCAAACGAATACGCAGTTCCTCATGGACCTCATGGTCAGTGGCTACTGCAACCCATGGACATTGGACATCTGTAATTAACATAAGATAAGAATCCTACTTGAGGTCGGATAGATTACTAACCTTGAGGACTTAAGTTGGGACGTCTCAGATAAGGCCTTACCATGAAGGGTCGACCATAACCGATCATATTAAAAAAAATATCATATATACCGCCTTTTCCTACTATTTAAGCTTGAATTTTTAGACGTTGAACAATATGTCAAATGCCATAATAAAATAGCACGAACACTATTACGAAGAAAAACTTTCAGATACTTACATAAAATACAGACAAGTACTTAAAATACTTTCCGATAAATTTGGCAGCCCTCAGCGACTACTCTGGACGGAATGCTCGCCTCGTTATACAATACTTGGAGCGGAGTGAACGCAACATAGTTTTAACAGTCGAAATGCTTCGAAATGCTTCGAAGCGCTTCGGAGCACTACGACGTACTTCGGAAAAATTGTAAGACGAAAGCGTTTTGGAATGTCAAGTATATTGTTTGTTCTCTAGAGTTATGTGAAGTATTGAAGTTGAATATTCACGTTTTCTTTTTGTATAGCAATTGATCTCTGGTTATATCTTATCTGTATTTTGTCTATGGAAGTCTGCAATTGGTTCTAACGCTCCGTATTAATAAACAATCTATCCAAGTTTCTCCTTTAAAATATCGAAATTTTACAATTTCTTGTACACAGAAATTTGTAAAATTCGATCAAGATTGATTATAAATAACGGTCGTAAATCGGATATAGAATTGAATCCTGAAGTATGAATAGTCCAAAAACAATCTTTCATAGACCACATTCATACTTATTAAAATATTTATTGAATTAATAAAAGTATTTCATTCAAAGTTTACTATTACCACCGCTTTATATAAAAATATATATTTAACTCGCTTTGTTATTTTATATGTATAAAATAAAATTGGTGTTACATACAAATACAAGCAAATATTCGTAGTTTTACGAAAACCTAAGGCAAAAGTATTTCTATTGATTATACAATATCTGAGATTTGTGGCACAATCAGATAGGCCATCTGTCCCTTATCTGACGACGGGAAATGTCGGCCGACGAATCGGACAATTGATTCCGGACTTGATGCTTCACTGACGGGGACATCAGATAAATCTGTCACGGCCTTTTTGTGTACGAAAACTGACCGTTACCGTATCTACAATGTTGAATAGAAGTATAGAAGCTTTAGAACCTTAGTGAATAATTTTTGTAACATTTTTCAATACTTTACTTTACTTTACTTTTTTAGTCAAACCGTCCTTGCTATAACTATAATGGACTGAAACAAGAACAAAAACATTCACTTTAATTCTTTTATGTATTGCTCTGGATATAATTGATTAACAAAAAAAAATACGAGCGCGTCCCGGAATATAATGGGTGACCGTTAGTAGTTGATTTCATGCACGCTTCTATGTTTCAGAGTTAAGTACTTACGTTAAGCTGACAATCCAGGTTCTTGAACGTGCATATATTTTTTTTTAATAATATAGGAGTAACAGACGAGCATGCAGTCCACCTGATGGTAAGTGGCTACTGCCGCCCATGGACATCTGTAATCAACCCCATATAGGATTAGATATTCCTACCTGAGATCGGCCACAGATGCGCCGCTACCCCTGAGGACTAAGCTGGAATGCCTCGGAAAAGTCTGTCTCCCTTACCACACCCTTCAAACCGGAACACAGCAGCGCTCAACACTGCTGTTATTAGGTAGAAATAGGTGTGGCGGTGGTGCCGCCGGAGTCGAACCACAAAGGGTTCTACCACCTTCAGAATCAGAATATCTGAGATCTTTAAAAAAAAGGTTCTCAAAGATATAGTCTACCAATTTGCACTAGGCCTAAGTGGTGGTTTATTCCCTAAGCCTTCTCAGCACCGTGCCCAATAGTAGGACGGTAATGGGTGGCTAATAACATCTGTCCCTTATCTGACGGCGGGAAATGTCGGCCGACGAATCGGACAATTGATTCCGGACTTGATGCTTCACTGACGGGGACATCCATAGATAAGTAAAGATTACTCACTCCTAACAAGAAAATGTACCCAGTTTTGACAATTGAAATAGTTGCGTAAAAAAGTTTTGCCACGTCTCCGTGCTAAAATGTCCCTAAAATATTTGAAATAATTATTTATTTATTACGTGAATTACGTAATTATTACGTAAATTAGTTATTTATTCGTAAATTTTCTCTAAAATGTTTTTATTTGTCAAGGATTCAAAAAAAGAACTTACTAAAATAAGCAGTTTGTGGCTTCATTCAATTTCAAGGCGGCGAAGTATCTTTACTAATCTATGGGGACATCAGATAAATCTGTCACGGCCTTTTTGTGTACAAATCTGACAATGATACGATATCTACAATGTTAAATGGTAAGTGAAGAATTTGATAACATTTTTAAACACATGAATCATAGCGTCCTCTGCGCTCTGTCGTGGATTAAAAAAGGAAGAATACATTCATTTTTTTCTTTATATTGATCTAATCAATCCACAAAGTATTGCCACGTCAGGTGCGAGCGGGAGTTGGATAGGTGACCGTTAGTAGTTAATGTCATGCAGGCTTCTATGCTCCGGAGGGTACGTACATTCGAAATTGCATTCTTGGGAAATTTTGAAAATGTTCTGGAAGGTGTGTGAAGTCGAACAATTCGCAACTAGCCACCTTATAATTCATGATTCTTTATTTGCATAGAATAAGGTTAATAAAAGGTCTTAAAGGTACAAATCTTCTCTCATTCTACCGTGTTGGCGTCGTGGACTATTCCCTAAATCCCGTGCCTACAGTACCCTTACTATGAGTTTTTACGTTTTGACAACTATGACTGTTTTGGTATTTGTTTACGTATTGCCCATACAATTTCCAATCAGCGCCCCTAGCGGATTGTACCAGAACTACAGTGTCGTCGTAGTGTCAGTAACGTAACATTAAATGTCTAAATTGACAAAATGGCGCTTTATATTTTGTCTCTCTTTTTTGCGAACATGTGAGGCAGACAAAAAGACTTGAGCACTTACTTATTGTTACGTTTACTTAGTCTACTAAGGCAAACGGAACAGAATAATGGATTGAGTAAACGTAACGTAAAATTGTGGGATGTTTTGATAATTCATGGTAAGAGAACAGGTGGGACAATATGATGATTACATCGTTCATGTCAAATAATGTAAGTATTTAACTCTGTCCATCATTGGTTTGTTTGTGAAAATATTTACGAATAATATAAACAGTTTGTCGATTGAACAACATAACAACACATCATTTGGCCTTTATTAATGTAGTGTATATTTCGACGCGATTCTGTCTGAGCGCGGGAGTAGATTCGTAAAAATATCAAAAATACATTTATTACTTCAATTTAAAGATATAACTAGAAATAATTATTATAAAAAAACAAATTACGGCTGTTAAATATTAAATTATTAAAAAGGCTGCTATAAGCGTATATCATTTCTACAATTTAGATAAATACAACGATACCTCATATGTTTAAATCAGTAAACCGTTTCGGCTGTAACGCGAGCTAAAGAATGACACATACATACATACATATTCAACATTCTCCTCCGTAATTGTATAAAAAATAAAACGTTTGCTCGAATAAAATAATAAAAAACAAAAAATAACGTTGATTTTCAGTTCGATCCTTGATTAAACAAACCGTCATAAATTTTATCCCGTAGAAATTATTTGTTTAACATCCAAAATATTTGCAAATAATGCATACCATTATTCATTATGCATTTAAATTTAATTGTGTTCCGTTATTCGGACAAATTTGTATCGGAAATAATAATTAAATTTCGCAATTTATCAATTAGTGCATTGTTTAGTGACATTAAGTTATAATGGATGTGGTTGGAACTTTATTCATTTGTTTCCTGTTGGCCGCGACATGTGAAGGTATGTTCTTGTTATAATTGTGGAAGTTTTGTGCAAGTTTGTGCTGCTGTTCTGCAAGTCTTATACAGATATATATCGGATAGTTCTTGTGGTGAGTTTTCGCAACTCGTTAAAAGATGGCGCCACTAGGACTTCTGAATCGTGCTATCGAAGTTTTTTCAAATTCTTGATGCGGTTTCGACAAAATCCGTAACACAAAAATATTTATCTTAGAGCAAAATATTATAGCGATTCAAAACCTATATATTTCTGTATTAAATATAATTTGTAGACTCAAGAGCTACCAACCAGAATAGTTTTACATATAATATATCATTTGAAATACAAAAAAGAGAAAGAAAGTGTTACGGTAGAAAGAAAAAATGTTTACAAGACTATATTTTCAATCAAAAGTAGTAAAATACCTAAATAGTAACCACCAAACATTTTCAGGTACACGGAAAATGAATCAATTTACAAGAAAATTTAATAAGTCTTCACAAAGATCAACTAATACATGTGGACTTGACAAGTCACCGATATCAGTCGTGTACGAAGGGGTGGGTGTGATCGAGACCTACCCTTGGCTTGGCACCCTTTATTATCCCGTAAGTAAGTGTAACTGTCTGTCTATATTTTCAAAATAAGTAGTTTAGGAAAGTCTACTAAAATATAAGCGAAATTCATCAAAGTAAGTTTTTGGTGGTAGATGCTTTTATAGTTCAGGTCCGGAGGCACCATCGTCACACTTATTTATGTCTTGTAACAGCATTGATGGCAACAAAAAGGCAGAGACAGCCTAGTGGTTAAGAAACTCGGCCTCTCGATCGAGGGGTCCGAGGTTCAAATACCAGGCACGCACCTCTTATTTTTCAGAGTTATGTGCGTATTAGAAATTTATTATGATTTTCTAAACGGTGAAGGAAAACATCGTGACGAAACCTGCATACCTGAGAGATTTATAAAAAAAAATCTCAAAGGTATGTGAAGTCTACCAATACGCACTTGTCCAGCGCGGTGGACTATGGCCTAATCCTTCTCATTATGAGAGGAGACCCGTGCCCAGCAGTGGAACAGTAATGGGTTGCTAATGATGATGATGAACAGCATTGCTGAGCACTGCTGTGTTCCGCTCTGAATGGTGTGGTAAGAGACATTCTTATACGAGGCTTTCCAACGTAGTCCTCAAGGGTAGCAACCTGTGACCGACCACAGGTTGCTACCCTTGAGGACCGACCACAGGACTCTTACTTCTCGCATTGATTACAGCTGTTCATAATCAGCGGCGATCAAATGGACTTCAAAACCCAATCCAATATTTTTAATTGCAGATGGTAAACGCTATATCACAGCTGTGGTTCTGGTATCTAAACAAATTGTGATAGGATCTGCTATCGATATAGATAAACTGCCAAAGAGAGATTTCAGGTAAGTAAAAAGATTAAAAGATTTTATCTTTCCTCGTTCTTTTTATAGTTCGATCGCAACTCGACACAGAAAATAATAATATTATAACTAGATTGCAGAGGTTAATGTACCTTGAGGTAGGAAAAGAAAAAAATCTTTAAGCGGGTCACCCTCTTTTGTTTTTCTGACACAATTATGGAAACTATTTATTCTGGACTTCTGGACTTTCCGTAAGCATAGATGAGAAATCATTTCGTCGACCTCAAGGCACTACTTTTGCAAGCCCTCTTAACAAAACTGTATCTAAAACCTTAGAGACAGTAATGATTTGATGATGAACAGAACTTAAAAGTAGGCTTCTAACCTAACCTAAACATATTAACGTAATCATTTTATTTCCATTCGTACTTAATGATGTGAATAGATCCAAATAATTATTGAATCTAGTCACGAAATTACAGTAATCAAAAACCATTAATGCTGTAACATCGAAATAATAATATTAATTAAGTCAATTATTACAACTATGATACAGGAATTACATGCAAACGCTCTCTATGTCATACGAGTATTTAGACTTCGGTCTGTCGTTCTGAAAGTCCGAAATTAGGATGGAACCTGAACGAATAGAAACGAACCTGAAATTTCTTAAAAGTTCACGAAGATGTGTGGAGTAAAGGTGGGTGGTGGAATTAGTGGTAGGTATTTGTGGTTTGACTCCAGAACTAGCTATCTAACACCACCACCATACACCACTTCCACCACTTTGCCTAATAACTGTGTGAAACATTGGTGTAATCCGCTTTGAAGGGTATAAGGTAGACATACTAGCCGAGGTTTTCCAACTTCGTCCTCATTGATAACAACGTGTCTATGTTCAACAAGGGATTGTTTACAGATGTCCGTGGAAGACAGTAACCACTTACCACCAGATGGCCTTCATGCTCACTTGCTACTTCTATATTTAAAAAAATCTGCAAAATCGTGCTCTTAAACCTAACAAACACATGCAAAATTAAATACAGGTCTCGTTCAAGAGTGGTCCTCGGTACCAACTGCAGTGGCGCAAGCATCCGAATAAGAGAATACGCTTACCATCCCGCATACAACACAACCACATACAGCGCGATAGCTCTCATACAACTGGAGACCGCTTATTTGATACAGGGTAAGCATTCTTCAAGCTCCTACTCCCTGGGCTTTTAGATCATAACTGTTCTGCATCATAATTGCTAACACTATTTCTAACAACAGTAGTGTTAAGTGCTGCTATGTTTGATTTGAAGGGTATGGTAAGCGAGATATACTTTTCTGAGACGTTCCAACTTAGTCCTCAGAGGTAGCGACCACAGGTACCTCGACCTGTGGCTGACCTCAATTAGGAATCTAATCTTATCTAGGGTTGATTACAGATGCCCATGGGCGGTGTAGCCACTTCCCATCAGGTGGACTCCATGCTCGTCTGCTACTCTAATAGTATAAAAAAGCGTAGGTGATCTATCTATATAAATATCGCGCCGCACTAAAACCCCCCCGGTGACCGTCCTCAGCGCTGCGTAGAGAACTCCGGGTCCTCCAAAGGAACACAACCGGAGTCCTCTTGGCGCGTGGCCCCGTCTGGCTCCGCCCAGATGATTATGAAGCTCGCCACTCCGTGTGGAGCGTACGACAATATGAGGTCACACATACCATCGTTCTTCCCGGAGTCGCTAGCCAGGCGGTTCGAGCTCCCACTCTTGCCGCCTGCAACCCCGAAAGCCCCCTTTTAGTCACCTCTTACGACATGCAGAGGATACCGTAATCATCGCCGTATCGCGCCACTGTAATCATCATTTTTATTTACTTTCCAGAACTGCGGCCAATCTGCCCGCCGCCAGCCGTATGGAACAAACCGCAGTTCTACGCCATGACGCTTTCTGACAGTAATTAACAGCTCGTCACATTATTGTTTTTACACTAGCGATTTAGGAACGCCGCGTTTTAATAGTTTTAATCGCGTCACATTTAGAAAATACGTGCAAAGTCATATTGATTTAACGATATGATTTGTTCGGTTTCGAAGTGAATGTACATCGAAAATGCTCTCATATTTTTTAATAAAATCAAAATGCACATGCAGTCCACTCATAGTAAATGGACATTGCCGCCTATTAAAAAGCCATTTATAAGCACCAAATTGGATTAGGGTCCAACGAAACTTACGTCACCGATGCGACCTCTGAGAACGAAATTGCACCGATCTCATTTAAACATAAAAGCAGTAGAAATATAAATTTAAAATAAAAAATTGTATAAATAAAAAAAGATGTGATAATGAACTCCTGGTTTCAACCCACGGAAATTCAGCTTTCTGTCTGTAAAAAACGACCTTTCACCAAAGGACGTTATTTATTCGCTAGTATGAAATCTACACATGCACTTTAAAACAATATGTAGTGTCATTCATACGGCCGCTGAATGCTGAATGTGCGGTTTCCTCTTTCGATCACAAACAATTTGTGTGATTCATGTTTCGACAATGTGTTTGTGTGGTGTGGTTATTTATTTAACGTGAAGTATCTGCGTTTTAGTGGAAAGGTGTGAATATCCGACGTACATATGATTCGCACATCGTAGTCCTCAAGAGTGGAAACTTAAAGAATATATTTTAGAGACATCTTTCATAGGTTTTTGAACCTCTGTTCTATATGGTTTGACACATGTCAGTGGGTAATAAGCACCATCTAAATATATATAACTCAAAGGTGACTGACATAGTGATCTATAACGCAAAGCCCAAACCACTGGACGGATCGGGCTGAAATTTGGCATGCAGGTAGATGTTATGACGTAGGCATCCGCTAAGAAAGGATTTTGATCAATTCTACCCTCAATAGGATAAAATAGGGGATGAAAGTTTGTATAAATCTTCTTAGTTAATAATATTACTTCGTAACGCGAGCGAAACCGCGGGCCAAAGCTCATTTAGCATAAGGTTGGCTGCAAGCTACTCTAACAAAATAAATCTCTTATATATTTCAGACTGCAAGGATTCTAAAATACATATACATAGGATGAGCTATGTCAGCTTAAAAAAATGTAAGAACTATTACACAAAAACTGAAGTAAGTTTACCAAAACTGTTTTATGTATAATGCGTTACGTAACTTTTAATTATCTTTACAAACAATATTCTTTTATTGCAAACAAAACATTCCAGCACCTATCGTGTCAACTAATAACTATCTTCAATACATTATTCTTTATTTTATTTTAATAGGAAAACCATAGATTAGTAAAGATTACTACTCCTAACAAGAAAATGTACCCAGTTTTGAGAATTGAAATAGTTGCGTAAAAAGTTTTGCCACGTCTCCGTGTTAAATGTCCCTAAAATATATGAAATAATTATTTATTTATTATGTAAATTACGCAGTATTAGTTATTTATTCGTAAATTTTCTCTAAAAATGTTTTAATATGTCAAGAATTAAAAAAAGAACTTACTAATATGCCGTTTGTGGCTTCATTCAATTTCCAGGCGGCGAAGTATCTTTACGAATCTATGAGGAAAACATATAATGTACAGTTATAAGTATATATTATCTCTTAATAAAAACAACACACCATTTAGCTATTTTCGTATATAAAATTACACATATTTGCTTGCCTTGTCGATCAATATATAAGATTAGTTCTACCAAAACAAAAATTAAAAAAAAATAAAAATTAGTAAACAAAAATTGTACATTTTAAATCGGGGCGACGTCAAAGTTTTCCTCCACTGAATATAATATTTAACCAACAAAAAATAGACACAGTCTCGAACATTACATATCTAGGGTTTGTAATTGATATGAATTTAAACTGGAAAGATCATATACAATCATTGTGTAGTAAACTTTCTAGATTCATATATGCCATCAGGCGCTTAAGTTTAACAGTGTCGCAGAGAACAGCTCTTTGCGCATATTACGGATATATGTCATCGGTGTTATCTTATGGTCTTCTGTTGTGGGGTAATTCTGTCGATGCGATTAAAGCTTTTAAAATTCAAAAGAAAGCAATAAGAGCGATTTGTGGCGTAGGACCGCTGGACACTTGTCGGCCTTTATTTAAACAGCTCAAAGTACTACCACTGCCCTGCATGTATATTAAAGCAGTGTGTATATTTGTAAAAGAGCATCCAGAATATTTCCATTTGGACACTGAGATGAAGTCTCAGAGATTGCGCCGCAATGCAAATAAACATAAATTATATATACCTAGCTGTCGATTACAGACGCTCAAAAGAAATGCACATCATTCGATTATTCAAATCTTTAATAAAATACCTGACCATTTAAAAGATCTGCCTATTAATGTTTTTAAAAAGCGTTTAAATGAATGGCTTCTTCTTAATAATTTTTACAGCCTTAAAGAATTTTTTGACAATTTATGAATGTATTACTAGATATTATATTAATTAATTGCATGACTAATAATGTTGGATATTTATATAAAAATAATAATTGTGATGTGTGTATTAATCTGACAATTTGTTATTTAATATTATAAATAATATTGGAAATATTTTTAGTCTGACTGTATATTTGCACGCCTTAAAGGTAAAATAAGAGGAAATAATACTTTGTGTTAACATCCATTGTACCTTATTTAGCAAATAAAGATTATGATTATGATTATGATTATGATTATGATTACGTGCATTAGAAGTTGTTAAATGTATCAAAAATAACATTACAGTAAAATTATTATACATGTAAATAAACTTAAACTTAAACTTATAAGTATTACTCATATATTGTTATAAGTATTACGAGTATTATAAGTATTACTTCTATCCTCTTCTTCTTTTTCTAACACCTTGCAAAGCAAACCCTCCTCCTTGCGTCGATGTCCTCAATGCTGAGGGTCGGGACCCCCTCCACGGATCACCTTATCCCGGACTATATTGCGCCAACGGTGCCGGTTCTCAGCAACGTGGATGGCTTCATGCATCTTGCTATTGAGAGTGGTGCGGATTTGATCCGACCAGCGCATCGGACTACGTCCGCGCGGTCTCTTTCCCTGGACTTTGCCGTTGATGACTATCTTCTCGAGATTGTCGCTACTCTTCCGGGCAATATGGCCGAAATACTCAAGGACTCGCTGTAGGCAAATGGTCGAAAGTCTAGTTGAGATTTTGAGTTCCTTAAGTATTGACACATTAGTTTTCATTCAAGCATTTTCATTTTATTCATTTTACTCATTTCACTCATTTCACTCATTTCACTCATTTCATTCATTTCATTCATTTCATTCATTTCATTCAAGTCATTCATTTCATTCATTTCATTCATTTCATTCATTTCATTCATTTCATTCATTTCATTCATTTCATTCATTTAGTAGCAAAGCAAACATTTAATATTATTTGTTCAACAGCTAAATGTGGAGAGCATGTGGCCAACACACACTGTATGCGCAAGGACTTCACACGGTAGAGCGTGTGTGTGGAAGACCGGAGCTGTGCTGATGATGAGGCAGGATGACCGATGGAGTTTGGTATGTTAGTCAGTAAGTTAGTCATGATGATGTATCAGTGTACGTACGCATACACACACACGAAGGTGGTAGAGCAGTGTTAAACACTGCTGTGTTTTGGTTTGTGTGTGGTAAGGAAGACATACCATTTCGAGGCGCTCCAGCTTAGTCCTCAGGAGTAGCGGCGCATCTGTGGCCGACCTCAGGTAGGAATATCTAATCTGAGGTTGATTACTTACCATCAGGTGAACTGCATGCTTGTCTGCTACTCCTATATTATAAAAGAAATAAGACACAAATGCGTACGTACACACACACGCCGACACGCACGCACACACAAGTAACATGCGTCATCCTGTCATGACGTATAGTTCCTCCTGTCATGACGTGACGTATGTCTTGCCTCGTGGAAAAAATAATGGACAACATACTCTGTTTACAATCATACTTATGAGCACATTTTGCAATGGCTACATTGAATTTATTGAATGTATTATAGTCCGCGTAAAACTGCTAGTCCGCTCTGAATATAGAAATGAATCGCGTCGGCATAGCAAATTGTATGACTAAACCTGCTCGAAACAACTTCAGAACGGATTAGCAGTATGGCGCGGACTTATAATTTATTAATTGTTATTTAAATAAATAATTTGTAATTTCTACTAACAATAGGTATTTATAAGTGTATTTTACTCACAAATGGATCCTCGTTATCTTATGAATAAATGAATTTGAATTTGAATATATTGACCATGAATACATTTAGACAGGTTTCGGTGTATCGGGTCCAGGGTGTCGTGCGCCAGCGAGATTCATAGACTACGGCGTGATCGGTCACTGGGTGACGCACAGCATCGCGAGGATCGGGAGACCGGCAGTCACGAGGCTCGCCCGGAACCAAGTGGTCATGAGACGAAGTGAGCTGGTACTCTTGTCTTATATCACCGCTAAGCATGTTGTTGAAACGCCTTGTAAAATTAACTGCAAAGTTAGCCATAATCCTCTTAGTATTTCACAGTTAAGACCTTGAACCGCAATGTATAAGTACCCCCAAGGGATCGACGGCAGAATGAGCGCAATTATTTTGTTTCATCAGGGTCAGTTACAAATGTTGATAGGCAGCATTAACCACTCAAAAAATCAGATGTTCCACGATCTTATTTACTTCCTCCTATTATTATATCAACAGACCTGTATATTATACGTAATTAGATTAATCCTATTAAAAAAGCATTACTTTTAACGACCACCTACAATATCAGGGCCCCTACAAACTTTTGGTTTATTTTAATATTTAAATACGCCCAGCAAAATACGTCCCCTTTTTGTCAAGATACAACCAACGAACGAAGAAACGCACATGACAGTTTATCGTAGCTACTTACAAATTCAGTTACGCACAGCTCATAACAGTATCGAACTAAAACTCGGTGAATATTAATTAGTTAGCTCACGTTCCAGCGCTATCAAAGTTGCAGAGGTACGGCCCGTGTGACCCAGAGGAGCTCAAGGCGGAATTATTTACGGACCGCACTTCAGTCACCGCGGAACCCAATGAGGAGACGCGACGGATTAGATATAATGTAAGGTGTATTATCTTCCTTGATTTTGAGCTCACTGTTTAGCAACTGTCTCTCTCATGGCAAAGTCCTCTATCTAGTTAGCTAGCCTCAATCAAGCCGCCTTGAGGATTGATGAAAGAAGGTATAAGTATGAGTTAGAACACGAGTCCTCACACAAATGTGTGAGTGTAAAAAAAAATATTTCTTTCCCATAACAAACAAGAAGAAGAAGTACAGTAGTTAAAGAAGTAACACTTCCTTTGCCAAAAATTGTCAAAACTAAAGCGAAGTTAATTAAATTGCACTCGCAATTGCAAAAAGAAATAACACATTACAATAAAACATGTCATTGTGACGATAAGCTTGTGTAAGTTCTTATGTCATGTCTGGATTTAAAGATGTTTAATTTTTATTATAAAAAGATGGTGCCACCCAATCTTGAATCACACTTTCAAAATTTTCTAAACATTTAACACATATACAAAAATAAAACTAAGGTTCGATCTTCAGACAGCATTACCTCGCCTAATGAGAGAGTCTTTATATAATTATAACACATATTTATTTTATTCCAGTTCACAATAATATCAAACACAGAGTACTCCTGCATAATCTTCAGGGTTGACAACGAACGGGACAGCCACCAAGATCCGCCATACATCCGCCTCCGCCGATGGTGCAACAGCCGTAACCCTATATGCTACAGCTTCCAGTACCTACAGATCGACTTGTATGTTGAGATCATCTTCTCTGGGGATGTGACGTATAATATCGCTGCTTATGGGAAAGAAGCCACAAAGATTGATATGAAGAAGGTGACTGCATATTTCAACCATAAACGGGAGTTTCCGGAAGTCGAGAGTTTGAATTTTACTTTACACTAATACACATAATTATAATAAATATCTAATATATTTAAATTATTTTTAATTTTACTTTACGGTAATAATATCATTTATTATATTGTTATTTTATTTAATAGTATTTCGTTGCACTAATTATCTTCTAGTCCTGCCTTGAGCCATTAGTGCTTATAAGGAAAAATATTGTAACTAACAATTTGTGCCTCGTAGACCTATACAAAATAAATATTTTTCGTTTCACTTCATTTCATTTCATCTTATCTCAATAGTGCCTCGAAAAAGTCTATTAGTACTTTAGAAGTAAGTAGCATTAGGTGGACTACATGACGGTTTTTTACATAGTTATGTAAAATAATTTTATAAACACATGTTACAATATAATAATAATACTTTATTGTACCATAAAATGAAATAGAACATAAAATGAAAACATACAATTTAGGACGACACAAAAGGCGGTCTTATCGCTAAAACAGCGATTTCTTCCAGACAACCTTAAGGTGAGGAGTTAAAGAAAGTATGAAATACAATAAAAGGTAGGGTGCAAAATTATTAAAATGTTAACTAATAATATGTAAAATGAAGTGTAAGATAAGGGATAGCAGTAGGAGAAGAATAAATAAGTAAAAGGGAAAGAAGCTAATAATTAAATTTAGAAACAAAGTATGATTAATAGCAAGAGCACAACTTTAGAGAAGGAATAAAGTTAGAGTTGAAGGTAGTGAGATTTGACTAGTTTTTTGAAGGAGTATAGGGACTGGGAGTTACGAATAGATACTGGGAGGGAGTTCCAAAGACGGATAGCTGAAACAGTGAAGGATTTTTTATAAAAGGAAGTTGAGTGAGAAGGCGTATAGAGAGCAAGATTTTCTGTAGAACGGAGAGATCGGTCATGGGACAAGTGTAGAAACTGGAAGTGTTGAATATATACTATATGGTTAAACTTTTACAGGAATTTTTGAAGTTATATATGAATAGTTACATTGATTAAAAAGATGTTTACTTCACCGCGAGTGGAACCACATCACAATACTAGGCAACAGTTAACAAACCGCTCTGTCTGATCGAGTTGCCGATATAATCCGATTACTGTCGGACTATGGCCAGAGGACTGTTTCTGAATATAACTAAAATTAAATAAGACTATTTTTTATATTGAACTTTATATTTTGTACGAAATTGAAGAAGCAAACGCATGTGCATAGATAGTAAGTGTTCAATGCCGCTTATACAACCAGGGGGGTTACTACCATCTCTTAAAACAATATTATTTTAATCATACTTTTACTTTTTTTTTCAGGAAATTTAACTTTTAAGCAAAATATGACAATTTCAGTTGTTTTTATACAATGGACAAGCGAAAAATTAATAAGGGGTTAAGTTTATTCAACTATGTATGATGGAATATTTTACTGTTTTAAGGAGGAAATAAAACTTTCCTGAACTATGATGGTTTTTAAAAGATGGTAGTAGGCCCCAGTACTTGATCGGTCGTCTATGTGGAAAAAAATCCTGGAGAAACACAAAAATTTAGAGTTGACCTGTCTCTTAATAATGTGTGTAGCTATTTTCTTATTCTAAAATCCTTAGGAGCAGTTTAAAGAATTTTAGAACCAGTAAGGTCCGAGCAGGAAGGTACGTGCTACGTCGCATATAGCGCTATTCAGTGTTATATCTTTATGAAGTTGCATTACATTTTACTGCGACGACGCCACGCCGGAGTCTGACCGCGGAGTGACGTAATTATGTAAATGACAATCCCAGTTGCCTTGCCAGAGATGGAATCTTGTAAATTGGGGCGGTGAGGAAATTTAGCTTTTACTAAGAACATTATGAAAATAGTTTTATGATTTTTGTATCAATTAAAATGTGTGGTTGCTGGCTGACTTACATTAATTTTGCGGTAACCGCTTAAGTACTCAGAAATAGCAATCTTTGATTGACTTCAGGTACAACACCTGTTACAAATAAAGTCGGTTACAGTTGTTAGTGGGCGGCAATGACCATGGTAAGAGTACCATCAGGTGGACTGCATGCTCATTTGCCACTTTAATAGCATACAACACTAAACGTTTATTAGCTAATTTATTACAAAATAGTACATTTTCTAACAAAACACAGAAATAAACATGATTTAGTTACCACTGACGCTGCATTTAGCGCATTTCAGTGTTATATCTTTACGAAGTTGCATTACATTTTACTGCGACAACGCCACGCCGGAGTCTGACCGCGGAGTGACGTAATTATGTAAATGACAATCCCACTTGCCTTGCCAGAGATGGAATCTTGTAAATTGGGGCGGTGAGGAAATTTAGCGTTTATTAAGTTATGTCTTAAATATTATGAATATAAGTTTATGATTCGTATAATTAGCTATTAAATTAATATATTCATGTTTGCGTCCTGAATTTTAAAATACACGCAAAGCTCATAATTGTGTTATTTGCTGTAATGAAATTGATTTTTTTCTTCAATCACACAGCAAAAAATTTTACATCTACAAATTAATTATACGTAACAGAGCTTTATAACTATAGTATAGTATAGTATAGTATAGTATAGTATAGTATAGTATAGTATAGTATAGTATAGTATAGTATATATAGTATAGTATAGTATAGTATAGAATAATAACCACTTTACTTGAAAGATGTGTACTTTAGAAACTTAATAATTAAGTATGACAATTGATAACCAATAAATTGGCCAAAGACAAATAAAATTACAATTCTCAGTTAAATAAATCTCTTATTATCTTGAGATACTTAACGTAATTTAATCAAAAACGGACCCTTTGGATTAAAAAATAGACCTTTGAATTTAGAAAAACGGAGTAAATTGCTAGCTAAAATGCCAGAACTCCATCAAACATTTTACGTAGATTGCTTTGAAAAGCACTTTTAAAACTAAACTGGGTAGAATAAAACGAGTCGACTGCTTTTGGCTTTGTCGCCAAAGCCATTCTGCTTGAATTAGGGCTGCCTGTGGTTTTGTTACGAAATTATCGAGACTCACCAATTACCTCATTTAACTTATTTAACATATTTTGACGTAACAATTTTATTTAAAACAAATCAGGACACATTGATCACCTATCTTTTTCATATTATCTTTTTTTAAATGTTAAAAATAGTCTTGATAATAAATTGACATTCTAAAATATCTTATTTTTTCTTTTTTGTAACTTATCCATAATTTTATGCCGTGTGACGTTGTAAAAGACATATATAAGTTATGATCTTTGCCAGCATTGTTATAACAATTAATAGTTCTCATACGCACCTGACTTTGAAATATCAAAGGTATTCCTGGGATTCGTACCACAGACTTCAATCGAGAGGCCGAAGTACAACGACTAAACAACACATTTTACAGATGCCAAAAAAAAGCCTTATCATAGGCTTCAGATTGCAACAGAACATTACCTACTAACACAAATAATAATTAAACTAGTAACCTTCTTCCATGTGCGTCTCTGCCCTTCATTTAAAGACTAAATACTATAACACCAAGAACATGTATCTATTTGATTGCAAAACGCTTTAAATAATACGCTATTTAGAACGCTATACACCACGCTTGCCTAAAAAGCATATTTACTCTCACCTTCACACTATATACTCTCACGTTCAAACACGATAGCTCAGCGAAATAAAAACAAAAAAATATCGACATCGGCACATCACTAATCCATTGGATTTAACCTGCACAGAGGACATTTCCAATAGATTAGTTCGATTCGCTCACGATTATTCTTTCGTACTAAGCTTTCCAAGATGATTTTAACAAGTAATTATTGAATCTCCTTCGTCGAGTGCGAGATTTTATCTATTGGATCCATTTGGATTATTCAAAATGTTGAACAGCGTTACATAATGATATTCTCTTTATCGACTTTCATTTCCATTGTTGTTAACTTCACATTTTTATCATTTTCGCTCTTTTCTTACTTATCTTACTTATCTTACTTCTTATTTTCTTATATTGAGGCGTATTCAGGCCTGTAAAGTTAAGATAAAGCTTTCAAAGATGTGTGAAGTCTACCAACCCGCACTTAGGTATAGGAGTAGCAGACGAGCATGCAGTTCACCTGATAGTTGACTACTGCCGCCAATGGACATCTATAATCAACCTGAGATAATATTCGATTCATAGATGAGCCGCTACCCTTAAGAATAAAGCCGGAATTTCTCGAAAAAGTATGTCTCGCTTACAACGCCCTTCAAATCAGAACACAGCAGCGCTTAACTCTGCTGTTGTGAGGCAGAAATAGGTGCGGCGGTGGTGCCACCGGAGTCGAACCACAAAGGGTTCTACCACCATCAATATCTCCCTTAGCATTCCCTAATCAAAACACAGCAGAGCTTAACACTGCTGTTAAAAGCCGAAATAGGTAAACCTAAAGTAGAATTCACAACCAAATTTCTGATAAATCTCCAAACCCAGTTATGAGAAAGAAAAATCCACCCCAGCAGTTGCAGTCACTTAAATTTTCATATAAATTTTCATTGGCAATTAATTTATACAGTCCCGTGCCAACACAATAGTCGGAGCAATTATTCTGATCCAATTTGGAACGGTTACATGTCTTTTTGGAAATTCAACTTCAGTTGTGAAAATTTAATAATTTTTAAATCTTTTTTCAACCTCTATTTGAGAGATAAATTTCAAAAATTTCGAGGCGATTCTTTAGGTAACAGTGCAATACATCTGTGATTGTGAAACTTTTCCTCACGACGAAGAGTATTTTTTTGATGTGAAACATCTATAGACGCACGTAAAACCGATTTCTGGCGTGGCGACGCATGCCGTGGTCACGCTATACGCCATACCACGCTATACGATGGTATATATATACAGTCTATATGCAGTACGGTGTCGCTATGCGCAAAAATCGTAATATTTTATTTTATCATTATGACATATTTAGTTCCTATCACAATATGTTCTTTTCTGCATATTACTTTTACAAAATAATGTCGATGTTTCACATCTGCCAGGCGTCCCGTGACGGCTCACATTGTTTTTTTTTCATAGGGTATGTATTTCTCATTCTTTGGCACTCTACAGGCCAAACGTCATGGTAGATTTTAACATATCGATACCTTAATTCGCAAATCAGCCCCCTCCGCATTTTTTCAATAGTTGATAATAAATGGCGTTGAACGAAATAAACTAAATAAAAAAAAAAAACATTTTGAAAAAAAGTGGAGTTGGCTGATTTGGGAATTAAGGTATCGATATGAGATTCTAACATTGGACTCGTCTAAATTGCGAGAATGATATAGTCTACATTAATTTCTTTACTTAAAAACTCGGTGAGGTATTTTCTAATTACTAGCGTTAAAATTGAACCCCAGTGCTTATACAAACAGGCTAATTAACTAGCCATTTGCTATAAATAATTACTAGTATTATAATCATACCTAGTGATTAGTAATAGGCTAATCAATTAGCCATTTGCTACACAGGAGACGGCTACGTAACAATATAGTACTGTGATGAAGAGCTGAAGATTTTCAGGATCATCATCTTACCACGTCGGGATTACCTCTGCTGTAAATTCATTCAATCTTGCACGTTCAAATAAAGGAATGAACTATAAAGGATTCTTAATCAGGTACAACATCAAAAAGTAGGTACGAGTATATATCTAGTATTACAAGTGTATTACAATTAGTTAGTATCTGTGTCTTACTGCAAGCAAACCGCAGACAAAGCAACTAACCGTAGCTATTACAAACTAAAGAGTCATTTAATATCATAACTGCATATGAAACTCGCAGTTTTGGCAAAAGGATAAGAAAATCAAGCTATTTGCATAGAAATGACCTGAACTCCACCGAGTATAAGATTTTAAGTGAGTATAAAAATTTAAATGTTAATCCGTAGCGGGAGTGGATATGGAATTACAGGAAAACATTGTACATATGAAAATATTTTTCATAACATTAATTATATTTTTTTTACAACTTTCATCTCTATTTATTGTAAACTTAATACATAAAATTGTTGGAAGGTGGAAGAACCCTTTGTGATTTGACTCCGTCGGCACCACCACCACATCTATTTCTACCTGATAACAGCAGTGTTAAGCGCTGATGTATTCTCGTTTGAACGGTGTGCTAAGGGAAACATATTTTTCCGAGGCGTTCCAGCTTAGTCCTCAAGAGCTAGCGCGGCATCTGTAGCCGACTTCAGATAGGAATGTTTAATCTTATCTGGAGTTGATTACAGATCTCCATGGGCGGCAGTAGGCATTTACCATCAGGTGTAATGCATGCTCGTCTGCTACTAAAACATTTATATTTTTTTAAAAGATGTGTGATATGGAGTTTCTTCCGTCGCTTCTTCTCCATAACGAAACGCCCAGTGAAGATGTAATACCATTCAAAAAGTGCTCTGCAAACAAACCTATTTCGAATTTAAAAAAATAATTTGATTTACTCCTATTGTAAAAAAAAATTGTTCCAAAAAAATATCATAGGTTATCAATTCGACGCCGTTTTAAAAGCTATGCATAGAAAAAATTTTTATACGCCTACAGCCTAAGCGGCTTGACGATTAAAACGTATGAGGTGTCGTTGGATTAGTCTAAAATGTGGGAGGGACATAGACTACATTTTTAGGCAGTCACATTTTCCGTTTCTTCGCATTTCAAATCAAATCCATGCTAAATAACTTTTCACTCTATATTATTAAGCGCGGGTGAAAACAATTAAATTTTACTATGCATTTGGGTAGTATTTCAAACGTGGCTTATGCATTTGTGTTTAAAGCCGTTAATTTAGCTTATCAAACCGAATCTCAATATCCGCTATAAAACCAATATTTCACAATTAGGCTTTGCAATTTAGCCAACTCATTTGAATACTACATGTTACTTAGAGGATTTTGAAGGTGGTAAAACCCTTTGTAGTTCGACTACGGCGGCACCACCGCCACAACTATTTCTGCCTAAGGGTAAAGGTAAGGGAAGCATACTTTTCCGAGGCGTTCCAGCAGTCCTCAGGGGTAGCGGCGCATCTGTGTCCGACCTCAGGTAAGAATATCTAATCCTATCTGGGTTAATTACAGATGTCGATTGACGGTAGCCACTTACCATCAAGTGGACTGCATGCTCGTCTGCTACTCCTACACTACAAAAAAGGTGACAAAACTATGTATGGGTTGACGGCGGCAGCACTATTGCTACACCCTTTATCGTTTGACTCCGGTAGCACCATCGCCACACCTCCGTTTTACAAAAGCAGGATTGAATGCTGCAGTGTTCTGGTTTGAGCAACAAATGACCATGCAGTCCATCTGATGGTAAATGGTAACTGATACCCGTAGACATCTGTGACAAACTCCATATAGGACAGGGATTCCTGAAACCGATCACAGATACGTTGCAACTCCTATAGATTAAGATTGGCTCATATGTAGGTCAGCTGGCATCCACTGAAACAGAAAAACTGCTTCATGCGAAGAATGGGTGTAGCGGTGAGATATCCACAGTTAAACTATACGGCTTCTACTAGCTTTCAAAAGTTTTATTAGAGTAGTATGAATGAAAATACCTATATTCATAAAATAAACTCAGCAGTCAGCCGCTTGCCTAAACTAGAATGGAACCCAAAACAATGTGCATATCAAGTGTATATAATACAACAACATGGGCTGCAGTCCAACATACCATATTAAAACTGTTAACACATACATTCCCGGAGACGAAATACATTTCCCAAAACCCTTAAAAAAGGTGCTGAGCGAAATCACGACGTAATCAAATTAAATGATTCCCCGCCTTAGGAGTCCTAAAATATTCACGCCGCCATACGAGGCACGCAGCCAATTTAACCTGAATAATTTAAACAGCCCAAATTCGAAGTTCACTCAAAGTCGAAATGGTCATTTACAATTTAGTAGCATTATAGCCTCCGATGGGGTTTAAACTGGGACCGAGGCGAGTGATGAATGAATTATATATGGATTCGTTCGAATGAGATTGTCGTCGGCAGGTGAAAATGGGGCAGGAATTTGTTGGCGCATGTAAAGAATGTCCAAATTATACCAGAGTTTGAACCTTAAATCTGAAATGCACAGTTGTTTTCGCGTTGAACGGATAAACCACAGGCGAAATTAGACTCCTAAAATTGTCAGCTAATTTCATCGATCAAGAGGAATGGATTTGGTGAATTTAGGGACTTCCTTGTGGACGGTTTCATGCTGAAATTTTACTATGAGACACAGAAACACGCTTAGATGCAGCTCTTAAAGTAACTTTTTTCATGAGAAATGTATTTATAAAAAATTACAGCAGGCAACTTGTTGTCTACTTGATGTTATGTGGTTATCGCCGTCCATGGACAACTGACAACAGACCAATTCATTATAGAGCAGATTCTACCTGAAGCAGATCACAGATGCGTCAAGCGTTGTCTCTCTTAAATACTACGGCCACATTACACATAGGTAGGTACTTTCCTGGTCTGTCCCTGTAGTTCCGGGACTAGAATAGGGCTAAGGCATCCCCTGCCTGTCGTAGGAGGTGACTAAAAGGGGGCTTCCGGGGTTGCGGACGGCAAGAGTGGGAGCTCCAACCGTCCAGCAAGCGACCCCGGGAAGGACGGCGGTATGTGTGGTCGCATACCGTCGTAAACACTACATGGTGTGGGAGGAGCGAAAACTGCTCCCCCAGGGTAGAGCCCGTTGGGCATCGCGCTTGGAGGGCTCCGGTTGTGTTCCGTTGGAGATCCCAGAGTTCTCCAACAACCGTTGAGGACGGCCACCGGGGGGGTTTTAGTGCGGTAAAAATCCCACATAACCCGGCGTTGCTCCCACGTCGTCGGGTACCTTTTCAAGGTTTCCCCCTCGAGAAAAAAAAAAAAAAGGTTAACTTAGCCGAAGGTAGACGCAAGTAAGTATTCTTGTGTAAAATACTGTTGTATCTGAAATATATGGAAAAAGAAGAAGTCCTGGGTTTTTTGTGGCTCGACAGAGCCGTAAATGATATTGAAGGTAATTCTTCAATAAATAATTCCACGTCGCTTCGTCTCGTTACGTTTCATTTCATTTCTTCGTTGAAATGGAAGGAATTAGGTGCGTGTGAAATTGATCGAGCAGTTTTGGAGATTAGTGTTTACGACCACGGCGACACGTGATCTATATAAGCAAATAAATCAAAGTTTTTTTATATATAATACTAGCTGTGCCCCGCGGTTCCACCCGCGTTAAAAAGAAACAGGGGCATAGCTAGTTCTAAAATATAATTAGCCTAAGTTACTCCTTATTACATCAGCTACCTGCCAATAAAAGTCCCGTCAAAATTAGTTCAGCCATTTCAGAGATAAGACAGAACAAACAGACAGACAGACAAAAAATTTACAAAATGTTATTTTGGTATATGTACCCTATGTACCCTATGTATGTATGTATTCATATGCTTGTAGTAAAAAGCGGTTATTTCAATATTAAAAACAGACACTCCAATTTTATTTATATGTATAGATAGGAGTATGGGCTACTGCCGCCCATGGACATAATGTAATCAACCCCAGATAAGATTCCTACCTGAGGTCACCCACAGTTGCTCCGCTACCGCTGAGGACTAAGCTGGATCGCCTCGGAAAAGTATGTCTCCCTTACCACACCCTTCAAACCATAACGCAGCAGCGCTTAACACTCCTGTTATTAGGCAGAAACAAGTGTGACGTTGGTACCGCCGGAGTTGAACCACAAAGGGTTCTACCACCTTTAATAAGCGTCTATTTGTAATGTCAAAAAAATTATTTTTACTAAATGCGTAATATGAAAGTACTTAAAGCAAAACATGTCTGTCTGTTCGTTCTAGCTAATTTCGAAAACGACTGGACTAATTGTGACGGGACATTCACTGGAAGTTACATGCTTTTATAATAAATAAAATTGGTTATTTTTACTTAAGAAAAATAATTGCCGATCCGCGCAAATTTAAAACCCATGAAATGAGAGTTAAACGCAGTAGTAAGCGCGGTACACAGCGCTATAAATATAAATCTAAATGACGCATAGGTTTAGGAACGATGCAATCGAATATTGGATGTAGTGCCGTGCTGGGTGTCTAATTCTCGTCTCAGCCGGAATCCGATAAGATGCTTACCGCAATTCGACGACAGCGAATGCACTCGCTTCAACATTTCCGAAACCTTATTAAATCTACATTCAAAATAGATTCTAGGTGAAGATGAACGGAAATCCGATGTCTAAGTTATTAGACGAGAACGGAATAAGTAAGTAGTAAAGGGTTTTTTTTTATCTAGGCGCACGGCTAGCGCGAGGCAATTTGCGGCTTAAATTATAATTTTATTATCAGTATTACTTATACGTAGCCTTCCTATAAGTTTTCTTATACAAAATACAAAGTTATAGATATATTTGTCGCCCCAAAATCAGTGCCGCCCTGGTCAGGCCGCCCCTTGTACATAATAACACTACTAACGTAAAATGTGAAAAATCTAACAAATCGCCATCAGCTATACCCAGTAAATCTATAATAATAAACAGAGACCCATAATAGAGAAATTCGGAAGCTGATTTCCTTGTTAGGCCTGAAACCCTGGATCACGCTGTTTGCAGCGTTCACTTCTACACTAAAAAAATCAAAAACACTCTTTACACGCTTTCCAATATGTTTATATAAAGAAATTCGGAATTTTTAAATTGACATCGCGGTACAGCACCTATTCCTGAGGTGGCTTGAGATTTAAGATAGAGCACGAAGCTATGAAATATCGGAAGTACTCCTGCAAATCTGAAATAGCTCAGTTCCTATTTCCTCGCTTCTAGATTTGTAACCTTATTTCAGTACCTACGTTGAAATGTAATCTGAAGATTGATTTGATTTGGTTTTGATAGAACACGGAGACCTCAGGTATTAATATTACTTGTAGATATATCAGCAGCACTAAATAATCAGTTTTTTTTACAATATGGAGTATCAGGCGAGCATGCAGTCCACCTGATGGTAAGTGGCTACTGCCGCCCATGGATATCTGTAATCGACCACAAATAGGATTAGATATTCATACCTGAGGGCGGCCACAGATGCGCCGCTAACCCTGAGGACTAAGCTGGAACGCCCCGGAAAAGTATGTCTCCCTTACCACACCCTTCAAACCAGAACACAGCAGCGTTTAACACTCCTGTTATACTCAAGACCGTTTACTGTTTAAATAAAGAAAAATACATAAAATAAAGAAAAAATTCGTATAAACATGCGTTTCAAACGGCAAACCTTGAATAATACACAGAAAATCTGAATAGAAAAGGCCCGAAAAGCTTTGTTTTAGCACGATGTCAGATTCGAGCCTTCGGGCAAAATTATGTCCGCTTTTTAAAACCACATCTTTTTCACGTGAACATTTAGCTCCATTTTAATCTTTGAGAGCTTGTGATAAAGTACATATTGAAGAGAATTCGGCGCAAAAGCCGTTGTATTTTGTGAACCCTGAGTACAAAAGACTGATTGTACATCGAAAGCCCGCGAGGACTTACTAGCCAGTATTTTGTACTCAAAACAGCATATTTATGGCACCATTTTTTTCTACATTTTTTTCTACTATATATATAATATTTTAAAATTATACACGAATTAAACATATTACAATTTAAATAATATATTAAATCAAATATCAGTTGGCTTTGACATTTAAAAAACATGTGAGCAAAATTGCATGCTTAAAAGTGCAACTCTGGCCTATTATTATTAATACAGTAAAATTATATTAGAATCAATAGTTCAAAACTTTTCGAGATGCTGCAAACATCACTTAATCTGCTTAAATAAATAACATAGAACCACAAATTTAAAAATAAACTTCGTTTTCTAATCTCATACGCTTATTTGCACGACAAAAACATTTTCATTCCGTTCCTATATTTATGTAAGTAGATACTATAAGTCCTGCCCTTATTGGAAGACTTACGAAACGACTAGAAAGCAATATCAGCACTGAATTGCTCTTGACCTATAAGCGGCATTTGCTTGGAAATATTCCGATAGTATTAGAAGTAACAAATACCACGCCCGAGGGAACATTTTGCATTATATATTATATAAGTATGTGCTGTAATACGGCCCTGTGCTTTCTCTTGCTTAAAAAATTATAAAAAATAACTCAGGTAATGCAAGATTTTGTGGTTTTACTGCGGTGGTAATACACTATTTTGATTAATTGCAGTGTAAAATTATTATTTTGGTTTGTAGATGCGTTGCCGCATCTAAGAATTAACATGGTCGCGTCATATTGTATAATATAATAAACATTTATTAATAATTACAAGTATTCATTCGTGGTTAGCTCAAATTAAGAAGTTATTTTGCTTAAATACGCATTTAAGTCCCTAAATTGTTTGAAATGGCTGTAAACTTTAAATATCTTTACCTTATTTCTATTAATGTCATATTTGACAGCATCGTGTTGTAACTATTGACGTGTATATTATCCGACCACTTTGAAAAGGCTAACAATAATCAATTTTTCGTATGAAATTCAGTCCAAGTATTGTATCGACAAAGACTTTTGAATTTGGTCATTATAACGAGATAAACACAAACACTTGTTTTGAATTCAATTTAAAACTAGTTTTATATGAAAAATATGTGATAATAAGTTCAAAAGAACTTAAAATCCTCTTAAACTGCACTTGCCTATTTCGCAAGTATTAGTTCATATAAGAAAGATATTAATTTACTGGGTAAGTTTATTACATATACATAACTGATTGAAAATATTAAGTTTCCTAAATTCATCAACCCACGGTTTACGTTTTTATTATGATATTAATGTAGCTTAAAGTTAAATAATTACTACCAGCCATGAACAAATGTAACTAATTGCTTATAGGAGAAGTCCCACATCAGAATACCTTGAAAAAATTAATTTACCTTACCACATCTTCGGGACCAAAAACTATTAAAGACTACTATATAATTATAAGATGCTTAAAAAGCAAATTTGCATTCAGTCTACTTAGTATTCACCTACTATCAGGTGGCTACTGCGGATCATGGGTATCCATAATCAATCCAGATAGCTTTGAAATTTTGCCTGGAATCAGTAAAGATTCCTTACTACCAATGAGAAGTAAGTAATACCTAATATAAGTGTCCTTTACCACACCCTTCGCATAGTCCTTGCTAATAAAAGGCAGAAATAGGTGTGATGGTGGTACCATAAAATCACATTGATTAATATTATGTAAACATTTATATACAGTAGCACAAACACATTTACTCAACTCTTATCTTTAATTATCTTTGCAAGTGTAATAGGTCTGTTTGTGTAGTACTTAACAATTCTAATATTGATATTGTGCATTGATAACATTCATTATAATTAGCTGAATATACCAGTTATAAAGACTAGACTGTGTCTAATTAGTGGTGAAATATTTATAAAGGTAAATGAATAATACATAAAATTCATACAATTAATTATTTAAAATTGTTTTTTTTTTATTTATCATATAAAATTACATAACATTTTAAAGCTTCTAATGTTGACCCCTTTTTTAATTTTCTATCAAAATTAAATAAGTGAATTTATAGAATGTGATAGCAATTATGCTGCAGTGTACCTGATGGTAAGTCAGCCTGTTGAAGCTCATAACAGATGTGTTGCTACTCCTGAGGACTGAGCTTGTCCTCATTATGTGTGTCAGCAGGCATTCATAGCCACAAAAATGCAAGGATTTGATTCTACAACCTTTCACAAACACTACTTCATAGGCTTCAATAATAATAAAGATTATTATAAACATCAAAATTAAAAATTAATAATCCGTTCCAATTTCAGGCTCCATCATGTCCAATGAAGACTACAGTACCTTATCAGGAGTATCACCATTATTAACAGATGCAAAAGTCAGTGAATCATTGACTGCTTGGTTTGGAGAAAAGGTTACATTCACACATTGGGATGTAAGTATTTTGTTAAATTAAAGTAGATTCCTATAATCAAAATCTTCCTGATGGTAAGTTCACTGCCTCTCTAGGATAACGTTCAACTGAAAATGAGATTGGTTTGTGATCAACCCTGTCCTGCTGATCAATATCATCTCCCATCTGACATCTGTAACCAAGTATAAACCTTAGCAAATTCATTGCATGAGGCCCTAAGAAGTTTTCGCTCATGAATACATAATTTAGTGATTGTTTGGTCCTGGTGAACTTTTTTCTACACTATTAATAACATTTCTTCACTATTAATAACGGTTTATAACTTCATATTGTTATCGATTTTATTACAGTATGTCAGCGATACAGGCAAGGGCGACGCCTACCTCAGCGAAGTGATACGCATAAGAATCCACGGTAAAACTGACGAAGGCATTCCAAAACATGTTCAAGTTATTCTAAAGTCCATCCCCAAGAATACATCAAGAAGACTGACGTTTCGAAGTCACGACTTCTTCAAGAACGAGATTGATTTCTACCAACAATGCTTACCGGCGTTACTAAAGTTTCAAGCGAAAAAAAACGTAAAAGACCCCTTCGATAAATACGCGAAAATTCTATTAGCGTACTACGATGGAGTCTCTGACGTCATAGCACTGGAAGACGCCTCGTTAGAACAATTCGGTAGCGCGGTAAGACAGGAAGGCATCGACTATGACCACTGTAAGTTGACCTTCAAAGTCTTAGCGCAATACCATGCGATGTCATTCGCGATGAGAGATCAAGAACCACTGGAGTTTGATAGGATCAGCAAAGCGATCAAGGAAATGTATTACGATGAAAGCGTTTGGGATTGGTACCAGAAATTCTGGGCGAGGATTTGCGGGATAGCAATAGACGCGGTCGAGAAAGAATATCCCAACTCGATATACGTGGAGAAGATCAAAGAATTCGCTGTACCCGACCGCTATAAGAACATGTGTGCAGCAACTAAAGATAAAACGCACGGTGTGATATCCCACGGCGATTGCTGGACTAACAATTTCCTTTATAAATATGAAAATAATCGGCCGATTGACGCTAAGCTAATCGATTTTCAACTAACTAGATGTGCTAGTCCTGTTCTAGATATCTCCTTTGTAATATACGCGTGTACTACTAAAGAAATGAGAGATAAGAATTATGAGCACCTCTTGAGGTATTACTATGAAGTATTGTCTACTAATATTAACGAAATGGGCAGTGACGCGAATAAAGTGTATTCTTGGGATATGTTTATGGGTGAAATAAGGAAGTACTCGTTTTTCGGTCTCGCGTTCAGTTTTGAATCTACGCCGTTCATTATTTTGGCGCCAGAGGACGCTGTTAGCATGGAGATGGAGGTATGTGTATTATTTTACAATTCGCCATATTTTGTTAGAAATGAAAAACATTTTTTATAACATTGGTAACAGACGAGCATGCAGCCCACCTGATTTTAAGTTGTCACTGCCACCTATGAACATCTGTAAGCATTATTTTTTTTATAATATAGGAGTAGCAGATGACCATGCAGTCCACCTGATGGTAAGTGGCTACTGCCGCCCATGGACATCTGTCATCATTCCCAAATAGGATTAGATATTCTTACCTGAGGTCGGCCACAGATGCGCCGCTACCCCTGAGGCCTAAGCTGGAAAGCCTGGCAAAAGTATGTCTCCCTCACCACACCCTTCAAACCAGAACACAGCAGCGCTAACACTGCTGTTATTAGGCAGAAGTAGGTGTGGCGGTGGGGTCGCCGGAGTCGAACCACATAGGGCTCTACCAACTTCACCAATTCTATATAGAACAGTTTTCTACCTAAAACCGATCACAGATGTTTGCAACTCCTGAAGACTAAGATAGTCATCATATATAACTCAGCCCCACACCTTTCCATCGAAACACAGAACAGCTTCACATTTGAAATATAAACCAAATATTCAATAGTCTTTTTTTTTCAGGGAGATGAAAAAAGAAACATTGATGACTTCTGGCAGATAAAACCGTTTAAAACAAAGGAGGGAAGGCTGAGGGAAGCAAATAACATTGTACATTGTGTTGATAATGGGTATATATAACAGTATTTAATAGAACCAGTGTTATAGTATATAAATATAGTTTAAAAACTAAAAACCACGCTAAAATCGCACAAGGAAAATCGTTAATCCTGACGATCCTGATAATGTGACAAAATTATTAAAATCGTGTATTGTCATTGGTTCTTCATAAGTGTACAAAATTTAAAAACAATCGGAACGTTCAAAGTGGGTAGAAATCGAGTTCAAAGATTCCGTTACATACATACATACAGGTCAAACTAATAAAAGCGTGACAAAAATAGAAAATAAATTATGGTACAAACACTAAAATAACACTTTTTATAAAAGTTAAGTTTTACTTTTACAAATTAACTTATAATAGCACATAAGAGGTGTTGCTGTTAAGATAATTACAAGTATTTGATACTCAGAGCCCGATCTAGGGGCGGCAATTCAAGCCATTGCCCAGAGCGGCAAAAATGAAGACGATTTGTCAAAATATTTTTATTTTAAATTTAAAGTGGGATTTTTTTACTGGGCGAACACATCATCCCGTACAAACAGACTATTAAGCAATTCATCTCATAACATTGTATACTATGAGTGTTAACTTTAAAAAAAATTGCGCACATACGGAGTTTCTTTCGCCACTTCCTCTCCATAACGAACCACTTTCCAAAATATAAGTTAAAAGTTGCTCATTTATTTCACTTGTCGTTAACGAAAAGTGTTATAAATACAAATTTTGCCATTAACATACCACTATTAAAATGTAGATAAGTCATACACGTTCGAAAAGTGGGTTGAAATACGGGTTAATTGTCCCACGCGACATACGTTTATCTCTTTTTTGCGCATTCATTTAGACGTGCTATCCCACTTGCACATCTTACACTTTCATAGTGTGCATTTCTCGCGATGAGTGCCACCAAAAACCGCCGATTGTTTTGTTAGTAACCTATCTGAGTTTACTAGTGGTGCATCAATTGCTTTTGTTGTAAAAGACTTAAGGAGTTTTCGTTGACTTTTTTAAGCAATTGTTTTTATTTGTTTGTCTTCCTTTTGCCGTAGGGCAGCATAATCGGTACGGACCTACTCACTACTTTTGAGGTGCCTTATAAAGGGCGGCAAAATAACTAAATCAGACCCTGATAATCATTAGGATAAGGTAGTTTAAAACAGGGACTTTTAAATGTTTATATGTTGCCAGATATTAATATTATTATTATACGTATTATCAACTACCTTTATAATTTATATCATATTTATTATATTTAAAGCAATTTAGTATTATAACTACATGACATGTGATATTGTATTTAAAAAATAAGTTTTAAATAAAACAATGTTTATGAATCAAGGTGTTTTATTCTATTATACGATCTTTGTATTTACATCACTTGTGTCTATGTTACTCCCGCAATTAAGACAATTCTTCAAAAAAATTGGATCCATCAAGCCGTTTGAGTTGTAGGGCGTTCCAAACAATGAAAGATATATAGTGCACGAGCTTTTGCCCGCGGCTTCGCTCGCGATACGAAGTAATATTTTCATCCATTATTTTATCCCCTTGGACCCCCAATTGAATTGATCACAATCCTTTCTTAGCGGATGCCTACGTCATAACATCTACCTGCATGCCAAATTTCAGTCCGATCCGTCCAGTGGTTTGGGCTGTGCGTTGATAGATCACTATGTCAGTCAGTCACCTTTGAGTTATATATGCAACCGCTAACAAAGGATTTTGATCAATTCTACCCCCAAGGGGATAAAATAGGGAATGAAAATATTACTTCGTAACGCGAGCGAAGCCGCGGGCAAAAGCTCTTTTTCAATAAAACCATAGGTTATTTTACATTCTGCACCATTTGGGTTTCCGTTTCCAAATCCTTAGTGGTCGTGCCGGAATGGTCCTCGAGTGAGTTCAGACTGTCTTCTTACTACTTATTCTTAGAATATACCTACAGATAGTTAACACTAGCATGTCGATGCCACGAAAATTATTTTATTTTACAGAATTACCGATCTTTACAGTATTTTCTATCAAAAACCTCCGGTTATTTCATATCCTGCACCGTTGTGGTTTCCATTTCCGGTTCCTTAGTGGTCGTTGTCGAAGTGGTCCTGGAGCGAGTCTACTGTGTGACCATCTTCTTTCTCCTTATCTTTAGATAACAGCTACATATAGTTAACACTAGCATGTCCCTGTGACAGACCTATCATAATTGTTACAAAATTACTAACAATCTTGGGTTATATCGCATCTTGCACTGTAGTGGTCTCCACTGCCGGCGTAGTGGTCGTGGTCAGAATGGTCCTGGAGCGAGTTTCGACCATCTTCTTGCTCCTTATCTATAGATTATACTTATAGATAGTATACACTAACCTGTCTTTAGATTATACTTATAGATAGTATACACTAACCTGTCGGTGACACAAACCCATAATTTTTACAAAAATTACAAACAATCTTGGGTTATTTCGCAGTCTGCACCGTAGTGGTCTCCACCGCCGGTTCCGTAGTGGTCGCGATCGTGGTCGTGGTCTTGTAGCGAGTTCTGACCATCTCCTTGCTCCTTATCTTTAGATTATACCTACAGATAGCTAACACTAGGATGTCCGTGACACAAACCCATATTTTTTACAAAAATCACAAACAATATCGGGTTATTTCGCATCTTGCACCGTCGTGGTCTCCACTGACGGTTCCGTAGTGGTCGCGATCGTGGTCGTGGTCGGGGTGGTCTTGGAGCGCGTTCTGACCATCTTCTTGCTCCTTATCTTTAAATTATACCTACAGATAGCTAACATTAGCAAGGCGGTGACTCGAAACACGTTTTTTTTATCGATCTGTTCACAAATGGCTTCCTGTTATTTCGCATCCTGCACCGTCGTGGTCTCCACTGCCGGCTCCGTAGTGGTCGCGATCGTGGTCGTGGTCGGGGTGGTCTTGGAGCGGGTTCTAGCCGGCTTCTTGCTGCGGCGGATGGTAGTTCTGGTGGTCATCACCGCAGACTCCGTGGTCGTGGTCTGTTTGTATATGTATCCAGACACCTCCGGCCTCTCTTCTTGTTCATCCTCTGAAATATTCAATTAATATATTAGTTTAGGCGGTCCTCCACGGTACGGTTTGCACGGACGGTCTTGCCACAGATGTGCAAGATGTGGAATGAACTTCATCCTGAGGTATTCCCGGAGCGAAATAGCTCTCCTTCAAAGCCGGCGATGCATCGGCGACTCCTCTGGTGTTGCAAATGTTCATAGGCGACGTTAACTACTTTCCATCAGGTAGCACGTCTGCTTTATCGTTAGATTCAAATATATAAAAAGAAAAGAAAAGTTTACATATTCCGCCGATTCATGATCCTAATAGTAGTGATAGCTTAAAATAATTAAAATTACTTTGTAGGTCGCTTTCTGCAAAAGCGACATTAGCCAACCTCATGGTGTCGATTTTAGATGTCGGTGTTACTAAATCCACGTATAATTATTGCCGAAACGCGCTAAAAGAAGATAAGGGAACGTACCCATACAACGTATCACGTTTTTACAACTTTACCCCTCTGCCTTACCGCCCCTACCCCCTCAGCATTTGCTAAGACCCCCCTTGAGTTCTCTAGTAGTACTTCAGAAGTGGTTAAAATATTCTTTTTACCAACCAATCGTTTTAAAATATATATTTTGGCTTGCGCAGGAACTTACTCTACTAAAGTAGAAGTATTCTTTTCTTTTATTCACATTTTTTTCTCATTTACTATGTGACGAAAACCTAAGACCACCCCCCGTCGCTGGGGTAATTTTACAGACAAGCGTGGTATTTTTACAGACCCCCTCCCCTAAAAGGGTGACGTTGTATTTTTTTTTAATATAGGAGTACCAGACAAGCATGCAGTCCACCTGATGGTCAGTGGCTACTGCCGCCCATGGACATCTGTAATCAACCCCAGATGAGATAAGATATTCCTGCCTAAGGTCGGCCACAGATGCGCCGCTACCCCTGAGGACTAAGCGAAAACGCCTCGGAAGAGTATGTCTCCCTACCACCACCCATCAAACCAGAACACAGCATTGCTTAACACTGGTGTTATAAGGCAGAAATAGATGTGGCGGTGGTGCCGCCGGAGTCGAGCTACAAAGGGTTCTCCACCTTCAAACGGATACACATTTCATAGATTGTTTTTAGCAACCCCGCCCCCCTTTAAGCCGCTAAAGTAAAAATCCACTCATAATTATTGCCCAAACGCTAAAACAATTTCAAAAACAAACCTGACTGTGTCTTCTTCGGTTTCTTGGTGGTACTCGACCACGTAGCATTATCAAACTCAGTAGTGGTCCATATATCGAACTCTGGTACCCACATCTTCTTATCTAGTGGCTCAAAACCGAAGTTAGTTTCGAAGAACGGCCCTCTGTATTCAACGGGCTGCATAGTAAAGTCCTCGTAATACGTTCCCTCCTCCCATTTCCACTCTTGGATGTCTAATAACGTGAGGTTCTTCTTCCAACCCCACGCAAACATTTCGAAGCAGCACTTTTCGGAAAACATCAGATACACTGATATTTCGAATGACGATCCTGAAAATTTAAGTTTTTTTTAAGTTAAGATTGATTTGAAAATAACTTATTGGACGTAACACAATAGCATAAAAAAATTAACAAAAAGAATACAATTTTAAACCGAAAATATCTCCACTCAGCTTTAATGTTTCAGGTGACCGTTGTCACCTGCAACGCTGGTATTCTGTGGAGCGTGCGCGTACCGTGGTACCGTGCGCGAGTGATACGTGTATACGTGTGTGTGTGTGTGTGTGTGTATGTGTGTGTGTACGTACGTGCATGTCTGTGTGTGAACAAATGTGTGAGAGTATGAGTGTGAATACGAATGAAACAATCGAAGGAAAGGCTTGAAGGTGGTAGAACCTTTTGTGGTTCAACTCCGGCGGCACCACAGCCACACCTATTTCTGCCTCATAACAACAGTGTTAAACGCTGCTGTGTTCTGGTGTGAAGGGTGTGGTAAGGGAGACATACTATGCCGAAGCGTTCCAACTTAGTCCTCAAGAATAGCGGCGCATCTGTGGCTGACCTCAGGTAAGGAATATCTAATCCAATCTGGGGTTGATTACAGATGTCCATGGGCAGTAGCCACTTACCATCAGGTGGACTGCATGCTCGTCTGCTACTCCTGTTATAAAAAAAAGTAAATTATTAAACATAATTTTTAGGTAAGTATAGTAGGTAAGGTAGAGTATTTAAGAAGTTCTGCGTTTTAATGGAAGGGTGTGGATGTCAGCCTAATGAAGAAAACGACAGTCTTAAGCCCACTCCACATTCTCGCGAGAAAGTTATATATCAATGACGTAAATACTAACCTTTATACCTGTAACAAGGCAGTTCCCGTTGCCGAAGTTGTATATAAATAACGTCAATGCTACCCTTTACACCTACAGCAGGGCGGATCATATTGCCAAAGTTGTATATAAATGACGTCAATGCTAACCTTTATAGAGTCCGCGCCAAACTGCTAGTCCGCTCCGAGTATAGAAACGAGTCGCGTCGCAACAGCAAATTGTAGATATCAGCGGGACGAAGACAGCGCGGACCCGAGCATACTCCGCAGTTTGTATGCCCTTACATTACGGGGTATATCTAACTAAACCTGTGCACACTACACTTCAGAGCGGACTAGAAGTTTGGCGGGGACTATACCTGTAACAGGGTGGATCCCGTTGCCAAAGTGGTATATAAATGTGATGAACACTAACCTCTATACCGATAGCAGGGTGGATCATACGAAGCCCGGGGACAGTAGTGCTTGATGCGCATCTCGGAGACGGCCGAGGCGTTTACCAGCTGCAGCGTCAGACAAGAATACTCTACGTTCTCGAAGATCGACATCTGGAATCACATAAATTCAATAATTGGCCAAGTGCGAGTAAAACTCGCATACACAAATTTCCGTACAAGCAACATTTTCATTATTTTTTATTTTTAGTATTTTTTATCATTATGATTGGCATGGATTGACATGGTTTAAAAAAGCGGAAAACGCCCAAAAATAGCTGTTTTATGTATGGCAACCCCTATTTATTATTAAGATTTATTAGTTATAGCATTTGTTTTTATAAAAATGGCGTACATTATACGTAAGAAACTGATACTGATTGTTGTCTGTACGCAGCACTATCATCTCACGGAACACCAGATTGATCTTCTCTTCAGGATCGCAAGCGCCGAACCGTTGGTACGCATTGCTGCCACCTGGAACATTAAGGAGTACTTAATAATTGGCCTATTTGGGGGCTTTTGGGTCCAAAAACGACTGAAAAAGAACCAAAGCAGAATTCAACAAATAAAACGCTAAAAAATATAGGACACGCAACTCCGTTCGTGTATGTGTTACATAGGCGCAAGGAATAAAATAATATGTGTTACCACGGCGTGCGTCACTTGATCCTACGTTTAAAATGGCGTCACAACTTAGTTCCACGCTAAAAATATGTGTTACACAGAAACGCGCAACATCGTCACACGATTAAAATTATGTGTTACATTGGCACACACTAATATTCGAACGGATCTACCACACCTATTTTTGCCTTTAAAACAGCTGCTATTCTGATTTGAAGAGTATGGTAAAAGCGAAACTTACAAGAAACCTATCAATTTAGTCGAATAATATTTTAGCAAGTAGCATTAAAAATAAACTTACTTCGCAAGACATATTTCTGTTTGGATATCTTGGAGATGGTGATCTGCCTGAACTTGGAGAGGGAGTCGGTGACCCAGGGGTAGTAGCTCATCATGTCCAGGTAGCGGGATGGCGCGCCACACCCTGGCCCTCTCACCCCTAAACCCAACTGTAGAAATATAAAAATATAATGACTAGAATTAATAACTTTTTACTATTATAATAGCCATAGGATGGAAAGAGATCGATATATGTAGTTCAACGTCGCAGCGAAAACAGCAGAAGCTAACGACACAACAGAAATAAATCGCACCTTAAATACTTCGCTGCTGTGTTCCTATTTGAAGGGTGTGGTAAAGGAGACAGACTTTTCCGAGGCGTTCCATCTTAGTCCTCAGGGGTAGCGGCGCATCTGTGGCCGACCTCAGGTAGGAATATGTAATTCAATCTGGGGTTGATTCCAGATGTCCATGGGCGGCAGTAGCCACTTACCATCGGGTGGACTGCATGCTCGTCTGCTACTCTTCTTTACCCTTTCCCAAAGCGATACTTGTAGGGCGGCAAAATTACACAATTTGCCCGTGTGCCTTAAGTGTCTATTGGTACGGTATCAGTTGACACCACATAATGTACATTAGAAATGTAATTGGTAGCTTTTTGGTTAGAGCGGGATGCCAATTGTCAGTTTATATTATGCATATTGTTTTATTAGAACAATGTTAATCGCTGTCGTGTTTCGCTTTGATGGGTCTGGTATCTCTTATCGTTCCGCAACCGATTACAGAACCTTCAAGGGGACTGTTCATGCTACTTCTATATAAGTATAAGGTATTAAGTTAATAAGCACGATTAAAGTCTATCCAGGTTAGTACTATTTCAGCCTAATAACAGAAGTAAGCGCTGCTTTGTTTTGGTTTGAAGAGTATGGTAAGGATACATACTTTTCTGGGGCATAGTAATGCCCCAGAAAAGGAGGAGTACCTCAGGGATAGCGGGGCATCAGTGGGCGACATCTGTCATTTAATTTTATCTGGGCTTGATTACGGATGTCCACAGGCGGCAGTATCCACTTACCATCAGATGGACTACATGCTCGTATGCTATATTTTTATTATATAAAAAATATCTTCACTAACTTACTCGTGTATCTCCCTCTCAACTTCAGTTTGGCTCGCTCGATCACACTTTTAGTAACTTTCATCACGCATTCACTAGCTTACTTCCCAAATCAGTCGTGTACAGCTGACGCGTGACGTCACACATGGGTGGGTGTGTGTGTTGCGTACCAGCATCCAGCGCCCCCACACATCGCGCGCGGCGAGCACGGCGCCGGCCGCCCACACGCACGGCGCGTCCTCGCGCAGCTGACGCGTGACGTCACACATGGGTGGGTGTGTGTGTTGCGTACCAGCATCCAGCGCCCCCACACATCGCGCGCGGCGAGCACGGCGCCGGCCGCCCACACGCACGGCGCGTCCTCGCGCAGCTGACGCGTGACGTCACACATGGGTGGGTGTGTGTGTTGCGTACCAGCATCCAGCGCCCCCACACATCGCGCGCGGCGAGCACGGCGCCGGCCGCCCACACGCACGGCGCGTCCTCGCGCAGCTGACGCGTGACGTCACACATGGGTGGGTGTGTGTGTTGCGTACCAGCATCCAGCGCCCCCACACATCGCGCGCGGCGAGCACGGCGCCGGCCGCCCACACGCACGGCGCGTCCTCGCGCAGCTGACGCGTGACGTCACACATGGGTGGGTGTGTGTGTTGCGTACCAGCATCCAGCGCCCCCACACATCGCGCGCGGCGAGCACGGCGCCGGCCGCCCACACGCACGGCGCGTCCTCGCGCAGCTGACGCGTGACGTCACACATGGGTGGGTGTGTGTGTTGCGTACCAGCATCCAGCGCCCCCACACATCGCGCGCGGCGAGCACGGCGCCGGCCGCCCACACGCACGGCGCGTCCTCGCGCAGCTGACGCGTGACGTCACACATGGGTGGGTGTGTGTGTTGCGTACCAGCATCCAGCGCCCCCACACATCGCGCGCGGCGAGCACGGCGCCGGCCGCCCACACGCACGGCGCGTCCTCGCGCAGCTGACGCGTGACGTCACACATGGGTGGGTGTGTGTGTTGCGTACCAGCATCCAGCGCCCCCACACATCGCGCGCGGCGAGCACGGCGCCGGCCGCCCACACGCACGGCGCGTCCTCGCGCAGCTGACGCGTGACGTCACACATGGGTGGGTGTGTGTGTTGCGTACCAGCATCCAGCGCCCCCACACATCGCGCGCGGCGAGCACGGCGCCGGCCGCCCACACGCACGGCGCGTCCTCGCGCAGCTGACGCGTGACGTCACACATGGGTGGGTGTGTGTGTTGCGTACCAGCATCCAGCGCCCCCACACATCGCGCGCGGCGAGCACGGCGCCGGCCGCCCACACGCACGGCGCGTCCTCGCGCAGCTGACGCGTGACGTCACACATGGGTGGGTGTGTGTGTTGCGTACCAGCATCCAGCGCCCCCACACATCGCGCGCGGCGAGCACGGCGCCGGCCGCCCACACGCACGGCGCGTCCTCGCGCAGCTGCACCGCGCACGTCACGTGCGGGGGCCGCATGCGCGCCGCGTACAACTGACGCGTGACGTCACACAATTACAAATAAATAAATTCATTCATTCATTTAAATATATAAAAAAGAAAAAAAATAATAATATACACTGTGATATTTTCAAGTGTGCGTGAATGGCCTGATTCGAAGCTATAAGGGATAGTGAAAGAATTGATAATAACTATAGACACATTCTAGTTTTAAAAATGCTTCTTTTGCAAGAAACACTATTTGTACAACCTTAACACTTGTACTTATAATAATTAATTAGTAAATCAAGATTTAATCGTTATATGGCATAAGTATCTAAATAAATATTTATAGTTGAACGAATAAACAACTTACATTAGCTCTGACATAAAACTCTTTACAAAGACTTGCGGGGACATGCGACACCGAAATAACTTGTTTCTCTAGAGTATTGTACTCTGAAAAAAATCAATATAAATGTTTAAAAAATTTTGATCAATTTTAACGACTCGAATAATATAGCGATTATGATACTTTGGTAATTCATATCGCTAATTACCAGTTAATCTTCATATTGCCTAAAATTTTGCCGCCCCACAAAAAATGCCGCTCGCGATAAGTAATCCCCGCTAAGTAAGCCACGCTTTTGTATATATAAATATTATTCAGATTTATGATACAAAACTCACCTTCATTAAACTTAAAGATATAAAATTCAGGATTTCTCAAAAACTGCGGCGGCGGGCATAGTGGCCTTATTGACCCTGTAAATAGTAAAAAAAAATAAAGTTACACATCGTTGCCAACAAAACTTCTTTGAAAAATGCAATATCAACTAACCAAAATAATAGTATAGATTATAAATATCGGTGTGCGCTCGCATTGTAAAATAACACTCTCAATTTTTTTCCGAATTGCACCAAGAGAAGGATAACTTCAAAAAGCATATATTATTCAATATTAAGGAACTCAAATTTGACTACCGTAGATAAGTTGTACCATTATACACTTTTACATTATTGAAAACAAAATCTTTTTCGTTCTTAAATATCTGAATATCGTTTTTACCCCCAAAAGACTAGAGCATCATTGCTAGACATAGAGGTAAAAAAATATTCTAAAACTCACTCTATGGTCCGTCAAGCCAACAATACAATACTCACCAAAACGCACAGGGTCCTTCAGTTGCACCAACGCAACAGTATTGTAACTCTCCTCATACTCTGGGTGCAGTACGTAGTTCCTCACCCTACGCCCAGGAGCCCTCCAGTTCTCACCGAGAAGCACTCTAGCATTGCTTCTGAAGATATGAAATAATTTAATTGAAAATAATTTTAGCATAAAGAAGTAACGTAGTTTTAGACCTAATTTTAGTAGTTTTAGTAATATAATTGTACGGTCTTTGACCGCACATTGCTGACCACGCATTTACGCCAATCGTAGAAATGTTCAGTGCACTACGTGACGCGTACAAAACAAGACTATTACGCGAGTGTACTCACACTATCATTCAAACATCATATCAAATCATATTATCACGCAATAAACTTAATTTCTTACAAAACCTCATATCATTTCACAACTATCAAAAGGTGTCCCCGACATCTTTATGGTCCTTCGAGCCGGATTGGACAAAAAATTGGTTATGATCTGAAGTGTAACCAAGTGTAATGCACCAGGCGTGGGGGACGTCCGCCTCGGGCGGCACTTTTTGGAGAGCGGCAAAATTTTCCAAATCACACATTTAATCGATCCTTATATTGTACATAAATCAATATCAGCAGAAAAATGGAAAATAAACTTAAGCTTTTTGTATTAAAAAAAAATTTAACGCTTATGATAAATAAGTTTTTTTTTATAATTAAAGTTGCGGGCGGGCGGCAAATATTACCTGTACTGCTAAGAGTCAATCTTCATGTACAATTTACAGACCCATAGTGTATGCCCCCATATACAATATCACTGATATTACCTAAAATTGTGTTTGGGCATCGGCCCAATATCTGCCGCCGCGGCAATCACGAATTCCTTCTGAATAAGAGCTACAGTAGTTACTGCTCTACTCTCGCCTATTTCACCATCTGAAAACAGGACAAAATACATCAATAATATAAATCATTCGATCGGTTAAATAAAATAAACTTTTCACAATCAGATTTATAAAATTGTTTTGGAATATAATTTTATGCAATAGTAGTAGGGAATGGGCGTACAGTGCACATGATGTTATTGCAACCTGTGGACATCTGTATCCACTTTCAGATAGCATGCCCTAGCAATCTTTTTTTCATATCCCACTGCTGGAAGCTGTTACTACTGATCGCCAAGAACGTATTTCAACAAAATTTGGTCGTCGTCACCAATAGGTTCACTGTCCCACTGCTGGGTACGGGTCTTCTCTCGGAATGAAAAGGATTAGACCATACTGCACCGGACTGGCCTTGTACGTATTAGTCGATTTCCACATATCTTTGAAAATTATTTTAAAGATCTTTCAGGTATGCAGCTATCCTCACGATCTTTTCCTTTACCGTTAAAGCTAGAGATAATTTATAATGCCCATTTAACTCTCAAACATCATAGGCATACATAGGATTCGAACCTGGGTCCCCTCGATTATTTTTTGTAACAATAGGTCAATAACGTAATACATACGATATGTGTAATAAAGTATCCCTACCCAGGGATACTGTGCGATCTCGACGTTGCCTTCAGTCACGTCTACGTCGTGATCTACGCCGCAATCTATGAAGTCTAGTTCGACACTAACTGTCGAAGGTACTGTGAAGGAATAATATAATAAAGGATATAAAAGACATGAACAACTTTTATTTGAATACTTTTTATTTATTAAGTCAATTAAGTAGTTATTAATGTTTTATTAATAATTGATCTATCCAATGCATACCAAAAGTTGATATTTGAGAATTTGTAGTAGGCAGAAATTGTCAAAATTGGATGGTTGGCAGCCAAAACATCGCTTCATTATTTAATAACAAGCTGAAGACAACGTGATGCAATCACTGAGATTGCATTAAAACTTTAATTGCAATCTCAGTGATTGCATCACTTTCGTTAATTTCATCACTAAAACTAAATTGTGCGACTTGTCCTTCCAGTTCCAGGTTCGATCCCCGGTCACACAAATATCTGAATAATGAATTAAGATTTCCGTTCTGATTTGAGATTAAGGATGCACCGCCAAGCATATCGTCAAACAATTATTGAAACATCATATTTACTTGTTCTTATCTTTTTTTTCATATAATTGCATTTATAAAACTAATCTACATATAAAAAAAAAGAACTCACCTTTTAAAACAACGATGAATAACAAGAATATCACATACATGTTTTCAATTCTTTTTATAATTGAAACATACGTACATATTACTAAAAATGTATTGTGTAGTTGTACTTTTGATTGCCCAATGCTAAATGATAGCTTGAATGAATCTGACTAAGATTATGTTTTCGGTTTATTGGTAAACAAAAATAAACAAATTTTAAACTCTGTTTATATTTAAAACAGGAGTACAAACGTAAATTGTTATAAAGTTTTGTTTACAAAATATCAAAAACAAAGTTTGTTTAAGTTGTCTTGTATGGTATGTGTAATTTGAGTTGTAATCTTAATACTTTTGTAAACTTTATTGATGTAAAGCGAATACGTAATAATTTAAAATACAATAATTCACTTTATAGTAGGTACTTTATGCAATCCACTTGATGGTAAGTGGCTACTGCAGCTCCTGGACGTCTGTAATCAACTCCAGATAGTATTAGACCTACCTAAGGTCAGTCACAGATGTGTTGCTACCTCTGAAGACTAAGACTAGTCTCGTATGTCTCCCTTACCACACCCTTCAAACCAGAACACAGCAGCGCTTAACACTGCTGTTATAAGGCAGAAATAGGTGTGGCGGTGGTGCCACCGGAGTCGAACAAACGGTTGTAGGACCATTAAAACAGTAACAAATGATAATACTGAATTCAGAAAGGAATTTCGCAAGAAAATGCAGAAGTAATTTTACTTCGGAAGATAACCATTGTTTTAGCTTAATTAGATATTCCATAAATATTAAAACATTTTTATTTTAAAAATTGTTTATTACATACTCAATGTGAGTAATAAAATTAGCTTACTTAATTATACATAACAGTTTTATTCGTTTTGTAGTAATTTTTCAACAATTTCCGAAAACAACAAAGTATTACTGATAGTATGTAGTTTGTTGCTACAAAGAACTACTGGTCCGTTTTTGTACTACTTGTAAGAGTTCCATACCAAAAAGGAAATAATCAGAACCCTTTTAATAAGACTCTTTATCTGTCACAAGGCCCTATCTCTTCAGTTGACATTTTTACTAAGTGTCTATTACTATAACAACTACAATATCATAAATCGAAAAATATAAAAGTTGAAAACAAATCCCCATACAAGAAATCAATATTTTTCAGCGTTTTTCAAATTATCTTTAGAATCATAATTGGTAGATCTTAATTTTTTACAACATGTGTACTGCATACTTAATTCTGTAGAATATCTGTTAAAATAGCAAATACTAAAAACAAAATATGCGGGAAAAATATAAAAATAAATGTTTATATTGGCACGGAACCCTTCATTTGCGAGTTCAACTCACAATTTCGAAACCGTATCATATAACAAACCAAATATGTGAGATACAAAATTTGACATACGCTAAAACTTAAAACTACGCATTTCTCATTCCAGTAGTCTTTCTGTACGCACTAAAGTGTTCTAAATATTGGTAGACGGTATCAATTGGTGTATATATCTCGGTCATTCGGCTCAGGAGGTGCTGTGGTGGCTGTACGGGAACAGAGGGTCCAAGAAGACCCTGTAGGAACTCTCGGAGAAGACCCCATACTGCATTCGCCATTACACATGGTCGATATTCCACCTAGAAAAAAAACATTTTTTTAGACATTTGTTTATTAAATATAGAGCAGCTTTTGTACTTCTTGGCGCGTTTGGGTAATGAGAGTAAATTTTTAGAACACTGACACCCAAACTCAAAACCATAAAGTTAGCTAGTAAATAACAAAATAGTCGCATATATCACATTGATGTAATAGATTACTTTATACAGTAATTTTAAAGTGGTTTTATAAACTTTTATGGGTAGCTAATATATCACTACATATGAAAAGACCGCGTGGCGGAGCGGGTCGTACAGGTCTGACGTGCAGAGGGTCCTGGGTTCGATCCCCGGCTAGACAGACATCTAAATGATGAATTTAGATTTCTATTTCTGGGTCTGGGTGTTCGTGTACCTGTCTATGTGTGTGTGTCCAATGGCACCCACGATACAGGGAATCCTAGTGTGGGGCTGTGAGTGTAGAAAGTGTTAGCGTTAAAAATTTTTAATATTAGCATAAAAATACAACACTATATGACTTCTATATATGTTCTTATTTTAGCTGATAATAAAAAGGGTTTGTATGTTAATAACATACTGAACAAAATTTATAAACACTATAGCAATTCAAAAAACTATAATACACACCTCTATCAGCACACCTTTGAATGTCTGATTCATTGTAACCGACCCCAGCTTCACACAAAAATCACCGAGCTCGAACCTGGGACCTTTGCTCTCTATCTTTGTCTGCTTTTTTGATGTATAATTGTGTGAAAGCTTCATCATGAGCAAGTCGAAGAGTCCATCAGCTATGACGTGTAGAGTTTTGCTTCCACTTTCCAGGATCGAAAAGACAGATGCTGGATTCTCAGAGTTATGGAGTATGTGTACTGTTTTTGTGCCTGAAAATGTATTTATTACAAGCTTTTATGTAATATGCCTTGTTATTTCATATGTATGTGAGAATCAAACCTTGTAACAGAATTTTAAATCAGCTAACCCCAAGTGACTGAGCTAAATACTGAAATATGGTGGACCCACAGTACAACAGACCATTTATATTTTTAGGCAACATTATGATGTGGGTGTCAAATGAAAGTTTAATGAGAAGAATATGAAAACCAAATTGTGTTCTACAAGCCTACTTTGACACCTAATATATTTGCTACAAATGCGTTAATACCCCCTGAGAACTAAGTTGAGTCACCTCTTATATATTTTTTTATATATAAGAGTAGCAAATAAGCATGTAGTCCACCAGATGGTAAATGGCTACTGCCACCCATTGACAACTGGAGTCTAACTACAGGAGGGTTCTACTTTAAAACATTTAAGTGTTCCTTTACCAATACTTTAGACTAGCTTAAACCTGATGTTAAAAGGCAGAAATAGATGTTACCATGCCACATAAAAAATGTAGTCTTTATTCAAATAAGTCTTACCCATCTGTGGATGTGATAAGTAGCTCTCGCAGTCCACCAAGAACTGGCCTTGCTGAGTAGCACCCAGGGCCATTATCCTCTTGGTGAGCAACTCTATCACAAATGTCCCTGTACTGTTCTCTGGGACTGGGTACTGCTGTAGGCTGGAACATAATACATAAATCATTGTAACACATAAATATATTGATGCTTGAAAGACTACCCGCCATTAATTAACGACTAAGCGCCATTGAGAATAATTTCAACAGTTATATGATCTCAAAATATTTACAAAAAAAATAAATAAACTCACCTAATTGTTGAATTGAAATAATTTTAACAGACATAGAAATATTTTCAATTCAACACCTATGTGCATTTTTTGGAAAAATTTAAAGTGCAAATCACTTGTACAGTACATCAAATGTTAGTTAGATCTGCTTTTCAATAACAGTTGAAAGGCATGAATTGAAGGTGGTTGAACCCTTTGTGGTTCGACTCCGGTGGCACCAGCACCGTACCCATTTCTGCCCAATAATAGCAGTGTTAAGCGCTGCTATATTCTGATTTGAAGAGTGTGGTAAGGCACACATACTTTTCCGAGACGTTTAGGAAATTATTCTCGCCGAAGCCGACCTCAGTTAGGACATCTGTCAACACCAGATAGGATAAGCCTATCTGGTGTTGACAGATGTCCATGGGCGGCCGTAGCCACATTCCATCAGGTGGACGGCATGCTCGTCAGCTACTCATGTATTATAAAAAAAAACTGATAATTATATGCTGCCCATTTGCTGCCAGATTTCATTACTACATTAATACATTAAATAAGACGATGAGGTATAGCAGGCTTAACAACAAGACTCTGAGATGCTACGACTGCTAATCTAAGTCAATATTATAAAGTTACTTACACAGTAACGCCCATACTGCCGGCTGTTTTAAAAAATTGGTCGTCTAGATTGGAATCGTACATACAGACGTTTTCTTCCCACACCGCCCGTGTATAACAATCGCTTGCTAGCTTGCAAGCGCTTATAATATAAATGTTACGTGTAATTTATTGAAAGTATTCCAATTCAATTCAATTAAATTGTTTATCAAACAAACCAACCACAGCAAACAGCAAACTGACAGTATACAAATCTGTCATCGTATTCATCGTAATCTATCTGTCAACTTCTGACTCCTGTCAATGTCAATTTAAATCTAAAATGTGATCATAACAACTACTAAATCAAATCAAAACATGAAATAGAAATAATGTTATAAAAAATACATACTTGCAGGCGAAAAATGTGTAACAAAAAGAAGAAAGAAAAAATTTATTACAGTAACTGAGAATTTGTAAGCGAAAACAATGTATAACGTATGCTTCCTTCAAAAGAACTATTTGAGCATCTGATTGGGTGTTGAATGAAACAACCAATCAAACACGTTTATCATCTACCACCACTTTATTAACCAATAGCAACTGCGAGAATACCATGAGAATACTTGGAATGCAACAATAATCTTGATCACCTGGACCAATGAAAAATCGACAGATAATTTTATACTAAATTGACAAGTACGGGACCTCTAGTATTTTCGGTTCATAATAGTATTTAATATTTATTTACGTTTAATCGAGTTATTTTGGCCGTAGCATAATTGTGATAAGAGATCCGTTGTTGAAAATATTCCTGTTAACGTTGCATCACCTTGGTTCTCAATTAACGCTATATGATATAGATAATTAAATAATTGTGTAAATTGTGAGTTTTATAGTATATAGTGGTATTATCTAACAAGAGTAGAGATTACTGGATGATTAAAAAACAACAATGATACCAGAGAACGTAATACTGATAGTGAAGGCGCCGAACCAGCAAATTGAAGATCAGAATATCGAATGTCTATCTTCGTGGACCGTAAGACAGCTCAAAGGGCATCTTTCTGAAGTGTATCCAAGCAAACCAGTAAGTTATTCATTATTTCATTAAACTCCGCTACTGACTCCGCCTATGTGCACGCTTTTTGAGGTTTTTAACTTCACGCAAGAGTCCTACAATTTTTTTGGGAGTAAAATAGTGTGTACTCTGTATTGTCGCCTAATATTGGCGTATGAGACCCGCCAAAAACCTATCAGCTCTTGCCAAGATTAGCACAGGGGCAAAAAAACATAAAAATAAATTTTATTATGTTTGCTTGATGCAATTTAACATAAGTTGTTAAGTTTAGAATAACATATTTTGAAATTTTAACCTCTATTGTGTATTTGTTTACACTAGGATGTGTGTTGATGTATTGTGAAACATGGGTGTATGGGTCCATGGATGGCTAGGTACAAAGCTGTGAACTTAAACTGTAAATAAGAATATTACTACCCCAAATTAGAATATAATGCAATTGAAATTGGTCAAATTATGAGAAATAATGTTTTAGAAAATCATTTACATAACTATTTTAGTTATTTCTCATTCACACTTACCCCAAAAAATCATTGTATAAGAAAATAGTATAAAAATAGATTTTATTATTTTTCATATACTTTCCATAATCTGTAAATAAATTTACCCTAAATTACAAATGAATTAATCTACTAAACAATCAAACTCAACCATTATAATAAAAATATATTTAAAAGTGGTATCAGGTACAATTCCTTTTCTATTGGGAATTGATTATAGTATTCCCAGAAGGTTATGGCTTTTTTGTAAGAGAAAAAAATGGTGGGCTAAAGTAATAAAAATCATAGTGTAATAATATTAAATCACTATATTTTGCCATATACATACTTTCTGTTGCTATTTTCAATATTTATAATAGGGTAAAAGATGGAAAAAGAAGTTAGATGTAGTGAACATTATTTAAAGATAAAGTAAGGATGTTATTATTGAACAATGTTTATAAATAGATTCAATATAAACCCCTGGAGATTTAAGTATGTTTAAAAATCATGGTTAAAATATAATTTGTCAGCTAATACATAACCCAGTGCAGTTGTCATATCCAAAATTAGTTTTGTAAGTAACAGAATGGTTTTTACACTATTTTTCCTTAACAAAACCAGCTTGTGGAACAGAATATTGATAATATAAGTATTTCTTAATTACTAACTATTTTTTACCTGCACAACAGGTATAAAATATCTGTTCCAAAATTTTTTTTAGGTTCACAATAAATACCTGTTCCAGCAAAAAAAAATTCAAATAAATATTGAAATACCAACTTAATTATGCTTTTTTTAATTAGCATAATTGAGTAACAAATAATTTATTTTAAGCAAAAAATCAGTATGCTAGTGGTATAGCGCTTAAATACCTTGAACCTTGTGCAAAAATATTTTAATGATTAAAATTAAAGTATAAAATAATCATTAATTAGTGGAAACAATTTGTTGCTAATTGTTACAGATTTTTCTATGAATGTATGTAAACATACGACCAGATTTTTTTTTCATAATTAGTATTTTCTTTTACTTTGTTCTTTATTACTATTTTCAGAATTAACCTTATATTAATTATCCTCATTTAATTATAAAGATATTTTTGCCCAAAATATGAAGTTGTTCAATTCCTCAAAAATATATATTTAAATGTATTCATACTTTTAGCCTTTAAAAAAATTAACCCTTTAAATTTTTGATTAAAAATTAGCACATCTAAATATGTTGGTTATGCAAAATTATAAAATTCTGTTTTATAAGATGAAGAAACATTAAAATAACGTGTGGAAAACATACATTCTGAGTGATTCTTAGACATGAGGAAGCTGGTGTGAAATATATGAATACAATTTACATACATAATCACTAATAATATATCACTCATCAGCTATAAGTATAGGCTAAACTAAACATCGAAACAACTGCGTAAAATCTAGCTATAAATAATATTCATGTAAACTCTGCCGCAGAACATATTAATTATTCGTAAATTAAACAATATATGTTTAAATAACAAACAGATATGTTCCAAGTGTAAGTCACCTGTGCAATTATATATTGCTTATCGAACTCTAATTAAGATTGAATATGTTTATAGCACATACCTACATTATTATAATGGTTACAACATAGTGCTTATCAAGTAATGGTTTGCAATTATTAGGGGCAATGTTGATAAGTTTTTGCAGTATGACGTAATATTTAATGTTTGTGAATAAATTATCGCTAAAAATTCGTCGCGTTGTAAGGCGCTGGTTCTCAAACAGGCATGGGTACGGAGATGGTCAGTGAGACTATGGTCTGTAACTTATGAATCTGTATCTTACGAATATCACAAACAACGAAACATAAACTTTTAAAATTACCTGCGGTTTTTAAGTATCTATCTATGTCGGGAACAGTATTTTATTTTCGGTATAAAATATACCCTATGTCCTTTTCTGGACCTGATAACGTGTGTACAAAATTTCATGCCTATCGGTTTAGTAGTTGGCATGTAAGCGTAATAAACAACAAATCAAACCAACGCACTTTCGTATTTATAATATTAGTTATGATAAAGAATTAAATTAAGTTTACTGTCGTTATGCGTCTACAATGCAAAATTCAAAAGCTCGTTCAATTTGGTATATTTTTAAAGTAGAGAAAAAATCTTTCAGAAGTTATCTCATTGTTGTTTTTTGACGACTTTCAGGAACTATTTATTTCGGATCTCCTTAACATTGTATGAACAGTATTTTTTTAATTACTTATACATAAAATGGTCTACGACACAACACCTATGAGACTGTCCTAATACAATAATGCGCTTATGAATATGAAATGTGAATCAATGCTAAGTCGACACTTCGTCATTAATACGTCCTTACATACATTGATGTATGCAATTTATGTCCAAGAATGGCTTCCTACGATATTTATAAATATTGTGTCCACGTCTGTGGTTCCTTTCCGCTGTTGAAAAATAACGTCAACAATTTGGTTTGCTCATTACAAAATAATTAGTGTGTTACCACAAAATAAAATTAGTTTTACCTTATTTGAAAATGTAAATATACGCGGTGGTAAAACCATACCAAACCATATTAGCGTTTGTTATTAATAATATTCAATCTAACTATTGTTTTGCCTACTATAGTCCGAAATTTGTCAATTCCAAAAAGGGGAAATTGTGTAGTATTTGCCTTGGGTATGCAAATTTTAGGTGGATCGATTTATTAATAACGAGAATACCTAAATGTTTGTGATTAAATTTCCATGGATATAGGGGGGGGGGGGACAACCTTAATTTATTATGCGTTATAAGCATTAAAAAGATCGCCTTTATTTTATCAACGCAGCACATTAGACTTACACAGTAAGGTTTTAAAATAATACAAAAATGTGATTTGTTATTTTCATTTCAATGCAAGCAAAATTCAACAATACACATAAAATTAAAATGTAGATTGCGTTAACAATCAATTTGTTAGTTGCGATAACGGTCGAGATTGCGTCGTTTGGAATTTGCTAAGGGTCGTAACAGACATGCTACTTTTACCATTAGCGATCGACGTAAATCGTTGCATGAAATTTATATGTGAAGATCAAACTCTACTTAGCAGTGATTAAAAGACTGCTTGCCCTAGCTGCTCAATCAGGGGACCCGAGGTCCATCCCAGAGGCACCTGAGATTTTTCAGAAGTTATGTGCGTATTAGAAAATAATTAACACTAGCTTAAAGGGTGGAAGAAAACATTGTGCAGAAATTTGCGCGCCTGAGAGTTTAAAGAACAAAAGCACTTAAAACTGTGTGAAGTCTACCAATTCGCACTTGGCCAGTGCGGTGGACTATGGCCTTAATTCTTCTGAGAGATTACCCGTGCCTAGCATTGGAACAGTAATGGGTTGACCATAATCATACTCTTACCCCGCAAACGTTTGGGCGCCGGTCGCCGCAACTTTAAATACGTCAAGAAGCAACTAAACGTGAAATACGCGATGTAGGATTAATGCAGTTCTGAAACGCGCTTTTTTAATACCACGATAGAAAACAGCAAGTCATCCAACCATCTAAACCTCGCTAACACACGAATAGTATTAAAAGTAGCATATCTCCTCAAGTCGTAAGGGCTCATTCAAACTAGCGTTTTTTCCAGCGTAGGCGTTTAAAGCGACGTCGCGACGTCTATGATGCGCATACGTCTACCAAACGCCTACGCTGGAAGAACGCCAGTTTGTAGTAACCCTGACAGTGCGCGATGTCTCGCTTCGCTGACACCGCCATTTCCTAATTTGATGTCATCGTGAGATCACTGCCCAATAGAACTGATTACATCAGTTGGTCATGGTTTTGAGATGAAAAATAAACTAATATTTTGATGCTTGTGATAATCTGTCTGACATGGACGTTTAAAACCTCAAACCTGATCAGTATTCGAGTTTATCCTGTCAGCAATTGCAATAAAATCAACTTAAAAACGTTACACTGGAGGAAAAATTGCGTATTTATTTTGTTATTAATACAACAATCGACATTTTATATACTGTATATGTTTTTTATGGAATTTTAAAATGAAATTTCAATGTGGTAGAACAATTCGTGATTCGATTATGGAAACACCACCGTGTTAAGTGCTACTGTGTTATGGATTTAAGTATGTGTGCTACTATCCGTAGAATCTTACAATGTTTAGTTACAATTAGAATCACATTTTTTCCACTATTTAAATATTACCCACTTTGAATATGATGAAAGTTCTCGAAATTATCAAGATCAAGATAAGATTTTGATAAGCGTTGACGTAAAACGACCTAATGGCTGCTATCGGCCGCGATTGTTTACACGATATAGACATTACACGTAACAATAATATACAAATCGAAACCTTTCTTATTTTGGTATCAAAATATCCTTTTTTATAAGATATTGAAGTAACAAACTAGAGATTCATATAATAAATGTGGCTAATGTCGCCCATGGACATCTATCAACCCCCGATACGATTATAATCCTACCTGAGGTTGGTAACAGATGCTTTGCCACCCCTGAATGGGTCCCCATTGGACCTCATCAGATGTCTTCTTACCACACCCTTGAAAATTGGGCATAGTAGCGCGTCACACTTTTGTTTTGTTAGGCAGAAATAGGTGTGGCGGTGGTGCCTCCAGAGTCGAACCACTAAGCAATTTTTATTTTAACTTTACTTCAACGAAACAACAAAATTTCACGTATTGACTTTATTCTGAATTCCACATTTCCTATCGTTGTATTTCATTAAATTAATCATCAAACAAAAACATCTATTTCATTATTATAGTTGTGTTTGTATACTTATCTTTATGTACTTCCGACCGTGTACAATACTCATGTACTAATCATATTATATTTTCTTTTTCCAGAGTACAGACGAGCAGAAAATCATATACTCTGGACAGCTGTTAGATGACAACACCGTTCTCAAGGACGTGCTGAGAACATACGAGAGTCAACTGGGCCATACCATGCACTTGGTGTGCGCGCCAAGCAAGACAATGACGCCAGAACAAGACGGCTTGCGGAAGAGAAACGTGACGGCGCAAACAGAAACGACCACGGCCACAGAAACAGCGGCCAGGCCAGAAACAGCCAGGCCAGAAATGAGGCAGAACGACCAGAACCATACAGTGGAAATGCAGAATTATTTAACGTCGTTCGTCAATAACTATGGTCGTGTGCCGCCGTATCCGAACTATAATATCGGGGAGGGGTACCTTCCAGTTCCGACTGACCAGGCCTCGCTCGCCAATCACATGTTGATGATGCAGCAGGCCTACATGCGGTATATGCAACAATACGCTGACATGTAAGTTTCTTTCAATGGTAAATTAGTTTCAGTTTCAATTGCAGTGTATGTTTCTAGGCAGAAGACAGTGTTAGCGTTGCTGTGTGTTTGAAGTGTGTGGTAAAACAGATATTTATACGAGACATCATATCTGAGTTCTCAAAGGCAACAATGCGTCTGACATCCATCTTATAAGACTCCAATCTGACTTGGATTTCCATGAGTAGCAGTAACCACCTAACACTAATTGGGCTGCATGGTAATTTACTGCTTCCATTGTATGAAACAACTAGAAGATTTCATCACTCCCACAATTTCCAGGAGTCCAAAACACCTCATAAATGTTAAGGTTGTAGGGGTTATAGTTCACGTAAAACTGCTAGTCCGCTGTGAACATAGAAATGAATCGCGTCGCCATAGCAAATTGTATGACTACACCTGCTCGCAACAACTTCAAAGCGGATCAGCGGTTTGGCGCGGACTATACATATGATAAATATTACCAAGACCGGTAAAAATAAGTTCATATTAGATGAATTTGTAATGATATGCACGTGAGCTCGTGACGTTTCACAAGATACCACGATTTATCTTGACAAGTGAAGGTCAACCATATTGTGTACACAATACTGGCCGGCCGAGTTATGCTTGTAATTTGATGTTTTTTATATTTGCATTTTTATTTTTTACTAGCTGACCCGGCAAACTTTGTACCGCCTCAAAATCTATTTATCAAATATATTTCTTATAAAATATAGCCTATGTTACTCGTGGATAATGTAGCTTTCGAATGGTGAAATAATTTTTAAAATTGGTCCAGTAGTTTTTGAGCCTATTCATTACAATAAAACAAACAAACTTTTCCTCTTTATGATATTAGTAAAGATAATATACTTAAGAAAATTGATAATCAGCAATATCACCTAGAAACTAAAAGCGAAATTACCTTCGTATTTGATATGGTTGTCTTTGTAAGATTTCCACTGACCTTTGACCTAAGGTATCTTAACGTGAAGTTAATCTAGAAAGTTGTTGCTTTGTTAAATAACTCGATATTTTAAACTCATAAAAACATATTCAGTCTGACTATAATATTTTCACGATCATGATCTAAGCTTTTCTACATCTTAATTTACTAGATCATGGTCATGTAAGTGGCTACTGCCACCCATGGACATCTATAATCAACCACAAGTAAGGCTAGATTCCTGTAGGTCGGCCACAAGTGCCTTCTTACCTACGAGGACTAAGTTCCACCTAGCATAATTATACCTTCCTTATTACACCCTCAAGATCAGAAGATTAATCAGAATACATGCTTAACATGATTAAGTATTTAATTTATTAATTTTGCACTTCCAAAAAAATCTTGCCTACTATTCTACTACACACCCTCCAAACCAGAATAAACCTTTATACATGATTAAAAATTAAATTTATATACCATTCGAAAAATAAATAATGCATACCTACTATACTCCTAAAATCTTTTGATAATCCAAAAAAATTAAAGTATACTAATATTATTCCAGGTGGCAAGCAACAGCGAACGCAACCCCCCCGCCGCCGACCACCGAGACACCCCCCGCACCCCCCGCGCCGGAACCCAACGAGGAGGAGGAACAAGACTGGCTCGACCACATATACTCCGCGTCACGACTGGCTATACTCTTCTCGCTCATATACCTGTACGGTAGCCCCGCGAGACTGCTGTTGGTCATTATGCTGACGGTTGCGGCGTATCTGTGAGTAGATCTGAGATTGTAGTTAACATAATAGAGGTTTTGAAATGTGGTAGAGGCCGCGCCAAAGTGCTAGTCCGCTCCGAATATAGAAACGAGTCGCAATAGCAAATTATCTACAATTTGCGGGACGAAGACAGCGCGGGACCACCCGGCAGTCTCCGCTGCACGCTCTCGACCGCGTTAGTGTGTCCTGCGCTAAACCTGCGCGCAACAACTTCAGAGCGGACTAGAAGTTTGGCGCGGACTATACGACCGATATGTATGGCGTGTAGTGTTTGATCGCTGCATCTAACAGCTTGAAAAAGCTGAAGATCGAATTACTAATGGTAATAGTAGCATTTGCTGTGACCCTTAGAGAAGCCCGTAACTGTATTCAATTAAATTACTACTTCTAAAGCAAATACTTTGAAATTAAATATTAGAAAATTGTTGCATCACAGTAACATAAATAAATGTATACATTTTATTTGATTACAGCCATCAAATCGGTTTCTTCCGCGAGCTTTTTGTCAACGAAGAAAACCCGAACCCCAACGCAAACGCCAACCAAGCACCTCGCAATCAGCAACCGCAACCACAACAGCCGCAACCACAGCAACAGCCGCAACCACAACAGCCGCAACCGCAGCAACAGCCGCAACCGCAACCAAACCGCCCAGAAGAGCCCCGCAATCAAATGGAAGTGGACCGCAGTCCGTCCTTCCTAGCTGTCTCCTGGATGGTATTTACGTCATTCTTCGCTTCTTTAATACCAGACACAAATTAATTGGCTTTCACTTATAAGTAAGGGACAAGTTTGTCCCGTTATTTATTCTGGCTAACTTGAAGTGGAAAATTTTGGGTTGTTCAAGTCGATACTATTCATTACACAATCTGTTATGCTCTGAGCTAATTATTTTAAATCGAAATGCAGTTAAGGTCTATTCACATGTTCGTGAATTAACGTTTTCTAATTGCGACATTGTGTAGGGACCCTTAGCATGTGCACGATATATTCGCACTAGCTACTTTTTATATTCGACGGATTGGAAAATATAGTGAATTTAAGACCGCATATTCATTAGGAGAAATAAACAATATACATAAAAAATCAAACGCCAATTATTATGCAACATTAGATACTCGAATGCGAATAACTCACGCAATAATGACGAGTATGTAAACGCCGCACACGAATACAGACGCATAACCGACTAAAAATTTCTTTGTCCGAGAACGGACAAGCATTGTGGCAAGTACCCAATGTTCCCTAATAGACCATTTAAACACTTGTTCGTCTGTGTTCGTCGAGTACCTAAATATTGGAATAGGTAACGCCTATTATTAGAACAGTTGCTAACAAATCTATCAACATTGTTATGTGAAATTTGTTTCTTATATAGTATGTGGCTTTATATTGACTTGAATATAAGTTCTAAGATCTGAAGCATACTTAATGCCTCATTGCCCAAAGCTTTTTTGGAAGAGCAAAAACACACAGAATCGTGTATTTCTCAAATTAATAGTGTTTAATAGGCGCCAGTGAGAGTGTGAGATACATTAGCGTTAAGATTATATCATCTCGCATCAGTTTTTAATGTTTTGTTTATTTTTATTATTTAGTAGTGATTTTGAGGTACTGTTTGATATCCGGTTTGGTTTTGGTGGAAAGGGTGATTTGTTGCGTAGTGGTTCTAAGGATATATATATGTGGTGAGCGTCACTTATACGAGGTTGTAATATAGCCTTCAGAGGTAGTAAGACCTGTCGCTCACCTTAATTGGGACTAGTCTGGGGTTGATTACAAATGTTTTTTTGTATAGTCGTTGTAAAGATGGTGAATCCCTGTGTGTTAAGGAAGGCACTTATAAAAGGTTTTGAGGTCCTTAGGGTTTGGAACACATCTGTAGCCTGCCTCAGTTGGGATTTTAATCTGGGGTTGATTATAAATGATTTTTGTATGTATAGTGGTTGTAAGAGGTTAATACCTATGTGTTAAGGGAGACACTTATAAAAGGTTTTAAGGTCCTCAGGGGTAAACACATCTTCAACCTACCTCAGGTAGGACTTTGATCTGGGATTGATTACAAATGTAACAGGCGCGAGTGGCCACTTTAAATCAGGAAATATATAAAATATGTAATAAATTTACAACTGCTAGTTATAATTAGTCTTATTTAAGTCTGTTTAAAAAAAGTTAGCATGCAATTCAAATAGCCTAATAATAATTAATTCATATTATCATATCAGTTCCTCTATAAACGCACCTAATGTAACCAGACATTAGGTACGTTTATAAAGGAACTGATGGCTCAAAGAGTCTATCCGTTTTTTATACGCAACTATATGTAATGGCTTAATATAACAGTATCTGCAACAAAATTTTATTGTTGAAATTATTGTTAGATGTACATAAAAATTTACGTCATCTTAATCTATTTAACTATTTGAATGTATTCATTTGAATATTAGATAGATAGTATATTAGCTTAATACAATGTTCAAGTGTCTAATTCTAGGACGTTTCTATTGACTTATTAAGAAATGGAACTTGCACCTAGTTTAGCTAAATTCTCAATTGTTTGAAGTCATCATTTAAATGTTTTTATTTGAAAATAAAGTCAAGATAAAAACTGTTTCGCGAAATAACCTAGAAAATTATTGTTAAACCAAAACGCCGACTACTTTATAAAAAAATATAGCCGCTCCCACAAGTGAGAAGTCACGCCTGTGGTCAAGAGCGTGCAAAACAATGAGACATACATACATACGTTCGAAAAACATAACTCTCTTTTGTCGAGTAAAATACACTAAAATACATGTTGGTAGCGGACTGTTGCGAAGTAGTTTTCATCCTAACTTTATACCATGAATTTCCGCCGAATTATCACCCGATGGTAGTGGCCAATTTTTGCACATTCAGTTTGGAGCAAAGTATTAACAATGAATTTTTCAATATTACATTTAATACATTGCTACAGAAAATGACAATTGACTTTTACTTCGGGTGATTTTGGGCGCCAACTCAAAGTCCATTACTCAATAGGTCAATAAATATTTTTCTTTTTAAAAAATATTCGTTGCAGTCTCCTGATTTTTTTCAACTAGATTTTGAAAAGAGAGAAGGCCCCTTGAAGTGTAAGAGCCATTTTCCTATCACGCGGGTATGCGTCACACTTTTCCTATCTTGCGTGACATACGCACGCGGGAAAAAGGAACCGCAATTTATAGTCCGCTTCAAACTTTAAGTCCGCTCTGAAGTTGTTGCGCGCAGGTGTAGTCAGAGAGCCAATGCGGTCGAACACAACCACAAGCATATACTTCGTAGCAACGTAAGGGCACACTACTGCGCTATTTACCCGTTAATGTGTGCAATTTGCTGTTGTGACGCGACTCATTTCTATATTCAAAGCGGACTAGCAGTTTGGCGCGGACTATACTTCACGTATAAACGCGTGACAAGAAAAAAATCCTAAGTATCGTTTTGTTATTATAGAAATTTAGATAATCTAATGGGATATACAAACACTCGGTGTACTGATGTCAAACCAAATATTAATTGTATATAATTTATATGTTAGCATAATTAGAGTAAGTATTGATGTAGTGCTAAATTCTTATTTGAAGGTAAAATTTTAATGTATTTCTTTCATATGACTATAAGTCATTAATATTGGTAAACTGAGTGATTCGAAGATATACAGATAACAGAAGAGTCTATTATGTATATTAACACTTCAGTATGTAAATTTAAATGAAATTATATTAAGTTATATTTTCAATAAATATTTTTTTCATTTAGTTCGTATATTCGTATTGTTTTTCTACTTTATTTTAAATTGAATGAAGCCATTGTATACATTTAGATTTTTTTCATCTTTATTGGAATGTAAATAGTTTGTTTCGTAAAATTTAAATAACGTTTTATATTGTGTAATAATATTTTATAAGGCGAGCTAAACTGCTTTAATGTAAAAATCTTTGGTTTATAACAAACTTGCGGTTTTTGATGTAAATTAGTTGAACCACTAATGTCGTTATTTGAAGACTGCAGTGAAAGAAAAGAAGCGTAAAACATCGTTTATATAAATAATATGTGTAATGTTGAGTAATGTATCATATTATTATTGAACCGCAGAATCATTTATAACGTAAATGACGCAAATCGATGAATACATATTAAATAATGCATTAGTTTAAACAGATGCTCACATATTACGCATTTTCGGCAATGCGATGTAAAATGTATAATAAATGTAACCTTGTAATTATAGTTATTTCTTGCCTGTATTAGGGACTCACTGAGCGATTTGTAACCGCACCGCGCGCGGACACGGAATAGCTGTTTTATTTAAAAACTCAAGAAACCGCAGTTCTGTGCGGTAGCGTCCGCAAACACGGCGAAACAGTGCAGCGGTAATCGCAACTAAATAAATCGTATTATGAAATTTGAAACTATATTTTACGTATATTTTCATATGCTAGTGTTGCGGTTCAGCGTTCACGCGCGGTGGTAGCTGAAAGACGCTCAGTGAGTGCCAAGCCTTAAAGGGAACATACATTTTGTTTTGTTAGTGATATTTTAGTTTCATAGATTTATAAATCAATCTCCATTATTAATATAACCCTTTTGTTTATTCAACATGAAACAATACAAAGATCATCGCATTTTGTAAGTGATAAGGTATTTCAAGTTATTGATATTAGCATGCTATAATCAATTGTTTATGTACTGTGATAAGAATTGTTTTCATTTGCACCATCATGAATAAATTGTAAATTTTACTTGAGATTTTTTTATTTATCCTTATACTAAAACGATGAGTAAATCTAATATAAATAATGTTCATAATAATAGTTATAATGAATTCGTGTAGGCAATTTTCTTCTAGAACAGAAGTTATTATTTAGTAATATTTTTAGTCCAGCTCTAAATAGCCAAGTACTTGATAAATAAAACTGTAACATTACAATTAAAATCGATACATAAAAACTAACATTATTTTGAGAATATATTTTATTTAGTAACACTGGATTAGAATATCATAAATACCACAAAGTTCAACTTTAAAACATCAAGGTAGATAAAATAGAGCTACACTTCTAGTTCACACACAAAGTAAGATAAATCGGCATATTTGGTCACTTTGTGGCCAATTATAGATACCAAATAACGATTGTAGAAAACTGTATATGAATGTTATATTTACTTTTCTGAACATCTTAGAAATCTTCACTAAAATCTACATCCATTATATCTTCAATATCATCTTCAGCTGCAGTACCTTTATTTTCGACATTACTTGCTTTTTCTGAAGAATTTTCTGTTTCATTCTCATTTCTTATATCAATAGTTTCTTTAAAATTAGAATTGTTTGCTGCTGTATTTTCTCCATTATTATCAGAAGTATTTCTTGCATCTTTATCGATATCCATATCAGAATCATCATACCTTAAAGTCCCAATGTCACCTGAATTATCAGCAATAGTTTTTTCTGACATTTCAATAGTGCCAATATCCCCTGAATTTTCTGCAATAGTTTTTTCGGTCAATTCAATAGTTTCTATATTCCCAGAATTTTCAGCATTAGTTTTTTTAGTCACTTCAATAGTTTCAATATCTCCTGAATTTTCAGTACTTGTTTTTTCAGTCACTTCTAAAGGTTCAGTATTTAAAACATTATCAAATTCACTTTCATTATTTTCCTTAACTTCTTTACTACCTTCTGGTATAACATTATCTGTATCTATATTTTTAATGCTATTATTCATGTCGGTATTAGAGTTACTGTTACAAATAATATCTTCATGCTCTTGTAATTTGTCATCAATATCATTTGATACTCCTTTATTATTTTCAGAACCTCTTAAGCTGTTATTGTCTTCAGTGTTATTCCTGATAACATTATGAACATCAACTGTAATAGACATATTTGTTTCTGCGACAGTTTCTTCATCAGAACTGTCTATAACATTAGATCTGTTATGCTTTCTTACTATTCCTATATCATCTTTATTTACACCTTCAGTACTTTGTTCTACATTTGATTCTTTATTCTCAGAACTGTTTACTGTAGGTTCATTCTCAGTGATAACTGGTTGAGAGCTTGAGTTATTGATAATGTTATTTGTAGTTGTGGCGTTTTTAAGTCTAGCAAGCCGTCTTTCTTCAGCCAATTTTCTGCTTCTAAGCATTCTTTCTCTCTGTTCTTCATTAATTGATGGGGAAGATGTTGCTTTCGGCATCATTACAGATGTTATTCTGAAAGAAAATTTAGTTATTCTGATGAAATTTTTTGCTTAACCTTTAGAATTTTATTATAACTTGATTCTGCCTATATAATAGGAGTATTAAGTGCTGCCCTGCTGCTGGAAAAGTCACTAATAAAGGGAACATAGTGCTAAGGTATAGCAATACATACTTCTGGCTGGACAAATGTCCATGGGCAGTAGCCCCTTACCATAAAAGTCCTGAATGCTCAATTGCTACCTATATATAATAATACACACCTATTATCATGGAGGGGACTAGTGCCACCAAGACCAGGTTTCTTAGCCGAGTTGGGTCCAGGTGTAGACCTAGCCAGTTCAATCTGTTGTTGCAGTAATTTGTCAAACTCATCCTCCTCTTGCGGCATTGGGGTGTCCTCGTCACTCGAGTCTTTTTGTACCACTGTATCCTCGGAAAGAAACTGGTCTGAGCGGATTTTGTGAAGGTGAACCTGTAGAAATATTATTTTAAGTTTAAAAGTAAATATTGCTTATTATTACTTAATATATAATGTATAAAGAAGTATTTTTTGCTTATGCCAAGCTAGGTAATCATGTCTGCTGTAAGTCACAATTTGGAATTGATACATTTGCAAGATGTTTGGAAACTTCAATAGCATAATTCACAATGTGTGTAACAATTTACTCTTGGCAATTTTACAGAAAGATGTTACATATGGAACTGAAGGCAATCCATGGTTCCAACATATATGGATAAGTAATCCATATTTTCGGCAATACAGATATCTCCAAATAAATCAAACATTGATGGATTGCCTTTGCAGTCAGTACTGTTATAACTACTGATTTGTAACTCAGCAACTCAATACCTCTTCTAAGCACAATATTTATTTCTTGTTAACAAACTAGATAACGTTGTTTAAAATGAACTTACAGCAACTGGTCTCTTTTTACCAAGTGCCTCGATTTTCTTTAAGCAGTCCTCAAATTGGAATTTTGGATAGAGTCTGTATGCCCAATGTTCCAGCTTCTTCAACACCAAGTCCAAATCTTCTTTTTCATGACCTTTACCTGGGTTGAAACAAAATAAATACTTATATTTAAAGAACAATTTAAACATTTTGTACTATGTTTTGATTTTTATAGTTTTATATCTTTTATAGTGAAATAAGTCACAAAGATATTCCAACTTAATTGATTTGGATCATTACTTCCCAGGAAACTTTCTTCTAGAGACCTTCCTAGACACTTCTATTCTTTTTTATACTAGTTTTTGCACGATTTCCAAAATTTAACATTTATGCTGAAAAAAATGGTTATATTAGGGTTTTAAGTTACCTTTGAATTTGAAGTCCTTGAAATGATCTGGTATGACTTGAATCCCCCTGGGTCCTGTCAGCCGAGCTGGGTTCAAAATGAACCTTGGATTTTTTATTACCCTAACTGATTTGGGCTTTGTTGGATCAACTCGTTTCTTGTCTTCCTCTGAAAAATGATGTATTTTTATTAATCATAACACTCACTGAAGGTGAAGAGTAGAGCAAACAAGAATGCAGTACAGCAGATGGAAACTAGTCCCTGCTGCCCATTCAATCTGTAACCATCACTACCAATAGGCTTAGCACTTCAACAACTATTTCTAGTGCTAGTAGCTACCTCCCAGATCGAACCATACTGATTCTAGCACCCAATTAGTTGAAGAGGAATATAATACCTGCTTCATCCTCTTTTTCGCTGTTTTCATCGCTGTCTGAACGCCGCCTCTCCTCAAACTCATCGCCCTCAATAACTCGTTCCAATTGCTCGGCTTCGTTCGCCTCATCTTGCAAAAATACGTCTTCTAACAGCGACATTAAAATGAGCACTAATTAGGAATTTCGATGAAAAATTGAAGATTTATATAAAGGTAGCACTACTGGAGTAATATTAAGACGGTTTGTTTTTTGTTGGTCCAATCAATTTCAGTTTTTGGGTCAGTATCAAAGATAAAATATCAGAATAATCAAAACTTATTTTTAAATTGCTATTTTCTATTTTAGCGGGAAAAAATGATTCCTATTTATGTTGTCATTTGTGAATGTCATACATATTTTTAATATATATTTTACGCGCATGGATTCCTGTATTTTAATCCGTGGTTACACTTTTGTCTATGGTACATAGAGCCCCTGTATATTAGTGCAAGTCTTGCACAGCAGCGATGCACAATACACATATCGAATCTATATAATTGCACGAGCATATCTTTGTAGCCAATTGTGGGAATTAAGAATAACAATTCAGTTAAAATATCGAACTTCACTGGTGCTGCCAAAAAAGGAATCCTAAAGAGACATGTATGGAGTCCACATGGTGGTAAGTGGTCACTGCATCTGAGATGGTCACCTCATATAATGTAAAGCATTTTTACCTTCCAACGAAAAGCAGAACTGTTTCACAATAGAAATAGGTGTGGCTGTGGTACCTGAACCATACTGGTCCTACCAACTTTTACTACGTACTATTAAGGCGAAGGATTTAAAAATCTTTACATGATACTTATTTTTTCCAATATCAACAATGCTATCTCAGCTGTATACTATTTTAAGAGTAGGATGCTGTGCCATGGACTTCTGTAAATAGGAGTATTTGGATACATATGGAGCTTTTGGATAAGAGTTTAATCTTAAGTTAATCACAGATACCTTACAAATATAGCCCCGGTTAAACCATGGTGTTTCGTACGTTAGTAAAGACATTTTTACGTATCTATTGGATTTGCAGCAAATTAATAAAATCCAATTATACTTACCCCACTTAAAATAATATACTTATAGGGTATTTGCATACCTAATGGACAATGCATAGCCAACTTAAGTTCAATGACCTTCTTAATTTTGACACCTAGTTTATTCACCAGAGGGTAAGACAAATTAATGTATTTTTCAGAGATTTGAACGTTTTCTACAGATTATAATATTGTTACAAATATTACGTTAATAAAGTTCTATTATTGTAACTTAATTAATATATTGATTTTTTTACATTATAATGGAATATAGCCCATTTATTTAAGAAAATTAAATGAAGTCTGTTCAAAACACACATATATGATAACGATAACGAGTGATTTTACATCATCTATTTGATGTTGTAAAATCGATATATCAAGTTATCGAGTTTCAAACGAATAATCGTTTGAAATAAGAGATTAAATAGTTTATTTAATCGAAAAAAGATAAAATTCCGGATGGAATAAAGCATATTATATTTTAAATATTTTTTTTATATATAGATTTGCACTCAAAATCACGTAACCGAGTAACTAATCACGACATCGTAATTTCGTCTTCCATAAAAATAAATAATATTATTCGATAAATTACCTGAAAGTAGCAAAGAAAATATGAATATTATGCGTCAGTACATTAAGTAACTTACGTTATGCAATCGCCAAAAATATTTTGGCAATAAAACTGGCCATTCTTTGAACCGTAACGTTGAACATGGTACACCACTAGGAGGTCACGTGACCAGCTTGCGTTTGAGAGCGCATTCACAGGTATGGAAATTAGTAAATTTTATTAGAAATCGTGTTGTATTTGGAGTCGTATTATAGTTTTAAGGTAATAATGGAAGTTAGTAAGATAATGTGCGTCAATGTGTTCGTTGTTAAGATGTGAATTGGTGCCTTAAACGGTTATTTCTTCAACAAAGACTTGTCATTTTGATACCAAGGAAGGTGCTTGAGGAATGGCGTCCCCCACATGTGCCGCCTATTGAATTTCGCCTTCGTTGGACGTTTCAGAAGTTGATGACGTGAACTCCCACGATACGTGCAACTGTCCATGTAACTTGAATTTGTCGAAGTTTGAGTGCAAATAACTTAACCGCAACGTTGCGAAGTTTAGTTCGCTGGTCGTCGTCAGTGATTCATTGTCCTGAATGGAGCGAAAAGTAGCGCTAAATGTTATTGACTAGACTATTCTGCGTCTAAGAGTTCTTTAACACTGTTTTTCTAGCGTATTCCGGGCAAAAATTGGGTTAATTGGTTGTTTTTCCGCCCAAGTGTTTTGTTTACTAAGTTGCCGCTTCCGAGTAAAACTACTTCCCGGGCGAAGTTTTGATAGTGTCGTAATTACAAGTTCTATTACGTCGCTATCAACAAATGGTCGTTGATCTCTCATTATAACAATCTTATCATATTTCCCAATGACAACAAACCAACTTTGTTATTTGAAGCCTAATTTATTAATTTGTCTGTAATATGTAATCTTTTTGAGTATCTCTTTATATATCTCATTTTACATATCCACTATTAAAACAATTCAATAAGAGGTTATGTTTCAAACATCCTTATTCTCTAATATAATAAGAGAACAATTATGTAAATGCATTTATTACAAATCATTTATTCATTTAATTAAATTCACCACCTCTACCGTTATTATATACCTCCTGACTAAGAATTATATATTATCTTTTCTTATAAAGTTACAAAACTTTCAGTATGTAAACATAACCTTCAAATTAACAGTTTGAAAACAATACAATTGTTTGTGGAATGGGTGTGGTCTGTTATTGTTATTCTATAACCAGAAACCATTCTTACAACAATGATGCATTTCCCATAGAATTATGTGAGAAAATAACTTGTTCTTGTTTTTGTTTTTTAAAAGCACATTTTCTTTGTTTCACTGATTTAGGATTTCTCTGTATTCATTCATACAGGTTTATTCTTTTAACATTTCATATTATAGCAAAAATTTGACTGGTAATTTCTGGATTAAATTTACAACCAGATTTCAAACCAGAATTTCAGTCCTTGACCTACCTCAAATGTCACTTAATAGGACATTGGAAGTTTATTATATCCAATGGAACATAACTTATATTTCTTTATAGATTTCTATGTATCATACAAGCATGTAGTCCAGTTGGTTGTTGGCACCTATTGCCTAGACATCTATAATCAACCCCAGTATTCTAGTCCTACATACACTTGACATCTACACTTGACATCGGCCACAGATCTGTTGCTATCAATTAGGACTCTGTTGGAATGCTTCATATAAGCTATCTCTTCTCCACATTTAAACCAGAACACAGCAGCACTTACTACTGTAGTTAAAGAGAGAAATAGGTGTGCCAGGGATGACTCTAGAAATCGCAAGGAGTTTTACCACTTTCTTTTATTATTAAGTTTTCTGTTAATGCTGTGCGATTATGGAATAATTTATATCCATTTGTAGTACTAAAACTAATTATTATTCTAAAAGAATTAGGCAAACAATTTACGTTTTTTTCTTACTTCTATTTACTGTCTTGCTGTATTTATTTTATAATAACTATGTCAATAATCACTGTGCTGTTTTTTAAAAATCGTTATTAAACTCTCGATTTGCAGTCATTACTTACCATAAGCATGTATTTATAAAAATTATGCTGACCATGCATACTTATTTGACAACATTTCTAAAAATGTTGCATGTCTTAATTGCACAGATTTTAAACTGAAATATTATTTCATGTGTCAAAAATTTACAATGATTCAATCAAATTTGATTTAAATTAAACCCAAAATTAAGATTGCCCAATTATACTCAAAATGATTTTCCCAAAAATTTAATGTTTGTCCATTAGGAATTAAACATTGGGTGTGTCCCCAATCAAGAACTAAACTCAAAATACTTACTTAAAAATATATTTGATGTTTAAAAATATTCTCAAATATACATCAATTTAATTAAAAAAGCATACTGTTTAATAATCTTCTCATTGTTCAACGGATGTAATGTTCCCAATATAATCATATGAGTTAACTCTGACTCATTGTAGGGTTTATCTCGTGTTTAGTTTTCTGTGTAAAATGGCCACTGATATCTCAAGTATAATAACAATTGTCACTATTTATATCTTTTGTGACATAATTTTATATTTAATGGTTAAATATTCATTTGTTAGTTAGGAATAGCATCATTATTTCTTCTGCGTCAAAGGAATCCATATGTCTATGTTATGTACAATGCTATGTATGTATGTTGCAAGTTTATTGGTTCATACATATGTCTTCCCAATTGTTTCTAAATGCTTCTATCAATATTAGAAATTGTTATACATTACAATTTTCACACCAATTTCTAGCGTGAAGCACTTCTGCATTGAGTATGACTATCTTAGCCTTCGGAAGTATTGCCAGTTCTTACATATTCGATTGTCTTCAAGTAAATCCTGTTCTATATGGAGTTGGTTTCAGATGTCCATGGGTGGCAATGGCCACTTAACATCAAGTGGAATGCAAGCTCCTATACTTCTCAAATCTTATGAACATAGTCCCTATTAGTCATATTTATCTAAGACATTCTAATTTAGTCCTCAGGGTTAAAAAAGTAGCAATGCATCTGTAGCCAGCTTCAGGTATGACTAATCTTATCTGGGGTTGATTACAGATGTTCAAGGGAGGCAGAATCACTTATCAATAACTGCACTTCAAGCTCTTTTACTTCTTCATACTTAAAAAAGTTACAATAATATTATATCAAAACATTGCATGACTAGGTTACTTTGCATGCATGAGATGCATAAAAGTAATGCACTTACTAAGAAATAAAAGTGGGCTGCACGTCTAATTAGGCGAGTGCAATCGGTGTCATTTGTCTAATTGTCATATGCAAATTCAGAAAACGATACTTACATTCACTACTGTAGAGATGATAGGATTCTTCGTGGCTCGACTTTCACGCTATTTTAAAGGTGATCTAATTTGAAGGGTAGGAGAAAATTTCTTAAAGTTTAAGTTTAGTTTGCTACTCCGTTAATATATGTAAAAATCGGCTAAGCTCCGTTTCCTTTGACTATTGACACGCTCGTTATTTATAATCAATCCGTCCAGTGTTTGTCCAGAGGTCGAAATTTAACAATTTCTGTTTATTAGAATCTATTAGATTATAGAAGTTCTGCCTACCTAAGATCGAAATTTGCCTATACCTAGTTATTGTGTGAAGAAATTGTCAAATGTTGATTTATTATAGACGAAATGTTGGATGGATTAATTAGTAACAATTAAGTGTAAAACTTCATGATCATTAAAATATCAGTGTCAAATTTCAGTCAGTCAAATTTCGATCTTTGGTTGACGAAACAAAGGATAGATTGATTATTAATAATGGCGTTAGTGTCCAAGATGAGATGTGCTAGCTAACGTAGCGTTAAGATTCCGTTAATGACCCACCTGAGAGGATTACATGCTAGTGTATTCACTATGAGAGCTATAAAATTATGGTGTGCATTATAAATATTCATTTTCCTTCAAGGTAAAAACTCCCATATAATAACATCCTCTACCATTTTTGCCTTGTATTCTCATCATGTTTATGATACTAGTTTGTTCATGATTATAAGGATCTGACTTCTCTTTGCATTTTTGCAAACATGCAAATTTGGGTATTAAAGAAACACATATTTTGGTTATTATTTCAAGTTTTGATTTTTTCTCAGGAAATAATTATGAATTCTCATTTCTGAATGCTCTTATCTACCCTTTCTGATACTATACAATGTCGTTGTACGAACTATGCCATCCATTTTAGATAGTAATACATATCTTGGCAATATGTGCTATCATAATATTGTCTCATTAATTTTGCTTCTCAGTTTAAGCATGTTATAAAGCCTGAACCTATCCATCCAGTTCGGCTACTTTCAATTCCGATGGATTTTTGTGTTATGACGTCATTTATCAGCATCTTCCTTATTGAATCAGCGCCAAATTAAACATCCTTTGCACATGCAGTCGAGCCTTATTCAATAGTGAATCTAATTCAGTCCTGATTGAGCCAGTTATGCATCCAATGTCACAGTTAAACGCATCGTCGACCTCTTTGTTGCGTAAGTCTTGGCAAAATGGCCATAATTTGTATGTGAATGTAGTAAAATGTACTGGAATTCTCTTAGTTTTTGGGTAGTTTGTCCTGTGGAAGTGCATTTGCTGATGTATGTTGAGTACTACCGGAAAATAGAATTATCATCAACCCATTACTGTCCCACTGCTGGGCACGGGTCTCCTCTCATAATTAGAAGGATTAGGCCATAGAAACTAGATTATCTTTTTCAAAAAATGATGGTTATGTTTATCATGTTTTTCATTTTGAAAGTCTCGGAATCAAAATTATATTGAACGAAGTTATTTCTACCCGTTTATTTCTACAGCTTAAAATAAATTTGTTAATATGCGATAAAAACTTGAGTTATCAAAAAATTACGAGGAAGTAAAGCAGTTCTTTGACTTCGAACAAAGACTATAAAAATTGCAACTGGTAATATATTTTTTGTACAGTTCAACTTAAGAGTATTTCTTTAAAATTTAGTTCGATCCTATGTGATTAAGTTTTTAATCCCACGGATCCAATATTGTTTCTAATTTTAGAATTTATCACGAGTTTCTGTAGAGAATTTACGTGGGATTCGTGATAACTTTCGTCACATGAAGACGGAACCCATATCTTTAGGGTGGGCTGCTAAATTCCATGCCACAGGAATGTGATGGTTATTCATGATCATTTATTCCTTTGAAGATTTAGGGTTTGTTCCATCTGATGACTTCGGCTAACTAATTCGTTTGCCGAAGGTGGCTGACTCTGAGCGTTGTTTACGATAAAGTCTACTGCCACCCACGGCGAGTTGTATCAACTTGCTGAGAGCGCTGTTGACTCCGCCGACAGGAAAGTTCAGAAGACCCGCGCTTACCGAAGGGATGTAAACAGTCAACGGTCAATTTTTGACTGCGAATACACCTGATTGGGAGGTGCCTTCAAATTCAATAACAATTCTCATTCTTCACTCTTTTCGTGCTACCTTATTTTCTTCGTGATGTGAAGTAAGTCACTAAACATTCTGTACGTTGAAATTTCTCAGATAAGTGGCTTTCGCTTTCTGATCAATTACCGCAATTACTTTTTGTTAGCTTTCCTTTGTTTGTTCTACAAACATTTACCGTTGTGTCTAATCTTTATTACTTTAGCACATAAACATTACTGTGATAGCTAAAGAGGACTGCTTCACATAGTTTTCCACTTTGAATAACGATTGCCGACATTTACGATGTTGCACTGATAGCCTGCTAGTAAAGTTCCGGATTTGATTTTAAAGTTATTGCACTATAACTTTGAAGATATGTAATTGCCTTAGCACATATGCTACTATTGGCATTGACGATTAGTTTCTTGAAGACTGCATTCATGTTAAATCGCATTTTCGCGTCTAAAAGTACCTTAGATCAACGTATGCTTGGTGTTACATTTTATCATGCATCTAGCTTTGGTGACGATGCAGAAAAGTAGCTAAACCATTGATTGCCCATGCTGAAACTAACATGTCTGCTGGGGCTCTTCATGAAGAACACCACAAAAAAGTTACACCTCATTTCTCTATGACGTTTCGAAGCCATGTGAACCCAAACTAACACTTGACAATTTACGTTTTGACTGATTGATGAGACAGTAATCTCGTTTTGGAAATAGGTATAAACCGCTGTAACCACTCATCAAGTGAAGACTTGAAGAGTGGTTGTGATCTTAAATATTCCTTCAAATCTATTGGTCTTAAGAGTCATGAAGAGATTAACGACTACCCAATTCCACGTTGTTTACCCATGCGACTATAAACTTTTAATGTATTGAAATAGTTTATTGCTCTTCATATTATCGTATGAAGCCACAAGTCTTGACCGTAAAATGGATCAGTTCACAGTAAGCTTTATGAGACATGCGCCAATTAGTATGAATGGCTTAGTCTACATTATTATTAACAAAACATGTTCTGCGGGCAACTTTTTCTGCAACTTGTGCAGGTTTGTTTATCTATTCCCTTCTGCAATCTTCATCGTTTTAGAGTATGTCTTATACGGATTTGAAAAGTCATTTAATGACCCCAACTATTATAAGATCTCTGTTAAGTGGTCATTGCGAATGACACCAGAAAGAATCACTGGTGCTGGCCAGTGATACGTTTTCAGAAATTTGTTGTTTTGTGATATTCAAGATCGCAAGCGAAATAACATAGATCCTTCTAAAAGATTTGAGTCGTAGTGACCCTATCCATTCTCAATCCTACGTCGCACTTATCAACCGAATATTGAAATCGACATCTCCTTTCAGAGAAACACTAAAAATAAAAGTGAAAATAAAGCTTGTGATTCTTATAAAGAATCTTGGAGAATGATATCAGCGCATCATAACTCCAGGTCAAATGTGCTCACGTAGTGGTAAAACCTAGGTAATGCAGTGTTGTTCCATTTTCCAAACAATATATTCTGCAAGTGATTATCATATTACGTAGAGTCCTACGGCATCATTCCTGACATCTCGAAGCATTTACATATCGAAAGATCTACACTACATTCAGTTTGTTCGAAGATTTATTATTATGTAAAAATGTTTCGGTTGAGTGACATAGTTTGTGGATTACAGTTGGATGAATTTTGGCTTAAAAATAATTTTGCTGTTTTCTCGTCGTTTGATCATAGAAAATTAGACATGAAGTATTAGTAGTCTACTAGGAACGTTACGGTCTTTAGGCTCATTGGAAGCGTAATCTCTTTATTATTGCTTTTGCTTGATTGATTTTTTTGCGCAAGTTCAAGAAGGAACTCAAGACCTTTTCTGTATCTTGAGAAATATCTTCATCTTTGTTCTATGAGATGCTCTTGTACAAAATTTCATTTTCTGGTTGTAAATGTGCATGACTAGTGAGTCAATGTAGAGTTGTATCAGTAAGGCACTTTTGTTTTTTTTTTTCTTAAAATGTAATACATATTATGTTAAGTCAAATTTAATTATTATAATAGTTTTTTTGGTACATTTGTTACATTTTCAATTCGGTGTATTTCGCTATTGAAATCAATTTCCTCTTCATTTTTATGTAATCGTACGTTAATTCGCTTTGAAGGTTGTAATTGAGATTGCATAGTATGCAGTATGGAGCTGTTGCTTCAAGGTGACTGGGAGAATCGAACGGCCACCTTATCATTATTGATTGGTGTAAATAATTTAGTTGGTTCGATTGGAACAGCTGACGTAACGGTCAGATGTCGAATTGTATTCTTTATAAAGTGAAGATGTCCTTATTGTTACTAAGAATAGTTCGGCAGTAATGTAGCAATCATAGGAATTTAGATGGTCCACTTTAGAGATGCAATGTGATCGTCTTTACACGAATTCTTTGTACGTCTTCATCATGATCAGATGCTGCTTGCTGTCCTTGTGAGCTAAGTTAGAAGGCGTTATCTCTGCCTTACAACATCTTTCAAACTAGAGCTCCAGAGCACAATATAGCTGTTAGATTCAAACTAGAAAACTTTGTAATATATCATATCAAAAAGAACATATTTGGCTATACATCATTAGTTTACTTCTACAAAAATAATAAACGAAACTTCCTCAATTGCACGATATCCTATTTCTATTAATGAATTTTATTTAAAACATGTATGTAAATGTGTTGTTTTTTGTTTCAGCTGCTTGTAAATAGAGGCTGTAAATATAACATTAGAAGATAAAGATGAGTTTGGGTGCGCGCGCCACCAAGGGTGGTGCGAAGGGGGGGAAAGACAAGCAACAGGACAAAACCAAGGCTACAGACAAACAGACTCCTAAGGAGAAGGTCAAACCACAAGTGAGTACTCTTCATCATCATCAGATTCTTTGAAATAAAATAATATAGAAGGAGATGATACAGTCCATCTGATCGTAAATAGTGAATGTTGCCCATGGACATCTTTAATAAACCTTCGATAAGATTAGATACCTAAGGTTGGTCACAGACGCCGTGCCACTCTTGAGTACTGAGCTGAAAAGCGTCGGAAAATTATGTCTCCCTTACCACAACCTTCAAACCAGAACAAAGCAGCGCTTAACAGTGCTGTTATTAGTCAGAAATAGGTGTGGCGTTAATGCAACTTGAGTTGATAACATGAGAGACGATTATCTCAGCCCTCAAGAGTTCCAACGTATTTGCGATTAGCTTCAGATAGAACCCATGTGTTATAGGGATTGCTTACAGATGTCCACGGGTGGCAGGTTATTATCAGTGGCTAAATACTTGTTTCCTAATTAAATCTAGTTGGGTAGGTGACATTTCCATTAATATCTTCCTGAAAGCCATTTTAAAATGAGTGTAGCCTTTTCCAACATTGCCCTATACAAATAGCCAAAACTTTACAGACGAGTTTTATATTTCATTATTGGCGTATTTACGAAACGTGGAAAATTAAGAAAGATCTAGATGACTATGGATTTATTCCTAAAAAAGTGCAACATCATTACGTTTTTATTGACCGTTAGATGTGAGTCAGTTTAGTCAGAACCATTTTTTGTTGTACAAAGAAGTCACTTAATTATCTCCGCTCTTAACAAATATTGTTTTCCTTGTAGTTCCAGTCAATAATTACATAAATGGTTCATGCTACGAATTCTTCATTGAATTCCTAATGGTGTAATAACCGTATGTTAGTGTTTATGATTGTGTGTATGTGAGATATGTAGAAAACTTTAATAGCGTGTTTTAGGATTGCATGTGGCGCCATCTTGTAACGCAATGTCGCGTTAATGCTAAAAATCACTTGAAAGTTATTGTAAAAAAAAATTATAAATTGGCAATTGTTTTGAAATAACAGATAGATAATTTTATTTAAAGTCATCACACAGATATCATATATTTTGAAATCATAGATATCAAAATTTCCTTTTTTATGCAAAAAAGCTTAATATTATAACCACTTTAGCGATACACCAGAGACGGTGTTGCAGTTTAACGATAACTAAATAATAGGGAGCGACATACGGCATAAGTTTAAGCAGAGTGGGTTATTGTTTTATAATATGTCTGTAATTATATTATGTAGTCTAATATTATTGTTTTTGTTTGTTTCCAGGCCACCACAGAACAACTCCGAATGGCAAACATGATCGACCGTAAAAGTGAAGACATGTGCGACGTACGGAGAATGGTGAGTTATTGTTCAAAATGATCTTTCACGTGATGTGTTGGTACGACTAAATGCGGCCCAAATAAAATATATTTGCAAAACTCCTGTACTGTTCGGTACAGGAGTTTTGTAATATTTGACACGAACAAAAATAAAAGGGTTTCCAGCTAACCAGAAATATAAGTATACAAAAAGAGGCTCTTATTTCTGTTACTTTGCCGTCATTTAAGTCTTGAAAATACCTTTTAGATGTCGGGGTTGAACCCTTAGAACCCCTACCTGGGTTCTCTCTTGTCCTTAAGAATAGTAACACAGATTTAATGAGTCATTGACCGAAATACTGTTTTATTTTGCGAGTTTCTTACAAATGCCCTTGAACATGAAATCAACGTCATTTCAGTTATTATAAATGAAGTGCTAAACACACCACACTTAAAACAGTGCGATGTCTTTCAACAAGTTGAATCGCGAGAAACTCGTCTGTGAATTGGATCCCTTAAGTTTTTTCATTCACTCATTCATTCAGCCGTGGGAACGCCCGCTACACAATGGAGGTCGATTCGTGTCGTGTACAGTTTAGATGTGTATTAGCGATAGTGCTTTGTTTTGGATTTCATTTACGCACACATGATTGTGTACGATATAACTAGAATGATTGTATGGTAGTAGTGCCCACGGTTTCGCCCGCATTTTAAAAAAATAACATGACATACATATTATTGTACCTTTTTGGAATTACAGTGGCGCCATCTGTCGAAAAACCTTCCACAACAAATGCTATAATTGTATCAATTTCAAGGAATTCATAATATTATTACAGCTGTAATACCTATAAATTGTTAAATGGACGGTGTATTGTTAACGCCGTCTATTTAAATGACTATAAAATATAAACACTGATAACTAATTTCAAGGATTGGAGGAGGAAGAGTGTAAGATACGCTCTTCAAAGTGGGAGACACCAGTGCTTAACACTGCTGTTATAAGATAGAAATAGGAGTATTGACAATGCCTCCAATCAATCTCTAATGTATTATGTTATCTACTTGTCTCCAGGTGACCGAGTTAATGGAGATGACGAGACGCACAGAGGAGGAGGTGTGTTCCGCGCTGCACGACTCGGACAACGACATGGTGGTTGCCTGCAACCTGCTGCTCGAGGAGAGTCAGCGGATACAGGTGTGTGTGATAGGAAGTGATGGTATGGAAACCGTGATGTCCAGTACAGCTGCAAGTCACTGCCAGGGTCCGTCCTGTCGGTCCGTGACATTTATAACTGATTTCCTGCTACCTCACAAATGTGAAAAGTTTTGTTCGCTTTCAGTGACAATTTGTCTTTAAGATGATCGAATTATGTGTGTCTTACTTTGATATCTAACATGTGGTCCTTGTTGCCAAAAAGCATGCCGATTCGTCTTTTGGAAAAATCAGCAAAAATGTCGTAAATTGGCAAAAGAATGCTCCAAACTTACTTTCCAAACGGCTACAAAAATTATCATAGAATTCTTATAAGAGATATACGATTTCACAAACTTTACGAAACACTAACGTCTTGTACTTTCCACCTTTCTTTCATATTGAAAACCAACTAGGGTCGCAAGACATGAGTTGTCTTTTCAAAGGTGTAAAATTATGTAACTCAAGTACGTGTAATATTTTATCAGGATTTTAGGTAACTAAAACTGTATGTGTACGTAATTGTATGTTTTTAAGAAAGTGATTAAACACGCTGTACACGTCGTTTCCAGGGCGAGTGGATAACAACGGAGAAGAAGAAGAAGAAGCCGCCGCCGCCGGCGGGCAACGGCGAGCTGGAGCCGCCGCGCGACGCCCGCGACGCGCGCGACCCGCGCTCGCGCTCCGGACCGCGCCCGCGTGAGTTGCACATCATATTATGATGATCTTATTGACGGCATAGATTAGTAAACATACTTCTCCGCCTTGAAATTGAATGAAGCCACAAACGACTTATTAGTAAGTTCTTTTTTTGAATTCTCAACAAATAAAAAACATTTTTAGAGAAAATTTATGAATAAGTAACTAATACTGCGTAATTTACATAATAAATAAATAATTATTTCAAATATTTTAAGGACATTTTAGCACGGAGACGTGGCAAAACTTTTTTACGCAACTATTTCAATTGTCAAAACTGGGAACATTTTCTTGTTAGGAGTGAGTAATCTTTACTAATCTATGATTGCCGGTCACCGTACCGGACTGAAGCGCAGAGGGTTTGAAAGTGGTAGACTCTTTGTGGTTCGATTCCGGAGTCATCACCGTCACAGCTCTATCTGCCTCATAACAACGGCGTCAAACGCTGCTGTGTTCTGGTTTGGAGAGTGTGGTAAGAGAAACATAATTTTCCGAGGCGTTCCAACTTGGTCCTCAGGGGTAACGGCGCGTCTGTCGCCGACCTCAGGTAGGAATGTCTAATCCTATCTGGGGTTGATTACATATGTCCATGGGCAGTAGTAACCATTCATCAAGTAGACTGCATGCTCATTTGCTATTTAAATGTTATATAACAATCTTACACGTAACCTGAACAAACCTAAATTCATGTAACCTTTAATTTAACCTAATCTTTTAGTTCTTATAATCTTAGTTGTGTTGCTAAGTGTGACACGTCGAATTCAGTATGTGTTGGTGTGGTATAAGATATTCAATTTTATATGTGGAAATGGCATATTATCTCGTATGATAGAAAGTGTAATTCCGTCGTCAGGTCGCGGCGAGGGCGAGGGCGGACGCGGGCGGGGCGCGGCTCGCGGGCGGGGGGCGGCGCGCGGCGGGCGCGGGGCGGGGCGCGCGCGGCGCGGCGGCACGCGGCCCCGGCCCGCGCGCGACAACGACTGGGGGGACGCGGACCACGCTGGTGGGTATTATACTCACGCACACACGCACGCACGCAGGCAGGCATGCGTGTACATATACACACATACAGACACACGTATACTAGTAGGTAACTTTAGAGAGGGTGGCGCGTGATAACGACTGGGGGGACGCGGACCACGTTGGTGGGTATTATATGCACGCACATACGCGCAGGCATGCGTGTACATATACACACATACATACAGACACACAACACATGTATACTAGTGAGTAAATGTAGTGAGGGTGGGGCGTGGCGCGTGACAACGACTGGGGGGAGGCGGGCCACGTTGGTCAGCGCTAACACACCCATAAAGACATGCATGCGTGTACACACATACACTTATACTAATAGAGGAGACGGTAACGAGTGATGAGATGCGGACCGCGCTGTTAAGCCCGCTCGACATTCTCGCGAGAAAAGCACGAGAAACGAGAATTTGGAGAGGGCTTTCAACACATGCATACGCACGCGCATGCATCCATATACATTGTACATAATAAACACACTGATACTAATGGGTAATTATTGAGAGGAGGATTGCGAAGAAACGTGGATAAGCCTTTATCACACTACAGATACAATTCTTACAACAAACAATTCTTTTACAGGCGGCAACAACATCGGCGACTCATTCCCAACAACAGAAGACTGGGACAATGAGGAGTGGTCAGGATCGTTGTCAGATACCAAGGTAAGAATATTTAAAATTACTTCTAGTTATCAATACATATGAAAATAATACAGACATTGACAGAACCAATGGTTGCAATGATAATATTGCGTTTAATGAGATTTGCTCATGGCGCAAGCTCAGTGAGACCTTCGATCAACAATTGTACTTAATGACAGATAAATACTGTTAAGTGGACAAAATTAGGGTTAATAATTATGTGTGACAATATTTCACATTGGTACGCTCAAACGATAAATAACATTTTTTGACATTTGTGGTAACATAAGCACGTGTCACTATTTCTTAAAAACATTGTCCATTTAATTTTGATAGACCCGTTGATGTTTTTAGGGTTCATAGTAACAAACAGAATTTGGGGTCACTAATATGCTGTAATTTCGTTTGTGATTTTATCTAGTAATTATTGATCGAAGGTATCGCCATCTTTAATTCACTGTATAATATAGTTATTTAACGATTAAAAATAAATGTTGGAATATAACACGTGTATAAAGAGAAACGATCATATATGTTTAGTATTTTTATTAAAATGCCGATCTATAATAAATTATTATGTATCATTACAATTATGCCCTGTTACAAACATCAAACTTTATGACCACTCAAATATAGTGACATTTTATCATAATACATATATTGTTAATCTAAAATGTATATAATTGTATTTTCACAAAGTTATGCTAGTGTGGTTATGATGTTTGATTCGATTTTAAGAAATTACTGTATCCCATCCTATGTCCCATAGTATCAATGTGTGTTTAAATAATTCATACGAGTTCAACATATTATTATAGTCGAGTGTACTAGACGGTTTGTTATCATACGTTAGGGTCAATAGTTTTTCGTTCAGGCGTCGTAAATTATGAAAAATATATTTAAAAACAAGAATTATATGTACCGCTTTACTTTATGGCTCCTCCGAGATTTCGACGCGTATTCATTTGAAGAGTCTATGGTCAGATCGCGTGGGCGGGGCTTCATTACACGTGCAAGATCATAGACTGCGCACAATTTCCACTTTGTTCTGAAGTTGTGTCTAATAATTTGTCTCCATAAAGAATATAATTTAAAGTGGCGGTTGTATATTTTATTTGATTATATAGATAATAAAATACCTATGTGCTCACTACCTACTTTCTCACATTATAGAGAATAAGCGAGAGATTAATAGAAACGCCGCCATATTGAATTATATTTATTAAGACAATTTATCGGAGGTATTCCAACTTAGAACTCGAGGGTGACAACGCATCTGTGGCCGACCTCAGGTAGGACTCTAATCTTATCTGGGGTTGATTACAGGTGTCCAAGTGCGGCAGTACTCATATTATAAAAAGATATGAATAGCCAACGTTAAAGCCCGTTCCACATTCTCGCAAGAACGTATCGCGATACGAATCGGGTCTACATTCTCGTTTCTCGCGAGAATGTGGAGCGGGCTCAACGCCTACAAATTAATCGCGTAGCCGTCCGTGCTAACTTTCGATGGCTTATTCAAATCCGGAGGGGCGATAAAGTTCGGTGGTGCACAGCTACGGGTACTGACCGAATATATTTTATAGGTGTTCACGCCGAGCGCGCCCGCCGACCCCGCGCCCGCCGCCCCTCAGGCGCCCGCCACGGTAAGGGGTCACACCGCTATAAAATATATTTTGCGAGCGTATCTCTCTTTATATCATGCTCCCCCGAGGCTCTGTTCGATGTTTGCTTATTGTATCAATGTATGATTGATTCGGTCGTACGTTCGTTTTTGATTTGTTTGATTGTATAGTTTATTTTTGAGAAGTAAAATGTTGGCTTTGTTGATTAAGTTGAAAATTAATTGCGGAAACATATCTTATTAGTAATTTTCGAATTATTTGATAATTTTAGCATTGATAAAATACAATAAGCAAATTTAAATTAGTTCTTAGAGTCAACTTTCACGACAAATTTAGTATAAATTTCTTAGCTGAAATGGTAGTTGATTGGTAGATGTGATTTAGATGTATCCTATAAATATAATGGCTGAAATTGCTTCAAAATTTGGAAAATGTTAAATAAGCAGTATATCATTTTCTATCAATAATCTCTCTCAAGCTATCTCCCGTTATTACTTACTAATAATCAATATATCTTATTTTTACCTGCTTTAGATTGAAATTTGCCATATAAAAAAAGTTACATGTCCATCTTTGGTTGCTAAGAATTAACTATAACGTAGATCATTACAGCTATAATGTAGATAAGAAAGAAAAGCCAAAAAGTTAGCATCATTTTTTGGTTCACTGATAGAGTTAATCGATTTGTTCAGTGAACGGCTCATATAACACATTCATTCCGTTCTAATCATGCTTCGTGCCATATTTACTATTTAGAATGTGTAAATGTTTCCGGCATTTGGCAATAGACATTGTACTATTTAGAAAGGAAAGTCGTATGTGACCGCGACCCTTTTCTGTTTCGTTCATTCATTCAACAGAGCCTTGTGGGACCATATTTGAATTATTTTTTTTGAAAACGTAAATAATTGTGATTCGATTATGATTTAACAGTAGTTCTCGCGTGCATGTTTGTATGCTTTTTAAATGAAAACAAAATTTAAGTACAAGCGTTTTTGTGGCATTTTTTTTATAATTGTTTAACGTGCTTTAAGTAATAAAAGGTTTTTTTTTTGTATTTAGTGCTGTTTTAAAAATAATAACGCATTAATTATTTATTCACATTATTTCGAATATATTCCAATATTCATTATAATTTAATTCATTTAACAAGTTTACATAAGTTCTCATCTTTACGTACGGTACTAGTATTAATTAACTGGAAATATAATTACGCTATTATTAGATTTTATTAGTTTTAATTAACGGCGTTAATTTTAAGATTTTTATGATTTGTAACTAAGCTAATGCAGGTGTTTTTTATTTATATTAACCTAAACGTACATTTTTGTTATTATAACCCCAAAAACAGATTTTTATCTGATATTCCTTCCCTATTTCTTTCATGAGGTATAATATAACCCATTACAATGACAATAATATATAATGAAAATCTAATGAATTTATTAATAACTGTGCCATATATAAATTTATAATAAATGGTATACAAATAAGCTGTACTTTCAAAATAATTGTTGTGTAAAAATACAGTGTTGAACAACATGTACATGTGCAAGTGAAACGAATACAAAACAAAAAAAAACCGTTTAAAAAAATACATTCTTATTGGTACATATTGTATATATAGATGGATAGTATTTTAATATATGCGTAACGTAACGCCCGAGCGTATCCATTACCTTAGCCCCTTCCACGGCGCGACTACATTCTGCTTTGACAATCATTGCAATAGGCATAGATTAGTAAGGATTACTCACTCTTAACAAGAAAATGTACCCAGTTTTGACAATTGAAATTGTCAAAACGTGTTTGTTATTAAAAAAATGTAGTTTTTAGATCATTTACGAATGAGACGATATTTCTCCGCACTTTTCTTCGATTTTTTGGTTTCGCGTAAATTATACCATGACAGCCATTAAGTGGCTGACACATTTGGCAACCGTTTAAGCCATTTAATGACTTCCTTCAATTACAAGACGGTGAGATATCTATACTTGTCTATGGCAATAGGGCAAATGTTAACAAGAAACATACGTTGTAACGTTGCCAGGAAGACTGGGAGTGTCAGCCGGAGAGCAACGGGCCGACGGGCGCGCTGGGCGGCGAGCACATCCCCACCTACACGTACCACAACACGCAGCACCACGCCATGCACCACCACGGGATGCGGGAGGTGAGCGGGCACACTATTGTAATATCTATCTAAATGTATATAACTCAAAGGTGACTGACTGACATAGTGATCTATCAACGCACAGCCCAAACCACTGGACGGATCGGGCTGAAATTTGGCATGCAGGTAGATGTTATGACGTAGGCATCCGCTAAGAAAGGATTTTGATCAATTCTACCCCCCAGGGGATAAAATAGGGGATGAAAATATTACTTCGTAACGTGAGCGAAGCCGTGGGCAAAAGCTCGTGTAGTAGTAAGATGTGGTTGTATAGAGACACAATGTTAAAGAGCTTGCTTGTGTTGCTAAGGAATTGCATCGGAAAGTATGCATGTTGATTTTATTAAATTTTGGATTTATTTGTTAATTTATCGCTCATTAAGTCATTACATTTTTCATACAAATATCTTATTTGTTATTATTAATTGAAGCTAGCCAGTGGGCTAGCTTGTAGTGGCTGGCTTCGAAACCATTGCTTAGTGTACATTCGCAACGCTCAGGGAAAAAGATTACTGCCGCGTTCTATAGAAATAAGTAGGAAAAATAGGTCGTCATGAATGTACGATAGTCTGTAATATTTTTTTGCAGGAAAAAGTCCTATTAGTAAATTTTGTCGCACCTTAAAAGTGCCGCCCGCAGGCACAGAATAAGTCGAAAGTTGTTCCTAAAGAAAATAGTACATATATATTATATTACACGAAATAGTTGTTTTATGTAAAGTTGTTTCGCTTCCCAAAAGTGATGGATGGGGTGAGTCGTCCATGCTACGCCTCCTGCGGCACTTGTCCCGTACCCACAAGCAACGCAAACTTACCCTAATGTGTATTATTATCCAGATGAGCAACTCAACGTCGAACCACACGGGCGCCGCGGTGACCGCGAACGCGACGAGCGGCGGCGGCGGCGGCGGTGGCGGCGGTGCAGAGCTGCCCGCGGAGCCGTACCGCGCGCATCCCGCGCACCACCACGCGCCGCACCCGCCGCACCAGCCGCACCAGCAGCACGCGCAGCACCACCAGGTACGAATGCACTGACAGCAGAGCGGGTGCCTTAAGTAAGGCGTGATGTCATTCACCGACACGCGCGCGCAGCACCACCAGGTATAAACACGCTAGTGGGACGGTGCGCGGTGACGTCACGCGCGCGCTGCACGTACACGTGACGTCACGCACTGACAGTAGAGCGGGTGCCATGACGCGCCTGTCAGCGAATGACGTCACGCATTACTGTGACGTCATTCACTGACACGCGCGTACCACCACCAAGTGCGACACGTATACACACCAGTGAGGCGGTGCGCGGTGACGTCACGCACGCGCTGCACGTACATGTGACATCACACACCCACTGACAGTGGAGCGAGTGCCATAAGTAATGCGTGACGTCATGCCCTGATGCTGGCGGCAGGCGCGTAGGCGTACAGTGACGTCATTAGCTGCCGCAAATGCAAGCTGATATGCATGATGCTATGACATGAATGTAGTGTCCATGTAAGTCCAAGAATTAGATTCGAATTGTTGGTATAATTAAATGACTTATGTTTATTTACCTTTCAGCCAATGGGTATGTCGGGTAGTTTGAGCGCGGCGCAGTCACAGTACCTCTCTCAACTTACGCAGCAGTCTCAACGTCATGACACAAGTATGTATTTATTTTTCGACTTCAATGTACAAAACCTGAAAAATATTTCATAGTATAATTTCAAAAGACAGTTCTGTTCCTTCAACACGTGATAAAATGTCTTAAAAAAAAAAAAACAAATATCATCTTAATCTGAATGATTTTTTTTATATAATTATATATAAACCAACCGGTTATAAATTGATTTTCGCATTACAGGTGTTTATACGACTAACTACGGCGTGTATGGAGCATCGGAGCTGGCGGGGCAGCAGCGCAAGCCGCAGCGAGCGCGCGTGCCGCCTCCGTCCAAGGTTCGGTAATTGCCCGCTACACACTCGCGGCGTGACGTCACGTCACACACGCGCCGCGGCGTGTGTCACGTGACGTCGGAGCTGGCGGGGCAGCAGCGCAAGCCGCAGCGAGCGCGCGTGCCGCCTCCGTCCAAGGTTCGGTAATTGCCCGCTACACACTCGCGGCGTGACGTCACGTCACACACGCGCCGCGGCGTGTGTCACGTGACGTCGGAGCTGGCGGGGCAGCAGCGCAAGCCGCAGCGAGCGCGCGTGCCGCCTCCGTCCAAGGTTCGGTAATTGCCCGCTACACACTCGCGGCGTGACGTCACGTCACACACGCGCCGCGGCGTGTGTCACGTGACGTCGGAGCTGGCGGGGCAGCAGCGCAAGCCGCAGCGAGCGCGCGTGCCGCCTCCGTCCAAGGTTCGGTAATTGCCCGCTACACACTCGCGGCGTGACGTCACGTCACACACGCGCCGCGGCGTGTGTCACGTGACGTCGGAGCTGGCGGGGCAGCAGCCTGTAGCATGTAGTAGCCGTACGTCTAGATTTTGGTTGAACTTTTTAAGACACGACTACACTTTTTTGCTAATAATATATTTGACAGTAAATAATTTGTATAAAATTTGGGGCTATTTTCTCAACTATGTTAAAGTTTGGACTTCGAAATTATAAGCATACAAAAATACTGTTTTACCCAGTCGAAGCCGAAGATAACATGGATTATATTGTTTTACAGATACCATCATCAGCGGTTGAGATGCCGGGTGACAGCGGCGGCAGCATGTTCCTCGACGTGCAATTCGGTGCTTTGGAACCTGACACTTTGCATTCCCCGCCACCGCCGCACCAGCACCAACCGACGCACCAACCAGCGCACCAACAACATCAACCGACGCATCAACAACACCAACCGACGCATCAACAACACCAACCGACGCACCAACAACACCAGCCGACGCATCAACAACACCAGCCGACGCATCAACACCAGCCGGTACAGTCGCACCAGCCGGTGGTGTCGCAACCGCCGCCGACGAGTGTACAGCCGGTGTCGACACCCCAACCGGTGAAGCAGGTATGTTGTGATTGCTTATTAGTATGACGTCGACACGACTTACTCGAAGTCACGACAAGTGAGTCTAAAGCCTTGTATTCATTAGGCAACATTTGTTTATAAACACTGTTTATAAACAGTGTTTATCAATGTTCAAGGTACAAAACAAATTTTTTTTTTTTTCTATTAACACTTTTATGAATTATTACGTAAGCAACAGAGAGCATCACTACCTCCTCGGGCAACATCCTAGCAACATCTGACAAGTGTAAACTGCCAAGTTTCTGAAACAGTGTTTGCGGTAAACTTGTTTATAAACACACCTTAAGAGTTTATAAACAAATATTGCCTAATGAATACAAGACTTTATACTCACTTGTCGTGACATAGACCATACTAGCCAATGCACCAATCTGTTGAGTTGCAAGCAGTGTCAACGCCGCGGCAGGTTAAGTATGTTGGTTGTTATTGGCTTGTTATAATCACTCCGACAAAGAAAATTGACGTTGATCTAGTACAAATTTCACGTAAAATAAAAATGTAAAGAAAATGTAATGTAAGAAAATGTAAATAAGCGGTTGCTTAACGATTTATGATCTTGATTAGGTATCTCATAATTTATCATATTGTTGTATGAATGATTATGAATGCAATGTGTAATTGAACAATGCTATTTGTTTGGTAAGGTGACGTCACAAGCGGAGCCCCAACCAGTCTCGACGAGCCACGAGACAACGACTGAAGCACCTAGTAGTACATACCCCAATGCTAATAGTATGGTAAGTACTGATGTTTTATCAATTAGTTTCATTTGTAGTTTTAATGAATTTCTATATCTGTCAATCAATCAATTTGTTAAGTTGTGTGACTGCCTAATAGGAGCAGTGTAAAACGCTGCTGTGTTCTGGTTTGAACGGTGTGGAAAGGTAGACATACTTTTCCGAGGCGTTCCAGCTTAGTCCTCAGGAGCAGCGGTGCATCTGTGGCTGACCTCGGGTTGGCTATCTGGGGTTGATTACAGATGTCCATGGGCGGCAGTAGCCACATCAGGTGGACTGCATGCTCGTCTGCTACACCTATATTATAATTTAAATAAATTAAGATTTAATCTGTCATTTGTAATATGTCGCGTTGCTTAAGAATATAAAAATTAAATTTAATGTATGTGCACCCATCCTCACGCAAAAACAACAGAGTAAAGGATGTCCTTGTGTCTACAAATATTTACAATTAACCCTGGTGTAACTAGACAAACAAGGAATATTGATTTCTACATTTTATTTATAAATATAGTGGGAGTAAAAGTAAAGTGAGGAATATTTGTGTTGCAGTTAAGTGAAAGCCTATCAGTGGTTGACTCAACGCCGACGAGCCAACCGGTCACGACGGAGTCTCCAGTCACTAATAGCACATGTAAGTTTACAACTACATATTATTTCGATCTAGATTTGAATGGTGACGCTCTAGTTAGAGGTACTTTTACATCCGCAAAAAAGAAATATAATATTATGTTTTGTTTATGGTTATTAAGGTCTTAGATTCTTCGACCATATATTTGGCATTAGGGGCGACTGGTAAAACTCGCGTGATAATGTATTTTCAATTTTTGTAAGACAATAAAACCCGACTGCTGAATAACGTGGACTATGTTATTCACACAATTATGAATCACACATCACACTAAGCGTGCCAAAGACATACAGACAGACAGACATACATACAACATACAAGCGCTCAAAAACATCGGGTATAACGAGTATGAGCAGCGTCATAAGTACGCGCCATGTGTGACTGTTTTATACACGCGCGCTCGTATGTAATTTCGCCAAATAAGTCTACCGTTTGCGTTACATACAGCGTGTCGCACGCGGCGGTCGCCCGCGAAGGTTCTCATCCCGTTCGCTTTGTATGAACGCGTCAGTTTTACGCGCGTTAGTATAATCAACCTATCAAATTTTTATCAGCCAAAGATCGACAGATTCGACAATATTATGTCTGTAGAATTTGTTTTGTCGATCTCTGGTAGGCAAAATAGGTAACGGTGGGATAGATTGAATATTAATAACTAGGTTAGCAGGCGTTCTTATCTAATATATTTGACATATTTTTGTGTAATATATAAAAATCTTTTTTACATCTTTGCACGGGGCTAGAGCGGCTCGATTTATTTTGTCGTGTTCGGTGTAATACTCGTGCTACAGTAATATGGATGGTGTCTCCGTTAATTCATTTGTTCCAAGCAACCAATGATTAGAGATTAGTCCTACATTTTAAATAAATTAGTCATATAGTTTCTAAATAGGTTTAGATTTAGATAAAAAAAAATGAATCCTTGACTTATTTGTCTATGTTTACTAGATTTTAGTGTATATAAATTGGTTTTCTTAATTTTTGTTTATCTTAAAAGTAGACATTGAAAAGGTCTTTGTATATTTTCATTTGGTAAAGTTTCTGATTTATTTCTTGTCATTCTCTTAAGTTATATATTTTGTATATTTGTGCTTTAGAATACTTATTTATAATTTTGTTGTAAGGTAATATCTCAAACTTATGTGATAGATGGGACTGAGCGATTATCAGTCAGATATGCATATTAATTGTGTAAGTGTGGGAACAGTTACTCTATAATCGACATCGAAGTGTCGTGTGACGTTCAAATAAATGGCAAATCGACGAAATTTTAAAATCTCGTAACTCCGGGTTCGCGTAAGTCCGAGGTATAAATTTACTCTGCAATTGGCTACAATATTTAGATTAAAATCAATATTTCGTTCCGTTTCCAGCATTAGACAAATTATCGGCATCGATGAAGCAACTAGGCGTATCCGGCGTGTCGAGCGTGGCGAGTGTGGCCGGCGTGGCGAGCGCGGCGAGTGTGGCGGGAGTTGCGAGTGTGGCGAGCGCGGCGAGCGTGGCGGGTGTGGCGAGCGTGGCGGGCGCCGAGCCGCCGCCCGCGCCGCACGTCGCGCACCACTACGCGCACCACCGGCCTAAGGTGGGGACGATATATTTGACGAGTATCTCGAATATAACTACTAGTGTGATTGAGTGACTTTTTTTTTAATAATATGAAAGCAGACGAGCATGCAGTCCTACTGATGGTAAGTGGCTACTGCCGCCCATATGGGCACCTGTAATTAGTCCTAGATAGGATTAGATATTCCTACTTGAGGTCGGCCACACATGCGTCGCTACCCCAAGGACTAAGAAAATGTTGAATGTTATATTCTATTTTGAGATTTTTACTCTCGATTTTGTTACTTGAAATTTATAGTTATACAGTATTTATAGTAAAGAAAGTAGTCGTAATAATTGTGATTTTTGTTTCTTTGTATTTTAAATTGTCTATACGAATATCTAACGTTATATACGAGAATTTAACTTTACTATGAGATTTATGTAGGCAAGCAGTAGTTAACCACCATCATTACAAATCCGGTTGGACGGATCAAAAATACTAAAATACTTAGCTATTTGAAGTAAGTTACTTAAAATGCAACGTGTGTATGTCCCCCAGGCCGCGGCACAACAGAGCGTGTACGCGACGCACGGTGCGCACGGGGCGCATGGCGCGCACGGGGCACACGCGGCGCACGGGGCGCACGGAGCTCATCATGCCGTGTCGCACCATCCGCCCGTGTATGGTGCGGGTGTGTACGCTCCACAGGTATGCACTGTCGTTGTAAAGCCCGCTCCACATTCTCGCGAGAATCTCGAGAAAAACCCGATTCGTATTGGCTTCACATTCTCGTTTCTCGTGCTTTTCTTGCGTTCTCGCGAGAATGTGGAGCGGGCTTAAGCGTCTCGGCACATACGTATTATTACGAGGATTGTACTGGTGTACATACACGGCCGGATGGTTCCGACCGTGTATGACGCTGGTGTGTACGCTCCACAGGTACGTGCCGTGTATACTTAAAGAGCACAAATGTTGTAAGCGTCTCGGCACATACGTATTATTACGAGGATTGTACACCATCCGGCCGGCGCAGGCGTGTACACTCCACAACTAAGTGTATAGTTAGGCTAGTACGAACTTGTGAACTGAGCCATAAATTTTTATCAGATCTCGCTCACACTTATAGGCATATCGGAACTCCCGCGCGCACCTCTAGTGTTGTCTGTAACAACAAAGAGATTTGTCGATAGTGAATAGCAGGTGTCACAAACACTTTATTTTTGAATGTTCATTAAACCTGCGGTATAACGAATCCTAACATTCTCTGTACCATGGTATGAGGCTATCAGTGTAAAAATGTCAATAAGTATGTCGAATTATTTATACAATCAAAATCTCTTTACACTCAGGTGAATTCAACAAACGCGTCACTAACGGGCGCATCGGCGATGACGGCGACGGCGTACCCCTCCAGTGTAACGTTAACGCAGTACCAGCCGATGATCAACTCGTATCAGGTATGTAACATTTATATTGTTCACGATAAAAGTAATAGTAATTAAATACTAAGTATTGAACATATTGTAAAAATTAGCCGTAGTTTTTCGTAGTACACATCCAGTGTTGAAGTCTTAGGTAGTTCTTTCATGTGTCGAGGTTGTATGCATATTATAAATTTCTTTATTAGAAGTAATGTAGAATAAACCTCTACATGAACAATACATACATATAATAGTTTCGAATATTACTAAAATATGAAATCTACCGATAGTTATCAATAGCATTAGTGGGCTGTTGTGAAATTGGCCCAGATCTAAGTGATTTAACTCCGATTGTGGGTAGCAATTAGTTCACGATGATTATGTCATAAATGTCTTATGAGGTTGAGTTTTTCACTATGTTCTAAAAAGATTTCAAAACGCTAATAACTTATTACATTTGTCTATATTGATAGACTAGGCATCGGCCGGGTTATACTAACCATACTCACTAACTACACTTATACTCGTATATACTAACTATACTTAATTAGCGTTTTTAAGGTTCGACCCTTAGAGAATTGTACCCAATTGTATGCACAAAAGGGCTAACGATGATGATATATAAGATGTCCCTTGATATTGTTCGCAGCAGACGTCGTCCTCGGCGGGCGTGTACACGGGCAACGCGCTGTACACGGCCGCGCCCTACACGCCCTACCAGCCCTCGCCGCAGCCCGCCAAGCAGCCCAAGGACACCACGCAGGTATGCACGCACACACACACGTCGTGTATAAAGAGAAATGGCACGCACACACTCACGTACGCGCGCGCACGCACGCACACACACACACACATGCGCGCACACACGCACGCACACATGCACACAAAGCAAATACGCACTCGCATGCACACATCTCATATGCACACATCACACTGTCTCATATGTGTCGCAACATATTGTTATGAAAAACGTGCATATGAATGTGTATATGAAAATTGTATGTATGTAAGAAGTTACGCTTCTTTGACTTAATTAATAATATATTTTTGTAGAAGAAAATGAAAAATAGATCTTTTCAAAAAATGTGTGTTATGTCGACACGCGTTATGTTAAGATAGTGTTGTTAAAGGTTTTAGTATAGCGACCGAAACACGTTTTTTAATTCCCGTATGTAAACATTTGTTCAATATTATTGACATATTAAACTTGTTTCTAAATAATAATGATAATTGAATGATGTAATTTTAATGTGATTGACTTGATTTTGTACATAATTTAAATTAAAGACGTTAATAAATATGTAAACATAGTGGTTTAATATAACTCAAAATATGTATGTTTTGTTTCCAGTACGACAGTTCAGTGGCGTCGAGTAACAGTCTAACGAGTACATCGACGACACAAACGTCGACTTCCAAAGTGACCACTACCACAGGTACTATTGATGTTTTTTAAATAATTATACTTTTGGATTTTAAATGAGACTCTCAGGGTAAATATCGGCGACTTTATGTTTCTGCATGTTCTTTATAAATATGTATGTAGCTCAAAAGTTTTCAATATTCACCTTGGGTATTGACCATATAAACAAGCATGACTTGAAATAATGATTGTTATTTTAGAATATATATATTTTAATGTTAATATAGTTTGTTCAAATATTTATATTTTAAGTTTTGAGAGACTTAAAGATACATTTATTTTTGCTTGTTAATATTATATGATCTCTAATCTCATAACATAACATAGTTAAAACGAACTCGCACAGGGAGGTATCCATATCATTATGATATAATACTGTTATTCAAATGGTATCTTAGTATTTATTCTGCTAGTAATCCATGTAATGTACAAATGAGGCTGTTAGAACCACAGTAGCCTAACTACAAAAAACGATTTACAATATGGAGAAAAGTAAATTGTATAGTCCGCTCTGAAGTTGTTTCAAGGATACAGTTTACTACAACATACAATTGACTATGGCGACGCGATTCATTTCTATATTCAGAGCGGACTAGAAGTTTTACGCGGACTCTAAAAACATTTTAAAATAACGAAAGTACAGATAGGTCAAAAATCATTAAAATGCAGTTAGGCCACTCTGGTTCCAGCAGCCTCAAATGTCAACTTTCTGTTACGGCTTAAGAGATAATGTGATAGATGGATGGAAAGGCACTCTAGGCTTAGTATAAGGGTATCTATTTTACCTCTTGTTTACGGAACTTTTAATAAAAAAAACCCACATCACCCATTGAAATCTCTCATACTGTCTTCAGCAGTGACAGGCGCGGCGGGCAGCGCGGCGGGTAGCGCGGCGAGCGGAGCGGCGAGCGGCGCGGCGGGCGGCGCCGCGGGCGGGTACGCGAGCGGAGCGCTGTACGGCGGCGCGTACGCGTACGACGAGACGCAGATCATGCGCGGCACGCTGCCGCATCACATGGTCAGTTACACACACGCACACATGTACATTAATACAGAAATACACGCAGACGCGCACATGGAAGTGGTGTGTTCAACAGACAGATATTCTTTTGAAAAACTGTATAATGAATGTGGTGAAGCGATACAGGTAACGGATAAGTAAGACATACATTCTAATGACATATGAGGTGACGGCAATAGTTTGTCCACCGCGACTGATATCGCTGGTTTAGTTTGTTCGATCTATTACGCGTGTGACGGCAGTGTATGGACAAGTTCCCGCGTGTTTTATATTGCCGCCACATCGGCCCGTCAAAATTTCGATCCGATGTAGCGGTCACGCCGATCTACTCGAAATATCGGCGGCCGGGATGACGGTGCTCGCGTGACGGACGTGCCGTGGACAAGCGGCTATAGTAAAAGTATATACCGCTACTTCGACGCCGTCAATTCGTTTTCGGTGACGGAAGTGACGGTGGCGGTGGACAAACGACCTAAGGCGTAATGTATGTGTATTTTGAAAGATTCTGCAGAGTACGCTACTGAATTATGTGGTTAGTGACTAATACACTCAAATATCCTTTTATAGAAAGTATTACCAATGTGAATACACGACGTTAGTGCGCTCTCAACTTATTTTTTTTTTGTCAATCTTTTCTTTACCTAAACTTGAATAGTATAAGCATATTAGAATTGTATTGTTTTGTTTCATTGTGCAGGGTGGTTACTACGAGGTGGGGTACAGCGGGCGCGAGGGCACGTTCGGCCTGGGCGCCGGCGAGCGCTTCGGACGCACCGACGCCGCCTCGCCGCAACAGGTGCGCACAAGGACACGCACACACACGCACGCACACACACACACAAACAGACACACAAAAACACACACAAACACACACACACGCACACACACACACAAACACACACGCACACACACACACACACACAGTCACACGCACACAGACAGACAGACGGACAGACAGAGAGTGACTGAGACAGAGAGAGAGAGACAAACACATTTAGCAAAGGGTAATGTCCCTGAGGGCTAGGTAATCATGCCCGAGAAGCATACAATGCATACATACCGGGAAGCATACAAGCTTATGGCCCCTTCTTTAGCTATGCTCCGACAGTCTAAAATCGGAGCTTGTATAATCCATATATACAAGGGGTTAAGAAAACTTCGATAGCGTAATTCAGGAGCACTATCTCTTGATGTGTTGCGGCTAGTCACCATATGACCACTCATGCCGTAATATGTGAAGCCATTTCTTGACAAGTAGCTAGAAGTCGCCACATACTTAAACGCTGAAATGCGCTTTTTTGATGCTGCAGAAAGTTGCCAAAGCGTAATAATTATAACAATGCTAAATGTAGTAAGTGCTAGAGCCATAACAGACAAAAGAAACAAACTATATTTGTTTACTCACGTAAAAAGACCAAAATAATCCTTACTGTGACGAATCAATACCTTAATTCGCAAATCAGCCAACTCACCTTTTTTTTCAAAACGTTTTATTTATTTATTTTGATAATAAATGGCGTTGAACGAAATCAAAATAAATAAAAAAAAAATTGAAAATAAGTGGAGGCTGATTTGCGAATTAAGGTATCGAAATGTTGTTTACATAAATATAAAATATATATTGTTTGTGTGTAGGTTCCCACGGCGTTACCACCCGGCTACGCGTACTTCTATCAACCACCGCCGACCACGTATCAATATGGAGTTTACCCAACGGTGAGTTACTTAGATTTCAATTTGAATTCAAAAAAATTATAGTTTAAAACTAAATGCGACGCTAAAATCGTACAAGGAAAATCGTTAATCCTGATTACTGACGATCCTGATTAGGTGAACGAGATAACATTATTAAAATCGTGTATTGTCATCAGTTTTTTTTTTATATACAGGGTGAATTTTTAAAACGGGCCTTCAGGGCCAAATCCGAAACTATAAGGATTAGCGAAAAATGCTAAAAGGAGTTACGAGGCCGATTTTGATAAAAACTAAAACTGATTCATTACTGTCTAAATAGAATAGTACTTTACGCTAAGATACAATAATACAGTCCACTTGTCTATTGAAGTTAGTTGCAAATAAAGTTTCGAAGTGAATGCACGTTTGTTTTGCTTAAAATATTCCCAGCAAGTGAAAAGTAACCTTAACGCCCTAACATATGGTCCAAATCGAGCCGGACGGAGCGGCAACGCCGGAAGTGACCCGAGCACCGAGAACAATAGGCCGGCTACCTGAACAGAGATAAGAAGCGCTCGGTGACCGGCGATGTGCAAGTTTGAGTGCAACTATAATTACGCGTTATTACATCGAGTTTATGAGTTTTATAGACAATGCGAGTTAATTACGTTTAATTGAGTGAGATACATTAACGGACAGCGTGTCTAATCATAATTCTACAAGTTTAACCAGGACTGAGTGCATATTGTGGTGTTGTTGGGATTATTACGAGTGAGTTAAGATGGCTACCGTTGAGAAACTAATATCATTACAAGAAGATCTATACGGCAATTTGGAGAAAGGTTTAAGAAATTACAAGAAGACAGCTAAAGACAAAATTAAAGTTCCTTATTTACAAACGAGATTAGAGTTATTAGAACAACAGTATAATGAGTTTAAAGATGGCCATAAGGCGATTGTATCGCAGGCTTCAAAAGAGAAAAAAGAAAAATATTTTACGGAGAATATATACGAGACTTTTGAAGAGCTTTATATACAATACAAGACTTCTTTACGTGAAACATTGCAGAACCTTTTGCCGCCTACTACTACGCCTTCTGTGGCCACGTGTGGTGCTAACGAGAATAATTATTGTGATGTTAAATTACCTCGAATAAGTCTACCCAATTTTAGTGGCAAATATGAAGAATGGCAAACATTTCACGACATGTTTTCATCTTTAATCCATAACAACCAGACTATTACAACGGTGCAAAAAATGCATTATTTAAAAGGAAATTTGACAGGTGAAGCACAAAATTTATTAAATAATTTTTCGATTACTGAAAGTAATTATGACGAAGCATGGAGACAATTAGTGCGGCGGTATGATAACAAAAGATACAACTCAAATGCTGTGTTAAGAAACTTATTTTCATTGAAGAAATTACATACAGAGTCAGCGATCGCGATTAAGCACTTATTGGACACTACATCTACCTGTTTGAAGTCTTTGAAGAATATGGGCATTAACACGAGTACTTGGGACGCAATTATTGTGTTTTTAACCGTCACAAAATTAGATACCGAATCGATGAAACAGTGGGAACACTATATTAACATGCTTACTGATGATATACCCACTTGGGAACAATTACGTGAATATTTAGAACACAGATTCAGATCGTTAGAGATGATAGATACAAGTTCAGTTCGAGCAACACAAGCTGTCAAAAATATATCGAAAACTAAAACGTTTCATACAGCTATTGAGAGCAAGCCGAAGAAAAGTGATGTTGAGTGTTCAATGTGTCATGAGAACCACTATATTTATCACTGTAAAAAATTCATACTTATGACGCCTCAAGATAGACAAGATTTTGTGCAAAACAATAGATTGTGTTTCAATTGCCTTTCACCGACTCATACTGCATTGAAGTGTCGACAGTCATCGAGTTGCAGAAGATGTGGAAGAAGGCATCATACTATGCTACATTTTGAGAGAGTGAGTAAGGAAGCCGATCATAATACCAGCAATGTGAGGGAAGCTGCAGCAACAACGTCATCGAGTTTACCTGAGAGACCTATCACATCACGAGGTGACGCACATAATGTAACTACAGCTTTTTCGAGAGAAGCAGAGCTTCACCCTACCAGCGTGTTACTGGCGACAGCTAGAGTTAAGGTATTTAATTCAAATGGTTGTAAGCGAGCTATTAGAGCATTACTTGATCAAGGGTCTCAGGCGTCCTTTGTCACTGAGGCTACTGTACAGTTACTTGGCCTTAGGCGTAAACCAATCAGTGGGTGGGTGTCAGGTCTGGGAGATGGTCGTATGAGAATCAAATACACAGTTTCACTACGCGTGGAGTCACACCATAGCTCTGAGAGATTCATAAATATAACTGCTTATGTTTTAAATTCCCTAACTTCTTTACTTCCAGCTACAAAGCTTAGCGTATCGGAGTGGGCAGAAATTGAAAACCTACCCTTAGCTGATCCAACATATGCAACACCGGATAAAATTGATATGCTGCTGGGTGCCGAGGTTTATGGCCAGATATTGCTAGATGGTATAGTTAAACAATCCGAGGGCAGTTTGATAGCGCAAAACACTATTTTTGGATGGATTTTGTCTGGAAGAGCTACCAGAGGACTGGAAGAGTCCCCCAGAGCATCATTCACTGGTATGCACATTCAAGTAAGGGACGATGATTTATTGAAGAAATTTTGGGAAATGGAGAATGAGCCTAACACTATTCAAAAAGAGATGACAAGGAGTGAGAAGATTTGTGAAGATTTTTTTGATGCAACGACAGAGAGAGATAATGAGGGCAGATTTATTGTGCGATTACCATTTGCAACTGATGATCCAAAGTGTCTGTATGGCAATTCTGAGGAGATAGCTATCAAGAGATTAGAGATTTTAGAAAGAAAACTGGCAAGAGAGCCTAAACTGAGAGAAGAGTACAACAAGGTATTTCAAGAGTATTTGAGTTTGAATCACATGAGACAAGTTTATGAGGATGAGATAGAGAGTACCAAAGCAGTTTATCTTCCTCATCATGCCGTGGTGAGAGAGGATAAAGAGACTACCAAGGTGAGGATTGTGTTTGATGCTTCGAGTAAAGACAATAATAATAGGTCACTGAATGATGAACTTCTAGTTGGTCCCAAGCTACAACAAGATTTGAGACATATTTTGATGAGATGGAGAAATCACAAAATATGCATTGTTGCAGATATAGTTAAAATGTATAGGATGGTTTGTGTAGCGGAGCAAGATACGGATTTCCAAAGAATCGTTTGGAGATTTTCATCTGACAGGACGCAGCCTATAGTACACTACAAGCTACTGAGACTGACTTTTGGCACTGCTTGCGCGCCATACTTGGCAGTTAAGTCCTTACAAAGACTGGCTGAGCTAGAAGAAGCAAAATATCCATTAGCAGCGAGAATAACGAAAAAAGATTTCTACATGGATGATTTGATTACTGGCGCTGATAATGAACATGTAGCAATAGCTATATATAATGAGATGACTGAGTTAATGAAATCGGGAGGATTCGAACTTCAAAAATGGAATAGTAATTGTAACATGGTTCTACAGAAAGTTGGAAAACGTAATGAGCAAGGAGATCCGCCAGAATATATTAAACTTAATGACTGCATTAAGATTCTAGGAGTGAGTTGGAACAGAGAGAGTGATAATTTCCAATATATGGTAAATTTACGTGAATCTAAAGAGCCAATAACTAAAAGACAGGTACTTTCAATTATAGCACAACTCTACGATCCCTTGGGATGGATTGCTCCAGTGGTAGTAGTTGCCAAGGTCCTGATACAAAGATTGTGGCAATCAGGACTTGGGTGGGATGACTGTTTAATCGGAGACCTCCTGGATCAATGGCGGACATTTAAGAATGGACTAGCAGATCTCACACAACTACAAATACCGAGATGGTTAAATGTAACAAGTGGTTCTAAGACAGAGCTTCATGTGTTTTCAGATGCTTCAAGGTTAGCCTTTTCCGCGGCAGTGTACGCACGAGTTATAGATGAGACAAACCAAATACATGTGCACTTAGTAACTGCGAAGACCAAAGTTGCTCCCATACAGAAGGAACTTTCAATTCCAAAGCTCGAGTTGTGTGGCGCTGCCTTGGCAGCAAAGCTTATAAGCGAAGTTTCACAGGTGATGGAGATACCCAAGGAGAACCTAAATGGCTGGACAGACTCCACAATTGTTCTGGCTTGGCTCAAAGGTGGGTCTAGCCGTTGGACGACTTTTGTGAGTAATAGAGTATCTACGATATTGAATGTAATGGACTCTGATCAGTGGAGTCATGTATCCACAGAGACAAACCCTGCGGACTGTGCTTCACGAGGGTTACAACCGAACGAGCTGTTAACTCATTCACTGTGGTGGACTGGACCACAATGGCTTGCAGAACCTAACTTAAAGAAAGACAACACTTGTATTGAAGATACGCACGAAGAAGAAAGAATCAAATCTTTAACTGTTGTATCAAACATTGAAGATGAATTTATTTGGACTAAATTTTCATCATTATCAAGAATGCTTATGGTATTATCATATTGCAGAAGAATTTTGAATTTAAAATTGCCAAAACAGAAGAGAATAAAATTACCTAAATATATTACACCAACTGAAAGAAATGACACTTTATTGGCTTGCATAAAACAAGTTCAAGAGCGGGAATTTGACAATGAGATAAAACAGTTAAAGACTCGAGGATGTGTACCAAAAAGGAGTAATCTGCGAACTCTTTGCCCTTTTGTAGACAAACAAGGGATCTTTAGAGTGACGGGACGTATAACACAATGTGACGCAAGTTATGATACAAAACATCCAATAATTATGCCTGCTAAGAATCATCTTACCATGCTGATAATTCTTGATGCTCATCATCGGACATTACATGGAGGTCCACAAGCTATGCTGAACCTTTTAAGAGCAAAATATTGGATACTGCAAGTTAAAGAGAGAGTTAAAAAGGTTTACCGAGAGTGTGTAATTTGTTTACGTTATACAACAAAGAAGACTTCTCCGTTCATGGGACTTTTACCTGAAGCTAGACTAAAACCAAGTAAGCCATTTAAGTCTACTGGAGTTGATTACTGTGGTCCAATAAATATACGATTTTCACCAGGAAGAGGAGCTAAATCCTACAAGGGATACATTTGCCTTTTTGTCTGCATGGTCACTCGAGCAGTACACTTAGAAGCAGTGACTGACTTGACCGCTAAAGGATTCATTGCTGCCTTCAGACGTTTTACCGCTCGAAGAGGCCACTGTCAAAATCTTTATAGTGATAATGGCACTAACTTTGTAGGCGCAGATAGAGAGATGAGAGAGATGTTCAACAATGCCAAGTCATCCCTGCCTGGAGAGATTGCTGCATTACTTACCTTGGAGAGTACCAAGTGGCATTTCTTGCCACCCCATTCGCCGAACTTCGGGGGATTATGGGAATCGGGGGTACGTAGTACAAAAACACACTTGCGTAAAGTAGTTGGGAACAATACACTTACCTATGAGGAGTTAGCGACGGTACTGGCGCAGGTGGAAGCTTGCCTAAATTCGCGACCTATAACTTTACTTAGTGACGACCCAAACGACCCTCTCCCCTTGACACCTGGTCACTTCTTGGTAGGTGAACCATTGTTAAATATTGCAGATGATGACTACACTAAATGTAATGTTCAAGGTTTAGACAGATGGCGCTTAACGCAAAAAATTGTAAATGATTTTTGGAATAGATGGTACAAAGAGTATTTAGTAAATTTAAATCAAAGAAATAAATGGAACACAAAATGTACCGAGCCTGAAATTAATGACATTGTAATTTTAAAAGAGGATAACCTTCCTCCGGCTAAGTGGTTTTTAGGCAGGATAATAGAAAAACATACTGGACCTGATAACATAACGAGAGTTGTGACAGTTCAATGTAAATCAGGAGTGTTAAAGCGTCCAGTGAATAAATTGTGTATTATTACTAAGTAGTATTATATAATAATACAATATATTCTTAAATTGTAGCATTGTAATAAAATTTATTCTTTGATTGTAACAGATATTGCAAACAACTAATATTGTAGCCTTTATTATCATTTGTTATGTTCTGTATGAAGGTTTTCTTTTATGTATTGTAAGTTATGTTTAAATTAGTTTAAGAACTATGTTCTTGGTGGGCGGAATGTCTAAATAGAATAGTACTTTACGCTAAGATACAATAATACAGTCCACTTGTCTATTGAAGTTAGTTGCAAATAAAGTTTCGAAGTGAATGCACGTTTGTTTTGCTTAAAATATTCCCAGCAAGTGAAAAGTAACCTTAACGCCCTAACATTACTTTTTTAAAATAATTTTTCCCTAGCCGGGAATCGAACGAGTTCATTTTGAAAAAAAAATGCACCCTCTATATATTCCACTATCTGACAGTGTTGCTTATAAGGATCAAAATCTGGAAAGTAATGATAAATGACAAACTAAAGGAAAAGCCTCAATTTTAAGAAAATACATATTTTTTCATATTAATTTGGCAGTTAACTTCCCGCCATTCATTAATTTAAACATTTCGTGTATTAACATTTTTTTTGGCTCAATGTTTCTAATCATTCGAAATGGACGTTTTGTTTCCCAATAATTTATATTTTTATGTCCGACTTAGCTAAGGTTATTTTTAGGACCATTAAAATAGATTTACTTGCTATGGGCGGAGTTTCGTTTGATACTGACGTAAAGTTGACAATTTGCGAGAATTACTTTTTAGAGTCAAATCCGAGTGATTACTAAAAAAATAGAAAATCATATTTAACGTTGAAACGAAGTTGTAAACAACAAACAATAATAATTTACTGTTTAATAAGTTATCTATTTACATTAAAAAATAAATCCTAAAAACGGCGGTAACTTATTTGCCAAACGATTACTTTCTCATACTAAGCCGTATGTCATAGTCATAACATCGAATAATTAGTTGATTAACCAACAAATTCTTCAATGGTATGACTTATGTCTGTTTCTAAAGAATTATACATAAATCATTTGTTATGTATAATCCTTAAGGATTAGTATGCCAATGTATGGAAAAATATGTATTTTCTTCAAAATTTTCCTTTTCCTTTAATTTGTCACATAACATTACTTCCCAGAATTTGATCCTTATAAGCGACACTGTCAGATAGTGGAATAATATAGAGGTGTCATTTTTTTTCAAAATGAACTCGTTCGATTCCCGGCTAAGGAAAAAAATATTAAAAAAAACTAATGATGCAGTTTTAGTTTTTATCAAAATCGGCCTCGTAACTCCTTTCAGCATTTTTCGCTAATCCTTATAGTTTCGGATTTGGCCCTGAAGGCCCGTTTTAAAAATTCACCCTGTATATAATATGGAGTATTAGACGAGCATTCAGTCCACCTGATGGTAAGTGGCTACTGCTGTCCATGGACATCTGTGTTTAACCCTAGACAGGATTAGACATTCCTACCTGAGGTCGGCTACAGAAGCGCTGCTAGCTCTAAGGACTAAGCTGGAATGCCTCGAAAAAGTATGTCTTCCTTACCACACTCCTCAAAACAGAACACAACAGCACTTAACACTGCTGTTATGAGGGAGAAATATGTGTGGCGGTGATGCCGCCGGAGTCGAATCAACATGGAATATATAGCACCATTCCACACCTACTTTTCTTTGAAGGAATCTACCTCCAAATAGAACGATAATATTAACTTTTGCTTGGACTTGTGTCTGACACGTATGATATGTATAATGTATGAAAGTTTCCTTTACCTTTTAAGACTATTCGTTAACTCAGTAGGATGGAGAGAAGTAAATTATTATTCTGTTTTATATTATTTCTATTTAGCATTAATGTATTAATAATATATTAATACATTCATTTAACGGTGAAGGAAAACATCGTGAGGAAACCTGCATACCTGAGAGATTTATAAAAAAAAAAGAAATCTCATTTGTATGTGAAGTCTACCAATACGCACTTGGCCAGCGCGGTGGACTATGACCTAATCCTTCTCATTCTGAGAGGAGACCCGTGCCCAGCAGTGGGACAATAATGGGATGATGATGATGATGATGATGAATAATATAATGTTTGCAGTACGGCGGCGGCGGCAACGTGGGCGGAGTGGGGGGCGTGGGCGGGGTGGGTGGCGTGTCGGGCGCGGGCAAGGTGTCGGCCTACTCGCAGCAGCAGCCCCCGTACGACGCTCAGGACACGTACAAGCCGGGTATGTTGGCAATAAGTTTGTTGTTAGTTGGCTTTGAGGGTGGTAGAACCCTTAATGGTTCGACTCCGGCGGCACCACCGCCACACCTATTTCTACCTAATAACTGCAGTGTTAGGCGCTGCTGTGTTCCGGTTTGAAGGGTGTGGTAAGGGAGACAGACTTTTCCGAGGCGTTCCAGCTTAGTCCTCAGGGGTAGCGGCGCATCTGTGGCCGACCTCAGATAGGAATATCTAATCCTATCTGGGGTTGATTATAGATGTCCATGAGCGGCAGTAGCCACTTACCATCAGGTGGACTGCATGCTCGTCCGCTACTCATATCGCGTGCTTAAAGGTAAAAGGGCCTATAGCTAAGGGTTAATAGGGATTTATGCTGAAAGGGCACATAAAAAATTTTTTTTTGCCATTCGGTTTGAAATTATCTGAAACGTAAAAAGTTTTTAGTTCGGTTTGAAATTATCTGAAACGTAAAACATTTTTACATTTCAGATAATTTCAAACCGAATGGCAAAAAAAAAAAAAATATGTGCCCTTTCAGCATAAATCCCTATTAACCCTTAGCTATAGGCCCTTTTACCCTTAAACACGCGATATATTATAAAAAAAAAAAAAATAGAACGGTGGTAATGGGTAGACGAGGGAGAGGATGGTATTTTCGGCTGTAGTAGTAGTTATCTGGTTATTTTATTTAGAGAATATGGTGTTATTAAAATATTAGTAAACTGTTCCTGTATTAAAAAATATATTTTATTATTTTATTTTCTTAACATTGAGAATATGAAGTTCAAATTATAGATTTTATAAATTTTTGAAATTGTGTGTATGTAAGAAATCTGAAAAGTTCTCAAAGAGTTTTATGTTTATCAATGTGTACTTGGGCAATAAGGTAGAGTGTGATCTCAATTGTAAATCTTTGTTATCCCTGTTTTCAATATCAAAATAATAAAAAAAACTTTCCACATTTATGGTTCCGTACATTACCAGTGTCGGACCATAAATCTGAATCTGAATATAACAAACATATAAATCCAGAAAAGTAATCCTTTCGGTTTTAGTACGAAACTAGGGCAAAACTCGAAGGGTCAGTTTTTGTTAACACTATATATGTATTATTTAAGTCTGTCTGGTTGATATTGAAAGCATTGTTGATGTTGTTGTTGTTACTATCCTCGTTGTTGTTATTATTGTTGTGGTTGTTGTCGCCAGGCGGCCCGTACAACGCGAGCGCGAGCAAGGCGGGCGGCGCGGCGGCGGCGGACATCACCAACGCGATGTACGCGAAGACACACGTCGCGCTCAACAAGGTCAATGTGAGTATTGCGTCAAACTATTGGCGCCAATGTTGGCCGTACAATACGTACACACAATACTCGTTGGTGCCAATGTTGGCCGTGTAGCGCCTGGTGGCAACGCGTATTTGTATCAACGTAGCATTACATTATTGTTTCTACCTAATATCAGTACACTTAGTATGAGTTTTTACGTTTTTAAAAAATATTACTGGTTTGGTATTTTTTTTACGTATTTGTCCTTATGTTTCCGCTCAGCTCTAGCCGATTGTATCAGAATTGGTTGGAAATATATGGGAAATACGTAAACAAAAATAGTCATTTTAGTTAAAATGTAAAAAAAACGTACTAAAGGTACAGTAGTGTTAAGCGTTACTGTGTTATGGTTTGAAGGGTGTGGTAAGAGAGACATATTTACCCGAGGTGTTCCAGCTTAGTCCCCTGGGGTAGCGGCGCATCTGTGGCCGACCTCAGGTAGCAATATCTAATCCTATCTGGGGTTGATTACAGATGTCCATGGGCGGCAGTAACCATTTACCATCAGGTGGACTGCATGCTCGTCTGCTACTCCTATATTAAAAAAAAGTCTACCAATACGCACTTGGCAAGCGCGGTGGACTATGGCCTTCTCATTATGAGAGGGGACCCGTGCCCAGCAGTGGGCTAATAATGGGTCGATGATGTATGATGTATGAGAGTGTATGATCGACGGTGTCCTCCTGTGTCAGAACTACGACAAGGCGGGCTTCCACAGCGGCACCCCGCCGCCGTTCGGCGCCGGCAGCCACCTGTACATCCCCGCGCCGCCGCACCACCACCCGCACCACCACGCGCCGCAGCAGCACCAGGTCCGCGCACACACACACACACATTCCAACACACACACACTCGCACACATTCCAACACACACACACTCGCACACACACACACACACACACACACACACACACATAGACACAGACACACACACGACAGTCATACGCACACACACTACACATGACAGAAAAGCCACAATAAAATATGTGACACAACACATGACGCAATACACGATACGACACGACACAAGACACATCACATGACACAAAACACCACGCAACACACAACACACATGTATACACAATACATACACACGTCAGATACTACGTCCAACGCCATACAACACGTCACACACACATAACACACACAATAGATACTCCACCACAATATAACACGCCGTGATACACAGCATCGCATACAGCACTACATAAATCGTAACATACCACAAATTATATAACAAACACACACAAATACCACTACATACCCCGCATACATTACATACACGGACATCACTACATACACAACAAACCACATCACACACACGCACACACAACCTACGCCGCAATACCACAGTAGAAATATGGAATCCATACTTCTACTGTGGCAATACTCATCACACACCATAATAGTAGCACATCATCACCCTGACACATTAAATATTATTTATAACATACACAGTAGCTTTGTCCACATGACCACAATCAATACTGATGTACCATAATGAAATTATAACTCTACACCACATTCAAACTGCCTACCAATGACATAATATTCTTAAAGCCAAACTCGATTCATATAAAATATTAAAAACTGTTAAGAAAAAAGACAATAAAGGAGCATGCGATTAAATTGACACATAATTTAGCATTACGGCAACATAAATTACGAACACGAGTTTGCAATCACATTTTTTGAAGTGATGTACATTTTTATATGAGCACTGATATTGTCATGAGTTAGCTTCAACACTTAATATTATGTTGCGTAGTAAAATGCAACTATTATCTACAGATAATCCAATACATATTATAATATAATGTTTTTCAATCTTAAGGACACGATCCCTTCAGAATGTAAAATATTTCGCGACTTCGTTGTTTTTAACTTTACAAATATGAAAACGGTTTATATATATATATTTCAGAATATAATTAAATATCGTTTAGCGACGAATCCTTCTGAAATGGACCTAATTAATACGTCGATTTAAGTCGTCAAAGGCCTTTATACTCTGGCCGCCGAAATAATGCACTCCTGATAGGTCTTATACGGCTGAACTATGTAACTTTCGAGTGGCGAATATATTATTAAAAAATTGAGTATCGTTTATTTGCCGTAAAACAAAAAATATCATCTTTTTTCAGAGGAAACAGGCTCTTATTTATTTATTTTGACAATAATAATCTCTGAAAGTACCAATCTGATCTCGTATTTTTTGATACCGATAAACCATTTTTATTCGGAAAGTTTTAAATTATTAAAAATAGGTAATCTAAAACTGAAGATGTAGCTTAACCGCGGCAGTTCAATGAATTGGGTTCAGGATTTTTAAGTAGAATGTAGAACTGGAATAGGGATTTTGGGGATAGTGTGGGAGTGGGAAACGTGTCATGAGTACTGTTTTTAAATGCGATTAAATCCCCGCGTATTTAAAAGATAAAATTAAATTTATCTTTACTAATGGTTGCATTTCAGAACTTTACACTTTCACACAACACAAACACTAGATATGAACAAAGTTTGCAATGAATATGCGAGTTGAACAATGATTATTATGTTGATTTTAATTTATGTTTGTATTATATCATTTGTAAAAAAATACATGATTAAATCTAAAAAAAATATTATACACAAGTGGTATGGAAAATATTGTTAATAAGAGTAATGTTTGTTAGCGGCCCTATTGTAATATATTTTTTATATTTATCTCTAATGATGTACAATTAACAATATCTTATTTGAATTGTAACTTACTTAAGTCTTACAAAACTTTATCGAAATCGAATCAGTAGTTTTTTTGTTAGGAGGCTGGATTTAAAAACATCTTTTGAATGTGATTATGTGATGTGATTTCTTATGATCTACCATCTGTGATGGGAGTTCTTCCATCTGATGGTGTAGTCCGCGTAAAACTGCTAGTCCGCTCTGAATATAGAAATGAATCGCGCCGCCATAGCAAATTGTATGACTACACCTGATGGCAACGACTTCAGAGCGGGCTAACAGTTTGGCGATAATTATAATTGGTCACTGCCGCCAAACAACATTTGTAAGGATTAATCTCCTACCTGTACTTGGTTTCATACTTCTTGCTACCCCGAGGACCGAGATAGAACACATCTCCTTCATACCCACCCTTCAAACCAGAACACAGTAGCGCATACATGGGGACAATTTTTCGTAGTATTTCAATTTTTATCCGATCGTAGAGGATAATATTTAATTAACCTTGGATTTTAGAGCCCGTTATAATCATTATGAACTCAATTTAAAATATTTCCACATATTATATTTCCTGTGCTGTGCATCAAAATAAAAATGTTAAAAATCAGTTTAACATATAAATATTTTAAAATTACAAAGTTTGTATTAAATTTCCATATCGCTTGTGTAGCATGCAATAAAAAAATACGACATATAACGTCCATCCGACAGGACGTTAAAAACATGAAAATGCATGCGGTTAGAGTTTTTTTATTTCAACTTTATTATTATATTCTTAGAGTTTGCTTTCGTTTGTAGATGGATGTACGGGTGAACAGTAGTCATAATAGGCGGGTAAGTTATATAGATAAATATATGTTTAATTAAAAATAATATATTAATATATGCCGTGTATGTTATGTATGTACTGTCGCTTGTTATCTATGTGTATGTATAAATATATGTATGTTATTGATATTTACAAAATGTTACCCGCCTTTTTTGTATATTGCATGCGTTCTATTTTAAACAGTTGTCGATGAATTACGTCATAGTTTTAAGGAATTATAATAAGTATATACTGAAAATAAAGGTGGTAGATTCTCTTGTGGTTCGACTCTGGAGGCTGCGAACTACAGGCACACTGTGTTCTGGTTTGAAGGGTATGGTAAGGAATACTTATGCCAGGCGTCATATCTTGACTACAGATGTTTATGTTGATATGTTGGCAGTTGATATTTACCATCACGTGGACTGCATACTCGTTTGATACCATATAAAAAGAAATAAAAAAGGCAATAATTTTACATAAAAATATTGTGAAGTAATAACATGGTAATGTTAAAAATATCACACGAACTGAATGACGTAATTTGTAGACATCTCCTTAGGCTGGCTACAAATGGTCAGACATTTTATTGTATACGCCGCACATAATTCATAATCTTTATTTAGTAAATTTTAGGCGGTAATTATATTATAGAAGAGAGACTCCGCCATTTCTGACTATGTTGACTTACACAATTTTCTTTTATATGTATTAGTAACACATGATATTGTCGGTCCATTTTGTAGCCAGCCTAATAGCCTTATGTATTTTTTGCCCATATAAAATTAATTTAATAACGTGTTTGTCCAATGCTACTACATTTTTTGTATTTAAATTATTGTTTTTAAGTCTAATAAAAAACATTATTAAAAAGTTAAGTAATAAATATGTATAACACTTGAAAAAAAAAATAAAATAAAATAATCATTTACACATTTATACCGGAATGTACATTTTTTGCATTTTCTTTAGCAATTGATTATAATTTTGTTGAAGCACAGCTTAACAATAACCACATAAAAAGCCTCTTTTATTTGCGTTTTCAGTAAATTATTTGAATAAATTAAACAATTATAAAGAGTGTAGAACTTAGTATTTTATATAAAAAACCTTTATATAAGAAAGTAAAAAAAATAGTAAATGTCGTTCGTGGAATGCCATATGTCCTGGCTTGATAAATTACTTATAAGAATATAGCATAATTTATAAATGTGCTTTATATGTTAAATATAACCAAGACTTAGGTTAATTACGAGATTTGCCCTTTGATTCCATATGATCTTTATTCGTGTTTTTTAAATATTTTATTTGAGCCCTAAATATGATTGGCATACATCATACACATTTTATTACGCTTTACTGACAGTCTTATAGACATAATTACGTTTGTTTGTTAATCATAAGTAGTCTTCTTAATTTATAACGTTAGAAAACGAGAAGACAAACGGACTTACAGACAATGTATTGTATAAAATAGTTGTGCGATGGATAATAAATTAATAATAATGCATTGTGTAACTTACAACTGTCTTACTTCCATATAACCCAATTCCGTGGCATTATGTGTTACAGGTTACAATGATACGCTATATATAGTATGAGATGTGTTGCGTGTGTTACAGGAGAGCGGCGCGGGCGGCGGGCGCGCGGCGGCGGCCAAGCCGGCGGCCAGCAAGCCCAGCTACTCGCAGTCCTACTGGACGCCCAACTAGCGCACGCTCCACCGGGTGAGGCCATGGTGACAGGCTGACAGCACGCATGCGCAGACACACACACACACACACACACGCATACACATACATACATACATGCATACATACATACATGCATACATACATGCATACAGATGCATTGATAGCCTGCATTTTTTTTTTGTTCACAAGGGGGAAACCTTCAAAAGGTACCCCGATGCCGTGGGAGCGACACACGGTTATGTGAGCTTAACGCTCGCCGCACCGTCTGGTGCGTGCGTCTGGTGAAAATGCAGTGATAGTCTAGTAGTTAAGAAACTCTGCCTCTCAATAGAGGGGTCCGAGGTTCAAATCCTAGGCACTCACCTCTGATTTTTTAATTTTTTTTATAATTATTCTTATTACCTTCTGTGTCACATTCATTTTGTGACACAGAAGGTAATAAGAAGAAAGCAGTACACATTTAAACCATATATCATTTCTTATTAGATAAATCAAAAATCGATAATAATGCTTCTAAATATTTTTAAAATGTGTCGAACACTATAATCTGTCCGATAAACTGAAAGTAAAGTTATAATAAAATTTAAACTAGTACTAATTTAATTTAAAATGTCACTGTCAATAAGTATAAGTATACGGTTATTTAAATCAGAGTGAGAAAAACATTAAATTTAATATTAATTTAAACAACTATACATTTATTACAATCCAGCTACATTTTAAGAACATTTAAGTTATTGTTTAAATGTTATAATTTGTTCACAGATGCAGATAACCGCTGTACATAGTTCGGCGCCAGCCCTCACTGTCAGTCAATTGTCAGTACCTAACCCCCCTGTATAAAGCGAGTCTCCGCGCCTCATCACATGTATACTACACTTGTGCATCGTGCGAGCGAACGTGTATCTAAATATTATAAATGTGTAACTGATATTGTAAAATAAAATGAAAGGAAATTGAATGAAAAGATAAAAAACTATAACTGTACTGTACTGTAGCTATGTTAATGATAATAATGTTTCGTTTCGTTCCCTATTAAAATTAATAGTGTATTGCGGCGGGGCGGGGCGCTTCGGGCCCGGAGTAGATAGGATAGTTTAGGACATTGCCGTCGTGGCGACGCCCCGCCTCCTCGCATATCTCATTTATGCATTAAGTCCGCTCCGTTAGGTTACAAATTGTTTTTTTTTTTATTAAATTAACGGTAGTGTTATGTATATCTTATCTTATCTTTATATATAAAATATGTATATGTAAGCGTTCGGTGCGCTATGCGCGCTGAATATTTTGTATTTAGTTGACAGACTTTTTGTAATTACATATTATTAAAAATAAAGAATGTCGTAGGTTGTTAATCGTAATGTAACATGAACCGTATTGAAAATAGTTGAGATCTTTTTTATGAGAGAATGCTGTTGGGATGATCTCGCGGGCATTTGAAAGTATGAGGGAAATACACATATTGGAACATGAAACGACTTTTTTTTAATAATCATTTATTGAAGTTCAGTATAATATACATAATCGCACCTTCGAAGCAACAAAGTCACAACATCACATTTTGTTGAGTTTTCGGGTTTGTCCTTAGCGTAATTTTGATGAGACTTTTACGGCTCTTTGTTTTGCCAAAGGAAGGTATTATTTTTAAACAATTTGGCGTACTTAAGTCAATTTTACTATTTGTATTTATGACTTTGTTGCACCGAAGGTGCGATATATGGAATGTTTATATATGCATCGAAAAATAAATATACAACTCTGTCAAAAAAGCTTTAGAAAATGCTATTTACTCGAGTAAACTTGATAGGTTACCAAACATTTCACTTTGCTCATATATTTGTAGGCAAGTTCAGACTGGCGTTAAGAATATTTTTTATATAAAAGAAGCCCTATTACCTATAAGGCATAAGAACAAAGATCCTGAACTGTCACCTGAACATGCCTAAATCTTAACAACGCTTCTCTAATATTTTAACAATTGAGCAAAGTCTGTCCTACAAGTCACATGATATTGTTAGGCCCTTTTCTGTGACAAAAAATGGATTATAATATATGGTAACACCCACATTAACCTGCTCACTTGTAGCACCGCTATGCATCCATGTCCAAGTGTGGAACACCACAAACAAATACACTTATCCTACATAAAAAATAAAGTTTACTTCAAAAACGTAAATATAAATGAATAAAAAAATATAAGAAGTACAAAAAATAACAGTAACAATCAGTCATTATTCTACCAATAATAACTGCAATTAACCCTTAAACTCAAAAAAATATTCTATGAGCCCTTAACAAAATTATGCTTGAATATCACATGTTTCAAAGTAACTATAATTAGAAAATAGCCTTCATAAGGTTGATTCAATATCAGTTTTTCATTACAAATGTTTAGCGGCGGCATTGTCCACTATCCAGTAGACAGAACCGCTGACTGGGTTGACGCGACCAGCTGGTAAATCCTCCTTGTCTTTTAATATGCGCTGGAAAAGAAAACAAATAATAGTTTCATTGAATAAACAATATATGTACTTCCAGAGTAAAAAAGATAAAATCATAAATAAAATAAACCATCTAAAATTGCCGTGTGAGGCATGGTTCCCAAAACGCTGGCGGCGTTTCCTTGTTGAACGGCAAGGCTTAACCTTTGAGCAAAGTATGTACTTCTAAGTATTTTGTATGTTACAAATTGAACTTTCAAGTAATAAGTGTCATGATCCAGCTATCATTACAATAATTAAGTCTGTCAATACACACTTGGCCAGTGTGGTGGATTATGGCCTAACCCATCTCGTTCTGAGGGGAAACACATGCCCAGCAGTGCGACAGTAATTCGTAGATGACGATTGAAACCTGCTTCTCCAAAATTCAGGGGTAAGTAAAAGGGTTGAGATCATCCTTATTTTAGAAAACCGTTAAAGCATGTGATAATTATTTTCTAATACAGAAATAACTTCACGCCGCTTGGAATTTCAACCACTTCACTAGTAGGAGGACCTACCTCTCCTACGGTCTAAGGACATTAATATGCTTCATACTCACTTTTACCATATCTGCCTTTCCACTACCACTGATAGCAAAAATGCAATTCCTCGCATTATTAATAACAGGGTAAGTTAACGTCACTCGCTCTGGCGGTGGTTTTGGTGAGTCTGTGATCGCAGCAACCTTCAAATCCACTTCATCCAGCAGCGGATGACCAGGAAACAAGGAACAGGTGTGACCATCAGGTCCCATGCCTAACAGCAACAGGTCGAATTTGAAGTCATCACCCTTGAAAGCTTTTCTCAACTTCTCTGTGTAGTCTATTGCTGCTTCTTCAGCTGTAAAAGTAAATATAACTATCATATTGATTATGAAAACTCATTACTATTAAATATAATGTATCCTCATAAGTACTTATAACTATAACAACCAAAGAAAGATATCTTAAAAATGATTAGCAATATAAGTAGTAATAAAGAAAAGCACTTGTGGCTTTATTTTAATTCTTAGAATAATAATATTCTTCTATACAACCACCTGGATGACCGAGCTTTGCTCGGTGTTGTAATAAGAAAACAAAAACACAGATTATTTGAAATGAAAAGTCGCGAGTGCAATTATTTTTCTCACAAAAAGAAGGAACTCGAAAAAAAAGAGAAAAACTAAGAGAAACAATCAGATCGAGATTTGAACCCGGGTTTCCTGCGTTTTAAGGCGCCCTATTTCCCGACCGAACGATTTATCGCCCCCCCTCCCCCAAGTAGAAACTTTCAAGAAAATCGATTGAGCCGTTTCCGAGATCGTTGATATGTACAAAAATTGCCCGTTTTAAGTTATTAGATAACTAACTAGCTAAGAATTGTATTTTATTATTAACCATATAGAAGTATGAGTGAAGTAGCATCTAAAATTACTTATGCCTCAGTGGTATTGATGCGTCTACCTCAGACAGGAAAGGAAGGATATTATTATTACGAAGGAAGGAAGAACGTGAAGATTGTGAACGTTATCCTTAAATTAATTTGAAGTTAATAAGAGATGTAGTGTTAGTATGGTCAGCAATCTTCTTAATGCTAGTGTATAAGAAAATTAACAAACAAAAATCACTTGAAAAATATAAAAAGAGATTTTAACATATTTATAATTTTATTTTATTAAATGTTGGCTTGATCATAGCAACCTTGCTGACGACTCAGCTCTACTTTCATCGAACAATTGTCTGATTAAAGCTTCTAAAGTTCTACAAAATAGCCTCAACGAAATTGAAAAATGGCTAGCCAAATGGAGGATTGAAACTAGTGTATCTAAATCAGTGCACGTAACATTCACACTCCGAAAGGGGGATTGCTCACCAGTCAGCCTAAATGGTATCCAACTACAACACCAAAACACTGTAAAGTACCTTAGCATGCACTTGGGTCAGACTCACCTGGAAAAAACACATCCAAACAAAAGGGGATGAAATTAATCTAAAATACAAGGGTCTCTATTGGCTACTTGGACGAAACTCAAAATTATCCACTGACAACAAGCTGCTCATATACAAAACAACTCTTAAACCCATTTGGACACATGGTATACATCTGTGGGGCACGGCAAGTATCTCAAATGTTATGATCATCCAACAAGTACAAAATTACATCTTAAAACAAATATCAAGTGCACCTTGGTTTATTAGAAAAACAGAGGTCCATGAAATCCTGAACATACCAATGGTAAAAGCAGAAATGGTAAAACAGAGGCACCCCAACTGACTGGCGGGGCAGCTGGCGACTGCAGTCACTGAACTTCGCCTAAAAATGCGGCGGATATGTTCGATGATGCGTGACTAAAGGTCAGAAAATAAAGAAAGGGTTGGCTCCGCTAGGAGCAGTTCCCTACAAGCCTTTTAAGACTCTCAACACATTTGTTTATTTGTTTATAGTTGACAGACCGATTGCAGATGACAAACACAAAAAATTAAAAAAAGGTTGGCTTGATACAATTTTTTTACTTAAATTCAATATGAAAGAAATTACCTGTAACTCCCTGCTTTATTGCAATAAATTGGCTTCTTTTCAAATCTGTTTTGGGCACCAGTTGCTTATCATAGGTTCCGAAGGTAGAATCTTCACTGTCTTCTGGTACCACCCGCTCGTCACAAAAAGCAAGCACCCACTTGGACCAGTCGGTGTTCACCCTTGGAAGGGACTCACAAAGGTATTTAACTACTGACCCTCCTAAAAAGATAAAAGAATTCAGAATTAAAAAAAATAATCTACTCAATTTACAATGAGGTTTCCTGTGTTATGGGTATTGGTGGACACATAGATAAAAAAATACACTAACACCCAGACCCAGAACAGACATCAAAATTTATCTTTTAGATATCTGTCTGACCGGGGATTGTACCCGGAATCTGCATGTCAGGTCAATATGGTGACCATTCCACCAAATCAAATCTTATATATTTTATATCACGGCGTGCGTAAATTGACGTTTTACGCACGCTTCGCGTGCGCAAAACCCCCATTTCCGACCCCGTAATATAAAATTTTATACAACACGCGGACGAAAAAAATTTTTCGTCCTCGTATTGTAATGTACTATTGGGTGGTATGGTATGGTATAGGAGCATTCCCTGTGAATATGAAATTGAAGAAACCCCCCCCCCTTTTTTTAATTTTTTACGATAATTTTGAGATTAACTCGTAAAAATCGATTTTCATTTGCAGGAAATGTCAAATCACGTCAATACAATCATTCATAATCACCAAATTTGCTAATAAGACGGTAATATGACTGTCATATACTCCATTTTTCGGATAATCAAATTTTTGAGTCATCAATGCCTCATTTATTAAGGCCTGGCCAAACGACCTTAGTGTAATCAAATTGATGTTTTAATTGGATAAATTGTGTCAATTAAATAGATCCGGTTGTTTAGGTTCTGGTTAGACCAGGGGTTCCCAAAGTGTGCGCCGCGGCGCCCTGGTGCGCCGTAGAAAGTAAAGAGGGGCGCCGTGAGTCGATCCTCTAATCATTGGACACCACAGATATTGGCGTTTTGGTCATCGATTCAAAATGAATATCCAAATTTAACATCCAAAATTCCAAAGCATTAAAAAATTTCATTCCGTTTGCAACATCATATCTATGTGAAGCTGGGTTTTCAGATGTAGCTGTGATAAAGAACAAATATCGGATCAATGTGGAGCAAGAAATGAGAATAGCAGTGTCAAGTGATATTCCCCGCTTTGAAACTCTGCGCGGAGATCACTTAGCTCACCCTTCATCATTGATTTGACTGAATAATTTTTGTTTTTTCTCAAGTCTTTCTTCTTGTTTTCCGTTTAAATTATTTTATAATAACGTATTGTACAATTTCATATTGTGGTGTTTTAAATTCGTTTCGATCAACCTAAGGTAACTACTATTATTTTAGTTACCTATTTCTTTCGACTGTCTTCTTCAAATAGTTAGCTGAGACAGGGCACAGGGCGCCGTGAAAGAATATTAAACTTGTAACTGCGCCGCGGGTTACAAAAGATTGGGAACCCCTGGGTTAGACGGTTTAATCAATACAAAAAAATAGAAACCCTGCTAAGCAGGGTTCTGTCAACCTTTTAATTGTTTGGAACTAGCTTATAGAGTATTTATGCGGAGTGAGATGGAGGGGGTTGGTTTCTTTCAATATCATGTACATTCTCTAATTTTTATAGTCTTAATTCCTAATGAAATATGTAGGTGACCTCAAAATTTAAAAAAATATTTTTAAAAAAGGCGGCGTTTCCGCAACCCCCCCTTCACAGGGAAAGTTAGTATGACCTCCCCCTCCCCCTCCACCCAAAATCAACATTAAATTCGACGGGTCATAAAGTACTGTTACCAATTCCTTTTTATAAGAACATTGTATCTAATTAAGAAAGTTAAGTTTAAGTTAAGTAAGAAACAAAAGTAACCGGTGAAGGATATAAATGAAATATTCCATGAAAATAGGAATCAATAACATACCAGACAGGCCTACGTAAAATGCACCCCGATTGTTAATAGCGTCATTGGAGATCTTCTCTATATATGTTCCTAGTTTCGTAATAATTTCCTGCTCATTAGCCACTTTTATAATTGTCGTCATCTTTACAAAATTACAACAAAACTTTAAACTTTGGAAAAATTTATAGAGGTCGATCAACGATGAGATGAGTGGAAAATATGTCAATTGTCAAATGTCACTCCTACGTCATACTTACATCATGCACTAAGTATTTTGGCTATAAAGCCAATGTTTTTGTATTATTATTATCGGTAGTAAGATTTTTTTTTAAATAATAATACATTACTTAAAATTATTACACTGTTAAAATTATTTCATATTTCCAAAATTATAGGTATATTATTTGAAATTCATTATTTGAGACATTCGATGTTTGATATTGTATTTTTTTGCTGCTACCTCTTTATATCGCAAGCTACTAAAAATAATTAACATTAATTACTCGCAATAATGGGTTATAATAATCATTTATATTTATCTTCTATATAATAGGGAATATGCACATTTTTATTTTATTATTTTAAACCACTTATCACATCGTTTTAACATAGTAAAAAATATAAACAATTTTATTAGTGTTTGAAATATTTTTATATCACGGCGTGCGTAAATTGACGTTTTACGCACGCTTCGCGTGCGCAAAACCCCCATTTCCGACCCCGTAATATAATAGTACATTACGATACGAGGACGAAAAATTTTTTTCTGACAAGTGTGTGATTGCAGTCCTCGCCTGCGGCTCGGCCTGCAAACTCACACTTGTCAGAAAAAAATTTTTCGTCCTCGTATTGTAATGTACTATTTTTTAAAATATTTAAAGTATCAATAAAATTTGACACATTTTTACGCGCTCTTTGAATGACGTCATGTAGCGTGATTTGTATTGATATTGATGATAACTATATGCAAATAAAGGTATTATGAACGTTTTCCGGTTTCATCGCTATTTATATCATGGGAAAGGCTAAATAACCACTTTATAAATATTTCCTACAGTTATTGTGCAAAACCACTACTACAAATACATTATATAGTGTTTTTTCTTTTGCAAAAGATGCGAAAATACGAAAAATGTGGTGCAAGATTATAGGAAACAGATAAAGTATCTCCAAAATCGCATTAACATTTGCATTTACTGTAACAAACAATAATTTTAGGTAAATAATTTTAAAATTGCATTGATCATCTACTTCGTTAGGTACTTATCGACTTCTACATCAAACACTATCATTTGAAACACACAAAATGCTAACTCAGAGACCGGTGTCGGTTGTCATGGCAGCGGCCTTTATATATGAATACGTTGGAGTAAAACTGTGATTTGATTTTAATATTTTTTAGAAATATAATAAGTTTATGTTATTGTGTGCTAACCTCAGTTGGTAACCGATGCGTCGGACAGTTTGTGAATAGTATCAATCAGTATCAGCATCAATATCAGTATCAGTCATGCTCAGTCTCAATCAGGCGAGGCACGGGGTGGCTAAAGGGGAGGTTGGAGGCCACTAGGGGTTGAGACCCCGATTCAGTATGAGCAGTAAAGGCATCCGCATCCGGGGATGGGATGATACCAGGCAATCAGGTTGAACCAGCCCTGTATTGCGTTACTTTATTATCAGTGTATTACTCGTATTTATGTTTGTACGTGTGTAACCCAGTGCATTATATTATTATCATTCAAATTGATTGGCCGTGTACTCTTTGTGTGAATATATTGGCGATACCTATTTCTATCTAATAACAGCAGTGTTAGGCGCTGCTGTGTTCCGGTTTGAAGGGTGTGGTAAGGGAGACATACTTTTCCGAGGCGTTCCAGCTTAGTCCTCAGGGGTAGCGGCGCATCTGTAGCCGACCTTAGGTGGGAATACCTAATCCTATCTGGGGTTGATTACAGATGTACATGGGCAGCAGTAGCAACTTACCATCAGGTGGATACAGTCCACGTCTGCTACTCCTATATTATAAAAAAGAGAATATTAACAAAATAAGTTATTATCAGTTAAATATTTCTGAATTGACCTATGCATAAAAACCAGTTTATTCATTCTGTATATTTTAGGTAAATAGTCCGATTGTGCTTTGACAAAACTACTTTCAATCATTGTTCTTGATTATTCCTAATAATACTATGTAGAAAAATCGCACTAGGTAATAAATAACACTGTAGGAATATAGACAAAAACATTTTTTCTCTCAAACAGTTTGAATATCGACGCCGATAAACATCGTAACACGCTATGTGACGTCATTTTTCGATTCGACCAATGGGAATGCGTTTTGCAAATTTGAATTTCGCGCGCATAATTTACGATTTTTGATTAAAGTTTTAAACAATTTAATACGAAATAAAAAAAAATGGTTTAGATGTAATTTCAGGACCGTAATGCACCGAGCAAAAAAATAACAAGCAAACCTAAATCACATGCATATGCCCTATTATAATGACTAATTAAACTAAAATTGATATTGGTAATTATTACTTTCCCCAGTAGTACAACTTGTGAATTATTGTGATATTTAGCTTTATTACAAAAATAATAACTAATAACACTTTTTTATATTAAATACTTAAATATTGTGTAATAATAATTAATGAATAAAGTAATCAAATGACAAACTAAAAACATAGCAGAAAAAACAGAAATGTCAGAAGTGGGATTCGAACCCACGCCCACAGAAGTGGACTGCGACCTGAACGCAGCGCCTTAGACCGCTCGGCCATCCTGACTTGCGAAATTGTATTGAAAATATGAAATACATTTTAAAATATTTATGTGTAATAAAAGTAGTAGGACATTATTATAGTATGTATTACATGTTTCATAACATTTCTTTTCTTGGTTGAAATAAGAATTTTATTGAACAAGATAATTTGGATTCTTTACTTAATTCTATTCGATACAAGATGCCGTTAGCATCAGTATAAAGTGCATGGAACAGAGAAACGAGAAACTTGCTTTTCTTTTCTATGGGTGCCTACGTCTGTTATTGAAAAGTTTTATGTTAGACATGGTAAAATTATAAAAGATAAAAAATAAAAAAAAACAAAATTTATAAACGAAATTCTGAAATAAATAACAATAAAATGTAACATGACTAATATGTATTTGTGTTATTCTATTCCCCACAAGATGGCGATACTAGTCCATGTACCTTTTACGTTACTAGTATTCGTTACAAGAGATGGCGCTGTCGGGGCTAAGTACAATCGGAAACATTTCGTTCCGTCCGTAGTAAAAGTGAAAGTACACGCAAGAATATGAAACGAGCACGTCGGCCGCCACACGGTTGTTGACCGCCAAAACTATTTGTAGGTGACGTAATTACAGTAATATCGGTAACAGACATTCGTGAGCTTTTACTGCACCGCTTTTCGGTGTTTCACTAACTCTGCTTCCTTTGTATTAAATTAAATAATGATAAAAGCATCGGCACTTTGGTTTTTACTTTCTATATTGTTACCTAAAACCCAATTTTGATGCAACATGTTAAGCAGATCAGATAGACCTGTAATTTTTCAGAGGATTTATAAACCAGACACAGCCAATTTATAGTAGTTTTTAGTTCTAAGAGAATTCATTCTGTACACAAACCATTCTGACATTCTATAGATTTTAGTTACATTTTTATGAAAAGAAAAATATAAAAACAGAAAAAAGTAAAGTATTGGAGGATTTAATCTTGGGAATCTGTTCTTTTTTAAGAAGTTTTTTTTTAAGTTTATATTATTATCTCTATCGATTACAAAGATTAATTTGTGCTAATTTCACTTTTTTACCTTTTTCACAAATTAAGAAATGCACAAATCCACCTGATATTTTCCTTTCTCCGTGTCGATGTCGTGACGTCGCGATGAAGAAGCGTCGGAATTTTGTTTTTCTACTGTAGCTTAATTTGAAGGTGGTAGAACCCTTTGTGGTTCGACTACGGCGGTATCACCGCCACACCTATTTCTGCCTCATAACAGCGGCGTTGGGTGCTGCTGCGTTCCGGTTAGAAGGGTGTGATAAGGGAGAAATACTTTTCCGAAGCGTTCCAGCTTAGTCTTCAGGGGTAGCGGCACATCTGTGGCCGACCTCAGGTAGGAATATCTAATTCTATCTGGGGTTGATTACAGTTGCCCATGGGCGGCAGTAGCCACTTACCATCAGGTAGACTACGTACTCGCTACTCTTATATTATAAAAAAATGGAAGTTAATTTTATGAAGAACCCCATCTTGTTTTATACTAAAATTCTTGGTACGCTATAATTATTTTGCCAATATTGCTACACCCTTGAACCGTGGTACGACCATGGTCAATTAACGAGCATTGATTCCTTGACTATAACATTAATATTCGGTAATCATGACTGATAAATCAGAAGTTTAAATTATATACACGCTGATACAATGGGGTTAATTATAAAAATTGCAATAGGATGGGTATTTTATTGCAAATGCATGACATCATAGTAGCAGGAACTTATGGATTAAAATTTATCGCATATTATGTGTAGTTTGTATCCTAGGCACGTATCTGTGATTTTTCAAAATTTTGTACGTATTAGAAATTAATTATCACTTGTTTAGGTGATGAAGGAAATCGTCAATACCTGTGACCAGTGACAACTTACCATCAAATTGATTGTACAGATTTAAAAAAACAACAGATTTTACGGATTGCCTAAAATCTGCTGACCCGTATAAAAGTTAATGCGATACTGCGCCATCTAGGAGCGAGTCGCAACAAAATGGTAAAATTATAAAACAATTAACTTTTACCGGGGATCTCGCTCGCAGTTGAAGGTTTTCACCTATCCCTCGGGAACGTTATTTTTTTCGGGACCCGTAGGTATGGCTTTTTCTGAACCCGTGACAACGTATGTACAAAATTTCAAGACAATCGTTTATGTAATTAAGTTAATAAACAAACTCACATTCACATTAATATATTAGTTAGGACGAGAAAACCGAAAGTCAAGTTTCATACATATTATTCGGTTAAACTATATATTATGGCATAGTCCGCGCCAAACTGGTAGTCCGCTCTAAAGTTGTTGCGAGGTATAGTCATACAATTTGCTATGGCGACGCGATTCATTTCTATTCAGAGCGGACTAGCAGTTTTACACGACTATACATAAAATACCCCAACATTTTTTATACAATTAGGTAAGTATATAATTTCCACAATAACAACGTCTGATTAAAACAAGTGCGAACCAGTATTATAATGAAAGTAATTGCGCCGCAGTAATTACAATTTCACACTTATAACATTTTTCGACGATTTAATTCACCATTGTTGTTTATATACGGTGATAAGACTGTTTTGAAAAAAGAATTTTATGATTAATGGTTACAGTTTTATTTTTATTTTCTTTGTTGGACAAATTGTATTTCAAAATACGTAAATTAAATGTATTAACATTTTTTTGTTAAATTTTATGAATAAGTTTCTTTTTTATTCGTTTATAATTTAATTTATTACTTTTTACTTTCAATTTCATGGATTTAATATTTGTAGTTACAAATAAATAGCTAATAGAAAGTTAATCAATTTCTGCAAAGATAGATTCATCATCATTATCATCATCAATCCATTACTGTCCCACTGCTGGGCACGGGTCTCCTCTCAGAATGAGAAGGATTAGGCCATAGTCCACCGCGCTGGCCGAGTGCGTATTAGTAGGCTTCACATACCTTTGACATTTTTTTTATCAATCTCTCAGTTATGCAGGTTTCCTCACGATGTTTTCCTTCACCGCTTAGCATATGATAATTTTTCGATTACAATACTAAGCAAATAAATAACAATAGATAAAATAAAAAATAAAAATACAATTTGTTTTATTTTTGATTCTGCTGTCCACCGAGGGTCTGAAGTTTGAATCCCAGGTTTGAACCTCGAATTTTGAAAATGATGAGCGTATTGGAAATTAATTATGACTTGCTTTACCGGTGTTGAAAAACATTGTGAGGAGACCTGCATACCTCAGAGTTCTTTAAAAACGGTGGACTGTGCCCTAATCCTTTAATAGACGTGTACTTTATTTTCGCACATATTTTTTTTATTTGATTTGAACGTTTGAAGTCTAAATTGGAATGCCTTTAACCACTCTCTTTCACCACACCTTCAAACCAGAACACGGTAGCACTTATCTATTATAAATAGACATGGCGGTGTTCCCGCACCACCACGATTAACCTTTAACGCCATTTCTACCTGACATACAGTCTATGGCTTAACATATGTCGTAGAGTGGTCGATCTTGGCACACATTGTATGCTTTCTCGTTTCAGAGCGTAGGCCGGACTTCAGATTAAAAAGCGGTAAGTGACAAAAGATAATGACTAGGAGTTAATAGATCGCCCACACGACCTTTAGGACTTATTGCATGAAGGTTGGTTCCTAACGCCTTTTCAGTTTAACAACACGAGCATTATCTTTTTATAAGTCTCAGACTAAAAATAAGCAGAAGTGTACGCAATTTTGCCAACGCGCGCCGGGTAAGAAGTATGTATATAAATGTTCTTTAAAAATCACAAGTTTTTAAGTTTGAAGTCTACAAATCTGCACATGGTCAGCAATTAAAACACCGTCGTAAAGAGCAAGTGTTTTGGTCAACTAGGAAAATCCGCACAGCGTAGTCTCCCTGTGTTTTAATCTGAGGCACTAGTTAATATTTGCAAAGCTTCGCGAAAATATCGGATAAGCTTTTTATTGCCATTTCATCACACATTCTTCGGTCATAGGTGATGATGGTAGTGGTATTGTATTGTGTGTGACAAGTGAAGACAGACCTGTGAAGTGTCTCAAGCGATCTTTAAAGCGTAGAAGCTACTTAATTTTTTATTGAATTTTATAAGATAGCTTATAACACTGCTGCTATTAACACTAATCATGCCACGTCAACTTTTATAGCTAAATTTAAGGCAACTTCTGTCGTTACTTAATTATAGTTGTTTTATTTTAATTAAACTCAGATCTTGTGATTACTTATAGTACCATGACAAAACGAGCAAAGAAACGACTAAAAAGTCATATAAATACATAGATTAGTAAAGATACTTCGCCGCCTTGAAATTGAATGAAGCCACAAACGTCTTATTAGTAAGTTCTTTTTTTGAATTCTTGACAAATAAAAACATTTTTAGAGAAAATTTACGAATAAATAACTAATACTGCGTAATTTACATAATAAATAAATAATTATTTCAAATATTTTACGGACATATTAGCACGGTGACGTGGTAAAGCTTTTTTACGCAACTATTTCAATTCTCAAAACTGGGTACATTTTCTTGTTAGGAGTGAGTAATCTTTACTAATCTATGTATAAATATGACTATTTCTTCGCGAAGGTAGACAGGAAAGAATTGCTTTTATACTCGTGTATACAATTTTGCTTACATATTATAGAATTAGGCAGTGATAGCCTAGTGGTTAAGAAACTCGGCCTCTCGATCGAGGAGTCCGAGGTTCAGATCACAGGTACGCACCGCTGATTTTTTAGTTATGTGCGTATTAGAAATTAATTGTCAGTTGCTAAACGGTGAAGGAAAACATCGTGAGGAAACCTGCATACCTGAGAGATTTATAAAAAAAATCGCAAAGGTATGTGAAGTCTACCAATACGCACTTGGCCAGCGCGGTGGACTATGGCCTAATCCTTCTCATTATGAAAGGAGACCCGTGCCCAGCAGTGGGACGTTAATGGGTTGATGATGATTATAGAATTTATAATTTTAAATGTTCATCGAGTAGATTCTTGTAGTAGACATAATAAATAAGTAAATCCAAATGAACCTTCAGTACATCGTGACAAATCGCACGTGGCTTTAAGATCCCTCACGCAGGCGTCGCTTGCCAGATATGGTATACCATATGGTAGATATTCACTGATAATGATTATGGCTAGAACATTATTTATTTTGATGGCTCGACGACGCAACACCATGCTAGTATTTATAGGATTAGCAAATTAGCATACAGTTTATCTGGTGGTAAGTGGCATCTATTTACAACCCCCAATATACATATCTGATGTCCAGTTATTATTATTTTCTATGGACCCTATTCTATGGGTTTCAAATAAAAGGGTTTTTTTAAATAATATAAAAAAATGATATTATGAGAAAGCTTGTTTACAAAAACTTTTTGAATATAAATTTCGTATTTTTCACTAGCACCTATTTCATGCAAAGCTGTTTTGGCCTAGTCACAGTACAAATTATAGATCCTTATACTATGGCCTAGTGGTTGAAACTTGGCTTCTCGATCGAGAGGTCCGAGATTCAAAGCCCAGGCACGTATCTCTGATTTTGCAAATATGTGCGTATTAGAAATTAATTATCGCTTGCTTAACGGTGAAGGAAAACATCATAAGGAAACCTTCGAGACCCTTAAAAAGAAAAAAAACAATAGTATGTGAAGTCTACCGATACGCACTTGTCCAGCGCGGTGGACTATGGCCTAATCCTTCTCATTATGAGAGGAGACTCGTGCCTCGCAGTGGGACAGTAATGGATTGGTGACGACGGCCTATTTCATTGTAAAAAAGCATAGACTTATTTTATTTTGTTACTTAAGCACCGATCTATTGTGTAATACTTGTCATCTACTATGAATATGCTAATGTCATTGTCACTACGTATGGTGAACCACATGTTGAACTCATTTATCAACATTGCAATAGTGCTAGCCTGTTATGGTCAAATGACTGTACCATTTACCGTATACGCTATATCCGAGTGGTTTAGCGCTGATTTGAGTTATTGCAATTAGAAATATATTGTTGTATTTACAAATATTTGTTGTAATGTCGTACTCTAATTTGTTCCATCACTGCTGTGCGTTTAGATTTTTTTTACCAAAATTCATAGATCGTATTATCATAGAAAAGTCATAGATTAGTAAAGATTCCTCATACCCAACAAGAAAATGTAACCAGTTTTGACAATTGAAATTTTCACTGTCATCTATTTGCGTGTTTGAAAAATATTAAATGAAATAGTTTTACGCATTTACTTACGAATGAAACGATATTCCTCCTTTTCTTCGATTTCGTGTTGTTTTTGCACCACTAAACTGCACATGTCGGCATTGTTCCGCGTAAATCACACCATGACAATCGGAGACGTAATGGGAAAACAGTCAGCCATTTTACATATGTGTCTGCCATTTGTGTCTTCCTTCGATTACAAGGCGGTGTGATATCTATATCTAATCTATGAGAAAAATTGCTTGATTATGATAGTAAGCGATCACTACCACATACAGGCATTGTGCGGATTCAAAATTTCTTAAAGATGCGCTACCGCTTTTGAGATCTAAGTTGAAATCTCCCTAAGGAGGAGCAACGCATGTGTGATCTAACTCAGGTTCAGTATTCCTATCCTATCTATCATCCAGATAACCATGGACACTGAGTCTAGTGGGTGAAACTCTCACCTCTAATCTTTTAAAGGTATGTTCATATAAGAAGTGATCACATACATAAGTATTTTAACGTTGAAAGAAAACACGCGAGAACTTACACGCCTAAGAGTTTAAAAAAGATCTCAACGGTGTATGAACTAAGTGTTCAGCGTGGTGGGCTATGGCCCATTTCTCTAAGAGGAGACAATGCCCAGAAATGGGACTGTAAAAAGTTGTCTAAACAAAGCGCTCTTTTTACTTTTTCTATAATATAAGAAAGATAAGTGGGAACTGAAAATGCATTATATTTTCATTGCCAGCGTTGCCACGTGCAACAAGTGGGTTAATGTCGAGTGCACACGACCACTGGCCACTGCATTCAACCCTGAAAACTATTATTAAGCGATAGTGTAGAAGTTTGTTTATCTTAGAAGCATATTAGACCGGATGTGGGATATTTACTGCAAATTTTGGTTTGTCTAAGTCATATGAAATTCAATGTAGAGTCTTGTGGTTCGTGTCCGTTGTTCCGCGCAACTAATTCTGACTGATAAGGGGGCGTAATTACGTGGCATTTAAACTGGAAAGGGGTCAAGTCAGGGTTTTGGTGGAAGAGCCCTCTGTGGTTCGACTCCGGCGACACCACCGCCACACCTAATTCTGCCTAATAACATCAGTGTTAAACGCTGCTACTATAGCAGCACATCAGTGTTAAACGTTGCTGCTAAGTCCTTTTGTAGTTCTACTCCGGCGGCACCACCGCCACACCTAATTCTGCCTAATAACATCAGTATTAAACGCTGCAGCTGGTGTGGCGGTGGTGCCGCCGGAGTCAAACCACAATGGGACTATCACCTTAAAACGTAGTAGACTTATCGAGAATATTTTCTATTGACTCGCTCTGTCTAATAATGCAAAAGTACCATTGAAGGTAGAAAGAATGCTGGTTTACCGGTATATTACGTTGGCTATTTCAATTATATAAAAAGTATATAATAAATAAAGCTATATAACATATAAGCGACATGGTCAGTGTCCTATGACTGAACTGCACGACTATTTATCGTTTATCAATCTACCCATGGTGCAATATCTACGTACGGTTGGCAAAAAAGGTGTAATTTTCTTATATAAATTCCTTATTTGGAAAATTGACTGATGAAAATATCGATTGTCCTAATTTTAACATATCGATAGTGCTAAATTGGAAAATGGGCTCATGAAAATATCAACTGTTCTTATTTGGAAAATTGAGTCAAGAAAATATCAACAGTCGCAATCTGAAAACTTGTGTCACAAAATTAACAAAAGTATTTTTTTGGATTTTCGTGTTATGACAATAATTCCTAATTTGGAAAATTGGCTCCTGAAAAATATCGATCAATCCTAATTTGGAAGAGTGAGTCAAAAAAATATCGACATTCGTAATTTGGAAAATTGGTCCCTGAAAATAATTTGGACATGAAAATATGGATTGTCCGAATTTGAAAAAATGACACATGGAAATATAAAGAGGTTGGAAAATGGACGTATGGAAATATCGAGAAAATCAAATTTCGAAAATTTAAAATTAATTTACCTTGTATGCTGTCAGTACCGCAAATAAATGTGTGTCGCTGTAGGGCGCGGCACGCGTTGCGTACGAGATCCGTATGTGACCCTATAGGTGCTTGGGTACATAGGTACTTTACATTTTATTTGTTACTGATTACTATCTATGATCCGTTAGCTATTTTACATTGGAATAAATATAATGTGGAACAAGTTTATTCGCTAAAGTAATCTTTATTCCTACATAAAATTTTAAGGTTAACTTAATTTCGATGGTAGTAAAACCTGGTGCGTCGACTTTGCAGGCGCTAACACTACAATTATATCAATATCTGCCTAATAACAGCAGTGTTAAGCGCCGCTGTGTTCTGGTATGAAGGTGTGGTAAGGGAGAAACTAACTCGAGGCATTCCAATTTACTCCTCAGGGTTAATATCGCATCTGTTGGCAACCTTAGGTAGGAATCTAATCTCATCTTGGATTAATTACAAAGGTCCATGGGCGGCAGTAGTCATTTACCATGGACTGCATGCTAGTCTGCTACGTCTATATTATAAAAAACAAGCTGACCCGGCAAACGTTGTGTTGCCATATAAATAAAAAAAGGTTAAGGGTGAACAACGTTTATCACTTAGGGGTATGAAAAACCCCTAAGAACTCTAGAATTCTCCTGGTTCTGTATTCTATTTTACATGATCCAGCTTCTCCTCCGTATCTAAAGGAAAATTTTCAGTTTCACTGTTCGTTTCACGGCAGTGGACTACGTTCGTCCAGAATTCTTAAAGTCAATATTCCACCGCATAATAGTGGTTTTTTCCAGTATTCCTTCACAGTACAGGCGATACTACTTTGGAACGCCCTGCCCGAAAACATTAGGAAAGCCACTTGTAGGAATACCTTCAAGAGAATGGTTCGGGAGCATTACTTACGTATGTCCTCCAATACTTGAGTCTTTCAACTCTCCTTAATTCACTGTGTTGTATATATTTATTTGTATATATTATATTTTTATTATATATTTATATATTATTTATATTTATTTATAATTATTATATGTAGATATTGTATGTTTTTTCCATAGTTGTATTTATTGATATTTTATCATTACTGCTTATGTTTATGCCTACCACATGCTATCGCCATCACCCAGGGTCGACTGGCAGAGAATGCCATTAGGCATTAAGTTTACCCTTTGTAACCCTTAGTTTAAGGTGTACAAAAAAAAATAAAAAAAAAAAAAAATAAATAAATAAATAGTAGCCGATTCTCAGACCTACTGAATAAGCATTTAAAATTTGGTGAAAATCGGTAAAGCCGTTTCGGAGGAGTACGGTAACTAACATTGTGACACGAGAATATTTTTATAAGATATTTAGAATCCGCATATAAAACTACTAACCTATTACTATAATCTGTTTTCCATCTAATCATTATATCCATAAGTTGTACCCAGTAATCTTTTACCATTAGGTGGTCAATAAAACCGTTTTTGACCTCTATTTCTAAAAGATCAAAAGTGTTTAATAATAATCCTCGTAAATACGTCACTCAGATTAGCACTGAGGTCAAAATGCAGGCGACCTACACACATGTCAACTTATCACTTCTGAGGTCTGTCGGACATGGACGAGGAACTGAATAGACTCTTAATTCTAGACGGATCTAAGTATTTATTATTTTATTTATTTATTCTATTAATTTCTCCGTTTTGTCAATTGGATTGATTCGTTCTGTGTGCATACATTGTGATAATTAACTTTAAACTATCCCATCGGCATGCATCATCATCATCAACCCCTTACTGTCCCACTGCTGGGCACGGGTCTCCTCTCAGAATGAGAAGGATTAGGCCATAGTCCACCGTGCTGGCCAAGTGCGTATTGGTAGACTTCACATACCTTTAAGTTTTTTTTTTTTTTTATATAAATCTCTTAGGTATGCAGGTTTCCTCACGATATTTTCCTTCACCGTTTAAGGAAGTGATAATTAATTTCTAATACGCACATAAATTAGAAAATCAGAGGTGCGTGCCTGGGATTTGAACCTCGGACCCCTCGATCGAGAGGCCGCGTTTCTTAACCACTAGGCTATCACTGCTTTTTTTTTTTATGTCGGCATGCATAGCTCTCTTCTAATATACGAAACTTACTTAATATTACGAAAAAATCTTAGGCGACGATGCATATTCATGATTTTCCTACACCGTTAAAATAAGTGGTAATTGATTTCTAATAATAAATTAGATGACTTTTAAAAATAAGGTTGGTTCTTGCATTGCATATATGTTCTATTTGCAAAAAAAAAAATCTTCATAATAAATTCCTTCCTTTCTTTATTCCTTCTCCAAAATTAACTTTACGTAATTAAACACAATCCTTTTTCAAAACAGCTTTACTTATTATCACAACACAAAAACGTAGAAAATGGCAATTGTATTGTGATATAACAAGAATAACAGACAGACACTTATAATTTTACTAGCTGACCCGGCAAACGTTGTGTTGCCATATAAATAAAAATGTTAAGGGTGAACAACCCTTATCACTTAGGGGTATGAAACATAGATAGTAGCCGATTCTCAGACCTACTGAATATACATATAAAATTTGGTGAAAATCGGTAAAGCCGTTTCGGAGGAGTACGGTAACTAACGTTGTGACACGAGAATTTTATATAAAAGATTTATAAGCTAATAACAGTCTATTTAGTTCTTTCGTCTGTGGTTACAGATATATTTATCTCGACTAAGATTGAATGTAATGGATTGTTTACAGCGAAGTTGGTATTATTAGTAATTTGCAACTTATTTTATCAGTTCTAGTATAAGTACTATACTTGTTTACTCAATCTAGGCAGTTGACTATTTATAGTCTGGAAAAGTTGGAAAATGCATTTGTGCTGAACATGGTTGTACGATAGTTTTTTTTAAAATAATAATATGGGAGTAGCAGACGAGCATGCAGTCCACCTGATGGTAAGTGGCTACTGCCGCCCATGGACATCTGTAATGAACCCCAGATAGGATTAGATATTCCTCCTTGAGGTCGGCCACAGATGCGCCGGTACCCCTGAGGACTAAGCTGGAACGGCTCGGAAAAGTATGACTTCCTTACCACACATTTCAAAATGGAACACAGCAGCGCCTAATACTGCTGTTATTAGGCAGAAATAGGTCGAACCACAAAGGGTTCTACCACCTTCATAATTCTGTATGTATACTTAAACAATTAGTGATTTCACCACTGCTGTGAGTGTAGCTTTGTTAGGGGTGGTACAATGTCCCTGTGTCCCTTCCACGGCACCGGGAACCTTTTGAAGCTTTCCCCCTCGTTAACAAAAAAAGGGGTGGTGGTACAAAACAGTTGCGTAAGGGTTCGGCGTTCGGCGAAAAATGTTGTATAGTGGTGCTGGTAAAAAAAAGTCCTTTTTGATGAAGGCGGCAAACACAAAAATATATTGAAACTTGAATACGAATATTTTGGTGAAAAGAGGGTTTGGGTTCGCTCGCGTTACGAAGTCATATTTTCATCCCCTATTTTATCCCCTTGGGGGTAGAATTGATCAAAATCCTTTCTTAGCAGATGCCTCCGTCATAACGTCTACTTGCATGCCAAATTTCAACCTGATCCGTCCAGGGGTTTGTGCGTTGATAGATCACTATGTCAGTCAGTCACCTTTGAGTTATATATATTTACATTAAAAAAATTCTATGAAATTACTTATTTTCTTCGATAAAAAAGTAGACTAAAGTAGAAACAAAAATACAGATGTTAAAAAAAAACATGTAAATAAAGTGGAACTGTATTAGAAAGTAAAAACGTCATATATTTAATTCCGGCGATGCATTGACGACTCCTCTGGTGTTGCAAATGTCCATACGTGACGGTGACTGCTTTCCATTAGGTAGCCCGTCTGCCTTATAGTTAGGTTAAATATAAAAAAATATATATTTTCGTCTGGTGCTATTTCTGACTTTACGAATAAATGTCTGACTGGGTAAACAGATTCTATTCCTGTGTCTATCAACGTGCCCTGACCCTGTTGGACATGCGCCAGCATCCAGCTTTGTTTGTTGTCCGTGTAATAACAAGTGTCTTCTTAAGTGATTCGTTAAACTGTGACCTAAAGATAATATACCTTTAATATGTTTCTCTATTTAACGTTTGAAATCAGGTGGAACAAATTTTTCGAATATAATATTGTGGTACCGTCAAAGCCAATTTCTGCTTTAGAGCAATGTGTAATCTTGCTACATAGATACTAATCTATGTGTTGCTATAAGAAGCATATACTCGTACTTTAGACTTTTTACCCAAAATGCCTAGGAAAGAATACTATTTCAAAGTAAAATAAAAAATGCGCAGTATAAGCAAACCTATTTATTCTTCAAAGATGTCCGATGTCTGTGCTGATTCTCCCATTTGTCCATGTTCTTGCATTGTTCTATAGCAAGAACTAGGGAAGACCCTCTGTCTTATTGTATTCTGTTAGGGCCTTTGCATCTGTGACATATTGAAGACCTTAATATTGACACCATGCACCGTCAACATGCACCGTGGTTAATACGAAAAGGGTAGGAAGCGATTTTTCAAAAATATATTTCAAGATGTTGAAACTTATGATTTTAGACTAATATTATAGCGGAATTCAGACATTTTAAAATGTAACAGGTCTTCAGGATACGCGGTTATTAGATTTCATTGCCGATATTTCGACTTAGTTTCAAGGATCGTGGTCACGGTAAAAGAAATTAAAGAAACGCGTATCGGAGTACCCTTACACATTACATATTAAAACGAGCTTTTGCCCGCGCGGAAGTAATATTTTCATCCCCTATTTTATCCCCTTGGGGGTAGAATTGATCAAAATCCTTTCTTAGCGGATGCCTACGTCATAACATCTACCTGCATGCCAAATTTCAGCCCGATCCGTCCAGTGGTTTGGGCTGTGCGTTGATAGATCACTCTGTCAGTCAGTCACCTTTGAGTTATATATATTTAGATGTTGAAACGTACGCCGAAGTTCTTAGTTTTTGTGATATTTGAAGATAGTCGGCGCCTCGCAGCAATGTCAATCATTGTATTTGCACACAATTATGGCTTTGATGAGGGCATGACAAATAAGTGTATTTTTATAACTAAATCTAGCGATAAGACAGACGTGACCACTTACCGTAAGGTCGATTTTATGTTTGTTTGCTATTTCATTTGAATGTACAAATTGGTTACTTGCCTTTTCATAAAACGAAATTAAATATATGTTTAAGGCTTTTATGATAGATTTAAAAGTAACAAATGAGGGTGCTGTACATTTTATGGCAAGTGGCTACTGCAGCTCATGGACATCTGTGGGTAATCTAAAATCTTAGCTTAGGTTACCTGAAGTCGGCCACAGATGCGTTACTACCTCTGAGACTTATGTTGGAACACCTTTTTATATAATATAGGAGTAACAGACGAGCATACAGTCCACCTGATGGTAAGTGGCTACTGCCGCCCATGGACATCTGTAATCAACCCCAGATAGGTTTAGATATTCCTGCCTGAGGTCGGCCACAGCTGCGCCGCTACCCCCGAGGTATAATCTGGAACGCCTAGGAAAAGTGTGTCTCCCTTACCACACCCTTCAAACCGGAACACAGCAGCGCCTAACACTGCTGTTATTAGGCAGAAATAGGTGTGGCGGTGGTGCCGCCGGAGTCGAACCACAAACGTTCTACCACCAACTCGTATGAGTCTTACTTTTTCTCTTCATTATCTGAACACAGCAGCGCTTAAAACTACAGTCATTAGGTAGAAATAGGTAAGTGGCTGGTCGAAACATGAATTTAATTTACCACCTTCAAAAACATTAGTTACATACGACTGTGAACACAAGATCATACTCTAAATTTCGATCTCATGTTTGCATAATCATATTAATATGTACACAAAAATAATGAGATCCAATAGCAACCTACACAGTATTTATGTACGTTTGTTTTTGCAGACAGCGCTGCAATTTATCAACGCCTCCATGTAACCTTAGCAGAGAAATATTTTAGGCAGCCTAGCCATTATCCTGCGTGGCACTATAGGGCTACTACCGTGGGATTTTCAAATGGCAATGTGTGTTCGCACTCATAGCGCGCTAGGATTCCCTGTGTCGAGGGTGTAATGGACACACACAGACACAAACACCTAGACCTAGAACAGATAATAATTCATTTTTTAGATGTTAGGCACGGGGTCGAACCCGGAATCTTTTGGATGAACCGGTATGGCGACCGACCGACATGTTGGGAAATTTGGGCAATTTTTGTGTTTGGGTTTCTCTCGATTTGTTTAACGATAAAGGACAAATTAAAACTAACCTTGGAATTTTACAAGTAAATTACATATTTCAGGCATTCCTGTTTACGAGTAATGACTCGTATTACTCTTTATTCAACTGGAGGAGCAAATGACATATACGCCGCTTGGTCTTGAGCCGTTTGTATATAAATGTTTCTTGTTCTTCTTCAGGTCGTCAGTCCACTTTGCCGAAGTTGTCCTGTACAACTTTTGCTCAGCTGTGTCTTCTATTCTGATACCTTGCATTTCACCTGAGGATAGCTGTCAGTGCTAAATATTACTTTAATGTATTCATTCCTTGATTTCATCTATATATTGTTTTCTATTCTTATGAAATAGTCGATGAATTAGCATCAAGATGAAAAACGCATAAAAAATTAAAACATGATGTTTTTATTTTGTTATTTTTTTAAATATCCAGGAAACATCTCGATTTCTCTCAGATGTTTTATGTTTATTAAGTTTTTTCTGGTGTTACCAATGATAGCAGCCCTACGCTTATTTAACAGGAAGGTAGATGACACTATCCCACGCTAGTGCTGACAAAGTTTGCTATTCTTATCGTATGATTAATTTTAATATAAAAGCTGGTTTGAAGGATGCTTTGAAGAAACTTCGCTACGTGCTTTAGATCTTTTTTTATTATATAGGAGTAGCAGGCGACAACACAATCCACCTCATGGTAAGTGGCTTCTGCCGCCTTTGAACAACTGTAATCAACCCCAAATAGGATTAGATATTCCTACCGGATGTCGGCCACAGATGCGCCGCTACCCCTGAGGACTAATCTGGAACGCCTCGGAAAAGTCTTTCTCCCTTACCACACCCTTCAAACCGGAACACAGCAGCGCCTAACACTGCTGTTATTAGGTAGAAATAGGTGCGGCGGTGGTGCCGCCGGAGTCGAACCACAAAGGGTTCTATCACCTTCTATAAGTATAAGTCCATACTTGTTTGATAATCACTTTAATATGTTAAAAAGCACTTATTATAAGTGGGCGGAGCTATGTAGCTTATATCGAAACCATGTAGCAATTATGATATGTTTTACGCAAATTATCCGAACGGTTAAACTGATTTAACCGCATGCGTTAGTTCGGTTGCACAACACGTGCGTTTCGACACCACTAGACGTGTGTTTGTCGCCGATAGACGTAGGGATGTGCTTTGTCTCGATTATTTATCGATATGTACAAAATATTTTTGTATGTACGTTATGTATTATGTGGCTTTAGCGATTTAAAAGTCTCAAAAAAGGGAATGGTTTAGGTACATACTTAGATTAATATCAACTGATGGTAACACATATTGTTGTACAAATAATTTAAACAATTAATATTGATAACTTAGGCTTAATTTTGACGCGAATTACGCCTAATAACACAGCGATTCTTTAAAATAAAGTATTTGAAAGACCGTAAAAATAAGCTAGATACAGGTATACTTACCACTAGATAGACTACATACAAGCTAACGGTTGATAAAATAATGGATTAAATTGCATTGCTTACAATATTCTGCTATATATTTTGAGGCGTCTAGCTTTCTACGGTAAAAGTGGCGTTTGTATCATGTACCCTATACGTTATCATATATGCAATGTTATATTTTTTATCGATAAGTTACATCACAGGTACATCACTAAGAAACGAGTGTTCTGGGCGCGGTCGCTCGCCTTGCAACCACACATGCTGACACATGTAGCGGAGGGACAGCAGACACACAAAAGGAAAGGTTAACTTGAGTATTTGTGACAAGTTTACATTTTTTATGGGATATGAGCATGTAGGTCAGTTTATATTGTGGTCACTGCTGCCCTTGGATGTCTACATTTTTTTCTTTTTGTTTTTTTTTTTTAAATATAGGAGTAGCAGACGAGCATGCAGTCCACCTGATGGTAAGTGGCTACCGCCGCCCATGGATATCTGTAATCAAACCCAGATAGCATTATATATTCCTACCTAAGGTCGGCCACAGATAAGGCCTAAGCTGGAACGCCTACGAAAAGTACGTTTCCCTTACTACACCCTTCAAACCAGAACACAGCAGCATTTAACAGTTCTGTTATGAGGCAAAAATACTTGTAGCGGTGGTGCCGCCGGAAGAACAAAGGGTTCTACCACCTTCTAAACTTTTACATGTGACCCTACTAGAACAAAAATCCTATAATGTAAAATCATGGGAATAATAGGGGATTTCAGACGAGAAAAAAGTCCTCAAATAATGGAGCTTGTCTGTTTTTCGCAGACATATTTACGAGTATTTATTTTTAATCTAATCAACATCGACAAGACAAATATATACAGGAGAATTTTTTTTCGTCAACCCATTCATGAACCCATGCTAAGTCACTGCTTTGTGACTCTCCTTTAACAATCATGGGAATATCCCCTGCGCTAATGGTAAACTGTACCCTTACCAGGAGCTTTTACGTTTCGACAAATATGACTGTTTTGGTATTTGTTTACGTATGGGCCAATGCGATTTCCTAGTTCTGAAACAATCCGCTAGGGGTGCTGATTGGAATTTGTACGGGCAAATACGTAAACAAATACCAAAACAGTCATATTTGTCGAAACGTAAAACCTCCTGGTAAGGGTACTGGAAGAATTTATCGCGAAGAAGCTTACATGCATGAGAATCCAACGCCGTTTTGTTTTCGCTTTGTTACACTAGACGCTACTTTGTGACAGTTAACTGAGTAAATGGTTGCAACTTGCTACTCCCAAGAGGTATTATTTACAAGTCTTGTACAGATGTTCTGCACCACTCAACAGCTACGTCACTCCTCAGGAAATCTTGTGTTTGTGTTACGTCAAAAACGTATTGCTATTTTATGAATTTGCAGTTATAATCTTATACGAGTATATAAAATTCTCGTGTCACAATGTTAGTTACCATACTCCTCCAAAACGACTTTACCGATTTTCACCAAATTTTATATGCATATTCAGTAGGTCTGAGAATCGGCTACTATATATTTTTCATACCCCTAAGTGATAAGGCTTGTTCACCCTTAACTTTTTTATTTATATGGCAACGTGTTGGGTCAGCTAGTATCTAATAGATTCATAGATTAGGACATTTTTATTACAATTAAGAAAGAAATATAGCCTAAGTCAAGTTAATTAATTTCTTCGCGGCTTTTTAGAAACTAGAAGTAATTAATTAATAAAGTTATTATTAATTTACCGTCAACGCAAATTATTCGAACCATTTATTTATTTGTCACTTTAGAACTAAACAGTGTTATAAATAATAGCATTACAAGCGTTATGTAAAATTTATTTGAATAATTTAAATAATAATGATTCTAATATGCCAACGGTACTGATGTAGGCAATAATAATGTTTCAATTTGAGATAAACTTCGAGTTCAGGAGTTGCTGCAAATCTAGGCATACTTGACAAGATTTATGTAATCGTTCAACAACTTTATTTACCTACATTTATGATTGTGAAGTTTATGCAGTGATAGGAGTGATAGGTAATGGTTAAGAAACTCGGCCTCTCGAGTCGGGGTCCGAGGTTCAAATCCCAGGCCTCTGACTTTTCAAAGTTATGTGCGTATTAGAAATTAATTATCACTTGGTTAAAACGGTGAAGGAAAATATCGTGAGGAAACCTGCATACTTGAGAGATTTATGTAAAAAATAAATCTCAAAGGTATGTGAAGTCTACCAATATGCACTTGTACAGCGCGGTGGACTATGGCCTAATCCTTCACATTCTGAGAGGAGACCGGTGCCCAGCAGTGGGACATTAATGGGTCGATGACGATGATTTTGAAGTAGCATACGAGCATGCAATCCAACTTATGGTAGGTGGTAACCAATTCCGTATAGAACACGGGTGTTTTTATAATTTAAGAGTAGCAGACGAGCATGCGATCCACCTGATGGTAAGTTGCTACTGCCGCCAATGTAGATATGTAATCAATCACAAGTAAGAATATGTTCCTACCTGAGGTCGGCCACAAATGTGCCGCTACCCCTGAGGACTAAGCTGGAAACCTCGAAACCTCCCTCACCACACCCTTCAAACCAGAACACCGCAGCGCTTAACACTGCTGTTATTAGGCAGAATGTAAGCTATTTCATTAGTATTTTCGGTATATCGCTTAGTTTACTGTTCAAACGCAGGTGTCTCGAGTCACCAGTATCAAATGACCACATATAGATCATGTGTCAGGCTAACATATGCTAATCGAGCTGACCACAATCACCGGTAAGTGGGTCAGCACTTATAACGAGGTAATTGTCCGTAAGTTCTATTTAACAGTAGCATAGATATGCAATGGCTGATCGGGAATCGAACCTGACAGTTTCATTTTTTTTGTCTATATAAATAATAATAATAATAACCATTTATTTCAGAATTAGATTCCATATTATAAAAATTAAAAATTAATTACAATTACACATGTCAACAAATAAAATGAAATAAAATTAAATTAAATATAAATAAAATGAAATAAATTGAAAGTACCATTTTTTTTTAATGTAGGAAACAAACATGGTACTCCCGATGGTAAGTGGTTACTAACACTATGATCAACTCCCGATAAGATTAGAGTGCTACCTATAGTCGATCACAGATGGATTGCAAAGCCGAAGTATTAGCAATAAAGAGTAATTAGGGTTAGGATTTTTTGTCTACCAGCGTTTCGACTTTCGAACTTAGTAGTCAAAAAAAATTGTAGTCAAGAAATAGTAGTCAAAAATTGTATTCAAGAAATAGTAGTCAAAAATTGTAGTCAAGAAATAGTAGTCAAAAATTGTAGTCAAGAATTGTAGTCAAAAATTGTAGTCAATAATTGTAGTCAAGAAATAGTAGTCAAAAATTGTAGTCAAGAAATAGTAGTCAAAAATTGTAGTCAAGAAATAGTAGTCAAAAATTGCAGTCAAGAAATAGTAGTCAAAAATTGTAGTCAAGAAATAGTAGTCAAAAATTGTAGTCAAGAAATAGTCGTCAAAATTGTAGTCAAGAAATAGTAGTCAAAAATTGTAGTCAAGAAATAGTAGTTAAAAATTGTAGTCAAGAAATAGTAGTAAAAAATTGTAGTCAAGAAATAGTAGTCAAAAATTGTAGTCAAGAAATAGTAGTCAAAATTGTAGTCAAGAAATAGTAGTAAAAAATTGTAGTCAAGAAATAGTAGTCAAAAATTGTAGTCAAGAAATAGTAGTCAAAAATTGTAGTCAAGAAATAGTAGTCAAAAATTGTAGGCAAGAAATAGTAGTCAAAAATTGTAGTCAAGAAATAGTAGTCAAAAATTGTAGTCAAGAAATAGTAGTCAAAAATTGTAGTCAAGAAATAGTAGTCAAAAATTGTAGTCAAGAAATAGTAGTCAAAAATTGTAGTCAAGAAATAGTAGTCAAAAATTGTAGTCAAGAAATAGTAGTCAAAAATTGTAGTCAAAAAATAGTAGTCAAAAATTGTAGTCAAGAAATAGTAGTCAAAAATTGTAGTCAAGAAATAGTAGTCAAAAATTGTAGTCAAGAAATAGTAGTCAAAAATTGTAGTCAAGAAATAGTAGTCAAAAATTGTAGTCAAGAAATAGTAGTCAAAAATTGGGGTAAGCAACGCATTGGGTTAATGTTCATTTCTTAGCACGCTCTTTAAATCAAAACACGGCAGCGTAAATAACTGGTAGTGTAAGGTAGAAATAGATATGATGGTAGTGCCACCGAAGTTGGTTGATTGGCCCTATCCTTGAACTATTATTCTTACTAATTTCTCTCCCCTCCACTACTCTCCCTCCTCCCTCCTCCCCCTCCTTCTGGCAACCCGGTTATAACAATAAATTGTCATCGCATTGCACGCCCAAAATGCAAATTTTATTTCGACATCTACTTAAAATGGTTTTTTGATATCTTAGATTACCTAACCGACTAGAACTTGCTCAGATAACGTTATTACATACTAAAAAGAATGTAATCGGTTTAGTGTTGCTTGATTTATGAGCACACATAGAGACAAACGTAGATATACTTCAAATTTTTTTATAAGATTGTGGTAGCTTGCAGTCCACCTGATGGTGTGTGATGGCTGCTATCCATAGACAGATACTCGATACTCTATAAAGAATAGGGGGGATTCTATTTGAAGAAGATCACAGATGAATTGTCACTCAGGGCTAAGATAGTCATCTCATATTATGTTAGTCAGCTGGCATCCAAGCCCTTCCACCGAAATGAAAGCAAGGAGTAGCATACGAGCATGCAGTCCACCTGATGGTAAGTGGCTACTGCCGCCCATGGACATCTGTAATCGACCCCAGAGAGGATTAGATATTCACACCTGAGGTCGTCCATAGATGCGCCGCTACCCCTGAGGACTAATCTGGAACGCCATGGAAAAGTATGTCTCCCTTACCACACCCTTCAAACCAGAACACAGCAGCGCTTAACACTGCTCATGCCTTAATGAATATTTGCAGGGTTTATCTATTTTTTTGTCAGAGTCAATAATTTATGTAATTAAAGAATCCTTCATAATTACGCGAACAATTTTTTTAACCGGCATATTTTTTGCTCAAAAATCATAATAGTAGGCTTGTGGTTTATTTAAATATTTTTACTAATTACATCCTTATTACATACTTAATGATGTTTTAAAATTATTTTGTTGGTCTATTACGATCATACTGTGTGTGATGTTATTTTGATTTAATTTTGAAAATAAACCCTAACGTTCCCCCCTAGCTACGGGCTTAGTCAGTAGACCTTATTTTGTCATAAACTCCGAATGTATTAACTTTATTTACTAATCTTATATATAAAATTCTCGTGTCACAATGTTAGTTACCGTACTCCTCCGAAACGGCTTCACCGATTTTCACCAGATTTTATATGCATATTCAGTAGGTCTGAGAATCGGCTATTATCTATTTTTCATACACCTAAGTGATTTAACATAACATTTTTTATTTATATGGCAACACAACGTTTGCCGGGTCAGCTAGTTGGATTATAAAAAAATGTTCAACATACAAACATTTCAATGTATGTATATTAATTCTGTACTTACTCTTGATGAAATAATACTTTGCAAATTCTCCCTATTTCTAAACTTCTTACAAATTACAACTAAATTTAAGACATAAACATTTATATGACTTCATTGCCTAAGTCAAGGTAACAATATAGATTAAAAATCTAACCCTCGCACTAGTTAACCCTGCTGGCATATTGAAAAACGCCATAATTAAACCCGAATTGATTTATGCAGGCGTGACAACCTTGTCAAAGTAACTAGTTATCTGTAAATAAGTATTGCTGTTTGTATTGGTTGATATTAGAGTTATAAGTAATAGAGTGTTCATTGGATTAAGAGGGGTACGAATTAAATTATAGGTAGGTAAATGTGGCAAGGGTTTAAAAGTAGATTAGTTGTGTCATCATCATCATCAACAACCCATTAATGTCCCACTGCTGGGCACGGGTCTCCTCTCAGAATGAGACGGATTAGGCCATAGTCCACCGCGCTGGCGAAGTGCGTATTGGTAGACTTCACATACCTTTGAGATTTTTTTTATAAATCTCTCAGGTATGCAAGTTTCCTCACGATGTTTAGAAAGTGATAATAATTTCTAATACGTTCATAACTTTAAAAAATCAGAGGTGCGTAACTAGGATTTGAACCTCGGAACCCTCGATCGAGAGGCCGAGTTTCTTAACCACTATTTTAACATATTTCTAGTTTCTAAATCAGAACTACTATATTTATGAAGGAGGAACCCTTCGTTCAAACCGTGGTAACAGCGTCACACCTATTTCTGTGTAATAATAACAGTGTTAAGCACTGCTGTTCTGGTTTGAAGTGTCGTAAGGGACACATTTACCAACGTGTACCAACGTAGCCCTCAGAGATAACGACGTATCTGTGGCCGGCCATTCAGGACTTAACCTCAACTGGATTATTGATGCCCATGGGCAGAAGTAGCTTACTCGTTTGCATAATTTATTGTGAATTTTGTTAAAAAATCATAAATTTCATTATAACTAATTTCTATTAAAACGTTTAAATTATCTAACTTTTAGATTACTGTTTGTGTTATAACGTTATATCACCCATAAAGATAGTGTTCTCAAGTGTCTACTGTTCCTACCTTAGTAAGTGCACTCTATACTTTATAATTACTCTGAGGTTACCAGCATGTGTGGTTCGACGGGCGTATGTGGTTCGCGCAGATATTTCTTTTAAAAATCAGTTGTAGACCGTGACACACATTTGGTGCGTTGTCGTTGCACTGTGTGTACACATGGTTGTGTATGGTTTTATTTGCATTGATACGGTGGGCGTTATTTAACGTAAACGGTTTCAATAACTGCTTTTGCTGATAGCTGTTACCGTTATTTACACGACAAACAAAACGCTACCGTGCAACGTGAAAATATCATAATTGCAAAGAAAAGCGGTCTATCTACATTGCATATTAATAAGTTTTACAGTCAGTGCTGTGCTTAAATAGTAATATGGAAAGATTCTCATTAAATAAATACAAGTTAATTAGCCAACTTACTAAATAAACGTCCAATTTTATTCACAAATTATAACGCATATTAGAGACAAACTGTTTGGTTTTATGGTTAATAGTTTATGTGTAATTTCGGTCTGAATAATTAAATAAAGCTTAATAAATATTAGTTTAGGTACTAAATAACTGGTTTTCGCTTTGTATATTACTTAGCTACAAAACAAACCGTTATCGTTCTTTACGTACCTGTATTTAGTTATCAAAACAATCGTTTTTGAAACCGTTAACGCGACACGGTGTATGTGTAATCACTTACGTGCAAAAGTGATTAAGATTCGAAACCGGCTGATACGTGTACTTTTACAAGTACTTTCGGCGACGGGCCGGTCCCAGCCTTGTGGCGAGATATTGACAATATGTTGTACTAGTGAATGTTTGACTTGCACATCATTTATATAGTTTTTTTTAAGTTTTAACAGTCATGTTTGAGTGTTATTCATTTTTAAAGGTAATTACAATGTAAGCAATAAACTAACTAAAATATCTATCAAGAAAAGGTTTTTTTAAATATTGAAGTAGCAAGCATGTAGTATATCTGATGGTAAGTGTCTACTGCTGTCTAAAGACATTTGTAAACAACTCTAAATAGAGTCCTACCTGTCGCTGTCGCTGCTGTGTTCCGTTTTGAAGGGTGTGGTAAGGGAGACAGACTTTTCCGAGGCGTTCCAGCTTAGTCCTCAGGGGTAGCGGCGCATCTGTGGCGGACCTCAGGTAGGAATATCTAATCCTATCTGGGGTTGATTACAGATGTCCATGGGCGGCAGTAGCCACTTACCATCAGGTGGACTGCATGCTCGTCTGCTACTCCTATATTATAAAAAAAAAACCTGAGATCAGCGACAGATGCGTTGCTACCCCTAAAGACTAAGCTGGAATGCCTCGGAAAAGTATGACCCTTACCACACCCTTCCTGTAAACAATTCCAGGGGGGCTCCTACCATCTCTTATAACAATAATATTTTAATCATACATGAAAATAAAGTTTTAAGGAGGTTGTGGTAAGAAACAAAATAATGTTAATGCAATATTGAAATAAAATTTTCCTGAACTATGACGGTTTTTAAAAGATGGTGGTAGGCCCCCAGATACGAGACCTACCTGAGGTCAGCCATAGAAGTGTTGTTTAAACATTTATTTTATTTACTTCATAAGGTGTGTTACATTAGTAACTGGCTAAAGCCTCCTTTTAAGCACGCAGTGCCTGTTTTAACTTGCTACCCCTGAGGACTGAGTTGGAACGCCTTGGAAAAGTATGTCTCCCTTACCACAACCTTCAAACCAAAACACAGCAGCGTTTAACATTGCTGTTATAAGGCAGACGTATGTGTGGCGGTGGTGCCGCCGGAGTCGAACCACAGAGGGTTCTACTATCTACACCTTTCTGGAATAATATTTGCAATCATTTAAATAGAGTAATTATCAAATCAATTTTTTTTATTCAAAATAGGTTCTTTACAGAGCACTTTTTCAATGTCAAACTACCACCACTTCACAAGGTGTTTCGTTATGGAGAAGAAGCGGCGAAAGAAAACTTCATAACACACATCTTTTAAAAAAAATGGATTTTACAATGTTAAACTTAACCTAATGGTACATGTGGAGCTGGAACTACTTCAGACCACGCCGTTTTGTCAGTCAAATAATCACTTAGTTTATAGTACGCTTTTTTACATAGCGTTTGTTTAACGACATGTTTGAACTTTTTTTCTGTGAGATTCAAAATGTGGTCGGGTATTTTATTGTAGTAGCGAATACAGTTACCCATGAAAGATCTAGCCACCTTGCATAATCTATGTTTAGGAATTGCTAATTTATTTCTATTTATAGTATTAAAGTTATCATATAAGGTGTCTCCTGAAGTCGCTTTTTGTGTTCCAGTGAGAGAAATGGTGCTATTCGAGGTTGACACCTAGGTATAAGAAAATTATTATTATTATATTTATATGAATACCTAAATAACCACTTTCATGAATCATTAAGGAATGTTGAGGTGTGTGTCATATCGATTATGTTGTTAGAGTACTCGTCACTGTTTTCTACAATGCTTCATAAGCCACAGTAAGTCTATCAGGCCATAATTACTATAGACTAAACATATTTTATTTCATGGTGATCTGAAATATAATTGAGAATTACAATGTAGTATCCTTCTTCCCACTCGTCGGCATCGCGATTGTTTAGCCTTTAAAAACAAAAAAGTTTAAAGACCACTGACACTGCGTATGACAGTGACAGCTCCGGATTCCTCACTTCTTTTTCGCGCTTCCAAGGCATCGTGATACTATTTTTTCAAAGTTTTGTTAAACGTGTATAGTGAAGCAAAGCTAGTGAAAAAATGAAGAAAATGGAAACTAGGAATGAAGAATCACGTCCGCGTAGTTGTAGTCGCAGTAGCAGGAATTTACGAAGCAATTCTTCGGATTGGATCACCGGTTCAGAGGTTATGTACAAATTACTTACCAGGTATGTAAGAAAATAATGCATTATTCACCTTTTACAGTATGTGTGCACGACTATAAAAATGCCTAAATAACTAACATATTCTCAGAAAGAAACTATATTGTTCGAAAAACTTTTTCGTATCTACAACTTCAAAACTATTCATGAACGCCAATCTCGCTGTTGCACATTACAGACACCAAACGGTGCTCATATTCGCCATTAACCGTAAGATGCTTGCATTTTTATGCATATAATTTAGCAATTAATGGTCCAAATATAAAATGCACCCGAGCCATTGAGTACGAGATACTCGTTGCGTCGCTTTGTCGACACTAAATGTTTCCCATGTTCACCATTAAGCACGAGATGCTGGCCCTAACATTTATATGTGGCAAATGTTCAAATATTCAAAGAGTCACAACCGTCAAGTACGAGATACTCCTAGTGTTACTTTGTTGACACTAAACGGTTCACTCATTCGCCATTGAGTACGAGATACTCGCGCTAACATTTCTATGTGGCAAGTGGTCGAATATACAAAGCATCAGAACCGTCGAGTACGAGATACTCCAAGTGTTACTTTGTTGACACTAAACATTTCACTCATTCGCCATTGAGTACGAGATACCTGCGCTAATACCTATATGTGGCAAATGGCTTGAATGCTTCCATCACTAGCTATTGCACTAACAATACACAGTATAAAGCATGAATGATTTATAAGCACCAAGCTAGAGCTGCTACAACACAAGGTTATGCCAACCCTGTTATACCAACTCTGACAAAATAATTTTCAGAACCAGCTATAATTTCAGGAATCATTCATGGAGTTATTGCAAATAGCAAAACATATTTGTAACTTTATGACAAAACAGTGTCCTAACAGAAATGGAAAATATTATGTCAACATACTGGGACAACGAGTGAATACAATAATATCATCAGAGTTCTCTAAAATTGGGAGGTATGTGTGAAGCAACTGGATGAATAACATATTCCAATGAGAACTGAGGAAATCAACCTGGTACATTTTGATGGTCTTCTCAGAATAACACTTTAACTAGTGCTACCTATAAAGGTCATAATAGGTAATTTATGCTCCACCACAATACACACGATAAAAATATGTGCAATACATGGTGGCGAACAGAAAATAGGAATCATCACATTGCTGGTGCGCTAACCCATAACAAATATAACCCCGTGCATATAAGAATCTTATCAGGATTCACCGCACAGCATGATGCTCATGAGCTCATGTAACGGAATCATACTGAAGACATTGAAACTCACTTAGCTGCATTACAAATGATAGAAGACTAACTATCTTATCAGAAAACAATGTCTAAAATAGACATTTGTGGCATAAATGTTTTATTCAGCACCCCGTTGCCAATTTGAAATTGGTTGAGATTGGTCGTTCCACACAAATCAATTGTGTTATATGATATTAAAATTTAATATATGGCGTCAAGATAAAAATCTTACAACATTGATGACAAAATTATCTTTGTATACTAGTTAATCCAATGCTCGATCTCAAATGGTAATAGATGTGCTCCTCACATTATCACATACACACTGGTGTATATACATGACAACTGCTTCATGTTAACCTGAAATAGAACAGAAGGCATGCTCTCTCAAAAGAACCACCTCAGGAGGACAATGATTAAGCAAACAAGACTCCGGCTTATTGATACTGACACATATCTGTCCAATATATTTTTAGTAACATGAAGAAAGAATACTATAAGTATCTCATATATTGGAACCAGCGTCTGAAGTCCTAGCTTTGATAGTAGCATTCTGTGTTAATACCTCAACACAATTGAGCAGAGTTCATTGATTTGTTATGGATACTCTATAGTTCCTACTCAATTTCAGCTGTTTTATAAGCAAATACTATACATGGCTCAAAGTAAACAATATTACATGGGTTATATTGTAGTACCTCTTACTCACATATATACAAGTTATGTATAATAAAATTTAATCAGTTACCAGCTATATAAAGCTGTTTGATTTGATATCTTGTGGGCTAGGTATATGAATATCCTAACATACAGATTAGGTGTATTTCAAGATATTGCGGATTTCAGGAAATACTCGTATTATTAAGGTATAACACTAAGGAGATTTGTATCAAGGAGTACAATCAGAACTATAATGCACCACTTAACTACTGGTACAGAGTACCTACTTAAAGTCATTGTGCTTACATAACATATATAACTCTATTATATATAGATGTAACTTGAATTGAAGTTTTTAAATTATCTATTTAATACACTGGTTTACAGTGATAATCAATCCAGAAGTCTGGAGTTGTCTTTGGACACAAATACCTTTATGATTTATTCTAAGGCCAGGTACTATAACAATACCTGCGATACTATAACAATACAAATGTGCTAAATAATAAATGTACATACTTGTAAATAATTCAAAAACCTTGTTTAGTATTACTTATTTATATGGCATATGTGACATAAATGCAAATATGTGAATGTCAAGAGTGAACTTTATGTACAAATGTGAGAATTTATACAAAATTAACACTTTGGATTTCGTTACACTTATGTTTCAGTGACTCAATAGGAATAAATACAGTAATAATTAAAGGTTTGGAAGTTCAGTCCACAAACATATGGGTAATTATTAAATATCTGCACATATTTTTCACTTTTACATGTACAGTAAAACTGCTTAAAATATGAGGCTGATCATCATGAAAAAATTGACTAAAGATTTTGGTGCTTATGTAATGCTCTACAACAGAAGCCTAGTACTCGCAACATTACAAAAAGCAATCAAATATTAATATACTACTTATATTGCTGCTTAAACATTTCCTTTAGCAACACCAGGTTTATATAGAAACATGCATCATACATTTATACACCAGTCATCAGGTCAAAAAATAACACAGCAGTCCATTAATCCTGGAATAAAGACAAGTATAATATGAGAATTGCTATTGCACTTAAGTCTTCATAATGTCTATGTTAGTTACACTAAAACTGAAATTGTTCTCATTTCATAATGAAGCTTAGGCTAAGGGTAAATAATGTCCACCTACCGTGGTGGACATTATGTTGAATATGTGACACATTAATGATATAAAAGTAATAACAATATTATTATATCATGTGAATGGCCAGCCATTAATATGATATCTTCTTTGGGTCTTTTGTGCCTAGTGTGTATACCTAGATGCTCTTATAAAACATAAAACAAAGAAAGTAAGCTGCATGTCCAATCAATTTTCAAATGTAAATCTAGCATCCCTAGAATTAATAGGAATTCCTTAGGGGTATGTGTGATGAACGTTACTATATAGGACTCTAACATTACTATATAGGACACACATGGCAGACATCTTGCCTGGAACAAAGAAAACTATATTTTATATATAAATTATTATTATAATTATTATATATAGAAGATTTATCTACTTTCCTTTTCTTAAAGAATTAAGATGGAGAAAAATGTGGGTAATAACTTTATAATTTATCACTGTCAGAGCTGTAACTAGAACCAGTTGTGTTAGTAATCATTACAGGCTAAGTAAGCCAGAACCCCATGGAAGTTATAAAATATTTGACTTATTAAAACTGAATTAATCCTGGGAATGCTCAGCATAAATACTTTTGAGTCTAGATAAGCTTTTCTGGTTTAGTCATGAATGGGGTTTGAAATAATCATATACATAAATACTGCTATGAAAACTGATATCAACTTTTACATACACATAACTGATAGTTACACACATTTTTAGGAAAAGATGTTAGATGGAAAGTCAGATTGGATTTCAAAAGGAAACACATCATAAGCTTTCCAACCAACCATATAGATATGTAACTTTACAGAGGGCATGCATAAGCATGGTACAGCAAAAAGTATAAGTAACTTTTGCAAATCTGATATATACCTACAAAAACAGGAAGTCATATAAAACTAAAATGTTTCATTGATCTAAGAATGATCATGTCCCTCCTGAACATGCACACTAATATAAAGAAACAAAATAACACCCAATATTATACCGGGTATACCTACAACATAAAATATAAATTTATCTCACATGGGGCATATATCATCCCAAGATCAAATCAAATACCCAATCATAATTTGTCAATAAATAAGGGTATTAATTCCTTAATATTCAACATGGGATGGCTTCCTATTTTAATAATATTGGAATACATACAACGTACCTACTGGTACATTTAAGTATAGTATTATATAAAAGTACATTATTATATAATGCACATAACATATGAAACATATTTATACACATATTGCTATATAGCAAAGGAAATAGTATTATTTGCGTCAATAAAATTGACCAAGTAATTCATTCTACATATAATTATGACATACTATGGAGGGTAGAAAACATATTTTCGACCTTGTATGTATTTATTTTTTGCAAGGTGCAAAAGCTTGAATTGAATAATTATTAACACTGACTAAATTACAATATTACTATTATTATTATTATTATTGGCCAATTTTAGTAATAATATATTTAGAGAAAAATATTGCATTATTATTGCACTGAATATTATTTCATCTAATTCAGAGGGAATCTCACTTAGTACTATGTGTTTCAGAACATTTCATCCATATTATACAGTAAGAGTAAATATTCAGTTAGCAATCCTAATAATTATGTATATTTTATAATTATACCTAATTAAGAGAAAAATTTCTTATTAATATGATATTTTCATATTGTATTTTTATATATATGGCACGACTCATGATGCGAAGCATCAGAGAGTGCTTTACGATCGAAAAATTTTTTTTTTCGCTTCATTTTGGCGGCTATATATACGAGTATTTTATTATTGAGAATAAATCTCACTAAGCACTATGGATTTCACAACATCTCATCCATATGATGCAGAACAAATAAATATTCAGCAATGTAATTAAATCCATATAATAATATATATGTATGGTAATAAATCTTTATAATTACATGTCCCATTGTTGCAGTTGTCTCTAAACATCTACATTGTAATTCTCAATTATATTTCAGATCACCATGAAATAAAATTGAAAATTAGACGAGCTTACCTGTAAGCGAAGTCTGATTATAATTTTATGAATGGTGATCTGAAATATAATTACCCACCCTCCCAAAAATCAAAACCCATACTGCAACAATAAGAACAAGAGTCTCCTAGATAAAGACAGCATGCATATTATCAAGGAGACTAAGTTGGAAATGATAGACTCTAAATTAAGTGAGGAATCCGGAGCTGTCACTGTCATACGCAGTGTCAGTGGTCTTTAAACTTTTTTGTTTTTAAAGGCTAAACAATCGCGATGCCGACGAGTGGGAAGAAGGATACTATATTGTAATTCTCAATTATATTTCAGATCACCATTCATAAAATTATAATCAGACTTCGCTTACAGGTAAGCTCGTCTAATTTTCAATTATAGAAGTAACGTACGCACCAAATTTATTTTATCGACTGGGACAAAGAGCTCGTATCTAATTTACCTTTTTTGTAATATAGGAGTAGCAGACGAGCATGCAGTCCACCTGATGGTAAGTGGCTACTGCCGCCCATGGACATCTGTAATCAACCCCAGATAGGATTAGATATTCCCACCTAAGGTCGGCCACAGATGCGCCGCTACCCCTGAGGACTAAGCTGGAATGCCTCGGAAAAGTCTGTCTCCCTTACCACACCCTTCAAACCGGAACACAGCAGTGCCTAACACTGCTGTTATTAGGTAGAAATAGGTGTGGCGGTGGTGCCGCCAGAGTCGAACCACAAAGGGTTCTACCACCTTCTATGAAATTATTAAGTCTCTTTGAGGTGTACCGTAAAACAACATAATAGAAACAGTTATGGGTATGTCACGGTGTTCACTCGAATTACAGTGGTTTGAGGTGTTCGCTAATGTGACCTCACACATTGTATGGTAATGCAGAATAAACACGCTCTGAATAGAAGATGTCATGCCTCAGCTCTATGGCGGGGACATACGGGGGCTCAATTGTAGCGGAGACGCTGCGAAAGTTAAACGAATCGTAATAACAAAGTAACTTTGAAGCGCACTTTCATAACTAAGGTAGCGTAAAAATATAGTTCAGGAACAAATTTTCCAAAGATTTATGAAATATAATATTAATTTATGTATAGATAGATAGGTAGGTCTTTTAAAACAAGCCTTAAAATCTGAAATTCTTATAATTCTTTCATAGGAATACACTTAGTTTCATATTTAAGTGCATATTTTAAACGCAGGCAACGTACACTATAAATGGCTAAAATCAGTTAATACTGGACATCCAGGCTTTATTAATACACCACTTAGGCATCAATCAAACTAAATATACCATATGTTTTAATAAATTGTTCTGACAACCATGGTGCCGTAGGGTCCGTTCACACAGACCGGAGATCATCGGCCCGCATTTTTTTCACATCGACCAGATCTTATACGCTTGGAATTGGCCGGAGCGGAGCCGCCAACTATTTCACATAGACCGGCTGGTAAAGATCTGAAAGTGGATGCGTTCACAATGGGAGCCGATCGGCTGCCGAGGAAGAATGAGCACGCAGTCAGAGCAGGTCGGCTCCCCTTATTATTTCACGCGAAGCGCGTTCAAGCATTCGTAATGACAAAAGTGCTCATGCAAAAATAAACCTTAAAACAATTACTCAAAAATCTGTTTCCAACGTGATAAAAATGCTCTCCTCTCCGAGCCGGTCTGTGTGAACGCACCCTTACCCTAAAGTAATTTACAGCATATCACTGTGAGAACTCATCGTTATTACTCAACTGGAGAATGTACGCACAAAATGCTTCTCCGTATGTTTTCTTACTCTGTTTACGTAATCGTATGTTGTTGTTTACATCTAGAGATCGGATGACAATTACGTAATTATAATTACATAGTGTCGTACATATTGAATATGTAACTGCAACCACATAACCTTAACTATCGATTTTAGTTATTAAAATAAATAAAGAAAATATTAGATAGCTTTTCTGTTTTTTCTTTCTCATTTTTTTCTACGTTCATGCAGTTCATCTGATGGTATGTGACCACTTCCTTTAAATAAAACAGATAAAGCAGATATACCTTAATACCTTTTTGATATTTTAGGTATTAGAAAGGTGGTAAGATCAGTATGTGATGGTTCGACTGGGGAGGGATCACTGCCAAGCCTATTTTTAGCGTGCAGCATTTCATAATCTCGTTTAAATGCTATGGATGCTTAGTTTTTTTTATAATATATGAGTAGCAGACGAGCATGCAGTCCACCTGATGGTAAGTGGCTACTGCCGCCCATGGACATCTGTAATCAACCCCATATAAGATTAGATATTCCTACCTGAGGTCGGCCACAGATGCGCCGCTACCACTGAGGACTAAGCTGGAACGCCTCGGAAAAGTCTGTCTCCCTTACCACACCCTTCAAACCGGAACACAGCAGCGCCTAACGCTCCTGTTATAAGGCAGAAATAGGTGTGGCGGTGGTGCCGCCGGAGTCGAACCGCAAAGGGCTCTACCATCTTAGTGTCTTATGAGGCGTCTAACTTAGTCCTCAGGAGTGGCAACGTATCTGTGATGGGCTTCAGGTAGAAGCCCTTTTTTTACGGAGTTAGTTACAGATGTCCATGGGCGGCAGTCACTTATCATCAGAAGGACTGCATGCTAGTTTCCTACTTCATCCTTATCTACACTAATAATAAAAAGAGGAAAACTTTGTTTGTTTGGTTGTAATGAATAGGCTCAAAAACTACTGGACCGATTTTAAAAATTCTTTCACCATTCGAAAGCTACATTTTCCACGAGTAACATAGGCTATATTTTATATGAAATATATTTGATAAATAGATTTTGAGGCGGTACAAAGTTTGCCGGGTCAGCTAATAAAAAATAATTATTAGTGAAGGAAGTTGGAAAAACCAACCTTACATAAACCCTACGTTTATAACACTTAACTTTTTATGCACAGGGATGCATAATCTCCGTTTTACATAATGTGTTGATGTTTTGTGGTGATGCAAATATGTTATATATTGTAGAATCCTATTATGCATTTCATAATAATGTACTGTTTCTATTCTCTGTGCTCAGTGGACAAGTAATGGGTTGACCGTATTTAGAAATAAACTAGCTGACCCGGCAAATGTTGTGATGGCTTTTAAATAAAAAAATGTTAAGGATGAACAACCTTTATCACTTAGGGGTATGAAAAATAGATAGTAGCCGATTTTCAGACCTACTGAATATGCATATAAAATTTGGTGAAAATCGATAAAGCCGTTTCGGAGGAGTACGGTAGCTAACATTGTGACACGAGAATTTTATATATAAGATGTAGCTGATAGGTATTATAGCTTATCACGGAGAATTTTGTATTCGATTCCCGACTAGGTAAACATTTAAATGTTTAATTTACTTTTCTGTGGTGGGTCTGGGTGCTGCTTATTTTAAAGTGTCACTTTGTCTATGACACATAAAATCTTGGTTTGAGGCTGAAAAACATAAACACAAGGCTGTAAATATATGTAGGTATTTAAAAGCATTGTCCCTGTAGTCCCGGGACCAGAATAGGGCTACGGTATCCCCTGCCTGTCGTAAGAGGCGACTAAAAGAGGCTTCGGAAGTTACGGGCCGTCAAACCGTCCAGCAAGCGACCCCGGGAAGGACAGCGGTTTGTGTGGTTGCTTATCGCTGTAATCACCAGGGGATGTGAGACGAGCGGAGCCCCATAGAAGGGCATTGCGTTAGGAGGACTCCGGTTGTGTTCCGTTAGAGATCCCGGAGTTCTCAACCAAACGCCGAGGACGGTCACCGGAAGGGGGCTTTAGTGCGGTAAAAGTCCCACATTACCCGGCGTCACCCCTACGGCGTCGGGTACCTTTTGGAGGTTTCCCCCTGGTCATCACAAAATAAGGTATTTAAAAGCATAAAACAATTAAGGAGTAATTTCGCCATTTTTTATACTTTCAACCGAAAAACTGACTTTTATTAGACCTGCTAAGCAAAAATAAACGCAGTTTAAAAACACCAAGTCTCGCTGTTCCTACGTTCAAAATTGATTAGTCCAGGTGCCGTGTCTAACAAAATGTAATGACGTTTTAATCTAATTAACCGATCAATCTTGTTTACTTTCGTATTAGTCACAAGGTCCTGACAATGATTGTATCACAAATAATTATTACATAAACGCATAATCTAACAATGTGATATTAGAGTGTTACCCTGACGAGCCCTGCACAAAGAGATCTTATGCAGATAAATTAAACAAATTATGGACCTAAATTAAAACGTTATAATTCGCTGATCACTTAATTAGATCTGTACCGATTAATCTTAAAGGCGATAATCTAACTTCAATCCGAGTTAGGTTGGGTTTATACGGGTGCAGTAGACATGCTACTTTGACGGTGATTTGCGTTTTTGCGATTGCATCGATGCTGTATCGTGTTTTTTGTTCAGTTACCGCATCGATAGTAAATGAAGGTGGTAGAACCCTTTGTGGTTCGACTCCGGCGGCACCACCGCCACACCTATTTCTACCTAATAACAGCAGTGTTAAGCGCTGCTGTGTTCCGGTTTGAAGGGTGTGGTAAGGGAGACAGACTTTTCCGAGGCGTTCCAGCTTAGTCCTCACGGGTAGCGGCGCATTTGTGGCCGACCTCAGGTAGGAATATCTAATCCTATCTGGGGTTGATTACAGATGTCCATGGGCGGCAGTAGCTACTTACCATCAGGTGGACTGCTCGTCTGCTACTCCTATATTATAAAAAATAATGCTGAATCGTTGATCGCCGGTGCTACACGTCTGCTGGGAACTTTATACTGTGACGTTTGTGTGGGAAGATAGAAAGAATTGTGTGCTTTTTTCACTTTCATTTATGCATATTTACACTATGAATTTGTGTGCATTTGCGCTAAAGTGCATTTAATAATATAATAATAATATTAATAATTTATTTATTTCAGACCTATTTTTTACAGGCCATAGATTTGGTTAGTACTTATACATATTTTTATTTATGTATTTATTTGATAATGGTCACTCACATACTGTTTACTTTTACATAATTACATAATTGCATTATTGAATAATCTCTACATGCTTAGTGACACTACAATTATGAGTGACAACAACTTGCGAAACATCGTAAGTAAAAATATCATCATTAATCTACAATTACATGTCATAATTCTATAATATTAAAAGGTAATATATTAATTAAGAGAAAATATATAATTGATGAATTTAGTAATAATTGATAATTATAATTTTCTTAAATCTATGTTAGTGTACAACAAACAAGGGGGCTTAATCAGTAGCTGACTATAAAATAACCGTTCAGTGGCAGAGGATCTTCAGATTAGTAATAGTCACGACGAAAACGAATGAAATTTTACAATATGTACATCTCATTGTTTGTGGGCTCTTAAAATCTCAGTGCTGTGTGAAATAACCCTTAGGCGCTATAAATGCCGTTGTAATTTCATTCGATAGAATCTTAAATGAGTAAATGATTTTGAACCATATTGCTGAGTGGTAAACGCGTAGCCTAGTACTGTTCGTATTGTTATCGTTGTGACATTGAGGAAGGTCGGCTGAGTACGAGTGGAAGGTTAGCAAAAAAAGTATTTATTCGTGATTTTTTAAGGTTCAAATTCGTGGCAAAAATAAAATAATGTATTTAGTAGTGGCGCCATCTTTAAGCTAGTTGCGGGATGTCGACACATCGATCTTTTTTTTATGTTTTGAGAATAAGTGTTGCGATTTATTACTATAATTACTTTGGAAGTCATATTTTATTATAACATATTTTTCACAAAAATCTGTGACCTACAGAACGCGTATTATGAATTTTAGAAATTTACTGAAAGCCTTAAGTAAGTATTTAAGGTCTCTCTAAGGAAGAGGTAATCTGGTTTTCTGTAGTCATTGCTTTTAAGCATGTGTGTAAATATGTGCAATAAATGAATCTTTCAGAAAGGCTGGCGGTAATTTCCTAGATTTAATGATTATCCATCCTAATATATGCAAGACTTATGGATCAATGACGCATAACACAGAATGGCTGGCTCTTGTTTTTCTTTACAAACATTTTGATGAAGTATACAGAAAAAATATTAGAAAAACACATTCCTTTAACCCACTAAAAAATAGGTTAATAATTGGTTATTAATCAAATTTTATTTTTCTATTCGATTTAACGCTATAATCCGCACGTTTTAAGAATACATCCTTGCAGTATGAATAGTCATATCGAATGATCCTCTTTAAAATGGAAGCACTATAACAGAATAGAATGATGACGTATAATCGTACGAAATGAGTTGGTGGCTGTTCCTAACAGTCTATTCGGCTAAATAAATTGACGTTAACCTACGAATCTTTCTGTACAATATCTAGTAGATAATACTTAAAACATTTTAAGTCTTAAATTTTCTAGCACACTTTTTTTGCAGCGAGTACACTTATCTTTCACCGCAGTTCCGCGAGTGAGTTACGTGAGGTCGGCGCCGGAAATGCGCCTTGTCACACACTCAATGGCATTTGCACCACATACAGACATACATGTTGTATACGAGTATACTATTATAGTATTTCTAATCAGAAAATTTTCCTATTAACCTAATTTGCGATTATCATAAGCATATAGCGGTGATAGCCTAGTGGTTAAGAAACTCGGCCTCTCGATCGAGGGGTCCGAGGTTCAAATCCCAGGCACGCACCTCTGATTTTTCAAAGTTATGTGCGTATTAGAAATAAATTATCACTTGCTAAACGGTGAAGGAAAACATCGTGAGGACATGAGATATTTATAAAAAAAATCTCAAATGTATGTGAAGTCTACCAATACGCACTTGCCCAACGCGGTGGACTATGGCCTAATCCTTCTCATTCTGAGAGGAGACCCGTGCTCAGCAGTGGGACAGTAATGGGTTGATGATGATGATGATGAGTGATAATAGGTGGTTGAAACTCGATCTCTAGATCTAGGGGTCCCAGGTTTGAATCCCAGGCCTCTGATATTTTAAAATGTATCTTAAAATTTTATTATCACTTGCTATAACGGTGAAAGAAAAGGTGAGGAAACATGCATACCTGAGAAATATTAAAAACGTTCTCAAAAGTATGTGACGTCCTCGGCGCTGCGTAAAGGACTCCGGGATATCCTAGCCCTATTCTGGTCTCAGAACCATAGGGACAAGCGTGGAAGACCCTAGGACACCTAAGCCCAGCAGTGACATAATAATGTATCGATGGTGAAGGTTCCCATCATGTTAGTAAGTGACACCTGACAGCCTTCAGAAGGTTGGATCTAGAATTTCTAGGAATAAAGTCTCGTTATGTTGCGATGATTACGTAATCGCATTCTATAGGAATGAAGTCTCAATCTTATATGTGACATGAATGACGCCTTAGTCTTATAATTATATGCTGATTTCAATTATGATGATGTTGCACTATAGTTCAATGTTTTGAAGTTGGTAGAACCCTTTGTGGTTCAACTCCGGCGGCACCACCGCCACACCTATTTCTACCTAATAACAGCAGTGTTAGGCGCTGCTGTGTTCCGGTTTGAAGGGTGTGGTAAGGGAGACAGACTTTTCCGAGGCGTTCCAGCTTAGTCCTCAGGGGTAGCGGCGCATCTGTGGCCGACCTCAGGTAGGAATATCTAATCCTATCTGGGGTTGATTACAGATGTCCATGGGCGGCAGTAGCCACATCAGGTGGACTGCATGCTCGTCTGCTATTCTTATATTATACAAAAAAAAAAAAATCTATTCCTGCTTTACAACAGCAGTGTTAAGATCTGCTGTTCCGGTTTGAAAGTTATCTATATATTTGAAAGTGGTAAGGAAGACATACTTACCACGCTATCTTAGTCCTCAGTAGCAGTAACGTATCTGCTTGTCTATGGGCGGCAGCAGCCAATTTGGTCCGCCATCAATTTTTGAAAGATTTCAGCATTTCAGTGAAAGAACGTTGCTGCTTTGAAAAATTTCAGGCGATTATCTTAGTCCTCAGGATTAGCAACGCACCTCTCCTCATCACTTCATGACTTCAGGTAGAACATGGGAGGCAGTTACACTTACCATCAGTACCCTTACCATGAATTATTACGTTTTGACAAATATGACTGTTTTGGTATTTGTTTACGTATTTGCCCATACTAATTCCAATCAGCGCCCCTTGCGGATTGTATCAATTTAGAATTATAGTGTCAGTAACGTAACATTAAATGTCTAAATTGACAAAATGGCGCTTTATGTTTTGTCTAGAGAGACAAAACATAAAAGAGTTTTTGCGAACATGTGAGGCAGACAAAAAGACTTGAGCACTTACTTATTGTTACGTTTACTCAGTCTACTGAAGCAAACGGAACAGAATAATGGATTGAGTAAACGTAACGTAAAATTGTGGGATGTTTTGAAAACTCATGGTAAAGGTACAGTTATACTGCTTGCTCGTTTGTTATTTATATTTTATAGTAAACTAGCTGACCCGGCAAACGTTGTGTTGCCATATAAATAAAAAAAAATAAGGGTGAACAATCATTATCACTTAGGGGTATGAAAAATAAATAGTAGCCGATTCTCAGACCTACTGAATGTCAATATAAAATTTGGTGAAAATCGGTAAAGCCGTTTCGGAGGAGTACGGTAACTAACATTGTGACACGAGAATGTTATATATAAGATAGATTGTTGTCTTTATTATAACTGTGTAAAATATTGCTGAAAACAATAGAATTTTTTTTAGCGTCTGACGAGGAAAACACGATTTTGAAAACATAAATAATGCATCTATTGTTCAATACGTAAACATTATAACGCGATTGCTAACGATACCCATGATAAATGATGCTGCATCCTTGCACTTAGCAGCGCTGTCTTCCGTGGTGCATTTCCTATTTGCTAATAAATACTATATGAGGTAATTGAGAATAGATCTGAAAAATACCTGTGAGAATAATGAACATTTTACTTGAGTTTTAAGTGTAATGAGTGAATTTTAATCATGGAACAGAAAAAAATCTCTTCTATGATTTTAATCACTTATTTGATATAGGGAAGTTTGACGGTAACACCGCCACACATATTGCTGCCTAATAGTACTGTTCCACTTTGAAGGGTGTGGTCAGGAAGACATACTTTTTTTATAATATTAGAGTAGCAGACGAGCATGCAGTCCACGCTATGGTGACTATTGCCGCCCATGGACATCTGTAATCAACCTCAGATAAGAATAAATTCCTACCTGAGGTCGACCACAGATGCACCGCTACCCATGAGGACTAACTAAGCTGAAATGCCTAAAAAGCATGTTTCCTTACCACACCTTTCAAACCACAACACAACAGCGTTTAATACTACTCTTGGACACTTATGAAAAGACGTTTCAATACTGACAAGCGACGCATATGTGGCCAATCTCACGTAGGAAAGATACATATCTGTAAGTAGGATTCTAATCTTATCTGGGGTTGATTACATGTGTTCTTAGGCGGTAGTATCCATTAGGTAGACTGCATATTCGTTCACTCCTTCTTAAAAAAAGTCTATTTCAAAGGTGGTAGACCCTTTGTGGTTCGACTCCGGCGGCACCACCGCCACACCTATTTCTACCTAATAACAGCAGTGTTAGACGCTGCTGTGTTCCGGTTTGAAGGGTGTGGTAAGGGAGACAGACTTTTCCGAGGCGTTCCAGCTTAGTCCTCAGGGGTAGCAGCGCATCTGTGGCCGACCTCAGGTAGGAATATCTAATCCTATCTGGGGTTGATTACAAATGTCCATGGGCGGCAGTAGCCACTTACCATCAGGTGGCTGCATGCTCGTCTGCTACTCCTATATTATAAAAAAAAAAATTAAAAAAAAAAAATATAACAAAACATTTTGCAATTCACTCATTATTACCTCGTTTAAATCAAAACACTTCACACTTCCTATTTACAAAGAAACGTTCATTTAGGTTTATTTATACCTTACCCTAGGTCATAACGAGGACCTTGGGCTTGTACGATGTCGGAATTATAATTGTACCTCATTCTGCTAATGTTTGTATGTAAGAACGTTTGTTTATATTTACACCGTTGAAGATAGAATATCTAGATGGGAGTAGATTCGTTTTTTAGTATTTTTTTACAATATGAGAGTAGCAGACGAGCATGCAGTCCACCTGGTGGTAAGCGGCTACTGCCGCACATGGGCATCTGTAAAACCTAGATAGGATTGGATTCCTACCTGAGGTCGGTCACAGATGCGCCGCTACTCGTGAGGACTAAGCTGGAACGCCTCAGAAAAGTATGTATCCCTTACTACACCCTTCAAACCAGAACACAGCAGCGCTTAACACTTCTGTTATTAGGCAGAAATAGGTGTGGCGGTGGTGCCACCGGACTCGAACCACAAAGGGTTCTAATACCTTTAAACTAATTCTAAATCGTTCTTCTATTTCATGTTTTAGTAATGTAAAGATGTAGTATTCTTTGGCTTGGTTTGTTAGGTGATAAGGAAGAGCATTGAAAGGCGATCTCAGATGCGTTGCAATTTTAAGGATTATGATTCACCTTTTCGAAGGTGGTAGAACTCTCTCTGGTTCGACTTTGGTGGCACTATCACCACGCATAATACTGACCAATAACAACAGTGTTAAGTGCTGTGTTTTAGTTTGAAAGGTATCTATGGTAAGGGAGATATACTTTTCCGTGGCATTCCTACATAGTCCTCAGGGGTAGAGGTGCGTCTGTGGCCGACCTCAGGTAGTCTACTCTTATCTGGGGTAGATTACATTATGATATCCATGGGCGGCAGTAGTCACTTACTATCAACTGGGGGACAGCATTCTCTTTGGCTATTCCTATGGTTTAAAAAATACCTCATACCTATTATAGATGGACATTTGTAATGTTTACAAATTGCATGCATATTTCAATTATTACCAAATAATGAATTACATTATTAGGCAGTGATAGTCCAGTGGTTAAGAAATTCGGCCTCTCGATCGAGGGGTCCGAGGTTCAAATCCCAGAAACACACGTCCGATTTTTCAAAATTATATATGTATTATAAGTTAATTATCATTTGTCTAAGCGGTGAAGGAAAACATAACATAACGTGAGATCCTATATTCCTGAGAGATTTATAAAAAATAATCGCAAAGGTATGCGAAGTCTACCAATACGCACTCGGCCAGCGCGGTGGACTATGGCCTAATCCTTCTCATTCTGAGAGGAGATCCGTGCCCAGCATTACAATAATGGGTTGATAATGAATGAATCACAAATATTTAATATAATTTGATACGCCTGTGATAAGCATGTTTTGTTTTGTGATAAAAACAACTTATATCAACCACAAGGATTATCTGTGTCGTGGGTGCTATGGACACACATAAAGATGAGTGAACTTACGAGTATATCAAGCATTTGGCTCCGCTACACGCGCTGTAAGACTTTTTACTGCTAAAATAAAAAAAAATAGTCACACTTTCCTTTCAAAGTACACGATTTTCAGGAAGTTACTAACAGAATTCCACATCTTAGTATTTCCTTATTTACAACGATTATGACATGTTTTATCTATTGAATATTCTAAGGCCCTACCTAAGGCATAGGAAGTAAATTGTCAAGATGTAGAAATGTGTGGAGATAATGTGTTTATTGTATACTTCCCGTGTTTACGATAACACGGAAGTCACGAGGAGTGTTTATATGTTGATAACTTTAATGTTTGTTTTATTATAATATCAATTGATTTTCTTAAGGCATTGATACCATTTGTATATCTCTGTTTCGATTGGCAATATGTATATGTGTGTATACATATGTACAGGGTGATTTTTTCAAATAATTTATTGTATATTAATCAATGTATTTTTTTTCAAAATGAACTCGTTCGATTTCCGGCTAGGGAAAAGGTTATTTTAAAAAAGTAATGATGCAGTTTTAGTTTTTATCAAAATCGGCCTCGTAACTCCTTTCAGCATTTTTCGCTAATCCTTATAGTTTCGGATTTGGCCCTGAAGGCCTATTTGAAAAATTCACCCTGTATATGTAGGTGTGTGTATTTGACGACCCACGTGGCGGAGCGGTCACCATACCGGTCTGACGCGCAGAGGGTCCCGGGTTCGATCCCCGGCCAGATAGAAATCTAAATGATGAATTTAGGTTTCTGTTTCTGGGTCTGGATGTTTGTGTATTTGTCTCTGTGTATGTCCATGGCACCCACGATACAGGGAATTCTAGTGTGGGGCTGTGAGTGTGAAAAGCGTATATCCATAGACAGCGTAGAGAAAAAATCCTAAGTCTATGGGTCTAACTCAAAATTGGCGAAGTGCGAACTCGAACTCGCACTCGAAGTTTTCGTTACCACCAAATTTTCATTTATTTTTATTTTTAGTATTTCTTTCCTTTGCAACCATAAAATTCAATGTAGAAAAATGTCGAAAAAATTCTGGTTTCTTGTATGACGACCTCCCGTTTATTATTTTCTTATTGTTAATATTTGTTGTTATAGCAGCCACGTTTATACATATTCTGTAAAAAATATTACGGTTCAAGAGATAGAGCACTGTGACAGACGGACAGACAGCGGAGTCTTAGTTATAGTGTTCCGTTTTTACCCTTTGAGTACGGAACCCTAAATAGGAGTTTCTTAATTCATAGGTAAATTTTATGTTGTAAACGAAAATGCAGTCCACCTGGTAGTAAATTTTCACTGTCACTAATCTGTCTAATCTGTCTGTAATCAACCCCAGATAAGATCACAGTCCTACCAGAGATCACAGATGTTGCTACCCCCGAAGACTAAGTTCAAACGCCTCGGGTAATGTCTCCATTACCACACCTTTCAAACCAGAACACAGCAGCGCTTAACATTGCTGTTATTAGGCAGAAATAGGTGTGGCGATGGTGCATTTGGAATCGAATCAGGCTTCTATCACCTTTAAATACAAAAAAACAGACCAATTACCAAATTTAAAAAAAAAAATTAGCCAACCTTTCATTTATTATGCAAATTTATGAATTTTTATTAATGAACAGAAATTTCAATAAAATTAAGTGACACTATAAAAATGCAACTATTAATTTCAACACTAACTTTGTTGTAATTTACACAGGTAATTAATTTAATTTGTAACCATTATCATTATTTACGACACGTTTGTCATTTCAAAGTCAGGGATTGGTAACAATTTTATACTTTCTTAACAAAAATATTGCATTTGATGTCACTAAAAAGTAAAAATATTTGAACCGTATTTTGGTTTAGTATTTCGTTTTGATTTTTTAATAAGAATTTTAATATAATTGTTACGTTTTTGACTTAAACGCAAAATCATTTATTCATAGTAACATTAATATTGTTATTTCAGATTTTACGCCACTAAATAATAGGTATATGACCTCATCATTATAAAACTTTTCTACTAATTAATATTGTATAAAAACTAAAAACAAAACAAAATTCTTCTTTGATATTACATGATTCTTCTTTGATATTTAGGTACTACTTAATTATATTCGACTGTAAAAGTAGAATGTAGGTAAGAATATGTTATATTGTGACCATCTACTTCTACTACATTCGAGCAATAAAAAAATAAATTTCATTGCAAAATACTAAAACATATTCCGACGCCTTATTTGAGTTTTTGACGCCTGACCTTAAATCTTTAATTAAATTTAACCTAGTGTTTAAATGTTTCCGACCCCTGATTAAGCTTTCGACAGAGCCCTACGGAGTTATTTAGTAATATTTCGGCTCATTCATACGGTGAAGGTCACAACGATGTATGTCAATACGTTCTGTGAAGTTTTCCTTATACAACCTTAATGTTATCAAAATGTCGCGAATTTTAATTCTTCCATGAAAATTTACACACACGGATGTTAGTATAACGTCATCTGTCACAGTCAAAGTTAGAGAAAGTTTGAAGGTGGTAAAATACGTTGTTCCACCGCCTCACATATTTCTGCCTTATAGCAACAGTGTTAAGCGCTGCTGTGTTCTGGTTTGAAGGGTATGGTAAGAGAGACATACTTTTCGGAAGCATTCCAGCTTAGTCCTCGGAGGTAGGGGCGCATCTGTGGTCAACCTCAGGTGGGAAAATATTATAATATGTATTTATAGTAAGAAAAATGACAAATATTTATGGGACTAATTAATATGATAATATATTTTGGGCACATATTGCTGAAATGTTGTGGTAAAAAAAACTTATTTTCTTGTAATATTTGCACCTCTGTAGGCGACGCACTATTTGCTTATTTATTTTATTATTTTAGCGCAGAAGGTTTTAATGTATATTTCTTTTAATACGTTCTTATATATATTGTTTTTTCTATGTCATTCCTTCCTTAAAACGTTGTCATTAAATTTTCATCGGTACTTCTGGCTTTTTATATGAATGTTCCTCAAATTCCAGTAAACCCTACTTTTCTACATGCCTATCACCAATAACCTCTATTCGTTGTTTCGCCTTTTTGCAGTACATTCGTCAAGAGAACGAACCAACTTTGTAATAAAAAAACAGCACTATATTAATAAGCATATTAATTTTCCTAAAATATTATAACGCCTCGTGGCCAAGGGAACTTGGGGCGCTTACTCAAGAATGACATGACATGATTTTTCTACGCATTTATTTCTCTTTCTTCTTCTTTGTCGTTTTCTTCATTTCTGAAGGTCGTGCTCGTTCTCTTTTATTTCTTTTATTTCTCTTTATTTCTCTTTTCTCTCTCTCTCTTTCTTTATTCTTCTTTTATTTCTCTTTAGTAGATTCTTTATATGGTTGACATATCTCTATCTCATGCTTTGTTGGTCTATAGTGTAGCGAAAAAAATCTTAGTATATGGGCAGGGGATACCACAACGCTATTCTAGTCTCAATACTACAGACATTTTTTTACCTACTTAGTTAATAACGTAACTTTTACTTGTATCATCAACCCATTATTGTCCCACTGCTGAGCACGGGTCTCCTCTCAGAATGAGAAGGCTTAGGCCATAGTCCACCGCGCTGGCCAAGTGCGCATTGGTAGACTTCACATACCTTTGAGATTATTTTTTTTAAATCTCTCAGGTATGCAGGTTTCCTCACGATGTTTTCCTTCACCGTTTAGCAAGTGATAATTAATTTCTAATACGCACATTACTTTGAAAAATCAGAGGTGCGTGCCTGGGATTTGAACCTCGGACCCCTCGATCGAGAGGCCGAGTTTCTTAACCACTAGGCTATCACGGCTTTACTTGTAAATATTAAGTAATTATTTAAAACACCTTTAACCACTAAGCAGTTGCCTAAACGTTGAATGTCTCCAAACGACCTCGCGTATCAATCTGACACGGATTGACAAAAACAATCTCATTGTTTTGCAATTATGTATGTATCAATATGTCGGGGCGAGCCCTAGGGCTACGCGTATGACGTAATGTTTCAATGAAATTTACAAAAAGGCACAAATCGCCGCGGGGTGAAATAGTTAGGGTGGGTACACATTTTACTGATGGATTAAATAAATTGATAACTATGGATATGGAATAAGATTGGTTAGAAAGTATATTTACATCTCCTACCTGTCAACTACCTAAGGTTGAATGATGTGTTCCTACCTCAAAGGATTTAATTGCGATAACATGTATGTCTTCCTTACCACCATTTAAATTGGAACACAAAAGTACTTAACACTGCTGTTATAAGGTAGAAATAGGCGAGGTGGTGTTGTTTTCGGAGTCGAACCAAAACGAGTTATACCACCTTTAAATTCTGCGTTTGACTAGTTTTTTTATCAAATATATATTGTGTAAACATCTACATACTTCAGTAGGCATTATTTTTGTCTCTAGCGTCAATTACCACGCTTTTATTAGCTGGACCTGTATGTATGTATCGGTCGATTTTTACCTATTTTAACGTCCAGATTAATTCAAAATTTTAAATAATTATCTAGAACCGATGTTACACGATTTTAATACGTTTTTAATTAAAATATTTCGTTGTGTAAAATAATAATAATAAGCAATAAGTCAATCCATCAAATGTGCCGCTGCCCTAACATAATCCGTAAAGTTGAGAAAAGTTCATTGCAATCGTAAGAAGGACGCCGGACAAGGAATTTCGATTACCATAATTTATGTATGTAGATACGATAAATATTTATTTTGAGTGAATGCACTTGCTGGAGATATCGGTTATTATATGATAATACTTGCTTGATTAAGTAGAAGCAAGTACATATTGGTTTGAATTTATATTTGGCTGAGTCTATTAATACAGTTACTGTACGAATAATTTATAATTATTAATACGGTTACTGTACGAATAATTTATAATTATTAATACGGGTACTGGACAAACAATTTATTATTATCCGATTCGAACCGGTAGATTTTGAGAACTTATGGAATTCTGGAATTATGGAATAACCTAACCTAACCTAACCTAACCTAACCAATTGAATACGTTTAATTATATATATACGTTTAATTGAATGTACGAATAAATATATTTAAAAAAAAAATTGAATTTGTCACATTGGTTAAAGAAAAAAAAATGAATAAATGTACGAATAAATATATTTAAAAAAAAAATTGAATAAATGTACGAATAAATATAATTTATTAGTCCAGTACCTGTACAAATAGTCACATTGTTTATATTTTGTGGTCAGCGCGTAAACAAATATAAGTTTTTCTAAATTTTTGTATAGTCATCATCATCATCAACCGATTATTGTCCCACTGCTGTTCACGAGTCGTCTCTCAGAATGAGAAGGTTTAGGCATTAGTCCATCGCGCTGGCCAAGTGCGTATTGGTAGACCTCACACACCTTTGAGGTTAAATTTATTTTTTATTTGTTGTGTATAAAAGCAGTGTTTAAAGGTGGTGGAACCTCCTGGGATTTGACCCCGGCGGTGTTAAGCGCTATGTTCTGATTCGACGGGCGTGCTGAGGGAAACATTCTTTTCTGAGGCTTTCCAGTTTAGTCTTCAGGGGCAGTGGCGCATCTGTGGCCGACCTCAGGTAGGAATCTAATCTTATCTGGGGATGGTTACAGGTACATAATTGGCAATGGTCACTTACCATCAGGTGGACTGCATGCTCCTTGATTTATTTTTAAGCATGATTAGATTTTTAAGCAGACGGGTATTTTTGTAAATAATTGCTAGTTTTCACAGGAAAGATAATACTTTTATTTAAATTATAGAGGTTAACCAAACCCAAAATAAGTAAGTTACGAGTAGTTGCAAAATAAGACAGATCGCAAAATATAAGGTCTATAAAACTAACAGCATTAACCAATTAAGCTTTTATGTTCTGAATGATATTATATATTTTAAATATTTTCTGTATTTACTTATCGTTTGATATACCCGCCCAGTGGTTTCAAAGCCTTTACCGAACCATTAATCATTTGCGTCAGGGCTGTACAACGCGCGGTCCGCGATACAAATTTGTACGGCCCGCTTACAACATTTTTGAATAAATAATCATTCTATTCATTGTTTTAAGCGTTTGTCATAGATTAGTAAAGATTACTCACTCCTAACAAGAAAATGTACACAGTTTTGAGAATTGAAATAGTTGCGTAAAAAAGTTTTGCCACGTCTCCGTGCTAAAATGTCCTTAAATTATTTGAAATAATTATTTATTTATTATTATTATTGTGTAAATTACGCAGTATTAGTTATTTATTCGTAAATTATCTTTAAAAAAAAAAATATTTGTCAAGAATTCAAAAAAAGAACTTACTAAAATAAGCCGTTTGTGGCTTCAATCAATTTCAAGGCGGCGAAGTATCTTTACTAATCTATGGCGTTTGTATAAAACTCTTGTAGTACCTACATGGAAGCTAAAAAGTCAAATTTTTCTTTAACAGGTAATAACAAAAACTCAACAGCTTAAATATATAAGAAAAAGGAAGTAAACCCGATGTCAATCCTAAAATGTAGAAGAATGCAACGGTACGCTGTTATATATGTTAAAAAATGTATGTTTCGTCAAGCTGTCTGGGCTGCCAAAGAATGAGACTTTTTTTGTAATATTAGCGTAGCAGACGGGTATGGAGTCCCTCTGACGGTACGGTACGGTATCTGGCTACGGCCCCCCATTGACATCTGTAATCAACCCCAGATAGGATTAGATATTCCTACCTGCGGTCGGCCACAGATGCGCCGCTACCCCTGGACTAAGCTGGAACGCCTCGGAAAAGTATGTCTCTCTCACCACACCCTTCAAACCGGAACACAGCAGCGCTTAACACTGCTGTTATAAGCAGAAATAGGTGTGGCGGTGGTGCCGCCGGAGTCGAACCATTGAGAGTTCCACCACCTTTAAATGTACTTCATACATCCATCCATCCATACATACATACATACATACATACATACGCTTGAAAAACATTACTCTCCGCGGTCGGTTAACAATACCAGTCCCATAGTACTTTTATTGACCCGTAAACGCCTCTGACTTGGACAGCGTTGATTTATATCAACCACTAAAAGGACAATAAAAGGCGGCCTTTTTCATGTTTATCACACGTGTGCTTTATTGATATTTTATATACTTACTTAAAAGTTTTTAATATTTTAATGTGTGCAAATGTTAATGTATGTATCTTATTTTTATCGCAAAGTTGAGAGAGATAAAAAATGATTTTGTTAATTGTCTATCTTTCTGTTTGTCTTTAGAAAGGGCTATTCTTGGTTATGGCTGAACCAATTTCGAAAATATTTGCACATATTTTTCAGGGCTGAAATACGTTATGTTATTAACTGAAAAATATTTGCAATTATAATGAAACTTATAGAAAATTAAATATAATAAAATAAACTATAAGTAAATATAAAACAACTTATTTACAAAATTTACATATATACAAAAATGAAAAACAAAAATATAAAAACAAAAACACTACCATAAAAAATTGTCGCCGTCACTGTCTTTGGGCAAGGTTCCCAAGATGCTGGCAGCATTTCCTCTCTAAATTGCTATACCAATTCTTTGAGCAAAATGCAATACGTTATGTTACGTTATAATTTTTAATAGTACTCAGTACCTATTGATAAAGTCTTCAAAAAATGTAGCAATTACAACAAACGAGACGACAAACAGACAAAATGTATGTGTAACATAATATCTCATAAAAACAAATTTTTAGACATGATATCGCGCAAATAAGCATACCCACCCAAAGAGTATAGTACTTACAAAAATAAGTCAATTATTTCGCAACCACATATAGACTTAGCCACTTGTATTTATTTGGATAGATTTGATCACGAATATTCAATCCAGATATTTCGACATGCATACGGTCAGATGAGTTTACTTAGCGAACATATTAGCCCGGTGCGATCTCGAGTGATCAGCTAATTCACTCACGAATCTATGTTTACTGGTACAGGTGTTTTGATATGTTTGTGGTACAAGTTATGAGATGTGGCGATTGGTTCGCCAAAAATGGTAAAAGTTGTAAGCATATTGCCGTTAGTTACCGTACAAACATAGTTCTACTTTTTAAGTTACCACTCATAGAAAGCTATAGTTATCATCATCATCATCTGATAAGCAGTGATAGCCTAGTGCAGGGGTTCCCAAAGTGTGCGCCGCGGCGCCCTGGTGCGCCGTAGAAAGTAAAAAGGGGCGCCGTGAGTCGATCCTCTAATCATTGGACATCACAAATATTGGCGTTTTGGTTATCGATTCAAAATGAATATCCAAATTTAACATCCAAAGCATTAAACATTTTCATTCCGTTTGCAACATCATATCTATGTAAAGCTGGGTTTTCAGATGTAGCTGTGATAAAGAACAAATATCGGATCAATGTGGAGCAAGAAATGAGAATAGCAGTATCAAGTGATATTCCCCGCTATGAAAAACTGCGCGGAGATCACTTAGCTCACCCTTCACATTGATTTGACTGAATACATATCGTATTTAATTTTTGTTTTTTCTCAAGTCTTTCTTCTTGTTTTCCGTTTAAATTATTTTATAATAACGTATTGTACAATTTCATATTGTGGTGTTTTAAAATCGTTTCGATCAACCTAAGGTAACTACTATTATTGTAGTTACCTATTTCTTTCGACTGTCTTCTTCAAATAGTTAGCTAGGACAGGGCACAGGGCGCCGTGCAAGAATATTAAACTTGTAACTGCGCCGCGGGTTACAAAAGATTGGGAACCCCTGGCCTAGTGGTTAAGAAACTCGGCCTCTCGATCGAGGGGTCCGAGGTTCAAATCCCTGGCAGGCATCTGATTTTTCAAAACTAAGTGCGTATTAGAAATGAATTGTCACTTGCTTAAACGGTGAAGGAAAACATCGTGAGGAAACGTGCACACCTGAGAGATTTATTAAAAAAAATCTCAAAGGTATGTGAAGTCTATCAATACGCATTTGGCCAGCGCGGTGGACTATGGCCTAATCCTTCTCATTCTGAGAGGAGACCCGTGCCCAGCAGTGGGACATTAATGGGTTGATAGTTATAAATATGTCTTATTTATAGGTTACAGATCATTTGATATAAGTAACGAGGCTCATGAAAATGTGGGTTAAGAACTCGTATGTTTCGACTGGGGAGGTACTGCCAGACCTATTTCTAGCGTGAAGTGTGCGTTTTGTTAGAAGTGTGTGAATGCTGATTTATATAAAAGGCAATCATCGTAGCCCTCGGGATATCAACGACTGTGATCAGCTTCAGGTACAACCCCTATTATATATATATACAAATTTTCATGGGTGGTACTCGTATATATATAAATATAAATACTTACCATCAGGGTGGACTGTATGCTCGTTTAATATGAAATGAAATGAAATGAAAAATATTTATTATGTAAATAATTTTCATGCTTTGATGATGGTGATGATGATGATGATGATGATGATGATGATGATGTAAGATTACATACCTATGCGTTGCTACTCCTGAGATCTAATTTGAACTTTCATATATAAGTCTTTTGTATTAATTATCTGTGTGCATAAATAAATAAATGCCTCGGATACGTATATCTCCCTTGCAGACGGGACACCAGCAGCGCTTAACACTGTTATAAGACAGAAATAGGTGTGGCAGTGGTGCCGCCTGTCAAACAATAAATGTCGCCACTAGAAAAGAAGCGTCTTAAATAACTAATTTATTTGGACTAATTGGATTTGGAACAGTTTTACATTCAATTGCAAGCAAATGCATTGGTTGCAATTGCATTACAATTGTCAGCGGACAATTAAGTTCCTAAATAAATATTTATGCTCTTTGAAACACTCACAGGAATCAATCTTGTATTATTTAAAGATATTCACCATAATTATAAGTGGTTTTGTTTGGTGTTTAAAATGTATGATATCTTGTTACATAATACACGATAATTTGTACAGTCAGCTTCAAAAGTAGACGAACGGACATAAGAATGAAGGTTTTAAAAAATCCTATACACCCAAGCGTTCACAAATATTTTATTCCATCCATCTAATTATGATGCATCATAATTAGATGAACATCGTAAAGCGTCAAAATTAGATGAACACTAACACGTAAAAATCTGAACACCGTATGTGCAAACTGGCTAACGTCACTAATATGATATGTCACTGTTCTACTACTAGCTACTTTTTACACTGTAGTGTCCATCTTCTTTTGAAACTTTATGACGTTCATCTAATTATGTTGTTGTTGTGTTCAGCTACTTCGCTTGAGTGTATAGGCACGGCCGGATTTAGAGGTCTAGAGGCCTTGGGGCAACAAAGGAGTGGAGGCCCCCTGGCCCCAAATTATTTTCCGAATAAAATGAACAATTTTTTCAGTTGAGTTTTTCAATAAATATTTTATTGTGAAACGATTCTTCTAGTATTCATTTTTGAAAAAGTACTGTAGATAAAGGTAAAACAGCGAAAAAAAATATCAAAAGAAAAGATCTTTTTTTTACTAGTGTTCTAGTCGGAATTTAAAAAAAATCCGACGTCTCTATTGTGGGGTCCCCTCTTTTGTGGAGGCCCCGGGGGTGCCGCCCCGGTTGCCCTCGCTTAAATCCGGCCCTGTGTATAGGTAATATGTATTTATTATGGCGTATATTAGGAACCTTAATATGTTAATATACTTTTGGAGCTGGCTGTACAATTAAATGATAAACATTTCAATTACCGTAACGAAACTCCTTTATTAACACGCTTTATTAATTATGGTGTTAATCGTCGTTTAAAAGCAGGGCGCGATTATTTATGAATTATTTAAGTTATAGTAATTTGTCTTCAATTGAGCATGATTTGACAGTTAATCATTACTTATTGAGAGTAATAGCAATCACTAAATTATGGGACAAAAGTGGCGTTGCACTGTTACGTGAGGGCCCAGGGTCTCCCAAGACTCCCAACTGATAGGGGCTCAGAATATAAAAGCACTTAAAGAACTTTATACAACCGGGATTCTACTGGATGCCGATAAAATACGTTATCACTTTTGATGACTAAGATAGTCCACATCGACACTCTTCCAAAGGTTTTCACACTAGAAATAAGTGTAGCGGTGGTACATTCCCAGTTGACCAATAATAATCACACACATCAAACACACACTCACATCACATCACTTGAAAATCTATTCTCCAACCTAATCTACCTTCCAAGTTTTGCTTAAATTTTTTGACATATGCGTTCCTATTTCAATATTAAATCAGAACGGCGTATAAGACAATGTTTGTTAGTTTCCGCTCAGCTTCAATGTATCCATAATCGCTACGCTCATGACTCACACCATGACATAAGCCTCGTTCACGCTTATAGAACTTAAGTACAAACAAGTATGTGTGATCTTGACCTTATTATATTTTGGCATTGAAAGTATTGCGAATGGATATCGTGAGTGACATGTCAGGTCGCTCTTTAGGGTTCCGTGATAAATGACGGCTCGATAAGCTTAAAGCTTAGCTGACTAATGGGTTAAGCTTTGATGTTTGTTTTTATATGGACAGTATAACGTTTAAAGAGTTGTATGGTTCGATAGAATACCAATACCACACACATTTGTAGTGAGTGAAGAGTAGAGTGAAACAGGTCTTCGTTTCGGTGGTAGAATATGAACTTACTGAGACTTACTCACTTATTACTTACTAAACTTAGTGAGAATATTAGTCTTTAGGCGTGACAACGCAGCTGTCATTGGTTTCAAGTAGATTATATAATATGTCCGTTATTAATATTGAATCTATCAAATATTTCGACTCCAAAATATCGTCATTTAACAGTTTTCGCCTACAAGATCTTGTGAGATTGCCATATTTGGTGGGTTAAAATTCGATAAATTAAATATTAATAACGGCCGATAGGTTTAGTCACAGATTGTCCATGGATAGTAATAACCACGTACTATTTAAATTACAGTCGAATAATGAGTTCTACAGATTTTATTTTTAAATTAAAAGAATTGTAAAAAAAAATATTCAGGCAAAATTTCGTAACACATAAATAATACTTACCTACACATCAAACGTAACCACATTGAACTTGGTTTCAAAAACGACCAAATATATCACGTTTTGTATAACTTTAACTGTATTATTACGCCTACAGGAGGTTATTATTCAGCGCAACAATTTGTCAAAGTGTTACGTCTGATTAATGGGTATCGGCAAGTGACTGGGCGAGTCAGAGGTCGAGTGACTCGCCTCGTTTAAACGGGTCTCGAAATATTAAAGTTTGGTTAATAATTTCATTTTATTTGGTGAACGAATCCTGTAAAGTACAGTGGTGATTATAATCGCCCATGGTTCGATTTCGATTCGTGTTCGATTTTAGGCAATATCTCAGGCAGAACTTAATTTTATGTGGTGGTGCGATAGATACTTACTATCAGAAGGGCTATAAAAAGCTACGAAATAACTTCATAAAATGCTGTAGTCTATCTGATGGTAAGGGCGACTGTCGTCCATGGCTATCTATAGATAACCATTGATTATATCAATAAGGTGGTAGAACCCTTTGTGGTTCGACTCCGGCAGCACCACCGCCACACCTATTTCTACCTAATAACAGTAGTGTTAAGCGCTGCTGTGTTCCGTTTTGAAGGGTGTGGTAAGGGAGACATACTTTTCCGAGGCGTTCCAGCTTAGTCCTCAGGGGTAGTGGCGCATCTGTGGCCGACCTCAGGTGGGAATATCTAATCCCATCTGGGGTTGATTACAGATGTCCATGGGCGGCAGTAGCCACTTACCATCAGGTGGACTGCATGCTCGTCTGCTACTCCTATATTATAAAAAAAAATGAACCCCAGGTTACATAAGAGCTCTATCTGAGGTGTATTGTATACCTATCTCATTTTTTGGCACGCCGTGTAGCCCAAAAGGATTGACGTTTACGATTTTAAGATATAAGTTGTAACGACACAATGAAAATGGATTCGCCTAAATTATGGCATCGTCTGAAATCAACCCCAGATAAGACAAGTTTCCTATCAAATATCGGTCACAAATGCGTCACTACTCCAGAAGACGAAGTTGAAACCCCTAAGAAATGATATGAAATGAAATGAAATATATTTATTTTGTATAGGCCAACGACGGCACTTACAATTTGTCAGTTACAATATTTTTTTTAAACTACTATGTCAGCCTTGACAAGTATGTCTCCCTTACCCCACCCTTCAAACTCAAACACAGCAGCGCTTAACACTGCTGTTATTAGGCAGAAATGGGTGTGGCAGTGGTGCCGGAGTTGATCCAAAGGCACCTGTTTTTTTTTTTTTTGTTTACTAAAAAAGGGGGAACCATTCAAAAGGTACCCAGTGTCGTGGGAGCGACACGGGGTTATGTGGGATTCTTACTGCACTAACCCCAAGGTGGCCGTCCTTAGCGTTGCCAAGAGGATCTCCGACAGGCAGGGGCAGCATACCGTAGCCCTATTCTAGTCCCGAGACAACAGGGACAGATCCAAAGGCACCTACGGTCAATTTGACCCGCTACGTTTAAATGGCGGCCCTATACCCATACATTTAAAACCAGTAGCCTTTTGATTCGCAACAATAACGTATCATTGATATATAATCATCATTTATTTCTTGATAATGCAAAGGTTACACGGCAAAAAATAAAGTTTCCGAGCTCCGACCTTACCATTCGTACTATAAACAGCAATCGTATGAACAGACAAGACAAACATATATTTACTACCATTATCCTGTTGCTAAAGGATCTGTTGTTTTATTACTGAGACATAAGAACTGTTTTTTGGTGGTTCTTAAAAGAAAACTTGTCATTTGCTGTACCAATGTCGACAACGGAAGGAAATGAGGTCAAACGAGTCATATGTTTTATCTCGTATGGGAAAGTAGTTATAGATTAAAAGGAATTGGGTATCGGTCTAGTATAACATCATTCCTCTCCTATGCATGTTATTAGGAGATCCATACATTCCAAGAATAAATATTAAACATATTTATACAAAAAGAAATAACAAAAAAAAACGACTTCTATGTCACTACAAAATAAAAATGAATTCAAAGAAATGTTGGTTTACTTAGTACATATTTCTGAAGTCGACGCTCTATACATTTCATTGAATAACGGCGTAAACAGCGTGTCCAATATGAGCAATATATCAGGTACAGAACCGCCGGGAACTGCTGCCGTCAGTGAACTCATGAACGGTGGATAGCTGTCGTTAGCAGCCACAACAGACGACGACAATTAACGGCGATGGCGACAGTTTGCGATCGTCGGCGATCGTTGACTGTAGCCGCGTGTCGTCAGCGACCAACAGCAAAGCACGCCACTTTTCGTTTGTGTTTTCATCGGTTGTCAACAGCTAGCGACTGCCGTCGCTTCAACTGCCGTTTTTCCATTTGTATACGGAACCCTAATTGATAAGTTAATGAACAAAAGCGATAATTGCTGACAACTTATCCTTTCAAGTCCCTTAACGATTTCCTTTCCGCCAAGGTTCCTTCCTGCAATATTCAGTATGTCTAGGTCATCTACATACACACACATATGTACATGTCTCATGTGTGCACTCACACATGTGTGTAGAGGTAAATTGTACCAGTTTATCGTGTATTATCTGTTTATTGGCTATACATAGACATTTGGCAGTCGGTCTGTAAGTAGAGACTATCAGATAGGCTGCAATTCTTCATTAGAGTTTTCACTTTATCACTTCTAGCAGTTCATCTGCTGGTACATAATTGGTTAAGGACGTCGATTTATATGGACAATGGATATCTGTAATCAACCTTACGAGTAGATATGATAGGAGTTTTGTAATACATGTTGTTGGCTACAGATGTGTGCTACTCCTGAGAATTATATTGAATGTGGTAGAATCCTTTGTGGTTCGACTCCGGCGGCACTACCGCCACACCTATTTCTGCCTCGTAACAGCAGCGTTAAGCGCTGCTGTGTTCTGGTTTGAAGGGTGTGGTTAGGAGACATACTTTTCCGAAGCGTTCCAGCTTAGTCCTCAGGGGTAGCGGCGCATCTGTGGCCGTATGTAGGTATATCTTATCTTATCTGGGGTTGTTTAGAGATGTCTATGGGCGGCAGTAGCTATTTACCGTCAGGTGGGGTGCATCCTTGTCTGCTACCCCTATATTATAAAAAAAAACTCAAAATATTTCTATAATCGTATCACTGTGTTTAGAGTTTAGACCACGAATTCTGCATTTAAAAAGCTCTAGTAACATTTCAAAAGCTCGAAGGTCAAATTCACAATCATAAACTTTGATAACTCACTCACTTATCACACAATCTTATCAGTCAATCAAAAGCACTAGATCACTTAATAACATGAACTACATAACCGTGTTATTGTTATAACAATTACAATATTACATTACAATACGAGCAAGTATTTACATTTAATAACATTATAATCTTAATTATAATGTTCGTAATTGTGATCTTTAGATAATTGAGTTCTAATCGACAAACAAGGTCGGTGGGTGACCTCTGGCGTAAACAATTCCTAAAATTAATCTAAGTACCCAGTACCTAGTACTAAAGTATGACCTATTTGGCCTTTACTGGCGATCACATAGATAAATAGGGAAACAGTCTAAACGTCGTATTTATACACATGTAGATGTTAGAATCCATTAAAATGCTACAAATTTTGGTTCTAAGCAGTCAGAGATTTTTTGTTCTATAAGTTCTTGCTGTAACAAATTTTCTCTGATACCCAATAGTTTATCTGATAGAAAATGATAACAGTTGCGACCTTAGAAATTAGGATCTAGCAAGCCCCTTTTTACAATAACCTTTACAATAAACCCCTTGACATCTAAAAAAATTGCCTTCAACATTATTAATCTCTGCTACTTATTTTTTTAGATATTTTTTTGTAATACAGTGTACAGAGTAGCAGTCGAGCATGCAGTCCACTTGATGGTAAGTACTACTGCCGCCCATGGACATCTGTAATCAACTCCAGGTAGGATTAGATATTCCTAACTGAGGTCGGCCACACAGGCGCCGCTACCCCTGAGAACGAAGGAACGCCTCGGAAAAGTATGTCTCCCTAACCACACCCTTCAAACCAGAACATAGCAGCGCTTAACACTGCTGTTATGAAGTAGACATAGATGTGGCCGTGGTGCCGCCGGAGTCGAACCACAAAGGGAACCTTCAAAAGTTGCTAAGTAATACATCCTAGTTTTCGATACTTATAACTTTGCAAAAAATACCCAAAAAGTCGAATTTTATTTTGATCTTTTTTTATGCGTAGTGTATTATTAATACTTTTACCTAATATAGCTGAATAATGTACATACAAATAAATAGATAAGTCTGTTATTTTCCAATGGAATAGATACGGCCAAGATCTTGGCACATGACCTCAAACAGCGGTAGGTATTGCGAATACTAAACACCATTTGAAACTGTTGTGGAAATTATTAATGTTGATACACACTAACCTTTACAAATAGCGAACTATATAATAATATTTTTTTCAATCTAATAATTTTATGTTGTGTGTTTTGTGTGTGTTAAAAATGTTTCTTAAACGTACTGCCAAAATTCTATAGATTTTTATTACAAGGTAAGTAAACATATTTTTGACTGAAAATATGTAAGAAATTAGTTTCAAATTGCCAGAAATGAATATTTATTTAGAAATTCTAGTACTGTCTCTATTTAAGTAATTTATTGTTCGATTTTCGATTCTCTAATTCTTGGCCATGTTCCTATAGTCTAATATTTGTAAAAAAAAATATTTAAACAAATTATCTTTCAATGTGAATCATATTAATTTAAGCACAGATGTTACGTTGACAGTTCGGTAATTCTATTGATAGTGGAAAATTGTCTAAATCACCTTACATAATAAAAGGACGCCTAGAGTAAATTAATTAATATTCACCCAGTATGTATCTACCTTAACAGTTCGGAAATACCACAGTTTAGAGGACAACCGGAAGTCACGTTTATTGCGCTTTTCAAAGAAAACTAATTGACATGCGTCGCTCGTAATTATGTGGGTATCTTGGGTGCAGATAAACAATAATTAAACTCTAGTAATGAGTAGAAGTAATAGACGAGATTAATGCAATGGTGGCAGTTTTGTTATTGTTTTTAAGTTTATTCTAATCAAGATTATATAATTATACATTTAAATATGTTTTATTTTAAATTACAGATTAATAATTTTATATACATTTACGAATATTCAAGGCATTTCAAGGTTACAAACTGTCTTTATATTAATTAAGTATTAAATAATTTTAATTTAATTTTATACATTTTTTATTTTTGTTTTTTTTTTAATTATTTTTAATAGATGTTGTTCAGAACTATATACTTTTAAAAAATATTTTTCGTTTCTTAATGTACCTATATTATATTATATTATTTTTTCCCTATGTGTTTTTTTTACAAAATAAACAGTAAACATAATAGTATTTTTTCATATACCTAAGCAAATTAATTATTTTAACTTACACTAATAAGAATTTAGCATTATTTCATTAAAATGACAAGAAACTGCATCGTAGATTTACGAACTTTTTTTTATTTTACACAAAATTGTTATCATTAATTTTGTTCTTAATATCAGTATGTTTTAAACGATACCAATTGTTATAAACATTAAGTACTTTGTGGTTTGATGTAAGTACAGTGGTTTTGAATCACAATAAAAATAACTACATAATTTAATTACGCGCTACATTTTCCTTATGATACATATTTTTGACTGCCACGTCAACAGCCTCGGTGGCGCAGTAGGCAGCGCGTAAGTCTCATAATCTTAAGGTCGTGAGTTCGATCCTCACCCGGGGCATATATTTTTGACGTTTTAAATTGTTATTTACATTTTTCAAATGTTTGTGAATCTTCATAATTGACGAGATTTGCGATGTTTCTATTTAAAGTCAAAGGTATGTAATTATAATTTATTATTATATGTAATTTTCGTCAATTTTACAATATTATTATTATGTAATTGTTTATTTTTTATTATTATTAAAAATATCTTTTTATATGTTTCGTTTTACAGTTTCCAATTTCACGTTTTAATTCGACGTTCCTATTTTTCTTTTTATTTTGTTCTATTTTTTTTTGAAAACTTAATACTTGACTGACACGCAATAGACTGTCAAAAAATCATATGACAAAATTAAATAAAATCATCTTATATCATAAGAAAGCGGACGTTTATAAGCGGCGATGATATAAAATTATTTTATAATTCAATTAATTAAATTATTATAAATTTTTCGAAGTGCATAAAATTTTGCCCCGGGTGAGGATCGAACTCACGACCTTAAGATTATGAGACTTACGCGCTGCCTACTGCGCCACCGAGGCGAATGAGTAATATGTCAAAAATATTTAATTCTACTTGTATAACACACGCTTGCTACTTATCGTAAATTCAAACATATTATACGAAAAAAAACTAACGTCCATTCATAATTATAATTTATCCAATGTTTTGCTTAAATATCAATTTTTAATAATTATGTTCATTCTAAATACTATTACTAGGTAAAAAATGAATAGATTAATTATTCATAAGGGCGTTTAGTCTACGTGTATACATTACTTTTGATTTACACCTGTTATAATAATTCAATTTTTGCTTACCAAAGTTACAAATTGTCAATTTTTAGTGGTCAGAAACTGACAAATTGTTTTTTTATAACTTAGTACACAAACTTTTTTAAACGCTTTACACACAAGTTAGAATTTGTGACAGTTTGTTGGGGTTTGGCAAACGTGGATGCACCATTATAATTTTTCTTTCTTGCGACCTCAAATTGTAAATATAAAATTTACAATAAATACGATTCATTGTGAATACTTACTTAAAATATTTTGAAGATAAGCAGTTTTTATCACGAATTCTTCTGTCAATATGTTATTGATGGATAGTGATTTATTGATAAACAATTCGTACAAATATTTTGAAGTAGGTAGATACTCTCAAAGTGGGGTACCCCTTGGGGTACAACAGTTATTAGTAGGGGGTCACGCGAATTTACGTTGGTAATTGCGACTACTTGCTAAATATTTCAAAACTTACGTAGCGTAGTACCTAATAGGTGAAGGTGGTAGAACCTTCTGTGGTACGACTCCGGTAGCACTACGGCCACACCTATTTCTGCTTAATAACAGCAGTGTTACGCACTATTGTGTTCTGGTTCGAAGGGTGTGGACAGGGAGACATACTTTTCCGAGGCGTTCCAACTTAGTCCTTAGGGGATAGTGGCGCATCTGTGGCCGACCTCAGGTAGGAAAATAATCTTATTTGCGGTTGATTACAAATGTCTATAGGCGGCAGTAGCCACCTACCAGCAGGTGGACTGCATGCTCGTCTGCTACTCTTATATTATAAAAAATGTCGATATTCGCTACTCAAAATATTTAATGATAGATTATTGAAAACGAGCGTAAAACGCGATTGAAAACGCGGTGCACCGTTTGTATCACAATACATACTTAGTAGTAATTTAATTAAATATTCGTGTGCTCCGAATGTGCCGGAAAGTTCGTTAATCCTCGCTCCTATTCAGGGTTGACACTTTGATACTTTTTAGAAATTACACTATTTATTTCATACTTATTAATCATGTATATTCAATTTTGAATAAGATGTGTCTATTTTAGAATATTTGACAAAGCAACAGATTTTTTTTTTAATTCTTGAGTGTTTTTGTTATATTTATTGAAAATATACTCGATGTTTTATATTTTTTTAGTCTGCTGTCAATTTTGTACTTGCTTTTAGTATTTGGTATCAAACAACAGAATTTAACGAATCTTTTTTAATACTTTCTATAATTTCTGTTATTTTGTTCTAGCTACCTTTGTCTTGTGCAAATCTCTTTCTTTATGAGTTTAAAATTTTGCAATTAGGACATTATGCTAACAAAGATTGGTATAAAATTACCCTACAGTGAAATCCCACATAATAATTTACAAAGTACGATAATTTTTATTTCAAAATAATTTTATAAGTGATTAAAAAATAATATGTTAATTAGGGGCAGCCCTAGCTTAATAGAAGCCGTAGCGCCAACCCAGATATTTGGCGGACCGAATTGTGTCGAATTAGCGACAGGCACAGCTCCTGTTACCGCCCCTCACTGTGTGTGACTAGCGTAGCGTCACGTAACACTAGTCATCTGACACATTAAATGTATATAGAAAGTTTTTAATAACAATTGGTACTTAATTATTATAAAATTGGAAGGTGGTAGAACCCTTTGTGGTTCGACTCCGGCGGCACCACCTCCACACCTATTTCTACCTAATAACAGCAGTGTTAGGCGCTGCTGGGTTCCGTTTTGAAGGGTGTGGGTAAGGAAGACAGACTTTTCCGAGGCGGTCCAGCTTAGTCCTCAGGGGTAACGGCGCATGAGTGGCCGACCTCAGGTAGGAATATTTAATCCTATCTGGGTTTGATTACAGATGTCCATGGGCGGCAGTAACCATCAGGTGGACTGTATGCTCGTGTGCTATTCCTGTATTATAAAACAAAATACTGATTGCTTAAAATTATAGTGTTAATTTCACAATTTAGAAGATTCTAATGATTCCTAATTTCCTATAATTCGTCGAGGTATATGGACTGGTGGGCCTGCCAAAGAATGAGACTTACATGCATACGCTAAATCAATGACATTTTATACTATAAAGTATCTACTTATACTACTTACGTTAAATATTATCCCACGCAGTCGGGTAAAACCAGTTCATTAAAAATGTTTAAAAAATATGATTTTTATGATTCTCAGAAAACCCTTTCGTTTGATATTCATGTCATAAGTAGGTACATAAAATAATTGGTGCGCCATGTCGGGGCATCTGACATTGGATTTCTTGTAAAACAAGTAATTCCAATACCTAATATTTTGTGAGCGAGTATGATTGGCTTCAGTTTGACAGACAGAATACTTTTCAATTACTGTTTTTTGGATGCTTAAGCTTGCATCCAATAAACAGTAATTGAAAATTGGTGCATCTTGCATCCTGCACACACAATGCAATCATTAAAATCTGTAGTTATTAGTAGATTGGCACCAGAATATTGGAAATGTATCTCCTGCCTGTCGTAAGAGGCGACTTAAAGGGGATTCTAGGTGTTGCGAGCGGCAACAGTGGTAGTAGATGATAGTCGATGGTACGTGTGGCAAGTGGCAACGGAACTTCGTAAACACCTGAAGGGGATGATGCTAAGGGTACCTTTCCACCAGACGACGGCGACGTAGTTAAGCTACTGATGTGTGTCCGTCCACCAATAGGATTGCCTTATATTCATTTTTTTCGCTTAGTGCTAACCTAACCTAACCCAACTGGGGTGGCTAGCTATGTTTATATGAGGGGCTTTCCTTCACCTCCTTAGAGCCATCACGATCCCGAAGTAACGCTGAAGCAGGCCATCAAGGAAGTATTAGTGCGGAGTTTTTATGGTTGTACTACCTCTGTTCAGACCCTTTACTACATTATCGAATGGACTTTCCGTTACCACTATATTGAATGACTATGATGAAAGGTGTGACATCTTGCATCCTGTACATACAATGCAACCATTAAAATCTGTAGTTAGTAGTAGATTGGCACCAGAATATTGGAAATGTATCTCCTGCCTGTCGTGAGAGGCGACTTAAAGGGGATTCTAGGTGTTGCGAGCGGCAACAGTGGTAGTAGATGATAGTCGATGGTACGTGTGGCAAGTGGCAACGGAACTTCGTAAACACCTGAAGGGGATGAGGCTAAGGGTGCCTTTCCACCAGACGACGGCGACGTAGTTAAGCTATTGATGTGTGTCCGTCAATAGGATTGCCTTATATTCATTTTTTTCGCTTAGTGTTAACCTAACCTAACCCAACTGGGGTGGCTAGCTATGTTTATATGAGGGGCTTTCCTTCACCTCCTTGGAGCCATCACGATCCCGAAGTAACGCTGGAGCAGGCTATCGAGGAAGTATTAGTGCGGAGTTTTTATGGTTGTACTACCTCTGTTCAGACCCTTTACTACATTATAGAATGGACTTTCCGTTACCACTATATTGACTGACTATGATGAAAGGTGTGTTTAGTCTGCAATTCAAATGGAGATAATAACTTGCAACCGATATTGCAACGATTAATAAACCAGGAAGTTTCAAGTTATTTCTGTGATTAGCGTGTCTTGCGTAGGTTAGTAATTACTTTTACGATGTTAATGTTATTTTTATGATGATCTATTTGATAATTAGTTGTAAAATATTAATAATAAAAGTAAAAAACGTATGTGAAGCACTTTTCATCCTGAGAGGAGACCCGACAGGAGTGCGACAGTAATGGGTTGATGATGATGATGAATTTATTTATAATTATACCATAATTTATGCGTTAAAATAATCTGGATGATTCGTCGAAAATTTCACTGAGTAGCAAAATTTTATACCAATAAGCTTATAAATAAATTAAAGTTGTAAAATTCATAAGCCCGCTTTAGACTTAAATAAATTAAAAAAAAAACCATTCAAATAATCAATTTAACTAAGAACAAAAGATTGTCTCAGATATTGATAAAAAATTACAAGGTTTTTTATATATGTATATATATCCTCATGATGGTTTTCTTTACCGCAAGTGATAATTAATTTTTAATATGAGATTATCAGAGGTTACGAGGTGGTTCAGAGGATTCCTAGGATTGGAAAATCCCACGGTCACGATCGAACGGCCGAAACATTTTTATGATCGAAACTTCTATTAATAAGAACAATATTAATTTAGCACTCCCTGGGCAACTTATCTTAATTTGACAGATACAACATCTAGAACATGCGCTCCCGCTGAGCTCGGTTGTTTTTCAAAAAGAAAATAGTCGACAAGTAACTTTTTTGGGTCAATGTTGTCAACAATGACAAAGTTCATTAACAATACTTGTATCGAAATCGTGAAATCTTTGAAGAAAGAGAAATCGAATCGTTTCGTCTCGGTCACACCTCGATGGTAAAAATTTTTTTTTTGGCGGTTTTTTTTTGCATTTTGCATGTAGAAGTAGGAAATGCGTTACCATTGATAATAAAGGGTTTGCAAATAGACAGAAATATAAATTATGTTGTAAGAAGTTGTTCATAAATTAATTGTTATGTTGTTGTTAGTAAGGACTAAGTTAGAACGTTTAATGGCATGGGAATTCTTTTAATCGACTTTGAGAAAACAAAAACTAAAGGTTAACAATTCGACACCATTTTTTATTGCGATTAGAACAAATACAATTAAGGTTCATAATTAAAGAGCGGCAAAAATATCTCTTAGACACGAATGTTTTTTTTTTTTATTTTTCCAAAAAAATATGGTAGGAGACGCGAATGTTCTTTTTCTTATTTTTATTTTAACTTAGCAGTGATAGCCTAGTGGTTAAGAAACGCGGCCTCTCGAACGAGGGGTCCGAGGTTCAAATCCCAGGCACGCACCTCTGATTTTTCAAAAGTTATGTGCGTATTAGAAATTAATTATCACTTGCTAAACGGTGAAGGAAAACATCGTGAGGAAACCTGCATACCTGAGAGATTTATAAAAAATCTTAAAGGTATGTGAAGTCTACCAATACGCACTTGGCCAGCGCGGTGGACTATGGCCTAATCCTTCTCATTCTGAGAGGAGACCCGTGCCCAGCAGTGGGACAGTAATGGGTTGATGATGATGATTTTAACTATAAAAATATTCGAATAACAATAAAATTGGCAGTCCAGAAGCAAGAGCAGAAGTGGCACAAGGAAATACATAATTATATTCGAAGGGTTTTTGGATCTTTTTAATTAGCCTCTTTAATAACACCTTCGTTTTAATTATTTTGTATCATTTCCGTAGTTCCTTGAATTATTTTGGTAAACAATTTTAAGGGAGAGAAAGGGAGCAAGTTCCGAGACGCTTCTCAATGTTAAATTCTTGGCAACAGCTTCAATAAATTAATTAACTAGTTGGTTTAAATCTATACAACTATACATATAAATAAAGTTCGAGTGTCTGTTTTAAATATTGAAATAACCGCTTTTTACTACATGCATATGAATTTACATACGGTAGGTACATACACCAAAATAACATTTTTTTTAAATTTATTGTCTGTCTGTTTGTCTGTTTGTTCTGGCTAATCTCTGAAATGGTTGGACCGATTTTGACGGGACTTCTATTGACAGGTAGCTGATGTAATAAGGAGTAACTTAGGCTAGGTACTTATATTTTAGAACTAGCTGTGCCCCTGTTTCTTTTAACGCGGGTGAAACCGCGGGGCACAGCTAGTATTATATAAATGTTAAACTTCAGTGTATATAATGTTAGTCTTATATTAAAAATCTTTTACAAAAAATCTGGAATTTATGTTACACCATATTGTTCTAATAAGGAGTCCAGAATTATGCGAAAATTGATATTTCAGATTCAATTCTTGATACTTTAAGTTGTTAGATTCTCGCGTAGAATATTTTTTCGACTTGAAATAATAAATAATCTGCGAGTGAAAGTATTTTAAACAATGTATATATTATACTTTCAGATTTTAAGTACAATATAAATAAATAAGTATAAGTAAGGATACCTAATGTCACTCTACAATTTCGACGAGTCCTTCGATATCTCATATGTTAAATCCGTTAAGTCATTTGGTCTAAAAATTACGCATGAAAAACATTACAAATACGCATAAAAATCAGTAAAAACAATTTGATTCTTCGCCGACGAAAATACAATAACATTTTAAATTATTCAAATAGCTATGATCTCAGTTTCACTTAACAATTAGCGGATAATTACTTAGCAAAAAATCTGAATAGATAGAACACGCATGCGGCGCCGTTATCTGTGTATATTGCACACTTATCAGTAGATAATGTTTTTAATTACGAGATATGAGATCCCATTACTAAAGCTTAAAATGCATACAGATGATTTTTTTTAATTGTGCCAGTAGACGGCCAAATCTAGAACTAAGTATAAGTAATAGCCAAAAATAGTCAACGGAGTTATGAGGACGATTTTCCTAAAAGTGAATAAGTTTTTAATAATACTTATACTGTACTATTTGATCATCGGATAGTGTCGCTTATAAGCTTCGATCAGTTGGCATTACCGAAGGATCAAACTCATGATGAAGATGATGCAAACTAAAGGAAAAAAACGAAATTTTCGTATATTCTTCTTTAAGTATTTGTCGTTATTTCTCATAGTTTCTGATTTGAGCACACAAATAAATCGTTTCACTTCAAATCAAAAGTGACTGTGTTCGAATTTCGACCGCTGGGCGAACAAGCAATTAAATTAATTTCAAAGCTTACAAAACATTCAGTTACATTTATTAAGACATCCTATGCACGTTTTAATCACCAACAACCAAAACACAGTACGTAGCAACAGTATTCAAAGTATTACACGTAATTATTAACATGCAACGGCTAACAACAATAACAGACCATGACTGAATTCATTGCTCTCGATGATTCCGGCGAGGGCGTAACAAACAACAGAACGGACAGATTGGTAGTTACGTACAATTGTTTAAGCCTCAGAGAGGCATTCTTTAATGCCTTTAGTGCCCGTTCGAACAATCAGCGGATCGTTCTTGGTAAAGGTTGGATAATTAATATTTTGCATCCTAGTGTTCTCTTGCATGTGATAGAAGTGGTTGGTTGGAGTCTTATTTGAAGTAAGCTACAGTTCCACCACTAAGGATGGAAGAAAGGTCCCCTAAGGAATGGAGATGGGAGGTCAAGTGAATCTGTCATAATCAACTCTTCGAACTATAACAAAAATATATTATTGTTGACTTGCTATTCCTGAGGACCACATTCGAATGCTTTATATTCCTGTCTCCCTATAATGTTCGAACTAGAAAATAGTATGTACCGATGTTATTAGGCATATACGAGTAACTGTGGCGGTTGAGCTTATCTTTCTAGATATTTATTCTTTGCTGTTTATCGCAGGTCGTTTATCTGCATTGAATAGTGGTCAAGAAATCCAGATAAATATTAACACGATATCGTAGGATTACTAGAAATCAGTGGATCTGACAAATTTACTGGTTTATGTAAATGGTTTTTGACCTTAAAAGATTATTCTTTAAGTGGCTCTGTCAGTTTTTCATTTATATTCTATTGTGTAATTTTCTATCTTTATTCATTTGAGTTAAGAAGGTGGTAGAATTATTTGTGGTACGATTCCGGCGTCCGACCACACCTATTTCTACCAAATATCAGCAGTGTTAAGCGCTCCTGCTGCTGTGTTCTAGTTTGGAGGGTGTAGTAAGGGAGACATACTTTTCTGAGGCAATTCAATATATTCTCAGGGGTAGCAATGCATATGTGGCCGACCTCAGGTAGGAGTGTAATTACATCTGGCGTAAATTACAGATGTCCATGTGCGGCAGTAGCCACTTACCATCCTGTTGACAAAAAAACATTTTTATTCGGGGTCTTTTTAAAGTTCTAGAAATTTTATTTCTTCTTAGAATCTTTGAATGATTACTTCACTTATCTTTGAGTATCATGGAGTACTCTTGGTCTTGGACTTACAGATTAGCTCACAAAGTTTTCCATTTTTTAATGGGTTTGAATATTAAAACTGTGTAACTAATCCAAGTAGAATAAGATCGTCCGTTATGACAGATGTTACGTCATACATCAGGAGTTTCGTTACCATCACCCCAGAAGCCATGTGTCATGAGCTGATTATGTCGTGTAACAGGATCAGGTGGAGCGGTTACCATTGCGTAACTAATTGGCTTCGCGGATTATTATCCAACGATTGGCTGTTTCTAAGTTCAATAACTTTGCTGTTTCACCGATTACAATGAGGAGAGAATGGATGGATTTGTGGATTCGTTTTCTTTACTCGTAGTTTTGATTTAGATATGATCAGAATATTTCGATTGTTGTCCAATGATTGGCTGTTTATAAGTTCAATAACTTTGCTGTCTCAACGACTAAAATGAGAAGCAATGGATTTTAGAGAAAATTTATGGATTCGTTTCATTTATTTGATCTAGGAATCATTAAAATATTTGGAATTTTGTGTAACGATTAGCTGTTTCTAAGTTAATGAACTTTGAGAAGGGAAATTTGAGAAGGATGGATTTGCAGATTCTTTCCTTTTGTTTTGTAGGTTTGATTTATTTTAGGAATGATAGGAATATTTGGATTATTATCCAACGATTGGCTGTTTCTAAGTTCTATAACTTTGCTGTTTCACCGATTAAATGAGAAGGAACGGATGGATTTGTGGATTCGTTTCTTATTTCTGATTTCAGACTGATTAGAATATTCGGATGATTATCCAAAGATTGGCTATTTCTGCGTTCAATTTGCAATCACTTTGTCATTTGGCCGATAGAAATGTGTTCTCATTCCAAATTGATTTTTTATATCTCTTAGTAAATAAATTATGTATAAATATTTAATATGATTTCTTGGATTATTACTTCTTATCCAAGGATTGGCTGTTTCTAAGTTCAATATTTTTTTACGTTATGCTGATGGGAAAGAGAAGGTAATGGATAGAGTTTGGGATTAGTTTTGCTCGTTATACTTAAAAAAGATCAGTATTTATAGAATAAACTTTATTTTCCTTATTTCTTTCTTCAATACCGCCGACTGCTTGTTTGTTACCAATCTTATATAAAAAGATAGCCTCTCTGTGACCCTACAATGTATCATCCATTTCCATTAAGTATTCACCACCACATCCCGTACTTGACTAGGAAGTGTACTTGTGGATGTCGTGATGATTTTCCGCAAGAACGACCTTTGTTTTGTTGTTTTCCTCACCAACTGACTTACTTATACAAGATGAGTAAGAGTTTGTTTAATGTCATCGCTTATAGATATATAAATATATTTTTTTTATAATATAGGAGAAGCAGACGAGCATGCAGTCTACCTGATGGTAAGTGGCGACTGTCGCCCATGGTCATCTGTAATCAACCCAAGATTGAATTAGATATTCCTACCTGAGGTCGGCCACAGATGCGCCGCTACCCCTGAGAACTAACCTGAAACGCCTCGGAAAAGTATGTCTCACCACACCCTTCAAATCAGGACACAGAAGCTTAACACTCCTGTTATGTGTATTAGACATTAATAAGATATAATTAGTTACTTTAACGGGTAAGGAAAACATCATGAGGAAATCTATAAGGTTGGGAGTTCTTTAAAAGTTTTCAAAGATGTGTGAAGTCTACCTATTTGCTTGACTAGCATACTGGACACTAAACTTCTTACTTTGATACTTTGTCAATGAAACATTGCCCCATTGCTGGGTACGGATCTCCTCTCAGATTGGGAAAGGAAGGTTTATGAAACAGTTGGTAATTAATTTGTCTTATGCACATAAATTTGAATGCAGAGGTGCGTGACTAGGATTCCAACTTCAGACCATAGTTTGAAAGCCACAACCATTTAACTTTATCGGTTAATAGATGAAATATTGTTAAAGTTTATGTTAATATTGGTATTAATGCATGCTGTTTGTACCTATAATTGAGGTGCCACTTAGTTTGTCTCTGGTGACCCAACAACTGGCATGCATTTTACTCAAAGAATTGGTATAGCAATTCAGAGAGGAAATACTACCAGCGTCATGGGAACCTTGCCCAAAGACAGTGATGGTGACAATTTTTTATGGTAGTTTTTTTGTTTTTATATTTTTGTTTTTAATTTTTGTATATATGTAAATTTTGTAAATAAGTTCTTTTTTATTTTATACTTAGTTTATTATTTTTTTTTTAGTAATTGTAATTATAATTGTAAATTGTAGTCCTCGAATATTTTTTTTGTAAGACATTTAGTCGAAGCCTGATTATTGGAGGAGATGGTGTACACTTGATGGAAGTGATAAAGAAATAAATAAAGTTATTTTAACCAATTTTGTTATATTATTAATTTATTATCCTTGTTAATGTTTTATTCTAGCGTAAAAATCATAAGTCAATATTGGAAACATGTTCTCTTTATAAGACAAATTAATTACGTATGAGGGTTTAATTACTTCGATTATTATGATATTAGGTCGATATATAATTTATTATATCGTAACATAATTAATGCAACCTACTTTAGTTTTTTACGCTTATAATTATCTATTGTTTAGTTATAATATACTTTAAGTACTTAACTGAAACAGAGTTTATTTCAAAATAAATAATATTTCTGGGAAATAGATGTCTGATCTCTTTGTCTCGTATTGGCTACTTTTTTTGTAATTTTAAATGTCTGTTTGTTACCTAAATTAAATACCATACCTGTGATGAAAAAGGTACCTACATAGAAATAAAAAAAATACTTTAAGTGACTAGAAACATGGTTTTATCACGCACTAAAAGCTTAAAATATAATTAATTATAAATTGATTAATTAGAAAAGCGTGAAGTGCATTCATTAAATTAATTTAAAGTTGTACCCTTAGTTACTACCCTTAGTCTTTTTACAAACATACAAAGATGGTGCAAAAATAACCTATTAGATACTTTTTTTTATATAATATAAGAGTAGCAGACGAGCATGCAGTCCACCTGATTGTAAGTGGCTACTGCCGCCCATGGACATCTGTAATCAATCCCAGATAGGATTAGATATTCCTACCTGAGGTCGGCCACAGATGCGCCGCTACCCCTGAGGACTAAGCTGGAACGCCTCGGAAAAGTCTGTCCCTTACCACACTGTTTTTACCACCTATTTCTACCTAATAACAGCGTCTAACACTGCTGTTATTAGGTAGAAATAGGTGTGGCAGTGGCGCCGCCGGAGTCGAACCACAAAGAGTTCTACAACCTTCAAATTGTAATTGTACTTGTAATGGAGAAAAAAATTAAATAAGTACCTTTCCTAAGTAAGTACTTCATGAAAGTAAATAATCATATTAATTACATTACTGTAACGCGTTACAGTTAAAATTACCTGCAACAAAGCGATAAGTTAACTCAGCGGTTAAAATTAACTGCTTCGTCAGTTAATTGACTATTCATTAACCACACCCAGTACCCAATTATATTCTATTGTCTAGATACACATATTTTTTAAGTCTGCTTTATATTCAGTGGCTACACCTGGAAGCATTTTTAGCTATGCATATTAGGTATGTAGACATACGGAGATTTTTTTATATATTTTAGAAGTAAGAAACGAGCAGTAATTAGCTATGGAAATATATAATCAACCCTAGATAGAATCAGAGTTTTGTCAATCCGTTGCTACCTTTAACGCATTGTATAAAATGTGTTTCTATTTCCACTTCAAACCAAACCAAACCACTCTTCAAAGCGAAATAAAGCGCATAAAACCTATATTTCTAGAAACAAGTAAAAAATATACAAGACATAGTTATTTCTGTTCGTCGAGTCTCTCAATCATCATCATCATTATCATCAAATATATTTATCTCTGTAACTATGTTAGCTCTACATTTTTAGCGTAGCAGTCCACCTGATGGTAGGTGGCTACTGCCCATGGTCATTTGTAATCAACCCCAGATATAGTTTCCTACCTGAGGTCGGCCACAGATGCGTCGACCTCTGAGGACTAAGTTGGAATGCCTCGGACATATACAAATACGATAAAAATAAACAATGAGGCGTAAAAATAAATACAAGGATGCTCATACAAAGATATATTTTTTTACAAAACGTTATAAGTATTTATCTAATTAATAATGATAGGTACTCAATTCCTTTTATTATTTGAAACTAGTTTGGCATTTAAACTTGCTAAAATTTAAATAAAAGAGTATATGCTAACATTGATAAGGTCATTGTTGTTTGAACCGAAATGATTGTTAAAATAATTAGTTTTAAATATTTACAGAGTGCTAAATGTTCACGCCAGTGATGTCTGAAATTCGGTCTCTCAGTCGACGGGTCCGGGGTTCGAATCCCAGACAAGCATATCTGATTTTTCGAAGTATTAGAAATAATTTTATGATTTATCACTTGCTTTTAACGGTGGTGGAAAACATTGTAAGTAAACATATATGACAAAGTTCTTTAAATACCTTTAAGGTGTGCCCAGCAGTGGGACAATAATGGCTTGATAATAACTACCAAATTAAAGGTGGTAGAATATACGTCTTATTATAACAGCAGTTTAGTTACTGTGTTATATTTTATGAAGTCTACCAATTGAATTGACTATGTGACTTATGGTTTATGCCCTTCACGTACTGAAAGACCTATAACCAGAACCTTATTTACATAATAGTTTCTAGTTATCAGTAAGCAAGAAATTATCAAGATGGCACTATTAATTCTTTTGTGCTTTATTACTTAGCATATTATGTAAATATAGCACCCAGTTTGCCGAACCAATTCTGCCTGATACCAGTACAATCATCATGCTATCATAGCGCATTACTGATTCGCTTTGCAATCGCGTGCATTCAAATGGTATTTCGTGCGTGTTATCTTATTTAATGCGACCGATAAATATAGTTCCAATGCACCACAAACGGAATAATTCCAACATGTTAAATAATTAACGCTTACCGCCTCGCGCCTCTAAGTCTGCAATGTCATCTCATTTCGTTTCCGAACGCCTTTTACCGCACATCCCCCCGATATTATAAAAGAGCGGTGCACGCCGCCGCGCGTTCGCAGTCCGATCCGCGCTATCGAGTGAGTCGCACGTTCCTGTAATGCAATAGTGGCAATCCCACGCGCTACACACATGGAGGGGATACCTCTTAGCCAGGGCGTGACCGAACCGGACGAGGGCATCGCCACCGACCGCCGTCCGTCCTCCGACGACCATGCCGATCTCTCCGACACCGCTTCCGAGACAGGATCCGGAGGCGGAAAGGATTCGGGCTGTGAAGTCGCGCCCGATTCCCAGGAGCCACCCTACAACCCACCAGACGAGGAATTAGCCAACCGGATAGTGTCTCAAGTGGAATTTTACTTCTCCGACGCCAATATAACGAAGGATGCCTTCCTGCTCAAACATGTGAGACGCAACAAGGAAGGGTACGTCTCCCTCAAGTTAATATCGAGTTTCAAGCGGGTTAAGCACTTGACGAAGGATTGGAGGGTGGTCGCGGAGGCACTGAAGAATTCTACCAAGTTAGAGATCAACGAGCAGGGAACCAAGCTTCGCAGGATCGATCCCCTGCCTGCTTACGACGAGACTACTCCGTCCAGGACTGTGGTGGCTGTCAAGATGCCGATAGATCGTCCGACAGTTGAAAATGTTTCAAGATTATTCGCGAGTTGTGGTGAGATCGCGTTAGTTAGGGTTCTGCGTCCCGGCAACCCGGTGCCGGCTGATGTGCGGCAGTTTCTCAACAAGAATCCCAGTTTGGTGAATTGTGTGTGCGCTTTGGTCGAGTTCACTGAATCGGAAGCGGCCAGGGGCGCTCTTCGCCTCCAGAGTTCCGATGAAGAAGGTATGAGAGTGTATGAACTTAATGGGGTCCCTCGGGAGCCGAAACGGAAGACACAGGTGCGTCGCCCGACGCCTCGACGTCACGAATGCGAGTATTCTTCCTGTTGTAGCGGCTCAGAGCCCGAATACGACTACAGATACGGCACGCCGTACTATAGGAGGAATTCGAGCGGATTTTTCGCGCCTCGGTCCCCTGAAATCCAGACGTGGGTACCTCGACGACAATCGACGTGCAGCCACAGCTCGGATTCTGGGGTTTCCTTCTTTTGTGGGTCAAGACGGGCTTCCCAAGCGAGTACGGGCAGCGCTAGTAGTGCCGAAGGGTGGTTGTCGCGAAGATTATCCGGTTGTTCGCTGACGGGGACGGAGTGTGGCGGGCGGCGGCTGTCCTGCGCTCCCCGGTTCGAGCCGCGCACGCCGCTGGTTCCGGACGGCACCCGGGGCTTCCACGCCGCCGCACGCCAACGGAGAATCTCAGACCTCGCGCTGTATTCGCGCTAGAAAGCAGCGGCCAACCGTGACACCTTTCTAATCACGTTGGATAACTACCTTTCACGTTATGCCACTTGTTTAATATGAGGAAGCGTGTTCGCGTGTTATTATAAGTGCTGGGACGCTGGTGTAATGTAATGTAAATGTAAAAGTAAAGGAATGTAATGAATGACCAGTCGTTTCAGCGAATTGTATAGTTTGACGATTGTGATCGAAAAGCTCATTTAGTTTTAAACTAGTTTAAATTATGATGCCGTTTTTAATGTAATTTATTAGTATTTATTACTGTATTTATTGTCATTACGTTGTGGTCGAGTTTTCATCCGAGTATGTTGAGTTGTTAGCACAAAACAATTAATGCAAAGTCGACATCCATAGAGATTGTAGGCTCTGGTATACGAAAGTTGTAAATGGAAAGAGGTTAAATTGTTCATTGCAATGTAATGATAAATAGTATTTCATTTTAGTAGTAAAACTGTACTGTTGTTTAAAAGAGTATATAGGTAATTTACTGTCTAATAACAATGTTAAGCGCTGTGTTCTATTTAAAATATTGTGTTAAGAACACAGGCATTCGAATTTAGTCCTCATTAGTAGCAACTGTGGCCGATCTTAGGTAGGACAATCCTATCGAGGTTGATTACAGATGTTCTCTGCGGCAGTGACTTACCATCAAGAACTGTTATAAAAATGAATAGAAAGGCATTTGTTAAAAAATTGGATTATTTTTAGATGAAAAATGGAATACTATCTTAAAATTAACCTCTTTTCTTACTCTTACAAACATCTAATCAATCTAAGATTGCTTTCTACCGATAAAAATAAAGCCATCAGCGTTTTGACCGTTTGTTAATTAAATTTGTTAATTAAATTAAGTTAAGTTAATTTAGTCAGTCGCCATGTCATATACTTTCATTCTTTATGATACTGCCACATTTCACTTATCAATGTTAACATTAACATTTGTCACTTAACATTGTCACAAACAATAAATGATAACAAATTGTATTTAATATTAGTTAAAGAATATTTCCGTGGAATGATAATTATAAAAATGTTACAACAATCTTACTTAATTAGTGTGAGAGCGTTAAAAGATCTAACAAATCGTAACTAAACTTAACATTATGTTAGTTTATGTTACAATATTAGTTACAAATGATGTTACAATATGTTACTTTATGTTATAAATTTAGTTATTTAATTAAAGTTAATGAAATTGCAGTTTTAGTTAATGTCAATGTTTTACATATAGAAAATATATCTGGAACTCCGACGTTTGAATCCTTGGCACACACTTCTCAATTTTAAAGTTACGTGCAATAGAAATTAATTATTTCTTGCTGTAATAGAGAACGAAAATCTTGTGAACTATGTTTAAAAGTTTTTAGGAAAAATCTTAAAAGTATGTGAAGTCTACCAATCCGCACTTTGCCAGCGAAGTGGACTAAGCCCAAAATCATGCTCTAAAAACTCTTGCCTATCAATAGGTAGTAATGTAACAGCGTATGTTAAACACGAGTATAAGTGCAATGTGGCAGCACCATTTACTATAAGTTTGTTGTGATTTTATTATGTACGTTACGTAAGTAATGTTTATGCGGTCGGAAATGAGCACTGTAGGTATTGCGTGCGACTTTCGCCGGCCATTGTCTCAGATCAAAAAGAAAGACTAAACCTTTAACAATTTGAGTACGCTATTTGTTTTTTGTGTAAGGTTGTGGATGTTTTATGTAACGAGTACGGTACGCGATTTCTTTATTGTTAATATTACAACCGCGTATCGTGAGTATCTGTTGCCTATTATAATGTCACAATTTCGAGATAATTTTAGTCTAAAATCGTTTGTGTGTAAATTTGTTATGTATTGTTGAATTATTTGCACAATTTAGCGCCACAGGATGGCCTTATTATTTTTATGTGTGGAAAACGATTCTGAAATTTAGTTTAGACGTAATTGGCAATTTTATTGTATGTATGTAAATGTATGATGTATTTGAGAGGCTCAGTCTTTATTTTTTGGTCTGGGACGCGTACACTTTTGTATTTATTTCCTTTCTAACGCCGAGGCAAAGATACGTCTAGATTATCTGCTTGGTTCGAGGAAACATAAATACATACTATGTATATTATTCGGTTGAGGGATTTAATGAAACTGTCGCCATCGGTTCCAGGTTCGATCCCGGCTTAGGTTATCTAATGAATTTAGATATCTGTTCTGGTTTTTGTGTTTGCGTATAATATTGTGTTAGGTGTCTATCTATCTACCTACCTACCTGACTATTTTAGTCCTTAGTGGGAACTCATCTGTAATAGGCTTCAGATAGAACCTGAAACCTATATGATTATTAGTATATTTACGTAACACACACAAACAGAACGTCATACCAGGATGTCACACACACATCAATTTTTTGTAAAAAATCGAATGATTGTATGTGTCTCGTTTGGGCAGCGGTATCTAGACCTATCTTTTCTGAGGCATCGCTTTGCATTGCTTTATGAAACGCAATCTTTATTTGAACTGAGATTATAGATCTTTTTACTTTTTTTTCTTTAACCGACTTTCTTAAAGTATAAAGATTATTTATATCTACAGACAGTGAGCGTCATAAATCTAGTTTTATTTTATTGTGGAAGGTAATGTTTACCGGCAGTGGAGTGTAATGTTTTTCGAAATTGTGTGTATTTGGCATACTTTACAGTTCAAACGACTTGACGGATTTTAACATATGAGGTGTTGTTGGATTCGTCTAAATTGTGGGAGTAAGATAGGCTATATTCTAAGCATGTTTTTTTTTATAATGATTGGTAGTTCTATATAATATTTTGACAGAGTAGTATATAAATATGTACTTTAATGCACATTGTATAGGATACTATTTGTCTGTCAGACGTGCCTGACACGTGCCTGACACGCTCTATGCCTGTAGATATAAATAAATCCTAATTTTTCGTATTACTTATGTTAATAAAGAATTTATTTCCAATATTTTTTTTTGTATGATTAACTTTTTTTGCGCTTCAACCGATATTTTTTGAATTGTAGAGACATTTGGTTACATTTTGAAATGTTAAGAAAAGAAAATTCGAACTGAAAATGATGTGTTGAATTTTGTATTATTTTAATGTTTTTTTTATCTTAACAATTAAGGTTAGTTGGGGTAAGGCCGTATGAATTAAATTATATGTTTAGTCATATTTTTTTTCAAAAATAGCAACATTTTCATAAAGTGATATACTATGTTGCTAATTTTCAAAAATATGACCTAACTAGAGCGCCAAAAGCTCTGTTCTGTCACAAAAAATGACTAAAACTCCATCTATCGGATCGAAAAACTTCTTTTCAAGTTGGAAACATCAAAATTAACAAAACGTTTAAATCTATTGGAACGGTTTCAGATATTAGCATGTACAAATACGGTCACGTGATCATACGGCCTTGCTAGCGCCAATCTAACCTAACCTAACCTAACCCTAATATACCTTATTATTAAGAATGTTTGTCTGTCGGTGCTTACGCTATAGCGTCTCCTCTGTTAGATATTAATATTTTAATATAAGTTTTTGAGAGATTGCAGCGTTTTATTGACCTTCGGGATGGAAAGTTATTTTTGACCCCAGTTCGCCTTGATCGGTTCTCACCGTGCGACAGTTGCTTAATGTAAGGCCCGGTTTACACTTGCGACTGGTCGGCCATGTATGTCGGATGAATGATTCTTTTTTATGTTACAATAGTTGTAACGTAACCTTAAAAGTTGCTCTTATACATAATACCTACTTATGTATAAATCGATAAGAAACATGAAAATATATAATCAATTTAAATATTGATATTATTATCACAATGGTATGAAATTTAGTCATCTTTAATTGTCAAGTGCAGGGTTCGAACCCCAGGCCCTAATTTTAAGAAGTAAAAAGTAAAGTTAAGTCAAGTAAGTTTTTGATGTGCGCATGTAACATATAAATTATATCTCTTTCTTTAATGATAAAGGAAATTATCATTAAAGAAAGAGATATAATTTATATGAGGAAACCTACATATCAGAGAGAAAACAAGAATTCTTCCTAAAGTGGTGGCTTTCTTAATTCTTTGAAGGTGGTAGAACCCTTTGTGGTTCGACTCCGGCGGCACCACCGCCACACCTATTTCTACCTAATAACAGCAGTGTTAGGCGCTGCTGTGTTCCGTTTTGAAGCGTGTGGTAAGGGAGACAGACTTTTCCATCGGGGTTGTAGCGCATCTGTGGCAGACCTCAGGTAGGAATACCTAATCCTATCTGGGTTTGATTACACATGTCCATGGGCGGCAGTAGCCACTTACCATCAGGTGGACTGCATGCTCGTCTGCTACTCCTATATTATAAAAAAAATGTCTAACACAAATACTATGTGATATCCTTGAAAACCAATATGGAATGCCTTATATCGATAATTTCCTTTACCACAACCTTCATACCAGAACATAGCAACCTTATAAACACACATATAATACCGCTGTGGTTTAACCACGTTTGATTATAACTTCAATAAGATTAACATTTAGCAAAATATCAAGTTAACTTTGAAGTCTGACTCAAGAGAAAATGAAGACAAAGGTTTTCCTTTAGAGGTATTAATAGTGCTATGTAATTCCAGTTTTCATGACAAAAAGGTGTCCTTTTATGTAATAGTTATAACAATGTTGTCAATGAAAACATACAAAAACAATAATCCATTTATTTACGCAAGGAAATTATGCGCTAAGTAATTTCAGAAATGTGAATTTTTCACTTTTTAAAATGTTATAGGTAAGTAATATTTGTCGAATAAATATAGCTATTGGATCTGGTGCCTACGTCATCCTTCCTTTATCGTAGTACCCGTTGAAGGATGAAGTTCCTTGAAGTTGAAGGTAGAAGTCCCGGACTTATGGTGGTCTTCCCCAGTTATGTTTTACCGAGGTATTACCGGAGTAAGGTATCACATGGAGATTTTCAAAGGTATAAAAAGAGGTTATCACTTTTCTAGGTTTTTATACTACTATTTTTTTAAATAATAGCTAATAATGGATAAACCAATAAAAAAGTTATACATTTTAAATTTTTCGTCTGAATATTAAGGATTCGGAGTCTGTAGAATTTATAACTTTTCAACGATGGTCTGTCGCGATTAGTATGTAGTTAGTATAGATAGTTAGGTATGAGGACATTCACACATTGTCTCAGACTGTTGAATTATTATTAAATAAATTAATTTTCACACGATTTTGTGAAATCAATTTTGATTTTTCTAATGTACGAAAATTTATTTACATTGTACTTTATCTGTTTCTACCTTTAACAGCAGAGTTAGGTGCTGTTAGAGAGGGTGGGGTAAGTGAGAGACACTTATAGGTACTAAGCGTTTCAATTTAGTCCTCAGATTTTATACTTGACTTCAATCTAATCTTATGTGGGGTTGATTACAGATGTCTATGGGCGGCGATAGCCACTTACCATCAGGAAGACTGCACGCTCATTAACTACATCAATAACCAAAAAAAACTGGACTGCAAGTTTTAGCTACCCTTATAATTTAATTAAAATATAAGACTTGGTACACTACCGTGGGGCAGCGATCTGGCTCATTTATTTTATTTATAATTTTAGTTATTTTTCAAATATGTAGATACTGCAATTATTTTTATTTGATGTTTTTATTTATTTTAAGTTCTTATAATATTGTAAGTAATTAAATAGACAATACATTAATATGCAAAGATATACAAATATAAGACTTCTGTTTATTTTGGAAATCTATACTTATTCATTTTATTTACATAGACTAAAGATGCTTTAATCTGATACAATTAATTTTATGACTAATATAAATATCAATATCAAGTGACCTTTCCTCTCGCATATTAATTGTGTAAAGGTTAACCTTATTATATTTAATTAGTATGTTTTTAAATTGAAAAATACTAAAAGTTCTGATGGCTTAGTGGGTTGAAATTCGGTCATGCTATCTGGACCTCCGAGGTTCAAATTAGGCAAATGAAATCCTTTTTTCTTTTCGAGGGGGAAACCTTCAAAAGGTACCCGACGACGTGGGAGCGACGCCGGGTTATGTGGGATTTTTACCGCACTAAAACCCCTCCGGTGGCCGTCTTCAGCGCTTGTTGTAGAACTCCGGGATCTCCAACGGAACACAACCGGAGTCCTCCAAGTGCGATGCCCGGATCGGGCTCTGCCCTGGAGGAGCGTTTGCTCTTCCCACAACATCTGGTGATTACGACGGTATGCGACCACACATACCGCCGTCCTTCCCGGGGTAGCATACTGGACGGTTCGAGCTCCCACTCTTGCCGCCCGCAACCCCGGAAGCACCCTTTTAGTCGCCTCTTACGACAGGCAGGGGATACCGTAGCCCTACTCTAGAGGCAAATTAAATCCTAGACAATTTAAAAGGCAGACACACTCGAGTTTTTTCAAATTCTCAGGCATACAGGTTTCCTCACGATGTTGTCCTTCACCGTTTTAAGCAAGTGATAATTAGTTTCTAAACATATGTGGTAAATTTTTACATACATTAAAATATTACTACGGTGTAAGTAATTGTATGTGTTCGCTTTTTGTCGAAATGCGGAGGGTAATGTTTTTTAGTGTATGTGTGTATTATTATGTATGTATATAATATTATTTGATACGCCCTGCATTCCAAACCATTGAACGGATTTTCACATATAAGGTGTCGTTGGATTCGTCTAAACTTCGGGAGTAAAATATTTTAAAGCTATTCTTTTGTTATAATAATGCTGTAGAATACCTAAAGAAATATAGTTAAATAGCTTAATTATACAGAAACAATAATAAGGCAGATAATTATTAAATTTAAAGGTGGTAAAACCCTTTGTGGTTCAACTCCGGCGGCACCACACTATTTCTGCTTAATTACAGCAGTGTTAAGTGCTGCTGTGTTCTGGTTTGAAGGGTGTGGTGAGGGAGACTTTTCCGAGGTGTTCCAGCTAGTCCTCAAGGCTAGCGGCAAATCTGAGGCCATCCTCGGGAAGGAATCTAATTCTATGTGAAGTTGATTACAGATGTCCATGGGCGGCAGCAGCCACTTACCATCAGGTGGACTGCATGCTCGTCTGCTACTCTTATACTATAAAAAAAAATCACACCACTGTCCTTAATTTAGGACTCACAAATGTCCTTAATCTAGTTCACTGACCTAAAGTAAAATTACACGATTTTACTTTAACTAAACTACTAAAACTTTAACTTATTTTTTTTTAACCAAATCATTTAAATAAATCTAAGTTTTCAGTAAGGATACATTAGTTAACTAAACGCCTCTTTGTAACACTGAATTGTAAAATTACACAGTTATGTAAGATATGAGGTAATATGACCAATTATTGTAACCGTTAAAAAGATTATGTAAAGATGATTTAGAGCGATTTGACTGCGGTTTTGTGTAATATCAAGTAATTCAATTGTATGTTTGTTACAAGTTTACTGTTAAAATGAATAAGGAAAGAATATAAAATTCATGCTCGTTTGAAATTCGGCGTCTAAGACATCTGTAATCAACCCCAGATAGAATTAGATATTCCTACCTGATGTCGGCCACAGATGCGCCGCTACCCTCGAGGACTAAACTGGAACGCCTCGGAAAAGTCTGTCTCCCTTACCACACCCTTCAAACCGGAACACAGCAGCGCCTAACACTGCTGTTATTAGGTAGAAATAGGTGTGGCGGTGGTGCCGCCGGAGTCGAACCACAAAGGGTTCTACCACCTTCAAAATTAATAATTAAATCTACCTTTACAGCTTTGTACCTTTAAAATCGGCATAATTGTGCACTTATAAACTAGTACTAACATTGGATTTATGTACAGACAACATTTTATATAGATGCAGTGCAACTTACGAGTACATTAGTTAACACGATACACATGGATAAGCTCAAATGAATGCGATAATTAATTATCCAGTTTATGCATAATCGCTTTTTATTATATAAGAGTAGCAGACGAGCATGCAGTCCACCTGGCGGTAAGTGGTTACTGCCGCCCATGGACATCTGTAATGAACCCCAGATAAAATCAGATTCTTATTTGAGCTCGGCTATAGATGCGCCCTTACCCCTAAGGACTAAGTTGGAATGCCTCGGAACAGCATGTCTCCCTTATAACACCCTTCAAACCAGAACACAGCAGCGCTTAACACTGCTGTTATTAGGCAGAAATAGGTGTGGCGATGGCCCGCGGTGGTGCCGCCGGAGTCGAACCTACAGGATTTGATATATGGGTTCCGCTTTTACCTGATGCTGACCATAGATGCGTTTTTGGTTAGAACAAAGACCGCCTCATAATTGAATATGTGAGGTATATCAAATAACTAAGTTTTAAATTACGTTTTTTAAGTACATTTTTAAACAAGCAACCCCGCTGAAAAAACCCAGTAAAGCAATAAACAACAGCTGTAACGAAACAACTTACTTATTGTTACATTTTTGCAAAACCAACCAGATTGTATTAAGAGATAATATTTCGTTATTTTGTTAAAAACAACATTATTATAATTCCTCGTTACTTCATCTTGCAAAAAGGTGTCCAAGGATTTCGTGATTATTATCTAGTCATTAAGCTGAAGTCATTTCCATAACATTTTTTATTTTTAAGACGTAAGGCGTCGGTTTAAAAAGCCTAAAAAGACAAAGTCTTGTTAGTGATGAAATAACGTATCTACAGCAACAAAACTTAAAGAATAACAGGAAAATGCCGATAACTAAGTGATTATTAAGTAAGCGAAAATACTAGACATTTATTATAAAAACAGAAAACCCGAGTGCATAAATATATAGCGTGTGTCACTCCCACAATTGAGATGAATCCAACGACAACTCATACTCGTATCTTAAAAGCCGTTTGGGTTGCATGGCGTGCCAAGAATCGAAAACTAAGATAGTAAGCAAGATGACGGATGAAATCTTTTTTTATACACTACGAAATAAAAGGGCTTTCTCAGCAAAATTACGAAGAATACAGTTATGTTACAAAAATATTGTTTTTAATAACATTTTGTAATATTTTATTTTTTAGCTAGAAAATACAAAGAATACGCCTTCTATTAAACATGGAGGGGCTTATATGAATTACACTTACACTTACAAATCAATTACTTACATTTTTTTTTCCTATTATACTACTTGATCAAAACACGGCCTTAACTGAGAAAACACTAACATCATCCAAGTATAGCAACATTTAATACACTTGACATTATAAACACGTTTTACGTATTGAATAGTACAATGGTTCAAATAAATTCACAATAATCGCGATGTCTATCAAATGCATTAAGATATTGTTTAGATGAGTAACTCGTAAGATCATAGAGACGATAAGGTACAGTAGGGCAACGTTGTAAAATTATTAGGCTTTTATGGAACTACTGGGAGGTTCGGATTTCCTTTTTACTGACTTCCTTTTCGAAGTTTTTAGACTAGTGTTTTTTAGATTGAAATTTTATTTATTTTTAGATTGACAAGGTACTTAAATAAAACTAAATTAGTTAAAAAAATCCTCTGAATTACTTAAATAAAATTTGACCGCGGATCGCTGTACCAGGTAAGTGCCAATTTTTCTATTTATTATTGAAAAAAATGCATTGTTTCATTGTTTCTAATCAAAATACTCGAATATGTGTACCTTTCTAATAATACCTTTTCCAAAGTCTATCGAACATTGTAAATATATTTTGATACTATATCGCGTTAAATCAATTAACTCTGATTGATTGAGCATATGGTTGGCTCTGTAATTGATTGATTATGATGCTACAAAATTTATTGATTTTGGCTAAAGCATCCAACTTGCAGTGTCTCTGATGTCACAAAATTATGCGAAAATTCTATCTAATATAAATGCGAATGTGAGTTTGTTTGTTTTTTTGTTCGCTTTTGTGTCCTTACCTCAGCGATTCAGAAAAGGATATAGGGTACCTAATATCCCGAAAAAACGTGTTCTCGAGGGATTAATAATAACATCTCACTGAGAGCGAATCCGCGGGTAAAAGCTAGAATGGGCAAAGCCTAAACGACTTGACATTATTTTAACAAATGTGGTGTCATAACATTGTCTAAATTGTCAGAATGGCATAAGGTACAATACTTCCCGTTTTAATTATTTATTTTCAAACTGATTTTTCGCTTTTATAACATTTTTTTATTTTTTCATAATATAGGAGTAGCAGACGAGCATGAATCCACCTTTGGTAGGTAGCTATTACCGCCCATGGTAATCAACCCCAGATAGCATTAGATTCACCGCTACCCCGGAGGAGTAAGGTGGAACGCCTCCGAAAACTATGTTTCCTTTACCTTACCCTTCAATCCAGAACACTGCAGCACTTAACACTCTTGTTGTTATGCAGAGATAGGTGCACCTTCAACCAGTTCAAGTTATTTAAGTTTTATTTATCATTTTATTCTAAGCGTGTAAATTCTTGTAAAATAGTTAGAAGAAAATAAAAGTCACTTACTACAAGAGAACTTCTGGTCATTGTGTTGACTGTGGCCGGGTCGCTGGGTCACGAACGACGCGAGGTCGCGGTCAACAGTCAGGAAGTTGAAGGTGGTAGAAGCCTTTGTGGTTCGACTCGGGCGGGACCATACCTATTTCTTCCTCATAACAGCAGTGTTAAGCGCTATTGTGTCTTGGTTTGAAGGGTGTGGTAAGAGAGACATACTTTTCTGAGGCGTTCCAGCTTAATCCTCAGGGGTAGCGGCGCATCTGTGGCCAACCTCAAGTAGGAGTCTAATACTATCTGGGGTTGATTACAGATGTCCATGGGCGGCAGTAGCCACTTACAATCAGGTGGACACCATGCTCGTCTGCTACTATATTATAATTATTTAAAAAGTTGGGTAAAAACTTATAAAATATAAGTAAGGATAGGTTAATGTAACAGAACTTCTGGTCATTGAGTTGACTGTGGCCGGGTCGCTGGGTCACGAACGACGCGAGGTCGCGGTCAGAGTCAGGAAGTTTAATGGCGGCATTATTTACGCTGTGGTCTACCATACTAGATTTTTTTTTTTTTTTTTTTTTATAATATAGGAGTAGCAGACGAGCATGCAGTCCACCTGATGGTAAGTGGCTACTGCCGCCCATGGACATCTGTAAACAACCCCAGATAGGATTAGATATTCCTACTTGATGTCGGCCACAGATGCGCCGCTACCCCTGAGGACTAAGCTGGAACGCCTCGGAAAAGTATGTCTCCCTTACCACACCCTTCAAACCGGAACACAGCAGCGCCTAACACTGCTGTTATTAGGTAGAAATAGGTGTGGCGGTGGTGCCGCCGGAGTCGAACCACAAAGGGTTCTACCACCTTCAATAGATACATTACGTATGCATGCATGCATGACGCTTTCTACACTCATAGGGCCACATCATAGATGAGTATAGATATCTCACCGCCTTGTAATTAAGGAAGCCAGTAAATGACTTAAACGGCTGGAAATTCTGTCAGCTATTTAATGGCTGTCATGGTGTAATTTACGCGGAACAATGCCGACATGCGCAGTAAGTGGTGCAAAAATACGAAAACGAAGAAATAGTGCGGAGAAATATCGTTTCATTCGGACCCCTGGATGGGGAGACTGAGTTTCTTAACCATTAGGCTATCACTGTTAGATCCAGAATAGAGATTAAAATTTCTCCCTCGGAGGACTGACAGGGATTGAACCCGTAACTATTGATGTACGATTTGAAACGTTGATTTACAATCACATACAAAACTCAAATTAGTCAAAAAATCATTAAACATTAAATATAATTCAATTAAATTAAAAAAGAATCCAAGAAAAAAAAAAATTAAAAAAAAAAAAAAAACCAAGAATAATAATAATATTGTTCATGGGCGGTAGTGATCGTCATCAGATTGATTGTTATTTTAATTTTATCTTTTCTCGTTGTTTAATAAAATATAATTTTGAAAGGAGCAGTAAAATCAATAAAGAAGACAAGAAAACTATAAGAACTAAAAGAACAGCTTAGAAACGAGATATCAGATATTATTTTCAATGACGTAAGTCCGTAACATATCCAATTTACTTCATGTAGATCACAGACTAACTATACAATAGACTCCATATCAACCGCATGCCATTTTTGTTAACAATAAAAAGAAATAAAGATAGATTAAAAGATTTTTAAAAACATGCCTTTTATATACATTATTTTCTTTTTCGTATTTTCTCAGAAGATTTGATACCTATATAAAAGAGGTGAAGGCAAAATAATCTATCTGTCATTTTTGGACTGTCATATAGGTCTTAGAATGACGTCACTAAGGTGATCTTGCATTGTTATCCAAACCAAATGTACATGCAAAATTTCAGCTCACTTTCGGTTCGTATTAACTGTTGTCTTCACTCATCCAATCGACCAAGACGTAAGAGAAGACCGACAAGAACGAGCTTATGTTTGCTATGTAAATCGGCGTGCAATGTGCGCAAATCAACGTATAGTTAATTATATATTAGACGACCCGCGTGGCGGAGCGGTCACCATACCGGTCTGACGCGCAGTTCCCGGGTTCGATCCCCGGCCAGACAGAAATTTAAATGATGAATTTAGATTTCTGTTTCTGGGTCTGGGTGTTTGTGTATTTGTCTCTGTGTGTCCATGGCACCCACGACACAGGGAATCGTAGTGTGGGGCTGTGAGTGTAGAAAGCGTTGAAGCGTTAAAGCGTTATTTATTTATCATTGGGTTACACCAACAAAGTGAACATATACATTGTCTAGATATATCACATTGAACTGAAATCTAAGTGTCATCTCAATTACAGGTGTAAATACATTCTGAAAGCAACTACGTACTGAAACATTCAATAAAATAAAATAAAATTGACAATTAAATAGTTCTGTTCTATGCCTCACTATATTGTGACAAGTTTGATTATTCGGAGTCTATTGATTACTAATCAAAGTTATAGATGTGTCTTATATAATACCATTGACTGGTTGAAGACACGCCTACTTAATTTTTTTATATTCAGTTTATGAGAATTTTATATATTTATGGCGTTTTCAAACGACACGTCTATATAGGGCAGTTTGTTGTTATATGGTCATTATCAGTCATTTTAGTAATAAAACTTTTGTACGCGTATTTTATAAGTAACTATCTTTTTTTTAATAAAAATAGATGGTAACACTATTCTTTATTTGACTGTAGAAACAACACCGACGCTATGGTCCGAGGTTCGAATCCAAAGCAAGCACTTATGAAGTTATGTGTGTATTAGAAATTTTCTAATTAAATAATAACTGTCACTTCTTTAACGGATAAGAAAAATATCGTAAAGAACGTCTGAGAGAACATCTGAGACTAAAAACCATAATATAATTATCATCTGATTTTCGAAACGCGTTGAAAAGTATAAATAAAAGACTCGTTAAAGACATATGAAATTTAACAATCTTATAATAACAACAACTTAGCCTGTATAATGGATTATGGCCTAGATCCCTCTAAGTTTGCAAGGAGACTCGTGACCAGTAGGATAGTCATTTAGGAATTTAAGCGCTGCTGTGTTCTGGTTTGAAGGGTATTGTAAGGGGTCTCAGGGTATCGGCGCATCAGTGGCCGATCATAGGAATCTAATCTGTCTGGGGTAGATCACAGATGTCCATCGGCCAAAGTAGCCACCCACCATCAGGTGGACTGCATGCTCGTCTGCTACTCTTACATTATAAAAATACTATCGTAGTATTCGTAGTACTAAGTATTGAAGATAGTAACGTCGTATTCTACTGTTGGCGCAGCCTTATCATAACCCAAGACAATGCTAAACAAAAGAATTTGAATTTTACACGTTTCAAGGATGAGTGCGTGGGGAATTGGCGATATCAGAAATTCACAGCACGGCAATGTCGAGGAAAACAGTATTAACATTGTGTACAGGAGTATTCTGTAAGATCCTTGGCACTCTGGTCTGGTCGTGGTCTGCCATAGTAAGAAGAGTTTAGACCAATCATTTTTTTTAATTATTAAGTTTACCAATGGTTGTAACATTATACCTACATATTTTTAAATTAATTCTAGTTACAATGCAAACAATAAATGTAAGACCACTTAGAGGTAAACATCGCATGCAATACAGATGTAAACGTGTCGATGAGAATGATATATAACAAACTTTATACTCGTATACTAAAAATAAAACAACACAAAAATGAGAAAAAAGAAAAAATATAATATAATATTAATAGATAGGTAAATTAAAAATTAAATTAAATACTAATTATAATTTAAACACAGCCTTTCTAAAAGTGGTGGTCATGGTGGTCAATGTCAACCCTCATGGGTCAAAGATGACTTCAAGGGGGCTTTATGTGGGCGACAAAAGATTTGAGGGTCAATAAGATGGGAACGGGTGCTTATGGGGATCTACGATATTGGATCTTATTTTAGAAGGTTGCAGGTCTGTCAGGACCGCGGACGAGTGCTGTTAGCGTATCCATGGACCACGTTAGGACCACGGGACTAAAACCCCATGGTATTCCATGGGGTTTTAGTCCCGTGGTATTTCATGGGGGTTTAACCGGTAGGAGACCGGCATATCTCTCCGCTGCTGCTGCTTCGGGAAAACGTCGTAGGTGTAAATTTCTGTGACCCTTCACACGTTTTAGAAACTGTTTAGTCCTGCCCATTTTTCGCCGTTTATTTCTTTAAAAAAATTGGAGAATTCTACTCTCAGGCCGGACGGCATGAACCTCTTATTCTAAGGGATTAGCAATTAAAATATAATCACGACGCTTGCATTCCCCTATTCCGTTGTCTCTAGCTTCGAGTTTCATTTTCAAAACACGAATCCACGCACCTAATTATACTCTCCAATCGAGATTATATGTATTAAATATTAGTCATCTTGAAGGTCTTGAAGGCGTGTAATCTTATAGTCACATAAAAGGTACAGAGTAACGATATAATAACTATACGTAAGTAAGTTCACACTAGTGATTAGAAGTATTATAACTACACAAGTATCTCCGTTATTCGACTGTTCTTGCTGAAGTCTCCGACCAGAATGTCGCTCTCTGTTAATTCGAGCGCCGCCAAGGTGTCGTCCCCACTTCACCTACCCGCATCTGTTTTTAAACTGTAGTGTCAAATGAGTCACATATTACTTTAATGTAACGTTATAAAAATGTGATATCGTTAATATCCAAGCTTCTTATTAACGATGATAACATATGTATCAAGATTCGATCTTTATTACACGTAACTCGAATTATTGTTTCAAGAATAGCACCTACCTACAGGAAGGCGCAGTGAGTTCGTTTCGTTTCGCTGTTTCGACACTGATATTTATAACTGTAATTGCTCAACGTTTGATGTACGGTTTAATTGTTTAACGCATTTGATTGTTTTTTTGTAACTGCAGAAATAAGCGGACGTCTACACTTGAAGTAAATGAATACTTCTATAAAGGTCTGTATCTACGGCCAGTAAGCCCAGAATGTTTTCTCTCAGAATGAGAAGGATTAGGCCATAGTCTGAGATCACTAAAATACAATCTATTCTACTTATCAAAGGCCATAGTCCACCGTGCTGGCCAAGTGCGTATTGATAGACTTCACATACCTTTGAGAACTATTTTTAGATCTATCAGGTAAACAAGTTCTCTCAAGATGTTTTCTTCACCCTTAATGCAAGTGATAATTAATCTCTAATTTAGTACCGAACTTTAGAAAAAGTGGTAGAATCTAGTGGTTCGACACTGGATGCATCACTGCCTCGCGAACATTCTTATAACAGCAGTGTTAGTGCTGCTGTGTTCTGGTTTGTTACGAGGCATTCCGATTTAGTTGACAGAGAGTAGCAAAGTATGTGTGATTATTTCATATATCTTAATATTTATAGAGAACTAGTTTGTGCCCGCGGCTTCGCCTGCGTTTAAAAGGAAATAAAATAACATACTAACATACATAAAACTGAAAATTCGTACTTGCTAAAGATCATCACTTGATCAAATGCATAGTTTACGATTCAATCTTTACTAATATCGATTAAAATAATCGATGTTAGTAAGGTTAGTAAGGGTCCAAAAGATCGATTCTCCGATTAATCGATCTTAGACCGTCATCCCTAGTTCCTGTGGGATTTCCGGGATAAAAACTATCCTATGTCCTTTCTCGGGTCACGGACTATCTTTGTACAAAATTTCATTAAAATCAGTTCAGTGGTTTGGGAGTGAAGAACAGATAACCAGACAGACAGACAGACAGAGTTACTTTCGGATTTATAATATTAGTAAGGATTATTAAGGATTTCTAATATGATTCAAACCGCTTAGAAAGCTTAGAATGCTTAGCATCTGCTATTTCATGACAACAATCGGAAGCGAAGGCTCAAAGCGTCCTTCGAAATTTGGAAATGCATATGTTTGGCTACTAATGGTCACCCATCCAATTTTAAACCAATATTACTTAACTATGTAGATCGATTACGATTTACTCAAGTCGCAAAAGGCATTTATTTAGGTTAAAATCAATTTAATTAGATATTAAAACACCCATTACAGAGTGCCACTTGTTACATGTTACATAAACTATTGAAATATGAGTTCAATGGTCTGGTTAGGTGTATTGTATAAGTATCGTATTGATAATTTTAGTTGAAATTGTTATCTATCTTTCGTTAGTTAAGATGACAAAAAGAAAAGAAAGGAACTATTATAACAATGATTGCTTAATTAACGCTACTTAAGTTTACAATTTAAATGCTGCACCGTTCACTACGTAGTAGGAACTAAGATAACAGATTTGGGGGAAAGGTAGCGTAATAAAACCAATCCCGATGAGAGTCGGTTTTACACTAATTTATTGATGTGAAACATCTATAGCCGCACGTAAAACCGATTTCTTGCGTGGCGACGCGTGCCGTGGCGTCGCCACGCTATACGATGGTATATATATACAGTCTATATGCAGTAGTGTGTGTGGTGTGGCGACGCGTCGCCATGCGCTATCGAATTCAATAAATAGTCATCGTTATCTGGAAAAAAATCGTAATATTTTATTTTATCATTATGACATATTTAGTTCCTATCACAATATGTTCTTTTCTGCATATTACTTTTACAAAATAATGTCGATGTTTCACATCTGCCAGGCGTCCCGTGACGGCTCACATTTTTTTAAGTAGAATATGTAAAAATGATGACTGTGAAATTATGGGAGTGTGCATGAAATGTCTACATGTGTGCACTTACATACGAAAAATTGCTAATACGCATTATTGGCGTCACGTGTACGTGCAGTAGCTCGTACAAATGCTGATGTGGTAAGTAATGATGTGCCGAGTCGGCCATTTTTGGTATTCGAGTACTTTAGTACTCATATAAAAAATAATCGAGTCAGTACTCGAGTCCAAAGTATTCACAAAGTACTCGAGTACTTTGCACAACATAGTCCAATAGCACGGAAGAGCAAAAAAAAAAAAAAAAAACGCCACTCACTACACAAAATTAATCAAGTTTTTACTTGTACGAGTAGTAGTTGTAGTGTACGAGTATCGTCAGTATTCGAGTATTACTGGTACTTGAGTATCACTATTGGTACTCGAGTATGCGAGTTTATGTAAGTACTCGAGTCGACCTGACTCGGCACATCTCTAGTGGTAAGACTTGTGGTCGATCTACTTGACCGTAGGTAACTACACTAAATACTAGGGTCGTGTACCTAATCTAAATCGGAAGTTAACATAATAAATATATTATTAATAAAAGCGTAGTAAAAATTCTCAGATACTTGCATGCATGCCGTCCATCTAATGGTAAGTGACTACTGCCGCTCGTGGACATCTGTAATCAACCCCAGATAGAATTAGATTCCTACCTGAGGTCGGCCACAGATGCGCCGCTACCCCTGAGGACTAAGCTGGAACGCTTTGGAAAAGTCTCTCTCCCTTACCACACCCTTCAAACCGTTAACACTTGAGTTATTACGTCATCTTATAATATATCTTGTCAGAGCTAGCTTTCAACAAACGAAAAGCTCTAGTTAGCTCGGCCATTTTCCTCAATCATTTGTGCGAAATTAGTAAAAAAGACCAATGACGTCAAATGGCTTGTTTTACTTTCTACTTACTTAGCTACTTTTAGCTTCTTACTTAGTTTTTTTGCATGTATAAAGTACTCAATGAGTATTAAGGTACTTAATATTAATTACAATCTAGCCTTCTATAAGACTAATGGGTAATTCTAAGCTAACTTAAACTGCTAAATAATCATATAATGGTGGCGTCCTCTGACACTGCACTTCTTTGTTTTATCACTTAGCTACCAAATATCTTTTTTGCGCGGCTGTGGAGGGTAATGACACAGTAGAAATATTTGTAGTGTGGTAATGATTTTTGTATGTATGTATGTATGTATATATGTATCATTCTTGAGCAAGCCTTACAGCCCAAATGGCTTGACGGATTTGAAAGTGGTTGAGCCCTTTGCGGTTCGACTCCGGAGACACTATGCCATACCTATTCCTACTATTTCCTACTACATAACAGCAGTGTTAATTAAGCGCTGCTGTGTTTTGGTTTGAAGGGTGTGGTAAGGGACATATTTATCCAAGACGTTCCAACTTAATCCTCCGGGACAACAACGCATCTGTAACAAGTGACCACCCTAGATAGGACTCTAATCTTATCTGGGGTTGATGTCAAGCTACGAACGGCAGTAGCCACTTACCATAAAAATAATATAAAAATCTGTGCCACGTCTATTACAAGTAGGTATCATATATGATCCGTGACACGCGGGTAAAACTTGAAACTCCTTGGGAAAAGGATGAATAGAATTCTACGAAATCGTGTCTCATGTTTAACCATATCATCTCATTTAATTTAATAGGGTAAAACGCTAGTCAAAAATAGAAAATAAGTATAGTCTGCGTAAAACAGCTAGTCCGCTCTGAATATATAAATGAATCGCGTCGGCATAGTAAATTGTATGACTACACCTGCTTGCAACAACTTCAGAGCGGACTAGCAGTCTGGCGCGGACTATACCTAAGTCATAGATTAGTAAAGATTACTCACTCCTAACACAAAATCTTCTCTAAAAATGTTTTTATTTGTCAAGAATTCAAAAAAAGAACTTACTAAAATAAGCCGTTTGTGGCTTCATTCAATTTCAAGGCGGCGAAGTATCTTTACTAATCTATGACCTAAGTACAAATCTATGGACTTAAGTAACAAATAAAAAATAAGTTCATATTTTGATATTTGTTTTAATGTTTATTTGAATACAATTGAAACCGGATAATGTATTTCAATATCAACGTAAGTAAATTTAGCCTTAATAAAGCGCATACGGCGATTGGCGTTCAATTTTTTATATAACACAACATTTACTTTCACTCCCAGCGCCATCTTGCACACTCGTTCGGTGATCTAGTTTAGGGCGGTTACGTCGCTTAGGGATGGCGATCTGAGATTGATTGTCGAATCGATCTTTTGGGCCAAAATAATCTATTATTTTAGTCGATGTTAATGGATCGGTTCAGTGAATTGATCTTTCATGCTAGAAAATTGAAAGTCGATTTTTCTCGACGATGGCTGAATGTGTTATTGATTTTTTTTTGCTGACGGACACGTATTTCAGTGCTTCTTTGGTTGACCTATTTTAGCTATCTTTGCCCTTTTTAGTTGAAAAAATCGAAGATCGATTTTTGGAAAATCGATTCATTGGGCCTCGATGTCTTTGTGAATCGATTTTTTACATTTCGATTCCAATCGATTCGAGAATCGATCTTTCTCGGAAATAATCGCCATCCCTACGTGGCATACAGAATTAACGATCTGAATAATGAATTGTGTGAAAAATCAATTCATTTCATTCTAGTTGTGCCACTGACCTGAATGTTGACAATAGGCTGTTAATTCATTTGAATAGATATTGTTAGTAACTGCGCTGAAATTATTTCAGTTGACAATGCGTGGGTAGATTACTATTTTATTGGTTACAATACTCTAAATACATCCGAGCTATTTTAATTAATTAAAGTTATACTAACGTTATTTCGCTGTGTTGTTACATCTAAATGACTATACTTTTAATATTTTTGGTTGAATTTATTTATTTCGTGGTTGGTTACATATAGCGTTTTGTTAGGCTGAATAGTGCCATCTAGTATGTAATAGTAGCATTTCAATTTTTTATCAGTTACATTTAACGTTTCCAGCGCCATCTCGTGTCAAGTAGCTATAATAGAAGTTACTACACTATTTCACAGATGTCGCCATTTAGAATTTTTTCTTAAGTATTTAAAAAGAACAAAATTATATTCCACTTTCTATTTTTTTTGAACACAGCAAATTTAATGGTATTCAATACGTAGTTCTTTATTATTTTTTATTAAAAAAAGATAATTGTTTAACTTTGTTGTTTATGGAAGCCGCAGATGTCATAACCGTCGCATGTTAACAAAATTAAAAAATTGCTTTAGTTTATGGCGCTCCCGCCGCATGACAGTTGTGTAGAAAAATTGGGAATTATGAAGTGAGGTATTTTAGAAATTATTGTGTTTAAATGACAGCAGGAAAAGAAACCATGGGGTGAGTTTAATTCCCTGGATTATATTTTATTTGATTCGGCATAAAATACTTATGTTAATTGGGGAGAAAGTGTCGAAAACTGGAAATCGAGTTTCGCCAATGCCTGGGTATTTTAGGGAGGGGTGGTGGATGCACTTTACCCATGCGAAGGGATAATTTTAGGTGTTTTTCTGTGGAAACTGGGAAGACGTTCCTATTTTCGGAAATTGTGATTTCTATTTGTTGCATTCTAAAATTTAATAATCTTTTATTACAAAAATAAAATGATAGTAAAAACATTTTACGCTCGGTTCGTTCGAGTTATCGGGTGATCATTGATTGCACTCGATCGAGTGCTTTTGCCCTCTAAGGTCGTCAAGGGACGGGCTGACCTGCTATATATAAAGCTTTTGTTCATACTTGAGCGATCTTTTAGTCTGTAAGGGTTGAAGCTCTAGTTACTGTAATTGCGCTCATTACACTCGATTGAAAGATGGAAAATGATTTCGTATTTATTTACGTACTTTAAATTTTCATACTTTTTAATAAAAAAATGTTTTGATATTTGAAACGATTTTTATGCACCATTGAATACGAAATATGCATGTAATATCTGGTATAAAATGTTATTTGCATCAGAAAATCTGTTGTAAGTATCAAGTTGTATAGGACTCCTATACAACATATCTTAATTATTCCTAGTGTGGTAGGGTTGTCATTTCTGGAGGGCTAAGGTACATTACCACACCCTTCAAAGCAACACACTAAAGAGGACTATACATCCCATGAATGAACATTGAAACTTAATTCATATGAACAGTTTCTTCATCTACAGTCACTTATAATTTAAAAAAAAACGCTTTCTACACTCACAGCCCCACACTAGGATTCCCTGTATCGTGGGTGCTATGGACACACACATAGACAAATACAAAAACACCCAGACCCAGAAACAGAAATCTAAATTCTTCATTTAGAAATTTGTCTGGCTGGGGATCAAACCCGGGACCCTCTGCGCGTCAGACCGGCATGGTGACCGCTCCGCCACGCGGGTCGTCATGTTATAAGAATGCCTTGTTTTGGTAATGGACACATGTACAAATTTTGAGTAGATTCATCACATAGTTTTACACTTAATTACAAATAACATTTTCAATGAATATTTTTAATACTGCTGTATTTTGTCTAAATTCCAGTACTGCTAGTCAAAGTTAGTAGTCAGTTTAACAACAATCAGGTCTGCATTAGGTCAGTAATGGATTATCGGTGAAATAAATAACCAATGGTTTTTATACTCAACATGCTGTTAGGATTCATCTTTGCGCTTGTCGTGGATATAAATGGATTAGATAGAACTAAAACGGGAGTCTTCATTCACCAATAAGTTGTTTGTCTTGTCATAGGATTGAACCCGAACCTTCTTATTGTGAGAGTACACTACTGCGCAGCTTGTCCCTTATGACCTCATAATTTATTTTTTAATATAACTGATGGCAAGTGTAAATAAAATTCTAGTTAGAAATTGACTTACACCATACAGTAAGGTTGTATACCTGTAAATTGTTTTAGCATTGACCTTAATGAGTTATGGTTTGAAGTTACGCCAACAAGTCTGCCATGCATTGTGTACCAATTTACCAATGTTTGTTCAAACGTATGCAATAGTTTTTACATTTGCATCTTTACAATACCATTGACATAAGCGCAAATATCATGCACTTGAGAAAAAAAGCATTTGATTCATTTCGCCTTCAATTGGATTTTGATCCAATTTAATGTTACATCATAGTAGTATCAAATAATTCACGGTTATTATAGTCAGCACCACACTGTTAGTCTGCTCTGTAGTTGTTGCGAGCAGGTGTAGTCATACAATTTGTTATGGTAACACTATTCATTTCTATATTCAGAGTGGACTAGCATTTTTGCATGGACTATAAATGAGAGTAAGCGTGGCATTGGATCATTTAGCATTGTAATATGTATTTTTGCTTATACTACACTGGGTTTGGAAGGTGATTGAACTCTTTGGGGGTACAACTGTTAAATCTGTTTCTGCCAAATAACAGCAGTGGTAAGTGCTGCTGTGTTCCATTTTGAAGGGTGTGGTAAGAGAGACATACATCCAAGGTGTTCCAATTTTAGTCCTCAGGGGGTAGAAACACCTGACTTCAGGTCAGAATTTTTTCTGTAATCACAGATGTCCATTGATGGCAGCCACTTCCCATCAGGTGGACTACATGGGCATACTTAGCTTCCTCTATATTATAAAAAAAATACTGGTTATATTGCATGTTGTGGTGATGCTGTGTTCTGTTTAGAGGGTGTGGTAAAGGAGAGATACTTTTATGTTGCATTTCAAAACAGTCCTCTCGTAGTAGTAAATCAAATCAAATTTCTTCATTCAAAATAGGTACTTTTTGAATGTCAATACAACTGCCACCATAACATAATCTTGTATAGATCTCCGATCCTGTCTTGTATTTATTATTATAGATGTAAGGATGATTGTGAGCAGAGTAAAATACTGACCATGTAATTCACCTGATGGTAAGTGAATTCTGCTGTTCTTAGATATCTGTAATCAACCCGAAATAAGAATTAGACATCTGTTTGCAATTGGTGACAGATACCTTGCTTCACCCTGAGGACTAAGTTGAAATGCCTCACATAAATCTCTCCCATACCTTTCAAATCCAAACAAAACAGCACTAGATACTGCTGCTATTATGATAAAATATTTTTGAAATCAAAAAGATAAGAATAATTGCATAATCTTTGATATAAAATTCTCGTGTCACAATGTTAGTTACCATACTCCTCTGAAACGGCTCTACCAATTTTCACCAAATTTTATATGCATATTAAGTAGGTCTGAGAATCGCCTACTATCTATTTTTCATATCCCTAAGTGATAAGGGTTGTTCACCCTTAACATTTTTTCTTTATATGGCAACACAACGTTTGTGGGGTAAGCTAGTAGTATATAAGATAGTACATAGTCCCAAAAGTGAATAATGCAATTTGTTGCCATAATCTTATCAAAAAATTCCTTCATAAGTTTCTCACGCGGCTGTCATATTATTGATTGGTTTATCAAGTGCCCTAAATTTCGATTGAACGTGCAACTATGACCTTTAATACCAGATAATATGAACTTATTTGGTCTGAGAGTTTCGGTAACATTGATACATTTTATTCGCAATGTTGTATGTGTTGTAATAGTCCAGTTTCGATTGAGTTGTGTGCGAAAACTATTGTGTTGTAATGGATCTTAAAACCGATGTTAAGTAAGACAATTATTATTAGAATATTGGTTACTTAGATGTACTATATTTTAGCGAATTTACTTGTTTTTTTAACTTGATAAATGGATAATAAGAATTAAATTATGCTTTTTGTGTTATAAGTGTTGATGAAATGGTTGGAAGTTTTGTAATGTAAATTAAATTGTGTTTTTGTACAAGACTGAAGTAGCCTCACTAGTCGCTACTGTCACCTATGGTCATCAGACATCTCCAACCAACTCCATATAAAACAGGGGCTTTACTTAATTGACCACCTTCAATTAAGACTTAATTATTAAGTAACTTTTGTGGATCGACTCCGGCGGCACCACCGCCACACCTATTTCTGCCTAATAACAGCAGTGTAAGGCGCTGCTGTGTTCAGTTTTGAAGGGTCTGGTAAGGGAGACAGACTTTTCCGAGGCGTTCCAGCTTAGTCCTCAGGGGTAGCGGCGCATCTGTGGCCGATCTCAGGTAGGAATATCTAAACCTACCTGGGGTTGATTACAGATGTCCATGGGCGGCAGTAGCCACTTACCATCAGATGGACTGCATGCTCGTCTACTACTCCTATATTATAAAAAAAAATACTTTACGCCGATCATGGACGCGTTGCTACTTCTAAGTATTAAATCACCTCATCTTTTTGTCAGCCTATTTTCCCTACCTACTTTTTCCCGACTTTTTCACCGTACATATGTTGTATGTCTCATTCTTTCACACTCACGCCCAGCAGCCCAAAAGGTATGATGGATTTGAAAAAATGAGGTGTTTTCGAATTATTCGCGGGAATGATATTGGCTATATTTTTAAGCAGTCTTGTTTTGTATTTAATAATAATTTCTAGCCTTTATGAGGCTAAAACACTCTCAAATTAAGGTTGCATTGAATACTTCAGTTTTTTTAAACCTATGACACAAATACTGCGTTGGTGTAAACTGTATTGTGCTGTAAAATAAAAGGAACATACAATAACGATTTTTTGTGATGTAGTGACAGTATTAACAATGGTTATTTGATACATACTCAGACGCCACACCGACTATTGTGGTGTATACAATTAGTTTTCCCACACAGCAATGGCTTTGACAAATGGAGAATTCATTTACACATCGGCTCTGTATATTTATTATTATTTTACTGTAATAGTATATTTGAAGATGGTAGAACGTTTTGTGGTTTACTGACACTTATTTGTGTTGTACAGCAGTATCGAGCTCTGTTTTGGTTTGATGGGTTTGGTAAAGGAGACACTTATATGAGATGTTTCAATTTACGTCAGTAATAAATTTTGAATCTGTCCAATTTTTACCTAGCAAAATTCGAAGTTTGATAACTTTTGCCTACGTAAGTTTTCAAATTTCAAGCTGTGATAGGAAAAAATATTTAAAATTGATAATTTTTTGCGAGTTTTAGTCTTTAGGGATAGTTATGCACCTGTGACCGATCACAAGTAGGACTCCAATACTATATAGCGTTGATTATGGTGTTCATGGGCATCAGAGGTCACTTACCTTCAAGTGGACTATATGCTTGTCTGCTACTACTATATTGGCTCTAGCAGACATGCTATTTTCAGTATCGGCGATCGATACTTTACCTACTTTTAGAAATCTGGATGCAGCAATCGAATGCCACATCCCGCCCACGTTTGATCTCTGATCGCAGAACGTGTACGAACATCCACGAATTTTAACATATGAGGTATCGTTGGATTCGTCTAAATTGTAGTATTCACTACGTTACCTTCCCTTTATACCCGACAGCCAAGGAAGGGTTATGTTTTTCGAGTGCATCTTGTATGTTAATTCCTTTATTTTAAATTATTTTTAATTAGTCAGGTTCGTGGTTTAAAGGGTGTGGTAAGGGAGACATACTTTACCGAGGCGCTCTAGCTTAGACCTCAGGAGTAGCGGCGCATCTTTGGCCGAGCTCAGGTAGGAATATCGATCCTATCTGGGGTTGATTACAGATGTCCATGGGCGGCAGTAGACACTTACCATCAAGTGGACTGCATGCTCGTCTCCTACTCCTATATTATAAAAAATGTTGTTTTATAATAATTACTAGTACCTAAGCTAAGCTAACGGCTAACCTAACCTAACCTAACCTAATTTTGTTTTCCAACAGAGAGCAGCCGATCTTTACGTGCAAAGCGCACGTGTTCCACATAGATCCGAAGACTAAGCGCTCGTGGATGTCGGCCAGCTCGGCGGCGGTGTCCGTGTCGTTCTTCTACGACTCCTCCAGGAATCTGTACAGGATCATCAGCGTTGAGGGGACTAAGGTATGTGGTATTGTATACCTATATGGGCAGTGATAGGTTGAAACGTGGCCTCTCAGTCGAGGGGCCCAGTTCGAATTTTAGGCACCTCTGATTTGCGTATTATAAAAAAGAATATAATCATCACTTGCTGTAATGGCGAAGGAAAACATTATAAGGAAGCCTAAACGATTGGAAGATCTTTAAATAGTTCTCAAAGGTGTGTAAAGTCTACCAATTCGCTTTTGAGTAGCACAGTGCACTATGCCCTAAAACATTCTCTTTCTGAGAGGAGACCCGTGACGAACAGTGGGACTGTAATAGGTTTACGACGACGATGTATTGCTATAGATAATGTTGCTAAATGTGCTACTACGACTACCAGATTTAAGGGTTGCAGGAGTCTGTTAAACGATGGTTTAATTATGGTGTTTTAATTTATACGAATTGAATCACAACTTTTCACTTTCTATTATTGTTTCTCTGTGGGGGCGGTATTGATTTCAACGTCGGGTTGATTATTGCGTCGTAGGACTGCGATTTAATGCGATATTACGACTCGAATTTTCTCGATAAGTTCATTAATTTCGCTCGTGATGTTATATATAACGGAATATACGAGAGTAAAAGGAAAATTCTGATATTCATGGTCGATACATGTGTGAATGAAGAACAAGGTGGTACAACCCTTTGTGGTTCGACATTACCGCACATCTGCTTGTGCCCATTAACCCGGCGAGCATGAGGTGAAAAAGAAATGAAAGAAAGTTTATAATCATGAAATAATATTTTATTTTTAGTTTTTTTCTTACACTATGTAATTATGGTTAAAAAAATTTAAAGGTTTATTAAAATTAAATTTTCAACTAAAAACATTACTCTTTGGAGTGTAAATTGACTTAAAACATAAGAAAAATGAGATACTCTTCTAAGAAGAATTAAAAATATATTTTTTAATTAGAAAAATCAATTTAGGCACTATCGTTTAGATCAGCACAATTTTCACATGTCAATTTTGCATGCTCCATACATATGGGCTTACCACAAGCGCTGCATGAGTGTTTGGTTTTCCTATCCTTCTTGGATGGACAATCCTGGCATCTCACATATCGCCCTGGTACATTTACATGTTTGGGTGAGAGCTCGCCCAGCCGTTTTAGGATTCGCTGGTGAATGTAGCTGGGATTTTTTTTTTCGATTTTCTTGTACGAAGTTGTTCGTATATCATTGATAAACCCAAATTACGAATAAATTCTGTTCTCTTTATTCCAATGTCTTTATTCATGCTCGGTTATGATATTTTCTGACCTAACCCTCACATTTGGACGCTGAAAATTCTTGTACCACTTTGAACCATCTTTGGATATATAGAAAGGCCCACGTACATGCCGAGAAGCTGATACTCTTGCACTGAGAAGAGACAAGGGTAATTCATCCTCGGGATCGCTTTGTGGTTTATTAGTTACAGCATCTTTTTGTCTAATGTTAGACGAAACGTCACCGGGGTCATCGCCCTCTTGTTCCGTGCCAGAATTCACCGCGTGTTCACTACATTGATCAGTTTCTCCTTCCGAACTGGAGTCATCTGAAGAATCAGTTGCAGCCTCCTCTAACATAGCACCATCCAATCCATTCTTCTTGTCTTTCACGATCCATTTCGACCAGGAACTAAAAATAAAATAAAAAAAAAAGTTGCTACTAAAATATAAAATTAAAATGATATAAACTTGTAATGTAAAATCATAAATAATAACAAAAGTAATAAAAGAACAATAAAAATTAATTACATAAAAAAATACTTAAAAAATGACGTGGGGTATTACATACCCGTGACAGGTTTGCTCACGAATTACTCAGCCGATGTCCGGCGCAACACTGCGATCACGCCACTGTCCCCTCCTGCAAACCCTAGCCCGCAGGTACTGAGCGCACGAGTGTGGCCACACGAATATTTTAAAAAATACATAACTTTTTAAGTATACCCGGGTATGAAATACCCTGGGTCATGCTCGCCGGGTTAACAGCAGTGTTAAGCGCTGCTGTGTTCTGGTTTGAAGGGTGTGGTATGGGAGACATACCTTTTCGAGGCGTTCCAGCTTTATTCTAAAGGGGTAGCGGCGCATTTGTAGCCGACCTCAGGTAGGAATATCTAACCTTACCTGGAGCTAATTACAGATGTCCGTCAGTTGGACTGTATGCTTGTCTACTCCTATATTACATAAAAAAAGATCTGCCAAACATGAAAATTAGTTAACCCGTAAAACTGGAACACAAACAGACGCACTTATTTATACATTTTATAATATTAGTAACATGCTGTATACATAAAATCATTATTCAAGTCACGGCTAGTTTCAGATGAAACTACACGTAGAATATATTTACTAGTATATTGAAGTAGACACCGTTTCACTAGGGAATAGCTGAGAGGATACCAAAGGCTTCCTAAGATTATATATGACGCAGTAGGGTTGTATATTATCTTAGTTAGTTCATATACAGGATGATTTTATTATTTTTTTTTTGCGTTGAAGTGGGACTGTAATGTTATGATAATTATTAAGAATGCTAGACTAATAAAATGTTACAATTTTTGGTTCTTAGGGTGTAAAAATCTGGGGATGCAATTAAATTTTTATACGTCAAGAGAGGGTTAGTTTGAAGATAAAACCAAGTTTGAGGTGTCGTAACTTTTCAGCCGCTCTCTTGGAAAAGAGCAATTCAAAATGCTCTGACGTCAATTTTCTTTAAAATTGCTTCATTTTTTTAAATAAACTTTGTTCAAAAACGAAGTTAGTAACACAAAAAGATCAAGCTTTTTTGTAACTTACTTCGTTATTTTTGATTATACAACAAAAACTTATAGAAGTTGTCGATAATTCAATTTGGGGCGGCTCTTCGAAATTTTCTTTGTGGTGAAAACAGTTCACCTTATAAAGCGTGAAAAAGATTTACTTTAACCTGATGATAAGTGGCTACTGCCGCCCATGGACATCTGTAATCAACCCAAGATAGGATAAGTCTTACGATTCAATTTCGGGATGCAATTGTTTTTACAAATTTTCTTTGCGGTGCAAACAGTTTACCTAAAGCGTAAAAACGATTTACTTTATAATTATTTAGGGATACAACGTAAAATTGAAAAACCATTCCGGGAGCACGATTGTACTACAGTTAGTATCACGTAACAAATAAAGCAATCTTAAATCTCAATTCCCGTAGCGGATTTCCGACTGCTATCTTACGATAAAGATCGGGCGATCTTAAATTTCAAATGTCCCCAGGGAATGGTTTAACGAGATGTTTAATGATAACAATCATTATTGTCTACTTGTCTTACAGCTAAACAATAGTGTTGTTTGTTTAAAGTGGTATGATGTTTTGGTTTTTGTTTGATTGCGGAAGGTAATATTGTACGTACTATGTTTCGTTCTTTAGCACGCCCTGAAGCCCAAACGGTTTGGTGGATTTTGATAATTTTTTATTTTTATTTTTAATGGTAGTAGGTAAAAATATAAGTAGATAGCAAACGAGAATGCAGTCTATCTGACGTCTAGTGGCCAGTGCCACCCGTGAACATACATAATCAACCTCAGATAGGATTAGAGACTAAACTGAATCACCTCGGATAAGCCTATCTCCTTTACTCTTCAAACTAGAAGCACTGCTATAACGTATGCCTGCTCCAGATCGCCTTCTGTAGTGGATATACCCATGTCCATCAGTGGGACGTACCTAAAAGGCGAGCATTACGTAGCAATATATTATTATGAGGAACTATTTGACCTGATGCCTACGTCACCATTCCTCCATCGCACCACTCACCGAAGGATGAAGTTCCATCCACACCAACTGGACCCGTGGCGGTCCTCCACAGTTCGGTTTGCACGGACATTCTTGCCACGAACGTGCAAGATGTGGAATGAACTTCCTCCTGAGGTATTCCCAGAGCGCTATGACATGGGGCTCTTCAAAAAAGTTGCAAAAAGAGCTCTCCTTCAAAGCCGGCGATGCATTGGCGACTCCTCTGGTGTTGCAAATGTTCATAGGCGACGTTGCCTACTTTCCATCAGGTAGCACGTCTGCTTTATCGGTAGGCTCAAACATATAAAAAAAAAAAATTAAACATATTGCAATACGCATTCATGTGTTATGCGGAAGTGCGGTTCCGTTCAGTTGGCGTTTGGATTTCTAATGGCGCTTACATTGACCTGACAGCTGATGGACTTTGGTAAAAAAGGAAGAATATAATGTGTTACAGAATACGGAAAAGTATAGTCCGCAAGGTCTAAGCTGAGTTTTGCATTTGTGTGAGTGCACATGGATAGTGTAGGTGTGAAGTCAGATTACGTCGTTTAATTGATTTAAACCGGTTTATACTGCTTTTTGGCAATCGTTCATCTTCTTCACTTCTTGTACTGGTAGCAGATATGTTTAATTTTTAATATTTTGTTTTTGTGTTCGATGTTTAAGTAAAATAGTATCCGGTATACATAAACGTGAATGTGGCGAATAATTTAAAATATTATTTTATTTTTTGTTGAAATGTAATTTAAAATAACACATATATTTTTTTTAATTAACTAAAAATGAAACGTTAATACTAGGTGCAATTCACGAAATTGAATCTTATAAAAATGTGAAGACAGACTAAAAATTAAAAAATACTTTGTAATAGTTAAATCCACCATTTTTCTACATTGTACAATTTTCAAATCACAGACTTAGTTCTAATTCTATCTAGACTTGCGTGAAAATTTTCGCGATAAGCTTTTATTATAGAAAATCTAAACTTTTATTATAAAAATCTACTATGTAACAAAATGGTGGGTTTAAATACTACAATGTTATTTTAATTAATTTCATCGCATATTGTAAAAACATTTTTTACTATATATTTTTTTAAACAAGAATACCTCTTCAACTATGTACCGAACTAAAAATAATAAAATTTATTTTTGAAAGTTTTTTATCTGACTCTACTTTTGTGTTCACTCACACTAATGCAAAGCTCAGCTTAGAACTCGCGGTCTTTACCAATATAATTGATTTTACTACCGAGTTACCATTGTAACGCATAATCGCAGATTAATTGTCATTTGTTTATCAAAACAATTTTTACAAAAAATACAACCGATTTCTATGTCACTACAAAGTAAATAATTAAAAAAATCAAAAAACCCGACTGCACTATAAAAGCTGAAGTAGAATTACCAAAAACGGTGAAATAGGTCTTTTATTATTTTTATGCAGAAAGCCAAATACAAAGTTTCATAGTAGGTATCTGCTTCAAAATCAAAAGATGTTCAACCAATATTATCCTATTTTATTTATCCTCGTATAGCATTTACGCTATATAAAGAACCTATGAGTAAAAATCCAGCACTCTCAAGTTCTGCGGTTTCCCTTTGCGTTGATCTTTATCACAGCAACACACCAACTCATTTAGTCAGACAGTCATCTCGATGAGTTATATATATGTATATATAATAAAATGTATGTGTAATCTCTTTTAAGTCGCTTCATTTATTTTGATATCCTACTCGATAAGTTTGGTTAACTTTTTTTAAAACGTGTTACTATTTCGCAAAAACAATCCACCATTTAGGCTCCATAAAGTATATAACTTCAGTAATTCAAAGTTCCGGTCATTATTTTACCTCATAATGGTTAGAATTTCATTATTTTTATCCAACAAGCCAAATACAAAATTTCATAGTGTTTGCTTCAAAATTGACGATTGTTTAAATGAACTTTTAACCCTTATTTTACGCTCTACGGGGTTAATTTTTTGGATGGGGATAAATAGGTGTGTCCTTGTTCCTATCCAGAAAGCCAAATACAAAATTTTGTAGCAGTTGCTACAAAATTAAAGAATTTCAGAAAAATTGTTTTCCCCTATTTTACCCTCTTAGGGGTATAATTTCCAAAAGGCCTTTCTTAGTACTTATTTAAGCTATATAGCAAACCTTTGTGCAAAATTTCAGAACTCTAAGTTGAGCGGTTTTGGCTGTACTTTGATTTCTAAAAAATGAAAAAGTCATTTAGTTAGTCAGTCAGTCAGTCACCTTGCTGTTTTATATGTATACAAATATGTTTTCATAATCTCCGTTTAATTTACTTTCATTTGATACCCTATTCGATAGGTTCGGTTAACTTTTTTTTTTAAACGTGTTACTATTTCGCGCCAAAAATCCGCCATTTTATTTATTTTTTTCTTATACCTATCTAAGGACACTCGGGTCATTGAGACGTATATAATGACAACTTAACTGTCGAAATTCATCCAGCCGTTTGTTAGATCCGATCAAATAAAGAAAGACAAACATACAAGATACGCGCGAAAAACATAACCCTTCCTTGGCAGTCGGGTAAAAATACTCAATATATTTTGTTGGATAACGGCGTAAACAGCGTGTCCAATATGAGCGCCGACTTCAGAAATATGTACTAAACCAACATATATTTCAATAATTTTTTATTAGAATTTCAGAAGTGCCAGGGATTTAAACCTCGGACCCCTCGGCTGAGAGGCCGAGTTTCAACCATAAGGCAGCTCCTATATTATATAAAAAATCTCTGCAACAACAACTACAACAAATGGTCGTCCTATGCCGCGGTGTGACTTCGCCGCATGGCGCAGGGTTTTCGGGCCTCGAGGGATCCCTCCTCAAAAATCCCAAAAATCTCTACACATAATCTGTTTTGTTCGCAGGCGGTGATCAACAGTACCATAACGGCGAACATGACGTTTACCAAAACCTCCCAGAAGTTCGGACAGTGGAGCGATGTGAGAGCGAACACGGTGTACGGGCTAGGCTTTGCTAGCGAGAGTGAATTGGGGAAGGTGGGTACTATATTTCATTTCCATATAAACTTTCTATGTTATAGTATAGTTGTTATTGTCGTGTAGTACACAATTGGTTATATATGTTAAGTTGTGATCGACGGAAAATGGCGCTACTATCGCTTGAGCAACTTTTAGCTTTAGCGACCGACGCGACTGTCAAAATTGCTTGGCGATTCCAATAGATTAAGGATCAAAATTGTTGCCTACGCAACTATTGCTCAAGTAATAGTAGCCAAAGGCTGGTTAGACTTAAAAGTGGTAGAACCCTTTGTGGTTCGATTCCGGCGGCGTCACCGCCACACCTACTTCAGCCTAATAACAGCCGTTAAGCTGTGTATCTGTGTATGTAAAAGCTGAGTCCTGATCCCCCCTTATCAGACCCTTCAATTTTATACTTTCACGAGGCGTTCCAGCTTGGTCCTCAGGGGTAGCGGCGCATCATATATATTTTACACGCCACAAAGACAATAAGCACTTACTTATCGTGACGTTTAATAAAATCGATTCCTTTATAGCGACCAAAATTAAAATTAGTTTTCAAATTCTTTGATATAAAATTGTTTCCAATTTATGAAGCTGTTGTGTCTATTTTTGTAGCGGCATTTTAACAAAATAAAAATCTTTTTCATACCACGAGAACGAATACACTTTATATAACGTAAAAGTTTCTTCAAACAATTTCACGTTTTATCACTCCTAAGGCTTCCCTTTGTCGGCAGTTCATAGAAAAGTTCCAAGAGGTGAAGGAGGCGATACAGGCGCAGCAGTGCGGCGCGGCGAAGGGCGCGGCGAACGGGTCGGGCGCGGCCACGCCGGTGGCGAGCGCGACCGCCAGCCCGCTGCTCGCCGCGCGCGCCACCGCCGCCGACGACGCTCTGCCCGCGCCTGCGCCCGTACAGGTGAGTGCATATACGAGAGATAGATAAAAACATATTAGAATAGGGGAAACTGGGGACACTTGATCCTTACTGGATACTAGGTACACTGGATTTACAGAGCTTCTGTGAACACTATATGTGGTTAGTGTGACAACATTGGTTGTTTATGATACGTTATAACTTTCTAAAGTCGGTACTCTTGTCCAATTTGATATTCAAGCAGATGGCGGATGATTGTGTGTTTCATGTCGCAAGAAAATCTTTTTCGTAAGTTTTCATTTTGATTAAATAATTGGTTAGTAAACTTATTTTGGGTAAGTATCACTTTTAAACTATTCATTATCTATGTTTTTTAACGTCTGCTTTATAGAATAGTGTTAATAGTAATAGATTTTTTTACAATATATTTTTATAACCACAGTATAGCTAGGGTACACATGGTACACTTTCTTATGGGAGATATGATCCCACCGGATCAAGCGTCTACTAATGTTTATTTTTTAATATTTTTAGGATTTAATATGCCTAGAGTATATAAAACAATAGAAGGTGCAAGAAAAAAAATATCTACCATAAGATTCTGTGATAATAGGAACATTAAGTAATGTTAGCTGAAAACATAGATACTCGTACATATGATTTATCAAAACAGTGGATATGTTGTTGTTGTTGTTTCTACTTTACCTACTAAGCAAATAAAACAATGACAAATCAATTGAAACCATTTTTTTTTCATTTTGGTATCATATGAAAATATAGGAGACTTATTTCCCTTAGGATCAAGTGTTCCAGAGGGGGGGATCAAGTCAGACATATATATGGGACACATGATATCATTCCCTATACGAAGTTTTCGTGGGCTGGTTACAAAATTTATAATAGTATAATAGTATAGCCAATGAAATTCCACGTATTTCAGTACCAATATATCTAAAATCGGATCAATATTTACCAAATAGTGGTCAAAAAACAAAAGGATCAAGTGTCCCCAGTTTCCCATATTGTTGGCACAGGTAAGTGTGTAAAATATAATAAAAAAACATGAGAACGACAGGAGCTAGAAACGTTTCAAGGAGTTACGGAGGTGGTACGGCATGGTAAGAAATGTAAAACGAAAAATATAGAAAAATAAAAGAAAAAAGTTGGAAAGATATAAAAATGACAATAAATAGAAATGTTCCAAGAAGTTGCGTTGGCGGTATGGTACGGTAAGAATTGTAAAACGTAAAATATAGAAAAAAAGATATTAGAAAGATGTGAGAATGAGAGTAGATAAATTTTACGATTTATATCAATTTCTAGCGGAAAGGTGGTAAAAATCTTCTAAAATTTGATTAAAGGATACTGAAGGGTTAAATTGAGAGTAAAACATCTAATGTAATTAATAGACTCTTATGTTAAATTTGAATATGTATGTAACAGCCGTCAATAGCGCTTATTGTTCGCTCGTTAATATCAATGAGTTTCAACTGTGCTTTTGTTTCAGCCTAAACCAGAGAACGATGAGATGATGGTGCACCAACGCGCCCATTCGGTTTCTTCCACACTTCAGGTACAAAATAATACTTGTTATATTTCATTACTTTTATAAGATCAGAGCTTCATAACTTTATCGTAATAATGGATTGTTTAGCACAGTTTTTGTCTTGAAATATATCACTAGTAAGCAAATTATCTTGCCGCTTTAATAAAAAGAAAGATTTTTTTTAAAACCTGTTTGAAAAAAATTGAAAAGAAAGGTCCTGCTAATTTTGAGATTTCAATAGGCAGAAATCCCCGACCAGATATTAGATATATAAAGATGATTTCTATTCCGGGTCTGTTTGCTTGTGTATTTCTCCATGTGTGGCATTCACGCCAGGAAATTCCAGTGTGGGTTGTGAGTATACAAAGCGTCTTAAGAACTAAAAGTCTTAAGAAATTTATCTTTTCTCACCTATTCCAAGAGGAGGGGAGAAATTCGGGCCTGCTAACATTAGAAAACTGGTAGGTGCCGGCCCGAACCCTTGTCCTTTAAGAAACACTGACCTTAATGTGTCTCCTCCAGGGTGGTTACGCGACAGTGGGCAGGGCTCCGCGCGGGCCGCTGGCCGCGGCGGTGGCGCCGCCCGACGTGGGCGACAGCGCCGAGCAGCAGCTGCGCTACGAGAACGACAGGCTCAAGCTCGCGCTCGCGCAGAGGTTAGTGCACACACACACACACACGCGCGCGCACAAACACACGCACGCACACACTCAAACACACGCACGCGCACACACAAATACACACACATACATACACACACACACACATACATACATACATACATACATACATACATACATACATACGTCAGCTAAGACCTTCCCCCGTGAAGAAATACTTAACGGTGATCCCACGGGGAACAACGAAGGCAGAACGAAGGCAGTCGGTACAGGTCGCTACCAGGCCAAGTCCGACATACGGGGTCCAAAACATCTAGACCCTTTTTTTTTTTTTGTTGACGAGGGGAAAACCTTCAAAAGGTACCCGATGCCTTGGGAGCGACACAGGGTTATGTAGGACTCTTACCGCACTAAAACCCCCCCGGTGGCCGTCCTCAGCGCTGCGTAGAGGACTCCGGGATCTCCCCAACCCGTATAAGTTTTGTAAAACATCTAGACCCTATGATACGTAACAAAAACAAAGACACATACACGGAGACACACATACACAGAGAGGCACATACACTCAAACACGCACGTACTTATACACACACAGAGAGAATGAAAGACATTTCGTCGTATAAACATGGCACAGACGTAGGGATACGTGTTCGTACAAAAGCGCGCATATATTTGTACCTACGGACTGAAGAATAAAGAATAGCGAATAGGCATTTGAATTTTGAATGTGATATTGATGAAGCTATATAACCAGTTAAAAATTTTTAATGAATATTATACCAAAACCTTTCTTGGAAAATAGCTTTTAAATAACGAAAATACCAATGAAATCGAATCAGTAGTTTTTGAGAAAATCGCGAATATAGATATCCGGAATTATTTTTTAAAGTCTGTTAAAAATATATATTTTATTAACCAGAAGACTAATGGTAAACGCATTAAAAAAATACACTGCTTTTTGCTCGCTTATAAGAATTAACTTATAAAAAACTATTCAACGGAAAATCGGACTTTAATTGTCTTTTAATAAAATAATATGTACAAAACTTATAAAAAAGTTTGTATGAGAACGCATGGAACGTTTTTCTTCCGCTTCCGCATTCCGATGCTAAATTATATCCTTCGTTTTGAAAAATGCACACGCGTAAAATATGAAAATTTACCTACATTTACAAAAGGTAGTTCACGTTCCAACCATGAAATCTAAGCCTAAACCATAGATTAGTAAAGATACTTCGCCGCCTTGAAATTGAATGAAGCCACAAACGGCTTATTTTAGTAAGTTCTTTTTTGAATCCTTGACAAATAAAAACATTTTTAGAGAAAATTTACGAATAAATAAATAATTTACGTAATAATTACGTAGTAATAAATAAATAATTATTTCAAATATTTTAGCGACATTTTATAACGGAGACGTGGCAAAACTTTTTTACGCAACTATTTCAATTCTCAAAACTGGGTACATTTTCTTGTTAGGAGTGAGTAATCTTTACTTATCTATGGCCTAAACGCAACATAAATGAAACAGCAATATTCATAACAAAAAGTTTATTCGATAGCAAGTTTTTGTACAATACTTATTTCTACAAAAAATAAAAAAAACAATACAGTCTCATTAAGATAAAAATAGTGTAACAAGACAAACACACAGACAATTTTACTCTAATAACAAGATTCATACAATAAATAACAACAAAATTTCACAAGCATTACTCATTTTTTTCTATATATATAATTAATTTGAGCAAAAACAAAAAATGAGTCTACTTGCAAAATATCACAAGGGTACTGCAAAGTTTTATTCTATATTATATGATTGTATATTCTCAAATATTTTTAAATTTTCGGAATATTATTAAAAAAAGATTTTTTTCATCTATAAGTAAATAAGTCAGTCAGTCATTTTAAAAACTCATGCAAATTATTTAAAATTATTAATTTAACATTTTTTTTCGTTTTGTCTTTACGACGAAAAACTAAAAAACAAACTGAATATTTTTTTTTCTGTGTCTACAAATGGAGGCGTCGTAAACGAATAAATTCTACCTTCATTAATAAAAAAACTTAAATCACATAAAAATATTTAAAATTGAGCAATAACAAAATTAAAACAAAGATAAAATAACAGGTACATTGCCTTTACAGACTTGTAAGATAAAGCTATGCCTCAAAATTATATAAAGCTTACATAGAACATAGTCTGTAGAACAAAAAGTGAATATTATTTAAGTTATGTAGACAACCTTAAAGGGTTTAAGTATACTAGGTCAATTTAAGACTTGGTTTTATAATCTGTTTCGAAATATATGTTACAAATTTGTAAAGTACGAATTTTATAATAATTTATTAATAGTTGCATTTCCTTTGTTGTAAAAAATATCTTTTATATTTGTTTCATTAAAAAATGATTTTAAGAACCCAGCAAAAATCTACATAATTATTATAATATTTCGTATCTTTACAACAAAAAATATTTATAATACTTTTTTTCAATAACTATATAGTTGAATAATAATACACGACAATTTTTTTCATTAATGGAATTGTACAGTTAACTAGGTTTGTAAAGAAATACTCTAGCTATCTAACTAAAAACTCAAAGCACAACAAAATCTTGACTATTAGCTAAAATAAAAATATACAAAATGAAAAACCGAAGTCAATTTAACATTATACCACCCTCAGGGCTTTAAAGATCTAATGTTCGTAACCGCCCACAACGGGCACGAAGCCGCCCTGGTCGAAGTGGTGCTCATATTCTGGTTGGTAGTGTACTGGCTCGTAAACGGGTTTTGCCAACTGGAAGTATGGAAAATTATAATAATTAGCATTATATACAAGCTTGGTCAACGCGAATAATATAATCAATTTGAAAGGGTCGGCATGGCTTGTCCTGTACCAGGAGTGCCGGCAGGTTGTATCGTCACGGGACTCTAAACAGTTTGATTCGTCGGGCACTTGCTACCGTCTCTATACCTGCGACGTTAGAACCTCCAGGCCTTTTTAGAGACGATGGCAAGAGACCCGATGGAATAACTCTAGTTCCATGGAGTCTCGGACGACCCCTGGTATGGGACGCGACGTGCGTAGACACCTTGGCCCCATCGCACGTAAGCAATACATCTGTGTGTGCGGGGGCCGCAGCCGACCATGCCCAGACTCTCAAGCGCCGTAAATATAATAATTTATTAGACAATTATTTGTTTGCGGCGCTTGCAATAGAGACAATGGGTCCATGGTCATCTGACATGAAAAAAATCATGTCAGATATGCCGGCCAAGCTTGTAACTGCTTCCGGTGACCAAAAAGCTGGCGGCTACTTTGCTCAAAGGCTAAGCCTGACCGTTCAACAAGGAAACGCCGCCAGCGTTTTGGAAACCATGCCTCGCTCGGCAATTTTAGATGGTTTATTTTATTTATGATTTTATCTTTTTTACTCTTGATTGTATATATTGTTAATTAGAAATAATTTGTATATATTTTAGCTTTAATAATTTCTTGTTATTTAGTTATAAATTTCTTATCCGTAATTGACAATAAATAAAAATAAATTTGAAAGCGATGTTTTAAGAAGACTAGAAAATAATTGAAAAAAAGCTAATAAACTTCGATTCGAACTGGAATAAAAAATAGCATTATACACAGGCTTGGCCAACGGGACAAATATAGTTAATCGGAAATAATGTTTTCACTTTTGGAAAATGTTTTAAAAGGTGCGAATAATCTTATGATGCTGTATGTTAGTGCCATCTTTAAGATCCATTATGAGAATACTAAATCAGTATTGTTTTTGAACTGAACCTTGTGTTTTATAATTACTTTACAATTTTTTACATTTATAATTATTTTTTGGAATTTGATTATTATAAGAAATATTATCGTTTAGTTTTTTCTACAACGAATTAGTTATGTTCCCAACTTGATCTGGGAATTCCCAATTAGAATGGAAGGTTTTTTTTTTCTAAATTTCAGTTTTCGCTATTTCTGATGTTTCGGATTAACTATCCACGCCTAGTTGTAAAATTCACTACTCATATATAAAACACTTTCATGTACCGGTCATATCACGATCATAGTACGGTACGGTGTTGTAACGTTCTACTCACCTTATATTCCTCGTGGTCTTCCTTCGGCGTGCCGATCTTGTGCACGACAGCGTTAAAGCCGTTCTTGTCGTCCGCTTCGTATTCCACTACGCGTTTCGTTCCGTCTGTCTCCATGAGTGTGTATGTGCCTGTTGCAATGGATTGGTATAATTTGTAACGTTAGATGATAAATTGAAAGGTAGTAGAGTCCATCGTGGTTTTGCCGAGAAATCTCTAACAACTTTCTGCTTTATTTTATACTAGCTGATCCGGCAAACTTTGTAGCGCCTCAAAATCAATTTATCAAATATATTTCATATAAAATATAGCTTATGTTACTCGTAGATAATGTAGCGAATGGTGAAAGAACAAACAGTGATAATAGTCTAGTGGTTGAAACTCGGCCTCTCGATCGAGGGGTCTGAGGTTCAGATCCCAGGGACAAACTTCTAATTTTTAAGTTATGTGCATATTGGAAATCAATTATTGTTTTAACAATTATTGTTTTGAGAGATGTTTACAAAAAGTTATGTGAAGTCTACCAATACGCACTTGCCAGCGCGGTGGACTATGACAGAGGTTCATTAGCAGCAACGACCAATTTACAATAATAAATTAAATCAATTAAGTGGATTGTATGATCTTTTCTTATTCCAACTTATTCATAAAAATGTGTACCTGTTATCGGAACCCAAAGACCTTGATTAAAATTTCTAAGTAAAAATATTCCATTGAACTTGTATAAATAAGAAATCGTTTTTATAATTAGTAAATTGTGTACCTTAATCACAAGGAAAGCTTTGATTTATTTGTAACAAGAATCTCTTAACTTTATTGGATTTTTGTAAGTAAATGTATTTACATCCGTATTGTTTTCAAAAACAAAGTACCTTTGTAGGTTGTTGTGGTAACTCTCCCTGTGTGGTCGTACACAGGGAACAAGTCTTCAAATGGGGTTGGAATAAAGGATGTAACTTTTGAAAATATCGATATTCATACAGAAGACAAATATTGATGATCGATAATATCGAAAATTTCACGCAATACTTTGGATAATTCGTAAAATTTTCAAAAAAAATAAAGATACATTCTCTTTTAACGACAAATTTCAAACATTATTAATTTTGTCGTCTTTGTTTTTCGCCGACCTAGTCCTATCACTATATAAAATATTTAAAATTTCGATATTGATGTTTAATTTTTTTTCGATATGACAATATCGTGTCCACAATAGCCTCTATGTCGAAAAAATATCGAAATTCAGGGTTGGATATTATCGACATCTCGATATATTGTCGCATCCCTACTTATGGTGCTCATGGTGTAGGATCATAATTAGAGTAATTGCACTGAAGCACGTTTCAATAGTGCACACTGCATCAGCGAGTTAGCTTAATGTGATTAGTCTAGATCTAGAGTAAGTTTATTAACTAGTTTATTGATCTGAAAGTTCTGTGGTTCTGGATTTCTTAAGATAAATAACAAGAATTTGTAATTTTTATAAATGAAATTATCGCTATAAGATTCTTTTATTATATAGGAGTAGCAGACGAGCCTGCAGTCCACCTGATGGTAAATGGCTACTGCCGCCCATGAACATTTGTAATCAACCCCAGATAGAATTAGATATCCCTACCTCAGGTCGGCCATAGATGAGCCGCTCCCCCTGAGGAATAAGCTAGAACGCCTCGGAAAAGTATGTCTCCCTTACCACACCCTTAAAACCAGAACACAGCAGCGCTCAACACTGCTGCATTAATTTGGAAAATTCAAAGGCTTACGATTCATATACTGAATTCTATTATTTACTTAAAATTGAAATTCATTTTAAGGCTTTCACTTCCCAACCATTACCATAATATTAAAAGTTTTAATAAAATATTCGTAAACTATACGGGGAAATTTTCAACGTAATCACTCATTATTGCTACCTCGTGGGGTAGGCGATAATAACATTAGCCTTTAAAGGCTATAGTTTTAATTGCCCTAATGGATAAAACGGCGGTCGTAAACGTTTTTGTATGAAACCAGAAAATTATTCATAAATTTAGTTTGTTATAATTTACTGGGAAGGACTGGAAAATAACGTTTGGTAAAGATAAAAACACGCTCTATTTAGTAACGCCTAATGTAAAAGTATGCCTAAGCAAAAACTTTCGGTTTACTATAAGATTTTCACTAGGCGCCAACATTTTCGCAAGTCGATAATGACTCGTAAAGTTTGAACTTTGACAATTATTGCCCAGAAAAATAGATGATATCCTCTATAATATCCATATTTTCATCTTTATTAAACCATTTCCGATACGATATTATCATATTGAAAAATATATATAACAAACTAGTGAAATGAATTGTTTCTTCCGCATTTGTAATTCGGAAATTTAATATAGCATTGTCGGCGAAAAATATGTTCTTATTTATATATTTTCTAAAATTATCGATCGCATTGCAACTTCGATCTATCGATTGATATAAATTATATCGATTACTTCAACAACATGTAACTCTACCTTCAACCCTTGGGCTTAGAAATTAAGTCTCACCCTTAACTTTGTCGCCATCCCTGGTCTCCCAGTGTTCCTTGTCGTCTCCCGTATGGGGGTCCTTCACTGAATAGTCGAATGAGTATTTGGGATGCGCCTGGAAAATAGATAAAATACATTAAATTAGTTGTATGTATTTAATATCGTGTTATATAACTGAGAAAGTTTGGAAAATAAAGCGGAAAATACGAATATAGGTTTTACCTATTTTCAGTATTATTTTTAGGGTTCTGTATCGAAAAGGTAATAACAGGAACCTAATACCCTTTTCTATAAGCCTTCCTTGTATAGAATAATATTATAGAATATTATTATAGAATAATACTAAAAATAATATAAATTAAAGGAGGCCTATACAAATAACAAATACCTTTCGTCGTTATCGATTTATCAATTGAACCGTAATTAATAGGCTATTTTAAGGATAATAAAAACTAAAATTAAAATTATATTGAAAATTTGGTGACCGTTGAGCTTAACGCGCATTTGGGTAATTCTTTTAGCTTTTTAATTACTAATAAACAATAAGTAATTAAATAAACGCTTGTAATCACTGGCTTGTAGATATCTAAGACTAGCAGAGGGAGGGAAAAATTATATAATATAATTTTTCGTTTTAATGAAATGAGCATATTAAATTTTAGGTTAAGCATGGAGACTTCAATTCAAAAAGTGTTTTTAAGGACTAAATTAAAGGATGTTTTAAACTTTTAACACGTTTGTGAATTTGTGAATTCAATATGAATTAAGATAGCGTCTGTAGAAGTTTATAGTTTAAAAGGTGGTAGATCCCTTAGTTTTTGACTGGCGGCACCACCGCCACACCTATTTCTGCGTAACAACAGCGGTGTTAAGCGCTGCTGTGTCCTTTGATGTGTATGGTAAAGGAGATATAACTTTTCCGAGACATTTCAGCTTAGTCCTCAGGGGTAGCGGCGTATGTGTGGACGACCTCAGGTAGGAATCTAATCTTATCTGGGGTTAATTACAGATGTCCATCGGCAGTATCCATCTATTACCAGATGTACTGCACGCTCGTCTGCTACTCCTATATTATAAAAAAATATATATAGAAGTGGTGGTTCTTCTGTCTCTTCTTAACTCTTACTTCTTCTGTCTGTACTTCTTCTGTCTCATCTTAACTCTTGTCTTTGTCTCTACCTTTCAAAATATTTATTAATAATGAATACTCACATGGTAATCCAGTTCATACTCGTCACCATGGTGGTCATCCAAGTGGTTGGCGATCTGCTGCTTGAGATGGTAGCCGTCGAAGCCGTGGCTCTCCAGCTCGCCGTAACCCTCGTACTGGGCGAGAGATGATGCCACCAGGAGTAGTAGAGGGGTTAGTCGCTGGAATGTACAAATTTAAGTGCGTTTTATCAGTTGAAATAACTATTGTAGATCCGGTTCGTATTAAAATAATATTATATATATTTTATTGATCTGTCCATAATATTGTAAACAGAATAAAGAATAGCCACATTAATATTAAATTAGGCGGACAAAAATAAAACTATTATTTTTAAACAATGTTGATAATAACAAACAGTTCCTATTTCTTTACTTGTTTTGTTTATTATTATTATTATTTATTTCAATTGTGGAATAATTGTGCAATAATAATAATTTAATAATAGTCTCAAGTTTTTCGGTCATTCTTCTTTCATTTCTTTATTATTTATTTCTTCTTTTCAATTCATTAGTCTTTCATTCTATTGAATTATTTGAATCTATTTTGATAAAACATTATTTAATCACTTCCGAAGTTGCCTCACGGTGTTAATACTTTGAGGACAGTTTTAAAATTGGTTTCTAACGCGCCTTGATTTATGTTCTGTGACATTGTTTAAATTAGTAGGTATTGTGTTCTTCAATGCTAGTTGATAATATATATGAATTAATGAACATATTTAATGGTGTTCATCTTTAGTGACTTTACTTTAACCTTCGAAGTATCATACTTTTCCAAGGCGTTCCAGCTTAGTCCTCAAGGGTAGCGGCGCATCTGTGGCCGACCTCAGATAGGAATAACTAATCCTATCTGTGGTTGATTACAGATGTACATAGGCGGCAGTAGGCACTTACCATCAGGTGGACTGCATGCTCGTCTGCTACTCCTATATTATAAAAAAAAAATCTTCCACGTCGAATCACTAATGCTTCTACTTTTAAATTATTATTGAATATTATTTTTATATTTTATTAACGTCAATAAAATAATTAATTTGTGTTTTTGAACATAAGCAAGCTTATGAGCATGACCTAACGGTAAACGCTGCCCATCGACGTCTGTAATGTATCCCAGATAGTTCTCACATTCGTTTCTATCTCTGAGTACTAACTTGGAGTGCCTTGGGTAGGTATAGTCCGCGTAAAAGTGCTAGTCCGCTCTGAATATAGAAATGAATCGCGTCGCCATAGCATATTGTATGACTACACCTGCTCGGAACAACTTCAGAGCGGACTAGCAGTTTGGCGATAATTATAACTGTCTAACTTCACACCCTTAAAATCAGAACACAGCATCGACTTACATTGCAGGCAGGAATTGACGGGGACAGTGCCTCTGAAGTCGAACCACAAAGGGTTCTACCAGCTTAAATTATATAGATTTCTTTGAACTATGATTCTGGCCGTTGAAATGAGTGTTGTATGGGTTACTCGGGTATTTTGCCGATTTTTTTTTATAATACAGGGCAGATGATCATGCAGTCCTGATGTTAAGTGGGTATAGTCGCCCATGGCCATCTGTAATTAACCCCAGATAGGATTAGTGTTCTACCTGAGGTCGCAGATGGGTTGTTACACTTACAGACTGAGCTGGAAAACCTCGGAAAAGTAGGTCTCCATAACACACACCCTTCAAACCAAAACCCGGTAACGCTTAAAACTGTTTTTATTAAGCAGAAATAGGTGTAGCGGTGGTGCCGCTGCAGTCGAATCACAGAGGTTTCTACCAGCTTAAAAGACACAGATTTCTTTGCAATACATCTAAATCTAATCGCAAAGTCGATAGTCGATCGGCATGTATCTCCCCTACAGCACTATCACATGTGCAAAGCCGATTTGCATATTCAATTAGAGCGGTAATCTCTTCCGGTTGCGGTGCACCGCGACCGCTTCGCGGAAATGGGAACTTCAGCTGAAGGGCTCGTAATTGATGAGGTTTTAATAATTGGATGAATTTGTAATAAGTTCCAATGGTTTGTGCATTTTGTTTATCAGTTTAAGTTATGATTTAGATTGTAGAAATTAGTGTGCGACGGATACATAGAGCTTTTTGTGCATACAACTTATCATACATGAACACAGATGGCGCAATTGGTAACGCCTTGGCGTTGATTTATTATATGTTGATTCCCTTTTATGTTTAACATTTTTTTTATTTTCGATGATTGTAGTTATAGCGCCTACCTTATATATACTCTACAGAAATTTCAAGTGCTTGTCTATTACGGCTCAAGAGATAGAGTTCAGTGGCAGACAGGCAGACAGCGGAGGCTTAGTAATAGGGTTCCTTGGGGGAATCTTAGTGCGGGGATTTGAGTATAGTAAAACACTTTCTATACTTCCAGCCTCACACTAAAATTGTCATGTGTTATAGGTGCCATAAACACACAAAGACAAATACACAAACACCCAGACCCAGATATCTAAATTCAACATTCAGATATCTGTCTGGCCGGGGATCGAACCCGGAACCCTTTGCGAGTCACATCTGTATAGTGACCCCCCGCCACACGGCTCGTCGTTAACGAGCTATTGAGGTTAAATTCACGCGCGAAGTTCAACTTCTCTAAAGTTTACATGTGTTCTGCGACTAGCAAGTCTCCGTCATTACTGAAAATTGTACGTGATGCCCGGTAATGACGTATCATTACTGGGATTTAGTAAGTTTTAATCAAAGTTATGATTTTAAGTAGTCAAACTGCATGTATTTTCAGTTTTGTGCAAACGACACATACGCATACATTGAAGGTGTTTTGTTGTTCGACTCCGGCGACACCACCGCCACACCTATTTCTGCCTAATACCAGCAGTTTTAAGCGCTGCTGTATGCTGGTTTGAAGGGTTTGGTAAGGGACATTTACTTGTCTGATGCGTTCCAGCTTAGTCCTCACCGAAAGCAGTGTATCTGCGGCCGATGTAAGGTGTGAGTCTAATCTTATCTGGGGTTGATTACAAATGTCCATGGGCGGCAGTAGCCACTTACCATCAGGTTGACTGCATGCTCCTCCTATATTACAGCTATAATATAGGAGTATTATAAAGAAAGACATCTGAAATATTTCCAATTAGTGTTCAGGTAGTTAATCTTATCTGGGATTGATTACAGAAGGAGTGGACTGTATGTTCGTTTGTTACATCAATGTTAAAAAAAATGAAACGTGTGCAAAAATTGCGAGCCCCTCTCGCACTTGACCGTCGTCTTATCGCTGAAACATAAATGGGTTAAGAGAACGACGTAATTAACCGACGACATAATTAAGAAGGACGCTTAAGAATAAAGCAATTTATTCGTAGACTTTTAACTTAAGATGGAAAATTCTATTCAAAGGATTTTGTAGGCTACGTCTTAATTGTTCGGGCGTTGTGAGTTATGTTTGAATTAAAAAGTTAAATAGCACTAAGTCGTATAGCTAGCCCTTGTGGGAAGGGACCCATGTCATAAAGTTTGTACTCATACATGGGCGCTGGCAAGGCGTTGCCTAGGGGATACACTTGCACCCCCACGCCAGGATCTCTGAAATGCGTATGTATCAGCGAGAAAATAGCTCGTCAAGACCAAACAATCTTTAAAATGTGTATGGGTATATCAGATACTAGCTGACCCGGCAAACTTTGTACCGCCTCAAAATCTATTTATCAAATATATTTCATATAAAATATAGTCTATGTTACTCTTGGATTATGTAGCTTTCGAATGGTGAAAGAATTTTTAAAATCGGTCCAGTAGTTTTTGAGCCTATTCATTACAATCAAACAAACAAACAGAGTTTTTCTCTTTATAATATTAGTATAGAAAAAAGAAACTTGAAATTTCAGATAAAAAAAACTTGATATATTCATATATTCACTTGATGGAAATTCTGTTAAGATTTGCAATAGATACGTCACTTCCCCTGAGGACTAAGAGTAGCCTGGGATAAGTATGCCTCCCTTACCATACTAAGATGTAGAGATGGTGTATCGAGAGTCGAACTACGAAGGTTCTTCCTTCAAAATGTTATCAAAATAGCATCAGAGACCAGATAACGTTATACACTTGTATTTTGCTTATTGTATTACATGAAAACTATATTACAATACATAGACCTCTGCACACCATTTCATAAATTTTATTAACAATTGAAACAAGCTCCTAGTTCAAAATCGTGCGTGTTTTAGCGATTATGCTATCGAGCTTTCACGTAACCGAATAAAATGTCAGCCTTAAGGTAGATAAGTGGTGGATTTGTATGTGAATTGTGATATGGTTATGGTAAAAGCTAAGCTCTGTATTAGGAAATGGTATATACCCTGTAAGGTAGTTATTTACGCTTGTATATTTTAAAGGTGAGCGAGCGCCTACATTTTATTGTTGGTGATATATAAAAATCTTATATATAAAATTCTCGTGTCACAATGTTAGTTACCGTACTCCTCCGAAACGGCTTTACCGATTTTCACCAAATTTTATATGCATATTCAGTAGTTCTGAGAATCGGCTGCTATCTACTTTTCATACCCCTAAGTGATAAGGGTTGTTCACCTTGAACATTTTTTTATTTACATATATGGCAACACAACGTTTGCCGAGTGTATATATAAAAATGACGCTTTCTACACTTACAGTCCCACATTGGGATTCCCTATCGTTCTGTATCGTGGGTACCATAGATGACAGAGACGTATACACTAAAACCCAGACCCACACCAATTTTGTGAATTTGATTTTTTTTAAGCGAAATAAATGTTATCCATTTTTTGATAACTGAAAAGATTGATTTTTTATAGTTGTGCTAGGTTTGGTTAAAACATATTTCTGTCATAAAACATCTGCATCATTCGTCGTATTTTGGTTGAAAGGGTGTGGTAAGGGTAACATCCAATATCGTCAACAACCCATTATTGTCGCACTGCTGGGTACGGGTCTCCTCTCATAATGAGAAGGATTAGGCCATAGTCCACCGCGCTGGCCAAGTGCGAATTGGTAGGCTTCATTTACCTTTGAGATTTTTTTTTATATAAATCTCTCAGGTATGCAGGTTTCCTCACGATGTTTTTCTTCACCGTTTTAAGCAAGTGATAATTAATGTGTAATACGCACATAAATTTGAAAAATCAGAGGTACGTGTCTAGGATTTGAACCTTGGACCCCTCGTTTGAGAGGTCGAGTTTCTAAACCATTAGGCTATCACTGCTTCACACATACAATATGTGTCAATTTAACTCCGATGTCAGAAAAGTGAAATACGTACCCTTTGAATTTGAACCCGGATCTCCATTAGAAATCTGATCTATGTTTCTGATTATCATTTCCATTTTCTATACCCATTGGTTTATTTATCTGATATTGTTTGCAATATGCCGCATAAGAATTAGGTATATGCCATTTTGTAAGGCCTTATATAATATCTGCGATCGTTTTCTGCTAGAGAAAGCTAACAAACTTAAATATAAGTAATATCAACAAGAAACTGATTTGTATGTAAACTGTTATTGTAAAATGTTTGTTTATGTGTTTTTGAGTGTACTTAAGTATGGTGTTATGTCCGTCTTAAGTATAATATATGTAACGGTAAATATGTATTTTTAACATATATTTTTACTTAGCACTTCTATGTAAGTTTTATATTGTTTTAATATCACACATGCTGTTTTTTACGCGACTACGGAGGGTAATGTTGTTCGAGCGTATGTATGTGTCATTTTTAGGCATGTCCTATAACCTAATTGGCTTGAAGTATTTTAACATACGACGTGTCGTTGGATTCGTCTTAATTGTGGGACTGACATAGGCTATATTTTTATGCAGTTGGGATTTTTGGTTCCTATAAATTATTTAGTTATTTTAAAAATTGTCTGTATAATGTCCATATATTACCATGTGAGTTTTGTAGTTCAAAAACATTAAGTCCCTCTTATGTTGAAATATAATATCTATAACTAAAACATAAAATGTTTAATTAGAACCAACAAGTAAGGTAAGTAAATTTATAATCATGAATATACGGTAGCAACTCTACATTAAAATAAATAAACTAAAACCAGGCTTTTAATATTGATAATGATTATGATGATAATAAATCACACGCGCTCTCTAGCTTACAATAAGCGGTCATCTTATAACGATAACATACATTTTGTAAGGTAAATGTTTGCAAGCTTATATCACATTTCACAGTTTGGTTTCATAACGTAACTTTTGTTACGTTCGTAACACTAGTTTTGCCCTAAACATGTATACGAAGTACGAACCGAGTTTGATACGTCAGTTCCCTGTATTTGTAACGTAAACATAAATTTCAAGGAACGTCAGTTCCCTGCCTTAATAATACAATTCCAATTTATACGTATGTAAGTGGAGAATCGATCGTAAATAATGAGATTAATTATTATTGTTTGCGGACGAATGGAAGACTATTATGTCAGAGTGCCTGATGTATTGCGAAATGAATATATGAGTTAAGTCTTTGTGAATAAATCAAATTAAATTCTTGTACTCGTATTTGGTAGAATACGCACCTATATTTTTTATTGAAATTTTATTTTATTTGAAATTCAATTTTATTGTACTTGTGTTAACTTTGTTTCTTTTAATTTTTTGATATTATCAATTAATGTATTAAGGCCGTGTAAGTTAATTTAAACAAATAATGTTATTTTATTGGAAAAATAGCGTCATTCGAGAAAAAAAAACAGATGTTAAATTCTTAACAAATTTCAATTTTACAGTGTATTACTTTCAGTCAAGACGTAAGCATTACTCGCAAAAGCAATAAAATACGTGTGTGATAATTTTATGGAGACGTCAGTACTGTGGAAGCGGATTTCGTCGAAAGTTAGTGTAACATAGATTAGCTTCGGTAATTCACAGCATAGTCTCACATTAAGCCGACACACGATATTCTGTCAAGTAACGTGTACACACATTGCGTCACGGCCATCAATTTCGCGTGACATTGTAACTTTCGTCCCGTTCATTACGCTTATACTAAGCCGTGTTTAGCAAGTCACTAACTGTAATTATTGCGGACGCAAATACAAATGACCGGCCACACACTTGATTATGTTTGATAAGAGCGGTAGTAGCGTAGTGGGTGTTAATGAGTGTCAAATAAATACGTTTGCTGTGTAATTCGCAATTGCTTTGCTAATTTTGGTTGTTTGCTCTGTTCAAAATTGCGGTGGATTGGAGAGTCTGAATGATGTTAGTGTTTAATTAAAATATTGCTATTTCAAATAAGTTCCCGCGTAGTTTTAGTAATATTATAGCAATTTCGGCTCATAGACAGTGTAGTGGAGTTAATTGTTACATGAGACATTCCAAATAATTACTTCAGAATAATCTCAAGTAGGTTTATTTTATAATGTATTAAAATTAAAATTCATGTTTTTTATTTTTTGTCTCTTAATTACCATCGAGCCTGTTTTTTTTTCTCAAAATGTCTCAATTCCGCGATAATTTTAGTCTAAAATCATACATCGAGTATGATCTGATATTAAATATGACCAGTAATATTCTGTAGTGCTCCTTGATTGGTAATCATAAATAAGTTGCTACTTAAGACATTGGATTTGTCTTAGCAAATCCTTCAAACCTGAACACAGCAATGTTACTCTCCTGCATACATAATTAGGTGTAGTTTTGTGTCAGGCAATAATCCGAGTTCCATTACCTTCATTAATTTGAACAATATCGCTTACTCAGTTATTCTAACCATCACTAATACATCTCCGTTGCGTGCTCAACGCTCACGCGACTAGATTTCACTCTACGCTTTTTTTATAAAACGATGTGTCTAATGTTTTACTTTTAGTTTTGAAATATCATCGATATTGAATCGAAATCGCTGAATAAGTTTCACTGTAACGTTATTGTACATTTTATTGGTGTTACGTCAAAACACGTGTATCTGAAAGTTACTGGAGGTATTGATATTTAAAAATCTGGTGTTAATGAAATCCTAAGCTACATCATCTTCCCATTTTTTGAGAACTTCTCTGCAACATTGGGATAATCATGTGTTAATGAGAAAATATCAAATGGCTCTACTCCCTTTTATATCCCATGTATAAGGGTCTTCCAAACAGTTGAAGAAGACCAAATATGATCCGTTATAGAGCACTTTCCACTACCTTTAGTATGAGTTTTTACAAAAATGACTGTTTTTGTATTTGTTTACGTATTTCCCATACATTTCTAATCAGTTCTGATACAGTGCGCTAGGGGAGCGGATGGGAAATGTATGGGTAAATTTAGTAATGGGTTTTTACTCATACTAAGGGTACATGTTTCAGTCATCGAAGCAACTTTCTTCAGTCATCGAACACTAGATGACAGCAAATCTATTAGCAATAAGTAACTCACACGAGAGGAAACGTTCAATTATTTCGCGTGCCGCAGAACGGTTAGTAACTGTCGTTATGCGTTTTCTTTGCATGATGATAGGTAACAATTTTTAATTTTTTTTTTGGTACTGTTGCGTGATTTATATAAGGAAAACTAATATGATTAAGAGGTAGAGTGTCAAAATGATATTTTCATATACAGATATTTCGTATTTTAACTTATTTTATTTAATATTCTTCACACTTTGTAAAAATAAACATATCCTTTATGAAATACGGTCACAGATTAAAGTAGAATTTAGTATGAAGTAGAAGTAGCATTTTATATAGCGACGTCTCCTTGCACCACTTAAACAATTATAGAAGCAATACCACAACACTACATTTTTAATGATATCGTGACAGAGTACTGATTATGTAAAAAAACCTATTAAAGCGTGCATAGTTCCACAACGATGACGATATATGACCACGAATATTCATTACGATAACTCATTACCTTACTAGGAAGCTGAGAAGGAAACGTCAGGTTTAGCGTTGACTTATTAGCCTCAGTACCCTGGTTTTTTCGGTAATTGAATTTCTAAGTGCACTGTATAATCGATAGTCATTATCGTTTTATTAAGTGTATTAATGTAATAATAATTTTTAAATTCTATTATTCATAAAATGCTTTTGAATTTTAAACAAAGCTTTAAAATTTTACGCTTGATAAAACTTTTTTAATGTCCTCTAAAATTTTGGTATTGCTAAAATATAATAGCTAAGTCAAAGTAGTAAGGTGATATTAACCTTACCTTATTAAAAGTACTTTTATCAATTTAATTCTAATGACAAATTTAATAATTCTTTTGGTTTCGTAAAAAAACCGCTTAATTTGTCAGTTATCCCTACACTAACTTAACTTTTTAGATAAATAAGTTACAGTTGATGCCGCCCATATTTTTTTCATGGGGCTGATATGTAATATCCAGTAATCATAATTCGGTTCATTACTGAACAAGGAAATGACGCCAATACGTCAATGTCAGTTCCCTGCCGATGCGTTAATGGCTTCAGAACATGCATGTTACATGCGTTAGACTTGTATTGATGGATTATATGGTTTATGTAAGCCAATGTTATGCACGATATAGTGCGGTTATGGATTTGATACACGAGTGGTTGATTTTAGGGTTCCTTAATCCTCCGCTAAGTCCCCCCTGTCCGTCTGTCATAAGGCTCTCTTTGTTAATTTTTTATTATTAATCTGTTAAATTTTAACTGACAGACACTTGATTTTATTATTATTTAGAGTGTGTATAACTATGACCGCTATAACAACAAATACAAAAAATAATTTAATAAATGTTCACAACGCATATATTATTATAGTTGCCATGCTGTAATTATATAGCAGTATACTAAAAAATGAAATCATAAAAGAAAACAATAGCAATACGGAACCCTTTGTGTGTGAGGTTGACTCGCAATGAGAATATATTATAATTATTCGTTCGCTTTTCATTGTCGAATTTAGAGATGGTACTAAAATATGCGAATTTTTTCGTCGAAAAATGGTAATTTAGTATTAGATAAATTAAATTGTTTAAGTTATTTACAGTTACACTTATTTAACGTAATAATGCATTTATGTGAACGGAAATAAGATGGATTAATAATATGATCACTTGCGTGAAAAGATGATTTTATGGAAAATTGTACATTTTCATAAAATCATCTTTTCACGCAAGTCATTGGTAAAAAAATATTCTCTTATTATCTTGGTAAATTCATATGTGGTCAAAGTGGACGAACATTTCTTGAAGGGAATGTAAGCGATATTGTTATTGTACATATTATGTTTAAGATATTTGAACTTTTCGATAATATCATTAGACTATTCTAATTAAATAATAACACTTAACTCTTATTAATTTTCACGACACCACAACCACAAAAACTCGAAAATTACTCACGATAGTAAACTCCATTTTTCACGTATGCACTATATTTGAAATTTAAAAACAAAAAATATGTATTTTATCAACACTCGTACCGATTCGACGTTCAAATGTAAATTATTTCTTTACGCGTGCCCACTTATACCCGAGAAATAGTTAATTCTGTCCATCCCTCCACCGTTTCTCGATTCTAACACGCGTTTGTGTGAAGTGTGTGTATGTGGCCTCTATTCGCATCGGTGTAAGGTCGATTGTAAATGAGAGATGAGCTTTGTGAGAACTCGGAGTAGGGGGCGTACGAAAGTTCTTGGGATTTGTAATGCAAGATGTTTATATATAGTAAGGTATACTTTGAAGATGGACTCGCACTTGAAAACTTCAATAAAAAAATCTTTACAGGAACATTTCTAATACATTTTAAAATAATTCTATCCTTATGAAAATAATTATGGGTATGCTTGTGATATTTTAATTTAGTTCTCTTCTTTACATTCATGAATTATCATTTATGTGTATCTGTTTAAAGTGATTTACCTCGTAGAACACTGAAATTATTCAAATTAATCCAATAGCAATAATTAGGCCCAAAGGTACTTACTATGCCCTCCGTAAATATAATCTTGAAATCTCGTATGAAATTTAACACTAGCGGGCACCCATTCAACACCCGACTGCGATCGGCATTGCTTAACTTTGAAGATCATGTAGGTTCTACATACGCAGAAGCAGACTAAACTCTCTTCAACCCGAAACAATAATGATTTATTAGTTTAAAAATTTAGATTTTTTTAAATAATTGCTTAAATTGGACATAATCGATAAGTGATTTTCTTCAACGTATTGCGAAACGCCAATACGCATTTCTTAGTAATTTGCTAACGCGTCCAGTGTAACGGATTACCATCCTATTATTGTACCATCGTGTTATTAGTAATAAGCTATGATTTGTTTCAATGAATAATGTATTTGAAAATGGCGGCTTTTGCTTGTATGTCTCACTTACACACGGTAGAGAACGAGTGGAACGAGAGGTAAATAAACATTACACTATTCTGAATTACATTATTTGCTGAAAAAAGTTAAACGCTAAAAACGCTATCTACACTTACAGCCCCACACTAGGATTCCCTGTGTCGTGGGTGCCATGGACACACACATAGACAAATACACAAACACCCAGACCCAGGAACAGATATCTAAATTCATCATTTAAATATCTGTCTGGCCGGGGATCGAACCCGGGACCCTTTGCGCGTATGAGTTGTATGTATAAACCGTGGTCATTGCCGCACCATACAAATCGGGGGTTCTATTTGAAAACGATCACATAAGCGGACTTCTGATCTAAGATGTTCGCCTCATATGTCATATGAGTCAGTTGGCATCCACGGCCTTCCACTGAAACGCAAGAACTGCTCCATAAAATTAAAAATGCACGCCTGATGATGGCACGCCTTTGTAGCACATTCCGCTTTGGAGCTCTTATAGTTCCGACGTTATTGAGTGTAGACTAGTCGATACCTACTTACAATTTTAAGAAATAAGTTATGAAGGAGAATGTTTTATCTCAATCGCCGCCGTTGCCGTAAGCTTATAAAAATGTCCTCGGAATTTTCACAACATGAAAATGTCGGGATAATCTTTTGGCAATGCATTCGACACGTTCAATGTACCCGACTACACCCCACCATCCCCCTCATCCCCCTGTCACCTCCTTACCCAAGTCCTCATGCTTGCCAAACTTAAACAAACCGTTACAAATTCAAACGTGAGGATGGAGAGTTTGACTTGGTTCGTGTAGGTTTGCAAACGCTAAAAAAACAGTGTTTTAGAAAATCAAAGGGAATTTGCCGCAAGGACTTGCAATGCATGCACACGATTGTGCGTTTGAAGCGTAATTTTTTTATGATACGAAGAGTAACAGACGAGCATGTAGTCCACATGATGGTAAGTGGCAACTGCCGCTTAAGAACATCTGTAATCAGCCCCTGATATGATTATATCTCTATCTGAGGTCGACCACAGACGCGCCGCTACCCCTGAGGACGACGCCGGAACATCTCGGAAAAGTATATCTCTCTTACCACACCCTTCAAACCGGAGTCGAACCCCAAAGGGTTCTACCACCTTCAAAAATACGCTTAACAATTGCGAAGCGTGCGGTTACAACATAATATACTCATATCTATACTAATATTATAAAGAGGAAAACGTTGTTTGTTTGTTTGATTGTAATGAATAGGCTCGAAAACTACTGGAACAATTTTAAAAATTCTTTCACCATTCGAAAGCTACATTATCCACGAGTAACATAGGCTAGGCTATATTTTATATGAAATATATTTGATAAATAGATTTTGAGGCGGTACCAATCCACGGCCCGGATTTGTACAAAGTTTGCCGGGTCAGCTAGTCTTTAAATAATTTTCCCTTGTTCCTTTTTATTTTATATCTTTAAACAATATTGCCGTTTGTTTGTAAAATGACGATGAATATTTTATGGAATACTCAATGTTATTGCACTCGACACGTTCAATGTACACAACCACTCCCCTGTGTCCCCCTTTCACCCTCTTATATATTCATATCTTTAAACAGTATTGTTGTTTGATCTCAGATCGCTATTTGAATATGTTTTGAGGTAATTTAGCTTTGATCTTTTGAGGGTGGCAGAACCTTTTGTGGGTCGACTCCGGAAGCACCATCGTCGTACCTGTTTCTGTCTAATAACAGCAGTCTTCAGCGCTGCTGTGTTATGCATGGAAGAGTGTGGGTAAGGAAGGCATATTTTACGAGGCGTTCCAATTTAGTCTTCAGGAGTAGAGAAGCATCTGTGGCCGATCTCATGCAGGGCTTATCTTATTTAGGGTTGACACATGTCCATGGCGGCAGTAGCTACTTTCTATCAAATGGAGTGCATGCTCTTGAAGGTGGTAGAATCCTTTGTGGTACGACTCCGGCGGCACCACCGCCGCACCTACTTCTGCCTCATAACAGCATTGTTAACGCTGCTGTGTTCTGGTTTGAAGGGTATAGTAAAGGAGACATACTTTTCCGAGGCGTTTCAGCTTAAACCTCAGAGGTAGCGGCGTATCTGTGGCCGACCTCAGGTAGCGATCTAATCCTATCTGGGGTTTATTACAGATGTCCAAAGGCGGCAGTAGCTACTTACCATCAGGTGGACTGCATGCTCCTCTGCTACTTCTATATTATTAAAGAGGTAAAAAGTTGCTCAAATATAACTACAATCAAAGATTTCGCAATTTATCCCACATTTTTATTCTGATTACAGTTTAAATTATCTGTCCGCATATTTGTAACATTACGAGTGGTTTAACGATACACGATAATTTTATTGCAATAGCACTTGCATTCCACATTTATTGATACATTTGTAATAATCACTTTGTATAATGAAATAATCACTTGTGTTCACGTAATTCATCCACTTCATACCGCCATTAATCACTCGGGGCAACGTTCTTTCATCCAGAAATAAAAGTTGAATTGTGTTGTGTTGTGTCTGATGGTCCATGTGGCGTAGTGGTTGGCCTGATATGCAAACGGACCGGGTTCGATACCGATCATGTAGACGTCTATATGATAGATTTAGGCTTGATTTGGATGTTTGTGTGCTTGGTTTTGTCGTTGTCTCCACGGGATTTGGGGAAATGTTATGAGTCGAAATTCTACCAAGATAAGTAAAATCGGGCGTGGTCGCATGTGATGGGTGACCGTTGGTGGTGACATTAGCTTCGAAATGCATGGTAAGCCGTTTCGGTTGTGTAAGGCCCGTGTCAGATACAGGCCGTGTATTCTGGTTTGAAGGATGTGGTGAAAGGCATTCTTATTGGAGTCGTTCCAACTTAGTCCTTATGGGTAGCAACACACTTGTGATCTACATCTTAATCTTATCTGGGGTTAGTTACAGATATTCATGGGTAGCAGTTGTCACTTATCGCCAGAAGGACTGCATGCTCAGACTTATCCGAAGCGTTCCAAATTAGAGCAGAGGTAGCAACACAACATGTAGTCTTCCTCTTAATTATGATTAATCTTAATCTAAAATCTAAATTCATCTTATCTGCGGTTGATTGCAGGGGGGTTACTACCATCTCATAAAACAATATTATTTTAATCATATTTTAACTTTTTTGCAGAAATTTAACTTTTTAAGCAAAATATGACAATTTCAGTTGGTTTTATACAATTGATAAGCGAAAAAATAATAAGGGTTTTAGTTTGTTCAACTGTGTATGACGGAATATTTTACTGTTTTAAGGAGGCAATAAAACTTTCCTGAACTATGATGGTCTTTAAAAGATGGTGGTAGGCCCCCAGGTGTCCATAAGCGACTGTTGCGACTTACCATCAGGTGGACTGCATGCTCGCAGTACCGCTCGATCGCCGTCAGAGCAATACCGTGTTTGTTTACTCTTACATTATTTTGCTTTAAAAATAGCGTAAAGTACAGTTGTATAGATAAAAGTTATATAGTTTTGTAGCTAGAAAAAAACAGTATTTGGTGCAATTTGTTTGGTGCGAATCGGTGAAGAATCAGTGGTGATATAAGCAAAAACATTTTTAAATATTTCATAACCGTTCGAAGACCTGACCTATCCCAACCCGCAGTTCTCTCGCATCGTATGCATCGGGTCAATGACCGGCAACGGATGAATCACGCACTGCACTTCACGCAACACTATTGACCACTAAAACAACGAGTATAAAGTGCACTTTTTTACTAACGCTTTACGCTTCACGCGCTTTCTTACTATTGACGGAACTATTCAACATGAGTAATTGCGCTATTTGTCTTGCTTTTATTTCGCATGACGATGGGCTGCATTGCATGGCTGGCAAATGCAATAATATGTACCATCCTACATGTGTGGGCGAGGTGAACCCAGGTAAGAAATTCTGGTTATGCCCCGAATGCCGCAATGCTTCTAATATCACTCACCGTAGAAAGCTGGCAGCGAATGATATTACGCCGGAATTAACCGAAGAAAGTCAAGCTTCTACGGCTATGCACTGTTTGATGCAAGAGATTACGTCGCTGAGGCAACTTCTTCAAAATTCCGTCTCAGTTATACAGAACAACGAGACCAGAATTAACCACTATATGGCACAAATAGAGTTGCTACATGGCAAACTGGCACACTATGAAATAGCCAATGCGGCACTTACCGCGGAACTTAAACAGTGTGTAGCCAAAGTTGAGCGGATTAGTAGCGAAATTAAGCTTCCTCAAAATGCTTATGTCGGGCACGAAAACGAAGGATTATCTTCTATTATTGAGTCACCCGATACGGAAAATGAGAGCACTAGACAAGAAGTCGCCGAGGCACCTATATCGGAGGTTCAGCCAACGCAAAGCACTAAAACTGTCTCGTCTCGCCCTAAACGCACGCAAAAGCCGAAATTGGTGAGTGAACCATCGTCTAAGCAACCGAATAGCACAAAAGAAACAGATGAGACGAGGGATCACTTAAATCAACTGAAGGTAGCGTGGACAGAGGTTAAGTCGAAGGGCCGACGACAAACTTCTTTGTGCGGCAAAGCTGGTCCCGCCGTAACTACCTTAAAGGCGGTCGAACCACGCAAACATTTTCACTTGTGGAATATGGAATCCAGTGCTGATGACATCAAGATGTACCTAAGCCGAATTTGCCCTAATGGAACGTGTACAGTGGAGGAGCTTAAGGCGAAGGGTAATTACCGATCATATAAGGTAGGTGTTCCAGTACCTTATTACGAGACCTGCTTTTCTGTTGACGTTTGGCCAGTGAACGCAAGAATAAAGGCATGGGTAAACCTTCACAGACCGATTGGTAACCGGGTACCACCAAAAAATAACCAGCCCTTTCGTGACATCCCAAGCACCCAATAAGGTCAATGTCAGGTTGAGCTTTCTATATCAAAATGTCCGTGGTCTTAAAAGTAAACTTCGAGTGTGGCGCAACCACCTAGCAACTCTGGAGCATAGCTTAGTGGCCGCCACAGAAACGTTCCTCGACAACTCCGTAAGTGACTCGGAAGTGAGCACTGGTAATTGGTCCGTGTTGCGCCGTGACAGACACACGCCGTGCGGTGGCGTCCTGCTCGCCGCGTGCGCTAATATAGTCATACGCCGTCAGCGTAAGCTTGAAACAGAACACGGCGAAGATCTTTGGGCAGTTTTTACATGTCATTCTCGTGCCTTCTATGTATGCGTTGTTTACATCAAGCCTAGCGCAACTGACGAAGATTACATGGTTTGGTTCACTACGGTAGAAAGACATATACATGAACTGAGTGGTGAAGTAATTATACTTGGGGACATTAACCTAAACCGTGCATCGTTAAATGTTAAAAAATATTATTGTTATTTTTTGGCGATTTGTAATCTTACTGAGAAAAATTATGTTTTCAATGATTATGGTGGTAAGCTTGACGTTGTATTAGTTCGGGAGAGTGCCGATATACGAGATGTAGTGGTTACTTGCACATCGGGATTAGTTCCCATCGACGTTTATCACCCGGCTTTGGATATTGAAGTCAATTTAAAAGTAGTTCGCACTTGCGAAGTTATTCCCCCCAGCAACATTAGTTCAGTGAAGGATTGGAATTTTAACAAGTGCGACTATGCTAAGTTGTATGGTTTGCTTTTGTGTGTCTCTTGGGACAAAGTCCTTAATGCAAACGATACAATAACAGCATTACACCATTTTTATGACATCCTATATAACTTATTCGAGTTATGTGTGCCTAAAAAACTTCGTAAGAAAGATGCAGTAAACCGGTACCCGGTCTGGTTTACATCGGATATCATCCATGATGTAAAGCGTAAGCTGAACCTGCATAGGTCTTGGAAACGCAATAAATGTGACGACACTTACAGGCCTTTTCAAGCAATAAGAGAATCCTTGAAACATAGAGTTGCACTTGCTTATGCTTCCTATTTGAAACAAACGGAGAATAACTTAAAAAGTAATCCTCGCGATTTCTGGCGGTATATTAATAGCCTGCGATCCAAGGGGGGGTTCGAGCCGGAAATTAATTATCAGGGTGAATCTTTCTCGGGAGTCGCAGCAGCCGAAGCTTTTGCGCGGTTTTTTGCTAGTGTTTTTTCTCCAAACATACCACGTTTAGATCATACATTGGCGCAGTCAGAAGATTTAAAAAGTAATAGCGATTACATAAACATATTTAATTTTAACATTTCTGATGTAACGTACGGCATAAACAAATTAAAAGTGAATAGCTCTATTGGACCGGACTTTATACCTCCCATACTTCTAAAAAACGTAAAAAATATTATTTGTTTTCCTTTGTGTCACATTTTTAACGTCGCTTTAAAAACTGGTATTTATCCTCACCTGTGGAAGATATCAAGAGTTTCGCCAATACCGAAAACATCTAATAAATCAGCTGTTGAGGAATACCGACCGATTGCAATTCTTTCTTCTCCTGCCAAAGTTTTCGAAAACGTGCTACACCGTTACATCTATTCGCAAGTTGAAAAACATTTGTCGAATTTCCAACACGGCTTCAGGGCAAAACGCTCTGTCAACAGTAACCTTTTAACGATTGCGAACTATATTTCAGCACATTTGGACTACGGTCATCAAGTAGACGTACTGTACTTTGATTTTAAAAAGGCATTTGATAGAGTCGATAATGACGTATTGCTTGCAAAACTGTGTAATATCGGATTCGCTCCTGGACTCCTGAGACTACTCGCTGATTATTTGCGTGACCGCCAACAATACGTTAAATTGGGTATCTACGAGTCATCCCCATACCACACACGTTCGGGAGTGAGTCAGGGGTCGATACTAGGGCCCTTGCTTTTCCTCCTGATGATAAATGACCTACCGGACGTTGTTGCGCACTCAAAGTGTCTTCTGTATGCGGATGATCTTAAACTGTACGCAGAGATACGATCGGAAGCTGATTGTTTGTTACTTCAGGAGGATGTTCGTGCGGTGCATGAGTGGAGCACAGTAAATAAAATGGAATTCAATCTTTCCAAATGTTATGTTATGACTTTTGGTCGAATGTTGCGTCCGATTATCTTTAATTATAAAATTGGCACCACTATCATGCCAAGAACCATATCGATGAAGGATCTGGGTGTAACATTCGATCAAAAGTTGACATTCCATGAGCACATTGTGCTTATTGCAAAGGAATCTTTCCAACGGTTAGGTTTTGTTCTAAGAAACTCGCGTGAATTTAAATCTGATCAGGTAGCTCGTCTGTTATTTAATGCACTAGTACGCAGTAAATTGGAAGCCAGTTCTTGCGTTTGGAATCCTCACGAGTCTTTCTACGAGCTACTACTTGAGAAGGTTCAGAAAGCATTTCTAAGATACCTTTACACACGTAAGTTTGGATACTACCCATTCATGTACCCCACGGCATTCCTCCTGGGATGTCTTGGCTATAGCTCGCTTAAGACCAGAAGAGCGAACGATCAATTAATAACTGCATTCAAAATCTACAGAGGGATGATCGATGCTCCTGATTTACTAAGTGAGTTGGTTCAACTTTTCGCCCCAAACAATTACTGCCGGTGCCGTAAGCACGAATTACTTGTGGTTCCATTTAGCAGAACAGTTGGGCGCGCAAATTCACCGATACCTCGTATTCTCTCAGCTATCGGCGCTCTCCTAAAAGCTTTTCCTGACTTTGATATTTTTGCGGATTCATGGCAAAACGTGTTAAAAGTGTGTCTAAAGCACACTGACAAATAATATTGATTTTTTATTTTATTTTTTTTTTCTTCTATTTTGACATCGACAGTTATCATTTAATGTTCATCTTAAATTGTATTTTTTTTTTGTATTCTGTTTTTTTTTTTCTTTTTTTTTTAAATATAATTATTAGAATTTTGAATAATCATGGAAACAATGTAACATTTTATACTTAACTATTGTATTTTCATAACTTGTCTCTTATCATCATTGACATTATTTTTTTTTATTTATTATTATTATTATTATTTTTTTTTTTTTTTTTTATTATTATTATAATCAACATCGACATTGTGAAATGATGTAATTTATTTTATCTGTCTATTGAAATTTATTATTTATAATGATTGTTAATAAGTGTAATTGGTGCATAACCGTTCTTCTTAACATTAAACAATAAAATAAATAAAATGCTCGTTTATTACATCAACATTATAAAACGGGAGACATACTTTTCCGAGGCGTTCCAGCTTAGTCCTCAGGGGTAGCGGCGCATCTGTGGCCGACCTCAGGTAGGAATATGTAATCCTATCTGGGGTTGATTACAGATGTCCATTGGCGGCAGTAGCCACTTACCATCAGGTGGATTGCATACTCGTCTGCTACTCCTATATTATAAAAAAAAAGAATAGAATCATATTTCATTAATTGAAGCCTTGTTTTAATACACAAATATGTCATCGCGATTGGTAAGTGGTACGCGTGAGTTGAATTGCTAATTAACTAGTAGGAAATTGTAAAAACACGACAAAAAGCTGAATACGTCTTTGTTGTAGATTCTATTGAAGTAGGAATTCCTATTTATTTGGGCTTCTTTTGTGTGATACTGAAGTGGTAAAAGTATGGAGTCCACCTGATGGTAGGTGGTCGCTGCCGCTCATGGACATCCGTAACCAACGTCTTATAGAAGAGGGTTCTACCTGAAGAACTCTTCAGGGTATCCAGAATCAAATTAATTATTCCTTGTTTTAATGGTGAAGGAAGACATCATAAGGAAGCCGACACCTTGACAGTGCTATATTAAAAAAGAAGTTCTTAAATGTGTGTGAATTCTACCGATTCGCACTAGGCTAGCAAGGAAGGCTATGGCCTAAATCCATCTCACTATGATGGAGACCTGTACCCTTAGTATGGGCTTTTACTTTTTTACAAAAAAGAAAAACAAAAACAGTCATTTTTGTGAAGCTGTGTTATCAATGGAGCAGTAAAGGGTTGACGATGGCTCTACCGTCAAGAAATCTATACAAATAAATAAATTGAAGTGCCTGCTTGCAAAATAACAGGTTTTTACTTAATGCATATGAAATGAAAAAAAAATTGTACTTTTGTCTGTCAAGATCAGCCATTCCGGCAAATTCTCGAAATGGCTAGACCGATTTTGAGGGGAATTTTACTGGCAGTTAGCTGATGTTAAACAAGGAATAACTAAGGCTTTTATTTAAAAAAAATATGGGGGTTACGAATTTTAGATAAGGTCACGTGTCCTGCGAATTTAACATTTTTTTACCCATATAAAGAATAAAGAAGTTTTCACTAGAAAAAAACAGAAACCATGATATCTCTACATTATTTACTATTTATATACTTTTAACGCGGATGAAACAAGGGGCACAGCTCTTAAGGAATATTTATAAGGAGTAAAAGAATAAGAGGATATAAGAACGAACGATGTTGTAAACGGGGCAAGCGCATCGGCGTAAAAACAGAAGAGATATAATTTCGCATAAACGTAACTGTATGTTATTACGGACGTAATTCACTTTACGTGCGTGACACGCGAATTATATTATTATTGGTGATTTTAAGGGTTGCGACGAAACGTAAATATTTTCATGCGGAGAGATAAACTTTCGTAAAAAAATGGAAAAATAAAATTACAAGAATTTTTTTTCAATGACTTGTATGTAATATTTTCGAGGAAATATTTACTTATAAGAGATTATTATGATGTGTTTATTTATCTATATGGTACAACTACATGACCTTATTAGAACAAACAATTTGTATACAGAACAATTTGATACAGGGGACAATTTTTAAAGGAACAATAAACGGTTTATGAACTTAAATGTAAATCGTATATAAAGTAGAACGAATTCAGTATCAGTACAATGAAAAAAAAAGATACGTAAAGTGTTGTATAGTTTTAAGTCCAGACGTTTTCTTTTGGGACGTCGGATAGGAAATAAAATAGTATGTTTTTATTAAAGGTGACAACCCTGATATCCATCCATAGCACCTATGTTATCGTCGTTTGAGTTGCGATGTTGCAGTGACAATCATTTTATTGGCTCTATAAAATCCTTCAGTGAGGTTGCAATGTCTAAAGGTACTACTACTAGAAACTTTCGGAAATGACGCGCGATTCGCAACAAAACAGAAGATATCGCGAAAGTGATCGTTACGCACAATATGGATGTTACGAAAATGCACTTGAAATATTTTGAATCTTGTTGATTGACTTGCATGACGCATTGGCTATGATACTCATATAGTTACTAGTGTTTTTTTATAGTAGCAGACGAGCATGCAAATAGGTAAAACATAGAACTCCGGTTGCGTTCCTCTGGAGATCCCGGAGTTCTTTACGCAGCGCCGAGGACGGCCACCGGGGGGGTTTTAGTGCGGTAAGAATCCCACATAACCCCGTGCCGCTCCCACGGCATAGGGTACCTTTTGAAGGTTTCCCACTCCACTACCACTACCTGATCGTAAATGGCTACTGCCGCGCATGGACATCTGTAATGAACCCCAGATAGGATTAGATATTCCTACCTGAGTTCGGCCACAGATACGCCGCTACCCCTGTGGACTAAGCTGGAACGCCTCGGAAAAGTATGTCTCCCTTACCACACCCAAACCAGAACATAGTAACGTTTAATACTGCTGTTATGAGGCAGAAATAGGTGCGAGTATCTGAGTTCTGAGTACTACGCAAAATTTCTCGTGTCTTTCTTTCACCACGCCCTTAAAGGGTTGATCCTAATTCAGATAGTACAATTAAATGATGAAATCAGAAATACGTACTGGGTCTAGGTGTTTGTGTACTCACTCTTTTTGTGTTCATCGCACCTACGACGGCCGGAGTCCTTCTAGGGGATCATGCGGTTCGCTTTTTGTTTCTCTCTATATTTTTTCCAGTTTTAATCCCAAAAGGGCTTTCAGTTTTTACTGAAGTGTGCTGAAGCTTTTCGGATATTTATTTGCTTGTATGTTGTAGAATATGTCTGGATTTTAAAAGTTTTTTTTTTAAATCTGAAGTGCCTTAGACGTGAGAATATTATTTTCACGTCTAAGTATTTTGTTACATAATATGTATAACGTTTTATAACACATGCAATAAATTAGTTTACTTGATGATAAGTGTAGCTTATGGATATTTATAATTAATCTCAAATAGCACATAAGTTCTACCTAAGGTCGGCCAAAGTTGCGTTGCTATATCTGATTACTTTTTGGAGAACCTTATACATATAAGTGTCTCTCCGTCCGTATAATCGTTGTCATTAGGAGGTATGTGTGTATAGCTGGTGTAGTGGTGTCTCTGGAGTCGAACCCTAAAGAGTCCTATCACTCGTTTAATTTTTAATTTCATAACATAATTTCTATGAGCGATGGCCAATCGAACTTTGAATAAGTTAGAATAATTACATGGCTCCGGTTGAACGCGCTTCAATTATTACCGCTTCATTGTGACTACATATCAGTCGGTTATTTATCGTTCTAATCAAACCACCGGTACGGAACGGTAAAATGATCCTTCCTCAATTTAAACTCATATGCATATTAAATATATTTATGGTAACGTATTAATTTTCTAATGCAATTTGCGCACCTGCTTTGCGTAAAGAAAGTTTTTTTTTTTTAAATTAGGAGTTGTTATGTTTAGTTTTAGGGTTCCGCACTCAAATGGTAAAAAACGGGTGTCTATTATTAAGCATCTGCGGTCCGTAGATTATTATTGTGATCACAATTAGGCAGGTACTATAAAATACCCTTTTAAAATATAATGTTATATAAATATTTTATTGACATTCTTATTCTTATTTCATCTTCTTTTTCGTATTCTTAGAATATCCTTTAATTTGATACATAACATAAATTTGAGACGTATATAAAAAATAACAGATCCGCCATCTTAGGGCGTCCGCCATATTGGTTTTAGTAAGGCGTTATAAAGCTAATCATGTATTATCATCCAAACCAAATATGTACCTTTGTTAAAATTTTACATAATTTTAGCTCAATTGGTTCAGCTTAACTGATTTAAAATTAAGTACGAACTAACTAGCAAAAGCCTGTAAAAAGATTTTCTTCTCTCGAATGGAGTATTTTTATTTTATTTCTTACTAGTGGATATAAATATCGTACCGATAGACACAGATACATAGTAATGTCCGTATGGAGTAAATGTCATGTCAATTCAGGTGACAATATTGACGGAGCGGCTACGGGCGTCGGTATAGGTGTAAACAGATCCATTTATAGTCCCAATTTATACACGAAAATAAGATTTATGGTACAACCCATCGCGGTTCGACTACAAAGGCACCATCGCCACACCTACGAGGGTGCGTTTTTAAGTCCGCGGAATGGCAGGGTTGGAGGGGGGATAGCGGGCTCGTTAAGGGCGGTACGTGTTAAGTGACTCATAAATAGTATAAATATAAAGTTTTATCACAATTGCATCATTAGTTTTAAAACTATCGACAATTAAACAACTCAATCCGGAAGAAAATTGGAAGTATGGAGAAAATCGAGCATCGCGCCGTTATAAAGTTCCTTACCAAGCAAGGAAAGTCTGTGCAAATCATAATGGAAGAGATGTCATCGGTTTACGGGGACTCTTGCCCTGGAAAAACGATGGTTTACAAGTGGAACAACCTTTTTAAGCAAGGCAGGGATTCACTTGAAGACGACCCACGACCAGGACGGTCTGTTGAGGTGACCATTCCGGAAACGATAGCGGAAGTCGAAAAATTAGTACTGGAAGATGCTCGGCTAAAGAAGAAACAGCTTGCAGAAATGGTTGGAGTATCGGATACAACCATTTTTAAAATTCTGCATGACCATCTTGGCATGACTAAGGTCAGTGCGCGGTGGGTGCCGAGAATGCTCACGCCGCCTCAGAAACAACAGCGCGTTGAATGTTCCCGTGCGTTTTTGAACCTCTGTGGAGAAGATAAGGATATTGTACAGAATCGAATTGTTACTGGAGATGAAACTTGGGTTCACCATTATGAACCTGAGTCTAAACAAGACTCCATGCAGTGGCATAAAAAGGGTACAGCACCTCCTAAAAAGTTTAAGGTGTCACAATCGGCCGGCAAACTCATGGCGACAGTCTTTTGGGATGCAGAAGGAATTTTGTTAATAGATTACAAAGATAAAGGTGTCTCTATAACCGGAGAATATTACGCAACAATCTTGGAGCGGTTAAAAGAAGCCATCAAAGAAAAAAGACGAGGAAAATTATCCAGAGGTGTCCTGCTGTTGCACGACAATACGCCCGTACACAAGAGCCGTATTGCACTGGCTGCCCTGCATAAGGTGGGCTTTGATATTTTAAATCACCCACCCTATAGTCCAGACCTGGCTCCCAGCGATTATTATCTCTTTCCAAAACTGAAAAAAGAGCTTCGTGGAAAGAAATTTTCTACAGACGAAGAAGTAAAGGACGCAATTTCCTCGTATTTTTCCGACAAGGACAAAACATTTTTTTATGAGGGTTTAAATAAGTTAATACAAAGATTTGAAAAATGCATTCGTCTTGCAGGAGAATATGTAGAAAAAGAAAAATAATTTTGACATTTTATTTTCGCTCCTTGTCCCTCATTCCGCGAACTTAAAAACGTACCCTCGTATATCGATACCTTAAATCGCAAATCAGCCAACTCCACTTATTATCAAAATGTTTTTTTTTATTTATTTTGATTTCGTTCAACGCCATTTGCTATCAATATAAATAAAAAAAAAACATTTTGACAAAAAGTTGAGTTGGCTGATTTGCGAATTAAGGTATCGATATGTCACTTTATAATAGCCCTGTTGCACGTTGCTGTCCTGTGGAAATGCTTTGTACAGTCTCTACCTACACTTATTTGGAGTGTTCAGGCTCAGACGAGGTGACAACTTATAGGTATGTGGCTAATCTCTAAAATATATAACTCAAAGATGACTGACTGACATAGTGATCTATCAACGTACAGCCCAAACCACTGGACGGATTTGGCTGAAATTTGGCATGCAGGTAGATGTTATGACGTAGGCATCCCCTAAGAAAGGATTTTGATCAATTCTACCCCTAAGGGGATAAAATAGGGGATGAAAATAATAATTCGTAACGCGAGCGAAGCCGCGGGCAAAAGCTCGTCTCTAAAATGGATGGATTTCAGTGTTATTTAAAATTGATCATAAATGTCATTTGCGACAGTGACCATTTACCACCAACCGTAAAAAAAGTAGGCGCCTTTGACATTTGCAACATTTCGTCAATTATGTCATTGATGATCAAAAATATGCTTAGAATTTCTCACTAGTGGGGTATAAATAAATTTCTGTATCACACACCTAGTAACGTCCGTATGGAGTAAATGTCACGTGAAGTACAATAGCAGTGTACAAGGGGACAATATTGACGGAGCGGACGCCGGCGGCGGCGTCGGTATGGGTGTGAACTGATCCATTTATAGACCCTATGACCCTTCCGACCTAATAAAGGTATGTTCGTGTAACGGCGACACTTTTTAATTAATTTTAGATGATCGGACAGGTGTTTACGTGGATTTTTATTTGGAATTCAACAAGTTTGCTTTTTTGACAGTTTTGATAAAGGTAAGGGATGATAAATTTGTGATTAATCTATGGTGTAATCGCGTCGGTAGATTTAATTTTCATTATAGCCTTGTTGCTGATGAAAATTATGAATAAATATTCTAACCTGAATCATAATCATAATATAGATAAGAAAGAAAAAATAATGTTTATGGAATGTTAAAATTATGATTCGATGAAACGACAGTAAAATGTTGTTTTTTTTTCGTAAGATCGTAAGATAGTGGAGCCATGTAAAGTAAGGATTTTAGCCAGAAAATTATTAATGTCATCCAATTATTCGTCCGAAATTTGGACGAAACGAATAATTACGTTTCTCGTGTATAGTCATGTTCCTCTCTCAGTTACGAGCTCCGTCGATATCAGAAAAAAACGCTTTCTAAACTCATAGCCCCACACTAGGATTCCCTGTATTGTGGGTGCGATGGACACACAGAGATATACAAAAACACCCAGTTCCAGAAACCTAAATTCATCTACACTAATATTATAAAGAGGAAAACTTTGTTTGTTTGGTTGTAATGAATAGGCTCAAAAACTACTGGATCGATTTTAAAAATTCTTTCGCCATATGAAAGCTACATTATCCACGAGTAACATAGGCTATATTATATATGAAATATATTTGATAAATAGATTTTGAGGCGGTACAAAGTTTGCCGGGTCAGCTAGTCATTTAGATAGCTGTTCGAACCCGGGAGCTTCTGGGCGTCAGATCGGTATGCTGACCGCTCTGCCACGCGGGTCGTCAAAACATTACATTAGCTCAATTGAATCTCCGTTCGCCTCCTGTAGCACATCTCGCTTATTGCAAAAACTGTAACAGCCCGCTGTTGCATTATTGCACAACACAAGAATATAGCTCATAATATAATTGAGCTCGGCGCGTCGTTGCTCAACCGTTGTTGCTCGTTACGATCGATCGTTGGGCGCATTTTCCGGATATTTCTGTAACGAGCGTGAAGATCGAATGATTTCCCGGTGCGGTGTTACTGCTCTATATTGTAGTACAGAACCTCCAATAAGGTATGTAAACTTTTAAATATTAAAAGAAAAGAAAAACTAACTGATTAAATTTATTACCTGTAAAGGGAAGTAACATTACTTCTCACTTCCACAATTTAGACGAATCCAACGACATCTCATATGATAAAATCCGTCAAGCCATTTGGGCTTTAAGGCGTGCCAAATAATAAGACACACGGTCGAAAAACATTACACTCCGCAGTCGGATAATAAAATACAAGTAAGCCCAAGTTTATACTTAGTTATATGCCCTATTTAAAAAGAGTACTATCAATTAAGTGATTATTTCACTGTAAAAACGGTGTGGTCTAAAGTAGCTCCAGCTCCACATGTATCATTTGGTTAAGTTTACCATTGTAAATATTTTTTTAAGATGTTTGTTATTGAGTTTCATTCGCCCCTTCTTCTCTATAACGAAACACCTTGTGAAGTAGCTGTAGGTAGATGTATTGACGTTCAAAAAGAGTTCTACAAAGGATCTGTTTTGTATAAAATAATTTGATTTTATTTGATTTAGGTATCTTAGTATGTATGTACATCATAGAACCACCGCGCCACATTAATCCTACTTGAATATTATCTTTCCAAAAGTCGAGAGCTTTACCTAATATCTACTTAACAACCCACGACTTCGTAACTCATAATGGCCCAAAATAAAAGAGCCTCGACATTCATAAAAAGGTTTCAGTTCTAGAGGCCTACATAAATTAACAGTTTACATCTTTTTATACTGAAACAAAATCTTCTTTGAAAGCTAAAACCGGTCTGTTCTATTCATGTCGCGAAGGTGACATGAATATCACCTTGCTTGTGGACAAACAAACTTTGTGGTACATATCCATGTATATGTACTGGAATGTGGTATAAGATAAATGTCAATACCTATTTCTGCCATATTTCAGTGCTAAGCGCTACTGTGTTCTATTTTGAAGGGTGTGGTAAAAGAGACGTTCTAACTTAGTCCTCAGGTTTAGCAAGTGTAGCAGCGTATCTGTGGCCAAACTAACGTGGGAATCTAATCTTATCGGGGGTTGATTACATATGTCCATGGGCGGTAGCTACTTGCCATCAGGTGGACCGCAATCACCTTTGCTACTTCTATATTATAAAAACATATTATTATTTTCGTGAGCATTTGCGATATATTAATAATTCTGCATCTACCCTACTGATATTTGGTATAAGCAGCTTATAGGTTCTTCTATTAGTAGCAATCATAACTAAGTGGTTGGAACTTAGCTCAATAGCCCATCATCATCAATTATTGTCCCACTGCTGGGCACGGGTCTCCTCTTAGAATGAGAAGGATTAGGCCATAATCCACCGCGCTGGCCAAGTGCGTATTGGTGGACTCGATTTGCCTTAAATTGAACTACACATTCCCCGATTTAAGGCCCCATTTTAAACCAAGAGGCCATCACTTTATAATACAATTATTGTACTTATTCGATTACAATGGAAATGCGGGTAAAGCGAATAATCGAGATTCATAAGCGAGATGGACACGCATACCGGCTGGTCATAATTGATCCATCAGTACGTAATACAACGTAATTTGATATAATCTGCTACATTCCGTTGCTCACGTGACTCCATTCGAGAGGTCCTGTAGGGAAGTTATGATAGGATTTCTATGCCGTATGTCTGTTATGTGGTAGATTTAGGTGTACCTGACTTTTTCTTCTTGTATTTTATTAAATGGAAGTATCAAACAAGATTGAAGTTTTTTTTAACCAATTTTTTTTTTTTTTTTTTTATAATATACGAGTAGCAGACGCATGCAGTCCACCTGATGGTAAGTGGCTACTGCCGCCCATGGACATCTTTAATCAACCCTAGATAGGATTAGGTATTCCTACCTGAGGTCGCCCACAGATGCGCTGCTACCCCTGAGGACTAAGCTGGAACGCCTCGGAAAAGTCTGTCTCCCTTACCACACCCATCAAACCGGAAGTCGACGTGATATAAATATATGTGATCACAAATAGTTTCGATATGACCAAGATACGTGCAACTTGGTCGAAATTTCGGCAAAAGTGAAATTAAAGACCGTGTATCGTAATTACCAGTTATATATTAAAATATCTCAATTCCGCGACAAAATAAGTCTAAAATCATAAATCCTAAGTAGGTTGGTCAATGATGCCTTGTTATCCCTAAGTACTAAGTTTAAAATGTTTAAATACCTCGTATATCTCGTACCTTACCATACTTTACAACCCAAGCCACACTTAACTCTGTTGTTATAAGAGTCAGTGGTGTGTCTTCGTGGTCGAGACACGAGGTTTTACCACCGTTCTTACCTTGAAAGTGATAGCTCATGTCCCACAATAACTTGGTTAGTTAACCGTTCAATGTGACTATGCAAATCACAACGAGAACACTATGAGCGCGCTCAGCGTGTAATACTCGGTAATAGTTGCATCAAAACGAGAAAAATTACATACGCGTTATGATTTTATCACGTATGTGGACCGTTAAGTTGAGACTTTACGATCGAAAGTGTTTGTTTCGGGTGTTTTCACACGAGACAATGCACGGCAGCGCATCGGGTCGTTGGTCTTTGGGTTTCGCCTCGTTTTATCGTATCGGCGTATCGGATTTTATTGAAGTATCGATCGGTAGTAGGTAGTTAGGTATAGGAACGAATCATTTCAATTGTAAGCGTTACTAGCACGGCTTTAAAACATGAAGATGATGAATGATGATGAACATGATGAAGATCTCTCTGAGGTTTGAGATGAACGAACTACGGCGGCACCGCTACCACACCTATTTCTGCCTAATAACAGCAGTGTTAAGCTCTGTTGTATTTTGGTTTGAAGGGAGACATACTTATTCAAGGCTTTCCAATTTAGTCTTCAAGGTTGGCAATGCATCTGTTACCAACCTCAGGTAGAAGTATAATTTTATCGGGGGTTGATTACAGATGTCCATTGATGGACGTAGCCATGTACCACAAGGTGTGTACTATGGTTGCATGCTCTAGTTGCTACTTCAATGTTATAAAAAATTTGGCTATTAACATTTACTTGCTTTACAATGTCTGTTGTTTCTTGTTGGTTAAGACTTTAAAACTCCTGTGAATCGCCTCGTGATCCATGGTTAGTTGAAACACATATTTTCTTGTTTTTTATTTTTTATTAACATCTCGTCCAAAAAGCCGAAAATATAGATTGTATATAAGAGCTCTACGTCATCTCGCTAGTTCAATTTCGGGTCGATAAATGAGGTCACACTCCATGCAAATACGTGAAACATGTCTTATGCATAATAATGAAATCGAAATGAAGCTCAGTATTGCGTGGTATTGAATGTGAAAGACTAGACGGTGTGTTGGGATAATAGGCGTTATTGGTGTTGCATGTACTTAGTTCGTTATAAAGTAATTTGCTAACGTAATAATATATAACGCTTTCTACACTCATAACTCGTGCGTATTACTATTACTAAATATATAATTAGGCGTATAGGCAATAAAGTATAGTAGTGGAGCTCGAAGCAGGAACGCAGTGGACACACTTCTGCCATACATATTATACTGCATACAAACTTTTTTTTTTGTTTTTGTTTACGAGGGGGAAACCTTCAAAAGGTACCCGGTGCCGTGGGAGCGACACAGGGTTATGTGCATACATACTTATTACGCCTTATACTGTCAGTGTTAAGTGACGCTGTGTTCTGGTTTTTAGGGCGTGGTAAGCTAAACAAGGCTGTTCGAGGTAGTCCTCGGCGGCAGTAAGATGTCTATAGTTTATGCTTGACTTTGGATAGAATATAAATTCAATATGCTGTTAGGACGAAAGCTCGGAAATCTCGGAAAAGTTTGTCTCCCTTACCACACCCTTTGCACCAGAACACAGTAGCGCTTAACTCTGCTGTTACTATGCGGAAATAGGTCTGGCAGTGGTGCTGTCGGAGTCTAAACACAGGGAGCTCTACTACCATTAGTCAGTCGTAGGGAATTTCAGTAGGGGACCACAAAGGATTGCAACCATGCAGCCACGAGTATCAGTGGCTACTTAACGTCGAATACAATGCATCGGTTCTCCTCAATCTAAATGTATATATAATAGATGATTTCTCTTGTCCACCAGCTCTGCCAACGCGAAGAAATGGGAGGTGGAACTGGCGACACTGAAGAGCAACAACTTACGACTCACTGCGGCTCTGCAGGAGAGCACTGCTAATGTTGACGAATGGAAGAGGCAGCTGCATCAGTACAGAGAGGAGGTGGCGCGCGCCAGACACTATGCTGGGAAAGGTAAGTGCTTATGAAGAAGAAAACGAGCTTGCAGTCTACTTGATGGTAAGAGTTTTCGAAATTGCTGTAGAAAAAATGCACCCCGTTTGAAGGATTGGTGCGAGGAATGGATATGGAGTGCTGATGATGTTGGAGTATCAATAGAGCAAGCTGTACATTTGATAGAAAGATGCGGGAAAATCGAAGTAAGCTGTAGTCAACGATCATGCATGATGATGGTAATCTGAGGAGAAAGATGATAGATTATTTACGGAATTAAGGATGGGAAGGATTGGAAGTAAACAGCCTGACATGGATAAAACCATCGGTAAAAACTGCAAATGGAATTGGAATTCAAACTAAGGTCAGCAACAGATGCGGTGCTTACGTGTAAATTCGAATGCCTCCAATTGGACATAGTTGATTGAAGGCAACAATTGATAGGGCGCTTGCATTTTGTTACTTTTGCCTGGTGATTAATATACAAAAATCTATTTTTCAGGCGGTGATGCTAATGAAGTGGAGCAACTTAGGCAGCGCGTGGCTCAACTGGAAGCAGAATTGGCACAGAAGAACGAAGAGTTGGCTCAGATCACTAAATCCAAGAAGAGTGAGCAGGTAAGGATTTTGCAAGAGATAAGCAAAAGGATGTCGTGGAATGGTCTTCATCTGTTTTAGTAATATGAACAGCCTAATTTGATCCTTGGCTATGAAGAAATCATGAATTTAGATAGGTGTTTTCGGCCTAGGTATTTTTGGCGATCGGTAACAGTGCAACAGTAATATAGTGGATGGTTCATTTTGGTATCTCATTGCTTGGATATCTCATGCTACCTCTTTGAGCGTCTTCCATTTTTCCAGTTATTGGCTAGAACCATTCAATGGAGTGCCTCGAAAAATTAATGTTCTAAGCAAAAAACATTTGTCATTGCAGGATGCAGAAGCAAAATTAGCTCAGAGTCAGCTGGAGCTGGCTCTGGCTGCTCAAGACGGTCAGCGGCAGGTCATTCAGGCTTTGAATGACCAACTGGCGCGTCAGCTTGAGGAGCTGGTGAGTGTCATTAATTTTTGTCATGCTTTGTGCAGTAGCGATAAATTCCCATCTAGATTGTAATCTAGCGTGAAATTTAATGTACAAATTGAAGTAATTTTTGAGCGATTTTGAATTGGAGCATTTGTGTATTTATTTGTTGGTTTTGTGTAGATACTATCCGTGCGATTACTATTATTTTACATGTTTATCTATTTGTAGTAGACAATCTGTCATGTGACTTTAACGTGATACATACACAATTACACACGCACGTAAACATGCATGTACGCTCGCTCTCAAGAACATACACATATGCACGCATATACGCATTGACACATTTACGTATAAAAACACGCACTCGCTCATACAATCACATACACACAACTACACACACAAACACACACACACACACACGCGCGCACACGCACACACACGCTATACATACACACAACTTTAATTTACATTTCAAACACATAAACACATAAACTTTAAATTTACATTTAAAGAAGAAATTTACAGTTATATTTAAGAAATTTACAGATTTTCAATTACCAATTGTCTAAGCGTGTTTAATAGCCACACTACATTGTTACTCTTTTCCAATCATCCTGTTTATCACGATCTATCCGACGACGATCCACATTAAACCTACCATACATGAGCCTACTATACATCACTACAACTTGTCCGCAGAGCACGATCCACCGCGAGATAAACACGGCGCTGCAGACATGAGGCGCGGGCGGTGCGCGGGCGCGGCGCGCGCTGCCGCTGCTGCTGCGCGCGCCGGGCCCCGCGGCGCCGCGCGCGCACAAATGAACGCCGCTCCGGGTGTTTCCGCACGTGCACGAGGTTTTTTGAACTATTGTCTCTTTTTAGAATTGGTTTCGTTTTGTGTGAGGTGTTCTAGTTTCGTGTAGAAGTGGTTTTAGGGTCGTGAAAATTAGTTAGCGGTGTAATTTTGTTAAGTGTCGTAAAAATCAGTTGATCTCCATTTCTATAATAATTCTCTCTCTTTCTCGCTAAAATTTTGTTCTTTTTTTAATGATCAGCGTTTCAATTTACATTCAGTGTAAATAGGTTTAATAGTAGTAACATATCTACCACTAGTAATCATTATTACGTGTACTTCTTCTAAACCTTTTCTAAAACATGTATTGTTTTTTACAATTTTTATGATTCTCTAAGGGGAAAAAGAGAGAGATTAGTATTTGACGTTACCGGCCGGTTGATATTTGATTTTCTTTAACTGTCTCGAATTTTCTATGTACCTACTGTTCGTATACGTAAATGCTTACTGATTATGTTTATTTACTCTATATTTATTATTTTTTGTGGAATACGTAGTAGTGCCATCTTGTGTTATAAAAGAAGTTTTTTTACTTGGCTCGATTTGTCTCGACAATTTAAAACTATTGTGTTAATATATTGTCTTAGTATTTTTTTAATTGACAGCTATTTATTCAAAATTGATATTGTATAACTTAATTTATCATTGTATTATTCTTTGTAAGAATCGCTCTGTGTGATTTGCTTTGTAAAGATACAATTTTAATATGTATAGAAATGTATGTAAAGAATAATTGTATGAAAGTTGACATTTTTTGCCAACGCGCACATGTTAACTGTATTCGTACAAAGATAACTCACACAGCGCCGCGAATATGTTATTTTTTTCAGAATATTTTAGAGTATTATATTGTATAATTTTATCTATTAATATGATCGGAATTTCCTTAAATTGTTATTATACTAAAAATGTTATTAGTTTTAGTTAACGGCATATAACATTTCATTATGTACTCGATTTTTTAAAATAAGTAAAGTTGCTGTAAATATAAATTTACAAACTGTTTTGGTAGGAATAGGAGATGCCAAATAACACCGTTAGGGGCGCTGGCACTGTATGAGACAATCATTTTAATATGGTTTAATGGAATTCTTCACATGTACGGCTTACGACACGGGGAAACGTAATGTGAGGATCTGGCATTTTCTGGTTTAAACCGGATTTAACATGTTTCTATTGAACAATCTACCCGTATTTTATGATTCATACGATGCAAGCGCCACCTACATAATGGCTCTTTTCGAGGTTCTTATGCCAGGATTAGATACTCGCCGAGTGCAGGCGAATACGAGTATGTAAATAACCTACTCGATACAACTCGATGTGGGGTTTTCAGTGGCGAATGATTACGCGTTCGCAGCGTTTACATACGCGTCATTGTTCGGCTCGTTACTCGGCCATTGTTCGCGTGTATCTAGGTGAAGAGTTACAATTCTCGCGAGTAATTATTGATCTTGAGTAGGTGCAATATAATTTGAATATATAATTTAAAGATTATTCTAATTTTAATTTTTATCGGATTTTTATTGTATGTTTTAAAATATTGGTTATTTTTACTCAGTTGTACTCATACGAGTATATTTATTTTAAACATTCCGTTATTTCTTAAAACAACTTGGTTAATTGTTTTTATTCTTACTATTATTTACTTAAAAAAATGATAAATATTTCCAAATATACGGACTCACAAAAAGTAAGAAGAACAAACGCGAAAAAGAATTTGAATTCTCTTGTATGTGTGTGTGACAAATGTCGCCTTGTACGTACACTTTAATAAGTTTGTGTGAGAGACTTATAAACTTTATACATATAGTGAGTTATTAAATAGTTTGCCGAAGAAGCGCCACGGAATAAAACTGCTCTCTGTTTTTTATCTCATGTTTTTTTAATATCATACAATTGGTCGCTATGCCCCTAAAATATTTAACTTTATTACTACGAATTAATTGAAGCGTTTTCTTATTACGTACAGTGATTTCACGCAATTATCTTTATAATAAATCTATCTCCGTATATGCTGTAACCATATTACTACATGCCAACTTAATAATGTAATTTTAAACTAGTGTGTGTTCCACAACTCTACATGGTTTCGTATTTAACGATCTTTTGTTATTTTGTATGTGAGGGTCAAACCTTGAAACGAAATTTTAAAAAAGTTACCCGAATTGATTGAGCTGATTTTTTTTATATACGTTTGGTTTGGATGACAATGCATTACTAGCTTAGTGACGTCATTCGTAATCTAAAATGGCGGACTCCCTAAGATGGCGGTCCACCCATTTTTATGCTCTCCTATGATATGGCTGTCAAAGTATTATTATTTTTAATTATATTTTCGTGGTAATACATTACAATATGGGTACGATGGCAGCTATTTCAAAATCGCATTTTAATTAAAAAAATTTAGGTCATATTAACAATTATATGATTGTATTATGTAAGAAAGTAACGTTCGTGAGTCAGTATTGTGTTGTTATAGTATTTGATTGAGAACTTACTGAGGTATTAAATGAAAAATGCGGTCGAAACACTTACTTACGATAATGTTCTATATTAATAATAATCGTTAAGAAATACTTCATAATAATGATGTTATAAAACTCGAATGTTGAAATAAACACTATGCTTTGATCTAAGTAGTTTACAAATAAACATGAAAAATATATAAATAGTTTAAAAATTGTAACTTTTAAATTTACAGTAAATATTAATTACGTTTTATTCGAATTTTGTTTTTAAAATAATGGAATGTTTAAAATAAATATTGTTTTCACAATATAATGAAAATTAGAGAGAGATTATATTTTTATTGTGTTCAAAGTGTAAGTAGAAAGCACATAAAATATATATTTTAAATTAATTTTAATTGATACTTCAAAAATTTTATTTATTTAAATTTGCTTTATGTGGAGATTTTAATATATATTTCGTTTATCTTAAGACACTTTTGTAATATTGGGCAATATGGAGAATTATCCATATTGCTCAGTAACAATATGAACAACTATATTGTAATTGTTTAAATAAGTTAAGTAATGCCCACCCACCCTTAAATTTGATGTAAATAAAATAAAAATTATGTTATCACGATGTAATGCCAAAAACACTAATATAATTTGTAAATTTCTAATTAAGTTTAATTATTTAGTTTAAGAAAAAACTGGATGCACAGAGAAATACCGATTTTTTTTTCTGATTCTGGAAAATGGCGTTGCCATATCCTATGTGTATATTGACAATTCCTAAATTATTGATGCAACACATTCAATATATTGATCATGCAATATTCACGAATATTAATACTTTTTCACTAAGCATTATTAGTGATTCTAGTATTATATTGTTATTGGATTAGTTGGCGTTTAGTGGCCATTCCTGCCCGTGAAATTTGCAGTCCTAATAAATTATGATAACTCGATATAGGTATTAGAATTGTGACGGATTTATTCGAAATGTGAAATCATAGTTCGGTCATTATCTTGAATGAAGTCCCACTGTTAGGCATATATAGCCCACCACATTGATAGAGTAGTGTGAAATATTTGTAAATATAATTCAATCGTATACTATTTCGCTTGTATTCAGTTATAAAGTATTTTTAATTTTAGATATAGTCGGGCGCCATACTGCTAGTCCGCTCTGAAGTTGTTGCGAGCAGGTGTAGTCATACAATTTGCTATGGCGACGCGATTCATTTCTATATTCAGAGCGGACTAGCAGTTTTACGCGGACTACACCATATTGGGTAATCCTATAGTATTCCCAATTTCTTGCCCTTTCAATCAGTGCCCAGCAGTGGGATTATACCGAGTTGGTGGTGATTTCAATGTAAAATATTTGTGGCGATAAGTATTAGTCTATGATCCTATATTATGGTCGTATTCCAGCGATTCTTACGCGACGCGTATTTAAATTATCTAATTACTAGTACTTTTCTCTAATGGGGAAAATCGTTAGGATTTTTATTAATTTGGGTAAGCTATAATAAGATTATGGGTCGAGAAGATATCATGATTTATTTAGGCACCCAAGTATATTTAGGATCGACGATACGATTTTTTCGTATCGATTCGTAGCGAAAAAATCGCGCGTTTAAAAATTGTATGTTACTGAAATTCTAACAGCATTACTTCTACAGTAAACAACCTGTAATATAATACCGTGTGTGATTTTTTTAATGGATTTTCGGACGAAATCTTATTGTTTCAATGTTTCTTAACACAATTTTTATTAATTGAAGTATTATTATAGATTATAGAGACTTATCGTATTAATATGCATCGTTTAAGAATCGCCCTATTAATAAATTAGTCGAAAAAAAAAATAACTACTTTTCGCCGATTAGACGTCCGGTGCAAATAAAGTATAATCTAGAATTATTAATTCACCTTCGAACAACTATAACTGATACACTTTCGAATGTTAGGTAAGAAACGTATTACGTATTATGTATTATTAGCTAGTTGTAAGTATTTTATATATAGCCGTTGTTGTATCTCTATATGGTAATCTAAGATATGTTATATGCGTAGATACTTAGTCGCATGAGACGAAAAGTGGTTCGGTTTTTAGCTGAAGCTGTTTTACATACTGTAAGCCTTGGTAATAGTATTCTATACGTAAAAAGTTATAAAATTGTATAGTTATTTGCACAAATTATAACTTAAATATAAATTTCAAAATTATTATAAAATCAAAAAAATTGGACTGCTAAAAATGCAGCCTATGTCACTCCCAGAATTTAGTAGAATCCAACTACACCTCTTTAAAATCTGTCAAGCCGTTTGGGCTGTAAAGAGTGCCAAATAATTAGACATACGCTCGAAACATATTACCTTCCCCAATCGGGTAAAAATTCTAGCAATTACTTTTTCTATTCGATTTGGAGGGCAGGTGATTTAATATGATATTTTAGTTTAACTGGAGAGCCTTTTTCGTATTGCATATTCTTACTAAGGCTTCTGTGAATGTGTATGTGTGCGTGAGTGTTATGCGGCGACGCACACTAACGTCGATAAATGACACCATCACGTTTTACGCCCATTATTAATTATCTATCCATTCTTTTACCTATCAAAGATCGAAATTTAACAAGGTGTACAAGTAAAAGATGTCAAATGTCGATCTTTGGTAGGTTTTGGATAGATTGGTTATAAATAACGTGGATTTGTATTATGACGTCACAGCCGACCTGTATCTACGCATATGTTATATCTTTAATGTTAATATTATAATGATTCCTCGAAACTCGATCTGCAATCGCATTTTCTACTTTACGTGCATTTTTTCTTGTACTCGAATGTTTTTTACTCTTTTCGTATTGTATAGAATGTTAAAGTGGTCTTTACTTTTTATTAGACTTGTATTTATAGATCTCTTGAGTTTTTTTATGTCTATGTCGCGTTCTTAGTTCAGTTCTAGCAACTTTGCTAGTGAATTGACGGAAAAAGGTTTATTTATATTTACAGACATTGAGCGGGCCAGTCACGGGCCGTAATAAGCAAAGTATTCTCCTATACAATGTGTATTAACGTATTTATATCTACCGTAACAGTTGCGCATGTATGCGTGGGTTATGTCTCAAAGTATTGTATAGAAAAGTATAGAAAAGATTTTGTCTGATATGTTGTTTGTAGGTTGTGGATATAAATGTTCATTTATATCTACAGACAATTACCGCGCCAGACACGGGCCGTTTCAGGCAAAATAACGTTTGTCTATATAATATTAAGGCCCACGGCCAGTGTCTTTGCGGCCTATCACGTTTGATAATAAAGCGACTTCCCGCGACTCATCAAGAGATGGCGCTAGGTTTCTAAATCACGCTATCGAAGTTTTCACAACATCTTGTACATATACAAGCCTCGAACTGAGACTGCCGGAGCACGGCCGCTTCCTGGGCATGATCACCGAGCCAATAGGAAAATCTCTCTTTTTCAAAATATAAATACGGTAATACACATTGTATCTATAGTAAAAAATATTGTGCCTGTGACGGCCCGTGTCTGGTACGTTCTAAGCTTGTAGATATAAACGGGGACAAATTGTTGAAACTCACCGTTTTATATTTATTGACACTGAAAATAATGTGTCCTATTTATAATAGATTACGTATAGTAGGATATCGGGGATAAAGATAAGCTGAATTAGTCAAAGCGACTGCAGAAACTAACCTAGACTAAATGTTCAATCATATAAGCCCTTTATGACTAATATTAGTCATTTTGGCTAAGTATGACGTCATAAGATTATAATGGTAGCTACTTCTTAAAGACACATTACAATTGTCGTTTTGGTGATCCCAAAGTCGTTTTTTTTTGTAAAAAAATATGGATTTCAAAAGGAAATCTTTGCCGATATTGTATAGAAAATTATGACGAAAAAATTTCTATACAAAATAAGAAATTCTGTTTTTTAAAATGTGCTCTTTCCAATGTTAGTCAATTCTGTGGTAAGCGTGCAGCTTTATCGAATAAGATTATTCGGAAAATCTTCTCGAAATTTTATAATAAAACTTGACATACTTCTTATATATATTGTGTATCGGAATATAATGTGTATGGAAAAGTAAGTCTTATCGATTTTTTATTTGTGATGTGAGCAGTTAAATGTGTCAGTATTCAGTAATGTTAATTCTGTAATAAATACAGTGGGGAATAAAAAAAAATAAAGGTTCTCCTATTTCTTTAGTGTCGCCCTCTAAATGCCTACGAATGGGCTTAAACTAACAGACAGTTGCATAAAAGACCGTTATATCGCTTAGAATATAGCGCAGTCGCTAAAGCCGCTGTTGCTCGGGCGTCCAATTTGTTGTTTGAGCGACCAAAAATCTGTCAATAGTCGAGAATATAGTGGCGTGGCAAATTTGACAGTGGCTTTAAATACTATTTGATCAAGTTATCAGTTTCTCAAGCGATAGTAGCCAGCCAGCTTTGAATATGTACGTGATTTTAGATGTGGGTCGAGTGGGGGAGGGGTGATACCCTAATCATACTGGATACGCCAGTCTCGTGATGTATTAAAATTATCTATATCATACGTAATCTTAGTTACGGTAGCGTCACAAGTTTACTTTTCCATATAAATTGTATTTCGAATGTGTTGTGTATAAAATTACCATTCCTAGTCGTAAGAGTAAATAAAGTCAGCACAGTATCCGTCTAACTATTTCCCAGTTTAACGTTAGTGTTTAAACTTCCATTGAGTTATTTGTTTTATTTATATTTTTGTTTTGTGTTTTGTTATCGAGACCCTGTATTGCATAGATCCCTTAGCAAATTAGTGTTTAATATTCGACAGATAATGGCTGAGAGTAATGTTTGAATGTAAGTTTTTATACTGGTTTTTTAGAACAGCGTATTAGGGATGGCGATCCGAAATCGATTAATCAGAGACTCGATCTTTTCGGCCAAAAGAAGTCGATTATTTTAATCGATATCCAGTAATGGGGCGATTCAGTGAATTGATCTTTCATCCTAGAAAATCGAAAGACGATCTTTTCAAAGTTGGTTGACTGTGTTTTTTTTCGCTTTTTTCGCCCTATATAGCTAAAATGATCGCAAATCGTTTTTTGGAGAATCGATTCTTTGGGCCGCGATTTTTTTGTGAATCTATGTATCACACTTCGATTCGAATCGATTCAAGAATCGATCTTTTTCTGAGAGAATCGCCGTCCCTACATATGTGTGTGTAAATGTGTACGTACGTTGTCTCCACACGTTGAAACACGCACTCGCCCGTTCCACGCGATCACATCACAAGTCATTTATCTGTCGACATATGAAAAATGGAAACAAATGATATCATTGAAAAAGGCTGAGGACCCAATTTTTAAAATATACAATGTCTTCTAAACAGGGTAATTTCGTTTACTGTTGTGTACTTTTGAATAGTCACGTTGTTATTCGATTTTTACTCTCGTCTTGACAATTACATTTTAGTAGGTGACATAAAAACAAGTGATTCCTTTTTTTTAGTATGCTCGATTTCTTGTGCGCGATTTTAATGTGTGCGTGGTATGTCTTCTAAATAAATAATATAAATATGTAACAGACTTGTAGCCACATACTAATTCAGTTTAAGCTATTGTTGCATTAATATAAAAATAGATGAACATAAACATTATTTGTTAGTTAAATAAATAATTATCTAGTGTTTAGCGGATTGAATTAATGTTTTATAGTGTATCACTATTTATTTGTACATGTCTGTTTATCACAATTATTATTATATAGTTGAAATTAGTACCGAAATGATCTATTATTTGAAAATTGTAATATAGAAAATTAGATGTTTAAGTGTTAATTTCCATGATAATTTGTAAACTGAATATGTTACGTGTGATTACAATATAATATACATTATTAATATACAAATACTATTATTATTAATAATAATATATATCATAGTCAACTGTAACTGTTAAATTCTACAATTACTGTAGTTTAATAATGAATGTAATCTGAATGGGAGATAACATTTTTTTCTTTAAATAAATAAATTAATAATGATATTGTAATATAATAAAGAACGGAAAGTTCAATTTTAAATGTTAATAAATTAAAACGTGTCGCATTTTCATTATTAAAATGATGTAAATGCAAATAATCCTCATTCAGAGAAAAAATCCGTGCCCAGCAGTGTTTGAAGATAAGATGCAAATAATATGCACACGAGAAAATGCGTTTAAATTAAATGTGTTGCTTTATATTCCTCTCAATCCGATATTGACACTACTGCTACCTAGCGGAATTTACGGTAATTACACGAGAGTCATTGCATTGCATATTTGACACTTTAAAAAGTGTATTGCATTGCATATTCGACACTTTAAAAAGTGTTTTTGTACATAAGTCAGTTTGACGTTTACATTGCACTTACGTCATTTTAATTGTAAATGTGCGTTGTATCCAGTGATTTCGGCCCGAGGTGTATCTCCCACCGACTTCCTTCGATTGGAGTGCCAATGTTTACCAATTATTTCCACTAAGAATAATTATTAAAATAATTATAAATAAACTCGGGCCGTCATGGTTGGATGCGTAATTATAATTGTTGTATTGTAATCGCATTATAGGATGTAATTATTCAATATTATTATAATATAGTCAGCATTGCGTTTGCCGTAATAATTACAACAAAATATAGCGTGAATAATAAATAAGGACACCTTTTTGTAAATGTAGTCGAAAATACACCTTGTAATAAATTATTCAGTATTATAAATTTGATTAATATTTAAATTAATAATTGTTGTTAAATTACAACAGTTGTTTATTAGTATTTAAATTAATTGTTGTAATTATAATTGAAGTCCGGCTACTGCAGATGTAGAGTATTAGTTTTTCTGTAAGCAATGTTTTCAAATACATACTCGGTTAACAAAGACAAGTTATTAAATAGACTCTTAATTGGAAATTTCTGATGTAAGGTAAAATGATTTCTATGTAACTTAATACTTACGCATTGTCCGAGCCAATTTGGAGTGCAGTCATACGGATTATCTATTAGGAGCCTATTTAGTGACTTCGTCTTCATTAGATCCGGTCATATACTTGATTTTTTTCAATGTATTTAAAGTTTTTGTAGCAAATGCAAGGCAGACTATGGTATGTGTACGTTATATCTTCCATTAGTCGTAGTCGCTGTGCTACCGTATGCGTATTAACAATAAATAAATTAATATGGATTTCTGTTTGACGTTTTATTTCTGCGTTTATTCGCCTATTTCCCAATTGCTCCTCTCTGCCGATTTGTTTTTTTTATAACTTTCAAGTAATTTGAAGGATGTGGTAAGGGAGACATACTTTTCCGAGGCGTTCCAAATTAATCCTCAGGAGTTGCGGTGCATCTGAGGCCGACCTCAGGTAGGAATATCTAATCCTATCTGGGGTTGATTACAGATGTCCATGGGGGGCAGTAGCCACTTACCACCAGGTTGACGGCATGCTCGTCTGCTACTCCTATATTACAAAAAAAAGTAATAAATGAAGTTCCACAATACTCCACACTAGGATTCCCTGTGTCGTGGGTGCCATGGACACACACATAGACAAATACACGAACACCCAGACCCAGAAACAGAAATCTAAATTCATCATTTAGATATCTGTCTGGCCGGGGATCGAACCCGGGACCCTTTTCGCGTCAGACCTGTATGGTGACCGATGCGCCACGCGGGTCGTCAAAATCTTGAATGAATGAAATCTGGGCGAAGTTCATAATTAGGACATTGAGTACAACGGAGAGACAACTGACACGGAGCGTGAAAGAAGCTGCATGTAATGTCGGCTGTCAATTGATTTTAGGAAACAGGATACGAGCAGGCGCCCGCCGCATGTAAACGCGTCTTACGCTCTCCGTGTGTAGAAACCCATCGCGCGCGCCTATGACTCTGCTCATACTATTTGTTCATACAAAGCATACAAAAACGCAAACGTCAGTTTTATCGGACACTAGCCAATGTATCGCGGAAACGCTGCATGAAGTCTCCGTGCGTAAACGCGTGGAGACAAAAAAAATATATGAAAAAACGAAAGTTCATGTATCAATGATTTAGGTAAATTTATTTGGCGTTCATATATTTTTTATCATTGCAAAAAGCAAAATTAGAGAAAACGCCTTCTAAGTAACCAATTCTCGGTAGAATCTTCACACTATTACGAATTCGCAGAAGACAGCCCTGCCTATCGTGTGTTAATGCGGTGGCGTCAAACCTAAGCATTAAAGTTGGAAACCAACATTACACCTACTACGATCACTTAGGTACATCTTATACTTCTTACTAAAGTACATCTTGCAGGACACTACGGCCACACATCGTATGGACTTCACATGGCATTTCTGGTTGGTTGTTGGTACTGCATGAAGAAGTTAAAGCAAATATGAGTTACCCTGTTGAGTTCAATTCCTTATGAAAAGTTTTAACTAATTGTTTTGAATTGAATTATAAAGACATTTGGTTTAACTTCGAAGTATCGCAGGTAGGTATACTCTGATTCATAATTAGGTGTCCAAAATGTAAACAAAGGTGTTGACCTATCAAGAAAATACGTTTCAAATGGTAGTTTCTTATTTTTGACAATATTAAATTAATACAACAATAGTAAAATAATGATCTAAAAAAATTAAGAACAATTCATATTTTCTAATATTTAGATTACCTCAATTTCGTTCCATACAGTAATAATAATCAAAAACAAGGTTTATGGTAGAAAATTAAAATGTGTTAATGGTAACACAATCGGAATCCAAGACATTTGTTGTGCTGTCATTTTTAAGTTTCGTAACTGATATTATTCATTTTCGTGATTGTGATCGAACTCTAATGTTTTCTCGTTTACATAACGCGTTTGTTTAATTGTGTATATTTGTTAAATTTTCGTTTTTTGTTGAGTTTCTTAAAGTTTTTGTTTCTTGTTAATTTTGACAGTGACATTTTTTTGTTTACATTTTGGACACCTAATTATGAATCAGACTATAGGTAGCTAAGCGGTGTGCGAGGTCGAAGATACGCTACGAAACTAAATAAGTAAGATATGATATGAAAACACGTAGCTACACCAGCCGCCATCGTTAGCTCGCATTCCCCATAAATAACAGCTAATCTACCAGAGCTTAGCTAAGCCAAATTGTTTAGTTGAAATGAAGCAATCACTCCTCTATAGCTTAGCACACTCGCATATCTCTGGTGAAAAGGCACCCTAAAAGTAGCTACACATTTGTTTGTAAGTACAGTCTACAGACACAATACTAGCGTCGATTAAGAATTAATAACAATGTGAGGGTAGCGCCGTAACATTTCGTTGGGGTGGCACGCAATCGAGCACACAAATACCCCGGACACTTTAAATTCATTATTTAGTGCGTGTTTAAACCAAACGTATTGTCAGCAGTCCTTTTTATTTTGTTCTCTAGGCCTGGGTATAGTGTCCAGGCTTAAAGAACAAAATAAATAGGTATTTTATTTTGTGCTTAAAGTGAGCTCCAGTGTAACGTAGGAGCCTACGCAAAGCGTAGAGGACTTGTAGCATAGGTAAGTAGGTATTTCCAAAGTTTAATATAAGTCATAATTAACGTCTAATAATACCTTTACTTTAAAAGCACATTAGAATCTATCAGATGGCTGGAATGGAATGTTTGTCACGAATCTACATATTATTATTTTTTAATTGGAGTAGCAAACGAGCTTGCAGTCCACCCGAAGGTAAATGTTCGCTGCCGCTCATGTACAATGTAGGTACATCTATAACCAACTCCATATACAGGGTGTCCCGTAAGTACCACGACAAACTTATAAAAAAATATAAAACAATCGATAGTGCAAAAACGGTGACACTTTTACTAAGGTTATTTTTTTTCTCAGACAGGTCAGACCCTCACCCATGTTCTCCCCAAGTTTGTCGTGGTACTTACGGGTCATCCTGTATATAAGGTACAAGGGTTTTACCTGAAACTCACAGATGCGTTGTCATTCTGTACCCATTAAGATAGTCACCCCATTTGAAAGCCGGCACGCTAGAAATGGGTTTGGCGGCAGTACCTTCTCAGTCAACTCATAGTAGCTCCACCTCACGTTGAATTAAATTACAATTAAACCTTTCTTGCATTTAGTTTGCATGGTACCTAAATGATATGCGACTGATTGCAATAAGGCGCTTCAACTTGTCGTGTGCAGTTTCAGTTTCGGAATTTCCAAACAAAAGAAATATAAGTAGGTAAATATATAAACAACGTAGGCCTTTGTGATGTATACAAATATCTAAATATCAAAATTTTGATTAAATGTTTAGTATTTTCAACACAAGTGAAGCCGCGCAACAGAGTAAGTTGCTTTATGAATATTTAAGACAGAAACAAACCACGCACCACATTAGCATGACACAAGTAGGTATAAGCAGTATTAGAGGACAATGTGATTTGGTATTAAATAATTCCGTGGTAGCACACCTAAAAACCTATTGATTGTGTTGAATATCCCCAAATGTGTCTAAAATACTTGTATCATTTCCGGAAAGCCCCAATTTTCGAACGCGCCGCGTTTTGGGCTGTTTCCCATCGATTTCCTAAAGCGCATGTCAATTTTCCCGCCATTCAGTCAGTGCCGCGCCGCCATCACGCTGTGAGGGCGTCCATTGCTTTCGCGCGTATTCTGCCAAAAACACAAAGATTTGAACAAATCAACTCGTTTTACCAAATTCTTAAATACTAAGTGCGGTTTTGTTGAATTTTAAGCGTTTTCTCTGTTATCGTTCAACGTAATTTGTGTGGAGTGTGACGGATTTTCGATAACATTTTTCCACTTAAAATACAAATCGATATACTTACCTAATTGTTCCTGTAAGTACATATGTTCTTTTGGCTGGGATCGAGTTTATTTTTAAGATATTTTTTCCTTGTGGTTTTCAAGGATATGTTGTAATTTTCCTCTCGACTGTACATTTGAAATGTTTTCATTTAATTATGTTGCTGTTGTTATTAGGACTACAATAATATTGAGTTGAGAAAATAGTTATATGTACTAAAGGTTTATTAATTAAATAACAAAGTATAGTATTAAACATAATAATTAACATTAAAACCTATTAAAATGATAAATTTGGACTCTACATATGTTACTTTTCAATTTTAAATTCAAAAACAATATTATATTTTTCTCTTTACTGTAAAATCAATTTTGTAGTAAATCTCTAGTAATTTGGTATAAGCTTCTTACATCACCTCTCGTATAAAGCTTCCGAAAGCTCTCTACTGCATACCAAAATGACGCGCGACATTTTTACCTATGTGATTTTAAGTGGGAAATTTTCTCTACATTATTTTCTAATATCTAAAGTTTATTTGGCCATATAAAGCTCGCTATTAGATAAATAGGTAAGATAAAAAACCAATCAAATGAATTCTGTTACTTTTTTGTTTAAGAATAGCTTATTCATTATGATTCGTTTGGTGCAAACCTTAAATTAAGAACAATTTTCTCTTTTTTTTCAACGGAATTAAATTTTATTTTTTATTTGATAGCCATTGACGAGCTTTAGTGTTATCAATAAAAAATGGGAAAGAATGGAAAATTTATGATTGTGATCGAATTTTGACCACTGAGCGCACTCGTAAAGATAAAAGTTTAAAAGGAAAAGCTGCTCCAAAAACATTTCCATAAAAACATTAAAGTCGCATAAATCTTAAATATTATATCAATAGCAGTGACAGATTTTGTGAAAATATTTCTTATTGAGAAGGCTTTACTTTGCTATTGCAATGTTTTGGCAGCTGTGGGATAGCAATTGGCTTATTTTAACGAACTTCTGAAGTATTCCTGGAATATTATGATAGGGGTTCTAGAAAATATCCCAAAGAACTCTTGTTTAAAGCCGAAGGATGGTGCTGGTTGCTCTGATGCTGTAAATGTGCATTAGACGGTGACTACACTTCATCAGGTAGTACTTATTCTACCAAAACTATTCAATCTATACGTTTTCTTAGAAGAACTTTCATTACTTAAAGGGTTCGTAAGTAAAAAATATTGAAGGTGGCACAACTCTTCATCGTTCGTTTTTTTTAAAACCCTTTGCAGTTTGACGGTAACGTTAACACTGTATCAGGTGTATTGTCTGTAGTGGTTTGATCGATGTGATAATGCATAAATATACGGGGTGTCCCAACTTGGTCCCCAGGAGCAGCAGCTGATCTTCGATTGAACTTCGGTTGGACTCCAGTCCCACCTGAGGTAGCATACGGTGGTAGTAACCTCTTCTCATCACGTAGACTGTATGTTCGCTATATTAATATTATAAAATATAAAAAGGTATTTTAACATTTTTTTAGATTTGGCGGGTAACGAAAATAATCCTCTAATCTTGTAAATGAAGCTCGCTATATTTTTTATCGCACCCAAATTTCCCAACTTTCTTTTCTTTGAATTTTGAGCCGTTATTTTACAGAAGTTGTGAACGATAAATTATAACAAGGGTAAGGGAAATTGGGACAGGCGTTCAAAAGGGCTCTGCCCTACGGCATTACCTTTGTTCTGCGGAAGTAACGCGAAAACAGTGACAAACGAGTCAATTATGTTTGAAATTATAATTAGGAAAACTTTTTATCAAGGCTCCGTCGAAATTTGTGTCGCTCGATTAGCGCGAGCAGACTTGTTATTTTTATAATATTGTTGTAGGAAACCAGCATGTAGTCCATCTGAAGTGAAATGGCTACTGTCGCCAGTGGATTTTAAAATCAACCCCAGAATGAATATAGAAATCGTCCTTTTCTATTTCTAAAAAAATCTCCCAAATAGACAAAAAAACGTAAATTCGTGACAATAATATTTTGTAATCAACTTTTTCGATTGATCCTGTTGGTACCTAATTATAATAAACTATTATAAGATATTTTTGTATACTACCTAGGAAGCTCCTTGTTGGTATTTGATTTCTGAATGATGAATTTAGATTTCTGTTCTTGTTATGGGTGTTTGAGTATTCGTCTTTGTATCCACGACACAGGGAATCCTAGTGTGGGGCTATGAGTGTAGAAAACGTTTTTCTTTCTTTTATCATGGCTTGTAATATTATAATTATTAAACAAATAAAATAATAAAAACTCATAATAAGTATTATTAATAATTCAACAAAGTTGGAAACCCAAAACCCACTAAAGGCAATTGTGAAAGTGGGAGCCAAGTTCAGTACAAACGACATTCGAGATTGACGACGTCGCCAATAAAAGACTTGAGATCTTAACGGGTGCCAAGTTTCATGGAAATAAATCATTGCTATGGGAATGTACAAGGTTCTTCGATTGATAAAAAAATACAAATTGAATGTAAAATATGACAATTTCAAATAATCCAAAACACGTTGAATTTATAACGTGACAATTTTGAAGGTGGTAGAACCCTTTATGGTTCGACTCCGGCGGCACCACCGCCACACCTATTTCTACCTAATAACAGCAGTGCTAGGCGCTGCTGTGTTCCGGTTTGAAGGGTGTGGTAAGCGAGACAGACTTTTCCGAGGCGTTCCAGCTTAGTCCTCAGGGGTAGCGGCGCATCTGTGGCCGACCTCAGGTAGGAATATCTAATCCTATCTGGGGTTGATTACAGATGTCCATGGGCGGCAGTAGCCACTTACCATCAGGTGGACTGCATGCTCGTCTGCTACTCTTATATTATAAAAAAAATAATCCAATCAAATAACCAACGAATTACTCGAAAAACAACTTTTACGTCATCATTTTTATCCTTTGTTTATAATACAATCGTTTTAAAGTTATATTTTTTCTGAAGAGTTTTGAAAAAATAAATAATCTGATTACATAAAAATATTGGCGATGTATGTTTTTCCATTTAGACGAATACAACGACTTCCAATATGTTAAAATTCGTTCGTTGTAAAATTAAAGTGTAAAAAGACGTTTAGGCTGTGGGGTGTGTGAAAGTTCAGGCATACGAGTATATACAAATGCTCAAATAACATTACCCTCCGCTGTCAGGTATAAATTAAACTAGTATGAATAAATAGTATTAACTAGTATAGTAGTATAGTAGTAAAAATTGTTTATACGGTGCGTCATAACATCGTAAGCCAGTTTACGCTTCTATTGCATAAAAAAATGAACAAACAAACTAAGCTTAATATAAACCTAACATTGTGTATGACCTAATTTGGAAACAGCACGTCTGGAACAGAATTATAGTAAATATTAAAAATATATTTTACTTCACTACAATGCTGAAATAATAACAAAATAAAATGTCAAATTCTTGACTGGCCTGTTGCACTACATTTCGTAAAATGGACAGCGAATAAAAAAATAAAAATGACATAGCATAAAAAAACGTTCCGTGATAACCGATGACTGATAAAAATGTTTCAATATTTTTTTATTTTGTACACGAGAAAATTTCATATTGAAAAATTATATTTAGGATATTTTTCTTGCCACGCGTGTTTCTGCTCGCACATGCGTCTCGCACGCACACGTTCCATTTGTATCTAATCGTTTCATTGATATTTTTTCTGTCATGCGTTGTGGCACGCTAGTCTCCTGTACGAACTGTAGTCCTGTAAGAACTGCGACAGATTAGCAAATTAATTAACCTGTGCGTGTAAGAAAAAACGCACGCGTGTAGAAGCGCATGATAGGAAAAAGGCTTGGATGTACCCACTAGTTTTAGATACCCACCACGCAGACAAAGTTGGGGAGATAAGCTAGTGAAATATAGCTATTTCCCGAACATTGTAGTGTGTCCTCTTTTCAACCGTAAACATCGCTTCGGAAATGTGAAGTTTAGATGATTAATGAACTCTCCAGAGAGCAGATAATCACGAGACATCGTCGAACTTCTACATAACTATACGACACTCCGACTTGTATGTAAATTGCATATAAAGATATATATAATAGTACTAAGCTCAGTCTTTGTTTTATTTTGTAATATAGGAGTAGCAGACTGGCACGCAGTCCACCTGCTGATAAGGTTACTGTCACTCATGGACATTTGTAACCAACCCCAGATAGGATTGGATATTTCTACCTGATGTCGGCCACAGATGCGCCACTACCCCTGAGGACTAAGCTGGAACCCTTTGGAAAAGTATGACTTCCTTACCACACCCTTCAAACCGGAACAAAGCAGCGCCTAACACTGCTGTTATTAGGTAGAAATAGGTGTGGCGGTGGTGCCGCCGGAGTCGAACCACAAAGGGTTCTACCACCTTGTTGATGATAAGTGGCCGGCTATGGTCATAAATATGTTAAAAACCCAGAAATGAAGCCCAAATAAGTTAGGCAACAAATGCGTTTCTACCCTGTGAATTAAGTTGGTACACTTTACATAACTGTTTCTGTCTTACCACATTCTTCAAAAGTTCCACAATAGTGTTTAAAACTGCAGTATTATTTCAATCATGTGGCATAGTTGGCACAGACAATAGAGAAACGCCGCAGCCAATCACTAGTTTGAAAGTAATAAATGTTGGTACGCAATATCATTATTGTTAGTGTTATTGTAAAAGTTTTTCTTGTTATTCTCGAGCTATATAAATGGACAATTACGTTTAATAATTGGGTATTTTTATACTTTTCCAATTCAAGAAACTCGGCCTCTTGATCGAAGGGTCCGAGGTTCAAATCTCAGGCACGCACCTCTGATTTTTCAGAGTTATGTGCGTACTAGAAATTAATTATCACTTGCTTAAACGGTGAAGGAAAACATCGTGAGGAAATCTGCATACCTGAGAAATCTTAAAAAGAAAGTTTTCAAAGGTATGTGAAGTCTACCAATACGCACTTGTCCAGCGCGGTGGACTATGGTCTAATCCTTCTCATTCTGAGAGGAGTCTTAGGCCTGAGGAGGAGGATTAGGCCATCGGCCTCCACCCGTGCCCAGCACTGGGACAGTAATGGGTAGATGATGATGATGATAAAATTTTTCCGTATTATTAATATGTATTAATTAGTATTATAAATTGAGCGTTATTTAGTAGGTGTGGCGGTGGTGTCTCCGGAGTCGAACCACAAAGGGTTCCTTTAAAGAATCCTGGCCATCCGTCTCTTGTTGAATGTGAATGTTGTTGTTGAATGTGCCTGACCCAAGGACACCTCATGTGAGGTCGGGACCTCAGTCTTCAAACTATTCAATAGCTCTGAAGTACGTAGGTAGGTATAGTCCGCGCCAAACTTCTAGTCCGCTCTGAAGTTGTTGCGCGCAGGTTTAGTTAGCTTATACCTACTTCGTAACGTAAGGGCACACTAATGCACCTATGTCCCCGCGGACGAGAGCGGGCAGCGGAGGGTGCCGGGGGGTCCCGCGCTGTCTTCGTCCCTAATATCTACAATTTGCTATTACGACGCGACTCGTTTCTATATTCGGAGCGGACTAGCAGTTTGGCGCGGACTATACGGTTGTTATTGAGAGATATAAGTGACATTATGTATTCAAATTCGTTTTGAAAAGTTTTCGTTTAAAATGGTTTTCCAATCTCACACCCCTCCATTTGCATGCATATGCAATATAAAAGCTACGGCTCGATCGAGTGAGCATGTCATCGTGTTGCATTCACTATTTTATTGTGTTTGTATTAAAACTCTAGTTTGCTTAAACGTTATGCAAATAAGGATTTTACCGTTATACGACAAAATTACAGATTTTTTTAAAAGGTTGAAATAGCAAACTAGCATAAAGAAATGATGGTAAATGAACACGGAAGGTGGTAGAACCCTTTTGAATACGACTGCGGCGATGCCACCACCGCCACACCTATTTCTACCTAATAACTGCAGTGTTAGGTGCTGCTGTGTTCCGGTTTGAAGGTTGTGGTAATGGAGATATTCTTTTCCGAGATGTTCCAGCTTAGTCCTCAGGGATAGCGGCGCATCTGTGACCGACCTCAGGTAGGAATATCTAATCCTATCCAATCTGGGGTTGCTTACAGATATCCGTGTGCAACAGTAGCCACTTACCATCAGGTGGACTGCTTGCTCGTTGCTGTTACTCCCATATTATAAAAAAAACATATAACTATTTTCTGAATAACTAAAACCCGTTAAGCCCCGTAGCGCCTAAAAATAACTATATAACTTTATAACTATTTCTTGAACAACTAGAGCCTGGTAGACAACTTGTTTGCGCAGATCTCGACGGGGGGAACGGCAAATTAATCTCAGAACGGACGTCGGCTATAAAAGTTATTATTCGGATGCTTTAGGGTGGTTGCACACAGCCTCTATTAAGGGGATTGTACACCGGCTTTTTGAATAACTGTGCCAGTTTTATCGCTTGAGTATTTTCTTGTAATAGTGCAGTATAATACTGGTTATACAATAGAATAGAAATAGTGCTATAGTCTACTGTTTTCAACAGAAACTAGGTATTTAACTTTTATCGTTATACAAGTTTTAGTTATGTATAATGATAATAGTTTAGTTACTTTTTAAAGAATATAACAGATATGCAAAGTGTTACATACCTGTTTATTAGGAGTGCCTAAACTGTCGACTTTAGGTATATATAGATGTGACAGTGATGCTATCGCAGGGGAATATCAAAAAGCAGTTGGAAATAGATATCCATTTTCAATCCCTCAGGCTTTCCTTTCAGTTGCCACTCTCGCACACACTTAGTCAATCATCGTGCTATAGTACTTTTTTACATGACAGACTATGCAACTAGATCCAAATAACAGTTGCCATCATAAATGTTTAAATAAGATATTATCTGAAATTCTTATGTACATGAGCTGTGCCCTCGACTTCGCGTGGATTCAGAATATAACGTTACAACGCCATCTATCAAGCTCTTTTTCAAAAAATCTTCGTACCGCACACAGGTTATGTAATATTACAAAAATTCTGTTTTGAAGGGTGTGGTAAGGGAGACATACTTTACCGAGGCGTTCCAGCTTAGTCCACAAGGGTAGCAGCGCATTTGTGGCCGGTCTCAGGTAGGATTATGTAATCCTATCTGGGGTTGATTACAGCTGTCTATGGGCGGCAGTAACCACTTACCATCAGGTGGACCGTGTGCTAGTCTGTTACTTCTATATTAAAAATATACTTCTGACTTTAAATTGTAATTTAATAACTTTTAATGGAGTAGATCAATTTGAATAAAATAAAGACGGAATATTAAGTAAAGACACGGACTACTGTATTGATAAATCCATTGAATTGAATTGGGTAGTTTTGGTTTGATGCGACACACAGACAAACAAACAGACAGAAATTCTAATAATGCTAGATATTGCTATTGTTACTTATTGTCAGTTCTGCTAACTATTTATTTGCAAATATATTCGATGAAAAGACGCGAAACTTAACACTCTTTTTAATATACGAGGTAGTACTCGAGATAATACTTGTAGGTAGTACCTACTAAGCCTGTTAAAATCTAGTCCGACATGGACTCGGCGTCACGGAAAGTTCGAGTAGGCCGACGAAACTTTGGCTAAAACTTATTTTAAGATCTGACTCGTATCTTTAGGCTATCACTACTTCAATAACTTCAAAGTTATTCAAGCACTAAAGTAATTATACAATCTTACTTGTGAAACTTCTGAAAGGGAAATAAGTTTCGTTTTTACGGAAACGGCTGTTACGCTGGTGTTACGGAAACTGTTATCTACGTTATGGTATTAAACATACATATTACAATAATACTAGCTGACCCAGCAAACGTTGTGTTGCCATATAAATAAACGAGCTTTTGCCCGCGGCTTCGCTCGCGTTACAAAGTAATATTTTCATCCCCTATTTTATCCCCTTGGGGGTAGAATTGATCAAAATTCTTTCTTATCGGATGCCTACGTCATAACACCTACCTGCATGCCAAATTTTAGCCCGATCCGTCCAGTGGTTTGGGCTGCGCGTTGATAGATCACTATGTCAGTCAGTCACTTTGAGTTAATAAAATTGTTACTTAGGGGTATCAAAAATAGATAGTAGCCCATTCTCAGACCTACTGAATATGCATATAAGATTTGGTGAAATCGGTAAAGCCGTTTCGGAGGAGTACGGTAACTAACATTCACAATGTTATATATAAAGTTTATCTAATTATATTGATGAGCAAAAATTGATAATCAACCCTAGATAGGACTAGAGTCATATCTGACGTCGGTCACAAATGCGTCGCTACCCATGATGACTTAATTGGAATGCCTATTAGAAAGCGTGTGAATGACGGCTGACTTATATATAAGGCGACCATCGTAATCCTAAGCATTAGCAACACATGTGTGACCGGTTACAGGTTGAACTCCTGTTCTATACGGACTGCCGCTCACGGACATCTATAATCAATCCCAGATCAAATTAGTTTCTTATCTGAATTCGGCCACAGATGCGCCGCTACTCCTCTGAACTAAGCTGGAATTCCTCGGAAGAGTATGTCTCCCTTACCACACTCTTCAAAAGAGAATATAGCAGCGCTTAACATTGCTGTTATTAGGCAGAAATAGGTGTAGCGGTAGTGCCGCCTGAGTAGAACCACAGACGGTTCTACCACATTCAAAACTTTGCTACTTTATCCTTATATAATAACTGCTTTACTATAGCTATTATATGTATAATAACTGCTATGCTATAACGAAACGATTATTCAGATGCCAAGCCATAAACGCAGTGACGTCATCGCGTTTCAAGCCACCCCATATTTGCACTTCATGATAGTGAATGCATAATGAAGGCTTTATGTTAATACAATTACACTACGCTTAAAACTGTAAGTCGTGGCTTATGCACTTTTCTACTAATATACTTATAGTGTGTTTGTCTTATCTTCTTCATCAACCCATTACAGTCCCACTGCTGGGCACGGGTCTCCTCTCAGAATGAGAAGGATTAGGCCATAGTCCACCGCGCTGGCCAAGAGCGTATTGGTTTGTGCTATAACATTGACTTACCATATTATTATGCTGTTTTTTATTTTTAATGGAGTAAACGCTATGGTAGTCATTTGAAGATTCTCAACAAATAAAATGTCTATTTCATTATAAAATTGTGGGTTTAAAAGTCGATGCTTATAACTGATAATATTTTACTTAGACGTTAGCATAGGTAATGTCATATGCATTAATTGTAGCACTTTTTCGTCTCATTATACTTATATTATCGGTAATTTTAAGCTCAGAACTGTTAGTAAGTCAAAGCTTACAACTGATAAGTCATTTACTCTCTATCTCTCTTACTACATTTAGTCTCTAGTCTTTTGTTTTTTTGCAAATTTATTTACGTTTTGAAGTAAGAGCCAACGTACATTAGTTAGTAAGCCGATGCTTATAACTCATAAGTCATTATTTACACGTTAAATATTGAACTAGTGTTATGACGTCATCGACCTACTGCGAGATCGACTAATTGCATTTTACGTAGATGAGTGTACAATGATTAACGGTTTTTGATTATGATTACGATGATAACATATACGGTATCAGGTAAATATACATAGTTACACTACACCCAAGACCCTTTGGTGTCTTTGCCGTATTTTTTCAAATATTGTATGGTTTACATAATATATGCAAATGCAATCGTTGTGTTCCATAAGAGAGAAAATAAAAGGATTTTCGTTACGATCTTTGAAACAGAAATAGTTTTGCGTAGGCCTTATGAATGATTTGAAAACATTTGTCCTCACTTGTATCTTTTCAATCCACTTATAACTGCATATTACACACATTAGTTTTGCACATTAGTTTTACACCTTTAGTTGAAATACGAGTAGCATGGATTCCATTCAAGGATAGGCTTCCTTTTTTCAATTCACTGTAGCTCGGTTATAATTTTTGACTATTATAATTTTACTCCAAAATTCTACTAACTAACTAAACTAAATAGGTACGTACTATAATGCGAACTATAATGTGAAGGTGGTAGAACGCTTTTTGGTTCAACTCCGGCAGCACCACCGCCACACCTATTTCTACCTAATAACAACAGCGTTAGGCGCTGCTTTGTTCCGGTTTGAAGGGTGTGGTAAGGGAGACATACTTTTCCGAGGCGTTCCAGCTTAGTCCTCAGGGGTAGCGGCGCATCTGTGGCCTACCTCGGGTAGGAATATCTAATCCTATCTGACGTTGATTACAGATGTCCATGGGCGGCAGTAGCCACTTACCATCAGGTGGACTGCATGCTCGTCTGCTACTCTTATATTATAAAAAAAAAAAATAAAAAAAAAATGCAGCGGTGTGCCAAAGCCTTTGACCTTCATTTTTTCAGTGTCAGCGGCGAAGCCTTAAAAACAATTCGAGAATCGATCTTGGGCTTGTTCTATTAAAAACATCGTTAACCTTTTATGGCACAGAATAATACGGGATTTTCTTAAAGATTTCATTGGACGCTGTTGACTTACATAGCCTGTTGGCTTATATGGACCTGTTGGCTCATATGAACCAGTTGGCTTATATGGACTTGTTGGCTTATATGAACCAGTTGGCTTATATAACACTGTTGGTTTATGAATATGGCACTGTTGGCTTATATGGACCTCTTGGCTTAAGGGGCCTATATAAAAAAGGAATTAGCGTTAAAATACTGATTACATAATGAGGATAAAATAACTACAAGAAATGTAACATTAATTTAGCTTAGTTTATCTTTTAAAAAAAATAAAGTAAGCATATTTTCATAATAAAAAAGTATTAAACGAGTAAGCATTCCACCTGATGGTAAATGGTCACTGCCGCCCATGAATATCTATAACTATCTCTATGCGGAGCAGGAGTTCTACCTGAAGCCGATCACAGATGCGTTGTCATTGAAAACTAAGATCGTCGTCTCATATTAAAACCCATACATAATAAAGAAAACATTAATGCGACAAATAGATAACTTATTTCGTTTGAGAAGTAAGTTAAAACAGATTTGCCAAAGCATGTCCACACCACACAACGGCACAAATAATACAAGGCAATAACGAGCTTAATTAAAATGTCCTGTCCACAGACAGACGGACTTGTTGTGTAACTGTTTGTGTCAAACAAACCGTTTCGAATGGGTTTTTCCATGCAATTTGAAAAGCATTTATTGGAGCCCTCCAAAATAGCAGGCGAATGTAGTTTGACGTCCCCATATAATTCGTATAGTCCGCGCCAAACTGCTAGTCCGCTCTGAAGTTGTTGCGCATAACTACAAGCATATATTCCGTAGCAAAATAAGGGCATACTTACGCAGCTATGTACCAGTGGACGAGAGCGGGCAGCGGACGTTTGCCGGGAGGGGTCCTGCGCTGTTTTCGTCCCGCTAATATCTATAATTATCTATTCGACGCGTTTCTATATTCAGAGCGGACTAGCAGTTTGGCGCGGACAATAGCTACCGATGATCAAGATGTATGGTCGTATGGTTTGTATAGGTCCTATCATAGTATAAACAGCAAATATCGTATAAGAAATACTTTTGTCACAAAGTAACACTCGCGAATAAAAAAAGAGACTTGTCAAAATATGAAGATTTGCTGATTGAATACTAATAAATCCGAAGTCGCTGATGGGTTGTTTTAGCAAATCAAAACGGCGTATTTGTTTTGCCCCAATATAGAAAATAAAGTAAATAAATGTTTGAAATTATCATTATTGGAGTTAATGAACAGCGAAATATCACCAAAACTAAACATACACCAAAACCAAAACTAAAAATAACATATCTGCTATTAAGAAAATCGAAAAAAAATAAGACGTGACACCCTAATGTCCAAACCATTCAACGGCACAAATAATACAAGGCAATAACGAGCTTAATTAAAATGTCCTGTCCACAGACAGACGGACTTGTGTAACTATGTCTCCAACAAACCATTTCGAATGGGTTTTTCCATGCAATTTGAAAAGCGTTTATCGTACGGTAAAATAAATAAACGCTTTCCATTTTGTTTGCAGTGTTAGTGGAGTACATAGAAATTCTGCCTAGCAAACAGGTTGTTCAAGGTTCAAATCCGTACCTGGGACCCGAACCTTTGATTTTTAAAGAGGTACCGTAGTTGTTAGAAACAAAACTTTAGAGTCCCAGGCACGTACTTTCGAATTTCAGTGTGGGAATTAGAAATTAATTATGACATTCTTTATAGGTAATGTGGTGGAAATATTACAAAACTTGTTACAGAACTGAGAGTTCTATAAAAAAACTATTAAAGGCACATGAAGACTACCAATCCGCACTTGACTAGCTTGGTCAACTATGCCTAAACCCTTTCACTTTGTGAGGAGACCCGTGCCCAGCAGTGGGACAGTAATGGGTTCATGAGGACGCTTTCGATACTTATAGGTTAAACTAGAAGTCGTTACCACACACACACACACCGACGAGTAACACCCAGACCCAGAACAGAAATCGCTATTAATAAAATTAATCAATGTAATGCATGTTTTGCCATCCCAAGATTAATGTAACAATTTCTGCTTAATAACACTAATATTTCGTAATAACATTAACAATTTCTGCTTATTAAAACACCGACATTTAACAATTCCTTGCTTTCAACTTTCAATATATTCAAATATCGATCTTTAGTAGGTATTTTCAACCTTAAAAGTACCAAATCGACTGTAGTCGTAACTCAAGAGTAACTGAATAAAGTCCAATGGGAATGCCTCACGTTCCCCATGAGAATACTAAACCTAATAAATACCTCACATTTAAAACATCAGGCCCTTTGTCTCCAAAACAATATCTTTGAGGTCCCTCCACCCTTAGCACAAAGGGTTGCTCTAGGGAAATTTGCGGGAAAATCAAATATTGTTGTACTTGTAATAAGACAATAATCTACATTTGAACGCTTGGGACCGAAAAGAAGAGTTAATGGCTTTGGTATAAATTTGTTTATATAAGCAGTGATAGGTTTGAATGTGGTAGAATCTTTTCTGGTTCCACTCTGGTGGTAGCACTGCCACACCTATTTCTGCCTGATAACAGCAGTGTTAAGCGCTGGCTGTATTCTGATTTGAAGGGTGTGGTAAAGAGACATACTTATCCGAGGCATTCCAGCTTAGTCCTCAGGGGTAGCGGCGCATCTGTGGCCGACCTCAGGTAGGAATATCTAATCCTATCTGGGGTTGATTACAGATGTCCATAGGCGGCAGTAGCCACTTACCATCAGGTGGACTGCATACTCGTCTGCTACTCCTTATTAAAAAAAAATCCATGTACAGACACGCAAAACTTACATTCTTATTATTATGTATAGATTGGAGAAGATAAATGAGCTAGCAGTCTTATGGTAAGTGGTAGCATTAGTCGTTCAGGCAGCCATATTCCTAGATTTAGATAAAAAAGAATGATCGGGTCGTTAATGGGGTAGCGCTAGAAAAAATATCGATTAATTCTCACTTGAGAGGGCACGTTGTAGATTCTTTCATATTTGTCGGTTAGGGAGTTTATTTATAGAAGGGGTTAGAATCCAAGAAGTCCATCTGATACTAAGCGATCATTGCTGCCAATAATCATAATTAATCTGGGATTCAGGATTGGAGTTCTGATTGGGTGCAAATGCGTTGCTTCTCCTGAGGACTAAGTTCGAACGCTTCCTATATATTTTAGGTAGTAGCGCCCTTTACGGTTCGATTCCGGAGTCACTACCGCCAACTTGTTTCTGCCTAAAAATGTCAGTGTTAAGGGTTGCTGTGTTCTGGTTTGAAGAGTGTGGTGAGGGAGACATATTTATCCGAGGCGTTCTAACTTAGTGCTCAGGAGTATCAGCGGATCTGTGGCCGACCTCAGGTAGTCTAATCCTATCTGGGGTAATACAGATGTTCATGGGCGGCAGTAGCCACTTACCATCAGGTGGACTGCATGCTCGTCTGATACTCCTTTTTTTTGTTATCGAGAGGAAACCTTCAAAAGGTACCCAGTGTCGTGGGAGCGACACAGAGTTATGTGGGATTCTTAACGCACTAAAACCCCCCCGGGTGGCCGTCCTCGGCGCTGCGTAGAGGGCTCCGGGATCTCCAAAGGAACGCAACCGGAGTCTTCTTAGCGCGTTGCCCCGTCGGGCTCCGCCCAGGTGAGCTTGACGCTCACCACACCGCTGGTGTACACGATGGTATGCGACCACACATACCGTCGTGCTTCCCGGGGTCGCTTGCCGGGCGGTTCGACCTTCGTCTGATACCCCGATATTATATAAAAAGACAGAAAAAAGTGTGGCGAGCGTGCCTCTGTAGTGGAAGCACGAAGTCCTAGCAACTTTAATAGGTCTCAAACTACGTCTAAGTAGTTTAACTAGGAGCACAATTCAATTTTACTTCAATAACTTGTTTATGCCTTTGGCTGGTGTGGTACATTTATTGAGATTTTTTTATGAGATGTGCAAAAGTATGTTGTATATTTAGTTTTCAGCTCACAATCCCACTGCTGGGATTGGGGACTTGACTTAATTTAATGAAGGTTTAGTGCGCTACATGCCGTGTTTGACATATGCACTATCATCATCATCATCATCATCATCAACCCATTACTGTCCCACTGTTGGGCACGGGTCTCCTTTCAGAATGAGAAGGATTAGGCCATAGGCGCTGGCCAAGTGCGTATTGGTAGACATCATATATCTTTGCGATTTTTTTTATAAATCTCTCAGGTATGCAGGTTTCCGCACGATGTTTCTTTCACAGTTTAGCTAGTGATAATTAATTTCTAATAAGCACATAACTTTGAAAAATCAGAGGTCCATGCCAGGGATTTGAAGCCTATTGCTTACTTTCTTCAGTTATTAATAATAATAATCAAAGTTTTGATCGAAATTTAACAATTTCTTCATCCTAGACATTGTCAAATTTTGATCCTTCGTAGGTAAAAATTGGATGGATTGAATATTAATTACATTTGTAATTACGTTTGTAAATGTGTAGATTTTAGGGCCGGGAGTTGAATCCAGGACTTCCTTACAACAGTATAGCATTATAGCTGTTAACATACTTATCCGAGGCGTTCCAACGTAGTCCTCAGGTAGAAACATATTTGACCTCACTTGAGGTTTGAGATATCTTTATTCTCATAAGAATATACATTCACTTACATGAGAATTTCTTAAAAAGTAAAATATAAACATGACACTGCACAAGCAAAGTATAACATTTTTAATAATAAATATTTGAAGGTAGATGGAGAATACAAACACTGTTTCGATATTCGCTTTTAAAATACGTAATGCGTTCATGTAGATTAAGAGTTTAGAAAGTTAATCTTATTTAGGGTTGTTTACAGATGTCTATCAGCAGTAGCATTAAGTGAAAAAGCTCGTTTGCTACTTCTATATTATATAAAAAAAAACGTTTTTAGTTTTATAACACAAAAAACTAAAAAATATGTCTGCTAAATTCCAACGAGATATTGCCCTGAAATACAATACAAAAAGTTATCGCGATGACCTATTTTGTTCGGCTTGATATTTGATTTTATACACATTGTTTTACGGACATTTGCTCCGTAGACATTGTACAAGTTATTATTACAAAAAATATTATATATAATAATATCAAAACCTAAAAAAATAATTTTTGAAAATGACATACCAATTAGGACTTATTCTTTTTTTTCTTATCTCATAATATGTATATTAAATGAAAGGGTATATTGAGGTTAATACGAAAAAATAAAATAACGTTACTCGAAAGCGATTGTTAAATGTTATTAAAAAAGATTACAATAAATTATTAAACATTAGGTACATTGGAATATTGATTATAATAGTACAGAAATCATTGCAACCGCATCTGATTTTTCTGAATTAAAATATTAGCAACATTAGGTACCGACGTCCCTGTAGTTCCGGGACTAGAATAGGGCTACGGTATCCCCTGTCCGTAGAAAGAGGCGACTAAAAGTGGGCTTCCGCGGTTGCGGGCGGCAAGAATGGGAGCTCGAACCGTCCAGTAAGCGACCCCGGGAAGGACGGCGGTATGAGTGGTCGCATACCGTCGTGAAAACCAGATGGTGTGGGAGGAGCGAAAACTGCTCTCCCAGGGCAGAGATCGGGCATTGAGGTCTCCGGTTGCGTTCCGTCGGAGATCCCGGAGTTCTCCAATAAGCTCGCACGTCGTCGAGTACCTTTTGAAGCTTTCCCCCTTGTTAAGAAAAAAAGGAAAACGTACCCACATCGAAAATTATCGAAACAAAATGTGTGTGAAGTCTATCAATTTGCACTTGGACAGCGCGGTGGACAGTGGCCATATCCCCTCTCTCTGTGAGGAGACCCGTGGTCGGCAGTGGGACAGTAATGGGTTGACGACGACATTACGACACGACGAGGTACATAAATCTATTGTGTCCACAGGAATTGCTTAATAAGCATATAATTAAACAAAAACTGCTAGTACAGACAGACAGAAATTATATTTATTTGTATCCTTACATTATGTGTGCAATAAAGTTCAAAATAATAAAGTTATTCCATAAAAGTGTTTGCAAATGGCGCACGACAGTCGCCGCAATAAAACGCGCAATTGAAGCTCGTCTTTGCACAGCAGTAAACTGTTTATTTGTCTATGATTGTAGTGCAAATATACATACATTTGTAGGAAATATATTGTCAATCAACTATTGGGTTTTGGACGTTCAGTGCTGGATTTAAATCGCTACAACACAGGGTGTTCTATTTTTAACACGCTTTTGTTAGCTTGGCCTGTATGTATGTAACGGAATCTTTGAACTGGATTTTTATCCACTTTGAACAGTTCGATTAATTTAAAAATTTTGAACACGTGTCAAGAACCGATGAGAATAACCGATTTTAATAATTAAGTCCCATTCTCCTCATCAGGATCGTCAGGATTAACGATTGTCCTTGTGCGATTATAGCGTGCTTTTTAGTTTTTAAACTATATAATTATTCGTGAAAGGAGTCATAATCATGAAATATGTAGAAGAATTATGATATTTTTCAAAAATGATGTAAAAAATATCAAAAAAATACAACTGATTTGTATGTCACTACAAAGTTACCAACAAATTAAAATAAATGCTGGTTTGATACATAGTTCTGAAGTCGGTTACAAAGTAGGGAAGCTACAAAAATAATTTGTGACCTCATAATAGGCACTACATAAGAAAATCCAGGAAATAAATAAAGATATTAGATTTATTTTTGGTTTTAAGATAAAAGAGATAAATTTAATTATTCTAAATTATTTATTCTAATTCCACAACAGATGTCGGCAGTGGTGACAGGCCACCATAGATCACTGTCTGCAATCCGCTGTCGAATGGACTGTTACAACAACTATAGTAAAAACTGGATTCATTATGCTATTTTCCTTTTCTAAATGCGTATTTGACGTAAAAATATCGTATACCAGAAAAAATATCCACTGAAATTTAACATACAATAAAAAAATAGTATTTGTTATATTTTTTGTTAAAAAAGGTAAAAGTAGGTAGGTACAGATACAAATATTTATATAACTGTCTACAAAAAAGATAATATGAAAGAACGAAAGAAAACTTATTTACGATAAAACTAAAAAAATAAAACACTAAATATGTAAATAATTAAAAAAGATATTGTCTGCAACGAAATTTGTGTTATTTAAACATTTAATAATTAATACGTTTCATTTATTGATGTGAAACATTTATAGCCGCACGTAAAACCGATTTCTGGCGTGGCGACGCATGCACGCGTCGCCACGCTATACGATGGTATATATATACAGTCTATATGCAGTAGTGTGTACGGTGTGGCGACGCGTCGCCATGCGCAATCGACTGTGCGATCGTAATATTTTATTTTATCATTATGACATATTTAGTTCCTATCACAATATGTTATTTTCTGCATATTACTTTTACAACATAATGTCGATGTTTCACATCTGCCAGGCGTCCCGTGACGGCTCACATTTTTTTTGATTTCAAGATGATATTTAATTTTTTTTTTTTTTTAATGTTAATAATTAAGCAAGTATTTATTAACAATTATACATAATTTTTTTTTTTTTTTTTTTTTTTTTTTTTTTTTTAATTTAATTTAATTTATATATTCAAGTTCCACAACAGATGTCGGCAGTGGTGACAGGCCACCATAAATCACTGTCTGCAATCCGCTGTCGAATGGACTGTAACAACAACTATAGCAGAAACTGGTTTCATTAATCTATTTTTCTTGTGGTTTCCTTTTCAAAATGTATTCCAAAATTCATATCTTTTGTTAATATCTTGTTTTAACACAGAACGTTCTAGAATTAATAAAGAAATTATTACTTATCTAAGATTTTTTATGGAAAAATATTTAAAATAGTTTATATAAAAAAGTGGGACGCATAATGTCGACTGTAATCGTTGTAATGATGACAAGTAAACATTTCCCAGAAATGTGGCGTTTTTGACTTTACTATTTTATGGAGCATTGATATATTCTTTTTATAAAGTTTTTTTTATAACAGTAATAATTTTGAAGCGTGTTTTTTTGTTTTAAGAAACGTATTAAAAATAAACACTATCCCAGCCTTATTTCAAAATAAAAAAAACATATTCTCTACATCCAAAACATACCAAATTATCAGGTGCCAATATCCATCATGTCAAGTGTACGTATAAATGCGCGCGTGTCCATGTGTGAGTGTTAATGCAACAATGTGCAGTGTTTGCGTGTGGGAGTCGTGCGTCAGTTGCCATGGCAACCGTCAGTGAAGACAAGATGGCGGAGAAGGTTAGCTGATCGGAGTGCCGCGCGCGCAAGCCTCGTAGCAAGCGACGTGTTAGGCGCATCATGGTAAATATGATATTAAGTATTGTTAGTATGTGGTAAATATGGTTACCTCACTTTTATTACCAGTTTTAAGTCGTAGAATTCTGTGTGGTTCGACTTCGGAGGCAGTACCATCAACGGTTTCTGCCTAATAGTCGAGTTAAGTGCTGCTCTGATTTGAAGGGTGCGATAAGGGAGACATACTTATCCGGTGTTCCAACTATCATCCACGCTAGCAACGCGTCTGCGAGTGTCTCGGATAGGACTGTAATCTAATCTGGGGTTGATTATACATGTTCATGGGCGGCAGTAGTCACTTACCATCAAGTGGAGTGCATGATGCATGCCATTTCAGTTTTATAACAAAACGCAGGTAAAATTAAGCTAATATAGTATTAAATAAACATGTTTTTATGTGTTACATGTAGCTTTTTCTCAATTCCAATCTAAAAATGATGACCATTTTTAGATCCACCCATTATTAATTACGAATAATAACATTAAATCTTTTATAACATCTATCTTTAAAGGTCATGTAATAACTAAGTTATTAATGAATCAACGAATTAATTGAACAACTGAAACAGTGACCGAAGGAAAAGAATGAATGACAGAATGGGGCCACCTAAGCATAATTAAGCAATTTAATTGAAAGTATATTACCCCAGCAGGTGTTCGGCGAGTGGGCGCAGGTGGAGGTGGTGGAGCTGGTGAACGACGGGTCTGGGCTCGCGTTCGGGATCGTGGGCGGCCGCTCCTCCGGCGTCGTCGTGAAGAGCGTGCTGCCCGGAGGCGTCGCTGACAGGGTGAGTGGGTCATTCATTCAATAACTGACGCTGATATGTATTTGAAGGCAGTAGAACCTTTTTTGGTTCGACTTTTTCGGCACGACCGCCACATCTATTTCTGCCTTACGACAGTAGTTCAAGCGCTGCTGTGTTCCGGTTTGAAAGGTGTGGTAAGGGAGAGATACTTTTCCGAGGCATTCCAGCTTAGTCCTCAGGGGTAGCGGCGCATCTGTGGCCGACCTCAGATAGGAATATTCAATCCTATCTGGGGTTGATTATCTATCTGGGTGGACTGCATGTTCGTTTGCTACTCCCATATTATATAAAGTGGCAACATATCCACGTTTGGTTTTTGGGCACCTATTTTATTTCGAGTTAATCGCAAATGTCCATGAATGGCAATGACCCTTTACCTGCTGTTTCAACCTGAGCAAAACGTACCTTTCGAAATTATCATATACAGATCAGCACATACACGCCGATAAACAATAATGCATTGGTATATTCACAAAGTAAACCGAAGCCCGTATAACATTGCAAATATTATTTCGAATCAACCAGCATCCATAATAATAGGCTTATGCCAACAAAATGGTTTACATAAGCCTCCATTTGCTTTCTATGTGAAACGGATTACATCTATCTTGACATGGTAAGCTTCCGATGTTTATATATTTGTATCGATGCCCAAACGGCGAGCCTTGGATGTCGGGCTGAAGTTTTCTTTGGACTTTTCGAAAAGTATTTGAAAGGTGGTAGTACCTTTGCAACACAATAGTGAGTTTATGAAAATGATCTTTGACTCTGGGCCGAAGATTTCTTTATAAAGGACGTTTTGAAAAGTATTTTGAAGGTGGGTAGGACCACAAAGGGGTTAAGTTCGGCAGGATCTGGTTAATAACAGCAGTGTTCAGTGCTGCTGCGTTCCGATTTGAAGAGAGACATACTTATCCGAGGTTTTCCATTTTAGTCCTCAGGCCTCAACAACTACCTACTTAGCATCAGATACATTGCATGCTCATTTGCTAGTCTGTCTTATAAAAAAAATAAAAACAAAAGAACTCAGATGGCTAAAAATATATAAATCCAACGATATATTAAAATTCGTATACTCGTTTGGGCCGCAAGGCGTGCCAAAGAATGAGAAATACCTACGGAAAAAAATTATCCTCCTCAGTCTAGTAAAGCTAAAATTTTAGACAAGATTTTTTTTATTTCTCTAATAATTTTGATTAGTACAAAGTTTACAATCTCCAATATAAATATAGGTAGTATACACCAAGATAGTATGATTTGTCTAGATAGACAGAAATGTAATAACACGATTCCCGTAATATCAGGCATAGCATAGCACTGAATATGGAGCTTTGCAAGTTTCATACAACGATATTACTTGCGCTACATACTCGTATTAACCAAGCTAACGTGGATATTGCCGTAGTTTCAAATTAGTTGGGAAACTAAAGGTTTTATTAATGAATATTTACTGGCTACTTTAATACGAGAAGTACCTTTTGGAGGAAAAGTATTTTTTATATTATAATATAAGAGCATGCAATCCTCCTTATATTCAACTGCATATGGAATGGGCGTTGTACCTAAAGTTAGTGTGCTAAGGGAGTTATACCTTTTTTTTTTGTTTTTTTGTTTACGAGGGGGAACCTTCAAAAGGTACCCGACGACGTGGGAGCGACGTCGGGTTATGTAGAATTTTTACTGCACTAAAACCTCCCCGGTGGCCGTCCTCAACGCTTGTTGGAGAACTCCGGGATCTCCGCGGGAACACAACCGGAATCCTTCAAGCGCGATGCCCCGATCGTGCTGCGGGAGCACTTGGCTCCTAAATTCCCCCCTCCCTCCTCCATCTGGTGTTTACGACGGTATGCGACCACACATACAATCGTCCTTCCCGGGGTTGCTTGCTGGACGGTTTGAGCTCCGCTCGACTCTCCGAGCTCTTGCCGCCCGCAACCCCGGAAGCCCCCTTTTAGTCGCCTCTTACGACAGGCAGGGGATACCGTAGCGGATATCGTAAAGGGGGTCATACCTACTTTGCAAAAAAAGCAACAAGACATCGGTGACCAATCTTAGTATTTTTTATAATATAAGAGTAGCAGACTAGCATGCAGTCCACCTGATGGTAAGTGACTACTGCCGCCCATGGAAATCTGTAATCAACCCTATATAAGATTAGATTCCTATCTGAGGTCGGCTGAAGAGTAAGCTGACACGCCTTGGAAAAGTATTTGTCCCTTGTCACACCCTTCATACCACAGCAGCGTTTAACAATCCTGTTATTAGGTAGAAATAGGTTTGGCGATGGTGCCGCCAGAGCCGAACCACAAAGGGTTCTACCACCTTGAGTTTTTCGTCATTTGCACTATGTTTTAAAGGTTTATACATGGCAATGTCCACTTAACATCAGAAAAGCTCATTTGCAACATCCATTACATAAAAAAGTTCTCCCATACAGAAACTAGTGATGCTTAAGCTCTTTAAAAGCTAGCTCTAGTTTAAAACAACCTCAGCGAATTACAGCTTTCATTCAAGCCATTAATAGCGACTTCAATTTATTACTTTGCCCTAGTTTTCTTGGATATTATCATACAAAACGTAATGTTCTGAATATTTCCATGTTTATCTATAAATTCGATGTTTCCGCCCTATATTTTCATCTTAGGCTTAGAACTCACGGAGCGTTTTTTAATTTTCGTACTGACGTGGAAGCGTAACGCGTCAAATTGTTCGTAAATTAAAGTTGCGTTATCTTATTATTAGTGATCGAAGGTTACGACCCAATTTATTTCTGCGGCGTCGTGATTGTCTGCTGTTTTGCTACGACGATGGACAATATAAAACGATCTCTTACTATCCTAGGGCTACTACGTAACCGTGCCTACGTAATCGCGCAAAAACAGTCTCGTGAGTTATGACACAAAACGTTGGCTGCAACGAGGCTGCTGCAAAATCACTCCGAGAATTCTTTCTTAACCTAAAATAATAGCATCTCATAATCTTATGGCGTTTAAGTGCGTAAAATCAAAAGGTCCTATATTATAATATTCCTATTATATGTATATATTCCTACCTGAGGTCGGCCACAGATGCGCCGCTACTACTCAGGACTAAGCTGGAACGCCTCTGAAAAGTATGTTTCCCTTACCACACCCTTCAAACCAGAACACAGCAGCAATTTACACTGATGGCTGTGGGGATGTGTGTGGGATAAATAGGTGTGGCGTTGGTGCTGCCGCAGTCGAACCACAGAGGGTTCTCCCATATGGAGGGATTGTATATTAAACTAAAAAAGTCAGAGTCGCGCGGTTAGCCCGCATCTAACCGCCAGTGTGTAGGAAGCGTTAGGCCAAAATTCCTTTCTCCAGGGTTTATTCAATTACTTGTTTATCTCGCTTATTGTTTTGTTTGTGATAAGAGGATTATTTTCCTGTTATTGCAAAATGTCTTATAATAGAAAAGGAATTATTTTGTATATAAGGCTTAAAGGTGGTAGACCCTTTACGACTCGACTCCGCAGAAACCCACGCCACACCTGTGTATATCTATCTACTAATAGTAGTACACATTGCTGTATTCTGAATTGAAGGCTGAGGTAAGGAAGACATTTCCGAGGCATTCCATCTTAGTCTTCAGAGGTAGCAGCGCACCTGTGGCCAACCTAGGTATCTAAACTTATCTGAGGTTGATTATGGGCGGCAGTAGCCACTTACCATCAGGTGGTCTGCATGCACGTCTGCTACTCTTATATTATAAAAAAGTAAAGCCAAAAATTGTATATTCCTGCTCAATCCGTTACCGAACCTGGTTATTTATGGATGTCAGTAGCTACTTACTATCAGGTGAAATGCATGCTTGTCGGCTACACCTATATTATAAAAAGTAAAGAGAAAATCTAATATTCCTGTTCAATCGTTGTCCGAACAATGAAGAACCCTACAAATATCTACGCATGTGAACCCCACACTACCTACACGCTACGTTACTCGCTAGTAATTTGTAGTGTTAACTGATGCACGTCGCCGCAGCGGGGCTTGTTTGAACAGGGTGTTGTGGCTTTATCAGATAGAGGTTTGATAGTAACGATGAACAGCACACAGCACAGATTGAACAGCCGAATAAGTAATTTTTCTTTCTTTCTTCTTCCTTATTGTGCGGTTCGTGTGTATATTTCCAAATTTGCAATTTGGTTTATAGTGACGATATATGTTAACACTACTCGTTAAGAGATGGCGTCGACGAGTGTTCTGAATCACGCTATTGAAGTTTTCTAAACATCTTGTACATATACAAGTTCCGAAGTGAGACTGGTGGAGCACGGCTGCTTCCCAGACATAATTGCTTAGCCCGGTGGGAGTTTAACCTTTGCCAAAATAGTATTCTTTATAATCTTGAAGCGATTTATCTTAGTCCTCAGAGGTACCGGCGCATCTTAAGCCGACCTTCGGGAATCTGATTTTATTGGCGGCAGTAGCCACTTACCATCAAATGAACTGCTTGTCTGCTACTCCTATATTATAAAAAGTGAAGGGAAAATCTAATATTCCTGTTCAATCGTTGTCCGAACAATGAAGAACCCTACAAATACCTACGCATGTTAACCCCACACTACCTACACGCTACGTTATCCGCAAGTAATTTGTAGTGTTAACTGACGCACGTCGCCGCAGCGGGGCTTGTTTGAACAGGGTGTTGTGGCTTTATCAGATAGAGGTGTGATAGTAACGATGAACAGTATTTGAACAGCCGAATAAGTAATTTTTCTTTCTTTCTTCTTTCTTATTGTGAAGTTCGGGTGTAATGAAAATTTGAAATTTGGTTCATAGTTTTGTTGACGCTACTCGTTGAGAGATGGCGCCACGAGTGTTCTGAATCACGCTATCGAAGTTTTCTAAACATATAGTACAAATATAAGTTCCGAACTTAGACTGGTGGAGCACAGCCGCTTTCCGGGCATGATCTCCTTTGCCAAAATAGTATTATTATAATGTTGATGGGACGCTGTAGCCACTTACTCGTACCATCAGGTAAACCGCCAATGCTTGTCTGCCACTTCAATATTATAAAAAAGTAAAGGCAAAAATCTAATATTTCTGCTCAATCCATCTCTAAACAACGAAGAATAACCCTGTAAATACCTACGCATGTGAACCCCTCACTATCTACACGCTACGTTAACCGCCAGTAATTTGTAGTGTTAACTGACGCACGTCGCCACAGCGCGGCTTGTTTGAACAGGGTGCTGTGGCTTTATCAGATAGAGATTTGATAGTAACGATGAACAGTAATTGTGAGGTTCGGGTGTGAATTTCGAATGTTTAAATGTAGTAGAACCCTTTGTGATTTGACTCCCGCGCCATCACCGCCACACGTATTTCTGCCTAATAACAGAAGTGTTAAGCCTTGCTGTGTTCTGGTTTGAAAGGTGAGGTAAGGGAGACATACTTTTTCGAGGCGTTTCAGCTTAGTCCACTAGTTTAGTAAAAAAAGTTTTTTATATTATAAAAAAATGAGCTCATACTTTTTAATAATATTCGAGTAGGTTTCGATCATGCAGTTCATCTGATGGTAAGTGGCTACTGTCGTCCATGGACAGTAATTAATCCCAGATAAGATAAGAGTCCCACCTTAGATAGGCCACAAAGGAATTGCTACTCTTGACGATTAATTTGGAAGCCTCGGATAAGCATGCATTCTACACTTTCTACACTCACAGCCCCACACTAGGATTCCCTGTATCGTGGGTGCTATGGACACACACAGAGACAAATACACAAACACCCAAACCCAGAATCAGAAATCTAAATTCATCATTTAGAAATCTGTCTGGCTGGGGATCGAACCCGGGACCCTCTGCGCGTCAGACCGGAATGGTGACCGCTCCGCCACGCGGGTCGCGGATTTCATACCATATTTTTCAAAACGGGACACAATAACGCTGAACACTGCTGTTATTAGCAGAAATACAAGTGGTGGTAGTGCCTCCGGGTACCACAAAGGTATACGTGAAGCTGTGTTTTACTATAAGTCAGATACTTTTTAACTGCTCCCATTCTGATGGTTTCTTTACGATGTTTTCCTGTAAGAATACAGCAAGTGACAATTTCGAACTCCCGTTTATAAATAACTCTTATGTGTTTCAATAATATGAACAGAGAGCATAACCGTCAGGTAATATTTACAATGTTGATGCTTCCGACGTAGTGCAATAGGGATGGCGATTCTTGAATCGAATCGAATGAAAGTGTTATTATATATATAGATTCACCAAAAAATCTAGGTCTAAAGAATCGATTCTCCAACAATAGAACTTCGGTCTATTCAGGGCCGAATCTAGCGAACAAAAAGGACGTCAGGACCAAACAATCACTGAAATAAAGTTAGCAAAATATACTATGACGTGGAACGCTATGACATGGGGCTCTTCAAAAAAGGTGCAAAAAGAGCTCTGATACAAAGCCGGCGATGCATTGGCGACTGCTCTGGTTGCAAATGTCCATAGGCGGCGTTGACTACTTTCCATCAGGTAGCACGTCTATTTAATTGTTAGGTTATACAATAAAAAAAACTAAAAATTAAATGATGATGATAAGTAATAACATGAAAAAAAACATTTCAATTTTATAGGATGAAATATCGATTCACTGAATCGATCCATTACCATGGAGATCGATTAAGAGAATCGATTTTTTGGTCCAAATAATCGATTCTTCGATTAATCGGTCTCAGATCGCCAGCCCTACAGTGCAATGTTTGGCGGCCTGTTTGTTATTTGTTTACCAAACCTTTACTACTGTTTATCAAACCTTTATGGGCGTGAAGTGGATTTAGGTTAGATTGCACCTTAGCCCTATTTTCACGTGGAATTTTGTTTCGTCATAGTATACAGATGATGTGCTAAGATTAGAATATAGTATACCTCTTAGTTTAAACGAAGAAAAAAACATATATACATATATACGGTCGAAAAAAGAAACTTCATCCTTTTTGAAGTCGGTTAAAAATGAAATATACTTACATACAAACATACGCAGTCTGGTAAAAATATTGGAATATTAATTGCGAATTTATTTTAGAACTTTCAATGATCGATTTAAATTTTATTAATTAAAACTTTCGTAATAAAGGTAGAAAGGTTTTATTACCAAAGTCAATAACACGTGTTGTATACCAGTTTATAAATGTCATTTTCCTCCAGGATGGCCGACTCCGCAGCGGGGACATGCTGCTCCGTATCGGCGCGGTGTCGGTGGTGGGCATGTGCGCGCGGCAAGCGGCCGCCGTGCTGCGGCAATGCGGCGCGTGTGTGCGGCTGCTGGTGGCGCGCCCGGCGCAGTGCGTGGCTAACAATTTACAGGTGAGTAGTATGATAAAGCTGAGTGTGATGAAGGATGAGGAGATGTTTCGTATCGGTGCGGTGTCGGTGGTGGGCATGTGCGCGCGGCAAGCGGCCGCCGTGCTGCGGCAATGCGGCGCGTGTGTGCGGCTGCTGGTGGCGCGCCCGGCGCAGTGCGTGGCTAACAATTTACAGGTGAGTAGTATGATAAAGCTGAGTGTGATGAAGGATGAGGAGATGTTTCGTATCGGTGCGGTGTCGGTGGTGGGCATGTGCGCGCGGCAAGCGGCCGCCGTGCTGCGGCAATGCGGCGCGTGTGTGCGGCTGCTGGTGGCGCGCCCGGCGCAGTGCGTGGCTAACAATTTACAGGTGAGTAGTATGATAAAGCTGAGTGTGATGAAGGATGAGGAGATGTTTCGTATCGGTGCGGTGTCGGTGGTGGGCATGTGCGCGCGGCAAGCGGCCGCCGTGCTGCGGCAATGCGGCGCGTGTGTGCGGCTGCTGGTGGCGCGCCCGGCGCAGTGCGTGGCTAACAACTTACAGGTGAGTAGTATGATAAAGCTGAGTGTGATGAAGGATGAGGAGATGTTTCGTATCGGTGCGGTATGTGTGGTGGGTATGTGCGCGTGGCAATGGCCGCCGTGCTGCGGCAATGCGGCGCGTGTGTGCGGCTGCTGGTGGCGCGCCCGGCGCAGTGCGTGGCTAACAACTTACAGGTGAGTAGTATGATAAAGCTGAGTGTGATGAAGGATGAGGAGATGTTTCGTATCGGTGCGGTATGTCTGGTGGGTATGTGCGCGTGGCAATGGCCGCCGTGCTGCGGCAATGCGGCGCGTGTGTGCGGCTGCTGGTGGCGCGCCCGGCGCAGTGCGTGGCTAACAGCTTACAGGTGAGTAGTGTGGTAAAGATGAGTGTGATGAAGGTGATTAATGACATTTGATAAATTCATAAAATAATTTATTTCATTAATGATCACTAGGCATATAGATCAAAAATTAATGATAGGGATTCTTCCTATTAATATTACGGAATGCGCGTATTTCAAATTAATCGTAGTCAGAAACTGTCTGAAAATTATCTAGCTTTCAAAGATACGTAAGATGATTAAATATGATGAGTATGTGGGACTTTCTCTTATGATGTCAGTACGCATACTATATCTAAAAATGAGGTAGAGTGCCAAGCCACTTACGAGAAAAATATAAATGACCAGAAAAATATCAATTAATTACTTTATTAACAAACTGATATATTTATGTAGTTCGTCGGACCACATTTGACGACTAAGAAAGTTCCACTACCCACCTCTTAAGTATTTTAAGGGTTCTCTTACCAAGTTTCTTAATACTCTCGATCCTTTAATAACTTGTAGCTTTTCAATTGTATGGCTTCACCTTTTCTAAATCGGTTACTGAAACAAATCCTGAAATAGAACCATCTAGAGACCTACGTTAACTTGAGAATTCAGTGATCGATACGGGCGAACTGGTTTGAACTGCGTCTCGAATTCTTAACGTATCTGTTAGTGTATCTTCTTCGTAGATTTCTTCTTCATTCTTCATGATGATAATGATGATGTTCTGGTGAAAAACATCACCATTATCATCATGTTCTTTAACCGTTTCTGGTTGCTTAAGTTGATTGGAGTCATATTTTTTATAATATAGAAGTAGTTATATAGGAGCATGCGGTCTACCTGATGGTAAGTGAACATCCGTAACTACGAGTAACTATACAGGGTGTTTTTTTCAAATAGGCCTTCAGGGCCAAATCCGAAACTATAAGGATTAGCGAAAAATGCTTAAAGGAGTTACGAGGCCGATCTTGATAAAAATAAAAACTGCATCATTTTTTTCAGACTTCCCAGATTTTTATCCTTATAAGCAACACTATCAAATAGTGGAATAATATAGTCGGTGTCTTTTTTTTCAAAATGAACTCGTTCGATTCCCGGCTAGGGAAAAAGTTATTTTAAAAAAGTAATGATGCAGTTTTAGTTTTTATCAAAATCGCCTTTGTAACTCCTTTCAGCATTTTTCGCTAATCCTTATATTTTCGGATTTGGCCCTGAAGGCCCGTTTGAAAAATTCACCCTGTATATTGAACAGGGATTCTACCTGAAGCCGACCACATATGTTCAGCCAATCCTAGGGAGTGATGAGAGCTTCATATGATACTGCCAGCATCCACACCCTGCCACAGAAACATAAGAACCGAAACACCAGAAGTAGAAGGTGATAACTCTCCACATAAACAGTAGTGGCTCTACCACCTTTCAAAGGTTGATGGATAAATATATGGCGTCACAATACAAACCTCTGGTAGAAATCTAATCTTATCTGAGGTTGATTACAGATCTCCATGGGAGGCAGTGGTCACTTACCATCAGGTGGACTGCATGCTCGTCTGCTACACCTACATTAAAAAAAAAACCTATTACCGATCTCTAACTCCAGTTAACTTGGTTCAGCTGTTTCCAAGATTAATTCTAACAGACAGATAGACAGATTGCTTTTTGAAGCTCGATTTATGTACGGATAAGCACGAAGCTGCTTTGTACTCGACGCACGTAATTCTCTCCGAAGCAAATTTTGCACGTTTCCAACATTACATTTTTTGAGATAACTTGCATATGCTAAGGTACATGAAATATAAGATAAGCTCTGTGTAGCTTTGGTGTGTTCAGAAAAATGAAAATGAAATTTGTGTGTGGCTTTTTATAATTGGTATAGAAGTAGTAGAATTTTGAAGTACCATTTTGAAAGTAGTAGAACCCTTTGTGGTTTGATTCCGGCGGCATGACCGCCACACCTATTTCTGCCAATTTAGTCCTCAGGGGTAACAATGCACATGTGGTTGACCTCTCGTAGGTCTTGATTAGACTTAGACATGTCCATGGGCTGCAGTAGCCATTAACCATCAAATGGATTGCCATTTTTTTTTGTCTGTGTTATATTTTTTTTACCGTGGATTCCCATGGTGCCAAACAGTATGTGTACATTCCCGGCCTGAAAGCTGTTCTCATTGGCTTTTTTATACTATGGGAGTAGCAGACGAGCATGCAGTCCACCTGATGGTAAGTGGCTACTGCCACTCATGGACATCTGTAAACCACCCGAGATAGGATTAAATATTCCTACATGGAGTCAGCCACAGATGCGCCGCCACCCCTGAGGACTAAGCTGGAACGCCTCGGAAAAGTATATCTCCCTTACCACACCCTTCAAACAAGAACAGAGCAGCGCTCAACACTGCTGTTATGAGGCAGAAAAAGGTGTGGCGGTGGGGCCGCCGGAGTTGAACCACAAAGGGTTCTACCATTTTCAGCTACTCATACAGCACATGTGTAAAGCAACGCCGTAATACAACGCGAGCTTATTGCGCGTTCTAATTGTCCGCCTTGGAATACTTTCTGCTCTTTCGAGGCTCCAATTTGTTCCAGATTTTTTTGTTCTATTTGGACATGCCAAGAAATTGTATAAACATTTTTTTATAAATGTGATAGAAGTGTTAAAACAATGCTTAATGCGATGTTTTTATTTATCGCATTTTTGCTGGCATGATTTACTGGTCTTCAAATATTCATCTCTGTGAGAAAATTCACCAAACATAAAGTAATCATCATCATTACTGTCCCACTGCTGGACACGGGTCTCCTCTCAGAATGAGAAGGATTAGGCCACAGTCTATCGCGCTGGCCAAGTGCGTATTGGTAGATTTCACATACCATTGAGATGTTTTTTTATAAAATCTTTCTGGTGTGCGGGTTTCATCACGATGTTTTCCTTCGCCGTTTAAGCAAATGTACAAGTAACACAAAGTAATAGAAACTCTTTATTTTTTAACTTTTTTATTTTTTGTTGGTCGAAATCTTTAAGTACATTATTTTTATCTGACAACAGAGGGTAATTTTTTGGAGCATCGTCTCATTTTTTGATACGCGCTACAGCACAAGAGGCTTGAAGGATTTTAACATACGAGTAATTATAAGCTGTCGTTGGATTAGTTTAAGTTGTGATAAATACTATTTTTGTAAGTGTGGGTTTCTGTCCTTACAATAATGATTACTTAATTTTATTTTTTCATGACGTAATAACTCTTGCTTCTCTCTCTCTCTCTCATGCATATAAATATTTTTATGACATTTTGTTATTTCTTATATTTATTCGACTGTTGTAAATTTTAGAATTATTTTCATTCAATTTAACTCCTAAATGCCGTCGCAAAAAACACACGCCCTTGTAAAGTTGGTATTTTTAATCCGGTTCCACACCTCACAGCCGGCACAGTGGGGGAGAGTAAAGCGCCCTAAGCCGCCCAATTACTGAACAGCGCTTGAGCCTATTGTTCTTCCGCTAGTATTTATACGAATGTCTGCACATTGCAACAGTTGCACACTTCTATGAAGTCGGAAGCGTCGACTTATATGTGTGACTTATGACTTAGAAAAGTGTGACATGGTAAAATCTGCTCCACCTGCAAATAAATACCTACATAGATTTATACGAACTTGCTCACACATACACATAATCGTTATATTGATCATTTATCATACCCATTTTACTTTTTTTTTTTTAATTTAGCTTATTTTGAGTAACTCACATTGTGCCGTAAACACACACACACTGACACATACGCAAAACTTTCTTTAATTTATGTTACCGTCGCTAGTTTTTTGATGCATTGTTTTTAAATTTTCCATTACTTGGCTTTAGTCACTTGATTATGTATCAAAAATTCTTACACACATAAATACACGTCTTAGTAAAATTCTCTGGTATTTTTAATCCAGCTCCACACCTCACAACCGGCACAGTGGGGGAGAGTAAAGCGCCCTAAGCCGCCCAATTACTGAACAGCGCTTGAACCTTTTGTTCTTCCGCTAGTATTTACACGAATGTCTGCACATCGCAACAGTTGCACACTTTTATGAAGCGTCGACTTATATGAATCATAGTAAAATCTGTGCTACACATATTAAACACACGCACATAGATATATAATGCTCGTAGACACAAATTAAATAAATTAGAAGTATTTTATTGATGCTAGTTTTTTACTTGGAAGTTTTAAATTTAGAATTGATTGACTAAAATTAAAATAATAATTTATCATTACTTTTTTATTGTTTTTTTTTTAATTTAGTTTGTTTTGCGTGACTCAAATTGTCCCGTAAACACACCCCTTGGAAATACACATACACACGCACATTAACGCACACATACGCAAAACTTTCTTTTACTTACGCCAGCTTTTTTGGTTCAATGTTTTTAAATTTTTTACCATTACTTGGCTTAAGTCACTTGAATATGTATCAAAAATTCTTACACACATAAATATACACGTCTTAGTAAAATTCTCTGGTATTTTTAATCCGGCTCCACACCTCACAACCGGCACAGTGGGGGAGAGTAAAGCGCCCTAAGCCGCCCAATTACTGAACAGCGCTTGAGCCTTTTGTTCTTCCGCTAGTATTTACACGAATGTCTGCACATTGCAACAGTTGCACACTTTTATGAAGCGTCGACTTATATTTATGACTTATATGAAGCGAAGAAGCGTTGTACATTTTTTAAAACATTTTTTAATTTATTGAGGTATTTCATCTATTGTTATTAGAGAATGTGGTAATAAAAATAATATCTTCGCGGTCTGGAGCTCAAATCCTAGGCCTCAGTTTTTTAATTGTGTAACTACGTAAAATGATTTCGATCACTTACTGTAGCGAAAAAGAAAATTATATACTTACCTAGCTTTCATTTATTTGTAACATCAAAAATGAAGGACTTAGGTACAATAGTTTTTATCCTTTTTTGCGTCCTCAGACGTAATCAATAAACTGTTTATTATTTATTATTATTTACTCTTTATTGACCATGTTAAAAACAATGTGGTGCAAAAGGCGGACTTAATCATCATCATCATCATCATCGACCCATTACTGTCCCACTGCTGGGCACGGGTCTCCTCTCAGAATGAGAAGGATTTGGCCATAGTCCACCGCGCTGGCCAAGTGCGTATTGGTAGACTTCACATACCTTTAAGTTTTTTTTTTTTTTTTTTATTATTTATAAATCTCTCAGGTATGCAGGTTTCCTCACGATGTTTTCCTTCACCGTTTAAGCAAGTGATAATTATTTTTTTTTTTTTTTTTTTCTGCTTCGCGGACTTAATGCTAAATAGCATTTTCTCCCAGTCAACCTTAGTGATATGCAGAAAAATTAAAGGCGGTACAACTTTTCGACAATATTAGAATGTTATTCTCGTCCACAGGACAGAAGCCTATGTTCTCGTGTAGGGGTTTAATTATCCCTCCAAAATTGTATCAAAATTGTACTTTAACCGTAATAGCGTAAAAAAAGAATAACTTTTACATTTATAGTATTAAGTACGAATGCGTTACATTATTCAAATATAACCCCTTGAATAAAATTCCCAGGTTTTTAAGGGTTGATTTCGGTTACATTACAATAAAGATCCCAAATAGAGCAAATTGAAACCCGCACTCAGTCCCTAGACAGCCCTTATGCTAAAACGGATAGAGAACTTTGTCAATACGGGGTTCAAAAACTTTCGTTAAGGGATTATAAACATTCATGTTGTGCAATAAGCTTGTAATATTTGCGGACGGTAATATTTTTGAGCGTATGTACAGTTAGCTTCAAAAGTAGATGAACAGATTAAGGCTTTAAAAATATTTATACACACAAACGTTCATAATTAGCTGAGGAGCATCATAATTACATGAACATCGTAAAGCGTCAAAATTAGCTGAACACATATGTGTGAAATGGCTAATGTCACGATTATGATAATTATGTCATTATTCAGCTACTATTGATACGGTAGTGCACGAGTACTGCCGCCCATTGACATCTATAATCAATCCCAGATAATATCAGATTCCTACCCGAGGTCGACCATAGATGCGCCGCTACTCCTGAGGACTAAGCTAGAATGCCCCGAAAAAGTATATCTCCTTTACCACACTCTTCAAACCACAACACGTGGTAGAACCCTTCGTGGTTCGACTCCGGCGGCACCACCGCTACATCTATTTCTACCTAATAACAGCAGTGTTAAACGCTGCTGTGTTTTGGTTTGAAGGGCGTGGTAAGGGAGACATACTTTTCCGGGGCGATCCAGCTTAGTCCTCAGGGGTAGCGGCGCATCTGTGGCCGACCTCAGGTAGGAATATCTAATCCTATCTGGGGTTGATTACAGGGTGGCAGTAGCCACTTACCATCAGGCGAATCGCATGCTCGTCTGCTACTCCTATATTATAAAAAAAAACACAGCAGCGTTTAACATTGCTATTATTGGGCTGAAATGCGGGCGGTGGTGCCACCGGAGTCGAACCACTGAGAATTCTACCACCTTTAACCAAGTGTTGAAACACAAAACAACAACCTTAAAATATCTGATATATTACAAACATTAGTATCTACTGGTTATTTTATGCTCATTAAAAGTTAGTATAAGTATATCAAATCTCACAAAACGAAAGTTTTAAGTAGAGATACGGTTTCTTTAGCAAATAAGGAATTTAATAAAGTTTTTGAGGCCATAAAAGTAGTAGATATTATATGTAATTTCTTTTTGGCATATTTTTATATGAGACGAAAGACTTTGACGCAGATGGTTCCGGGTTCAATCCCCGGCCAGATAGACATCAATGATCAATTTAGATACCTGTTATGGGTCTGGGTGTTTGTGTATTCGTTCAATGTATCAACGACTCAGTATAAAGTCTAATGTATAATATCTTTTTAAAATATGAAAATAGCAAAGTTTATGGCAAACTAATATTGAAAGATTGTGCAACTCGGAAGGCACCATCGTCACACCTATTTGTACCCTATAAAAGCACTATTTTAAACCAGAACACAGCTGCGGCTGTGTTCTGGTTTGAAGGGTAAGTAAGACTCACTTAGAGGTGTTTCAACTTAGTCCTCAGCATATTTGTGGTCGAATTCATGTAAAACTCTAATCCTATCTGGGGTTGATTGTAAATGTCCATGGGTGGCAGCAGCCACTTACCATCAGGTGAACTGCATACTGCGCCAGTTTTCTAATATAGAACAAAATATAAATAAGGCAGAATATATAACCGATTTTTATCGATCTTATATATAAAATCCTCGTGTCACAATGTTAGTTACCGTACTCCTCCGAAACGGCTTTACCGATTTTCACCAAATTTTATATGCATATTCAGTAGGTCTGATAATCGGCTACCATCTATTTTTCATACCCCTAAGTGATAAGGGATGTTCATCCTTAATATTTTTTTAATAATATGGCAACACAACGTTTGCCGGGTCAGCTAGTATATAAATAAGATATATTATTACTAAGGAATTTAATATAAAGCGAGGTTTTCGTGGTCACTTTTGAAAAGATAAAATCATTTCTTCCTCAAAGAGCTTTGGTTTTAGTTTTGCTTTAGAAATTACTGACTGACTTTGAGCCACGAAATCTCAAAGGATGAAGATAAAAGATAATATAATTTTAAAGGGTTTGTGCCGCAAAGTGACTTTGTTGAAAGAAACGAGTTCTTAGGTTGCTTTTATCTTTTTAGGATGCTTACCCCTTTACACCCGAAGATTTTTTTTCGCAATTTCCGATTCAAAACGTTTATTACGGCTTTTTATATAGCTTAAGGGATCCACAAAAAATACGAAAAAAAATCCAGAGTTTATACGTAATCCAGAAATCGACCCGCACGATCGTGGGTCTCCGGTGGGAACTGTCATACTCACGATCGTGAAAATTGCAATAAAATTTAGTTTTTTATCAAAAAATATTAGAAAATTAAAACAATTTGGAGATATTTAACATCACTGTCTTTATTTTCATTAGTCTTTATAAAAAATCTGTCTTGGCAATGAAACCTAAACTACGTAATTCTATGAAAATCAACATTCTTCTTTCTTCCGTTATTGCCTCCGTCTTAAATCCAGGTCTCCAAGGCGTAGGTTTTCTTGGCTAGGGAATACATCCAATGATAATGCAGATGGAGAAAACTTTAGCCATATCTATTGCAATTAAATTAAGTTTTCGACCGGTTCTTCTTAGATAATATAAATTTGTGCATCTGGTTACATATCAAGAGCCTCATAATTAAAATATTAAGAAAAATATTTCTTTGAAAACTTTACTGGAGATGTTCGTAGGGATGTGAAGACCTTTTCAAGACAGAAAACGTATTCTTTTCCAAACTATTTTTCGATGTGTTGGACGTGAAGGTGCTCGGCGGCGAGAAATTTCTAGGGATGATTTTAAAGTAGATGGTTGAGGTTCAGGCTCAAGTTCCAGATCCAATTCTATGTCAGTTTCTATTTGAGGGTCTGCATGTGCTTCTGGATCTGTTTCAAGGCACAATTCTTCAAATTGAAACTCTTCTAATCTATTTGGTTGAAGCTCTTCACTTTCATGAAGATCTTCAATGTCCGATACATTTCTCCTCACCCCGCACTGGCAAAATCTGATCGTCATTTAAATGTACCCCTAAAATTGAAACAAACAAAATTGATATTGACGAAACTTACACATAACTGGTAATAGCAATAAAAGCATTTTCATCAAACGTTATTCTGCACCAACAACCGCAGGCACACGATCGTAACAGTTGAAATTTGCAACCTAATTGTATCTAAATTGCAAGTTAATCGAATAAACTACTAAATTCCACGTATTTAGTGTTCTTTTAGCTTTCAAATTAGCTATATTTAATAATAGATACTAAACATTTAATACCAAAAATAATTATATACCTGTGACAGTGCGCGGGTCGAAAAAATCTGCCATCTTTGGACGAGTCCCTAGCACAACTGACCGCCTGCACCCCGCTCACTTAGCCGGTAGCACGTGCGATACTCTCCTCACGATCGATCGGCATCGGTTGCGTTTCGAAAAATAAGAAGCTATCACGTGGGAATTTTTTTAAAGTGAAACTCACGCTCATATCATCTCGGGTGTAAAGGGTTACAGAAAGTAACCATATTATAGTCCGCGTAATACTGCTAGTCCGCTCTGAACATAGAAATGAATCGCGTCGCCATAGTAAATTGTATGACTACACCCGCTCACAACAACTTCAGAGCGGACTAGCAGTTTGGCGCGGACTATACTACATTACCTACACCTACACGGGTCGTCTATATTTTATATTCATCCTTTTTTATAATATAGGAGTAGCAGAGGAGCATGCAGCCTACCAGATGGGAAGTAGCTACGCCGCCTATGGATATTTGTAATCAACCTCATATAAGATTAGTTTCCTACATGAGATGCGCCGTACCCCTGAGGATTAAGCTGGAACGCCTCGGAAAGGTATGTCTCCCTTACCATACCCTTCAAACCAGAACACAGCAGCGCTTAACACTGCTGTTATCAGGCAGAAATAGGTGTGGCGGGCCGTCTATATATTCGTTCGTTTGTATGTATGTTTGGTTGTCCGTCTGTCCGTTAACCTGTTCGTCCGTCCGTTTGTTCGTTCGTCAGTCTCGTTTTCCCATATTTTTATCCTTTATTTCGTCTGTTCGTCTGTTCGTTCATTAATCTATCCGTCTGTCCGTTTTTGCGTATTTCTGCACATGCGTTCGTTATTTCGTCTTAAGTCTATCCAATCATTTCGTTATTTCCTCCGTTCGGCCTTTCGTCCGTCCGTCCGTCCGTCGGTCTCTTATACATTTGAAGGGCTATAATTTTGGAACCATATACAAACCAAAAACTATACAGCTATTCTAGAAATATTTAAGGGCATGTTAGGTAAATATATTAAGGTTAAAAAAACCTTGGGAATTTAAGTGGTTTCTAACAATGTAGTCGTTTTACGTTATTATAAATATAACGAGTGAGCGCTAATGCAATTGTGCAAAATAAATTGAACTAAAACTGTGAAGAAAGTGTTACATAACACAGACATAGGGCTTTGTTAGGGTTGTCACAAAAATATGTGATTAACATCATCGTAAAAAAATTAATGACTTTTTCTCTTTACACAAGTAGGTAGTAAAATAACATGCAGTACACCTGGCGGTAAGTGGCCACTCGTAACTACAGATGCACTAATGACGCATCTATTAGTTTCCTACCCAGGATCGCCCACTGATGCATTGCTTCCCTTGAGGACTAAGCTGAATGCCTCGGAAAAGTATGTCTTTTTTACCACAGCCTTCAAACCAGAACACAGCATCCCTTAATACTGTTGTTATTAGACAGAAATGGAAAAGATGATATTAGAATGATGATGACAGAAATGGAATAGATGATATTAGATGGATATTAGATGAAAAAAACGGCGTGCCATTAGAGTGGAAGCACAGAGGGTTCTACTACCAGAATATTATTAAAAAAGAAACTTAAAATCGCCAACCCTAGCATTAAATAATGTGCGAAGCGCCCAATTAGTGAACAGCGTTGTATTGTTCTGCACCGACATCGTTTTGTTCTACACTTCTGTTAGAATTCTTTCTTTCTTTCTTTCTATCTTTTGTTTCTTAAATGCGATACGCTTCAAACTTGGAGATATGGATGTACGTATGTTTTATCGTTTGTGGTTGTCTGATAGTGGATTCAGGCTAATTATGATGTGTCTAGCTTTATTATTCGACTGCGGAGGGTAATGTATTTCGAGCATTTTTTGAACATGACCTACTTTGGAGCTTAAACAATTGTAATATATGAGGTATCGTTGGATTCAACTATGTTAGGAAATGGCCACAGAAAAACGAGAAAATAAACAATGAAGTATAATAAAATAAAATTCACTCCAAAAATATACTTTTTATTATATTGAATCATTGACAGGAATGGCCAAATCAGAATAAGTAAATATGTTTTTCAGCTGCCAGCTTTATCATATACAACCTACTTGAATATTATACATTATGAGAGGCTTGGATTTTTTGCTATATTCCAACAATCTAAATTGTAAGTAATACATGAATTTTAACCAATCGGTTTTTGTTTTTAAAATAATTACTAGTTTATGTCGTGTAATTAAATCATCTTATTATATTTTTTTTATTTTTTAAATAATATTTATGTTGAAATGTAACATCAGAATGTACGTATTATAGAAATCTGATTTTTATTTAAGTAGATAACTGTATTCCTGTATATAAGGGTATAACCTGAAATCCTATGCAGTGTTATGGTGACTGCTACGTCATGCGTCATTTTTGTAAAAAAACATAATTTATGCAAAAAACTGTTTTCACTAAGCGCATTACGTTATATAATACAGACATTTCATGCGCCATTTCATGAAAGATCTGAACAAATTGAAATCTGTCCAATTTTTCCACTGAACGGCGACATGGCATATCGATATTTTTGTTATATAATATAGAAGCAGCATGCAATTTATCTGACGGTAAGTGGCTACTGCCGCCCATGGACATCTGTAAACAACCCCAGATAGAATTAAATATTCCTACCTGAGGTCGCCGCAGATGCGCCGCTACCCCTGTTGACTAAGCTGGGATGCTTCGGAAAAGTATATTTCCCTTACCACACCCTTCAAACCAGAACACAGCAGGGCCTAACACTGCTGTTATGAGGTAGAAATAGGCGTGGCGGTGGTGCCGCCGGAGTCGAACCACAAAGGGTTCTACCACCTTCATATAACCCACAGGACTAAGTTGGAACGCCTCAAATAAATATGTTTCTCTGACCACATCGTAGCATAGTGACGATGAAGGCACTTTACGTATCTAAGCCTATTCGGGTTTGTCTCCCTAATTACAAGGGTTTATGTCGAAACTTCTGTTAAATTTAACCATTTACTGTTTATGTGTCCCGGGTGGCTACGTGTTTGAATTTAGTTGTTATCAAGATGATTCAGCATAGATATTGTCTTTAATACTATTATTTTTACTTTTTATTTTTGTACATAATTATAGTTTAATTTCATTTCATCCCGATCCGTTACGTTACATTTCATTTCGTTACGTTTTACTTTATTAAACCACGTTGCACTTATATAAGGCGTACGAACTTGGCACCCCCGTCATAATTATTTATTAATCTGGGGCCCCGTTTACAAATAATGTATCCAATTTTAGCCATAAAAGATATAAATCTGTCAATCATTAATATTATTATTAAGCTATTGCATAGCTTTTATCGCGGGCTTTGAGCGCGGCGACCGAATCGAGAAATTCCGTAACGAAAATTCCTAACACCTTAATTCGTCAACTTGAAAACAGATGGCAGTAATACTCATTTTTTTTTATTTTTTTTTAACAACAATGTTGATTAAGACTGATGTTTAATATGTTTATGCCACTAGCGGTCACCCATCTAACATCCGACCTCGACAAACGTTGCTTAAGTTACGTCTTAGTAATTTAAATGTTGATTACAATTGCTATTTTAATATGTTTTTGTCACTAGCGGTCACCCATCCTACTGTCGGCCGTGCCCTCCATTGCTTAATTTACGTTTTAGTAATTTGAATGTTGATTACAACTGTTATTTTAATGTTTTTGTCACTACCGGTCACCCATCCAACATCCGACCTCGACCAACGTTGCTTAACTTACGTTTTAGTAATTTGAATGTTGATTACAACTGTTATTTTAATGTTTTTGTCACTAGCGGTCACCCATCCAACGTCCGACCTCGACCAACGTTGCTTAACTTACGTTTTAGTAATTTGAATGTTGATTACAACTGTTATTTTAATATATTTTTGCCACTTGCGGTCACCCATCCTATATTCGTCCGCACCCACCGTTGCTTAACTTACGTTTAAGGAATTTAAATGTTGATGTTTTTAAGCTATTGCATAGCTTCTATCGCGGGCCTTGAGCGTGGAGACCGAATCCAGAATTTCCGTAACGAAAAAAACCTAACACCCCCCACTCCGACCGGCACAGCGGTGATACTTTTTAGTAGCGATCTGTGCGCCCCGGGGCGCACACGCCAGTTGACGGATTAATGACTTTTTGAAATATCACGCTTGCAATTTGCATAAGTTGATAAAAAATGCTATGCAATAGCTTTACCGCGGCAGTCTCCGAGTGCCACACGTATTTTTATTTTTCATTTTTGCATATAATTATAGCTTAATTTAATTTAATTTCATTCCGATCTGTTACGTTACATTTCATTTCGTTACGTTTTATTTGATTAAACTACGTTGCACTTATATGGGGCGTTGTAACTTAGGTACGCCCGTTACAAATAATGTTAAATAGTGTATCCCATTTTAGCCACAGAAGACAGATCTGTTAATTTTTAGCATGCAGAAATTGACAATTTTCGAATTTGCTAGATAAAACGTTGGATAGTTCATAATGGACTTTAATATTTAGGTTTGATGATTACAAATATAACACTAATTCTATTTGTGGTAACACACACATATTAATGTTAAAGACGTTTATTTACATACATAGAACATAAAGTAAAATATATGAACATCACTGAATCAAGTTTTAATTTACTAATTACATTACTCGCCTCATCTAGGGAGTATAATGTTTCAATTCGTGCTCCCGGCACGTTTGATGTGCTGAGATGTAATCGTTCCCATTAGAATCCCCAGGGAACAGTCGACTTCGTATGATGATTCTGAGGTCAAAGGATTCATTTGCCTTTTATTAAGCTTAGTCGCTTTTGAGAAAAACCGCTCAGTGCAAAATTCTTAAATTATGTTGTAATTATAACATAATTCTGCAAAAAATATTTTACAGCCGCTTGGCAGTACTGCCTCATCTGAGATTATGCTTTATAAGATTAGTGGAAATCCGTTGGGTCCACTTAGAAGATATGATACGGCAGGTAAACCTACTACAAACGATACCATAGTTAATACTATATTTCCATGTTGTAGGGGATTAGGAAAAAATGTGCACAAAATAAATTGCTTTAAGTTTGTTTAATTTTACTTAAGTTTCATTCCGTTCCTTTTTATTTTCATTCCAATCCGTTACGTTCCGTTACATTTCTTTAGATATCTATTTGTTTCGCTTTCCTATGCTTCATTTGGTTTCATTACACTAATATGAGACTTTCCAACTTAGTCTTCATGGCAAATCTGTAGTATATTTCATTATTCGCCTCCTGTAGGGAGTATAACGTTTCAATTCGTGCACGTTTGATGTGATGAGACGATATCGTTCCCATTACAATCCCCAGGGAACACTCGACTTCGTATGATGATTCTGAGGTCAAAGGATTCATTTGCCTTTTATTATGTTTAGACGCTAATGAGAAAAAATGCTTCGTGCAAAATTCTTAAATAATGTTGTAAGTAATGTAACCATAATATATTATTATTTTCATTTGAAAATAGGTTAACGTGTCATTTTTTACATTATTTATAAATAGTAACTGCTAAGTTAAATGTAAAATTGGTCAAGTGTGAGTCCAATATCCAAGCTGAAAGTTCTGTACCGCCAACTTTTTATTTTTTGTGTCTTAGTCGTTACATAGGTAAGAAATAACGGAGGGTTCTGTAACGCTAACTTTATTATTTTTAGTACCTGTTATCTTAGTGGTCATATAAGTAAGAACTATATCGATTATTTGTATTGGGTCTACTTTTATATAACGTTTTCATGGGTCTACTATTTTTCTTTTTTAAAAGTCAAGCGTCTGTCTATTAGATACGTTTTAAGAGACAGTCCTGTGACAGACAACAGGTAGCGAAAGCTTAGTAAAATAGAAAAGGAATTTCTGTTAACCCTTCGGTACGGAACCCTAAAAAGACTAAATTATGATTTAAAAATATAACGTATAATTTTTTTCACAGTCTCTGGGCGCGTCACAAGCACCAATAGTACCATCGCGGTTGCTGGCGGATCCGATAGAGCTGGAGAGAGGGCTGGCGGAGGCTGGCCATGACGGCTTCGGCGCGCTTTGCGAGGACACCACACCACCGTCGCCACCGCCGACCATTATTGAGGAGCGGTTGCATCATCGGGTAAGATATAGTCAAAAAACTTTTACTACTGTAATGGTGGTATGAGAATTTAAAACATGAGTTCTGACACCACATAAGTATGTAGGATACACTTTGAGTCTAAGTATGGACTTATATACACACTTGTGCGTGATAGTACTGTTATTGAATATATTTCAGAAATACCGATTCTGAATTTTATGATATTCAGTAACAAAAAGGGGGTCAAAATGGGTGCAGTTTCCTGTCACACAGGTTTGTGTCGGTATACGATTCTGGAACGCTTTCGTGTCACTCGCATATTTCATAGATACTTTTCGCGCAGTGCACGGAGACACTGCAGGGGGTTAATTCAGGCTTAAACTCAACATATGTGACATGTAAAGGTCCTTTTTTTTTTTTTTTGTTCACGAGGGGGAAACCTTCAAAAGGTACCCGGCGCCGTGGGAGCGACGCAGGGTTATGTGGGATTTTTACCGCACTGAAACACCCCCGGTGGCCGTCCTCAGCGCTGCGTAGAAGGCTCCGGAATCTCCAAAGGAACGCAACCGGAGTCCTCTTAGCGCGTTGCCCCGTCGGGCTCTGCCCGGGTGAGCTTGACGTTCGCCATCTGGTGCGTACGACGGTATGCGACCACACATACCGCCGCCCTTCCCGGAGTCGCTTACCGAGCGGTTCGAGCTCCCACTCTTACCGCCCGCAACCCCGGAAGCCCCCTTAGACTCGCCTCTTACGACAGGCAGGGGATACCGTAGCCCTATTCTGGTCCCGAAACTACAGGGACAGACATGTAAAGGTCCTAATTGATAAACAAAGCATATTTTAAAAAGGAGAGTCTAGTTGTATCAAAACAAAGTATGTCATTTTGCACAAGACTTTTTTTTACTTTAAATAAAACTAACTAAAAATTGAAGGTAATTTGTTACAGGGAATCAATATAAGATATAAGTTTATACAATTAACTCGTCTATATGGAAGTCTAGAATGAAATTAAATATAATTATTCGATAAATTCTATGTCGTGTAACACATAAATAAAAAAACTTTTCTGGAAAATATTTTATTAATGTGAATTGTTTTTCCGTAGCCCGTAGCATCAATAGTGGCGGTGGTGCCGCGAGGTGCGCTCGCGCCGGTGCCCCGACCACCGCCGATCATTCCACCACCCGTGGAACCACAACCACCACCTTTAAGGTAAATGAACAAAAAAATGGTTGAAATACTTTAACGGTACGTACTATACCTTCGCAAATGATACCTCCTGAGGTATTTCCGGAGCGCTATAACATAGGACTTTTCAAAAAAAAAGGTGCAAAAAGAGCTCTCCTTTAAAACCGGCGATGCATTGGCAACTCCACTGGTGTTGCAAATGTCCATAGACCATTGACTTAGAAATTTTCTATATCTATGAGATATCCAGGAAAATACTTTTAATACCTCAGAGCGATAACTATAGCATTTTCTTCTATGTTCAATGTCCTTCACACTGACACCATTTCGGATGGACTATATGTCAATCATTTGACGTATATTTTAGAAAAAATAACATTTTATAATTTTAGACAACAATTATCGCGAAAATGGGATATTTAATTTTGTAACAGGTATTCACGATCCGCGGACTTTAATTTGTTTATTACGGATATTTCTACCCATGGATCATGGTCACGGCGAAACTTATTACATTTATACCGGTAATATCATTATCTTTTAGTATTATATTTAATTGAATATCTTTTCTACTAATGTGTCATCGTCAACCAATTACTGACCCACTGCTGGGCACGGGTCTCCTCTCAGAATTAGAAGGATTAGGTCATATTCCACCGCGCTGGCCAAGTGCGTATTGGTAGACTTCACATAGCTTTAAGACTTTTTTATAAATCTCTCAGGTGTGTAATTTTCCTCACGATGTTTTCACCGTGAAATAATTAATTTATAGTTATAATACGCATATAACTTTGAAATTCAGAGGCCTGATATTTGAACCCTGGACTCCTCGATGGACCAGCCGATTTTCAACCATCACGCTATCACTGCTTACCATCTAAATTCATTTATTTTGAACAGGTTACCAATATGCACATAACATTGAAAAATCAAAGGCCTGGGATTTGAACCCCGGACTGCTCGACAGAGAGACCGATTCTCAACCACTGATTCCTGTGTAACTATTAATAATTTAATATATTTTATTCAGGTTACCACTAGACATGGCGGTGCGAGGTACCGGGGAGCCAGAAACCTTAAGCTACCAAGTGGAGCTGAACAAGGACTCCGCCCTAGGCCTCGGCATCACCGTAGCGGGATACGTCTGTGAACAAGGTAACATTTATTTTATATACTTGATGTAGCAAAGGAGCTGAAATCCACTTGATGTTAAGGTGCCACTGCCTCACTGGACATTTGTAACACACTTTATAAATCAGAAGTTTCATGTGAAACCTATCATAGATGCGTATGAGATGGCCGTGTCATATGTAAGTCAGTCAGCATCCACTCCTTTTCATCGAAACATAATATTTTCTTTCTCTCTACTCTTTATGACTCTATCATCTTTCACTTAATGCTTGAAAAGTAATGTTACCTTAATGCAATGTAAGTCAAGAAAGAAGTATTTCTCAAGTAATTCAATAATAATTGAAATAGCTAAGGGGTGCTTGGGTGATAATGATTTAAAAATCATCTTACATTTTTTTGATTCTACCGTTTAGCGTCGCGACAGTTGCCCCGTCTCCACCAGAAATGTAAACCACCGTTCCATACACTAACTGATGGATGATCAGTTGGCGACGCTTTTGACAGTGGATGTTATAAAAAGAGTTTAGATCAAAAAATACATACATCAGAATCTAGAATTCATGAACGTATCTAAGATATTAATGCCTTCACTCTGAAACCCGTCACTGTCTTCACGAATTGTTAGGTACCACTAATACAAGTAATTATCCATGCCCTTGTAATTATTTAATGAGCTCTAATAGACGGAGATAAAGCGGTCTCGTGATATGTGATACCGGGATAGGGCAGGCCGGAAGATAAATATATCGCTGTGGTTGTGGCCCTAGGTGTAGGAGATAGCGGGCGTTACGGCTGTGGCAGACGTGATAGTATATGTGCATTCGATGTGGTACAAGGTGTAGGAGATAGCGTTGGTTCAGTAATAGCAGATAATAATATGCTAGTAAATATATCTCTATGGTTGTGGTGCAAGTTACAGGAGAAAGCGACATTGCCCTCGCAGATATGCTGTTTTGGCTATTACACTTATGCTGATATTAAATCATATTCACTAATCTAAAAAGATGTGAATATTAAAAAATATTTTTCTCCTCATTAAAGTTTTTTTTTCTTTTTATTATCAATTAAATATTAGTAAATAAAGTTACTTACTTTAAGAGCAAGTTAAAAAAAGAGTCCGGATCATACATTACATACAAGACATACAAAGGTATATGTCACATGGTCAAACGTCATACAAAACGTATCTAAAAGACTTGCCTTCATTCTCAAACCCGTTCACGAATTGTAACCACCATTAATTAATTATCCACGCCCTTGTAATTAATGAATGAGCCCTAATAGACGGAGATAAAGTGGTCTCGTGATATGTGATACCGGGATAGGGCAGGCCGGAAGATAAATATATCGCTGTGGCTGTGGCCCAAGGTATAAGAGATAGGGGACGTTACGGCTGTAGCGGACGTGATAGTAAATATATCGCATTGGATGTGGTACAAGGTATAGGAGATAGCGTTGGTGCGGTATTAGCGGGTATGCTAGTAAATGTATCTCTATGGTTGTGGTGCAAGTTACTGCTGTAATTAATTAATGAGCCCTAATAGACAGAGATAAAGTGGTCTCGTGATATGTGATACCGGGATAGGGCAGGCCGGAAGATAAATATATCGCTGTGGTTGTGGCCTAGGGTATAAGAGGTAGCGGACATTACGGCCGTAGCGGTTACGCTAGTAAATACGCTATAAATATATTGCTGTGGTGTGAGAGCACAATTGCGGGAATAGCAAATACGCTACTATATAGCTGTGGGTGTGGTCCAAGCTGTAGGAGGAAGCGGAATTGCGGGCCTATGAGACATATTTTTAGCAACGAATATTTTTGTTTTGGCCAATGTATTAATGCTGCTAATTTCCTAAAAATGAGCCTTTTCCTGTACTTTGTTGTTTGCCAATACTTGTTAGAGTAGAAAATGTGTCACTTAAAAAGAGCAAACTGCGAAGTAATGATGACGAACTGAATGAGAAAGGCTCAATTTAAAGAAAATACTTTTTTTACCAATTACATTCGGTGTTTTTAAGCGAAAGTGCTTGCGATATTTTTCATTTAAAATGGGTTAAAGTCGGCCCCAATTAGCATCTTACTTATAGTTAAATAAAAACTTAGTTATAAATAAAAGCGATTACTTGCTATTCTTTTTTAATATTTTTTTTTATTTTTTATTTATTAAATGGATTACCTACATAAGTTTACATGAATACATTTTAAATAAGCTCATAGGATACATTCCAACTGTTACTTACTATTACGAGTAATCACATCATGCATTATTAGGTACGTGTTACACATTTTTACACATTTTAAAATATTTTATGTTAAAAGTCATTAACTTGGACCAACCGACAATCTACTTAAGTAATGGATACCTTTTAGTTGTGATTCTTTTTTTTGTGATTAAGGAAATTACTTTTTGTATTCTGTTGGAATAGAAAAACTTTGCGATGTTATTCATCGGATAGTACGTTTGTTTTCTGTCTGACACACCTCCCACCTTTTATTAGGAAGAAAGAAAGAAAAAGCATCTTTTATTTGTTTTTCTACCTTGTAATACTATTGTTGTATTTAATTTTATTTTGTTGACGATTCGCGTAGTGGTGCGGTCACCATGCCAGTCTGACACGCAGAGGTTCCGGGTTCGACCCCCGGCTTGGTTTATTCTTCGGATAGCATGTTTGTTTTCTGTCTGACACATCTTCCACTTTTCATTAGTAAGAAAGAAAGAAAAAATATAATTTATTTGTTTTTGTATCTAACTTACTGTTGTTGTATCTAACCTAGTGATTCTATATTAGATGTTTGAGGGCTTGTAAAAGTTGTATCTGAAATTTTGTCAACCTACCAAAACCTACAAAAACATTTGTCACTCGAATAAGTAGGAATTATGGCTTTTAGATATTTAATGAAAAAACAAATTCAATCGAATTATCTTGAAATTATGACAAATAAACAGTACAGAGTTTTTATTTAAGTATTTCCTATATATTTCAAATCAGTTCTGATACAATCCGCTAGAGGCGCTAATTGGAAATGTATGGGCAAATACGTAAACAAATACCAAAACAGTCATTTTTGTAAAAACGTAAAAGCTCATACTAAGTAGATGCAGGACAGAAAAGTTACCAGCCTAATTTTTATCAAAGACGTTATGAAACCATTTTTTTTTGTCTTTCATTTATTATGCAAATATTTTGTTTATTAACGAATATTTTTTTATTGTTTTAACTTTCATTTTTATATTATTTTTTTGTTTTATGTCACAAGTTTTTTTATTACTTGTACATATTGTGTATATCCAAACAAATTATTATATAAGTGTTCTCTATTCTGATTGCAGAAGAGTTGAGTGGTATCTTTGTGAAGAGTGTCGGCGCCGGTAGCTCAGCGGAACTGAGCGGGAAGATACAAGTTAATGATAGGATTGTTGAGGTAAGTTTAATATACTTTGTTTATGGAACTTTTCTTAAGGCTGAAGAATCAATACCCAGGAAAATATCAATCCGTTGTACTTTTGTTAAAAATGCATTTTGTTCCAAAATTATTATTTAACTGTTCTTATAATAATGTAGTAACAATCTTGCAGTCCACCTAAAGTAACATGTTTCAACTAAAGCCGATCTTAGATGTGTTGCACTTTTGAGGACTTCATATGTAAATCGCGTAATTTGAAAAGAACATCCCTTTGTGATTCGACTTTAGATCATTAGCATCATCGACATCAGCATCACGTTGTCGTTTATCATTACTTTCCAAAATTTGTTCCATACCAAATATGATATCACATACATCATTTATTTATGTCGAAAATGAACTTGTGAGGTCATAGATTAGTAAAGATTACTCACTCCTAACAAGAAAATGTAACCAGTTTTGAGAATTGAAATAGTTGCGTAAAAAAGTTTTGCCACGTCTCCGTGCGTGTCCCTAAAATATTTGAAATAATAATTTATTTATTATATAAATTATGCAGTTATTTATTCGTAAATTTTCTCTAAAAATGTTTTTATTTGTCAAGAATTAAAAAAAAAAACTTACTAATAAGCCGTTTGTGGCTTCATTCAATTTCAAGGCGGCGAAGTATCTTTACTAATCTATGTGTGAGGTTAATAGATTTTTAAAATCAGATCGAATTAAAACTGGTCCTAAAATTCTATATTTTTTTAAACTTATAATTTAAACTTATAATTTGACCATTCACACCCAATTAAAATTTACCGTGTGTGTGACAAATAATAATAACCATTATAAGCTCAACAAAAGCTTGTAAATACGGCAATTTTCTCTATTCGTTACAAAGCGTCGCACGCCCACACGACAATAATCTCGTTAGCGGCGAGGAAATTGCCGCAAATTTATTTATTTGCCGCACGAACGCCGCCATGTTATTGTTCGGTTAATTTATTGGCCGACATGCGTGCAGCGTGACGGTTGATATTAGTTTTGAACGGTCTATTTTTCTTTGTGTAAAACTGTAAGATATATATTTTTTTTATAATGTAAGAGTAGCAGACGAGCATGCAGTTCACCTGATGGTAAGTGGCTACTGCCGCCCATGGACATCTGTAATCAACCCCAGATAAGATAAGATATTTCTACCTAAGGTCGGCCACAGATGCGCCGCTACCCCTGAGGACTAAGCTGGAACGCCTCGGAAAAGTCTGTCTCCCTTACCACACCCTTCAAACCGGAACACAGCAGCTCCTAACACTGCTGTTAGTAGGCAGAAATAGGTGTGGCGGTGGTGCCGCCGGAGTCGAACCACAAAGGGTTCTACCACCTTCAATGTATTGCTACTTATAAAAAATGAATCATAAATGTTAATTTTTGTGCTGTTAGTACCATTGACTCGCATTAAACGTAGCCACTCATGCCATCCATTACATTAATTATGGGCTAATCGGATATCGCTCGCAATACCAATGTGGACATTATACCCACTTCTGATAATTGCTTTACGAACTAATGGTTAATTAACCTATTTGTATCAGTAAATAAAATTAAATATAGACATTGTCTGTTTTAAAATTATTGCCGCCCTTAGTTCAGTGAATATGTGCAGTGTCGTAGATTAAGTGCTGCCCAAACAGATTGTTCCTATTTCTTAATAAATACAAAATAACTATTTTTCTTTCTTTCTTCTAAATAAAATAAAAAGGTAAGGTATAAATAACCCTTTTGTATTGTGGTTTAGGGTTGTCCAGATCCAATACGAGAACCAATACATCAATCACTTTTTGCCGCCCCTACAGTCAGCAATAAAGGTCCTCAAAATAAAATTGTCTCTGAAAGTTGACAAAGAAAAACTCATTAAAGATACATTTTCCGCTCCCTGAATTTGCCGCCTTAGGTCTTCTTAGGCCAAGTCTAAATCTACGTTTGACACTTGTTTAAATAAAAACTTAAAATGGCAATAGACTAAATTTTAATATGTAAATTGAATATATTCAGTTCAATATTTATTTAGTTTCATGCCACGTTTGTTTGTACATACAAATGTGTTTTGGTATTTACCTGTTGAATTTTCGCTATCAAATATGCGAGATGAAAATGAAGAATATTTGAAAATCACAGACATTTAATTTATATTTATATATGGTCATGAAAATGGTAGAAATCGTCTCCAGAGGCATAGGCAGAGGCAGAGGCAGAGGTCACCATCGCCATACCATTTTCTGCCTAATTACAATATTAAGCGCTATTCAAAGAGTAACATACTCTTTGAATAGTGTGGTAAGGGAGACGTACTTATCCGAAGCGTTCTAATTTAGTCCTGCAACAGCAATGCATCTGTGGCCAACTGTACAAAGGAATGTTATCTTATCAAGGGTTACTTACAGATGTCCATGGGCGGTACGGGCCGCTTTGTCCCTGTAGTCTCTGGAATAGAATGAGGCTACGGTATCCCCTGCCTGTCGTAAGAGGCGACTAAAAGGGGGCTTCCAGGGCTATTAGATTTTTATAAAATACCTTTTTGTGTTAAGAATAATGTAATCCTAAAATCACAAAAAATTAGAAGAAAAATGTGAGAAAAGGTGCACTTCTATGTTTTGTATTGCACGAATAAGCAATATCGACGCTAAAATGAAAATTAAACACAGACACACCAATTATGTGTATATAAAAGTCGGCAGTATCGTAGTACTCACCAAAGATTGCTTCGTAGCAGAAACGTAGCAAAATAAAGATAAACCACGCTTCAAGTCTCTTCACAAGATGGCTCTCAACAGAGCTGCCAATTAGTGCCGCTGAATTAAGCCTATTTATTATAATACTGCAGTTTTCGTGGGCCTTTGGACAAAATATTTCAAGGACTTTAACAATAGTATAACATATATAAGTATAGATATCTCACCTCCTTGTAATTGAAGGAATCCATTAAATGGCTTAAGCGGCTGACAAATGTGAGAGCCATTTAATGGCTGTCATGGTGTAATTTACACGGAACAATGCCGAAATGTGCAGTTAAGTGGGGCAAAAACACAAAATTGAAGAAAAAGTGCGGAGAAATATTCGTAAATGATCTAAAAACTACATTTCTTAAATATTTTTCAAACACAAAAATAGATGACAATGACAATTTCAATTGTCAAAACTGGTTACATTTCCTAGTTAGGAGTGAGTAATATTAACTAATCTATGTAGTACAAGAATAAAATAAAGATAAAACACGCTTCAAGTCTCTTCACAAGATGGCTCTCAACAGAGCTGCCAATTAGTGCCGCTGAATTAAGCCTATTTATTATAATACTGTAGTTTTCGTGGGCAGATGGACAAGAGATAGATAAAACTTGAGGACTTTTTAACAATGGTCTTATTGTTATGAAGTTTAACTTATTAAATTATTGTTTAGGATAGTTAAATGTCTCAAAAGTCGTAAATAATAGAAATAAAAGTCAAACAAAATTCAATTTTAATGGTCGAATCATTTGTAGTTCGACTGCAAAGGTACCATCGTCACGGATTTTCTGTTCTTAAACAACAGATTTAAGTGTTGCTGTGTGTTTAGAAGTGTGGTAAGGGAGAAATACTAATCAAAAGCATTCCAGCGTAGTCCTCGGGGGTAGCCGCGCATCTGTGGTTGACCTTATGTAGAAATCTAATTCTATCTAGGGTTGATCACAAATGTTCATGGGCGGCAGTAGCCACTTACCATCAGGTGGACTGCAGGCTTGTTTGCTACTCCTATATTATAAAAAAGTGTGAGGCCGGTGCCTTACCACGCTCTGCTTACGTATCGTATAGGTACATACGACGTTCTGACGCCATATTGGATTTTGAATGACGTTACTTACCAATTATGCATTGCCATTCAAACCAAATGTTAATTGCATTTTAGCTTAATCCATTGGGGTTAACTGATTTAAATTTAGTTATTAAATGTAACCCACATACATACGAACCAACAAAGGAAGTTGAAAAAAGCTTCTAATGTAATAATGATTCGTAGCATTTTATAGTCCGCGTAAAACTGCTAGTTCGCTCTGAATATAGAAATGAAACGCGTAGCTAAAGCAAATGGTATGACTACACCAGCTTGCAACAACTTCAGAGCGGACTAGCAGTTTGGCGCGGACTATAACATATTAATCACCAATATATGAGGTCATATATTGGTGATTAATAACAAGCGAAACATAACACGATCCGTGCAATCGGGTCGAAACATCGGCAATAAAGAATTTAAAACCGCGTAATGTAAGTACCCGTTAATATTAAAATGTGTCAATGTCCGCGATAATATTAGTTTAAAATCTTAGATTCGAAAAAAGCTTTAGTGCCGTAGAAGGTATAGAAAGAAAGAAAGAAAAATTTATTTGTAAAAAATACTACAACATTATGTGGCATAAATAATAGTAAACATGACTCTAAAATCAGAACATTACTGCAGTAAAATTTAACAAAAGGGCCCACACTCTAAAAAAAGGCTTTAAAGGGCTTTAAAGGTGGTAGAACCCTTTGTGGTTCGACTCCGGCGGCACCACCGCCACACCTATTTCTACTTAATAACAGCAGTGTTAGACGCTGCTGTTTCGTTTTGAAGGGTGTGTTAAGGGAGACATACTTTTCCGAGACGTTCCAGCTTAGTCCTCAGGAGTAGCGGCGCATCTGTGGCCGACCTCAGGTAGGCATATCTAATCCTATCTGGGGTTGATTACAGATATCCATGGGCGGCAGTAGCCACTTATTATCAGGTGGACTGCATGCTCGTCTGCTACTCCTATATTATAAAAAAAAAACTCAGCCTCACCGCGGCGAACCACGGCCGCTGATTTTTAGTGAGGTATAGGTAGGATATGTTGGTTCTACAATTGACCTTCGATAAATTCAGCCACGTCGATTAAAAAAGCTTCACTTAATATCATGTAGGGCTGGAATAAAACTTCAATTTAACCGCCCGTACAAAGTCGGGGGGAGCACGAACTGAATTCATAATTAAACCGAGGGCCACTCGACAATAGCTCGGGACCGTTAGCAAAAACATTTTGTGTGAAATGGTATGCCTATTTTACAGGCGTTTAGCTTAGTCAACAATAATATTTAGATTTACTAGTTATAGTTTTCGCCAAACTGCTAGTCCGCTCTGAAGTTGTTGCGAGCAGGTGTAGTCATACAATTGGCGACGCGATTCATTTCTATATTCAGAGCGGACTAGCAATTGGACGCGGACTATTCCTAGGTACTACGGGTGTTTCTCGGGTAAGGATATATTTGACTGATTATCTGGCCCCATGAAAAATTGTATTTTATGTATTTGAAGTAAATAATTGGTAACATTCAGACATCAATAATGATGTGACGTTTTACATGAAGTCAAAGACGCCACGCACATTTAGTATTGAATAGGTATTGAGAGAAGATATAACTATGTAAAATGATAAGCCATTCAATGGACGGTGTAGCTTAGTAACGACGTTCCTTTCTCTATAGAACCCTTTTCCTTAACTATATCCTTCATATCTTAAAGATCTTTAAAAAGTCTAAAAAGTTCATCAATCCGCACTTGGCCTCACGGTGGACTATGGCCTAACCCGTCTCACTTGAAACCCCTACTTACCACTTTGACACTGGCCCCACAGGGGCAGTAAGTTGAAAACCGTTAAAAAACTTCTAGTATAACTTTTTTGCTAACCGTACATAAATTTTCCCAGATTTCCGCGCACGTCGCACTGGCGTTGCTCCGATGTGTATCGCACACAATTCCAATGCTAATCCATTAATATTAACGTTAAAATATAAAAATGCGGATAGCATCAATTATTCTGAATCCATTTATGAAGTACCGTCATTTGTCATTGTCAAAGATGGTTTGATTCCAAAGGAAGCATCGTCACCACTATTTCTGTTACAATAATAAAACCACATCGTTAAGCGCTGCTGTGTTCAGGTTTGAAAGGTGAGACATTTATTCGAAGCATTCCATTTTAGTACTCATATCTCATGCTGGCAAGGCTTCTGGGCCTGATCTCAGGTCAGTACTCCAATATTATCCTCAGATAGGATTGCCTATCTTGGGTTGATTATCGATGGGCGGTAATTGCCACTTGACATCAAGTAGACTGGAATTACTCCATGATCATTCGCTACTTCTACTTTACAACCCTTTATTAAAATTGCCTTACTAATTCGTATTTAAATGAGGGTCAAAATTTTCGCAACTTAATTTTAAACTAATTAACTCCAACCCGTTCGTTTACATGACAACATATGCTTAACTTAGTGACATCATTCTTAAACCAATATGGCTGATCAATTATTTTACTTGCACACCTACTGTGGGTAGGTGGATATTTGTTTGCAGCGCATACTGCACTACTGTCATTAGGTGAGTGCCGGCCGTGAGTCAGTGTGTGCACGACCGTCGGCCCAAGCGGACGTGGTGTTGCGTGACCGTGACATTCCCATGATATAGGTAGCCAATTAAGGGGTTTGGTGGGAAGAATACGAAAAACAAATGAATGTCATTTGTTTTTCGTATTCTTCTTCGTTTGTCTTCGTCATTTGTTTTTCGTATCCTTTTAAAGATCAAATTAAACTATTTTTAACACAAATGTGTTATGAATAAAACAGTAAAATGATGTTGTTTATTTTCAGGTGGATGGTGTCTCCTTGCATGGTGTGACGAATCACCGTGCTGTGGCTTTGCTGCGCGACGCTAAGGGTCCTATAGTTAGGTTGAAAGCTTTAAGGTAATTATAAATACTAGACTCCAGTAATCTAGGCTCCAACCCTTTTTTCTCACGTCTGTTATTTCTCGCATGACCGAGGAGGCTATGAGCATAATGCACTGTATTACTTCATGTTAATTGGTGGAGAAAATGGTACTTCAAATCCAGAACAAATTTATTTTTCTTTTTTGGGTAGTAGTAGAAACAAATTCGCTTGTAATACAACTTACACTGTATGTTAAGTAGAATTGCTATCTTATATTATGTCAATCAGATATGCGTTAGTAGCACCATCGTTAAAAGTTTACGGTAGGAGATGCTGTAATAATATGAAATCCGAATAATAATATGAAAACTGTTGTAAGGTAGACTAAAAAGACCGACTTCTATTCCTGACTGAGCAGACATGTCAATTTTGAATTTAGATTTTTGTTTTCATACTGGATTCTTATTTGTTTCTTTGTCTTCAAGTGTGTCTTTATATGTATCTGGCATGCAACTTCCAATTCATGATTAATTAGAGGTTTTGATGGGATTTAAATAGTGCTGTAGGTTAAAATCTTGCTACTGTATCATAAATAATTTATATTTTCTTTGCCATTATTGAAATATTCAATTTCTTCTCAGGTATTTACGCGGGGCGGGGTTTGAGAGGCTCCAGAAAGCGTTAGCAGCGCAGGATGGCAGACGGTCACCAGTGGCGCCACCTAGCCCGTCTGTCACGTCCCTTGCGAAGTATAGTTTTAGTGTGGTAAGTTCTGAACATTTGTTGATGCGGTTGACTATGGTAATCGTGAATAAACAACGAAAGTTTTTATATATTTGAAATAGTACTTGATGATATGTAGTAACTGAGATCAACTTCACATAGAATTACAGTATAACCACTTAACCACTCTAAATATTAATCTTAATATTAAATTGTGGCGTAGCTCGCAAGTGAGTAGTGGTGATTTCGAATTGTGTGGTAGGACAAATACAGTTTTTGTCTTATCGTGTAATTCAAATGAAAAGGCAGTAGCGCTTAATATTATACCAAGCAGTTCTACCACCTCCAAACATGTGTTCTAGTAGCGTTTTACACTGTTAAAGATAAAATAGGACTAATTGCAGTAAGCCCATGTGTCACTTTAAAAATAACTGTTTATTGCTCAATCTTCCATAATTTTGAAAAAAGTAAAATTCCTTCAAACCTTCGAAATCTTTTCCAGTACGACGAATCAACAGTAATAGAAGCAGAGGCGGATTCGGAGATCCAACCCCATCTACCATCTCCGACTTCTCCGTCTGAGGAAGCGGAGATTGTAATAGGGAGAGATGATGGTCTAGTGGAACGTGAGGCGAAACGCGCGCGGGATAAGTGGCGAGATCTCCTGGAGAAGGAGCCGGACTGGCCGGGACATCAGTACCAACATGATATCGTTGTAAGATACCATTTATCTATTTTACAGGCTTTTAATTAAATTACTTTTACACCCTCTTAGTTGGCCATCTCTTGACGGACTGAAATATAAGTGAATAAAATAGTCTCTGTATAAATGTGTGCAATTGTGCATGTTAAATATATTTAGCCACACACTTTCCGTTACCGCAAATTTTAATTGTCTGCAAAGGTTTGGCTTGATACAAGTGTTTGAAAACATACACAAACCAAGTCAAATGCTTTATCCACACGTTTGAATTTGTAACGGTTTGGCATGTCTGGACGCGGCAATGCGGAGCTAAATTCGGCCTGTTTTTGTACAATATAAAATAAATCTTTGCACTGAATTTTAAACCTGTGACGTCTATGTAATTTGAATTTCCAGGTGGGTACGATAATAAAGGAAAAGGACAGTGGGTTGGGTATCTCTCTCGAAGGCACGGTGAGGGTGGTAGCTGGAAAGGAGATCCAAGCGAGGCATTTCATACGAGCGATAGCGCCTAACGGACCAGTGGCGAAAATGGGGGTGTTTAAAGTTGGAGATGAACTGCTAGAGGTAAGATGTACAAAAAACTTTAATAATGACATTGTGTTGAATTTTGTGTGAAAAAACTTGTTTATGTGTTTTTAAGGAAATTGAAATGGAAAGCTTGTAGCTTGCTCTATGGTAAGTGGGCCCTGCTGTCCATAGACATCTGACATCTGCTACATAAATTTTTGCTTCATAAGACTACTCGAATGCTTGTAGCCTAAAGCCTATTGCTGAACAGTATTTTCTATAGTAAGGTTTTAATGATAGTCGTCGCGCTTTACACTTCTTAGTGCCTATGGCAGATAAATTATATTACAGGGTAGAGCTGCTGGGCAGCAGATGGAAATCTTCTAGACTGTCTCAGTGGCATTCTGAATGTAAAGGGTTAATGCTACCTTTGCATTTTGTCTATAAACTTTACATCTGTACAATAAGGGGAACTTTGAGAAATTGGAATCAGAACGCTGTTCACAATTAAAATAAGCGATTATTTAATAATATGCGAATAACATTAGAAACGACTGTGACTTGTGACCATCCAAAAACCACTTTTCATAATTATTATGAAATAAATAGTAATATTATAATATATTATATTATTATATATCATGAAAATCTACTTACTTATTATCTTGATTTACACAGGTAAACGGTTGGCGGGTACTAGGCGCACATCATGTAGAAGTGGTGTCGCGGCTGCGCGGCGTGACGTCACCCGTGCTGCTCGTGTGTGCGAGGAAACGGCACGACGGTGGGAGGGAGAGGCTCGAGCCGCATATTGCTAGGGTTGGTGAAAACATCATTATTTCATTCTCTCGTAAAAACATTATTTATTAGTTTTCCATATAAATGTTCTTGTTAAAAATTTGTTATAATGAAAATACTTATAGAGTTGACTGAAAGAAATGCGACCAATTTTTGATGAATCGCTACAATTCTCGAAATGACGTCACGTCACACATTATAAAAGGTATTCTTCTTATGTCGCATTATCCACGTAATATATGAGTGATTTTCCCCGACTGATGCAAAAATTTCTTGCAGAGTTAACACAGTATGAAGTTAGCGACGAGTATTTGGCATTTTATTACAGATTATGTGAAAAGTTGTTTATTTTAATGTTTTAAAAAATAATTTAGTGAGCTATGATGAGCGATAAGTGGTGGCGTTATGGACGTTAATTATTGTTATTTTTAAGCTACACTAACGCATTAGGATTTTTTTTTCCTGTAATGTTAGATGTAAGTTGTGAATAAATAAATTTTAAGTTATAATTATGTACTTAACGTCATCAATGCATATGATTATAAATAATCATATGTTTACAAAAACTCAATGGGAATATTTATAAAATCTGAGTACACCATAAGCCGACATTTTTTTGGTAATTACGCTAAAGAAGCATAACTTCTTACATGAATAAAAACACACACGCTGCTTTCAACATTATCAAAAACTTTAATATTAGTACCAGATTATTTGATTGGTCACTTTTAAAGCCATTTGCATCAGGAAATCGTGAATATAAAGTACAAATTAGAAATAAGTGAGGTATTTTCTGTTTCCAGAATACAATAGGTGGAAGTCTTCAAGATTTGATGACGGCTCCTCAAAGACTGATCAAGGCTAAGTCAGAAAGCTCAGTAGCATCACTTTGCAGTGCGGCTACGGTCATGTCTGCTGGTCATGACCATGACGGTAAGTTAAACATTTTCTGATAAAGTAGTAATTATGTTTATTAATCACGTGTGACAGTAAGGAATCCTATATGAAAGGAATTGTTTCAATAAAATTGGTGTAGCAAAGAAGCGTGAATATGCAGGTCAGCCGTTATCCATAATCTTCCACTGAAACGCAAATCTGCTTTACGCAAGAAACCGGCCGATGTTACCTCTACATTGAACTATATCAATGAGCTTACGTTGAACCTTTCAATTTCTTCATCTTTCTTTCAAATAACGAATCGCTTTGTAAGTGACTTGAAGAACAAACATTTCTACAGCTATAACTGCTACGAAACGTGCCACTTGCTACATCTTTATCTATTTTATCAGCTATTTTATCAGTTACATCGAGTACCCTGAACGTCACTTCATCGATCATGGTTTCATTAAATGTAAAATTTTGCATATTTTTGTCTTTAAATTGGATCTAGCCCTTACTTAATTTTGTCAAATGTACTAGAGTCTTATTTCTTCCATTCACCAGCGTCACCACATTTTGTATTTCGTAATCTTGTGAATCTTAATAAAAATCCGAATTCCGTTCCATCACAGGTTGTTTTTATGTTATGTGATTTTTTTCAAATCCAAAAATGTTAATTCTTCTAGAGTTCTGCTCAGACGACCTGGAACGCAACAGGTCCCGGTCTCTAGAGCCGCTGAGTGGTCTCGCGATGTGGAGCGACCACATCGAGTACATCCAGCTGCTGAAGGAGGACCGTGGCCTCGGCTTCTCCATACTCGACTACTTGGTAAGCTCAGTACGTAATGTATAGTAGATTACCTTTTTTCTCGCTTTTTGTTCTTCTATGTGTAATTAATAAAATCCAATTCTTCGGAAGTCGAAAGTATTCTGGCAATGTGTGTCGTTCGATCACGTAGTAAAAAATGGAGACTACAATGCCATCTATGATTTTAGAGTAAAATTATCGCGGAATTGACACATTTTATTATTTTCACCGCACCGCAGTTTCGCCGTGACCACGATTCATGCAACTGGGTCGAAATATCGGCAATCAAGAAATTTAAAAACGCATATTGTGGGTACCCGGTACATAATAAATAAATACAATGCCATCGGTGTAATATGATACTAGAAGATTTCTTCTTATAAAGTGAAAATTACGTAGTTATGTAGTGCATTACTGGTAAATTTAATTACCTTCTATTTCTAGACGATTTTTCAAAAGTTGTATGTCCTTCGCAATTTCGTCGGAACGCAACATCTAATTATTATTCTTCTAATTTTATGCTTTAAATTATAGTTTCTTATTTTGTAAATGTTATACTTGTAATGTCGTTAACATCAAAAGTATTATTTATTTCACTATATTTATTTCACTTTTCCCCCGGACCCATCAGAACCCGGCAGCTCCTTGATTATTTATTTACTATACTTATTTCACCTTTCCCCCGGACCCATCAGAATCCAGCAGCTCAAAGATTATTCATTCACTACAATTATTTTACCTTTCTTTCCTGAGGACCCATCAGAACCCTGCAACTCAGTTATTATTTATTCACAATAATTATTTCACCTTTCCTTCCCCTGGGATCTATCAGATGCCGGGTTCTGTGCCTCAGTGATAATTATTCGCTATACTTCTTTCGTCTTTCTTCCCCTGATGGATATCAGAACCCTGCAGCTCAGTGATTATTTATTCACTTTATCTATTTCATCTTCCTTCCCCAGGACCCGTCAGAACCCGGCAGCTCAGTGATTATCTATTCACCTATACTTATTTCACTTTCCCGTAGGACCCATCAGAACCCGGCAGCTCAGTGATTATTTATTCACCTATACTTCTATCCTTCCCCCAGGACCCATCCGAGCCCGGCAGCTCGGTGATCGTGGTCCGCTCGGTGGTGTCGGGCGGCGCGGCGGCGGCGGACGGGCGGCTGGCGCCGGGCGACCGGCTCGTGTCGGTCAACGGCCGCGACGTGGCGCGCAGCCCGCTCGCCGCCGCCGTCGCCGCTATCAAGACCGCGCCCAAAGGTTGGTAGAGGTGTAACTGTGGCTCGTTAATCACGGTGCTACCAAGACCGCGCCCAAAGGTTGGTGGTGACGCTGGTTGGCAGCTCGGTGATAGTGGTTCTGTCGGTGGTGTCTAGCGGCGGTTGGTACTGGTGTAAACACAGCTCCATAATCACGGTGCTATCAAGACCGCGCCCAAAGGTTGGTAGTGATGTTGAGTCGTCAGCTCGGCGATCATTTGGCTATCCTTTGGATTTGGATCATTTGTATAAGATTTCTACTTTAGGTTGGCTGGAAATGCTTAGCAGCTTGCTAATTGCCATTAAGACCACAAGCCACAAAACCACCCTCCCTCAAAGATCGGTACTGGTATAACCACAGCTCAGTAATCACGTTGCTACCAAGATCGCGTCCAAAGGTTGGTACAGTCTGCGCCAAACTTCTAGTCCACTCTGAATATAGAAACGAGTCGCGCCACAACAGCAAAATATAGATATTAGCGGGACAAAGACAGCGCAGGATCACCCCGGCACTCTCCGCTGCTCGCTCTCGCTCACGGGGACATAGCTACGTTAGTTTACCCTTACTGTTGCTACGGAGTATAATATGCTTGTAGTTGTGTTCGATCGCATTGGCTTGCTAACTACACCTGCGCGCAACAACTTCAGAACGGGCTAGAAGTTGGATTATACTGGTGTAACCGTTGGTGCCGGTGAGGCTGAGTCAACAGCTCGGTGACAGTAGCCCGATGTCGATAGTCGATAGTAAATTATCAAAACCGAAGGAACCTTAAGTAATGCTGTTTGAAGCGTGTCCAAAGATTGGTATCTAATGTAACCACTCAAGTCAAACAATTCGGTGGTCGCAGTGTTACCAATACTGCCTCTTAAGCTTAGTAACTCTCCTCAGAACCAGAGCTGGACAGAGCAGTTATTTTTTCACAATATGGAAGTAGCAAATGAACATGCAGTCCACCCGATGTTAAATAACTATTGCCGTTTGGTTGGGCATCTCCAATCAACTCCAGATAAGATTAGATTCCTACCCGAGATCGGCTACTGATGCGCCGCTACCCCTGAGGACTAAGATGGAGCGCCTCGGATAAGTATGTGACCAATACCATACCCTTCCAATCAGAACACAACAGCGTTTGACACTGCTGTTATTAGATAGAAATAAATGGTGCAAGTTAATGGATGCCGGCTACAAATAGACAATATTCTATATGGAATTAATTATTGATCTCCATGGGCAGCTGTGATTTATAACTATCAGGTAGACTCCATATTCCTTTGTTACTTTTATAATTTAAAAAAATACTTCTACGGTATAGTCCGCGCCAAACTGCTAGTCCGCTCTGAAGTTGTTGCGACCGGTTGTAGTCATACAATTTGCTATGGCGACGCGATTTATTTCTATATTCAGAGCGGACTACCAGTTTTACGCGGACTATACTACCCAGAAGGATCTGTGGTTTTTTTTAAATTCTTTATTGAATCAAAACATAATTATGGACAACAGGCGGGCTTAATGCTAAAAGCATTATCTTCCAGCCAACCTTTGGACTGTGCAGAAAATAATAAAAATGGTACAACAATAAAAGAAAATAAAAAAATACGTTATAAAATAATAGCATATGGTTTGTTCTTATCCCAAACATGGCGGCAGTAATTAGATTCCTATCCCAAGTCTGGGTTTGTGTTTATCTTAGTGTGCATGACACCCACACGTGGGCAAATAGGCTGGTTTTAGTCTTACGCTGACGGCACGCGCACCGTCAGCGCTGATGGCCGAGATATATGAACTTCTAGGAAGCGTTTTTGAGTGACGCGTAGCTATCAGCGCGCACGGCGGTCAGCGCTGATAGCTACGCGGCCGCACGCGTCGCGCGTCGGCCCCGCGTAGCTGTCGGCGCTGGCGATCGCACGAGCGCCTCTGCTTTCAGTGAGCGTTCTAGTGTCGAGCGGAGCGGACGTCGTCAGCGCGTACAGTCATGGCGAACCACGAAGTGGATACAGGTCGAGTTATCGATGAGGTACGCCTGAGGAAGAAATTGTGGGATGCATCCGATCCACTCTACAAAAACAAAGATGCAAGAAACAAAGCCTGGGAGGATATTGTGGACACATTGTTCGAAAATATTTCAGGAGATGAAAAACAACAACTTGGTTTGTTTAGTTTCTTATTTAATTATCTGAATATCTACATTACAGGACAAAGCCTTTTCAAGTTAAAATATACACGAATCTTGCCAGGACACGCTTCCAATAGGGCTCACAAAGTACTCGGCAAAATGTTCACGCAGAGCGTGTCCAGACCTGTTTGTAGGTACAGTTGGCAAGTCTACCATACCTTCAATTGTAAGTGTGTCTTCAATACGATAACCATCGCGAATTCTTATAAAGTTATGCAATACGCAGCATGCTTTAACTATATTCTTTGTAACATCAAAACTTACATTAATAGGCGTATGAAACACTCTGAACTTGTTCGACATTATACCAAATGTCGATTCTATGTATCGTCTACTGCGGCTCAATCTATAATTAAATATTTTTTTCTTATGGGTCATATTGGATCGTGTATATGGCTTCAGAATTTTATTTGATATTCCAAAAGCACCATCACCCACAACTACATGTTCAACTGGAGTATTTGTTCCAGGCAGTGGCTTCGGTCCTGGAATATTTAAAGTGTTCTGTTCAAGGCTCCTGTATAGTGTACTGTTTTGAAATATAGTCGAGTCCGAGTTTTTCCCATATGTTCCAATGTTTACATATGTAAAACAATAATCTGCATCGCACATAGCTAGCAGAACTATGGAGTAAAAATGTTTATAGTTGTAGAATATTGATCCACCACCGGTTGGATTTACGATTCGGATGTGCTTGCCATCTATAGCGCCGATGCAATTTGGAAAGTTGGTCTTTTGTAGAAAACCGTTAGCAATATTTTGCCACATATCAGGAGTATTTGATGGTATGCATTCATCGTGTAGCGTTTCCCATATTACTTTACACACTTCGTCCACGATCTTACTGATTGTTGCGATTCCCATCCTAAATGAATACTGCAAATCTGTATATGTTCGACCCGTAGCAAGAAATCTGAAAATAACAAGTAATTAATTAAAAAATCAAAAAACCCGACTGCACTATAAAAGCTAAAGTAGAGGTTCCAAAAACGGTGAAATAGGCGTTTTATTATTTTTATCCAGAAAGCCAAATACATAGTTTCATAGTAGGTATCTGCTTCAAAATCAAAGGATGTTCAAACAATATTATCCTATTTTATCCTCGTAGTGCTCATTTACGCTATATAAAGAACCTATGAGTAAAATTTCGAGCACTCTTAAAGTTCAGCGGTTTTCCTTTGCGTTGATCTTTATCACAGCAACACTACTCATTTAGTCAGACTGTCATCTCGATGTGTTATATATATGTATATATATATAACACATCTCGATGTGTTATATATATGTATATATATAACACATCGAGATGAGAACTCTAAGTAGAGCGTTTTTGGCTGTACTTTGATTTCTAAAAATGAAAAAGTCATTTAGTTAGTCAGTCAGTCAGCCACCTTACTGTTTTATATATATACAAATATGGTTTTATAATCTCCGTTTAATTTCCTTTCATTTGATACACTACTCGATAGGTTCGGTTAGCTTTTTTTTTAAATGTGTTACTATTTCGCACCAAAAGTCCGCCATTTTATTTATTTTTTTCTAACACCTATCTAAGGACACTCGGGTCATTGAGCCGTATATACTGACACCTTAACTGTCGAAATTCATCCCGCCGTTTGTTAGATCCGATCAAATAAAGAAAGACAAACATACAAGATACGCGCGAAAAACATAACCCTTCCTTGGCAGTCGGGTAAAAAGTTTTTATTATTCTAGGAAAACTGGTCCAACAAAGGTGGAAAACCGCCCGGGATGCGTTTTTTAGAACAAAGAACGCAATAAAAAAAACGCCATCTGGAAGTGCTGCACCAAAATACAAAAAGTACTTATTTTATGATGAGTTAAGCTTCCTAGCTCCAATAGTTGAGAATGAAGTTGACGAATCACTGAATGAAACCATACCCTCTCCTTCTCTTCCCTCGCCCTCAGTCAATATAGATAGTACGGTAGCTATAGAAAATACTCAAGATATATTGACGCAAGAAGTTTTTTCAAACAGTCAACAGGGTGAGCAGAATTACCGTGATGTTGATTCAGCATCACAAAAACCTTGGCTAGAAAAGAGAAAAACAAGGGCCAAGAAAGCAAATCCAGAAAGTTCTTCATTTGAAAAAGAATTATTAACTTTATTAAGTAACCAGACACCAGATCTTGCTGCTGACGATTTGGCTTTTTTCGCTTCTTTAGGTCCAATTTTAAAAAGTTTTGATGTAGGGCAAAAGCTGGAGTTTAGATCGAGAGTGCTGCGCGAAGCCATGGATATTCGAAATTGTAACAGAGCAAGTAGCTCAAATAGCTCTTACTCCAATGACGCAAGGTCACTCGACACGTATGCTACATCATACAATTATCAGACTCCTGGTTACCAAGGGTACGAAACCAATGATGCTCCAGGTTACTCTAGTTATCAAACAGCTAGACGTACTGATTAATAATTATATTTGTCTTACCTATAAAATGAATAACTACTATTGTCCTATTATTATTACTATATACTATATTATTTTACTACTACTATCATTACCTATATATAACACATATTATATAATAATAATAAATATGATGTTTGTTACCTATACTTTACTACGATTAAACATAATGATAAAACGAGTAAACATGTTTTTTTTCTTACCTTAAAGTCACCATTAGTCGTTCAATCGGTGGTATAGGCACAATTCGTAAGCTACAATGGACCAGTTTATCTTGTATCTTTGCCAGTAATTCGTCAAAAGTTCTAGTTGACATTCGAAAGTAATTATAGAATTTACTTTCGTCAGCCCTCAAAGTGCCATATAACAAGACAAAGTCTCCTGCAACGGCTCTCTGCTCAATCAATGGATGAACATGGAATCTTCGTCGTCGCCGGTTTTTATTTTTTTGGGATAGATAGTACAAAGCAGCAATAATTAATACCCTCTGCATTTTCTTCGTCGTCTGTACAGTAAGGCGGTCAGTACGATACTAAAACGAGCCACGCTGAGCCTCAGCGTTGACAAACTACGCGCTGAGCTATGAGCGCAGACGGTGAGCGTAAGACTAAAACCAGCCATAAACCTTCGTTCTTATGCAATATCACAGTCTTATCAGAAATATACAAAGCATCTAATATAGCTAGTGACAATAATATTTGAACAAAGATTGTGATGATATAGAGCGAATAAAATATAGAAATGAATTCCGGAAAACACGAAAATACTTATAAAACATTTTAAATTAATGCGAAAGATAATTTGATTTGATATAAAATAAAAGCTTCCAGCTTAGTCCTCAGGAGAAGTGGCGCGTCTGTGGCCGACCTCAGGTAGAACTATCTAATCCTATCCAGATTGATCTATCCAACCCCAGGGTTGATTACAGAAGTCCATGGGCGGCAGTAGCCACTTACCATCAGGTGGATTGCATGCTCATCTGCTACTCCTATATTATAAAAAAATATCCTAAGGTTACCAAGTGAATGGTGTTAAAAGTCCGAAATAAACTATGATCTCTCAGATCATTTCGGGTCTTTTACCACTGTGAGTTCGTAAATCTTAGGATTAATCGGTAAACATTAAGATGTACCGCTCTTAGAACTTTTACAGTAACAAGTATGCCATATGCTCGAAACACAACACACTCCGCAGTCGTGGAAAAAAATGTAGTTTTAGTTGCATGATACTAAAAAAGTTGTCATTTCTATAAGATTTTAAATTCTATGGCGTAAACAAATAACAGAAACAAGTTGATAACAGTGAGTGTTAATGTTTTCATTAATGATGTTACGAGTATGTCGTGTCTAAAATTTCTGATTTCTGATAGATTCTATATTTGTAATGTAGTAGACCCATCTATAAGGAATTTTACTTAAATCCATAAATATTAATGTGTTTCAATTCCGAAGACTAAGCTGGAACGCCGCATGTAAGTTAGCAGTAGTCTTTAAATTAAAATAATTCCGAAGTAAAAATATTCGATATTTTAAATTAATTAATATTTGCAAGATTTTTTTGTAATGACTTTTTTTTTTAATTATTATTAAATATTTGTAAGATATAAAAAGTGTTAATAATATTTATTATAAATTCTTGCGAACTATCTGCGTTTTTTATTTGTTATAATACCACTCTATCCTCCATTTTCTAATTAGGTATAATTATAATTTTGTCTATAGTCTAAAAAGTATTTTTACTTTTTGGAGAGATATTATTATTGATTCAGCCTAAATTATTATGATTAAATATAAGTCATGTACGGCCATTTTTATATATATAAAATAATATATATTTTTTTATATAATTATTATTTTTGTTAACAGGAATCGTCACAATAGGTGTGGCTAAGCCTTTACCCTGCAGTACCGTGGTTGGCGGGGAGAGGGCGAATGGGCACAGTGGCCAGGGTAGTCAGGTATGTAAACGTTATTAATGTAAAATAAACTTTTCCTGAATAACTTATAGAACGGAATTTATTTTTATTATAGAAGTAGTGAAATTATAAGTGGTCACTTTCGTCCATGTATTGTTATTAAATTGAAATAAAAAGAACTGATTTCTAACAACAATAGTATTGTCATCGCTAAGAACATTGTTGTTCAGTCGTTGAAGTATTTTATTGAAAATATGAATTATTGGATATTTATTTTTTATTATTTTATTTGAAATCAAAAAATAAATATTTAAAGTTTCATATTAATAAACATTTAAATATCTTTGTATTATTAATCGTTATTTATTAATAAAAATGAAATGAAATTATTTTAAACAATAATAAACGATTTTATTATTAATTTTCACATTCATTATTTTTAAGTGTCGTTATTTTACATTTATTAAAAAAATATTTATTACAAAATACATATTATAAAACATGTTAAAAAAAATATTTATGTGTCGTGTTAAGTGTTGTGATATTCTGTGAATTGTACACTGAGGGAAAAAGTCTACAGTAAGTTGCATTTATTTTTAATTTTAAAGCTTTTTATCAACGCTTAGAGCAGTATATGAAACTAACGCATGCTTTTTTCGATACTAATGATTTTCCGATTTGTACAATAAAGGGAATTTGATTTACCGCTCTAAGAATTCGTTTTTAATTAAAATTGGTTATTAGTTCGCTTTAGATTATGTAGATTTTTCCCTTTAGTGTACAACTTTTATTTTGCATGCTTCATTTAAAATTCTATTGTTACGTGCCTAGTTATAGTAAAACTGTTTTAGTAAATGAAAAAATATACGTGTTATGTAATCAGCGCTCGATTTAGGTTTGCCCCTACCTAGCCGACAATAGCCCAGTGTTGCAAAATTGAGGGCGGAACTAAAAGTTATTCATGCGCAATTAATTCGCTTGCCAGTGACGCAAATTATTAAAATAATGAGTTTTTTTGTCGTCGGGTTATTCGAGCAATTATCATATTTATTTTTATAAAACACTAGTCTTTGCCCGCGGCTTCGCCCGCGTTTAAAAACCATACGAAAGTACATAAAACTGTAAATTCGTACCTTCAACTTTGCTGAAGATCATCACTTGATCAAATGCATAGTTTACGATTCAATCCTTACTAATATCGATTAAAATAATCGATGTTTTGGGTCCAAAAGATCGATTCCCTGATTAATCGATCTTCGATCGCCATCCCTAGTTCCCGTGGGATTACCGGGATAAAATCTATCCTATGTCCTTTCTCGGGTCTCAGACTATCTTTGTACAAAATTTCATTGAAATCGGTTCAGTGGTTTAGGCGTGATGAAGAGACAACCAGGCAAACAGACAGACGTTACTTTCGGATTTATAATATTAGTAAGGATTTAGTTTTTTGCCGACCTACGGGCAGAAAAGATTACAATTTGCCCGGAGGGACTAAATAGGTAGATCAGGCCCTATATGCGAGTGACGTTTATTTTTTACTGTAGGTACCTATAAACGACAACGCACGTGGCATAAATGGCAGCGAAACTCGTGCAAATATTTATTACAATTAACAGATACAGTGCGAGAATATGTCCAAATGCCTTGTCATGCCTTGCTAACAAATAGTAGACAATTTGGCAACACTACATTAAATAAAAGTACATGAACCTATTCATAGGTATATAATTAAAATTATATAAATTCATAGGTTCATAATATAATTGTATAATAAACGTATAATTAATACCTCTAAAAACTTTATTTTTTTATTACAATAATATTTTCCGATTTATTGATTACATTAAAAACTTTTCACGCTTTTATAAATTTAAATGAAAATAAAAGGCGATAATAAACATTATTGTTTGCTTTTCAGAACTTGGAATACTTCACAAAGATCCTACGTCTCATCATGTCACTGCATCAGGATATTATGGAATTGCAGCTCCACTGCCACCAGGACATCATGGAACCACCTCTTGCTTTCAGAGTTCCGAAGTTAAAAGCCGAAATCACTATGAAATAATATAAAAATAAAATCAATTATACAGTTTGTGTTGAATCTTCAGATGTACCAGGGAGTGGTATTGATTATAAGGGTCTCGAAATTTGTATGTGGTAGGACCCATATAGGTGTTTATAGACAGTATTGCGCTGTAAAATTCTGGTTTAAACAGGAAGAAAGGCTTATTTAGGAGACATTTTAATTTATCTCTCAGAACAAAGCCTACGAACTCCAAATAAATTAGTACTTAATTTAATAGCATTTAATGGCAGATATTTAACAATAGGATATTTAACAATCTGCATGCTGGGTTTTATGTTATAACTATAAAAACATATTTGTAATATTTATATTATTTATGTAATGTGTGGAATAAATTAATAATGGAGCCAAAATTGTAGATTATTTAATTTTTAACTAAGTCTAAATTAAATCATTAAATAAATATTTGTTTATTTGTGTATTTATAATGTTATTTAATTTATTATTTTTTAAGTTTACGAGTATAATAAATTGTTATATTAAATTGTTAATGCGTTACTTTCTAAATATTAGACGGATATATTTAAAATTTGTTTAAGCAATAAATTATAATTATTAAATACATTCGAATGATAATAGGTAAATGTGATAAAATATAAATGTCTATTTATGGTTGTGTAGTTGATTATTTATTTAAATGTTGTAGTCAATTTAATATGTGATAGAATGTGTTATTGATGTAATAAATTAAGATAATAATATTAAAATAATTATATATGAATTAGGTATCTTGTATGGTGGTGTTTGGAATAATTTAAGGCGTCAGAGTGGTTCGACTGGGGAGATATTACCGCCACACCTATTTTTAGCGTGACGTAGTTTTGCGGTTTATGCGGAGTGGATGCCATTTAAGGTACGAGTATAAAATAATATGAGGAGATCATCTAAGTCCACTGGAGAGGCAAGGAATCTGTGATTGACTTCAGGTAGCAACTCTGTTCTATATGGTGTTGGTTACAAGTATTCATAGATGGCAGTAACCTTTTACCATCAGGCTTACTGCATGTTCATGAGAAATCTTCTTAGATCTTCTTAGAAAGTTATTCACAGGGCCGGATTTAGAGGTCTAGAGGCCTTGGGGCAACAAAGGAGTGGAGCCCCCCTGGCCCCAAATTATTTTCCGAATAAAATGAACAATTTTTTCAGTTGAGTTTTTCGATAAATATTTTATTGTGAAACGCAGTCTTCTAGTGTTCATGTTTGTACAAAGTACTGTAGATAAAGGTAAAACAGCGAAAAAAAATATCAATGGAAAAGATATTCTTTTTACCCGACTGCCAAGGAAGGGTTATGTTTTTCGCGCGTATCTTGTATGTTTGTCTTTCTTTATTTGATCCGATCTTACGAACGGCTGGATAAATTTCGACAGTTAAGGTGTCATTATATTCGTCTCAATGACCCGAGTGTCCTTAGATAGGTGTTAGAAAAATAAAATCAAAAGGGCGAATTTATGGCGCGAAATAGTGACACATTTAAAAAAAAAAGTTAACGGAACCTATCGAGTGGGGTATCAAATGAAAGTAAATTAAACGTAGATTATAAAAACATATTTGTATATATATAAAACTGCAAGATGACTGACTGGCAGACTAATTAAATGACTTTTTCAGTTTTAAGAAATCAAACTACAGCCAAAACCGCTTAACTTAGAGTTCTGAAATTTTGTACAAAGGTTCACTATATAGCGTAAATAAGTACTAAGAAAGGCCTTTTGGAAATTCTACCCCTAAGAGGGTAAAATAGGGGAAAATGGTTTTTTTGAAATCCTTTAATTTTGAAGCAACCGCTACAAAATTTTGTATTTAGCTTTCTGGATAGAAACAAGGACACATCTATTTATCCCCATCCGAAAAATTAACCCCGTAGAGGGTAAAATAAGGGTTAAAAGTTCATTTAAACAATCGTCAATTTTGAAGCAAACATTATGAAATTTTGTATTTGGCTTGTTGGATAAAAATAATAAAATTCTACCCATTACGAGGTAATCTAATGACCGGAAGTTTGAATTACTGAAGTTATATATTTTATGGAGCGTAAATGGTGGATTGTTTTTGCGAAATAGTAAAACGTTTTAAAAAAAGTTAACCAAACCTATCGAGTAAGATATCAAAATAAAGGAACTTAAAAGAGATTACACATACATTATATAATATATACATTTATATATATAGTAGTAGTGTTGCTGTGATAAAGATGAAACCGCTGAACTTTATAGCGTAAATTAGCACCACAAGGATAAAATAAAATAGGATAATATTGTTTGAACATCTTTTGAAGCAGATACCTACTATGAAACTTTGTATTTGGCTTTCTGGATAAAAATAATAAAACGCCTATTTCACCGTTTTTGGAAATTCTACTTCAGCTTTAGTGCAGTCGGGTTTTTTGATTTTTTAATTAATTACTTGTTTACTAGTGTTTACTAGTCGGAATTAAAAAAAAAATCCGACGTCACTATTGTGGGGGCCCCTCTTTTGTGGAGGCCCCTCTTTTGTGGAGGCCCCGGAGCTGCCACCCCGGTTGCCCTCCCTTAAATCCGGCCCTGGTTATTCAAGTGTTACCATAACGCACATTATTTAGGGAGGCTTGTTTATTGGATTTTTAACGACTCATAATCGAAGTTAAGTGTATGTGCAAAGCTGTATTAGTAAGAATTTTAGCCTCTCATGCTGGAAATTCGAATCCAAACCGCCTTGAATAAATACTTGGATAAGTTTCTTACTAGCCTTGACAATTTAAACACAATTTTCTCTAAAAATATCTTATTGGTAAAAAGGTAATTAGTAGAATAATGGCCTTAAGTTCATTAATGTACTTCTATATAGATGATTTAGTTCAAAGGATATACTTGTGTAATCATTTTATTGACTAGTTTGAAATAATTAAAAAGAATTTAACTCAACTGAAACAATTTGGATGTCATTCTAAAACATGATAAAGACGATGATGATGATGATGATAAAAAATGGCCTAAACAATTTTCATTCATCAAAGAAATTTATTGTGTGGTCATTTCTTTAGCCGACGTGAAAACAATTTTTAAGAATATTAATAAAATTGGAAAAGTTTTTATATAAAAAAAAATGTATATGTATAAATTTACAGGTAATTTGGAAACATATCATAGGTTTTAAGAAAAAAAATATGTGTCAATGTTACTTAAATGTGTGTGCTTATGTGACAATTATAGCTATAAACATTGGTGTTAATGTTACGAGTATGTCGTCTGTTGTTATTATAAGTCAAATAGATATAAGTCAATACGCTTGCATTCCACTGAATGATTGAAGCGAACGTGGTCTTCGTAGCTTTTCGTATACGAATAATAAAGCATATGATTTAATTTAAAAGTGGAACATCCGAATAAATGGAAAAGTTAATTCGAATAAAGAGTTCTTAATGTTACATTTTTTATATGAAAATTAAAATCATGTTTTTTAACAAATGTTGATAATGAATTAATTATTGCCATGTTAAAGTTATTTTTTGCGTATTAATTACTTTTTATGCTCTTGTTTGCAATTAGGCATGCAATATCTACATCCGTAAAAATGGCCTTAAAATAAAACTGAAAATTAAGTAAAATTTTATGACTTATAGTAAAACACTTTGTTATACTTAATTCATTTAAAGTTACTATTTACTTGACTAATTTTATTTTAATGTTCTATTATATTATTATATTTCATATTGTTGTAGCATTATTTTTGATAATACTTTAAACGGAAACTATAACTATAACTTATATTAATTTGTTTTATATAAATTATTAAAAAGTCAATTTTATTTGATCTATATTACAAATGTTTAGCTATAAATGACATCAAAATAGGTCTCCTTATTATGTTATTGTTTGATTTACGATTTTTGTTATATTTTATTATCATTTAGTGTGTTAAATTAAAATTATTCAATCCGGCCCAATGTACGTCCCAAAAAATATGTAACTTTTGTAACATTCCCCGTATTAGGGCAAAGAATCTTGTTATTCATAAAATATTACAATTAATAAATTATTATGAGGAAATAAGGATAATAACGTAATAAGTCTTTTTTATTAAAAAAGTTTCATAAATTAAAATAAATATCTATTTCGTGTTTGTAATAAATTAATTGGCAATAAATTGTTTTGATAGCTTTACATGTTGTTGTAATAAATTTATAATAAAATTAAGATTATAAAATATGATGAATAAATAAAAAAGAAAAATGAATAATGTCAATATAATATAAAATATTAGCCTTGGCTTATATTTGTTGTAATATGTAATATTATTGATGTTGATTGAATGAGAAATGGTATTTGGAATGCTTTGTTGTGCAATAAATGTTTAAAAATTATATTGTTTTTCTTTTGAACTTTATTCAGCGACTTTATATCCCATGTTAATTTGCGTTAGCATTCCTTATAAATATTAATTTAAGAACAACAAAATTTCGGGTTAAAATGATATTGTTTTATTGTTACCTGTCCTAAAATCCCTACTAGCAAAATCCTCATTGTGCTTAAAATTCCAATATTAACGCACATGGACAGAAAAAATATTTTAAAGAACATTTTTATATTTTCATATTTCCGAATTACAGAACATAACATAAATTCTATTTTTAAATCATACCTCACAACTTCAATTTTGTTTCAAAGTAATCTGTTCAAAAATGCTAAAGCTAAAAGATTATTTATTTTACAGGACTGCATCAATTCACTTGCATCCGATGACCACACTGGAATGGATTCCTTCCACGAGTGTCTACAAGAATACGGCGAGGGCATAGAAGTAGTTCAAATATGTTTGGAGCCTGAAGAGTCATCGATAAAAGACGAAGAGTTATCCGCAATAGCAGATTTGAGTTTCGATGAACTAAAAAAGAAAGATAAAGTCGACGAGAGTTTAATAATAGAAATAAAAGATAAAGAAAAGTTAAACGGTATAACAGAATTGAAGTGTTCCAAATCTGACGAATCTTTAAACGACCAAGACGACGACATGACAATAACTGAAGATGATATCTTAATAACGCCAAGAGAGCTAAATATAAGAAGCCAATCTGCTGACAGAAAAGGCGCAGATGTGCAACGGTGCCTTTCGACACAACAAAGTAAAGATTTGTCAACATCCGACGAAATGGTGTTCGCAGTAACGCCAACAGGTCTAGAACGAATAAGCTTTGACAAATATTGGAAGGAAATCGATGAAAGTAAAATCGAAAAAACAAAAAGAGAGATAAGGAAGGAATTTATAAGCCAACCATCAGACGAGACCACATTTTACGACGCAACCACAAGAATTTCCGTCCAGGAAGAAAACAATTCCCTTCTATACATCGACCATGAGATCGACGGTTACGAAACGTGTCTCGACGACGACTCCACATCCGTGAAGTGTACGGAAAAAAACGGCCATAAAATCAATGGAGATCGCGAGATCAAAGACTTGAGTAAACAAGATAAAATAGCTGTTAGGAATAAAGACAACGATGTAAGTGCCAAAACTATTAACGATCAGAACATTGCCAATACCGTCGAGGAAGTGTCGTGTTACACGCGCCCATACGTCCAAGAGCACATAATAAAACAAATGCAATCGTTGAGAATAGAACCGCTTAACGTCAATATTAGTACCAAAAAGTATAAAAAACGAAGTCCGACGAAACCGTCCAAGAATGAGCGGAGATGCGTCGAATATTACAACGATCAAGCGGAATGCTTGAAAGAAATCCGAAAAAAGAAGGAAGAAGAAGAGAGGAGACACAGAGACACACAGAAGGTAATGGACAGTAATATAAAGAAGAGGCTTAAGCAAGAACCAAGCGAAGATTCGACTGACGCTGAGAGTGGTTACGTACCAGGGTGTCATAAGTGCTTCCTAGAGAACTATGCGTATGCCCTAACTAAGGCATACATAGATGAAGCGAGCAAGTGTAAATATTGTGAAGTTATACGGGATATGTTGGAACCGCCTAAGAAGATACCAGAAAGGCGGATGTCAGCACCTGCTGCAATAAGCCTGGAGAGCCCAGGGTCGGAGACTGAAGAGGAGGAGTATCTACTGGTTCCACCGTCGAGGGATAGGAGGAAGTCTGCGGGTCCTTTGAAGTTCCTCGTGCCTTCTAGAAGACCGAGGTAAGTGTTCTGTTAAATCCATCAATTTAAACGGTTTTATAGGTCCACTCCCTGGTGGCGTTATTATACTACACACCACTGCCAATTCCTTAGGGAATATAGGAAAATAGTAACAAAATCCGTATAGTTGGTAGAATCCTATGCGGTTCGACACAGTCGGCACCACCGCCACACCTATTTCTGCTTAATATCAACAGTGTTGCGGTGCTGTGTTCCATTTTGGGCAGCAAGGTAAAGGAGATATAATGTACGTATCAGAGGCGTTCAAACTCAAACCGTTCTCAAGCTTTTTTTTATAATATAGGAGTAGTAGACGAGCATGCAGTCCACCTGATGGTAAGTGGCTACTGGCGCCCATGGGCATCTGTAATCAACCCCAAATAGGATTCGATATTCCTACCTGAAGCCGGCCACAGATGCACCGCTACGCTTGTGAACTAAGCTGGAACGCCTTGGAACAATATGTCTCCTATACCACACCCTCCAAAACGGAATACAACAGCGCCTAAAACTGCTGTTATTAGGTAGAAATAGGTGTGGCGGTGGTGCCGCCGGAGTCGAACCACAAAGGGTTCTACCACCTTCAAAACCTAATAAAAATATAGAGATACTAAAAAGTAAAGATACGAAAGACAATATAAGAATAAAAAAGATAAGATACGAAAGAAGAAGATACTAAAAATATACTACTTCTACCTACATAATAAAAATATAGAGAATTAACTCATATTTGTAAAAAACCGTAATAATTACTCGTACGTACGAGTAGTAACGTTACACGTGCCTGTTTAGTCAATCCGTTGTTATTGTTAGACTTCTCTTATAATCTCTTGTTAATCAGAATCACTACATTTGTTTCATATGATACAAGCTTATTTCAATGAAGTTTGTCCATAGTACATATTGATTTTAAGCTAATAATACCAACATGGAAGAATATGGCTTATATTTTTTTTTTGAAAATTAATTATCAGTTATTTTATTGTGAAACGAACTACGAAAGCCTTGATGTCTAAAATCAGGGTGGTAAGAGTGTGGTAAGGGAGAGGTACTATTCCGATGTTAGCTTAGTTCTCAGGGGTAGCGGCGCGTCTGTGGCCGACCACAGGTAGGAATGTAATCCTATGTGGGGTTGAAAACAGATGTCATTGGGAGGCAGTAGCCACTTACCATCAGATGGACTGCATGCTAGTTACTCCTCTATTATAAAAAGTGACATTACATAGTCAACTATCAAGTAAGGTGTTAAAAGCAGAAATAATTTCCTAAGTGCTTCGTTTCTTAAACTGTAGGCTTCACACGAGTACATAAAGACTGCTTAAGAAAAAGTCTGCTTTCTGTTGAGTTCTTAGAAGTCAGGCTTAATAGGAATGAATGAAGGTTCTCAAACTACTTCGGGCATAGTAATGTTGCTTTCAGTGTATTCGTTTTTGTAGTTTGGGAAACTTTGAGCTTTGAAATTAAAGTTTATTGACAGTACAAAACTTTAAATTAAAGTTTATTGACATGACAAAGGAAGTTATAGACATAGAAACATACATAAAAACAGTGATAGTGTAGGGTTTTGTAAATCGGACTCGCAATCTGGAGGTCCGAGGTTCGAATCCCGATGAAAAGTTCATGCTCATTTTTCGAAGTTTTGTGTGTATTAATAAGGGTAGTATTTAAACGAGTGACTGCAAATAAAAGTTTTGAATGACAAGAATAATGAATTTTGGTTATAGTATTACTAAGTGAGCGACTGGCTGCGAGTGACGAGAAATCAACAAAACAGCAACTTACAAACATGAATGTGAGTTACTTAAAATACAAAATGAGAAGCTTCATTATATTTGAGCGACCTAATATTTGTCTAAGTGTAAACATTACGTCCTGCATTTTATTTAATATTTAGCAAATGTTTTTTTTAATACTGAGCAGCATTTTATTTTAAATGAAGTGTTTGGAATACAAAAACCACTTTGAAAAATACTATAATAAGTAGAATATTGTGTGCTCATGTCATTGATGATGAACAAAGGTAAGGTCTCAATTCATACAGATTGGGCCCACCCGCTCGCAGGGCGCTGCCGCGCCCTGCTCGCTTCTTTTTATATTATCATATATGTTCCAACCTAACCTACCCTAACCAATTCAATTAGAAAAAACCTAATCTATCTTAATACTAAAGTTGTCTCTCTATATTTCCAGTCGCTCACTTAGTAATGTAGTCGCACAAGTTATTAAAACAGTATTCATTATCAGTCGTATAAGTTTTTTTTATTCGATTATTTTATAATTTCCCATTAATAAGCAGTGGTAACCAAGATTAAGAAACTCTGCCTCTCATCCAGATAATCCGAGTTTCGACTCCCGAGCGCGTATTTATGACACTTCGAAGTTATTTGCGTATGAATAAGCACTAAGCAGTGATATGAATATGCGTATGAAACTTAGCTGATTAAGAAATTTGACCTCTCATTCAGGGGTCTGAGGTTCCGATCCATAGTCATTTGATTTTTCGAAACCCAAAAAAATATGCTACTAATTTGCACTTGGCCAGCGCGGTGGACAAAAACTCGGTCTTTCTGATAGGAGATCCATGCACAGCCGTTGGAAATTAACGGGTTATCTCGACAACTTGTGTACCTGAGAATCGAACCTGGAACCCTTTAGAAACTATACGTTAATCTGTAACAAAATTCGTTCCAAAATGCTCATGTACAAATGTCCTGAAATTGACCTTATTAGGACTAACCATTGCAAATTAAACCTTAATAATTTACAACTAAATTTCTTTTATATCGGCAAAAAAACATGGGATATATAGAAATTTGTTCAAAAGATTTTCGTCCTTATATCATAAGCATAAAGGAGATAATCGCATAATATTTCAGTATAAGTCCGTCCTCATTGCAAAGGCTTCATCGCATTACCGCCACGTGTTTTAGAATATCTTGTCATTATGTTTGTACGTGTCTATTGATAATTGAGTTTCGTAAGTTAATTAGTGTAAAGCATGCTTCTGTGGAGTTCGAAGCGTTTTGAAGCGCATCGAAGCGTTCCGAAGCAACCGAAGTTTTTAGAAAAATAGCTGAACTTGCTTCACTGCGGCTGTCTGATATTAATTGTTAGTGAATTGAATGAAATCCGTTTCCGTTTATATAGGAATTTGTGGATAAAATTATGTAAACACATTATAAAATAGAGATACAACGTAATGTAAAAAGTTCAAGTCTCTTACACGAACATACGGATACTGATTTCTATATAGGTACGTATTGAAAAGATTAACTACAATATACAATGTATTTTGTCGATTATAATGTTTATATTTAACAAGTTAACAAAAGCATTATAAAACGAATTACATTATGTTTTTTTTATAATGTAGAAGTAACAAATGGGAGGCAGTCCTTCTAATGGCAGGTATCTACCGTCCATGGACATCTGTAATCAACCCCAGATAAGATTAGATATTCCTATTGAGGTCGGTCACAGATGCGCCGCTACCCCTGAGGACTAAGCTGGAACGCCTTGGAAAAGTGTCTCCCTTACCACACCCTTCAAACAAGAATAGACCAGCGCTTAACGCTTCTGTTATGAGGTAGAAGTAGGTGTGGCGGTGGTGTCCCCAAAATCCATCTACAAAGAGTTCTAACATCTTCAAAAATCGAATACCTATGTACTATTTATCGTTTTTGAAGTAGATTACATATGTACAAGTACATGAGCGGCAGTAGGTTTACCATTATAAAAAAAATAAAAATATTCATATTAAAAATATTACCCACGCGTGTCAGTAATCTCTTAATTAAAACTAGTTTTAACTAACCATTCAATTACTTAGTTTCACGGGCGTTCTAGTTAGCGATACTTTAGTAAATTATGGGACAATTTCGTTATGTATCCCACAGGTACCCACTTAGTAGAATTAGCGGTTTGTGGGAGTCCTTGGGGAAATCGGGAAATGCTTTGTCCACCATTTTAGTGTTTTACTCGTTTTTTATGAGTAAGTTAGCTGACCTACTTAGACTTTCGTAGATATAATAGTGGTTAGAAACGGAGCTTCTTGATTTGGGTTTGTTTTTAGGGTTCTGTACCCAAACGGTAAAAATGGAACCCTATTATTATATCTCCGTTGTCTGTCCGTCTGTCACAGGGCTCTATCTCCAAAACCGTAATAGGCACTTGAAATTTTTACAGAGCATAAGGCTGGCCGCTATAACAACAAATACTAAAAATAAAATACTCTAAAAAAATGTGGTAAAAAACCTTCCACGTCCGAGTTCGACTTGGTCAATTATTGATAACTATTTATCTATTTATTAACAACTTTTGTTATAACGTAATAGTAATGCAAACTTTGTAATTTCAAGTGTCTATATATTATAGTTCAAGAGACGGAGCCCTGTGACAGGTGGACAGACAGATTTTTTGTTTCGGGTACGGAACCCTAAGCAGTGATAGCCTAGTGGTTAAGAAACGCGGAGTCTCGATCGAGGGGTCCGAGGTTCAAATCCCAGGCACGCACCTCTGATTTTCAAATTTATGTGCGTATTAAAAAACTAATTATCACTTGCTTAAACGGTGAAGGAAAACATCGTGAGGAAACCTGCCTGAGAGATTTATAAAAAAAATAATCTTAAAGGTATGTGAAGTCTACCAATACGCACTTGGCCAGCGCGGTGGACTATGGCCTAATCCTTCTCATTCTGAGAGGAGACCCGTGCCCAGCAGTGGGACAGTAATGGGTTGATGATGAACCCTAAGCAGTGCTTCAGAATTGTATCATTTTTTTTGGAATTAAGGTAATATGATCAGATAATTTACCAAATCGTTTATGAATAAAGTCATATTCTCTAAAATTGGCGTTAAAATTTATTTTGCTTTTATATGTTTCGTCACTTTAATTTAAAAGTGGGTTGTGTGTGGGATCCGACAATTCTAACTAATGTCGTAAGATCTAATTTAAAACAACTCCTACCTCACCCGTAGGTATCTTATTAGATATAATGCTTTGTTACTATAATACTATAAATTTCAAATTTCAAAATTACAAAAATATTTAATGCTAATGTTCTCACAATATAAGAATGATATTTATGAGTATATGATTTTTTTTTTTTATATGTAACCTAACGATAAGGCAGACGGGCTACCTGATGGAAAGCAGTCACCGTCGCCTATGGACATTTGCAACACCAGAGGAGTCGCCAATGCATCGCCGGCTTTGAAGGAGAGCTCTTTTTACACCCCTCTTGAAGAGCCCCATGTCATAGTCCTGAGGGAATACCTCAGGAGGAAGTTCATTCCACATTTTGCACGTACGCGGCAAAAATGAACGATTAAACCCTTCGGCGAGTGGTGCGATGAAGGAAAGGCGACGTAGGCACCAGATCAAACAGTTCCTCAGAACATTTATGAGACTTCTGTCCCACTGTTGGGAAAATATCTGATTTCAAAATGCGGTTGGGCTACACTCTATCACGCTGATTAAGTGTGGATTGGTAGATGAAGTCTACTAACACTCACTCTTGAAAAATATTTTTAATACAGAACTATTATGTGTGAAAGATTTCCTCACGATGTTTTCCTTCATCCTTAAATCAATCCTTAATAATGAATTTCTAATACGCTCATAACTGAAAATCAGCGTAGGATTCGAATCCCGGTCCGCCGGCGTGGCGAATAATTTTAAACCACTACGCTGTCACTGCGTTTAAATCAATCATTAATTAAAATATATTAAAATACAAAGAATATGGACTACTTATTTTAGTTGTTTATTTTCATAAAAAAACTATTCGACATTTATTTACAAAATTAAATATACCGAATCCCTACTGATTACACTTAATTAATTATTCGCTAAATTAAAACTATCAATTGTATTTTCATTTGCATATATCACTTTAAAACCTTTTATCATTGTCATTACATTTTTTTAGTTCAACAACCTGTTCTTAATTAATTAATTTTATACAACTACAAAATTAAAATTGGAGTAACGAAATTATAAAATTAATAGTCATTTGAGATCGATAACAACCCCCTACCTTTACTACTGCTTACGTTTAAGTTTGCAACCCCATTCAGGGGAGAAACATTGTTTTTTTTTTATAATATAAGAGTAGCAGACGAGCATGCAGTTCACCTGATGGTAAGTGGCTACTGCCGCCCATGGACATCTGTAATAAACCCCAGATAGGATTAGATATTCCTAACTAAGGTCGGCCACAGATGCGCCGCTACCCCTGAGGACTAAGCTGAAACGCCTCGGAAAAGTCTGTCTCCCTTACCACACCCTTCAAACCGGAACACAGCAGCACCTAACACTGCTGTTATTAGGTAGAAATACATTGTTAATATATTTAAGGCATTTAAAATTTTACAAACTTTTTCTTATGTTGTGTTTCGCCCATATATATTCTTCGACGTTAACCGATTATTGTCCCTTATAGTGGGAATAGGCCTAAGTCCACCAAGCTGACCAAGTGCGAATTGGTTAACATCACACACTTATGAGATTTTTTTAAAGAACTCTCGTGTGTAAAGGTTTCCTCACGATGTATTCCTTCATCGTTACAGCGAGTGATAATAAACAACTTTAAAAAATTAAATCTGGGATACGAATGGACCTCCGACTGATAGGCCGAGTTTCAACCACTAGGCTCTATTAATAATACTGTTGTTATTAGACAAAAACAGGTATGGCGGTACTGGTATTCCTATAGTTCTGTTTTTTTACCCAAGTCGGTCACAGACATTGTTCTCTCTTAATATGGGAAATGCCTCCTGTATCTAGCAGTGCATAGCATTACTGTTATAAAAAGGTAGATAAAGATATAGTGGTGGTATACTTAGCGTCAAACTGCTAGTCCGCTCTGAACTTGTTGCGAGCAGGTGTAGTCAAACAATTTGTTATGGCGACGCGATTCATTTCTATATTCAGAGCGGACTAGCAGTTTTACGCGAACTATACTATCGCTACGAAAAACGTAGAGCTCTACCACCTTATAATAGTATATGAAAGACAATTATTCACCTAAATTCAATACTAATTCATGAGTTTCATAAAACAAATCACCTTGCCACGGCTTATAGCGGTAGGGATGTGCATTGTGCATGTGCATGATATATCGATATCGATATCAAATCTAGCTTAATAGTAGACAATCAAGATAGTTTCTTACATTGCACAAGATTTCACGTGACTAGGAATTTTCTCGAATTGAAATTTTATTTTTAATATATCGAGTATTTCGATTTTCGTTTCTATAATTTTTTCTCGCGCAACTATAAACATACTTATATTATAAGTCTTATGTGATTATGTAATTAAGTACATGTGACTGCAGTTTAATGAATTAATATTGTTATAAAAAAATCGAGCATGGTTAGGGTTACAAACCAATTTCATGGTTACAAAACTTGTATTGTCCTTATCGCCATATAAATAATATTAAAAATTACATGTTTTCTACACTCATAAAAGAATTACACTTCGTGGCTGCTAAAATACACACATGAAGAGTACACATTAGCTAGAGTAGATAGAAATATACCCAAAATAAAAATCTAACATTCACAAGCCTGATTAACTAGGAATTGAACCCAAAACTGATAGTGTAGGATGTACCCCAGCTGATTTTACATCCTACACTAACATGTAATAAAACATCTTCTGTGTAGTACATATTTATTCATTGATCACATCAGATTCTTCTAATACATATATTTAAGGCTGAATCTATTAATACAGGTACTGTACGAACAATTTATAATTATTAATACGGTTACCGTACGAATAATTTATAATTATTAATACGGGTACTGGACAAACAATTTATTATTATCCGATTCGAACCGGTAGATTTTGAGAAATCTCAAAAAAACTACAAAAAATTTTTTTTGAAATGTTTTTTTTTGTAATAACTTTTAAACGGCTCTACCGATCGAGTTTAGAAACTAAGCTCTTAACATCAAAAAATGACGTCGATCGCCATCAGCCCGTTCGAAATCGATTAAAAACCTAACCTAACCAATTGAATAAATGTACTAACCTAACCAATTGAATAAATGTACGAATAAATATATTTAAAAAAAAAATTGAATAAATGTACGAATAAATATAATTTACTAGTCCAGTACCTGTACAAATAGTCACTTTGTATATTTAACACCATCTTAATTCCAACGTCACTTCTGTCTTTAATATACTTTCCTAGTTTGCTTTATTCCACATTTTTAACACAATATATTATTTATATTTATTCTAGTCACCATAATGTATTTTTCTCCCGCCCCAACTACCTTCCATTGATTTACAGTGACAACTATTATTCTTTTCTTAATTCGACATGTCACAATTATCAGATCGGATACTCTATACGAAAGGTTACTATACTCTTTGCTCTATACCTATAAGGTTTTATTATAAAATCGTTTAAAAATAATTACTAAATTCCGAAATCATGACAAACATCATCTTAAAACTATCGATATCAACTTCAAACTCACAGCATCACTAAAGGAAAATTGCTAATATGGGTAATTGAGTTATGGTTAGGCGACCTCACCGTTCCATTACGTATTGACATCCCGCTGTATATCCACGTTTGTCGTATGTTATAAAAAAAATTTGGTGAATTTTTGTGCGATTGTGCGACAAAATCACTTAGCACGCCGTCGCGGGGAAATGTAGCGCGCTCTGACCCGTTAAATTGGTGAGTTTTAATGCAATTGGTTTTCAATTAGTGCACCTTAATTGGATTATCGAACTGATTTATTTTTGTATTTCTTGTACGTGTAATGTTGCGTTTTATAATTTGTTTTCACTTTAATTTCGTATCACGTAATTCGTTGAAATGTTTTTTTATGAACACGTCGCTACTTTCGTTTCTATCTTAATTTGAATCTCAATAAATTTGATTTTCATCTACCGTTACTGTTTATAAAATATGTTTGAATTTATATTATTCCTATAATTATAATATTATTAGATCATTTGTAAAAAGATAAAAAGATGTAAATTTTTTTTTATGTATATGTGGAGTGGATTATTTATTAGATTGAATTAGTTTAGATTTATTAATTTAATTGCTATTGCGTGCTATCCCGCTGTTGGGCATTGGTCGAGTCTAGTATGCTTACCAAATCAATCCCACGGCACTACTGGGCCCTTTTTTTATTTTTATTATATACTAGCTGACTCGGCAAACGTTGTTTTGCCATATAAATAAAAAAATGTTAACCCTTATCACTTAGGAGTCTGAAAAATATATAGTAGCCGATTCCTAGACCTATTGAATATGCATATAAAATTTGGTGAAAATCGGTAAAGCCGTTTAGGACGAGTACGGTAACTAACATTGTGACACGAGAATTTTATTTTAAGGTTAATGAATGATTAATTAGATTTTACATAATTACTTATGACATATTTGCATACCCCTTGGGTTAGGATAGGAGCACAAAACTTATATATTTCACGTATGTATACTACATTATCCTGCAATAAATGAATTTAATTTGAATCTAGATAAACTACATAGCCATTTTTGAAAAAGTTTGAGTTGTAGTTTTTCGCCTGATATTTTCCGTATTCGTTAAAGGAAGTTAAAGGATTGGTAATTCATAAAATGTAGAGATTAGAGGTGTGTCAGAGATTCAAACCCTATACCCCTACCGTTCGTTGCCTTACATTATTTTTTTGTGTGTTAAGTCTTTTTTTTGTAATATAAGAGTAGCAGACGAGCATGCAGTCCACCTGATGATAAGTGGCTACTGCCGCACATGGACATCTGTAATCAACCCCAGATTGGATTAGATATTTCTATCCGAGGTCGGCCACAGATGCACCGCTACCCCTGTGGACTAAGCTGGAACGCCTCGGAAAAGTATATAACACATAGCAGGAATCAAGAATGGTTGGACAGATCCGCTCAGATATCCTCTTTCATCCCACCGTTTTACCAATTAAATTCAATCAATAGCGCTGCATGCACGGCTGGCTACAAGATTGTTCATTACTAACGACCACGACACGATCATGATTCGACGTTTTGTTAGTCTTTTGTTTTGTCAAACAAAAGTTTGGTACAACTGTAGCGACTTCCCGCTACTCGTCAAGAGATGGCGATGCTGAATCACGCTATGGAAGTTTTCTAAACATCTTGCATATATACAAGCACCGAACTAAAACTGTCGGAGCACGGCCGCTCCCCGGGCATGATCAGCTAGCCCGGCGAGAGATCTCCTTTTGCCAAACAACTTTTGTTATTTTAAGGTATTGAGATTGATATACAGATAATGAAGATAAAGTGGTAGAATTCATTGTAGTTCGATTTCAGTGGTACCACGGTCATACCCATTTCTGCGTAATAACAGCAGTTTTAAGAGCTGCTGTGTTCCGCTCTAAAGGGAGTGGTAGAAGGTAATGTTTATCAGAGGCATTCCATCTTAGTATTCAGGGTTAGCGGTACATCTGTGACCAATCCCAGATCTCTAATCTAATCTGGAATTGTCTACAGATCCATAGGCGGCAGTAGTCACTTAATATCATGTTAGTTACCGTACTCCTTTTGAAACGGCTTTACCGATTTTCATCAAATTTTATATGCATAATGCATATACAGTAGGTCTGAGAATTCGGCTACTATCTATTTTTCATACCCCTAAGTGATAAGGGTTCTTCACCCTTAACATTTTTTTATTTATATGGCAACACAACGTTTGCCGGGTCAGCTAGTTATATAAAGCAGTATAAGAACAAAACAACCCAAAAACGTAAGGTTTACCCTTATAATTATTAAAAAGTCACTGTTTACAAGTCAGCCTTTTTAATATAATAAAATATTGACAAAAGGGCTGGTAAGCAAACTTCATCCCTTGTCAAATCTGATTTAGGCCTACATACATTATTTTTTTTTATGAACGTGGCGAGCTGCCAAATATCTGAAATCTGTTTAGGTATCTGGCTAAGCCAGATCTATACGAACAAAGTTTTATTTAGTCCATCTGATAGTAAAGTGACTTACTATCGGATGGAGTGATATGTATGTAGTGACAGCCTCGTCGTCAACCGATTACTGACACACTGCTGGGCACGGATTCTCTCAGAATGAGAAGGATTAGGCCATAGCCCTGCACGTTGCTATTGTGCGTATTGGTATACTTGGTATGTAGGTAACCTCACGATGTTTCCCTCACCGTTAAAGCAAGTGATATCTACACTAATATTATAAAGAGGAAAACTTTGTTTGTTTGTTTGGTTGTAATGAATAGGCTCAAAAACTACTGGACCGATTTTAAAAATTCTTTCACCATTCGAAAGCTACATTATCTACGAGTAACATAGGCTATTTTGTATGAATATATTTGATAAATAGATTTTGAGGCGGTACAAAGTTTTCCGGGTCAGCTAGTTTAATATATAATACTCACATAAATTAAAAGTGCGTGCCTGGTATTTGAACCTTGGGCCTTTGTTTTTGTTTACGAGGGGGAACCCTTCAAAAGGTACCCTATGCCGTGGGAGTTGCACGCAGTTATGTGGGATTCTTACCGCACTAAATACCCCCCCGGTGGCCGTCCTCGGCGCTGCGTAGAGGACTCCGGGATCTTCAAAGGAACGCAACCGGAGTCCTCTTAGAACTCTTAGACCCTTAGAACCTTGGACCTGTCGATCACGAAGCTGAGTTTCAACCACTAAGCTATCACTGTTACAGCCAATACATTTATAATCATCCCCAAGTCGAAGTTCTTAACCTTAACCCTAACCAACTTAGGGTTGTTAACCCTAACTTATTCATTTTAAATTTATTCAAGTTTCAGCGAGCAAATATTTTTCAGCTCAATTTCGTGGCCGTATGAGATCAAGAATGAATATTTATTTTTTCTAAATATTTAAATTGTATACTTGTGGTATATGTTTCAATATAAGTTTATATGCACACACGCGTACATAGAGTTCAAAGGTGGTAGGCTCCTTTGTGGTTCAAATCCGGAGGCATTATTGAGGTTGTTAGAACCAGAGTAGCCTATCTACAAAAATCATGATTTATAATATGGAGAAAAGAGAAAGTGTGCAACATTTTTAAATTACGAAAATACAAATAGGGCAAAAGTCATTAAAATGGCCAGTTAGGCCACTCTGGTTCTAGCAGCCTCAATTGCCAAGCTTATTTCTGCCTTATTACAGTGATAGGCGCTGCTGTATTCTGATTTAAAGGGTGTGGCTAGAAAGCTCTCGGGTGTAGTAACGCAACTCTGGCCATTGTCAAGTAGGATACCCAATCTTATCTGGGCTTACTTAGAGATGTCAAAGGCTGCTCTTTAATAAAAATAAAATAAATAAACTTGTAGCTATTTAGGATCAGTAGGACAGGATGATCGTTTTACCAATCATTGAAGAATCAAAACATCGCTCACCTAAACATTTCTTTTTTATTTTTATTGGTTGATAGGCACGCGTTTGGCCTTGATCTCGCCTGATGGTAAGCTTTGATGAGGCCTAAGATGTGCCACGTTTATTCACTCTTGATATGAAGACTCCTAGATTATATTTATCGGGAAACACCGAAGCCGGCAGGGCATTCCACTCCTTGGCGGTTCGTATTTAAAAAGTATATGATGATTAAATAGTATGTCAAGATGTTTTCACCATCATATGCATACGAGGAAAAAAATAAGACGTAACCAAGAAACCGCGCCATACATGTCATAAGTAAAAAATACCGCGCAAAAATATAAATACGTGACGTCCTATATTTCATGCGTCACACAAATCAGTGCTGTGACGTCACACTAGTGACCGATGATTACGTTCCATGAATGTGATTCAAAGATTGTAATCTATAATAGAAATAAATAATATTGTTTATCTGTTGTATGCGGCTAGTTTCAATAGGGGGTCACATTAAAGAAAACGTCGTGAAATCGGAAAAAATCTGTAGATTACTTACTGAAAAGGTAAGATTTATTTCAATCTTCAATAGCTCAAGAGTTTCTAAACTGATTTTAAGAGAAAAATAAATTTCGAAACAACTTTAATATGAAATATTTTAACTCTGCAGTGATATTCGAATCTTTCGAAGTTTCTTGGTAAAGAGGTTTATTATTTAAATTACCTGAGATTTTATCCTCCATTTAATCTCTATAAGAGACAAATTTTCAAACTTATTTTCTTAAAGCTTACCTTTATTATATAGGAAAATACCATGCAAAATTACTTTTTTCAAACTTATGTTAATCAGAACAGTTTTATTACAATACTTAAGCATCTGAATATAAAAAGTAACTCTTATTAATTAGTCGTGTCGTGTCGGGGGTCGTCGTCGTCAGTTATAAACGTCTTCTTGTCACTATTACAGCCAATTGAAGTAATGGACATACAGTGGTGTCGTGGTAATCTACTCTAGTCGAACTTTGAGGAAGCCTTAACAGGTCATATAATAACTGCTACATAATGTATGTTTCAGTTCTATTACGATTTCGTTATTTATTTAAAACTAGTTTTTGCCCGCGGCTTCGCCCGCGTTTAAAAGAAAATAATATGACATATTAACATACATAAAACTGAAAATTCGTACCTTCATTGGAATGACAGTGGCGTCATCTGGCGAAAATTGGGCATACCAACTCTGGAACCTTCGAAAGATCATCACTTGATCAAATGCATAGTTTACGATTAAATCCTAACTAATATCGATTAAAATAATCGACTTTTTTGTCCAAAAGATCGATTCTCCGATTAATCGATCTTAGATCGCCATCCCTAGTTCCCGTGGGATTTCCGGGATAAAAACTATCCTATGTCCTTTTTCGCGTTTTAGACTATCTTTGTACAAAATTTAATTAAAATCGGTTCAGTTGTTTAGGCGTGAAGAAGAGACAACTAGACAGACAGACAGACAGAGTTACTTTCGGATTTATAATATTATAGTAAGGATTAGTAAGGATTAATGCGAGAATCACTCGCTACCAGTCAATCAGAAAAATATGCAAGGCGGCATTTAGATGCAAAAAATCGTAAATATTAATATTATTGAATATTATGAAGGTGGTAGAACCCTTTGTGGTTCGACTCCGGCGATACCACTACCACACCTATTTCTACCTAATAACAGCAGTGTTAGGCGCTGCTGTATTATGGTTTGATGGGTGTGGTAAGGGAGATATGCTTCTCCGAGGCGTTTCAGCTTAGTCTTCAGGAGTAGTGGGGCGTCTGTGACCGACCTCAGGTAGGTATCCTATATTATAAAAAAAAAGTATTTTGCATCAGTTATCACGTCTACCAATGTTAGTTACGGTAACTCCTCCGAAACGGCTTTACCTATTTTCACCAAATTTTATATGCATATTCAGTAGGTCTGAGAATCGGCTACTATCTATTTTTTATACCCCTAAGTGATAAGAGTTGTTCACCCTTAACATTTTTTTATTTATATTGCAACACAACGTTTGCTGTATCAGCTAGTTATTTTTAACATTGTAAAACAAATGCGCTGCTGACCTTCAAATTATAGAGATGTTTAAAGTGATGGTAATTAATATGTAATCATTGTTTATCATTGTCAACTGTTGTAATTAGCACGAATAACTTCTCACGGAACTCTTGTTGTGTTGATCGTATATAACATGCAATAGTTTTCTTCGAAATTTACAATAACTAGTCGTAATTAACCCGATAGTTTGAATATTAAGGCTGAAGTAGCAGACGAGCATGCAGTCCACCAGGTTCGCGCATCTGTGGCCGACCTCAGGTAGGAATGTCTAATTCTAATTGTCCAATTCCCATGGGCGGCAGTAACCACTTACCATCAGGTTGACTGCATGCTCGTCTGCTACTCTCATATTATAAAAACCCTGAGGACAAAGTTGGAAAACCTCTGATAAACATCAGTTATGTCTACCACACCCTTCAAAGCGAAATGCAGCAGCGCTTAACACTGCTGTTACTAGGCAGAAAAAGGTGTGACAGCCGTGCCGCGGAGTCTTACCACAAAGGTGGTCGTTGCTACATCGCTTATAATGCCAGTTACACCCGCAATTTAAAATATATACAATCCATACAATATTTTGCCAAATTCAATATTTGATAGGCAAAATATTTGAATATATTGTAATTGGCTTCTGAATTTAAAATTCATTGTGAAAATCTAAATATAAACACGGTATTCTGTGAACAATAGTACACTCACGCTCAAACGGAGTCATCAAACATTGGTGCAGCGTCCGTGCCGCGTTAAGTGATTGAATCCCGTACTGTCGCACACAAAAGTGAATAAACGACCTAATTTGTGAATGTCACACCGTGAGTTTATGAATAATTGGCAGGATTGTAGGAACTTATATTTCCAAAAGGGAAATATGTTCGATTTTTATTTATGTATGTCTGTATTAACGCAATTTTGTCAAAAACTGCTGTCTGATTAGATTTCAATAGGGTTTTCGTTATTTCAAAGCATATGTTTTAAAAAAGTTTTAGTATATAAAACATTAGGCACAGATCAGATAGATAATGTCTTCAGTTGTCAGTTGTAATTATTATTACTATTTTAATATTTGAGACTAACGATAAAGCGGACGTTACCTGATGGAAAGTAGTCAACGTCGCCTTTGAACATTTGCAACAGCTGCTCAACAGCAGCTGAAAGAGAGCTCTTTTTGCACCTTTTTTGAAGAGCCCCATGTCGTAGCGCTCCGGGAATACCTCATTTCACATCTTGCACGTTTGCGGCAAGAACATCAGTGCAAACCGAACCGTGGAGGACCGCCACGAGTCCAGTTGGTGTGGATGGAACTTCATCATTTGGCGAATGGTGCGATGGAGGTATGGTGACGTAGGCACCAGGTCAAATAGTTCCTCGGAACACTCACCATTGTAAAGCCGGTAGAACACGCAAAGGGAACCTTTAACACAGGGAATTTTTAACACAATTCCATAATACTGCATTACGCCTAAATTATTTTACAATAAGATGGCTAATCAGATAAATGTGACGTTTGCTAATAAAATATTTTATATTATTTCCTATTACTTATTCCCACTGTTAGAAACTGATGGAAGTTATGTCGCTCATTAGAATTTAAGATTTCTTTAATAGAAACTGTTTTTCGCCAGCAAACAAATTTTCAATTACTCTTCAGTTTTCCTAACATTTATTTGTTTGCAAAACAGTTTTGTTTGTGACTGTATGAATGCAAGGACGACTGAATGTACTGATTGAATGAGTTTTGCGTTTTCAACGAGAACCGCGCTCTGAATTATAAAAGATATGACACAACGGGACATACGATACTTGTACATTTTTATAATAGTGCTGTATTTTTTGTATAGAATATTTGAACGATTTTTTTTGTGAATTCATTCAAAAGTACATTTTGTGTCATATCCAATGTGTGGTAAAGGAGACCGAAGGCGTTCCAATTGACTTCCTGACCTGACCTGAGTCTGTGACCGGCTTGAAGTAAGATTATAATCTTATCAGGGGTTGATTACGGACTTCTATGGGTGACAAGGAGTAGTTATAGTCTAGTGGTTAAATTAAATGAATCTCAGCCTCCTAATCGAGGGATCGCGGTTCGAATCTTAGGTACGCACATCAAATTTTTCAAAATTATATGCGTACCATAAATTTTATTATTAAATATCTCTTGATTTCACTGATACGGAATCATCGTGAGAAAACCTACGCTCGTAAAAGTTATTAAAAAATCTGGAATTAATTACACATGTCTATGTGCAGCAGTGGTCACATACTATTAGGTATGTATGCTCATTTACTCTACATTTTTCATAAAAAATATAGATTTATTTTGTGTCAATATCATAGATTGAAGCCAGATTAATAGGATAGGATAGAAGTCACATTAATAGGTACAGTCGCGCACAGAAGCTCGATATGATATATAGAGGAAGATAAAAGTATGAACAAAAGATTAATGAGGGTAGGTGGTAAGTGTTCTCGGAATAGGGTAAGCTATCGGGAACTAATGCTTTTGTCACTGAATGAAAATCAATTTATCGTGATGTAAGACGTGTACTATTTTTTATAACATATGCGTAGCAGACGAGCATGCAGTCTACCTGATGGTAAGGGGCGATTGCCGCCCATGGACATGTGTGACAATAAACCCCAGATAGGATCAGATATTCCAACCTGCAACAGCGGCGCACTGCTGTTATTAGGCAAAAGTAGGCATGGCGGTGGTGCCACCGGAGTCGACGTTCACAGGGTTCTACCACCTTCAAAATTTCATTAGAGGACTTATACTATTTAGCGGTCTTATATACTATGCCAGAAACTTGTACAGAAGTATACTCAAAACTTTTCTAAACCTTTACGATAATTGCGTAAATGCTGTAGGAATTCCTATGAAACAAACAGAGAGACATACATTCGATCATTCATATAGATGATAAAAGTATGAACAAAAGATTAATGAGGGTAGGTGTAAGTTCTCGGAATAGGGTGAGCTGACGTTGTCGGGAACTAATGCTTTTGTCGCTCAATGAAATTCAATTTATCGTGACATGTGACGTGTGCTATTAGAGGACTTATACTTTCTTAGAACTGTTTTGTTTATTTTACGAGTTTGTAACTTTTTTTTTAATTTGATCGTAATTTGTGTATGCACGTGCGCCATCTACCGTTACTTAGATCTAAACCTTTGGGAAAGTGTATTAAAACTTCCTAAACTTTAATGACAATTGGATAATTGGTTTGGAAATGTATGGAACAAACAAAAAGACAGGCATTTGTTCGGTTATATAGGTGATAAAAGTATGAACAAAAGATTAATGAGGGTAGGTGTAAGTTCTCGGAATAGGGTGAGCTGACGTTGTCGGGAACTAATGCTTTTGTCGCTCAACGAAATTCAATTTATCGTGACGTATGACGTGTTTGCTATTAGAGGATACTATTAGCGGTCTTATACTTTCTTAGAATTGTTTGTTTTTTTGTCTTACTAGTATACATTATAAATTTGACATCTTAAAAGCTCAATGTATGTTTTTTAATAAGTGATAAGGAGCCAAGAACCAGTTTTTAACAATAATTTGAATAAAAAGCTTAGTTAGTCTTGCGTTTTCTAAGATGAACTTTTTTTAAATAAAGATTAAATCTTTTTGAATATTCTTAATTTATAACAGATTTGGTAGTGATAGTCTAGCGGTTATGAAACTCGGCCTCTCGATCGAGGGGTCCGAGGTTCAAATCCCAGGCACGCACCTCTAATATTTCGAAGTTATGTGCGTATTAGAAATTAATTATCACTTGCTAAACGGTGAAGGAAAACATCGTGAGGAAACCTGCATACCTGAGAGATTTATAAAAAAAAAAAAACCTCAAAGGTATGTGAAGTCTACCACTACGCACTTGGCCAGCGCGGTGGACTATGGCCTAATCCTACTCATTCTGAGAGGAGACCCGTGCCCAGCAGTGGGACAGTAATGGGTTGATGATGATAACAGATTTAATAATTTATCTTCAAAATTATTAAAAAAACACATTCAGATAGATAGATCAGTAAAACTTAACATTAAATTATTTTACTTGTGGAAGAAGTAAATAAACCGACCACTCACGCTTTTAATTATTTACTTTTTTGTAGAAAATATGTATTCAAAATTTAAATATTTAAATACCAAAATATAATTAAAGGGATATCGTTGCGTTATTGTACTCGACTGTACATAAATGGTGGGGTCAGTCAGGCGAACACATTCAAAGCAACAGCACAATGAAAACACGATACAAGCGTATTGAATAACGGAACAATATGCACTGCGAATTAGGGTCGTTACAAGTTACAACCCAATTAATGAGTTATTGTAGCTTTAAACTTTACGCGATTGTACATCATTTGATTGTACATCATTCAAGTGTTGAACTAATAATAATGCCATAATACAGGCATAAGAGAAGCGCACTGAATAATGGTATAATATTCATTGTTATGGAGACATAGTATATGCTTAACGAGCATTTGCCCGCGACTTTGCTTGCGTTATGAAGTAATATTTTCATCCCCTATTCTATCCCCTTGGGGGTAGAATTGATCAAAATCATTTCTTAGCGGATCCCTACGTCATAACATCTACCTACATGTCAAATTTCAGCCCGATACGTCCAGTGGTTTGGGCTGTGCGTTGATAAATCAATATGTCAGTCAGTCACCTTTAGAGTTATATATATTTAGATATTTGTAGTGATAAAATGTGTAGTCAAACTATTACTGTTATTATCCCGGAATTAACAGGCTTACATGGCCATGTGACGGATAGTCTTACATATCCCTTCGAAGATTGATAATACTATCTTAGGAGACGGAGTAAGGTTCTTGAGTGGCGAACACATTTAGACAAAAGGAACGCAAGACGCCGCCGACTAAGTGAACCGACCTTGAAAAAAGAGGGTTAATGTTGCGTCAATTAAAATAAGCAGCGATAGTCTAGTGGTTGAAACTCAGCCTCTCGATCAAGAAGTTCGTGATTCTAATCCCAGGCACGCGCCTCTGATTATTCAAAGTTATGTGTATATTAGAAATGAATTATCACTTGTTTTAACGGTGAAGGAACAACGTGAGAATGTGAACTAACAACGTGAACTATGGCCTAATCCTTCTCATTCTGAGAGGAAACCCGTGTCCAGCAGTGGGACAGACGATAACGACAATGTCTGGCAGTGGAACTAAATACTAATGGTTGCAATAAATCTAAATATACAGGGTGAATTTTTAAAACGGGCCTTCAGGGCCAAATCCGAAACTATAAGGATTAGCGAAAAATGCTGAAAGGAGTTACGAGGCCGATTTTCATAAAAACCAAAACTGCATCATTACTTTTTTAAAATAACTTTTTCCCTGATCTATCAACGCACAGCCCAAAACACTGAACGGATCGGGCTGAAATTTGGCATGCAGGTAGATGTTATGACGCAGGCATCCGCTAAGAAAGGATTTTGATCAATTCTCCCCCAAAGGAATAAAATAGGGGATGAAAATATTACTTCATAACGCGAGCGAAGCCGCGGGCAAAAGCTCGTTATTAATAAATACATTTAAAAGTATGCGACTGTAAATTAAGGAGAGCTCAGTCAGGTGAATGCACTAACGATACAATACTGCTTGTACACGATACAAGCACAGGCACAATACAAGCGCTCTCGATAAAGGAACAATATCCACAGCAAATTGGGGCCGGACTTCGTTTGTTATTTTTATTCGTTACAAATCAATTCTATTGATGGAATGGCGAATGTTTATTTTGTATTGTACAAGCTTCGAATTAATCGCGTCATTGTACTTATCGAATTTGTATTTTTTATTAAGCTGATGTAAGATTGGGGACCTGTAAGTTGTAAATTGTAGATCTAAATTGGGAATTTCGTGTAACTGCCTTTCATACCATACCATATCTCTCAAACAAGAACTGCTACAAGGCAGAAATAGGCGGCATTACTTTCACAAAAATCAAAGTTGTCACTTTCAAGGACTGGTGCCCGTTATTAATAATCAATCTATCTAATGCTTTGCCTACCAAAGATCGACGATTTCTTCATACTAGACATTGTTAAAATTTCGGTTTGATAAATATTGGATAAATTGATTATTAATAATGGGCTTAAGGTGATCGCCTTAAATGTAACTTAAGCTTTGCTTGTTAGATACCTTCTATCTCAGTTGTTGATTTTAAGCTAAATTCTCAATCTATAATGAAAGACATTAGACTTATTTCGACTTATTTATTGAGACATATTAATATGTAACGGGTACTCACGATACGCGGTTTTTAATTAATTTATGATGAAAGATAAAATTATAATTAACATTTTGTCCAACAGCCACGCCCTACCAACCATGACGGTGACGGTGTCGCCCGACCGCCGCGAGGGCGTGGGCTCCCAGCGCTGGGGCCCCGCGCGCCGCGTCACGCTGAAACGGAGCCCTGGGGCCCCGCTTGGTGTCAGCATTGTCGGCGGAAAGGTAAGTTCAAATCGATTAGATGTTAAACAACAAAAATCTACACTTTGAAGTCGTCACAGTTTGCTCTGCACATAGGTACTTCTATCAAACGCTAACGGAGTAAAAACGCTAAGACATCTAAATGATGAATTTATATTATATCTGTTGTGGGTATGTATGTATGTGTCCTCGTTTTTGTGTGCATGTATGGCACATGTCACTGATTTGCCAAAAAATTATAAATAGGTGTTTTATTATTTCTAATCAGATAGTTAACCAAATACATAGTTTCCTTTAAGACTGCGGCGGCACCACCGCCACACCTATTTGTGTCTAGCAACAGCAGTGTAAGCGCTACTGTGTTCGGGTTTGAACGGTGTGGTAAGGGAGATATACTTATCCGAGGCGTTTCAGCTTCGTCGTCAGTGGAAGCGGCGCATCTGTGGCCGGCCTCAGGTAGGAATATCTAATCCTATCTGGGGTTGATTACAGATTTCCATGGGCGGCAGACCACTTACCATCAGATGGACTGCATGCCCATTTCCTACTCCTATATTATAAAAAAAAAAAAAAAACTAGCAGTACCAACCAGCGAAAATTCTATCAAGAACGTTAATCCTTATTTAAATGACATTTTAGAAAGCAGAGTCCAATTTACATAAATTTAAACATTTCTAGAAATTCTTTACTTCAGCGCGACATGCAAAAATAGATATGAAATTCTAAATCTGATCGCTAAAGCTTTACGAGCGGTTACATCGCCCGTGAAAGCTCCGAACTCGTAAATCTACAGCTTTCTAAGCTTTCACAGTTACCTTGACAGCTTTTTGTGTATGGAAAGATATTCTGGTGTTAACACATGTAATATATAGTACTGGAAAAAATTAAGGGATCAAAAAAAAATTCCAAATTTTTCGGTAGTTTTCAACAGGCCGTAACTTTGAGAGAAATGGTCGTACAGGAAATAAAAAAATAGGAAATTGTAGCTCCAAGTGTCTAGTTTTTGGATTAGAACTTCAAAATTTTGTAGCCTCCGCGGTTTCTGAGTAATCGTAGAAAAACCAGCAACAAAAAAAAATTCAAAATTTTTTTAGTTTTTTTTTTGGTCTACGGGCATGGAAATTTTTTTTTTAGCTTAACCACCATGAGGATCGGATACTTTGTTCATTTAGCTTTAATTTCTTTTTTTAAACACCCTGATACGACCACTCCTCGCTGAGATATCGGTCCTCAAATGGAAAAGGATCTTTTTGTCTTTGATTATCGATATCTCAGCAACCAATGATCGTACAGAAAGTTAAAGATGGCTTTCAAGAACTTGAATAAATTCCCCTTAAAGACTGTTCATTGTTTTTTCGAAAAAAAATTTTTTTCTTTCTGTCACATGAATTTGAAAATGCAACAAAAAAAGGGCTTTTGGTGGTTTTTTGGAAAATCAAGCGCTGGATCGTAAATATTGAGGAAACCACTAATGTTAAGTGTGCCTTTTACAGTTCAATATGTCCACAAAAACCCTACAAAGAATCAAATTAATCCAGCCAGCCGTTTTTTTGTTTCACTTGATCGAATTTTTGAAAAAATTAAAGGATCGTTTTTTGCTCTGAAAAGCTCATAATTTTTAAAAATGAGAATAAAAAATTGTTTTTCCGAGCTTTTTCCACATTTTTGTTCCAGAAAGTGCTTAAATTTTCAAAAAGAAAAGAAAAAAAAACTCTGAAAAAACAATGGACAGTCGTTAAGGGGAATTTATTCAAGTTCTTGAAAGCCATCTTTAACTTTCTGTACGATCATTGGTTGCTGAGATATCGATAATCAAAGACAAAAAGATCCTTTTCCATTTGAAGACCGATATCTCAGCGAGGAGTGGACGTATCAGGATGTTTAAAAAAAGAAATTAAAGCTAAATGAACAAAGTATCCGATCCTCATGGTGGTTAAGCTAAAAAAAATTTTTCCATGCCCGTAGACCAAAAAAAAAAACTAAAAAAAATTTGAAAATTTTTTTGTTGCTGGTTTTTCTACGATTACTCAGAAACCGCGGAGGCTATAAAATTTTGAAGTTCTAATCCAAAAACTAGACACTTGGAGCTACAATTTCCTATTTTTTTATTTCCTGTACGACCATTTCTCTCAAAGTTACGGCCTGTTGAAAACTACCGAAAAATTTGGAATTTTTTTTTGATCCCTTAATTTTTTCCAGTAGTGTATGTTATATGTGTTCTTAAATTCTAGGGGTGAAGGCATGCATAAGTGGATTGAGTGGGAATATCAGAATTTTGTTTTTGTCTGACTACGAACTTATGTTTTTCGAGTTCGAGTTATGTTTTGAAGCATATGTACATATTTGTATACTAGCTGACCCCGAAACGTTGTGTTGCCATATAAATAAAAAATTGTTAAGGGTGAACAATACTTATCACTTAGGGGTATGAAAAATAGATAGTAGCTGATTCTCAGACCTACTGAATATACATATAAAATTTGGTGAAAATCGGTAAAGCCGTTTCGGAGGAGTACGGTAACTAACATTGTGACACAAGAATTTTATATATAAGATATTTTAAGAGTTATTATAAAATGCACCTATAAATATTTTAAAATATTTTTAGCAGACGATTTTTTGATTACGATCAAGCGTTTTCCCTCAATCATAAGGTGTCTTCGTCTAGTGTTGTTTATTAGTGAGACTTTCTACCTCGAAATATTATATAGTTGTTTTAATTATTAATCTTTTACGTTCCACCAACAAAATCCCCAATTTCACGCCTACAATTTTCTTATTTCTTCATACGTAACTCTGTATGTTTTCGATCCAAAAATGGGGTACATTTTATAAATAAATAAACGCTTTCTACACTCACAGCCCCACACTAGGATTCCCTGTGTCGTGGGTGCCATGGACACACACATAGACAAATACACAAACACCCAGACCCAGAAACAGAAATCTAAATTCATCATTTAGATATCTGTCTGGCCGGGGATCGAACCCGGGACCCTCTGCGCGTCAGACCGGTATGGTCGCCGGTCCGCCACGCGGGTCGTTATTTCTTTAAAAAAAAGAAAAAAAGAAGTTTTTCTTTTAAATCTTTTCAAAAGTACAATTTCTTGTGAAAGCGGAATTTCCTGTAAAAACGTTCATCCTTACCCTTAGATGAATTCTCAGAATTGAAAATGTTTCGGTATTTGTAATGTTTTCTTTAACGTAAGAGACAACCATTGTTTATATGTCGCTAGTGTATAAAAAACATACTAAATGTTCTGTAAATGTTCCCATGAATTTTCTTCTGAAGTTATTTTGACATCACACACAAAGTATCTCGTAAATTATACGGGTAATGACCCCTTAGGCTGCGTGCTAAGTGGTTCTAATTTATCGACATTATTTCTCGAATGCTACTTAATTATTATTTATTTCTCGCATGCGAGAAATAGCTGAAGTTGTACTCACTTAGACTTATGATAGTTTACTTTTGATTTCGGAAAGTATACTTGTATTAATTTGTATTTGTAAAAAGATTTTTCCTTGCCTAGAGAGGCTTTTCTCAACCCTCCTTATTAAAAAACGAACACAACATAAAAATACAATATAGAGTAATAATTTTATGTTGCATCAACAAAGTAAGCGCCAAAAAAGGTAAAGCACTGAATTACAATGTATTTTATGCCTGTGGTTTTCTATTTCTACATAAGTAAATACTCTGTGTGTTTTCAATACAAAAATACAGCTACGTTTCCATTGGAAAAAAGTCCCATTTCCTGTAAAAAAAATCCTGTAAAAACTTTCATCTTTACCCTTATATGAATTGTAAAAGTTGTTTCGTTATTTGTAATGTTTTATTTAACGTAAAAGAGGCAACATGGAGGCAACCATTGTTAATACGAGTATGTCGCTTCGATGTATAAAAAACATTAAATGTTCCCATGAATTCTCTTCTGAAGTTATTTTGACATCACACACAAAGTGTCTCGTAAATTATTCGGGTAATGACCCCTTAGGCGGCGTGCTAAAGTGGTTCTAATTTATTGACATTATTTCTCGAATGCTACTTCATTATTACGTCTTTCTCGCATGCGAGAAACCCATACCATCCATACCCTTAGATTAATTCTCAGAATTGAAAAACAGGTTTCGTTATTTGTAATGTTTTCTTTAACGTAAAAGAGGCAACCATTGTTTATATGTCGCTCGTTGTATAAAAAACATACTAAATGTTTCCATTAATTTTCTTCTGAAGTTATTTTGACATCACATACAAAGTGTCTCGTAAATTATACGGGTAATGACCCGTTAGGCTGCGTGCTAAGTGGTTCTAATTTATTGACATTATTTCTCGAATGCGAGAAATAGCTGACGTCAGCTGTTTTCGCATGCTTATGATTGTTTTTTACTTTCGACATCGGAAAGTAAACTTGTAAATTTAAAATGTACTTATAGGAAGACCTTTCTCGGCCCTCCTAATTAAAAACAAACATTAAATAACAGTATTAAAATTATACTGTAATTTTAATACTGTTATTTAATGAAAAAACTTATTATAAACAAAAAATGTCTATGTTAGTCCTAAAACTTTCATACACATTACTCTTAAATGTTACTCCTCAAAGTTTCATACATACATAAGCTCGAAAACCATTACCTTACGCTGTCGGGTTAAAAGTATAGTAATTTAATTAATTGGCAGATATTATCGAACATTTATGAAATGAAGGCAAGAAGCTCGCACGTCTAATGGTAAGCCACAGCTGCCGCTAGACATTAAGATTTAAACCCAAATAGATATTGTTTTTGGTTGATCACCAATGCTATCCTGAAGACTAAGTTTATTTATTTATTTACTCTTTATTGACCATGTTAAAAACAATGTGGTGCAAAAGGCGGACTTAATGCAAAATAGCATTTTCTCCCAGTCAACCTTAGGGATGTGCAGAAAAATTGAAGGCGGTACAACTATACTAAATAATAATAATAATAAATAGGATATAAAATAATATGAAAAAAGGGAGAAAGGAGACCATGAAAAAAGAAATATGAGAAAGAAAGAGAAAAAAAAGAAATAAGATATAAATAGAAGTAAATACATTTTAAAATAAATTACTACGTGAAAATGAAGAAAAATTGTTGAAGTTAGGAGATATATAAATAAGTCTTCCTCACCACCTTAAACAAGAATACATATTGCTTAACACTATTATACGGCAGAAATATATAAACGTTACATTATTTTCAGGCAAAAGTAATTTAATCAGGTGTAACCGTGTGTCCGAGGCCTATTTCGAAAGTAGGTTAATAATTTCCGGAGTATAAGGGAATTAATTTATGATGCTCTTTAATGGTTTCAACCAATTAGTGGTGAAAAATGTTATTGATAATGATGATGTTGGGAATATATCATTAGAGATGGGTGTGTAATGTGTTAATAGGTTAGTTCTATTTTGTTAAGTGGCTTTTCACGTAAATATTTAAGAAATAGAACTAATCATCTTTAGCGTTAGGTACAGAATGATCTTTACGGTATCCCCTGCCTGTCGTAAGAGGCGACTAAAAGGGGGCTTCCGGGGTTGCGGGCGGCAAGAGTGGGAGCTCGAATCGCCCGGTAAGCGACCCCGGGAAGGGCGCGGGAAGGGTTGTCGCATACCGTCGTACGCACCAGACGGTGTGGCGAACGTCAAGCTCACCTGGGCAGAGCCCGACGGGGCAACGCGCTAAGAAGACTCCGGTTACGTTCCTTTGGAGATCCCGGAGCCCTCTACGAAGCGCCGAGGACGGCCATCGGGGGGGTTTTAGTGGTTTTTAAGGTTTCCACCTCGTAAACAAAAAAAAGAGGTACAGAATGATCTTATATTTTAGCTTAAAAATCTAAAATGTTAGTTACTTAACAAAATAGAACTATCTTAAATTAAAAATAGGTATTTTAATAAAGGATCGGTCAGAAGCTAGAAAATATCAGAGGGATAGCTTAGTGGTTGAAACTCGGCAATCAATCTCAATCGAGGGATCCGAGGTTCGAATCCCGGACACGTGATTCGAACTGAGGCGTTCCAGCTTAGTCCTCAGGAGTAGCGGCGCATCTGTGGCCGACCTCAGGTCGGAATATCTAATCCTATCTAGGGTTGATTACAGGTGTCCAATTGTCCATGGGCGGCAGTAGCCACTTACCATCAGGTGGACTGCATGCTCGTCTGCTACTTCTATATTATAAAAAAGTGATGTCTCAAAGCACTTGTTAAAGAATTAGTAATTTATAATCGTGAAGAAACTTTTCATTTCAAATTTTATTATCTGTTAGCCTAGTCTAGTCTATTTGGTATAGACTTATTGCAAAAAAAAAAACAATTATTAGTATCTAGCTATTACTATACTAACTTATACGGACCGGACAAAGAACAACACACTATAAGAAATAATTAATTGAAAGGTCACTTATATGCATGTAGTTTTGTAAGCAAAATCTTAAATCTAAGTATGAAGTTTGTTCGCAGGTCGACATAATATCAAAACATGATTCTGATGATGGCCAGGAGAAGGCGATCTTCGGGATCTTCATTAAGAATGTGGTACCCAACAGTCCTGCTGGGAAGAGTGGTGAATTACAAGTAAGTCTCTTGAAACAGTGGTAGTAGATAGACCGGCGAAGTCGTTGGACTAAAGTTTGAGCCAAAATGAAAGATTTATTTTCTTTTCATACGTATAAGAAGGTGGTAGAACCCTTTGTGGTTCGACTCCGGCGGCACCACCGCCACACCTATTTCTACCTAATAACAGCAGTGTTAGGCACTGCTGTGTTCCGGTTTGAAGGGTGTGGTAAGGGAGACAGACTTTTCCGAGGCATTCCAGCTTAGTCTTCAGGGGTAGCGGCGCATCTGTAGCCGACCTTAGGTGGGAATATCTAATCCTATCTGGGGTTGATTACAGATGTCCATGGGCGGCAGTAGCCACTTACCATCAGGTGGACTGTATGCTCGTCTGCTACCCCTATATTATATCTATAGAAAAAAATATATATATGTTATACGTAACGATGAAAGTGACGAGTTTTCTGATGGAAAGCAATTTTTCTTATTATTATTATTTTATATAATTCACATAACTTTGGAAAAACAGAATTGCGTGTTATGTATGGTGGTGTATATTTTTAATTTTGGCTGAGTCTATTAATACAGGTACTGTACGAACAATTTATAATTATTAATACGGGTACTGGACAAACAATTTATTATTATCCGATTCGAACCGGTAGATTTAGAGAAATCTAAAAAAAACTACAAAAAAATTTTTTTGAAATGTTTTTTTTTAGTAACTTTTAAAACCTAACCTAACCAATTGAATAAATGTACGAATAAATATAATTTATTAGTCCAGTACCTGTACAAATAGTCACATTGTTTAATTTTTTGCATCTGCACGCATCCCTTGTGATAGGGAGGGTGGTACATACTGCATGGTTGAAAATATATACCATCATACATATTTGTAGCGGATTGTTGCGAAGAAGTTTTGATCTTAACTTAAACTTATTATATTTAATTATTTAATAGACAGGTGACAGGATCCTGGAAGTGGACGGTGTTTGTGTGCGTTCCGCACAGCACGAGCGCGCTGTGCAACTGATCAAAGCTGCTGGGAACACAGTCACGCTCACAGTGCAAAGCCTTCAAGCTTGGGTATGTATCCACCTTGTTGTGTGTGTACGACTGATACTTATAAGTTAGGTTAGGTTCCATATTTAATCATCTTTATCTATCTATACCTACTTATAATAAATCTGTAGAGAGGTCAATTCTGTACATGAAATATATTTCCAAAATAACTATCAGGGGGTGATTAGGGATCTATACTGATGCCAAAAATGCAATCAGTACATTTTTTGTCTGTCTGTCTGTCTGTATAACCGTTATAGAAACAAAAACTACTCGACGGATTTTAATGGTTTGATTTTAATTTTTAATTTATGGTTGACTCACAATATCACGTGTAACTCCCGATAGCTTAGTAGTTCGAAGCTTTCTGATTATATTTGTCTACTCCTACGTTTATAACACTCTCAGTCATCCCTAATTAAAAACTTAGCTATTCTATAAAAAAAAGAATCAAGGAAATCATTCCCCTAAGTGATAAGGGTTGTTCACCCTTAACATTTTTTTTTTATTTATATGGCAACACAACGTTTTCTGGGTCAGCTAGTTAATAATAAAGACTTCAATACAGTAACACTACTCTAATTCGGACCTGCCTGCAAACATCACTACATGGATCCTATCTCGTATGAGGCCGCCTTAGCTCTACACTTAACTCTCGGGAGATCTATATTCTCTTCTCAGATATATCATCTTAAACCTTCAGGTCAACTAACAGGCTATCTTCACAGGTCACAAGACCTCAAAAAGTTATAGCTTATAAGGATCAAAGTATTTTTTTCGAAAATATTTTTTTATACATACTAATCGTTTTCTTACTCTGATCAGGATTTTTTTATTCAACCCACTTGAGATATATTTTATTTTTCAAATTTTGATTATAAAAAAATACATATAGTCGAACAAAAAACCTCCTCTTCGAAGTCTGTTAAAAATAGATTTAATCTGGGTGAAGTTCTTACCTAATTATATATTCATAAGATCCTCTTTTACAAAACAAAACATAAATATATTATAGTTCCCGTAAAACTGCTAGTCCGCTCTGAATATAGAAATGAATCGCGTCACCATAGCAAATTGGATGACTACACCTGCTCGAAACAACGTCAGAGCGGACTAGCAGTTTGGCGCGGACTATAACAAAGTATTTAAATCATAGTTAGTTTTAATGTTATATATAACGTGAAGATTTTTATTAACGTCACAATGCTTTGGTTGTAAGACTTCGTTAGAAAAGTTAGTTTAAAAATACCATCGCATTTACTAGGTTTCTTCGCACTGAGTATATTAGCTGAGACTTGTATAGTTCGCGTAAAACTGCTAGTCCGCTCTGAATATAGAAATGAATCCCGTCGTCATAGAAAAATTGTATGACTACACCTGGTCGCTACAACTTCAGAGCGGACTAGTAGTATGGCGCGGACTATACGTGTACTGAGAATGTAACTGGTAGAGATTTGATAGAAATATGAGACTGGTAGTGGTAGACTAAGGTCGTCGGAGGTCCGTCGGAAATGTTGAATGAGGCCCCCAGGCTAAGAAGTTGGATCTGATTTTACGTTTTTACAAATGTCTACAAGGGAACTCGTAGACATTTGGACTCTAGACTCGTAGACCCTCTAGACCCCCTATTAGTTCGCCTGTGGGCTTTGGTTTTATGAAAGATAATGTTAAACATATGAGGAATATAATATTTAAAATGCACCTTTTGAAAATGATAGAGGCAGTATGATATGACCGGAGATGTACTCACCATTGCCAATCGCCATACCTATTTTTGGCTTGAAACAGTTCTTCATGTTGGTGGACTATCTTAGTCCTCAGGGGTAGCAACTCGTTTGTGATAAGTCGGTAGAATTTCTGTTCTATATAGAGTGGGTTATAGTCCATTGAAATGTTACAATTTAAGGACCGAATATTGCATTTTTTAGAAGACGCAATTTTATTTTTGGGACATGTGTCCCAATAAATAGAAGGGTCAATAGAAGGGGGTCAATAGAAGCTTAACCTCAAGTTTGTGGGGTCGCCACCCTCGTCCCCCGGCCGACATTTTGGAAAAAGGGGTGAAAACACTTTGAAAACACAAGTTATAAGCAGCAGCTTTTATCTACTTTCTACTCCAATCTTATGAATTCTCGTTAAAATAAAATCAAATTGTTATACTTGATTCCGTTGTAGAGTTACCAATTTCTATACAGAACACAGATTCATCAGACGTTGATGGGTCAACGCCATCGCCAACTAAGAAACGGAAAGCGCCAGCAACGCCCGCCGCGTCTAACGCTTCCGCGACCGCTTCAGCGCCCGCTAACGCCTCTGCGACAACAAATGCGACGAATGCCACTAACTCCGCGCCCGCGTCCGCGTCCGCTCCGCCTGTCACTGGGAACACACCCGAATCAGAAGTTAAGGTAATTCAATAGTAATTTTTAAGGTAATTCAATAAATATTTTGTAACAACATTTTTAAGCGGTTCATATACGTCAGAATTTTTTTTTGTGTTAAATATGTTTTTGTAAATCAATGATTGAAACCACGGCATTAATTATTGAATAAATGTTAATTGCTTATTATTATTTTATGAATTGCGGATTCAAACCACGACGAATGATTGAATTAATATTAATTGTTACATAGAAATAAAATGTAATAAAAACACATTATTTTTTACATTCGAGTTAAATCAATTAGCACGCTTCTTGCATAAGGAAATTGTTAACACTTTTGCAAATAAAAATCTTGATCATTCGATTGATTTTATTAAAATTTATACTTGATTCTACTTATAATTTTCTTTTGTAATAAATGGTATGTATTTTTATGGATATTGTATTTCTGTCTACCGTGTTGTATTCGTAAAAACACCAATTGTATAATATGTAACATACGTAAACCTTCTTTTAAGATATGCTTTTACATAACCACTCTCCATCCAAATTGGATCAGTTGTTTTTAAAAAATTGCGTACATACATACATACATACATACTTACACACATACATACATAATCTCCTTTTTTGACTATTAACAAAATATCTCTACCCAGATAACGGTGACGTCAGACCCGGAGCAAGAGAAAGCGACCTCAGAATCAACAAATCAGCAGAAGGAGTCATCTGAACCGGAGAAACCAAAGCCAGTATACTCCTCCTCGGAGAGTGAGGATGAGGGGGAAGATGAACGGCATCAGGGAGGGAGGATCTATACTGAAGCTGGTGTTGAGGTGAGAATCTTGATGTTAGAACGAGTTAATTAATCGTTTTTTTTCTAAAATAAATCGATTAATCAAAAAACAATTGTAGAAATAATTGATTTGAAACTGAATTCGAAATTGGTCTACAAAAAAAGCTTGTCAATAGTCCCTGTAATTTAAATAAATTTAAAAACGAATAATAAATATCGAATAATATTGTTGTAGAAATAATAGATTTTTAAAACTTAAGTCATAATTGGCCGACGATGTCCATGAAATCAATAATCCCTGAAATTTGACAGCGAAAAAACTTCAACACGAAATTTGCTCTCGAATTGTAAATATTTATGATGGTGGTGTGGTCTTAAACGTTATAGTCAGGACACACAAGCTGTATTTAGTCTTCAAGGATAGATCAGTTTTTTTAATAAAAAAAAATGTACCACTTAAGCTTGAATGTGGTAAGGCGTAGTTAATTCTCAGGTCAGTCAGAAGTCCAGTCTTCATAAGAGTTGATTACAGATGTTGATACGTGACCAATTAATGAACACAAATAAAATATTTTTCGTTGTAAAATAAATAAAAACCTCAGTCCTTACATCGTCATTCGCCTCTAATCTGAACAGACCATAACATTCTAATCTTCTTGAATTTAGATCGATCGAGCCTCAGCCGGCGCAGTGCGACGCAGCAGAGAAGAGAGGGAGGCGGATCCAGAAGAAGAAGATGAATTCGGCTACACAACAAGTGAGTGGAAAGATACATTATTCACTCTTGTTAACTTCTCTTTTTATTTCATACACGTCTACTTGTACGCGTGCCTTCTAGAACATTCTAGGTGAATTGATTTTGGTTATAATTCTACAACTTTCATAAATACGATGTGATATTTAGCATTTCGGATGATAAATATTTTTAGGAAAAATTTCGATAACAATTTTTATATTAGTTTTATTGTCGGTAATTTTAGGGTTATAAATCTAAAAGCACATTTTATATTGCCCTATTTATTAAATTGATTTTACAATATTATGAAAAAATATTTATAAATTTATTTACGGCAGTTATTAGCATTTCGGTTGAAAAATATTTTTAGGAAAAATTCTGAGAATAATTTGTATATAATGACGGTATTTTTAGGATTATAATTTTGAAGAATATTTAATATTGTAAAATTTGTTACAATTATTTTATACCAATTTACAATTATTTACATTTTAAAATTACTTGTGTCTGTTTTTAAATGATAAATTTTATATTAAAACAATAAGCCTTGACTTATACTGATAACTACATTTTAAAGTTTTCGTAGTTATTAATTTTTAAGTAGACCGTCTTTATTTATTACTTTCGCATAAAATATAAAGCTTATTTAATACTTTAATACATTACTTCTTACACTACATTATAACAAGGACTTGTAATTTAAATTTTAAATAATGCTGTCGAGGTCTTTTCGTTGACAAATTAATCTTTACGGAGCAATTATCCTAATATTACATTAATATTTAAACGAAACATATTTTATATGATGTTTAAATTTAAAATATTTTAAATCAACGTTTAATTTATTTTTTTATAAAGTTTTACTTTATAAAAAAAATGTTGAAAGGTATCTATTTGGTATAATTATAGAGTCGAATAAAATTCGTGGCCTCGAATCAAAATTGCCACTTTCATACGTTACAATTACTTAATATTACAAATTGTGTGAACAAGAAAACTTGTATAGCTAAATTAAAAGAAACAACATACATATTTTGTTATTTTTAATTTGGCCCGTTTGGGATAAATAGATCAGAGTGTATATTTTCGTGGATCGGAGTTGCGCGCCAATGTAACACATAATATTATTATTATAATTACACTAAGGAGTATAATATCAAACATACGTACACACACGCTTTTTTATAATTTTTACGTCACACAAAAAAAGTACGGTGCAAAATTTATTAGAAAGTGGAACAACCTTTGTATAAAGGTTTCTATACATAGGCTAGGCTTGAAGGCGTAATGGAATTTCATTATTCAATACCTTTTTAACAAAACCCTGTCCTTTACTGTAGTTGATTTGGTTTCTATTTTTTATCAACTGACGTACGTAGTGCTATTAAGTATGTATTCGCCATAGACTTAAGAAAGTTATTGACCAGACGCTCCAATCTATAGAATAACGTATTAGGATATCTACACTAATATTATAATGAGGAAAACTTTGTTTGTTTCTTTGCTTGTAATGAGTAGGCTCAAAAACTACTGGACCGATTTTAAAAATTCTTTCACCATTCGAAAGCTTCATTATCCACGAGTAACATAGGCTATATTTTATATGAAATATATTTGATAAATAGATTTTGAGGCGGTACAAAGTTTGCCGGGTCAGCTAGTACGTTATAAAGAGCCAGTAATGCCAATAAGCCAGGAAATTAAAACAAAATCTGACTTAAAAAATGCTGACTAGAGAAGTAATGTAGCCTATGACATAGCCTTCTCCAATGTAGGGAAATCCAACGACACCTCATATGTTAACCTGCACACCTGCACACCTGCTATGATAACAAATACAAAATAAATTAAAATTTGGTTATACGGAACCCGTCGTGTGCGAGTTCTTCGCACTTGGCCAATTTTTCTCAAGTACACGATATTTGCACTTACGCCATTGTAATAGCAAAGGTGCCTTCAATGACATACGGTATAGCCTATACCGTATAGACAAGTTGGGATATATAAGGACAACATATACCGTTAAACCTCGTAAATAACTCTGGCCAGAATATGAGAATTCCTTTGAGTTGTGGGGTAGAGACGGATGACGTCACATTCATTATGGTAGACTAGATTGTAATTATGGGAAACTTTCTCAAACGCTCTGTTTTGAAGAAGAATCTTTAATTTGACACTATACTGCGAATATAGGCGATTATATTATGTGGTTTAGTGAATATAACGCAGAATATAAGCGATTATAGTTTAGTGAATTTAAGTCTCTTTCAGCGGTCTTGGGTTCAAATCAAAATTTGATTTTTTCATATGTGCGTATAAAAATTCCTTGTTTAAATGCTAAAAACAATGTGAGTAAAGCAAAAATGTTAGATAGCTTTTTTCCTCTCAGAATGAGAAGGATTAGGCCACAATCCCCCGCGCTGGCCAAATGCGTATTGGTAGACTTCACATACCCTTGAAAACTTTTTTACGATTTCTCAGGTATGCAGGTTTCGTTATGTTTTCCTTCAACGTTTAAGCAAGTGATAATTAATTTCTAATACGCACATAACTTTAAAAAATCGGAGGTAACTGCTTGGGATTTAAATATTGCAGTCCTCGATCAAGAGGCCGACTTTTGTACCTATTAGACTATTTCTGTACTTGACTTACTGTATGTAGGTATTTGTATGGTATCTCTGGGGTATCGACGCATCTGTGACCAACCTTAGGTAGAACTCTTTTCCTACCTGGAGTTGCCACTTACCATCAGGGGGTAGAATCCTTTGTGGTTCACTCCGCCAGCACCACCGCCACACCTATTTCTGCCTCATAACAGCAGTGTTAAGCGCTGCTGTGTTCTGGTTTGAAGGGTGTGGTATGTGAGGCATACTTTTCTGAGGCGTTCTAGGTTAATCCTCAGGGGCAGCGGCGCATCTGTGGCCGACCTCAGGTAGGAATATCTAATCCTATCTGGGGTTGATTACAGATGTCCATGGGTGGCAGTAGCCACTTACCATCAGGTGGACTGCATGCTCGTCTGCTACTCCTGTATTATAAAAATAAGGTGGAGTGCATATTCTTTTGTTATTTCAACTGTTTAAAATAATCTATTGCAAATGAAATTAATCTCGTATATTTTCCAAAATCATTTTTCAAAATACCTCACATCTGAACACTTCTGCCAATTTACAAATTTTACTTATTTCTTAATAATGTATCTTTTCACTTTACGTTTATAGTTTTATTGGTTTAATATTTTTTGTACATTTTATTGAATTATATTTATGTAATTTTATAAAACCTTGTTTTTATATAAAATATAGCGAGAAGTATAGCACTAGCGGTGACCCACGAATTTGTTCGCTTTTTACAAAGGCTTTAGGCAAATAGGTATGTCTTATTGTCCAAGTATTGCGTTGCCTTTGTACAAATTGTTTTAAAATTACTCAGAAAATATATCTCAAACAATTTCTAGATTTTTCCGATCAGCGAATGGAACGACAAAAAAAACTAAGATAAAAAATACATGCAGTCAAATGTAGAACCTCCTTTTCTACCTCAGGCGGGAACTAAATTAGAACATAATAATAATAAATAATAAACGCTTTCTACACTCACAGCCCCACACTAGGATTCCCTGTGTCGTGGGTGCCATGGACACACACATAGACGAATACACAAACACCCAGACCCAGAAACAGAAATCTAAATTACTAAATCATTTAGATATCTGTCTGGCTGGGGATCGAACCCGGGACCCTTTGCGCGTCAGACCTGTATGGTGGCCGCTCCGCCACGCGGGTCGTCACGCTTGAACGCTTAGTATATGTATAAATATATAGTATTTTGGCAAAGGGAGATCTCCCTGTGGGCTAGGTGATCATGCCCGGGGAGCGGCCGTGCTCCGACAGTCTCAGTTCGGAACTTGTATATATACCAGATATTTAGAAAACTTCGATAGCGTGATTCAGAATACTCGTGGCGCCATCTCTTGTCGAGTAGCGGGATATCGCCACAGTATATATAAGTTACTGTATGTCTCTACCCTTAAAACCAGAACACACCAGCGCTTTACACTGTTATTAATTCAGAAATAGACGTTGGAGTCATTGAAATTAAACCACAAATGTTTTACTTAAACCCTAAATTTATTAAAGATCGTAGAAGATGGTTTCACTGCAACGGCATAACCGTCACCTCTATTTCGGTTTATTGACAGCAGTGTTAAGCGCTGCTGTATTCTGGTTTGAAGGGTGTGGTAAGGGAGAGAATTTTCCGAGGCATTCCAATTTAGTCCTCAGGGGTAGCTGCGTAGTACCTGTAGCCGACTTCAGCTAGGAATCTGGTTTTTTTTTTTTTATAATATAGGAGTAGCAGACGAGCATGCAGTCCACCTGATGGTAAGTGGCTACTGCCGCCCATGGATATCTGTAATCAACCCCAGATAGGATTAGATATTCCTACCTGAGGTCGGCCACAGATGCGCCGCTACCCCTGAGGACTAAGCTGGAACGCCTCGGAAAAGTATGTCTCCCTTACCACACCCTTCAAACCGGAACACAGCAGCGCCTAACACTGCGGTTATTAGGGAGAAATAGGTGTGGCGGTGGTGCCGCCGGAGTCGAACCACAAAGGGTTCTACCACCTTTAAAACCTTGGTCTTACCTGGAATTGATTGCAGATGTCCATGGGCGGCAGTAGCTCCTTAAAACTCGTATTATGTGGACTGAACGGTCTGCTACTACTATATCTATGTATTATTTAAAGACAAATTAGAACGCTTAGTATAATACAGGGTGTATACCACACCAAGAGGAAAACTTTGTTTGTTCGTTTGGTTGTAATGAATAGGCTCAAAAACTACTGGACCGATTTTAAAAATTCTTTCACCACCCGAAAGCTACATTATCCACGAGTAACATAGGCTATATTTTATATGAAATGTATTCGATAAATAGATTTTGAGGCGGTACAAAATTTGCCGGGTCAGCTAGTAGTTTATATTTTACCTTTTAAATTCCGTATTATGTAATCTAACGACCGTATTCCGTAACTCATTAGAGTTTAGTACAAAGCCGGTAAAAATGTCAACCCTCGACCTACAAGCTACTAATCAAATTAATTTAATACCGGTGATCTAGTTTCAACACTGTGAATAGAAACAGGGCCGGATTTGAAGTTTTTTTTTATTATATAGGAGTAGCAGACGAGCATGCAGTCCACCTGATGGTAAGTGGCTACTGCCGCCCATGGACATCTGTAATCAACCCCAGATAGGATTAGATATTCCTACCTGAAGTCGGTCACAGTTGCGCCGCTACCCCTGAGGACTAAGCTGGAACGCCTCGGAAAAGTCTGTCTCCCTTACCACGCCCTTCAAACCGAAACACAGCAGCGCCTAACACTGCTAATATTAGATAGAAATAGGTGTGGCGGTGGTGCCGCCGGAGTTGAACCACAAAGAGTTCTACCACCTTCAAAAGTGGAGCCCTTTTTAGGGTTCAGTACTCAAAGGGTGTAAGTACTTTTTTATGTCCACGTAAAACTGCTAGTCCGCTCTGAATATAGAAGTGAATCGCGTCGCCATAGCAAATTGTATGACTACACCTGCTCGCAACAACTTCAGAGCGGACTAACAGTTTGGCGCGAACTATACTAAGATACCGCTGTCTGTCCGTATGTCTGTCTGTCACAGGGCTCTATCTCCTGAACCGTAATAGATAGACACTTGATTTTTTTACAGAGTATGTATAAAAGTGGCTGCTATAACAACAAATACAAAAAATAAAAAGAAGTTGAAAATAAATGGGGCCGCCATACAAGAAACCGCTGTTTCGCGACGTTTTTCGCTTTATCTATTGAACCGTAATAGGTAGATAGTTCAAATTTTCACTATGTATTTACTTCAGTGGCTGCTATAATAACAAATACTAAAAATAAAAAAAATATGAAAATGTTGGTGGAACCCGCGATGTGCAAGTTGGACTTGCACTTAGCCAATTATTTAGGGTAACTATTACTACTCCAAGACTATTATTTACTCAACGTAAAAACGGAACCCTATTACGAAGACTCCGCTGTCTGTCTGTCTATCCGTCCTTACTATCTCAGAGGGTCTAACTCGGCAGGATCTATCTCAGTATAAATATAAGGAGTAGCAGTGCATTTGTAGCCGACGTTTGGTAGTAGGTATTTCAATCCTATCTCGGTTAGATTATAGATATTCATGAACCATCCAGAACATTACTGTTGTTAAAAGTCAAAAACTCAAAGAGGACTAAATTGATTCTCGTTCTAATGTAGGACCCCAGCAGTGGGTTAGTTGATTGATAAACATTGTATCGAACTGTATCTACAGCATATCTAATCTATGACTAACACCTGTTCACATTGTTTATTATGTGCGACCTTGCCGCTAGGAATAGAATCGAAACCGGTAACGATCGCGAGCTCACAGGGATATGGGGATTTAGCTGGAATGTTACGGTCTGTGCTGGAGCCAAGTGGAGTATAGTGTTAGATTAGTGATCTGTACAGGAGCCAAGTGGAGGACAGTGTAAGATTGGTGATCTCTACTGGGGCCAAGTGGAGTATATTGTATGATTAGTGATCGGTACAGGAGTCAAGTGGAGTATAAGGATTTAGCTGGTATTGTGTAACGGTTACCGTTAATTATATGTACTACTATGTAAAATTGTATATTATTTACCCTTTAAAAGATGAAAATATGTACACGTATGGAGTTTCTTGCGCTGTTTCTTCTCCATAGCGAAACACCTTCCGAAGCGGTGGTAGTTTATTGACTTTCAAAAAGTATTCTATATGAAGCAATTTGGAATAAATGAGATTTTAATTTGAATTTGAACAGGAATCTAGTTAGAATAGTCTAGGATTAGCGAATTGTAATGGAGCCAAGTGGAGGATATTGTAAGTCTGGTGACTTGCAGTGGAGCCAAATGGAGTACAAGGATTTAGCTGGGATAGTGTACACGTGACAATGTCTACTAGACCGAAGTGGAGTAGATTATAAAAGTAGTGATCGCAACTAGAACCAAATGGAGTATATTCATCTAGTACACTGTTGCGATTTATAATGGAGCTAAGTGGAGTATCGTCTAGATTGGCGCTATGTGAAGAATCTAGCGTTGGAATACTTTAGTAAAAGTTGCCAGGTGAAGCAGAGTTAAACTTTTACGGTCTATACAGGTAACGGGAGGAGAATATTATAATAGTTTAGTTATCTGCACTGGAATAGAGTAGATATAGGAATTTAGTCAGGATAGTATAGCGATCTGTACTAGAGCTAAGTGGAGTATAGTCTAAGTATGTTCTCATTATATACAGAATATCGTGTCACTCGCACGTTATTTTGTTTAACGTTTAAACATAGATTAGTAAAGATACTTCGCCGCCTTGAAATTAAATAAAGCCACAAACGGCTTATTAGTAAGTCCTTTTTTTGAATTCTTGACAAATAAAAACATTTTTAGAGAAAATTTACGAATAAAAATAACTAATACTGCGTAATTTACTACGCAACTATTTCAATTCTCAAAACTGGGCACATTTTCTTGTTATGAGTGAGTAATCTTTACTAATCTATGCGTTTAAATAACAGTTGTCAACCCATTACTGTCCCACTCTTGGGCATGGGTCTCCTCTCAGAATGAGACTGGTTTAAGCTATAGCCGATTGCACCAGCGAAGAGTGAATTGGTAGACTTCACACGTTATTGACAATATTTTAGGATTCCGTCTCCGTAGTCTGTCCGTCTGTCACAGAACCCTATCTCTTGAACCATAATAGATAAACACTTCATTTTTCACAGAGTATGTTTACCGGTGGCCGCTATAACAACAAAATATCCTAAAAATAAAGAAAACTTGAAAATAAATGGTGGTCTCCACTTAAAAAATATCTATATTTCGGCATTTTTCGCTTTATCTATTCAACCCACAGATTAGTAAAGATTACTCACTCCTAACAAGAAAATGTACCCAGTTTTGAGAATTGAAATAGTTGCGTAAAAAAGTTTTGCCACGTCTCCGTGCTAAAATGTCCCTAAAATATTTGAAATAATTATTTATTTATTATGTAAAATTCGCAGTATTAGTTATTTATTCGTAAATTTTCTCTAAAAATGTTTTTATTTGTCAAGAATTCAAAAAAAAGAACTTAATAATAAGCTATTTCAATTCTCAAAACTGGGTACATTTTCTTGTTAGGAGTGAGTAATTTTTACTAATCTATGGCCTAAGCTTTGATCTTTGGACCCTCAATGAGACGGATCAAATCAAAATGATTAAGTTCACATTTTTATAATAATAAAACACAATATATTCGCGTTTAATTACTTCATTTCATAAATCCAAGCCACCCATTCAGCTAAGTTGATCCTCTGAATTTTAATTACCGTACACAACCAATGATGATTATTACAAAAAATATTTGATTCAACGTTTAAGCTGAAATCCAACATTAATTCATCATTTATAGGAAATGGAGAGATTAAAATCAAATATGTCTGCTGAAATATCCGAAAAGAGATTATCTGCTGTATTTGATGTGTGGATACGTGGAATGTATTAATTATTTGTTAGTAATATTTTACCCGACTTTTTAGGGTTCCGTACCCAAAGGGTAAAAACGGAACCCTATTACTAAGACTTCGCTGTCTGTCTGTCTGTCCGTCTGTCTCAGGCCTATATCTCCGGAACCGTAATAGACAGACACATGATTTTTTTACAGAGGATGCATAACGGTGGCCGCTATAACAACAAATACTAAACATAAAATAAAGTGGAATATTAAAGGGGTCGCCATACAATAATCGGATTTTTTCGGCATTTTTCGTTCTAACTGTTAAACCGTACTAGGAAGACGGGTGAAATTTTTACAATTCGTTTACTACTGGTATATACCTATAACTGGCTTTATAATAAATAAAAATAAGAACCATAAAACATATTTTAATATAGTTATTATAATTTTATTATACGTTGACATAATTAGTTATGTTACACAAAAATAGATGGCGTTGGGGCAAATGGTACTTTGGTATTATTGAAAATTTACGTATCATTCATCATCACCCCAACGCCATCTATTGTTGTGTCATATAACTAAGTATTGTAATAGCAGCGGTGGAGCCTCGGTGGTACCACAAAGGTCGAACCACAAAGGGTTCTTCTAAATAATTTTAGCGTAGGGGATACATTATTCCATTATCTTCGCACTCTAATTAACAAATGGGCGCTGGCACTAAAGCAATTACTAAATGAACTGGTGACAGCCGACTGTCAGCTGATGTGGAACGCTGCTTAGATAGACAGCGAGCTCTATTAAATAAAAAGTAAGCTCAATGTTAATTAAATGAAGTCTCGCGAAGGCCATGTTTGGATTTCAATCTACAGATGCAGTCTACCTGTTGTCATCCATGAAAATATATTCTTCATTATCAACCCATTACTTTCCCACTGCTGGGCACGCGTCTTCTCTCAGAATGAGAAGGATTAGGCCATAATCCACCGCGCTGGCCAAGTGCAAATTGGTAGACTTCACATACTTTTGAGCCGTTTTTTTAGGATTTCTTAGGTATGCAGGTTTCCTCACGATGTTTTCCTTCACCGTTTAAGCAAGTGATAATTGATTTGTACGAGTACGCACATAGCATTGAATCCGAGGTGCGCGCCTGGGATTTGAGCATAAGATCCCTCGATCAAAAGGCTAAGTATCAACCACTAGGCTAACACTGCTTGTAATTGAAAGTAGATTAGACCTACGTAAAGCGAGGTTTGCATGTACTTAGAACCTTTTTGTTACAATTGGCCATTTTACCACGCCTTTATTAGCTTGGGTTGTATGTATGTATGTAACGGAATCTTTAAACTCGATTTTTACCCACGTTGAACAGTCCGATTAATTTAAAATTTTGAACAATTATTAAGAACCGATGACAATACACGATTTTAATAATGTTATCCCATTCTCCTTATCAGGATTGCCAGGAATCAGGATTAACGATTTTCCTTATGCGGTTTTAGCGGGGTTTTAGTTTTCAAACTATGTATAATTGTTATGTTTAATGTACACAACTCTTTTCCCACAGTTACACATAAGTTGCCAACATAAGTTGCATTTGCATACGCAAATGCTTTCAAACTAAGATGTCTGATAAATTTAAATTGTTATCCAATTATAACAACCAATAAGTGACCTATGACCTATGGCAGTGATTGCCTTGTCGAAACTCGGCCTCTTGATCGAGGGATCCGAGGTTTGAATCTCAGGCACGAAACTTACCTTGTCCCGATGTTTCGCGATCTACAAGTACAACGTTTATTGGTGAATCAACTTTCAGTTTTACTTTACAGTATGTGCCACGAATCTATGTGTATAAAGAACTGTTTAGATTATAAATTTACTAATTTTGAGCGTTTTTACGACATAATAAAATATGTTATGCTCAAAGATATTAAACTTGTAGCAATTTATAACGAATTTCCGTTTTGTTATACATTTATTGAAATGTAATGACTGACAAATTTATAATAATTTATCATGTTAAAGACATTCTATTTTACTAGTGACATTTGATATTTACGCGATATCCATTGCTCGCTTTGAAGTGATTAAATAAATATTTTGTAATACAATTCAGCAATGGACTTGAACAGCTTTTAAATAAAGGAAATCTGGTTATATCGTTAATCGGAAATTCGGTTAGTGGTCAGTTTAGTGTGTACCAAAATTCTGAGGTTATTTTATAGTTTTTGAATGAAGTCATCTCTATAAGTTATTTGAGATTAGTTCAACGTAACGGGTTCCGTAAGAAAAAATAAATAATTCGCCAAGTCTTCCAAGGAGGCTTCCGTACCACCAAATGTGTATGATATTTTACTTATATTTATAAAATAAACATGAAAATATGTTTTATTGTTCGTACTTGTATTTATTATAATAGCAGTTATAGTAGTAAACGGATTGTAAATATTACGACTGTCTTCCTAATACGGTTTACAAGTTAGATCGAAAAATGCCTAAAAATACCGGTTTGTTGTATGTACCCTTTAATATTGAATTATTTTACTTTTAGTATTTTTTGTTATAGCGGCCACCGTTATGCTTCCAAAATTCATGTGTCTATCTATTACGGTTCCGGATATACTCTTATACTCGATAAGCTCTGTGACAGACGGACAGACTAAAAAGTCTTAGTAATAGGATTCCATTTTTACCCTCTGGGTACGGAATCCTAATAAAACGTAGCAACGAGTATGCAGTCCGCTTGAGGCCAAATAATCGTTAGTATTATCGCCTCTCATAGAGATCTGTAATCAATCCCAAAGAGGATTGTAATCCTACCTGACATTAGCCACACATGTACTATTTGAAGACTAAATTAGAACGCATGATATTAGACACAGATTAGTTCAAGGTGGTAAAATCGTCTGTGGTTCCCCCTCGCGGCTTCACCGCCACACCTATTTCTGCCTAATAACAGCAGTGTTAAACGCTGCTGTGTTCTGGTTTGAAGGGTGTGGTAAGGAAGATATACTTTTCCGAGGCGTTCCAGCTTAGTCCTCAGGGGTAGCGGCGCATCTGTGACCGACCTCAAGTAGGAATCTAACCCTATATGGAGTTTTACCAAATGTCCATTGGCGGTAGTAGCCACTTACCTTCAGATGAACTGCAAGGTTGTCTGCTACTTTTATTTTATAAAAAAGTTAGGGATGATTAATGATCCGTCTTACCACACCCTTCAAACCAAATAACAACCCTACATAGTGATAGAGACTTATAGATCTATGTAAATAACTAAATACATAAAATATAAATTGATTCAGAATCCATTGACTACCAACTTGACAGAATTCGATCACAGTGCCTATAAAACTAACAATGTAAACAGAACAAATAGTAAATAACGTATTTCTAGGGCAACGTTATTTGTTTACGAGTTGCGAACGTAAAGTATTTTTCAGAACATTGCGTTCTTCGCATAGTTTTCACGCATCATAAATTAATGTATGATATATTTCATAGACTTTTCATGGAAAAACTATTCTAAATTCTATAATTAGTCTTCTAAAAAAGATTAAAAATATGTTTTCGATAACACATCGGTCAAAATGATCTTACGTGCGACACTGCAAAATACACTTTCGATTCGATCCCGACATGAGGATTTAATTTTGTAATCTGATTTTTTTATTTGTTCTTAAAGATGGCATGGTAAAATATATTTCCTTTTAAATAGTCAAAAATACATAAGCCGAAGTAAGATAATTGTACTTTATTGTAAAACGTTTGTAAGCCAGTTTACAATAATTGAATTAATTACATTTTTGTAAACGTAAGTTTACAATCTATTTCCAGACGACAAGCACCTTGAAAAATATTATTTATTCAGTTGTTTTCCAGAAAAACAATTTAAAACTTGTTAAAGCATTATAAAACATGTTTTAAGTATAAAGAATTGCCGCATTATAATACGTATAAGCGTTTAAAGTGTAAAATATTACCTACGTAAGCCGTTGCAAATAAGAATAATAGGAAGAATTCAAGCGTCTAAGAAACAATGCATGTATGAATATTTTTGTACGTCATTACATAGAATTATGTTGCTAAGAACAAACTTCGCTGCAAAGGTCCAAAATTTTCAAAACAATCTTTGTTTTCGAAGTAACGTTTCATTTTAGTACGTTTTCTCGAAAGCGTCTCGTAAAATTTGCATTCTGCGCTCAACGAAATGTGAACGCGAAAATTGCCGACGTTCGACGAAAATTGCCGAAGTCGGCGCGATCGGGGCCTATTTTTGGAATGTTTTTATCATTATAGGTGCGGATTTTTACGATTTATTTAGTAGACTATTTTTTTAGGACTATTTGTTTGTTACGCTCGTATATAGACCGATTCTACGTGGATAAGGTCGATTTTAGTACGAATGGATTGCTAAGTTAGGTCGTTTTGTAGTTGGGGGATATTTTTCTGGCACACATGAGGCGATTTTCAGTTCAGTGTCGCTATAGGAGTATCGGTGGGCGCTCGTCACGCTCTCGCCGTGTTTTGACGTCCGCGCCGAAGTTTATCGGGTGGAATTAGAAATTTAAATTTGGATTCGCATTCGAGAATAATATTTTTTATTGTAATGACCGTGGAGTGTGAGTTATTTACGTGGCAGTGTTTTGAAAAATGGTCCGGTGATTTGTGCTCTGTTTTTTGTTTAAAAGTTATAAGAAGATCGTGATGAAGTGTATGGGAAATTGTTTTGAGGATTCAGGGCTACTTTTAAGATAAAGCTCTTGTCATAACAACAAAATTAAGTTGTCACTCGTTAGTAATTACGTATTGTTTACCAAATATAGCAAATTTTATTTTAGATTCAATTAGGTAGTCAGGTCAAAATCATGAAATTGTGTAATACAATCACGTAACAAAATGAGGAAAAATATAAAATAATTATGAATACAAGTAATTTACTCATTTACCGGCATAATTTTTAAGCATTACAGATTATACCTACTGGGCAAATATATGAATTTCTCCAGTTGGTAAAGTTGTCTAATCCAAATTGGAACAGCGTGGTGATACAAGTATTCCCAATTCTGGGAAGCAGCCCAGCAGTGGGATTAAGAGGTGTTGCGGTCAATAGTAAACGATATCTAATGAATTACTGCCCAACCAACCATAATAAATCAATTTGCATTTGAAGGTGGTAGAACCCTCTGTGGTTCGACTCCGACTCAAAGGTAGCGGCGCATCTGTGGCTGACCTCAGGTAGGGATATCTAATCCTATCTGGGGTTGATTACAGATGTCCATGGGCGGCAGTAGCCACTTACCATCAGGTGGACTGCCAGCTGCAAGTTCGTCTGCTACTCCTATATCATAGAAAAAAAAATGTATTTTTCATTTAATCTTTATAACTGATTAATCATTATTCAGCTGATGAAGTAAGTTCATACTGACTAAGTTGTTTCCTGAACCATGCTTCCCCACGTTGGAAATGGAATTTCAGCCCATTAGTATATTATATCACATGTGCTTGCCATTCCACACCTTTGATAAGATTCTGTAGAACTTAAAGATATATCCAGCGCCCAAAGTATACTGAAACATTTACGAAAACTTGACGGAAAATTTGCCATTAACGGTAAATTTGCAATTGATAAATTAATTAATTAATTAATGATTAATTGAGGTAAATTTACAATTGATGGTAAATTTGCCATTAAGGTAAATTTGCAATTGACGGTAAATATGCAATTAATGGTAAATTTGACATTGATGGCAAATTTCCCATTAAGGTAAATTAGCAATTGACGGTAAATTTGCAATTCGTGGTAAATTTGACATGGATGGTAAATTTACCATTGACGGCAGTTTTGCCGTTCAATTAAACCCATCCTAAGTTGAACCTACAGATCAATTTACCAAATCGCTCAAATGACCCTAAATGAAACATTTTTCAGACAAATAGGTCACACATAACACACATTATTATCTTTTGAGTGCAATGTGCACACACAAAGTTCAGAAATATCCAGACGCCAAATAGAAATTTATATTCATCATTTACATGTCTGGTTCAAAGGATCAGCTGGGAACAAATATTTGCTTTTGGTTTTGAATTTTCAATATTAGCATAATCGGATATAATGAAAGGTACAATGCGAATTACTTAGTGTAATCTTATTCATCATCAACCCATTACTGTCCCGCTGCTGGGCACGGGTCTCTCAGAATGAGAAGGATTAGGCCATAGTCCACCGCGCTGGCCAAGTGCGTATTGGTGGACTTCACATACCATTGAGATTTTTTTCTATTAAAATCTCTCAGGTATGCAGGTTTCCTCGCGATGTTTTCCTTCACCGATTAGCAAGTGATAATTAATTTCTAATACGCGCATAATTTTGAACAATCAGAGGTGCTTGGGATTTGAACCTCAGTCCTCTCGATTGAGAGGCCGAGTTTCTTAACCACTAGGCTGTCATTGCTTTTCTTAATCTTATTACAATTATATAAATGGAAAGTGCAAACAATTAATTATTGACAAAATGTTTTATGTTTTAATTAATTTTGGTGTACAATTTTAATACAATTTTTTTAGTTGTGACTTGACCAGCAAAAGCGATTACGTCGTTCAGCCAAAACAATAATGGGTTGGTTTTTCTAACCAACTATATTCTTTGGTAAGCCCTACAACCCAGTGGTCATTCCTAGTTTTTTTTTTTAAATCTAGTCGTCAATTAAAATTACTTGTATGTGCAAGGTATAGTGGACATATCTAGCTATATTCTTTTAGTTTGATCCAAACAATGCATTCTTTCTGACTTAGGCCACAGATGCGCCGTTACCCCTGAGGACTAAGCTGGAAAGCCTCGGAAAAGTATATTTCCCTTACCACACCCTTCAAAACAGAACACAGCAGCGCCTAACACTGCTGTTATTAGGCAGAAATAGGTGTGGCGGTGGTGCCGCCGGAGTCAAACCACAAAGGGTTCTACCGCCTTCAAAAATACTCCATTTAAAATAAATGAATCTAACGTCAATATCAATATCATGTATTTGCTTCTTGAATTACTTTTAACGCATCTGACGCTCGTTGCAACGGTGTAACAGTTTTATTGCTTCGTTATGACGTGAATAGCCATTTATGACGCTATTTAAAACAATAACAATTAATTGTTACGGTAATAACAAGAAACTATAGCAGTTGTATATCTATAACAGTTTTAAAATAACGTTATTCCGTTGTGAAAATTATTTTTTGAAACGTAAGTACTACGTTAGTGGTTTAGAAACGCGTCATCTTGATTGAGGGGTCCGAGTTTCAAAACCCAGGAACGCCTCTGATTTTTCAAAGTTATGTGCGTATTATAGTTATTTATCACTTACTTAAAAGATGCACGAATACTTTGTAAAGAAACCTGCATACATGAGAATTCTAAAAAAAAGTTTTTATAAGTTATGTGAGCTCTACCAATACGCACTTGGCCAGCGCGGTGGACTATGGCCTAATCCTTCTCATTATGAGAGGAGACCCGTGCTCAGCAGTGGGACAGTATTGGGTTGATGATGATGACTTATTTGCCACCGCATGTGTCTGATACGCTCTTTGTCTGTACTGAACCCTAATGGTTAGTGCAATACAGAGACGGAAGTCCGAAGTTCGATTACCTGTCAAATATTTAAACGTGGAATTTAAATTTCTATCCTGGGTCTGGGTGTTTTTGTCTCGTCTTTGAGTGGTCATAGCAACTATGACACTAAGAATACAATTATTAGACGTAGTGTAGTTACAATATTAAATCATTAATAGTTCTAAATCTTACGTTTTATTAATGTTACACGTATTTGATGCTAAATCGAATGTAAGTTGTTATAGTCCGCGCCAATCTGCTAGTCCGCTCTGAAGTTGTTGCGAGCAGGTGTAGTCATACAATTTGTTATGGCGTCGCGATTCATATCTATATTCAGAGCGGACTAGCAGTTTTACGCGGACTATAACAATATTCAATCTATTATTTTCTAAATCTACGTTTTATTAATGTTACACGTATTTGATGCTATATCGAATGTTAACTGTTAACACATCTGACGCTTATTGCAACTTTGTAACGTTTATTACGTCTGTATGACGCGTGTACGGTATGACGTTATTTATGTATAAAGGTGGGTACAGATTGCTGTAACGTATCATGCAATGTAACACGCAGTGAGAGAATTTACCGTCCATCATCAGAAACCCATTACTGTCCCACTGCTGGGCACGGGTCTCCTCTCATACTGAGAAGGTTTAGGCCATAGTCCACCGCGCTGGCCAAGTGCGTATTGGTAGCTTCACATACCTTTGAGATGTTTTTTATTTCCTCACAATGTTTTCCATCACCGTTTAACAAGTGATAATTAATTTCTAATTTCTAATACGCATATAACTTTGAAAACTCAGAGGTGCGTGGCTGGAATTTGAACCTCGGATCCCTCGATCGAGAGGCCGAGTTGGTTCAGTGGTTAAGAAACTCGGCCACCATGAGTTTTTACGTTTTGACAAATATGACTGTTTTGGTATTTGTTTACGTATTTGCTCATACTATTTCCAATCAGGGCCCCTAGCGGATTGTGTCAGAACTTGGAATTTGTATGGGCCAATACGTAAACAAATACCAAAACAGTCATATTTGTCAAAACGTAAAAACTCATGGTAAGGGTATGTACTGTACACATCTTAGGGCTCGTACACAAAACTGCGATGCGACGCGATGCGAATTCGCAACGCAGAAAATTGCGACACGAATTGCTGCGATGCGATATCGTGCTGCATAGCGTCTCCCAGGGTGACCATTCTTTCGACAACCGTCTACCGTACGGAACGTATTTTGAAAATTAGGTCGTGACATGGATCGTAAAAAGAAGTGTGCACTTTTGTTATTGTTTAAGAGATACAGGAAAGAGTACCAAAGAAAATTTTGGGTTCATCCAAATCCATCCATCCAAATCCATCTAATAAATATAAAAAATTATATCGTGTATAATAGCAATCAACAAGCGATACATATGTTAGAAAAAAATCATATATTTATCATATATAATTTATTTTATATTTAGTTTCCCAAAGAACAGGGCGCTCCTCAATCAGTAATATAAAAAAGTCAACGACGTACTTTGTTATTTTTTACATTAAAGTATACGTAACCACACAACAAATACAGGTCTGTACGTCTTCCCCACACGCTGTCCCAGAACGAACTAAAAATGTCGTCAACAAGTGTGACGAAACATCGCAGGAATGTGCGATGCGAATGAATTCGCAAGTTATTGCGATGCGTCGAGGGAGCTCGCAGATTTTTACGATGCGACGTCGCATCGCAGTTTTGTGTGTTACGATATTACGTCTTAACGTGTGTAATTAATAACAAATTATTGTTATAAACGTCAATAAGTTATTAAAATTATATCGTGTATTATAGAAATCAACAAGCGATGCATATGTTAGAAAAAAATCTTTTTTAATAACGGGAAAGATAATTGAAATTGGGTTGCAAAACCTATGATTGATATTGTCTATCAAAACATGAAAAATCTAACGCGAATCTGGAGAGTTTTTGAAGGTGGTAGAACCCTTTGTGGTTCGACTCCGGCGGCACCACCGCCACACCTATTTCTGCCTAATAACAGCAGTGTTAAGCTGTTGTGTTCTGGTTTAAGGGTGTGGTAAGGGAAACATTATATTCCGGGGCGTTCCAGCTTAGTCCTCAGGGGTGGCAGCGCATCTGTGCTCGACCTCAGGTAGGAATATCTAATCCTATCTTGGGTTGATTAAATTAATCATCAGGTGGACTGCATGCTCGTCTTCTCTTCCCATATTATAAAGAAATAGTTTAATCAAATGATTAATAATTATTGTTTTATAATTATAATTAGAATTTTGACCAGTACGCTTCAACTTCAAATCTTAGCATACCGCCCGACACTAATTCAAACAATTCTGTACATTCAATACGGAAAGTTAAATATGATATTTATGCGCGTCCAAAAATAACGCATTCCGCCATTGAAGTAACTGCGTGCAATATGCACGGATGACGTCACTGACTACATAACGTATACGTCATCACACACGCAAATATCAGGATATAACTCTTTCGTCATTGTGATAAATCTTATATATAAAATTCTCGTGTCACAACCGTGTGTAAGGTTACATTTTAATTGAGTTTAAATAAAACAAAACATTGATTTAAAAAATGGATTAAAAACCTTGCATTCGGGTTTCATTGTTGGCCGTATCTATGACATTCTGGTATGAAAAAATAAAATGGAAGCTTGAGCGCGAAAAAACGGAGGGAAAGGGGGCTAATATAGAAGTTTCTAGTTGAGTCGTGACCAGCTTGATGGCAGCTTGTAATTGTGAAATAATTGATGTACTGGATGTATGATGGTAATATATTGGAAGAACAATCTGACGCTTTGATTTGTTATCCTGAACTCCCAACATATTGCTATCATCAAAAGTATTGTTATAGTTAACTTTTAACGGACGTCCGGTGCAACCCGTTCATAATGAAGTAGTGTTAAGCATTAATTAACGAATGACGCAATCAGTGAAACTGGGCGGCATCCAACAGCCCCTCCAGTGAGAACAGTTCGAGCATCCCTTTAATCTCCGCGAGATATGGCACTCGTTCAACTGGCTTGGCACAACTGTTTTGCGCCAATTTCGAGGGATTTTACATATGAACATATATTTTGTATTTATGGTAATCTGTAACTTAAATTGAAGTTAACTGACATATTTTAAATTTTTGTACATTTTTGAAATAATTAGGGTTCCGTGCCCAATAAATAAAAACTAATCCTATTATTAAGCCTCCGCTATCTGTCCGTCTGTCCGTTTGCCACAGGGCCCTATCTCTGGAACCGTAAGAGATAGACACTTCATTTCTCTACATAGTGTGTATAACGGTGGCTGCTCTATCTACAAATACTAATAAAAATGCTTGAAAATAAACGGGGGTCGCTGTTTAAGAAACCCCAAATTTTTGGCATTTTTCGGTTTATCTACTAAACCGTAATACATAGATAGGTTAAATTTTCACAATGCTTTAACTTCTATAGTTGTTATCATACTAAAAATAATAATTGGCCAAGTGCAAATTAAACCCGCACCTGTCGGGGTCCGTACAACCAAAATTTTCTTTATTTTTAGATTTTCTAGTATTTACTATTATAGCAGCCATTAAAGTACACACATTGTGAAAATTTGAACTGTCTGCCTATAACGATTCAAATTCAAAAGTTACTTGGTAAAATATCGAATAGCAGTTTGTTGTATGGAGACCACTTTTTGTATTCAACTTTTTTTATTTGTTGTTATAGCGGCTACCGTTATGCATCCTCTGTAAAAAAATCAAGTGTCTATCTATTACAGTTCCAGAGAGAGCCCTGTGACAGACGAACAGACAGCGAAGTCTTAGTAATAGGCTTCCGTACCCAAAGGGTAAAAACAGAATCCTATTACTAAGACTTCGCTGGAACCCTAAAAATAAAAAAAAATGTTGGTACGGAACCCTGCATGTGTATTCGACTCACACTTAGCCAATTATTTGCTTCCAATACACAAACTACTATTTCCTTAGTACAATACTGAAGCCTAACGTATACTAATTATAGACCTAAGGCTCATTACGTACAAACACCCGTTTATACTAATTAGCTAAGTCGTTAATAAGCAAGCTATTGTTTGAAACGAGTTAATTATTGACAGAAAGCTCGGCGCTGAGCTATGAAAGTTTTAGAGCGATAATTATACGTTTGTAGGTTTCATCTTTGTTATATCTTCGTTCAATATACACTAGTGGTCTGCTGCTAAGTGTAGAGCATTTTTGAAATATTTAGGCTTCCGTACTCAAATTCACGACCACGTGACCGTCACGTGACCGCTATTATAAAAAAAACACTAAACCAGTGGTGGTTTTGTGTCAGTTTATCTACTGAAAAGTAGCTGAAAGTTTCAAAATATATTTTTAATCTTATGGCTGTTATGATAACAAATACTAAAAACAATAATTAAATAAAAAAATCGTGGTACGGAACTCTCAATGTGTGACTCTGACTCGCACTTGGCTAATTATTTTATTTATACGAATCGAATCACTAGATTTATATACCACTAAAAACTTAATACCTATTACAAAATTCACCTTATTTTTTATTTCTTTTGTTGTATGTTTCTTTTGTTTTTTTGTTTTTCTATTAAGTATATTTCTTTTAATGTTCTTTAATTTTCTGTGTTACAATTACGTGAATAAATATTTTGTTTCTTTCTTTCTATCTTTCGTTAAATCGATATAAGTATTTCCTCTGGGACCGCCGTATCATTGAGTCCAATTTATCTGTAATAGAATACATTTCTTTTATTGTAGGTATGCTTCTTTTTTTTTTTTTTCTTAAACATTTTTTCTTTTTCTGTTATTTAATTTTCCGTGTAACAATCATGCGAATAAAGATTTTGTTTCTTTCTTTCTATGCTTCAAATCGGTAAACCATTTACAGTACGGAGTTGAATGGCTATAAGTATTTCCTCCGGGACCGGCGTATCATTGAGCCCAATTTATCTGTAATAGAATAGATCGCGATACAATAGCGACAAGGCGAGAATGGCCGACAATTTATAGATACGACATCCTCAATCTCCAATCCTGAATTTGGGGCGATCTGAGTTGCGACAAGACGTTGTTAATACTCAATCTATCGTGCGTACCGCCATCAAACCTTTATGTCTCACTGGGCACGAGTCTCTCTTTAGATTTTTTGTAATATAGGAGTAGCAGACGAGCATGCAATCCGCCTGATGGTAAATGGCTACTGCCGCCCATGGACATGTGTAATGAGCGCCCGATAAGATTAGATTCCTACCTGAGATTGGCAGAAGATGCGTTATTACCCCTGAGGACTAAGTTGTATTGCCTGGGATTAGTATGTCTCTCTCACCACACCCTTAAACAGTACCCTTATTATGTGTGTTTTTACGTTTTTACAAAAATGACTGGTTTTGTATTTGTTTATGTATTTGCCCATACATTTCCAATCAACGGCCCCAGTGCACTGTATCAGAACTGATTAGAAATGTCATTTTTGTAAAAACGTAAAAACTCATACTAAGGGTACATAATACAGTAGCGCTCAACACTGCTGTTATTATGCAGAAATATATGGTTAAAGTGAAAGAAAAATATTGTATCCACTTACTTAATTGGTAATTTGTAAATACTCCATTCATCTTCATCAACCCATTAACGTCCCACTGCTGGGCATGGGTCTCCTCTCATCATGAGAAGGATAAGGCCATAGTCCACCGCGCTGGTCAAGTGCGTATTGGTAGACTTCACATATCTTTGAGATGCTTTTTTTTTTAAGTCTCTCAGGTATGCAGATTCCTCACGATGATTTCCTTCACCGTTTAGCAAGTGATAATTAATTTCTAATACGCACATAACTTTGAACAATCAGAGGTCCATGCCTGGGATTTGAACCTCGGACCCCTCGATCGAGAGGCTGAGTTTCTTAACCACTAGGCTATCGCGGCTTTATGTACTCCATTACGCCTACACAAAATAAATACGTTTTATTTTGAATTAAATATAAGCTTAGAAAATAATAACAGAGAGAGACTTTAAAATTGGTACTTCAAATCAACTTCAAATGGACTTATATAAAAATGATTATGATTAAATAAAGTAAAATGTTGTTACTTAACACTTACTTTGCTTGTTTTATTAGGGTTCCGTGCCCAAAGTGTAAAAACCCGTAATAGATAGAAGCTTGGAAAGCTTGAAATTTACAGAGTATTAGAGGGCAGAGTTGCAATTATGTACTGTGTTCGGTGTAATAACAAATACTAAAATAAACAAGCTTGAAAATAAATAGGGGTCGTCATATAGAATACTGCAATTTATCTATCCATTGAACTTATGTCGAATTTTCACAATTAACAAATAATAACAATAAAAAAATTAAATTTGGTGGTACAGAACCCTCATTTGTGAGTTCGGCTCACACTTTGCCAATTATTTAAAAACGCTCCTTTCAGAATATTTTATTCATTAAAATACTATCTTGACAAATTTAATTCCCCTGACGGTATCTGAGGACGAGGGTGGCTATAAATTTGATTTCTCCGAAGACAGTCCGGGATCCTGAAATCACGTGACGGGGCATTAGTTTTGACTTCTGAGGCGAGAACGAGCTTAATGTGTAGGTACTGTCGGCAGAAAAGATAAAAGATAACTAGATTATTGGTAGAAAAGATAAATACGTTGGCAGAAAAGATAAAGGTACCGGACCGTTTTAGGTCGGTGGCTTTGGTTTTGTATTGATATTTAGAATATTGTGCACTAGTAAAATGCATTTGACAATAAAACATAATACTTATAGTTATGAAGGTAGTAGAACGTTTGCTGGTTTGACACCGGCAGCACCACCGCCACACCGATTCCTGCCTAATAACAGCAGTGTTAAGCGATGCTGTTTTCTGCATTGAAGGGAGTTTTTTTTTTTTTTATAATATAAGAGTAGCAGACGAGCATGCAGTCCACCTGATGGTAAGTGGCTACTGCCGCCCATGGACATCTGTAATAAACCCCAGATAGGATTAGATATTCCTACCTGAGGTCGGCCACAGATGCGCCGCTACCCCTGAGGACTAAGGTGGAACGCCTCGGAAAAGTCTTTCTCCCTTACCACACCCTTCAAACCGGAACACAGCAGCGCCTAACACTGCTGTTATTAGGTAGAAATAGGTGTGGCGGTGGTGCCGCCGGAGTCGAACCACAAAGGGTTCTACCACCTTCATAGCTATAAGTATTATGTAGGAGTAAGAGAGACATAATTACCAATGCTCCAACTTAGTCCTTAGCACTTCTTCAATTTCACATGAAAATATGTATACTTAATAATAATATTTATATTAATAAAATATGCATATTATAATAATTTATTGATACGTTATGTATAGCAGTAAAAACACACTATAATACATGAATACATATATTTCTTACATGCCTCTTAAATGATAAACCCTTTTGAAATTCATGTTTCGCAAACGAAAATTTGACTTTCAAAAGCATAACAGAGCAACCGGCAATGGAATTTCAAAATGGCTATTTAACTACGCATCATACAAGACCATCGTATTCACTACAGGATATTTTTCTTTTAAACAAATGTACAATTTTCTTATGTAGAAATATTTTATTGAAGGTGGTAGAACCGTTTGTGGTTCGACTCTGGCGGCACCACCGCCACACTTATTGCTGCCTCATAACAGCAGTGTTAAGCGCTACTGTGTTCTGGTTTGAAGGGTGTGGTAATATAGATATACTTTTCCGAGGCGTTCTAACTTAGTCCTCAGGGGTAGCGAGTCATCTGTAGCAGACCTCAGGTATGAATATCTATTCCTATCCGGGGTTGATGACAGATGTTCATGGGCGGCAGTAGCCAATTACCATCAGGAGGACTGCATGCTCGTCTGCTATTCCTATATTATAAAAAGCCCACACCCACACCCCCAGCTTTAGAAAGAGTGTCCAGCAGTCTCGTGCCCAGCAGTGGGACATAAAAACCGTTGCAGCTTTCCTAAACGTATTAACATCGTTCGCGTCATTAAAACGACATAATCGCTATCATTTTATAATGAAAAATGGATAGCACTGCACTTAGCTAAATGGAGCGGTAAATGTTTGCAAAATACACACACATCAACAATTTCTAAGCCGGAAATCTCGAGATAAAATGCATGTTTCGTGCGAAAATGTGGAGATTATAAAAATATTTTCGTGTTTTCTATACCTTTGTGGTTCCACGTAAAACGTTATTGTTCTGCATAACTCGGTATCTCCTAGAATGGGAATACATAATGCAGTGCACCATATTGGTAGAATGCAGTTCGGTAATATTTTATATGAATCCTTTTTGGTTCGAATCTAATGGCACCACTGACACACCTATTTCTGCTTAGTAACAGCAGTACTAAGCGCTGTGTTCTGGTTTGAACGGTGTGGTAAGGGAGACATACTTAGATATGAGGTGTTCCAACTTAGTCCTCAAGGACTGTCTGTGGCTCATTATCTAATCTTATCAGGGGTTGATTACACATATTGATGAACAGCAGTAACAACTTACCAGCAAGTAAGTATCAATTGCTGACCATGGAAGTCTGTAAAATCAACTACTGATAGAATTAAACTTCCACAACGTTGCTTTCCCATCCCTTAGGACTAATTTGAGATGCGTCAGATATATACCCTTACCATTCCCTTCAAATCAGAACACAGCAGTGCTTAACACTCGGGAGTGGAACCACCAATTACTGTTAAAAGCATAATTTCTTCTCATGATATTACAACACTATTCTCCAAAATCTTTCTAAAGAAGCTTCAAAGTGACATTGTGAAAAAGAAGCTCCATAACTAATTTTCCGACGGTACGAAGCGCCGAAGTGTAATACCCGTATTTACATAATTGCATGATAACTTGAGACGGTGTAGTTGTGTCTCGGTTCTGCCTGTAAATTACTGTGTCGTGTCCCATCTGTGCCTTGTCTTGATAGTATTGTTCTATTAGACACATAGTGAATTAAATAAAGTTAGGCTTGAATGTAGCTATAAGTTTAATAGCAGAAATGTATATATGCGATATGACATGGGGCTCTTCAAGAAGGTTTTTTTTTTTTTTTATAATATAAGAGTAGCAGACGAGCATGCAGTCCACCTGATGATAAGTGGCTACTGCCGCCCATGGACATCTGTAATAAACCCCAGATAGGATTAGATATTCCTACCTGAGGTCGGCCACAGATGCGCCGCTACCCCTGAGGACTAAGCTGGAAGGCCTCGGAAAAGTCTTTCTCCCTTACCACACCCTTCAAACCGGAACACAGCAGCGCTTAACACTGATGTTATTAGGCAGAAATAGGTGTGGCGGTGGTGCCGCCGGAGTCGAACCACAAAGGGTTCTACCACAAAAGGTGCAAAAAGAGTTCTACTTTAAAGCCGGTCATGCATTGGCCACTCTTCTGGTGTTTCGAATGTTCATAGGTGGCGGTAACTGTTTTTCAGGTAGTCCGCCTGCCCTATCTTAAGGTATAACCATAGATTAGTAAATATTTCGCCGCCTTGAAATTGAATGAAGCCACAAATGGCTTATTTTAGTTCTTTTCTTGAATTCTTGACAAATAATAACATTTTTAGAGAAAATTTACTATAAGAGAATAAATAACTAATACTGCGTAATTTACGTAATAAATAAATAATTATTTCTAAATTTTAGGGACATTTTAGCACGGAGACGTGGCAAAACTTTTTTACGCAACTATTTCAATTCTCAAAACTGGGTACATTTTCTTGTTAGGAGTGAGTAATCTTTACTAATCTATAAACTTAGATTTTTTTATTTGTTGTTATAGTGAGCATTATACATACTGTGTAAACATTTCAAGTTACTATCTTTCTTTATACACAGCGAGGCCGCGCCAAACTGCTAGTCCGCTCTGAAGTTGTTGCTAGTAGGTGTAGTCATATAATTTGCTATCGCGACGTGAAACATTTCTATATTCAAAGGGGACTAGTTTCGCGCGGACTATAATAGAGTTCCTTTATTAAAGGCCAAAAAAATGACTTTTATTTTTTTCATTTTTATTTTCACATTTGACGTAATCGTAAAAACAAACAATGTAAAGGAAAATCTTCATCCGTATAAACGTCTTTACGCGCACACACAAAACACTTGGTATTCAAACATTATAAAACAAGGCAATAGTAAAGTAGGTTGCATTTGCATCTTCTTTATAAACGGGAAGCGACGGTTCAGAAGCCACGTCTATAAATAGAGAGTATCTTCGCCTACGCATGTTTTTCTTTAAGAGTTTTTCCTGGTTTCGTTTTACTTGTAGCTAAATGACCTAAATCGCTGTCTAACTTTAATGTCTTTATCGTTTTATTTAAATTGGCTCGAAGACCTTTAATTTCTTTTATCTTAACTTATATGAGATCTCCACGAAAAGCCCTTTCATTTGATATGCCCCACAATGCAGTTTGCAAAACTTTTTATTTTATTTTTCATTTCGCTTCCCAAAAGTCAATAAATTCAAAATTCAGTCGATTGCGTATTTGACCCACGAAAGCTACGGAAAGGCATATGAATACCAAATTTTACTCCATTTAGTCAAATAGTTTCGGAGCAAAGTGCCTGTAATAGAAAGACGGACAGACGCACGAGTGATCGTATAAGGGTTCCGTTTTTTTAATTTTCGTACGGAGAACCCTTATAACATTTTAAAACAAGTCAGAAGTAAAGTAGGTTGTATTTGCATCTTCTTTATAAACGGGATGCGACGGTTCAGAAGCCACGTTATAAATAGAGTGTGTTCGCCTACGCATGTTTTTCTTTAAGTTCTTTTAACAGATTTTCCTTGATGCCTTCACGTAGCTATAAGATTCAAACAACTTTGAATCTTGTAGCTACGTGAAGGCATAGATCGTTGCCTAACTTAAATTTCTTCAACAACTTCATGTCCGATTTGATTTTATATTTTTGAAGGTGGTAGAACCCTCTGTAGTTCGACTCCGGCGGCACCACCGCCACTCCTATTTCTGTCTAATAACAGCAGTGTTAAGCGCAGCTATGTACTGGTTTGAAAGGTATGGTAAGGGAGACATACTTTTTCGAGGCATTCCATCTCAAAGGAGCATCTGTTATCGACTTCGGGTAGGAATGTAATCTTATCTGTGGTTGATTACAGATGCCAATGGGCGACAGTAGCTAATTACCATCAGGTGGATTACATGCCCGTCCACTACTTCTATATTGTAAAAAAATAATATTCTAAGAAAGGTTTACCATATACGATTAAAGTTCCTCTAGAAAGTAAATAATCGTAGGTGAAAACGGGTGTTGTATGAACAAAAAAACATACTTAAGAATAAGTAACACAATATTGTACAGCGAATTTTCTCCCATATTAACACTGTTTCATGATAATTTACAAGAAATTTCAACAAAATCAAAACACATTAATGATACATATTATAATTTTATGTTGTATTAATAAACCAATGAGGATAAAATTCCTCTCATTTCAAGTGGTGAATACCACTTATGGGCATCTGCAACCAGTTATAAATAGAACAGCCCTACCAAAAGATGATCGCAGACCACTGATAAGTTTTAATGCAACAATTATCGGTTATTTTATAAAATAATCAAAAACGAATTTATATGAACTCTTTCAATAAGTATCTATATAAATCATCATCATAATTTTGCAATAAAAATATATTTTTATATTTATAACACTGACTTATATATTTAACTTGTAGATGACTAATTATACATTTATAATTAAATTATATGTGAATATATATGTTTTTATAGCTACTTATATTTTTTTATTTTACACAGATAAGTTCTAATGTATTAGTTTTATAATGATGTTCATATCGAGTGACAACTTAATTTATTTGTGCATTTCATTATTGCCGTAGTTCAAACTCTATAATATTTATAAAAAATAATGGTATTATTAATTGAATTTCGATAGTTAACCAATTTACATTAAATTAATGCGTGTAGAGATATTAATTTGACCAGTGTGTTAAAAGTGATGAGTATGAAACATGAGATCGAGGTGGGATAGTTGACTAACGTGTCCTAAAGCTGTTACAAGTGTTAAAGTGTATGCGGTCCACAAATTGAATGTACCTTAAACGCCAAATCAAAGTTGGGTATTTGACTAACCGGTCACTAAGTTTAAGTGTAGTTAAACGATGTGTTATCACCCGGGTGCACGCGACCGGCAAAAAGAACGTGCAACGTCAAATTAAGTCGGATAGTTGACTAACGTATAGTGGCGGTATACAAGTGTTATTAAATCAGTGCATGCGGCCGACAAGCTAAAATTAAACGTGTAACAATCGATCCACATCGAATTCCGATAGTTGACTAACGCTGTAGTACACGCGAGTGTCATCGACGCTACAGGCAAACTGAAAATACATTTAGGTAACGTGTTAGTGAGATTTTTTGACGAGTTTATATCTGACAAAGCCAAAGTAGGATAAGTGACTAACGCGCCCTAATTGAAACTGTCGCACGGCGTGTTTTTAAACCAGTGCACGTGGTTGACAAATAAAATTGAATGAAAGTGCATCACCAAATCGAAGTCGGGTAACAAACAAGGGTATAGTGTTTCACCCAAGTGCACGCGACCGGCAAGTTGAGTGCGGGGTGCGCGGAGTGCGCGCGGCGTGCGGCGCGCGCGCGGTGCACGCTCCCGCGCGACCTCGAGCCATGCGAGCGCGGTATGGAGACCATCTCCGAGGACGGCGAGCCCGAACTAGAACTTGGTAAATAGTTATACGTGTGTTTTTGATGTTTTTTTCCCTTTTTTATATAGGACTCCATCGAGGCGTGTGCCCTTAAAATATATCTTTTCCGCCATCTTCGGGTCATCGATTTACGAAATCGAGGGAGACCCTTTATTTTTACAAAATTAAGAGTTTAATTTACATAATTATTTTTCAAGAACCATCCTGGGTTTTATTTGGAAACATCTGAACACATTGGAAATTGTCGATTTCTACACTTAAACTGTGAAATTTCAAAAATGGGATAACGTGAAATATTCTAATATGTATGTATATTTTGCATACGTATCATGTCTTTTATATGACTGACTGTGCACGATTGCACGCGGTTGATAAAGTACAATTGAACGAACGTACACTGGAACTTGTTTTTGATTGACCTAGAGCCATGCGAGCGCGGTATGGAGACCATCTCCGAGGACGGTGAGCCTGAACTAGAACTTGGTAAATAGTTACAATTGTGATATTAAATATCCCAAATTGACGTGTCAATAAGTCCTGAGGTTTTCCAATACAAAGATTCCTCGCTGTCTTCAGGTCACGGGTCCTTCAAATCGAGAGCAGCCGTATAATTATGTTTACATTCACAAGCTTATTTTGACATGGTGATTTTCAAAAATTAAAAATATTTTATTCTATGTAGATTCCATACATAATTATTTTTGAATTTCAATATATCTACCGCCACTTTGCAGTGTTCGTTATGGCAAAGAAGCAGCGAAACTCCATAGCACAATTTTATCAAAAAAAAGTGACAATTTATTCAAATTTGCCGTCTAATACAGTTTTACTTTGTTATGTTATATTTGTTAGATGTGACATGGATAAACACTATTTTCTGTTTCAAACGTTTCATGTTTATTATGCGTTTATCTGTGCACGATTGCACTACAATTGAACGAGTGTACAACTCGAAATTGAAGTAGTACACTTGACTAATGCGCTATGGCACGTAAACTATTGTCACCCAAGTGCACGCGGCTGACAAGTTGAGTGCGTTTTCGAATTTATAATAATGTTTTGTTTGAAAAACATGTAAAATAATTTAAAATTGTAATTTACATTAAGCCGTGATCTTTCTCAGTGCGATGTCTATTTTACACGCATATTGTGCTCATTGCCTACATGTTTGCTTGTGCACGAATGCACGCGACTGCCAAGCATTTGCGACTAACATATTATTTCAACCGATGTACCTACCTTACTTAAAATTATGAATAATAATTATTCTGAATTATTCCACAAAACAATTTATTTCTTAGATGTGTAGGTCAGAGAAAAAAAAAGTTCACGTGATTATCCAAAAATAGAATACTATTTACACTTTAATTCAGATAACTACTCTACGCTAAGATTTTCTTCACACCTAATTCCGTATTACAGACGCAATTTATGATGTAATCCACTTAACATCCTATTTAATAAACATTGGTACCGCTAATTGTCTTCCAATACCACGGTTTGCCACAATTGAGGTTATAAGGCCAGTACATTTTTTTACGAGGGGGAAACCTTCAAAAGGTACCCGTCGCCGTGGGAGTGACGACGGGTTATGTGAGACTTTTACCGCACTAAAACTTCCCCGGTGACCATCTTCGGCGCTGCGTAGAGGATTCCGGGATCTCAAAAGGGACGTAACCGGAGTTCTCTTAACGCGTTGCCCCGTCGGGCTCCACCCAAATGATCATGAAGCTCGCCACACCTTGTGGAGCGTACGACGGTATGCGGTCACACATACCATCGTTCTTCTCGGGGTCGATAGCCTGGCGGTTGGAGTTCCCACTCTTGCAATCCCAAAAGCCCCCTTTTAGTCGCCTTTACGACAGGCAGAGGATACCGTAGCCCTAATTCCGTAGCTCAGACGCAATTTATGATGCAATACACTTAACATATAACTTAACAAACATTGGCACCGCTAATTGTCGTCCAATACCACGGTCGGCCACGATTGAGGTTTTAAGGCCAGCACTATTGACCTGACGCAAATAAGCTTAGTGTTAATCAGATAATTAATATAGGGCAGCTAGTATGAGGCTAATTTGGGATGCACTATAAAATTACAGGTGATTTGTAGCAGAATTCATTGACCTTTTTGATTATTTTAGTATTTCTTTTAGATATACGAGTAATTCAGTATAGGTATATGATGTCTTCGTTTTGAAGGTTCGCACTGCCGCCACATATATTTCTACGTAATAACACCAGAGTTCACCGATCTGTTCAGTGTTCTTTTTTTAAGTGCAATTTATGGTTTGAAGCTACATCCCTAAGGACATACTTAACCAAGGCGTTTCAAATTAGTCCTTAGGGGTTGCAAAGCATCTGTGGATCTGTACCAATCTCTGGCAGGAATCTAATCATACATGGGATTGATATTGGTAGAACCCTTTGTGGTTCGACTCCGGCGACACCGCCACACCTATTTCTGCCTCATGACAGCAGTGTTAAGCGCTGTTGTGTTCTGGTTTGGTAAAGGGAGGCATACTTTTCCGAGGCACTCCAGCTTAGTCCTGAAGGGTAGCGGCTCATCTGTGGTCGACCTCAAGTAGGAATATCTAAATCTACCTGAGGTTAATTACAAATGTCCATGGGCGGCAGTAGCCACTTACTATCAGGTGGACTGCATGCTTGCCAGCTACTCTTATATTTAAAAAAAATACAGATGTCTATAACCTTCTACCAAAACACAGAATTGTCTAACGCTAGAAATATATGTGACGAGGATACTTCCCCAATCGAACTATACTAATTCTACCACCTTTCAGTTTGAATTTATAATCCGTTCTTCACAAAAAATGAATAGAAAATTTAAGATTGATTGATAAAAGGAAGTTGCTACCCAAATTCTATTTTTATTTATAATTAATGGCTTCCGTTGAGATAATTAATTGATGAGATAATTACGACTCATTTCTACGATCCGCGTGGCGGAGTAGTCCGGTTGGATGCGTAGAGTTCCGGGTTTAATCCCTGGTAAGGCAGATACGTAAATTACGAAGTTATATTCTTTTCTGGGTCTGGATGTGGATGGAAAAAAATATCTATGCGTGTGTTCATGGCACCCACACGTCAATAAGTCATTTTGTCTAAATTGTATATGGTCTTCTAAGTCTATACAGGTTAACTAAAAATAGTATTTTATCACTTACTTTGACATCGAATCGCATTTTTAGTGTCGTAGATCATCGTAGCTCATGTTTGCGACTTGAGCCAAAAATCCATAAATGGTTTTTGATGAAAATAAATAACGCTTTCTACACTCAAAGCTCCACTCTAGGATTTGTCTTGCGTCATGGGTGTCATGGACACATACAAAGATATTCGACACGACCACCCACCCAAAACGGAAATTTAAATTCATAATTTAGTTATCTGTCTGGCCGCGGATCGAACCTGGAACCAAAACAGAACAACCTCGAACAAACAGTCACGCCGTTATGGTAATCTTCCCACGCGGGTTGTGATATGAATGCTCATAAACATTTAAGATAAACCTTAACGATGTCAAGATGTAGTTTTGCTTTAAGCCATTTTCAAAAGCTTAGTCACTTAACAAGCGATGCTGAGTGTTATGCTTGACATTTTGCTGTGCGACAAAATTCGAAATGATGACATTTGTAGACAAAGTGAGCTTACTGACATAACACTCAGAATTAGCAGGGTTAAGTGCCAATCGGCTGATCATATCACGCGTAAGACCGAAAATGGATGAGGAAGAAGTTTTTGATTGGTGACGTAGCCAAAGGATAAAAGGTAATTCAGCCCAGATGGACTGGAATGGGACTGAAATAGATAGTCGGAAACCATTGAAATCAGAGGGTATAGGACTGTTTGAAGCGACAACATAAACAACTGTGGACCAGAAGACCGCATGGAGTATCGCCAACTTAAAAAATAAAGGTGGTAGAACCCTTTGTGGTTCGAGTCCGGCGGCACCACCGTGACACCTACTAAAGCGCTACTGTGTTCCGCTTTAAAAGGGGGTGGTAAGGGAGATTTACTTAATGAAGGCGTTCTAACCTAACTCTCAGGGGCTGCAATACATTTATGTCCATCCTCGGGTAGGAATCTAATTTTATTGCTGTTGATTGTGATCACCTGTGGGTGTCCATGGGGAACAGAAGCCACTTACCATCAGGTGGACTCGTATGCTACTTCTATGTAATAAATGAATAGTACATCAGTATTGCAGAAGATAACGAGGACCAGATGGTCGGAGAGATCTATTCTACCTTTGTGTTTTTTTTTATAATATAGTAGTAGCAGACGAGCATGCAGTCCATCTGATGGTAAATGGCTACTGCCGCCCAAGGACATCTGTAATCAACATAGACTGATGTCTTTGTTACCTTTTTTTTGTTAACGATGGGACACCTTTAAAAGGTACCCGATGCCATGGAAGCGATATGGGGTTATGTGGGATTCTTATCGCACTAAAATCCCCCCTGTAACCGTACTCGACGCTGCGCTGAGGACCGGTATCTCCAAAGGAACACAACCAGAGTCCTTTAAGTATCTTGCCCCGTCGGGCTCTACCCTGATGTACTCTATGTTACCTACAGAGCATAACAGTAGATCTTTGTATTCAAATAGCATAAAAGAAGACGCCAATGTAGCGAGACCTATATACCAGTGGTCTCAAAGAAGATAGATGACTGACACAAATACCATAAAGAGATAGTGGAATTGATTTTTCTTAGAATATACATAATAAGCTTTGGAAGCGAGCCAACTATGACAATGTAATCGATACGGTGGAGATTAAGATTTCAATTTAATCCATCAACATTGTAATGGATATTGCCGGGAAAGTCTTTAATACGGTTTTGGATGGTGAATTAAATTTGAAAATGTTTGGACGGTCAAGGTATCAAGGACTTTAGTAAATAGTGGCCAATGGTCAATCGTGACAGATACTGATACTGTTGAGGATGGTAGAGCCCTCTGTGGTTCGACTCCGGCGGTAACTTGCCACACCTATTTCTGCCAATAATAGCAGAGTTAAGTGCTGCTGTGTTCTGGTTTGAAGGGTGTTGTAAGGGAGACATACTTTTTCGAGGCGTTCTAGCTCAGTCCTCAGGAGTAACGGCGTACATAGTGATACAACAACACAAGTAAGATTCGATTTTTGATCTTACGCCGGTCACCTGCACAGGTCTATTCCCACACACAGTCCAGTGTACCTGTGCAGATATACCTGAACAGGTAGATCTCTCCGGTGCACCGTAGTGTGGATTAGAGACATTAGGCGTACACAAAATAAATTCATTTCATTTCATCGAATTGTAAAGGAAACCGTGCTGATTTATATGCAAATGAATTAAACGTTTATCTACTTAATCCTTAAAGTCACTGACAGTTTATGACGTCATAAAGTTTTTATGGCGGATTTAGTTTAGCCTTCACATTTAGACATGGATTGAGATATCTTAGTTGGTTTTCAGCAAATTGTTATTTTGACGTAATGTTGAAAATATATTAAGTATATTGAAGAATACTTCTTGTAATAAAGCTATCCACAATCAAACTACGCCTTAAAAAAATCCACACTAGGATTCCCTGTGTCGTGGGTGCAATGGACACACACATAGACAAATACACAAACAGCCAGATCCAAAAACAGAAATGTAAATTCATCATTTAGATGTCTAGCCGGGAACCGAACCCGGGACCCTTTGCGCGTCAGACCGGTATGGTGACTGCTCCGCCACGCAGGTCGTCAAACAGAAAGGAGGACTTAGGATGCCGTGCCTGTGGATGCCAGCTGATTTATAAATGAAGCGAACATCCTTCCTTAGGAGTGGCAGCGTCCTGTGACCGACTTCAGGTGGAACCTCTTGTTCCATATGAAGTTGGTTACAAATGTCCATGGGCGGCAGTAGCGTAATTTGAAGGTGGTAGAACCCTTTGTGGTTCGACTCCGGTGGCACCACCGCCACACCTTTTTCTACCTAATAACAGCAGTGTTAGGCGCTGCTGTGTTCCAGTTTGAAGGGTGTAGTAAGGGAGACAGACTTTTCCGAGGCGTTCCAGCTTAGTCCGCAGGGGTAGCGGCGCATCTGTGGCCGACCTCAGGTAGGAATATCTAATCCTATCTGGGGTTGATTACAGATGTCCGTGGGCGGCAGTAGCCACTAACCATCAGGTGGACTGTATGCTCGTCTGCTACTCCTATATTATAAAAAAAGTAGCCACTTACCATCAGATGGACTGCATACCCATTTGTTATTTCAATGTCATAAACACAGTTATGAACACTTAATGACGTAAAGATATTTATATAACCCGTTCCAATAGAGATTGTAATATAAAATAACATGTATATATACCTCTCCTTCTTCGATACAGAAAAAGATGAAGAAGCGAGCATTTTGGACAACTTTCTATATTGGAACAAGTTATATCTTACACAAGCCAGATCTTTCAATTCAATACTACAACGTACGAATAATCTCCTTAGATATTCGGTTTGCGTACATACAAATCAAATAAACGGAACCCAAATTGATAATGACATTATTAGGTGCCCTTGGGTCAGCCGCAATCCCTATCTGACAAGAGGTGGATGGTCAGGACTCCGGCAGTAGCTGGGTCCGCAACCTTCTCTCCCTCCAGCGAAGGTGGACGGCTTAGGGAACCGGCAACGGCGACCAAAGCTATCCCTCCCTTCCAGCCCATAGTCTTCTTGTCCCGGCTGAGCCTAAGGCTCGCCTCTCAAAACCCGGTGAAGCTGTATAGGTCGCTAGGACCAACAGTAAACTACACAAAAAAAAAAAAAAAAAAAAAAAAAAAAAAAATGACATTATCATTCCACCCCGCCATACTTGTGTGTGGTTTCTCTTATGATTATAATATGTGATATAATTTTGAAGATTCTTCAAAATAGGATTCTATAAACTTTTTTTTTATAAGGTCTTTTCCGAGGCGTTCCAGCTTTGTCCTCAGGGGTAGCGGCGCATCTGTGGCCGATTTCAGGTTGGAAACAAATGTTATCTGGGGTTGATTACAGATGTCCATGGGTGGCACTTACCATCAGGTGGACTGCATGCTCGTCTGCTACTCGTATATTATAAAAAAAAGATCAAAGTATCAGCTTGTAATACTTTTATGAGGACTAAGCTGGAATGTCTCGGAAAAGTATGTCTCCATAACCACACCCTTCAAACCATAACACAACAGCGCTTACCACTGCTGTTATGAGGCAGAAATATGTGTGGCGGTGGTGCCGGAGTCGAACCACAACAGATTCTACAGCTTTCAAATGGAGACGTTATATAACATCTGGATCAGACTTCAACCCCTTTCGATGAAAAATCTAGGCTATGACCTTGTAAGGATCCTTACATATAAGCCCAAAGTTGGTTAGAAATAAAAACTGTAATAAAACAAAGTGGTTTGGCAACAGTGCCAAGTGGTGGCACACTTTGGGAACAACTGACCTATATAACTTGTGAAGTTTGACGTAACTTTGAAAGTTGGACAGTAATGTACGGCGGACTGTTGTCTGTCTAATTCGATTTGTTATATTATTTACCACCCCCTAATGAGTCATAACGACAAATTTAATAGTTGTTTCTATCCCTCGGGAACGGTATTTCTTTGGCATAAAAGGGGTACCTTTTCTGAACCCCTGACAACGTGTCTACAAAACTTTATGACAATCGGTTATGTTGTTGAGGTGTGAAAGGGTGTCAAACGTACAAACTTACATTTGCATTTATAATAGAAGGTGGTAGAACCCTTTGCGTTTCGACTCCGGCGGCATCACTGCCACACCTATTTCTACCTAATAACAGCAGTGTTAGGCGCTGCTGTGTTCCGGTTTGAAGGGTGTGGTAAGGGAGAATTTTCAGAGGCGTTCCAGCTTAGTCCTCAGGGGTAGCGGCGCATCTGTGGCCGACCTCAGGTAGGATTATCTAATCCTATCTGGGGTTGATTACAGATGTCCATGGGCGGCAGTAGCCACTTACCATCAGGTGGACTGCATGCTCGTCTGCTACTCTAATGTTATAAAATATATATATATATATATATATATATATATATATATATATATATATATATATATATATATATTACTTAGGATTACATTTGGTATATTGGGTAACCCCTTTTAAAAAGACTTGCCAGTTTTCATCTTTTTAAAAGAAAAATTGTAATTTTACATATAGAACGCTGGTGCATGTGATATTTAAATGCACACCGTCGCAAACAATTGTTTAAAAAATCCAATTTATTTTATAAATGAAAAAATATTTTAAATATTCTGATTAAATTACTTATACGTAATATACGTATGTCCTCTTCATACGCTCGAAAAACATTACCCTCCTGCTAGCCCAATATGTTAAATAAATATAGTTATAAAAAACTAAAAAAACACGCTTTTATGATAAAATCAACTAAAAAGTAGAAAAGTATTCTATTTCATTCTTTCGTACATGCAGGGTAAGATAAGGATGTATGTTGATCTCTTTCTACTGAAAAACGGAGTTACTCACTGACAAACATACAAGTGAAGCTAATATAAAGCGTGTAAAAATGAGGTCCATAAAGTACATTTATTTCTTTATTTATTTAATTAGGACAACATAAGATACAGAAATGATTAACATATACAGTAAATTTATGTATATTATCTTAGTGAGTAACTGTTCTTACTTACTACATATGTATTACTTAAAATATTTAAACATACTTTACTTAAAATTAGGTACGTAAGGAAATGAATATCACACTCTACAATGATCGAACTTCGAAATCGCTCAACTTGGCCTACCAATATCGTAAGCATATTAAAACTGAGTGCTCCGGCAACTGTACCAAGCAACTTGGTACACTTTGGGAACAACTGACCCAGATAACTTGGGCAAAGATTGCGCTGAATTAAAGTATTAGTTACCGAGTTTGTAAGTTGGAAATTATCGTGTTTCTTACAGATATGAACATTAAGGACTTGACATTATCATAATTTTATCAAGGTTTTACATTTTTGACACTTTTTAATGAAGGTTTAAGGTTTTTTGAAATGGATTTTTCATGATATATTTTCAGGTTTTTTATATAAAATGAAAATAGCAAAGGAGCATGCAGTCCACCGAATAATAAGTGACCACTGCCATCCATGGCCGTTTAAAATCAAACCCAGATAATATAAGACCTGCAGGTCGGTCACAGATGTGTTGTTACCCTTGAGGACTAAGTAGAAATCCCTCGGAAAAGTGTGTGTATTTTACCACACTCTTTAAACCAGAACAAAGCATCGCTCAACCCTGCTGTTATAATGCAGAAGTAAGTGTGACGGTGGTACCTCCGGAGTTGAACCATAACTACCTTTAATCACATCATTCTGGCACACAAGTGTAAAAATCATTAAGTTCCGTAAATAATATGGAGAAAAGCTACTTAAAATACGTACCTACGTATGGAAATGAATACGCCACTCTACAATGATCGAACTTCGAAATCGCTCAACTTGGCCGACCAATATCGTAAGCATATTAGAACTGAGTGCTCCGGCAACTGCCAAGCCAAGCAACTCGGTACACTTTGGGAACAACTGACCCAGATAACTTGAGCAAAGATTGCGCTGAATTAAAGTATTAGTTACCGAGTTTGTAAGTTGGAAATTATCGTGTTTCTCATAGATATGAACTTTAAGGGCTTTAAGTTATCATAAATTAATGAAGGTTTTACGTTTCTTAGAGGGAGATTTCACAATAGTTTTTCAGATATTTTTTTTAAATATAGCAAAGGAGCATGCAGTCCACCTGATGATAAGTGGCCACCGTCATCTACGACCGTCTGTAATCAAACCCAGATAAGGTTAGAGTCCTATCTGGTGGACTAAGTTGTGGCTTGTTAAATATCGTCTCTTTTACCACACCCTTCAAACTGGAACACAGCAGCGCTTAACACTGTTGTTATAAGGCAGATATAGGTATGGATGGATAAGCAGGCAGATAAAGAGGTGGTGTCTCTAGAGTCGAACCACAAATAACATTAATTTCGTCTTAGATTAGAAGTGTGAAAAAATCTAATATTAAATAAGTAATTGCATTTTATATTTGTTCGTTGCTTATCCTAGTTATCTATTTATTTGCTATATATCTATTTACATGTCCTTTTTTCACTCTCTTTTCTTTATATTTTCATGTTTGACTTTCTTTTTCTATCCTTCTATTATTTTGTTTTCTTTTTTCTATATATATTTTTTTCTTCTTTTAATTATCTTAAATATTAAATGTATTTTGCGCCGCCTTTATATTTTCTGCACATCCTTAAGGTTGACTGGTAGAAAAAGTGTGTAAAATGTTTCGTGTGTGGACTCCAGAGGAATCACCGCCACACTTATTTCTAATAATAGCTGTGTAAAGCGTCGCTGTGTTCTGTTTTGAAGGGTGTGGTAAAGAATAATAAATACGAGACATTCTAACTTAGACCTTACAGACAGGACGTATCTATGATCTCCATAGGAGTCCAATCCTACCTGGGATTAATTATAGATATCCATGAGCGACAGTGGCTACTTATCAGATAGAATGCTTGCATTGTAATGAACTCTTTTACGTGGCATCCCTACTTAGTCTTCATGGAAATTCCATTTGGAGTTGATCACATATATCCATTGGCGACGGTAGCCACTCACCATCAGAGAAACTGCATGGTCATATATTAGTTGCATATTTTTTTGCATTTGCATTTTTTTTTATAATATAGGAGTAGCAAACGAGCATGCAGTCCACCTGATGGTAAGTGGCTACTGCCGCCCATCGACATCTGTAATCAACACCAGATAGGATTAGATATTCCTACCTAAGGTCGGCCACAGATGCTCCGCTACCCCTGAGGACCAAGCTGGAACGCCTCGGAAAAGTTTGTCTCCCTTACCACACCCTTCAAACCGGAACACAGCAGCGCCTAACACTGCTGTTATTAGGTAGAAATAGGTGTGGCGGTGGTGCCGCCGGAGTCGAACCACAAAAGGTTCTACCACCTTCAAGGGTTCTACCAACTTGCATAATGTAACTTGAAGCATATTTTGTATAACTTACCCTATATTTCTCTATTTAAATACAGTAAGACCTCTTTATACAGTTTCCTATATACTATAGAGAGGTGCCTATATACGAAACTGCCTATTGCCGGCCTGTAATGATTTACACATTATTTGTAAACAAATAAAGGTCGAATAAGTACCGGCGGAGTATAATTGTGTCGGTGCGAATGGCTGCCTCTATTTTATTTTGTTATTTTCGGCTTGAGTTTGAATAGATTTGGAAATAATTTACGAAACATAAAATAATAATGCTTAAGAGATTTCAAAGGTCTTATTGTTTCAAGGAGATCAAAACAAATTTTCGACGTAATATTTTTTGATAAAGTTTATTTCAAATTTTTGTCAAGTATATTGTAGATTACATAAATGAAAGGTGGTAGAATCCTCTGAAGTTCAACTCCGACGTATACCTATTCCGACCGGCGTATACCTACCGCCACACCTATTTCTGCCTTATAACAGCGGTGTTTAACGCTGCTGTGTTCTGGTGGTCCATTATAAGAAAGTCAGGGTCTGATGATGGCAAACCAAAGAATCGAGGGGAACTTTCAATCATCGTAGGGGCGACTAGTGCGTTTGTAAGTTTTTTCAGTAGACTTTTTATTCAAATATTATATTATATTCATATAAACGTTAGTATGTCGTCACTAAAAAGGGTGATTTTTTTAACAAAAATATACAACCGACTTCTTTTTCACTACAAAGTAAAAAATAATAAATGGTGGTTTAGTACATATTTCTGAAGTCGGCTCTCATATTGGACATGCTATTTACGCCGCTATCCAACGAAATATATTGAGCGCCGACTTCAAAACTATGTACTAAACCAACATTTATTTCAATTAAAGTGTAAATTACAAGTAGTTTAATTTTAATATAGATATATTTTGAGTCTGTGCTCATTATTGCAATGTCACTGTATCGCCAACACGTTACTGGGTCAAGTGTATTCACTATTGAATTTATAAGGTTTGATTGCTATACGTAAATGATGTGAAAAACTGATTTGTGATGTTGGCGACTGTTTTTAAGATATTTTGTTGTTCAGGGTGACTTAGGGAAATCTTTATATATATATTTCTTATGTGCGTGTGTATGTCACTGAACTCCTCCTAAACGACTGGACTGATTTTGATGAAATTTGTTGTGTGTGTTCAAGGGTACTTTAGAATGGTTTAGATTCACAATTTAATCCGTGGGAAAAGGTTTTTTTAGTTAATTTTTAATTCGTAAGTAGTTATAGAATCGGAAACTATACATTTGATCAAGTGATGATCTTTAGCAAAATTGTTGTCCAAGAGCCCACGAGGGCTTGGGAGTTGGTAAGACCAATTTTCGATAGATGGCACTGGTACATAAAGTGGTACATAAATGAACCCCTTCAAACCAGAACACAGCAGCGCTTAACACTGCTGTTATATGGCAGAAATATGTGTGCCGTAAATTTAGATGTATCCATAACAAACTGACTGACAATCAAAATAAAAACCGATTTTATTTTTTGCACTAAGAAATGAGTTTATAAAATGACAGTTGTTTAGACATTACAGACAGACATTTCAATTTTATTTTATATTTTTGATGCCAACTACTTTGAATTACAATTATTAAATTGCTATTTTTCGAAAAAAAGCGGTTTTGTTTGAATCGACCCTTATGTATTTTCAACGTTTTTATTTTATGTTTTTGTTGTTATAGCTGTTTGTATGTATAATTTATTACGTTTCAAGAAATAAAGCCCTGTGAACGTAGAACAGAAGAACAGACAGCAGAGGCTTAGGAATAGGGTTCCGTTTTACCCTTTGACTACAGAACCCTAAAATAGGATATCATTCATTACTAAACATTTAATCATGAAAACTCTATTAAATTATAATATTTGAGCAGTTTACTTAAGATAATAGTGTAAAAAGAAAATAGTGATACAAAAATGTATTGTTATCATCCAAAACCTACATTTTACAAGAACTCTATTTTGCTCTACTTTCGCTCTACAATTTTACTGGCACGATTCTATTTTCCTGCAAATCTCATTTGTAAGGATCGCGCTGAAGCCACGATGGGAACAAACTTGGAGAATATACGGGTATAAGTAATGTGACCATAAGTCTCGTTTTCAACGGGACCTTCCCTATTTCGGTTCTTTTTTCGATGTGTACGAGAAAATGTTTGAAATAACACAGCATAATTGTCCCGTTTCTCCAAAGCAAAGTGTTGTTACCATAGGTATAAGGAATAAAAAAATACGTTCCATTTTGAACGGGATTGTCCCATTTGTCGATTCTTCAGTCCAAAGTCCGCGAGAAAATCTTTGGGATGCACAATTGGCGCGTTTTTCCAAACCGAGATCATGATAAACTATAATGAATACATAGATTAGTAAAGATTACTCACTCCTAACAAGAAAATGTACCCAGTTTTGAGAATTGAAATAGTTGCGTAAAAAAGTTTTGTCACGTCTCCGTGCTAAAATGTCCCTAAAATATTTGAAATAATAATATATTTATTATGTAAACTACGCAGTATCAGTTATTTATTCGTAAATTTTCTCTAAAAATGTTTTTATTTGTCAAGAATTCAAAAAAGAACTTTCTAATTAGCCGTTTGTGGCTTCATTCGATTTCAAGGCGGCGAAGTATCTTTACTAATCTATGGGTGATTTTTAGATAAAAATGTGCTTTCCTTTGGCACATATTAAAAAATAACAACATGAAGCATAACTTCTTAACTTTTTTTTTCTTAGACACTCAACGCTGAATTATAAAAATAAGCTCAACTTTTTTTCTGTGTGTAAGACCGCTAAATTATTTCTGATTGGCAATCATACCAATATCTAGCAAAATAAAAATTAATATTCCTCGGCCCTACTAAAAAACATAATCAAAGCGATGTCTCGTTTTTAGTATAAAACTAATATGTTACACTAGCCGTACCTCTTTCCTTCGGGAAGGCGGTTAAAAATAGTGTTGTGTTATCACTATGAGGAACAAATGTATATCTTGACATGTTATTACAAAATAATTCATATCATATAATCTTATATATAAAATTCTCGTGTCGCAATGTTAGTTACCGTACTCCTCCGAAACGGCTTTGCCGATTTTCACCAAATTTTATATGCATATTCAGTAGGTCTGAGAATCGGCTACTATCTATTTTTCATACCCCTAAGTGATAAGGGTTGTTCACCCATAACATCTTTTTATTTATATGGCAACACAACGTGTGCCGGGTCAGCTAGTATGATATAATAATATCATATGTATTGCTTAACATATGTAATAAAGAATTTGTAAAGGGAACATTTTATAGTGATAGCCTGGTGGTTATACGCTGACACTGATTCTGAGGGTCCGTGGTTCAAATTCAGGCATATCTGATTTTTCAAAGTTATGTATTAAGGAATGTAGGTTTACGTATTCTGTGTAGGTTTGCTGTGTTCTGGTTTGAAAGAAGTGGTAAGGGAGAAATACTTTTCCGAGGCATTCCAGCTTAGTCCTCAAGGGTATCCGCCTATCTGTTACCGACTTTAGTCAGGAATTTAATATTATCTCGGGTTGATTACAAATGTTCATGAGTGGCAGCAGCCACTTACCATCAAATGGACTGCGTGATTGTCTGCTATTCCTATACTATAAAAAAAGAAAAGTAAGTCAGCCGGCATTCGGGGAGAGGAGAGATATCACATTTATTTTTAGAAAAAATCTATTTGATTTGTCTGACAGGTCTGGTCTTTTCTTCAGACAACTAAAGTGCAACATCTTTCCAGATAAAATCAAGAAGAAGTATGCGTCGCTCGGCGAGAGTGTCGTGGTGGTGCGGCTGGAGCGGGCGCCCAAGTGGGGCTTGGGGCTCAGTCTGGCCGGGCACCGGGACCGGAGTCGCATGGCGGTCTTCGTGTGCGGGATGCACCCTGAGGGGTCCGCATCGAAGGCGTCCCCGCCTATCAACGTTGGTGACGAAATCTTGGAGGTAAGATCAGTTTATGAAAAAATGAAAAATGAAAATGAAAAAATGTTTTTTTGATTCACAGTTATGTGTACTAAGCGTTGCCAGAGCATCTGTACCCCAGTAGATAAAAATATTCTAAAATCATAAGGGTTGTACCCATACAACAAATATTATAGCGGAATTGAGACATTTTATGTGTTACAAATAAATATATCGGTAAAAAGAAATTAAAACCGCGTGTCGTGAGTACTCGTAACATATTTAAAGGTATTCACTTCCACGATAAGTAATGATGGCATTTGCCTACTGAGCCTTTTGACGACCCGCGTGGCGGAGCGGTTACCATACCGGTCTGACGCGCAGAGGGCCCCGGGTTCGATTCCCGGCCAGACAGACATTTAACTGATGAATTTAGATTTCTGTTTCTGGGTCTGGGTGTTTGTGTATTCGTCTATGTGTGTGTCCATGGCACCTACGACACAGGGAATCCTAGTGTGGGGCTGTGAGTGTAGAAAGCCTGTTTGCCCCGGCATGGAAAGCACGGGTCGCTACATCGTGTCCCGTAGGAGATAAACTGGAAAACTGGAGATAGAGAGTTAGCAGCCAACCAGTGTTCTATGATCTTAAACCTTGAAAAGGTTTAACAAATTCCAAACAATCATAACCACAGGGATCCAAGGCTTTAACTTCATAGCATGCAGTTCTGCAAGAAAAGCAAAGCCGTCAGGTTAAGATTTGCAAAATCCTCGTAGCGCGCCCTAACTTGCTAATATACAAAGGGTTTTAGGGTCGAATGTTTCGACGGTCCCTACGTATAAAGCGACATGTCAAAAATTGCATTTTTTTTGATTGCATATTGCATATGTCCATACGCTTATGCCTATATAAGATTTTTCTTTAAATATGATGTATTTTACTAGATTTACCATTCGTATAAGAGAACAAGTATAACAATTACAGGAAATAGGTGTCGTACATGCGGATATCTATACTTATCGTTTTGTACTATGTCTTAAAAAGCGCGCCACTCGGCATAAACGCGGTCATGTCTTACTTAACATCACGTCTAAAAAGCATATTTTCCGCTTTAAATAATAAGTAAGAACACAAAAAAATGTTATGGTTTTTCTAACCTACAAAAGTAAGACATCAATGTAAAATCTGAGTAAGATATCAATACCGTTTTCATGTTTCCTACGTATAAAGTTGTATCTCAGACTTGTCTGGCATGCTTTTATTTGCGTTTTCACGTAGAAACAGTCATCTGTCAGTTTTTCTGGTAAATATAAAAAAAAAACAATATTTAAAAATATTAGTACAAACTTTCGAAAGCTATAACAACATTATAAAAAAAGAAAATCTTATAATTGTATAGAGAATTATTTCTAGAGTGGTTTGAACCTTAATTACACTCTCCTGTAAACCTGCGTTTTCGACATGTCGCTTTATACGTAGGGACCGTCGATTTGCTGTGCAGCTTTTTCTAAGCGATTCGTTTTAATATCTGTTGGGGGTCTGGGTGTTTGGTAATTTGTGTTTGTGTGTCTCTAGATTTCAAAACATAGACAATTTTAATATACTGCAATAGTTCATGAGAGTTTATGCAGGACTCTGAAACTTTTTAATTTCAATTTTGAAAACTCTCTTTTGAAGTAAATCATTTATCATTAAGAGGTATTGCCTGTCAAAATATTCCAAATTACGACGTATCTTTCCGAAAATTTTCCAAAGAATCGTTGAATCAATTCACCAATTGTTCAGAATCTCGGAAATGTTCTTAACGATACTTCAGCCGGGAAAGGATTCAGGGTTGTTATATATGTAACCCTCAACTTGTGAAGGGTACTAGACTTGGTCCAATTTGATTCTTCAAGTAGTCTATGGTAATAGTATTTTCGATACCAAGTTTTGTGTACTACTGAATAAAAGTACCTATATAGTTTTTAGTTGCTCTTTTTTATTTATTTTTTATAATATAAGAGTAGCAGACGATCGTGCAGTCCACCTGTTGGTAAGTGGCTAGCGCCGCCCATGGACATCTGTAATAAATCCCAGATAAGTTTAGATTTCTACCTAAGGTCGGTCACAGATGCGCCGCTACCCCTAAGGACTAAGCTGGAATGCCGCGGAAAAGCATGCCTCCTTTACCACACCCTCAAACCAGAATGCAGCAGCGCTTAACACTTTATTAGGTAGAAATAAGCGTGGCGGTGGTACTGCCGGAGTTAACCCATTGAGAGTTCTACCACATTTAAAACCTTTCCTATCAGGGTTTCTTCTAGACTGTCCCCTTACCATAACCGGAACACAGTAATGCCTCTGAAATAGTTCTGATGACATTTTATCAGGAGTTAAAATACGAAAGATTAAACCGATTTCAATCGCTGGAGATAAAGCAATATTATATTTTTTTTAAATACGAATGATGGAATATAATAAGAACACTTGCTGTTGTCGCAACCAATAAATAAAAACAAACACAAAAATAAAAGTTTCCTCGCGCTAATCTGCCAGACATAAAATTAATCACAAATATTGCAAAAACTAAAACCGATCGTGTGCCAAAACGTGAAAATACATTTAATAGTTGCTCACTGATAGAGATTTTGCCAAAATATCTCAATGTATCGGAACTAAAATTCTGCAATATGAATTACAAAAACGAAATAAATTTCGTTGTCATAATTGAATTATGTAATAACCAAAATCGAGAAGGTGGTAGAACCCTGTGTGGTACGGCTCCGGCGGCATCACCGTCACACCTATTTCTGCCTAATAACAGCAGTTAAGTGCTGCTGTGTTCTGGTTCGAAGGGTGTGGTAAGGGAGACATACTTTTTGCGGCATTCCAGCTGAGTCCTCAGGGATAGCGGCGCATTTGTGGCCGACCTCAGGTTGGAATATTTAATTCCATCTGGGGTTGATTACAGATGTACATGGGCGGCAGTAGCCACTTACCATTAGGTGGACTGCATGCTCGTGTGCTACTCCTATATTATACAAAAACTAAAACCGATCGTTTGCCAAAACATGAAAATACATTTAAAAGCTACTCTCTGATAGAGATTTAGCCAAAATATCTCAGTGTCACCTGATAGATAGAGCGACGGAAATGTTAACATCACGTAAATGTCGAGATGAGAAATTTATACCATTTCTCATTTTGAACGCTTATGTAGAGTTCTGATGTCTAAGTGTAGAGTTCTGTCGAAGCTATTACTGTTCAAAACATCTCTAAATGTAAAGTTGTGTCGAAGCTATTAGTGTTCAAAATCTACATTAAAAGGTATAACTCTATAAAGTTCAAATTTAGCATCACTGTTATGCAAGCTCTACATCAATTTCTAACAATAACAACAACAATAACAGTAATTAACTATTCTGTGTCTTGATTTGAAGTAGTCGAACCTATTAGAACTCTATATTAGGGTGTTCAAACTCTACTATTTAAAGTTAGAACCCTATGAAGTGGTAGTTTGAAGGTGGTAGATTTCTCGGAAGTAGGTCTTTCTAAGTGGTAGATCTTTGGGGTTTCGACTACACCACCGCCACACCTGTATCTGCCTATTAAAAACAGTGTTAAGCGCTGCTGTATTCTGGTTTGATGAGATACTTTTCCGAGGCGTTTGAACTTAGTCTTCAGGGGTAGCGGCGTATCTGTGCCAGACCTCAGGTAGGAATATCTAATCCTATCTGGGGTTGATTACAGTAGCCACTTATCATGTTCGCTTGCTACTTCTGTATTATAAAAATGTCGACTTTTATTTTTATTTTGATAAGCTTTTTTTGTTATCATATTCTCAATTATTTTGATTATCATTCGACCAATCATCGAAAACTAATCAATATACAACACAAACTCACTATATAGAATCCAGTGCCAACTCAGAAATAACACAAATACGTACAAAGCGTCCGTCTGTCTGTAGACCCAATCTATTGTTGTAAGATGAATCATGGGGACTGATGCCAACTGATAGATTAGGCGAAGATTAGACAGTGGGAGAAAATATCTTAATTGAATTGTATTACGAACACAATATATGTATATCCTTTTATTTGCTTTTTAATATTACTTATACGTTTTTTGGGGTGTTTTCGAAAATGGGGAGAGTAAATTTTGCAAAAAATGGCATGATATTGGCTTCTAATTATTGGAAAGGTTTGCAGATTTTTATTTGTTTAGATATATGTTACCGATTATACGATATGATACGATACAATACGATAAAATACCTACTATAGTAGGTATGAATATCATACTGTATTGTACCGTAAGCTATATAGTTTACGGTACAATACGGTATGATACAGTACTATATGATACGATACGATACGCTACGATACAATACGCTACGCTACGATACGATGCAATACGATACGACACGATACGGTACGATTCTATGTGATTCGATGCGATAGATACTACACAATACGATCTAATACGATACGACATGATACAATATGCTTCGTAACGTTACAAGCCTAGAGGACAATTCACCACTTTTCAATCGAATTATTACATAAAAGTACATGTTAATCAACCCCCTACACCCTGATAACCAAACTATCTACTATACTATCATAACTATTCACGTATTCCCAAGAAACTATTCAACAACCCATACAATATAACATGTGTATTCCCCAATCTCCCCCAAAACATAACAAAAGACGCAAGCCCAACAACGCCGAAATTTTCCAGCCTTCCTCATAAATATTAAAAATATGCTTCCGTTCTCACTTTATATGTGTTGTGTGTGTCTTATACCTAAGAATAAATACACTATTTCATGAGACATTACATGTTCCAACTTTATAATATAGGAGTAGCAGACCAGCATGTAGTCCATCTGATGGTAAATGGCGACTGCCGCCATGGACATCTGTAATCAACCCCGGATAGGATTATATTCCTATCTGAGATCGGCCAAAGATGCGCCGCTACCCCTGAGGGCTAACCTGGAACGCCTCGGATAAGTATGTCTCCCTTACCACACACTTTAAACCAAAATACAGGAACGTTTAAACTGTTGTTATTACTATCGTATCTTTTTAGGTATTCACAAGAAACTATATAAAATATGTGTTCCCCAATCTCCCCCAAAACATAACAAACATAAGACGCAAGTCCAACTATGCCGAAATTTTCCAGCCTTCCTCATAAATATTAAAAATATGCTTCCGTTCGCTTTCTGTATGTGTTGTGTGTGTGTGTGTGTGTGTGTGTGTGTGTGTATATTATACACACACACACCTTAGATATACACTATTTCATGGGACATTATTTAGACGTTCCAACTACGATTATTTTCGCTTCGGAAAAGTATGGCACATCACTTACAATCAGGGAGACTGATAAACATCCAGTTTCCTACTTTGGCGTTATAAAAATATTCCTCAAAAATCAAAATATTGATTGACTCACATATTCATCAAATTAATCTATCTAGGTATATAGTAAAAAAAAATGTGCTGTTTTCCAAAAAAAAACCGATTGAGAAGAGGTTTTTGACGCCTGTTTTTTTTTTCAAAAATATTCTTCCTACATCGTGTAATTCAAAAACTTCCTACTAGAGAAGATTAATTAGATTAACTAGCAGTGTCGAAATAACTAGAATTTGACATTGAAGGTCTAGAAAGCTGTCCTTTGTATTATATATAAATTGTTTGCTGAAATAAATTTTACGACTCCCAGAACTTGAGTCGTAAACCTTGCCGTGCGTTTTACTACTCATATATCTATATAAAATTGTTTGTCATGTAATCGATATAAATATATAGGAAATGTAATATAGATAAGTGGCAAATGAGCCTATATCGAATCTGATTGCTGCTCACTTCAAATAGGGTTAAATCAATCGATTGTACTCGTAATGCAGCGTTTTTCAAAGTGTGGATTTTGACCCCCTAGGGGAGCACAGGGGGTCACTCTGTAAGAGAGATACGAAGGGTCGCGAAACCTCAGTAAAAAAGAAGAAAAACAATATAAACATCAAAAACATATTTTTAGTAATTAACTTTTAAATTTAATGAAATCCGTTTCCTTTTAAATTTAATATATCCTTTTTACTTGCTTACGTACGTACTTAGTTCAAAAAATAAATAAAAATATTTAACAAATTTAATATTTCTAATAATAAATAAAAGTTACAAATAGAAGAGGAGGTAGGGGGTCGGGGAATATTTTTACATACAAAAATTTTATGCGACGAAAAAGATTGAGAAGCACTGCCGTAGGGAGAAAATATTTACCAATTTTTCTAGTCTAATCATACGCTTTCAAACAAGAAATTTGACATCAAAACCACGCAGTTTTCGCGTGATTCAAACAAATAGACGCTTTACATTAGTGAGGAAGAATTCGAAATCGAATTTGAGATTCAACAACAAAGAAAGCTAGGAAAGATTACACGAAACGGATACATCTAGTGCTTTAATTAATTACGTTTAAGATAAACAAGTATAGTCACGGGTAAACGCTATGTTCTCACAATTGGAGCAACGCCAAAACGTTGAACGAAAGTAACAAAAAATTGGCCAAGTGTAAGTCGAACTTACACAGAGGATTCCGTATCACAAAAAATCATATTTTTTTTATTTTTAGGGTTCTGCACCCAAAGTGTAAGAACGGAACCCTATTACTAAGACTCTGCCGTCTGTCCTTCCTTCGTAGGGATTTACCTTTAAACCGTAATACTCGTAGATACACTTGAAAATTTTAGTATTTGTTATTTTAGCAGCCATTTAAGTAAATGCATTGAAAATGAAAATTTTAAATGTCTTCATCGTTTGTTCATTCATCCATTGTTTCAATAGATAAAGCTAAAAATATTGAAAAATTGTGGTTTATTGTATAGCGACCCCCATGTATTTTCAACTTTTTTATTTTTAGTATTTCTTGTCATAGCGGTCTTGAAACTTGATTTTTTTAACAATTCACTAACTATTTAACAATTTCAAGTGTCTATCTATTACGGTTCAGGAGATAGAGCCCTGTGACAGACGGACCGACAGCGAAGGCTTATTAATAGGGTTCCGTTTTTACCTTTTGCGTACGGAACCCTGAAAATGCGCGAACAAGACGAATGAGTGACTGAATGAACGAACAGAGGATAACGACCGACTGATTGGCGGACTTCGCGAGATTAGACTGTAATTTATTTTGGAAGACTTATTTCGTTTTATTCTTTCTTTGTTTCTTGTCATCTCTTGACGGGTTTAAGCCGATGGATTTGCATACGCCCTTCGTTAGGAGTAAATTCGCTGGTCAATGTACTTTTATAAATTGGTCGGGTTTTTTGTTAATGATAGTATTAAATTGGTATGTACTATGCGGGCGACTTTATCTTAAGTGCCCGCTGCCGCTCATGGACATCTGTAACCAACTAAAATACAGAGGTTCCATCTGCCGATCACAGATACGTTGATACTCTGACTAAGAAGTTTCGAAGGTGTTCGAAGGCACCACCGCCACACCTATTTCTGCCTCATAACAACAGCGTTAAGCACAGCTGTGTTCTTGTTTGAAGGGTGTGGTTACGGAGACATACTTTTCCGAGGCTTTCCAGGTTAGTCCTCAGGGGTTGCGGCGCATCTGTGGTCGATCTCAGGTAGGAATATCTAATCCTATCTGGGATTTATTACGGATGTCCATGGGCGGCAGTAGCCTTTCCATCAGATGGATTGCATGCTCGTCTGCTACTCCTATATTATGAAAAAAAGGGTGTTTTTTTGTTTTTATAACAATTTAGTTAATCCACTGTTACTGTTTTGTTTACGATGTTAACTTTGTGGATTTACGTAAAGTTCGATCCAGTTAGTTGTGAAGGCAGCTTAAAGTTGACTAAGTATTGGAAAGTCCGTGGAAGTTGTAAGACCACTTCCGTGCATGAATTAGTAGATAAATTTGTTTTCTTATACGTGAGCTTATTTATTTTCGATTTAAATAAACAAATTTACAAATACAAAATATTGGAGTGATTAATAAATAATTAAGTTAAAGGATAAAAACGAGTACCTACTTACTATATGTTGACAAATTAATATAATATTATAATTAATATCATAATATGCTGGACACTGTGATAAATGTTGTGATAATGGAGGATCGAGGTTCGAATCCCTTGAATGCACCGGATTTTTTTCTAAATTCGTGAGCGCTAAAATTTCAAATGTTGCTAGGAAACCTAAGTAATTGAGAGATCTTACACCCTTCCCGGGGCCGTTGGCCGGGCGGTTCGAGCTCCCACTCTTGCCACCCACGACCCAGAGCCCCCCTTTTAGTCGCCTCATACGACAGGCAGGGGATACCGTAGCCCTATTCTTGTCCCGGAACTACAGGGAGACCGCGCCGATAGTAGACTACCTAACGCTTCTCATTGTGTAAAGAGAACCGTAACAATCCACACTTGGCTAGCCTATTAGACTAGGTACCTTATGCTTCTCATTCCGTCAATAGAACTGTACGTACCCAGCAAAGGATCAGCAAAAGTTTTCTATTTTTGTAACAAACTCTTATCAAAATTGGCTCTACCATTACCAAGATTTGTTAGGACAAACAAACAGACAGTCAAAACAGACCTTCATTTCATTTTCAGTCTTCAGCGATGAGATCCATTCGCAGCTAAAAATAAACAACATTATAATCACAGGCTAAAAATAACTGGTAACTACAGAACCAAACAGATGTAATCGAGTTGTTTTTGGCGCCAAAATGCAGTTTATACGGTATTGTTATAACTAACGTAACGTTTACTCAACGTTTATTGCTAGCTAGTTTTCGCCTGCGGCTTCGTTCGAGTACCTAATTATACAAATGTGTAGGTTTCCTCACGATGTTTTCCTTAAAAGACAAAACAAGATAATTAATTTCTTTCGTTATTACTTAAGGTTTCATTATAAAAATGCTTAGACTACAATTTTACGAGTTTTGATAAAATTTTAATCACTGGGCGATCGTTATAAATTCTAATATGCGGATAGAGATAGAGATTGATTGAAGGATAGAAATTGTTTTGATTTGTGTAGGTTTCCAAAAGCTTGTAGCCGATCTAAAGAAGTATCGATTTTTAAAAAATCAAACGAAATTAGACGCAAGTGCTTGCAACGCGTCCACACATTTGTGCATTTATAGGTTTAGAGTTGCGCGAGTTTGTAGATGCAACCTAACAATAACAATTACATGCCACAAAATGCATTAACAAACTAGATGCTATTCAAACGTAAACATAACAATAACAATCTGTAACAATTGTTAGGCACGGTGCATCTGGTATAACGTGGTTTATGTGCAATCTTGAGCGCAAGAATAGCTGTTCTGGGCCTGTTTCCAGGCTCAATTTGGACAGGACTTGTAAAGGTGTGGGTTGGGTGTTTTACTGAACAACCAGACTTTGACTTTTAAGGGTGACTTATAAGGGGTGTCAAAATTTCGTCTCAACAAACCTTTATAAAGGAAATTATTAAGAAAATGTTATTACACAATTAATGAATATTTAAATGATATAATTATTTCAATGTGTCATTAGTGAATTAAATATTTATATTGGTTAAAAAAATTATATATCATAATTTCATATTTTATACTATATACAAAATAAAAGGACATTATACCTATTATTGGACACCTATTGTACAAACTTATTTGCAAATGAAGACTGATTTGATTTATTTGATTAAAAACAAATACAAACGTGCAGATAGAGCATTTGACTTGGTTTGTTAATAGAAGATAACAATTACACGCCACAAAATACATTACAAATAAACATAACAATAACAATCTGTAACAATTGTTAGGCGCAGTGCATCTGGTATAACGTGGTTTATGTGCATTCTTGAGCGCAAGAATAGCTGTTCTGGGCCTGTTTCCAGGCTCAATTTGGACAGGACTTGTAAAGGTGTGCGTTGGATGTTTTACTGAACACCCAGATTTTGACATTTAAGGGTGAGTTTTAAGAGGTGTCAATTGAGATTGTAGGTAAAACGCTATAATAACGTAAAATTATGCCACCTCCGGTCGTGTCACACCTTATCAAAAATAATATTAAAAATTATTAAGAAAATGTTATTACACCATTAATTAATATTTAAATGATGTTTTTTTTAATGTCACATTAGTAAATAAAATATTGACAGGGGTTAAAAATTAAATCTGAAAGGTATTCTACAAAATTATTGACATAAGCTTAACTAATAATTATAATACTGACTATAATTTTATATTTGCATGCTTTTAGCAAAAAAAAAAAGGAGATTATATTAATTGAAGACCAATTGCACAGCCTTATTTGCAAATAAATACTGATTTGATTCGATTCAATAAAAACAAATGCAAACGTGCAGATGGAGCATTAGAGTTGATTTGTGTGTACAACATAACAATTACACGCCACAAAATACATTACAAACGTAAACATAACAATAACAATCTGTAACAATTGTAAGCACGGTGCATCTGGTATAATGTGGTTTATGTGCATTCTTGAGCGCAAGAATAGCTTGTCTTCGCCTGTATCCGGGCTTAATTTGGACAGGACCTATAAAGGTGTGCGTAGGGTGTTTTATTGAACACCCACAGTTAAGAACCGAATTTATACTCGTAGGTGCGTTTAATGGGTGTCAATTACGGATGTTGGTAGGACCAAGTACCTAGAATATTTTTAAAATTTGCGTTTTCTTATTTGCATTATTGTGGATTGACCTTAAATCTTTTAATTTAAATGCTTAACATTGTCGTTAATTTTTCTCTTAAATTCATATACATCCATTGTTAATAATCGATCCATCTAATGTTCTGCCTACCAAAGATCATTCTAGAAATTGACATTTTTTTCATACTAGACATTGTTAAATTTCGATCTAGAGTGGGAAAAACTTGCACAAATTGATAAACATGTAAACTCATAAACAGACAGCCTTTCAATGCGTTTAAAGCCTTTAAAAAGTTTTAGTACCCGTATCTTTTTAATGTATGTACGAATTATCTCTCATTAACATTACTTATCAATTTTAATAATGATACCAAAGAAATTATAATATAATATAACAAAATATGCCCCACATTTTCTGTGACTGACTCAGCACAATCGCTAATCCATCAATAATGAACCCAGATTCTAACGAGCCACTTGGCGCAGCGCCAACAACAGCAGGCTCAAGAGATCGCGGTTCGACGCATGCACTGCATGGGATTATAATTATGCGAGCAACGGTCGCGGTACACTTGAGATATTTCCATCTGGGTTGTATAAGGAAAATAATTGACAATTTTTAATCCAATTACAAAAATACCTAGAGCCAGGAAAGAAATCTAAATTGACAGCAGCGTTACAGTGATAGATTTGTCGTCAATCCATTACTGTCCCACTGCTTGGCATGGGTATCCTCCCAGAATGAGAACGATTAGAATAGTCCACCACGCTTGCCATGTATTGGTAGACTTCACACACCTTTGAGAACTTCTTTTAGGTATATAGGTTTGCTCACGACGTCTTCCTTCGCCGTTAAGGCAAGTTATGAATTTGTAATACGCACATAACTTTGACAAATCAGAGATCCGTGCCTAGGATTTAGACCTCAGGCCACCAGTAAAATTATCATTGCATATGTAATATAACGTATTGCTTTATATTATATAGTAAAATAAGACTCAGCAAAACCGCTAATCCATCAATAATGAATCCAGAGTCTAACGAGCCACTTGGCGCAGCGCCAACAGGAGGCTCAAGAGATCGCGGTTCGACGTATGCACTGCATGGGATTATAATCTTGCGAGCAACCGTTGTGGTACACTTGAGATATTTAAATCTTGGTGTAGTATAAGGAAAATAATTAATTAATATTTGGTATTTAAAATAATTGGCTAAGTGCGATTCGAATACGCACACGACAGATTCCGTACCACAACATTGTAATTTTTTTTAGTACTTGTTGTCATAGGAGTCTTAAAAGTGTGAGAGCCTTAAGAGCATTGTGAAAATTTTAACCGGTCTATTTATACAGTTCAATAGTCAGTGCCGGTCACCCATCCATCACCCGACCGGGCGCGAGATTTAAATCTTCCAAAGGCATATTTTCTTTGACTAACTAACGAGATATAACCTAACGAGATATAACTAACGAGATATAACCTAAAATTCAGATTTCAGAATTCTAATTTTGTAATTTATCTTCAACAGGTGAACGGCATAGTACTACACGGAAGATGTCATCTCAACGCCTCCGCCATCATAAAGGGCCTAATGGGTCCCGTCTTCAAATTCATTTTCTTAAGGTAAGCTACATTTATTACATACATGTGAAATTAGTAGGTAATATAAAGTTAAGTTCAACAAAAATTGATAGAAACATTTTTTCATTTGCAATACACGATCTGTAAGTTTTGCGAATGTGTATTAATGAAAAAGAAGAGTTATGGAATTTTTGCATTTTATTTATAAATTCGATTTTGGGATGGACCTATATGATAGACAAACGGGCAGACAGACAGACAGACGCGTTTATCCTCTGGGTACGGAACCCTAAAAGAGGAAGTTCTTTATGATGTTATTTTTTATAGTATAGAGGTAGCAAACGACCATGCAATCCACCTGATGGTAAGTGGCTACTGTCCCCATGAACATGTGTTAGCAATCCCATGTAAGATTAGTCCTATCTGAGATCAACCACAGACACGCTGCTCTCCCTGCCGACTGAGCTGGAACGCCTCAAAACAGTACGTCTTATTTGCCACTCTCTTAAAGAACACAGTTTAATACAGCTATTTTAAGTAATAAGTAAGTAGACAATATATACTAACCTAACCTAACCTAACATCTAAATATATATAACTCAAAGGTGACTGACTGACATGACATAGTGATCTATCAACGCACAGCCCAAACCACTGGACAGATCGGGTTGAAATTTGGCATGCAGGTAGATGTTATGACGTAGGCATCCGCTAAGAAAGGATTTTGATCAATTCTACCCCCAAGGGGATAAAATAGGGAAGGAAAATATTACTTCGTAACGCGAGCGAAGCCGCGGGCAAAAGCTCGTAGTTAATAAAGTTTACCAATTAATAAATTTCATTATTTTATTTAAAAGTTAATTATATTTATTTGTTTTATACCAACACATAAATGCTCGCTTTTAAACTTTTCCTGGTATTCGTAAGCTTTACATTTCGTTACTGCTGCGATGAAACCACAAAAACCTCAATCCTATTTCTATATTTATTTAAATCCTACGCCACAAAAGTTTTACAAAACTTTGTGTATATTTTTCGAATATTCGAATTTCGACTCGTGGCAGAATCCTTCGTGATTCAATTTCGGTGGTACCACCGCCACACCTATTTCTGACTAATAACAGGAGTGTAGCGCTGCCGTGTTCTGGTTTGACGGGTGTGGTAAGGGAGACATACTTTTCTGAGGCATTCCAGCTTAATCCTCTGGGGTAGCGGCACATCTGTCTGCCGACCTCATGTAGGAAACTCCTTAAACTATCCAAAAAGTGATTTTTGCAAAAAACAAATGTAGCGTTTTATAAGATTCTATGGTGCCATTTCGTGTAAGACTTTTTATGTCATTAACCTACTTCCAAAAGAAGAGAGGTTATCTATTAGTCGCGTATATTTTTTATGTACTTACAGGGACTTTTTCTTTTTATTGCAATTGTTGGAGATATATGTATATCGACATCCCGTTCTTCCACCCTGAGAGACATAGAAATATCCTTAATTACAATAATTTTGCAAAACCTCGGCTACATACATTTCACGACAGTTCCCTCATAATTTAAGAGATATTTGGGTACAAATTCTGTAGATATGTGTATGAGTATACTCATATATTATCTCCAACCCATTTCTCCAACCTTAGTTAGAAGGTCGTGATAGGATCGTGGTCGCTCCAGTTGTCCTTAATAGCTTAAATAATGGCTCATTTTATTATATTACGTCACAGACACACATAAAAGATCATATAAGAAAGAGGGGAACTTAATAAGCTTATGAGAACGATACTAGCTCGTACCGCGGCGTCCCTTGTTATTTTTAGAAGATTTTATTTAACTATCATTAATTCGATAGTATGTGTGTTAAAATTTCTGAATTTTTACCCAATCCCAACCGATTGAGTTGAAATTTCGAATATTTGTTGATGACAATGCATAATAGAAGTGACGTCATTTTAAAACCAATATGGCGTAAATCTCAAAATGGCGGACGAATTATTTTTTGTGCAATGTGCATACCTATGATATGGATATTAAGTGAGAATTTAAAAAATCTTCTGAGATGAATGGAATAGGGATCAAGTCGGGGCAAAAGGAGTATGAGGAGGACGGTAGGTAACCCCTGGATTCAGACTGCTTAAGACCGGTCGGAGTAGCGTAGTTTGGGGGAGGCCTATGGCCAGCAGTGGACTTTCAAATGGATGTATGGATGGATGGATGGATGGACTACAAGTGTGTTTCGATGTCTTGAATGATGTTAAGTGATCATTGCTCTCTGTAAATACCATAAAACATTTATTTTTTATTTTTTTATATTTATAGATTTTTTTTCTGTGATTTCAGACGTAAGGAGGCTGTTGAAGATGTAGCTGTGAAGCCGCTAACACAGTTTCCAGCGGGGATTGATGAGGACGTGAGTACTAGATTGTAGTATTATACCTATTTTGTTACTGGAACCTTCAAAAGGTACCCGGTGCCGGGGGAGCACTAAAAGCCCCCCGGTGGCCGTCCTCGGCGCTGCGTTGAGGACTTCGGGATCTCCAACGGAACGCAACCGGAGTCCTCTAAGCGCGTGGCCCCGTCGAGCTCTACCCTGAACACAAAAAATCCGTAAACACCCATACCCGAAGTAAAAATATTTTTATCATTTATATGTTTGACCGGAAATCGAACTTGGAACATTGCTTGGCAGACTGATACGCCACTACACCATAAGGACCGTTTAATTTGTTCTGTCCACAGGCCACTTTACCTATTAATAAATCATCCCTTATTTATACAATGCAATAGGTAGGTATAGTAAATTAATTAGCTTTCACATCTTTGATAATTACGTGTAATGGATTTACACCGCAAACACTTTGTCATATAACGCTATGAGTGTTGGACGATAATACTTTGTCCAGTATTAAAATAGATAGTTCATTATAGAAGTTAAAACTTTCATTATATTATATATAAAATTCTCGTGTCACAATGTTAGTTACCGTACTCCTCCGAAACGGCTTTACCGATTTTCACCAAATCTTATATACATATTCAGTAGGTCTGAGAATCGGCTACTATCTATTTTTGATACCTCTAAGTGATAAGGGTTGTTCACCCTTAACATTTTTTTATTTATATAGCAACACAACGTTTTCCGGGTCAGCTAGTAATGTTATAACATTATCTGACATTATTGACATTATTAACATTATTAACATTAACTGAAAAACTTTGAAAATGCGGTAGAGCTCTGTGATTAGACTTCGGCGGCACCATTGCCATTTCTGCCTAATAACAGCACTGTTAAGTGCTGCTGTGTTGTGGTTTGAAAGGTGTGGTAAGGGAGACATAGTTTTCCGCGGCGTTCTAGCTTAATCCTCAGGGGTAGCGGCGCATCTGTGGCCGACCGTGGGTAGGATTCTAATGTTGTCTGGGGTTGATTACAGATGTCAATGGGCGGCAGTAGCCACTTACCATCAGGTGGACTCTAACTCATCTGTTACTCTAAGATTATAAAAAAATAAAATGAATAGTTAATCAGAAAAGTTAAAACTTTCATTTTAGTTATAAAACATGACCAAATATTATATATAATAAATTATTTCATATAATATCAATAATAAAACCCCTCCTATAAGAATGTGGTGATAATAGTTAAAAAAATCTATAGTTACTAATAATATTATTATGTGTTACATAACTTCAAAGTTGCTGTTAAGTATCTAACAGGCGTTTTGATAAAAATGTTAAGCGAAATGTTAAATCTCATAGTGTAACAATTTCCGAATTTTATTCGTTTTACTTAAAATTTAATAAAAGAGACATAATCTGAATTAAAGGACAAATAATAAAAAATATAATAAAAATCTTTATGTAGCCAATTTACACCTGTGTCGTTTGACAAATTATTTAATAATAATTTACAATTTTTGGTACAATTCAAGTGAACAGTACCCTTACCATGAGTTTTCAAAACATCACACAATTTTACGTTACGTTTACTCAATCCATTATTCTGTTCCGTTTGCTTCAGTAGACTGAGTAAACGTAACAATAAGTAAGTGCTCAAGTCTTTTTGTCTGCCTCACGTGTTCGCAAAAAAGAGAGACAAAACATAAAGCGCCATTTTGTCAATTAAAACATTTAATGTTACCTTACTGACATTATAGTTCTGATACAATCCGCTAGGGGCGCTGATTGGAATTAGTATGGGCAAATACGTAAACAAGTACCAAAACAGTAATATTTGTCAAAACGTAAAAACTCATGGTAAGGGCACAGTGCTTTCTATACTTAGCTTAGCCTGTATCATAGAAGGTGGGGCTCTTCACAGAAATGTTTAGTCAATTTATCAATATTACAAACAAAGTAAATAATGTAAGGAGGAGTCTACACTCCTAATCCTTACTAATATTATAAATCCGAAAGTAACTCCGTCTGTCTGGTTGTCTCTTCTTCACGCCTAAACCAATGAACCGATTTTGAGACCCGAGAAAGGAAATTGGATAGTTTTTATCCCGGAAATCCCACAGGAAGTAGGGATGGCGATCTAAGAGAAGAGAGAGAATCGATATTTTGGACCAAAAAAATCGATTATTTTAATCGATATTAGTAAGAATTGAATCGTAAAGTATGCATTTGATCAACTTTGCTGAAGATCAAGCAAAGTTGTTGTCCATTCCATAGGTACGAATTTTCAGTTTTATGTATGTTAGTATGTCATATTATTTTCTTTTAAACGCGGGCGAAGCTGCGGGGAAAAACTAGTAGACAATATTTTTAAAATAGGTAAATCTGTGAAATCCTTGCCTTATCATGTCTGCAATAATGTACTCTATGGCTAACTTACACTGAATTAAAAAAAATGCATTTATGAATTTATTCGCTATGGACTATTGACGATATTCGTTTCTGAGCTGATAACATACAGGTCAGACAGGCTAAGAGTTCCGGCTTCCATCCCCGGTCAGATAGATATCATAATGATCAATTTAGATTTCTGTTCTGCGTCTAAGTGTATTTATTGCCTTTGGCACGTGGTACCGGTGGCACAGGAAAATATTTTGAAGGTGGTTTTCAGGAATTCATTTTAAATATTTATTTTTTCTTTTTAAATGTAACGGGTTCGAAGGTGGTAGAACGCTTTGTGGTTCGATGCCGACAGCACCACCGCCACACCTGTTTCTGCCTCATAACAGCAGTGTAACGCTGCTGTGTTCTGGTTTGAAGTGGTAAAGGAGACATACTTTTCCGAGGCGTTCCAGCTTAGTCCTTAAGGGGTAGCGGCGCATCTGTAGCCGACCTCAGGTAGGAATATCTAATCCTATCCGGGGTTGGTTACAGATGTCCATGGGCGGCAGTAGCCACTTACCATCAGGTGGACTGTATGCTCGTCTGCTACTCCTATATTATAAAAAAAGGAAATTACCTATATCGTTTAGATCCGGGAAGAAACTAAGCAACTTGTTTTATTTTTCTTACCAGCTGATTTGGCCCCAGCTACGTGCTATATAATTAGATCAAGAAATTTGTACGTGTGGCTTTTTTCCTGATAATATTATATCACCTACGCGAAAGAATAACCGAATTGGTTGTCTATTTTGTAACTACTTCTGAGACATATGGTGTTAGGGAGACATACTTATCCGAGGCGTTAAAATTTAGTCTTCAGAGATAGCAACAAATCTATGGTTAATCTCTAGTAGGAAGTATCTATAGAACTATCAGATGGACTCCTTGCTTCTTTGATATTTTGATAGAATAAATAAAGCTAATCACAGATGCGTTAACACTCCTGTACCCTTACCATGAGTTTTTACGTTTTGACAAATATGACTGTTTTGGTATTCGCCCATACAAATTCCAATCAGCGCCCCTAGCGGATTGTATCAGAACTATAGTGTCAGTAACGTAACATTAAATGTCTAAATTGATAAAATGGCGCTATATGTCTTGTCTCTCTTTTTTGCGAACATGTGAGGCAGACAAAAAGACTTGAGCACTTACTTATTGTTACGTTAACTCAGTCTACTGAAGCAAACGGAACAGAATAATGGATTGTGTAAACGTAACGTAAAATTGTGGGATGTTTTGAAAACTGCGACGACCCGCGTGGCGGAGCGGTCACCATGCCGGTCTGACGCGCAGAGGGTCCCAGGTTCGATCCCCGGCCAGACAGATTTCTAAATGATGAATTTAGATTTCTGTTTCTGGGTCTGGGTGTTTGTGTATTTGTCTCTGTGTGTGTCCATAGCACCCACGATACAGGGAATCCTAGTGTGGAGCTGTGAGTGTAGAAAGCGTTTTTTTTTTTTTAACTCGTGGTAAGGATACTGAGCATTAAGATAATCGCCTCATAAATGAGTGTGAAAAAGTGCATTATGTTTTTATCACAAATGTTTGCAAAAAATCACGGAAAATCCCTTAGTCATGTTTTATGCAATATTCTGCAATATGAAATAGTAAATTACTGAGTTAGACGACCCGTTATTATAAGGAATTGATAATAATACATAATTGAAAAGACAATTTGCCAGTTTTGAGATTTAAAACAGATTTGAAAAATATTTTTTAACATTTTTAAAATTTAAGTGACAATCCATAATTCTTCTTAAAAAGGATTGGCGTTGGAAATTGGGAAAATATGTACATGATGCGTTGTAACTTAGGACCGTCCTCGTTTAGGTACATGAAGCGTTTCAACTTAGTCCAGACATGAAGAAAAAATTTCAGGACTAAAATTTCAGGACTTAGCACAATATTATCATAAAAAAACAATGTGAGCCGTCACGGGACGCCTGGCAGATGTGAAACATCGACATTATTTTGTAAAAGTAATATGCAGAAAAGAACATATTGTGATAGGAACTAAATATGGCATAATGATAAAATAAAATATTACGATTGCGCATGGCGACGCGTCGCCACACCGTACACACTACTGCATATAGACTGTATATATATACCATCGTATAGCGTGGCGACGCATGCCACGGCATGCGTCGCCACGCCAGAAATCGGTTTACGTGCGGCTATAGATGTTTCACATCAATAACTTAATTACATTAATCAATCCAACTTAGTATTCGATTAGCAAGGAAGGAATAATCCATTATCTATCTGTAAGATTTACGGTTATTTGAACAATTTGATGGTAAAAATTTAGTTAATCGCACGAAGCATTACAACCTAGTCTTCCTTTTCTGTAAAGAATCATCTGCTGGATTTCAGCATAGACAATTTGATAATAAGAAGTTATAAACATAAATAATTTCCATTTTCATCACGAGGCGTTCCAACTTAGTCATTGGTTGTAATTAAATTCAGGAATATTTAGAGATAACGCTTATCAGTAATTCTTATTAATGACTTGCCAATTCTGTAAACTTCATGTACCTATGCATGTAATTTTGACAGACATGACCCAATTCAAATTATTGTTCAACTTAAGACAATTTTGGAAATAGTATCTCTAAATCCGTTAAACTATTAATAAACATTATCGTATCCGTATTTACGGATCTCTAAAAACCAGTAACGAATGAGCTCGTGTTAAATTATAATATTGTATTATGTTTATTCTTGCTTAGCACTGACCTTGCTAACTTTGGCTCGTGCTGTCCCGCTCGCACCCACAGCGCTTCGCTATCGTCGATGCGTGAGCAATTTTCCTACGACGCGCGGCCATTTTGAATAACAGTCTACTCGTGGAACTACAAGGTTTAATATCAATTGGCGCGAAACGTTTCAGTGTTTATCTTAAACCCGGGCGTGTATACGTCGTAAGCGCTATTTTCGTGCTAATAAAATTCGATTTGTTTCGCTGTGACTAAGGTTGGTTTTGCAGTGTTGTGTGACAGTTTGTTAGGTGTATTCTTTAACACATTGTCTATGTTATCTTTTATATAGCAATGTCATATTATTAACATATAGCTAGGTAGTTGAAAGATGCTACCGAGAAGCCGCGCACGCGTCGATTCGAAGTGTTTTCAAGTGAAGTGAAGTGTTTTTAATTCGTGTCAGTTTATTGCATAATGGCGTCTCCGTCTTAACACTCAAAACGTTCATAAAAGGGTAACTGAAACTAAATTTGTGTTATTTAGACATAGTACGTCATAGATATTAATTTTATATTTAGAAACTAATAACTTAACGTATTGGTAACGTTATAACTATTGTAACTTGGAATGCTACGTTTAAACAGAAAATGTTGTTTACATGTCAATTTAAATAACTCTGTTGTGAAAATTCCAAGTAAGTCATTAAACAAGTTAATATTCATTCATAAGTTATTAAAAATAACTTACTCGCGTATTTAAATGAGTATCAACAATTTATAAATAGAAAAATATAATAACTTACTTAGAATAGCGTGAAAAAGGAATAAAATAACTAAGTTGAGATTATAATAACTTTTAATAAATAGCTGTAGAGTTAGAAGATATGAAGTCTCAGTGAATTAAATCTACCCTTAAAAACTTTAGATCTTTTAGATTAAAATTCCTGATATATTTGACTGTCTAGGACGATTCTGATAAATAAAACTAAATATCGCGTCAAACGAGACTGCATTTGATATGTAGAAGGAAATTTGAAAATAAAAATGTATCTATGTAGGTATGTAAGACTTCGTAAATAAATGTTCGTAATATTAAATTAATAAAATCGAAAAACAAAATCGAAAAACTGGTTTGATGTGTATTTAGACAATAGAAACAGTTAGTCAACTTAATGTTCAAAATTTTTAGTAGTAACTGCTACCTATGGACATTTGTAATCACTTGTCTATTATATTGATTTTATGTAATGTCCTATCGGGCAATAACAAATTGTGTTACAATACTTTTTCTTATACTATCACAGGATCGAAACACTTTTATTTTTCTTCCTCCCAATAGAAAGTTTGAAGTCACAATAAATAGTTTCCGGCCCCTGTGGACTAAGTTATAACGCTTCTTGTAAGTTACCTGAGTACACGTTCAAACCGGAATACAGTGGAAACTAATAAATAAGTTTAGTAATAATATTTATGTAATAATTTTAAAGGTTTAGAAATTCATTATCACTTGCTAAACGGTGAAGGAAAACATCTTGAGGTAATCTGCATACCTGAGAGATTTATAAAATCAAAAAATCATATAAAAAATCAAAGGTATGTGAAGTCTACCAATACTTACTTGGCCAGCGCGGTGGACTAAGGCCTAATCTTTATTATTCTGTGAGGAGTCCCGTGCCCAACAGTGGGACGTTATTGGGTTGATGATGATGCTAGTAGTAAGATAGATTTACTTTTTTCTAGGCGTTTCAACTTAGTTCTCAGACGTAGCTATGCATATACAATTTATTTCTGGGTAGGATTTTTAGTCTAAATGGAGTCTATGGCGACTGTGACTATTTATTATCAGATAGATTGACCATACCCATTTGATACTTATTAAATAAATAAAGTTAAACTTTAAAAATCGAGAAAAGGATTCAAATGAAAACCCTTCATGAAATGTGAACTTCACCGAAATCCTAAAACAACTAAGAATAGATTGGAGAGAAAATAAAAATGCCTGAATAAACTTGTATAAGAATTCCAGAGATACCGTAAACCCTTCGGCGCGGAACTCTACTTTTGTAGAGTTAGACAAATCAAGTAAAAATAGGTATTCATTCATTCCTTACAACGATACGACATTCAGAGCGGATTATGTAGGTATATTACGTGTTCATTCATATTCTCAGGGCAAGGTGTATCTTATCTTTAACTTAACTTCATCTTAAAATATCTTCTTTCTTTGCAACATTGCAGATCGGCTTAAAATAACCGAAAAGATATTTACAGACACGACTCAGCTACATACATCGAAAACAGTGTACACACATCTTCATACCTTTAGATATTATCGAGCGATCAATCTTTTTGTATTATAGATAATTCAAAGATATATATATTGATGCTGTTATCGTAAAATAACTCATACATCTATGTGACCATCTATACACATAAATGAAACTTAAGTCTGTCTGTCGTAAGATAACACCGATTTTCTAAACTAAGATTTGTTCGCGATATATGTTTTTTTTAAATAGTAGAGAATTCTCATAGGATTATTTACATTAGTTGGTACTTCTTTATACGACTCATAACATTTAAGAAAGTTCCATCGATCCCATCGATCAAGAATCGAACCTGGAACCATCTTTAATCTGCGGTATGCTAACAGCATCACATGGATGTTAATGATACTTAACTGACCATATCATCATTATAATCATCATCATTAACCCATTATTGTCCCACTACTGGGCACGGGTCTCCTCTCAGAATGAGAAGGATTTCACCTAACCCAACCTAACCCTTTTTTTGTTTACGAGGGGGAACCTTTAAAAGGTACCCGCTGTCGTGGGAGCGACACAGGGTTACGTGGGATTCTTACCGCACTAATACCCCCCCGGTGGCCTTCCTCGGCGCTACGTAGAGGGCTCCGGGATCTAACCTAACCTGGTTAGGTTAGGTTAGCTCGACCTCGCAATCTTGCCGCCCGCAACCCCGGAAGCCCCCTTTTAGTCGCCTCTTACGACAGGCAGGGGATACCGTAGCCCTATTCTAGTCCCGGGACTACAGGGACAGAAACCTAACCTAACCTAACCTAACCTAACCAGGTTAGGTTAGATTCCGGAGCCCTCTACGTAGCGCCCAGGAAGGCCACCGGGGGGGTTATAGTGCGGTAAAAATCCCACATAACCCTGTGTCGCTCCCACAGCACCGGGTACCTTTTGAAGGTTTCCCCCTCGTAAAAAAAAAAAAGGTTAGGTTAGGTTTAACCATATCATTTTGAGCCAACAAGTGCTACAGATCTATAAGAGCTGATATAGAGCTATATTACATTAGTAATATTATATCAGGATCCCACAGTCGGTATGTGTTACTTGACACTAGTTGATAGTGTCAATAACATAATTATTTAACTATTAAGGTGTATACAACCTTTGTATATAGCTGACTTTTTAAAGGATAATATAAAATACATAACCATTCAAGTACCTACTTAACAGGAGTATTCAAAATTGTACATTAATTTGAACTTATCTATACATCTATAAATATAAATAAAATTGGAGTGTCTGTTTTTAATATTGAAATAACCGCTTTTTACTACAAGCATATGAATATACATACAATACATACACCAAAATAATATTTTTTATATTTTTTGTCTGTCTGTCTGTTGGCGCACACCTACCGCCACACCTTATTATGCCTAATAACAGTATTGTTATGCGCTGCTGTGTTATTGTTTAAAGGGTGTGGTACGGGACAACGGTCCTTGAGGTGTTTCAACTTAGTCCTAAGAGTTACTAACGTCTCTGTGGCCGACTTCAGATAAGACTGTAATGTTATCTGAGGCTAATTACATGGGCGGCAATATCTGCTTGCCATCAATAGATCTGTTGGCTCATTTCCTGCTTATATACTATAATAAAAATGGAAAGTCAATCGAAATTTTTATAATATTATAATTCCTAAAAGTAGAAATGAATATAATTATGTGCAATGTATATAAACACAGAAACAATAATACACAGATATAACAATTCCCGTAAATGTAGGTATAAACAATATTCATATAAATATATCACTTACAAATAACCACACATTATTTCAATGTGTGTGTCACGTAGAACAAATACATGTAAAGTGGCAAAGTAAATACGTATTTAAGGGGAAGGCTCATGGTTCATATTGTCTATCTCCTAAAGAAGTCACGATTTGCTCAACTGCGGAGAGTAACTTAATTTTCGAGCCTACTCGTATGTATGTATCTATGTATGTGTCTATATATGTATGTATGTATGTATGTATGTATGCATGTATTATTCTTTGCACGCCCTGCAGCAAAGGGCTTGACGGATTTAAACATACGGGATATTTTTGAATTCGTATTAATTGTGGGAGTAACATAGGCTATATTTTTGGTAGTCACGTTATATGGTTTTATTATAATTCTCTTGTTTAAAAAACTTAAGTTAATACTAAAACAAGAAACTGAGTTAAGTTAAAAACAACTTAAGTTAAGTTGCTCGAAAAGCCAGTTATATTATAGTGGTTTCGAGCTCGGTATTCAATTTAAAAGTTAACTTTTAAATTTTGTCAAATCTGTGTGAAGTCGGTAGACTGCAGGTTTGGTAAAACCGCACTTAGTCATGATATTGTAATCTATTGCTATATGGACTAAGTTGAAACGCTCCATGTAACCTGTGCAAATAAATAATTAATACGACTACGTTGGAACGTCTCATATAACCCATGAATATACAGTAGTAACATAACCCTTCATTATTGATCACTTTGTTACGTTTGAAGACTAAATTATAACGCTTCATGTTACCGACTCAGTAATACCTCTCAGTGAAGAGAGTTGTTCTGTTAATGAGTTGATAAAGCAATGCCGCGATATTAGCTAGTAAATGAGGTTGCATAAATCTTTACTATAGGGGTACTGAATATTTACTGAATGGTATCAGTATTACAATATAGTAGTGTTGCCATGATTTCGGATGTATGTGGGATATTTTCAGGACGCTTTAAATATATAACTTTTTACTTTTATATTAATATGTCATTGGTATTCACAAAAGGCGGTTATTATTTTCTACAGTCTGGGAATAATTTGATTTTAATTTAAATATAATATGTGAAAGGGTTATTAAAAGGGTTATAAGGAAGAAAAACAGTAGAACTCTACCGGTATATTCATTTAAGATATGGCATATTTTTGACTATTTTTTAAAGCTTGAGACAATATTAACGAGATTGATGTATTGGTCAATATAAAAAAGATATTTCAATGCAATATATTATTTTATATAGAAAGAAACCCATGTTACATATCAATTTTAATAAATTTTCTTGGTCCGGAAAGTACTAAATACGAAATATTGTCCCACCTTAAAGTTATTGAGGTAAATAATAATAATATAATTATACCAAATTATTTTCTTTTCATCATAAATTTAAGTACATGAGAACCATTTAATATTCTTCAACGCTTTGGAACAATCCGTAATTATTATAGAAGTTGTGGTTACCTTAGTAATGTATCACTCGTAATCTCCTGTATATTTGTGTAGTAAAAGGCTGTTAAGATATCAGAGGCTAGATAAAAATAATATAAGGTAGGGAGAGGCGAGGTACCATTAAATAAATGTACATATGAACTGATATCGCTTGCTATACTACATAATAACGTGCCCCGCTGTTTCACTCGCGTTTACTGGTGAAAATTTCATTAAAATAACATTTTTAAAATTTCCAAAAAATTTAACTCTGAAGATTTTTCTTATTCTTTTTTTTAAATAGGCAAGTTAGGTAAATTAGGTACATTTAAATAGGAAATACCGTTACAATCGTTAAACCCTTTCGGAGATTAGCTGAAACTAACAGACAGACGGACATACAGGCAGTTTAGTTTAGTTTGCAATTAATTCTTATTCTTTTTGTTTTAAATAGGCTAAGTTAGATAAGTTAGGTACTCCTTATTAGTTAAGTAAGTTAGGTACATTCAAATAGAAAATACCGTTACAATCGTTAAACCCTTTCGGAGATTAGCTGAAACTAACAGACAGACGGACAGACAGGCAGTTTAGTTTAGTTTGCAATGAATTCTTATTCTTTTTGTTTTAAATAGGCTAAGTTAGATAAGTTAGGTACTCCTTATTAGTTAAGTAAGTTAGGTACATTTAAATGGCAAAGAAAATACCGTTACAATCGTTAAAACCATTTCGGAGATTAGCTGAAACTAACAGACAGACGGACAGACAGGCAGTTTAGTTTAGTTTGCAATGAATTCTTATTCTTTTTTTTTTTAAATGGGCTAAGTTTGATAAGTTAGGTACTCCTTATTAGTTAGGTAAGTTAGGTACATTTAAATGGCAAATAAAATACCGTTACAATCGTCAAAGCCCTTTTGGAGATTAGCTGAAACTAACAGACAGACGGACAGACAGGCAGTTTAGTTTAGTTTGCAATGAATTCTTATTCTTTTTTTTGTAAATAGGCTAAGTTAGATAAGTTAGGTACTCGTTATTAGTTAGGTAAGTTAGGTACATTTAAATGGCAAAGAAAATACCGTTACAATCGTTAAACCCTTTCGGAGGTTAGCTGAAACTAACAGACAGACGGACAGCTAGGCATTTTAGTTCCGATACGGTTGATGGTGGCGCTATGTGAGCGAAAACGTAAACGTTGACATTTGGAGCAAACGTAAAACTAAGGGTACACTATACGAGTTTTTCAAATGTGTAGAATCTACTCTGTAGTTAGTCAAATCAAAAACTATAAAAACTAACGAAAAACGCTTAAAGGGAGACTAGTGAGATTTCGTCTAAATTTAAAACTTCATCATTATTTTATTGATTAGCTTTTAAGATTTTTTCTAAATAACTTTTTTCAAAAGCACATAGCACATTTTTGTCATAGATTAAAACAAGAAACCATTTTCGTAACAGGAAACCAAACGAGTTTAATTTAAAAAATACGTCCTTTATTATTGAGAAGGATAATGTTTGCATCGTCCGGGATCGAACCCGGACACTAACCAGTTGTATTAGACATAACATTTGCAAAAATAAATCAACTCCGACTGACCACAAATTAGCTGTGCATCTGAACCTTTGAACTAATTCGCATTATACGCTCCGTGGAGCGAAATAATCAGAGGATAGCGTACACTATAACTAGTAATTAAACGGTCATGCTGGTGGTCAGGGTTCAAATCCGTGGACATATCTATACTCCAATAAGATAGGCGTCCGTTTGTAATCAACCCCAGATAAGATTAGATTCCTACCTTAGATCGGCTACAGATGCATTTCTTCCCTTCAGGACTAATTTGCAACGCTTCGTGTTAGTATATTTCTCCTTATAGTGGCTGTGAGTGTAGAAAAGTTTAGTCGCCTATAAAATTAGCCAGCGTCGTGCGGTCACGATTTGGATGGGTAACCGCTAGTTTATATAATGTGCCCCTGCCCAGAAAAAAACGTTGAATCCCGGTTGTATCAATATAACAATAGTCATTATATGGAGAAGGTTGTAGAATCTTGAATGTGGTCGAACCCTTTTAGGTTCAACTCCGGCGGCACCACCGCCACACCTATTTCTATCTAATAACATCAGTGATGTGGGTTTGATTACAGACGTCCATGGGCGGCAGTAGCCACCTACCATCAGGTGAACCCATGGACTGTATGCTCGTCTGCTACTCATATATTATAAAAAAATTAATGACGTCATACTGGCCGTAAAACAACCCGTTAATACGACAGACTAATCTATCATGATCACTGTATTATAGGCACTGCACTGTCGCTCCGTAAGTGGAGCCGTGTAAACACGCCTTTATCTACGATATCTCAACAGGCTTTTACTTGCACAAACAACTAAATAAGTGTGATGTAGCACGGTGATACTATATTGTGTTGAGTATTTTTATAGAAAAAATCGATGAAATTTTGAAGGTGGTTGGTCTCGAAAATATATGAAATTTTGAAGAATCCTTTGCGGTTCGATTTCAGGAGGATCACTGGCATACTTATTTCTGTCTAATAACAGTAGTATTAAGAGATGCTGTAATCTGGTTTGAAGGGTGTGGTAAGGAAACATACTTAACCGAAGCGTTTTAACTTAGTCCTGTTGGGTAGCAAAGCGTCTGTGTTAATTAATTTTGTTAGTTAATGGGTAGCAGTGGCCACTTACCATCAGGTAGGTTGCGTACTCGTTTGCTACTCCCGTTTTATAAAATTAAGAAAAAGATTGGTAAAGGGAGTTTAGACCTCGCGTGTTCCTGAACCATTTTGAAATATAAATTAACGCTTACAAATGTACATATTCATGTTTTTGGAATTGAAAAATAAATATGATTGACTAAAAACATGATTTACCGTTAATCATTACAACTCCTACTGTTTCTTATGTCGCACAAATCTTTTGACGAATGATATACATATACTCATATAATTTCTCTGAGACTTCATACTACGTTCGATTGATAAATATTCGTGACTTAAAAAATAATTATTCAATATCCGTATTCGATCAGTTTTAAGAAAAATCTACTTTATATTCTATATAAACAATATTACAAATATCTTATATTCAATAGCAAACAGTGATGAGTTAGGTAAATCGAAAATTATCAAAATACTTAAAGACACTTAAAAACTTTCTACCAAATGACTCAACTAACTAACATATCATGACTAAAAGTGATACCGTGATGTGTAAGTGACGATGCCACCAATACAGTGATGACTGTGATGACTGAAGTGCGACCGCGTGATGCCGAACTAACTCACTACAAGCCAGCAGTCCTGTTGAGATCGATATGGAGACGTACGTTGTCATTCAAGAAGAAGAAAGTGAGTATGATAGATAGTGATATGATAGTCTCGTTAATATAAAAGTTACTAAAATGAAAAATGCATTTAAGTATTTTATTTGTGTGTGTGTTAATAATATTGTATTGCAATTTGGAGAACAAAATAGTGATAAGTTAGACAGTAAGGTACTGAAATTTATTTTGTAAAAAGAAATAATTTTATTGCGAAGGAAAGAATAGTGATTAATTAGGCTCTTATGTGCTGTTATACTATAAATATTAAGATTATTCAGTAAAACAATTAATATTAAAAAGTGATAAGTTAGTTACTTTTCAAAAAACTACGACCATTTATGCTAATTAACTTAATTTACTAAAGTAACTCTACCGTAAATACGGTGCTTTCTCTGAGAACTAAATTAACGGTTTCTACACTATTACTCAAAAACATTCCACGTAATAGGTTTGAGATTTTATAAATGAAGACGGTACAGGAGTCTAAAGTCAAGGTATATTATCAAGTCTGTTTTGTATGGGATCAAAGCTGAGACCTTGTAAGATGTGCATTGTGATACTGCACCACGTGAATCATATTTACGATATATTTCAATAAAGGCCTTTTACCTGTCACGCGGGATTGTCGGCCCCGGGTGCAGTGCCGGTCCATGTGCGTGTCACTCGTATCCTATACATTTATATATCTACTAGTGGTGCCCGCGGCTTCGCCCGCATTTTAAAGAAATAATATGATATACATAAAACGGAAAATTTGTACCTGCATTGAAATGACAGTGATGCCATCTGTCGAAAATTGGTCTTACCAAATCCCAAACCCTCGTGGGCTCTTGGACAACAACTTTGCTAAAGATCATCACTTGATTAATTGCATAGTTTCCGATTCTATAACAACTTACGAATTAAAAATTAATAAAAAAAACCTTTTCCCACGGACTAAATTGTGAATCTAAACCATTCTCAAGTCGTTTAGGAGGAGTTCAGTGACATACACACGCACATAAGAAATATATATGTAAAGATGTGTGGCTAGCTTTCGTGTCAAGTAAGCCACACGCACGCTAGATGCTGTAGACTGCAGCAAATTCATTCACGCATGCAGTTCAAACACGCACGCGGACTAAAAAATATACCTGCGTGACAAGAAAAAGGCACTTATTGTAGATTTTAAAAAGAAAAAAAACCGCATTAAAATCTATTTTACATGCTATGATAAGGAAAGGAAAACTTTGTTTGTTTGTTTGTAATGAATAGGCTCAAAAACTACTGGACCGATTTTAAAAATTTTCACCATTCGAAAGCTACATTAGCCACGAGTAACATAGGCTATATTTTATATGAAACATATTTGATAAATAGATTTTGAGGCGGTACAAAGTTTGCCGGGTCAGCTAGTGTTAAATATTAAAAGCGTCAAACGCCTTTCTATTTACCTTCTAACTTATTTTTGTGTGGGGGTTGGAAAACGACGCAATACGTAGGTAAATAACAGAATTATCTCGACGGAAATGAGACATGAGTGGATTTGATAATAGTCGCTAAGCTTACATAATAAGCTTGATAAAAATGACAAAACAAATTTTGACAATAAATGTAACACATAGTCATAATTTGTTTTAACGTTTATAATAACAAATATGTATTAAGAAAAAAGTAATATTTAATAAATTATGCAATAAAATGACATAAATAAAAAAAACATTAAAACTCGCAATCGTTTTCAAAGGTATGTGCACTGTGCAGTCTACCAATACGCACTCGGCCAGCGCGGCGGACTATGGCCTAATCCTTCTCATTCTGAGACGAGACCAGTAGTGGGCCAGTGACGGGTTGATGATGATGATGATGATGATGAAATCGCAGTCAGTAAATATTAAATTAATCAATTCAAAAATACATATGTTATTCGAAGTAGATTCTTTACAGAACTCTTCTTGAACGTCAATATATCTACCGCCACTTCGCAAGGTATATCGTTATGGAGAAGAAGCGACGAAAGAAACTCTATATCACACATCTTAAAAAAATACTAAACGTTCTTCATATTTTTTGTATTATTAAATAAATATCTGAATAAATTCGGTCTTCTTTAATGATAAATCGTAAATAAATAATGATTTCGATTTTTATCAAACATATTAAACACTTCGTTAAACTTTAATTAACTATTACTAAGTAAAAAGACGTCGCAATATGGTATACTGGTACTGTTGTTTGCGCGTGCAAACATTGGGCAGACGCTACCACAGTTTGCACAAGTGTGAAGGAACTGTGCAAACATCGCTGAATACGCGTGCTCTTATTTTTAGCACGGACATTATATTGTTCTAGTCATTATTTTGCACCTAAAGTAATATATTATACTATATAATAATGATAGGCATAATTGTTTATTTGTATAAATAGCACATATTAGTGGTTGAAAATCTCATCTCTCATAGAGTCTTTTTTAGAATGAAAGGTTTAGGCCACAGTCCACCGCGCTGGCCAAGTGCGATTGGTAGACTTCACACACATTTGAAAACTTTTTAAAAAGAACTTTCAGGTGTGCAGGTTTCCTCACGATGATTTAGTTAACTGTTATAGCAAGTGATCATTATTAAATTTATAATACCCACATAGCTTTTAAAAACATAAGTGCCTGTTTCGACAGATCTTTTGAAATGCCGAAGTTCATCCAATATTAATACTATTACTAATAAGATATCATTGTCTCGATCAAAAAAAAAACACGGTTTAATCACCCGTTAAATTCGTGCACAAACCAGTTGTCAAACGTAATTTGTTTGTAGTCTAAACATTTGGCAGACGTGGCAAACATTTGCACAAGTGGGCTCAAACTGTGCAAATATGGGCACAAACGCGCATGCGTTGAAAAATACACTTCTTAGTTAATACGTCGGTAAAAAAGTTAAAAGTCAATAGATTGCTTAATAGAACGCTTCGTGTGAATTTGGTTAACAATTATAATTCAAATTTCATTTTAATTTGAAATTTAAATAAAGACAAAATAAATTGTAAACTGTAATTATCTTTGTTATTTTTCTCGATATTTTGTCGTCGTTACCGTCAAAAAATAGAATACTTAACTCCTATTTTGACCTATATCCTCAATTACTCCATCTCGACATGCAGTTTCCCTCTTATCTGGAAAGAAGCTCAAGTTATTCCCATTCCAAAGAGGTCCAATCCCGTTAGCTTCTCCGATTACCGTCCTATATCCATCCTACCTTTACTGTCCAAAGTTCTTGAGCGTCTCGTACACCAACAACTCAGTTCCTTCGTATCCAAATATAACCTTTTAAATCCCTTCCAATCTGGTTTCCGTTCTGGTCATAGTACGACTACTGCCCTGATGCATATCACGGATGACATCCGCCGAGGCATGGATAACCAACGGCTCACAGTGTTAGTGCTTTTGGATTTTAGCAGTGCTTTCAGCACTGTGGACCATGATATCCTATTGTCCATTCTCCGCTCGTTCAACATATCTCCGACTGCGATAGGCTGGTTTCAAAGTTACTTGCAGGGTCGCCGGCAGCGTATACAGGTACAAGATGTTCAATCTGCTTGGTCTGATATACTTGCCGGGGTACCGCAAGGTGGCGTGTTGTCCCCTCTTCTTTTTTCGCTCTTTATTAACTCCGTAAGTCTCAATTTAACTTCTCTCTACCATCTTTATGCAGATGATCTTCAAATATACCAGCAAACTACATTAGGAGATCTACCTAACACCATCCACTCACTAAATAATGATCTTGCTCGCATTTTAGCTTGGAGTGATGCTCGAGGCCTTAAAGTTAATCCAAGTAAAACTCAGGTTATCATAATAGGTAGTTCTCGCCTATTATCTAGAGTAGATTTCAATGTGATACCTAATGTAAGTTTTGATGGATTGCGCATACCTTATAGCGATAAAGTTAAAAATCTTGGCTTATACTTTGACAAACACTTATCATGGGCACATCAAATTGATGAGGTAAGTAAGAAAATGTTTTCCGTGGTGGGCTCGCTCAGGAGGCTTCGTAATTTTCTCCCGACGGCGACTAAAATTGCGTTAACAAAATCCTTACTCTTTCCCATTCTCGACTATGCCGATGTTTGCTATCTTGATTTAACGGAAGAGCAACTTAATAAACTTGAGCGTCTTCAAAACTTGTGCATTCGTTTTATATTTGGGATCCGCAAATATGAACACATATCCGATTATCGAACTAAACTCAAGTGGCTTCCAATCCGACTTCGCCGGAATATGCATATTCTTTCTGCACTTTACTGCGTGTTGTTCAGTCCCAATACTCCTACCTATTTAAAAGATCGTTTTCAGTACCTTCACCTTTCTCATGATCACTATCTTCGTTCCTCCATAAATCTCTCCCTTCAAACTCCTTCTCATACTACCTCCTTCTTCAAAAAATCCTTTTCTACTACTGCTGTTTCCTTGTGGAATAAACTACCTCTCCATATACGTCGTGCTAAATCGCTTGATACGTTTAAAAATGAAGTTATGAAATTCTATTCTAATCCATAACTTTCCCTCTTCCTGTCGTCATTTGCATTTGCATGAGATATTATGATCCATTTCTTCTATCAATATTTATTCTCTTATGTGCTTTACTTTATTCGTCTGTGCTTGTTTCTGTTTTTTTTTTTCTTTCTTGTTGTTTGATTTATCATTGTGTACTATATTAACTATGTTACCTTTCATATTCCTTCTCCAACTTCATACACACTTCCCACTTTCCTCACTATCTTCCTTACTTTTCCATGCATAGGTTGTCTGGAAGAGATCGCTGCTTAGCGATAAGGCCGCCTATTGCATACGACTAACTATATAATTGTATATCATTGTTATGTTCTGTTGAAGTGTGCAATAAAGAATATCTATCTATCTATCTATCTATCTACTTCATTAATAAATAATTGAATGAAATTATTAAATTAATATTTTTATTTTTAATTTGTATCTTTTACATTCTGGAAAAAGAAAAACTAAAACCCACCAATTAATTTATTTTATTACTCATTTATTCATTTATAATTGATATCTTTTTTGTTACAATTTATCTGATAACGCTATTTTGTTTTATTTCTCATTGTATTTAGTAACAATAGGAAAATTAATTATTTCATGTATTCTATCGAACAAAATTACTTCAATTAAAATTCAATTAATTATAATCAATTAAAACGTTCTCATTCAGCACCAAACAATGATAATTACAAATTGTGGGAATTGATTTCAACGAGATTATAATGTAGCTTTAATTTTGAAATAAATTGCATAATTATTTATAATTTGCTTCAAATTAAATTTCAAATGGGGGCATTTCTCGGTTATAACATATAAATTGGTTACAATGTTTATTTAAATAAACATTACATTCATTAGACATATATTATATTCGTGCCCTATTACATTACACGTTACATTGAACAGAATATTTTTTTTGGCAAATGGGAAGCCGGGTGTCTTACCCGATGTCATGGGAGCCACACTGGATTTTTACTCATTAAAATCCCTCCATGGCCGTCCTCAGAGCAACGAACTAAGGGATCTCTAATGATAACTTCACAGACCTACTGGTGGGTCTGCTTGGTGGGTTCTGGAAGACGAAGGTCTCGGGCTCTGCTCGCGAAGAGTTACGCTCCTTCCACACCTTCAAGTGTTTACGATATACGACAAACTTGTGCTGTAGACATTTTTCGCTGAACGATACGTATTTCAGTGATTGTTTGGTCCTGACGAGCTTTTTTCGGTGATAAATACTCATTTCAGAGATTTCTTTGTCCATGGTTCCTACCCTTGCCGCCGACACAGAAAGCCCTCTTTTAGTCATTTCTATGATAGGCAGGGAATACCATAGCTCAAGTCCTGAGACAAGAATCCTATACCTACAATTATATAATGTAAATTACACTCATTATAGCAAACCGGTTATTACTGTCTCTTACAACAAGATAATGTTCCGTTACATTATCTCGTGTTAACAATTAGGTTAGTATACATTTTTATTATAATTAATTACGCATATTAAGTTAAGAGAAATTAGACTACCCTTTTGCGCGGCTTTGCGTGGAGATTTGGGTAGGATTTTTCTTACGTATACCTTACATATTTTGAGAGATAAATATTCCATGATATTATAGAAAAATAAAAAAATATATATTTTTTTATATAAATAATTGCAGGTGCCGCGGCTTCGCCTGCGTTTAAAAAACAACATGACATACAAATAACTTAAAATTTGTACCGTCATTGGAATGACAGTGGCGCCTTCTGTCAAAAATTGGTCGTACCAACTCAGAAACGTTCGTGGGTTCATGCACAACAACTTTGCTAAAGATCACATGATCAAATTCACAGTTTCTAATTTAATAAAGCACATATATGCAAACATTCATTTTTTAAATACATAGATATATCTTATATCTATTATTTGTTACATAAATATAAAAAGGAACCCACTATCTTAAAATTTCATGAAATGTATTACTTGTATTGTGTTAAATGTATGTATTTTTTGTATTTTTCAGGCGGACGACCGGTTCGTGAACTACAAAAATGTTCGAGATATCATCATAAAAAAGGTACTTTTTACAATACAATACAATGCAATATAAAGCAGTGAAAAATAATCGAAACGTGTTTCGCTCAAAAACGGGGCATTATCGGGGAAAATTGACTCTACGACGACTAATCGTTATAACGATCGTTAACCGTTACAACGATTGTTATATATTATTATTATTATAACGATCGTTAACCGTTATAACGATTGCTAGATTGTTGCGAAGTAGTTTTAATCCTAACTTATTAGCATGGATTGCGCGCCGTCTTCGTCCCGCTAATATCTACAATTTGCTGTTGCGACGCGACTCGTTTCTATATTCAGAGCGGACTAGCAGTTTGGCGTGGAGTCTACCAACATAACAATATGGACTATGTGATTCCAGGGTCAAGGAGGCTTGGGCATCATGATCATCGAAGGTCGCCACGCGGAGGCCGGTCGTGGAATATTCGTCTCCGATCTACAAGAAGGCAGCGCTGCAGAACTGGTAATTATTCGTTATAATTACATACGAGTAGGTTGATATTTTTAGTCATTACTAAAAAGAACTTACTTGTAGAACTTTTTAGTCATTACTAAAAAGTTAAAAGTAAGTTGATTGAAAATAGCTTATTTTTTAAAACACTACTGAAAACTTTTTGAAGGTGGTAGAACCCTTTGTGGTTGGATTCCGGCGATAGCACCAGCACACCTATTTCTGCTTAACCGATTCCGTGCGGATGGCACCACAGTTGTGCCAAGAATGTCTTTTGTGTATGGCGGGTGGCACCTGAGAGGTGCCAAAATTTGAAGCCATAAAACTCGGATAAATTGACGTTTATCAAAGTTGTTCTGAAAACAAAAGTGTCTTTATTTATCACATAGATCATTCCTAGAATGTCAGTTTCAGCAGATCACGTGATTTCACATACTTCAGGGATTGTAAACCTTTCAAAAAATATATTATATTATTTTGCAAATTACTTTTCGTTAATAGTAATCCAATAGAAACTGGATTAAAATATTCATACTTTGGTGATTATCTTTGTCTGAATAAATAGCGCAATCAATTTCGATATTCTATTAGTAACCTTTTAATAATTTGAATTTGTATGCTAAACAACACACCAGAAAAGAACTATCATTGCGCGTTTGGCACCACAGTGGTGCCACGAAATATTTGTTCGCCGCCAGGCGTTAAAGTTTGTCCAAAAGGCCGCCTCATTGAATCGGTTAGTAATAGCAGTGTTGATTACAGATGTCAGATGGGCGGCAGTAGCCACTTATCATCAGGTAGACCTGAATGCTCGTCTGCTACTCCTATATTATAAAGAAAAATAAAAAGAATGGAAGAATATCAGAACTATCTCGCTATAAATTCAGTTTTAACACGATGAAAGTATTTAAAGGTGAACAAACAAGTGATATTTTTATCATTGCAATATTATAAGTTGTTTGTTTTTATTTACAGGCCGGTTTAAACATCGGAGACATGCTGTTGGCTGTGAACAAGGACTCCTTGCTCGAATGCAGTTATGATGCTGTGAGTATCTTCAAATTTTGGTATTTCTTTGTTTTCTTTTGGCGTTTATATACGTAACAATCTGGTCACTGAAGTCGATAAATGTACTTTAAATGTTGATGAAATTTCTTTGTATTCTAATACTAAAGTCAAAACTTCTTGAACTAGACCTACAGGATTCATTTGTATTTGATCTGAAGGGTCTAATAAGGCAGATTCCTTTCATTGATCTGTTATATCTTAGTCGTCAGGACCACTGATTTATATGGAGTTGGTTACAGAATTATTTATATAACTATAAGTTTTTGTAACATCCATTTTATGGAAAAAGTCTGATGGTGATGGATGGTAGTCGAAAATCAATTTTTAAGTAATGAAAATTTTAGATTTGGTTAATTTCAGCTATATTCATGTTTATTCAGAATTATGTGATATAAAATTTCAGGCTGCAGCGAAATTGAAGCAAACTGAGGGCATAGTGACACTAACAGTTAGTACACCTAATGTCAAAGAGAATGAGAAAGCTGAAGAAATAAAAGCAGGTATGTATGTATAAATTGATATATGGTTAGATCTGCAAGCCTTTGTACGTTATACTGGCAGGCCTATGAAAAAGAGGATTTAATTACTAAGACAGATCTATGTTCCACAGTAATTAACAAAAATAAAGTATAACTTTGTATTAAATTCTATAATGATGCCATACGACAGTGCTATACTATACCTTAATAATAATAAGATTAACTATATTTTACATTAGGGGTGCCTTCTCACCAAAAATGTACGAGATGGACGTGTGTCAAATTTATCAATAACATTGCTTCAATTTTATTTAATGAAATTTCCTTTAATAAATTTGGTCTTGTTATATTTTACCCAGTAAACAGCATGATACAAATTGCAAAAAATCTCTTATTAAGACATTCACTGCCGTATAAAGAGTCGCTATTTTCTAATTATAAAATATCGTTGCATCAAAATAAATTATTGTGCGATTAAAACGTATAGTGCGATTAAATGAGCCCATTTTCTTTATTCTAGATGCCCCAGCTGAAAAAGCAGAAGTCAAGCCGGCGGCTCCTGCTAAAGGTAACAGAAACTTATCAGAGACCATTTATTATAATAATTCACATTTCTCAACCCTATCAGATATATTTCTGCAATGTACTGATATTGTGCTAAGATTTTAAAGTTGTAGTAAGCGAGAGACATTTATAACTTGCCCTCGGAAAGTAAAATACTCATTAATATTAAAATTTATCACTTGATTTTTTTTTGTCTCCTGTTAAGTTTGACCGCAATCACCTACAATTAAAATCAATTCGCCCATTAGTAATAGTCAGTCTTAGCCAATTTTTGGCTACCAGTTAAAAATTTGACAAATATTGCCTAAAAAATTTGTCGAAATATGAACTTTGTAGGCAAAAATTGGTCAAGATTGATTATTATTTGTTACTAACGTGCGTTAGGCAAATTTATTTACTTTCCTATATACGAGTATAGTAACTTTCACTTAGCACAATTAAAAACAGGATCATCACAACCTCTTTTTACCACGCTTTTATTAGCTTGTAACGGAATCTTTGAACTCGATTTTTACCCTCTTTGAATGGTCCAATTGATTTAAAATTTTTAACACTTCTCAAGACTCGATGACAATATACGATTTTGATAATTTTGTCCCATTCTCCTCATCAGGATCGCCAGGATTAACGATTTTCCTTGAGCAAATGTAGCGTAGCGTTGTTTTTAGTTTTTAAACTATAATAATTTTTGCCTAAGAATATCGTATCATCAAAATTACTTTAAATTACCAGTATATTGTTTAACACTTCTATTTCTTATATTATAGCGGAACCCCCACCAGACCCTTCAGTGGCTCCAGTGAACTCCAACCAGGACACAGTGATCGAGATCAACTCTAACAACGAACTACTTGGCGTTGTGTTATTGGGTGGTAGCGATACTCTGATTAATGTGAGTATGTGAGTTTTTAATTATATAGGAGAAGCAGACGAGTAGTCCACCTGATGGTAAGTGGCTATTGCCGCCCATGAAAATCTGTCATCAACCCCAGATAGGATTAGATTCCTACCTGAGATCAGCCACAGGTGCCGCTATCCCTGAAGACTAAGCTGGAACGCGTCGAAAAAGTATGTCTCCCTTACCACACCCTACAAACCAGAACACAGCAGCGCTTAACACTGCTGTTATGAGGCAGAAAGTGTGGCGGTGGTGCCGCCGGAGTCGAACCACATTTAATTCTTTTTATACCACCTTTCTGATTATTTTATTTATTTTTCAGGGCCCAGCAGCTATTATCCTGGACATATACAAGAACGGGGCGATCGGCAAAGACGGGAGGCTGCAAGTGGGCGATCAGATCAAAGACTGCAACGGCATTGCCATCACTAAGGAGATGTCGCACGATAGAATATCTATGACTATTAAGCAAAAGGCTCCGAAGGTTAGTACATCGATTATTTTTATTTATTTTACTTTATTCGTCCTCCTTCGTAGTGATCGTAATTTGGATAATGAAACTGAAGTATAACAAGAAATGAAAAAAAGAATTGGCAGCCAACCTTCTTAGGACTCTCTTGAAATACGGATTGGGCTCTTTGCTTTCTTTAATTTATGCATGTAATTTTTTTTTGACATTTTAATTTTGATTATTTTGTTATTATTTAAGAGGTTATTTTAAAGTATATCACTTGTATTCTTTTCATAAATAATTTAATTTCAATAAGGCTTAATCGTATTTCGACGACAACTATCTTATTTTTTTGGAAAATATTCCTTTACCTCTAATAATTTAAGCACTTTCTAAATCCTTTGTTCTAACTTCGTCTTTTTAAAATATATATTAATTACTTGAATATCATTCAGTAAAAACCTTATAACTGTTAAATTATTAATGTTTTAATATTTCATACAACAGTAAAAACATTATAACTATCATTTGCAACAATAGCATACGACAATAAAAATGTATTCGTATTAATTATTTCCAGTTAAAAATGACGATCCATCGGCAAGACCCCCTGGCGTACGACGAGGTGGAGGTGGAGCTGACCCGCAAGGGGGGTCGGCCGCTGGGGGTCACGTGTGTGCAGCCCGTCGCCGCGCAGGGGGTCTACCTGGGGGATCTGGTGAGTCCACTAAACATTCTTCATTTTTTTTCTTTTTATAATATAAGAGTAGCAGACGAGCATGCAGTCCACCTGATGGTGAGTGGCTACTGCCGCCCATGGACATCTGTAATCAACCCCAGATAGGATTAGATTTTCCTACCTATGATCAAGCAAAGATGCGCCGCTACCCCTAACGACTAAGCTGGGATGCCTCGGAAAAGTTTCTCATACGACGCCCCTCGAACAACACAGCAGCGCTTAAGACTGCTGTTATCAACCAGAAAAACGTGTGACGGTAGTGCCGCTGTAAACGAACCACAAAGGGTTCGTCTACGGCGACTACCTTACATTTAAAGCAAGTTGAAACAGATGTAACACATATTTTTTAGCATACGGTGAAGTTGTGCGTGATGATGTAACACATGTTTGTGTAGGGTAAAGTCTGACTGAACTGTCTTACACATATTTTGATGTGAAACATCTATAGCCGCACGTAAAACCGATTTCTGGCGTGGCGACGCATGCCGACGCTATACGATGGTATATATATACAGTCTATATGCAGTAGTGTGTACGGTGTGGCGACGCGTCGCCATGCGCAAAAATCGTAATATTTTATTTTATCATTATGACATATTTAGTTCCTATCACAATATGTTCTTTTCTGCATATTATTTTTACAAAATAATGTCAATGTTTCACATCTGCCAGGCGTCCCGTGACGGCTCACATTGTTTTTTTTTTAGAATAGATACTAGATTATTGTGATACATATTTCACGAGGGGTGACGTTGCACAATGTAATAGGACGAACTATCGCGTGATGTAACACATACTTCTAACGTAAAGGGAAGTTGCGCGCTATGTAACACATATTTTACTTACAGTTACCCGGCTCCCCGGCCGAAGTGGACGGCAAACTCCAAAAGGGTGACATCCTAGTAGCAGTGGACGGTAAGGACATGACCAATGCAGATCTAATAGCAGCAGCCACAGCCTTCAAGTTGACGGGGAATAAGACGACCATCAAAGTGAAAAGGTTCAAGATTAGGTAATCGGTGTAGGGGTCAGATTGGTTTAACGCTTCGTAACGGTTCATATGCGTTTTTGTAGGAATTGCGGTGTAATGTTCACGCTGTTTTGGGCTTTATTGTTTTGGAAGTTGGACAGATGTTATTTCTGAGGACTAAGTTGGAATGGTTCTTGTAATTGCATCTTCTCACCCCAGTTTACCTAACCTAGTATAGTCCGCGTAAAACTGCTAGTCCGCTCTGAATATAGAAATGAGTCGCGTCGCCATAGCAAATTGTATGACTACACCTGCTCGCGACAACTTCAGAGCGGATTAGCAGTTTGGCGCGGACTATAACTTAGTGGCGGTATTCTTTCGACTGGTTTGTGATAGACATATGGGGTCATTTGAAAAATCTCGTTAATTTAAAATTTTAGAACCTCCAGATATTCACATCTTCACATAATGGGAAAAGAATACATAAAAATTCTCAGAGTAACCCCTAGAGTAAAAATCCTAAAATTATACAATATTTATAAAATAATTTTAAAAATTTAAAAAGTTATATAATATGAATAGTTATTTTTAATATAACTGAAAATTCATTTATTTTTATGCTACTCGGTATATTAAAAAGTTTATGAAATTAATAAAATAAAATGAATAAATAAAGTCCAAAACAGCGTGTAACAAAATATATAGTTTATTTTCACATTATAAACAGTTTAGTCAACATACATACATTGTTTGCAGTAGTTTAAATATCTTAATAGCAAGCAATGTATAGTTCATAGTATAATATAAGAATTATGTTACAGGAATAAAACAGTTATGGTATAATCTATTCTTTCTGACTATAGTTATGATGGGTTTACACTATCGTGCATATTTAAAATTAAAAATAAAAAGGATATGCTTGCATATATTAAATTAAATTGAATAATATAACGATTTTTTTGTTTAGATTTCACATGAACTTATATTATCACTTATGCTTTTTTTTTCGCATGAAAAATTACGTGTTTATGTATTCTCACTAAAATATGTACATATGAGATATGTATGAACATAAAGAACATAAAAAATAATATATAGAGTTAGCCAATAAGTTACAAGCTACAGGATAACAACAATCACCTTATACCAACAACAACAAATTAACAATAAATTAAAATTGTAATTTATAATTATTATTAACTGCAACGATAATGTAAACCTTTTCTTTATTATTTAAATATTTCTGTTTCTTCATACCTCAAAAACGGGTCATTATATTTTTTCTTAAGGTGACTAGACAATAAGACTTTACGATAAATGTCTTTCCTAAAACTATAAGGTCAGTGCATATCTACCACAATGTAAAATTATCACATTGTAAAATTATTTGACAGGTTTTTAAAATTATAATTATACTTTTATAATTTATTTCATATATCTTGTGCACTGACCTTTGAAACTTAATAAGATCTTTTAAAAATGTCATTGAAGTCAATTTAATGAAACAATTAGCTAATTATTTTAAAATCACATTTAACTTTTAGTAGAAATATTTAAAATTGCTGTCATAATTTCATTTTGATTCCAATTGATAATAACATTATATTATTATTAATTATTAATTTAACCAATTATTACCAGTTTTATTTAGAGAAATATTATTGTAACATTTCGTTAATAATTAATTATGTGTTTCTTTTAAGCATTTTTGTTATTTTATCTAAGTACCGATATTCATATAAGAAAGCGTTCCTGAAGAAACCAAACCACATAGTTACCGTTTAAAAGATAACCGTCTTAGTTTTAACTAATCTTAATATTTTATTGTAGCTAGCTTTTACCAGCGACTTTATCAAAATTGTAGTTTAAGTAAATGGTTTCTTGTATGCCTTGTAGAATGTTTTTATTAAAAAAAATACTTATTTTGTAGGTGAAAAAACATATTGAATTTAAACAGTGAAACACACTGAATTTAAACATTCAGTCAGACCAGTAAGTGTCGGACCGATAGATTAATTTAGAATTTTGTTCTCATGTAGATTTGTTCTCAAAAGCGAGCCAGCAGTTGTTAGACTTAGGTTAGGTTATATCAGACGTAGTAAGTCTTAGGTACTTACTAAAAGTTTGATTATGAATATGCACGATGGATTTTCTTGTTATGATTGAAAATTTCTTTACAAAATTTCATAATTAAATGCATGCATATATGTGTGTTAGTTAAGTATTACGTTGATCTAATACAAAAATATAAATAAAATGGTAATCGACACTTGTATTATGTAGAAATCGGCACATAGTAGAAATATTATTTATGACATAACCTAACCTAACCTAACCTAAACTAAATCGCAACCAATGAGGTCGCTGGTAAAAACTAGATTATAGGGAATTTTGAAATTGATCATTCGATCAGTATTCATTTGAGTAGATCTGAAATATGTTTGCAAATTAAGAATAAATTAATTAGGCCGAAATGACCCTTGCTTGGTAGCTGTAAGTATATGTTATAGACGTTTTAGGAATAATTTTAGCTGACAAGGAAATTCCCGTCAATTCCCGTAAATTCCCACGCGGGAATTTTACGCTTATTAACTCCCATACATTATTCGGGAATTTCAAATGTTTTAATAGTAACAATTAATTTAATTCAACTCTAGTCCCGATTCCTTTTTAAATATATAGTATTCAATATCTAACGAAATGCCTTTTAAAAATATTAGATAATTATATATTAGGCTTCTTGTTCCACTAATTATAGCCAGTGCTAGTGAGCTAGAAATTTTATAAAATATAGAAATAATCGATTTAAATTAGGGTAAAATAACCGATAGTTGAATCCTCTGAATTTGTAGTTTATTCATATGTAACGCCAAATTTTAATGTCATCATTTTGTTTAAGTACAATTTAATTTAATTAAAATTTAATTTAATTAAAATTTATTTCATGTAAATTAAATTATTCAATTTTACATTAATGTTAAAATGCAGAGAATAATACTTATAATCAAAATAATCATGTTAATTTTTTGTTGACAATGCAATAAACAAAAATAATACTTTTTAAATAATATTTCTCGCAAAGATTATAATTTAAATTTTAAAATTTCTAAAGCCCTAATTCCTCGAAATTAGATAATGATTAAAAGCGTTTTCTAATTTAATTTCTAGTAAGTATGTAATAAATAAAAAGTGAATTGCGTAGCATAATTCTAAATATTTGTAAAGTGTAAAAAGTGTAAGTTTTCCCTATTGTATTAATCTAGTAATGTAATTTAGTTTTAGACTTCAATATAATGGCCTCGGAGTTTTGGCATGCTTTACTATAGAATCTGTTGCTTAAGGATATGAAAGTTTCACCGAGATTGTATTTACTAAGAAAGTTTAAATGTAAAAGTATAATTCGAATATCACTTAATGGATTTAGTTGTGTAGTAATTTGAAAATGTTGTTGCTTGCGGATTAATAAATCGTCTGTATATCTTTCTGCCTAATAACAGCAGTCTAAAGCGCTGCTGAGTTTTGGTTTGTAGAGTGTGGTAAGGGAGACATACTTCTCCGAGGCGTTCCAGCTTGGTCCTCAGGGGTAGCGGCGCATCTGTGGCCGACCTCAGGTAGGAATCTAATCCTATCTGGGGTTGATTACAGATGTCACAATAAAGGACCAAGTTGCCCACTCGAAAGCATTTATATACCAACCTCGTCCAGTAAAAGATTTGGATTATTTCGACAAGTATGTTATTTAGTGGCGCATCATTATGGCTCCCGTAAGAACAGTAAAAGCGATAGAGAGGCCAACATTCGGCGTCCTTTTCCCTCGAATTATTGCTCCAAAGGCAGCGATTTTTTTATTATACAACAATTGTAGTATCAATACCTTGTTAAGTACATATAAAATATTTTAATTTAAAAATAGAAATTGTATTTTTAATTATACAATGTATGCGAATGCAAACTACTATTGAATCATGGGTATATAATTCCTGATACAATATTGTGCGTTACTTTGATATCGTCCAGTTATTATAATTAAATTTACATAAATAAAGTACAAGTTTCAATGGTTTTCATTTAATCTTATTTTCATTCATATTGAAGTTCATATATTGACTTAAATATGTGGTCATCGGGTATAAAAATGCGAAAGAATGTCCGAAAAAAATTATTCAAAAGGCGTTTTTTTGATTAGATATCATACTATTAGATAGACATTTCTTAAATAGATGTCATAATAATGTAACATTTGGATAGTCACAATATACAGACGAATAAACGCGAGTACGAGTATGAAGATACTTACTCGGCTCATTACCGTCGTATTTTTAAGCACAGCGTTTATATAAACCATCTTGCCGCGAAATGCCGGCTACATCCACGTCATTGTTCGGCAAGATTTTTGGCGGATTGTTCGATATTTTTTTTAATTTGATGCAATAAAATATGTTTACTTAAATTTTTATATTTATTTGAATTGTTTTTTCAGAATATTATCATACGAAACGTGATTAAGTACATATATTTTATGATTAGATAAAAAACAACTCGTCCGCCATTATAGCACTGTCTTTCTTTTATACCTCTTTTCTTTCGGACGTTTTTAACGCATACCCGAAGTCCAAATTACGTCAATTTAAGATAACTATTTATTGTACATCTAACATTACTATATCAATGTACTTAGTTAACTTGCCTTGTAACATGGTCGATAACAGGTACTCTTGGAGCGTTTGTCCACTGCCACCGTCACCGGACCGTCAGCGAGAATAAGATGACGGCGCCGAAGTAGCGGTACATACATTTACTATAGCCGCGTGTCCACCACACGTCCGTCATGTCATATTAAAGTTGGCCCGAAATAATCTCATTCTCAATGACAGTCCGGTGACGGTCGCGGTGGACAAACGCCCACACTACACTGAGGTTTATAGAGTTGTTTATATACGTTAGGGTTTTAATAATACTTTTAGAATTACAATGGCGTAAGTGCAAGTCAAAATAATACGAAAAACACTATTAGGGTGAATTTACATCTACAAGCATAAAGCGTGTCAGACATGTGTCGTGACAGACAAAAAGTATTCTCTTATACAATTTGTATTGATGTAATCTTGTTGTTTTACTTAAATACACTTACTACATAAAACATTTCAAAATAAAATACTTAAATGTTAAAAACGTACTTATTACCGTAATATAGTCGCTCTAGTACGAGCCGTGCCTGTCAAAATACTGTATAAAAATAATTATAATTTATAAAATAAAAACCATGCTTAAATCGTACAAGAAAATCGTCAATCCTGACGATCCTGACTAACGGTATTCAATATTTACTGTATTCAAAATATTTAATTAATCAGACCGTTCAAAGTGGGTAAAATATGTTATTTGCCACGCCCTATGTCTCACACGTATTTCTGTAGATATGAGCGGAGCCTTAAAAGTGCCAAACTATTCAATTAAATGTGTAATTACCGTAAGTACCGCTAGGTGGCAGTAGTATCAATGTTTGATTGAGAGGGAATTAAAAGCAACACTTCGATTAAAATACACTTTTCAAGTGTATTTTGCACTTACGTCTTTGTAATTCTAAAAGTGTGATAATTTAGTGAAATTTAAGCAAAATATAGCGAATTAATTAAGTAGGAAGTTATAAGTTTTCTAGTGCATTCATTAATGTAAGATGTATTGTTAACCGATACGTCTTATAAATTATAATATACTGTTGAATTTCTAATAATCCTATTAAATTATGTACCAACGATGTGGAAATTGTATTGAATAGTAATTCTGTAATAAACTGTGCGCTTTTTCGATTTGACTTTTACTTAACCTTTATAAAAATAGATTTACAGTGTAAAAATAACCCTAATATTGTTAGAGATATTCAATTTTAAAATTTTGCCAAAGTTAGAAATTTGTAATTTTTTAGGAAAAATTGACAAATTTAAAACTTTATTAGGCAATAATTGGCTGAGATTGGAAGATCTTTTTCCTTAAAAATTTCTAGACTTTTTATTATAATATACTTATTTTTTTAAATAAAACAAATATATTAAGTTAAATATAATTTATTGTTCAAATTCAATATCTTAATTCTATACATATACATTTTATTACACATATAAACAATAATTGGTACATAAATATACAGTTTTTCTTCAGACAAGTTTACATATAAATTACAGACAGATCTTATACATTATTTACACAATTATTATTATTTTTTTAAATTTTGAAATATTTTTATTAATACAATTTGAGTTTTATCATATTTTAAAAATATTTTCATAATAGACAATTCAATAAACTTTAAATAAATACCTCATAATTTTTCATGCTTGATAATAAATTTCAATAAATAAATATTATAAAACTTACTGAGAATTGCATCAATAAATAAATAAATAATGGTGAAATAAATATCTTCAATATTAATTTCACCATTAAACAATGATAGTAAATTTAATAAACACACATAAAATAACATTGGAGCCTTTGTCTACAATCATTTAATTTTAAAATTTAAATTTTAAAAAAATCACGCTTAGAAATTTTAAAATTTTCTTCATTGGATTTAAATACCCAATCTGATAAAAATACTTCAATAAAATAATGACGTCAATATTTCATTTACACATTTAAACTCATTAAGTTTTGTGACTAGAAATATAACTTAAGTAAGTCAAATTAAGTTACAATATACATTATTAGTACTAATTGTTCTTAGTCAATAATAACAATCACATCCTACACACATTGTTTGAGCAATAAAATACTGATAAAATAACAAGGAATTGTTCGTAACAATGTTTTAGGAAATAAATAACTAACTAACTTAAAAGTAACTTAACCTAACAACTAACTAAGTAAAAGTACCGTCACGGATTTTGAACGCTAATCTTGCATGGGCTTAAGAAAAAGTAACATATTTTAAGTAATTTTTAAGTAGTCCATGAACTTATTTTACTCAATGTTAAGTTGAAAACTTAAGTTTTGTCGCTCATAATAATCTATTAGCGATCCTACAAATTACAGGAATCCTACTTGAGGTTTTTCATTTGCTGTAACCTTCTGAGGACTAAATTTGAATGCCTCATAATTAGTATCTGCATTTAATTAACATTAGACCATAACTTTTAATACCGTTTTCGAGGCAAAATTAGAAATAGCGGTACAATGGATCAACGAATCGTACTCTTTTTATATCTACAAATAATAATCAAATCCTTTCGTTTGTGCCAATATCCATATTTTTTATTTTCATCACCAAACCGTGACGCTACTTTACAAAAAAGTCAACTCACTCGTCAAATGGTAACATTTTAAAGCATAAAGTAATACAAAACACGATCACAAAGTATACAGTATCTTATACTAACATAATGTTTCAGAAATAACATTGTTAACACTAAAAAAATAATTGATACGCACATCAATTCTTTCAATCGCATTCAATTTTTCCAAATTTGAAGTACCAGCCTCATTTTCTTTATCATAGTCTTTCCTCGGAACTCTTTCTGATTACCAATGGCTTCAATCTTCCTCGTAACTTCACTAATCGTTTACTGACCTTCGCGTTTGAAGCCGGATTCCTTAAATCCGGCATAGACTTGCTTTCGTGTACTGGTGTTTGTTCCGTCTTCGCCACACTCCCATAATACCGAGGCATGCTGAAGTCATTCTCCTGAAACATCATCGCCGACTTCTGTTTTATGCTTTGCAACGTGATCTCTCCTTTATATTCGGATAGTGAGGGACTATCTGCGAAGAATCGAGGCAAATTGTTGCTTTTAATAATAGGAGTGTCTGGTAACTGACTTAGTTTTAATTCATGATCAGCTAAAGATGGAACGCCTACTGTGGATTTGCTCTTCATTAGTGGTGGTTTCTCTGGAGCTAAATGAGCTGGTATGTTCAAGAATGACGCACTTCTATGCGGCACTCTTGCAAGAACTTTGTTTATTTTGTTCGGGTCTATATTCTTCAGACTTTCCACTCTGTTTAAAACGGGTCTTGATAACTTGCTTCCACTGTCGACTCTTTCTAGCGTTTTCGCGCTGTTACTTCTTAAAATTCCTTTGACGCTCTCAACTCTTGGCAGCGCTAAGCTTGAAGGTAGTGCTACAAGAGACACTGGGTCATATTCGTACACTGGGTTTGAAGTTGTCATCTTTGTTTGTTCTTTCAAAGTGATGGTACTAGGTTTAACAACGTCCTGTTTCTTTACAGCAACATTCATAGTTAATCCTTCTTCTGTATCCTGACTCTTACTGTCTTCCTCTTCTTCTTCGATTTTGAACATGTCGTGATTCGCCAAGAGCTCATCTTTAAACATGATTTCGAAGTCCGTGACCGGCGAATCGACTTCATCTTCAAAGTACACTTTCGTCCTATTTGGTTTGTCCGATAAGTAGTCCGGTTCTGATTTCGTCTCAAGCTCGTCTAGTAAATCGCCGTTACTTTTCGATTTCAATTCATGATCAGTTCTAAATATTAGAGATTTTGAAAATACCTGAAAATTGACAATATGTAAATTAATTCCACGTTACTAAAAGATCTCTACTTCTAGTAAATTAATATTATTCTTGTGACTTAAGATAACTAATAAAAGCTTAAAGTACTTCAAGATACTTGCAATAAAAACAGGTATAGAGTTTATGTGATCAGATAAATACGTAATCATAGATAATAACAGATTGTGATAACTGGAACTGAGAACGTTGTTTGATATAATGATATAATGGTTTAAGTGTCTGTCATTAGATAGTTATCTATCATGAAATCATATTGCAATATTTTCAATGAAACAAACATGATACCATCTCATTTGTGCAAAGTCTAAAAAATATCAGAACTAAAAATATTTCAGATAGCTATGTTAATGTGATATATTGAAGGTGGTTAGTAATATTTAGATATTACTAACTGAGGTCCTAGGATTAGTCCGATCTGGGGTTCTTTACAGATGTCCATAGGCGGCAGTAGCCATTTACCTGCATGCTTGTCTGCTAATCCTATATTATATACAAAAAATATGTATGAAATCTGATACAGCGTCTCTACTAACAATTGAAGTTGTGGTGTCTCTACCAAATATATCTTGTTCTACCTCGTTTTCTTCTTCTTCACCTACCTCATATAGTTTATCAGCATGCACTGGTAGTTCGTTGACCTCTCGGCCCATGACAGCTCGTGGAGCCAGATGGTTGTTGTTGATCGGCTGCGCGGTGACCACACTGTCGACACTGGCTCCCAGGTTCGTGTAGCCATTGGCGTAGGTGGTCTCTTCATCTAGCCTGGAAATATGAAAGTTTAAGTTAGTGAAGTCAACGACATCTTTATAATTAAAGTGATCATTATCATTGTCATTATGGAAGTAACTGGATGAGAAGATCCCAAGATTAGGTTCACTACCACACCTTAGGGGAGGCCCATGCCCATGCCCAGTAGTGGACGGAAAACGATTAATGATTGACATCACATGAGAATGAAGAAATGAGAATGTTAAGATAATTTTTTGCCAACAACCACATACTTATTTTTTTTTTATTTTTTGTATAAATACAAAAAGGAAAAATGTATGATTATGGTGAAATTTCAATTATAAGGCGAACTCGTACGACTTTTTTTTAAGTAAGTAAAAACTTTAAGTGCAAATAGAGTTTAGATCCGGTTTTAAATTCCCTTTTTTCGAACGCTTATGTATTCTGATTTAAGGGGTATGGCAAGACATTTTGCACACAAGCATTCCATCTTCATCAAAGAGTATAATCTATTTATGGCCAACCTCAGATAGGACTTCAATCATATCTGTAGCTGATTATAGATGTCTATTCGCGGCAGTAACCATCTTCAGGTGTACAACATGCATTTACATTTCAACCTGACCAGAAATCGAACTAAATAAATCCAATACTATTCTTAGACAATCGTGTCAAGATAATTATATTACAATGTATAGAAAACATATGTCACATGTCATATTTACAATGATTCCATACAATTGTCTTATGGCGACTAATTAGTTACGCTCAGGGTTGTCAATTCGCTAAATACGTTACGGGTAGGGTTGTCAATCATACTTCATAAATCTTAATAGGATAGTATACGATAGTAATAATAAATAATAAGTCAGAATAGTGCCTTTGTGATTCAGATGTCTAGTCTAGACATTACAAATGCTTCTAAGCGTTTAACGCTAACGGTCACGTTTGTCAATGTTGGGAATAGGCCACAGGAGAACGAGAAAATAAACTATGAAATATAATAAAATAAAATTCACTCCAAAAAGATACTTTTTATTATATCGAATCATTGACAGAATGACAAATTAGAAGAAGTAAAAATATATGTTTTTCAGCTGCCAGCTTTATCATATATAACCTACTTGAATATTATACATTATAAGAGGCTTGAGTTTTTGCTATATTCCAACAGCCTCCCTCAAAAATTCAAGTATAAAACAATTTATAAATACGTTCTTTGCAGAACACTTCTCTGTATACAAAGAAAACTTCAAACAAAACCTTATAGTCGTACTCTGCTTTAGCTAATGAGACTGCGACTGTGTCTACATTGTTTTCGTGTGTTTCACGAAATTATGCAGTTTTAATTACTTTGAACAAATAGTTTCTAATACTATGTTTGTGCGTCTCGTCGCGTTCTCAGTTTCTCAGTCAGAGTCCACATAAGCAATAATTAACTACTTATAATTACAGCTTTCATTGATTAGGTTTAACTATTTATATCTTTTATATAACATTAAAAGATGTATTAAATATTTACACATTTAAGACAAAAAATCTGGATGCGTAAGTACATTTACTTTTACATTTCTATACAATACTACTTTAATTTAACTCTACAATGTGCACCATGGCATAAGTTAGTATTTAATACTGAATAATTTATAAGGAAAGTGATTAGGATAAATTACACTTATAGAATATTTTTAACACATTTTGCACATTAGTAGACTGATTAAGTGATATTGTATTTGCTATTCTTTCAACATCTATATCAAGAAATTATGTTATTTATTTTGTATTTGTAATATAAATTATTTGCATTAAAATGTTTTTGCAAATTTATAATGCTTATTTTGTTGAAATTATTAAACCATATACATACGTGTGGGACTATACATATATCTTATTCTATACATATATATATTCTTATCCGTATTAATTTATCTTATATAGGTATATTTAAACATTTATCTACATGCATCTGCATGAGAATGTACCTTTAAGAGTTTTTAAACCCTATATTTAAGTATAACATGAAGACGTTCAAACCAAAGCCGAGATGTGTGCTTTAAGCCGTTAAAGCTTTTATTTAATTTACTTTATTATCTTTAGGCAACCTTCTTTATCTTTAGCAACCTTTACCTTCTGGTACTACCATATAAATATTCTCTGTATGAAAACCATTATAATATATTTTTCTAATTATATCAAATGAAATTTACAAAGCTAGTATTTTCGTCCATATGGTGTACATTTAAATCTATCTAAATGTAGTAAATCTGGCTATTGGTGCGAACGTTACATCTTAATCCTGTAAAATTTCTTACTGAAACTGAATTTCTTAGTGAAACTTCGAGCAACTAAACGAGCTTTGTTATTTTTTCTGATTTAAATACTAAGTTCATTATTATTTGTGGTAAATACCCACTTGCAACTAATAATGTTAACATATTTAGGTCTGTAAACAAAATATCAGATTTGATTGCTCCTTTGTGGCTTAATTTCACTTTGTACTGCTTTTCACCATTTAATAGGCACCTTAAAATACCTTTAAATTATTTAGGTAATTATTGCAAAGTACTTAATAAAGATCAGCTATCAGGATTGTGCATCCGTATATAATAATTCAGGGATTGATCAAGTATTTAATAGTTATTGTTGACGCATTATCATTTAAGGAATAATGTTGTTAGCTTTCAATTAGTTTCGCCGAATCAGAGTCAGGCTTTCTAAATTTTATATTGATATGTAATGCTCAATGTTTGTTGTCATTATTTTCAATATTTAATTCATCAACTACATGATCTGCTTAGCAGCTATGGACATTTCATTACTTTTAATATTTAATAATGTATATCCATTAAAATCTTTACCAACTAGGCTGGATCTAAAATATTTACACGCTTTTTATTAGCTTCACCTGTATGTTTGTATGTTTGTAACCGACTTCTTTGGGCGCGATTTTGACCCACTTTAAACGGCCAGATTTCGTTCAAACTTTGTAGATTTATTTCACAATTATACTATTTACTGTTCCTTAATTGATTCCTAGATTCATTTAGATTTTCTACTTTTTAGTTAATTTTATCATAAAAGCGTGTTTTTTAGTTTTTTGAACTATATTTATTTTATCTTTAATCTTGCTAACTGTGTTACGAACGTAGCAGTAGCACCAAAACATTTTCATATGATCGATTTTGTTTTTACCTTGCCACAATTTACATGGTGTTTTATTCATTTATTATCAGAGCTTTAGTGGGGAATATGTATATTTTTATAAATATAAGTAGGTATATGACTGTTGTAACAGCTTCACCCCAAAAGCTTTATTTAATTTCGCATTTACAACCATTTCGGTTAATATACGATTCATTTGCTCTGTTTCACCATTTTATTGTGTTTTATAAGGTAAATTTTAATGATACATAATTATCTTGCCAACAAAAATTCCTTAAGTTCATTATTTCAGAAATATATTCTCGATCATTATCATAATGTAAATGAATAATGTTACTATAGGATACATTTTCACTTTTAGACTTTTAAAATGATACTTATTTCCCATTTAAAATACATGTAACATAAAGACAATTTTTGTCATCAAAGGAAGTCGACGTTATCGAATCGCAAACATCACAGTGAATAATAAAAAAAAAAATGTTTATTTTTTTTTACCATTAGCTGGTCAGTCTTGACTTTCAGAAATTCAAGATCACAGATTACATATAAGTATTCAAGATTGTCACATGACGGTCAATAATAAAATCTTTAAAAATATTCAAATTTCATCAACCCATTTATTGTCCCACTGCTGGGCATGAGTCTCCTATCAGAATGAGAAGGTTTAGGTCATAATTCATCGCGTTAGCCAAGTGAGTATTGGTAGACTCACATACCTTTCAGATTTTTTATTATATAAATCTTTCAGGTGTAGAAGATTTCTTCACGATGTTTTCCTTTACCTTTTAAGCAAGTAATAATTAATTTCTAATACACACATAACTTTGAAAAAATTCAGAGGTGATTGCCTGGGATTTGAACCTCGGACCCTTCGTTAGACAGGTCGAGTTTCTTAACCATTAGGCTATCACTGCTATTCAAATTTAATTTCTGTTTATTCAAATGACCGTTTGTGCCATAACTAATACGATTTCTAACTTTGAATTAAGTTTATTTTATACTGTGAACTATCATTTTATGAAAAATAATGATACTATCATCCTTTATACTACATATTAGACATTTACTATTTTTATAAATATGCCCTTCATTTTTTAATAACCGGCACATACCTTTTATTATTCAATTCGATTTACTAAGAAGCTGCATAGGTACAGCTTAAGTTCCATAGAACTAAAGTTCCACAGAACTTTTGGTGAACAGTATAGAATTTTAAATTCTTTGTTTTTGACCTTTACCAAATCTTTAGCTCCTCCAATTTTAAACGTAGTCTGTCATTTGACACATATTAATCCTTTGTATTTTCAAAGTGATCAGAGTTTTCATATCTAAAAGAAAAACAAGTGTCAGGGTTAGAATTGGAACAAAAATCAAATAAATTTCATTTTTAAGACATAAAAGCGAAACTGTCCTTATTTTTATTTGCAGTGTCCAATGCATTTACAGTTATATAGCTACTACTGTCTCCATTTTGTTTCAATTAGGTACTTGATATAATGACAGTTAGCATCAGTAATAGCGACGGGTTCAGATCGCAAAAAATATAATTTTTACACCAACAGTTTCCATGATAAAAATTCATATTAGCTTGTGTATCTGCATGATGTAGTAAGTATTCTTGTAGTAGTTTACACATCTTTCTATATTAAAATTTATATTTTTACAAGCGTGTGATATTTGAAGTTCAGTTGTTTCAGGTCTCAATTTTACTTTGAATATTTTGAATGTATTCATTGAATCTAAAAGATGAGACATTGAATTATATGCATTCCGTCGATTCGTTTCATCCTTTGATCCATAATCCGTCGATCCATTTCATCCATTGATCCATTTAATCAAGTTTAGCACCAAGTTAGTGATCATATTACTCAATCATTAAAATAAGTTGTATCAGCGTTTGATATCTGGTCGCAATTCCAAAATTAAGTTGTTTCTTACGCAGTCAAAATAATTGTGTAGCCAAAAAAATTCTCCATTCGTAATTTTATTTAAGTCATCCATTATTGTTTTCGCCGTAGACGATATTGGTTTAGACACTTATATATTATTGTTTGCCATCGCCGTTTGCCATCAAACATTTTTCATGTGTCTTTTTCTTCCGCGACTCCATGTTTGAAATATTACATAAATTTTATACTTAGTAGATGACTATATTTTTCAATATTTTACGATAGCGTAGCCTGGGCCCATAACCTGTTGGGAATAGGCCACAGGAGAACGAGAAAATAAACTATGAAATATAATAAAATAAAATTCACTCCAAAAAGATACTTTTTATTATATCGAATCATTGACAGAATGACAAATTAGAAGAAGTAAAAATATATGTTTTTCAGCTGCCAGCTTTATCATATATAACCTACTTGAATATTATACATTATAAGAGGCTTGAGTTTTTGCTATATTCCAACAGTCAATAGTGTCAATCAATCGCATTTGTACATTTTTTATCAAAGATTTTTTCATAGATATAATAATATAGCACTAGTAGACGAACATGCAGTCTGGTATAGTCCACGTAAAACTGCTAGTCCGCTCTGAATATAGAAATGTATAGCGCCGCCATAGCAAATTGTAAAACTACACCTGCTCGCAACAACTTCAGGGCGGACTAGCAGTTTGGCGATAACTATAAGTGGCTACTGCCATGGACATCCGTAATCAACTCCAGATAGGATTAGAAATTCCTACTTGAGGCCATAGATGCGCCTAAGGATTAAGCTGGAGTGCCTCGGAAAAGTCTCCCTTACTACACCGTTCAAACCAGAACACAGCAGCGGTTAACACTGTTATAATGAGGAAGAAATAGGTGTAACAGTACTTCCAGTGTGAAAACACTAATAGTTCTACATTTAATTCCACTTGACAAAGGGATTAGTAATCTCAATACAATAAATCATTTAGATAATAAACTAATTATGGAATTAACGCTCTAAGCCCTTGATACACAGATTGACATGAAAATATATGGTTACTGTTATCTAGAGAAACTTGTTTGTGATAAGAGTAAGCCGCTTTAATTAGATAAACGTTATTCGTTTTTTAAATATCAATTACAGTTTAATTTTAATTCACAAATATTTACATTTTGTAAACAAAATTCTAAACATTTTAAAATTATACTTATTTATTGCAATTTTTTTGTCATTCTTATTATATATTTGTTTATCGAGTGTTGTGTCATTGTTATCTTTTTAATGGGATTTTATGTTATTGTTATATTTACTTGTATTTATTGGAATTGTTATGTTGTTTATGTTAAGTTAAATTGAGTGTTATTGTTAAGGCGTTTAAGTTAAGTTATTCAGCAGATTAATATTATTTGGTAGAATTTTGACAAATAAATTCCATTTGTTTTACTTAGTATTTTTTTTACTTCATTTTTTTTAAATTATATTTTTTTACTCTGTTATAATCTCTAAGCAATTTATTTTGCATTTCGGGTTAGTTATCGTTAACCCATTACCCCACTGCTGAACACGGGTCTCCTACCAGAATAAGAGTTACGTAGGCCACCACACCATGCTGGCTAAGTATTTACACTTAATTAACAGACCTTACACACCCCTGAGGACTTTCAAAGAACTCTCAGTCGTCAAAAATCGATTCGTCTGCGATTCAAACCTTGAACCGCTAAGAGGTCAAGTCACAAGCTTCCTTAGGATGTTTTACTTCATCGTTTAAGCAAGTGATAATTAATTTCAAAATCAAAGCTACGAGCGGAGCCCGACGGGGCAATGCGCTAAGAGGACTCCGGTTGCGTTCCTTTGGAGTCCTCTACGCAGCGCCGAGGACGGCCACCGGGGGGGTTTAGTGCGGTAGTTTTAGTGCGGTAAGAATCCCACATAACCCCGTGTCGCTCCCACGGCATGGGGTACCTTTTGAAGGTTTCCCCCTCGTAAAAAAAGGATTCGATCCTCAGACCCTCAATTAAGAGGCCAAGTTGCAAGCTGCTCTATAGTTAGAATTTATTACTAGATAAAGACGATAAAGTGATATTGCATCATGATTATGCAATATGTTAAACGAATGTTTGTCCAACGCTCCACACATAGGAAGCTCTAATCGACGCCGCACGATGTTTGCTTAACGATATATCGCCGATAAATACCTACTATCGATAATAATTGACACTCACGAATCTACCAACAAGTCGGTTAAAAATATCAACAATATTGTTACGATAGGATACGTTACTATTGGTATTTTAACCGATTTTCAAAAAGGGGATGTGGTTGAAATTGAAATCTCAACTAAGGGGTCCGAGGTTCGAATCGGAGAAACCTCTGATTTTTCCAAGTTATGTGCGTATTACAAATTAATTATCATATGCTATAAGGGTGAAGAAAACATCGTGAGAGAACCTATCTGAGAAATTAAAAAATATAACAGAAAAATAATTAATTTTCAATTTTGTAATTTTTGTTTATGATCATAACAATAAACATAAATTACAGAAAAAAAAACAAATAAAATAATAATAATAATAAAATTATCAAAAGTGTGCGAAGTCTGCCACTTCGCACTTGACCAGCGCGGTGGACTATGGCTTAATCCCTCTCATTCTGAGAGGAGACCCGTGCAGCAGTGGGATAAAGTTTCGACGATAATAATGGAGAATAATGTTGATGAAATACTATCACTATCACCATTCATTAATGATAAATATGATTGATAATGATACCAATGAATAAACACGAGATAAAAATAATTACGTTGGTAATATTGATGACTTACTTGTAAGTAGCGATTTTCTTGTCGAAGCAAAACCTCTCTTCGCAGCATGACCAGTACATTGCCTCTAGACAGCTGGAACATAGAAAGACTTGGTTAAGAACAAAATCGAAGGTGTTTGATCTCTTGATGGGTTTGCGCCTCTACCCCTAAGGACTAAGCTGGAATGCCTCACCACACTATTTACTAACTTAGTTGAGTCAATACTCTATCAAATGATAATAGTCTCGATGTAAATTATAAGTCATGAACAGATATATTGAAGGAAATTGAAGGTGACTTCAAATTATTAAATTGCTAAACAAGGATTCAATAAAACGTATTATTAAGTAAATATAAATAATAAGAGGTATAATATATTTATCACGAAGATCTAGAATTCTAGATGTTAAGAAGAAAATTGATAGTGGTTAAAACCTTTGAGGGTTACAGATGGCATCATCTTCACACATATTTCAGTTGTATAACTACAGTATAAGGTGCTGTATTTTATATATGCTTATTTGTTGCAAATTAGACCTTCGGGGTTGGGAAGGATATTTGACAAATCTCAAATAATCAAATCTTATTTGTTATGTATTATAGATATCTATTACTTGAAACAACTACGGAATTACTACATAATAATAAGATAAAACTAGTTCTTGAGCCAATTTACAACTTTTATTATTCCCGCGCAAAATACAACTCTAATGTCAAGAGCGTTCTTTTTCTTTTTTTATGCTAATGCCATAGATTAGTAAAGATTACTCACGCCTAACAAGAAAATGTGCCCAGTTTTGAGAAATAAAATAGTTGCGTAAAATAGTTTCGTCACGTCTCCGTGCTAAAATGTCCCTAAAATATTTGAAAGAATTATTTATTTATTACGTAAATTACGTAATTATTACGTAAATTAGTTATTTATTCGTAAATTTTCTCTAAAAATGATTTTATTTGTCAAGGATTCAAAAAAAGAACTTACTAAATAAGCCATTTGTGGCTTCATTCAATTTCAAGGCGGCGAAGTATCTTTACTAATCTATGGCTAATGCATAGAGTCGTGTAACACATGCAGCCAGTAACTATAAAAATGGGCACTTATTATTATAAAAATAACATCATGAAAATAGAACCAAATAATTAACTAAAATAATACTGTAATTAAATAATTTGAATATACTCCTTTACTTCTTTCATTTATCAAAAGGTAAGATTAAAGTTCTTATTTACAGACCTTATTTGTAACACCACTATCCATACATAATCTAATATTAGTTTCAATGTTACTTACTAGAAAGTTTAGGAGACGATGTTAAGACCTTACTAAAATTACATGATATCACACAATATTCTTTATTAACACACTTTTTTACGACATGTAACTCACTATAAATTTAAATTACACTTTGTCTTCAACACTATGAGAAATAGAAAAATATTTCACGTTTTTTTTCTACAAATTGTTCAATATTTAACACTTTAGATTTTTCTAAAATAATTCTAAGGTGTGTAACTGACAATGAACGTTTAACTGTTATTTTAAAATCGAAAATAGAACACAATTTCTCAATTCTAATAAAATTTGCCCCGAAATTTTCAATATTTTACCACATAACTTAAAAAAATATTGCGTAAATTTTAAACTCCTGTCTGTGAGGTTAGATAAGAATAAAATTACTTTTCACTACGTTCGGTTATCTTGAAGTTTGACTGAGTTATCATGATCGAACTTGGAAAATTTTGTGTAAATTTGACTTCAGACGAGATTAGAATCCTTCACACATCAGTTTAAAGTAAATTTGTCTGTAAAAGCACCTTGAAAAATATAATGAAAACATATTAAGTTAACCTATTTAAAACAGAGTTTCAAATTTGATCAACGACCAGGCAGACGTTTCTAATCGATAATATTTATTTGTTTTAATTATAGGTATTTTTAACCTTTTTTATTTACTTTATTGCAACAAAGTTTTATATATCTACATTACATTATTCATAAAAAAACATATTTACAATACCTATATTATAACTATATTTATGTAGGTATATACAAAAAAGGGGAATAAAAAAATATATTTTTGTATTTCTCTTTGTGTGTATTGAAGGCACACAAAGTAATGGGAAACAGTGGAATATATACCATGTTATTTAATCTGAAATTTCCCTTTAACCGATTTCGAAAAAGGAAAAGATTCTGTATTCAAGTATGCGCAGTTTTTAAATTTTCACACCGCACTCTAAAAATTTCGAGATTTTCGAGAAAGTTGCATAATTATGTTACTCCCAGAAAATTTAATTATCTGTGCGAATTTAGTGATTTTTAGTCTTAATATAATCGGAGTAAAATAGAGATAAAGGTAAGAATTTCGGTATTACAAATGTATCCATTGATATTTGAAATCAAAAACTTTCCTTATTTAAAAAACGTCCTAAATCGACCTCATACATTTAAGAGAAATAAAATTTCAGCTTAGGGATTTTTGAAGTCCTGTCATAAATTTCCCAGAAAAGCTTATTTTTGTAGCAATTCTGAATTTATCACTAACTAATAAATTAGTAATAATACTCACTACTGGCATGATTTGCAGAAAGACAGCAACATTTTCATGTTTTCGCATATCGCCGCCGGTAAAGCCAATGGATCACATCACTGCTTCTGTTGTTCTGTAAAATAAGAAATTTTCTTATGAATAACTTTTAGAAGACAGATCTAATTTTTTTTATATATTGTAAAAGAAGCAAGAGTGTCTATAAGCAGATTTAGGAAGACCGGACGCACTCCCCCCTCTCAAATAGGTGAAAAAACTTCGAATAGGAAGACCTTTTTTGTATTGTTTTGTATTTGTTAACAAATTTGACAAGTTTTATATAATTAATAATAATAATAATAATAAGCCTTTTATTTATCTTTAACCTAACCTAGATACATATAATAAAAGTTTAGTAATAAAAACGAGAAAAAAATAATTAAGTTAAAGCCCCTTTGCGGGTATAGGCCTCCTCCAGACGTCCCCATTTTCTTCTATCTTTCCCTTTCTCTATCCAGTCTGTGCCCGCTATTTTTATATATATATATATTTTTTTTTATATAATTGTTTCAGATAAAATTTACTTCGATATAGTGCCTGGGATTCAAACCTTAGATCCCAGATTGAGAAACTGAAATTCAAGCCATTAAATTATACTGAATTGACATAGAGCTACGGTTGCAGCTATTTTCAATTTGTAAATATTTATTTAGGTATGTATTTTCCTTAATAAATATTTACAAACTAAAAATAATTGCATAATTCATTCGCTTAAGGTAAGAAAATAAAACCATGTCGAAGAACAAAACAACAATAATTATAATTGGAATTACTTTAAGATATAGTACCAATAAATATTTACAAATTAAAAATAATTGCATAATTCATTCGCTACACGAAAGAATAAAACAGCATATCTAAGAACAAAACAACAATAATTCAAGTTGGAATTACTTTAAGCTACAGTACCTTAATAAATATTTACAAACTAAAAATAATTGCATAATTCATTCGCTTAAGGAAAGAAAATAAAACTATATCGAAGAACAAAACAATAATTATAATTGGAATTACTTTAAGATAAAAAAAAGCAGTGATAGCCTGGTGGTTAAGAAACTCGGCCTCTCGATCGAGGGGTCCGAAGTTCAAATCCCAGGCACGCACCTCTGATTTTCCAAATTATGTGCGTATTAGAAATTAATTATCACTTGCTTAAACGATGAAGGAAAACATCGCGAGGAAACCTGCATACCTGAAAGATTTATAAAAAAAAATCCCAAAGGTATGTGAAGTCTACCAATACGCACTTGTCCAGCGCGGTGGACTATGGCCTAATCCTTCTCATCATGAGAGAAGACTCGTGCCCAGCAGTGGGACATTAATGGGTTGATGATGACTTTAAGATATAGTACCAATAAATATTTACAAATTAAAAATAATTACATAATTCATTCGCTACACGAAAGAATAAGAAAGCGTCCGAGAACAATAGAACAATAATTACGATCGGAATTAAATTGTTGATACGGCGAGAGAGTGGTACAATGAACAATATGATTGAATGCGGACCCTATTGTTAAAAGTAGCAATGATTATTGATAATTGGGAATGATATTAAGCATTTTACCCATAGATTAGTAAAGATTACTCACTCCTAACAAGAAAGTGTACCCAGTTTTGAGAATTGAAATAGTTGCGTAAAAAAGTTTTGCCACGTCTCCGTGCTAAAATGTCCCTAAAATATTTGAAATAATTATTTATTTATTACGTAAATTACGCAGTATTATTTATTTATTAATAAATGTTCTCTAAAAATGTTTTTATTTGTCAAGAATTCAAAAACAGAACTTACTAAAATAAGCCGTTTGTGGCTTCATTCAATTTCAAGGCGGCGAAGTATCTTTACTAATCTATGATTTTACCATGATAAAAAAATATAAACAATTAATAAATTTGAACTACAAACACGTGTCAGCATTACTGTCCCACCGCTGAGCACAGGTCTCAGGGTGAGAAGTTTTGAGTTTATTTTTTTATTTTTTATACATATATAATATAGGAGTTGCAGACGAGCATGCAGTCCACCTGGTAAGTAGCTTCTGCAGCCTATCGATATCTGTAATCAACCTCAGATAGGATTAGAGTCCTGCCTGAGGCCACAGATGCGCCGCTACCTAGGACTATGCTGGAACGCCTCGGAAAAGTATGAGCCCTTCCCACAACCTACAAACTAGAACACAGCAGCGCTTAACACTGCTGTTATAAGGCAAAATAGGTGTGACGGTGGTGCCGCCGGAGTCGAACCACGCAGGGTTCTACCACCTTTGGTCCATAGGCAGCAGTGACCAATTATGTACCATTGGTATCTAAAGGCGACTAGATATACGGTAAAGTTAATCAGTTATTTATTCCCATTGTATAAAAACTCACTCACGAACTAAGTCAAGGCAGAGTCGTATAATATAAAATAATTTTATAACAAGCGTAACGATTTCAAGCGATAAATATATAACAATTGTATTGTATGCTAATACTGGCTTAGTAACCTACATAGAATATCTCAATCGAAAAGGGCAAGAAACAGTCACAATTACTGTCTACAGCTGAAAGAAACAAGGTTAGATCTTATAGATTAACTAATCTATAAGATCTAACCTATATCTAACTATTAATCTTATTGATGTGAAACATCTATAGCCGCACGTAAAACCCATTTCTGGCGTGGCGACGCATGCCGTGGCGACGTCGCCACGCTATACGATGGTATATATATACAGTCTATATGCAGTAGTGTGTACGGTGTCGCGCGTCGCCATGCGCAAAAATCGTAATATTTTATTTTATCGTTATGACTTATTTAGTTCCTATCACAATATGTTCTTTTCTGCATATTACTTTTACAAAATAATGTCGCTGTTTCACATCTGCCAGGCGTCCCGTGACGGCTCACATTGTTTTTATTAAGTTAATAATTTAATTAAATTCACGTTTCTGTCTATGATAGAGATAACTCGAGATCTTCTTTATATATATTTCTTATGTGCGTGTGTATGTCACTGAACGACTAAGCGACAGGACTGATTTTGATGAAATTTGTTGTGTTCAAGGGGACTTGAGAATGGTTTAGATTCACAATTTAGTCCAGTCTTATATATCAAATTCTCGTGTCACTATGTTAGTTACCGTACTCCTCCGAAACGGCTTTACAGATTTTCACCAAATTTTATATGCATGTTCAGTAGGTCTGAGAATAGGCTACTATATATTTGTCATACCCCTAAGTTATAAGGGTTGTTCACCCTTAACATTTTTTTATTTATATGGCAACGCAACGTTTGCCGGGTCAGCTGATTGATGGTCAGCGAGGGTGAGGGTCAGTGGTTCGATGCTGGAGGCACTACCGTCACACCTATTTCTGCCTAATAACAACAGTGTTAAGCGCTGCTATGTTCTGGTTTGAATTGTGGTAAGGGAGACATACTTATCCGAGGCGTTCCACCTTAGTCCTCAGAGGTAGAAACGCGTATGTACCTAACAGAACTCAGATAATCCTCGTCTAATTTCTTGAGGTTGATTACGGTTGTCCATAGCTTACTGCATGCTCGAATATGTCTTCAAAATCTTGAATTTATAATATTAAATATGGGTATTTGGCCACCCGTGTGGCGAAGCGGTCACCATACCGGTCTGACGCGCAGAGCGTCCCAGGTTCGATCCTCGGAGACAAATATCTAATTGATGAATTTCGATTTCTGTTTCTGGGTCTGGGTGTTTGTGTATTTTCCTATGTGTGTGTCCAAGATACCCACGACTTTTATTTATTTTAAATGTAGCAACAGGTAATGTAATTAGTATGACGATTATGATTTTGAACGTTATAATTTTTATATAGACGCAATACGTTTTAAAATATGTGACTTACAATTAGTCAGCATTATAAATCATAATTGTAGATTAAATCATAAATGTCATTTCTTTAGTCACTGTGTCACTTGTTATTTACATGTCACATTACCTTTTAAATCAATAAAAGGTAACATTAAAATTATTTTTAAATATGTGTTATATTTCTTTCGGCACTTCTTCTCCATAACGTAAAATGTGTTATAGAGTTTATTTCGCCAAGTCTTCTTCACACCTTTCGAAGAACCTTTCGTAGGGATGATAGATTGACGTTCAAAAAGAATTCAGTGAAGAAACTACTTTGAATAAAATATTTTTATTTGCATTTTGAAGAATACCTTTAAAATTTGTTCTCACGATTGTAGGAATTTCCTTGGTTTATATTTTTATCGTAAATCTATTATAGTGGTTTTTCCTATCCGAGCTACGATTTAACATGGCGCCCATGGCAGGAAAAAATCTAGTGTGCTGTTATAATTACTATTATCTTAATCGCGAGTTAATCATTCCATCTAACAGGTATCGCCACTGTAGAATCTGTTAGATAAATTAAAGATGTTAGGTATATCTCTATATATTGTAGACATCTGTAACAGCAGTGTTAGGAGGTGCTATGGTCTGACTTCAGCTTTGACCTTCGCAACATTACTGTATACGATCTTTAGTGCAACTTTAATAGTATAGCAGACAATTTACTAGCAGATGGAGTTCTTTGTTTGGTTTTTAGTTTTTTAACGATATTTTTATGAAAATTATAATTTAAATACAACGCCGAAAACTGACAACATTCAATCGCATTGTTATTCCCGTTAATTCTGATGAGAAGAATGAGCAAAATTATTAAAATCGGTTTTTGATAAATGTTAAAAATTGTGAATTAATCTGATCGCTCTCGCCCACGGCTACATAGCTGTGTTAGTATGCCCTTACGTTGCTACGGAATATATGCTTGTAGTTGTGCGCAACAACTTCAGAGTGGACTTGCAGTTTGGCGTGGACTATACCTACATATACAGGTCAAGCTTACAAAAGCGTGTTACAGCACTTTTAATTATTAAATACATATATACCTTATATTTATTAATATACTTATATCTGTCATAGTTGCAGACAACATCTTAAGACCCGTAGCACTACCATGAGTTGGCATAGAAACGCCACTATAGAAATTGTAAATAGAAAACTATTGTCATTTTGCTAGTGAATAACATAACTACTATCGTTACGGTATTTCTTGACAACGTCTGTCAAATTAATGACTCATGGGACCGAATTTGTATGGCAATAGATCATAATGACATTCGCTAGCGATTTGATTTCGATAGGTTTTTTACGTTACGAGTGGCTCACACTACGGAATTTAGTTCTACGAGTAACCACCAGAGGCGCTGTACAATTTTTCATACATTTATTTTACGCAGTCGCTAGCGAGTAATACTTTTGTAAACTCATGGTAGTGCTACTGATCGAATGATTGACGTGTTTACACCTGGCTCTGAACTTGATAGCACTATCTTATCACTTTGTTCTAAGGTTACTCATATCGATATTATTCATTGTCATCTTGTAACATTTCCTTTTATGTTTTTTTTTTATAATATAGGTAGCAGACGAGCATGCAGACCACCTGATGGTAAGTGGCTACTGCCGCCCATGGACACCTGTAATCAACCCCAGATAGGATGAGATATTCCTACCTGAGGTTGGCCACAGATGCGCCGCTACCCCTGAGAAAAGTATGTCTCCACCACACCCTTCAAAACGGAACACAGCAGCGCCTAACACAGCTGTTATTAGGTAGAAATTGATGTGGCGGTGGTGCCGCCGGAGTCGAACCACAAAAGGTTCTACCATCTTCGAACACCTTATGTTTGAAAGTTTCATCAATTCTTGGTAAAAGCAGAATTAAATTTACCATAAGTTCGATTTGCCATTTCAAATTCAAATTCAAATCTCATTTATTCAAAGTTGATTCATATAGAATACTTTTTGAAAATCAACAAACTACCACAGCTTCGGAAGTGTGCATATTCAGTAGGTCTGATCGGCTACTATCTATTTTTCATACCCCTAAATGGGTTGTTCACCCCTAACATTTTTTTTATTTATATGGCAACACAACGTTTGCCGGGTCAGCTCATGGGGATATAAGAACCGTTATTTTTGACTTTATCTATTGAAACCTAATAGGTACACACATAGATTAGTAAAGAAACTTCGCCGCCTAGAAATTGAATGAAGCCACAAACGGCTTATTAGTAAGTTCTTTTTTTGAATTCTTCACAAATAAAAACATTTTTAGAAAAAAATTACGAATAAATAACTAATACTGCGTAATTTACATAATAAATAAATAATTATTTCAAATATTTTAGGGACATTTTAGCACGGAGACGTGGCAAAACTTTTTTACGCAACTATTTCAATTCTCAAAACTGGGTACATTTTCTTGTTAGGAGTGAGTAATCTTTACTAATCTATGGGTACACAGTTCAAATTTTGACAATGCATTTATTACTATGGCTGTAATATACATATACTCAAAATAAAGAAATAAACGAAATTTTGGTGGTACGACTCGCACCTGGCCAATTGGATATTTGGTAGGGAAAATATTGTGTGGATTGAGTATTAATAATGTAGATAAGGTATCGTAGTTCGAATATTTCAATACGGATGTGTTATAACAAAGGGATTATTCATTAACTACCTACATATCTTGAACACTCATCGAAAAGACCACTGACCAGCCTTGACATTTGACAGTGCCTTCGTACATTCTACCTGAGGTCCAAAAATTTTGGGGCTTTTAACATCATTTCATTTTATGTTAAATTTTTTGTCATTTTATTTTGAATTTTAAGAGACTTGTATATTTATTTTAGTAATTTATCGAATACTAGTACAGATTAGTATAGTAATTCGTACAGTAGTATAATACAATATAGTATACAAAATAAAATCCGCGGCAATAAAATGTATAGTCCCCGCCAAACTGCTAGTCCGCTCTGAAGTTGATGCGAACAGGTGTAGTCATACAATTTGCTATGGCGACGCGATTCATCTCTATATTCAGACCGGACTAGCAGTTTTACGCGGACTATATATATAATTTTTAATAAAATACTATATATTATAAAACCTCTCTGCTAAAAATAATGAATTAAACAGAAAAGAGCTTATGTCACTCCCACAATTTAGACGAATCCAACGACACCTCATACGTTATAATCTATCGGGTAAAAACAGGAAAATTAAGAATATTTACCTTAAACTTATTTGTTACGCAATTTAATTATTTAATTCAAATAATAATTATTATTTTTGTAACAGGTCCCACGATGTAAAACATAAATACTGATCTATTAAAAAGAACCAGGTTTGACACCCGTTCTACGAAAAATACAAATAAATTGAGATTTTTATTGTGGAACACCCAGTGTTTATATAATCTATGTATGAATGGCATCTACGACAAGGAACGTAATATTGTATGAGTATAAATGCATTATTAATGTTATCGTCGTTAATAAGAAGCTTGGATATTAACGACATCACATTTTTATAACGTTACATTAAAGTAATAAGTGACTCATTTGATACTACAGTTTAAAAACAGATGCGGGTAGGTGAAATGGGGACGACACCTTGGCGGCGCTCGAATTAACAGAGAGCGACATTCTGGTCGGAGATTTCAGCAAGAGCAGTCGAATAACGGAGATACTTGTGTAGTTATAATACTTCTAATCACTAGTGTGAACTTACTTACGTATAATTGTTGTATCGTTACTCTGTACCGTTTATGTGACTATATTATTACATGACTTCAAGACCTTCAAGATGACTTTGATTTCATGTATTTCTTCTTAATGTACTATTGTAAACAATGACGCATTTACATTTCATGGAAGAACTTAATCTCAGGATTGTGTTGGAACGCCCCACATGACACATAGAAAGGTCTTATTCCCTTCGAATAAAGCAAATAATATTTATCAGATCAACTGCAAACTCATTTGCTAAATCTAGGAATGTATATTATAAAAGAAAACTTTTTATTTCTTTTCTATTTTTGAATAAAATATCGAACGAACAAAATAAATAATTGATAAACTTATTTATTACGTTGTCCAATTTAAATGACATTTGAAATAGGAATGATTGTTTAATATTATAATAAAAGACGAATAAGGATAACAATAGCGAATAGTTATTTAATCATGCTATAAATAAATTAATTTAAGTCTATAATCACACCAAAAATGGTTTTTGGTAACATTGTTATATAGTTTTTCCTTAAAATAAAGCAAATTAAGTAAGCATAGAAACGTAAACATGCTAAATAAATGAAATATAAATATTCATTTATTTCCTGTTAACATGATAAATATATCAATTAGAAATATTACAAATAAAATTTATTTAAATGTAAATTTATTTCTGACAAATAACCGCGTAGTGTTAACCGCTAATATATTTTTCTTTGAAGCGCGTGGTAAGAGAAGAGACATGTAGATAGTGGTGAGATACGAGGCGTTACAACTTAGTCCTCAGTAGTAGCACTGTGGTCAACTTCGGGTAGAAGTGCAATCCCATCTGGGATTAATAGATGGCTCAATTGGACGTAGTTATGCAAAATAGATCCAACCACAAAAACTACCTTTTGAGGAAATAGGTCTTTTAGTTAAGTAAAATTGCTTAATTTATGGTTGGTATCACTGATAAATGTATATTTAAAAAGAAAAAATGTACCATGCAGCTTGAATATTTTTTGCATGTACGAAAGTTGATGTGGAGATGTTATTTGTGATAGTAACTAAAATAACCTGATATAGTTAACCCAAACTGAACAAGATGGCGTTACAGGTAACGTAGGGGCGTTGATTTCTTGTATTTGGACCCCCTTTTATATTCATCTTTATTTATTTTTAGTACTTGTTGTTATACGTGCCCACGATATATATACATTAGTAAAAAAATCAAGTATCTGTCTATTACGGTTTAAGCGGTAGAGCCCTGTGACAGACGGACAGACGGACAGACAGCGGAGTCTTAGTAATAGGGTTCCGTTTTTACCCGTTGGGTACGGAACCCTAAAAACGTTTTTTATGGGTTGAATCCATTTTGCATAACTACGTCCAATTAATGATTAAAGTAATAGCTATGCCACTTAATATCAGATGTATTGAATGCTCGATTACTACCTCTATAATATGATACAAAAATAAATCGGATAAGATAAATGTAAACTAATTTCAATTTGAATTAAATTGCCATTAAATAGACAGTTATAGAAATGTTTGTGCTCAGAATATAACGGTATTTGGCAAGATCTATTTCTTCTAGTAAAATAATAGTTAAAACTATTATGTTCCAGTTCAGAGGATGCAAGGCAGATTGCATGCAGTCCATATGACGATAAACGCCTATGAGTATGTTTATCATAATTGAAGGTGGTAGAACTCTTTGTGGTTCGACTCCGGCGGCACCACCGCCACACCTATTTCTACCTAATAACAGTAGTGTTAGGCGCTGCTGTGTTCCGGTTTGAAGGTTGTGGTAAGGGAGAAATACTCTTCCGAGGCGTTCCAGCTTAGTCCCCAGAGATAGCGGCGCATCTGTGGCCGAACTTAGGTAGGATTCTAATCCTATCTGGGGTTGATTACAGATATCTATGGACGGCAGTAGCCACATACCATCAGGTGGGTGGTATGCATGTCTGCTATATTATAAAAAATGACCAATGAGATAGTTCTAATACATGAGATGCAATAATGCTTCCCAGCGGATAAAACTGAAAAATCCTTTTGGTGAATATATTAGAATGAAACGACTTCATCTATAACATAGAAAAAGCTATGGCGGTGGTATCGTTACAGGCAATCCACAAGTAGTTGTACCATCAACAACATAATTTCTTAGTTAACTACAAATAATTTTATCATTTCTATGGGATAAAAACGGTACAAAATAACTCATACATACCAATAACTTTGATCATCGTATCATATTTAAATTAACACTATTACACTGCATTCACATAAGGAAAACACTTCACACTTTAACACTTCAATTGCTACAAATCACACAAGAACAAAACAACAATCAACCCTGTGAATACGCCTTTAAAATTAGAATAAACGAAATTCGGTGAACAAATTCGGAATTATTTATTCTTCGCAATATTATTGTTTGAACACAGTCGACGTATACAACGGTGTACGGTCGTAGTGAAACTGTTGTGGACGTGAGTCGACTGTAGTATCCAGTGATTCATTGAGGAGGCCCGTGTGGTCCAAGTGATAGGATCGCGGGTAGATATTGCATTACTTTATGCAATAAAATGGATACATTTTTGAAGTGAAAACTTCTTTCGAGGTGTTGTGCACTTTTTATGATGTGTAAAAAATTATTATATTTTATTGTTCAGGTTAAGTTTTGGAAGTTTCCACTTCTGTCGGTACTCCCGGCGTTAGTTAAGCTAGCTGTTAATTCTTCATTTCATAGAGACCTACACTAAAGCCAATTCAATCTGGTATTAGAGTTATTCGTCGCCAACCCGTTACTGTCTTACTATTCGGATCTCCTCTCATTTCTTTTTGTAATATAGGAGTAGCAGACGAACATGCAGTCCACCTGAAGGTTAATAGCTACTGCCGTCCAGGGGCATCTAATGGGTATGAAATGCATCGGAAAAGTATGTGTTCCGTATCCTTCAAACCAGAAATAACAGCGCTTGATACTGCTGATATCAGGCGGAAATTGTTGTGGAGGTGGTGTCGCCGGAGTCGAACTACAGATGGTTCTACCGACTTTAAAATCAGAAGACTAGTTCGCTATAATTTAAATCAACCCATATCAGATAGATTGATACAGTCCATATAAAACTGCTAGTCCGCTCTGACTAGTTCAGAGCGGACTAGCAGTTTGGCAAGGACAAACTCGCACCCAACTCTCCAGTTGAAAATGAACCGTGCCCAGCAGTGAGGCCATTTAAGTTTAATACCATATTTTTTCTATAAATTGTGCTACATTTAAACGGAAAATAAAAAAAATATGTCCGGACTAAGTTATTATCATGTACCAATTTTATTAGACGCACATTATAACAATGGTAATTTATTCTCGAGCTTATTTCGTGCATGACTAAATTACTCGGTCGAATATAATGTAAGGTCGACATAAATAATAAATCTCACATTTATTTATTGACATATTTTTAAAAAGTAGAGGCGTATATATTAGTCTTTTTTGTACATTTATATACATTTTTACAGGAACATATATTTCATGATTTTTCTTTCTTTTATTCTATTGTACCCAATATTTTTGTTATGTTAATTTTTGCTTGATTATTGTTGTGTATGGGATATAAATAAAGACATGTACGTTTTAATTTGGTTCTTCGGATAGTAGTGATTATAATGTAGTTTGGATTTTTAATATCGATAGCCAAACACTGGGGTTATCTGTATTGTGAGGGCTATAGACATACAAATAAACCTGTAAAGTAAAACCATATTCTGAATAGCAATGTATAATGTACATATGACTGTTCATGGAGTACACGGCATTCCAACTAGTCATCAAAGATTGCTAGTGCTAGTATACCTAAATAATAACTAATGCTCATTACGTTTCATAATGTCTACGGTCGATAGTGAAAACTAGTGGTGGTTAGATACCGGTGGCACCACATCTATTTCTGGCTTATAACAGCAGTATTAAGCGCATCTGTATTTCGCTTTGAAGGGTGAGGTAAAGGAGGAAATATCGATTTTTTAACTTAACAATCTAACTAACTAACCATATAATTCATACCTCAGGTTATAATTTATCTTCTCATCTTAGATCTTCTTTTTAATAAAAAGAAACATAGATACCGCTACTTTACTACTACTGTCTATAACTGCACCGCGAAATGCTATAACTTGGGCCGTTGTTCCGTTCGAAATATTTCTCCAGGCGATGACGTAGAACGTCGTCAGAAACACGTTTGTTATGACGTAAATATTGTTTCCGTGTTCAATTAATTGAGCCGAAATACCATTTTATATGCTCATACGATGGTAATACTGCCTAAATTGGTAAGACTGGTAAGTCAATTTGTATCGCTAAATACTTTGTGTAATACTTAAATGATCGATTGTCGTGTGAAAGAGAAATTGGTTGTTTTTTCCGTGTGATAAGTGATGATTGCTCGCTGGGAGATCCGTGTTGAAGATACATATATAAACTCAATGTAAATTAATTTACTTTTAAATATATCTAGGTGTCACTCTTTGATTTGATCAGTCTGTCTGTCAAGTGTATGTATAATGTAGTGTACAGATTCCAAGTAATATATCGTGATTAATCCTGCAAGTTGGTTTATATTATCCTATAACTCCTTCAATCCGTCTACCATACTAATCCAAGGATTATTACGGATTAGGCGATAAATGCTTGCACATTAAAAATAAAAAATAAAAAAGAATTTTATGCATCTACACCAGTGCACTTTTACCTCTACAAAATCACAAACGTGTGGACGCGATCACGCGCTTGCAGCAAATTTTCTTTGCTTTAAAAAAACCAACACTAAATTGGATCGGCTACAAACGCTTGGAAACCTTCACAAATCAAGCCAAACGGTCGTACCGCACTTATAAATTTGTAACAGTTTGTTGAGGCTTGGCAAACAAGCGGACGCAAAACTAAGATGCAGTCCACCTGATGTGGCAATTGTGGCAGTGACTACTTACCATCAGATCTTTTGAAGGTGGTAGAACCCTTTGGGGTTGGACTCCGGCGGCACCGCCGCCACACCTATTTCTACCTAATAACAGCAGTGTTAGGGGCTGCTGTGTTCCGGTTTGAAGGGTGTGGTAAGGGGGGCACACTTTTCCGAGGCGTTCCAGCTTGGTCCTCAGGGGTAGCGGCGCATCTGTGGACGACCTCAGGTAGGAACATTTAATCCTATCTGGGGTTGATTACAGATGTCCATGGGTGGCAGTGGCCACTTAACATCAGGTGGACTACATGCTCGTCTGCTACTCCTATATTATAAAAAAAAAATACATATGACTTTACACGACAGTGAGTCCTTACCATCAGATGCTTGCTTCTTTACTAGTTAATCTTATAAAAGAAAGTCACCCGACATCCATTACATGGAATGATAATAAACACTTGAATAGAAAGTATTAAAAAAACAAACCAAACGACCGAGCGTAACAAAAAATAAATTAAATTTGTTTTTCAACAAAAACAACCAATTTAAAACAACAATAAACTTTTTTCAATCACTAAACAATACGTGACTTTGACCCGATCAAGGTCAATTGAACAACAATTTGTTGTTCAAAGTTATTGTTCAAAGTTAATCACCTCAATAATTCGTCAATCAATTTTTATTCGTCAATCATTTATATATGGATTGGTTATGGTGTCGTTTTGAACCTTATTGCGTGAAGCATAACGGCGTTTATGAGTTTAATTGTTATTGTCGTACGATGCCCGGTTTACACATCGACGTTTTATTGATGATGTGATAAGGCTGTCGACATACTATCGATTGTACGATTTAATTTCATTATTTATTATTCAAGTTTAAAAGAGTTTTTTTTACAAAGTAAACTTTCTTTTATAAAGTTTTTTCTTAGATAATTTTAATTCAGATTTGAAGTCGTCCTCAACTTATTACTGTCCACGCTGTCCATGCTGGGCGCTCTCAAAATGAGATTTAAAATAGGTTTGTGGATTATTTGTCAGTTATATTACCTTAGAATGTATTTTATCAAAAAGATTTAAGTTCATATAGGACTACAGAGTGGACATTGTCAAGATTTTCCTATTGTTTTACTATTAACTATGACACTATTCTGCTATTAACTATATAGTCGAATGTTTTGGTATTTGTCATATAACTATATTTAAAAATTTACACTCAATTTATGTCTTCTACTATATGTAAATAATATTTGTTCATAATCTCCAAATACCTTCTTTAGGACCCTATATAACGTATATTTTGCATCGCTAAAATCCTTTAAATATTTAATTGTTCTGTGAAATAGCATAATAAAATAATACTTCAATTAGTTTATGTCATTCTTGTTAAGCATTAAATAATAACAACGTATTATTTTATGTAAATTTAATTCTAATGCTAATAAGTCATGTATAAATAACTAAATAACATGTTTTGTGATATATATCATATTCATATGTAATTGTATACCGGTTATCGTGTGGTTTTTAGTTTTATTATTTTGCGGTAAGATTGAGGTAAAACCTTTAATAAATTATAGTCACGATAATGAACAAATAGTATTTATTAAGTTACTATAATATTGCGCTTTTAGAAATACATTGACGTTAGTGTTATTACACTTATACGTATTATTATACGCAATACATGTTGTTGGAGTTTATTGGAGTTTACTCCTTAAGAAACGATTTGAGTTATAAGGCCCGGTACGGAAATTTTATGAGGAGTAAAATCAAGTGTAACACGAAAAGTTGAGGCGTTACGTAGAAAGAGACAAACATATATATCCACACTTTACGCGCAACACCAGTGAAGTCACTGAATAGAAATGTCATAATTTTATTTTTTTGTACTAGTGACGTGAAGGAATGCGTTGTATCGGTAAAATAGGTTCACAGACTATATATTAAAAGTATTTTTAGCCACAAATAAAACATAGATAATTTAAAATAAGCCAAATACGAAGGTGCTAAACTCGGACATGTATACATGTCCGTGGACGGTTACGGTACATTTCGTTTCGGACATGTATACATATCCGTGGACGGTTACGGTACATTTCGTTTCGGACATGTATACATATCGCTGGGCGGCAACGTATTCCATTACAATCCCTCCTTTTTATTACAATCATCATATCCTCTCAAAAAGGAAGTAGCGTTTTTAACCAAAATATGAATCAAGAGTGCTTTTATTAATTTAAAATACAGTAAGTTCAAATCCCATATGAAAGTAATTATTACAATAAAAATAATTAGCAATATATAAAACCTTAAAACGTCATTAACTATTTTGTATTCGATATATATCATAATTATCGTTCGTAAGGAGTAAACTCCAATCGTGCGTCGTAGCTGACACACACACACTTTTTTTTTTCTTTAAATGGAAGTAGCAGACAAGCATGCTTTCCAATTCATGGTAAGTGGCTATTGCCGCATGTGGATATAGTCAACCCCAAATAAGATAAGATTCCTACCTGAGGTCGGCCATAGATGCGCTGGTACCCCTGATGACTAAGCTGTAATGCTCTGAAAATGTATGTCTTCCATACCATACAGTGTGCAAAAATACTTTTAAAAGTATTATACTATGCGAATACCTTCCTATATTTACAGTCAAAATGCCTGATGCAAGTGCATTTTTCTCGCGTACGTGGTATTTCCACATTGTAAAGAAGCGGTATGTTCTAAGAAAATAGCATCGTCTAAAGTAAAATATATTTTTTATATTAATTTTATCATCATCAATCTTATGAGTCCATTTGTTAGGCATCTTCGGGTGAGATGTCTACCACGCATGGTAAATTGATAACCCGCAATTTGTTTATCTTTGTTGCAGACTTTACCTATTTTGCGATGTTTTAGTAATGACTATTAAGTTTGTACTCTATTTAATTGTAAGACACCACTGTCGTCCATGGTTAACCACAACAACTCTAAAAGAGATTGGCGTGGGTCCCCGATACTTCCCTTTAGGACAAATTAGAACGCCCAATGTAAATAGATCTGTTCCTACTCACAATATTGCTGGACGTCTGATAGGCAGGCAGAAATAGGAATGATAATACCATTGCATTTGAACCATACAATTTTTTACCTTATTTTAATTATTTTAACTTCTTTATTCTCTTTGTAGATTATATGTCATTACAAAGTATTTCGCGGTATTTAAAAATACTTATTATAACATAATTAAAGTCGTACACAAAAAGTCGCCAATGTGTAAACAGCCTAAAAGCAACGTCACTGCGAATAAAAGGGCTTCGACTTGCGTAAATCTGTTTCTTCGGATATCGTAACGGCCCTTGACATACGAAAGGAAGCCATTTTGAAATTCGCTGCGTGAATTGAATTCAATTTGATGACGTCTTTGATAAGTAAAATAGAAAGATACGTCACCGCCCTGAAATTGGATGAGCCACAAGAGGCCGACACTTATTTTTTGAATTCTTGACATATAAAAAATAGTTTTAGGGAAAATGTACGTATAAATAACTAATACTACGTAATTTACGTACCTAATCTTATATATAAAATTCTCGTGTCACAATGTTAGTAACCGTACTCCTCCGAAACGGCTTTACCGATTTCACCAAATTTTATATGCATATTCAGTAGGTCTGAGAATCGGCTACTATCTATTGTTCATACCCCTAACTGATAAGCGTTCTTCACCCCTAACATTTTTTTATTTATATGGCAACACAACGTTTGCCGGGTCAGCTAGTACATCGATAAGTATTCAAACATATGAGGGACATTTTAAAACGGAGACGTGGTAAAACTTTATTTACGCAACAACTTCAATTCTCATGGTAACTTTCTTGTTAGGAGTGACCTATCTATGTATTTTACTGATCTAAGGACGAACTACGCACTACGCCTGGGGAGTTTACTGTACCTTAAATTGAGGTTGCGTAGTGCATGCAATATAAGAAAGAAAAGGTTTTAATCTGTCTATACATTTACCAAATGTTATTTGTCTGTTTAAGTGTGACGCAAATATTTAATAACTTTTGAAGGTAGAACCCTTTGTCGGAACTTTAGACTCTGGTGGAACAACGGCCACACCTATTTCTGTATAATAATAGCAGCGTTAAGCGCAGCTTTGATGGGTATGGTAAGGGAGACACACTTTACCGAGTAGAACCTTTTGTCGGAACTTTAGACTCTGGTGGGACAACGGCCACACCTATTTCTGCGTAACAACAGCAGTGTTAAGCGCTGCTTTGAAGGGTGTGGTAAGGGAGACACACTTTACCGAGTAGAACCTTTTGTCGGAACATTAGACTCTGGTGGAACCAAGGCCACACCTATTTCTGTATAATAATAGCAGCGTTAAGCGCTGCTTTGATGGATGGGGTAAGGGAGACACACTTTACCGAGTAGAACCTTTTGTCGGAACATTAGACTCTGGTGGAACAACGGTCACACCTATTTCTGTATAATAACAGCAGTGTTAAGCGCTGCTTTGATGGGTGTGGTAAGGGAGACTCACTTTACCGAGTAGAATCCTTTGTCGGAACTTTAGACTCTGGTGGAACAACGGTCACACCTATTTCTGCGTAATAACAGCAGAGTTAAGCGCTGCTGTGTTCTGGTTGGAAGGGTATGGTAAGGGAGACATATTTTTTCCGAGGCGTTCAAACTTAGACCTCGAAGGTAGGAATGCATCTATAGCCAATCAGTTTGGATTCTAATCTTGGGATTTATTATAGATGTCCATGGATGGAAGTGACTACCTGTGTGAACTGCATGAAACTTTACGTTTTCAATGAACATAAAACATACATACATATCAAATCAAATACCGATTTTCACCAAATTTTATATGCATACTCAGTAGGTCTGAGGTAAGGGTTGTTTACCATTAATTTTTTTTATTTATATGGCAACACAACTTTTGCCGGGTCAGCTAGTATTTTATCATATTGAAGTAGCATGCAGTCCACCTGAGGTTAAATGATCACTATCACCCATAGACATAACAAACCGTATAGAAAAAAGGTTCTATCTGAAGTCGGTCACAGATTTGACTCCCGATGATAAAGATTCATCTCATATAAGTTCATCTTATATAAGTCAGCTAGAAATATTAGTTCAAACTAGAAATAAGTATTCGTTTAAAAAAAGAATATTAGTTAGCTATAGTCCGCGTTAAACTGCTAGTCCGCTCTGAAGTTGTCGCGAGCAGGTGTAGTCATACAATTTGCTATGGCGACACGATTCATTTCTATATTCAGAGCGGGCTAGCAGTTTGCGGACTAAATATAAATATGAACGCTTAGTTGTATAGGTATTTTTGAAACCTTAATCTGTTTATCTACTTGAAGCTGGCTGTACAATAATTTACAGTAAGAATAAATTTCCATTGAACCCTAAAAGGTTGTCAAGAATTATGTCAACGTTAGAATCATATCCGTTCGTTTGTATGAATCTATCATTGGCAATGACAAGGTGAGCTACCACGTAAATTAATGTTTAATGATGCCTATAATAATTTATATTATCGCCTTAATAGTAATCTAGGACCCAATTAGTTGTAACGAAGCAAAACCTATTACAGCACTGCTCTATATTGACCGTATTTATTGGTGGATTAGGGTTGACAACTATTTTTTGGATTTTTGTCAAAATGGTTGACAAAGTATTGTGCTTTTGGGAAATCCAGGAAAAATATAACTCTTCTTTTGTTGGCTGTTGTAATGCTAGTGGTAGATAGGGGTAGAGATAGAGATAGACTAAATTAAGACTACATAAGACTAAGACTAATAAATTTAACGCATTTTAGTTATTATTATAAACTAATCAATCTAAATAAGTGTTTGCTTACTAAAATTCAAAATGAGAAAATGATTCGACGAAAAAAATTTGCTTATGAAAAATTTTCAACTAACTTTGATACTTATGGAACAATTGGTTAAAATTGAATTATTAGAAGATTTTTTTTACAACATTTTTTCCACTGTTTAACGAAATATACACTAGATCTACATAACTATATTTTTCTACGTTAGTCAAGACATCAGAATTAATGGGGAAAATACTTCGGAAAAATATAATATCTTGCGTAAGTACCTACTATATTATTTTTCTATAATAGCTTAGTACAATAATTATTACATTTGACAAAAATAAGAAAAGTGCTCATACTATACTATAGTCTGATTCATAATTAGGTGTCCAAAATGTAAACAAACAAATGTCACTGTCAAAATTAACAAGATACAAAAACTTTAACAAACTCAACAAAAAACTAAAACTTTACAATTATTCACAATTTATCGAACGCGCTATGAAAACGATAATACATTCGAGTTTGATTACAATCACGAAAATGAATAACATCTGCTACGAAACTTAAAAATGACTGCACAAGAAATGTCTTGGGTTCCGATTGTGTTACCATTATCACATTTTAATTTTCTACCATAAACCTTGTTTTTTATTATTATTACTGTATGGAACGAAATTGAGGTAATATAAATATTAGAAAATTTAAATTGATCTTAATTTATTTAGATTATTATTTTATTATTGTTGTATTAATTTAATATTGTCAAAAATAAGAAACTACCATTTGAAACATATTTTCTTGATAGGACAACACCTTTGTTTACATTTTGGACACCTAATTATAAATCAGACTATAATACCTAATATAGGTACCTAACACAAGTACCGTATGAATGACAACCCTAAGGTAAATTAAATCTTATCTGTGCAGTGTAGGATTTATGTTATGCGATTTAGAAACTGGGGCGTTATCTTATGGGATCTAATGTTTATCGATAAAGCATTCGTAATCCGTATCAGATTTGATTTTATAAATTGGCGTGTAAAGTTTTCTTTTTATTTCCAATTTCCATGAAGATAATTTTAAATGTGCCATTAAATAAAATGATAAAATAAATAGTTTTGTGAAAATAAATAAAAGATGGCATTAAATATTCAATTTTTTATTTATAAAATATACATCGTATATACATTTATTTCGATATTGGTATTTATTCCGTAAGGGAAAAATTAAAATTACATTTCAATTATATTTTTACGGAAATTCGCATAATTCGAATTTGCGTTAAAATTAATTCTAATTCTAATAGAATTTTATAAGCGATGCAATTCTTACTATCAGGTTGACTGCATGCTCGTTTGTTAATTCAATTTTACAAAAATTGCGTGCAATTATTCCGTGTCAAGATAATTATTTTTATAAAGTGGTTCATTGAAACGCTAATGTTCACACTTGTCTGATTTCTACGCCGATGTAATGTTACAATGTAATGTAATGTAAACTAGTTTCGTTTCAATCATGAACATGACTGACATACATACATGATCGCTTGTCAAATTATGTCTTTTTATATTACAGATGCGTATCTTCTGATAAAAATATTGTATGGGACATTATGGTATCAATTACCAAACATATTTAAACAACCGAATGAGCTTAATGGATGAATTGTATTTTTCTTTATTTAATAGGTATAGTAATAGCATGACCATGCAGTCCATCTGACTAAGTAGGTACTACCACCCATGGATATCTGCAATCAACCCTAGATAAGATAAGATTTCTATCTGACAAATGCGCCACTACCCCTGAGGACTAAGCTGGAACACCTCGGAACAAGTATATCCCCCTTACCACACCCTTCAAACCATAACATAGCAGCGCTTAACACTGCTGTTATTAGGTACAAATAAGTGTGATGGTGGTGCCGCCGGAGTTAAACAAAGGATTCTACCACCTTCAATCATCTTTAGTGTTTTCTTAAGTATGGATTAGTAGAATCTTAGAGAACTATTTTAAAGAGCTCTCAAGCGTACCTAAGTATACCGTTCTTCGCAAAATACCTTTCACCGTTATAGCAAGTTATAATTAATTCATATACGCACATAAGTTTGAAAAATCTGAGTATGCCTAATGCAGAATATATTTTTGCGTCGTGGATCTCATGGCTATACAAATACGCAGTGTGGGATTTATATATTTTCTGCTAACAGGGCACTTCAATCGTGAAAAAAGAGTTTAGGAAATATTGTCGTTCAAAAAAGTCGTTCAAGATAAATTGCACCCTACATTCCAGCCTAGTCAGCCTGTTGGTAAATCGGTCAAATTGGTAAAAAATGAAGTTTCTTATGTTGGTGTTATGGTCAGACACTTGGTCTGGCCGGGGATCGAACCCGGATCGCTCTGCGTGATAGACAAGTATGATGGCCGATCTGCCACTAGGGTCGTCAAGTATATCATCCACACTAGGGCACCCGTATCCAATATGCAACAGTATTGTCAACAATTATATAAACCCAATTATTGGTCCATTTGTGGTTCGACTCTGGCGGCACCACCGCCACACCTATTTCTGCCTCACAACGGCAGTAATAAGCGCTGCTGTGTTCTGGTTTGAAGGATGTGGTAAGGTAAGGGAACATACTTTCCGAAGCGTTCCAGATTAGTCCTCAGGGGTAGCGGCATCTTTGGCCAACCTCAGTTAGTAATATCTAATCCTATCTGGGGTTGATTACAGATGTCCATGGGCGGCAGTAGCACTTACCATCAGGTGGACTGCATGCTCGTCTGCTACTCCTATATTGTAAACAAAATGCAGACAAAGTCAGGAGCAAAAACTTGAATAAAGGAGTATGTCTGTTAAAAGACACAAAATTGGAAAATAGATAAGAAACCAATTTAACATGATACGATAACCATAAATTTGTGATTATCGGGACACATAAAAATAAATTGAGTGACTTATTGACAGAGTACTAAAGGGCAAATGGCTTATATGGTTACACAATTAAAAATTAAGGTTTTCGAAATTACATAAACAAGCATTAATGTAAAAAGATATCTGAGTAATGTGACACATGTAAAGGTTCTTGATTGTAAAATGTTACAATTACAGTTACACAACAATTGATCAATGTAATAAATTTTATGTATTTTTATTATTTTTTTTGTAATTGATAGCAGATTCGTTTTGGTATTTTTCCCACACTGGGAAGGGTTATGTTTTTCTTGTGTAGTTTGTATGTATGTCTCATTCTTACGCGGTCTCTTTCTTACCGTACAATGTATTTAAAAAGGAACTAAGAATATGGCTTCAAAGAAAATGCTTCTACTCTATAAATGAATATTTAGAAATAAATTGATAACAATCTAAATTTAATTGTAAACGGACATGAAAAATTAAAAATTGTAACTATTTCATTATTATTATTATTATTTTATTATTTTGATTTTTTACTGACATGTGATATTATTGTGTAATTACGCCAATGTGACTAATTGTGTTATACGATCAAAACAAAGTAAGTTAACATAAAATTAAGTTTATAACCATATTTGCACGCCGAAATGGTAAAATAAGAGGATTTTTGTATCTTAGGACATATTTAACCAGAGTTTTGTACCTTATTTGGCAAATAAAGATGTTTTTGATTTGATTTACGCGGCACGCCATACAGCCCAAAGGGCTTGACGGATTTTAATATATGAGGTGTCGTTGGATTCGTATAAATTGTAGATGTGACATAGGCTACATTTTTAAGCAGTCGGGTTATTGCTTTTATCTTAATTCTGTGGTTTTTATACAACCAAAGTATAGTCCGAGTCAAACTGCTAGTCCGCTCTGAAGTTGTTGCGAGCAGGTGTAGTCACACAATTTCCTATGTCGACGCAATACATCTATATTCAGAGCTGACTAGCAGTTTTACGCTGACTGTAATAAAGTAAATCTTACTTGTTTCCCTACTATTTGGCAAGATTTTCTTGTTAATTTTTTTTCTGAATGAGAAGAATAAAATATAAGAATTAATAATTTCATTGACACTTAAAAATGTAGGTAGATATAAAATCGTAGGAGTTAACATAAAATTTAAGTGTCTGACGTAATACTAGAAAGTATTGCATTAGAATTATATTTTACAATTTTATCTATAATTTGAACTTTTAACCTTGCATTCCTAAATAATTTTATGTAGATATTTATATAATTAAATACCTAAAATAAACAAGTAATAAAATTAATTATAAATAATTATAAATAATAACAAGCATTAATGTAAAAAGATATCTGAGTAATGTGACACATGTAAAGGTTATTGATTGTAAAATGTTACAATTACAGTTACACAACAATTGATCAATGTAATAAATTTTATGTATTTTTATAATTTTTTTGTAATTGTAATAATAAAAATTAATTATAAATGGTAAGGGAGACAGTATACCTATACATAATAGTAACCTATTATAAATAATTAATTTTATTACAAAAATATAAAAATTATATAAAAAATTAATTATAAATATAATTATATAAAAAATACTTATAAATATTTAATTTTATTACATTAAAAACGGATTGCGAAGCGCCATTTACATCGTATTATAAATAGTTTTTTCTTTTATAAGATAAGATTTCTTTCTACCTGAGATTGGCTACAAATTTGTTGCTACCCCTGAGGGCAGAGAGAGTCTCGGGTCTATATGTCCCATACCACACCCTTCAAATCGGAACACAGCAGCATTTAACACTGATGTTATTAGGCAAAAAAGGTGGTGCCTCAGAGTCGAGCCGTAAACAGTTCTATCAACTTCAAAATTATTAAACATATTTTATATATAGGTATTTAAGAGTAGGAGCCTGTCATGTGTGTCTACATCCGCACACGTTTTCCATGCGCTCGCATGAATAAACTCGCTGCAGTCTTTGCGACAGGTGTGCATGTGCGTATGGTATAGTCCGCGCCAAGCTGCTAGTCCGCTCTGAAGTTGTTGCGAACAGGTGTAGTCATACAATTTACTATGGCGACGCGATTCATTTCTATATTCAGAGCGGACTAGCAGTTTTACGCGGACTATACAATAGGATGCAAGTGACATGCGTGCGGTTGGACGGACGTGAGGCATAAACACGCGTGAAGGGAAAAAACCACTTATCAATAAAAATAATAACAACATGCCTATTCCAACCTATTCGTTACATTTTCCTTAAATTTTAAATAATAATTCTGGTTCAGTTTTGTTAGCAAATGAGGAAACAAATGAAATAATCGTGTTGACATATGAACTCTCGCGTAAAAATACTAAAAATATTTATCAGTGAATTTATTTTCGTGTAAATAAATTGTTATATTCAAGACATGTTAATTGATATTCGAGGTCGATTGAGTGTGTTAAATTGATTTATTATTAAGCTACTTCTTGCTCCTGTCTAGACGTGTGACTTTCTTCGATTTTTTACAAAATTCAAGTAAGAAACAGGCATGCAATACATTCGATGTAAAAATGGTCACAGCCACGGGTCAAAAAGCAAACGTATTTTGCCTGGGGGGTTACTACCATCTCTTAAAACAATATTATTTAAATCATACATTGAACTTTCGTACCACGGCCTCGTTAAAGTAAGATTGTTTTACAATATTACAATAAGCAGTTTTGTATGATGTCGGTCGAAATTATTCATTTTTTTGCAGGGAATTTAATTTTTTAAGCAAAATAAGACATTTTCAGTTGGTTCTATACAATGGATAAGCGTAAGGGTTTAATTTTATTCAACTGCGTATGACAGAACACAATTAAGACCGTGGTGCGAAAGATATGACACTTGTTTCGATGACTCGATTCCTAATATAATGAATTGACAAATTACTCATTCTTTTACATCGCTCGGTAGGAATAAAACAAAACTGTTTTAATGGTAAGAAACAAAATAATATTGATGCAATATTGAAATAAAACTTTCCTGAACAATGATGGTTTTTAAAATATGGTGGTAGGCCCCCTGATCTTCTCTATAAAGGTTTTCCCATAAAATATTATACTTCAGAATTTGTTAGTCTATGCAAAATAATATATTTAATCTTATCTCATCTCATCTCGTTTAGTCTCTCATATAAGCACAGCTCATGCACTTCATTTGTTTCATTATTTTCTTTAAACTCAATCATTTCAAACTTTAGCAAACATACACAAACCAAGTCAAATAAGAGCAAATAACGAACGTATAAGAGCACTAAGAACGTGTGGATAGAGATCCACATTAGAATTTGTGAGTATTTGCTAACACTTGGCAAGCGTGTGGACGCGTACATTTACATCCTCAGTACATTACAAATCTAGAATGTTCTTGCGACATAATGTATGCCACGTGTTATGATAATTGTTTCGCACGTCATGAATGCGATTAGACATAGAAATTCTTTATGCTTCTAAGTAAACGATATTTCATTCCTTAGAGCTCTACAGAATGAAATGTAACTTCCGTCCATTTGTAATTTAGTGTTATTGTCTGTATTTTATGTTATTTTTAAACAATAGGTAACCAGCAAAAAAGAATCAAAATCACTAATAAAATAGATCACAGGAGCCATTTTCTAAGTATGTTAATGTTAATTACATCTAGGGCGGACCGCAAATAGGAGTCTAGTCGTATTTGCTAATTATAACATTTTTTTTACTATAGGAGTAGCAGACGAGCGTGCAGTACACTTGATGGTAAGTGGCTACTGCTGCCCATGAACATCTGTAATCAACCCCAGATAGGATTCGATATTTCTACCTGAGGTCACAGATGAGCCGCTACGCCTGAGGATTAACCCTGGAACGCCTCGGAAAAGTATGTCTCCTTTACCACACCCTTCAAACCAGAAAACAGCAGCGCTTAACACTGCTATTAGGTGGAAATAGGTGTGAAGGTGGTGCAGCCGGAGTTGAACCACAAAGAGTTCTACTGCCTTCAGACATACTAATCCTCATAGGTATATACTATATACTCATATACAGAGGGCGGAAATAGCTACGTATCCTCAGGTTGCACAGTAATAATTATGTTATCATAAGACAAAAGAGTATGCCTATGATGACACATTATTACCTGATTAACATTTACCATTAACGGACTTTATAACATAGGTACCTATTAATAAAAAAACTATTCTCAACTGCGTATTATTATAAAATGTATGTGATTGTACATTCAACAGAGCGGAAAGCGAGAATTGGAGAAAGCAGGAATATTACCAACTGCATTCTTCCAACTGCAGGTACAGTTGCAAACAAATCGCTTTTATTAGTGCGTGAATTTTATTAGTATTCTTTATAAATTAAAATGTATTAATTGTCAAATTTTACAATAAAGCAAAAATCCCTACTTCAATTATTAAAACTTATAAATAGACAAATTTTAAAGAAAGCAATTCTTGCAATAATTGCGAGGATTATCTGATAATTATTGAAATTGGTTCGAAATTTAAACTGATTAAAACTTGCACGCACGTGAGGATGAAAATTATTTATAGAATTTTAATGATACCCAATTTTGCTTGAAAGAAATGTTGATTTATTTAATTAATTTTATGTCTCCGACCATTCAGTTTTGTAACTTCGATAATTCACAATATAATTTTGATATTAAACGACAAACATAACAATTACCTTTGTGTTTGCGTTCTTTTAATGAATGACAATCAAAATAATGTCACGAATTGATTTAACTGCCTCGACGAAGCCAACCTATGATTTAAATCTATAATAGCAATTACGGACTTCTGTCATAACAAAATTACAGATCATCTATCATCATTTAAATCAATAAATTATATAAAGACCAACGCACATTATTTGTTTTTATTTCACTTGTTCTTTTATATTAAGAATGATTTTTGAAGTTAGACTCCTTTGAGGCGTTTGGGATAAATATTGAGTGTTTTTTTTTATAAAATTGTCAGACAAAAAGTAGTCTGAGGATATTCAGCCGAAGATGCGTTCCGGGACGACGTAATTTGACCGCCTCATATATTCGTATGTATCTCCTTACCATACGCTTCAAACTAGAACACAACAGCGCTTAACACTACTATGGAAGTCGAACGACGGAGGATTAAAGGCGATAGTACCTACTCTCAGTGGTTCGACTCCGGCGGCACCACCACCACACCTATGTCTGCCTAATAACAGCAGTGTTAACTGTTGTGTGGTGGTTTTAAAGGTGTGGTGAGGGAGACAAACTTTTTTGAGGTATTACAGCTTAGACCTCAAGGGCGCGCATCTGTGGCGGCGCATCTGTGGTCGACCTCAGATAGAACTCTGATCTTATCTGGGGTTGATTACAAATGTACATTCGCTACAGTAGGCACTTACCAGATAGACTGCACGCTCGTCTGCTACTCTAAAATATTTAAAACAAATACTTAGTGTAGAATCAATGTTATTTATTGTTATTCTTTTTTTTGGTAAAATTATTGTCATTATTTTTTTTACAAAAAATACTGACAACAATAAGCAACAGTGTGCGTCGACCGTTACATTTAGTTGACATTGAGATGTACCAATTGTCATTACGACGATTGATGACCGACAATTTCGTCACATGACGAGGAAAATTGTTGTTTTGCTCAAACACAATTAATCGCTAAGTCGGTTCAGTAATTATTGACAACTATAATACTTTTATTGTCAATTTATTTTTTGTTAAAATCATTACAAGTTAAAATAGTTTAAAAATGGCTTATGTAAGTAAAGTATATCAGCTTATATATAAGTAGAGCCATATGTCTTATTTACCCAAGTTCACCCAACAATAAAAATGTCTTCACAAAATGTTAATTATTTGATTTATTGTTTTCTTAACCTTTTTAGGAATGCCAGTAATTACATCATTTGCACTTTAATAAAAATGCATAATTGTGTGTAATTAAAACATTATTATGCAATTATTTACAGATTTTAAATGCAAATGCATATGACGTATTTACATAGTGATACATCACACCTTTAGGGTTACAATGACGTTATATGGAACAAAATGGAGTATATTTTATTCTATAAGACGGGAGTAGCTACTTACCTGATGATACCTGATGGTAAGTAGCTACTGCCGTCCATGGACATGTGTAATCAACCCCAGATAAGATTAGATTCATACCTGAGCGCCGCTACCCATGAGGACTAAGCTGGTATGCCTCTGATAAGTATGTCTCCCTTACCACACCCTTGAAACTAGACCCTGAGAAAACTGTGCTGTTATTAGGCAGAAATAGGTGTGGCGGTGGTGCCGCCGTAGTTGAACTACACAAAGTTCTACCACCTTCAAAATTATTATTAACACAAAAACCTATGGCTCTTCCATACTAGACGAATCTAACGATACGTCATATTTTAAAATGAGCCAAGCCATTTGGGATGTAGAGTCTGACAGACATATAATTATGCATATGTGCGCTCGAAAAACATTGTCCTCTGCCGTTTGATAAAACACGAAAGATTGGGGAACTATTCAATGCAAAATTGACTCTCTATACGTCGATAATCTTTGTAAGGCGGTAGAACTAGTGATTCGACCGGGACCGTTGCTTAAACTAGTACAAGCATGAAGCAAAGTTTCGTTGCAGGGGTGTGGTTGCCGGTTGACTTACATAATAAGCGATTAAGATTCAGTTGCTCAGGACTACATACTTTTTAGGATTCTTGATTAGATATAAATTTTATTTTAACCATCAAATGCTTATAGTTTTAGTATATTCAAATGTAGAACTCTACATAGTTCGGCACCGGGGGGACTATCACCACTATTTGTGCCGTACAACAACAGTATTACAACTTAGTGCTTTGGACAACAGTCAACAACGCATCTTTGATAATTATTATTGGCTATATTATTAACAACAAATTGTATCTTATTCTTATTATAAAATGTAACGTTGTTGCATTGTCAAATAAACAAATAAATCATTAACTATGTTTTACATTCTGGTCGCAAATGCGCCAAAAGAAGAAGAAAAATTAATTTTCGGTCATTTTCTTAGTATAATCATATTTATTAATCTGTGGTATAATAAAAATACATAACTTACGTTTACAGATTTAAAATCATCAGAGCACACACAACACAAAAACCACAGATTAAATCCAACCTTGTTTTCACAAAAAACTGTTAACCTCCGACCATTATTGGCAAAAAATATTCACAATCTATTGTTTTACAACCTTATACATTCATAATGTTTTCCTTGTTCAAATTTAGAACGATCACGACAATACCAATTAATTCGTTGTAAATAAAATGTTTTACACGTTTACAATTACAGAAATATTTTACATTTATTTACACTTACAATTTCACATTTACAATTTCTTTGTTACGTTTATTTCTAATTTATTACTTTGTTTTGTAATATTTATATTTTTTTTCGAATAAAGGAAAATTGTATCTGGTTCTATTTCTCACGTTTGAATTTGGAACACGTGTGTACAGAACGTTCGCGGCATATTAACTGATAGAAGATTTAGAATTTTACACATGCTATGGTTTCCGCAATAGATGATTGATAAGAGCATTAATTTTGTTTTTGTTTTGTTAAAAGCATTGTTGAGTGTGGTTATATGTGCAGTTGCCTTGACTTAATTATCGTCATCGTTATCGATAAAATTCTTTAAGATAAGCTATATTTTTTATAATATTGTGGTGACTTTTCTCGTCACTCGATCATAAATTCGCCACAGAATATAATTTTATACAAATAATAAGTATCATAATAAATCTATAAAAAATAAAAGATGTAGGTAATGTTTCTAAGCGTAGTTAGAAAATATGATGCCGTTTTGTAACTGTGTAATTACTCGTATTATGTAGCAAGTTTACTGAACTACTACAAAATGATCTTAAGATTAGTTCAAAGTCGTACACCGTATGATTATTATTATTAAAGTCTATTATAGTCGAGTAAAACTGGTAATCCGCTCTGAATATAGAAATAAATCGCGTCGCCATAGCATTGTATGACTACATCACTACACCTGCTCGCAAAAACCTCAGAGCGGACTAGCAGTTTGCCGCGGACTATACCAACTTAGAAAAAGGAGGACGGATTATGTGCGGCTGTATGTATAAAATTAATTTTTCTTTTGTATTCATTTTACAGACAGCCTATTATGAGATCTTAAAATTACAATTTTAAAATATTAAATCATTAATTAACCATTTAATTTTTTAATGTTTCTAATTTTTTAGTCTTGTTCAACTGAATTTTCTGTTGTGGGCATAATAACACAATAACGTATCAACTCGACCGAGGATTGAACCCGAGACTCATCAATAATCAACGGATTATAGGAGAATTCAGAAAATTTAATACTAAATCCTTTAATATGATTCGTGCAATTCATATAATGAATCATGATAAAGATTTCTTATCTTTATAAGTCCCTTAATCTTTTCTGAGAAGTAGTAAAAATCACATCATACTGACAAATAGATTCTTGCACAATTCTTGTTTATATGAATAAGCTATTGGGACTTACGTATTCAATGTATCTACATATTAATAAATGCATATATATAAAATATGTCTAACCGTGTATAATTTTGCAATTACTTCTGAAATCGCATAATTACAAAATTGTAAAACACATGATAATTTGAATATTATAGCCAGTAAATTAAAAAACAAGTTTTTAAACTTGTTAAAGTTAATTATAATCGTTGTTTGAAATATTAAAATAAATAAGTATTTAAATAATTAAATTTTATATAATTGATCACTTTAAAAAGGAATCATTCAAAATAAGAAATAATATTTTTAAATGAAAACTTTTTTAAAAGAAATTTTATTTCATTTAAAATTGAAAATTATTATATATATTTTTAATACGACTAATATTTTAATAAGAAATATAGAAAACGTGTTCCTCAATAAATTTATTTAAAAAAATAATTTTAAACGTAAGAATCCCGCAGTTGATTCTTAGTTTGTCAGTCTTTCAGCAATGACTACACTTCACAAAAGGAGATGACATCAATTCAAATGGCTTTTGTCGTAAATAAATGAAAAACGTGCAGTAATACATTTGCGAGAACTAAAGATGTTTTATGGTTTCATTCATTTATATTAATGATTGTCATTACTTGGAATATATACTGTGTAATAAAAATGTGTATAAAGTTTTTGCTATGATGCTATTTTATTTACTTCATATTATGTTAGTCTTATAAAAGTATGAAGTACAGAAAATAGGCTCTATTACAAATGCTTAAGTTTGTAATCGCCGTGTACTAATAAAGGTTTACGATGTATTCCCTTTAGCAAGTTGCAGTAACAAACTAGCAGTTTTTCTAATAACATGTGATTAGTGTCTACTGTGTCTACTATCTGTGTTATGATTACGTTCCTCCCAGAAGTCGGCTCCAGATGCGTTGTTATCCTTGAGGACTCAGCGGGAACGCTTGGTGTATGTGTCTCTCCTTTACCTAAGAATACGATAGAGTTTACTGCGGCCTTAAGGTAGTATTCGGTGTGGCAGTGACTCTTCAATCGAAAGATAAAGTTCTATCAAAATATAAACAAATTGATTTGAAGATGATAAAACCATACGCGATTCGGCTCCGAACACAACACCGCCACACCCATTTTAGCCTAATAACGTGTTGAGCGGTGCTGTTTTGGTTTTAATGGTGTAGTAATGAAGAACCACTTACATGAGGCGTTCCAACTTAGACCTCAGGAATAACACATCTGTCGCCGACCTTAAATGGAACTTCAATTCTATTACCTTAGTTTATTTTTTATATAATTATACCTAAACGATGAGGCAGGCGGGCTACCTGATGGAAAGCAGTCACCGTCGCCTATGGACATTTGCAACACCAGAGCCGCCCATGCATCGCCGGCTTGAGGAGAGCTCTTTTTACACCTTTTTTGAAGAGACCCATGACATAGCGCTCCGGGAATACCTCAGGAAATTAGTTAGAATGACAGTGGGCCACTTATCAACAGACTGCATGCTCATTTGCTACGTCTACAACACAATAAAAATCTATGTACAATTGTACAAAGTTATATAGCTTCGCGGTACATTTGTATAATTATGTGAGAATAGAAGCGAATCGAATCAGGTGCCACTCAAAAGTTGAAAATGTCCTTCATGGTGCATTGTACCTCATTACCATATCACCATAACATTGACAGAACTCGATAATTAGATTTAACTCGAAATATACACTAATTAAACTCAATAAGTTGTAATTCTCAAAATATTAAATTTGGTCACACATTAAATTTATCTTTACTTATATTTAAATTTAAATTTTTATGAAATTTTAAATTAATTTTACATTTACAAGAATAAAATACATGCTTAATTAATTAAAAAAAACCAACTCGATATTTGAATATTGTTTCATTCGAAATTATTCTTATAAAAAAGGTATTAAATTTCAAGTAAGTCTGATTACTTTCATGCGATCCGCCTTAATAATACGGATTACCTACTTGAGCGCCTTTTAAATTTATTCCGAAAACATGCAAAAAACTGAATAAATTAATATTATTTTACTCGGAATTATTTTTATAAAAAAGGTATTAATTTCAAGCAAGTCTGATTGCTTTTATGCGATCCGCCTTAATAATACGGATTATTTAAATCAGCACCTTTTGGTCAATTTATTCTGTATCGGTTAATGTGTCGAGATTCTTGAGCTGTTGACCTCTTATATTTTTAATGAGTATAAGCACGTATGAGACCAATTAGCATTAATGCATTTGATAACAATGAGTCCTTTAGCAGTCTTAGAATAATTTATGTTTACTTCAGGATTTATTAACCGTACAATAATTTTGAAGGTGGTAGAACCCTTTGTGGTTCGACTCCAGCGGCACCACCGCCACACCTATTTCTACCTAATAACAGCAGTGTTAGGCGCTGCTGTGTTCCGGTTTGAAGGGTGTGGTAAGGGAGACATACTTTTCAGAGGCGTTCCAGCTTAGTCCTCAGGGGTAGCGGCAAATCTGTGGCCGACCTCAGGTAGGAATATCTAATCCTATCTGGGGTTGATTACAGATGTCCATGGGCGGCAGTAGCCACTTACCATCAGGTGGACTGCATGCTCATCAGCTACTTGTATATTATAAAAAAAAACCTTAATTTGAATGGTGACAGAGCCGGTATTGTTCAAGACGGGAGGTAATAGACGTATAAAAATAAAATAATAATGCCTTCAATTTATTTATATCACAGGTATTATTTATACTCCTATGGTCTACATTAGTTTAAAACAAGAACTAACACAGGTGTTCATGTTAAACAGGCAATTAATATAAACGGTGCTCAATAACAATCCACTTGGCGGCCCCGTTACTGAAACGGATTCGATACAATTATTATAATGTTGCGGGGAGTGGGAAAATTGGTTATTTAGTCACTTTAAGATATGACATAAATTAAGAATTTTTAATTTTATTTGATTTAATTGTGTTAATTTTAGTAGTTTTAGTTTAAATTTGTTTAATTGATTTTAATAATTGTATTGCAATGTCAATATTTTGTAAAGCTCATAAATAAAGATCAATAGTTATTATAAATTGTAATTTTGTACGTAATGTAAAATTTCTTGAAATTGGTAGAACTTGTGTGGTTCCACTCCGGCGCTAATTGCTGCTGTAGTTTGGTTTGAAGGGCGTGGTAAGGGAGTCATACTTTTTCAAAGCATTCCCGACTGATTCTATGTGGGGTTGATTACAGATGTCCATGGGCGGCAGTAGCCACTTACCATTAGATGAACCGCAGGGTATGATTATAAAAAAAAGAACGTCTGGTATTTTGAAATGTCATAGAAACACGTCAAAATTTATTTAAAATATACACGGTTGTCTAGATATTTCTATAAATGGTCAATTTCCCACTGAACAGTAGCAAACCTTCACGCTACTACGCAGATCGCGTGTTACCGTCATATGACTCGGAGCGACAACTGTCCTAAACTATTATAGATTATGTCTGAAACTGCGATATTAGATACTGATATTTTATATAAATATATTTTTACTAGCTGACCCGGCAAACGTTGTGTTGCCATATAAATAAAAAAATGTTAAGGGTAAACAACCCTCATCACTTAGGCGTATGAGAAATATAGTAGCCGTTTCTCAGACCTACTGAATATGCATGTAAAATTTGGTGAAAATCGGTAAGGCCGTTTCGGAGGAGTACGGTAACTAACATTGTGACACGAGAATCTTATATATAAGATAATATAGGAGTAGCACCTGACGGTAAGCTACTGCCGTCCATGAACGTTACCCCTGAGGACTAAGCTGGAACGCCTCGGAAACGTATGTCTCCTTTACCCCTTCAAACCAGAACACAACAACGCTTAACACTGCTGTTATTAGGCAGAAATAGGTGTGGCAGTGGTGCCACCGGAGTTGAACCACAGAGGGTTCTACCACCTTCAAAAATGCATTAACTAAAAAGCTGTTATTTTGACAATACAAACAGACACTTCGATTTTATTTACATTTATTACTTTTATTTCAGTTAACTCCAATATTATCTGACGCACGTCTTAAAACAAACAAACTAATAAAAATACGAATTTCTTTCATCTGTCATCACATAAATCTAAAGTACACAACAAAGTTTATTCAAACATTCATTTATTTATTCTTCATTATTAATTTTAAATCTGGTTCAGTAGCACTACCATGAGTTGGCATAGAAACGCCACTATAGAAATTGTAAATAGAAAACTGTTGTCATTTTGCTAGTGAATAACATAACTACTATCGTTACGGTATTTCTTGACAACGTCTGTCAAATTAATGACTCATGGGACCGAATTTGTATGGCAATAGATCATAATGACATTCGCTAGCGATTTGATTTCGATAGGTTTTTTACGTATCGAGTTACGCCACTACGGATTTTAGTTCTACGAGTAACCACCAGAGGCGCTGTACAATTTTTCATACATTTATTTTACGCAGTCGCTAGCGAGTAATACTTTTGTAAACTCATGGTAGTCCTACAGGTCACGACGTCGTGTGTCAAAAATAATAATTCATGACGGATAAAAAACTTCATGTACATTTTATTGATTTCTTTACACAATTTATGTCAAATTTAAGTTTTTCTCGGTAACTGGGGAATTCCTACAGAATACTGGAGTGTTCAAATGTAAATTGATAGAAAAGAATTGTTTACCCCTATTAGCAACACAGCAACAATTAAAATGAATGAAGAATAATTTAAAAATGAAATGAATTTAACATTGAAGAAAGAAATGTTTATTTTGTCATAACTTTTACAATTACAATATTTCCGTCATCTGTTTATTCACAAATATTACACAACTATTTTCCCAAGTTCTTAAATATTTGCACTTTAAATTATTTTTATCACCCGTAATTCGGATGTTAAATATTTGAATGAATTAATTTAGTTACTTAGTTTTTATGTGAATTATGTGATAAAGATCTACACATATTTACATAAATCTTAATATAATTCTGTCACTTCAAATGTAATTTTGTTAATTTATTTAAGCATTGGAATGTTCTATTATTGTTTTTATGTCCAGGACAACACATTTTAAGTAAGTCATAGTAAGAATGCGTTTTTATCATCATAATAATATGAATGAGTTGATCATTATGACATCAGAACAAAGTTTAAATTTGTGACAAAATTTCATCGTAAAATTAGTAAGATTCACGAAAACACTTTGCGGACCGCCTGATGATAAGTAGTCACTACCGCCCATAAACGTATATGACCCATTCCATATAGATCAGGTTCTACCTTCCGATCACAGATACGTTGCCTCCTGAGCACTAAATAGTAATAATCTCATATATTAACGAGCATTTGCCCGCAGCTTCGCTCGCGTTACGAAGTAATATTTTAAGCCCCTATTTTATCCCCTTGGGGATAGAATTGATCAAAATCCTTTCTTAGCGGATGCCTACGTCATAACATCTACCTGCATGCCAAATTTCAGCCTGTACCGTCCAGTGGTTTGGGCTGTGCGTTGATAGATCACTATGTCAGTCAGTCACCTTTGAGTTATGTATATTTAGATCAACCAGCGTCTACTAAAACGCAGAATTGTTTCGTGTAGAAGTGTTTTGGTGGTACCTCCCCGATGGAACCTTATTGACTCTACCTTTTAAATATAGAGTATTTTATCGAGTGTGACATAGTATAGTTCGTGTAAAACTGCTAGTGCGCTCTGAATATAGGATTGAATCGCGTCGCTATAGCAAATTGTATGACTACACCTGCTCGCAAGAACTTCAGAGCGGACTAGCAGTTTGGCGCGCACTATACTTTTATATAAAAAAGTAAACCACGCTTAGGAAAAATCGCACGCGAGATCCTTTTTCTAAAATCCTTTAATGGCATATGATTGCAAAATTCCATCATTGAAATAGCATAAGGCATCAAATCAATCAGATTTTTATGCGAAAATCTGAATAATTCTAAAACTTCGCTATGGTGATTACTAAGGCATTTGCCACATTAACTGCGATAAATTCTGAGGCAAGCGAAATCATTTAATTGTAGTAATACATGAAGATTTAATTTTAACTAAATTGCCGGTCACAATGGTCATTGCTGTCTTAACCCTCCACTGGGATTATATGGGTCATATTTACCATATGAAGCGAAAAGTATTAGAATAAACTAAATATTAATTTTTAGTATACATATTCGCATACTTGTAGTTGAATTTATTGTATTTATATTATTTTTATTTGTCTTTCGTTTTTGTTTGTAAGAGACAAATTTCCTGAAGAACTTTGAAATAAAGTATACGAAAGAGTATTGTGGACAAATTATTATTTGTGTCAAAATGTTACGTCAATTTTATAAAGCTGTTGTATGTTACGACAGCCGTTATCAAATCAATCCATGCATTTTTTGACAGCCCAGTATGACGACAAATGTCAATTAAAATACAAATATTGTCAAATGTCGATCTGTGTAATTATTGTTAGATAGATTAACGATCTTAGAGATACTATTTTATATCTCACAGTGAAAAAAATGTCTTTTAGAAATATATCGCAAAACATTGCAAAATAAGCCACAGAGTCAATAATTAGTCACATTTGCATCGAATGGTGTAATTACACATGTTTCTCGTGCTTGTATTTTATTGCGGCCGTAAATAGAACCAGTTGATACTCCAGAGATGCCTTGCTCTAGAATCGTGGCTTGATTAAGTATAGTCCGCGTAAAACTACTAGTCTGCTCTGAATATAGAAATGAATCGCGTCGCCATAGCAAATTGTATGACTACACCTGCTCGCAACAACTTCAGAGCGGAGAGAGAGTTTGGCGCGGACTATATTTTATATTTGTCCCGAGGCATTTTTATTTAATTTATTGAACACCCGCATAATGTACATTTATAAAGATAAGATACAATAAAACACATTAGGGGCTAGCCTAATGCCAGTATAATTATAGGTGTAGTACTTACAAGTTAAATGAAAAAAAGAAACATAAAAGAAAAAAATAAATTGAATCGAAGAAACATAATCATATCTATATAATTACTAGCTGACCCGGCAAACGTTATGTTACCATATAAATAAAGAAAAACGTTAAGGGTGAACAACCCTTATCACTTACGGGTATGAAAATAGATAGCCGATTCTCAGACCTACTGAATATGCATATAAAATTTGGTGAAAATCGTTAAAGCCGTTTCGGAGGAGTACGGTAACTAACATTGTGACACGAGAATTTTATATATAAGATAATTAAGTGTTACAACCATAATGCAATGTAGTAGTTATAAACTATATGAGTAATATTGAAGTATGTATTATTCCTCGATTTTTGCCATGTGTTTGCAATATAATTATATGAAAAGTCATTGTTTTTTTACGATATAAAAGAAGCAATGGAACATGCAGTCCAACTGCGGCAGTGACAGTTCGACGGTAGTACATCGACGGTAGTAGGTAGTACCTTCTGTGATTCCACTGCGAAGGTGGTAGAACCCATTGTGGTTCGACTCCGGCGGCACCACCGCCACACCTATTTCTGTCTCATAACAGAAGTTTTAGGCGCTGTTGTGTTCTGGTTTGAAGCGTGTGCTAACGGAGACATACTTTTCCGAGGCGTTCCATCTTAGTCCTCAGGGCTAGCAGCGCATTTGTGCCCACCTCAGGTAGGTGTAGTAATATCTAATCCTATCTGGTATTGATTACAGATGTCCATGGGCGGCAGTAGCCACTTACCATCAGGTGGACTGCATGCTCGTCTGCTACTCCTGTATTATAGCAAAAAGCCTTTAATTTTACTAGTTTGTAAACAATCCTTATTGATTCGTTCTTTAACCTATAGAGGATCAACAGTGGACTAATTAAATCTATGACTTTCATTTCACCTCGTTAAATCCTGTGATCTTGGATCGTGGAACACGGAAACCGAGTCCTTTGCTGTAGGGTTGCCACCATTATTGAAACAGAAGAGTAAAAAGCCCTATCAATAATTATTATTTATTTTTTTAATAAAAAAAATAATAAATTATCTTATTTTAAGTGTTGATATGACTTTTTGCTTCTACGAGTAAAGGTAGCTTTAAGGTACAAAAATATATGGTTCGACTTCGGGAGCACCACCGCCATCCCTAATTCTGCCCAATAACAGCAGCGTAAACTGCTGTGTTCCGCTTTGGAAAGTGTGGTAAGGGAGACATACTTATTTAAGGCGTTCCAACTTAGTCCAACCTTAGGTAGGAATCTAATTTTATCTGGGGTTGGTCATAGGTGATCATGGGCGGCTATAGCTACTTACCGTCAGGTGGACTGCGTGCTCGTGCTACTTCTATATTATAAAAAAGTTTTTACATATTGTTTTCTCTTACGCAAATGTTGTTGTGGCTTACTGATTGATTAATTCATTCTTCGTGTCTCTAATTGGCTAATAAATTTGCTCTAATATTAGAGCCCTTCCTCGAATCCCTCCTAATATTAAAGGATTCAAATATTACATTAATATTATTCGCATATATGAGTGACAGAGCACGTTACCGTCCGTTGGCGGTATTTGCTTACCTAGAGATGTGCCGAGTCAGGTCGACTCGATTCAGTACTCGAGTAATTACATAAACTCGCATACTCGAGTACTAATAAGTGATACTCTAATACCGACGGTACTACTACACTGACTCAGACTGGAGTCAGTAATAAGTACCGTCGGTTATGTACCTTATTTAGGCAAACCAGTGAATACAAAACCAATTGTGCAAGTTACAACTTGTTAATTTTGCTTAGACTAGGCCCCGTTTTCTTTTTTTTTGGTGTTCGTGCTATTAGACTATGTGTTACACTTCGTAAGTAACTCGAGTACATTGTGAGTACTCTGGATTCGAGTACTGACTCGCTTCTTTACCAATAAGGACCAAAAAGGGCCGACTCGGCACATCATTAGACAGGAGGCGACAATCAGCAGTTACTTATCACACGTAGGTACCCAAGAACAAGAGCAGGAAAAAGATTGATAGCCTAGTGGTTAAGAAATTCAGCCTCTTGATCGAGGAGTCCGACGTTCAAATCCCAGGCACGCACCACTTATTTTTTAAACTTATGTGCGCTATACAAATTAATTATCACTTGCTTAAACGGCGAAGGAAACCTGCATTCCTGAGAAATCTTTAAAAGAAAAAAGTTTTCAAAGGTATGCGAAGTCTACCAATTTGCACTTGTCTTAATCTGTGTCTTAATCCTTCTCATTCTGAGAGGAGACCCGTGCCCAACAGTGGGACAGTAATGGGTTGATGATGATGACCCAAGATCTAAAGAAAAACTTATCACATATACTTTGCACTTACTTCGTAATATCTCGAAATATCGAAATAGTAAAAAAACAGGTTTTGACAACCCTATCAATAATACGATTGAAAATAATATACAAGTCGACTTCCTTCCTTATCGGAACCAACGCCTACCTACATGGGTAACATTTCAACGACAAGAATTTGTAGTATGTCTTATTTAATACAATCCGTGCGATTGCATGCATAATAATTACTAAGGAATGTTCAATTAACATATTTCTCGTATCTGCATTCTTGTTCCTAAATACGAAAATAAATACAGAAAAATGACAGAAAAGGATAAATTTTATACATTATTACAATGGGCATGATAACAATTTTTTAAGTCCCCTTCTATAATATAGGAACATGTCTACTGATTCCAAAAATAGTATTATTTCGGCACTAAATTCAGTATCAATGGAAATATTAGCATTTTTAAAACAAATTTTGAATTAAGCGCGAAAACGCTCACGGGTGTCATGGCGTCGGCGAGTGACGTCACGCTTCAATATCCCATAGAATAGTTCAAGCAATACGGTGACACGCCAAAAAAATTACGTCATTTCGCCCCGATTAGCGTTTTAGACAAAATGGCCGACTGCATTGTTTTATACTTTTATTTTATTGAAAATATAATGAATCGTAAAGTTTTTATTAAAACTGGGCTATTTTTGAGAATGCTTTCAACATATCGTTTTTAAGTAAACCATTTATTCTTCGATTTTTTAATACTGTCATCATGCCTATTATTTTTTGCATCTGCACGCATCCTTTGTGGGTACATACTGCATGGTTCAAAATATATACTCATTTAGTCCGCGCCAAACTGCTAGTCGGCTCTGGGGGGTTACTACCATCTCTTAAAACAATATTATTTTAATCATACTTTTACTTTTTTTGCAGGAAATTTAACTTTTTAAGCAAAATATGACAATTTCAGTTTTTACAATGGATAAGTGAAAAATTTGTACGAGTTTAAGTTTGTTCAACTGTGTATGACGGAATATTTTACTGTTTTAAGGAGGAAATAAAACTTTCCTGAACTATGATCGTTAAAAGATGGTGGTCATAGAACATAGAACATAGAAACAAGTCGCGTCGAATAGCAAATTGTAGATATTAGCAGGACGAGGACAGCACGGAACCGCTCCCGGACCCCGTCCGCTGCCCGCTCTCCCCACGGGTACATAGCTGCATTAGTATACCCTTACGTTGCTACGGAATATATGCTTGTAGTTGTGCGCCACAACTTCAGAGCGGACTAGCAGTTTGGCGCGGACTATACCATCATACATATTAGTAGCGAAGTAGTTTTAATTCTAACTTAATAGCATGGATTTCCGCAAAGTAACGCCTGATACAATTAATTATACAGAAAAGGGTCTATAAGTTTGAAGTAGCGAAGACCATGCGGTCAAATAAATAGTAAGTGACAGCTACCATAAATGGACAACTGACAAAGTTGAAGTCCGGCGGCACCACCGTCACATCTATTTCTGCCTCATAACAGCAGTGTTAACGCTGCTGTGTTCTGGTTTGAAGGGTGTAAGGGAGACATACTTTTCGGAGGCGTTCCCGCTTAGTCGTTAGATAGCGGCGCATCAATGGACGACCTCAGATAGGAATCTAATCTTATCTGGGGTTGATTACAGATGTCATTGGGCGGCAGTAGCCACTTACCATCAGGTGGTTTATATTATAAAAAACTCCTATATTATAAAAAACAGTTTCCTATCAATGCTTTGGCATTAGATTGGCAGTAGTATATGGCGTAGAAATAGATTTGGCAGGTTTTTTTAACTCTCAGGCGTGTAGGTTTCCTCACGATTTCTTCACCGTTATAGATGTTTGTTGTGTTTGTTATGTTTTATGCATCAGATGTTTGCAGAAGCTCATGTAAACTGTTTTTACACCATAATGAGAAAAAGATGCAGCTCCCTGATGGACCGTGTTCGGGATAGCACCAACAGCATCCTGAAGATGATGAGCAATAGAGTAGACTGTAGATTTATTTCGCATTTCAGTTTCCTAGATATAAAATTGTAATGTAACTAAAAAAATAATTGTAATTAAAAAAATAAGTCTTTGTTACTTAAAATAAACAATTACATTATAGCAAGTGATAATTAATTTACATTTTTAATAGGCTTTGCCTGGGACTCAAACCTAGGACTCCCTGTTGGAAAGGTAGAGGTTCAAACAAAGCTATCTGCACTACTCCTATGTCTATTATAAATAATACTTTTAAAAGTTTTATTTCCAATAGCTTACAAATTGCATAAACAACCCAAGAAGGCATAACTACTAATAATATTTGTTTATTTTTTATTTCTCTCAAGGCAGCGAACTTCCTGTCATATACAGCTTAGCAACTTCTATAAATGAATGAAGGAATTTTAAAACCGAGTAGCCTACATATGATTAGGTCTAGAATTCTAGATAGATTTACGATGATCACATTATTTTGAAAAGGGTGGATACACATCAAGGTATTTACAGACATTGATCGTTTCAGACAGGGCCCGTAGCAGACATTTTTTAAGGATCCGTAAACAAAGGGTAAAAACGGAACCCTAATATTAGTATTGTCTGTTGACTCCGGTGTCTGTCTGTCTGTCTGTCTGTCACAGGGTTATATCTCTTGCACCGTAATAGATAAACACTAGATTTTTTTTACAGGTCTTTTCGCCTTTTTCGCCTTTTCTATTAAACCGTAATAGTGAGTTGATTTTTTTCCAATGAGTTAACTTCTATGGCTGCTATGATAACACGTACATACATACATACTTACATACATACATACATACAATGAAAAATGTATGATTTCACGACATTAAGATTAATTAGTCATTAAAATGACTGGTAAGAGATGTCTCTATCGGAGCAAAACAAATACAAAGATAATAATAATAATAATAATATTCTTTATTGTACCCAAAAAAGAACACAAAACAAAACATACAATTTTGGACGATACAAAAGGCGGTCTTATCGCTAAAACAGCGATCTCTTCCAGACAACCTCCTTCCAAAGTTAAAGAAGAGATGACTTAAAATAATAGGGAGGGTGCAATTAAATGATATAATGATATGATATTTAGTAATAAGGAATTTGAGAAATAATCTACGTGATAATCTACGTTGAAGAAAAGAGAGATTTAAGAGATGACGACGACACGACTTAATTGTAATCAGCCATGAAAATAAAGCCTTCAATTAATCGACACAACATTAATTAAGATGGAAATTACTAAAATCGTTTACTCAGCGTGAAGTCTAGCTAAGCTTTGCCTGTGATTCTGCCTGATCAACACTTATTTATGGGAATATTTAAACATCATTGTTAAAGGAGATCTCACCAATACCCTTAGTATGAGTTTTTACGTTTTTACAAAAATGACTGTTTTTGTATTTGTTTACGTATTTCCCATACATTCCCAATCAGTTCTGATACCGTCCGGTAGGGGCGTCTCTGGCGGCACCACCGCCACTCCTATTTCTGCCTCATAACAGCGGTGGTAAGCGCTGAAGTGTTCTAGTTTGAAGGGTGTGGTAAGGGAGACATACTTTCCTGAGGCGTTCCAGCTTAGTCCTCAGGTAGCGGGGCGTCTGTGGCCGACCTCGGGTAAGATATCTAATCCAATGTTGATTACGGTCCATAGCTGGCAGTAGCCACTTACCATCAGATGGACTGCATGCTCGTCTGCTACGCCTATATTATAAAAAATGGACACAGTCGGGTAGGATATCTAATCCTATCATGTTGATGACGGTCCATAGCTGGCAGTAGCCACTTACCATCAGATGGACTGCATGCTCGTCTGCTACGCCTATATTATAAAAAATGGACACAGTCGGGTAGGATATCTAATCCTATCATGTTGATGACGGTCCATAGCTGGCAGTAGCCACTTACCATCAGATGGACTGCATGCTCGTCTGCTACGCCTATATTATAAAAAATGGACACAGTCGGGTAGGATATCTAATCCTATCATGTTGATGACGGTCCATAGCTGGCAGTAGCCACTTACCATCAGATGGACTGCATGCTCGTCTGCTACGCCTATATTATAAAAAATGGACACACAGTCGGGTAGGATATCTAATCCTATCATGTTGATGACGGTCCATGGGCGGCAGTAGCCACTTACCATCAGGTGGACTGCATGCTCGTCTGCTACGCCTATATTATAAAAAATGGACACACAGTCGGGTAGGATATCTAATCCTATCATGTTGATGACGGTCCATGGGCGGCAGTAGCCACTTACCATCAGATGGGCTGCATGCTCGTCTGCTACTCCTATATTATAAAATGGACACACAGATAGACAGCGTATTTCTCTACAAATAAAGATTACGCAATATATCCCGCACAGTGTGGTGCCATTTTAATTAACGATCCGTAATGAGTATGGCATTCGTGGTGTTAAAAAGTGGTAAATCATATTTGTGCGAGGAATGCAACGCCTTATGGGGTCGTCTTTAAGGTGATCCTGTAATGTAATACTTGGGTTTTTATGGTGTTGGACAGCGGTTCTCAAAGTTTTAAAGGTTCGACAGCAAACGCAGTGATAGCTTAGGAGTTATGAAACTCGGCCTCTTGATCGTAGGGTCCGAGGTTCAAATGCCAGGTTCTGATTTTTAGAAGTTACGTGCGTATTAGGAATTACTTATCACTTGCATCACTTGGCCAGCGCAGTGGACTATGGCCTAATCCTTCTCGCTCAGAGAGAAGACTCGTGCCCAGCAGTGGGGCAGTAATGGGTTGATGATGATGATGTGTTTCGACTCTGGAGGCACCACTGTCACATCTAGTTCTGCATAATAGCAATCTTAATCATTACTTCGTTGATGGGTGTGGTAATGTAGATATAATTATCCGAGTTGTACTTAGTTCCCATGAACTGTATGCTTGTTTACTTCTTCAATCAGTGAACCAAGAAAATAATATTGTTGGCAGAAAAATATTTTCTTTTAATATTTTTAAACCATAAAAGGTCTTCCTAAAAACCGGTCCATGGACCCTAAATCATTTATACGCCCTACAAATTTCCCTGGGCCCTTCAACTTTCATATTTTATCTGTCTCCTTCAGCACCCACTAGAAGGCTTTACCGCTGTTTGAGAAACACTGGTTTAAAGGTACTTAGTAAGCAAGTAAGGTACAGAAGCGCACAGTCCCGCGGCGTGTGTAGATCGTAATTTATAAAGTTAAGGAACGCCGAGCGCGGTCGGCAGGTGGATGGGTGACCACTGGTGGCTTTGCACGCGCTTTCACACTTCGAGGGCACCTTAATCAGAGTCATATATAAATAGTCAAATAGTTTATTTTATAATAAGTGCAACAACGTGGTTTACATATTAGATAGTAGATGATATTAGTATAAGGAATTCTAAATTCTCCTTGCTGGTAAACAGGTATTTAAGGAATCTTAAATGCTAATAAACAAAATAATTTCCATCAGTGGCAAACTGTGAAAATTATGGCAATTATTTTTTTGATTGGCATTTAATATTTTTTTTATAAATAACTGTTTTCCAGCAAACTATTTTGAAGGTGGTAGAACCTTTGTGGTCCGATTCCAGCAGCACCACCGTCACACCTATTTCTGCCTCATAACAGCAATGTTAAGCGCTGCTGTGTTTCGGTTTGAAGGGTGTGGTAAGGGAGACAGACTTTTCCGAGGCACTCCAGCTTATTCGTCAGGGTAGCGGCGCATCTGTGGCTGACCTCAGGTAGGAATACCTAATCCTATCTGGGGTTAATTAGAGATGCCCATGGGCGGCAGTAGCCACTTACTACCAGGTGGGCTGCATGCTCGTCTGCTACTCCTATGTTATAAAAAAAAAAAAAACTGATCGCTTTTCGATTTTCGTAATATGTATATTCTAACGTGTTTTATGTTTTATTACAATTATACAAGAAATGTATATAAAGATGTAAATACTCGTACAGGGTTTTAAAAATGAAAATGGCATTCTTAATACTAATTATTTATTATAAATAGTCGTTTGTACAGTCATAGAAATATAAAATATTCCGACTTGATTTGGCATTTTCTTCGTGTCATTTTAATTGTTATTACATATCATTTTATTACAACAAATACAGAAATAATTATCAGTCTTGCGTCCTCTATGAAGACCGAAAATTATTTAAGTTATTTTAATTATTTTACAAATATAATAAGTTGCAAATAAAATACTGTTACAATACTTCTTGAAAATTAATGTTATGTTATAATAACTGTTATAATATCAACATTATCGTTATAACGTTGGCCGGTATACGAATATATCGTTATTGAAAACGTTTTGAATAATTATTTCAACAACAAAGGCTTATTTTGAAAAACTTTACGTATTAAATCAAAATTTTACGATTATTTATGATACATATTTACGGTGTAGACAATATTTTATTGTTATCATCAGAATATTAAATAAATTGTAATTTCTACATTTAGGCAATGTCTAATAGTAATACATACTTTTATACATATCGTTATATACTTTTTACGAAGACTGAACCAATAAATATTAAAACAAATTACTTATATTGGTTCACTTAATAACGTGATAACGTATACGAATTACAAAGTTACATAATATATAACAAATAACTTTCTGTAATCTTACTAAAAAAAATGCTTTACAAAATTATACTTTTTAAATATTTTTTTTTGTATAACATTGTCATATAATTATATTACTTTATTAATGTTTAATAAGTCACTTTCTGACATTAAAAAAATACTTCACAAAATTTTACTTTTTCATCATTTTTTGTATTACATTCTCATATAATTATATGTACATTAAAGCAAGTCTTACATACAATATACGTATCAAAGTGTTATCAATAATAACAAAAACATTTTTGGGTTGTTACCAAAAATGTGTTCAAATAATTTAATAGGCTGTTTTTATATCTACTGGCACGAATACCAAATAAATTGGTATTATTAATAAATGCATCAAACCATCCAGATCAACTGGAATAACAGCTTAAATTATTTACAGCGGGACATCATGACGTGGCGGTTACAGACGTTCTGCTGTCTGCTGTAACCGTTATAACGGTTGCCGGTGCGACGTTATTTTCGTTACTGCTATTGCTGCTACCGCTATTTTGACTGCTGTCTGTGCACTGTGCCATAGCAGCGGTTATTGGTTGTGTGATCGGCTGTACATGAGCCTGGTATCCCGGGTAGTGGATACCCACTACCTCTTCGTAACTAGGCGGCGCCAGAGCCTCTGCAACATTTAAAATTTAATATTAGTATAATGTTTTATTGTTTACATATATTTTTAGAAATGTGGACTTTTATAACATAGAAAACCATCCCTAGATGGGATTAGGGTTCTAACTGAGGTCTGCCACAATTGTTATCCCTAAGGACTGGATTGGAATGCCTTGCATAACATTAAATATACCTATATCACTTATCACACCCTTTAAGAGCACTGATAGCCAAGTGGTGAAGATTCTCGGCCTCTTGATCAAAGGGTCCGAGGTTCAAATCCCAGGCACCTATATTTGTCAATGTTATGTAGGTATTACAAATTAATTGTCACTTGCTTAAACGGTGAATGAAAACATCGTGAGGAAATCTGCATACCTAAGAAATCTTAAAAATATGTTTTGGTGTGTGAAGTCTACTAATACGCACTTGGCCAGCGCGGTTGACTATGGCCTAGTCCTTCTCATTATGAGAGGAGACCCGTGCCCAGCAGTGGGACAGTAATGGGTTGATGACGAGGTATAACGGAGGTGATTCCGGAGTGAAAGCATGAAGGATTCTACCACCTTACAACGTTTAATCTTATACAAAATTCTCGAAAGAAATTCACGTGAGCGTCCACCATTTTGTAAAAAACAAAACTATCTGATTACTTTTTAGTGCAACCTTTATCAGGTTATCTCTTGATAAATATTATATAAAAGAATAAATCGTTTATTGTTATAAGAATATCATATAATTTATAAAACCTATCAATATTACAGTATGTCACAGAGTGCATTATAATTTTCTCCCGCTAAAGCAGTTATCTAAAGCTTTATTTAGGTTTTGGGGTTCAAGGGCTTGGGTAACCGTAGTACGGATCCCGTACTTATCTACAATAAAGGCGATCAAGCTAACCCTGATATGTGTCTTCTAATATAGGAAGTCTGAATTAATTTCCTAAAAGTAAATTATTTCAAGGAACATTACATACATATACAGGGATGTTGTAATTTATCTTCGGGGGTGACCCACCTACGGCAGGACTCTGATCCTGTCTGAAGTTGATTATAGATGTCCATTTAATAACTTGAAATATTAAAAACTACACTATTTGCTCACTCTTAACTATATAGATTAAAATACTGATTATCTTTCGGAATTCAGTATTTATATTCTTAGAAAAGTTTTTCCTTAAATAAATCATACAAAGATTATTTTGCGTTTTTCAGAAAATCCCCAGTTACTCATAAAATATACTTCCGGAGTATATTTATCATCCACAGAAATCTAGATTTGTAATAACGAGGTTATCATTAAGTTATCTGAATCATTGCAATAAGAATTAATGACTATTGCACAATAATTGCAATGATAATGATTAAAGGTGCCTTTAGATAACCATATGATACTTTGATCGTGCTGAACGTATAAAATACTACAGTTAATATTTTTTTTACTTAAATGCGCAAAGATAACACAGTTTAGTATTTTTTTGTCATTTTTCCTTTATTTTTTTCAACATTTATACATATTATTCTTGTTATTGGCACTAAAATCTAGTAGGGCAAACACTTGTGTAAAATTTTATTATTATGAATCAATAAGGATTGTCATGAATTCAAGGGAAATCAAGGGGAATATTTAAAAAAAATGTCGCGTGAAAACCTGCATACCTGATTATTTAAAACAAATACTGTCTAGAGTAAAGTCTACCAACGCACAATTGGCCAGTGCTGTAAGTTATGACCTAAAAGCTTTGAGACCCATGCCCAGTACCCTTACCATAAGTTTTTACGTTTTGACAAATATGACTGTTTTGGTATTTGTTTAGTAGCGGATTGTGTCAGAACTTGGAAATTGTATGGGCCAATACGTAAACAAATACCAAAACAGTCATATTTGTCAAAACGTAAAAACTCATGGTAAGGGTACAGCTGTGGGATAATAATGGATTGAGAACGAAATCATAAAATTTGAGTTCTAAGAGACCTAAACTTAATTATTTAGTTACTGTGTTGCTAGTTGCTACTCTGACCATTAATTTGGACCGCCTCTTATGACTCAATTTCCATGTTATTAATAATAATATTCTAATTAAACAGGCAAAACCGTTATGATAAAGCCAGAGCGATAAAATTCACACTATTTCCCCTACCGATAAAATTATTAATAAACACCAAATATTACGCTACTAATACGCCTTCTAAACCACAATATTAACACCCGGACTAGAAGTTACACACATACACACACGTACATACACACAATTATATACCACATGACGTCATGACACCACGAAGTCGTGTCGCGAAATAATTGTGGAAATAACCGACATGCCTCATAAAAAAAAATAATGAATACGCTTAGTTTTCATGAATGATGAAAATTGAGAAATTATAACGCAGGACTGCATATCAAATTTTCATGATTTCGTGATTTTTTACGTTGCATGTCGTGTTGCACGATACGACATCGTTACGACAAGATGTCGGAACATGCCTTTATACAAGGTCGTGTCGTTTGTTTATGATTGAGCTCTTGACCCTCTGATCCCTCAACCTTGAAGGTCCATGATCAATCAACTTAATCTTTAGTTGACGATAAGAACCATTCATCTAGCTACATTTTCGGATGTTTTACTTCTACTAAGTAGTTCTATTTCGCGCTTTCGGACTAGCATTACTGTTATCATCGTCAACCCATTACTATCCCATTCCTGTGATCGAGCCTCCTCACATAATTATAGGGGATTAGACCATAGTTCACCGCGCTGGCGAAGTGCGGATTGTAGAGATTAGACAACATTTTTTAAAGAAGCTTGCAGATTTTCTCAGGCTTTCCTTCGTCGTTTAAGCAAATGACATATGTGAATACGCACATAATTTTTAGTTAAAAGTTAGAGGTACCTAGGAAATTCCTGAATACGAGTTTCTTACTGCTAATCTAACCATGTGTGAGTTGGTAGACTTCAGAAGTTCTTTAGAACGCTTTTAGTACCGTACCCAAAGGGTAAAAACGGAACCCTATTACTAAGACTTCGGTGGCTGTCAGTCTGGCCGTCTATCCGTCCGTCCGTCTATCTCCTGAACCGTAATAGATAGACACTTGATTTTTTTACAGAGTATGTAAAAAGGTGGCCGCTATAATAATAAATGTTAAAAATAAAAAAATATGAAAGTGTTGGTGGTACGGAACCCTCCGTGTGCGAGCTCGACTTGCATTCGGCCAATTATTTTAAAAGAACTCTCAGGCGATCAGGTTCCTTCGCATTGTTCCCTCAACATTTTTTCACTATATTTTTGGTAGACTTTAGAGGTTCCTAAGAAGATTTTTTATACATCTTTCAGGCATGCAGTTTTCCCCTCAATGTTCAGTCAATCAGTATAATTTCACTGACCCTAATAACAACCCACGTGGCGGAGTAGTCACCATACTGGTCTGACGCGGAGACGGTCCCGAGTTCGATTCCCGGCCAGACAGAAATCTAATGTTGAATTTAAGTTTCTGTTTCTAGGTCTGAGTGTTTGTGAATTTGTCTCTGTGTGTGTCCGTAGCACCCACGATACGGCGAATCCTACTGTGGGGTTGTGAGTGTAGAAAGCGTTTTTTTTATATTTTAATACTGACCATATTTGGGTGGTGGTGGTAGGTTAGCAGGGCTGACGTAAATAGTGGGCTCTGCTGGCGCTAGCGATGGTCGAGGGCGGGCGCCCATGTACTGTCGCCTCTGCTGCGGATTGCGCGTTTTTTGTCCTGAAATAACAGAGAATTATACTTTTTAGATACATGTTCATCATTATTTTTACTTGTAGATAAATATCGTAAAAGTAAAAAAGGGTGTCTTGTAAAAAATAGCATAACTGTAATATTAAACGCTGTTTCTTTAAATAACACGCTGCTATTTCAAAATAACTGATATTTTTAACTCATAATATAAGATCAATTTTTGGTTACAATGCGAAACAATTGTGTGATGATAAAAAATCTTATTATAATGTTTACATACATAGTTTACTATATATATAGAAAACATATATAGAAAACAGCTGAACTAATTCGGATGGGATTTATGTTAATTAACATATAGACAGTGCATATACAGTGTCGTTAAATAATAAATTATATTATTTACAAATAATTTCTTCGTCATTAAATGTTACTCGTACGTAAAATTCACGATTACTATAAAAAAATACATTTATACTTTTAAAGCGAGTATATAATTGACAAAATACAAGTATAAAATACGATTTCATATTCATAATTGTTAATCTTCATTGTATTTATGTATCTTTGAATACAGTGTAACGTAGGTACGTTACACTGTATTCAAAGATAATTAATTAATTTCAATGTAATTACGAGTATTTACCCTCAATTATTATGTTTAATAATTAATTACTAAACCAATCAAACCGTCTGAAAATAGAATTGTTCATCAATACATATACCTATATAATCAATTATATTTAGCCAATTTTCAATTGAGTGACTAAGAAATATTTAAATTTAATGAAATTATAATAACAGACGGTAAAAGATATAACGTTTATAACTGCTTAATAACAGCAATGTTAAGGTCTTCTGTATTCTTTGGAGGGTGTGGTAGGGGTAAGGGAGACGTATTTCCGAGTAATTATTTCTACCTAATAACAGCAGTGTTAGGCGCTGCTGTGTTCCGGTTTGAAGGGTGTGGTAAGAGAGACAGACTTTTCCGAGGCGTTCCACCTTAGTCCTCAGGGGTAGCGGCGCATCTGTGGCCGACCTCAGGTAGGAATATCTAATCCTATCTGGGGTTGATTACAGATGTCCATGGGCGGCAGTAGCCACTTACCATCAGGTGGACTGCATGCTCGTCTACTACTCTTATATTATAAAAAAAAAAAAAAAATCCGAGTCCTCAGGGATGACGGCGTTTTTATCGCGGAAGTACCACTACGATACCTATTTTATCGTGAAGCAGTTCTTGGGTTTAAATGGTAGGATCTGGTTATCGGATGGTTTACATGTATAAAGCGACCATCAGCTAAGTAGCAACGCATTTGTTGGCTGCAGGTAGAAACCCTGTTCTATATGGAGGTTAGAGTCCATCAGTTTTAAATAAGATCTAGGCTATAATCCACCTTTGGTACACATCAAAAGGTTTTAAAACTTTTTTACAGAACTCTTACACATATACAAAGGTTTTCCCTTACAGTTAAAGTGATAATTAATTCCCAATGCCCACACAACGCCACTAAAGTAAGTGATAAATATTTCAAAATTCCCATATATAATAATTGCATAAATCGTGGTTAATAGTTCTTATTTAAGATCCGAACCCCAGACCACCAGTGTGAGGTTTCAAATGAAATCTATGCTATCGCTATCTATTTAGATTTAGTTGCAATAAGCTATCATATCTGATAAGTATGTCAAATCAGCAAAATCAAGTCAAAATCACGTGCACTAGAGAATGAGTGCCGTCAGCATTTCGGTGTAACCTGAGTATAATAAACATACTCCCAATTCCCATACATTGCTTGTCAACGGTTTTTTGTCATATGAGGATATAACTACTACTTTCCTGTTATATATATATCGCTATATTACAATATTAAATATTACAAATACTTCCCTAAATGTCGAAATTCAACCATGATTATTATTGAAATTTTGAGGGAAACATGAATTTGTAATGTCCTTCATTTATAAAACTTAAACTAGTCAACAGCTTTCCGGAAAATGAAAGGAAAAAAGAAACGGAACTGTATGTCTGTCTCTCTTTGCCTATTTATATTTATTGCAGACAACAAGATCAAAAATCAAAATATTTTATTCAAAGTAGATTTTTTCAGAATTTTTTTGAACTTCAACAAAGGTGTTTTATCACATCTAATATATACACTATTATAAAGTATCTATAATATTAAATAATGTCGTACGTTACCTCGTTTTAAAATATGTATTACAATCAATATCACGAATAAAGCTATCAAAATAACACTCGAACTTATCAAATATCTCATAAACTGAAGAAAATGTTCATTAGATTCATAGTCTGTATCCAAATCTTTCTCTTCGCTACTATCAAACACATCACTAGTATCAAATTGAGATTCCATACTTAAATCACTAAAATAACGCACTAAAACTATACCGTTATAACGTTATAACGAATAACATAATTAACGGTTTTTTATAACAGTTTTTATAACAATTGTTTACAGAAAAATGATTTGAGGGCTGTTACTCGGTTGGATGTTATGACAATAATGGTTCAAGTGCTGTCGACAAATGTTATTTATCGTATTGCTCATATCAAAAATGTGATAGCTTCGACGTACCCCATTTTATTGCAATGACGTCTATAAGAGCCTCGTTTTGGTAATCTATGTGTAATAATGGGTTAAGCTGTGTTTTTATTTTGATCATTCACACAGGTAAGATTATCTGTTATCTAATAATAATATATTTTATTTTATGCTTATAATGTTTAACGTTATTACAGGCGAGCTTCTGCCCGCGGCTTCGCTCGCGTTACGAAGTAATATTTTCATCCCCTATTTTATCCCCTTGGGGTTAGAATTGATCAAAATTCTTTCTTAGCGGATGCCTACGTCATAACATCTGCCTGCATGTCAAATTTCAGCCCGATCCGTCCAGTGGTTTGGGCTGTGCGTTGATAGATCACTATGTCAGTCAGTCACCTTTGAGTTATATATATTTACATTATCACTAATATTATTATTTTTGTCAGTTCATTGTAAATCCTTATACAATTACAACCTGACCCGGCAAATGTTGTGTTGCCATATAAATAAAAAAATATTAAGGGTGTACAACCCTTACCACTTAGGGGTATGAAAATAGATAGCCGATTCTCAGACCTACTGAATATGCATATAAAATTTTGTGAAAATCGGTAAAGCCGTTTCGGAGGAGTACGGTAACTAACATTATGACACAAGAATTTCATATAGGTATAGGATGAGATTTTGCACCACCGTCACACCTATTTATGGCTAATAACAGTGTTAAGCGCTGCTATGGCGTGGTAAGAGAGATCTACTTATGGGGCGTTTAAACTTAGTCCTCAGGGGTAAAAACGCAACAGTGACCAACCTCAGATAGGACTCTAATCCTATCTGAGGTTGATTATAGAGGTTTTTCCTTTATCTGTCAACCGATTTCACTTTTTGTGTACAGACACTATTTTTTGATTTTTTTTTTGGTTTGGTGAAAAACCTTTCGTGCTATCAATAAAATGATCGATATGATCGAATTTCCACAAAGGAAACACTAGTTTATTAAACCATATTATTATTATACTAATAGGTATTTATTATATTTTTTTCTTTTCATCTTTTTTTATTACTCTTATTTATCATTCTATGTCAGTCATTTTGCAATGAATCATCCTGAAAAGTATCTATTTTTCGAAATAACGTAAATAACGAATTGCGTCACAGTAATCGCATAAAGGAAAGCATACACACTAAGAAGCACGTACTAAGTGATAAATTAGTCACTTTACGAGAATATTTTTCAATGGAGACTAATCTTCATTGAAAAATATGTGACTACAAACGCGTAAGTATCAATATAAACGTCGTCTTTTGTTTTTAATATAGAAGTAGCAAGCGAGCATGCAGTCCACCTGATGGTAAGTCCAACTTGAAGGTGGTAGAACCCTTTGTGGTGAGACTCGTGAACCACCTACGCGGCGCCTGCTCCCGAAGGAGCTCCCAGGGTTCACCAACCGTATTCGATACTACAATAAAATACCTGACCACATATTGAATCTCTCAGAAAAAAAGTTCAAACGTGTCGTTAAACAAACTCTATGTAAAAAAGCGTACTATAAACTAAGTGATTATTTGACTGACAGAACGGTGTGGTCTGAAGTAGTTTCAGCACCACATGTACCATTAGGTTCAGTTTAACATTGTAAAAAACATTTTTGTAAAAGATGTGTGTTATGGAGTTTCTTTCGCCGCTTCTTCTCCGTAACGAAACACCTTGTGAAGTGGTGGTAGTTGTATTGACATTCAAAAAGTGCTCTGTAAAGAATCTATTTTGAATAAAAAAAATGATTTGATTTGATTGGGGATGGGCGGCAACAGCCACTTACCATCACGTGGACTATATGCTCGTCTGCTAATCTTGTATTAAAAAAAATAATCTACCATCTTCGAACCACGGTAGGTCTTAGGGGAAGCACTCCTACCAATTATGATAATAATAATTTATTATTTAAATATTTTTATTTGTGTGCTCAATATAAAGAGATAAAGATAAACCTTAATAATGAAACAATAAATGACTTCGGCGCGATGAAAAGAAATTGACAATTGTCAAGCACGACTTTATTTTATTCTCGGGCATATAGGTCTCCTCATGATATTTCCTTCACCGTTTACGTAAGTGGTAATAATTTTCATGTGCCTGAGATTCAAACCTCGGTTTCCCGGATTAAGAAACTGAGTTTTTAACTACTAGGCTATCACTGATAGATGACTCTTAAACTTAGAGAGTCAAGACATTGGTGACACTAGATTAAAAAAAAAAAAACCTAAATCTGTGATTACAGTTATCCAAAAGTTCTCAAATTCTAAACCAGGTGAACCGCAATATCATTGTGACAGAAACACACAAAAAACAATATTATTATGATCAAAACAACAATACACAAGTAGGTTAGCTACCTACATGATTAGAATTGAGGCGAAAACATCTAATCAGTAGATACAATCTGTATTAGCGAATACAACCGCCTAATGCCGGTATTAGTAATGAAGATATCCATTTGTTTCTATAATATGGAAGTAGCAGACGAGCATGCAGTCCACCTAATGGTGAGTGGCTACTGCCGCCCATGGACATCTGTTTTCTGTAATCAACCCCAGATAAGATTAGATATTCCTACCTGAGGTCGGCCACAGATGCGCCGCTACCCCTGAGGACTAAGCTGGAACGCCTCGGAAAAGTCTGTCTCCCTTACCATTGTTTTTCTTGCAAGAGATCGACGTTTCACACTTTCTGTATTGCTACTAGAAATATACATTTTTTTGATATTTTTGTGTAGCTGTTACTAAAATTCATTACTTGCTTAAACGGTGAAGGAAAACATCGTGAGAACCTGCATACCTGAGAAATCTTAAAAAAATATATCAAAGGTATGTAAAATCTACCAATTCGCAGTTAGCCAGCGCGGTAGGCTATAGCCTAATCCTTCTCATTATGAGAGGAGACCCGTGCCCAGCAGTGGGACAGTAATGGGTTGATGATGATTAAAGTTTAGTCTAACCAATGCTTTGCTAAATATAGATGGAATTTTGATATTTCCTGACTATTAGACACTGTCAAATTTAGAACTGTGTTAGCCAAATTTTAGATGGATAGATTATTGCTAACGATCCAAATAATAAAATGGACGTATGCCAATGTCCTCTAATGTGTGCACCGCGAAAGCTCTATGGGAGTCACGGGAGCAAAGCCTTTAAATAATTATCAAAAATATGTTTTTATTAAGTAAGTCAAATTTCAATCTCTGGTAGACAGCAGTGGATAGATTGATTATTGATACTAGGTGATAGTTAAATAATAACAAGCAAATATTACTTATAGCAATGAGCCGAAGACAGAAGAACATTAAGAGCCAGAGGAGAAGCATGGAGACCAACACGATCATAAATCATCAATAAAATGATATCAATTTTGTAGAATACTTGATTAATAATTATGTTTTTAAATTATAGTTTTTTGTAATATTTTTTTAAGGATGTCATTTTTGTCATTAGCAAGGAAGCGCATAAAATACCCTCAACGGTCACCCATCCAACTCCTAAACGCGTCGCAGTTGTTTTTTTGGGTTCCGTACCCAAAGGATAAAAACGGAACCCTATTACTAAGCCTCCGTTGTCTGTCCGTCTGTCACAGCGCTCTATCTCCTAAACAGTAATAGATGGACACTTGAATTTTTTACAGTATTTATAATGGTGACCGCTATAACAACAAATGAAAATAAAATAAATGCAGCTCGCTTTACAAGAAACCGATATTTTTTCGAGATTTTTCACTTATAATCATAATAGGTAGACAGTTTAGATTTTCACGGTGCATTTATTTTAACGGATGCTATAATAACAAATACTAAAAAAAATGGTGGTACAGAACTCTCAATATGCGATTTCGGTTATTTTTTTAAATCGCTTAAGATCTACACAAGTTTCATACCTACATATTTTCGAATATCTTGTGTTATCAATATTATCGTTATCATTCTTATCAAAATGCGTCAAGTTTAAGAGAAATAAATATCTTAAGCCGATCTTGATATAAAATCATTCAGACAAATTGGGCAGAACCACAAATGCATTTTATACACTTGACGTCAGCCTTAATAAATCCCAAAAAATACCTAAAAACAGCAGCGCTTAGCACTGCTGTTATTAGGTAGAAATTAGTATGGCGGTGGTCCCGCCGGAGTTGAACGACAGAGGATTCTACCAACTTCAGAAATATGCAGGAAAACAAATGTTTCATCCTCATGTTTGTTAAAATACTTGGTATAATTATATGTGTGATTCAGATACACACAAAGACAAATGCACGACCACTCATACCCAGAACAGGTATGTTTTACTTCGTTTTTTGGTGAGAATCGAACCCGGACTCTTTAAATACACGATATCATTTACTGTACTATACTATAACCGATTTTCAATTACAACTTCTAATAGGTAGATGTCAAATTTCAATCTCTGGTAGACAGCAGTGGATAGATTGATTATTGATACTAGGTGATAGTTAAATAATAACAATCAAATATTACTTAATGCGATGAGCCGAAGACAGAAGAACATTAAGAGCCAGAGGAGAAGCATGGAGACCAACACGATCATGTACCAAAATGCCATTTGGGTAGCGTTAATCTCCCCTGGACCGCTATCGACCGTAAGGTCATCACTTGAATCCCTCTCGTTCAGAAAGTCGAAATTTGGAGAACCAAACATTGGAGCCATTGTTGGTTGTTTGATCAAATGTTTGTTTCGATCACCGTTTGGCTGGCAAACGGTACGAATTTTCCCAAATTTTCCCAAACGTTTGCACTCTCAAGAAATTGCTTCAGCAAATTTTTGGAATGACACTTTTTTCAAATTTAATGCACTTCAATTATCACTTATTTTGGCGGCCATTTTCACGGCAGTCGTAACTGATTTTGGTGTAGAAACTAAAAGATAATACAAATTTTCAAGTTCTTTCGACATCTCACTTATCAATTTTGAAGATTCGTAGATTACTATCGAGTGCTTATCAATTGCCTCTAGATACCTGTCTCCTGATACTTGTATTGATAGCCTAGTGGTTTGAATTTTACCTGTCAATTTGGGAGTCTGAGGTTCGATTCCCTATTCGAGTACCAAGTACGATTTGACAAATGTTTGAGTTTTTTTTACCAACTCTCAGGCGTATAGGTTTCATCACGATGTTTTCCTTCATTGTTTTCGTCATATGGTCTAAGACCCGAATTAGGAACGACTTATCCGTTGAATGAATGGAAAGTGTTTTTTTTATACATAATATAGGAGTAGCAGACGAGCATGCAGTCCACCTGATACCAAGTGGTACTGCCGCTCATGGACATCCGTAATCAACTCCAGATAAGATAAGACACCTACCTGTGGTTGGCCATGCGTTACCACTAGGAACTAAGTTCGAACGCATTAAATAAATATGTATTACCACAACCTTGTTAATGCTTAAGGCTTAAATTCTATTCTGTAACTTATACTGTAACTAGCTGACCCGGCAAACGTTGTGTTGCCATATAAATAAAAAATTTTTAGAGTGAACAACCCTTATCACTTAGAGGTATGAAAAATAGATAGTAGATTCTCAGACCTACTGAATATGCATATAAAATTTGGTGAAAATCGGTAAAGCCGTTTCAGAGGAGTACGGTAACTAACACTGTAACACGAGATTTTTTATATAAGATGTAAGTATATATGAGAAGCCTGCTCTATCTTAAAAAAACTAATTCAAAAATAAAAAAAAGAAAATTATATTACCTATGGATGAAACCTTAATGCACAGAATTACAAAGGACATGAGTAGAAGGGTCGAAAATATGGAAATATACACGATAGTTCCAGTCGAAACATCATCTGTACTTCTAGTGATGTCCCACCACGGCGCCATTTTCGTTTTTGTTTTCTTTTTAATTAGACACTTCTTGAATACTCAAGTGTATTGTTGCAATCTTTTAAATAGATTTTTGTTATCAATTCTAATGATGATAATGTTAATCGTCAGAATTTATTAATGATAGGCCTTTGTTCTTTGTACTGTTTTGTTTCTTCCTTTTCTGATTTTTGTATTTTTCTTTTTTATCAGTCACTTAATATTCTTTAAAGTCCTTAACTTTTTCGTTGTTTATTTTATGATCTGTTTCTTTATTGTTTTCTTTAAGATTTTTTTGAGGATCTTGAACGATGATTTGAAATAGAATTTGGTAAGTTTCATAATTTTGCTAAATTCCTAGTCCTAGTCTATAATATTTTTTTGCGTAAAAATACATATATTACTGGTAATAGATGATAATTAAGCCTGCACGTAATCACTTTCCAATTTCTTTTTAAAAAATAAAACGAAAGGATCTTCTGCATACAGCCAACTTAACACTTTGTACACAACTTAACAACACTGTTTTCGGAAAAAACAGGAGAAGTCGAACACACACTACTAATGTAAAAATAGTTTTATAAAAAATACTTTAAAACTTCACAATACACTAAATATTAAGAGTGTTTCTTTACAAATGATATAACTTGCTATCTACAATCTTGTCTTTTGATTAAAGATAATCAGATTTGACGTGTATTTTTGAGTTTTATAAATCCAAAATTAGATGACTTTAGACTTTATTTAAATAGAAATAGATTCCTTTATATTTTACTAAACATATACATAAAATTTATACATATCTCGTCCTTAAAGTTTATCGCAGAAGGTATTTTGACTGAGATAAATTTGGTAGGATGTGATTACAGATTATTTTATTAGTGTGTATATAAAAATAGAATTGGAATATCCGTGTGTTTACAAAATTATACTTAATAAAACTTAAAACCACGCTAAAATCGCACAAGAAATCGTTAATACTAACGATGCTGTTGATAATGGGACAAAAATATTAAAATCGTGTATTGTTATCAGTTCTTCATAATTTTTCAAAATTTTGAATTAATTTGATAGGTCAAAGTGGGTAAAATTGAGTTCAAAGATTCCGTTACATGCATACATATTACAGGTCAAGCTAATAAAAGTGTGGTAACTTACTGTTACTACACTCACTATAAAAAAAAAAACATATGAAAATGTTTGTCTGTCAGTCTGTTAATGTCATTTTTAAAAATACTTTTTTTAGTTTATCTTTGCATAAAATGCATGTTTTGAATTACAGGTAGGACAACGGTATAAGAGCTAGCAATATTGCTAAAAATATATTTTCAAGTAGGCCTTTTCTTACATGCCATTTTATGATAAAGATACTGATTATATTATTTTAATATCAAAATTCCTTAAGGTTTAAGGGAAATTTAGTTTTTATTATTATTCTTTTTTTAAATTGCATTTGATTTTATTAGATTATATACTTATACATATTGTATTATAATTAATAAATAAATAACCACGTCGAAGATTTTTAGGCGCTTTTAAGATTTAATCGTCAATAAATACTTAATTCTATTTACTTTTTAGAGATTCGCATTTATTCTATTTACCAAAAATCATTTGACAATTTCAAGTTGCGATCGTTGGCAGAAATGTTAGCTGATTACAGCGCCACACATAGGTTTGTTACTCCGCTACTCGCTACTAGATGGCGTTAGTAGTATAACCGAAATGACGACGTAACTAGATAAGCTAGCAAGCCAAATATGTAAGGAATTTTATATTTCATGATAAATTAATTAAATAACGTTTAAAGAAATATATTAAGATAAAATTCTCAATGGAACTTAATAAATTCCTAGCGGCGTAAATTGGAAAAAAACCGTTTGAAGGTGAGAGAACCCTCTGGGGTGTGACTCTGGCGGCACCACCGTCACATCTATTTCTGCCTAATAACAGCAGTGTTTAGTGCTGCTGTGTTCTGGTATGAAGGGTGTGGTAAGGGAGACATACTTTTCTAGGCCGTCCAGCTTAGTCTTCAAGGGTAGCGGCGCATTTGAGGGCGACCTCAGGTAGAAATGTAATCTTATCTGGAGTTAATTACAGAAGTCCATGGGCGGCAGTAGCCACTTACCATCAGGTGGACTGCATGCTAATCTACTACTCCTATCTTATTAAAAAAATCAGTGGAGTCGAATGACAATAAACTGTACTTATAAACTCTTATATTATTAAATAATCTGTGGAGTCGAATGACAAAGGACTCTACTTGTAAATATAAAAAATATAATATAAAAAAACTTACTAAAATGTCTGTAAGTTATCAACAGCATCAAAATCAAGCAAAAAGTGAACCAAAACACCACAGATGGATACATTATTTAAATTACTTTCAAAGACACCTTTTTAGTACACTGGCAACTATATTAATCGATAAATTCTAAGCCTTAAAACCTTAATACAGATAACATATTATAAAAAAGATTATTACAGATAACCTATCGCTTTTTGTGACAAATAACATTTTTTTTGATAATTGTAATAATGCTGATAATATTTTTGTATAATTAATTTTGATATGGTGAATTATTTTTATAATCAGGACTTTCATATTCTGTATATTCTAGAAGTAGCAAATGAGCTTGCAGTACCCGATGGTATTTGGTACCTACCGCCAATGGACATCATTAATCAACCCCAGATAGGATTATGTTCCTAGCTGAGGTCGTTCACAGCTGCGTTGCTAACCCTGAGGATTAAGTAAGAAACCCTTATATGTCATCCTTATCACACATAGCAGCGCTTAAAACTGCTGTTATGCCAGAAATAGGTATTTTACAATGTTATTGTTTATGGTAAAACATCATGACGTCATCGTGTTAGCAAAACAATATTTTATAAGAATGGAAGTGAGAAAATAACCTTAATCCCTTTTTAGTATTCAGTCTATCCATTGTTTTACATACCAAAGATCGACATTTGTCAATTCATTTTATAAAAAATAAATCTTTCCAATTACCACAAAAGGCAATTAGTATGCAATATTGTCACACTTTTGACAATAAATCTTTATTAACCAAAATATTTTATACGGACGCATAAAGAAATAGTTGTCAAACCTTGATAGGCAAAACTTTAGATAGATCGATTATTAATACCGGGGGTTAGTAGATATAAATGTAAATACATACACCTAACACACTTTACATCTAAAATTAAAAAAACTAAAAAAATACACTTTTTATAGAAAATCCAACTAAAAAATAGAAAATAAATGTTTTAAAATTTGAATTAAGAATAGTGTAAATAAGATAAAAATATTTTTTATTGTAAAAAAAGCGTGGGGTGCATGCTGTCAATAGTTATAAATATTTTATTGATAGATATTGAGTAGAAGGATTATCATTTTGATAATATCTTAAAAAGCACCCCACGCTTTTTTTACAATAAAAAATATTTTTATCTTATTTACACTATTCTTAATTCAAATTTTAAAACATTTATTTTCTATTTTTTAGTTGGATTTTCTATAAAAAGTGTATTTTTTTAGTTTTTTTAAACTATTATTTATTTTTCATTTTTTGGTCGAATTTTTTATAAAAGCGTATTTTTTAGTTTTTTTTAACTATTATTTATTTTTCATTTTTTAGTGATTATTTTAACGATTATTACGTAGCGTATTATCAAGTTTATCTTTCGAATCAGCATCAGCACCTTTGCTTAGCAGTGCAAAAATGAATATTGGGTCATTGTTTAACACAGCTGTATGAAGTGGTGTTTTACATTGGTGTTTATTTTTATTGTTAACGTGAAAATCCCAGAGGAGTTGTTGAATGACATCCGAATTGCCAATGCTAACTGCTTTCTTTTATAATTTATACCATATCCCAGGTCCTCTATCTTGGATAAAAGTAATCACGGAAAAAGGATGATAGAGCATCTTTTAAAAACAGGCGCTGATGGCAATACTCAAGAGAAAAACGGTCAACTGCTTTACATCTAGCCATTTCAAAAGGACGTCGTCCAATCATCGATTTAATATTACAGCATGATGATGTTAATATCAATAATAATTCTAGAATTTCTTCTCTTTGCGTTGCTGTTGCCTGCAGATATTTTAAAACTGTTAGTAGTTTAATTCATTTTACAGCTCGAGTTAATAATATAAGTTGTGACTATGACGATGAGCTGAAATCATATATGCCTTTACATTTGGCAGCAAGAAATGGGAACAATGAAATAGTGGAAATCTTGTTAAAGGAAGGTGCAGATATTGAAGTGCTGAATGAATAAGGATGATGAGACACCGCTTCATGATGCTATTAACAACGGACGCGTCGAAGTTGAGGTCAGGTCAGGTCAGGTCAGGTCAGGTCAGGTCAGGTTAGGTTAGGTGATCGGCGCGCCTGGTAGATTCCTTTATTGGTCTTAACGCAGACCTTCCGGGTCTCAGGAAAACAAAAATGGCTGATCCTGATTATCCTAGTAAGGATAACGGGTCAGAATGTTTAAAATATTGAATTGTCATCGGTCCTTAATAAGTATGTCAAATTTCAAGTTAATCCGACGTTTTGAAGGGGGTTAAAATCATGTTCAAAGATTCCGTTACATACTAACATACCAACATACATACGTCTGAAGCTAATAAAAGCGTATTAAAAAAAAGGCCTAATGAATTGATGATGTGATGATGATAAAAAGCAGTGATAGCCTAGTGGTTAAGAAACTCGGCCTCTTGATCGAAGGGTCCGAGGTTCAAATCCCAGGCACCTCTGATTTTTCAAAGATATGTGCGTATCAGAAATTAATTATCACTTGCTTAAACGATGAAAGAAAACATCGTGACGAAACCTGCATACCTGAGAAATCTTAAAAAAAAAGTTTTCAAAGGTATGTGAAGTCTACCAATACGCACTTGGCCAGCGCGGTGGACTATCGCCTAATCCTTCTCATTCTGAGAGGAGACCCGTGCCTAGCAGTGGGACAGTGGGTTGATGATGATATATTGATGATTACTCACCGAAGTATTTCACCATGACACCATACATAAGCCAAAATAGGAGTATATTGAGCACCATAAAAACTAAAACTCCAACCAAATTCATATCCATGGAATCAGGATCAGACATGTTAGAAAATGCGATTTTAACAAAGGTGGAACGATAAATGATTATTTATCGGCATATATAAAATTAAGGATGTGAGCACTTCGCGATAAGATTGTGATAACGCGGTAACTTGATCGAGTTTTAATTGCGCTGTGCGATCGAATCGCTAGGAAGTAAGGATGTGAAACTCAAATCGATTAGGTTTGTGTGATAGTCGATTTTTGAAATAGTAATAACAGATTGAAAAAATCGATTCTTTTGAATAAACGATCGGCAAGGCGCGGCCTGCGACTACATTTTTTTTCGCCAGTCAATTTTGACCTGAATTTCAGAAATCGATTATTTTTGCAATCATCCACTGTAAATAATCGATTTATTTTTTAAAAAGAAAAATCGATTTTTAAATATTTATTAATAAATAAATAATTCATTATTTCACTTATTTTCACGTCCCTACTTGGAAGGGCAAAAACTAAAAAAACTCGGGTTAAAAAGGGATACTTGATGGGGATTTCAGTTTTTTGAAAGATAAAGATAATTTATTTGCTTTGAACAGTGAGAAAAGTTGTTACATACAATATTAACAGTCTCTTATTCAGCCTTTTCAAGCATGCAAATTGAATTAAATGAAATGAAATGAAAACGGTTGGCATCCCATTAACTACTTTTTAATGGTGGCTTTACAAATAAAACTGAACTGGAAATAGTGCTCCCTAAAAGTATGAATGTCGGCGGCAGATACGCTACCTATAAGGACTAAGTTGAAATTTTCGGAAAAGTATGCCTCTGACTCATCACACACACACACAGCGCTTAACACTGCTGTTATTAGACACATATAGGTTGCGGTGGTGCCGCCAGAGCCGAACCACAGAGGGTTCTAGATAAAACATAATAAGACATTAGAAATAAACTTACGTCTCTTCAAACACGATCCGAAACAGAACCACAACCAGAACAAATATAAACACATAAATATAAAAACACCAATCATTATCGTGGAAACCAAATCCATTTTTCCCTCGCACATGACTGACGACAAAGTTTACAATCTAATCTATATCATTTGATTAATACGCAATTTTCTGTAGAATAAAAACATTTTCGAGCGTCGAAATTCGAAGCGCTCGAAGGAAAGTATGATAAGATACTGACGGTAGAAGGCGTTTGTCCATTTGAGTCGACATCGACTGTTAACGAATTACTTCCGTCGACTCCATTCGTGCAATTGTTGTTGTAATAGAAGCATTGGAGTATAGTCTTAAGGAGCTATATTGCTAGTTATTATAAAGTTGTTGTAAATAATTAATTATAGTTACTCTAATTTTTTTTTTTTTGTTTGTGTATGTAATATTTAATTTAGTTTAAAATATTATTTATGTATAGATTTTTTACAAATGCTACGCATTTATGTGTTATCTCAATAAATATTGTGTTTTATGGACAAAAAGATATATTTATTAAAATAATTCGTCGAAAAAAGGTCCTTATCCCCAGGGGAGGGTTGGTATTAAAAATTAGTATCTAAAATTCGTCGAAGGTCCTTTTATTTAAATATTTTTCTTGCCTATGCAAAGTGGGACGTCCTGGAATAAACAGTATTTTTACGGCGAAAACAATAGATTTTTTATTCGGTTAAGTCATAGATTATTAAAGATTACTCACTCCTAACAAGAAAATGTACCCAGTTTTGAGAATTGAAAAAGTTGCGTAAAAAAGTTTTGCCACGTCTCCGTGCTAAAATGTCCCTAAAATATTTGAAATAATTATTTATTGATTACGTAAATTACGCAGTATTAGTTAATATTTAGTATTAGTTCGTAAATTTTCTCTAAAAATGTTTTTATTTGTCAAGAATTCAAAAAAAAGAACTTACTAAAATAAGCCGTTTGTGGCTTCATTCAATTTCAAGGCGGCGAAGTATCTTTACTAATCTACGGGTTAAGTATACAAGTATCAAAAAACCATGCAGTCCACCTGATACCAAGTCCACTTATAGATCAGCGCTACGTAAATGAAATTGGAAAATTCGTTTATTTAAGGTATTAAGGGGACTTTTCCATTACAGGTAAAATACTAGGAAGAGCCAATTTACCTCGGGATATACCCACCAATACCCCGAAAGGTATGAGTATATATATTTTAGGAAGATGATATAATGTTGTGAAAACCGTTAATTAACTACAACGCCAAACCACAGCTGAACCGGATTCAAATTTTAGTTCCAAATTAAAATACATTACTAATCCAAAATTTCCAAACACATCAAAGTTGTGTATTTATAAAAAAGTTTTAACGAAGTTTTAAGTTTTAAGTTCACACAACCAAGCACGCACGATGCTCGGAGTACCTTGTAAACACACAATATACGTTACATACACATTGTTATTATAAATACCGGATATACATTCATATACATTTTATTAAGCGCTGTTATTTTGACATTACATACAAACATACGTGATTTATATGGTAAATAGAAATGTTCCCGGCGGGGTTCCCCCACCGCACATATACCTATTTATATATTGACTATGTTTATGAAAATATCTCTTTGTTCCCCATTTAATATTAAGATAAAACTCATTAGAATGTTATCAGGCACTATCGATAACGTATGGAAAGAGAAGATAACAGTTAATAATTATTCTTTTATCGATATATAAGAATCATATACTTTTTTAAATAATATAGGAGTAGCAGACGAGCATGTAGTCCACCTGACGGTGGCTACTGCCGATGGACATCTGTAATCAACCCCAGATAGGATTAGATATTCCTACCTGAGGTCGGCCACATACGCGCCGCTACCCCTAAAGATAAGACCCCTATGCTGGAACGCCTCGGATAAGTATTTTTCCCTTACCACACCCTACAAATCAGAGCACAGCAGCTTAACACTTCTTAGGCCGACATAGGTGAGGCGGTGGTGCCGCCGGAGTCGAACCACAAAGGGTTCTAACCTTTACCTATATATATGTTTATCCGGCTAGGTATGGGCGTACTAATATTATCCAAGTGCGAGTCGAACTCGCCTACGAGGATTCCGTACCACCATTATTTTATTTATTTTATAATATTTTTAAATAGTAGCCATAAAACTAAACGCTGTGAAAATTTCATACCTATTCTGAAAAAGTTTTTCGCTTTATCTAATGGACTTCCTGTTAGATATGGGTGGTGCGACACTGGTTTTACCATCCACCATTTTTTTTTATTCTAGGATATGATACTTTAAATATTTTTCCTTAATAATGTAGTCATACACCCGTTATTGATATCCCATCTATCCAACGTTTTGCCGAATGAAGAATTTTGACAATAATTATTTCATAATAATATGTTATTAAGTTGTTATAATATAATTTGAATATAATTAATTATTGGATAAAACCTATTATATAAAAAAAACATAAAACGCTTTCCACACTCACAGCCCCACACTAGGATTTCCTGTGTCGTGGGTGCTATGGACACACACACATAGACAAATACACAAATACCCAGACCCAGAAACAGAAATCTAAATTCATCATTTAGATATCTGTCTGGCCGGGGATCGAACTCGATACCTACGTGTCCGACCGATATGGTGATCACTCCGTCGTTATATTTCACTAATTGTTTAAACATAAGTATAATTATATATTCCTTTATACATATTTTTATAAATAAGCTTAATATTGTAAATAAATAAATTGTTATAAGTATATGAATAAAGTTCAATTAAAATAGTAGGAAATATGTAATTTGAATATATAAACAAGTATGTCAAATTTAAAAAGATTAGATAAAAAATGAACTAAGTATGTATCCTTAACCGACTTCCAAAAAGGAGGTTCTATATTCGACTGCTACGTATGTTTGTCTATCCGTGAATTTCTCAAAAACTCATCCAATTTGGATAATTTGGTTATCTACACTAATATTATAAAGAGGAAAACTTTGTTTGTTTGTTTGGTTGTAATGAATAGGCTCAAAAACTACTGGACCGATTTTAAAAATTCTTTCACCATTCGAAAGCTACATTATCCACAAGTAACATAGGCTATATTTTATATGAAGTATATTTGATAAATAGATTTTGAGGCGGTACAAAGTTTGCCGGGTCAGCTAGTTAATTATAAATAATTTAAAACAAACTTACGCTTCCACGGACATGAACAAAAAATCACACATAGAAACACGTTGAATGACAAAATAATTGACACTAAAGTCAACATCATCAAAACGGTGTCCATATCCATATTTCCCATACATTTATGCTTTACTGGGAGCACTGTTCACTTCTTGTAACTAAATGTAACTGAACCGAACTCGTTGAAATTTCATAAAATAATATTTTACCCAATATTTCCTTCCTGTTACAAAACATTACCTTCTTTACCGCTTTCAATATAAAGTACGTCCCTTTAATTTTTTTAATCATTACCAATTTCGATGTGAAGTGTCGTTTTTAGGGTTTGATACCCAAAGGTTAAAAATGGAACCCTATTACTAAGAGTTTGCTGTCTGTCCGTCTGTCCGTCTGTCACAGGGCTCTACCTCTGCAACCGTAATATAATTTTACAAAGGATGCATTACGGTGGCCGCTATAACAACAATACTAAAAATAAAAGTAAACTTTGAATACAAAAAGGTGGACCCCTTTTTGTATTAAACTTACAACAAACTGCTATTCGATATTTTTCCAAGTAACTCCTGAATCGCATAGATTAGTAAAGATACTTCGCCGCCTTTAAATTGAATGAAGCCACAAACGGTTTATTAGTAAGTTCTTTTTTTGAATTCTTGACAAATAAAAACATTTTTAGAGAAAATTTACGAACTAATACTAAATATTAACTAATACTGCGTAATTTACGTAATCAATAAATAATTATTTCAAATATTTTAGGGACATTTTAGCACGGAGACGTGGCAAAACTTTTTTACGCAAGTATTTCAATTCTCAAAACTGGGTACATTTTCTTGTTAGAGTGAGTAATCTTTACTAATCTATGTTGAATCGTTATAGGTAGACAGTTCAAATTTTCAAGATGTGTGTACTTTAATGGCTTCTAAAACAGTAAATACTAGAAATAAAAAAGAAGAAAATTTTAGTTGTACGGAATCCTCCAGGTGTAGGTTTAACTTTCACTTGGCCAATTATTTTTATCTGACTGCGGAGAGTAATGTTTTTCGAGCGTATACGTCTCATTCTTCAACAACTTTTTAAAGACTTACTATAGTTCGATTCATAATTAGGTGTCCAAAATTACAATTACATCCATTAAATTACGATTACATCCAATTATGAATCAGACTATACACACACAGCCTCACAGAATTTCCTGTATCATGGGTACCATGGCCACACACATTAATATACAAACACCCAGACCCACAACGGATATCTAAATCCATTCAAATGTCTGACCGGGAACGAACCAGGAACCCTTTGAGTATCAGACCGGTATGAAGACCGCTCCGCCAAGCGAGTCGTCAACATTTTTTGACATTCGAGCTAGTTTGAATTTTGATGTTATCGTGCACAAATATTTAATGAATATAATGGACTTACTGATCCACGTGACGGCCATCACAACAGACACAATAAAGATGATGATTAGAACAATGCCAAGAGCAGGCAACGTTGAGAGCAGAATAAACAGCAAAATTTCGTTCGCCATAATTCTAAATTAACACAACAATTCCTATTAACACTGAAATAATTTAATACACCAATAATCATTATTCTATTGCTATTAAGAATGATACTTTAATATCATTATCATTGTCGCATAATGATATCTGAGGCTTATCTATAATAGATTAGTTGCTTGAATAACTTGAACGATAGGACTTGTATAATTGATTGAGAAATTGACATAATAGTAATCGAAAATAAAGTTTATTGTATGTAATAATACTAGCAAGCAATGAAAGAAGTTTTTGGTTTTGTTCGCAAACTTTAGTCCATTGTTATTGTCGAATTATAATCCGCACCAAACTGCTAGTCCGCTCTGAATATAGAAACGAGTCGTGTCGCAATAGCAAATTGTAGATATTAGCGGGACGAAGACAGCGCGGGACCCCGGCACCCTCCGCTGCCCCATCTCGCCCACGGGTATATAGCTGCGTTAGTGTGCCCTTACGTTACGGAGTATATGCTAACTAAACGTGCACACAACAACTTCAGGATGGACTAGAAGTTTGGCACGGACTAAACCAGGCTAAAACTTGTACACTTAAGGAATTTGTACCGCCCTTTTGGTGATTGTGTGCTTTGATGGAAAAGTATAAATATCCACGCGATAAGAGTTATTGAGCATAAATAAATAATACGTTGAGTAATTAGTCGATATCATCAATTTAAATGTACTGGAAATAGTCGGTACAAAATAAATTTTCATAAAATCATTTTCCTGTCTCTTACCACATCGTTTAAAATGGAATACAGCATCGCTTACTGCTCTACGCAATATACAATAAGGCAAAAATAGGTGTGGCGGTTTGCGCAAAGGATTCTACCATATTATACTTTGGCAAAGGGAGATCTCCCGCCGGACTAGGTGATCATGCTCGGGGAGCGGCCGTACTCCAACAGTCTCAGTTCGGAACTTGTATATATACCAGATATTTAGAAAACTTCGATAGCGTGATTCAGAATACTTGTGGCGCCATCTCTTGTCGAGTAGCGGGAGGTCGCCACAATACATTAAATATATCCTTTAATGCCCGGTTTCTGAAGTCTCGAGTTAACTGATCAATAGCTATTGAATCAATAAAGTTATGGATTCGATAACTGCCGTTTATGTACTGGTGGGTTTCTGAGCACACAATACACCGTTTGATAACTATGGAATCGATTACTGATTCCCTAAGTGGTCGCTAGATGGCAGTTTTTACACAAATGATTTTGAAATTAGAATTAGGACTTTATTTTAGCTTCAAGCTTCAAAATATTTATGACTTTATTCGTATTTTTTAAAATATAAAAAGTTTGTATATAACAATTCAGATAATTCATCATATGTATTTGGAGGGCTGTAGGTATGAGTTCGTATGTCAATCATTAAAAAAATCAAATTTCAACGTTAAATAATATATTTGCTGTGTAGCATAGCGTACTTTGACAACCAACCAATGAAACGTCAAATAAAGTTATGAGACCGATAAACAGCCAAAATCGGTCAATTAAGTTAAACGTAGAATAAACGACGTTTAGCTTCCAATGTGCTGTTCAGAAACGCACTCTCTCATGTTATCGGACCAAAAGGGATAACGAAAACATAAAACACCGTTAAAAGTAACTCAGAAACCGAGCATAAATAAGCCAAAACTTTGCGTCAGATTTTTGGTTGAAAGTTAAGGATTTCTCCGAAAGATTCCTTTAAATAAATAAAATAAAAACAGCTTACCTTTAATTAGAAAGTAAAAAAGCAAGACAATTAGAAAAATAATTAAGATCTCCAGAAAAAGTAGGGAGAATGCGCCGATATCCATATTCATTTCACGTTTACTGTAATTTAACACTTAAATTAGTCTCGACTTCACAACCCAACGAGTTCGACTGATCAGTTTCCGTATCAACTTTATTAAATTAAGCTAGATACCTAAACATAATAAATATTTCCTTCCTGTTACTAAAATTGCATTTTAATTTTATAGCCTCATTTGAAAATTTTGCCTTATTTTCCGTATTTTTTATCCCAGATAGGGTACAGAAGGGTACAGCTGCCTTCTGGTTTTCTGGTTTGAGTGTAGTTTGAAGGGGTACATGCTTTTCCAAAGCGTTCCAACTTAGTCCTCAGAGGTAGCATCGCATAGCCGACCTCGGGTAAGTCTAATTTTATCGGTTTACTAGCTGACCCGGCAAACGTTGTGTTGCCATCTAAATAAAAAAATGTTAAGGGTGAACAACTCTCACTTAGGGATAGGAAAAATAGATAGTAGCCGATTCTCAGACCTACTGAACATGCATATAAAATTTGGTGAAAATCGGTAAAACCGTTTCGGAGGTGTATGTACGGTATCTAACATTGTGACACGAGAATTGTATATATAAGATTACACACGTCCATGGGCAGAAGCCAACGTCAGACAGACTGCTGACAAATGAGCATCATTTGTAACTTCGATATTATTTAAAAAAAAACATTTTTTACGTCACTATGGACAATTGCCCAACATCAAAAAGAGCACTTTGGTAAGCCGAATAACTAATTTATATTCCTTAGACTAATGAATAGGAGTTAGTTATATATGTAAAAAGTCAAAACAACTTACGGTTAGATAGAGAAGCACCACAAAAATAGCAAAATACAAACACTTTGATAGACAAAGCAATAATTAGCACAGTGATTATAAAGTTAATTTCATACATATTAACTTTATATTTGTAAAATAGGATCACCAATTGAATGTACTAACCTACAAGTTTGATTGAGCATAACCGATATAACTCTACAGTATTATTATACATTTATCCGTCCTGCTACCAAAAGTTTATTACAGTCGTAGATAAAATAATTCAAGGTCTTTTCTTGTAGGTTTTATAGTGATAATTACTCCATTCTGTTCTGTTTCTATTCTATTCTATTCTATTCTATTCTATTCTATTCTATTCTATTCTATTCTATTCTATTCTATTCTATTCTATTCTATTCTATTCTATTCTATTCTATTCTATTCTATTCTATTCTATTCTATTCTATTCTATTCTATTCTATTCTATTCTATTCTATTCTATTCTATTCTATTCTATTCTATTCTATTCTATTCTATTCTATTCTATTCTATTCTATTCTACTCTATTCTATTATATCCTTTTCTTTTCTATTCTATTCTATTCCAATTCTATTATAGGCGCAGAAAACAATTCAAGGCATTTTTATGTATGTTTTTTTATTCTATTCTACTGTACTAACAAATGAAGCTCGTCAAGAGTTATGACACAAAAATAAAATGAGATAACTAACAAACAACTGAGAATAATCCTGATCACCAGCGCTACACCTATTTCTGCCTAGCAACAGCAGTGTTAAGCGCTGCTGTGTCCTGGATTGAAGGGTGTGGCAAGAGACATACTTTTCCGAGGCGTTCCAGCTTAGTCCTCACGGGTAGCGGCGCGTCTGTGGTAAAACTCAGGTAGGAATATCTAATCCTATCTTGGGTTGATTACAGATATCTATGGTAGTAGTCACTTATCATTAGATGGACTGCATGCTCGTCTGCTAGTCCTACTTATATTATAAAAATAACATTATAATAGAATTGCCTTATTTTTCGACATTATTAAAAAATAAATTATATTAATTAAGAATCGACAGTCGACTTTTTAGGAGACAATGGAAAACTACACAACATGAAATTTAACACCTTCGCTAGATAAGAAGGCAATTAGTTGTGAATAAATAGCAACAATGCGAATATGTAACACTAAACTCATTTGTTACACCTGATACATTATTCATAGCTCATATTGTAATGGTTGAGTTATAAAATAGTTTTTGGCACATAAAAACAGAGATAAGTATAGATATCTCACCGCCTTGTAATTGAAGGAAGCCATTAAATGACTTAAACGACTTCTGTGAGCCGTTTAATGGCTGTCATGGTGTAATTTACGCGGAATAATGCGCCATGAGCAGTTAAGACACGAAATCGAAGAAAAAGTACGAAGAAATATTGTTTCATTCACATTTTTTTTATATTTTTCAAACACGAAAATAATTGACAGAGATAATTGTCAATAGTGACATTTTCTTGTTAGGAGCGAATTATCTTTAATAATCTATGCATAAAAACTAATTATTGCAAAATAATTATTGAAAAGTACAGTCAGCGAAACACAATACGATTATTTATAATTACCAATTTTTACAAGTGTCATGTTTCTCATGTAAGATTCGTACCTATTGAGTATTTATCTATAAACAAATAAAGTTATTAGTCTGTCTAAAAGCAAAATTCTGATATGCCTGTTCTACATGAGACCAATGGAGAATGTGATCCCCTGTGTAATTTGTGGAGGGGTAAGTGAGTAGTTTATTAAGTAGTTCGAACAGGGCCGGATTTGAAGGTTTGGGGGCCCTGGCAACAAAGGAGGGCCCGCTAATTATTTTAAAAGAACACGTTTTTCTGTCAAGTCTTAAAAATCTAGTAAATAAGTAAGATTGACACTGGTTGTAAAGACACAACACTATTAGAAAGATACATTTAAATTATAAGTTGCTTTTAAATTATCCTGTCGAATTTTAGATTTGACCGGTCAAATGCGTAGAGGGTGTCGGGTTCGATTCCCGGCCAGATCTGCATGTCTATGGCACCCACGATGCAGGGAATCCTAGTGTAGTGCTGTGAGAGTAGCCTTTTTCTTTTTTCTCTCTACTGTGGGGGCCCTCTATAATGGAGGCCCCCGGGCTTGCCCTAAATCCAGCCCTGAGTTCGATGGTACTTCTGCAATCAGTAAGCCGGAAGCAATTATCCAATTGACATGTGACTGCAGAATTACATCATCCTATTAATGCCTACGCTATAGTAACATAGAATAACATAGAAATAATGTATGTATTAATGGAAGTGTATGAAATTTTTGTTTGTAGTAACGCGAAAGGCATAAGTAGTTGAGTTGTAATACACTTTTTTACAAAATTGCGGAGGGTAATGTATTGAGTGTTTGTATAATGGAAGTGTATGCAATTATTATTTCCGTACCACGTGTGAATATGTTGATACGTCGATCTACTGTAAATATATTTATGTACATTATTTTGTTTTAGTCATAATAAACATTAGGATTGTTTATTCATTTTAATTTATATGGTCAATAAGTAAGTTAACGGGTCTTAATTATGTACGGTAATTGTCCAATTTATTATTATTTATTTAGGAATTGCACAACTTGTCAAATTTTCAAATAAACCTCTCACCAAAGAGTACAAATAGCTGCAATGAACATTGTGCATTTTCAACTTATTAACTTATTTACGCGTGGTACGGATTTATAGTAACCCGAATATTATAAATAACTATTTAATAAAAAAAATTGTTTACCTGACTGCGGAGGGTAATGTTTTTCGAGCGTTGGATGATGTAAGTGTATGAAATTCTTGTTTGTAGTAACGCTAAAGGCATAAAAACCTGTTTTTGTAATAAATGTTTTTACCCGACTGCGGACAGTAATGTTTTCGAGTGATCGTATGATGAAAGTGTCTGAAATTCTTGTTTGTAGTGACGCGAAAAGATTAAATAGTTATTTCATGGCATAAATAACTGTTTTCTACTAAACTTTTTACGAGATTACGGAAGGTAATGTTTTTCGAGTGTTTCTATGATGGAAATATATGAAATTCTTATTTATAGTAACGCGAATATCATAAATAATTGTTTTATAATAGATATACTTTTTTTACCCGAGGGTAATGTTTTTCAAGCGTATCTTTGTCTCATTCTTTGACATGCCCAAACGGCTTGACGGATTTTAACATTTTTTTTTATAATATAGGAGTAGCAGACGAGCATGCAGTCCACCTCATGGTAAGTGGCTACTGCCGCCCATGGACATCCGTAATCAACCCCAGTTAGGATCGAATATTCCTACCTGAGGTCGGCCACAGATGCGCTGCTACCCCTGAGGACTAAGCGGGAATGCTTCGGAAAAGTAAGTCTCCCTTACCACATCCTTCAAACCAGAACACAGCAGCGCTGAACACTGCTGTTATTAAGTAGAAATAGGTGAGGCGGTGATGCCGCCGGAGTCGAACCACAAAAGGTTCTACCACTTCTACTACTTCATCTAGTTGTGTAGAGTGTAGGTACTTATTATACATTATAAAATAACATACATAAATCTATTATATACCTTTATTACATAGATTAGTAAAGATACTTCGCCGCCTTCAAATTGAATGAAGCCGCAAATGGCTTATTATAGTAAGTTCTTTTTTTGAATTCTTGACAATTAAAAACTTTTTTAGAGAAAATTTACGAATAAATAACTAATATTGCGTAATTTACATTATAATTAAATAATTTATAATAATAATTTCAAATATTTTAGGGACATTTTAGCACGGAGACGTGGCAAAACTTTTTTACGCAACTATTTCAATTGTCAAAACTGGGTACATTTTCTTGTTAGGAGTGAGTTATCTTTACTAATCTATGCTATATTAAATTACTATTAACACGGACATTACAATTTGATTCTTAAATACTCTATTTCAAGTACAATTTCAAATATATAATTCAAATTACTAATAATAATCATTATATTTCTATTGTTTAATTAATATTTTTTAATGTTTCATTGATTTGCTACATATATTTTATTGCACAATTATTGTATGCCTCCCTGTGGCGGGAATATTTGTACTCAAAATACTATGTTTGTACCATGTACCCATGTTCCACAATAAAATTGATTTGATAATATAATAAATAGTGTAACTCCCAATTTCAAGTAGATTGATATTTTTTTCATTTTTGTAATCCTAAAAGTCTGTTATACGTTCTTATAAACAGACAATTTGAACACAGACACCACATCCTTACTAATCTTATATCCTTACTAATATTATAAATCCGAAAGTAACTGTCTGTCTGTGTGTCTATCTGTCTGTTTGTCTCTTCTTCACGCCTAGACCACTGTTCCGTTTTTAATGAAATTTTGTACAAAGATAGTCTAAAAGGACATAGGATAGTTTTTATCCCGGAAATCCCACGGGAACTAGGGATGGCGATCTAAGATCGATTAATCGGAGAATCAATCTTTTGGACCAAAAAGTCGATTATTTTAATCGATATTAGTAAGGATTGAATCGTAAACTATGCATTCGATCAAGTGATGATCTTTAGCAAAGTTGTTGTCCATGAGCCCACGAAGGTTTCAGAGTTGGTACGACCAATTTTCGCCAGATGGCGCCAATGTCATTCCAATGAAGGAACGAATTTTCCGTTTTATGTATGTTAGTAGGTATGTCATAATAATTTATTTTAAACGCGGGTGAAGCCGCGGGCAAAAACTAGTGAGTAAATAAAAGGAACATTTTTCTCCCTTTCACTACTTGTAACATGAACATTCCTTTTTCTACTCACGTGCAGACACTACAATCGACTCATATACTTTTCAAGTACCATTCAAATAGCAACTCACGTCTAATTAAGTATTATATTACCACAACCACTTCCTCATCGACCCAACCCTGTGCCACTGCTGGGCACGGGTCTCCGCTCATAATGAATTAGGCCATAGTCCACCGCGCTGGCCAAGTGCGTATTGGTGGACTTCACATACCTTCAGATTATTTTTTGTCTCTCAGGTGTGCAGGTTTCCTCACGATGTGTTCCTTCGCCGTTTAGCAAGTGATAATTAATTTCTAATACATACATAACTTTGAAAAATCAGAGGTGCCTAGGATTTGAACCGGCCGCTCGATCGAGAGGCTGAGTTTCTTAACCACTAGGCTATCACTCGGCTCGTATACATCACAACCACTTACTTAGACATAGAAGTAGGCAGTAGCGGAGAAAAAAACAGAAAAATAGCGCCGAAAAAGTCACTGCAGGAAAAACTAACACCACCGTAGTATCCATTGATAATAATCGTGTTCTCGAATCTACCGATTTTTCGGTATTTCTACCGATATTGGCCCTATCCTACCGAAATACCGAACTGCATCGATTTTTTCACGATTTCAGAGGATGCAACTTATCCCGATGTTTTTACCGATTTTTGATACAGAGTAGCGAATTTTAAGAAATTGTCAACGAAAACATTCCTGACAATTTAAAACTATTTTGGAATGAAGTTTACTAAATCGATAAATAGTCAAATATCAGCGAAAATGCACGTCAGGACGATGACAGATCACCAAAATGGAATATTTTAGGTATTATTGTTGTATCATATACCGATTTTAACCGATATACCGATTTTAGGCAACTCTACCGATTTCGAGTTTACTGTTTTCACGCACTTTTCAAGTTCATTTTTAATTGATTAAATAGTTTTACACAAAGCATAATCCCTTTACGATCATGTTTTATATATGACTGGTGGTTATGGTGGTTATATTAAAAACCACTTTGTTTAACAGATAACTGTATCTTATCTGCCCTATCGGAAAAGGGACTGGATGGAGTTGACGTAAATCGTGTAATGCTTTATGTTAAAAACAGGTTTTTATAATAAAAGTAGGTGTCTGTTTTACGAAATATTTAAAAGGTACCCGGTGCCTGCGAGCGACTTGTAATGTATGTAAAAAGCACGTGATCATCTTCAGTGCTATGTAAAGACCCCGGGATCTCCAATGCAACTTTACTGGAGTCCTTCGGGGAGTCTCTATTGGGCTCTAGGTATAACATTTACACGTGAGCCTTTTTTTCACGAGGGAGAAACCTTCAAAAGGTATCCGATGCCGTGGGAGCGACACAGGGTCATGTGGGACTCTTACCGCACTAAAACTCCCCCGGTGGCCGTCCTCGGCGCTGCGTAGAGGACTCCGGGATCTCCGAAGGAACGCACCCGGAGACCTCTTAGCGCTGTACCCCGTCGGGCTCCGCCCAGGTGAGCATGACGCTCGCCTCACCGTCTGGTGTGCACAACGGTATGCGACCACACATACCGCTGTCCTTCCCGGGGCCGCTGTCCGGGCGGTTCGAGCTACCACTCTTGCCAACCGCGACCCCGGAAGCCCCCTTTTAGTCGCCTAGTAGTAGTAGTACTAGACATTAAAATTATGATCTTGGATAGAAAAAAATTGATAGAATGATATATTAGCCATAATTTTCGAAAGTATTTAAGACTGTTAAAGTTATAAATAAGTACCTACAACTTTTAAGGAGATTAAGTAACCACGCATACCTTTGACACATACCTACTACATGTAGGTAGAATTATGATCGTGCCTATCTTTGTTAGTTCGCAATATTCTCTTTTGTTTCATCATATCTTCCGATACGCTACACGGATGAACACAATTAAGGTATCGTCGGATTAAGAGCTAAATTCTTTATATTCTTTATATAGCTAAATTCCTATCTAAGTAAGGTAAGTGACGCGAAAAGAAAGGGATATAAGATAACATTGTCTGAACTGAATAAAAAGCTTATTAAAGAAACGCACTACAATATAGGTATGAAATAGAGTTCATTGTGAAGATTCTAAATAATCCTTATTCACGTTTTTTATTCTCTCTAATTTACTGTGACAACTTTTTTCATACTACCATCTATAATAATATGATGAAATTATATTAGTAAGCTTACTCGTGAACAGATGGCGTTGTTTACATTTATATTCATCGTGCACTTTCAGCGCCACCTGTTGGAATAATGTAAAATCCTCTTAGAACTCTACTCGTTGACAGATGGCGCTGTTTACAGTAATATTCGGTGTGCATTTTTATGTAAATATTTGTCGATAGATGGCGACACTACAATTATAAAATTGGGCAAGTATGAAAAAAATTAATAAATCGTAAAAAATACAATAGGAGTTCCATTTTTAAGTACAGAGTTACCAAACATAATAGAAAATATATTTGATTTAAGAACAATTTACATTTAAAGCAGCCGTGGCCATTGGTGGCTAAGATTTTTCCATTAGATTCGATGATCGTTCGATCGCTAAATATTTCTAGATCAGACTCGCTATCCTTGAAGTGGGAGCAAAGTCATTGCCGTACGGACCTTAACCTCTTTAAAAAAATATATCATTAATATTGTTTTAAAATACGGAAACCTCGAATTCATGAATAATTTACCAAAAAAATCATAGGACATAAAAGACCTATCGTAGAATTTAATTCCACGGCTATATGGAATCTTCTGGTTTTCCATTGACTAAAAAAAACTAATATTGCATAAGTATTTATAAATATAACATCCTAATCGAGGTTATAAAGTAATAATTATGTCAAAAATATTTACGACGCCATTTACAGTTTAAAAAGGCGCGAACGGATGACATATCAGTGTTTACATATGTGAAAAATGTATACATATAGGTCCATGTATAGGTCCATTTAAGAATAGGTGGGGTCCATGTTCTTATTAGTGCACAAAATACTTTACAAATTTATAATTAGAAAGAAACTTCTATACTATTACGTTATGCCAAACAAAAATCTATTAATCAGAAGATTTTTATTTTATGAACCTCCTTTATTTCTTTATGGACCTAATTGAAGTAGTTTTCAAACATTCAGTCCAATTGATTGTCATCCATTATTGGAGTTATGCCAAGTAGACATTAAACTTTAAAGATTAAGTCGCAACCATAGATTAGGTCGCAAAGCTGAGAGAAAACTTAAAAAATATAACGTTACTTACGTTGTCTAACAATCAGTTCAATTAAATACACAAGTAGCCCACATAACATGACACACACAATTAATAATGGCACAATTTCCATTACAAATATAACTTAAATATTATTAAATCCTTTTGCTTTGATATTATAACTAAGACTAGTCCAAAATCACAATAATTAAGATTATATCTGTGCACGATTAGATATAAATTTTGTATCTGTGTTATTGTAATACGTAAATTGAAAATGTAGATCAAAAAAATTGATTAGCTGTTATCTATGACTGTTCTCATTTTGAACAGTAAATAAATATTAGGGATTTATTTTTCTAATTTCATTCTATAATGTTTGTGTGTGTTTCTTAAAAAAAACATTGATAGGTTTAGAGACTCGGCCTCTCGAGGGGTCCGAGGTTCAAATTCTAGACACGCATGATTTTTCGAGGTTATGTGCGTATTAGAAATTAATTATCACTTGCTTAAAACGGTGAAGGAAAACATCGCGAGGAAACTTGCATATCTGAGAGATTTATATAAAAAAATCTCAAGGTATGTGAAGTCTAGCAATACGCACTTGTCCAGCGCGGTGGACTATGGCCTAATCCTTCTCATTCTGAGAGGAGACCCGTGCCCAGCAGTGGGATAGTAAAGGGTTGATGACGATGTGTGTTTCTCGCACACATTGTAAAATGTAACACTGCCGTTTTGAAGTAAATTTTTAGGTTAAGAAAAAAAAACGATAAAAAAGTGTTATGTCTGAATCGAATTAATGAATAGTCAAGTTCTGTTAAAAGGAATTTAAACAAATCTATTTAAATCTCATCTCAATAGTTTTTATCAAACAAAAATATAAATCATAAAGGTTACCTTGCTTAGCAGTCGTACTAATTTTTGCAATGTTTTCGAAGTTAAATATAAAGTAAAGGTTTTTGAGTGGGTAGTTATTGGCTAATAACTATTTTTATTAATTAGGCAAGATTATAACAATTAAAAAGATGTGTAAATTGGGTACTTGACACTAATAACAATAAAATATGAAATATGTTGGATATGATAGCTTATAAGTAAACATAAATTATGCAGTATTTTGTTTATTTTTTAATACGTTCTAAGTATTTTAATTTTTAAAAAGAAATTTTCGATTTTTTATCTGTGGATTTTAAATCCCAAAACGGCGACAGTGCTGCCTCAAATGTCATGTGACGTCACTACATCGAAACCAAACAAGACTGAAGTATGTGTAGCGTCGAAGTTTATTTCTATATTTTCAATGTGTTGACGTCACGCTACGAAATGACACTTGACCGCCTGTTTTGGCGTAACGTTCCGTTTACCGTAATAAAAATATGTTTTTTATTAATAAATAGCCCTTTTTTCGAAAAATGATCAATGAAAGGCATATATAATACGTATATGAATTCATTAAAACAGTTTCCCAAAAAGTGTCAAGTAGCCAATTCTAAAGTCCAAACATACATAGGCTTTTTTATATTCACACAATGTTTACATATTTTCGAGCTATTTTTAATCTCGGTAATAAGCAATAACTTAAGCTTTAAAATAATGCATTACTTACATGTCCCTGTTATTTTTGAAGCATTTGTAGATTACACAACAAAATAATATTATTGTAACAGAAAATGGAAGAATAACAACTCTGAACCACACCGATCTTGCTATATCTCTAAGATCGTCATCTAAATCCATATTAATTATTAATTAATTTCATTCGCTAAATTAATTACAATAAAAAACTTATATGAGTTTAACCTTTGCCTTTGTAAAATTGTATTTTGTCACAACAATAAAAAAACACAAGCTGTCAAAATTACCGCCAACGATTTTTTTTTTAATGAACAAATGCACTTATATTAGTTTAACCTTTGCCTTGCTAAAATTGTATTTTGTCACAACAATAAAAAACACAAGCTGTCAAAATTACCGCCAACGTGTTTTTTTTTAATTAACAAAAATGCAACGGCACTTTTACTAATGAGTCATCCATAAACAATTTATTATCACTTTCAGTTAATATTTTTTTAATGAGACAATTTTGGACAAATGTTTTAACACATCAATCCTATAGTTTACACAGTATGTTAGTGTGTGTCTAGGGAATTACAATATTGATCAACCTGTTATCATTGTCAGTATCTTAATGGAGTTTCCTGGTACTATCTCCATATATAAAACATTAGTAAATATTGACAATGACGATGACCAAATGACGTTTTATAAGGCAGTAATTGCTATCAGTGAAATACGAAGGCACTAGACTACATCTCTTAAGCCTAAAATTATAGTTTAGAGTTTTAACATTTGATATGGGAAAAGAAAGGGACCTTCCAGGGTCCTAGGGTCGCAGACTTTTTTACAAACTATAGTAGGAATAGTCCGCGCCAAACTGCAAGTCCGCTCTGAAGTTGTTGCGAGCAGGTGTAGATATACAATTTGCCATGGCGACGGATTCATTTCTATATTTAGAGCGGACTAGCTATTTAAAAATAAGCTAGACTCTAGTCCCATTCCCTATTATAACAATGTTTATCTTTTTTATGTTATCAATGTTTACGTTAGTTACAATAATAATATTTATCTGTCTTTTGGGCGGATTTAGGTATTATGTATCTAGGTTAATTCGTTTATTATACAATTATCTACAGGTACTAATAAGTAAATTGCCGTCTGTCTAACATTAACTAACTCTCGTAATCGATTGAAAAATAAACCTTAAATAATTGGCCAAGTGCAAGTCGACCTCGCATACGGTGGGTTCCGTACCACGAAATTTTAATTTATTTCTAAGTTTTAATATGTATTTGTTATTATATCAGTCATAACAATGACATTATAGGTAATACATCTGTGAGTCATATAAGTGAATGCAATGGGAAAATTTGAACTGTCTATCTATTAAAGTTCAATAGATAAAGCGAAAAACGCCGATTTATTTTACAAAAATTTTATTTCTAGTTATGTTGTAATTTGTTGCTATAGCGGCCATTAAACTTATTCAGCGAAAATTTTAAGTGTTCAAGTATCTATTAGGGTACCAGAGATAGAGCCCTGAGACACGGACAGACAACGGAGGCTTAATAGGTTTCCGTTTTACCCTTTGGGTACGGAACCCTAAATACGCTCCGTCGGTTTTCACTCTAAGGGTTCTTTTTTTTCGTTTTGACCTACGGAACTCTTAAATTTATCGTCAAAAATATATGATAATAGAATTATGACGTCATAATCCTCAAATGAATCAGAACACGGATTATCCTAGTTATTTTTAAACCTAGATTGATAAAGAATACGTCATACGAAATTATGATTATTAGGTATATAAAACATTTATTTCGTTGTATCTATGTGGGGCTCTTATAAATTTAAAGTGGTATTGATGATAAAGAATATACAGGGTGAATTTTTAAAACGGGCCTTCAGGGCCAAATCCGAAACTATAAGGATTAACGAAAATTGCTGAAAGGAGTTACGAGGCCGATTTTGATAAAAACTAAAACTGTTTCATTAGTTTTTTTTTAATATTTTTTCCCTAGCGGGGAATCGAATGAATTCAATTTGAAAAAAAAATCTGTCGAAAATTGGTCGTACCAACTCAGATACCTTCGTAGGCCCATGCACAACAACTTTGCGAAAGATCATCACATGATCAAATGCATAGTTTACGTTTGTATAGAGGACATTAATATAGGAGTAGCAGACGAGCATGCAATCCACCTGACGGTAAGTGGCTACTGCCGTCCATGGACATCGGTAATAAACCCTAGATCCTACCTGAAGTCGACCACAGATGCGGTGCTACGCTTGAGGACTAAGCTGGAACGCCTCGGAAAGTATGTCTCCCTTACAACACCCTTTAAACCAGAACACAGCAGCGCTTGGCACCACTGTTAAGAAGCAGAAATAGGTGTATCGGTGGTGCCGCCGGAGTCGAACCACAAAGGGATCTACCACCTTCAGATGTTCATTATATTTCTACTATCTTCAAAACATACCGACAAACATCCATTTTTAACACGCTTTTATTAGCTTGGGTTGTTTGTATGTATGTATGTACGTAACAGTAACGGAATCTTTGAACCCGATTTCTATCCACTTTGAACGTTCAGTTTAATTCAATTTTTTTTATAATAGAAGACTGTCAAGTGCGATCTCAGACACAATTGAGATATAGCGTCATATGACTCGTGTCAAGGCGTCAGTGTAAGTGATAGGGATTTAGTACAAGCTACACTTAAGAATATCTGATAGTTAATTTTCATAACATTAACATTTAAGTGGGTAGTGGAAAATCACGTGTTTTCTTATACGAGTATCTTCTAATATATAAAATTCTCGTGTCACAGTTTTCGTTGCCATACTCCTCCGAAACGGCTTGACCGATTTTGATGAATTTTTTATGCTTATCCGGTATCTATGAGAATCGGCCAACATCTATTTTTCATCCCCCTAAATGTTAGGGGTAGTACAACCCTATTTTTTTTTTATTTATATGGCAACACAACGTTTGCCGGGTCAGCTAGTTTATTTATTTATTTACGCCAATTCTTACTAATCAACGAAATATCTACATTTGACATTCTCATATTTTATTACGTTATTTGCCTGTATGTAGGTATGTATGTAACGGAATCTTTAAACTCGTTTTTAGGGTTCCGTACCCATAGGGTAAAAATGGAACCCTATTACTAAGACTTCGCTGTCTGTCCGTCTGTCAGATAGCTCTATCTTTAAAACCGTAATAGACACTTGAAATTTCTGCACTGGACGGTGGCTGCTATAACAACAAATACTAAAAATAAAATACTTAAAGTTGAATATTAAAGGGCGTCTCCATACAACAAACCGGTTTTTCGATCTTACTTTTAAACCGTACTAGAAAGACAGTTGAAATTTTTACAATCCGTTTACTACTATAACTGATATTATAATAAACACAAATAAGAACAATAAAACATATTTTAATATGGTTATTTTATAAAAATAAGTAAAATACAATGAATATTTGGTGGTACGGAAGCCTACATGTGCGAGTTCGGGTCGTACTTGGCGAATTATTTATGAAAGACTTAATTTTTCTTTCGATCTATGTTTTCTTCCCACTTTCAAGTTTCAACAGTCAGTTTACTTCAGAATTTTGAACAATTATCAAGAACCGATGACATTACATGATTTTAATATTTTTTTCTATTGTCTATCAGGAACATGAGGATACACTCTAGAGATCAGCTTCAGAGAAAGTTCGTGACAAAATTACTAAATTGCAATAATTATTACTTTTTAGGATGATTAACTATAAAGAAACGTGTTTTTTAGGCATAATTTGCTTATAATATAGAAGTAGGAAACGAGATTCCAGTTCATCTGATGGTGAGTGGCCACTGCCGACTATAGACATCAACCTCAGATAAGATTAAAATTCTATCTGCGGTCGGACACAGATGACTTACTATCCCGAGTATCGTGTAAGTGTAATTTATTAATTATTATTTTAACATAATTATGTACGTGTTTAATAAGAATGAATAATTACAAAACTTTATATGTAATTTATAATTACAATTTAATAACTCATGATTATTTGCATCATAAAAACTAAACATCGTGTTTAAATCTTAATGTGTGTTTTTCTGTACGTTCTAATTTTAAAATTAAGCCTAACATTAACATAACAATATCCTTAACAATAACCACTTATTTAATTTGATTGTAATACAAAAAACCGTAAAAATGATTAAAGATTTATTACAAAATATGTTATTTAAATAATTTCGCTATAAGCACATAAATTATCCAATTATAAAGTTTCCCAGGCGAGAAGAAACCAAAACTTTAAAAATCCTAATTTATTATATACTATACCTGTCTAGTAAAATATGCTTTCAAATAACTAAAATCCCATCGAAATTGGATCAGTAGTTTTTGAGAAAATCGCGGATATACAAACATACATACATACACACACACACACACACACACACACACACACACACACACACACGCACACACACACACACATACAGAACGGTCGAATACAGAACCTTCTTTTTGTAAGTGGGAGTCTTTAGAATGAAAGGTAGAGCTAAGTCCGATTAGGAAGGTACCGCGGTCACACCTATTTCTAGCGTAATGCAGGTGTAAGATTCGGTAAAGGGGTGTGGGTGTCGGCTAACTTATATATGAGGTACCTTATATATAACCGCATACATAAACTTATATATAAGCATATATACCTTATATATAACCTTAATCCTCAGGAGTTGCAGCAGAATATATAAAAGTAGCATACAATAATGCATCTGTAATCAACCCGAGATAAGATTAGAATCCTACCTGAGGTCGGCCCCAGATGCCTTGCCCCTGAGTACTAAGTTAGCTTCGGATAAGTATGTCCCTTACCACACCCTTCAAACCAGAACACAGCAGCGCTTAACACTGCTGTTATTAGGCAGAAGTACCACCATAGAGTTCTACCACCTTCATATGTTTATTAGAGTTCATTATGTATGATAAAAATAATGGATATTATCAATCTAATACGATATGGACACCGGATGTATTAAATATATAAGATAAACGATATTTTGACCAACGGAGTTGAATATCAGATTGATCAACTGATACTTATCACATAGATCTTCGATTAATTGAGATATGATTGACCTCACACAATTTGATTGATGGGTAATCAACAATGAGTACAATAATATAATTGCGTTGATGATAGATCAATTTGATTGAATTGCAAAATATATTTACGGAAAAATACTTACTATCTTTACTGATAATTGATAACCTTTGTGAAAGGTTCCGTTATAAATTACAAATGAACTCATTATCCTTCAAATAAATTAATTTGATTTTTTTCCGTTGAACATTACCTTAGGCCTTTTTCAGATGTAACTTTTGATAGATACTCGTATATATTTTTTTATTTTTTATTTCTAGTATTTGTTATTACCAACCCATTGCTGTCACACTGGCACGCTGGGCACGGGTCTCCTCTCATAATGAGAAGGATTAGGCCATAGTCCACCGCGCTGGCCAAGTGCGTATTGGTAGACTTTACATACCTTTGAGATATTTTTTTATAAATCTCTCAGGTATGCAGGTTTCCTCACGATGTTTACCTTCACCGTTTAGCAAGTGACAATTAATTTCTAATACGCACATAACTTTGAAAATCAGAGGTGCCTGGGATTTGAACCTCGGACCCCTCGAACGAGAGGCCGAGTTTCTTAACCACTAGGCTTTCACTGCTTTTTCATAGTCGTTTTGTTATCATAGTAGCACATAAAGTACACATAAATGCTCTGTGAATTTTCAACTGTGTACCTATAACGGTTTTTTGATAATGCGAAAAACTCCATAAAATACCGATTTCTTGTAAGGCCTTGAAAATAAATATATTTATTTATTTTCAAGATTTTTTTAGTATTTGTTGTTATAGCGGCCACCGATATACATGTACTGTAAGAATCCATGTGCCTATCTATTACGGTTCACGAGATAGAGACCTGTGACGGACGGACAGAGCGGAGTCTTAGTAACAGGGCTCCACAAAAAGTATTAAAGGTGACATGATCAATAACCAGCATCATAAATATGTGTGATGTGACTGTAACATGTAAGTCAGTCTAATGTATAACACATTGTATAGTCCGCGTAAAACTGCTAGTCCGCTCTGAATATAGAAATGAATCGCGTCGCCATAGCAAATTGTATGACTACACCTGTACCCTTACCATGAGTTTTTACGTTTTGACAAATATGACTGTTTTGGTATTTGTTTACGTATTTACCCATACCCATAAAATTTCCAATCAGCGCCCCTAGCGGATTATATCAGAACTTGGAAATTGTATGGGCCAATACGTAAACAAATACCAAAACAGTCATATTTGTCAAAACGTAAAAACTCATGGTAAGGGTACTGTTCGCAACAACTTCAGAGCGGACTAGTCGTTCGGCGCGAACTATACACATGTAACTACTTAGTACGCGTAGTAAGTCTCTATGACCTTACTTAGCTGCCAACGTTACTCAATATTTCGCAAATAGTTCGTCTTAACTTTCAAGGCTTGAGCGCGTCTGAGATCAAAATAAATAGATCGCACAATTCTTATTTCTTATTCGCAAAATTTACCATGGCTTTAGTTTACAGTGAATTTAAAGTCACGTCTATAACATAACTACAAAACGTGCTTCAAATCAAATCCTTTTTTTTTAATCAAAATAGGTTCTTTACAGAACTCTTTCTAAATGTTAATACATCTACTACAGATGAGTAAAGATTACTCACTCCTTATAAGAAAACGTCACCAGTTTTGACAATTGAAATTGTCACTGTTATCTATTTTCGTTTTTTGAAAATATTAAAAAAAAATAGTTTTTTGATCGTTTACGAGTGCAACTTACTTTATCTCCAATTTCGTGTTTTTGCTCCACTTAAGTGCGCATTTCGGCATTCTTCCGAGTAAATTCCACCATGACAGCCATTAAGTAGCTGACAGAATTGTCAGCCGTTTAAGCCATTTAATGGCTTCCTTTTATCCATTTAGTAAGATATTTATACTTATCTATGACATCTACCACCACTTCACAAGGTGTTTCGTTATTGAGAAGAAGCGGCAAAAGACACTCCATAACACACATTTAAAAAAAATGTTATTTACTATGTTAAACTTGACCTAATGGTACATGTGGAGCTGGTGCTATCTCAGACCACACCGTTTTATCAATCAGATAATAATTAGTTTATAGTACGCATTTTACATAGTGTTTGTTTAGCGACACGTTTAAAATTTTCTGTGACTTTCAATTTCGAGAGTAAATCTATGTTTTGAGAGGCTTTGTCTAGCTTTTTTGGTCTGGTGTTTGTAAGAGTGAGCATTGTTTGATGAGTGATTGAGTTTTGATGGAAATTAGTTGAGAACAGAACATGTTTACTTGCATATGGAAGTGTGACTAATTATATTGTTCTAATTATGAAATGTAATGTTCATGTGATGGTAAGTGTAAGACACTGCATCCAATTTTTTATTATAATATAGAAGTAGCAGACGAGCATGCAGTCCACCTGATGGTAAGTGGCTACTGCCGCCCATGGACGTTTGTAATCAACCCCAGATAGGATAAGATATTCCTACCTGTGGTCGGCCTATGCACCCTTGAGGACTAAGCTGGAATGCCTCGGAAAAGTACATTAGAACAAAGCAGCCGGAGTCGAATCTCAAATTGTTCTACCACCTTCTAATCTATGGACATCTGTTAACAACTCCATATACAAAAGGATTCTTCTAAGGTCGAAAATATGCGTTGCTAGTTCCGATGATCATGATGGTTTCCTCATTTGTAAGTATCCACACTCATCCACCCAAACGCAGGACTGTTTCATGTTAGAAATATCCACACCTATTTCTTAAGCCCGCTCCACATTCTCGCGAGAATCTCCCGAGAATCTCGCGAGAACGCTACTGTTATTTGTAAAGCCCGCTCCACATTCCCGCGAGAATCCCCCGAGAATCTCGTGAGTACGTGAGAAAAACCCGATTCGTATAGACTCCACATTCTCGTTTCTCGTACTTTTCTCGCGTTCTCGCGAGAATCTCGCGAGAATGTGGAGCGGGCTTTACTAATAATAGTAGTGTTAAGCGCTGCCGTCGCTGGTTTGATTGGTGTAGTAAGGGAGACATGCTATAGCGAGGCGATCCAGCTTAGTCCTCAGGCGCATCTGTGGCCGATCTCAGGGTGGAAACTAATCTTATCTGGCGTTGATTACAGATGTCTATGGGCGGCAGTAGCCACTTACCATAAGGTGGATTGCATGCTCGTCTGCTACTCCTATATTATAAAAAAAAATACAATGTATAATACAGCAGTGATAGCCTATATTGATTATCACTTCCTTAAAACGGTGAAGGAAAAACATCGTGAGGAAACCTGCATACCTGATAGATTTATAAAAAAAAATCTTAGTGTACGTGATGTTTGTCACTTACGCACTTGGCTAGCGCGGTGGACTATGGCCTAATCCTTCTCATTCTGAGAGGAGACCCGTGCCCAGCAGTGGGACAGTAATAAAGCCATTTATGCTACCAACCCTACTTTTTCTGATTTTTTAGTAAGAGCCACTACTTAGTAATTGATACGTTGTAATTGGATGAAGCAATTCGTTGAATGGAGGTCAACTCGACTCATGTGACTTGAACACATCTGCAATTATCCAGTTGTAAAGGCTATACGAAAATATTTGTGGAGAGTAATGTTTTTCGTACGTATTTCATGTCTCATTCTTAGGTACGGACGGACCAAACGGCTCTATTCTTTTTTTATAATATAGGAGTAGCAGACGAGCATGCAGTCCACCTGATGGTAAGTGGCTACTGCCGCCCATGGACATCTGTAATCAACCCCAGATAGGATTAGATATACCTTTTTTTTTTTTTTTTTTTTCTCTCGAGGGGGAAACCTTCAAAAGGTACCCGACGACGTGGGAGTGACGCCGGGTTATGTGGGATTTTTACCGCACTAAAACCCCCCCGGTGGCCGTCCTCAACGCTTGTTGGAGAACTCCGGGATCTCCAACGGAACACAACCGGAGCCCTCCAAGCGCGATGCCCAACGGGCTCTACCCTGGGGGAGCAGTTTTCGCTCCTCCCACACCATGTATGTTTACGACGGTATGCGACCACACATACCGCCGTCCTTCCCGGGGTCACTTGCTGGACGGTTCGAGCTCCCACTCTTGCCGTCCGCAACCCCGGAAGCCCCCTTTTAGTCGCCTCCTACGACAGGCAGGGGATACCGTAGCCCTATTCTAGTCCCGGAACTACAGGGACACCGCGCCAGTGGGCGCTATCGACGCCTACGGCGTCTCCTTCTCCGCGCGGGATCGGCGCGCTCCCTGGCCCGTTCGGCGTCCTCTTTAGCGAGCATAACGCGGTCGCAGAACGCAACCACGCTATCCCACGCTTCGCCAGAACGGACCATCGCCGCAACAACATTCTCCGGGGAGAGGTCCGGCCCTATGTGCTGCACCAGGATCTGCCGCTCGGGTTGCCACGCTGGGCACTCCTCGAGCGTGTGCTGCGCAGAATCCTGGGCATGTCCACAATGGTGGCACCGCGCTGAGGCCTCCCTGCCTATCCTGTGCAGGTACTCACCGAAGCAGCCATGTCCGGTGAGCACCTGTGTCAGTCGGTAAGTGACGCGTTTCTTCCTCTTTAGCCAGGCTCGGAAGTTGGGCAGGATCGCACTGACCACGCGTAGGATTAGATATACCTACCTGAGGTCGGCCACAGATGCGCTGCTACCCCTAAGGACTAAGCTGGAATGCCTCGGAAAAGTATGTCTCCCTTACCACACCCTTCAAAACGGAACACAGCAGCGCTTAACACTGATGTTATTAGGCAGAAATAGGTGAAGCGGTGGTGCCGCCGGAGTCGAACCACAAAGGGTTCTACCACCTTTATGAGCATTATCTACCACCTTTATTCTTAGGCATTAATAACATTTATTTTGTTATAATTTAAACTTTAAGGATAGAATTTATCGAAAGTTCGTTTACAGTTTGCGTTAAAGTTAAATATAACGATAACATTGACGGTAGCAAAGGAGTTTAACTATTCTGTGTTGCACCAATTTATTTGTCACTAGCTGACGCGGCAAACTTTGTACCGCCTCAAAATCGATTTATCAAATATATTTCATATAAAATATAGCCTATGTTACTAGTAGATAATGTAGCTTTCGAATGGTGAAAGATTTTTTAAAATCAGTCCAGTAGTTTTTGAGCCGGTTGTCCGGTTTGAAAGGTGTGGTAAGGGAGACAGACTTTTTCGAGGCGTTCCGGCTTAGTCCTCAGGGGTAGCGACCTCAGGTAGGAATATCTAATCATATTTGGTTGATTACAGATTTCCATGGGCAGCAGTAGCCACTTACCATCAGGTGGACTGCATGCTCGTCTGCTACTCTTATATTATAAAAAAAGCTCGAACCACACACCGAGCGACCTCGAGAAGGATGACAGTATGTGTGGCCATATACCTACTTCTTCTTTATTATTAAATTAAATTATTAATCATATAAGCAGTGATAGCCTAGTGGTTAAGAAACTGGGATTCTTGATCGAGGGATCCGAAGTTCAAATCCCAGGCACGCACTGATTTTAAAGTTATGAATTAATTATCATTTGCTTAAACTGGGAGACCCGTACCCAGCAGTAGGACAGTAATAGGTTGATGATGATTTATTAATTTCTTTTTACAATTTGACTTTCAAAACAATAACAATACTTCATACACACCAATCAGTTACAACGGTAGTAATTTATTTCATTGTAATTTACACCTATTTCTACCTAATAACAGCAGTATTAGGCGCTGCTGTGTTCCGGTTGGAAGAGTGTGGTAAGGGAAACAGACTTTTCCGAGGCGTTCCAGCTTAGTCTTCAAGGGTAGCGGCGCACCTGGCCGACCTCAGGTAGCAATATCTAATCCTATCTGGGGTTGATTACAGATGTCCATGGGCGGCAGTAGCCACTTACCATCAGGTGGACTGCATGCTCGTCTGCTACTCCGATATTATATAAAAAAATATCTATCAGTCATGTGATAAAACTCATGTGATGCTGAATTTATCTCGTTTATCATCTTCGCAAAGCTCACAACTTATTTAGGATTGGCATTATGATTATTTTTATTTTTAGAAGATGGCAGAACCAAACGAACATGCAGTTAATTGTGGTAAGTGGTCACTTATAGGCAGTGATAACCTAGTGGTTAAGAAACTCGGCCTCTCGATCGAGGGGTCCGAGGTTCAAATCCCAGGCACCTCTGATTTTTCAAAGTTATATGCGTATTAGAAATTAATTATCACTTGCTAAACGGTGAAGAAAACATCGTGAGGAAACCTGCATACCTGAGAGATTTATAAAAAAATAATCTCAAAGGTATGTGAAGTCTACCAATACGCACTTGGCCAGCTCGGTGGACTATGGCCTAATGCTTCTCATTCTGAGAGGAGACCCGTGCCCAGCAGTGGGACAGTAATGGGTTGATGATGAAGTGGTCACTGCCGTTCATGGATCTTTGGAACTTAGTCCTCTGGGGTAGCATCGCACCTATGGCCAAACTTAGGTTGGAATCTAATCTAATCTAAGGTTATAGCAGCCATAGAATAATGCATTGAGAATATTTGAACTGTTTATCTACTACGGTTACATAGATAAAGCGAAAAACATTGAAAAATAGCGGTTTCTTGTATGGTGACCACCATTTATTTTTAAGGTTTTTTTAGGTTATTTATAGTATCTGTTGTTATAGCGGCCAGCGTTATACATCTTTATATACTGGACTGATTTTGATGAAATTTGTTGTGTGTGTTTAAGGGGACTTGAGAATGGTTTAGATTCACAATTTAGTCCGTGAGAAAAGGGTTTATAATTAATTTTTAATTCGTATGTAGTTGTTGATTTTGGAATGTTTCACATTGGATTCGACAGACTTCGCTACCATCGCAGTTTCAAATATTCTATTTTTTTTTTCAAACCCGTAAGTGATAAGGGTTGTTCATCCTTAACATTTTTATATTTATATGGTAACACAACGTTTGCCGGGTCAGCTAGTATTTTGTATAAAATAACAACTGTCTATTTTTACGCTTTAAGAGAGCCCTGTAGGCTGACGGATAGACAGCGGAGACTTAGAAATAGGATTCCGTTTTTATTCTTAGAATACGGAACCCTAAGGGGCGTTACTTAATTTATTTATTTATTATTATGTTACACCAACAAACTATACACCAACAATCGGTAAGGTACACAAAAGGAAATAAGACACAGGTATAAGTGCTACCTCAATTATACGTGCAAACTACAATGCAAATAGTAGAATTGGGATGCGGAACCCTAAGGGGCGTTAATTAATTAATTTATTTATTATTATGTTACATCAACAATCGGTAAAGGTACACAAAAGGAAATAAGACACAGGTACAACAGGTACAAGTACCTTTTTTTTTTTTTTTGTTCACGAGGGGGAAACCTTCAAAAGGTACCCGACGCCGTGGGAGCAACGACGGGTTATGTGGGACTTTTACCGCACTAAAACCCCCCCGGTGACCATCCTCAGCGCTGCGTAGCGGACTCCGGGATCTTCAAAGGAACGCAACCAGAGTCCTCTTGGCGCATGGCCCCGTCGGGCTCCGCCCACGTGAGCTTGAAACTCACCACACCATATGGTGTTCACGACGGTATGCGACCACACATACCGCCGTCCATCCCGGGGTTGCTAGCCAGGCGGTTAGAGCTCCCACTCTTGCCGTCCGCAAGCCCGAAAGCCCCCTTTTAGTCGCCTCTTACGACAGGCAGGGGATACCGTAGCCCTATTCTGGTCCCGAAACTACAGGGACAAGGTACAAGTACCTACTACCTCAATTGCAAACAACAATGCTAATAGTAGAGCAACATAAAATAGTATACAAATTAAAATGAAAGAAATTTAATGATGTAAATATCGAAATATAAATATTAATAATTATGTAAATAGCAAAAGCGCATTCGTGTAAAAATGTAATTGCATTACACAATTATGATAATTACAATTACAACATAGTTATAATCTTGTAACCTTGTGCAGTAATATTTATTTGCACATATTTTTCGGTGTGATTATTCATGATAGCGATTTAAAGAGTACCTACTTGTCGCGCTAACCAAATATTTTACTATTTTTTTTTTATATTTTAACCTATCGATTAGGCAGACGTGCTACCTGATGGAAAGTAATCAACGCCGCCTATGGACATTTGCAACACCAGAGGAGACGCCAATGCATCGGCTTTGTATGAGAGCTCTCTTTACACCTTTTTTGAAGAGCCCCATGTCATAGCGCTCCAGGAATACACAGGAGGAAGCTCATTCCACATCTTACACGTCCGCGGCAAAAACGTCCGTGCAAACCGAACCGTGGAGGACTTATTCACTTCATATAGGACAACAATCATAGCTGAAATTAACCACAAATATTCTCTGCGTAAAAAATGCTTTAAATTAGATCAGTTGTTTTAAAAATACAAATTCTAATGTAATAGATTATATTATTTTTTTTAGTTTTCATCATAATACTCTAGTTCGAATTCGATTACGATTTGAAGAACTTGCTACAAAACGAAATGTATAGAAACCTACTTACGAAAAGTATGCCATTGTATCACTTCTAATTCTACCTTCAATATCTCCGACATTATTTGCTCGTTTCAATCTAAAAAGACAAGATAAGATAAAAGAACAATTTGGTTTATTCGTCTTTTATTTCTGTTGCACGGAAAATGATTCATTAATAAATTTTTGCAACAATGAGCAATATGAAAGTAGAAAGAAAGTAGAAGGATAATGTTTGATTTTATTGACTTTTTGATTGATTTTGAGGGGTGAAGAGATCACCATTTTTAACGTTTACATTTTTAGGGTTCCGTACGCAAAGGGTAAAAACGGATCTCTATTACTAAGCCTTCGCAGTCTGTCCGTCTATCTGTCTATCCGTGTGTCCCAGGGCATAGACAAATGAAGTGGAAATAAAAATAAAAATGATAGAAAATAAATGGGGATACAATGCTATACAAGAAATCACTATTAGTCAATGTCTATTGAACCGTAATATATTGGCTGCTATGATAACAAAAAAAAAAAGAAGTTTGAAGGGTGTGATAAGGGAGATAGACTTTTCCGAGGCGTTCCAGCTTAGTCCTCAGGGGTAGCGGCGCATCCGTGGCCGACCTCAGGTAGGAAGTCCTAATCCTATCTGGGGTTGATTACAGATGTCCATCGGCGGCAGTAGCCACTTACCATCAGGTGGACTGCATTCTCGTCTGCTACTCCTATATTATAAAAAATAAAAAAAGTATATGAAAATTTGGTACTACGGAACCCAATAATTTTTATTCAAACTCTGATAGAATACGAAAAGTGACGTCACTTGCGTGTTACCGCACAAACATGATATGGCCATTCTAGAAAATTAATCGGTGAAAAACAATCCAAAAATGATTGATTGCAAATACCTTGACAACATAATTAATTGAATCAATCATAAATTATCAATCAGACTGAATACTGATATTTTGTAGATAAATAACGATTTATATTTATAACAAGTGTTCTAGATAAAGATTCTAGAAAATAGCTACATTATTTATTTATATGACTTTTGCGTATGGTATTTCTATCCATATGTCTTCTTGCTAGTACTAGTAGTAATGCAAGACTAATGATAATAGTAGTAGTAGTAGTAGTAGAAATAAAACTACTTTATAGGTGGTAGAACCCTTTGTGGTTCGACTCCGGCGGCACCACCGACACACCTATTTCTGCCTAATAACAGCAGTGTTAAGCGCTGCTGTGTTCTAGTTTGAAGGGTGTGGTGTGGTACATACCTTCTACCTAAGAATTCTATACTAAAAATACCTATTTTTCCTTATTTTCGTTATAAATTGGCATTAAATATGACGACAACGATATCAGATAATCACATAAAAATCTTTGATTGATATCTTTTAAGTATTTCTGTTGCTAGTTGTTTAAAATAATAAAAAAACTCTCTAATCAGTAATTACATAATTGTCAAGTAACAGAGATAGTCTACGTCATCAATCCATTATTCGACTGAGCACGGAACTACATAATGAGAAGGCCTTAGACCATAATCATACTAAAATAATTATAACTAAAAACCACACTAAAATCGCACAAACAAAATCGTTATTCCTGACAATGAGGAAAATGGGACAAAATTATTAAAATCATGTATTGTCATCGGTTATTGATAAGTGTTCAGAATTTTAAATTAATCGGACCGTTCCAAGTGGGTAAGAATCGAGTTCAAAGATTCCGTTACATACATACATACAGGTCAAGCTAATAAAAGCGTGTTAATAAGAAGTGCCTAGGATTCGCTCACTGCTTTCATAAAGGTCCACAGGACCACACAGTGTCTCAAATTCATACAGGGTCATAGAAATGGACCTCTTAGCTTTCGTCTAAGATCGCCATATTTAAAATTTTGCCGCACCATAAACGTGCCGTCCAGGGGCGGCAAATAAGTTGCCAAGCTGTTCTTAAATACACATTATTTTGCCGTCCTCCAAACCATGCCGCACCAGACATACCATATGTATATAGCAATGATAATGCCTTAACAACTTGCATCTTAGGCCCTTATCACAGTTGCGATTGCGATGCGACCGCGAAGCTAGTGTACAAGGGGTACCACGCGGTGATTTTACATGCGCGCATGTCTACTGATTGCCGCATGTCAACCGATTGCCTCATTACTGATCTCAATCTAAATTGCAATTGTGATAATGCCCTTAGTACGTACAAAATTAGATTAATCGTGTTGCTAGTTGTCTCTTTAAAAACAAGATTATATGTATTTTATGTACTTCCTAATCGATATGTACGTGTGATAACCTCGTAAAACATATCTTAGGGTTTTATCACAGTTCCGGTTGTGACCATGCTACGCGTTGCCATGTTGGTGCCGAATCGCAAATGTGGAAAAGCCTTAGCTCGGTTTTGCTTGGTTTTTAACGAGCTTTATATTAACTTCACTTGCAACTTACAATGTAAACAAATCTTAAGCAATTTTTAATGTTTTTGTAATTGTCGTGTCGAATATTTTTTTGGAGTTGTGTTATCGACAACTTCCTAAGTTGTTAAGGAAGTTACTTGTTGAGGAAGTAAATAGATAGGATAATGTAAATATTTTTATGGCAGAATTGAAAGCACTGGGTGTACTAATTGTCAGGTTATATTTTCATTACAATACTTTTTAGTTAATTTATGTTAATAAGAGTCTATTTAATTGCTGGTGAGAAGCAATGTAGCGGGAAACTAAATAAAAATAAAGAAGGATATTATGTTTTTAGAGAATAAGATGTCATGGAATGAATTGTCAGAGAAATAAATAATGGAGTTGTAATTGAATCTTTTATTACATAAAATAGTATTACAGGAATAATGAGCTTGTATAATGAAAATGAAATAATTGAAAAAAGAAAGATCAGCAGTGAGAGAGTAATGGGTTGACGACTATTACGCAGAATACCATGACAACAATATTATTTTCGAGAGTTTGTCAATTTTTTTTTTTTAATGCGGTTTCTTTGTTTTACGATACAAATAAGTTTTGTCATCATAATGCTTGTAAACCGTATCAAAACATAGTAAGAGTATATGTAGTGATATTTCTAGAAATGAATTTAAAATAGATTTCGTTTAAGCAAATCGATGTGGCGTTCTTTTTAAAGGTTACTCTGACCTCCATTTAACAACGTTTAACATACACATGTTAAGTAAATGTTATGATAGGAATTTTGCCTTATTTCGTTTGATTGTTGTTTCATTGGATTTTTATTTCAATAATATTCTACATTTTGGGGTTCCGTATCCAAAGGGTTAAAATGAAACTATTTTTTTTATAATATAGGAGTAGCAGACGAGCATACAGTCCACCTGATGGTAAATGGCTACTGCCGCCCATAGACATCTGTAATCAACCCCAAATAGGATTAGGTATTCCTACCTGAGGTCGGCCACAAATGCGCCGCTACCCCTGAGGACTAAGCTGGAACGCCACGAAAGTCTGTCTCCCTTATCACACCCTCCAAAACGGAACACAGCAGCGCTTAACACTGCTGTTATAACAGAAATAGGTGTGGCGGTGGTGCCGCCGGAGTCGAACCACAAAGGGTTCTACCATCTTCAAAACATGTGTATGTTAAGTAAATGTTATGATACGAATTTCGCCTTATTTCGTTTGATTCTTGTTTTAATTTTTATTTCAATAATATTCTACAATTTGGGGTTCTGCACTCAAAGGGTAAAACGGAACTCTATTACTAAGCCTCCGCTGTTTGTCCATCTATCACAAGACTCTATCTCTTGAACCATAATAGATAGACAATTAATTTTTTTACAGAATTTGTATAACGGTGGTTGCTATAACAACCAAATACTAAAAAGAAAAAAGCTTGAAAATAAATGGGTGTCGCAATACAAGAAACAGCTATTTTTCGTTTTATCGCTTTGTCTTTTGCACCGTATTAGGGAGACAGTTCAAATTTTCACCATGCAATCAATTTACTTTTATGGCAGCTATGATAGCCATAACTAAAAAGAAATAAATGTAAATTTGATGGTTCAGAACGTTCGGTGGTACGGAACCGGTTAGGTTCGACTCGCACTTGGCCGATTATTTATTTATTATTTAATATTAAGTTTCATTATTTAATTTCTCTTTTATGTCTATTATTTGGTATTTAATATCCCCTAGATGTTATAAATTCTTTGAAAGTAATATGATTATTACTTAAAATGTTATAATATAACTAGCTGACCCGGCAAACGTTGTGTTGCCATATAAATAAAAAAATGTTAATGGTGAACAACCCTTATCATATAGGAGTATGAAAAATAGATAGTAGCCGATTCTCAGACCTACTGAATATGATTATAAAATTTGGTGAAAATCGGTAAAGCCGTTTCAGAGGAGTACGGTAACTAACATTGTAACACGAGAATTTTATATATAAGATGAAACAACATGACATTAAAATTATATCAACCCGCCGCTTAGCGAGGGGTAAATACACGCCTAATACCTACCTTATATCTATCAAGCTGTCAGCAAAACATAGATAAATGTTATTTTTCTCAATTCTTAATTATCTGTGTTCTTAAACAAATGATTCGTTAGCGCATTATAATTACTTACCCATGGTACTTACCTACCTATAGTTTAATTATGTTGACGCATTATCACAAGAATCTTTTATTTTTGTAGCCCCTAATAAACTTGATGTTTTAGTAGATCTTGTTCATCTTAATATGTTTACTTTGTTTCTTTTATATTTTGTGAATCCTTTTGATTTTTTATTTCTTATTTGAGCCAGTGGCGTTTTTGGCCGTTAAGCCAACCTACATTTTATGTTTTAATAAAATTGTTTATTTGACAAAATATGCAGAGCGTAATGTAAGTATACATTGTATGTGTTAAAAAAACTTATTTATTTTTGTCATAAAAAAAAACTGTCTTATAACTATTAGTATCTTACATATAAAATTCTTGTGTCACAATGTTACTTACCGTACTCCTCCGAAACGGCTTTACCGATTTTCATCAAATTAATGCATTTTCAGTAGGTCTGAAAATCGGCTTCTATCTATTTTTCATACCCCTAAGTGATAAGGGTTGTTACCCTTAACATTTTTTATTTATATGGCAACACAACGTTTGCCGGGTCAGCTAGTTATATTATATTTAAGTCACATCGCACTTTTTGTATGTTGTTAAAAACACAAGGAAAAATGAAAATAAATAAAAATCCTATGTTATTATCCAATACTAAGCAATTATGTTTTAATTTAATAAACACTGGCTGGCAATAAATAATAAAAATAAAAACTCACCACCATGTTTGTAGAGTACAAAAATCAGTCTTATTACTATAATCGAAATTAACACTATCACTGGTAAGAGTCCTATAATTTTAATTTCACTCTGTTCGCTTATTTCATCTTTAGCTTCTGTCGTCACTTCTGGCTCAAAATCGTTTACTATTTCACCCATCTTTTATTAAAAAAAAAAACAGATAATTATAAAACGTCAAAAATTCCCGCCAACATCAATACATCGTAATGACACAAAAAGAAACAGATTAAATTTACAGCCACTTCAAATTCAAAATTGGAACACTTTATTTTAATGCGCAAAGTTCGCGTCAGCTCAAAATACGCGCTGTCGATGTTTTGAAGACAATTCGGATTCGCAAATTGATTCTAGTCGCGCCAGATTGCAATTGATAAAGTTTACGGCAGTATTGTAACGCCTTAAGGTGTGTTTTCGTACCAAAGGGATTATGTTCGAGAGTGTAAAGATACGAAGATGTACAATGATAAGACGTGATTCAGTTTCGTGTGTGACATCACGCTAAATGGCTTGTAAATAAATAAGGCCGGAGGAATGAACTATTTCTGCTTTATAAAACCAGTTTTTATAACTACAGCGGTATTTTACTTTAATTAACTTCGCAGTTAGATAAATAGATAAATATAAAATGGTGATAAAGCAGTGATAATCTAGTTGTTAAGATACTCGGACACTTGATCGAAAGGTCCGAGGTTCAAATCCCAGGAACGTAACTCTAATTTTTCAAAGTTATGTGTTTATTAAAAATAATTATCACTTTATCCTACCTGAGGTAGGCTACAGATGCGCCGCTACTCCTGAGGACTAAGCTGGAACGCCTCGGAAAAGTATGTCTCCCTAACCACACCCTTCAAAACCGAACACTGCTATTATTAGGTAAAAAGAGGTGTGGCGATGGTGCCGCCGGAGTCGAACCACAAAGGATTCTACCACCTACAAATCACTTGCTTACACGGTGAAAAAAAAACATCGTGAGGAAACCTACAAGCCTAAGAGACCTCCAAAAAAACAAAGTGCTGAAAGGTTTTTGAAGTCTATCGAAGTCAATTCTCAATTGGCGCGGGTGGTGGACTATGTACCTAATTTCTCTCAGTCACGCAGTGGAACCGAAATGGGTTAAAGATATGGGTTTGACGACCCGCGTGGCGGAGCGGTTACCATGCCGGTCTGACGCGCAGAGGGTCCCGGGTTCGATCCCCGGCCAGACAAATTTCTAAATGATGAATTTAGATTTCTGTTTCTGAGTCTGGGTGTTTGTGTATTTGTCTCTGTGTGTGTCCATAGCACCCACGATACAGGGAATCCTAGTGTGGGGCTGTGAGTGTAGAAAGCGTTTTACATGGGTTTTATATAAGTCTTTTCAGCTTGTGCAAAAGGAACTAAGACCTGAATGGTTCGACTTTAGAGGTACCACCGCCACGCCTATTTCTAACTTGAAGCAATTCCAGCGTTTCGGTGAAAGGGTGTAGATGCCAACTGATTTATAAGACAGCAACAAACATCTTAGTCCTCCGGACTTCTGGAGTGACATCCCATCTCAGATACGACTTTACATAAATTTGGAGTTGGTTATAAATGAGCAGCATTGACCTAGTACTTGTCAATCGATCTTTGGTAGCCATGACATTGGTTAGATTTATTATTAATAACCGGCTTAAATATCTGACAAATTGCTTACTTCAAGTAAAAAATATTTTTTATAAATCAGTCTACGCATAGACCATTAAAAAAATAACTTTTACAAAACCATCAACAATTATTTTTAAAATATGTCACATTAAAACCATAGACAATGATTTTTTTTAATATGTCACATTAAAACCATAGACAATAAAAAATGAACTTGAAATCATAAAACATCGAAATACAGCTATAGCAGTACAAGGTGACGAGACGTTGAGAAAATGCTAATTGCGATTTTGTTTTTACAAATCATCGCTAGTAAAGGTCAATCACAGACACTAAAATATCTGAATTTATTAAATTAATGTGGATGAACTAAATCGACTAATGCAAGCCTTTTTATAAGAACATAAGTGAAGTAGATTTAAGTTCATCAGCCCTTCCTCCGTGTGGGTGGTTCAAGTAGTAGAACCCTCTGTGGTTCGACTCTGGCAACACCACAAACTCTAGATGTCAGTCTCAAATATGCCGCTACCCCTGAGGACTAAGCTGGAATTCCTCGGAAAATCATGTCGCCCTTACCACACCCTTCAAACCAGAACACAATAACAACAGCGCTTAACACTGCTTTATTAGGCAGAAATAGGTGTGGCGGTGACACCGGAGTCGAACCACAGGGTTCTACCACCTAATGACATTAAATCGACAGAGAAGCAGCATGAAAAATGTATGACCTTTTAGAAGCCTGTTTTTTCATCCTCTATGACATAACGTTACATCCTTTTTAAAATGTCGAGTCACACTTAAGGCATTTACAGACGGATGCTTTGTTTAAATGGGCATGATGACAAACTTTGAGAACCCCTTCTATAATGTTACCTACGTTTGTCTACTGATTTTAAAAATCGTATTATATCGGTAATAAATTCAGTATTAACGAAAATAATAGCAATTTTATAGCCAAACGCTCACGAGTGTCATGGCGTCTATTACGTCACACTAGAATATCCCATTCAAAAGTTCAAGCAATTTTGTGACATACTCAAAAATTAAGTCATTCGCGCCCAAACAAGCGTTTCAGACAAGATGGCCGACTGCAGTATTTTACACTTTTATTTTATTGAAAATATAATAAATCTTAAAGTTTTTTTGTAAACTGGGTCATTTTTGAGAATCCTTTCAATATGTTGTTTTTACTTAAATCATTTATTCTTTGATTTTTTAACACTGTCTATGGTGGTATTTATCGCCTTCTATTTGTTTTGCATATCTATTTGATATATTGACAAATTGATTAAGGAGCACAAGGTTATGACTCTTTGTTTTATGACATAGATGTTAATGACAACGTGGCTTTTCAATTGACACCTCGAAACCCTGATTATTTTTAAGGCCAATACGGTATCTTTTTAAAATTTTGGCTAAAAAGGACGTTCAAGTGTTCGTTTTTTTAAGATATATAACCTATATTTACTATTTTAATACTTTTACGGCTATACATAAAAATAAATAAATAATGTAATTATTTATGGAATTAAAAAAAATCATAGAAGTAAAAAAAATAACGAAAAAATGAATAAAAAAGGATTTCACCTTTTCTGAAACCAACGAAGAGATATTTAATGTACAGACTTTTGGTATAGTATAAATAAGCATAAAGGATTTTAATTTCCATTATTTACGAATACTAATTATATTATAAATAATGTATATAGAATATAATTATAATAAAATAATGTATTGTATGTATATAATTGTATGTATGTATGTATATAAGTTACCAACAAATAATAACATATCATGTTATAAATTTCGTGTGTAAATTGCCTAAGCCTAACATGCAACCTTGCAAAACAAGCCATTGTTCTGTTTTTATTAAAAACAAGATAGATAACCTAACTTTACATAATTTCTAAGTCAATCTCTATAATAATTATCATATCAAGCGAAGATTTGCGAAGACATTTTTTTATAATATAGGAGTAGCAGACGAGCATGGAGTCCATCTGACGGTAAGCGGGTACTGCCGCTTATGGACATCTGCAATCAACTCCAGATAGGATAAGATACTACCTGAGGTCGGCCACAGATGCGCCGCTACCCCTGAGGACTAAGCTGGAATACGTCGGAAAAGTATGCCTCCCTTACCACACCCTTCAAACCAGAACACAGCAGCACTTAACACTGCTGTTATGAACCAGAACTAAGTTTGGTGGTGGTGCCGCCGAAGCCGAACCACAAAGCATGCAACAAACATTCATTTATTACTTTTTGTACACACAGACCTAGTTACATTAATATTTTATGTATATATCTTTTATATAAAATTCTCGTGTCACAATTAGTTACCGTACTCCTCCGAAACGGATTTACCGATTGTCACCAAATATATGCATATTCAGTAGGTCTGAGAATCGGCTACTATCTATTTTTCATACCCCTAAGTGATAAGAGTTGTTCACCCTTAACATTTTTTTATTTATATGGCAACACGACCTTTGCCGGGTCAGCTAGTTTTTTTTATATCATTTACGTACTGATACGCTCTTCACACTAGGTATTTATTTATTTATTTATTTTTATTTACTCTTTATTGACCATGTTAAAAATAGTGTGGCGCAAAAGGTATTTAGGAAGTGATTATCTATATTATACTCTTGATATTTATTCAAAAACATTAGATATACTTATAATTATTTATATAAGCATACTTTTATGTTTTAAATATTTCACGCCTTGCTAGTCCGTGTATAACTTCCGATTTTATAATTTATCTTAAAATACGAATAACCTATACTAAATCAAAACTAAAACTTAATGGAATTAATTTAGGAAAAAAAGAGAAAATAAAGACAAGTACAATAATGAGACAAATATGTAAAGGAAGATATTAGGTAGAAAAGTACATTTTATAATTTCGAAATTAAAAATTTATAGTAATGATTGTATCGAAAAATCACGCCATGTGATTTATTTCTGTTACACTAAACTAAATAATACACTGTTTACTAATTAGGAATGTGAGAAGTAAATAATAAAAATACGAAATATTAAAAATATGTTATCTGCCATCTGTTGGTAAATTTAGCAACTAAAACAATAACAGACAGAACGTAGATTATTTTAGTTCTGCTACTCAACAAAAGATGGCGCTGTAACTCATAAATATTATAGAACACGTTTACACTTTCATGATTTTCAATTTGAATTAAAACTATTAAAAATAGTAATAATGTTTACCGAATATCGTTGTAATAATAATAGTATATACGTGTCATTATCGTCAATATTGATTAAGAAAAGGAAAGTAAAGGATGTTAAATAAATATTTAAGTAATATTGAATGCCTTTATATATTGACTTGGTTCTTGGATGTTAATTATTTTTTCATAGACTATAAACAGCAATAAGATTCCAGCAAACAACATGTACTTAATTAGTGACGTCACTAATTGTAATCCAAGATAATTTATTGTTTTTCCTCCCAGATGTAAAAATTAGATATCATAGATTAATAAAGTAACTGTCCGATTATTGTATTTAATATTCTAAAAATAGGTAATTAGTTACGTCATGGAAACCTTAGTGAGTAATTACGACTAAAACTAATTTTTGATAAAAAAAAAAAACACAACAGACTATTGTTAGCGAAAGATCTCATAATAAAAATGAACATTGATACACATTTTTAAAACGAAAACTAAAACCATACATCATTTTAAATTTCCAATTCACTTTCTTTTTTAATTCTCACGTTTTCAGAACGAGACAAAAGACCGCACACAAAACGGATTTTGACAGTTAAAAAACGAAAATCACTTACCGAACAGCTCACAGCACCTTAGACAGATACACGCGAGCCCATATAGTACAATTATGAAGATGAAGGGTGTAAAAAGCACTAAATAGTCCATTTTATTTACATATGAAACATAGGTGCGACGCCTTACCACGATGGTTTTATCGAAAATTGTGATAATGTATCTATGGAATGGTGATTTGATAAATCATTAATTGGTCGGTCAATGTTGTAGGCGAAATGAGGTTTTTATTGTTTTGGGAAATAACTAAAGTAGGTAGTAAAGATAACCTAGGCAAGGCCGGATTTAGATGAGGGCAAACGGCTACTGCGCAAGGTATCCAAAAGAGTGGGGCCGCCATAAAAGAGAAAAAAATATCCAAATTTCGAAGAGTCAGCTTATAAGCAAGTTATAAGGTTATTTTTTAAATAGTACCTAGGTATTAAAAGAGTTTTTTTTAACAATGTTAAAACCATTTTATTTTATATCAGTACATTTTTAAAAGACTTGACTTTTTATAACACAGGAGTAGCGGACGAGCATAAAGTTAACTAATGGTTTATGACTACTACCGCTCAATGACATTTGTAATTAACCCTATACCCTAAATATGATTAGAACTCTACCTGGGGTCGGGCACAGATGCATCGCTACACCTGAGGAATAAGCTGGAATGTGGACTTCGTAAATGTGCGTCTTTCTTACCACACTCTTCAAACTAGAACACAGCAGCGTTTAACACTGTTGTTATTAGGCAGAAATAGGTGTAGCGGTGGTACCGCTGTAGTTGAAACACCGATAGTTCTACCACCTTCAAAAACGAATTCTTCTAATATACAACCTTATGTCTTGCTGTGGGGCAGTAGGTATAGTCCGCGTAAAACTGCTAGTCCGCTTTGAATATAGAAATGAATGAAGTCGCCATAGCAAATTGTATGACTACACCCGCTCGCAACAACTTCAGACATTGATAACGATGATGACTTTCAAAATTTAGTAAGTTCATATTATACCTCAATTACTAATGTGACTACAACACAGATAGCCGAAACTAAAATCAAGAGCACACGTTATTACTTTTGGAAACCGTTATCTGACAACATGTTATAAAAATAGCAATTTTTCTCAATATAACTATTGCTATTTTTAACGCCCGTAGAAAATACTAAAAGTATTTTTTTGCATTTTTTATATAACTTACTAGCTGACCCGACAAAATTTGTACCGCCTCAAAATCTATTTATCAAATATATTTCATATAAAATATAGTCTTTGTTACTCGTGGATAATGTAGCTTTCGAATGGTGAAAGAATTTTTAAAATCGGTCCAGTAGTTTTTGTTGTGTAGTTAAAAAATAGCAATTTTGCTCAAAATAGCTATTGCTATTTTTAACGCCTGTGGAAATGACAAAGTTTTGTATCTTTTTTTATATAACACCTAGACTTAGAAAACACCTTATAGAACATGTTAAAAAAATAGCAATTGTGCTCAATATAGCTATTGCTATTTTTAACGCCTGTAGAAAAGACTGAAAGGTTTTTTTTGGATTTTTTATATAACACCTAGAAGTGGCAAAAGAGCATGCAGTCCATCTGATTAGAGGTAGCAACTATACTCCGTGGACATATATAGGTAATTAGGTACTTGTACATGTCCACGGAGAATGGTTGCTTAACTCTACATATCTTGTAGAATAAGAGTCGATTAACTCTACATAGGACTAGAGTAAATTTTTTTATGTTAACTAGAGTACCCAATGTCGTGGGAGCGACACGGTGTTATATGGATTTTTTACCGCACTAAAATCGCTCCGATCACCATCCTCAGCGCAGGATTATAGTCCTATCTTTTTTATACTATAGGAGTAGCAGACGAGCATGCAGTCCACCTGATGGTAAGTGGCTACTGTCGCCCATGGACATCTGAGGACTAAGCTGGAAGGCCTCGGAAAAGTCTGTCTCCCTTACCACACCCTTGAAACCGGAACACAGCAGCGCCTAACACTGCTGTTATTAGACAGAAATAGGTGTGGCGGTGGTGCCGCCGGAGTCGAACCACAAAGGGTTCTACCTTCAAAACCTATCGGAGGTAAGCGATGCGTTATTACGCCTGAGGACTAAGTTGAAACGCCTCGTATAAGTGTACTCCATTTTCTAACTACACCCTTCAAACCAGAACGTGGCAGAGTTTAACACTGTTAATATAGGGTGGCGCTAAATTATTCACCCTATTTTGTTTTTGAATAATATTTGTACTGAATAAAAAAAGTGATTTTGAGTAATAGAAATCATTACCAAAACCTGTACCTTTTTTTGCCAATTAGAAAATATGATATCTGTCAGGTGTCTTCCACCATCGTTGACACAAATTTGAGCTTGATTTTCCACGACTTTCCTTAAGATCTCCGCCGATACCACTTCTCGTTCCAGTCGAATATTCTCCTGAAGAACTGCGATTGTCTGAGGCTTGTTGCTGTTATAGAGTCGAAAGTTTTAAGACGAAAACATCTTATTGATTGAAGGTTGTAGAACCCTTTGTGGTTCGACTCCGGCGGCACCACCGCCACACCTATTTCTACCTAATAACAGCAGTGTTAGGCGCTGCTGTGTTCCGTTTTGAAGGGTGTGGTAAGGGAGACAGACTTTTCCGAGGCGTTCCAGCTTAGTCCTCAGGGGTAACGGCGCATCTGTGGCCGATCTGAGGTAGGAATATCGAATGCTATCTGGGGTTGATTACAGATGTACATGGGCGGCAGTAGCCACTTACCATCAGGTGGACTGCATGCTCGTCTGCTACTCCTATATTATAAAAGAAAAAAATCTCAAAAGTAGCAACGCATTTGGGATCAGTTTCAAATACACTCACTATTCAATATGTCCATGGGCAATTGCCATTTACCAGCAAATAGACTGCATGCTAGTATGCTACACAATCATATCAAAAACGCAGAAATATGCACAACGATGCCTTCAGTAAATACATACCAATACCGCTTACACATACCAATTATACATAAAATTCATAAACTAATTTGTTTTTTAACGAAACAGATTGATTACATAAATAATATGAAAAAATCGTCAAGTAAAATTGTTTGTTTACCATCTTATATATAAAATTCTCGTGTCACAATGTTAGTTACCGTACTCCTCCGAAACGGCTTTACCGATTTTCACCAAATTTTATATGCACATTCAGTAGGTCTGAGAATCGGCTATCTATTTTCCATACCCCTAAGTGATAAGGGTTAATCACCCTTAACATTTTATTTATATGGCAACACAACGTTTGCCGGGTCAGCTAGAAACACATAAATAAGTATATATAAGATGCCTTACTTACTGAAAATCCTAAAAACAATTCGTGCGATAATCACATCACAGGCCTGTAGATACGCGAACACTAGACACAATATCACTAAACCAAAAACGAGGAAAACCAACTCTCTGTCCTCCAAAAACATTATTACTCTGTGACCGACTTATTTTGACTTCAATTACTGACTTTAAAAACGACTTCAATGGAAATGTTGTTTTTTGTTTTGGCTAAAGTATAAACTTCAAACAATATAGATAATAGTATGTACCTCATAAGTTTTGTAACTCTACGTAAAATGCCACACGCAAAATTAAACTTAAGTGTTATATAAAACAGTTGAAATAAGGCTTATAATTCCATAAAACTTTCTGTAGATATGTGCGAATATTTTGTGTGCTTTGTACAGAAAGGTTATGCTTGTTTTAAAATCAGCTGCGTCTTGAAATATATCTATAATCTTGTCTTAAACTTTACAATTGAAATCCAACTCTATTTTCCTTTACATAAAATACAAAAATCCTTGTATTAATTCAGTTAATCAGCAGATAATCCAGATAAGCTTATCTCATGATGAGATATAAATGACCAGTGTAAGGTGACCTCTCGCGAGATCAACTCTGAAGTGACATGGCTTTAGTTTGACAGATTGTGTGAAATGAAAGGGATCAAGATTATTTGGATTTAACGTATCAATGTCAGTTATAAAATTAGTTTTTACTTTCATTCTCTAAGACATTATTTTTAGATTGTTATAACTGTTTTTATAAGATGGCTGTTGCTAACGGTGCAGTCCATCTGATGGTAAGTGTCTACTGGCGCCATAGATTAGTAAAGATACTTCGCCGCCTTGAAATTGAATGAAGCCACAAACGGCTTATTTTAGTAAGTTCTTTTTTTGAATTCTTGACAAATAAAAACATTTTTAGAGAAAATTTACGAATAGATAACTAATACTGCGTAATTTACAATTACAATGTACAATTTACATAGTAAATAAATAATTATTTCAAATATTTTAGGGTCATTTTAGCACGGAGACGTGGCAAAACTTTTTTACGCAACTATTTCAATTGTCAAAACTGGGTACATTTTCTTGTTAGGAGTGAGTAATCTTTACGAATCTATGACTGGTGCCTATGGATATCTGTAATCAACCCCACATAAGATCAGCCCTATCTGAGGTAGGTCAAACATGCGCTGCTTTCCCTGAGGACTAAGCTAGAATGTTTTGGAAAAGTATTTCTCCCTTACCACACCCTTCAAACCAGAACACAGCAGTGCTTAACCACTGCAGAAACTGGTGTGGCGGTGGTGCCGCCGGAGTCGAAACACAGAGGGTTCTACCTTCAAGATTATATAAATCAAATCAAATCATTTTTTAAAATTAAAAATAGGTTCTTTACAGAGCACTTTTTGAATGTCAATACAACTACCACCACTTCACAAGGTGGCTTCCCAATACTGGTTCTTCATTTCGAAATAAAACGAAACATACTTTGTACTTAGCTTCATTAAGTAAATTATTCCAGTAGCATTACCATGAGTTGGCATAGAAACGCCACTATAGAAATGGTAAATAGAAAACTATTGTCATTTTGCTAGTGAATAACATAACTACTATCGTTACGGTATTTCTTGACAACGTCTGTCAAAATAATGACTCTTGGGACCGAATTTGTATGGCAATATGGCAATAGATCATAATGACATTCGCTAGCGATTTGATTTCGATAGGTTTTTTACGTATCGAGTTACGTCACTACGGATTTTAGTTCTACGAGTAACCACCAGAGGCGCTGTACAATTTTTCATACATTTATTTTACGCAGTCGCTAGCGAGTAATACTTTTGTAAACTCATGGTAGTCCTACTGGTGAGCATAAAATTCAATTTTCTGTATGAATATTTTGCATTGTTAAGTTTAAAAACAAACTAAGAAACATGTAAATTCATCTTGACTGATTTACCGACAATTGTTTGCGAGATGTTATTTTTAGACAGATAATTACTAGCCTAATGTAAGCCGTACACGCTACGATCTACCGGACAGTTTACCTGCGCAGGTTTGCCTGTACAGTATCACTACCATGAGTTTACAAAAGTATTACTCGCTAGCGACTGCGTAAAATAAATGTATGAAAAATTGTACAGCGCCTCTGGTGGTTACTCGTAGAACTAAATTCCGTAGTGTGAGCCACACGTAACGTAAAAAACCTATCGAAATCAAATCGCTAGCGAATGTCATTATGATCTATTGCCATACAAATTCGGTCCCATGAGTCATTAATTTGACAGACGTTGTCAAGAAATACCGTAACGATAGTAGTTATGTTATTCACTAGCAAAATGACAATAGTTTTCTATTTACAATTTCTATAGTGGCGTTTCTATGCCAACTCATGGTAGTGCTACAGTACCCTCACCATGAGTTTTTACGTTTTGACAAATATGACTGTTTTGTTATTTGTTTACGTATTGCCCATACAATTTCCAATCAGCGCCCCTAGCGGATTCTATCAGAACTATAGTGCCAGTAACGTAACATTAAATGTCTAAATTACGAAATGGCGCTTTATGTTTTGTCTCTCTTTTTTGCGAACATGTGAGGCAGACAGAAAGCCTTAAGCACTTACTTATTGTTACGTTTACTCAATCTACTAAAGCAAACGGAACAGAATAATGGATTGAGTATATGTAAAGTAAAATTATGAGATTTTTTGAAAATTCATGGTAAGGGTACAGTACCCTTATTTCCAGTTTTTACGTTTGCTCGAAAACGTTCAACCTTTACGAATTCGCTCATACAGCGCCGCCGTGGACCTTTATCGGAACTAAAATTTCGTATTTTGATTTTAAAAAACTAAATAGTCAATTGTAACGACATTTAATTTACCCATATAAATAACATTGCGGTGCAGTGGACAAACAGCATAAGGCTGTTTGTCCACTGCACCGTCACCGAGCCGATACCGAGAACAAGATTATTTCGGTCCGATTTTAATTATGTCGTGACGGCGATAGATTGTCCACTGCGACCGATATCGGCGGTTTATTTTGTTCCAGCTGTTAATCGTGTGACGGCTGTGTATGGACAAGTTCCAATGTGTTTTACATTGCCGGCACATCGGCCCGTCAAAAACTCGGTGCCGATCTAGCGGTCACGCCGATCTACTCCAAATATCGGCGGCCGGGATGACAGTGCTCTGGTGACGGACGTGCAGTGGACAAGTTGTTATAGTAAATGTATGTACGCTACTTCGGCGCCGTCATTAATTATCGGTATCGGCTCGGTGACGGTGGCGGTGGACAAACACGTAAGGGTACGGGTCAACCGCACGTCGGTAGCGTATGGGGACGTTCCGGTGTACTACTAACCGTACGGTGTTTTCTGTAGCGATGGCATCGTTTGAAGACGATGACGCACCGTATGGTATGACTCGAAAGAATTTATTTTTGATCTCGCGTCAGTCACCTGCACAGGTTCAAAAACTGCACAGGTCTTTTCCCACAGTCTTGTGCTATCATACCTGATCAGGTAGACCTCTCCGGTGCACCGTAATGTGTATGGCACGCATAAGAGTATTACTACTTATGAATAATATTACCAAGAATATAAATAAGACTATATAAATAACATAACAGCATTTACATAAACAATAATTTATACTTATAGAAAATAATCACTTGTATCAATGGTGAGGAAAAAGATCGTGAGGAAAAACATTTTTTAAATTGTAAACTTACATAGAATTTATAGAATAGCCTTAGAATTTATAGAATGTTCTCAAAAGTTATTTTGTACGGGAGCAGCAAACGAAAATGCAGTCCAGGTGATCGTAAGTGGCTACTGCTGCTTATGGACCCCTGTAATCATCCACATATGATCAGAGACCTACCTGAGGTCGGCCAAAGATGCGCTGCTACCCTTAAGAACCTATTTGAAAGGCCTCGGATAGGTATGTCTCCCTTACCACACTCTTCAAACCGCATTACATCAGCCTTGAAAACTGCTTTATAAAACAATGGTAGATATAACGATGGCGCCTCCGAAGTCAAACTACAGAGGAATCTACTACCTTCAAACATGTGAAGTCTACCAATCTGCACTTGGCCAGCGAGCCACTTTGAACGAAGACCCGTGCCCAGCAGTGGGGCAGTGATATTAACATAGGAATCCTAAATCCAATCACACATATTTCTTGCTCATGATAACATTACAATATCATCTCATCTCAAAACATGTTGATATTTCAAGCTCAAATATTGACGCTGCTTACAATAACAATTGTTTCTTTAGACACTTGTTCCATTGCGAGTTGGTTTGCTATAAGATAATATTTATTATTATTTAGTAACGTTCGACTAGAATCGTATTGTACAGGGTATTTAGCTCTCCTAATTAATAAAAAAATCATATTTTTGTCTACCTAAATTTTCAAATTTCAAACTTTAGCAGCCAAAAATTGGTTAAGGTTGGGTAGATATAAGGAATGTAAATGACCTTCCCAAAGCGTCGTCTTCGATACATAGCAGGTACCATAGACTTGGAATTTTTTCGCTATGCTAGTAGGTAGGTACCAAACAAAAACAAAAAAATGATTAGCAATTAAAACACAGTTTTAACAAAACATAGAACTGACTTCACTATCACTACAAAGTGAAAAAGTATTTAAAGCAACTTAAATTTAGATACATACTTCTGTACCCTTAGTATGAGTTTCTACGTTTTGACAAAAATGGGGCGCTGTTTGGAAATGTATATGCAAATATGTAAACAAATACCAAAACAGTATTTTTTGTAAAAACGTAAGTACTCATGTCAGGTTAGGTTAGGTTAGGTTTTTTTTTTTTTTTTTAAATTGATTTCGAACGGGCTGATGGCGATCGACGTCATTTTTTGATGTTAAGAGCTTAGTTTCTAAAATCGATCGGTAGAGTTAAAGTTAAAGAGAAGTTATTAAAAAAAACATTTCAAAAAAAAATTTTTTGTAGTTTTTTTGAGATTTCTCAAAATCTACCGGTTCGAATCGGATAATAATAAATTGTTTGTCCAGTACCCGTATTAATAATTATAAATTATTCGTACGGTAACCGTATTAATAATTATAAATTGTTCGTACAGTACCTGTGTTAATAGACTCAGCCTAATTAATTTACGTAAGCAATTTTGTAAAATAAAATAAATAGCTTTGCATTGACGGGAAAAGGATCTCAAATTTACTCCCAAATTGTCATGATAAAAGTAATTCATATCATACAATAAACAAATAAGAGTATATTATACTTTATCTGATATACGACAAGTGCCTTACTATTTTTCTCTGGTTTATTTGTACACAGTTATGACCACTGCTTAATGCACAAGTCTAACCAGTTTCACTTTCTTGCAAGTTGTTTCTTTTTAAGCCAATTATGCTTAATGCAGAGTCGGTGTTGGTTGTATTTGCAGGTAAGATAGAGTTTTTGATTCTAGTTTGAAATGGTCCTTTAAAATATTTCTATCTCATAACAGCTATGTAGCGCTGCTGAGTTCTGGTTTGAAGGGTAAGGGAGACATACTTTTTGAGGCATTTCAGTCGAGTCCTCAGAGGTAGTGACGCATATGTAGCCGACCTTAGGTAGGAGTATCTAATCCTATCTGGGGTTGATTACAGATGACCATGGGTGGCAGTAGCCACTTACCATCAGGTGGACTGCATGCTCCTCTGCTACTCCTATATTATAAAAAAAAATCTTTCCTTTATTCCGACGTTCTCGTTCCTACCCACATAACTTAAGTAACTTTATGAAAAAAACTATTAACATTTTGTTAATTTTATTAAATGTTTTAGGTTTGTTAACTAATTCAAATTTTGGATCAAATACCTATCTGATGTTGACAGGGAATACCGAAATTATGCCTTGGATAGGCATTTTAAGAGTTAAGACAGGTAACTATCATCTGTATATGTAAAAATGAATGTATGTCTGAATATCCTTTATAGAAACGTAAAACGTGATGATCTTTAGCAAAGTTGTTGTGCATGAGCCCACAAAGGTTTCAGAATCGGTACGACCAATGTTCGACAGATGGCGCCACTGTCATTCTAATAAGAATAAACACTTTCTAAACTCACAGCACCACACTAGGATTCCCTGTATCGTGGGTGCCATGGACACGCACAGAGACAAATACACAAACACCCAGACCCAGAACAGAAACATAAATTTATTCAGATATCTGTCTGGCCGGGGATCAAACCTGGAACCCTTTGCGCGTCAGACCGGTATGGTGACTGTTTCGCCACGCAGGTCGTCATTCTAAAGAAGTTAATAATTTTCTATTATTCAATTGGGATACCCCTGTATTATTCCACTTTAAGATAGCGTATCATATAATGATCAAATTCTGGGAAGCAATAGTAAATGACAAGCTATGAATACTTTTATTTCAGGTAGGCATAAAAGAAATGCGGCGACAGGATTGGTTTTAATAGAAAAAAGCTTAGCTATAGCAAATGCGAATGATGTAGCAAAAATTAAAAATAATACTATGAGGTAACAATTATGAGGCTATTATTTATTATTATTTTCTGTGTTATCTAACAGTTGTTACCCTTTTTATTTCACACCGACATCTGGGCAAAGCCTTAAGAATATTCCACCACGTTCCACCAGTGTGAATTTGTAGGACTTAAAGCCTATTTAAGATTTAAGCCTTAAGTTCGAAGGTTTTGACTGCAATATGCCCTGCAAAACACGGTAGAGCGCTTGATATTTAGCCACTAATGGACACCCATCCAACTGCCGACTACCCGCAAATCTGATAATACATAAGGCGCAGAACGATACAAGATTTTTGAAATTTAAGTAAATCTAAAAAAAATCCTTTTTTCAAACTTAATTATTATTTAATAGGCTGAGTCTATTAATACAGGTACTGTACGAACAATTTATAATTATTAATACGGTTACCGTACGAATAATTTATAATTATTAATACGGGTACTGGACAAACAATTTATTATTATCCGATTCGAACCGGTAGATTTTGAGAAATCTCAAAAAAAGTACAAAAAAATTTTTTTTGGAATGTTTTTTTTAATAACTTTTAAACGGCTCTAACGATCGATTTTAGAAACTAAGCTCTTAACATCAAAAAATTACGTCGATCGCCATTAATACGCCAATTTAAAAAAAAAAGAAAAAAAAATCCTAACCTAACCTAACCTAACCAATTGAATAAATGTACGAATAAATATATTTAAAAAAAAAATGAATTTGTCACATTGTTTAAAGAAAAAAAAATTGAATAAATGTACGAATAAATATAATTTATTAGTCCAGTACCTGTACAAATAGTCACATTGTATTTAATATGATATTACCAAAGACAATAATGACATAATTTTACCAATGATTTTTGTTTCAGATATCTGGCTAAGGCTATATTTTACAAAGATAAAACACCTTGGTACTGTGGTGTCAGTAACTACATTTTACACCCTGAATACTATGACAATGTATTCAATACATTAGCCTTGGTTTATTTGAGTTGTGACGTAGATGATGGGTATTGTAAGTAACAATAAATACTGTAATATGATGTAACATAATGAAATGTTACAATGCAGATTAATGCAATTATATACAATGCAATGCTATTCAACTCAATATAATGGAATCCAATGTATTTCAATTCGATTGAGTGCAATGAGGATCAATGTAATTGAATTAAGTCCAATATAATTTAATGCAATATAATGGAATCCAATGTAATTCAGTTCGATTTAATGCAATGCGGATCAATGCAATTAAATCCAATGCCATTCAACGCAATATAATGCAATCCAATGTAATGCAATTCTTTAGAATTCAATGCAACTTAGTTTAATAAAATACAATGTAATGAAATTTAATTTAATGAACTGCAATGCATTTTAATGCAATGTAATTCAATGTAATGTAACTGTTTTCAGGGAATCCGATAAATTGGCCAGTCCATGAAGGCGTATATGAAAATGTTTATACTTTTGGATTAACTGATAGTGAGTAGAATTATCATTAAATAATTTAAAAATAAAATAAGTAGATATTTACATTTTATACTTCAATATTCGTGTCCGGGGTTCCATAAACTCACACTAAGGCAGGGGTTCCCAATGTGTGCGCCGTAGAAAGTAAAGAGGAGCGCCGTGAGTCGATCCTTTAATTATTGTACACCACAAATATTGGCGTTTTGGTTCACGTTGATTTGAATGAATAAATATTGTATTTAATTTTTGTTTTTTCTCAAGTCTTTCTTGTTGTTTTCCGTTTAAAGTCTTTTATAATAACATATTGTAGTGTTTTAATTTTCGTTTCGATCAACCTAACGTAACTACTATTATTGTAGGTACATATTTCTTTCATCTGTCGTCTTCAAATAGTTAGCTAGGACAGGGCGCCGTGAAAAAATATTAAACTTGTAACTGCGCCGCGGGTTACAAAAGGTTGGGAACCCCTGCACTAAGGTAATCCAGACTCAAAATAAAAATGTCAGTTAATCGCATTTACGTCTGTTTATCGGGGGTTCGAACCTGGAACACTCCGTGGCTGAACTTGTAAGCCACTGTACTATGAGGGTAGTTTAAAAAAACTATATTTATGTTTAAGGTCACCAACGGATTCAGCAAGTCTCAAGTAAAATGGAGAGAGTTAATGAAATTGATTGTCAAGGATTTTACAAAGAACAAGCGGTGAGTTGTATAAAAAAACCAAAATGCTGCTTCAATAGTGAGTAGTGGAGAAAAGTATAGATTAATTAAAGGAGTTTTTGGCTTAACGTGGCCTTCGGAGCCACTAACGGTCACCCATCCGATTGCCAACTTAACTTTGCTTAACTTGTGTACAGTCTATGCGCAGTATTAATGAGAGTTCTAAATGAAAGTTAAAAAAATACATAGAGCCGAACATAGAGCCTTCTTTTTTTTCAAAGTTTGTAAAAATATTTTTGATATTTACAGGTCCTATATTTCATGTTTTTTTAAATATTTTATATTTCAGTTGGATTTCACATCTCTGCAACCTACTCACAGTGTGTGTTATAAAGTGTCAAAGTCCATGAAGCAATGTCTTAGTGACTCTGGAAGAGCGCTAACTACTAAATCTGGAAACGCGTGGATACTGGTAGGTATTATACTAGTTTATCAATTATTTGATACATAAGCAATTTGATATATAAGCAAAAATATAATTGAAAATAGCAGTGATAGCCTAATGGATAAAACTCGGCATTTCAATCGAGGAGTTCGAGGTGCAAACCCCAAACACACTCCTCTCATTTTTGATAGTTATATGTATATAAGAAACAATTATCACTTGTTTAAATAATGTAGAAAAACATCAAAAAGGAAACTACACACCTCAGAGTTCTTTACAAAAAAAAAAAAAAAGAGAATTCTCGAAGATATGTTTCAAAGGCGGTAAAACCCTTTGTGCGGCGCATCAGCTTTTGAAGTTAGATAGAAACCAAATCTTATTGAGGGTTGATTACAGATATCCATGTGATGCAGTAGCCACTGACCATCATCTGAACTAAAAAAAATGAGGGATTCAACCACCAAGAGAATTAAGCCTAAATACTTTTTCAGATAGGTATAAGCATCTTCGGCCCGGGATGTTCTCTACCTTCCAGATATATAGAATTCTTCCCATACCTTCCCTGGATTAGATCCTCCATACCAATAAAGACAAGAGAAAAGTACAGACGCACCAACTACGAGTATGAACAAGGGATGGAAGAACCTTATGAAGATATGGACACGTTTCTCTTGTCAAAGATTAGTGATAACACCATAGTTATGAGACCGGGTAAGTTATTTTGTTTAGTAGTTAACGAGCAGACCACCTGATGGTAACTGGTCACAGCACAGCCATCTACGGAGACTCTAAATAACAGGGACTCTAAAGCAGATGACAGATACGTTGCCACCGTTGGACTGAGATAACAATAAGCGCTTTCTACACTAACAGCCCTACACTAGGATTCCCTGTGTCTTGGCTGCCATCGACACACACATAGACAAACGCATAAACACCCAGATCCAGAAGCAGAAATCTAAATTCATCATTTACACATCTGCCTGGCCGGGGATCGAACCCGGGACCCTTTGTGCGTTCTGGTATGGTGACCGCTCCGCCACGCGGGTCGTCGTCAAGATGGTCGCCTCATATGTAATTTATCATGTATCTACAATTCCACACTCATCGGAACGCAATAACTGCTTCACGCTAACAATAGGTTTTGCGATAGTACTTCCCCGGTCAAACCATACCGATTCAACCATCTTTCAACTATACCTCGTATATTACATACAATGACTATAAAGTTTCGTAAGCACTATTCATAAATCTGAATACTAACAAATATGGATCTTTGAAATCTGATAAATGAATTGAATGGAATTGAATAAATATCTTCAAACGACGAATGAAACACACAACAACACATGTTCCCACATTGGGAATGACTGCAGCCCTTTTTATGTTTCACTGTCTGCTATCCACTAGTGGTCACCCATCCAACTGCTTAACGCGACTCACTTTACTTAACTTTGTAGATCAGCTATGATCCACAAGAAAGGCGGTCTACGCGCATTTAAAATCACTTTCGGCCCTAAAACCCATACAGAAATCGAATCAAGAACCTTCTGCGTGTCACACGGACTCAATAACTTAAAGTAATAATTTCAGACTTAGCATATGTGAAGGAGAATGTTTATGGAAAATGTGACTCCATCGATGGTATACTGATGTACAGAGAGTATGGCACCATAAAAGCCCCTGGACACACTGCAGTCGGCGTTTACTCTGTAAGATTATTTTTCTTAATTTTCGAAACATTATAATAACCTTAGAAGCTAAAGAAGTTTGACTTCTGTGAACCACGTCACAGAAATCAGTGTATCATAAATTCAGAAGTCGTCAATGAGTAGCACGCTTTCTACCACCGACTCAAAAATTGATACAATTTTACTTAAGATATTCAAATTTAATATGTGTATCGGTATGTCTGTCTGTGGCACCGTAACTTTTATAAGGATACACTGATATCCATTTTTTTCTTTGAAATTTCAAGCACCAGAGTTTTCTTAGTTTCTTAGCTCAGTCTATATTAACAATAAACATAATATAACAATATAATAATAAAAATATTTAATAAACAAAATCTTGTCAGCTGTTTGAAGACCATCATTTCTTTTAACTGGCATCATGGGTTCATATTTGTAATTTATATAATTTAGCTATTTAATGTTATACTTACTTATAAAAAGTAATACTATTCGTAGTAAATTAGTATTAAAGCTCAGATTGCAAAAGAAGTTACACTTCGAGTACTCTTTTTATCCACAGGTCTCCATGTACGATCTGTTCTTCCCAAACATAACTTGCGTGATGGTGACAGTAATGTGTAACAAGCGAAGCGAGACCAGGTTCTGGTTCGACACAGGTTTCCACCAGGAGGACATTCTGGACTACGTCAAGATCATATCCATTCCAAAGAGGAACAAAATTAAAGCACCTAAAATCATGTTCATAAAAGACACGTATAGTAGGTATAGGAAAATAAAAACTCTGAATTTGGACTTCAAATTTGAGTTCACTGATTTGGCAAGAATGGATCTAGAGTTTTTTGGACCGAATGGTGAGTGCTTTTTATTTATAAAACAATATTTTATTAAAATAAATAAAATAAAATTCATGCTGTTGCGTAAATAAAAAAATCGAGTTATCCTCGTAAGCCTGATTACTTCATATAATATTGATGAAAACTCTTAGCTACATAGGTTCTCTAGGGTTAGGCATAGTCCCGGGACTAGAATAGGGCTACGGTATCCCCTGCCTGTCATAAAAGGCGACTAAAAGGGGGCTTCCGGGATTGCGGGCGGTAAGAGTGGGAGCTCAAGCCGTCCAACAAGCAACCCCGGGAAGGACGGCGGTGTGTGTAGCCGCATGCCGTCGTAAACACCAGGTGTGCGGGAGGAGCGTAAATTGCTCCCCCAAGGGCAGAGCCCAATAGGGGCATCGCGCTCGGAGGAATCCGGTTGTGTTCCATCGGAGATCCCGGAGTTCTCCGCCAAGTGCTGAGGACGGCTACCGGGGGGGGTTTTAGTGCGGTAAAAGTCCCACATAACCCGGCGTCGCTCCCACGTCGTCGGGTACCTTTTGAAGGTTTCCCCCTCGTAAACAAAAAAAAAAAAAGGGTTAGGCATAGAGATATAAGCATCTCATAAAAGGTAATATAGTAGAAAATTTGTGGTTCCACTCCGGAGACAATAACCACTACATCTATTTCTACCTTATAAAAACAGGTTTATTTCTTCCTGGTTTATTTTGGTGAAATGAATAGGATACGGAACGATATGATACGTTGCGTCACGTCACGTCACATTGCGTTACTTACATCACGTTATGTTACAGGGCATTGCGTTACGTCATGTCACATTGCGTTACGTTATATAACATTGCGTTATGTTACGTTTCGTTTTATTTCGTTATGGTCGTAATTTCTTACTTATGCTTTTTACTTTTCAGTGAGTAACCGCATCTCATCAAGTTTTTTCACACCATTACAAAGTTTAAGAAACTTACAGAATACTATCAAACTTACGAGAACCTACGAAGAAAAGAAAAGTGAAATTATCAAGGAAGACGATCCATTTTATGTTTTTTAAACATTTTATGTATTTAGTTGTAATGAGTCGAAGAAATTAAAAATAATTAAGATAGGAGTATAAGCATAATAATGTATTATTAATGATTTAACAAAAATATCGTGGATAAACTTAAACGTTTTAAAGGTGGTAGAACTCTTAGTGGTTCTACTCCGGCACCACCACCGCCACTCATATTTAATATCTACCCCTACACTAAACTCTAAACGCTACCCCTGAGGATTAAGATCGAACGCCTCGGGAAAGTATGTCTCCCTTTACACTTTAAACCAGAACACATCAGCGCTTAACACTGATTTTATGATGTAGAAGGCGTAGCGGTGGTACCGCAGGAGTCGACCACAAAGGATTCTACCATCTTCAAAGAGAATATGTTTGCAGTTATTTTTTTTAATAAAGTTTAAAACCGTCAAAGTCAAACAAGAACAAGTATAATGAAACGTGTCGTTAGTTGATACATCATACGAGCTATCCCGATCACTTAACATAATTAACACCTGAGGAGATGAACAAAAAGCAAATTGTCTTGTAGCGACAACGTTTTGCATGTTAAGCGCCGGGTGGCACTCGCGGTATGGTTATTGTAATAGATACTACTCGATCGGCAAGGAGAATTGTGAAGAAAAGGATTTAATAAGGAGATTTTTTTTGTATGTATATGTCTTTGTTACCTTTTACACTAGCGTGTGCCACAACATAGTTTAATCCTGAAAAGGGCACAATTTGTTGTTAAATGTGCAGACATGCAACATTTAGCAAGGGCGATTCGCGATTTGACGATTGTATCATTGCATCACGTTGTCGCAATTAACTGCGTTCGATCGCAGTATCGAGAACGCGCTTTTATTATTTATTTGGCCATTGAATCCAAAAAGCGATTCAACCGGCGTTTAAAGTGTGTGTGGTGTAGCGTATCATCGTTGCATGAAGCTTCCAAATAGCTGTAAAATCGTCGATCGTGTACGCTAAAATGACTAGTTTTTCGGAGACTAAATTGCGAATTTAAATGTCTGTTTTAAGTCTGAGTGTGCGTAATTTTCTACATATTTTTAGTTATGAAATAAAAAATGTGTAATTGACTGCCTCAAAATGAAACCGGAATTACGAGAGCAACATTCATACGGCTGCACTACTCCGCCCAAAATACAGTGTCATTGATTATGAAGAGTATCCAATGGAATTACTTTAACGAGAGTGTATGCAGTCAAGGTATGTCTTTATGAGATTGGCCTGGAGGCAAATGTTCCTGTTTCATGCTACAAGCACCATGTTTTACCACAAAATATGTTACGTATTCAATAAATATGATAAACATGGTGGTTTTGGTTATTTTACGTCAATATACAATTTTATGGAATCTTTTATATTTAGGGTACTATTTTGCCCTCGATTACGAACCCTAAAAATGTATTGTCATATTATATTGATGAGTCTTTGTTGTTTGTTTGTCTGATGTATAACTCTTGAAACCTTATAGACACATAATTTTTACAGAGTGCTGATAGGGCTGCTATAGTAACAAATAATAAGTTAAAAATAAAGGGTACAAGATATAAGAAAGTGATTTTCGGTTTATCTTTTGAAATATTTTAACTTTGAAGGTGGTAGAGCCCTTTGTGGTTCGGTAGTTGGACCACCGCCATACCTTTTTGTCATAATAAGAGCAGTGTGAAGCGTTGTTGTGTTCTAATTAGAAGGGTGTAAGAGTAATACTTGTCCGAGGCGTTTCGTCTTAGTCTTCAGGGATAGCAAGGTATCTGTGACCGACCTCAGATAGGAATATAATCCTATCTGAGTTGATTACTTACCATCAGATGCAGGGCCGGATTTAAGGGAGGGCAACCGGGGCGGCAGCCCCGGGGCCTCCACAAAAGAGGGGCCCCACAATAGAGACGTCGGATATATATTTTTTTTTTCAATTCCGACTAGTAAACACTAGTAAAAAAAAAACAAAATATCTTTTCCTTTGATTTTTTTTCGCTGTTTTACCTTTATCTACAGTACTTTGCACAAACATGAATGCTAGAAGAATCTACCTGCGTTTCACAATAAAATATTTATTGAAAAACTCAACTGAAAAAGTTGATCATTTTATTCGGAAAATAATTTGGGGCCAGGGGGCCTCCACTCCTTTGTTGCTCCAAGGCCTCTAGACCTCTAAATCCGGCCCTGATCAGACGGACTGCATGCTAGTCTGCTACTCCTATATTATAAAAGAAAGATGTACTGTATGCTTGTTTCCTACCATTATTATAACAATGGGCTCATATAGAAATTAGTCAGTTAAGAAATCAGTAAAATTTTATGGGCACTTACATTTAAAGCTTAGAATATTCAAGTTTACTATAATACCGTACCTATATAACCTCATTTAACAACAAGGCTACGCACCATAGACTTTAAAATCGCAATAAAGCCTAATTGGGCTCTTGTTAGAGCGAAAGTAGCGGAAATGACTGAGTAATAACCGTTTCCGGTGGCGTTAGTAGGTATTGTCTTCTGAAAACTGTAATGGTCCTGAAATAATAGGGAATTAAGTCGTCATGGTCGCTTGGTTTGCGAGGAATTTGTATTGCTAATCTGTTGTGAGTACAATTGATTGTCTGTCTGATTGAGATATTTTGAAAAATAATAATAATCATGTAGTAAAAAAAAAATTTAACAAAAAATACAACCGACTTCTATGTCACTACAAAGTAAAAATAATTCAAATAAATGTTGGTTTAGTACATAATTCTGAAGTCGGTTAAAAACAAAATGAAGGGTTCTACCCTTCGTGGTTCGACGCCGGCGGCACCACCGCCACACCTATTTTTGCGTCATAGCAGTGTTTTGCGCTGCTGCTTTCTGGTTTGAAGGGTGTGGTAATAGAGACATAATTTTCCGGAGCGTTTCGGCTTAATCGTCAGGGGTAGCGACGCATCTGTGGCCGACCTCAAGTATCCTATCTGGGGTTGATTACACATGTCCATGGGCGGCAATAGCCACTTACCATGTGGTGGACATGTTATTTAAGATTTTTTCTACATCTCCTTTTAAAGCATTAACCCTCCTTCCCCATTTATCTATAAGCATTTAATCTGTCGTGTCAAACAAAATCATACTTTTCTTAAATAGTTTGTCCAACACTTATCTAAATTCGTCGAATATAAATTAATTTGTGCATAAAATAATTGGCTAAAGGACAATGCTCATGAAAGTATGGACCGTCGTCCAGAGTTGCATCAAATTGAAACTTGTTGTGGATGATGTATAATTAACCAATTACTACCACCAATAATTATTTTTTAGATCAGCACCCGGGTTCTGAAGTTATTTAGCGAAATGTTACATAGCCTCAAAATCGAAAATATCCGATTATCCGGTATTGACAAACACACACGAACTAAATCAAAATAAAACGCCATTGCCTTCAAACTCCAAAACACCTTGCCATCAAATTGTCACTTTATACATCAATGGTAATGATATTATTTGTTTAGTCAAAACACTAATATATCTTATTGAATTCTGAGTATAAAATACCGCCATTTTAATTTTTAAGAACAACAATCAATATTTCGTCTTATTTTATCTTAAATGGAATCGCCTGTTCAAAGGAACTATTCTGATCGACAAACTATGTAAAAAAATAATTTTAATATACTTTCATTTTCACATTATATTTAGTTTCTTAGGACTAAGTTCGGAGGCTTCATTTGCGTAAGCATTTTTATATCATGTAATAACTAAAGTCAAACTAAGCAATTTACATTCAAAGTGCCTGTCTCGAGCTGTTATTTTTGGAATAGGCGATTTTATTGCCCATAACGCCTTAGTTTAGTTAAAATTCTTTGAACAAGACAATTCTATGGCCAATTGGGTAGATTACCTATTTACTTAATTAAATTTGTCTGCGACCCCAAAAGGTTACTGGTTCGTTCCCCGTTATGGACCGTTTGTTTGAAGAGCGAATGTGATTTCTGTATCCCATAGAGTTATTATCATGTAGAAGTTACCTTAGTGATTTTTAGTAACACATCTGTGACCGAAATAATGTACATATCATATCGAAGGTTGATAACAGTAATGGAAGGGACCATTTACCAATGAACTTTCTCCTAAGTAGGTATTCCCGGAGCGTCACGATATGGGTCTCTTCAGAAATGGTGCAAAAAGAGTGATATTGGCGAATCCTTCAGTGTTGCAATTGTCAAATTATTAATGAGGATGACTAAAAAAGATTAAACATCGAGTGATCTACTGTAGTTCCGGGACCAGAATAGGGCTACGGTATCCCCTGCCTGTCGTAAGAGGCGACTAAAAGGGGCTTTCGGGATTGCGGATGGCAAGAGTGGGAGCTCGAACCGCCCGGCCAGCGACGCCGGGAAGGACGGCTGTATATGTGGTCGCATACCGTCGTGCACATCAGACGGAGTGGCGAGCATCATGCTCGCCTGGGCGGAGCCCGACGGGGCAACACGCTAAAAGGACTCCGGTTGCGTTCCTTTGGAAATCCCGGAGTCCTCTACACAGCGCCTAGGACGGCCACCGGCGGGGTTTTAGTGCGGTAAGAATCCCATATAACCCCGTGTCGCTCCTAATAATCGGATTTAAGAGTAACTCTTTTTTAAGTTAGTTACAGATGCAACAGTAAAACCACTTAGAATTGCGGGATTACCTAAAAAGTCTAGCACGTTTAGTACTTTTATGTACCACAATTGAATTCTTATATGCTTACATTAATTTATATCTAAAATTTTATTATTATAGTCTGTCATGTAAAATTCTTATAGTAACTAAAGTGCCACTTCTTAATAACATTAAGTCTATGACACGCACTGTGCACGTTCTATGTTGTTACATTATCTTTAGCAATAATGTTAAGAACAATAGACCGATTTAAAAGAATCTAAGAATTTAAATGGAGTAATTGGACGAGTTTTTCAGCTAAGAGTATAAAAAAATAAAACGCTTTCTACACTCACAGCCCCACACTAGGATTCCCTGTATCGTGGGTGCCATGGACACACACATAGACAAATACACAAACATCCAGACCCAGAAACAGAAATCTAAATTCATCATTTACAAATCTGTCTTGGCCGGGGATCGAACCCGGGACCCTCTGCGCGTCAGACCGGCATGGTGACCGCTCCGCCACGCGGGTCGTCAGTATATAAATATCTTATATCTTAAGGCCCGTGCCAGAGCACATAGCACAAACATTTTTTTATATAATATAGGAGTAGCAGACGAGCATGCAGTCCACCTGATGGTAAGTGGCTCCTGCCGCCCATGGACATCTGTAATCAACCCCAGATAGGATTAGATATTCCTACCTGAGGTCGGCCACAGATACGCCGCTACCCCTGAGGACTAAGCTGGAACGCCTCGGCAAAGTCTGTCTCTCTTACCACACCCTTCAAATCAGAACACAGCAGCGCCTAACACTGCTATTATTAGGTAGAAATAGGTGTGGCGGTGGTACCGCCGGAGTCGACCCACAAAGGGTTCTACCACCTTCTAACATTCCATTTCTTCTAACATTATTAAATTTGTTCAAAGCTTGCTTCAAATATTTGCACTTTGCCATTTGGTGTCGGTTTAACGAGAGCACATCAAAGCGTTCAAACTTCAAATATGTGCAGTCTGCTACACATGCGCAAAGTCAAGTTGCTAGGACACCATGGCGTGACAGCTTAAAAATTTAAACAAATAAGTGTTCACTGTGTGACAAAGTATTTGTTCAAACATTTGTTATTACTGGCACAGGCCTAAGAGCAATATAATGAAAAATAAGTTTTAACTTTATTTAAAGTTATCTTATCTATTTGATAACAGTAAATTTAATTTATTTTATAAATTGGGTTCATCAACCACCCATTATAGTCCCACTGCTGGGCACGGGTCTCCGTAATGAGAAGCGCTCTCATAATGAGAAGGATTAGTCCATAGTCCACCGCGCTGGCCAAGTGCGTATTGGTAGACTTCACATACATTTGAGATTTTTTTTATAAATCTCTCAGGTATACAGGTTTCCTTACGATGTGTTCCTTCACCGTGTAGCAAGTGTTAATTTATTTCTAATACGCACATAACTTTGAAAAATCGAAGGTGCCTGGAATTTGAACCTCGGACCTCTCGATCGAAAGGCCGAATTTCTTAACCATTAGGCTATCACTGCTCTTAGGGTTCTGCTATATAAATTGGGTTGCTACTTGGTATTTTGATATTATAGTAGCGATTTTTTATATTTTAGTAAACATTAATAGACTACTCGTTGAAAATCGACCCCTAAATCGATGGGCCCGAGGTCCAAATTCCAACCTGTGATTTTTCAAAATAATGTGCGTATGAGAAATTTATCGTGAGGAAACTTGCACACCTGAGAGATTATAAAAAATCTCAACGGTATGTGAACTCTACCAATACGCATTTGGCCAGCGCGGTGGACTATGGCCTAATCCTTCTCATTCTGAGAGGAGACCCGTGCCCAGCAGTGGTACAGTAAAAGGTTGACGACGAGGTATCAAATACAAAAATATCATTAACTGATTTATTATATACGTTGCAATGTTGCAAAGACTATCTATAGTTGTGCTTGGATCTTTTAACCCACATATCCATAATCTGGTATTCCCTGGAGGCTGGTGGAAGATACAATCCAGGGTAAGTAGTGGTACATGTCAATGAATCGTGCAGGACCCGCGCAGCCAGGGCCTCTGATCCCAAAACCAATCTAGAAATGACCAAAAAAAAAATAAAATCATGGAAAATATTTTGGACAAATTATATTATTTACAGAACCATTTTTGAACATCATTGAATATGCTTCTTTATGGAGAAGAAACGGCGAAAGAAACCTCATAACAAACATGTTTTTCAAAAAGTTTTATTTGCAATGTTAGACTTAGACGAGAAACAACCCATTGTTTTTGTAACTAATTCTCACTAGAACAAAATGTCTACCGGTCGATACGTCCTTAAGAACTTAAGTGGAACGCTTTGTGTGATCCTGTTTCATGATTTGAAGGGTTGGTAAGAGATAAAGACTTTGTCACATGACAAGATGCTTGCTACACTCACAGCCCCACACTAGGATTCCCTGAGTCTTGGGTACCATAGACAAATCGAACCCGGAACCCTCTCCGGTAGCACTTCTATCCTATCTGTGGTAGGTTTCAAACGCCTATGAAATCAGTAGCCACTAATAAGCAGGTGGACTGCATGCTCGTTTGCTACTTCTAGATCATAACATATGGTTTTGAGTGCAATCATACCAAATTCCACTGTCCTGTTGAATTTGAAGCAAACACCATCCCATTATCCCAATTGCAGTTTTTCTTATTATTTACCGCAAACCCGCATTCGTAGTATACAGGTACACTGAGTTTTGTTATTTTTATCTGAAAATATTATCCTTATCCTTACTAATATTATAAATCCGAAAGTAACTCTGTCTGTCTGTCTATCTGGTTGTCTCTTTTTCACGCCCAAACCACTAAACCGATTTTAATGAAATTTTGTACAAAGATAGTCTGAGACCCGAGAAAGGACATAGGATACTTTTTATCCCGGAAATCCCACGGGAACTAGGGATGGCGATCTAGAATCGATCTTTTGGACCCAAAACATCGATTATTTCAATCGATATTAGTAAGGATTGAATCGTAAACTATGCATTTGATCAAGTGATGATCTTTAGCAAAGTTAAAGGTACGAATTTTCAGTTTTATGTATGTTAGTATGTTATATTCTTTTCTTTTAAACGCGGGCGAAGCCGCGGGCAAAAACTAGTAAGAAATATATTTAATTTTAATAAACTGTAACACAGCTATAAAAAAAGATATATATTTTTTATAGTATATGAGTAGCATACGAGCATGCAATCCACCTGATAGTAAGTGGCTACTGCCGCCCATGGACATCTGTAATCAAACCAACGGTGAGCCACAAATGAGCCTTTACCCCTGAAGACTAAGCTGGAACGCTTCGGAAAAGTATGTCTCCCTTATCACACCCTTCAGACCAGAACACAGCAAAGCTTAACACTGATGTGATTAGGCACAAAAAAGTGTGGCGGTGGTGCCACCGGAGTCGAACCACAAAGGGTTCTACCTTCAAGATATGAAGTGAACTTTCCGCAGTCGGGTGAAAAGGTACGGAACTGTTTTATTTATTATATTTATAAATAGGTATCTATAAATATCTTACCCCTGCTCTGTTATAGAATTCGTCACACAGCGACCGATTTACATATTGCAACTTGTATATTACTTTCTCTAATAGCTGGTTTTCTGTAACAAAGTTACATTAAATTATTAAGTAGTCATCATCATCATCATTATCACCCCATTACTGTTCCACTGCTGGGCACGGGTCTCTCTCATAATGAGAAGGATTAGGCCATAGTCCACCGCGCTGGCCAAGTGCGTATTGGTAGACTTCACATACCTTTGAGATTTTTTTTATAAATTTCTCAAGTATGCATGTTTCCTCACGATGTTTTCCTTCACCGTTTTGCAAGTGATAATTAATTTCATTGAAACTATAAACTTTTTAAGTTTCGCCGTATTTCAAGGGTCGAAATATCGGCAATAAAGAAATTAACCGCGGATCGTGTGTACCCGTTACATATTAAAATGTCTCATTACCGCGATAATATTAGTGTAAAATCATAAATAACATTTTTGATAAATTTGTTTATTATAAAGTTGATTAATTTTATCATTGTAATTACATACCATCGTACGATTATAGATATTATTGTAAAATCATATATGATTGTTTTGATAAATTTGATTATTAAATTGATTAATTTGATTATTATAATTACGTACCATCAGTGTATCCCAAAGCGTAGAGATGGGTTGAAGTGTTAAAAGAATAATTTGGCAAACATATTGATTTAAGTGGAGCTGAAAAGTTTTTATCTTAAGTTAAATTAATAATACATACAATATTAACTAACATTACATTTGGTGATTGACTATGATAGATATATTTTTAAAATATTGATATAGAAAACAACGTAGCATGCAGTCCATCTAATGGTAAGTATTGCCGCCAATGAACATCTGTAATCAACCTTAAGGAATATTAGATTCCTGCCTGAGGTCGGCCACAGAGGCGGCGCTACCCCTGAGGTCTAAGCCTGAACCGCTCGGAAAAAGTATTTAAAGAAAGAAAGAACAATAATTTATTCGGCTATACATATATATAATAAACACAATAGCATAAAATAATATTTCTCCCTTACCACACCCTTCAAACCAGAACACAGCACCGTTTAACACTGTTGTTATTAGGCAGTAATAGGTATGACGGTGATGCCACCAGACCCGAACCTCAGAGGGTTCTACCACCTTTAAAGCTAACAGCCAATTTGTTTTGCCAGTAGACAAAAATTTGGGTAACTTTCGGTTTTCCTAATATTTGAATTAAGCTTTTATATGCTGTTACCAACTTACAAACCATATCTTCAGTGATATCCAGTTCAACCAAAGCTATAGTGATGTACGTAGAATATTCATACTCAGGGTGAGCCATGTAGCTCTTAGGCTTGCAGTACCATGGTTTGTCCTTCTCTGGTATGAACATCGCTTGGGTGTCCTCTCTAAAAAAGGGTTAGTAAATATTCATAATGCCCTATATAGAGCATAATGCCTTATCTCCCAGAATAGGCCATAATAAGGCAAAATATGATCTTTATATGCTACGCTATACGATGTAGGAATAATACAGGGGGCACTTTTATTGGAAAAAAACTCATTCGATTCCCGGCTAGGGATTTTTGTAAAGTAATGATATGGTTTTTATTTTAATCAAAATCAGGTTCGTAACTCCTTTTAGAATTTTTCGCTAATTCTTATAGTTTTGGATTTGGCCTTAAAAGCCCATTTGTAAAATTCACCCTGTATAACTTACTGTACCCTGTATTACTTGTTGAAACTCGGCTCAATCAAGGGGCCTATGATTCTAATCCTAGGCACGCACTTCTGATTTTTCATTATTGATTAGAAGATTATTTTAGAAGAATCATTAGAAGATTAGAAGAAAAACGTCGTGAGAAAATCTGCATACGTAAGATCTTAAAAAAATGTTCTCAAGTGTACGTGAAGTCTATTTCTACCAAATAACAGCAGTGTTAGGCGCTGCTGTGTTCCGGTTTGAAGGGTGTGGTAAGGGAGACAGACTTTTCCGAGGCGTTCCAGCTTAGTCCTCAGGGGTAGCGGCGCATCTGTGGCCGACCTCAGGTAGGAATATCCAATCCTATCTGTGGTTGATTACAGATGTCCACGGGCGGCAGTAGCCACTTACCATCAGGTGGACTGCATGCTCGCCTGCTACTCTTATATTATAAAAAATAAAATAAGAAAAAAAGTCTACCAATACTCGGCCAGCGCGGTGTACTATGCTCGTAAATCGAGTTTAATCCACTTACCGGAATATGTGTTGTGGAATAGTCACAATATCTTCAGCGTTGGCTATAACATATCTATCTTTGATCAACACGATACCTGTTAGTCCTATTTTAAGAGCACCCGTCTTTACATCATCTGAAATAGCAAATAAGACTAAATTTCATGAAAATAAAACTATTTACAATAATAGAGTAATTTACACTTAAATTCGTTCGTGACGCAATCACGGTATTAAAAATAAAGGCTTTCTACACACAGTATTAAAAATTTCGTGTCTTGTTGTCGTGCGTGCCATGGACACACACAGAAAAATATACAAACACCCAGACCCAGAAACAGAAATCTACATTCATCATTTAGATATCTGTCTGGCCGGGTTGCGAACCCAGAACCCTCTGCGCGTCAAACCGGTATGGTGACCGCTCCGCCACGCGGGTCATCAAAAGGTGTCTGAAGTATTTTTTCCATAAAATAGGAGTATCAGACGAACATACAGTCCATTTGAACGTAAGTGGATACTGTCGCACATGGATATCCGACAATATTAACCGCAGATAAGATCAATCCCAAATAAGATTAGATTTCTGAGGTCGACCGTAGATGCGTCGCTACCTTTGCGGACTAAGCTGGAATGCCTCGACAAAGTATGACTCCTTTATCACACCCTTCAAACTACACCACAGCACTTAAATCTGTATTAGGCAGAAATACATGTAGCGATGGTGACGCCGGAATCGAACCACAGAAGGTTCTCCTACTTTCAAGATAATTATACTGGGTGGATTTTTCACGTGGGCTTCCGGGCCAAATCCGAATCTGTAAGGAATAGCAATAAATGCCGGACGGAGTGTTTTTATTTCAAAAGAAACTGGTTTGACTCCCTGATATTTTTAAAGTTCTACTGATTTAGTTTTAATTTTTAACAAAATCGACGTAACTCCTTTCAGCTAGTTGGCTCCTTTCAGCTTGAAGGTGGTAGAACCCTTAGTGGTTCGACTCCTGCACCACCGCCACACTTATTTCTACCTAATAATAGCAGTGTTAGGCGCTGCTGTGTTCCGGTTTGAAGGGTGTGGCAAGGGAGACAGACTTTTCCGAGGTGTTCCAGCTTAGTCCTCAGGGGTAGCGGCGCATCTGTGGCCGACCTCAGGTGGGAATATCTAATCCTATCTGGGGTTGATTACAGATGTCCATGGGCGGCAGTAGCCACTTACCATCAGGTGGACTGTATGCTCGTCTGCTACTACTATATTATAAAAAAAAGCATTTTTCGCTTTTTCATATACATAGTTTTGGATTCGGGCTTAAAGGCCCATTTGAAACATTTACCCTGTATATTATAAGAATATTTTTTACAATAATATGCAATACTCACGTACGTGAACACGTAAGACCCCTAGCCATTTGAAACTTGCTGATTCTCCAATATTTCCCTCTTGAAATGGATCATTTTTAAAATCACATTCTTCAGACTGTGATGACGATGTTTGAGCTGAAAACATTTAAACCAGAATCTGATAGTATTGATAGAAATCTATTTAAATTATTTAATTATTAGTATTATTTTAATAAAGTAATTATTTTGTGTTATTTTCATGATTTTGTATTATTTTTTTATTTATAATACTAAGTTCTTATTTATATAATCACTGGCTAGTACGAATGTATGAGGTAGCATAAAAAAGAACGGTCTTGCGGTAAGTTATAAATTGGATCAAGAAATATGTACTTTTATTATCTTATATATAAAATTCTCGTGTCACAATGTTAGTTACCGTACTCCTCCGAAACGGTTTTACCGATTTTCACCAAATTTTATATTCATATTCAGTAGGTCTGAAAATCGGCTACTATCTATTTTTCATACCCCTAAGTGATAAGGGTTGTTCACCCTTAACACTTTTTTATTTATATGATATGGCAACACAACGTTTGCCGGGTCAGCTAGTTTTTGTATAATATATAATAAGATTACTATACGTATATAAGTAAACATTAATCAGACTATAGGTACACAAAGTTATACTAAGTTAGTCATCAGATTTCCTTCTACTTGAAGGACAAAGACATGGAAAAAATTTGAACTAATCCATTTTTATAATGGAACCTAACGATAAAGCAGACGTGCTATCTGATGGAAATTAGTCAACGCCTATGGACATTTGCAACACCAGAGGAGTCGCCAAAGCATCGCCGGCTTTGGAGGAGAGCTGTTTTTGCACCGTTTTTGAAGAGCCCCATGTCATATCGCTCCGGGAATATACAAATTCCAATAAGGGGCTCAGATCCATTTTTTCTATTACAGAGTTATTGCCCATATATCAAGCGTTTCAGAAACAATTTATTTTCAATTTCAGATTTTTTTAAACAAATAGACGTACTTATGTACTTATTTTTTATTAAAAAATCCTATTTTTTAACTCACCGTTTAACTGAATTACTAGTATTATTGTAAAGATTTTTATTTTCATTTCTGAATTCACGTTTTCAACAATCTTCAGTACAAGTAGGTAAAGTTATATGACTTCTCATATCAACCATAAAATTACTACTGACCACTCATTTCTCTGTGAGTGATTAAAATTAATTTTACTTCAGATACATTCAAATGCATGCATGTTGCACGCATGTTGAAGGTGGTAGAACTCCATATGGTTCGACTCCAGCGGCACCACCGCCACACCTATTTCTACCTTTTTTCTTTTTGCTTTTCGAGGGGGAAACCTTCAACAGGTACCCGACGACGTGGGAGCGACGCCGGGTTATGTGGGATTTTTACCGCACTAAAACCCCTCCGGTGGCCATCCTCAGCGCCTGTTGGAGAACTCCGGGATCCGACGGAACACAACCGGAGTCCTCCAATCGCGATGCCCGGATCAGGCTCTGCCCTGGGGGAGCGTTCGCTCCTCCGACAAGATCTGGCGATTACGACGGTATGCGACCACACATACCGCCGTCCTTCCCGAGGTAGCATACTGGACGGTTCGAGCTCCCACTCTTGCCGCCCGCAACCCCGGAAGCCCCCTTTTACTCGCCTCTTACGACAGGCAGGGGATACCGTAGCCCTATTCTAGTCCCGGAACTACAGGGACAACACCTATTTCTACCTAATAACAGCACAGAAGTTAGCGGACGACTTGTCTTAATATTGTGATATACACTTACATATTTTTTTTATTAAAATAATATACAATGTTAAACAGAATAACTCTATGAATTTTCGTCATGTTTTCCACCATGCCTTAAATTAAGATTCATATGTACTATTTTAAATTGTTTTTTAAGGAAAATGTCTTACGATATAAAAAAATATACTTACGTCTAGAGATGGGCAAAGAACCCGGTTTAAACCCTGTGCAGGGTTTAAACCCAATAAATACCCGTTTATTTCCTCCCACTGGGTATTTATCTGGGTGTTTATAAAATGAGTTAATAAAATCTATACAAAGCTTTTAAAATAGTTCAAATGTTTATTTAATAGATATACTATTAGTGGAGTGCCTGGAGCATTCTAAACCGTAAAACCTCGGATTAGAGTTATAGTGAATGAATTAATATGATCGATGTGGGATATTGTTTTTTAAACTGTAAATTGCATTGTTTACCCAAATTTTTTTTGTGCACTCCATTTTTTTATTGTTTAAAAAAAATATTATAAAAAAATAATGTTTGACCATATATTGTCACTTTAAACAGTATTTTATTTTTTTAATTTGTTAAATCTTACCTGAGTAGACATATAGGAACATTTTTCTAAGATACCTGTGTATAAAAATAGCAGTACCTAGGGATTTCGAACAGGTAGAAAAACGTGGAGGGGAGAGCTGAGCGAAAGCTGCTATGTATAATAGAATTTCTCGGCCAGTTTAATTATAAACGAAACGTACTCTATTGTGTACATTTAAAAAAAATAGGTAATTAATTATGACTAATGAAAAGAAAAAAATATTAGTACAAAATCTGTTTATTTAAATATATTACATTGTTGTCTACATCAAATATTTTCTTCTACTTCATCTATCTGTATAATAGGTGAAGTATTGGAACAACTATTTCCGCTGCACTGTAAACATGCTACACTGCAGTATAAACCACTTCATCGGCATCCACACGGTTACATCATGGTTAATTTTTTTAAAACATAATTGTATTGGGCCCAAATTTCGGTGAAATGATAATATCGTGAAAGCGTTCTATTAGTCGTTTTTTAATGGTTTTTTCATCCGGGATATGCTCTGTAGTGATGACGTTTTTCAACTCTTGCATGCTAAATTGGCAATCATCATTCTCTTCTATGTACTTGTATATACTCCATTGCTGCACCTACAATCGAAATTCTCGGATTAATTTTCTTTTCAACATTACTGAGGTGAATTGAATTTTTCAGCAAAGTATAACAATCCAAATGATATTTTGCTGAGTGTTTTTGTAAGTCGGTTAAGTATATCAGAAATCCTTTTATGTATATCTCGATAATAAGCAGATTTCTGGACAGCTATAAAATTCGTGATGGATTCATTTAAAGTTGGAGTTTTGATGTATGAAATCTGCCAACGCCGAGCTTTATTTAATTTTACTTACTTTAATGAGCATAAACAAATTCAGTTTGTAGGTGAGGTAACAATCCATTTTGTCGTTCGGTTGAAGCAGCTTGTAAAGAGGTTACTCCTCGACTAATTTTTATAATTGCACCTAAATTTGAATTTGTTTCGGAAGATGAACCCAGGTGTATACATATTACACCGGTCTACAGAATTTTTGAGCATGGGTTATACACACGTTATTTTTATTCCTTTTATACCTAGAAATAAGAAAAAGAACAGAAAATAGTTCTGAATTTACTTTTATGTGTACAAATTGGAAAATTCAAATCAATGAAAATATAGGGTCTTCTAACAAGGACTTCCGAACTTTGAAAGTTGATAACGGTCATCTTACTGAAGCAACATCTGTCAAATTAGTTTTAATTTATTCAGTTTGTTTTGCCAAATTACCATGGACGTTTATAGCATTCAACAACATGAACAAATAATAAAATTATTGTATCAAAAAGCTATTCTGTTCGGGCAACGCGTGCTACAATCGTCCGCTACCGCGTGGTCGCCATAATCGTCCTACCGAGAGGACTATTCGCAATCTGGTGGATAAATTAAAGTCTACTGGGTCATTAAATGATTGACTAACATTCTTATATCAACGAAACGGAAGATCTGCCGAAAACATCGCCGCTGTCCGTGAGAGTGTGCACTAGAATCTGAGACAGTCGATTTCCCGTCGCCCATAAGAACTCTGCCTTTTGCAGACCATAACCATAAAAGCCGTGCGGACATTTGAACGATGTTATATTCTACACATAATGGCAGCAGTAAGTCCTTCAAACGAATAAAAAAGATCGATAATATATCACACACAATTTGTTTTATATAATTTTAAAGATAGGAAACGCTCAATAACACATGAAAAATGGACACAGTTGATTTATTAAAAGATACACAAACATCAATTAATGATACATTCTTATAACAGAAATTTTAAAATAGAATGCAAGTACTTATTAATCAACACTAAACAGTCGTTGGTAGATCCGGATAATATGTTTTCTTTGATTTTATTATCTTTGTGTGGATTCACAATACAAAAATAACAATCTATGCGATGATTACTGAGTATCCTCCAAAATCTTGGCACTGCAAACTTCATTGCTCTTTTTTCACCTCGGTACCAACCTACAATAAAACGTACCATATTATAACCTAATTAAAGTTATTATAAAATAGCTATTAAATTAAAAAAATGAATATAAACTCACCGTCCAGAATATTTCTGCAAGTGTTACCTGACACAATATGTGAGACCCATTTTTTATCTTGATTTTTAACAGGTATACAGTATACAGATGGAAGTAAGTTGGTATGCCTCGGAAATCTTTAAATTTGTACATAAATCGTCCTTTTTCTCTCATTTTGTCATAAATTCGCCGCAAATATAATAAAATATGTCGGCGTCTCGTTTACAACATCTCGAAGTCATTTTGTACAGACTGATACAACGAAAAAAAAATGAATTACGTTATTCCACTGAAATAAGCAATCACTTACTTTCGTACACAAGGAGCGATGCAAGAAACACTACACTCCGCCCCCTTGCCACTCTTTTGACAGCGTTAGTGTGCCAAGACCGACTTTATTGGACTCGAAAATAAAAAAAATGTCAAATTGCTCTAATTTATATAAAAGCAAATATTATCGATTTGTAATTTCATTTTTTTATATATATTTGCTTATATAATCAGAATATATTAAGTAAAACTCATGCACAAAAAAAAAATTAAAAATTGTTGACCTATGTTATGTAGCTATTTTCATCAGCCATGCTGCTAGCCGTTGGTTTATCCATTGTTCGAAATCTAATAAAAAACAATTAATAATTAATTAATTGTATTTGATTCATTATTATCATATATATTTTTTATTGAAACTGATCTTTAAATTTCGATTTATTTATTACTTAATTAATTCAATAATGAACTGTAGTTTTCAATCACTTACCAAATTAAGCAATACAAAATAATTTGTCATAGTTCAATATAAAAACGTCGTCTTTAATACACCTTCCAGTACAAAAATATACAAGAATTTTTCACTAATAAACCACATTTTCACTGTTATAGAAGCACAATATTCACAGAACACGTGTTACTTGCAACTAAACTAGCCGAGAAATTCCATTGTACATAGCAGCTGTCGCTCTCCCCTCCACGTTTTTTTACCTGTTCGAGATCCCTAGGTACTGCTATTTTTGTACACAGGTATCTTTGAAAAATGTTCCTATATGTCTACTCGGGTAAGATTTAACATATAAATAAAAAAGATTACTGTTTTAAGTGAAAATATATGGTCAAACATATTTTTTTATAATATTTTTTTAAACAATGAATAAATGATGTGCACAAAAAAATTTTGGGTAAACATTGCAATTTACAGTTTAAAGAACAATATCCCACATCGATCATATTAATTCATTCACTATAACTCTAATCCGAGGTGAAAAGCCCCAGGCGCTCTACTATATAGGTTTTTACTGTATTTCTAATGTTTTTACATTTTTAAATATTACATTTTTAGGGGTTCATCTATTTTTATTACCTTTTTAATTATTATTTGTTTGACGAAAAAAATAGCGCACAACTAAAACAAATAAATATACCTCTCGTATACTATTGCACAGGTGGTGTGGAAATATGGGCATATAATGTAAAATGTAATTCTTACGTAACATCTTAATAATTATAGCTTTAAGAAAAAAAATATAAACATTATTTTATAGAAAATTTTAAGTGCTACAACTTTGGCCCAAGGTACTTTTCGATAAAATTTACCGTTTTCGAGAAAAATCCAGAAACCCGAAAATTTTGACGTTTGACCCGGAATAAGTGCCGACACACACATCGATGAGGACTTTTGGAACTTTACTTGTGATGGTAAACCCAAGGTCTCTACGGAAATTTAGCTTTATGTTATTTGATTACTATTTTTATGTCTAAATTGACCGGACTATAAAAACTCCTTTATCAAAATGTTTCAATGTCATTTTCTGTAAATTAAGTAGAAAAAAGTTAAAAAAAGTCTTCCCAAAGTGTAATCTATTATTGTTATTATCTTTGTTATTTTTGGTTTGACGACAAAAAGTTATAGAACTAAAATTATAGATAAATCAATTTGAAACCATAATTGTTCTTACTAAATTTCTGTGCGACAAATAGTATGCCTGTTAGAGCGTAAAAACGCTTTGTGCCCCTTTTTTCAATATGGCGGCCGAGGGACAACAGTTGGGATTCCACAAATTAGGATTTAACTGTACACTAAGCCCTTTACACTAATCATTGACATCTATAAAATAAAATTGGGTCTTCGAAAATTGCAACCCATATGTAACACATCCTAATGGACTATAACGACTATAACAGCGTAGTTAAATGAAATATGTGCTTTTAGAGTGCATATTTAGTGAATTGTTTACAATATTATTTTAAAAATGATATTACACGAAGAAAATAAAAATATGAATGACAATAGTTTACACCCGCTGTTTGGGTGTTTATTTGGGTTTAAACCCTATTTCACCCAAAATACCCGGTTTAAACCCGTATCCACCCATTGGGTTTAAACCCTCTGCCCATCTCTACTTACGTCTATTTTCTGACTAAAACCATCCATGACTTAACATGAAGTTTTGTCTTAACATAGCCTTATCTTCCACAAAACAGCGCGATGCTGTGTAGATCAGGTCTGGAGAAGCAAACAATGCAGCTTAGATTACTCGCACACTGTTAAGATCTGACAGACAGCTGCTGTGTTCTACTTAGGGCGCAGTGAGAAAAAATGTTTTTTTTTGTATGATAGTAAGAAATACTACTAAAATAAATCTAGACATATAATTCTAATTATTATAACTATGTAGTAGTAAATGTTGTGATAAAACGGTGGTAATTTTATGTACTTTAATATAATAAGTAACATTATAATGTAATGTTATATGGCAATCTTATATTCCCCTATATATTAAAATAAAAAAAACAAGCTAAATTTACTTTATGTAAGTATTTTAAATACTCAACAAATAGTGTAAACCAAGCTTATTCTGTGAACGAAATGATTCTAACCGAATAGATTTTGTAATAGCACTTAAATTATTATAATAGAAAAATTTAAACCCTTTATAATTCCACCCACCTAACTCCACATAATAGTCTTATTAATTCGTTATTTAGGAAACAAACGAATACATAGTGCATTTGATATATCTTAAAAATAATACATAAATCAGTAAAATTACCATCGATTAATATCTACAAAGGCTGCGTGTCAATGCGCATTAAACGGTCCTAAGTGGAACGCGCCTAGTTGTCTAATTTACGCGCACTGGTAACCGATAGCGTCGTGTAGCGCTTTGTATCTCGTTTTTACTGTAACTCAGTGTTTCTCAACCTTTTCCCTACGACCCCTTAGTGCGTGACCCCCTGGTCAACGGGTTCACTCATTAAGGTTCCTTCGGTGTTTCTAACGTATACTTTATGTTTACAAATATAAAATCTTTACATTTTATTTTATTTTATTTTTATAATATTGTATCTAGTAAATTAATAATTGAAATATGTATAGTATCCTTTACTGTACCTTTTGCTATAAAAATGTATTAAAAATCTTCTATTGTTTTTTCTTTCACAGTTTTTTTTTTCACTTTTTTCACTTTTGTTTCTTATTTCTCTGGGGGATAGTCTTATTCTCTACACGGTTGATTAGAGGATCATAGGACCGCAATTTGATAGAATACTACGATTGTAACCTCCCCGAAAACGCTTTTTAAATTCACTTATGATAATGCACGACACATATAGGCGTAAAACCCATAATCTGATATTCCTGCTCAATCCCTTCTAAAACTTAAAAAAACAAGCGTCTTAACATCTCACAGGGACCCAGGGGTTCAAACTTTGACAAACACTGCCGTAACTTGTCGAGCACTCACCGGACACAGATGGAGTGCGCTTGCAGTTAAGTCACGGGAAGGCTCTATAAATATATCCTATAAATAACTGCATTTGCATTATGTGACTTAACGCCTATGCAGTAATTAAAGCAATTACTAAATTTAAATAAATATAAATAGTTGACAAAAGGCGATCCTTCGTAGGAAAATGTCATATAAATATTGTGTTAATAATTAATTAAGGTGGCATACTTGTCAGAGGCGTTCCAACTTAGGCTTGAGAGCAATGCATTTGTGGCCGACCTCAGGTAGGAATATAATCCTCTCTGGGGTTCATTATACATGTCCATGGGCGGCAGTAGCCACTTACCATCAGATGAACTGCATGCTCGTCTGCTACTCCTATCTGTATATGGGCAGCAGTAGCCATTAGGAGGACTGTATGATCGTCTGTTACTCTTATACTATAGATATACTGTTTAAATATAAAAATAACGAACGAGCTTACAATCCACCTGATGGTAAGCTACTGTCGCACATGGACATCTGTAACCAAATCTATGCTCATGGAGACATTCTTTTCTGAGGAATTTTAGCTTAGTTATCATGGATAGCGGCGCATCTGTGGCCGACCTTAGGAATATCTTATCTTATCTGGGGTTGATTACAGATGTCCATGTGTGACAGTAGCCACATACCATTAGGTGAACTGCATGCCCGTCTGCTACTCCAATATTAAATAAAAAAAGTATTATCTAGGGTTGATGACAAATGTCCATGGGCAGCAGTAGCCACTTACCATCAGATGAACTGCAAGCTCGTCTGCTACTCCTATATTATATAAAATAGTCTGATCTGGGGTTGATGGCACTGTCCTTGGGCAGTAGCCACTTAGTATCAGGTGAACTGCATGCTCGTCTGCTACATCTTTATAAATGTTCTTTTATAATTATTTTGTTCATTTGTTCATTATTTTTGTTCATTCATTCTTTTGTTAATTTTGTTCATTGTATTATTTTTGTTCATTCTTGTTCTGTTTATAACATATTATAAAAGGCATTTATTCTAAACTCACAACCAGACGTTTCAACTTTTTATTTATACAGATTGCAAAGATAATCTACACGATAATAAATGAATACTGCACTTAGTGGGCGGTTCGCTTAATGTAATAAGGCTTTACTTACTCATGGTTATTTATGTGGGAACATAACCCTACTAGGATATCCTGGTTTTAATGCGTTTATTGTTTTAATATCCTTGCTTGACCATGATTTATATATTTGCAATTTGCGTGGAGCAATTTTAAAGTGGTAGAACCCTTTGTGGTTCGACTCCGGCGGCACCACCGCCACACCTATTTTTTTATTTTTTTTTATTATTATATAAGAGTAGCAGACGAGCATGCAGTCCACCTGATGTTAAGTAGCAACTACCGCTCATGGACATCTATAATCAACCCCAGATAGGATTAGATATTCCTACCGACAGATGCGCCGCTACCCCTGAGGACTAAGCTGGAACGCCTCGGAAAAGTCTGTCTCCCTTACCACACCCTTCAAACCGGAACACAGCAGCGCCTAACACTGCTGTTATTAGGTAGAAATAAGTGTGGCGGTGGTACCGCCGGAGTCGAACCACAAAGGGTTCTACCACCTTAACCATATACACATTATATATACATTATTTATACATACATTATATATACATTATTTTTGAATAACAGCAGTGTTAAGCGCTGCTGTGTTCTGCTTTGAAGGGTGTGGTAAGAGACATACTTTTTCGTGGCGTTCCAGCTTGGACCTTAGAGGTAACGGCGCATCGAGTGACCGTCCTCAGGTAGGTTCTAATCCTATCTGGGGTTGATTACAGATGGGCAGTATCCACTTACCATCAGGTGGACTGCATGCTCGTCTGCTACTCCTATATTATAAAAAAAGGTAATCTGAATCGAAATTCCTATACCGTTACACTAGGTGAGTCCCAAACCACATCACGAGCGTTTATTCCTCAATTTATAAATATAAATTATTAGAGTATTTATCTTAAAATTATTTAAAACGAACCGTCAACGTAACCCGCTAATGACTTCCGCTAGGTACAGAACGCTAAAACTATTAAGAGGACAGAGATTAATTTGTCAGAGATAGCCGCAAAGGACGATAGATACGGACGGAGATATGGAGATACCAAACAATGTGCAATTTAGTTAGTGATCACCGTAGCATCCTTTGAGATAGCATCGAGTACTTGAAATGGTAAATGGCTTGCTTCCTACCGTCTTTTAAATTATTTCCGATGTTAGGTTTAACGATTTGCGTATATTAACGTGGTTAGGTGGGATTTTTTATGTAATATAAGAGAAGCAGACCAGAATGCAGTCCACCTTATGGTAAGTGGGTACTGCCGCCCATGGACAGTTGTCATCAACCCCAGATAAGACTTTTATATATAATATAAGAGTAGCAGACGAGCATACAGTCCACCTGATGGTAATTGGGTACTGCCGCCCATGGACATCTGTAATCAACCCCAAATAGGATTAGATATTCCTACCTGAGGTCGGCCACAGATGCGCCGCTACCCCTGAGGACTAAGCTGGAACGCCTCGGAAAAGTATGTCGCCCTTACTAGATCCTTCAACACAGAAATAGGTGTGGCGGTGGTGCCGCAAGTCGAACCACAAAGGGTTCTACCACCTTTCAAGGTTTAACAATTTGCGCATATTAACATAGTTAGGTGGGATCAATTGGTTAGATCTATTAAAATAATGGTGCTAGATGTTTAAAAACTACGTTTTATACTAAGTTACAAATTTATTGGTATATGAAAAGCAGTTTTAATAAATATGCTAAGCAAACCTCATCATCAACCCATTACTGTCCCACTGCTGTGCACGAATCTCCTCTCAGAATGAGAAGGATTAGGCCATAGTCCACCGCGCTGACTAAGTGCGGATTGGCAGCCTTCACATACCTTCGAATTTTTGCTTAGATTTCTCAGTTATGCAGGTTTCCTCACGATGTTTCCCTTCGCCGTTTAAGCAAGTGATAGTTAATTTCTAATACGCACATAACTTTATAAAATCAGGATTTGACCCTCGCACCCTTCGATCAAGAGGCGGAATTTCTTTACCACTAGGCTATCACTGCTTCACTACTTTTAATTATATATTATACCTACTATTCATGTTAAATACATATTATTTTGTGTCACACGTACCTTTTTTTTTACGAGGGGGAAACCTGAAACCTTCAAAAAGTACCAGACGACGTGGGAGCGACGCCGGGTTATGTGGGATTTTTACCGCACTAAAACCCCCCGTTGGCCGTCTTCAACGCTCGTTGGAGAACTCCTGGATCTCCGAAGGAACACAACCGGAGTCCTCCAAGCGCGATGCCCTGATCGGGCTCTGCCCCCGGGGAGCAGTTTTCGCTCCTCCCACACGATGTTGTATTTACGACGGTATGCGACCACACATACTGCTGTCCTTCCCAGGGACGCTTAATGCACGGTTCGAGCTCCCACTCTTTCCGCCCGCAATCCTGGAAGCCCCTTTTAGTCGCCTTACGACAGGCAGGGGTTACCGTAGCCCTATTCTAGTCCCGGAATTACAGAGACAATGACATACGTACCTCAGACAACATTAATTAATAGATATATCCGTTCATTGTACACATATAAACCTTTTTGTACAATAATACGTACATTACGACACAAAAACGGTTGTGAGGAGTCGTTCCAGCTTGTTACATATCTCGTATAAGGTTCTTAGGCGATTCAGAGAATATCTTATAGCCTTTATAGCGTACGTACGGGTACGTGATGATCATTTTAATTTGGTTAAGACAGTTTAAGCTGTTTAATTTGAGCTAAAAAGGATCTTAGTTTTTTTTTTCTAGAATTACAAATTGTCTAGTGGTAGACAACTGGATAGTTAAAGTATGAATTTTAGAAGCCGTGATAGCCTAGTCTAGTGGTTTGTATTGTGACACCTCAGGGGGTTACTACCATCTCTTAACACAATATTATTTTAATCATACTTTTACTATTTTTGCAGGAAATTTAACTTTTTAAGCAAAATATGACAATTTCAGTTGGTTTTATACAATGGATAAGCGAAAAATTAATATGGGTTTAAGTTTGTTCAATTGTGTATGACGGAATATTTTACTGTTTTAAGGAGGAAATAAAACTTTCCTGAACAAAAGAGGACAATGTAAACATAATTCTGTTATTCTTTATAAAAAAATACTTAACTGAACTATATGAAACCATCAATGTGTAATATACGTTGGTAAAAAAATATTTACTATTCTCTAAACGAAAATGCATTCAAAAATAAATATTTCCAATAATTTCACGCACATTCGAAATCGTAAATCTGAATATCGTGAGATATTGCTTTACAAATAGAAAACCAAAATTTCCATAAAACTCATTCGCTATTCAATAACGCACCATCCCACTAATTTCAACAAAAGGTCCCTTCGATAACGGTTAATTATGATATCATACATCGAGGGAATAAAGGGCTATTATAATATCGTTAAAAGAAAGATAAAGCAGCAAAAAGATAAGTCAAAGAAATGAATGGTTGGTTTTGAAGGTCTCAACCCTTAGAGGAAGTATTATGTGTCAAACGTATTAGTTATGATTTTGAGAGGGTGCGCGTTTCCATTGTTATACGGTACGGTTTTGTTTTGTTTTATGAGAAGTTTGTATGGATGTTATTTGAAATATTAATAGTATATATTAAAGAGACATACATATATAGGTTCAAAAAGTGTTCTCCCAGAACTAAGTCAACAAATTAATAAAATAAAATAAAAAATTAACAAAAAATACAACCGACTTCGATGTCACTACAAAGTAAAAAATAATTAAAATAAATGTTGGTTTAGTACATATTTCTGAAGTCATTAAATATAATTTATTTTCACAGCCACAAATAGCGTATTCAGTTCACAATACAGCACACACTGACAAAAAAGAAAATAAAAGAAAAGAAAAGAAATATGTAATATTAAAATTTATTATTTACACCTTAAATATATTCTTTAGTTTGTATAAATAATTGTTTCTTACATTGACCTGAATACATCTAGTACTAGTAGGTCATATTAAATCCATATTGGTTAATGGAAACGCACAAACCGTAACAATAGTCAATACAAATATGTAAACATCGAAGCGGCCATGGGTGATCCGTTTACTTTATAATAACATCATATTATTATCCATAGCCCAAGGCTCAATACATTTAAGAATGCAGCTTTGAATATAAATATTTAAGGGAATAAGCCAGAGAGAAGGTACGACGGGCACGGATGCGTTACTCGCTAGTAGCGATGATTTGCAAATTGTACGCAGGGAATGTGACAATGTACATCTGCTTGTGTCATTAGTTAAACGGATGAACTTCTTCCGTGCCTCACGACGCTTCTATGTGGCCTGTGTATTATATACCTACTAAAGGTGTGTAACTGTTTAATCAAATTAGAAAACTTACATAACTTGGTAAGTAGTAAGTAATAAAATGTAGAGTATTTAAATGCGGTGTCAAAACTTATTATAAGTCGGCTAACTTTGTTGATCAGCCGTCGACCATCTTACTTATCAGAAGTGGTAAGGTAACTGTGATCAACTTCAGATAGAACCCCTGTTCCATATGGTCCACGGGCGATAATGACCATTTTCTTATAATATAGGAGTAGCAGACGAGCATGCAGTCCACCTGATCGTAAGTGGCTACTGCCGCATTTGTAATGTAATACTGTAATCCCCAGATAAGATTAGATATTCCTACCTGAGGCCGGCCACAGATGCGCCGCTACCCCTGAGGACTAAGCTAGAACGTCTCGGAAAAGTATGTCTCCCTTACCACACCCTTCAAAACGGAACACAGCAGCGCCTAACACTGCTGTTATTAGGTTGAAATAGGTTGGTAGGTGAAATAGGAAAGGGTTCTACCACCTTCATAATTTCCTCCATTTATAAATGGATGGATGGATTTATTTATCAGATGGATCGTTTGTTACTCCAATGTTATAAAAATCTTAGCTTATCATTGTTAGCACATATAGATAAAAATATACAGATTGATATTTTCGAAGTGATATTTCGAAAAAGTAAAATCCGTACAAAGTTAAATCCATCTTAAATCAGATTGAATATTAATCTGAGACCCAACATAACCGGACAATATTAATAATAATATCACATTTACGAACAAAAATACAAAGATACGAAAACATTCTATTGTGGTGCTTATCCGATAAATCACATAATATCAGAGAGGCATGTCGACTATAATCGGCCTGATGACATGTTTATGTCCCGCCCGGGCCGGAATGGGCCCGATGACAAAAAATAAAATACTAGGCCGGACTCTGTTGGTTTTATTGTTCTACATTACAAGTTAACAAGGGTGTTTTGTATGGTTACGGGTCTAGGACTATTTTTTAGATTTTTTAGTTCTCGAGAAATTAAGCTTGAAGTTTTTTTTTCTAAAACAGTATAGCAGATGGTAAAATATTTTGCAGGATTCTAATAGTCATATTCATATAGTTGTAGGTATGTTAGTTGTAGGGGTTGACTCAGATAAATAAAAATAGGGGGACCGAGTACCTTAATATTTGGAAAATGATTAAAATGTAACGAAAAAGCCGTTGTATTCAATCGTTACGATGATAGGTATGAAATGTCTCTCATAGGTTGGTTTAATTAAAATTACAGTAAAATATGCACATATCTAATTGTATGGTACATAAAGCAATATAAAAAAATATTTGACCACTATTTAAAGCCATATTACGTAAATTATATAGGTACATAATCTTTGATGAAACTCAAGTGACTCAATGAGAAAGTAGAAAAAAATCGAGAATAATTAGGCGCATTTTACAACATAAATAAAACGTTCTTAACCCTCATATTTCAATAGCTAACTTAAGGGTTCTATGAACACGTAACACATAGATCTTAAGTAACTTAGTTAACTAAATAACAAATAACTGAACTAAAACCACTGCTTCTTACTTACAGACTTCTTACTGATAAATTACTTGCAGCGCCAAACTTCAAAAAATCGTAGCTCAGTTTCTCTCTAACCGCACCCTATAGACACAGTAGGATCTATTTTAACTACAAAATGCCCTAATTTACATAGAAGTGGCCTAACTATAATCCGTTCCATATTCAACGAGATCCTTGCGTCGACATAAGTAAGCATTGGATGGATTCATTCAATACTTTTTATAATACGAGTAGCAGAGCATGCAGTCCACCTGATCGTAAGTGGCTACTGCCGCCCATGGACATCTCTCAACTCTAAGTAAGATTAGGTTCCTACGCGAGGTCGGCCATAGATGCCCTAACCCTGAGAACTAAGCTGGAATGCCTCGGAAAAGTGTGTCTTCCTTAACACACCCTTCAAATCAGAACACAGCAGCGCTTAACACTGCTGTTATTAGACAGAAATAAGTGTGGCGGTGGTGCCGCTGCAATCCATCCACATTGGAATCAATATTTGTCGTATATAAAAAAACATTATTTATTTTCAGAATCCGAATAAAATAAAGCATAATTTATATAAAAATGAAACCACTGTAGAACGATCCAGCTAAAGACGAATAAAATCAGCTATAACTCTTTGTTTTATCAAACATAGCTTCACATTAAAATAAATAAAATTGAATCATCGATACAGCCTTCGACATTATTTAAAGTTAAGTTATTTAATTTAGAAAGCCTTGCTTTATATTTATTGAGAACATACTAAAGTTATTTTTGTTATGTTAAAATAATGGGATTACAATTTTGTAGGTTTAAACCTTGTTAAAAAAGTCTAAATGGCAAACTAAAAATTTGTGGCGAGGACGGAGTGTGCCAGGTTTGATTCCCGGTTGAGCAAAAATTTTAATAACGGTATTTTGAGTGATAAGTTTTTGTATAAAAAGGACGGAGTGTTTCAAGTTTGATTCCCGGTGAAGCAAACATTTTATAATGGACTTTTATTTTGATTTTCTTCTTTTGCATAAATATGGATTTTTTTTAGTAATACAGCATTACAGAATTTACCCAAAAGTTTAAAATTGTTATTTTTTATTTCTCTGATCTTAACTATAAATACCCTTTTACAGTCACCGAATCTACCAATAAGTTAAAGATAGAACAATAAAATTTGTATGAACATTTGTTCCAATAATGAGTGGACGTGGTACAATAGTAATGTGCGGATCATTATGGGTCGTAACTCATAACCATCGTTAGAGTAATGGCGTCGACGTGGTCTGTGGGAAATGTATTTTGTAAGTAAATGTGTTATAAGTACGAGTACGTGTAATAGTTTTTTATTGACGGATGAACTTTGGAACTTCTTTTATTGTTCATATGGGTAGCCTAAAAAATACCAAATACAATTATAAACTGTTTGCAAATTCCTGAATATTCTAAAATTCCAAAGTCAGTTACAAGGTAGTCTCTTGCATTTTATAGTAGAACATAGTTTTATAGTTGAACATCATTAACATTATATTTCAGCTTAAGCCCACCTCAAACAATCTAAATTGTGTGCAAATTTGGATTCTTGAACATGTTTGTGTGTCCATGAGTTTAAGCGTGCAATAATGCGCGGGTCATTATGGGTAACTCATAGCTGTCGTTAATAATGGTGCCGACGTGAGCTGTGGTACACTGTGGGCTAGTATTTTAAAATATAATAGTTAACTATAACTACTTGCACCCATGCGCATAGTTTAGTGGTAAACAAATATAACTTTATATTTTAAAATCCAAAAAACATTATTTATCGCAGTTGAGCAATACTAACTCTCTCACTCTCTATGATTCCTCGGTCTTACTCTAAAATACCTATCGAAATCGGTTTCTCCTGTCGGAAATATCTTACATTTTTACTCTAAAACAGTCTTTATCTTTATACTTTGGTTAAAGTCCTCCCTTAAACCCTTCATCATATCCTAAAATGGTGTTGAGAATAGCTTGTGTCTATGAGTTTGACCGAATATGCAGTAATGCGCGGATTATTATGGGCCGTATCTCATAACCATCGTTAGAGTAATGGCGTCGACGTGCTCTGTGGGAAAATGCATTATTTGTAGTAAATGTATTATAAGTATAAGTATTCGTACTTACGAGTACTAGTAAGTACTTGTAATAGTTTTATATTGACGGATGCAACTCCGTGCACGGTTTTTTAGTTTACGTTGGAAGCCTAAATTGTTGAAAATATATCACTACTTTTAACCTCACTAACCCTATCTGTAAATTACTTAATGTTACTCTAAAATTCCATCTTCTACACAATTTAGACGAATCCAACGACACCTCATATGGTAAAATCCGTCAAGCCATTCGGACTGGACGGCGTACTAAAGAATGAGACATACATAAATACGTCCTAAAAAAATTAACCCCCGCAGTCGGGTAAAAGTATTTCGGGTAATTTCTATAAATTACTCTACCTTATTCTAGAATTCCCATGAAAATCAGTTTTTTTACATTTTCAATCTAGAATAGTTTCTTAATTTAAGGGTTAAAAACCATCCACCCTAAATCAATTCCCATGAAAATCAGACTTTTTTACATTTTAAATCTAGAATAGTTTCTTAATTTATGGGTTAAAAACCACCCACTCTAAAGGGTCACCTAAAATGGTGTTGAGAATAGCTTGTGTCTATGAGTTTGTCCGAATAAGCAGTAATGCGCGGCTTATTATAGGTCGTAACTCATAACCATCGTTAGAATAATGGCGACGTGCGATGTGGGAACACGGTGGGTTTGAGTACTATGTATGATTTGTAGACTACGTACACCAAAGTTCGTAATTTGGATGACCTGGGAATAGCAATGGTGTTAGCTTTTGATTTGAAGGAAGTAAGTTCTACAGTTTGGGGACAATTGTGTAGCACCGGATTGTAAACGAAGCATAAACCTAAATAAGGTCAAATTTTTTATCTTATATTAAAGCAGAAAACAGTATGTAGTAGTAACATGGACTGTAGCACTACCATGAGTTTACAAAAACCTATCGAAATCAAACCGCTAGCGAATGTCATTATGACCTATTGCCATACAAATTCGGTCCCATGAGTCATTAGTTTGACAGACGTTGTCAAGAAATACCGTAACGATAGTAGTTATGTTATTCACTAGCAAAATGACAATAGTTTTCTATTTACAATTTCTATAGTGGCGTTTCTATGCCAACTCATGGTAGTGCTACAGTAGCCTAATCTACAACGTAACTGCAAGCGTTTTACAGTTGATGTGGGGAACGAGTCTTCTTGCGAATTCATTTACTGTGGTCATCAACTACAAAAACATTCCTTACTATAGGAAGTTTATATATAGGAGCATTTATAATACTTTGAATTTTTGATTTCGATCATCGGCAAAATTTGTAGGGTAAAATTAATTGTAATTTTACATTCAAATCATAATGATTTCTGCCTAATAACAGCAGTATTAAGCGCTGCTATGTTCTGGTTTGAAGGGTGTGGTAAGGGAGATGTACTTTTTCGAGGCATTCCAGATTAGTCCTCAGTAGTAGCGGCGCATCTGTGGCCGGCCTCAGGTAGGAATATTATATCTTATCTAGAGTTCATTACAAATGTCCATGGGCGGCAGTAGCCACTTGCCATCAGATGGACTGCAAGCTCGTCTGCTACTGTTATATTGCAAAAACCCGTGTAATCTCGACCGCACCCTTCTCATACACAGGAGCCAGTTCTCATAACTAGCACACCCAATAGCCATGACATCACAGTACCCGTAAACAGTGTAAACACCATATATCATCACGGTAATTGACACCACTCACCGATTATAATATTATTAAATCCATAGAATTATGTTAGAAATAGCCTCGTGACAAATCTGATAAATTTGAGTCTACAACTTTGATAAGTAAAATAGAAAGATACTTTACCGCCTTGAAATTGAATGAATTTACTTTTTGAACAAAAGGATTTATTTTTTGAATTCTTGACAAATGAAGAACATGTTTAGAGAAAATTTACGGATAAATAACTAATACTACTTAATTTTCATAATAAATATATAAGTATTTCAAATATGTAAGGGATATTTTAGAACGAAGACGTGGCAACACTTTATTTACACAACAATTTCAATTCTCAAAACTAATTACACTTTCTTGCTAGGAGTGATCAATCTATGTAATTTACTCATCTAAGGTCTAAAATGGCAGCAATTTATTCTATAAGAGATCTTGTCATATCTTTGAAATGAAATCCACGATTCGTTGTCAACCCATTATTGTCCCTTTACTGGGTATTAGTCTCTTCTCAAAGGGTTTAGACCAAAGTTCATACATCAAGTACGGACTTCACAACCTTTAAGAACTAATTTGATAGAAAACACATGCATAATAGTTTCCTCGCTATTTTCCTTTTAAATGATAATTAATTTCTAATATTTACAAACATTTTAAAACTTAGAGGTGCATGCTTGGGATTGAACCCTAGACCACCACGGGAAAGGCTGAAATCCCTTAACGTACTTACCGTTATACAAATGCACATAACCTAACCTAACCTAACCAAAATGCATACTACGACGTTCTTTACTTATAACTAGCTGAACCGGCAAACTTTGTACCGCCTCAAAATCTATTTATCACATATAATATTTCATATAATATATAGCCTATGTTACTCGTGGATAATGTAGCTTTCGAATGGTGAAATAATTTTTAAAATCGGTCCAGTAGTTTTTGAGCCTATTCATTACAACCAAAGAAACAAACAAAGTTTTCCTCTTTATAATATCAGTGTAGATTACCACAATTACCACAATAAAATTAAGGTATGTGCACCAAAAAACTACCTAAAAATTTCCCTATCGTTTGGCCTTGCAAGATACACAAACCCGCTAGATTACCTTAGCTCTTGTCATATCAAATCTAAATCTACGATTCAATCGGCAATAACTCTTGACAAACGACGACTCTAATAGCATATAATACTCACGAATGACACCTGAAACTCTAAATTGTGGAATAGCGATCATTATTTATAGGGTTAACATAAAACGCATTAATTTTCTGTATTTGCAAGTTTTGTCAATGCTGTAAGCTAAATCAATATTAATACAGATTTAAGCTGTAAGTAAGCTGTGTCTGTATTTTTTTTATAATAGGAGTAGCAGACGAACATGCAGTTCACCTGATGGTAAGTGACTACTGCCGCCCATGGACATCTGCAATCCACCCTAGATATGATTACATATTCCTACCTAAGGTCGGCCACAGATGCGCCGCTACTCCTGACAGGGTGAAACACCTCATAAAAGTATGCATTTTAAAAGTTATATGCAACCTTTACTGTCACAGTTCACGGTCACTGGGCACGGTCCCCTCATTGAGGGGTTTAGTCATAGTCCACCGCGCTGGCAAAGTGCGAATTGGTAGACTTCACCCTTGAGATTTTTCTTTAATCTCAGGTGTGCAGGTTTCCTCACACAGTTTTCCTTTACCATTTAAGCAAGTGGTAATTAATTAATACGCTATGTATGTAAATCAGAGATTTGAACCTCGGACCCCCGAATTCTGCCGATTTTTATAAACACTAGGCTATCACTGCTTGTTATAGCTTGGAGTTGATGATAGATGTCTATAAAAATGGCATTATACACTTATAGTCCGCGTAAAACTGCTAGTCCGCTCTGAATATAGAAATAAATAGCGTCGCCATAGCAAATTGTATGACTATACCTGCTCGCGACAACTTCAGAGCGGACTTGCAGTTTGGCGCGGACTATACCATCAGGCTGAATACACTGTCTGTTTACAACTTCTATATATAAAAACATAATCCACCCATCCACTACAATACAAATTGTATAACACTATAACATCAATAAATTTTAAATTTTAAATAATTATCGAATCCCAAGCAAAGTCACATTCCAAGACATGTTTAGTATACATTGCGTTTCAGTTATATTGTCAAAGCAGAATTGTTGATAAGTGTGTCAATGTATTGTGCGTTAAGCTTAAGGTTACTTGCAAAATACGTTTAATTTGACAGTACACCATTTCAACGGTAGGAGGAAGACATTATAGTGGTGAATTATCCTTAATAAATGAATTATGGGCGGTTGACATGAATTGTGGTTTAATATTACTTTACACAGCTTTAACAATTAGATAAGTGTTACTTTCTTATAAAATTAACAACCGCCAAAAAATAGGAGTAACACAAAAGATTTTTCTAAATATACGAGAAATAGAATGAGTACTAAAGACCTCTTTTTGAACATATTTTTTTCTAATTTTAATTCTAAATCTATACAGGCACTTAATCTTTTAAAGAATTGCTGGTCGCAGCCAGAATTAGCCAGTACGAAACAAAAAATTACCGTGGTCACGCCGTTAGTGGGTGGTTTATTCGAATTTTATCGCAATTTACAAAAAGCTTTAAAACTTTTTCAAATGTTTCCTTTTGCTATTTTTTTATTTAGTGCCAGATCCGTCACTAAGTGCATCTTTATCTATTCAATTTTTATATTTTTCCGCGGCAGTAGCCAGTATGACACCAAAAAGCCACGTCACACCGTCAGTGGGTAGCACATTCGAATTTTATCACCATTTACAAAAAGCTTTAAAAGTTTTTCAAATGTTTCCTTTGGTATTTTTTTGCAAATCTAGTGCCCGATCCGTTACTAAGTGGGTCTTTATCTATTCAATTTTTATGTTTTACCGCGGCAGTAGCCAGTATGACACCAAAAAGCCACGTCACACCGTCAGTGGGTAGCACATTCGAATTTTATCACCATTTACAAAAGCTTTAAAAGTTTTTCAAATGTTTCCTTTGGTATGTTTTTGCAAATCTAGTGCCCGATCCGTTACTAAGTAGGTCTTTATCTATTCAATTTTTATGTTTTACCGCGGCAGTAGCCAGTATGACACCAAAAAGCCACGTCACACCGTCAGTGAGTAGCTCATTCCAGTTTCATCGTTATTTACTTGATAGATTCCACTTTATGATTCCCGAAGAGAAGTTTACGCTTGTCTGCAACTAATGGAATGCTGACAGCAATTGATTAAGATAATTGAGAATGCATAGGTCAGTGTTTTAATAGTGCCAATTTAGTTACTCTTTAGCAATCGTAAGATCTAATGAAAGATCGTATCGTATAGTACCTATAAATGTTGTATCATATACAAAATAAAACGATGACCGAAATGAAAATCTGGTGTCATTTTAGACACCAGATTTCTTTTTGATTTGAGATAGTTTTTTTAGTTCTACCTTTGAATTGAGAAGATAATACTAAGGCACCACCGGAACGCGTGTTTCTGTCTAATAACAGCAGTATTAAGCGTTGCTGAGTTCTGGTTTGAATGGTGTGGTAAGGGAGACATACTTACTTATGCGAGGAACTCCAACTTAGTCCTCGAGAGTATCAAAGCATCTGTGGCTGACCTCAGGTAGGAATATCTAATGATTAGATGTAATCCTATCGGGTGTTGATTACAAATATCCATGGGTGGCAGTAACCACTTACCCTCAGTTGGCTCGTCTGCTACTCCTATATTATTAAAAAAAACTTATTTTGGCCACTAATAAGGACTCTAATTTGATCTCGAGATCCATGGATAACAGTTGCGACTTACCAGCAAAGCAACGAAAAAGACGTTTTCTACTCCAATTTAAAAAAAAAAACAAGAATTTCCCTTTGCAAGATAAATGAAAGTCATATTAACCGCAGGCTTAAAACAGACTAATATATCTTTAACAATGGTTTAAAAGCAATCTATCCCCCATTCTCGCATCCGCTCGTTTGTCGGCAAATTGTTGAAACGCTCATTGTAATTGATTGTTCACTCGTCATGACGCTTCACTATCAATTACAACCTTTGAGAACCACTTGCAACCTATCGGTCTAGTGTACTTTGTGTACAGTTAGGAAAAATATTTTTTGAAGAAATTTTTTATACACAAAATATTTTTTATAATAACTTTAAGGATATAATTTATGTCAACGTTTCCCAAATTGATTTTAACCCCCAAAAAATAAAAACACAAATTCTTATTAACCTAAATGGGAAAAAATCGTTTAGTTAATAAATTTTATTCTTCATTTTAGATTATTGACGAAATGTTATTTAATATGGTGTCATGAATATGGTTTTATCCTAAAGACCAAATAAAATCCAAGACCGCAACTTTAATAAATGTTTTTTTTTAATCTTACAGGAGTATTGTAATGATATTTTTCGCTGCTAGTATACAAACTACATAAGGTCAACACACGCGAACGGGACCATAATATTCTAATAGACCCAAAAGTATATTGTAGTACTAGTTTTTGCCCGCGGCTTCGCCCGCGTTTAAGAGAAAATAATATGACATACTAACATACATAAATCTGAAAATTCTTACCTTCATTGGAATAGCAGTGGCGTCATCTGGTGAAAATTGGTCGTACCAACTCTGAAACCTTCGTGGGCTCATGGACAACAACTTTGCTAAAGACCATCACTTGATCAAATGCATAGTTTACGATTCAATTCTTATTAATATCGATTAAAATATTCGATTTTTTTGGTCCAAAAGATCGATTCTCCGATTAATCGATCTTAGATCGCCATACCTACTTCCCGTGGGATTTCCGGGATAAAAACTATCCTATGTCCTTTCTCGGGTCTCAGACTATCTTTGTACAAAATTTCATTAAAATCGGTTCAGTGGTTTAGGCGTGAAGAAGAGACAACCAGACAGACAGACAGACAGACAGACAGACAGAGTTACTTTCGGATTTATAATATTAGTAAGGATTTCGTTCACCTGTTTTGTCACCAGTACAAGCACAATGGTCAACTGTAACTATATCGGTATCTAAGCGCATACCCCGGCTTTGTGTAAAATATCAGATGATCTCTATTGATTCTCTATTCTATATGTATTATATCGTACCCTCCCATTTCATTACTTCGTAATTCAATTGTTTGATAAGATGGGATCTTTGGGGAATGTATTTCTGATTGGTAAACGCATCCTGAGTATTATGATGCCCTAGTACATTTTTCTAAAATACATGTTTAACAAAATATAATTTGTCAGTCCGTCTGTGATTTTGAACTCGTGTTAAGCGCTGCTGTGTTCTGGATTGAAGGGTGTGGTAAGGGAGAAATTTTCCGAGTTGTTCCAGCTTAGTCCTCAAGGGTAGCGGCGCCTCTGTGCCCACCTCAGGTAGGAATTAGTCTTATTTGGGATTGATCACAGATGTCTATGGACGACAGTATCCACTTACCATCAGGTGGACTACATGCTCGTCTGATAATATAATAAAACTACAAATATGCCATAGTCAAAATAGTAAATTAAAAACTATACAATTTCAAATTCAGAGGGTAACTCCTTCAATCCCGGGCTAGGCAAAATATATTTGGGTCTGGGTGTTTTTGTGCTCACCGGTTTATGTACCACCTCATCGAATATACTAAGAAAGCTATTATAAAAATATGAATTACAAAAAAACGAAACAAAACACTGTATGAGCAGATACATTACATTTTAAATAACAAATATACATCCCCAAATCACGAAAAAATATGAAAATAAAAATATTTTTCTACAGACTAACAAACATTATCTATTTCTTCATTTATAGATAATTATATCACGTTATTATACATAATATATACAAAATTATGATTATGAGCTTATAAAGACAGGTGGTCAAGTAATTTACATTAACAAAGGTTACTTTTCACTAAGCAAACACCTTGTGTGTTAATAGATTATTTTATCTTTTTGTCCCAATTTTTGTTTATAACATAAAGAATATGAAACATAAGAATAGAACGAACATAAAAATAAGAATAGAATTTTACGAATAATTTCGAAATAAAGTGTGTTTTTTTACACCTAAAAAACATAATATAAATAATAATAATAATAAACGCTTTCTACACTCAAAGCCCCACACTAGGATTCCCTGTATCCTGGGTGCTATGGACACACACAGAGACAAATACACAAACACCCAGACAACTGAAACAGAAAACTGAATTCATCATTTAGAAATCTGCCTGGCCGGGGATCGAACTCGGGACCCTCTGCGCGTCAGTAGGGTTTGGTGACCGCTCTGCCATGCGGGTGATCATATACATATGTCATGTCGTTAAAATATGGTAGGAGGTTTTGTGTCTTTCATTATAATATAGGACTGTGGCCGACCAGGTAATAATATCTAATCCTATCTGGGGTTGACTATCAGCAGCCACTTACTATCAGGTGGACTGCATGCTCGTCTACTACTCCTATATTATAAAAAAAGTGTGAAACCAAACAGTTTAAACCAAAATACAGCAGTGCAATAATGTTAATAAGTTTAAACCTTATATAATTAACAAATTATTCATCCAATCCCGTCTAGATCTTAACCACTAAAATATATAACCTAAATCAGTGTAAATGATCATTAATGATCTTCGCTACTAGGAATCATTAATGAATGTTTGATTAATTGATGTTTATCGTAACCTTTCATTAAATGTTAATTTGATTTTGATAAATTGCCGAATTTGTGATCAATTTATTATTCTTTGATTAGTTGTGTCTAGTTTTGTTGGTATGAAGAGGTATTATAGCAATAAGGACTTTATCGTTAATTAATTATTGTGGTATTGCTAGCACGGGACTCCTCTCAGAGTGAGAAGAATTAAGGTCATATTTCACTAGTTGAACTAAGTGTAGATTGGTAGAGTTCATGTGCATTTGAGAAGTTTTTTAAAAGCACTCTTAGTGGTAGAATCCCGCGATTTCTAATAAGTACATAATTTCGAAAACTAATGCATTCCTGCGATTTGAACCTGGGAAACTCAGATTGATCAAATCAAATCAAATATTTTTTTTTAATTCAAAATAGGTTCTTTACAGAGCACTTTTTATATGTCAATACACTTACCACCACTTCACAAGGTGTTTCGTTATGGAGAAGAAGCGGCGAAAGAGTGAAGATGTGAGCTGGAGCTAATTCAGACCACATCGTGAAAGGTCAGATTTTAAACAACTGCGCTGTGAATGGAAATCTCACCGACTTTTTTACTAATGGTATTAATTTATGGTACTACAAAGTACAAAGTTGCATTAAGATCAGTGTTAAGCGCTGATGTGTTCTAATTTAAAGGTGCTCAGGGCGAACCATACGAGACATTCCATCGAGAGTACCAAGTCAGTTGGGTATTTACGGTCAAACACTCAAAACTTGACACACATTATGACGACCCGCGTGGCGGAGCGGCCACAATACCGGTCTGACGCGCAAAGGGTCCCGGGTTTTATCCCCGGCCAGACATATGTCTAAATGTTGAATTTAGATTTCTGTTTCTGGGTCTGGGTGTTTGTGTATTTGTCTATGTGTGTCCATGGCACGCACGACACAGGGAATCCTGGTGTGGGGCTGTGAGTGTAGAAAGCGTTTATTACGTTTATTTATTATTAATGGCGATCTGAATAAAAAAATCTTAATAAAATTTATTATTATATAAATAAGCATACAAAGAAATAAACCCGCCAGTGAAATAAACTTAAACATGATAATAAAATTGATAACAACCATCCTTTAAATTTATTCTCCAAAAATCAAAACCGGTCGCCAAAATATGTATAATAATTAGACGTATCAAATTAAATTAGTATTTAATGTGTTGCAGTGTAAACAAAAAACCGGTCTCGAAGCAAACTTGCCAATTATAAGGACATTAAAGACAGAAAGCCAAAAAACTTATCTTTGAAATGTTTTTAACAATTATTAATGGCGTTTGCGACACCATTTATATGGCATAATGTCGTTCATGCATCATGCTCGGGTCGGGTGTAAGTGATAGCGATAAGCGGAGCGGACAGCGTTTTAATTGCTAAAAAGTTGATATATTTCGCTTTTATTTGTTTGTAAAATATCTTATAGTGCTCACAAAATATAGTATTTCTAATAATAGACAAAATATTTTATAATTTATAAGTTATGGTCCGATTTTTCACGTACTTTCTTTTATACTTATAGACATGGCAGTTTAATTCATTTATTAAGGTGATAATTAAATTGATAACACACCAATCATTTTTAGGCTTCCGTACCCAAAGGGTAAAAACCTCTGCTGTCTGCCCGTCTGACACAGGGCTCTATCACTTAAACCGTAATATATAGACCATGATACCATAAAATGATTTTTTTACAATAAATTAGTGTTTAATGCGTTGCAGTGTAATCAAAAAACCGGGCTCTAAGAATACTTGCCAATTATAAGGGCATTAAAGACAGAAAGCCAAAAAACTTATCTTTGAAATGTTTTTAACAATTATTAATGGCGTTTGCGACACCATTTATATGGCATAATGTCGTTCATGCATCACGTTTGGGGTCTTAGTGACAGTGATAAGCGGAGCGTCAAGCGTTTTAATATGCCTTTAAAAATATATACATTTCGCTATTATATGCTTGTTAAAAAGTGACAAAATGTTTAAAAACTTAGTGCTGAGTTTTAGGCAGTTTATTCGGTACTTATTAGATCTTCCAATTATAAAAAGTATTTATGTAACTTAATAAAAAAAAAATTCAAAAACGACTCATTTCTATGTTGCTTATGTTCTGAATCGTGTGACTGAGAATCAAGTACAAACCATACAATTATCAAACTGAAATTTCGTTATAAATTTAGAATATTTCACAGATATCGATCAAATATTTTTTTTGTTGCTTCATAAGCATTTACTCGTCTTCTATATATATCCAACAGTAAATACGTATTCGTTATTACTAAAACAATATCAAATCATTTCTAAGTTAACTATCGATATTTTTAAGCAACAAATATTACATTAAACTAAAGAAGCATTACTTGATTCGCCCATAAGAAATACGTTGTTTACATGTCCTAAAACAATCTCTACGATTTTCTAAGTTTTGTAGCTTGCTATTTTTAACACGCTTTTATTAGCTTCAGACGTATGTATGTTGGTATGTTAGTATGTAACGGAATCTTTGAACATGATTTTAACCCCCTTCAAAACGTCGGATTAACTCGAAATTTGGCATACTTATTAAGGACCGATGACAATTCAATATTTTAAACATTAATAGTTTTGTACCATTGTCCTTATCAACATCCTCTGGATTAACGATTTTCGAGGCGAGATTTTTCAAACACCTTCAGCAAAGTTCATCGCAACTTTAGATTGCAAATAATAATTATTGCTATTTAGTTTCAATAGGTGTAACTTTTATATCGTGATTTTTAGTTTAGAAAATAATAATGTTATTTTCCTATAACTCAAATGTTCTGAAACATATCTATAATGCGCTCTTGTAGAATGATTTTTAGGATTCCGTACTCAAAGGTTAAAACGAAACCCTCTGCGGTCTGTTCGTCTGTCGTTGGGCGTTATCTCTTAAATCGTACTAGATAGACACTTGATTTTTTTACAAACGATGAATAACGGTGGTCGCTAAAACGAGAAATACTAAAAATTAATAAATAATTATAGTTCAAAAAACTAAAAAACACGCTTTTATGATAAAATCAACTAAAAAGTAGAAAATAATTTTCAATCTAAGTATCAATTAAGGAACAGTAAATAGTATAATTGTGGAAAAAGTGTGGGGTGCTCCATTTATCAGGTTCGAAAAGCACCCCACACTTTTTCCACAATTATACTATTTACTGTTCCTTAATTGATACTTAGATTGAAAATTATTTTCTACTTTTTAGTTGATTTTATCATAAAAGCGTGTTTTTTAGTTTTTTGAACTATAATTATTTTTAGGTAATAAAAATGAATTTAAACTAAATAAGTATTACTTGATTCGTTCATAAAAAACCAGCTACCAAAGCATTTATTTTCTTCAAAATCCCATCTTTTTACTAGTTACTTATAAACGATCGCATCCACAGTCCGGTCACAAAAAGCCAATGAGAATTAGCGTTCCGTCGCGTCAAAAGCGATAAATGTCGCTCGCGGTATCGCGGACAATAAAACCTCTGACGGATTGCTACTGGCAGTCGCGCCATACCTTGTTAGGGTTCCGTGGGTTTGTGCATCAAGCGAAATTAAATAATAAATTGATTTTTTAAAAGTTAACTTTTTTTTAAATAAAATATAGGAATAACAGGCGAGCATGCAGTCCACCTGATGGTAAGTGACTACTGCCGCCCATGGACATCTGTAATCAACCCCAGATAGAATTAGATATTCCTAAGTTGGAACGCCTCGGAAAAGTCTGTCTCCCTTACCACACCCTTCAAAACGGAACACAGCAGCGCCTAACACTGCTGTTATTAGGTAGAAATAAGTGTGGCGGTGGTGCCGCCGGAGTCGAACCACAAAGGGTTCTACCACCATTAAACTAACTTGCATGCATGCAGTCCATCTGTAAACAAATAGGTGTAGTGGTGCCACCTTTAATTTACCACCACATTTAATTCATTACTAATTTATGCAATGAGAGAAGAAGCTCTGATAGCCCAGTCCGGATGACCGACTTTGAAGCAAAAGTTAAAAAAAACATGCAGTTTACGTGATCTCGAGTTATTTAAAAGCGATACTGCAAAACAAGCATGCATTATTATACAGTTTTAACATTAACTTTCAAATAATGTGAGTAATATTTTAGGATCAAATTTTTATAAATTTTATTAGATATTTACGAAGTCGTTTTATAACTTAAATACTGGTTACAAAAGAAATTTCATACAAATAAGAAATGATTTATTTAATAACGAAATAAAATTAAAATACGGAACCCAATATTTCAAAAGTGTTGTCGAGCATTACCACGAAACCGATCCCATTTTTTATCTCACCTTTTTCTCGCGTAGACCCTGTCATTGTTTCGTGTGAGCCATTTGTTTACAAATTAATTGGAAATAAGAATTAGTCCTTTAGATACAGATAACGGTGATCTGAATCGTAAATCAATGATAAGGGTATTTGCTCCAGATTTAAATAGAATGGAATTGGTTATGCCTCGAGTTTTGTTTTTTTTTTTCTTTTTGACGCGTCAGAAATGCACGTCATGATTTAAGGAATAAACGACTTGGTATTACATGGATGTCACAACGTTTCACGGTAGAATAACTAAGTTGCGAGACTTGGTTTTTCTACAAGTTTCGTTTTTGATAGCATTCATACATATTTTAGGGTCAATATAATTAAAAATAAATACCGAATATACGCACACACAACGACACGGGAAAACGACATGATCGAGAGTAGTTTTATTCTACGCAAAAATGTTTTTTTCACCCGATTGCGTAGGGTAATGTTTTTCGAGCGTTTGTATGTATGTATGTATGTCTCATTCTTTAGCTCGCTCTTTAGCCCATATGACTTGACGGGTTTTAACATAAGAGGTGTCGTTGGAATCGCCTTAATTATGGCAGTGACGTAGGCTCTATTATTAAACTGTTGGATTTTTGTTTTTACATTATGTGCTCGATATTTGCTTTGCATTTTGGTTACTAAAAAGAATATAGTTTGTATTATTTAAAAATCCGTTTAATCGGTAAATCGTAGAAGAGTTGATACACAGAAAGTTCCAGGTTCGATCTCCGGCCAGACATCTGTTCTGGACCTGGGTGTTTTCGCATTCATCTGAGTATCCATAGCACAGAATACTAATATAAATCAATTAGTATCGCGTTTTACATAATTATTTTTTTTCACACGAAAGAAGTTAAACTTCTTAAGTGTATAAATACGCGTCCAGTTTTTTATCTAATCGTGTGTGCAGTCCTGATATTAAGCGGTCACTGCCTCCCATCAATGTCTCGAAATAGAATAGTATTCTTACATGTCGTCAACCCTTTACTGTACTGCTGGGCATGAGTTTCCTCTCAGAATGTATGGGATTTAGGCGATCCACCACCACACTACTTACTTTGCTTTAGTCCATCTTTTTAGCCAAATGCAAGTTGGTAGATTTTACACACCTCTGTTGATTTTATTGAAATGTATTTATTTATTTATTTGCACGACAACAGCAGTAAACACATTTTTTTCTATAAGTATTACACTATTGGTATTAGACACGTGTGCATGCCAATTATACGTGCGCAACTTTTACAGTTTTTGCAACAGACATACAATATAAATTTAATAGCAAACAAAGTACATTTAGAAATGAAATGAGAGTGATACAAGTAGTTTCAAGCATAAAGTACCCTTAGTATGAGTTTTTCAAAAGTGATTGTTATTGTTTTTCTTTACGTATTTTCCATAATATTTCAATCAGTTCTGATACAGTCTACTATGGGCGCTGATTGGAAATGGATTGGCAAATACATAAACAAATACCAAAACAGTCATTTTTGTAAAACGTAAAAACTCATACTAAGGGTACTTATGATTTTTTTTATTTTAGGGTCTTTATGATATTTTTTTAATTTTTAAGAAAGTGTTATATGATATTTAATACGCAAAAATGTAGAAAAAAGCAGTGGTGCCTGTTATTTAAACCTCCGACCCCTCAAATGAGAGGCTGAGTTTCTAACTTATTAGAACCATGAATGTAATATAAGTATGTACTATCTTATATATAAAATTCTCGTGTCACAATGTTAGATACCATACTCCTCCGAAACGGCGTTACCGATTTTCACCAAATTTTATATGCATATCAGTAGGTCTGAGAATCAGCTACTATCTATTTTGTCATACCCCTAAGTGATAAAGGTTGATCACCCTTAACATTTTTTTAATTTATATGGCAACACAACGTTTGCCGGATCAGCTAGTAATTTTATAACATTCAATCACTAAGAACGGATTTTTTGATAATCTGCTCCTAAGGGGATTGTAGAGTTAAAACGTTTTTTTTATTTTGTATTTTAGTCGTCATGTATATAATCGCGGGCAATACCTAGTTCCTTACATAAAATTAAGCTCTAAGTTCGCTTCTCGCTTATCGCTTACAGTAAAACAACCCAAAAACAACATAAACGCTCGCATCGTTAATGATGTCGAAACTAATCGATAGTACTCCTTTCACGAATCCCACGTTAAGTACTAAACAGTTAATGATAACTGCTTAAACATTTAGTTAAACAGTTAAACTAGATATTGAGATTAGGACTACACAATAAGTGTCTGTTCACACGTTTTAAATGATATTTAGTATAAGTCTGCCTTTTGTACCACATTTTTTTAATATGGTCAATGATTTGAAATATATGATTTTAGACTAAAATTATCGCGGAATTGAGACATTTTATTATGTATGCAAGTCAAATACTACAAAGTACGGTGCGTAAAGATACTGTTAGTGTTGTGTGTCGTGATATGGAACCTAGAAAAGAAAAACGAACTAGACGTAGGGTAGATAGATTAATCTACCACTAGTACTTGTCAACGGTTTCTCCCCGCCACCGCAGTTTCGCCGTGACCACGATCCATGCAACTGGTTCGAAATATCGGTAATAAAGAACGCATATCGTGAGTACCCGTTACATAATAAAAAGAGTAAATAATTTCAAACATCAACGACTCATTACTGTCCCCCTGCTGGACACGGGTCTCCTCTTATTATGAGAAGGATTAGGCCATAGTCCACCGCGCTGCCCAAGTGCGTGTTGGTAGACTTCACATACCTTTGAAAGCTGTTTTTTAAGAATTCTCATGTATGCAGGTTTCCTCACAATGTTTTGTTTCACCGTTTAAGTCATAATTAATTTATCTTTTTACCGAAGATCGACCACAGACACGCCGCTTCCCCTGACGACTAAGCTGGAATGCCTCGAAAAATGTATATCTCCTCTTCAAACTACAACACAGCAGCGTTTAATACTGCTGTTATAACAGATATAGGTGTGGCGGTGGCGGGAAGGCCGGCGGTATGTGTGAACACCAGATGGTTTGGGAGGAGCGAAAACTGCTCTCCTAGGGCAGAGCCCGTTCGGGCCATCGCGCTTGGAGGACTCCGGTTGCGTTCCGTCGGAGATCCCGGAGTTCTCCAACAAACGATGAGGACGGCCACCGGGAGGGTTTTAGTGCGGTAAAAATCCCACATAACTCGACGTCGCTCCCACGTCGTCGGATACCTTTTGTAGGTTTCCCCCTCGATAAAAAAAGGGGTGGTGCCGGAGTCGAACCTCAGAGAGTTCTACCACCTTTAAACATTTGATAATGACATTCTGTCATTGTGTGTGGTTGTGTTACATGTGAATAGTCTAGTCTAGACAATAAAGGCCTTAAACAGCGGTCATCATACCGGTTTGAAACGCTAATTCACTGAAGGTAGAATGTAACTAGTTTTACTATACCTCTTGTCTTTCACGTTGCCACACCCACTTCCACCTTTTATAATACAGATGTGGCAAACAAATATTCAGTCCTTATGATCAGACCACTGCTACCCGTGGACTGTAACGCCATAGATACGTCATATGCTGACTAAACTGAAACGCCTGGTGTAAGTTGCTCTTTCTTTGTGTAAAGCCCGCTCTCCATTCTCGCGAGAATAGAGAACGTGGAGCCTATACGAAATGGGATTTTTTCGCGTTCTCGCGAGATTCGAATATGGAGCGGACTTAAAATCATTTTGTAAGATTTAACCTATTTGTAAAATCTAAAAACGTGTAAACCTGTATTCACAAATAAAGATATTGTTATTATTGCTTACCTCATCAAATCAGAACACAGCAGCGCTTAAAACTGTTGTTATTAGGTAGAAATATTAGCGTTAAATCGAATGAAAGATGCTTTCCACACTAATAGTTCCACACTAGGATGTATTGTGTCGTGAACGCACACAAAGACGAATACAGAAACACCCAGACCCAGAACCGACTAAATTCAACATTCAGATATCTGTCTGACCGGGGATCGAACCTGGAACCTATGCGTATCAGACCGGTATGGTGACCGTACCGCCACGCGGGTGTCTCCAAAAATCAATCGGTTAATTAAGGTGTTCAAGAAAATAGACCATGATTTCTGTTCTATATGGTATTATCGAAGGTGGTAGAACCCTTTGTGATTCGACTCCCGCTGCACCACCGCCACGCCTATTTCTGTCTCATAACAGCAGTGTGAAGCGCTGCTGTGTTCCCATTTGAAGGGTGTGGTAAGGGAGACATAGTTTTTCGAGGCGTTCCAGCTTATTCGGCAGGGGTAGCGGTGCACCTGTGGCAGATCTCACGTAGGAATATCTAATCCTGTCTGGGGTTGATTACAGATGTCCATGGGCGGCAGTAGCCACTTACCATCAGGTGGACTGCATGCTTGTCTGCTACTCCTATATAATAAAAAAAATGAATTTGAACCTGTGACCCCAATATAGTATTCCATACCTTATTATTAAACTGATGTATGTATAACTTCCCGACCCTACTCTCATAACTAATGACATGAAACTAGTCTCCGCCCGCGGCGTTGCTTCATTATACTTACACAACCATTAATATGTCATTGGCTGTCTGCCTGTCTGTGTGTACAAAAAATAAATAAAACTGTGGTAATTTTTAGGGTTCCGTAGTGAAAGCGTAAAAATGGAACACTATTACTAAGCCTCTGCTGACTGTCCGTCTGTCCGTCTGTCACAAGGCTCTATCTCGCACCGTAATAAATAGACACTTTATTTTTTTAGAAAGTATGTATGAACGGTGACCGCTAGAATAGTAATACTTAAAAAAATCTTGAAAATAAATATGTATTTTCTTCAAAATTTTCCTTTTCCTTTAATTTGTCACATAACATTACTTCCCAGAATTTGTTCTTATAAGCGACACTATCAGATAGTCGAATAATATAGAGGTTTATTTTTTTCAAAATGAACTCGTTCGATTCTCGGCTAAGGAAAAAGATATTTTAAAAAACGAATGATGCAATTTTAGTTTTTATCAAAATCGGCCTCGTAACTCCTTCCAGCATTTTTCGCTATACCTACCTTATAGTTTCGGATTTGGCCCTGAAGGCCTATTTGAATTCACCCTGTATATTGAACCGTAAGAGCTAGACAGTTCAATATATGGCTGTTGTAATAAGAATAAAAATAATAAATCATAATCATAATTCTTTATTGCTTAAATATGGTATTACACAGGATGTTGTACAATTAATGAAGTTCAAACATATTTCACCGGGTAAGGTATGCAATTTTAAGTTCTAGATTACACATACATACTATTAATGAATTTAAATACAATCTTGAATAACAAACAATTATTACGAAACTAATAAATATACCAAATAATTGCCATGTCAGAAAATGGAATTTTACATACATTAGAACAGTTATGTCAATTATAAATATTAATGACAAAAAAAATTTAATGGTTCCCTTCATATCGACTTCGACTCGCACTTGGCCAATTATTATTGGTTATCATTCTAATTATATAGTTTTAGTCTAGTGGTGCATGATTAAAGTTTAGGTTTATTTTCGAGATAGATTCGAAAATGATACTGTATAATTATGTTTTTTTTTTCTAAGGAATGAATGTCTAGATTATAAATGTACTAATAATGTTATTAAATAATTATGTTTTTATTAATATAAAAACATAATTATTCTATCAAACTAAATATCTAGTCACGCAGTACCATTTATTATAATAGAAACTAAACTAATATTATAAAGAGGAAAACTTTGTTTGTTTGTTTGATTGTAATGAATAGGCTCAAAAACTACTGGACCGATTTTAAAAATTATCCACGAGTAACATTGGCTATATTTTATATGAAATATATTTGATAAATAGATTTTGAGGCGGTACAAAGTTTGCCGGGTCAGCTAGTACTTGATAAAGGTAGCATTTTATATACCATACCAATTCTTCTCTGGCTTATCTTTACTATAAAAATAAAACTCAAAAAAGTCCGAAATAAAATTATTACAAAACGATGACGAACTGGAAGGTGGTAGAAACCTTTGATGGTCTACTCGTCAGCACCACCGCCACACCTATTCCTGCCTAATAACAATAGTGTTAAGCGTTGCTACGTTCTAGTTTGAAGATTGTGGTAAGAGAGACATACATTTCCGTGGCGTTAAAGCATAGTCCTCAGGGGTAGCGGTGCTTCTGTGGCCGACCTTAGGTAGGAAACTAATCTTAACAGGGGTTGTTTATAGAGGCGCAGTAGGAGCAGTAGTAGATAGGATTAGATATTCCTACCTGAGTTCGGCTACAGATGCGCCGCTACCCCTGAGGACTAAGCTGGAACGCCTCAGAAAAGTATGTCTCCCTTACCACACCCTTCAAACCAGAACACAACAGCGATTAACACTGCTGTTATGAACCACAAAGGGTTCTACCACCTTCATATGTAAGTCAACCGTTACAATTCTATTTCGTAATTCATATAACGCTAGCCTAGACGGTCTGAGCGACCGCGTTTAGTTACATACCGCGATATTTGAAAGATGATTCGGTAGAGACAGCAAAAACATCTAACATAAACGTTTTAAAAAATGACGTCATAAGGATAGCAAAAAATCATTCATAAGTTGACATGTCACCCACACACATCACACACCTGTCATCATCATGTCACTTCATAATGTCTTAATGTAGTGACATGTCACCCACACTCATCACATCACATTACACATGTCATGTCAAATCATGTGACTAATATTTTTTGGTCCTTTGAGCCGGATTACTAAACGTTTTTGTATTTACTATGATGTCATGTTTTTCTCTGCTTATATTAACACAGTAAATTATTATTGACCCGTATTTTGGACATATCCGATCGCTAAAAATATTAAATATATTTTTTTTTTATAATATAGGAGTAGAAGACGAGCATGCAGTTCACCTGATGGTAAGTGGCTACTGCCGCCCATGGACATCTGTAATCAACCTCAGATAGGATTAGATATTCCTACCTGAGGTCGGCCACAGATGCGCTGCTACCCCTGAGGACTAAGCTGGAACGCCTCGGAAAAGTCTGTCTCCCTTACCACACCCTTCAAACCGGAACACAGCAGCGCCTAACACTGCTGTTATAAGGTAGAAATAGGTGTGGCGGTGGTGCCGCCGGAGTCGAACCACAAAGGGTTCTACCACCTTCAAAATACCAATAAAAATCAAATACTAAAATACTTAAATTTTAGACGATATGTAAGTTATTAATTGTAAGATTAGTTAATTTCTCGTTTTACTTATTTAAGTTATCGTAGTTATAATAAAATGTAAGATTATTTATTTAAGTAGATGTGTTATTTTGCGGAACACCTTGTTTTACTGTAAAAAATATTTTTTTTAATATAATATCCTACCGATAATGGTTCAATATCGAACATTCAATATATCATTACATGTATAATAATGTTGCTTATCTATTCACTGACGCCACTTTGATCAGTTCTTTAATATTCGTGTAATATACATATCTAATATAATTTATTATAATAACTGTATCACATACCAAAATAAGTTAAAAATAAATAATTAACGAATTACATTTTTTGCTGACCATACCTATTCTGATATTAGGGAAAGCTGTGGTTTGCGGCTGAAACGGATCCTCATATCACGCGGTTCCTCTTATAATGAAACCGGTTTGTACAGTTGAAATATTTTGAATTTATTTAAGTAATTACTCAATAAAGGTGCTGCTGAGTAATTGTTTTTTTTTCTTATAATTTATTACTACTGTGAAAATCTATATGAAAAAGTCTTAATACGATGGTACTTGCTACTTAAATAATTTTATAATAAAGCTCTGACATAACTCATGTTATTAGAGACTGCAGCAACTCTTTAAATACAGAGAAACTATAATAAAATATCATATATATATGAAATAATTAATAATTTACAATATGCACACCTTTTTTTTTTTCTTCTCGAGGGGGAAACCTATAAAAGGTACCCGACGACGTGGGAGCGACGCCGGGTTATGTGGGATTTTTAACCGCACTAAAACCCCCCCGGTGGCCGTCCTCAGCGCTTGTTGGAGATCTCCGGGATCTCCAACGGAACACAACCGGAGCCAAGCTCTTAATACGACGGCACTTTCTACTTAGATAATTTTATAATAAAGCTCTGACATAACTCATTTTATTAGGGAATGCAGCAACTCTTTAAATACAGAAAAACTATATATAATATCATATATATGAAATAATATACAATATGCACACCTGAATTCAATAATATTATATTATAATATTTCAATTAAGGATTCCTTGCAAAGTAGTTGCATTTTATACAAGAAAGCAAAGACAAGTATGTAAAAATAATACAACTGAAATCTACTTCTCTCTAAACGCACCCTAACGGTGAATTCAGCGAATGGGTAAATAAATTCATGAGTTCTGAGTGCAGCTGAACTTGCGCTTCCGAACCCACAAACTGCGACCTGGAATGGGGCAAAATTAGGTGTATTTTATATAGAAGTAGCAAACGAGCATGATGTCCACCTGTACCCTACCCTTACCATGAGTTTTTACGTTTTGACAAAAATATGACTGTTTTGGTATTTGTTTACGTATTTGCCCATACAATTTCCAATTAGCGCCCCTAGCGGATTGTATCAGAACTATAGTGTCAGTAGCGTAACATAAAATGTCTAAATTGACAAAATGGCGCTTTATGTTATGTCTCTCTTTTTTGCGAACATGTGAGGCAGACAAAAATACTTGAGCACTTACTTATTGTTACATTTACTGAGTCTACTGAAGCAAACGGAACAGAATAATGGATTGAGTAAACTTAACGTAAAATTGTGGAATGTTTTGGAAACTCATGGTAAGGGTACTGATGGTAAGTGGCCAATACCCATGGACATCTGTAATCAATCCCCTATAAGATAACATTCCTACCTGAAGTCACTGCCCCTGAGGACTAATCTGGATCGCCTCGGACAAGTATATCTCCCTTGCCACATCCTTCAAACCAGAACACAGCAGCGCTTAACACTGCTGTTATTAGGCAGAAATAGGTGTGGCGGTGGTGCCGCCGGAGTCGAACCACAAAGGGTTCTACCACCTTAATAGATGCTGTATCTTATCTAAATACAATTTAATTAAGTTACTTTCACCATGTTAACATTTCTGACTGCTTAGATAACCTAACTGTTGATTAAGGATTGAATAATTAACATAATTAATTACTAAGTGCTACCCGTCTGAAAATTACATTTCAATCTTGTCCGAGTTGCGTAAATTTATTCAGCATAACTTTGCTGTTTCATTAATAAGTTATTTCCTTGATGGATTCGAATTCTTTGAGTTTAATATCTAAATTATAACAGAGTTATGTCTGTGTTAGACTAGAAATTATTATAAAAACATAAACATTACTGCTTTTTTTCTAATATAGGAGTAGCAGACGAGCATGCAGTCCACCTGATGGTAAGTGGCTACTGCCGCCCATGGACATCTGCAATCAACCCCAGATAAGGTTAGATATTCCTACCTGAGGTCGGCCACAGATGCGCCGCTACCCCTGAGGACTAAGCTGGAACACCTCGGAAAAGTCTGTCTCCCTTACCACACCCTTCAAAATGGAACACAGCAGCGCTTAAAACTGCTGCGGAAATAGGAAAAAAATATAAATTAAAAATATTATCTTTGTTATTCCCACAATTTACATGAATACGACGACAACTCATATTATTATATTTAAATCCGTCAAGCCGATTAGGCTACATAAATTCGCTCGAAAAACATTACCCTCTGCAACCGGGTAAAAAAACACCGAATAACAGTTTTATTGACATCGAAGTTGCAATCAAAGCTTGCGGATTAGTAGAAGCTTTAAGAACTCACCGACGCACATTTTCCTTTTTATTTACACAGCAGATTCTTACCATTTAAACAAGTGATAATTAATAAGGCTGTACGCCAAGAACTTAAGGGCGTTTACCTGGGATTCTAAGTTCAAACCCCAATTGACAACACCGCTTATCTATTACAATCGGACGTAGTTATACAAAATAGATCCAACCACAAAAACTAGCTTTTGAGAAAATACTTTGGTCTTTTAGTAAAAGTCAAATTGCTTAATTTATGGTTGGTATCACTAATATATGTATATTTCAAGAGAAAAAATCTACCATGCAGCTTGAATATTTTTTGCATATAGGAAAGTTGATGTGGAGATGCTATTTGTGATAGTAACTAAAAAAACAGTTTCTGTGGGTTGGATCCATTTTGCATAACTACTTCCAATTATACGAAGTTCCGAAAACAATAATATTAACTGTAATACTTTTAAAATTGTTCTAAAATTATTATCCGTACATACTTACCAAATCTTACTACTTAGTGATCTCAAAATCTGTTTTTATATCACTCAAAAACAGACAAAGAAGGGTTGAAGACTAGTTTATTAAAACACTCCTTTAATGGACATCTGAATCTTTATAAATAAATTATTCAACGGACAAGAGTGGTGCTTATAACTTTACTACCTTTTCCCGCGGCGATTACTAGATCCGCGAAGGGATTTATTTACGCAAAAGACTTAAATATTTTTATACAAAAAGAATCGGAATATTTTTGATGTGAAACATCTATAGCCGCACGTAAAACCGATTTCTGGCGTGGCGACGCATGCCGTGGCGACGTCGCCACGCTATACGATGGTATATATATACAGTCTATATGCAGTAGTGTGTACGATGTGGCGACGCGTCGCGATGCGCAATCGACTGTGCGATTCTCTCTATGACATATTTAGTTCCTATCACAATATGTTCTTTTCTGCATATTACTTTTACAAAATAATGTCGATGTTTCACATCTGCCAGGCGTCCCGTGACGGCTCACATTTTTTTATACAAAGAGAATAGCATCTCGGAAATTTTATCTATCATTTCAAGCGGATTTCATTCTAATTGGTTCAGTAGTTTCAATACCAGGTCGTACAAAAAAGGGAGAATAATATGCAGAAACGTAGTTTTATCGTGTTCTGAAACCTTTACAACCTTTTTCTGTAGCACTTACTTTTATTTATATAATTTTAATAAAATTACATTCCTAAGATCTCTGTTTTAATTTATAATTTACGTGAAAATATCAAATACATATCTAATTCTGACTCCTGGGTTTGACTCCAGAAGCAACACCATCAATGCTAATACTATTATTTCTGTGTATCTCAATAGCGACAGTGTAAGGCTTTGCGGTGGTTTGGTTTGAGGGGTGTGACAAGGACACTTTTTGGCATTGCAATACCTAAAGACTAAGTTAGAACGCCTCGTAAGTGTAATGTCAAAATACACACCTCAAAACTCTTATCTTATCTAAACGTTATACGGACAGACGGTTGAACATATTTATATATATATTAAAACTTAACACAGATCATTAGTGCATTACCCATCCGTTTTGTCGACGTCAGTTTACTTGTCAGACTGTCTGTCAAGCCCGCATCATAAGGCTGTGTTCAATTCAAAGCGTATGTTCGCTATAAATGGTAAAGAGATCGCTACTTAATTTAATATGGAGCAATGTTAGCGGTTATCTGCTTTTCTTGATTCGTGTTAGTTTGATTGAACTTAATTTTTATTAGTAAATAGTTTAATTTATACTGTACTATTTCCATTTCTTTATTTTCTCGATGACAGATCAACGCCCATGTAATTTTGTGTTGTTTACGTTATAGTTGTCACAATTTAATAGGCCCATTTTGACACATGTCATCGCTAGGCTTTAAGCATGTGACATACAAATCGATAACCAAAGAAACCGATTTTTACGACAAATCGATTACTTAATATTTTGTATACAGAATAATTATTTAATATTTTTCTAAATCATCTAAATATTTAATAAAAAAGGAAAAAGAAATATATTCTAGTGTAATTTAAAAATTTTAATCATGTTTACAAGACTAAATAAAGCATCGCTCGTAAACTGTATTTTTTTCCGTTTTATCATTCACTAAGAAACAAAGATGAAAAAGGGATAAATATTCAGTTATTGGTAATTCTAAGTTTCGATTATTTGAAAGTTCATCGATTATGGTTTCTTTCGAATGTTTTGAAGCCGCAATCTCTAGCCGTCACGTGGTCGTACCGTAGGTCGTAAAAACCTACTGAAAAGTTAGTTTAAGACATTAATGACATTAGGATGGCATGTGTCAAAATGGGCCTATTAAATTGTGACGACTATAGTTTCTTACATTGCTCTTACATTACACTGCCGGATACTTTTGTACAAATTTATTAATTATAATATTATATTTCATTACAAGGTGTTATTACGCTTAAATTTTTGATTGATAATACCTAAAATTTTCGAAACTGTTCTAAAATAAGCACATCACTACCTGTCCATGAAGTACAGTATTATCATTTTAACGTATACAACACAATATTACATGGGCGTCGATCTGTCATCGAGTAAATAAAGAAATGGAAATAGTATAATAGATGTTTGTTTGTGGTTCGACTACTCCACTGCTACACCCACAAATATACGTTTTGCCTTATGCGTAATATAATTGACTTGCTATTGTGTTCCGGTTTGCAGGGTGTGGTAAGAAAGCCATACTTGCTGGAGGCGGTCCATCATAGACCTCAGGAGTAGGGACACATCTATAGCTAATCTTGAGCAGGATCTGATCCTATCTGGGGTTGATAACAAATCTCCATGCATGCGGCAGTAGCCACTCACCATCAAATGGACTACATTCTATAGTCTGATTCATAATTAGGTGTCCAAAATGTAAACAAACAAATGTCACTGTCAAAATTAACAAGAAACAAAACCTTTAACAAACTCAACAAAAAACGAAAACTTTACAATTATTCACAATTTAACGAACGCACTATGAAAACGATAATACATTTGAGTTCGATTACAATCACGAAAATGAATAACATCAGCTACGAAACTTATGACGGCATAAATGACGGCACAAGAAATGTCTTGGGTTCCGTTTGTGTTACCATTATTACATTTTAATTTTCTACCATAAACCTTGTTTTTTTATTATTATTACTGTATGGAACGAAATTGAGGTAATATAAATATTAAAAAAATTTGAATTGATCTTAATTTATTTAGATTATTATTTTATTATTGTTATAATAATTTAATATTGTCAAAAATAAGAAACTACCATTTGAAATGTATTTTCTTGATAGGACAACACCTTTGTTTACATTTTGGACACCTAATTATGAATCAGACTATAGTTTACCACATCTACGAGTACAAAGTAAAAAAATAGTAGCACCTTTTGTTGGAATATAGCAAAAACCCAAGCCTCTCATAATGTTTAATATTCAAGTAGATTGTATATGAAAAAGCTGGCAGCTGAAAAACATATATTTTACTTCTTAATGATTCGATATAATAAAAGTATCTTTTTGGAGTGAATTTTATTTTATTATATTTCATAGTTTATTTTCTCGTTCTCCTGTGGCCATTTCCCAACACCTTTCTTGTTCACTTTTGCCGAAAAGTGACAAGTTATTTTAATTGGATTCGTAGTGACAAGGTCCGGTTTGTACTTGATCCCTTGTACCTTCGACATTTGGAGCGAACCTTCTAAGGCAGAACGGGAGTAACGAGGAACTTAAAAACAAGACCGGAAAAGGCAACATGCCTTGAAGACCTCAACGCAACGGAAACTTTGTAATATTCGAAGAGACTTACCAGTTAGACTTTAGTTTAAATTCTTATTTATTTTTAGATATACTTATATTTATTATATAAACAATTCGTTTATTTCTTAATGAAATAAATAATTTATTAATTGTAGAAATAAATAATATTAACTTTTTTAATATGCCGCTATCTTATTTAGTTTGTTTAGAAATAAGTAAAATCTTTAATAAAATATATAAATAAACTATATAATTATTATAGACACAAAAACCCGAATGATAAAAAAAATTGTCACTCATAAGATTTAGACGAATCCAACGACACCTCACATGTTAAAATCCGTCAAGCCGTTTGGGCTGTAGGGCGTGACAAATAATGAGACATACATACAAATACACTCGAAAAATATTACCCTTCGCGACGGGAAAAAATTACTATTTTAAAATTAGTGCATTTTTAAGCTATTGCATAGCGCGGGCTTTGAGCGCGGCGACCGAATCGAGAAATTCCGTAACGAAAATAAGTAACACCTTTCAACAACTCGGTTGCCTGGAGACTTGATATCCAACTATCAAGTCTCCAGGCAACCGAGTTGTTGACTGTCAATAGAAAAATATGGATATATTGAATAAAGTATTATTTTACATTCCTTATTATTTTATTTGATATTGGCGACGAGATGTCGAATGAACTAAAAAACAATAAGGAAATACGAGCCACATTACGTGGGTTAATGAAACGACCCGAAAATTACATTTCGGAAATAGAAAAAATTGACATTGAAGAAATAAATATACGACTGAATTCTTTACAAGAAAATTTGAACAAATTCTACGCGATTCAAGAAAAAATTGAATGGCTTACAGAAGAAGAAAATTTAGAAGAGGAAATAAAATACCTGTATTTTATACGAATTTAAATACGAATTTGAAGAAATATATACAAAGCTAAAATTTAAATTTTTGAATGTACAAAAAGAAAATAATCGGGTAATACCTGAATGTTATTTTATATCAGCAAGAGCGGAAGTTTATTTGATAAACTGTTAACTGTCAAGGCACGCTTGAGACGTACACCTAATACAAAAGAGTTATCACCTTATCAGTTAATGTTCGGCAGAGAGGTAAGAACCTATATGCATGCCTTATTTAAGAAATCCGCCCCACTATCCAGATTACATTACAATGCACCGCCAACGCAGGAGTTCGGACAAGGTGATAAGGTACAAGTCCGCAGTTACACCAACCCAAGAGTTAAATGGGAGTTCGGAGTCGTCATCCGAAGATTAGGTAGACTCCATTATGAAGTCAGAACTGAAAATGGCATACTGGTGCGCCGTCACCTTGACCAAATGCTGCCGACGCCCCTGGTGGTGTAAGTGAAAATAGCGGTGGAGGACTGTTGGATATCAAGTCTCCAGGCAACCGAGTTGTTGACTGTCAATAGAAAAATATGGATATAATTGAATAAAGTATTATTTTACATTCCTTATTATTTTATTTGATAACCTTAATTCGTCAACTTGAACACAGATGGCAGTAATACACATTTTTTTATAATCCGTGCAGAAATCTTAAAATTGCGTGAAGTATATTTTATATTCCCATTATAAAATTCAAAATTATATTACCATATTATCCCATAGATTAGTAAAGATAACTCACTCCATACAAGTAAATGAAGCCAGTTTTGACAGTTGGAATTGTGTGCGTAATAATAAAGTGTTGCCACGTCTCCGTTCTAGTCTCCCTAAAATGTTTGAAATACGTATTTATTTATTATGTAAATTACGTAGTATTCGTTATTTGTACGTAAACTTTCTCTAAAAAGGTTCTATTTGTCAAGAATTCAAACAATAAAATGACCAATCCCGTCGTCTGTATCTACACCACATTACGAATTGTTTTCTTAGTAGTATAATTTAGTAGGCGCTTAGAGTAGCAAGGGAAAAGAGATTAAATTAAATGTGTATTACGAAAGTAATGGTTATTTATGAAATATACTCAACGCACACCATAACTAATAGAAGTAAAATATATTAAAAATTAACAAAAAATATACAGAAGAAAATATATGACAGTGACAACAACAAACATAAAATATACAATTGCTATAACAACGATTAACTAAATCCGTAAATGTACAAATTAAACAAAAAAAACAAAAAATAATCAAGCTTCATGGAATCACAAATCACAAGTAAATGATGAGATATTATTGTTTCATTATTTTTCGTGTTTGGTCCGCCATGATTAAGTTACTGACAAGAAAGAGACAATGTATTCCTTCCAAAAGTAAAGTGACGCAAAAGTTACGTCGATATTTACGTATGAATATTTTGAAGGTGATTATTATTATTATTTATTTATTAATATTTCTGCCTCATAACAGCAGTGTTGAGCGCTGCTGCATTCTGGTTTAAAGTGTATACCTTTCTTGGATTTGCGCTTCTAGTTAGTCGACGCACTCCACATTTTGTTACGTATAAATCAGTCTCACCAAAATGATCTGAACAAACTACACTCCAAGAAGTTGCTTGCCAGTGAGGATCGTTATGAGTTAGTTGTATGGCAGCCTCCCATTTATCATGTAGCAATATATTTTTTGGAAACCTAAAATAACCACATTGGACAGAAAGATAAATAATAATATTATGCACTATCTACGCAATATGAGTACATAATCAAACGATGCAATTGAAAAAAATATTTTTCAAAAATTTAATTATAATTTAATAATATTATAATATTTCAATTTAATGTTACTCGTACGTAGCTATTATTTCTGTTAAATTTAAATAAAATACATAATCAATATCTAATTTTACTTGCAAGTTATATCCCATATATAAAGTAATTCACAATAAGGTACTGGCAACACTTAGTACCGTCAATATTATCTATTTTCGTGTTTGTGAAATATTAAAAATATGTAGTTTTTAGACCATTTACGAATGAAATGATACTTCTCCGCGCTTTATCTTAGATTCCGTGCTGTGTTTGCACCATTTAACTGCACATGTCGGCATTTTTCCGCGTAAATTACACCACGACGGTCGGAAACGTTATGGGAAAAACCGTAAACTGTTTTACGTGAGTGTGTGCGTAATTTCGTGTACATGCATGAAACCCGTAAGCTGTTTGATTTTTTTTTGGCTTCGTCAATTACAAGGCGGTGAGATATCTTTACTTATCTATGTATTATCCAAATAATATGTTTCATCAACATAAGCTATGTTGAATTCTGGATTGATAAAATAACGTAAAAGAGTGTTTGTTATTTTTAAACGTACAATTACAACTGACAGACTTGACAGCACAAAATCAAAACGCCATTGATTTTGTGCTGACAAGTCAAATGATTTATGGTACAAATAATTTGTGTACTAAGTGTTTTAAATATGAATAAACAAAGTGCATTTATTAATGAAAAATGCGATGTACCTGTAACATTCGGCCAAATGTCACAGGCACATCGCATTGATCCATTTATATTGCTGGTTGTTAATACTTTACGTCTCTTATTAAATACTTTTCTATTTTATATTTTAGAATGTTCAGTCTTGCTTGGAGTTATGAAATGTCAGCTGATATTTGCAATGTCTTATATAATGGAGATATGATAAAATAGTGGATAAAGATGTATTAATGTAAATGTTGATGATTATGGAAGAATATATTGTATTTCTGGAATTCTGAGCGTTTTCATAGCATAAAAAATGCTATGCAATAGCTTTACCGCGGCAGTCTCCGAGTGCCACACGTATTTTTTTTATGACTGGGCTTTTATATAACGGATATTTAATTGTTTTTTATATATTGTGTTTATTTTCAATTTGATTTAATTACCATATTTGATTATTAATTATTATTGACATTGTTATGTAACTTATAATCATTTTGAATGATAAGTAACTATGTACCTACTTGATTACATATAATTTTACCAATTAATCTGAAAATGACTATTATACTCACTAAATTTATTAATGTAATGCAATTATTATTTCTTACTCTAACGCATTAGGTATAAACCTATAATGTTAGCTGTAAATATGATTAAAATAAATAATTAAATAAATAAATAATTGTTGGGGGTTTGTCGCCGACTGTATTATAATTATTATTTTTATAATATAGGAGTAGCAGACGAGCATGCAGTCCACCTGATGGTAAGTGGCTACTGCCGCCCATGAACATCTGTAATCAACCCCGGATAGGATTAGATATTCCTACCTAAAGTCGGTCACAGATGCGCCGCTACCCTTGAGGACTAAGCTGGAACGCCTCGGAAAAGTCTGTCTCCCTTACCACACCCTTCAAAACGGAACACAGCAGCGATTAACACTGCTGTTATTAGGTAGAAATATGTGTGGCGGTGGTGCCGCCGGAGTCGAACCGCAAACGTCTACCACCTTCAATATTAATAAGAGATTCATGCTTTGGAGGCAGAAACTTATTTTATTTAAAATTTCACGTACAGGCGTTCAATGGTGGCGAGCGGAAGAGAGCGCTCAGTGTTGCCACTTAATTGCTACGTCAACACTTTTGTTGGTTTGCCAACAATAATGATAGAAAATTTTGTAGTAATTAACCACACCTTTTACCTAAGACACATAATTGATTAAGATCAATAACATTTCTTTATAAACAAATACTGTTTATATACAAATACATACATATAAGGTAAAGTCACCTATTTCCGCGGTATTTTCACCAAAACTAGAAAGAGCGTCAAATATTAAGCATTTACTACGGCTTAATAATTAATTAGGTAATTTTATCAGAAGCTTTATTATCTGTACTTTTGAAATAGACTCGACATTTTACGGTAAAATATTGATTTAAATATGTATTTAAATATATATGAAACAAGTCAGAAAAACCTAATTCCGATGTAAAAATCCTTATTCCGATGTATTTGGTTCCTAATTCCGAGTATACAAAATAAGGGAGTGAAAGAGATAGAACGACTGCTACATGGTGTGTTAAAAAAAATATTATTTATTGATTTTAGTTTCAATTTTTATTTAGTTTTTTATTATTATTTAAAGAATAACTTTATAAAAAGTGTTCTTAGCTAGGGTTAAAGTGAAACTGCTGAAATAAAACTTTTTTACAAAATAGTTTCTTGAATGGTTAATTTAACTTATGTATTTCATGTTAGTTTTTTATGTACTTTGTTATTTACACCCTGTGTAGTATTTTGTGGTTATGCCGCGGATTAATGTGCTCATATATCCTAATTCCGACTTATATAAATCGGAATAGCGTTTCATAACTAAAAATCACGTTTCCAAATTCCGATTATTAAATAATAAAAGCCTTTTACACTATTTAGAAGCAGAAAGATGCTTTATTGAAATATGTACATAATAATATACAATACTTGTTCAATATGACATCGATATCTGAATGAACTTCATTTTCTCTGCTTAGTTGTCCCATAGTAAATATTAGAAAAGTACATAGATAGGTCATCTTTGGTATTATATAATTAGGTAATGCAGTATAATGCAGTACCTCGGAAAATGATTTCGATATTAATTGAGTATTAAATTAGTCAAATAAGCGAGCGAGACTTGCTTATTCATAAAAACAACTACAAAAATTGAAATTAAAAACAAGTCTATGAAATTGCTATTCCGTGGTATACCTCGGTTTAAAGGACAGCCCAAAATTTCTGGCACCTAATGCCGCTGTATTTTTAAACTTATTTTTACCCTTATCTGTTAAAAAATAAGCACAATATTTAATTGTTATCAATTCGGTATGTAATCTATATTATGTTTCAATTAAATAATGCCACACATACGTAAATTTATCGAAATAATCACTATTTGAGAAATCGTGACCTTCACGTGCAAAAGGTCCAAAATGTATGAAGCATACGTTTGAGTTAGCCACTAGTGCAAAACTATGCGATTATTTTAAAAACAATACACATAATGCTATTATAATGGCTATACAGCAATCGAGTGATAAATTATTTACTAAATACCAAACTTTCAGTAAAAACGATTTCGTAAATAATTAGTACAAGCTGTTTTTGTAAATACCGCGGAATTTGGTGCCAAATTCAGAACCCCTCGGCATTAGGTGACTTTACCTTATGTCGCCGATATTAATCAATTTGACGCTTGTAATAAATTGAAATGTATCGCTAAGATCCACCGTATTTATTACTTAGCTGTGTGGTCGGAAGTACTGGCAATTTCATTTATCATTTCATTAGATACTCGTATCATATATGAATATCTCATATGAATATCTTAATACACGACGAGTTTACAGGATGACTTTTTTTAATGAAAAAATTGTACGAATTATTAAACAAATCTGACTACTTTCACCCCCTTATCAACTATGACTGTGATTTATTAATGCGGCACTGATATTAAAAATATATATATCAGTTTAAGCTTCAAAAACAAATAGTTTATACAATAGCTCAAAGTCGATTTTATTTAAGAGTTTACATTTGAGAAAAAATTGCCAATACCTTTCCTTGTAGATAAACAAATTTGCATGTTGAGGACTAAGCTGGAATGCATCAGATAAGTATGTCTTCCTTACCATACAAACCAGAACACAGCAGCGCTTAACACTACTGTTATTAAACAGAAATAGTTGTGACGGTGGTGCCACCTTCAGCTAAGTTGCTATTTTTATCACAAGTACCGTAACTTAAACTAACTTAAACCACCCGTTTGTACAGTATAATACCCGACTGTACAGTATAATGGTATGGGAATAAAGTAATTCAGTCGTGTCTTCTGTTGGTTTAAGGCACTGGTTTTATCACAGAAGATACAGATACTAATATCAATGCGATAATATCAATATATGCCTTTTTATATTATTTTTTTAGTGACGAAGATTTTATAAGTACCATTCAATCCTTCTGTAATAGATCTAATGGAGGTCGAGATGGCATTAAACCTCAACATTTAAAAGATCTCACTAATCCATTAATCAGTAATGCTGAGAAGTATCCCGTAAGGGAGCTAACTTCTCGAACAGAACTATGTTATCACACAATTTCCCGAAAGTAATCACCCCTGGCCCCTGTCCTTTACGATGCTAACCTTATAGCTGTAAATTAAATGGATGGTAGTATTTGCAACGTAGCAGTTGGTAACAAAATAAGAAGATTTAAGACTAATATTATCGCAAAATTAAAACAAAATTGTTATTAAAAATATTAGTATGCACTTATCACACAAGTACCGTAACTTAAACTAACTTAAACCAGCCTGCTCAAAGGACTCGGTGATAACTATCAGGTACACAGCCGTTAGCAGGAAGAAAGGGAATGTTGTTCAACATGAGATGTGTACACTGACTGCACAGTATAATGGTATGGGAATAAAGTAATTCAATCGTGTCGTCTTCTGTGGGTTTAAGGCACTGGTTTTATCACAGGAGAGATACAGATACTAATGTCAATGCGATAATATCAATATATGCCTTTTTATATTATTTTTTTAGTGACGAAGATTTTATAAGTACCATTCAATCCTTCTGAAATAGATCTAATGGTGGTCGAGATGGCATTAAACCTCAACATTTAAAAGATCTCACTAATCCATTAATCAGTAATGCTGAGAAGTATCTCGTAAGGGAGCTAACTTCTCGAACAGAATTATGTTATCACACAATTTCCCGAAAGTAATCACCCCTGGCCCCTGTCCTTTACGATGCTAACCTTATAACTGTAACTTAAATGGATTGTAGTATTCGCAACGTAGCAGTTGGTAACAAAATAAGAAGATTTAAGACTAATATTATCGCAAAATTAAAACAAAATTGTTATTAAAAATATTAGTGTGCACTTATCACACAAGTACCGTAACTTAAACTAACTTAAACCAACCCGTTAAGTCTAAAACTAACTTAAGCCAACCTATTCGAAGGACTCGGTGATAACTATCAGGTATACAGCCGTTAGACAGCAGGAAGAAAGGGAATGTTCAACACGAGATGTATACACTGACTGTGCAGTATAATGGTATGGGAATAAAGTGATTCAGTCGTGTCTTCTGTTGGTTTAAGGCACTGGTTTTATCACAGAAGGGATACAGATACTAATGTCAATGCGATAATATCAATATATGCCTTTTTATATTATTTGCTTTTATTGACGAAGATATTATAAGTACCATTCAATCCTTCTGAAATAGATCTAATGGTGGTCGAGATGGTATTAAACCTCAACATTTAAAAGATCTCACTAATCCATTAATCAGTAATGCTGAGAAGTATCTCGTAAGGGAGCTAACTTCTCGAACAGAATTATGTTATCACACAATTTCCCGAAAGTAATCACCCCTGGCCCCTGTCCTTTACGATGCTAACCTTATAGCTGTAACTTAAATAGATGGTAGTATTCGCAACGTAGCAGTTGGTAGCAAAATAAAAAGATTTAAGACTAATATTATCGCAAAATTAAAACAAAATTGTTATTAAAAATATTAGTGTGCACTTATCACACAAGTACCGTAACTTAAACCAACCCGTTAAGTCTAAAACTAACTTAAACCAGCCTGCTCAAAGGACTCGGTGATAACTATCAGGTACACAGCCGTTAGCAGGAAGAAAGGGAATGTTGTTCAACACGAGATGTGTACACTGACTGTGCAGTATAATGGTATGGGAATAAAGTGATTCAGTCGTGTTGTCTTCTGGCACTGGTTTTATCAGAAGAGAAACAGATACTTATATCAATGCAATAAGAGCGATATTTGTCCTCATATTTATTCATTTATTGAATTAAACTCCAAGTAGTTATCTATACTTATAATAAATCTGTAGAGAGGTCAATTCTGTACATGAAATATATTCCCAAAATAACTATCAGGGGGTGATTAGGGATCGATACTGATGCCAAAATGTAATCAGTAAAAGTTTTTGTCTGTCTGTCTGTCTGTATGTATAACCGCTATAGAAACAAAAACTACTCGACGGATTTTAACGAAACTTGGTACAATTATTTTTCATACTCCTGAGCTGGTTATAGTATACTTTTAATCACGCTACAATCAGTAGGAGCAGAGCAGTGAAGGGAAATGTTGGGAAAACGGGAGAAGTTACTCCATTTTTTAAGCTTCCGTCGCGTGTGCAACCTAAATGGTTAAAGCTACACAGAAATTATGTATGACGGAAATGTTCTCCTTAAAATTATATAAAACTTATCCCACGACAGCATATGTCTATCTTTTATGGTTGACTCACAATAACACGTGTAACTCCCGATAGCTTAGCAGTTCAAAGCTTTCTGATTATATTTGTCTACTCCTACGTTTATTACACTCTCAGTCATCCCTTATTAAAAAAGTTAACAGTATTAACTTTTCCATACAAAAGAATTATAGAAATCATACCCCTGAGTGATAAGGATTGTTCACACTTAACGTTTTTTATTTATATGGTAACACAACGTTTGCCGGGTCAGCTAGTATTTAAATAAAACGAAATTTCTCCTAGCATTCGAATTTCCACTATAATTATTATAGGAAATTTTAAGACTTTTTTATTGATAATAGTAAAGCTTGTTTATACCAAATAAATAAATATTTTTTACAAAACATAGTCGTTGGATATTTATATACTCGTAGATGGCATGACTTTCGTCTGCACCGTGCGTCGGGTATCGCCACGCCAACAGCCGGTCTGACGCACCGCATTACATATTTAATATAGGTTATTTCTGTATATAGAATCTTATATAGATAGGCTCATAAAAACATGTACTAACATTGTAATTTATTGAAAAATGTTACATGACTTGAAACATCTCATTCCCGAAGAAACTTCGGAACACGAAATATTTCTTTTTTATCTTAATTTTGTATATACAAAAACACTTTTATATAGCAATTTTATGTTTTGTAAAAGTAACTACTTAATCTAATAACTAAATTTTGACTTATGTGGACACAAAAATCCTAACCTGATTTTTTGTATATAAAAATATTATCGCTTTCCTATTCACTCGCTCGTTGTACGACTAATACCTAAAGAAGATTCCCCTGGTTGTTGTAAGGCTTTAGATTATCATATACCAAGCGATGTAACTCTGGACCTTATAAATAGTTTAAGATAAGTTACCGAATGCATACAATTCTTGATAAATCTTTTAGTATACTCTTGAATACTAATATAAGAGCCTGCATTATAAATAATAAAAAAATTAAGAACATATCCACATAAAAAATATATTTTTATAGCACTATTTAAAAGTAGTGCTAGCCTAGTGGTTAAGAAACTCGGCCTCGTGATCAAGGGGTCCAAGGTTCAAGTCCCAGGTGATTTTTTCAAAGTTATGTGCGTATTATTATTAATATTATTAAAAAAAAGTAAAAAAAAAAACGTATTATTATTATTAAAAAAAAGGTTGTTATTATTATTATATTATAAATTATTTATCACTTGCTTAAAAGGTAAAAAAACATCGTGAGGAAAGTTGGATACCTTAGGAATCTTAATAAAAGCTTTTCAAATGTCTGTGAAGTCTACTGATTCAGCCTTGGCCAGCCAGTGGACTATGGCCTAATCCCCCACATTCTGAAAGAAGACCGAGCCTACACACATTCACTTACATATTTACATTAAAAAATATTTTCAAAAATTAAACACATGCTGTATATATAAACGGATAAATTTATTATTTATCATATTAGCAAACGCAGTCACAGTTATAACCAGTTCTATAGAAAAGACATCAACGAGCACACTTTGCTTCAGCAGTGTAAAAACACTTTTACTTCTAATATTTCACAGATGGAATAAAATATATACATGATGTGTTAAAATGAAAAAAAAAATTACATATGATATTTTTATGTAATAAAATATGGGAATTGGCTACTGTCGCCCATGTACATCTGTACCAACCCCAGATAATATTCTTACCTAAGGTCGACCAGAGATGAGCCGCTACCCCTGAGAACTAAGCTGGAACGCCTCGGAAAAGTATATCTCCCTTACCACACCCTTCAAACAGAACACAGCATCTAACACTGCTGTAATTAGGCAGAAAGTTGACGGTGTCGCCGCCGGAGTCGAACAGATAAATAATTCTACCAATTCTAAGCCTCAGAGCGTTTTATAGCTCAGAAGGTATCATATGATGTACATTATAATATTTACGACTAGTTTTTACAACCAGGCTCGTATGACGGAACTGCGTGATTTCACACACATTATGCAGTTTATGGCTATAAGATGACGAAGTACGTGTCATCTCATAAGTTACTGCGCATACCATCTTTATTGTGTAGTCGAACATATGCTATGAGTGTTTTATTGTTTTCGAATATCTGTTGTGAATTTTAATTGTCAGATTTGTGATGACATGGTAGTAATTTTTTTTTATTTTTAGGTGGTAGAACCCTTTGTGGTTCAACTTCGGCGGCACCACCGCCACACCCTTTTCTGCCGCATAACAGCAGCGTTAAGTGCTGCTGTGTTGTGGTTTGAAGGGTGTTGTACGGGAGACATACTTTTCAGAGGCGTTCCAGCTTAGTCCTCAGGGGTGGCGGCGCATCTATGGCCGACCTCAGGTAGGAAAATATAATCCTATCTGGGGTTGATTATAGATGTCCATGGTCGGCAGTAGCCACTTACTGTCAGGTGGGCTGCATGCTCGTCTGCTACTCATATATTATGAAAATAAAATACTTTTGAAAATAAGTAAATAATAAACGCTTTCTACATCACTCACAATAGGATTTCCGTAACGTGGGTGACACGGACACTCACATAGACGAATACTTCAACCTTCAAACCAGAACACAACAGTACCCTTACCATGAGTTTTCAAAACATCCCACAATTTTACGTTACGTTTACTCAATCCATTATTCTGTTCCGTTTGCTTCAGTAGACTGAGTAAACGTAACAATAAGTAAGTGCTCAAGTGACGATAAACTTTATGTCTACCTCATGTGTTCGCAAAAAAGAGGGACAAAACATAAAGCGCCATTTTGTCAATTTAGACATTTAATGTTACGTTACTGACGCTATAGTTCTGATACAATCCGCTAGGGGCTGATTGGAAATTGTATGGGCAAATACGTAAACAAATACCAAAACAGTCATATTTTTCAAAACGTAAAAGCTCATGGTAAGGGTACAGTACTTAACACTACTGTTAATAGGTGTGCCGGTGGTGCCGCCGGAATCAAACTACGAAAAGTACTTTCCCCTCTACGATATTCATAGAAAAGGGCGTGGTTGTATTTTATTCTATCACACGTCACAGCAAATATATCCGATGACAAACCCAATCAAGCGGTTATTTTATGGTCGGCCATTAGCACTAAAATATAAATTGACAGGTTCAATATAACATGTCAAATACTATTTTTACATACGATCTTGATTGGCAATTTAACGGAGTCTTAATGCACTTGTTTTACTATCGGCGAACTTATAATGCATTAATTATTCTTAATTTGTAACGATCTAGAAAATAACACTGCTACTGTATAAGCTATAAGCTTACTGTCCATATTTCCATAGTTATCCATACTAATACTAATGATATAAATACGAAAGTAGCTCCTTCTGTCTGTCTGATACGTTTTTACAGCTAAACCGTTGAGCCTATTCTGATGATTTTTATTTGGAAATTATTTGACGCCTTAGAATGGAAATTGGCCTTCAAAATTAATATTGAAGTGTGACTGATTCTTAAATCTAATGACTAAAATATCGTTAAATCTTTTAAAGATAAAAAATATGTTTTTTTATTTATAAAACAAGTCAATTAGTAAGAGAATAAAATTAATAATATAAGTAACTTTGACATGTCTTACTAAAGTAGTATTTTATTTTCTACGACGATAAATTAGTATAACTCTTTTCGCTTACTAACTTAAATGGGACAAAAGCACAACTCAATTAAAAGAAAGTAAAAAAAACATTCTATTCAGATAATTGCAACACAAATAAAATAACAGACAACGACAAATAATTAAAAAAAAACACAATAAAACATACAACATTAAGACAATAAAAAAATTGCAATAATTTATGTAATAATAATTTGTATCGACTATTTTGTACAAAATGCGATAATTGAACAGCGATAAAATAATTGATCGTTTATCGTCCACCGCTCTCTGTCATACCATAACATAATCAAATAGCAATAATTTATTTATTGATACTGCGTTATAACTGTTTGTTGTTATTAAGGAGGTAATGGCTAACGGTAATTACTGCTTAGGATTCAAGGCTTCATGTTATTATATTGTTAAACAAAAGGATGTCACGATTGCACGTATTGCACTAGTTAATGCACGACTTTATTATTTATGTGGTTAATTTCTTAGGAAATTGAAATATGAAACGAGTGACCTTATGGTAAGTGATTATTGCCGATAAAACATCTATAAACATTCCTATAATAAATTGTTTAAAGGTTCTATTTCTGCCTAGAACAGTAGTGTTAAGCGCTGCTGTGTTCTGGTTTGAAGGGATTCGTAAGATAGACATTAGACATCCATATATATTATAAAAAAATTACCACCACTTCGCAAGGTGCTTATGAAGAAGAAGCGGCGAAAGAAACTCCACAAAACCTAGGTATAGTTATCGCCAAACTAGTCCGCTCTGAAGTTGTTGTGAGCAGGTATAGTCATACAATGTGCTATGGCGACGCGATTCATGTCTATATTCAGAGCGGACTAGCAGTTTTACGGACTATACTCGTGTACTAATTTCTTTTATTAACTTTAACCACCGTTAGCTTAATACGGTTCTAGCTCCGTATTGCAATCATTTTGTTTTATGTTCCCGGTTTCGAATACTAGTTGTAGTGTCTCAAACCCTAGTTTGAAGGGTTTGGTAAAAGAGACATACTTTTCGGAGGCGTTCCAGCTATTTCTCAGGGATAGCGGCGCAACTGTAGCCGACCTTAAGTTAAGGAATATTGAATCCTATCTGAGCTTAATTATAGATGTACATGTGTAGCAGTGACCACTTACCATCAGTTGGATTGCATGCTCATCTACTACTCCTATATTATAAAAAAATACCACCACATCACAAGGTGTTTTATGAAGAAGAAGTGAAGAAAGAAACTCCACAACGCGTAAGGCAACTAACGGCTTAGTCAGTCCTATTTTCTATGTGGCCGACCTTAGGTAGGAATATGTAATCCTATCTGGGATTGATTACAGATGTCCATGTGCGGCAGTAGCCTCTTACAATCAGGTGAACTGTGAAATTCCACAAAACCTAGGTATAGTTATCGCCAAACTAGTCCGCTCTGAAGTCGTTGCGAGCAGGTGTAGTCATACAATATGCTATGGCGACGCGATTCATGTCTATATTCAGAGCGGAGTAGCAGTTTTACGGGCTATACTCGTACGTAAGGCAACTAACGGCTAAGTCAGTCCTATTTTCTTTTATTAACTTTGACCACCGTTAGCTTAATACGGTTCTAGCTCCGTGTTGCAATCATTTTGTTTTATGTTCCCGGTTTTGAATTCTAGTTGTAGCCCGCGGCGTTGTCTGAAGCAATCGATTCGATTGATTTGGAACGACATTGCTTAGTACTGTTTTTTTTCTTGGAATTCGTTTTATTATGCTTACTTTGTCCTATACCTATGTCTATCTTGTATATATTCGTTATAGTAAAGGTGGTATAACCCTACATCGCTCGATGCGGCGGCACCAGCGCCACACCTATTTCTGCCTCATAACAGCAGTGTTAAGCGCTACTGTGTTCTGGTTTGAAGGGTGTGGTAAGGGAGACATACTTTTCCGATTCGTTCCAACTTAGTCCTCAAGGGTAGCGGCGCAACTGAGGCCGACCTCAGTTAGGAATCTAATCCTACCTGGGGTTGATTACATATGTCCATAGGCGGCAGTAGCCACTGAACATTAGGTTAACTGAATGGTCGCCGTGGAACGCCTCGGAAAAGTATGCCTCCCTATGTTCTTTACCACGTTTTAAAAACAGAACATAAACTTTACCCTAATATTTTAAAGAGTATTACATCCATTCACAAAATAATAAAATACCTAATATTAATAAAAAAACTTGCAATAAAACTCATTTAATATCTAATTACAACTAAGTTTTATGCAAAATAACCTGTAGCCTATAAAATTTATTTTTATTGGACTATAAAACCGATAAGGAATATATAATCAAGTCTAACCCACATTAAAAGCTACATAAAAATACAAAATGAATGCAAAAACTTTATATTATTTTAAATTCTTAATGTCAAATAGTAAAATGTAATTTTTATGTCTAATTCTTCATGTTTTGACTAGAGTAGGGATGGCGATTCGAAAAAGATAGATTCTTGAATCGATTCGAATCGAAGTGCAATAAATCGAGTCCCAAAGAGTCGATTCTTCAAAAATCGATCTTCAATCTTTTCAGCTTATGAATGGCTATGCTAGCGAAACTAACACTGACATACGTAAGTCGTCAGCAAAAAATGTCTATAACACAATCAAACATCTAAAAAAGATCGACTTTCGATTTTTTAGAATAAAAGATCGATTCACTGAATCATTCTTACTGGAGAAGAATCTTTGAAAGGTTGATTCTTCGATTAATCGATCGCTTTGCCTACACTAGAGGCACTATGACACACCCTTTTTATAAGCAAACGTGTTTGCAGTCCGCCTGATGGTAAGATATACCAGTAGCATGAACATTTGAAACTCCGTAAAGACGATAGAACTTATTGTGGTTCGATTCCGGCGGCACCACCGCCACACCTATTTCTAATTAACAGCAGTGTTAAGCGCTACTGTGTTCTGGTTTGAAGAGTATAAAGAATACACACTTATTTGAGGCATTCCAGCTTCATCCTCAGGGGTAGTGGAGCATTTGTGTGCGACCTCACATAGGAATCTAAAGGATTGGATTCCTATGTCAATCAACTTCATATAGGAATATGAAGTTGATTACATAGATTGAGAAATTGAGTTGAATGATGACAAATGGTCTCTGCCACAAACATCATGAACATCTGTAACCAACTTCAAATGAAAAAAAGGTTTTATCTCTATGTATGAAGTCAGTCACAACTTCCGAGAACTAAGATGATCACTCATCCAGCATCTACACCTATTCCAAGTAGGTGTTGCAATAATACTCACTCAATCCATACTAACTCTACCACTAAAAACTATATTTTCTACCACGGTCAAAAACTATTCTAACACCTATACTAAGCATGCGTTTCTCAAACCCACTACCTAAATACAATATTTCATAACGCTTTCGATCCAGTTACAGAGTTGACACCACATACCGCAAATACCGCAGCCAGACAAATACCGACAGAAATAATTAATAACACATCGACAGTAACTATGTATGTATAGAAAATTAGTAGAATTGTCCGTCTGTACTTTAAAAATATAAAAAGCCAAGTTTAAAGTAAATTAGCAGCAGTGAAAGATGGTTAAGAAACTCGACCTCTGGATCAAGGGGTCCGAGGTTCAAATCCGAGGTACGTACCTCTGATTTTTCAAAGTTATGTGCGTATTCCAAATTAATTATCACTTGCTTAACAAGTGAAGAAAGACATTGTTAGGAAACTTACATACCTGAGAGATTTATAAAAAAATCTCAAAGGTATGTAAAGTCTACTAATACGCACTTGGCCAGCGCGGTGGACTATGGCCCAAACCTCAGGAGTAAAGGGTTGATGACGACAGTGATGACCTAATGTAGATATCACAGTTTAACAATTTTTATCAAGTTCTAGCTGAGAACACTCGATCAAGTCCCTTTATAACAAATAGCTAATCAAAATCTAAATTTCTGTAGCAAACGAGCATGTAAATATGATGTATGTATGATCACCCCATAAGTCAACTGATAGCGCACATTGATTCCATAGACACACACAAAGACGAATATAAAAACACCCAAAACCAGATAAGAATTTCAAAATAATCATCATGTCTACCTGACCGGAGATCGATCTCGGAGCTCTGCATCATACAACCATAGGAAATAAATCTTTTGTTCTCATGAAAAAAACCTAAACAAAAATGCACGCGAAGCCGCGAGCAAAACATAGTAATTACAAGACATCGACAAGAATTTTCTTACCGCTTGAACCCTATTAAAAATAATTTCTCCTCTCCTAACAAGCAGTTACAAAAACAGGCAGCGGAAATCAGAGCACTCAGAACATTTATATTTATTAGGCTGTATGTGACATCATCGTAAAAAAACAAACTAATGAGTACTTTCATCTGACGTTAGCAAAAACATTCAGAAACGGCCGACTACTACAAAAAACCAATCAAATCGTGCAATACTTGATAATATTACTTGTTTCTGAACGCATTTTAAAAATAAAACTGATTTTTATCGAACGCAATATTTTTTAAATCCATTGCGTATTTTGTTTTGATTGGAAGGTGAACAACTGTGTGTGTATAGCAATAGGTAATAAAAAATATAAGCAGCCGTCACAGATAAGCAATAAAATAAATATTGTCATGAGAATGTTACCGGTTCATTCCATTTTCCGAAGTTAGTGGATGCTGGGACCGTGGCCGGATCGGACGCGCCCGACTTTCCCGCGCGTTTGAATATCGAACACGATTTCGTTCTAAAACGTCAAGTGTTTTATTTTTTGTTTTAAGTGAATGTGCTTGGGTGCCAGTTTTATTTTTTTTATTTGTGAAAAAGGTAAAATTATTTTTATATTTTTTTTTAATGTAAATGTTTAAGATAATTAAATAATCTGTCTTCATGTCTGGAGATCGTTGTCTATTTAAATAAGTGCATATTTAAAAAGTAACAAAAGTTGAAAACCATATAATCGCTTATAAATATGCATGTGATTTTAAATTATCGTTAATTCTATAAAATAATCGTTTCCTTAGTGATAATACTAACATCTTCACGCTCCGAGGTGATAAGAATCACTTTCTGATTTTTTTATAAATAAATTGTGAATATTTAAATAAAATTATTATAATTAATTCAGAATCGTTAACATAGTCACGATCGGAAACAGGGTAGTAATTAAATTTTCTGTTATTTTATCGCAAATCAAACTTGGAATCGATCGTAAACATGAAAAGTTTTTTATAAACAACAACCTTTTAGTATACTAAAAGTATAAATAAATTATTTCAACAACTTATGAAATTTTTAAAATTCAATTCCAAAGTTATTTAAAAAAAAATACTATGTAAGATTTAGTACAGTTTAATAAAAATGTAGAGCAAAGAACAAGGTTCGAAAAAACCTATTCGAAAATATTAAACTTTAAAGTAAATCTTTTCTAATTGTCTACTTGTTTGTTTTGTTGTTAAAAGTTATAATCATATTTGGTTCATACATTACAAATTATTACAAATACACTCTTTGTATTCGACTTTAAGATAACTTTAACCATCTAAGAACCTAAACATTCATATCAATGATCCGAATTTAACCAAAAGTATACCTATATCCGTTCGTAAGATCATGTTCTCATTAGTAATAATAATAGTTATAAATTAAGTAAATATTTGAAGGATACTCAACCAGGATTGAACCTCTCATAATTCAACGCCATACAAATTTATTTTTACAACATTGTTAAACCTTAAATGTCATTGATTAAATGACTACAGACACCTTCACGAGGCGTTCCAACTTAGTTCTCAGTAATAGCAATGCAATTTAGTCCTCAAGACCCTTAAGGACTAAATAGCAACGCATTAGTTACTTTAATCAGCTGATATTGGCAACCTCTGTGGTGTTTCTAATGTCTTACTATGGGGGATCTATTTGTCTTCTTTACCTACACATTGTCTGTAACATTTTCTATATTACCAGCCGCTGAAGGGAGTTTTGAAGCATATTCCACCTTGCTCAAGTTATCTAGTTATAATGCTTCCAATAAGTTTTTGCTTCCAATAACCATTCGTTTATAACAACATGATTTAATGCCCTCCCAAGCACGTGTGTAAAATTTAGCCGCTATTGGTTACATATTTAACTCCTGACCACGTTCATTACGACCTACAATATCCTATACCTACAGTATCATTTTATAAGACTGCAGAATCAAACGAGCATGCAGTCCACCTGATGGTAAGTGATCACTGACGCCAATGAACATATTTAACCAACTGCATATAGACACGGGTTTTATCTGAAGATCATAGATGCATTACCAGTCCTGAGGACTAAGAAAAAAAGGACTAAGATAGTTGCTGCATATGTATGTCAGCCGGCATCTACATCGAAAACCCAAGAACGCACGTCGCTGCACGTTTAAAATAGGTATAGCGGTAGTATATAGGTCGAACCATAGTCGTACTACATTTAAACCTAGGAATAATTTACCTATACTTAAACATTAGCGCACCTTTTTTTGTTTACGAGTTGGAAACCTTCAAAAGGTACCCGAAGCTGTAAGCAGCGTCGCCGGGTTTTGTGGAACTTTTACCGCACTAAAACCCCTGATGGCCGTCCTCAACGTTAGTAGGAGAACTCCGGTATCTCCGACAGAACACAACAGGAGTCCTCCAAGCGCGATGGCCCAATCAGGCTCTGACCTGAGGGAGCAATTTTCGCTCCTTTCCCCAACATCGGGTGTTTGCGACGGTATGCGACCACACATACCTTCGTCCTTCCCGCTGTTGCTTGCTGGACGGTTCGAGCTCCCACTCTTGCCGCCCGTAACCCCGGAAGCCCCTTTGAGTCGCCTCTTACGACAGGCAGGGGATACCGTAGCCCTATTCTAGTCACGGAACAACAGGGACAAACTTAAGTTCACCTACGAACTTTAATTAATAACGTTCTTCTTAATATGCATCGTAAAATTATGAAGAATCGTAAAATTTTACAACCGAGCTTAAGTAGCTATAAAAATTGACGAGTTAATTTGCTAATCGATTTTTGACACACATTCTCTAATATTTTGACATTTGCCTATTTTAAAATGTCGTTAACATATCCATTAGTGATTCCCATTATTAGCTACATTGATGAAAATATGCTGATCATCTTGTGATTACCTGCATTCGTGCTTGAAACATAAAATAGAATATGTTAAGGTCATGCAGTCCACCTGATTCTAAGTAACCACTCCAGGATGTGGGCATCTGTAATCAAACCCAGATAGGATTAGAATTCTATCTGAGTTCAGCTGAGGACTAAGTTCTTTTAACGTCTTGATTACTCGTAGAATCGTGAATGAATACGGTTACTGCAACTAAACTCTTTCTGATAAATCTATTTAATTTTGCTTGTGATCTTACATATAATGGGATATATAAGAGAAAAAGCAAAATTCTTATATTCCTGCTTGATCCATTTGAGAAAAACATAACCCTGTGTTATATCTCATGCTTCATATCACATGCTTGCTAGGTACCTAGAATATATGTACGAGTTACGAGTACGAGTACCTTGAATTCTGTTTTATAAATAATTCTAATTATACATAGAAACATTTTATACAGTTTTCATTTATTTATTGTCAATTACATAGAAATTTATTTACAATATTAACCTAATAGAAATACAAAAAATATTTATAAAACAGGTTTTAAAATAGTTATGAAAATACATATATTAAAAATATTTTATACATAGTCTTTATTTTTGCAGAAATGGGAATTCGGTTTATTATTCTCAATAATTAGATTTACCCAACATGTAATGGTTTAAAAGTCTTAAGTTCCATAGAAATTCTGTCGGCTTAATTAATTTAGCTAATACAAACAGATTACTGAAATATTTAAGATAAATGATCATTAAGTCTTAAGAGCATACCTACACCTATGTAAGTTTGTAAAAACAAAAACATTTTTTTTAAAAGATGTGTGTTATGGAGTTTCTTTCGCCGCTTCTTCTCCATAACGAAACACCTTGTGAAGTGGTGGTAGTTGCTTTGACATTCAAAAAGTGATCTGTAAAGAACCTATTTTGAATAAAAAAATTTGATTTGATTTGATTTGATTAGATAATGTTAACTATGTTAAAATCAGAAACAGATTTCACAAGATTATGTATTTCTATATTATATATATACAAAATAATAAAAGTTATCCTTGGCAATAAATTTAAAATATAATTAGGCAGTACAGGAAAACCTACACGTTACAAAATGCTTCGTGTGTACAAATAATAAGATTTCTGATTACGAAATAAAGTTATTACCCGACCATGTCAAAACATTACAGATAACACAGACTAATAAAATATCAGAGACAGCGATAAAATAAATTACAATTTATTAACAAGAAACTAAGTAGTTACTTTGCTGTCTGAATAGAAAATTGTGAATTAACTATTTTTTCTATTTAAAAGTATATTGATTTAAATCGTGTATGATATTTAACAATTATCCAAAATTATCCGTTATAATAGTATCATAAAAAGTCACTTATTAAAATATTAAGTACTTATAGTTTTTAGACTTATCATCATCATCATCATCATCTTAGATATCTACTTTTTTATCTAAACGTTAAACTGTTAAAATTAATTAAAAACTATGAATATAACACAGTTTTACATTGTTACCGTGCCATAAACATTCTCTATTGAATACTACACTAAAACGCACATAAATACCCAAACACAGTAGAAAAATCTGGATTCAATATTGATCCCTAGCCGGGGGACACACTACACTACAGTATACGCTGGGGGATGTACTTTTTTATGAAATATGAGATACGAGTATGTCACACCACACACATTCTCTAATTAATACCATACATGTAAGTATACAAACCAGTAAGTACATAAACATTCAACTAAAAAAAACTAAATTAATTATTTTGACGTCTAGCCTTCAAACCCAGACCCAGGAAAGTAAGACGACCGTTCTACAATCGTAGAGTAAACTTGACCACAGAAATAGACAAACATCACATACTACTCATTAAAGGATGAGGACAAACTCATTCATCAACATTGGACATACGGCACCAAATGTGTGAATAAGTTTACAACTTATTATTAAGAAAGTTGTTGTTATTTAGGGGATATTTTATAAGTAATTTTAAACATTTTTTATTAGATACAAAAAAAACCATTCCAAAAACACCCATATTCAATAAGAAAGTTAACATACTCTACATTTATAATTTGTATGTATGGCCGGGATCGAACCTGGAACTCTTAGTATCAGACCGTGTCGTACACTATACAAAACAGGCACTCAACTCACATATCTTTCCATAGCATAAAAATATACTATACTCATTAATGAGGACAAACTCATTCATCAACATTGGTATGTCCAAAACTGTACGAAAAACGGCACAAAAATGTACGAAAAAATTACAACGAAAATTGTTATTATTTAAATGATATTTTATCACTCATTTCAAATGTTTTGTAAAAACTCTACATACTTTAAATTTAACATTTACCACGCCACGAATCGAACCCAGAACTCTCTTTGTCAGACCGCATCGTAATCGTAGCGTGAATTTGACCACTACAGAAAACAGGCACTCAACACATTTAACACTACATAAAAAATCCACTCATTAAAGGATGAGGACAAACTCATTCATCAACATTGTAAATACGGCACAAAAAAATTGTGAAAAAGTGTTGAACGAAATACACACATACGCACAAAATCAGTTCAAACCACCCAGAAGGAAATTATAAATTAATCATTTATTTAAAATCACTCAGATCCAGAAGAAAATTATAAATTTGTCACTTACATGTGTGGCTGGGATTTAACCCGAACTCATTTATGAACTACAGAAAACAGGCACACAACACACTCAACACTATATAAATAATTGGCCAAGTGCAAGTCGAACTCGCACACGGAGGCACACTACCACCAAAATGTTTATATATTTTTTTATTTTTAGTATTTGTTATAATAGCAGCCATTGAAGTAAATACTTAGTGAAAATTTGAACTGTCTACCTATTTCTGTTAAATAGATAAAGCGAAAAACGTCGAAAAATGGCTGTTTATTGTATGGCGCCCAATTTATTTTCAACTTTTTTTATTTGTTGTTATAGCGGCCATCCTTATACATACTCTATAAAAAAATCAAGTGCCTATCTATTACGGTTCAGGAGATAGAGCCCTGTGACAGACGGACAGACAGCGGAGTCTTAGTAATAGGGTTCCGATTTTACCCCTTGAGTACAGAACCCTAAAATCCACTCATTAAAGGATGAGGACAAACTCATTCATCAACATTGGACATATGGCACAAAAAATGTGTGAAAAACTTGTCCAACGAAAGTTTACACCTGCTTCGGTTCTCAGAAAGTTAATTTCGGTGCACCGTCGCCGATCGTAAAACCGGACAATAAACCAAATGACTGATAAGTAAAACTTCATCAAGAAACTCCATTACTTTCGAAATGTAAATATGACGTCATTAATCGTAATTGTGTCTGCAATTTCGCAGGTGTACACAGACAAATGTAGAAATAGTTTTTTTTATTATAGTAGTAGTAAGCGAGGATGCAGCCCGCCTGATGGTTAGTGCCTACTGCCGCCCATGGACGTCTATAATCAACCCCAGATAGGATTAGATTACTACTTGAGGTCGCCTACAAATACGGGGCTACCCCTGAGGACTAAGCTGGAATGCCTCAGATAAGTATGGGTCCGTTACCACACCGTTCAAACCAGTACCCTTAGTATGAGTTTTTACCTTTTAATAAAAATGTCCGTTTTTGTATTTGTTTACGTATTGGCCCATACAATTTCCAAGTTCTGATATAATCCGCTAGGGGCGCTGTTTGGAAGTTGTATGGGCCAATACGTAAACAAATACCAAAACAGTCATATTTGTCAAAACGTAAAAACTCGTGGTAAGAGTACAGTACCCTTAGTATGAGTTTTTACCTCTTTTACCTTTTTTACTTAAAAATATACTAACATTTAATGGTCTGAAATAAAATAATAATAATAATAATAGTAGACTACTTACACTCAGATGGACTGCCTGCTTGTTCGCTTTATATAAAAAAGGTTGTTTAAATTATTATAACCACTTAGCACCACTACTTTCTAAATACTACTCAACATACAGTTATTCCCACGTTCTACCCATAAATTGTGTGCAAATTTAGTCACGATTCGCTAACTATTGTGGTCGGTAAACTAAATTGTTTCACTTCGCTCACTTTCCTAGTGGTTCCACAGTATAAGTTGCTGGAACTATGGCCTTTATTTTCACTTCAATAAAAATAAGGCAATGATTCGATACAAAAAATTTATGTGGTCTACATAATCATATATTTAAAAGTCTATTTAAAATTGAACATATCATTTATATGATTTAAATAGCAAATGCAATCCATCTGATAGTAATAACAAACGCGCATGCGGTATATCTGATAGTAAGTGGTCATTATCGCCGCAATTCCTGATATAATGTGGTCAACTCCATTCAGAACTAACTAACAAAGAGGTTCTGACTACTTAGAACAAAGATGGTCGCCTCATATATAAGTCAGCCAGTATCCACATTCCATACCCTTCGGTTATTTATTAATCAGTCAATAGATTTTGAGCAATATCTGTGACAGACAGACAGACAAACGAGCGACATTATAAGGATACAATTCTTTCATTTCGACATACAGAACCTTAAAAAAATATACCATAAAGCTAAAAATTCTTCAACCTTCAAAAGCAGGTCAGTGACCAACCTTGAATTTTTCACTTTTAACACATTTTCATTCAAAACTGGTAAAGATAAGGTGAATAACGTCTCGACTTAATCGACTCTACAATTAAGTTCCTCCAGTGGCAGGTGATAAGTGGCTCGCTTAAAACCACAACTATAAGATATAAGTTATGGTTGCATTTATAAATAAATAAATTATTATTATTTTACAAAGCATAAAAGATAACAAATTAGCCTACAAACACAAAATATAACTCATTAAAAAATGTACCAGAAAATTATAAATTATTTTATTTAGCCATCTAAATATATACGAATAATAATAATGATATACTTTATTGTACCCATAAACAGAATAAAAACACATGGAAAATTAATAATTTTAAAAAATCAATAGGAAATTTAAAAATAATATATTAATTTATTTTTAAATAAGTATCGATATTTGTGATACTCACGATGATATCTTTCATTTGATATGTCACAGTACAGCCTGATTTTTTTATATTTTAATTTGACCCTTGAAGGGAACCCATGTCCCGTATATTCCAAAATTATTGTATTTTCATTATATATATGTGTTTATCAAAAGTAAAAACGGCTTTCAAATTAATTGGTCCAATAGATTTAATAAAAATTAACTATGTCAGAAAGATTGACGATTTCTAGTTTAGTTAGTAGTAGTAGTAGTAGTAGTAGTTTTAAGTTCTATAAAACTTCACTTTTTTCATTTTGTCGTATGGCACCTTAAAACTGATGTCTAGAAGCTACAAATGCTTCAAAAGCTCGCAGACCTTAAAAAGCTCGACTTAATCGACTCTACAATTAAGTTCCTCCTGGTGATAAGTGGTCTCGCTAAAACCACAACTCTATAAGATTTAAGGTTACGGTCGTTAAATGAATCAGGTAGCAAAAATGCTCTCGTAATTATTCGGACCAGTTTCACCACTTTTGCGATTTATTTGTTGTATTCAGCTTTGCAATTAAATTATGCCATTTTCAAGTTTAGAAAAGTATTGAGGAACGACTTTCCTTATACTATAGGAGTAGCAGACGAGCATGCAATCCATATGATGATAAGGCTACCATGGGCATACGTAATCAACTCCAGGTAGGATTAGATATTACTACCTGAGATCGGCCACAGATTTGCTGCTATCCTTGAGGACTAAGCTGGAACGCCTCGGAAAAGTATGTCTTCTTACTATACTCAAACCAGAACACAGCAGCGCTTAACACTGCTGTTATGAGGCAGAAATAGGTGAGGCGGTGGTGCCGCCGGAGTCGAACCACAAGGGTTCTACCACCTTCAATATATAAAAAAGCAACACAAGGTCATATTACTTAATACGTAATCATTAGAACGCTATATAGTATTTTGGACTGAATAGTGTGAAAATTTAGTAATTGACGTTCTAACTTACTGGTAGCGGCACGTTTAACCTCAGGTAGGACAATCCTAATTTCGAGTTTATTATACACCTTCATGGGCGGCAGTAGCTTACTCTTAAGTGTACTGAATGTTCATTCTGACGTCACAATGTTTAAAGATCATTTCACGATATATTTACAATTTTATGTATAAATAAAAAATGTTATCTAATAATTATTATTGTAAAATAACCTTCGTTCCATGATATTTCCATTATTTTAAAAAATATTATTAGAATATATGAATTATTGTAATAATATTTTTTAAAATAAATATGGAATTGTCTGTCTCTACATGACTCTATGACAGACAGAAGCGCCCATGTTCGTCTAATTGGCAATAAAGTTTTACAAATCCGTTGATTTGCGTAATTATAGCCTAAATCGTAGTCGATTCGGTTGTTATGTTATAAATTATCTTATTCAATTTATAATTTATTAATATATATTATTATTAATCTGTAATAATTTATTAGTCTGTGTTTTTTATCACTAGTGTATTGCCCGGGTAGTTGGCAATATTTATCTTTTTCTACATCAACCTCGTTTCTAAAAAGTTTTGTTGAAAAAGAGTAACATTAAAAGAGAGTCATAAAAGAGTATCATTTTGTAAATAAAAAAATAGTGCATATTTTAAAATTTATTCTTCATGATCACGAAGAAAACTTTCGGCTTTCTCCGATTATTATAAGAGTCATTATTAAAATTATTAACTAAAAATAAAGATTACATTTTATTTATAAATATTTAAATATTTGCATTAAATTTTATTTATTGTAATATATTTATGCAATATCCTAATAATAAAAATAAATATATTATCACTTACAAAAAATATTTTTTACATAATATTTCCTTATAATATTTTGTGATCTTTATAACACGATTTACATTTTTTAGTGTATTGATTTATATAAGATGTTTAAATAAACAATCTAAATTAAAAAATATATATTTTTCAAAATAAACTACACATATCATTCAAATAATATTCCTTAGAATATCTCGCAGGCTTCAACGGACAAACGTATTTGTTTATTTATATAGATATAAGCAATCAATTCTATACATATTCAAGCATATTGGCGTAAATAAATATCTTGACTAATTGCTTTATTAATATTTAATAACTATTCCTGTTGAATTTAATATGAACAATAAATCTATCAACTTTATAATCGATAGATAAAACCAATTATTATTTTATATTTTACGGTCGTAAATTATACAAAAGATATGTATTTCGTCATTCTAACTCACTGCCTCGTTATAGGGATTAATGGATTAATGGAGTAATTGATTTTAGAGCAAAATATTGATCTTTGTAATCTATACCAAGCAATAAATCGATTTGCGAAATAATCTTTTTCTTCTTCTTGCGGTGCCTCTCCAACTAGTGAAGGTCGGCTATCAGCTGTCTAAATCCCTTACGGTTTTTTGAGAGGTGAATTAGTTCAACTGGGCTTGCTATCCCCGTCCACTCTCGAATGTTTCGCAGCCAAGATTTTTTTCTTCTCCCTACTCGCCTTTTCCCTGCGATTTTGCCTATTATGAGCTAGAGAAGTTCACAACGTGTATGCCGTAGAATGTGATAATCTTGTAATCTAATAAATAATCTTATATACCCCGAAAATCATTAATTTTATCTATACTTCTATACTAATATTATAAAGAGGAAAACTTTGTTTGTTTGTTTGATTGTAATGAATAGGCTCAATAACTACTGGACTGATTTTAAAAATTCTTTCACCATTCGAAAGCTACCTTATCCACGAGTAACATAGGCTATATTGTATAAGAAATATATTTGATAAATAGATTTTGAGGCGGTACAAAGTTTGCCGGGTCAGCTAGTCGGTTATAATTTCATTGTTGACTTTTTTGCCAAAATATTGCAAAAGCAGCAATAAACCAAATAAAACATCAATTTTATAGAAATCGTTCTTTCGTTCTTTGTATTTTATCGATCTATTTTTCAGACTTCGATTCGAATGTTAAGATCGATATCTTTCCAGAACAATCTACATCTCTACACGAAAGCAAGGCTTTTCTTGCTTACTAGGTCTCTCGTGTGAATCCAACAACAATCCAACAAATCTAATATGTTAAGCAACTTCGAGCGCGGTCGGTGTCGGATGCGTGACCGCTAGTGGCTAAATTTCGCGCGCTTTGGTACTTAAGAGATCAGTTTGAGAGTGGATCATGCATGTTCCTCGATATGCAAGATCGCAAGCAAAATTAAGAAGAATTCTCGGGAAGATTTTTATCATAGTACAATCAATATATGATCCTATAAACTAATGAATTCGTTGTCTGTCTGTCCAATATTTCGATAGGCTTCTCGAAAAATATAGCTTTAAAACAACTAGTAATACGTAATCTAAATTCACAGAACTCACTTTATATTTACTAGTATCTCGTAAATTCCATCATACTTGGGAAACAAAAACTAAAATGCAAAAAAACACGAAACTTGAAACCCGCGGGTACCAAAAACCTTAAAAACAAGCTTAAAATATATGTGACTCAAAAACGCGTTATGAATATTTTAAAATATTAATAAATGACATACTGACACGGTCAATTGATACGTCTGGTGTGACTCAGAATTGGTCTAGATCTACTTTACATAAATAAAAAGGTAGAAGCTCTTTAGCAATCACCTGAAGCGATATTTCTGCCTTATAAGTGTTAAGCGCTGCTCTGTTCTGATTTGAAGAAATAGTAAGGCAATTATTTTCGTTTCATCTTCTTTTTTTATAATATTACAGTTGCAAATGAGCAGTCCACCTGATGGTAAGTGGCTATTACCGCCCATGGACATCTATAATCAACCTCAGATAGAATTCGATTTCTACCTGAAGTCGACCACAGATGTGCCACTACCCCTGAGGACTAAGCTGAAATGCCTCGAAAATGTATGACTCCCTTACCACACCCTTCAAACCAAAACACGGCAGCGCTTAATACTGCTGTTATTAGGCAGATGTGACGGTGGAGCCGCCGGAGTTTTCTATGAATTTGAAATGACAATACACGTACACGATGTTCTAATAGTTCTAACTATTTCCTCATTGAGAGAGCTGCCTTAATCTGCATGTGCTTCAAGAAGTAAATAAATACAATTAACACAAAATAAAATATAAATACTTTCACACTATCTTGTTAAAATCAAAGAAAGTTTTAATTTAACGCCCTTATTTGCAGCCATGACTTAGCGACGCGGCGTTAATATATAACGCAGCTTTGATTTATAACGCAGCATTGATTTATAACGCAGTATTGATTTACGTTTGTTTTGTACTATTGTGTGTTATTTTTCTAAATTGTGCCTGTCGTAAATTTGCTTACTATATCGTATGTTCTTCAACTATAAGAGATAGGTGTGGTGTTACCATTGCCACAGCTATCTTTGCCTTATAACAGTAGTTTGAACGAAAATTGATTAGGTACTTACTTATATTATATTTATTGACAGAAGTGACCACGTACCATCACGTAGGATGCATACGTCTTTGCTACTTTATTTACTATAAAAAACAATCTGTATGTCACTGAACTCCTCCTAAACGACTGGACTGATTTTGATGAAGTTTGTTGTGTGTTCACGAAGACTTGAGAATGGTTTAGATTCACAATTTAGTCCGTGGGAAAAGGCTTTTTTAATTAATTTTTAATTCGTAAGTAGTTATAGAATCGGAAACTATGCATTTGATCAAGTGATGATCTTTAGCAAAGTTGTTGTCCAAGAGCCCACGAGGGTTTGGGAGTTGGTAAGACCAATTTTCGACAGATGGCACCACTGTCATTCCAATGCAGGTACAAATTTTCCGTTTTATTTATGTCATATTATTTCTTTAAAATGCGGGCGAAGCCGCGGGCACTACTAGTTATTATATATTACTTTTATTTAGTAACATATCGCCTGTATGCACATCTGTCAAAAAAAAACAACGCCCGGTGACAAGAACGCCTAGCGCCGCGACAGCCGTACGCGTACGCGCTGTCATCAGCAACCCATTACTGTCCCACTGCTGGGCACGGGTCTCCTCTCATAATGAGAAGGATAAGGCCATAGTCCACCGCGCTGGCCAAGTGCGTATTGGTAGACTTCACATACCTTTGAATTTTTTTTACAAATCTGTCAGGTATGAAGGTTTCCACACGATGTTTTCCTTCACCGTTTATCAAGTGATAATTAATTTCTAATACGCACATAACTTTGATAAAATCAGAGGTGCGTGCCTGGGATTTGAACTTCAGACCCCTCGATCGAGAGACTGAGTTTCTTAACCACTAGGCTATCACTGCCTTGCCGTACGCGCTGTGTGACCGCTTAGTAGTAACTCAGTACAACACAACTCGCTCTAGAGAGCGGCGTCAGGATTTTGTTCTAGCGCTAACGCCTAGCGCGGCGCTAAAACACGCGTCCTGTTTGGCCAGGCCTTAAAAGTCACTCAAATCACATATATTAATGTACTAAGAAAAACAATCAATACACTCAAATATATGACGCGTTTAATATCTAAGTTCAACCAGTAAATAACGTTGAAATAGAGATACCTTGTAAAAGTCGAGAAACTTTACACGTTAACGCGCTAATTTGCAGCAATGATTTATAACGCTGCAGCGCTGATTTACAACGCAGCGGTCATTTATAATGCAGTATTAATTTATGCTTATTATATACACATCATTCTATGTAATAATCACTCATCATCATCACATACATATAGATGGCAATACTCTTATCCCAACTAACACCACAGGGTTTATAGAAGCGGCTGAAAAACAGCGCTACTCGAATCTCTGATTCTGAGTCAGCAAGACTGAGCCGAATTCCTTTTGCAATGTTAATAATATTGTAAAATGTATATTTATTTTTTTGTGTGTAACCTGTATTATTATGGCAATAAACGTTTTTATTATTATTATTATTATAGATAGACATAACTCTCATTAGTGGTAGAACCCCATGTAGTTAAACTGGTTGTTAGTGTTTACCATCACACAACCACTAGCCATTAATAGAACGACATTCTATTTTACTTTTTCAATTAAAAAAAAGGATGTAAATATATTTGTTCACATATCAAAATAAAATCAATATTGTCATCAGATATAAAATGCGAACAAAATCTAACCAAATATTTCAATTAAAGTAAATATTAAAACATTCGTTGTAAAATATGTATATAAAAAATATATATGTGTAAAATATATAAGAAGAACTCCACCCTAATCTAATTACAAGTTTTTGAGAAAATCGCGGACATAATAACGTACATTGAATAGAGAGCCTTTTTTAAGGTTGATTAAAATACACCCAAATAATATACGACAGTTTAAATATCTAGATTTAATCGCTAAATAACGTTGAAATAGAGATACCTTGTAAAAGTCGAGAAACTTTACACGTTAACGCTAATTTGCAGCAATGATTTATAACGCTGCAGCGCTGATTTACAACGCAGCGTTGATTTATAACTGTCGTTATAGATAGTTTGACGTCGCAACCGTGACCCGAAGCCGTGGTTAATATTAATGAGATTTAGAGTGCTAAATACACGAATTTGATGTTTATCATAAATTTAGATATATATTTGAAGTAAATAATTGAACGTTTACGTGTTTATCTGCAAGCGCTCATAATTCTGCGACTTATGTAAAACTCAACAGATTTACAAAGTTAGTTTACAGATATTACAAAGGGAGTTTCTTTTGCCGCTTCTTCTCCATAGCCAAACACCTTCCGAAGCTGTGGTAGTTTGTTGATTTTCAAAAAGTGTTTTATATGAATCAATTTTGAATAATGATGAATATGATAATAATGATGAATGATGATGAATAATGATGAATATTGATGAATTTGAATTTGAAAAAAAAAAAATAATAAGCAACGTTAAACGGGATCGGAAGTTGGATGGGTGACCGTGTCGGAGATCTTATCGTCAGTTTGCTTGCGATTGTTTTTTAACATCAGGTTTTTTGAATAATGACGCAAACGAGTATACAGTCCACCGGATACCAAGTGACTACTGCCGTCTTCTGTAATCAACCCAAGATGAGATTATATTGCTACCTAAGGTCGGCCAAAGATAACGCATCTTTGGCCGCTTCCTAAGGACAAAGTGGCACGTCAGTATTTCCCTTACCACACCCTTCAAAACGGAACACAGCAGCGCTTAACACTGCTGTTACTGAACATGCATGAGGCATGCATTTTAGTCCTCATAAGTGATAAAGCATTGACTTAACATAAAATCATTTTATATGTTGTTACAGATGTCCAATGATTCCTTTTCAAAGAGCCGCTGTTGTAACATAAGTAGACAAATTGAATTAAAGATTAGTCTCACTAGTTTGCCATTTAAGGTTATTTCGTAAATCGACATGTGGAAACGAAAACTATTTGAGAAATCCTTGTTACTTTGCTAAATTGATAGTTTTCCCAGACTTTTTAGGATTCGATAGTATTAATTTAAACTGGAGTAAGTTTTTCTTTGAAATAAGTAATTAGAGTGGTTAGCTAGTATTTTATGTATGTATATTAAATTTACCTATACACATAAGGGAAATCAAAAAGTATCTAATCAAAATTTACTTTTCTGTTATTTATTTAAGAAGTCTTAAAAGCTGATAAACAAAATAGTTTCCATCACATTGTAAGACTTTTTAGCTTTATTTTTTGGTATGAAAATTATTTTGTAAAATATTATTTAACAGTTTGACTACTCTTCGGGTTTCCCAATAAAAAAAAACATGAAGAATCTGTCCGTTAGTCCTAAAGTAACATTCACAAACCTAATAATATATTAAATAAATCGATCGCACTTACATTACTGCCCTTGACTTACATGATACCATGTATGTTAAACACATCCTTCAAAAAACACAGTTTAAGTTTTAAAACCACGTATGACTTCTACAATCTTTAAAATATTAAAAAATCTATAAATAGGCTACTATATGCCCCTGAAAAATATACAATCCAGAAAACATATTCTCAATATTAATAAAATTTTAATTTAAAATATTCTCCTATAACCACAATATTCTCCATACCACAAATCGCTGATTCTACATTTAACCTGAGTTTGTTCACACAGCCTATATTCTAGTCATAAACATGAATATTTCCATATTAAACCACGATTTCCCATGAATATTTACATTGGATGCACTATTTCGCCGTGTCGTGCGAAAATGATTCAGCACTATGCATGCCATATTTGCATTGCATAGAGTGGATTTTTCTATCCCTTTTTTAATAACAAAGTTGCAAATGGCATGCAATCACTTGATGGTAGGTCACGCCCATGTATATATCTAATCTATTCGAAGAAGATATTGAGCCCTGCCTGGTCATAGACGCTGCACTGTTCTGTTCTGGTTTAAAGGGTGTGGTAAGGGAGACATACTTTTCCGAGGCATTCCAGATGTTGGCCCTCCGGGGTAGCGGCGCAACTGTGGCCGACTGTAGGTAGGAATATCTAATCCTATCTGGCGTTGATTACAGATGTCCTTGGGCGGCAGTGGTCACTTACCATCAGATCCGAAATACTAATCTCAATCGAGGGTCCGAGATTCAAATCTTGAGCACAGAGAATTAGAAATTAATTATCACTTGCAAACGGTGAAAGAAAACATCAGGAGGAAACTTGCACACCTGAGATCTTTAAAAAAAAATCTCAAAGGTATGTGAAGTCTACCAATACGCACTTGGCCACTATGGTCTAATCCTTCTCATTCAGAGAGGAGACCCGTGCCCAGCAGTGGGACAGTAATAGGTTGACGACGATGTATATGCTGTGTAGAAAGGCAGGATTGCTAACTATTAAAAAAATTCCCTTTATAGTAAGTATTCATGTCACATTATTTTTACTTAAACTCCACAGCCCTACCTTTGTACCATAAAGAATAGTATTAAAACCAGTAGTGTAACATAATCTTAATATTTAGCGCCATAGGCCAATTTATAGCACTTAACATTTTATGGTTCTAGCAGACGTGCGACTTTTATAAGATTCGCGTATTTGCGACTTTACACTGTCGGAGACTGAACCCCTTGTAGTTCGACTCCGGCGACACCACCGACACATCTATGTCTGCCTAATAACAGCAGTGTTAAGCACTGCTGTGTTCAGGTTTGAAGGGTTAGGTAAGGGAGACATACTCCTCCGAGGCGTTCCAACTTAGTCCTTTGAGGTAGGAACGCATTTGTAGCCGATTTTCAGTAGGATCTCATATGGGTTGATGTTGAAAAAAGTTTCTATATTATTAAAAGAAAACTTGCTGTGTTCGGTCGCAGTATCGAGACCACATTTGGCACCTAGCTCATCATTAGCTGAGATCGGCGCTTGAAATACACGTTTTAGCTGCTTTTTGTAGCGTCGTGACATTTAGCTTACGAAAAGCACCTTGGCGATGGTCGATGCGAAATGTAGCACGTCTGCTAAGGCCCTTACTGTCATAGCACTTGTTTGTTTGTTAATCTGAAAATGTTTGAAAGCTAAATGCGTTAAATTATTTTATGGATCATTATTCATATATAATTGGCTGTTACTAGTACTTCAAATCCGTGATTTTATATAATGAAGTCTACATTACAGTAAAATTAGACAAGTATGTATTATAAATCTGGAGTGTTCTAAGTGTTCATAGATTAAGTGTCACGGTTTGATACGCAGAGTTCTGGGTTCAATCCTCAGTTAGACAGACATCTAAATTATGAAATCATTTCCATTTTTATTATTGACAGTACATTATTGAGAATGACAGTTGTTTTGGAAATTACGAAAACAAATTTTAGTTTTTTGAAATTTCTTTGGCGTTAGGAAAAGGTGAATATTTTTTGTTACAAATACTAATTACTCTAAAAGACTAAGCTAATGAGACTCTGAGATATTTACAAATGTTTTTATATGAAAAAAAACGACAGTGGTTTTAAAATAAGGACATTTTAAATTTTATTTTCATAAAATACTACTCTACAAGTTAAAATTTTACTACAGTTTCGATACATTGCCATATGATTCATTATTTTAAAACTAGTAAATTTGGAATTACATATGCATACTTCAAAAAATGTATTTTAATCACCTGATTTAGAAGCACGCTATGGCAATCAATACTCCGCACTATAACTACTAATCTATATGATTCCACTATACGATCCTTTTTTTTAAAGACTATATAGACAATAAAAAATAATAAATACTAAAATCCTATAAAGGTCAACTCTATACTTAATCTTTGCTCGATAATCAAAATCGAAAAAACCGTAACATTATAACTGCATTTCTTGTTCATATCATTATAATTAGACAACACACGATCTAATCTAAATAGATGAATCTCGCGAGATCAGAATTATAGCGGATTAGGGGATAAAAAATAATTGGACAAGTACGAATCGAACTCGCACTCGGAGGGTTCCGTATCACCAATTTTTTGTTTAATTTTATTATTTGAGTATTTTGTTATTATGGTAGACATAGTAGTAATAGCATTGCAAAAATTAAAAAAAAATTATGGTCCAATAGTTAGTACGAAAAATGCCAAAAAATAACATAGTATTCCTAAATTAATTTAATTATTCTTATATTTTATTACACTAGCATTACCTGTGTCTTGGGTGCCATGAACACTTAGACAAATACACAAACACCCAGACCCCAACTACAAATCTTAATTGATCATTTAAATATCTGCCTGACCGAGAATCGTACCCGGAACTGCGAATCAAACTGGTATGATGACAGCTCCCCCACACACGCCACAAAAAAACAAGGTGGTGAAGGTGGTAGAACCCTTTGTGGTTCGACTCCGGCGGCACCACCGCCACACCTATTTCTGCCTAATAACAGCAGTGTTAGGCGCTGCTGTGTTCCGTTTGAAGGGTGTGGTAAGGGAGACAGACTTTTCCGATGCGTTCCACCTTAGTCCTCAGGGGTAGCGGCGCATCTGTGGCCGACCTTGGGTAGGAATATCTAATCCTATCTGGGGTTTATTACAGATGTCCATGGGCGGCAGTAGCCACTTACCATCAGGTAGACTGCATGCTCGTCTGCTACTCTTATATTATAAAAAAAAGAACAGACGACAGCAGAGGCTTAGTAATTCTTCTTTGTCGTTGCACTCTTGGCAGGTCGTGGTTATCATGTCTATCTTTCCTACGGGCCTGATGTAATTCGCCTCACGATCTCACGCCATCACGGCTTAGTAACAGGGTTTTGTATCTATTCGTAACTCCCAATCCCTATACTCCTTCAAAAATCTGGTCAAATCTCACTACCTTCAACTGTAACTTTATTTCTTCTCTAAATTTGTGCTCTTGCTATTAATCATTAAAAAAACTGTTACTTTGTTTCTAAATTTTATTTATTTACGGAACTGCTAAAAGCAGGTGGCAAACCGATTTTAATAGCACTCCAACAGCTATTCGATTCCGTCATTAGCCAGGGTATAGCACCGGAGGCGTGGAGCAAAAGCGTGGTGGTACTGTTCTTCAAAAAAGGCGATACGTCTTTGTTGAAGAACTACAGGCCCATTGCGCTTTTGAGCCATGTCTACAAAGTGTTCTCGAGGGTCATCTACAATCGAATAGCTCGCAGGCTCGACGACTTCCAGCCTCCCGAACAAGCCGGCTTTCGAAAAGGCTTTAGCACCATGGACCACATACACACGCTGCGGCAGGTGGTACAGAAGTCCGAGGAGTACAACCTGCCGTTGTGCGTGGCTTATGTGGACTATGAGAAAGCCTTCGATTCTATCGAGACGTGGGCGGTATTGAAGTCACTCCAGAGGTGCCAGATCGACTATCGATACATCGAAGTGTTGAAGTGTATGTATAAGGCAGCCTCAATGACGATCCGATTACACGACAGAAGTACGGACCCCATCCAAGTGCAGCGAGGTGTGAGACAGGGTGACGTATTGTCTCCAAAACTGTTTACCGCTGCACTGGAGGACGTGTTCAAACTGATGGAGTGGAAAGGATTCGGCATCAACATCGATGGCGAATACATCACTCACCTTCGATTCGCAGACGATATCGTCATCATGGCGGAGTCGCTGGAGGACCTCAATACCATGCTCAATGACCTCTGTGACGCCTCTCAACGGGTAGGTCTTAAGATGAACATGGACAAGACGAAGATCATGTCTAACGTCCATGTCACACCCATGCCGGTCGTTGTAGATGGCGTCACACTCGAAGTTGTTGACGAATACGTTTACCTGGGACAGATAATCCAGATGGGTAAGTCCAACTTTGAGAAAGAGGTCACTCGTAGAATCCGACTCGGTTGGGCAGCGTTCGGGAAATTGCGTGACATCTTCTCATCCAAGATACCTCAGAGCCTGAAGTCGAAGATGTTCGAGCAGTGTGTGTTGCCAGTGATGACGCACGATGCCGAGACGTGGTCTTTCACTGTGGGCCTAATACGAAGACTCAAAGTCGCTCAGCGAGCTATGGAGAGAGCTATGCTCGGTATTTCCCTACGCGACAGAATTCGTAACGAGGAAATCCGTAGGCGAACGAAAGTTACCGACATAGCTCTCAAAATAAGCAAGCTGAAGTGGCAATGGGCTGGCCACATAGTTCGCAGGACCGATAACCGGTGGGGTCGGAAGGTCCTCGAATGGAGACCACGTCTCGGCAAAAGGAGTACAGGACGCCCCCCGACCAGGTGGACTGACGACCTGAAGCGGACGGCGGGTAACCGCTGGATGCAGACGGCCCAAGACCGGTCGGAGTGGCGCAGACTAGGGGAGGCCTATGTCCAGCAGTGGACCAGTAAAGGCTGATGGATGGATGGATTTATTTTGCACCCTACCTTTATTGCAATTCATACTTTCTTTAACTCCTCGCCCTAAGGTTGTCTGGAAGAAATCGCTGTTTTAGCGATAAGACCGCCTTTTGTGTCGTCCTAAATTGTATGTTTTTTTTTATTTTATGTTCTACATCTGAGTACAATAAAGAGTATTATTATTATTATTTTGTTTTTACGATTTCGGTACAGAACCCTAAAAACCAATCAAAACCTGACAGCGGCCGACATCTACAGGATTAGTCTAATTGAACATGTTAGTTTTTAAAGAACAATTTACTTGTCAGTTCAATAGTTTTTGTTACAGATAATATAGAATGAGGGCGTGGTTCCGTCTGACTGCATGTTTTTCTATTTTACCAATTAACCCCAACTTTATCAAAGTGTAACATAATAAAAGATCTTTGATTTTTATATAATGAAGGTGGTAAACCTTCTACTTTCTACTTCGGCGGCACTGCGATCACACCTATTTTTATATACCTAATAACAGCAGTGTTAAGCGCTGTTGTATTCTGGTTTGAAGGGTATGCTAAAAGCGACGATTTATCCGAAGCATTTCACTTTAGTTATCGGAGGTTTTAATGCATCTGTTGACAACCTCAAGTAGGAGTGTAATCTTATCATGGGTTGATATTTTTAATATAGGAGTAGCAGACTAGCATGCAGTCCACCTGATAGTTAGTGGCTACTGCCGCTCGTGGACATCTGGAATCAACCCCAGATAGGATTAGATATTCCTACCTGAGGTCGGCCACAGTTGCGCCGCTACCCCTGAGGACTAAGCTGGAACGCCTTGGAAACGTATGTCTCTCTTACCACACCAAGCCGGGGCATAAAGCTAGTATCGTAACCACATTGGTGGTCCCAGCAGATTACATATGGGAATGTGCCATTTAGGTCACCGTAACTAAGTGGGTATAATACCGAACAAAAAATATAGATTGATATCTAGTGCATTAGAACATAATGTAAGGCGTTCTATTTTAGTTTTCATTGTAACGCTTTTTTCTGCCTAAGTTTAATCGGGGATTTTGGTAATATGCTGCAAGTGTCACTAAACGGGTAGGTTCTGGGTTCAATCCCCGGTTAGACAGACATATAAATTTTAATTACCTATTTTAGGTCTGCGTGCGTCAATAATAACACTTGAAGCAGTTTTATACAAGTTTATCCATACCTGGGATTCGAACTCTGAATTCTAGTTCGAAAGTTGAGATACCGAACCACTAAGTTACTGTATCCAATGCTGTCCACACCAAAATACTAACTTAATCAATTTAAAATAAATTGAGTATCAAATTCACACATGTATCCCAATTTGTGATAAACATCAATTTGCGTACATTATGCAATTATTCCAGTGACATTTACATAACCTGCAATTATAAGCCAAATGTTATTAATTACTAGTTAATAATGATTTATAAGCAGAGATGACATGTATATATGTAGATTTACATATTACGTTATCAGCTATAATAGTATCTATACACCAGCTCATTGTATTGCATTTGAATTTTTGGAAAAATATTTACAGCATGATGCGTCTGATTTTAGAAGGAGATAGAATCCTTTGTTATTCGGCTCCGGAGACAACAACTCTTTCTAATAACAGCAGTGTTAAGCGCTGCTGTAGTCTGATTTGAAGGGTGTGGTAAGGGAGACAGACTTTTCCGAGGCGTTCCAGCTTAGTCCGCAGGGGTAGCGACGCATTTGTGGCCGACTTCTGGTAGGACAATTTTATATGAATTTGATTACACATGTCCACGGGCGGCAGTACGAGACCAGTCAAACCAGGACACAGCAGCTCAACACTGCTGTTATTAGACAAAAATAGGTGTGGCGACGGTGCCACGTCAGTCGAACCACAAAGGGTCTACCACCTTCATGCAAGCTCGTCTAATAAAGAGTGTTATTAAGCGTAACATGTTTTGTCCCAATACACAGAAAGCCATAAACATGAAGTAGTCCATAAAAATATGTCAACAAGGCATGTATTATACTCACTAGCCGTTTACATTCAATACTTCCACGGCATAGGTTACGACTGAAATAAGTAAGGCCGCGGGGTTCTTTAAGAGCTGAATAGGTTCCCCGCTCACGCATGTTTCGATCTAGATTACATCGCCATACTGAAAAAGGGCTCGTCCTACGAGTACCTACGTAGATCGCTTATGCACAATTCACATCTTTGTTTACGTCAATAATGAGGATATTATATACAATGCCCAGACATCATGAATAATGACAATCTATATCGGACAAAGTGATAGAATATTACCTAAATTTTCTAATATTCCAGTGTCTGCTCATAAGCTTTATCACTACTTAATACGACCCACCCATCAACAAAAATCAGCCCATAAAAATACTAAGATTAAAAACCTATTTTAACGTACTTCCCAAAGAAGAGAGGATATCTATTCGTCGCGTATGTTTTTTAGAAGTAGTCAGTAAAATATGTCAACAAGGCAAGGATTACAGTCTACAGCCTTTTATATTACACTCAATGACTACCATAGGTTACGACTGAAATAAGTATACCCGCGGGGTTCTTTAAGAGCTGAATAGGTTCCCCACTCACGCATGTTTCGACCTAAATTACATGTCCATACTGAAATAGGGTTCGTCCTACGATAGTACCTACGTAAAGCTTCCTACACAGCTTACAAATTACACCTTTAGAATTACGAGATGTAAGTGCATTAAGTCTTCAAATGTCTAAGTTTAAACAGTCTAATATTCGTTATTAATAAGCGATCTATTCAAAATTGAAGTTAAACAATTTTTAGTATAAAATAGCTAACTTTCAAATATCGATCTTTGATTGGCAAAACATTGATGGATTGATTATTAATAACGGGTATAATGATGTTAAACTATTCAATGAAACATTATTTTTGTGTAATTACCGTAAATTTCGCTAGATGGAAATAGTTTTAATCTCAGATTGAAACGGATGTGTAGGTTAGCACACTTAATTAATCGAAGGTTTTTTAAAGTACATGATATTTACAACTTCAATGTATTTCTAATCTATGATATATACTTAATTTATTTATTTTTAAAATATATTAATAAATTGTTAGTAGGGTTCTTCCCATTATATTATATTATAAAGGTGGTAGAACCCTTCGTGGTTCGACTCCGGCGGCACCACCGCCACACCTATTTCTACCTAATAACAGCAGTGTTAGGCGCTGCTGTGTTTCGTTTCGAAGGGTGTGGTAAAGGAGACAGACTTTTCCGAGACGTTCCAGCTTAGTCCTCAGGGGTAGCGGCGCATCTGTGACCGACCACAGGTAGGAATATCTAATCCTATCCGGGGTTGATTACAGATGTCCATGGGCGGCAGTAGCCACTTACCATCAGGTGGACTGCATGCTCGTCTGCTACTCTTATATTATAAAAAAAAATATATTGTTTGAAAGTCCCTTAAACAGACCCTTGTACTTTATTTATTTTTATATATAAACATATACATTATACAATTAAGATTTACTCTATATAATCAACTCATTACACTCAAATACTATCCCACTGCTGGGCACAGGTTTCCTCTCAGAAAGAGCAGGATTAGACTATAGTCAACAAGTGCGAATTGGTAGACATTATATACCTTTGAAAAGCAGTGATAGCCTAGTGGTTAAGAAACTTGACCTCTCGATCAATGGGTCCGAGGTTCAAATCCCAGGTACACACCTCCGATTTTTCAAAATTATGTGCATATTAGAAATTAATGATCACTTACTTAAACGGTGAAGGAAAACATCGTGAGTAAACTTGCATACCTGTGAGATTTATAACAAAAAATCTCAAAGGTATGTGAAGTCTACCAATACGCACTTGGCCAGCGCGGTGGACTATGGTCTAATCCTTCTCATTATGAGAGGAGACCCGTGCCCAGCAGTGGAACATTAATGGGTTGATGATGATGATGATATACCTTTGAAAAAACGAGCCTACGTCATTGTCCATCACAATATATCACATCTACAATGACTTATAATCAGTCAAACCACCATTTCATAACCTACTCCTTACACAAATACCACAGTAACCGTACAATGTCTAACAGGCAGTTAGCAAAGTTCGATAGAGAAAGTGCATTAAAATCTAATATCTATCTGGCATATTGATCACGATCTGTCTCGCTCGGAACACTAGTCGATAATAATTGGCAGAACAATTATAAACACCTACATCGGAACAAATTGCGGTACGTACATAAATAACAAGAGTACTGTAGGGAAATAAAGGTGTTTTACAAATTGATTAATATTGAAATAAAGTTTTGTTTTAAATTTAGAACAAATACATAGGAACAAAGAATAGAACAAAATTCAAAATTAGGTTCATTGAATTTTTTACGACACTAAACCTATATTTTAACCCGACTGTCAAGGAAGGGTTATGTTTTTTATATTATTGGAGTAACTCACGAGAATGCAGGCCACTTGATGGTAGGCTTACCGCCCATGGAAATTTGTAATCAACCCCAGATAAGATTAGATATTCCTAATGAGGTTGGGCACAGATGCACCGCTACTCCTGAGGAATAAGTTATAATGCCTCCGAAAAGTATGTCTCCCTTAACACACCCTTGAAACCAGAACACGGCAGCGCTTAACACTGCTGTTATATACAGGAATATGTCTGGTCTCTCAGAATACTAAGACAAATTGTTTCCAGAACAATTGTTGTCAGAACAATTTGTTATATAAAACGGGAACAAATTGCAATAATAACAATTGATTTTACTATATAATAGTGCCTATGGGTAGAATGGCAGGTATACTAAGCCATTTCTAGGTTAAATACTGAAAAAGACATCAAAATCGAAATACAAGATTTACCACAAAATAAACACAATAACATTACGAATCAAAATTACATGAAAAGAACATTAAATACCTTTCAATAGAGAAAGTTCTTTAGGTACAAATAATGTCGAGACCTTTTATTGATCACGACACGTAGAAACAATATACGATTACAAGATAGGCATGTAGAAACTTAAAAGCAGTGACAGCCTAGTGGTTAAGAAACGCGGCCTCTTGATCGAGGGGTCTGAGGTTCACATCCCAAGTACGCACCACTGATTTTTCAAAGTTATGTGCGTATAAGTTAATTATTGCTTAAACGGTGAAGGAAAACCTTCATACCTGAGAATTCTTAAAAAAAAATTTCAAAGGTATGTGAAGTCTGCCAATTCGCACTTGGCCAGCGCGGTGGACTATGCCCTTAGCCCTCTTCTTCTGAGAGGAAACCTGTGCCCAGCAGTGGGACAGTAATGGGTTGATGATGATGATGTGTTAGAACAGTCTAGTGGTAGCAACTCGGGCGGTCTAAGGTTGAAATCCTAGGCTCGTTACGTGTACATTAAAATTACTTACCATGAGGAAACCTCGTAAAACATCGTGACTTGTGCAAATCGAACTTTTATTACGTTTTGGCGATTTACTACGTACGGTCGCGATTTCAAAAAAGCGCGCTTTGTTACAAATGTTACAATTGACTATTTAATTTTTTAAAACTCATAATGCGAAATTTTAGTTCCGATACGGTCCACGGTGCCGCTGTATGAGCGAATTCGTAAACGTGGATCCTACCACCTACCACCATCTTTTAAAAACCATCATAGTTCAGGAAAGTTTTGTTTCAATATTGCATCAACATCATTTTGTTTCGTACCACGAATTCCTTAAAACAGTTCGGGGGTACGAAGTTCCAATATATGATTAAAATAATATTGTTTTAAGAGATTGTAGTAACCCTCCAGGAGTAAGAAATATAACCAAATCGTTGATCGCTGCAACTAAAAATTCTGCTAGAACCCTGTCTATAACTGTATCGTACATTCTAAAAACCTGTAACAGGCATTGTTGTACAAGGTATTTATTATCTCTAATAGGTAACTGTCCTGCTGTACCCACGTTTAAATAACTGACACATTCAGTGTTCGAAATGTATAGACACTTTCTAATAGTGAAAGAATTATTAATATTGACTTACTTATGATTATACTATTTCTAGCGAACTAAAGTCAATTATTTGTTTCGTGAAGTTTCGTTTCGGTGGTAAGGAATAGATGAAGGCTGATTTGCATATTAGACGTCCTTTTAGTCCAGAAGTGTAAACGCATATGGGATCGGCTTCAGGTATTAAACCTGTATACATTGAAGGTGGTAAAGCCCTTTGTGGTTCGACTCCGGCAGCACCACCGCCACACCTATTTCTTCCTCATAACAGCGGTGTTAAACGCTGCTGTGATCTAGACTGAAGGTTATGGTAAGGCAGACATACTTTTCCGAGACGTTCCAGCTTAGTCGTCAGGGGTAGCGGCGCATCTGTGGCCGACCTCAGGTAGGAATAACTAATCCTATCTGGGGTTGCTTACAGATGTCCATGGGCGGCAGTAACCACTTACCATCAGGTGGACTGCATGCTCGTCTGCTACTCCTATATGGCAAAAAATAAGTTATAATAGATATATCCCTTATCTTTCACTACCTTTCTATAGTACATATATAAGGATATAGAAGTAATATCTATCGATTTTATTGATCATGACTCGCTGGAACAATACGCGACAACCGATCGACACTTAGTAGAACAAACCTCGGAAATTGATACAAGACTTACAGTAACCGCATTGATCTGACTTGTTCGGTCTAAACATTGACATGAAATATAATATTTAGTATATATTTATTGCTAAGGCCTAGGAAGAGAGAATTGTTAATTTTTTTTTATATATAATATAGGAGAGGCAGACGAGCATGCAGTCCACCTGACGGTAAGTGGCTACTGCTGCCCATGGACATCTGTAATGTTTTTGCATGAAAGGGACTGAAACCAACCAAAACGAATCAACAGTACAAAATTACATCATTGACTAGTTAGACACTTAAAACTATCCTTCTTCAGCTGTAAAAAACTAACTAAGTTACTAACTAGCAAACAAAGTAATACAATTTTTTAAGTAAATTTTTACCGACTTTTAACTATTGTGTTGAAGTGAAACTTCATATGTGTATGTAATTTGAATGACAATGCCATAATTTTACATTTCAATATGGTAGACAAACTGTCTGAAAGTATTTAACAGAAAAAATAAACACTGCATCATCAAATTTGTACACGCAATTAACGAAAGAAGATGAAGAAGACTGAATTTAAAAAATATATATATAAAACAATCGATAGTGCAAACGGTGACACTTTTACTAAGGTTTTTTTTCTCAGAGAGCTCAGACCCTCACTTATGTTCTCCCCAAGTTTGTCGTGGTACTTACGGGACACCCTGTGTATGATATATATATACAGTTTAATAACCTTTCAATAGAAAGCACCGTAATATTGAATTGCCATTTATCGATCACGACAATAGAAACACGATATGATAATTGCTTAGCGCTTAAAACCAGAATTGGTATTAATTACCTAAATGTGTTCCCTATCCCAACAGCGGAAGGTAATGTTATTCTCATTCTTTAGCGCTCTCTACGGTACAAACGGATTGACGGGTTAATATATGAGGTGTTGTCGGATTCGTCTAATTTTACAAATTGGACATTTTACAGAATTATTACGATTTTAATGTTTTTACCCGACTGCGGAGGGTAATGTTTCTCGAGCGTATGTATGATGTATTAATATGTATGTCTCATTCTTTGGCACGCCCTGCAGCCCATACGACTTGACGGATTTTAATATATGAGGTGTTGTCAGATTCGTCTTAATGGTAGGAGTTAAATAGGCTAATTTTACTAATGTCCAACATGTTACATAATTACTATGATTTAAATATGCAAACTAGCAGTGATAGCCAAGTGATTAAGAAACTTGGCCTCTCGATCGAAGGATGAGGTTCAAATCCCAGGCACGCACCTCTGATTTTTCAAAATTATGTGCGCATTAGAAATTAATTATCACTTGCTTAAACGGTGAAGGAAAATATCGTAAGGCAAGCTGTATTCCTGAAAAATTTAAAAAACAAATCTCAAAGGTATGTGAAGTCTACCAATACGCACTTGTCCAGCGCGGTGAACTATGACCTAATCGTTCTCAATCTGAGAGGAGACCCGTGCCCAGCATCTAGACAGTAATGGGATGATGATGGTGATGATGATGAAATGTGTTCCCTATCCCGACTGCGGAGGGTTTTAGAGCGTTTGTATGTCTTTTTCCTTGTCGCGCCCTACAGCCCATACGGCTTGACGGATTTTAACGTATGAGGTGTTGTCGGATCCGTTTTAATTGTAAGAGTAATATAGGCTATAATTTTAAGCAGTTCTGTTTTTTGTAAACTAAAATAATTACAAGTTGGTTACAGTTATTTAAGTTATAACTCGTTATACTAGAGCTCTTCTATAAATACAGAAATATTTCAACGAAGCATAAAGGTCTAAAAATACATTTAAAATGTTACTTGACCGGGGATCGAACCTGGTACCCTCATTATGCCAGAGCCAAGGTATAATATCTCCAGCGCTATCGTAATCGTGACAAATAAATACACTAAACAAATACAGTAGCTTTCCTATTTGTAAGACAGTTAGACGATCCGACATCTCAATCGTGATACAAGGTCGTGAGTTCATCTGCAACGCTCTACTTTACTCTACACGACACGACATCACGATATATTGCTTTGCAAGTCTCAACGAATACATTCGTGTTTTTGCTACTGAATGGGGTGAAAGGAGATGAACATTTTAAAATTACAATTGCAATAGATTACCGTGCTAAACCTTAACTATTTTACGTGCAAGTGTTTTTTTTTATTATAAAATAGGAGTAGCAGACGAGCATGTCCACCGGATGGTAAGTGGTTACAGCCGCCCATGGACATCTGTAATCAACCCCAGATTTATGGTTCGACTTCGGCATTACCATCGCTAGGCCAATTTCTGCCTAATAACAGCAGTGTTAAGCACTGCTGC